>NC_060142.1:540800199-545600199 GCF_021461385.2 Schistocerca piceifrons | reverse complement strand
TGCAGTCAGACCAGAAGCCTGGTGACGTTCTTGCGCCATGGATTCACTTTACCTTTATATTCGTACTGTAATTTTTTCACTGATACTACAGGATGCTTGTGCTCGCCACATGCTGCCAGGGCCGCATGCAGACGATATTTTAGCCGGTTTCAATATCTTTTCTAGTTGCTTCAGGGTGTTATTGCTTGTGTTCAAATGTAATATAGGTCACAGTGCTGTATCTTGGAACTAGTTTTCAGGCTTCAGCTTCTATTCTTCTTAATGCAAGTTTAATGTATTTCTTTTATTCCGTTTTGAAATGACAGCATTCAGTATTTGTGGACTATTTCTGAAACTACAATAATTACACCGGAAAATTAGGTTTTTCTAATTGTGAAAGACTGTTCCAAGGTACGACATGGTCATGTATCTAGCAACAAAATATTCTATTCAAAAATTTGGAAGGGCTGCAGTTGATAAGATATTGCCAATACCATACTGCATTTAATAATCTATAAGCTACATTATTAATCCGCTACACACCAATATCACTAAATGTTATCAAATTAGGAGAAAGTATCATCAACAACCAGTTACATGTTAAAAGAAGACTGAAATACGAGCCAGTAGCAGCTAACACAAATTTATAGTTTCGAGACAGGGAAAATTTTTGAGAAACTCAGTTCATTTTCAAATCGAACATATTCAACTGTAAAAAGACTTTACATTTCAAGGTACAGTACGGCACATGATGACAAAGTATGGCTTAACTGTACATACATTAGTAATTAGTTTTAAAAACATGCTGCATTTTACTCACTAGAAAACAAGGACGGATTAAAAGGGTGTGGGAGGGGGGGGGGGGGCAGAGGGAGTGATTGCCCTGACATATGAAACTAAATTAAAATCAAATGGTAATTTTTGCCATTTGTGCCAAAGTTAAGATGCGAATTTAGAGTTTTGGTAAGTGGAAGTAGTCATTTAATTCAGTATTCCCCAAGCCATCTTATTTTGTGTGCCAAAGAGAATGTACTACCTGCACCAGTGACTTGTGCTCCCTCTCCTGTTAAATTGTGGGCGCCAAATATTAGTAGGGTGTCATGATCTGCCACAGCAGCACACTTTTCAATTATAATTTTCAAAATATAAGTATATTTGTTCTTATGAACTAAACTGGCAAAAATGTTACTGTCAAGAAATTAAGAACTGCAGCTTAAAAGCATTTTATTCTAATTCCAGTTTAAACAGAATTTTGCAATTTTTTGATGTTTTTAAGCATCAAAACAGCTTAACATAGTAGCTTTTGAAGGTTTTTTCCTTAAATTTCAAGGAGAGTACTCCTAGGACTTCTTTCTCTTCTAGGCAACCACCCCCACCCACAAAACTTCATTAACCCATCCCAAGTTCAATTCCTGGCTGGGTCGGGGATTTTCTCTGCCCAGGGATTGGGTGTTTGTGTTGTCCTCATCATTTCATCATTATCCTTATCATTAATGACAGTGGCTAGATTGGACGGTGAAAAAAAAATTTGACTAGGAAAAACTGGGACTTTGTACAGACACTGATGACAGTGCAGTTGAGTACCCGACAAACCAAACATCACCACCACCACCATCATCATCATCATCATCATCATCATTAATCCACCCCTGTCACAAAACTGTGTGACTGGGTTGAAGAGTTAATGGCCATGGAGCTCACAAGATCCAACACGGATAAACTAATAGATATTATAGAAAGTTCCATGAGGCTTTTTGTGGATGATGCACATGTATACGGAGAAGTTGCAATGCAAGAAAATTGTTATGAAGTGCAGGAAGACCTGCAATGGATTGACACCTGGTGCAGGCAGTGGCAATTGACCTACAGTATGAACAAATGTAAAATATTGCAAATACATAGACAAAAAGACCCTTTATTACATGGTTAAACTATTGCAGAACAACCAATGCAAGCAGTTATTTCCATAAAATATGTTGAAGTGTTCATATGGAGCAATTTGAAATGGAAAGACCACATAAAATTAATTGAGAGTAGGGAAGATTCCAGATTGAAATTAAAAGAATTCTCAGGAAATGTAACCCACCAATAAAGGGAGTAGCTTATAGCTTACAAAACACTCAATCGACCAATACTTGAGTACTGCTTGCCAGTATGGGACCTGACCCATATAGGACTGATAGAAGAAATAGAGAAGATCCAAAGAAGAGCAGCACATTTCATTACATGTTCATTCAGAAAGCACAAAAGTGTCATGGAGATGCTCGAGAGATCTGATCCCACATGGAGGCATGCCGGAAATTGTTCTCCCCTTCAACTACCCACAAATGGAGCAAGAAAGGGAGGGAGTGATAGTGGTACAAAACATAACCTCACCACACACCGCAAAATGGGTTATGGACTGTAGACATAGAAATGCTATGACTGAAGGTTAACCATATCCTCCAAAAGCTTTAGTATATTATATTACACAGCACTTAAATATTTAGAAATCCTAATATTCCCAAATACTGCACAAAACACATTCTCATGTCTCACAACAAAAACAGTAGCAAATGTTGGAAATTTATTGTGGTGGTTTCTAGTGTGCATTCCTTCATGTGGTTCCATGATTAAAATCAGTCACTAGAATGAAACATGATCAGAAAATATCATTTGTTCCTAGGTACACATCCTCCTGGTACAACACTCTCCCTTATTTATTTGAAGTTCACATTTATTATACATGTGCATTATATAAATGTCACAAATAATCAATAATTTTGTGCAATTCATCTCCTAAGTATCCCTACTCATGTATGTGTGTGTGGCTCAAGACACAGAATCAGCAGAGACAATTGTTCATAAAGGTGGATCATTAGACCAGTAATTGTAGATTTTTAGTTTCCATTCACTTGACTTGGGAAGATATACAGCATGCAACACAAACAACTGAGCTTCGATGTTAAAATATTCTGATAAATGCATCTATGAAATTTATTACTAGTACATTCTTAGGAAATGTGCATCAAGGGACCGATGGCCTTTGTAGTCTGGTGCTTCAAACCCCTCAAACCAATGAACCTATGTATATCAAAAATGAGTCAGAAAGTGCAAAGCTGCAAAAAAACCCATACCTGAATTAGACTCAATGATGTTTCCTTCAAATCATGATACTGATGGATTAAAATGTGAATTAGAGGACTGAGATCATTAGAAGTACCAGTACACGTAAGTTCACTAGTGTTAGTTTTCTTCTTTTATGTACTTTTTTCCATTAGAGCTCTGTCTCAGTAAATCATCTGATTTTTGCCATGTCATTGACCATTTTCTCATTCCCTTTTTTGTTACAGTAGGTGAAAGCCTGAAGAGTTCACATTTATTTTTTTCTGCCCAGACAAAATAGCTGAAGTTTTCATCTGTATTGTCACTTTTGCTTGGTAATAGTTGTTCAGTAGAGCAGGTGATTTCAATCAATATAAAGAACCCAGTCACCAAACAATATAAGGATAGCAGAATTTTTATCTGTGTTCCAGTTCTATTTCAAACATCGTTAGTAACATTATCAGGGTCTATTCTTAATATGATCAAGCATATGTACTTATTATGAAAAACGTAGTGGAATTCTAATGATGTTGCAAAGTTGAATTTCCCATATTTATGCATTTACATTATTATCCACAAGGAATTAGCTAAGACTTATTATCCACCATTACTAGTTAGAACGTTTATCACTTTATCAACATGTGGCAACACTGGGATCTTTCATTATTTAAATGGCTGGTCTGAAGCAGTTTGACAGAATAGCGTTACCTCAGAAAATTTCTTGTTAACTCTGAAAAATCTGCACTGAGTAGATAAAAAAAATTCTAATAAAAAGATAAAATATCAGACACAGTTTACAGTGCAAAATATTGTTCAGTGCCCCATATATTCTTGTGAAAGTGTCACAGAAAGAAGCTCAGATTAATTACAGTTTGGACATGCACCTTACACATATATTACAAAATATACAACCAAGTGCGGCTTTCCAAATTAGTATACTAATTCTGTGCCAATGGTGAAAAAATGTTATTTTTAAATACAAAATAACAGCATTTCACTCAAATGAGGCACTCAGCCAATGTAGATTCTGCCTGATTATGGAAGGAAATGCCAAAACTGTACACTTTGCTAAACTATTATACAGTTGTAAATCAGCTGGAATGGAGTGACCTACCTGTTGTTGAAGGGTACCCTACAAATTTATGATAATGTTCCATTTCATATAAAACATAACTGAAGAAGCATATTTTTCATTAATCATTTAATACAGTATTTACTGGATTATTGCACCCTGTTACTCCAATCTTTCTGCGAACAACAACTCAAATATTTCAATGAACATGTGTAATTAAGGCTGTGAGTAAGTCACTGACAGTACTTATTTTATGTACATAAATGTGTTAACCAGAAGACAAACTAAGGAATCAGTTATAAACTTTTAAAGCAGATCCAGTAAAACTTCATAAACTGTTTGCTGTAACTTACATTTCCAGTGATCCGTTTCATTGAAAATTTTGAATTATCTGCCATCTACTGGCACATTCAAGCATCAGCTACAGTACAATGTAAATTAGTATCAATATGACAAAGTAAGCAGCTGTATTAATTGAGGATGTTGCTAGCTTCATCATTGAACACCACAGACAAACTAAAATATGTACATGCATAGAAACAAATGTATATAAGAGCATTATTCTTAAACTAATGAAGGTTTATCATGATCATGCATATGTGCTACAGTAATCAGTAAGTATCTGCATTATTTCTCCATGAATTTACTGATACAACTTTTGTCACTTCAGGGGAAGCTAAATGGCATAAGGGAACCAAAAACAGTGCAGATTTCCGAAGAGAAACCAGTCGCTCAGCCACCAGATGCAAGAGACCAAGCTGATCAAGAATTCCACAATGGTAATGCCTCTTACATACATGGAAAATGAACAAATAAATCACATTTAAAATGTAATTAGAATACCATCATGTAAAAGAGAGCTAACATGATAAATGTTTTAATCAAACTGTACTTGAATAAATTACTGTCAGTGGAGAAGAACTTTTTTTCTGGATAATATGTGTTGAGTTGTTTTCCAGTAACAGTATCATTTCCATAAATCACTCATTGGAATACTTTGAAATTATAATGGACACTTTATTGCTTGTAAATTTAGGCACTGGCTACCAGCAAACTTTCTTTGTGTAAGGTTATAGGATATCCAGATGAGACAGCGTGCTATCATCAAACTTAAGTGGAGGAAGTTCTGGTAACATGAAATAAATAATGCAATTTTGTATGACTAGTTAATTTGTGTGGTGAAAACAATTCTGTTCACAACTCTATTGCCTATTTAGGCAATCAATGTTACTATTAAAACCTTTTCAAGTTTCCAGCTGCATAGTGTGGCAAGTACTAACTGGCATGGCTAGAAGTTCAAGATGTTATGAATTCATTCTGCCATGAAACCATGCATCTATAAATCAGTGTAAATTATTATAAACATGGTGTAGTGAACTAATGCTAATTCATGAAAGTGTTATTTGCTTATTTTTTTCTAACCAAATTTTACCCGTATTTTATTGCAGCTGTTGCTGACGATATTTTTGTTTCTTTCTAGGACCAAATCAGGTTCTTCCAGCAGATTCATATACAACAACAAGGCCAGACTGTAGGGTAAAGCTGAGATCCAAAGCAACTGGAATAGCTGCAAGAGAACCTATATCAGTACCTGGTTTACTGCACAGGGCTGTGGAGCTGTTTCCAGAACTCACAGCAATGGCCACAAGAAATGATGATGGAACATGGAATACTATTACATATGAGTATGTATATATGGTTAACGTTCATGCTTATCATCCATAAAAGGTGTCAACACTATCAAAATGTAGCAAATATACCTTTAACCTACTAATTTATCAGATAATAGAAAAAGTAAAGGCAGGTAATCACCTTATAGTGGCTACTTTGAGCTACATATCTACTTCTACATCCATTTTCTGGAAAACTTTATGAAGTGTATGGCAGAAGGTACTTTTCATAGTACAATGTTGTAGGGCTTCTTTGCAGTCTATTAGTGTATGGAGTTAGGAAAGAATGATTGCTTAAAAACCTCTATGTATGCTGCAAGTAGTCTAACCTTATCTTTGTGGATACTGAGAATGATACATAGGAGACTGCAGTATGTCTAGATTCCCTGCTTAATTCAGATTCTTCGACTTTGTCTAGTATACTTTTGCAGGACAGTTAGCATCTATCTCCAAACATCAACCTATACTGATTTTGATGCTCCCATCGGTCAGAAAGACCTGTGCCTATTCACGCTGTCCTTCTATGTACATGTCCAATATCCATCGTTAGTCATATATGATACGGGTCCCACACACCTCAGCAATATTCCTGGACAGATCATGCATGAATTTTGCAAGCAATCTCGATTGAAGACTGAAGCACTTTTTCTATATCCTATCAATGAACCTGATCTGTCACCTGATCTACCTATGGCTGAGCATTTTTTATCATTCTGTTTCATACCCCCATGAACAGATGCTCCCAAGCATTTGTCATGTTAGCTGATTCCAGTTGTGACTTGTGTGGAGGTCATAAGATAGTATGTTTCTATACTACATGAAGTGTACAATTTTACATTTCTGCCAATCTTTGAACCATTTTGAAATCTTATCGAGATCCGATTAAATATTTCTGTTGTTTTTTTGTATAGTATTTCATTATATATATATCCATATAATTTGCAAAAAGTCTAACATTGGGTAAATTTTGTGGGTCATTTTTCGTCATTGCTATCAATTAACGTGACCTGTGGTACCTTCCAACTACTGATCACATTCCTGACCTCTAGTGCTCTAGAGGGAGACTAACTCAGCTGTATATTCTGAACAAAATTTAACAGGAATTCTGTTGGACCCTGGAGTTTTGATCCATTCCAGCTTTTTTAAAACTGTTTCTGAGTGCCACTAATATCTATACTTGAGAGCCAAAGCATTATGACCATCTGTTTAATAGCACACTTGAAATGCAATAGCATATCGATTCTGTGTAATGTGTATTTGACAAGCCGTTCATAATATTCCAAAGGTATGTAGCATCTATGCACAAGTCCTGTAATATCAGTAAATGAAGGTCCAATGATTTGTGGGGGCAGAGCTGATGCATGATAGTATCCCAGATGTCTCCCATTGGGTTTTAATCAAGCAAATATGGTGGCCAAGACATCAATGTGATTCTGTCCTTGTGACACTGATAAGTTACCCTGCTGGAAGATTCCATCAATGTAAAGGAAGACATCAAGCATGAAGGAATGCATGTAGTCCACAATAAAGTCCATGTAGACCACAACTGTCAAAGTCCCATGGACACTCACATGAATATCCCACTTGTGGCATAGTACTGCCCCTGCTGGCCAGTGTCAGTGGTATCATATATGTTCCAAGCAGCTGCTTGTGTGGATGATGGTGTATCTGAACATGACTGTTGACCTGATGTACCATGAAATGTTATTTATCTGACCAGATGATGCATTTCCATTAATCCACAATTCAATCTTAATGATTCTATCCCCACTGCAGTTATAATTGATATTTTCACTAGGGCAAATGTTGCAGGGCCCCATGTTCAACAACGTGTACTGAACTGTTTGTTCTGAAGCACAACCGCCTCCACCAACACTATGTTCTGACATCAGGTTTGCCACAGATCAATGCCTATCCTGATTCATAGACTAGGGAAGCCTAAGAAAATGCATGGATGTCCAACACCTTGTCACCTACCTTCCATTTTTGCTCATGACAGTAGCAAACAAATAGCCATCCAATGTCACCATTTCTGAAATGCTCATTCCCACATACAGGGCCTTAACAACCTGCCCTATGTCAAAGTTGCTTAAGTCAGTAAACTACCCTGTTTGTTGCCCATATCATTGTTAGAATAATTCTGCATTCATCTTTGCTTATGTACCTTCTTATGCAAAACGACGAGGTGGCATTCAATCTCATGGTGGGCAGTGGTCATAATACTTTGTCTCGTCAGTGGTTAATATATACCTTCAGTGGTGTGGGAGTTAAACCGGGGCAGTACAGTTGGTTCTTGTTTGTAAGGGAACATTGATATGTGGAGTTCAGTATTTCTGCTTCGCTCCCACAAATTTCAGTTCCTGTTTCATCCGAGACTGTCTGATCAGTCATCACATACTTTCCTGCTACTGACAGCCTTTACATAATACCAGAATTTAATTGCTTTTCAGGAGAGCCCTTCTGATGAGATTCTGCTGTGGTAGTCATTGAAGACTTCACACATTTAACTCTTGACCACCAAACACTTAACAGTTAGCATCTTTCTGCCTATAGCCCTAAGTTCTATTTTGCATGTATTGTGCAGTTTCTTTACAGAAATTGTATACCATAGAGGTTTTCTCCCATCATAAACTGTTTCACACAGTGTGTGTGTATGTGTGTTGTGGTGTGTGTGTGTGTGTGTGTGTGTGTGTGTGTGTGTGTGTGTGTGTGTGTGTGTGTGTGTTAGAGAGATGGAGATCTGGAGATGTTAACCTTCCTACTCCTTTTAGGTGGCCTCTTTGGTTTGGTAATCAATGGTACTACAAATGTCTAATGGTTACTGATGTACAAATTCTCACAAAGCTCAGGTCTATTTGTTACCATTAAATTTAACACATCTCTATCACGAGCTGAATTCTGCACTCTATTAGTAATCAAAGGAAACATTTAATATTGTTTTACATGATGGCTTGTCATGCACTCCACTTACACAGCTACCCATGAGAGGGCCAGTGGGGGGGAGGGGGGTGGGGGAGACACAGCACTAACCCACAAGAGCTTATTTTGAGTTACTGCACATTATAAATTTCATTTAATTCAAACAGAAGAGTAGATAATCCATTCTACTGATACACAGGAAACTACTCATTACCAGTATGTGGTACATTCAAAGGAAGATTAGTGTTTAACATTCCCTGTACATTGAAGTCATAGAAGGATCAAATTATTAGACAGAGCACAAACTCGAATTAAGGAGGTATGGGGAAGGAAATCGACCATGCCCTTTCATAGGAACCATCTCAGAATTTGCCGTAAGCAAGTTAGGAAAATCATAGAAAACTTAATTTTGAACAGCTGAATGGGGATTAGAATGATCATCCTCCTGAATGCGAGTCCAGCATGCTAACCACTGCATCACCTGATTCAGTGGATGCATTAGAAAACACAACACATTACATCATCAGACTAATCTTTACTAAACTGAGAGTTAGGACTGTCTTACACCAACCATTTTAATTTTTCCAAATGTTTATTGGCTGAGTCAGGTCTCCTCCAATGATGAACGTGTGACTGGGAAACATATGTACTAGTTAGCCAAGGTTTTTTCTAAAGTTTTTTTTTAATTCTAGGGGTGTATCTTGTGGTCAATAGAAGGATCCAATTATTAGTTTATACTCACCCTTGATAATGATTCTTGCACAAAAGAAGTCTCACATGCAGCTTCAGTATTTGTCTTGGGGTTGGGGAACTGAGTTTCTTGTTTTACTGAATGCACCAACTCAAATTTCTCTTTAACTTTTTGTAATCGGCACAATGCAAGCAACTCTTTTTTTTAAGTGTGCTTTGAATACTTGTAGTTTGTTGTAAATACTCTAAGTAATTTAATAATTTCACCTGTGGGAGGGAGATTACTTTGGACCTTGTACAAGTACCCTGGGGTCTCCAACTATCGTTATCTACATGTACATCTATACAACGCAAACCACTGTGAAGAGCATGGCAGCAGGTACAGTCCAATTTCCAATTATTTATGCTTTCTCCCATTTCTTCAGGTAAGGATCATGGGAAGAATGATGGCTTAAATGCATCTGTGGTAGCTGTAATTAGTCTAATCTTATCTTTGTGATCACTATGGGAGTGATAGGTACAGGATTGTAATATATTCCTAGATTCATACCAGAAACTTTCTATATGTATTTTCATGGAATAGTTTGCACCTGTTTTCAAACGTCTGCCAATTCTATTCTTTCAGCATCTTTGTGACACTCCCATGATTCGAATAAACCTGTGGCCATTTGTGCTCCACTTCTTTGTTTCTGTTCAATATCCCTAGTTAGCCCTTTTTGGTATGGGTCCCACATACTTCAACAATATTCTAGGGTGGGCTTCATGAGTGTTTTGTATGCTGTCTCCTTTGCAGACTGATTGCATTTCCCAAGTACTCTACCAATGAATCCCGATCTGCCACCTGCTTTATCTATCACTGAGACTATGTGACCATTCCATTTTATATCCCTACAAATTGTTACACTCATGTGTTTTTAGGAGTTGATCAGTTCCAAGTGTGACTCACTAATATTATAGTCATTGGTTACTACCTTTTTTTTCATTTTGTGAAGTGCAAAATTTTACATCTCCCAAAATTTAAAGCAAGTTGCCACTCTTTGCATCACTTTGAAATCTTATTAAGATCTGACTGTGTAATTACATAGCTTCCTTTGCTGTAGATAACTGCATCATCGGAAAGAATCTGAGGTTACTACTAATATTGTCTGCATGGTCATTAATATAGAAGATGAACAACAGGGCCCCAAGACACATCCTTGGGGCACACCCAAGCTTAATTCTATATCTGATAACTCTCGATTCAAGATAACTTGTTGCACCCTTCCCACCAAAAGATCCTCAGTCTAGTCACAAATTTCACTTGAAACGCCATATGATCATACTTCTGATAATAATCTGGACTCATTTAATCTGGGATCACTTAATCTACAAAAAACCTTGCTTGCACCCAACACACATCAGCTACATGGATAACAGCCTTAAATGTAGGATACAATCCAGACCCATTTTGAGAGCGCCTACAGTTAGCAGTACTATTGTGCAAATCTAATAAGTCACAGCCTGGCTTGGCATTGAATCTTCTAAATCTCTGGTTGAAGCCTGACACATGACTTAGAATGTGGGGCCATTATCAGCCATGGGGCAATGCTGCATATTGTAATTGTCACTGAAATTCCATGAACAAGGCTAGTCTTCTGAACCTTCTCTGCCAGTCACTGTAATGATCCAAGTATTACCTCTGAGCCCAGAAGATGGGCATAGTTTGTTCTAGTTGTACTAAAATCTGCAGTTGGTTTCATTCTGACCAAACAGTGGCTTCCAGAATGCCTCTTCAACATCTCCCGGGAAGTATATATAAAACTGCACAAAGTGATCCTTCTTATCACTGCCATTACCATAAGTACTATTATTTGTCACACATTTGAAAGTAACTGCTGTTGTCTACCAGACATCAACTCCTCTACATATTCCTGACGTGCTGTTGACTGGAACAGTGACCAATAGAATCAGAAAATAGTATTTGCTTTAGTATGTAGTTGAATTTTATTTCTTCTAATACATATTCAGTTCAGTTCCAAGATGATCCTAAGTGTGCAGTCATTAGGTTCACTTACCCAAGTAGGTTTCTCAGATACCTTACAGCCACTATTACAAATTACCTGAATATCAAGCTCCAAATATTTAAATATGTCTGCTTGTGTCTGTATATGTGTGGATGGATATGTGTGTGTGTGCGAGTGTATACCCATCCTTTTTTCCCCCTAAGGCAAGTCTTTCCGCTCCCGGGATTGGAATGACTCCTTACCCTCTCCCTTAAAACCCACATCCTTTCATCTTTCCCTTTCCTTCCCTCTTTCCTGATGAGGCAACAGTTTGTTGCGAAAGCTTGAATTTTGTGTGTATGTTTGTGTTTGTTTGTGTGTCTGTCGACCTGCCAGCACTTTCATTTGGTAAGTCACATCATCTAATAGATAATTCATTAGCTTCAAACTATGTACCTGGTAACAGAAGGCACTATGCATTTTCTAGTGGCATGTCATTTCTAAAAATCATAAGTAGCAAAGATCCATGTAATTAAATAAGGGAAAATCCAGGATGGATTATAACAATATTATGAAAAAGAAAGTTGCTACTCACCATATAGTGGAGATGCTGAATAGGCACAACAAAAAGAGTATCACAAATAATGCTTTTGGCCAGTAAGGCCTTTGGCCTTCTCCAGCAACAGATGACACACACACAATGAAACTCTCTCTCTCTCCCTCTCTCTCTCTCTCTCTCTCTCACACACACACACACACACACACACACATACACACACACACACACACACACACACACACACACACATGACTTCAATCTCAGCAACTGAATCCATGTAATGATCCAAAGGGAACAGTATGAATATCATTCAGCAACTGCAACTTTTCATTGCTGCAATTTACAACTTGTTTTCTGTTACTGGCAAGTTTCTAGTGCCATAACACCACTCTTTATCTGATAATGTTTCATAGTTTACACAGTCAAATGCCATACCTGGATCAACTAGTGCACCTTCAAGATACGTTTGACGCAAAAGAGGTTTGCGGAAAAGAAATAACATTTTCAGCAGCTTTGACCATGACATTTCAGAACTGTAAGATACTGAGACTTGGTGAAGATGTTATTATTTAACAGAAATATTAAATGATTTTGGAAAAGATACAAACCAGAAAATTAGACAACAATTTTAAGTATATGGTTTGCCATTCTTTTTTAGTATGGGAATAACAACTGCCAGTTTTAGACATACTGGGAAATAACCACTGACAAAAAATCCTATTCATTAAAATGTAAAGATGAAGTGATATTAACCCATTGTATGAGGGTATTTCAAAAGTTCTACACACTGAAAGACAGAATTGAAGAAAATATAATCTATTTTATAAAACAACTTAACAGGTCTTCAATATAATCTCCATTCTTGCTTATAACAGCTTTCCAATGTTTTGGAAAATTCTGTATTCTGGACAGGGCATCTTCATTGCAGAGCTGTCTGATTGCTTGGGTCACCTCACTGTAAGCTTTATATATTGTATCAAAACTTTCTCCATAGAGTTGCTCCTTCAATTCGAGAAACAAATCAAAGCCTGGTTGCACTCATATCAGGACTATGGTGGTGGTGGTGGTGGTGGCAGGGGGGGGAGGGAGCGTGGTAGTGTTCCTCATTCATATTTGTCAAGTGTTTCTCATACTGATAGGGCAATATGTGGTTTTGTATTATCAAGGACAACAAGAACATGAGATGCAAGCATGACGGACCTTCTTTGACAAATTTTCTGGCACAAAATAGTTTGCAGAAACAGCTTGTGATAGGTGCCTGTTACAGACTTACCCTAGGGTGCTCTATTTACAGCTATGACTCCATTCAAGTCACATGAATAGATCATCATCAGTTTCACCTTTGGTTGCTGGTGGCAGAATTTTTTTGGGCATGGAGAGTTGGAACTTTCACATTATGATGACTGAAACTTCAGTTCTGGCTCAAAATCTTGTATACAGGTTTGATCAGGTGTGATAATCCTTTTCATAAAATGTTTTTCTTCAGTTCAATAACATGGATGTTCATCTGTCATCCTTCTGCAACCTGCTTTCCACTCTTCACCCAGATTATACAGAACTCATCTGGCAGCAACTTTTCTCATACTTAACTTTTCAGGTATGATTCTGTAAACTGAAGTGACAGACGTTCTGGCCTCATATGCAGTTTACTGATATGTTTTTTGCCAATTCTCTCTTGAAATGTCATTAACAGTGACCTGAGAGGTCTAGTCTGAAGCAGTTGATGACCTTCCACTTCTTGGATTGTCCTCAGTCCTTACCTGATCTTCATAAAAACAAGCAGACCGCAATGATAATGCACTACAATCCGCTACATTATTCCCATTCACTCTCTCAACGTGCTGTAAATTTCCGTTGGGTTCTTTCGATGTAGGGATTCAATTTTTATGTACGAATGCTGGTCACTATGTGTAATCTGACCTGACTCAGTTTCACCTTCCATTTTAAAACTAAATTACTCATTACACAGTCACACTAACCAGCAAACATATATATGACCATCACACCCAATGTCTCGCTCACAACTGACATGAATTTCAGCTTGATCATATCACTGTAATGGTCACCCATGAGCAGAGTGCAAGACTTTTCAAATGACTTTGAATGACAGACAGGCAGATTTAAAAGTAAACTGTTCATATTATTAAGCTACTGGACTAAGTCATAATTGTTGTGCTAGACGAAACTGCATTACAGCAACTACACACACAAATAAGTGCACACCTAAAGTGTAAATTACTTTAATGCAGAAACTGTTCTGAAGTTTCACACCCAATCCAAGCACAAGGCCAGAGCAGATTCAATACAGTGCAGAGAGGAGTCAAGTTAACACGCGAAAAAACAATAATACAGTGAGGCAGAGTGCACTCTGCTCTGGGATTATATCAGGTATTTACTGACAATATTAATGAACCATGTCTTTGTTATAGCACAGCCAAAAAATACTTTCATTTCTGCTGAACATTCATTAATGACATTCTACAACAAACCAGGCATCCACATGTTACCTGTTTTCTTTTCACATACAAACTGTGTTGTTATCAGGTTTGCCACAATATAAATCTCCATGTGGGTTTCATGTATGTGTCCTGAGTATTAGTTAATTCTTGTCCATCACACAAATTCCAGTTAATGGTGAAGATGTCCCATGTCATGCAAGAAATTTTGCACAGTTGTTGGCTTCCGTAACACTCCCCTAGCATAATTGTGTACTACTGAAGTTAGATTTGTTTGCACACACACAAAACATATACCAATATTGATTAATTAATTTATTTATTCACTCTGTCCAACAGGACCACAAAATATGTTCAACAATGTAGAACAAGTGAAGATATACTTAACAAAGTAAAATAGCTGTTAGGTAGTGTATTAATAATGAACTTTGGTCAACTGCCATAAACAGATTCTGTTAAGTGAAGTTGAACATAATAAAATCAGCAATAAAACTACTATTTTGGGAGAAAAATATTGCAGCTTCCTCAGTGACATTAAATGTCTGCTTTTTATCTCTTATTGCTGGCTAAATAGCTACATGACCACATTGATATTTATTGTATAACAACATTTACCTTTTTGCCATAAGAACAAAGGCAGGCTTACAATGAACATTGTTACTGTCCCACAGTAATAGGAATCCTCACCTCTTTAATCTGAATAGTTAGATCATTTGTAGGAGTGCTAAGAAGATATATTTTTAATATTTTTTAGTACTGTAGCTTCTCAATTTTTGCATTATGTTTGATTGACATTTACTGATGCCCTTTACACAAAATTACGAGGAATAAAAAATTAGCCATTAAATAATTAGTATATGAGTAAAGCAAAAAGCAATTTTGATCTTCAAATGAGCAAAATACAGTAGATTTAGTTGAGAGCAGTAAAAATAAAGTAACCGTACTGTGTCACATGTGTCTGGAAAGCTCTCCGAAAAAGATGCGTGGGCTTCCAATTAAAAGTTTGCTTGTCATTTTGAAAATGAATAGGTTTGTTTTACAAATGATTTTATTTTCTGTTACAGAGACTACGAATTTTATGTACGGTCTTGTGCCAAAGCATTCATCAAACTTGGTCTAGAAAGGCATCATTCTGTTTGTATTCTTGGATTCAATTCACCAGAATGGTTCATTGCTGATTTGGCTGCAATATATGCTGGGTATGTACAGTATAGTACAATAGAATAGAGTAGAGTTTTATTGGTCCTGGTAATAATATAGTACACAAATAGTACATTCTGATGTAGGACAAGTGAATGTATAACAAAATATAATATTAAATTTGCATTAATTTCATTATTTCTACATTAAATGATCACTGAGTTACAATATGCAGAGCAAATATTGTACAAAAATAAGGAGAAGATATTTTAAAGCAGAAAGAGCATGTACTGTGCTGGCAGATTAATATTTGTATTACAGCAATATTTACATGTAAAACATTAAAGTTTTAGCAACATTTATATGATACATCACTAAGGCAAAGACACAAATCATTAGTGAACTTCCTGAAAGAACACATGGAGGCTATAGAAGCAGTGATAAGTCAAATATGACTTAGCAGTTGATTTGAAATTAGCCAGGCTATTTATTGCTTTAATTTGTGGGGTAAGTTTATTATAAATAACTTCCCCATAATACAGGGTTCCTTTTTTATTCAGGGTGGTGTTGGTGGGGTCTAAATGAAAGTTTCCTTCATGTCTGGTGTCATTGGAGTCAAAATTTCATTTTTCTGGAAGAGAGTGGGATTTTACATTGTGTATCTTTTCACAAACAAGGTTGTCTCACACACACACATATATATACATGGAAGTTGGAGGATTTATAGCTTTTTAAGGAGTGGTCTACAGGTTTTTTTCCATTTTACACCTCCCATTATTCTTATAATTCTTTTTTGTAGCCTAAAGAACTTTTGGCTAAGGGAAGAGTTACCCCAGAAAATAACTCCATATTTCAGTTGTGAGTATATATAGGCATAATACAGAGTTTACAGAAAATCTTTGTTGCAGCATCTCTGAAATATTCTCATTAAGTAGCATGTAGTGCTTAATTTCTTACAGACATTTTAAAGAGAATAAATGCTTTTGTTGTAGCTTAGTTACTGTTTCAATATACTATGTGTGTAGTTGTTAGTAGAGGTTGAAAGGGCACAGTAAGTGAGTTGCAAACTGTCATAAATATAGTTTTTAAAATAGTTGGGCAGTCGATAGCCACACAAAGAAGTAGATGTAGTTTTAATGTTACTCATAATATCCTGGCTACTGCTCAGCATTTCCTCTAAGTTGCAAATAGTTGTTACTTCTCACACAATTTTTTATTATACAGGTGTGATTGTATTATCAATTGTCATATTAATTTGATAACAAGAGAGTGAACAGCATCATTACAAACAAGAACTTTACTGCAGACTTAGCATACTAATTCCCTGATAATTACATGGGCACTATAACACTCATGAGCAATTGAATTAGACACCACATCCAACTAGTAATGTGCAGCACCTGCTTTCATAGTGATGTAATATAGCATGGACTCAGCAACACCTTAAATGTATTGGAGAGCTATCCTGATCAATGAATGCACAACCAATGTCCACAACTTGTGGAGATTGATCAGAGGTGTGCACGTATTGCTTGACTGTGTTCCAAATATGCTCAACTGGAATAAGGTCAGGCAACTTTTGGTGGTGGGATGGGAACAGGACACACTTGCACCCTCACATTGATGGAGTGCTCCTCAAACCATTTTGACACTATTTTGGTCTTATGGGTGTTGCACTGTCTTGCTGAAGCTAAAGATCAGCCATGGTGTGCTGAAAGAAAACAAATGGATGTACTTGAATGGATAGTAGATAGCAGTACAGCTCCTGAATAATACATGATGGCAGACATACCAAGGACCCCATTTCATCCAATGTAAATATCTCCAGCACAAGAATACCTTCATCTGCTTGACTGGTGCTCAGTTGGCAAGTGGGATGCATTGCCTCAAGGGATGTAACTTGCCATTGATGCCTACCTACTTGTGTAACTCATCAATCCAGATGACCTTTCTGTGTACTTCAAGCAGCCAATGTTCAGTAAACTAGATAAAAGATCAGTAGCACATCGCAGAAGGAACTCTGGTTCAAGTTTAAAATAATAGCTAGACAGATATGTATCCAGTAGAACAGTTCATAATGAGGGTAATATCCATGGTATACAGTCACTGTAAACAAACTTCTAAAGAAACAGAGATTACTGCATCATAGGTGTAAAACAAGGCATAGGGCAGCAGATAGAGAGATGCTGAATGAAAAGCATTTGGCTGTCAAGAGAGCATTGTGTAATACCTTCATTGACTACTGTAGCAGAATGTTGTCAAATAATGTTTCATAGAACCCAAAGAATTTCTGGTCATATGTAAAGATAAAAGATCAGTAGTGTCATATCTCAATGAGGAACTCGAAACTTTCAGCACAGCACAGGGGCATGCAGAGGAACTCTGGCTCAACTTTAAAATAATAGCTGACCTTACACTGGACAGATATGTATCTAGTAGAACAGTTCATAATGAGGGGAACATCCATGGTATGCAGTTGCTGTAAAGAAACTTCTAAAGAAACAGAGATTACTGCACCAAAATTAGCATCCAGTCTCTAGTGAAAGGGACAGAAACTGAAACTGGGCAAAGCAAAATAGAAAAGCAAAAGCTGAAATGCTTAACTCCATTTTCAAATGTTCCTTTACAAAGGATCATCTGGGAGAATTGCCCCAATTTAATCCTCATACTACTGAAAAGATGAATGAAGTAAGTATTAATGTCACAGTGGTGTTGAAAAACAGCGGAAATCATTAAAATTGAACAAAGCTCTAGGCCCCAAGGGAAGGGCAGCACAAACGGTCACAGGTTTGTTTAATCTGTGGGAGAGTGTTACAGAAATACTGAAAGAACTGAACCAGAAGACTCTTGAAGATAGATGTAAATTATCCTGAGAAAGTCTATTGACAAAGTTTCAAGAACCAACTTTAAATGATTATTCTAGGAATACACTACAACCACCTACATATAACTCGCATAAGGATTGTGAGGATAATATTAGAATAATTACTGCATGCACAGAGGCAATGAGACAGTCATTCTTCCTGCTCTCCATATGTGAATGGAACAGGAGGAAACCCTAATAACTGGTACAATGGAATGTACCCTCTGCCATGTCTTTATGGTGGTTTGCCGAGTAGATGTAGATATAGATTTAGCTGTGCTGTAGATTTATTTACAGTTGCTTGCAGCTGACTTGAGGTGTTTCCTGTAATAAGGATGCTTGTGTCATTTGCAAAAAAAAGTATTTTAGTGCAGTGCCTTTACTTCCATATGCTTAGAGCTTGTCCAACAGTACGTTGCAGTCCAGTATGTTGAAGGCTTTACTTAAGTCTAGAGAAATGCCAGTGGCAATTTGTTTTTTGTCCGTTGTTTTCAGGGCATTGTTTATAAAATCATAGATGGCACTAGTTGTTGATTTATTTTTCCTGAATTCATGCTGAGTGTCAGTAACCATTTTGTTTTCCTCTACAAATTTCATTAACCTATTATACATTACCTTTCCTATGATTTTACTAAAGCCTGATAACAAGGCATTTTCTTACGAACAAGGACAAAATTATCAATTTTTGAACAGTCTGGAAATATGACTGTCAGAAAAGATGATTGGACTATGTCTGAAAGTTGTAGTGAAATGTTTATATTACATTGCTTTATTATGCAATCAGAATACCATAAACTCCTGAAAATATTTTCTTAAGAGTTGATGCAACATGGATGATTACATCTGAAATTGTTCCATAAACACAGATTGAAGAGGGACATGACTGCACTTTTTTCTGTTTCTTTGTAGTATCTGTTCTACTACTGACTATTAAATTATTTTTGATATCTGCATAGCAATGGCTGAAAAGATTTGTGATGTGTTGGGAATTAGTTAGACTCTTGTTCTCATGATTGTCATATTTTCTATTTTTGGGGACACTTTATTTGCTTCCTTCTTTCTTACTTTCCATACTGCTTGGCTTTTATTTGCTGATCCATACTGCTTTGCTTTTATTTGTTGACTCTGTTATGAACTTATCATTGGCCATTTCTTTCCTGACATATCACTCATTTGCAGATTGGAATGTATTTTCTGAATGTAACTGTTCAGAAGTTGGGGTATGTTACTATTTTTCCTTTATCTGAGTAAGTCTCTTTTTCTTGACTTGAGATTTTGGTACCTGTTGTTATCCACCTATTTGATTTCGAAATTGTGCCTCATATTACTTGTGTTTTGAAAGGGAATGCAATATCAAAGTAATCACTGAAGATGCTAGAGAATTTCTTGAACTTTTTGTTGGCTCATCTAATTGCAAGACTTCTTCCCACCTTTCTCCTGATGATAGGATATTGAAAGTTTCTGTATTATGTATATTGAAACTTCTTGCTGCTACAGTTCTTTTGTAGTTCTGGTTGGATAGCAAGTAGCACTCAAGATTAACAACTTGAGTTTCATGATCATGATTATACATTTTGCAGCATATAATGCACTATTACAAATTGCCTTATTGAGCTCACCAACAGAAGAGAGACTGCATGACACTTCATGTTCGTATATCACTAAAACTCAAAATAACTTGAAAAATCTTCTCTCACATAGGTTAGTTACAGTTCTCATCCTACAGGCCCTTAGTAAGGATATTTTCGTTTAAATGGATCTTGGATGTGCTTTGAAGTTATCGTATTAAGTCCTAATAAAACTGCATTAAACCAGATATTGGTCATATCACTCCATAAACATATGTGCATTTATTTCTACTCATTTCTTCAAATGCGTTTGATCTACTTGTATTGCCTCTAGTAACTGGAATGCTTTTTATGTCTGATTAACAGGAACTTAAGTAACTAAAATAAAACTATTTGTGCTTGTTGTTACAGGGGAATTGCTGCTGGAATTTACACAACGAACTCACCAGAAGCTTGCCTGCACTGTGCCATCAACAGCCGGGCAAATATATTTGTAGTACAGGACAAGAAACAACTTGACAAAGTGCTGCAGATACGGTCCCAAATACCACACCTTAAAGCAATTGTGCAGTATGAAGGAAAGCCAGAGGAGGAGGGAGTGCTGAGTGTAAGTTTATGTAATACAACAAAGTAAACAACTATTATACAACAAAACAACCACATTGTCCTCAATATAAGCTACAACCTTAATTATGATTGGGGAAAAATAGAGAGAAAATCAGTGAAGAAAATTTTATGTCAAATTCATTACTCATTTATGAAAACTGTGATACAATCACTATTAATCACAATTTTATGCTGTATTGTAGGTATATTGCACAGAAATACCAACCTTCTAATCACTGTCCTCACTGATGTCACTGTTAATTTCTTTACTGGCAATTGCTTGTCAGAGTCAGAATTTTTATTACTTTCTTTCTAAAGGGTCCTCATTACCATCCAGGGCATTGGACACACAGCACAACACACCATGAAGAGAAAATTCACTCACACGTAAGGCCAGCTGATGGCTTTATGATGTCTTTCTGTAAGTCTGTCGAAATAGTACTTTCAGATACATGTATATGACAACATCAGGTACCTGTGATATTGTTGCTTCATTCCAAACTGACAAACTAGTGCAACAGACAGTTGACATTTCTATGGTGGGAAAATATATGGGATTTGTAGGATCATCCAAATAAATCACACCGTAATTTTGGCAAAATAATGGTGAAAAAGTGCAGCTTATATTTGGGCTGTTGTGGTACTTTTGTCCAACAGAATGAATGAATGATGTAACATTCTTGATTTTATGGCATAGTTGTTTTCAACATACAGTAGTTCCAATATAGGTCAACAAACAGTCTTGGTGTGTGTGACAAATAAATTTGCGTCCACAAATATCTTTACATGTAGATACAGATATAAGCCAGAGCGTGCCATCCTGGTGATTGCAATTGTTCTTTCAATAATTTGTACTTAAAATTCTCCAGTTTTCCCCAAGCCAAAGCACCTTTGAGTGCAAATATACTGTCCTGATGAAAGCTGATTTTTTGTCATTTGGAACAGTGGCCTCTTCTCACAGATCTTCTCTTTCTGTGGTTCTAGATGACTTGTGCAGTAGACCTACACAGCAGTTACCATTTTAACTTTAGAAGGTAACCAATAAGAAGAATTCCTCATGCATCCCAGAAAACACATAGCATAATCAAACTTCCTGGCAGGTTAAAATTGTGTGTCAGACAGAGACTTGAACTCGGGAATCAAATGAGCTACCCATACATGACTTACGACCAGCTAGCTTTGCAAGAGAACTTTTGTAAAATTTGGAAGGTAGGAGATGAGGTAATGGCAGAAGTAAAGCTGTGAGAATGGGTCGTGAGTCATGCTTAGGTAGCTCAGCTGGTAGAACACTTGCCCACAGTAGGCAAAAGTCCAAAGTGAGTTTCAGTCTGGCACGCAGTTTTAATCTGCCACGAAGTTTAATATCAGTGTGCAGCTCCACTGCAGAGTGGCAATTTCATTCTGGAAACATCCCCCAGGCTATGGTTAAGCCAGGTTTCCACAATATCCTTTCTTCCAGAAGTGCTAGTCCTGTAAGTTTTGCAGGAGAACTTTTGTGAGGTTTGAAAGGTAGGAGACGAGGTACTGGCAGCAGTAAAGCTGTGAGGGTGGTTCATAATTCACTCTTGGGTAGCTCAGATGGTAGAGAACTTGCCTGCAAAGGGCAAAGGTCCTGAGTTTGAGTCTCAGTCTGGTTCACATTTTAATCTGCCAGGAAGTTTCATATCAGTGCACACTCCGGTGCAGAGTAAAAATTTTGTTTTTGAGAACATGCCACACACTTTCCAGCGCTCTGAATCAACTTCATTCCAGCTACTGCTTTGGTTTCTGTGGTGTTGTTTCATTTCTCTCCTGAAGTAATGGACTCACAATCGATCCACAATAACAAGTCAATGCACAAAATCTATTGAATCCTTTTCAAACTGTCACAACACTACCAAGAAATTTGTTTTCACCATAATGTTTTGACAGCATCTTGAAAAGAAATTTTCTTGTAATTAATTATACATGTATTATGAACCATACCCTTTCTTATGGAAAGGGCTACGTGTGTTAGCTAGTTCATAAGCCTGTAGTCACTAATTATCTAATACCTCTCATTATTTTCATCTGTGGTTGAAGTTATCAGATATGAACCATACTCAGGAGAAGAATGACATGAAAATGAGAGAGCAGGCTCTCTGTATAAACCTCCATCAACTTTGGATGTCCTTTCATTGGTGAGAACAACTCGCAATGTAGAATTTAATGGCAGCATGCTATTGCAGTTAATTATCTTGAACAAAAAACACACAACCTGGCTGCTTTAAAAAGTAGCAGAAATAAATATCAAGTTAGCACTTGAATTCCATTGTACAACACACAGCAACACAATAAAAACAACATACCATATCTATACCAAGCTGTGAAGTTCTCTCAATTCTCACTATCCCCATACATCCTTTATATTGTAACAAAATAAAATGCTACAACAAGCTCATTTTTATAATCATAACTGTGACACTTAACCAGTTCATCTCTCATTTATGTTTATAAGCAAATGTTATATTTCTTTTCAGTGGGATGATGTTATTACACTAGGCAATGCAGAAGATGATGTTGAGTTAGATAAAATTTTATCGACTTTGGCTGTTAATGAATGCTGTACCTTGATATACACGGTAAGTGTAATTATAATTCATCACTTATGTCTTATTCTTGAAAGAATTACTGACCAAACACATACTGTCTGTTATGCAACCCTCAGATTTAAAAAAAATCCAGTACACCAGTGAACAAATTGTATATTAGATAGCAAAAACACAAGCAACAGAATGTTCTTAATAAAGAGGCAACTAATTAAGGCAATTGGCACTCTGGTGCTATGTTACAAGGGAGACTGGGCCTCTAATTATTTGTGAACAACAAACACTGCTTATCAAATAATTCAAATTACGGCAAAATCCATATAGTTTGAAGGAAGTTTAAACTGCACTGAAACATTATACAACAAAAAAATACTTCTGTTCCCTCATGGGCCTCAATTAAATATTAAAAAATGTGCCATTATTCTTCATGCATGTAGGAAACTGTTACTTTTTTGACAGAACTCTGATATAAATATCAAGCAAACCATATTAAAAAGTCAGCTATTTACCACAAATGGGAGGAAAATAGCAACATTTTTCTTTTGAAATAGTGACTTTGTTACTACTTTCATTATGCTTACAAATAACATATGCAGGTACAAATACAATATACCAGTTTAACAGATGTTATAGGCTACTGAAGTAATTTAAAGTTAATGCTCTGTGTGCTATTTTGAGTCTCCCTATTCAAAAAATATCACTGCATCAAACAGTTAATGTATGTGTATGAGTATTTTCAGTGTTCTATATTTTTTTAAGTAGTTGTGTGTAGCTGCAGCTGTTTAAGTACTTGTAGATAATGCAATAATCAGTCACATCCTGAAAAACATCTGACTGGATAATTCACAGAAAATTATTTTAAACCATAGCAAAGACAGCAGAATATATTATAGAAGTGAATCCTTTTACAGGTATAGCTGCTGTTTCTGCAAAAGGCCACTGTTACCATGTAAGTGCAGATAGCAGTGCTAACAAAGCAAATCGCTACCCTCCAAGTGAAGTGAGCCTTCATCTCTTAAAATGACAATCTTTTATGGGCAGGGGCTGATATCACCAAATATTTGGAGCAAAAGTCTTCCAATATCATCCACCACGTGGCATTACAACCACAAATGTAAATTGGTAGTGGCAGTGGTTGGTCTCTAGGAAGAAAGCTGTTAACTTTTCTTAACAAAACACATGACAGTAACAGTCCCTCAGGTATGCAGGTGCCACATGTCTGTCTATACTTCCACCTTTCCACCTTACTCACACAATGTGAAGCTGATATCAAACATCTGCATGATACAAATAGATCTTCTATCAGAACCTACATTTGTCAGTTAATTTTGATATGAATTTGTATGACGATTCACTGCTGTTGGTGTTGTTAATCTAATCATCAAAGGAAGTGAAGTTAAACATTAACAGATAGAAACAGCTGATAAAGTTGAGTCAATTATTAATTCATGTTATTGTCATTGTTGTCACTGGGCTCTTCAGTTTGAAACCTGGTTAGATGAAGTTCTCTATGCTGGTCTATCATATGCAAGCCTCTTCATCTCTGTATAACTAGTGCAACACACATCCATTTCAACCTGCTTACTGTATTCATCCCTTGGTCTCCCTCTATAATTTTTACCTCCCACACTTCCCTCCCTTATTAAATTGATGATTTATTGATGCCTCTGGATATGTCTTACCAACAAATCCCTTCTTTTAGTCTAGTTGTGCCATAAATTTCAATTTTCCCCAATGTGATTCAGTAACTCCTCATTAGTTACTCAATCAACCCATTCAAGGCTACTCTACAGACAAATAATTCATTAAACATGTGTAACTAAGGTAAAACGCCAAACACTATAATTAGCAGCACTTGATTGTTTCCTATTTCTGGTTTCTTTAACCTTAGATGAATGGGCAGAAATAAATACATAAAGTAACAAAAAGAGATGGGATGGGTCCGACAGTCCTAATGTTTCATTTACATTCCAGAACAAGCAAGACAAAAATTTTCAACATCAGTGTCAAATATACTTGTTATATTGTTTATTAGTATTTAAATTTACCATACATTTCTTTAAGAATGAGGTCATATTCCTCTGAAAGTCAAATTATTCAGTGTATAAAACATACTTGAACTGTTAAAACCATTTTCTTGGATTTCTAAAAGTTCACATCCTTACATGTTATGAATTTAGGATTGTCACACATAGTATTATACAATTTAGTGCACAGTATGATCTCATAAAAAGTAATTGTCACTTGTTATTTCCTTCTCAATAGTAATCCCAGATAGATGTGCTGCCAGCTGGTGGATGTTCCTTGGGAAATGCTTCTGGCAAGCTTTCTGTGCACTGTGTGGTTCCAAACACAGTTGTTTGAGAAATAGCTTTCTTGAAATATCCAGTCCTGTGTTTGCTTTGTATGCTACAAATGCATTTTTAGCAGCAATGTTCAAAATGGCGTTAAATGTGTGCAATGACCAGCATGTTGTTTGCTTTTCAACATTATATTGTGAACACATTTCATCAACCACATTCACTGCTCTCTTTGTTGAGTTACAGAACATAATAATCTCTGGCTTCTTCAAAGTACCTGTTTCGTTACCAATTTTATTGAGTGTATGCATTGATGACAGCAAAATTAAACCTTTGGCACAAATGGCACCAATGCGAAATTGTCACTAAATCTGAATACGTATCAATGTATTTCCCTTTTTGTGTGTGGTAACAAATGCAAAGGATTTTTATTTCTGTGCACTATTCAAAAGAGTGTAAGCTGAGAACAGAGAGAGTGGAATATTTCCTGAATGGTTGAAATATGCTGAAGTTAAGTCACTGTTTAAGAAGGGAGATAAGGAAACAGCATCAAATTTCCGTCCAATTTCACTTTTGCCAGCATTCTCAAATATTTTAGAAAAGGTAATGTACAATTGGCTTTATAACCACTTTATCACAAATAACATACTGTCAAATCACAGTTTGGATTTCTAAAGGGTTCTGATATTGAGAAGGCTATCTACACTTACAGTGAATGTTGTGTCGGTAGCTGGGCCGACACCGTGAAGTGGAGATGGCTGAAAATGCACGCTAGACTAACGCAGGCGGGCGTGATGTACTGGAACAGGATACGTAATTAATGTTAGGAAGAAAAGTACGGAGCAGGATTAATACTTATCTTTAATATCATTGTGGTACATCGATCTTGACGATACACAGGAGACTTTAAGTTCAATCACTGTATGGCTAATGGCGCCTTGCTAGTTCGTAGCCATTAACTTAGCTGATGGCTATTCTGTCTCTCGGCTAATGAGAGAGAAAGGCTTCGTACATCTGGTCGGTAGCTAGGTTCTCGTACAACTGGTCGGTAGCTAGGTTCTCGTACAACTGGGGCGAGTGCTCTCTCGTATCACGAGACCTGCCTTGGTGGTGGCGCTAGGTCTGCGATTACACAGTGGCGACACGCGGGTCCGACATGTACTAAATGGACCGCGGCCGATTTAAGCTACCACCTAGCAAGTGTGGTGTCTGGCGGTGACACCACATTCCTCCCCCGCAAATCGGCGAACGGTCGTGTGATAAGGCTTCTGCCCGCCGTGGGGAGGACCACATGTTGACGTATGCGATGAGGTGGGGAGCCTAACAACAGGCGAGGCTGTGCCACCCGCACCCGGCCATCCGGTCCGAGGGGAGCTAGGAAACGCCTGAAAAACTAGTCCAGGGTGCACGTCAACATGCGGTGCATGCGCCCGTAAAGAGACAGGAGGTACCGAAGGGTCGACCTCCATTGCGTCGGGGTAGCCGACGCGCGATGACGTCATGTGGTCCGGAGCGGGCGGGAGTTCCATGGCGGAGGACAGCTGGTCACGGGCAGCGATCGGCGGCGCGTGACCCTGGGAGGCGCTGGGCGGCTGCAGCGAAGCGTCTAATGCGGGCGACGCCGGCGGGAGAACAAGCGGCGGCGGCGGCGGCTGCTGCTGCTGCGGCGGCGGCGGCGCGTCGCCATCGGGCAAAATGGAAGGCATCGGCGGTAACACCTGGGGATGAGGCGAGCCAGTAGATGGGTCCCCAGGGCGCTGACCGGACGGCACCGTCGCTGAAAGCAGACGGGGAGCGGCAGAACCCGAGCGACGACAGAGGCGCAGCTGATTGAGATGCCGACGCACCTCACCAGAGGCCCCCAAAACCAAATACATCGCGCGGCCGAGGCAGCGAAGAATGCGCCCTGCGAGCCAACGCCGTGAACCGCGATAGTTGCGATAAAATACAACGTCGCCTGGAGCAAAAGCAGGAGTCTGCCGCCGCACAGGAACCTGATGCGGCGGATGCAGCAAAGACATCAAGGTGCGATGAGGACGACCGTGGAGCAACTCAGCCGGCGAGCGACCATCTCGGGGCTGAGAGCGATACGAAGACAAAAAGAGCAACAATGCGTCCTCCCGAGAATGCGACTCTTTCAATTTCAACATCTGTGACTTGAAAGTCCGGACCAATCGTTCAGCGGCACCGTTGGACTGAGGCGAAAACGGCGCGGATGTCAGATGTTGAATACCATTGGCCTGGCAGAATGACTGGAATTCTGCGGACATGAATTGTGGGCCATTGTCGGAAACAATAGTCTGCGGAAGACCTTCAATGCAAAAGATAGCAGACAACGCTTGGATGGTGGCGGAGGACGTCGTGGAAGACATCCGGACAACAAAAGGAAAATTACTGAAGGCGTCGACCAGAACCAACCATCGAGCATTCCAGAATGGACCAGCAAAATCAATGTGCAAGCGTTGCCAAGGGGAAGTGGCTTTTGGCCACGCAAAGACTTTCCGCGGCGGTGCGGACTGTTGGTCGGCACACGCCGGGCACGAAGAACACATATTCGTAATCGCAGCATCGATTCCGAACCAAGTACAGTGCTGACGAGCAAGTTGTTTCGTTCGCACTATACCCCAATGTCCTTGGTGAAGAAGCCGTAAAACAGAGGACTGTAACGAACGTGGGACCACGACTCTGGACTGATCATTATCAGAACGCAACAACAAAACACCACGTCGAACAAAAAGTCTGTCCTTGTGAGCAAAAAATCGGCGAACCAACGGATCCTCGATCCGAGACTTTGACAAAGGCCATTGCGTAGCAACAAAACGTAAAACAGTAGCAAGGACAGGGTCAGCAGCTGTGGCTGTAGCGACACGACGAAAATCAATCGGAAACGATTCGACCACTTCATCGGTTTCCGAATCAATGAACATGCAAGCAAGTTCGGAAGAATCGAATGCTTTATCCTCAGCAACAGGCAAACGGGACAACGCATCGGCGTTTCCGTGCTTAGCAGTGGACCGATACAAGATATCGTAGCGGTACTGCGAGAGGAAAATAGACCAGCGAATGAATTTCTGCGCTGTACGTGGAGGTACAGGCTTGGTCGGATGAAAAAGCGATGTCAAAGGTTTGTGGTCTGTGATGATGGTAAAGTGACGACCATACAAGAAATCATGGAACTTAGTAACACCAAACACGAGAGCCAAAGCTTCTTTCTCTATCTGTGAATAATTTCTTTGCGCAGACGAGAGCAATTTGGACGCAAAGGCAATAGGGCGATCATGGGAGCCAACTTTGTGCGCAAGCACAGCACCGATCCCGAAATCCGATGCATCTACCATCAACAAAAGGGGTTTCTGGGGATCGAATGGCGTAAGGCAAGTATTAGAAAGCAACGCCGATTTCAACTGGCGAAAGGCGCGTTCGCATTCCGTCGTCCAGACGAACGGAACACCTTTACGGCGTAAGCGATGAAGCGGAGCTGAAATGGAAGAGGCATTGCGCACATATTTATGGTAATAATTAATTTTACCCAACACACTCTGTAGCTGTTTCACATTTTGAGGGGAAGGCAATTCTTGTATGGCACGGAGGTGCTCTGGACTCGGATGTATGCCTTGGGCATTAATGACATGTCCCAGGTATGGTAAGTCACGAGCAAAAAACACACATTTGTCCTTCCTCAAGCGAAGACCATTTTGCCGCAAGACCTGAAATAATGTGCGTAAATTCGCAAGATGATCTTCTTCTGTCTGTCCGGAGATCACTATATCGTCCAGATAGTTTGCTGCAGTAGGGACCGACGCACAAATAGTTTGTAAATATTGCTGAAACAAGGCAGGGGCGGATGCACACCCGAATGGCAGTCTTTTGAAGCGGTACAATCCAAGATGCGTGTTAACCACCAATACGCGCTGGGATTCGTCGTCCACCGGTATTTGCAAGTACGCATCGGCTAGGTCCAACTTTGAAAAATATTTTCCCGGGCACAGTTTAGCAAAAAGATCTTCCGGGCGAGGCAAAGGAAAAGTAGCAGTCACTAGCTGTGGATTCACTGTGGCCTTGAAGTCCACGCAAAGTCTCAATTTTCCGGAAGGTTTTGGCAAAATTACTAAGGGTGAGGCCCAGAGAGAAGCTTGCACACGTTCAATTACACCCTGTGATTCGAGATCGTGTAACGTTCTTGCGACCTCATCACGCAATGCGTGGGGAACATTGCGCGCCCTGAAAAATTTCGGTTGCGCGTTTACCTTCAGTTCTAAATGTGCTTCATAGTTTTTAGCGCAACCTAAGCCCGGTGCAAAAATGTCTGCAAATTCGTCACACAGCCGAGAAACACTGTCTGTAGGCACAGTCTGATTCACTGATAGGACCTGATTTACAATAGACATGTTAAACAACTGAAATAAATCTAGACCAAACAAGTTCACTGGCGTAGAAGAACGAAGAACGTAAAATGACACAAGTTTTGTTTGTCCCTTGTATGTTGCAAGAAGGCTGCACTGTCCTAACACAGGAATTTTCTGTCCGGAATACGTAGTTAACTTAACATTTGCAGAACGCAACGGAGGTTTGCCCAGTTGTTTGTACGTGTCGTGATTGAGCAATGAAACTGCAGCTCCGGTATCGAGCTGGAATGGTATCACTTTGCCTTCAAAGTCTAAGTCCACAAAAAGTTTATTGTTCTGCCGACGACAAGAGCGACTGTTTTGTGCAGTTGGAACAGACACTGGTACAGAATCACTTGCTAAGTGACGTGATTTCCGGCGATGTCGACGCACAGTTTTTGTGGGACGATCACAGTCACTGTTAGAGAAAGTGTCACTGGACGAAGCGGAATTAACGACATGAATGTCCATAGGCGAAGGTCCACGAGCCTGAGTGTCCTTGGTTCGATTCCGGCGCGAAGCAAAGGGCCTGGAATGATTGCGATTGTCTGATCTGAGCTTTTTCTGGCAAACACTTTGAACATGTCCTTTCTTATTGCAGAAAAAGCAAATAGCTTGGCGTGACGGGCAATGTTCACGCGAATGTCTAGTAGCACACCGCGGGCACGATTTCACTACATTTGTGTGCTGGCGCGGCACACCTGGCTTAGCGCGCGGCGGCAGCTGTGCGGACGGCCGCGAGGGCAGTTGACCGGGCCGCGTTGCGCGAGCGCGCCCGGCGGGCCGGTTAATGTGACACACAGCTGGCGAAGTTTCAAAAGATTCCTGAGCACAGTCAAGTGTGTCCTGTCTATCCAATATGTCTATTACTTGTTGAAGGGAGGGATTGACTAGTTTCAAAATTTGCTCCCGTATGCGAACATCAGAAACGTTCTGTGCAATTGCATCACGCACCATTGTATCTGAATAAGAAAGACCACAGTCACATTCAAAGGCACAGTCCCTAGTAAGTCCTTGCAATGTTGCTACCCACTCCCTATTAGTTTGACCGGCCGTACGTTTTGTACGAAAGAACGTATACCGTTTTGCAACCACATTAACTGTTTCTTTGAAATAGGCATCTAATGCAGACAAAATTTCCTCGTAGGACAGAGTTGCTACGTCGCGTCGGGGAAACAATTTCACTATCACACGGTATGTGGACACACCGACACAAGAAAGCAAAAACGGCTGCCGCTCTTTACCTTGAATTCTGTAGGCTGCTAGATGAAAGTTGAACTGGCGAGACCACTCGTGCCAGGTCTCATCGGCTGCCACGTATGGTCGAAAGGGAGGTGCAACAGCGTTTAGTGGCAGCGGTAGCGAAGAAGCGGCTGCGGCCGCATCGGTGTGCAGCGCACGTTGACCCTGGACGAGCTGTCCAAGGGCCTCCAATAACGCCTGCGTCTGCTGATTCTGCAAGCGATAAAATTCGGACAGTACATCTGGAGAATGTGGCGAAGCCATGACACAATTAAATGTAAGCAATCAGAAAGAACACTTTAAATCGTCGCCAATGTTGTGTCGGTAGCTGGGCCGACACCGTGAAGTGGAGATGGCTGAAAATGCACGCTAGACTAACGCAGGCGGGCGTGATGTACTGGAACAGGATACGTAATTAATGTTAGGAAGAAAAGTACGGAGCAGGATTAATACTTATCTTTAATATCATTGTGGTACATCGATCTTGACGATACACAGGAGACTTTAAGTTCAATCACTGTATGGCTAATGGCGCCTTGCTAGTTCGTAGCCATTAACTTAGCTGATGGCTATTCTGTCTCTCGGCTAATGAGAGAGAAAGGCTTCGTACATCTGGTCGGTAGCTAGGTTCTCGTACAACTGGTCGGTAGCTAGGTTCTCGTACAACTGGGGCGAGTGCTCTCTCGTATCACGAGACCTGCCTTGGTGGTGGCGCTAGGTCTGCGATTACACAGTGGCGACACGCGGGTCCGACATGTACTAAATGGACCGCGGCTGATTTAAGCTACCACCTAGCAAGTGTGGTGTCTGGCGGTGACACCACAGTGAAAATGTACTTAATTCATTAGACAAAAAATTGCAGACAACTGGTACATTTTCTGATCTGTCAAAGGCATTTGACTGTGTAAGTCACAATATCATTTTAAGTAAATTAGAATATTATGGTGTAACAGGAAACGCTGCAAAATGGTTCAAATTTTATATCCCTGGCAGCAAACAAATGGTATTATTAAGAAAGAGACATGTATTAAGCCATCAGGCATCATCCAACTGGGAACTAATTACGTATGGGGTCCCACAAGGTTCCATCTTAGGGCCCTTACGTTTTCGTGTGTATATCAATGACCTTCCATCAGTAAAATTACGTGATGCCAAGTTTGTTTTATTTGCCAATGATACAAACATTACAATAAATAGCAAATCAAGTGTAGTCTCAGAAAGATTGGCTAATAAAATATTTGTGGACTTGCTTTGCCACTAAACTTTGAAAAAACACACTCATGCAGTTCAGAACTTGTAAGGGGTGTCCCACGAGTATATGCCTAACATATGATGACAAGCAGATAGAAGAAGTGGACAGTGTTAAATTCTTGGGATTACAGCTTGATAATAAATTCAACTGGGAGGAGCACACCACAGAACTACTGAAGCATCTTAACAAATCTCTATTTGCACTGCAAATTGTGTCAGACACAGGGTATATATAGAAATGAAAAAGTTGGCATACTATGATTACTTTCATTCCATAATATCAAACGGGATTATTGTTTGGGGTAATTCATCATGCCAAGCTAAAGTTTTCTGGGCACAAAAACGTGCAATAAGAGTTATATGTGGTGTGAACTCAAGAACATCCTGCAGAAGCCTGTTTAGGGAACTAGGGATACTAACTACTGCTTCCCAGTATATTTATTCTGCAATGAAATTTGTCATTAAAAATATATCAATTTTTCAAACCAACAGCTCAATTCAAGGAATCAATACTATAAATAAGAATAATCTTCACAAGGATTTAAAGTCACTTACTCTTGTACCAAAAGGTGTACATTATTCAGGAACACACATTTTCAATAACTTGCCAACAGCCATAAAAAGCTTAACAACCAATGAAAATCAGTTTAAGAGAAGCCTAAAGGATTTATTGGTGGCCAATTCCTTCTACTCCATTGATGAATTTCTCAGTAGAACCAACTGATTTTATAATAGAGGGAAACATTCCACATGGGAAAAATATATCTAAAAACAAAGATGATGTGACTTACCAAACGAAAGCGCTGGCACGTCGATAGACACACAAACAAACACAAACATACACACAAAATTCAAGCTTTCGCAACAAACTGTTGCCTCATCAGGAAAGAGGGAAGGAGAGGGAAAGACTAAAGGATGTGGGTTTTAAGGGAGAGGGTAAGGAGTCATTTCAATCGCGGGAGCGGAAAGACTTACCTTAGGGGGAAAAAAGGACGGGTATACACTCGCACACACACACATATCCATCCACACATATACAGACACAAGCAGACATATTATATATATATATATATATATATATATATATATATATATACACAAAGATGATGTAACTTACCAAACGAAAGCATTAGCATGTTGATAGACACACAAACACACACACACAAAATTCAAGCTTTCGCAACCAACGGTTGCTTCATCAGGAAAGACGGAAGGAGAGTGAAAGACAAAAGGATGTGGGTTTTAAGGGAGAGAGTAAGGAGTCATTCCAATTCCGGGAGTGGAAAGACTTACCTTAGGTGGAAAAAGGGACAGGTATACGCTCGCACACACACACACACACACACACACACACACACACACACACACACACACATATCCATCCGCACATATACAGATACAAGCATATATATATATATATATATATAAAAACAAAGATTCTGTAACTTACCAAAGGAAAGTGTTGGTACGTTGATATAGACACTAACAAACACAAACACACACACAAATTTCAAGCTTTCGCAACCCACTGTTGCTTCATCAGGAAAGAGGGTAGGAGAGGGAAAGATGAAAGGATGTGGGTTTTAAGAGAGAGGGTAAGGAGTCATTCCAATCCTGGGAGCGGAAAGAATTACCTTGGGGGGGGGGGGGGGGGGGAAGGGACAGGTATACACTCGCGCACACACACATATTCATCCGCACATATACAGACACAGCTTGTGCATAAGCAGAAAAAGCTAAAGTAAGTGGCTGGACTGGGGCTCTCAGACCCATAACACGTTTCTTCCCACATCAACAATGAACTAGTGAATGAAGAGGAATGATGAAACAAGTAGTGGCCTCTAGGAACATTAACTGAAAGCTACAATGAATGTCTTACTCATAAGAAGTGTACTCTAGTAGATATTTTTAAAACAAAATCTGCCTTGGTCTGGATGAACCAGCCTGTCCATTCTAAAGTTAAAAGAGAGGCATCTATTTGAGAACAAAGGTTATTAAACCAGTACTACTTGTTCTTACAATATTATTATTACCAATTCAGGTGGAATATCACCATAACAAGCACTAACTTTAGTGCAAGCAGAACCAGTAAGAATAATGAAAGAAGAAAAACACAAGAAGTGATTTTTGAGTTTGGAAGAAAAGGAGGAAGATTAGTTTAATATCCTGTCGAAATCATGATTATTAGAGGTGAAGGACAAGCTCTGATTGTTTCAAGGATGGGGAAGGAAACTGGCCATGTCCTTTCAAAGACACCATCCTGGCATTTCTGCAGAGCAATTTGGGGTAATCACGTACAACCTTAATCAGGATGGCCGAATGTGGCTTTGAACTATTTTCCTCCAAAATACGAGTCCACTGTGCTAACCACTGCATCACTTCACTCAGTCTGAGTTTGATGGATACAAACTACAATAAGTTTTAAAGTTTAAACTATAAATGAAACTCCTAGTTGGTGGCCATTGCATTCCTCCACCCAGTTCAATTCAAATAAATAAAAATTACCCACTGGCATACGAAATAGGTACCTGTAGTAACATAATTGACAGGCATCTAAAAGTACAATTATTAAGTAATGCTATACTTTTGAGAATTGTAAGTGTAGTCACACAAATATTAAAAAGTAGTAAAATGAAATGATTATAAGGTATTATTAGCCAAGAGACCTGAGGTTGTTCAGCTGCCTGATAAAAGTCTTTCTATATGACATGACTTCGGTGACTTGTGAGTCAATGAATAAGGGAGGAAATGATTAGGATAAAACAAACACCCAATTCTCAAGTTAAGAAAGTCTCAAACCTGGCCAGGAAATGGAACTCAGGACTCTGTGATCTAGAGGCAGCAGTGCTAACCTCTAGCCACGAACTGTGGCCAATAAGTAGTAGTAGTAATAGTATAAATCCACAGCAGCTATTCAAAATAACTAATTAACAGCACCATTTATATTAATTTTATCATGTTGTTCTCTAGTTTGTATTAGATATTTAATAATAGCTGGTTCAGCCATCAGGATTAGTCTCTGATGGCTATGAATCTATGTACATACGTATCTGGACTCATTCTATACCTTTGGAAGTTCTCTTCAAGGATCCCATCTACACAACATGGTGCATGAATGAATATTGTATAAATATAAATTTAGGAGACTGTTTTATAAGAAAAGACTCTCAATTATTTTATGTTTAATTAGTACAATTATTTTTTTCATTCATATGTCATAAAAGTTAAGTGACACCACTATCTTCTCATAAATTAATAAAAAATGTTTCTTATCATCAGTCAGGAACTGTGGGAAATCCAAAAGGAGTGATGCTCAGCCATGACAATTTGACATGGACAGCACATTGCACAGGTTCCAGACTGGATCTGGCTAATGGTGAAGACTCTTTGGTCAGCTATCTACCTCTCAGTCACATTGCAGCACAGGTAAATTTATTGCTTTACTGTGTAAGTTACTGCAATTGCTATTTATTTATAGGTGAAGTGAGTAGAGTTGTAGAAGACCCCTGAAGTTTCCACAGAATGATGGGATTTTCAGAACATGTGAATAAATGACAGAAAGAATGAATGAGACATACCCTCATTCTCATTGTGAACACAAAGTTTGGAAGTCTGATCCTTTTTTGTTGCAGATTGTGGATATTTATGTCAGCATGTCATATGCAGTTGCAGTTTATTTTGCAGATAAAGATGCTCTCAAGGTAGGTATTGCAAAGGCTTTCCTATTTGCTGCTTATATAGCCTGAAACAAATTCTATTTTCTTAATTTATTTCTTTGTCTGTAGGGGAGTCTGATACAAACTCTGAAAGAAGTTCGGCCCACGCAATTTGTGGGTGTGCCTCGAGTCTGGGAAAAAATTAGTGAGCAGATGACAAAAGTTGGAGCAGAGACAACTGGAATAAGGAAAACAATAGCATCATGGGCCAAGAGCCAAGGAATACAGCACAATCTTGACTTAATGAATGGGTAAATGCTTCTTGTTCTGCTAATGGTGTATTTTTAAAAGACTCTTGCTTTTATACTTACACTTGCTAAGTGATTTACAGAAAAAATGAAAAATTTTACAGTATATTTAGCTCATACAGGTAATAAAATGGTATTACCGATAACATAACAGTGACAATATTGGATCTCAGGAGAAATAGTTTGTATTTGCGAAGGGATATTGGTGTACAGTAAATAATGGTTCTACTGCAACACCATCACTCACAAAGTTCATTGATATGTTACATTCAGCTAAAAGAGTACAAACCATGAGGCACACAAAACTGTAGCATGACAAGCATACTTGACAGCATTCCGAGGAACTCATTTCAATGAAATTCCCTCCATCATATTCAAGTGAAATGTCAGGATGATATCTGTTTCCTCCTCATAAAACCATCACAACTGAGCAGTTTGTTCTACTCTCACTATTAAGTTTGCAAGTGTTATGTAATACAGTGGGGAGAGGGTATACCCAAAGTCCTAGTGTTGTGTCTTGTCCCTTTCTGCATTCAAGTGCATATCTCTCTGAGGGATGCAAATGTCACATATTGCCACCAGTAATAGCTCTTGCACCACTCTAGTCACTACAAGAAAATCATTGGTTCTAATTATTTTGGTCTCCTTTATTACACAGTCTTCAAAAGGTGCTACACATAGTGCACTGATACCTTCAAAGTTAAACACATGCCATTCACCTAGCCATATTCCACAGTCATTAATTTATTCTTTTGCCCAAGACATGTGCTTCTGACATTCCCAGCAGTCCTAAACAACAGTGCTAAGGCAGGTGAAAGTGTGGACATACACAGCCATGAGGATATGTTCCTTTTTCACAATATGTCCCGTATGTCCCACTGTGTCAAAAGGCTTATTTCTTCATATGGCAAAGAAAGCAGGGCAGCCGTAATTCCTCTCAACACGATATTCACTCATAATATATCTAGTGAAATAAAGTGTATGGCAGGAAAAAGAAACATGCTTAAAACAACACTGAAGCTGTTTTCTCTATAACTGTTCTAGCTTCATAGAAGAATTCTTGAAAATAATAAAATAAACCATGACACATTTCTGAATGGCCAGTTTTTAACCATATTTGAAATCAGTGTAACTGCTGAACAAATGAACATCTCATTTTGATTTTTACAGAAGAATGTCTCAAGAAATACACTTCTTTATAGAAATATGGTTTAAAATAAAACTTTTCTGCTCAGAATGCATGGGGAAAGGATCTCAAGGTAACTGTAATAGCTAGTCTGGTCACATGGTGTACCAAGTCACTGGGCCTCAATCTTTTAGAGTTCTGTTTTTGCGGTACCTGAAAAAGATCACATATGTGGAGTCCCTTCCAGATATGCAGACAATGGAACAATGCATTCATGCTGCCTGTGACACCATTTGGTTGCAGGACTGCATATTTGAATGTTTGCTTCTGTCACTGCAGCAGAGTCCTGTGGAGGCCACTTCGAACTCCTTTTCTAACAACGTTCTCATCACAACATGGTGCGGATTGTGTTGTACTTTAGAGGCATGATAAATTAATAAATACCTTGTAGTATACACTCCATGCATTTCTAGCCATATAGCTTATATTCGCTCCTCAGGGATTATTTCCTACAGTTTGTCTTCATTTAGAAAAATCACCCTGATCTTGTCTTTTCTTCTTGCCCATTGTGATACATTGTTATATCGTATGTACATAAACTTAGCTTTATGGTTGTACTATTTGTTGTTTCTGTCAATTTTACTATAATCACAATTTTTCATTAGAACATTCATTCATTTATCTTCAGTGCCGAGTGTTAAATCTATGAAACTGTACTCAAATATGAAGGATAAGATAGATTGCTACTAACTGTAAAGAAGACACTAAGGTGCAGACAAGCACAATTAAAAGACACTTATGCAAAGATTTTGGACACAGCCTTCACCAGCAAAAGAGAAACAGAGAGACACATGCCATTCATACAAACAAGCAAGCACACCTCAGACACAAATGACCACCAACTCTGGACAACTCAGGACAGCATGCAACTAACTGTACTACTTGTGATTGACACCATCAGCTCTGCATTATATTTATCATAAATAGTGCATAGCTTTTAGTTTAACACTGATTTTTAAGACACTATACTTGAGATAAACATATTTTTGCAATAAGTTTCATCCTTGCAGGGTTCACTATAACTCAATCTGGTATATGATGGCCAGCATGCTTGTGTTTAAGAAAGTGAAACGTCTTCTGGGATTTGACAGATGCCAGAATTTCTTTTCAGCAGCTGCACCACTTTCCAATGATGTTAAGAAATATTTGATGAGCCTTGACATACCTGTGATGGAGGTAAGTATTTTCAAAATTCCTAATAGCAGCTAGCATAACAGTAAAGAGAAAGCTAACTTAATCAAAGAAATAGGTTATGCATGCAAGATGGATAAACATCTCCATAACTGCACTTAATAACTCTATTCATTTTCATCAATCAAGGTTTTTGGCATGTCAGAGTGCTCAGGCCCTCATACTTTGGCTATGAGTAGGAATTTCCGCCTAGAAAGTGTTGGAAAAGCACTACCTGGTCTGGAAACCAAATTGCATAATGAAGATGAGGAAGGAGAGGGGGAGGTAATGTAACTCAGTGAAAATTTCATAATCGTCACCCAGAAAAAAAATTAAGATACGATTGTACTGGACAACACACTGATGAAACCTTTCTATGGTTGCAGATATGCTTGTGGGGACGACATGTGTGTATGGGGTACCTGTCTGATCCAGAAAAGACCAGTGAAGCTATTGATGAAGAAGGTTGGTTACATTCTGGTGATTTGGGAACCATTGATGAAAGTGGATTTGTTTATATTACAGGACGTCTCAAGGTAATTAATGGATTTTATTTTAATTTATTAATATATGAAAGCTTGATAGACTATTGTTGTTTACAGATATATCTTTTAATAAATCATAGCTTGGGTGGAAAGGTTGATATGGTGTTTGTATAACATCTATACTGCTTTTGTATAAATGTGTTAAACACAGTGTCACATTCCATGAATGTATTTGTTGGCATTAAATCTGATTACTTCTTCAAACTGCATACTAGAACTGCTTATGAGACTTAATTGATCCTGTAAGTGAAATGTCTCATACATAAACAAGTATTTCCTGTCTAAATCAAAACCGAGCGAGGTGGCGCAGTGGTTAGACATTGGACTCGCATTCGGGAGGACGACGGTTCAATCCCGCGTCCGGCCATCCTGATTTAGGTTTTCCGTGATTTCCCTAAATTGCTCCAGGCAAATGCCGGGATGGTTCCTTTGAAAGGGCACGGCCGACTTCCTTCCCCATCCTTCCCTAATCCGATGAGACCGATGACCTCGCTGTCTGGTCTCCTTCCCCAAAACCAACCAACCAATCTAAATCAAAATGAATGATGGGAGCATTGTGGGACAAAATATACTGAAACTGGTGTAGTACAGACAGACATATATTTTATTTTATGTATTTATTAAAGTGAAGGATGAATGCCAAATCTTAATCTCGGGGATTCTGAAACTGCTTCCTCAGGAAATATGTGAAACTGTGGGTAACACATACAAGTGCTGGAGGATAGCAGAAACATAACCAAGCCTGGCTTAGAAGAGGTAAACAGGTAGGTGGTGCTGTGAAGGAGCAGAATGGAACAATGTGCTAATAAAGTGATAATACTGAGCTGCTGGAATGGATGGATCAAAGATAAGAGCTTAATGCAGAAGATACTTGACAATGGAAAAGAGTATAGGGAGAGGAAACGGAATGGCAGAAAATGTCAATAAGAGGCTCTGCTATGAAAATAAAGAATATAGACGGGAAAACGAAAGAAGGAAAGCTGATGATGAGAAGGAAAAGGTGTGATTCATGAATTTTCATTGGCATGATTGGCTGATTGTCTCTTTTCAAATTCCCAGCTGGCGTAATTCCATTATGTGAATGTTACAAGATGGAGCGTATTGACCTATGAATTTTGTTGAGTTATTCACCAACTGATAGCAAACTCATTAACTTAAATTTTTTATGAATTACTGGTGTGTGTTTTTGTTCCATGTTGTCATAAACATTTATTTTGTAAAATAATGGAGTTGAAATTGATAAAATATTTACTCAAAGAAGAAAAATATGACTACATATGAATATATGCTGCCAATGCTGATTTTCATCTCTTCCATCTGTTAATCTGCATACTTCAATAATAACAAGCACTGTGATTCTATCTTTTTTGTCTTAGTTGGATATATTCCTTTCATTCACATTGCTATCTCTGAGCTATGCTCTTTAAAGATATTCTGTCTATTTAATTTAGACTCTTTATTCCTTTGCTCTCTCATATCTGCATTTCTGCCTGGCATGCACATATCATATGTGCTCAAATTAAAAGATTCACAGTAAATGCATACTAACTATTCCATCTCCACACTTTTTTTTACCTTACTTAAAGATCAATGTTCCAAATACGACTTTATTTCAGTCCATTTTCTAAAAACCTGTACGTGTCAAATGAACTGGGTGAGTATCTGTATGTATTCCTCTATCTGTGATGTAACCTCACAAAACATTCATCTCAAGTTGTTTGCACTTTCTATTGGTTTTATTTTTAGTAAATTGTTAGCTCCTAACAAAATCAAAATAATAACATTCATGGTTAAAACGGCAAACCAGCAGTGAAAATAAATTACTGACCTTCATTTACATTCATTGTGTAATAGTAATAGTAGTAGTAGTAGTAGTAGTAGTAGTAGTAGTGGTATTCATCTGTACATCACATTTACAAAGGTATGGGACATGTTGTTGTATTACAATTTAAGAACAATGAAAATAATGCAATTCACATCCACAGGCATTTACCTATAGGCCTAGTTTGACAAGGATGGGACAGTGGCCTTACTGTAGGAACTTCCCCAGCATTTGCCTGAAGTAATTTAGGGAAACTGTGGAAAACCCTAAAACAGGACGACGAAAGAGGAGATGAGATTAAATTTTATCTAACAGAAATAAAATGAACAACTGAAAAAAGTAACTTATTTTACTAGTTCAAACTGGGGGTAAAGCTTAATTTACAGTCCCCACTGGGCCAAACAGTACTTTATCATCCTCTGCCAATGGCATCATTTGGATGTGGGATGGAGGAGTGTGGGGTCAACAAACTGCTCTCCCAGCTGGTGACTATTTCCCAGACCTCCCAGCTGGTACCTCTCACTCAAGCAGCTCCTCAGTTGGCATCACGAGACTGAGTGCACCCTCTTTCAGCCCTACCATCAAGGAATAATCCTTAGCAGCTTGGAAATCAAACATGGCCTCTACATAGCAGTCTGACAGGCTGATCACTGGGCTACAGAGTTGGCTATTTCTTCTACTAAATGGCACAAAATTTAGTTAACCATAAGGAAAGATTCTGCTTTATTCTCTGGTTAACTTTTGACTTACTTTTCACACAATACATTTGTGTTACAAATCTTGAGATTAAAGAAAAGTTGAGATTAAAGAAAAGATTATGTGATGGATTTTTCTTTTTGGTTCTGAGAATACTTTTCATTATGCACTTTAAATTTACAGGAATCTGACGATGCAAAAACCTGGACTTTCTTTTCCTTGCAGGAACTTATCATCACTGCAGGTGGAGAAAATGTGCCTCCAGTGCTGCTTGAACAGACACTCAAAACAGAACTTCCATGCATTAGTCATGCTGTTATCATTGGAGAGAGGAGAAAATTTCTGAGTGTATTAATTACTATGAAGGTATTTGTGTATTCTGATCTACATAAAATAATTATTTTTACACCAGGTTAGAGAAAATAATTAGTAAGTGATATCGTTCCCTAGACCAGAAAAGGTGAACATAAAAACTGTTAGCAGGGATCAAAATAATACGTCAATTAACCAACAAAAACAGATCCAAGTTTTCAGTCCAGTCATTCACACTGTAGCTTTTAGTACCCATAAGATGGAAATGTCAATGAATTAATTCATGAGGGACAAATATTGATGGACATCTTGGCGAATACATAATAAAATTGGCCTTAGAACCTCAGCTGCTTCTAATACTTCTCACTTAAGGACAACTGCAGAACTCCTGAACACGCAGACAGGTTAGTGGAATTAGAAGAAGAATTAAATAAGGTCAGGTGGGTAGGGGAAACACTGAAGAGCAAACAGAATTAAAATCAGGACGTATACTGTATTGCAGAGTGACAGAGCAGGAAGGAATTTAAGACATGGGCTTTATTGTGAACATGAAAATCATAAACTGTATTGCAGGTATTGAAGACTCCTCAGGTAGAATATTAAGACTTGTAAAAATAAACAAAAGTCACTGCATGGAAATCATTTACATTTGTGCACCCATATGCCCACTCATCAATGAGGAAAATATTATCTGAATGACTACCTACAAAAGGTTATAAATGACAACAAATCCCACTAAAAGAGGTCAACAGGAAATTTTAGTGTATAATTAGGATACGAACTGTGGAAAGCTATTAGTGGTGATCTTTGGATATGATCCTAGTGGGGGAGGGGGGGAAAAAAAAAGAGATACGTCAGGCAGGAATTCACAAATCTGGATTACGAGACTTCATTCAAGCAGTCTGGATACAATGAAGGTTTCCAAATTTCTATTTATTAGGATGCAGTGACAGTTGCAGCCACCACAGTACTTAAAGAGAGATATAGCTCTTTCGTAGCTAATTGCTTTACCAACAATCTTCATAGTAGTACTGAAGTTGTGTCAATACTTGGCACTCTATGTGTCTTTGCGAAATGCAAGTAAGCAGTTTTAGTCTGTAATTTGTAGTTCAAATGTACATAAGAAAATAATTACAGTGAGTCAGCTGATGATCAAGAAGTGAAAACAATCTACAATACATCTATACTCTGCAAACAACTGTGGGGTGCATGACAGAGTGTACGTTCCATTGTACTAGTTATTATGGTTTCTTCCTGTTCCATTGATATATGGAGCACAGGAAGAATGATTGTTTGCCTCTGTGCATGAAGTAATTATTCTAAGCTTATCTTCACAATCCCCATGTGAGTGATACACAGGGGATTGTGGTATATTCCTAGAGTAATCAAATGAAGCCGGTTCTTGAAACTTTGCTGATAGACTTTCTCTGGGCAGCTTACATCTACCTTCAAAAGTCTTCCAGTTCAGTTCCTTCAGTATCTCTGTGATTGATTGGATGGATCAAACAAACCTGTGACCATTCATGCTGTACTTCTCTGTTTATGTTCAATATCCCCTGTTAGTCCTGTCTGGTATGGGTCCCAAATACTTAAGCAATATTCTAGAAGTGGTTGCATGAGTAATCTTTAAGCAATTTTCCTTGCAGACTGATTGTACTTCCCCAGCATTACAGCAATAAAATGAAGTCTACTATCTGCTTTACCCACGAACGAATCTATGTGATCATTCCATTTCATATTCCTAAAAAGTGTTAACCACGGTATTTGTATGAGTTGGCTGATTCCAATACTGACTCAGTGATGTTACAATCATAGGATACTATTTTATGAAGTGCAAAATTTTACATTTCTGAACATTTAAAGCAAGTTGCGAACCTCTGCACCACTTATCAAGATCTGACTGGAGATTTATGCACCTTCTTTCAGACAGTACTTCATTCCAGGTAACTGCACCATCTGCAAAAATGCTGATGTTACTATTAATAATGCATATAAGATCATTGATATAAATGTGAACAACATGGGTCCCAACACACTTTCCTGGGGCACACCCAAAGTTACTCCTACATCTGAGAATGACTCTCCATCCTCCCTACCAATGTCATCAATCCAGTCATAAATTTACTTGTTACCCCACATGATTGTACTTTTGGCAATAAGCATAGGTGTGGTACCGAGTCAAATGCTTTTCAGAAATCAAGAAATACAGAATCTACCTGACTGCCTTGATTCAAAACTTTTCAACATGTCATGTGAGAAAAATGCGAGTTGCATTTCACATGATTGATGTTTTCGAAATCCGTGCTGTGTGGCAGGAGTTTCTCTGGTACCACGTGCCATGGAATTTGAATCCATGCCAGACGCCATGGATGTCGAAGACCCATAGAGGTCTCAGCACCGTAAGCTGTGGCGGCACATGCCTCCTGGCCCACTTTTAGTGTGGGGACACCACAGTGGAACACATGGTCCCAGTGGCCAATAGCGGTGCCCCCAATAGTGTACTTAAGCACTGGCCACTCACTCATCCAGTCAATCTCATCTCGCTTACGTCAGTTTACACCTCGCTTGCGCTAGACTGCTTTCTTCCTGGTTCTTGTATGAGTTTGTTTCCTTGTGACTCTGTTGTTCGGTCTTGTCGTATTCGTTCTGTCCTATGTTGGTCATGTCCATCCTTTTCCATTGGGTTGTTGTTTGCAGGCCTCTCCGCGGGTCCCGCCGTGCCTTCCATCAGTGCTACCCCGCGACCATCCTGGTCGCAGTTACAACAGTTTCAGATACAGAATGGATTCCATATTTCTATGTTACCTGGGACAGAATACTTCAAAGCTCCAAGTGTATAGTAATTTCTCGCAGCATTCTGTTTCAACATCATTACAAAGGAAATGAATTATTATGCAGGCAAAATACCAGAAGATGCAGCTGTAGATTAAAATAACGATAAAAATATTAATTTTTATGTAACAATTCATCATATGAAGCAGGACTTGGTTCTCTGTATTCTCAAGTCACATGTAAGAAAAAGTTCCATTCAAGGTAAATGGTTGAAAAGAAAAATAATTGAGCCACCAGTTTTTGCTGAAACAATGCCATTAAGTAAATCACATCGATCTCCACATATTCACACTTTCCCACTTATTCCCCAGAAACACACAAGAATTAACCAGAGGCATAAGCACAATTATCACTTGACAGTTTTCGAGAATACTTTCAAGGCAAAAATATTTGCATTGATGAAAGTCTGATTAAGTTGAGGAAAAGGCTAACAGAATCTGGCAGTGACTTCCAGATATGGTACATAAACTGTGTGCTTCAGATAATGGGCACTGCAATGAGTTTAAAATGTAAGTTGCACAGAAGAAAAAAATAATGTGGGGATCATCAAATTTCTGACAAGTGAACACATTGTGTTGAAAATGGATGAGGCTCTGTGTGAGAAATGGAGAACTATTTACGCAGATGATGTTGCAACTTTTTCAGCCTCTGCTAGATCGGCACACTTAGTTCTATGACTAACAAAGAAAAATAGGCCTCTCCAATTCAATGCAGCTGTCTTGAGAAAATAACTTACACTTACATTAACCAGTAATATTCTTATTGTGAAATTGGCTGATGAAAAGAAAAGTTTGGGTCAGTCAAAGTGGAGAAACAAAGTTCAGACCTAATTATTGCGTAGATTATAATTAAGGAACAAATAGAGTTCACTTACACAATCAACATTTATCTTCATATTCACTTATATAAGAAAATATATCAATGGATGTGAGAAGATTTATTTTTACCTACTAGAAATAGCAATCCACAAATAACACATATTGAATCCAGGAGCAGAAAAAATTAAGTTCATAAAACTTGAGTTTAGAGTAGCCCCTTTAGAATATTGCTCTACCTGACAACCAATGTAGGCAAGCAAAGCAGAAAGCTCACCTAGGTTTCAAGTTAAGAACTGGAGACATTTTCCAGTAAAAACAGCACCAACCAAGAAAAAAGCTGATCCCTCTAGCAGATGTAAGCTCTTATACAAAGGAGGTCAACAATGAAAATTCTGTTTTGGATACAACATATCTAAATTTGCCCTTAATATGGACAAGTGGTTTATGGTGTATCATACACCATTGAACAAAGTGTGATTATTTCTGCTTATATAACATATTGGAGTAATGTTGTCACAATGTGTACAAAATTTTCTATGGAAAAAGCACAAATATGCAACGAAAACAATTACAATCACATAGCAAACTACTGCATTAAGAATAAGGAAGTATACCAGATTAAATTAATCACAAAATTCAGCACCTTACAAAATGAAGAGTATACATTTATGAAAGAGGCAGTTATCTAACAAAGGTATTGATATGGTGGGGGATGGAGTGGGTGGGTGTGTGGGGGGGGGGGGGGGGGGAGGGGGTGGAAGCTACTGTGGTGATCATGAGTTTGTGGCATCGATAGGTCATATCAACCATGAACATCTTGATCTTTGACTGAGATTGGACATTTGAGCCGCCATGTTATTCTAACAGTCTGCATTTATGTCTCTTGCTGTGTACGTGCATACGACTACTGTGGAAATATATATTTATGTGCAGATATCTGTGGGACAGTTCATTCAGTATACCTCTACATGCATCATGGTCCCATACTGGTGACCCCGAAGTTTGCACGTCTTCCACAACTACCGCTACAGCATCAACAGGTTATGTGCACGCCGCCATGGCCGCTTCACCCAATACTTTGTTCGCATGTACTTTGACTCTCAATGGGCCACAATGACAGTTACTGTGGTGCCGTATGCAGTGCCGCCATTACCGCAAACACACCTGGCCACTATCAACCACAGCCTGGTCCAGTTTTGCCTCATTTGCAGACTAATCAAGGACATTTTAGTGCACACAATTCTTCATCCTCATCCCCCAGACAGGTCACTCAAGTTTTCGACCATGTCAGTTCGAGTGCATCATTCGGTGTTTCACCTTCCAATGGCCCAATGGTGTCTTACCACACCGAAGTGACTTTCCGCAAGTTCCACTGGTCATTTATAGTCTGACCTCATGGGGCGTGTCTTCAATGAATGTGGAGAACTAAATCTTTTGTCATACGACTTACCAAACCCCCGTCCTCCTGCCCCCCCCCCCCCCTCGAACTCGCGGGGCGTCCTGATTTCCGGCCCAGCTGCTCATCTCCCGCCTGCCGTGCTGGCCTTCCGCATTATTTCCGAGGTGGGTCAATTCAAATCACTGCCTGTAGCGTACGGCCCAGTTTACGGGACCCCAACGCCTACCGCGCAACCACCTGTTCCCACGGTACTGACCTTGTCAGCTGCTTGGTGTTTTCACAACACATCAAGGACAATGCAACTCGTGGTTGCTATGGCTGTTTTCGCCAGAAACACACCCACGTCTACTGCGCCGGCCTGCCATATAGTCTCTCCTGTCATGGACCAGACGATTTTCCAAGAGACACCGAAGCCGCCTTCATCCCCACCTCCAAGTTGTCTGCCAAAGCTGCCCCTTTTATACGAGGACAACCCAGATCAATGGTTTGTGCTTGTCGAGTGTCTTTTCGAGTTGCATCACATGTCTGACGACAACTCTAAATTCCTGTGTCTCATCATGCACCTGCATGATCATTCATACTTAACTTGCGATCTACTTCTCTCGCCACCACCTCCATCAAAATACGAGTTTGCAAAGAAGACGATCATTGAATGAATCACTTGCTCACCACAAGAATTAATCATCATCTTGTATGAGGAACACCTGGGGCACCAAACCCTATCACAGCTCTGGCACTGCCTTCGGTTACTTGTGAGTGAGCCTACCATGCTGGACGTCGCCCTGTCGGCAGCGTGGTCTGCCAAGTTGCCTACTGTCCTACAAATCCACCTGCTGCCACACTCCTTTGAGTCAATTGGCTCTCGTCTCTGCATCACAGACCAACTGTATTCATTGCTACGACAACGCCAGCCAGCTCACCACACAGCACTGGTTGGCAAAACTGCTCCAGCGTACCGGCCATCTGTTTGCAAAGATGTGTTCGCTCTGCCTTCATACCTACTACATTGCCTCTGCACTGTCCGAGTACTCCAAGATCGCCCACACACCATACGTGCCGGTACACATGCCTGAACAAATCAACGAGGAGAAACCTCCTCCACTGCCATAGTCGCCACCACCACCACAACTGGCTCATCCATACTGCTGGTACCACAAGGTTTTCGGCGAGGATGTTAAGAATTGCCGGTTACCTTGCCAGCATCCAAACGGCGACTGCAGGACCTAAAAGATGCAGAGCCTTGTGGGGAACCTCACGGGCGTCCTCATAGATTGCACTCCATCCACTCGTCCGTCCTGCTGAGTGGTCGTTTGTATGTGACTGACATTTCATCACGGCTCACTTTCCAAGTCGACAGTAGCGCTGATGTGTCTATCATACCTACATCGATGGCTTCCCCGTTTTTTCACCAATGAGGTCACTTCTACGAGCTGTCAACACATCAACATTACAATCCTCAGACTCTGCCACTGGTACACCTATCTCATTCCCTGTGTTTTCCGTGGGCTTTCTACATTGCCGACATTGATGAAGCAATTCTCGGTATGGATTTTTTGTCCCATTACCAACTGTCTCAGTGCTTCACCATCCCACTAACACTCAGATACTGTGCTCCCACACTTACGTTCCCCACTCTGCTTCTCTTGTGATATGTGAGTTAGTATACAAATGCTCTGGCCTCGCAGCTGACATTGTGACCTGTGTAACTAATCTACTGTCAGAATATGACTCCACGGGACAACTCCGCTGGGACAATGCTGAGCTGAAACAATGCATCGCACACACCTACAATGAGCTCGTCGCAGCTCGTAACTCACTGCTAAAACTGCAGTCCACAGTTCTGCCCCCTAATCGAGCTTCTCTAGCCAACATCAGCTCGGACACTCATCAGGTTAGTCCAAACACATTAATTGCGTGTGACGATTCGCGTCCGGAAGACTCCGCACCCCAACGCGCTTGCCACATTCAGTGCCTTGCGTTTCAAGTAGTGCTTCTAATGACAGTCACATGTGCGACGCAGCCACACACACTGCACAAGCAGCCACCCCGCGTGTTGATAAACATTCTCTCTCTCTCGCACACCAGCCACATGACTCAGTGGCCATTGCTGTTCCACGCGTGACGCCAACGCCGCTCTCGCCCGCTGAAAGTAGACACTCACCATGCATTCTGACCTGCTCCACGCTGCATGCACAGCCGGGGTGTGTGATTTCCGGACTGCCTTTTCCCACTCACACTAACGGCTACGCCTCGTTGCGCCCTACTTGTCCAAAAACTTCGCATCAGGACAATGATCAGTCTCGTGTGCAGTTCTCAGTTTCTTCCGTCACTAACGTAATGACGCACCACTGCTGGCCCTCCTGTTAGGCACAAGGTTAGACGCCTCAACGCTATTAAGTTGCACACGGCCTGGCAGCAAATTAACGAACTTTTGGAGGCAGGTATCCTGCAATCATCAGACAGCAACTGGTCTTCACCGATTCACCTCACCCTCAAACACGACGGTTCTTTCCAAATGTGCGGTGATTACAAATGTTTCATACTGTCATGGACAATTACCCCGTGCCTAACATACATGATTTCACTCATGTTATCGGGCGCTACAATCTTCAGTATTAGTGACTGTAAACGTGCCTACCACCAGATTACCATAGTGCCAGAAGACATCACTAAAACAACTTTTATCACACTGGTGGCAGCGATTCACTGAATCCATCTTACGACAGTTCGAGTTTTGCTTTACTTATCTGGAAGACATACTCATTTTCAGCAAGTCGGCTGAGGAACATAAAAATTATTTATCCATAGTCCTCCAGACCTTGAACTCCAACAGCGTCGAGGTCAACAAAGACAAATTCCAACTGCACCAGCCTTCCATCACTTTTTTTGGGTTACACCATCTCCACCAACAGAATACAGCCTCCCAAATCTCGCGTGAAGGATATCACATCAATGCCACCCCCTGCTATTTAAAAAGAACTCTGATGTTTCCTGGGCACAATAAATTACTACCGCCATCAGCTACCCTCTTCTGCCGCCGTGCAGGCCCCGCTGACACACTTGCTGTTGGGTAAACAGACTTCAGGACTCAAACCCATTTGCTGGACTGCACCTATGCCGGAGGCCTTCAATACACTGAAGACTTCCTTAGCTCATGCCATGATGCTCACCTGTCCCGCCCCATCAGTTGAGTTGCTCATCACTACGGATGGCAGTGACATCGAGGTGGGGGCAATACTACAGCAACGCAAGGCAGACATGGTTTCCCCTCTTCATTTCTTCTCTAAAAAACTATCAACAGCTCAAAAGAAATACTCCACTTTCGATAGAGAACTCCTTGTGGTGTACAAGGCTGTCAAACACTTCCGCCCCAACGTGGAGTGTTGCTCGTTCTTCATCCTCAAGGATCATAAACCACTTGCAGATGCTTTCCGCAACCCCCCCCCCCCCCCCGCCCCCTCATCAGTTCTGCCACTTTGATCTAGTCTTCCAATTCACAACCGATGTCTGCTACATCAAAGGCACAGACAACATCACTGCAGATTTTTTCTCGCAGATCAATACTATTTCATGCATCATAGACTTATCCAACCTGGCCATCCTACAAGCCTCCAACGAGGAATCTCAAGCTTTCCTTGTGGATCCTCAAACATCACTTGTGTTTACCAAAGCTAAATTCCCCGGTGTTGTGGACGAGGTGTGGTGTGACTCTTCTACTGGTACCTTACGCCCATTGCAAAGGACAGCTTGAACAGTAACACATTTGTTCAAGACATGGGAGAATGTCTTGAAGATTCTGAAAGGATGAACTGACAGATTCAAACCTACTTAGAAAATTCCTAGAACTGACTTCAAGTGGATGGATCTAGGAATATGTTACAAACCCCCAAACAGGGCCTATTGCTCCCAAAGCTGTTGTGCAAACATGATTAGACTAATTATAGCACACACAAGGGAATTAAGAATTAAGGCAATAATTCTTCCCGCAATCCATTTGTGAATGCAAAGAGAGTAAGTCCTAATAACTGGTAGAATGGGATGTACTCTTCGCCATGCACTTCATAGTAGTTAGCAGAATGTTGATGTAGATGTAAATACTGAAAGTTAATGAACACTAAAAACATATCTAGTCTTTACAAATTATGTCTTTGGGAAGATAGTTATTCTTTCATATCCCAGGTGAGGATTAAGCAGATGGGACATAGGGATGAAATATCTGCAAGACTGATATTGTATATTCTTTTTATGTATTCTTCTACTGAAAAATTTACTTGTCATACAGAGGAAGTCACATCACGTGGCAGTCCGCAGCTCGTGGTCGTGCGGTAGCGTTCTCGCTTCCCACGCCCGGGTTTGATTCCCGGCGGGGTCAGGGATTTTCTCTGCCTCATGATGACTGGGTGTTGTGTGATGTCCTTAGGTTAGTTAGGTTTAAGTAGTTTTAAGTTCTAGGGGACTGATGACCGTAGATGTTAAGTCCCATAGTGCTCAGAGCCATTTGAACCATCATGTGGCAATCATGTTGGACACTCTTCATTTCAAAGAAGCAAATTGCTGTGGAGAAGTATTCAGCCATGTGTTTGAATAGGTTTCAGGTTGCTATCACACTCTTTGGTCCATATGTGGATCCTTTGCCATAGTAAACAATCAAAGGTGAAATTCAATGATCACTTCATTAGCTAAATAAGCAACCAGTAGCACTCTGTCGACCCAGTTCCTTTTCTTTTGATTCTTCTTTTTATGTTTCTTTATGGTGTTTCATAAGATGTTGCAATCCTCTGGCTGATTCTCTTAATTTAAATTGACTTTCAGGTTTTTTTAATGAACTGAATCAGATCATATTAATTTAGTCCATTTAGTTTCACCAGCTGTGTACCTATTTTCTCGGTGAATCATAAGAGAGTTTGTGAGATTTTACACACAAGTGAGGGAATAACTTCAAATGGTACATTTTTTATTTTCAGACTGAAATTGAAAAAGAGACTGGAGAACCACTAGATGAGCTGGATGCAATTGCCAGGCGCTGGTGTAAGACACATGGAAGCACTGCCAAGACTGTGTCTGAAATTTTGAAGGGTCCTGATCAGAAGGTTGGTACAAAGTGTGTTTTTGTTCTACAATATAGGCCTACCCCAGTTAAAAAGTGCAGTCTCACCTGAATGCCACTGTTCCAGTGAAATGATAATATAATCATGTTAGTACATCTACGTAATTAGACCTACTTGAAATTGATTTCCATTATGGTCAATACTGGTATCTCACTGGTTTTGGTCCACACAACTCTTAAATTGGGTAGAGAAATAAACCAGAGGGAAATGAAAAGCTGTATTACTAAATACTTTTCTTTGGAAAAGTCAGAGGTTATAAATTCTATTCAATATTCATTCACAATTAGAGACAAAATTAAATATAAAAGTTACAGTAAACATTGAATATGAGGTGCAAACGTTCAAATTTGAACAGAAGACCACATATAAAAGACACCAAACAAAATTTGGGGGGGGGGGGGGCATAATCACCACACTCATGAATCACAGCCCATAATTTGTCTATATAAAGGGTCCTAGGAACTCTTCAGTTTTCAAATAGAGGGAAAGAGAGAGTGGGAGAGAGAGAGAGAGAGAGAGAGAGAGAGAGAGAGAGAGAGAGAGAGAGAATTCGATTTTATAGGGGAAAAAACTTGCTACAGATTGTTGGTGTCAGTTATTTTCACTCATTCTGGAAAGAAAAATCCAGAAGGAACTGCTTCATATTGAAATATAATGCAACAGCTACTCATCAATTTCTGTTCATAATGTTGCTGGATTACAGAGCTGGTACTGAGATACCAACTGTTATCCACAGACAAATTGTAATACAGGTATGTTTTGATTAGATAAATTACTCTTTTGTATCCCCTGAATGAAACACAGTGTCTTGCTCGCCATAGTCAACAGAAAATTGACTGAAAGGACTGAATGCAAGGGATTTTGCAAGCTAGAGCAGGTGCAGTTATTTGGGGATACCGGTACTGTAATTAAATAGAGCAGAATCAATCACTTGAGATTACAATATATTAAATTGGGATGGCTGCATTAGGATGTATGACACGCAAGGTGTGTCTTTCCAAGTCATGTTAATGGTGAGCAGTTGCTGAAGACTTCATTTGGAACAAAACACCATATGTCCGATACTGTATATGCTACACAGCAACTGGTTGATTTGTGCAAGTTGTAATGACAAGATTAAGAGACAATTTTTCTGCAAAACTACATTTAAAATTTTGTGCAGTCCATGGCACAGGAAAGCACCCTTTTCTGTCCTGTGAGAGCAAGCTGACAGTTCATCAAGGTATCACATATGTTGACAAGTGTTGCTGGGCATGGGCTATGTCTTACCAATGGCTATATAGTCTGGTCCACTGTAGAAATTCCATAATTTCCTGGAACATTCTTCCTCTGTGCGACTGCTGAGTGGACACACCTTACAAGCTGCGGACCTGAGTGCAAGTCTCAGCCACAGCTCACAAAACACTCTTTGGTACCACTAGCAATAGCACCGAGGAATATCAAGTACACATCAAGCACCATCTAAAGTATGAGAATAGCTAGTAACAGCAGACAAGTACATAGGATAAATGTAATCACTGGATGTCACTCATAGCTATCCACAAGAGGGTGGGGGAGGGGGGGGGCAGAGGCAAGAGTGGGTACTTGCCTCCTCCCCTCTACAATATGGAATATAGAGAACTATTCGTCATGGAATTCTCATATGCAATGGATAACCACCAATTCTCTGTGATATAATAAGTTTTTTTGTGTCACCAATTAAATATAGTTCTTATGGCATGACACTTCACAAAACTGACACGCTCATTTGTATAAAAAGTGGCAATTTGAGTCTTGCACCCAAAATTGGCGGAAAGTAAGATAGTGGGGGGCTAAGATTAAATAAAACAAACACAAAAAATCACACGCTTGTGAATGTCTTAAGATAAACTACGGGAAAAGTTACGCAACGTAACAGAAAAAAAACTTTTTATTAAAAAAAATTCCTGTCAAGGCAGTTAATGATACAAGGAAAAACACATCAACGCACCGTAAACAAATTAACTGAAGACGCGTCATATTGTTTCAGGAAGAAGTACTGAAATTATTGTGCCAGGCCTTTATCCTGGTGCAAGTTAAGTGCCTAGCCACAGTTGTTCTAGATCGATAAAAATTAGAAAAAAACTAGAATTAGTGTTTCGTACCGTACGTGTTTGCTGCCAACCAAACCCATAAAACAATATTGTGTGCAGCAGCATCGTAACATTGTTTCATTTGTACCACGGGTGACTTGTAATGTTCCAAGTACCAAATCCCAAATAAAGGTAGGGGAAAAAAATCATAGTCATACGATATTTTTTTTACTGCATACCATTTGTTTGCAACGATCAAGACAGACAACAAACGCCCACAGACAATATCCAATTTACTACAACAATAGCCTATGCAAAGACTTCTGATGGATTGGCAAGCTTCACAATACATTTCCGCTTATTATGATCTCTTAATATACAATCTTTGTGCAGTACTCAGCTGAAATGTACAATTCAAAGGCGGTGGTCAATTAATATCATAAAATATAAGTCGTTTATTTTGTGTTACGCGCGTATCTCCTCTGACGCAGCAGACTGTTTCCAAACTAAGCTTGCTTAATTAAAATAATTATTAATGTTGAGAGGAAAAAATTGTTAAAAGTCAGCTCGATAATCCAAAAACATGTTAATGAAATATGTGCAATGTGATACTGACAAGGGGAGGCCGCCAATTGTGAAATTCAGATTCGATTCATACTGTGCATAATAAAAGCTCATGGCCAGAGGTGTAATGTGGCAAAGCACCAAGATGCACTTCTCAGCCGCTGTCGAGAAAATCGACAGTTAAAGGAAACCGTTCGGTGAAATACTCTCGACGATTAATAATTTTTTACAGCGTCGTGGCGCAGCGGTTCGTATTCCGAAGGTCGCCGGATTGAATCTCGCGCTATGCTATTTTTTATTATTTTTTTGTAATTCAAATATATATTAATGAATTGCTTATGCATGTTGGTGAAGGCGGATCGCTCTCCAATTGTACCGCCTCCATTTTTCCGTTTCTTTTAACAGGGTGTACCAAAGCTCTCCCGTCCGCACCGATTTTCGACAATGTTATAAGTTGCGCTAGGGACCGCATCTACCTTCTTACGAAGTTAGCAGGCAACTACGCTGTTATGCGGCGGCTCGTTTCGGCCCATTCAACATCTGTCATTCAAGTGTAACGAGCGAGTAACGGAGTCTATATTTCATACCTGCCACAGCAAATTTGTGTTCGTGGGGTCTCTATTCTAATTCGAACGTTTGACTTCCGCTTTACGTATTCGTTTCGGAATATCGTTTCTACGTCTTCCGTTAACTATACGTGGTTAACATTATGAAGACAATTAATAACATTTGTGAAATACAACTTTGTTTGCGTAAAACATAATGATGTTCGAAGTCGCCAGTTTTTCCACGACAAACGACTTTCAACAACTTATTATATGCATAATTGTTGCAACTGATTGCCGGGAATTATATATATATATATATATATATATATATATATATATTTGAATTATGAAAAACAAATACTAAAAAAAAAGAGGTTGCATAGGGCGAGCTTCGATCCGGCGACCTTGGGATTACGAACCCAAGCGCTTACCGCTGCGCCACGACGCTGTATAGAATTAATAAACGTAGAGAGTATTTCACCGCAACGGTTTCTTTTAACTGTCGATTTTCTCGACAACGGCTGAGAAGTGCATCTTGGTGCTTTGCCACATTACACCTCTGGCCATGAGCTTTTATTATGCACAGTATGAATCGAATCTGAATTTCACAATTGGCGGCCTCCCCTTGTGAGTCGGAGTCATACTTTGAACCATACAGTACCAGCAGTAACAGTTAATTGCACATAAAAAAATACCAGCAACCAGAAGTTGGATTAATGTTAAATTTTCTCAGAGCGTAAACTGTTTTTCAGTATCTGTCAAAGTAAGCTCACTGCTAACTTGTCGAAAACTGATATGATGAGATCACCACTGTATGAAGAAACAGACAAACCTGTAAAAACCAAAAACAAAACGTCTAACACTGCTTTTTGTAAGAATTACCGTGGACTATATTTTTTCATAGCCGCAGACTCACCATGTCAATTTTGGAAAAAGTAGCATTATAATTGCATTGTCTCGACTACAAAACATTTACATCATCATCATTCATATGACTCCCTCGACGCGCAAGTCGCCGATGTGGCGTCACATCGAAAGACTTGCACCCGGCGAAAGGTGTACTCGATGGGAAGCCCTAGTCACACGGCATTTACATTTAGTACAAAATTAATGTAGATGGTGAAACCTTTGACAGTAACGCCGCTACAGCTGTACCCCAATAATCTGTGTGACTGGATGTCTGAGAATTTAAATGAGAGTCATGAAAAGATACACAGCGATATTCTTGCGAAAGGTAAATTTAAATCATTTATCTTGTACAGACAGTACACAACTCTACTAGTCGTTCCAACCGTCAGACAGAAGTTAATTTTCTGTCACTCTCCGCGGGAATAAATACTGTAAAAAAACCCGGATAAAATAATAGTGTGTGAGGCAGACGAAACTTGACGGGTTGCACTCTGCCACTTGCCCCGCGCTTTTTGGAAAAGTGACAGGTTCGTTGTTTGTAATCCTAAGAATATTTTTGAGAGTGCAAGTTCTTGTCTAAAAGACATTAGGGCTTTTTTCTGTTTGCTTTCGAACTTTCGTGTTGGGATGGAGAGGGACTGTGTTTGCTGTGGGCAAAATACAGGAGTTGCTGGCCGCAGTTCGCGAACTGTTGAAGACACATTACCTGCGGTCCGGTGTATCTGCAAGTTGCTGCCGTTGGGGTATAGCCGCGGTGAGGAACTGGCGGCGCGTCGCATGGGACACTTCGAGTGTCATTCGTTTCGCCCATGGGCCCTGAGGCCGAGCCATGTTCCAACTTATCTGACCCGAGGGAACCGCGCTCACCGCAGGGCGAGTGGCAGGTTGTAACCCATTTGCGTCGCTTGAGTCTGTGAATGAGTGCTGGGACTGCTCGTCTGGCCTCGCCCATTCACCTTACGAGTGGACCTACAGCAAGGTCCGAGCAGTCACTCGGCGGAACGGTTTACTAGTTATCAGGAGCTTCAGTGTTAGAAATGTTATGAGCCCCTCAGGGAAATAGCGTCTAGGGCTGGAAAGAAGCCCAGTGTGCACTCGATAAGTCTGCCGGGGAGTGTCAAGGGCTTTTCCAATTCAAGTCACATATAGATTGCGAGATGAGTGGGTGCTTAAAAGCCTCTGTGCATTCTGTAATTAGTGTACTCTTGTCTTCGTGGCAGGGCTAATGACGCGTGTTTCTTGTGCTATGAGACCATCTTCGGTTCGCATGAGTGTGTGGGCGGCTAGCGGAAGTGGTCAATACTGCTGGCCATGCACACGAGATACACGCAGAGCTCGCAGGTTGCGGCATCCCACCCAGAACTTGTCGGGGTCCTCTGGTTTGGAGCCGAGTAAAGGATCTCCATCAGAGACTACGTCGATTCTGTGACGGTCCTGGCTGCACATTTCTGCATCTACGTTATGGGGTGGAGAATTGTAGGACTCCCTTTGATAGATCAGGGGTGCTTTACACAGAGGAAGCAGCTACTCGGGTAGCAGTGCATTTTTTTTAGGCTAGGCGATAGTCTGAGGTCCTCTGATGAATGTGCGGCAACCAATGCGCAGAGAGCAAAATGAGATAGCGTACAAAGTAAAGACATTTTCAATGTCAACATTTTAACAGTAAGTTGCAGAAGAATTCGTAAAAACTCCCTGAATTTACCGCCTTCCTAGTAAACTGTTGTGCTCATATTAACACGAAGTAGAAAGTTCTTAAATATTTAACGAGGCTTGGTATGTTTGTCGGAAAGACAGGTTAGACCTCGTAGAAGGTGCTCATTGCAGTCGACAAAAACATTACGTCTATCGAGGTCGAAATTGAATCTGGCTGTGAAATTAACTGGAGGCAAGTAACTGGCCTCTGTGAACTCAAGTAAATTATTGGATCCTTTTTCGGACACCTTATTCGCTGTAAAGTTCTAGTATCATTCAAAGATGGTTTACGCCCGGTAGTGCGGAAGTACTCCAATCATGCAATATTAGGTGGGGGCGAATTTAGGGTACCAAGTATAGACTGTGACGGCTACGGATTCAGTGCTTGTGGTACGGACAGACAGTCTTGTGAAGTAGTTCTGAACGTATTCTTCGAAAATTCTCTTGGCACACAGGGACAGTGTAATGTACATATTTTATGAATAAAATTCCTTCAGCTGTCTGTAGTCCGCTTTTTAGATTTAATCCTGGTATGTATCGGCAACAAGATCTTAAAGCCGAAATGGTGACAGACGAGGAACTTTCATCCTTAAAATATACTTGCTTCGTCGCTGCAAGTTTTAAAAAGCATTCCAGCTGATGCCACGCAATCTGTTATAAAGAGCAAAGCATGTGACTGGAACTTGTTTTCCAATTATAACAGTGTCTAAATGCCTCGTTTCTTGAGCATCAATTGCTGTATTTGTAACATGATGAGTGCCACAATCATTCATGTCTTTCAGCTTTTAATTGGAAATGAGTTTCTTAGATTTATAGGGGACATCTTTTGTGCTAAGTATATACATAAAGTTTACATGAACATCATTTGTGCAACTTTACATATAAATGACGTTGTCGATTTCAGGAGTAATTTTATATAGTAACTGTGGACAAACAACTCCCCTGCATTTGAGATCTTGATGTGTTCCGTCAGTGGCTAAAACCCTTAATGTAGCTCACGGCTTTTCTCATCGCAGTACCGTTATTATTTTTCGTCAAATGTGACTTGACGACCTTAGCAGCTCAGAAAAAATATTTCTTGCCATTCTTAAATAATTTCGGAGATCATTCCAGCCCCTATAGTAATACAACATTGGAGAATTTCTTCTTTTGAAGAAGCCATTTCTATGACCATAGTTTTTCCTACCTTTTACTGGATTTGTAAGTTGCTATAGACCAAGGCAAATCCCAGTCTGTGTGTCTCTGTTATACAGAGTGGCATCTCGAGCAACAGAACTTAAACGAACTTAACACGAAAAGCGAGCAGCACGGCGCTGTGATCGCTACGTGCCGTTGATCGGGCAGTTGCAGTGGCTGCCACGGTGTCTACACCCAGAGGATGGCCGCTGTAACCGTGGCCGAAATGTTGATTTCTTCAGTTTAGTTTTTTTACATATTGCCACGGTGCGACACTCAGAAAACTTTTGTCAAACGCAATTAGTGCTTCACACGAGCGGTTTTTCCTGAATACCTGCTGATCCTCAGAGGAGCTTTTCCCCCTTAAAACGTCATAATCTTAGAGCACGAAATATACTCTAGGATCCTGCAACAGACTGACGCAGCGTTACCTGTCATTGGTTCAGTGGATCCGTCCTCTTATAAACAGGAGTGAACTGTCTTTATACACGGCCAGAGCTATTCTGACAGATCTTACCCAGTCCAGACTGCTTAAATTACTCTAGGCTTCACGCTTAGATCTTATCAGGAACGCACAAATTTGCATTAAATTATCTCTATTAGTATACCTGTATTGTATTTTGTAACGAGAGTGTAGTAATCTGTATTATCACAGCATTGCATCTGGTCTGCCCTTCACCATCCACCGTACCAGGCTATTCTGAGTGAGAATGCCATAACCTTGATTTACGTTAGGGAGGAACAAAATATTAATCCCCATCTGGTCACCTAAAATTACGTTTTCTGTGATTTCCACAGTTGACTGGAGGTGTCTGCCTTGAAGTTTCCTTTCACTAAAGTGTGGGAAAATTCGTTCTCCATCATCATCAAACTTTGCTAATGCTCCAACATATTAACCTTTAGCCTTCCTTTGCTTAAATTAACATCAAAAGTACAGTATTGTTGCAGAGAGCACTTACTGTGCCAGTCGCAGACTCGATCGTGGTAAATGCATCTGTTTCTGTGGTAGGCCACTGGAAGCACTAGAACGCCATACCTTTTGCTGTATGTAAAAGTAATGACTACTTTGAGTGGATTTAACCAGGCCTTCATGTCTTTCTATCTTGTGCCAATCTTTTCATCTCTACATACATACGTCAGCTCACTTTCCCAATAACGCGGTTAGTATGTTTATCTGCACCGAGATTTTTCTCCTCCTTACTGCACCAGCACCAAATTGATTATCATGTAATAAGTCGCAGACTTGCCACTAATAAATCACTTCGTACGACTAAAGGTGTCCTATAGATTTATTTCTACATCTGGAATATTTAATTTCTGTCCTTTTGTTTAACTATAGCCTTTTACAATATCGGATTTCAGATAACTCCAGTTTCATTCTTAATTTGCGCATGTTTCACATTTCATTTTCAATAACTTCTAAGTAATTTGCATTTAAAAATTGACATCAGTATTACTCCTTTTTAGCATTCACATACACTGGTTTACTTCTAATAACTTTCTTGGTTCAGTCATCTTGTATTATCTTGCTTCCTGCCCGAGAATTCTTTCTCTTCTACTGCTATGTTTTCACCTTCTTAACAAAACAATTTGCTGTTCCCGTTGTTCTGCCTTTCGTTACGTTCATGTTAAATTTAATTATCTGTAAGTCATGTGGCGCACTAAGTGTGCTGTTCATTCTATTGAACAGATCATCTGAACAATATTGGTATCTGTTTACGTTACAGTTCCACTGTAAAACATGCAGTGGCAATAATCAGTAACCCTGCTTTGCAGATTTTGTAACACGAACTTGTGTTGCTTGTTCTTCCGATTATAAACTCTCAATCACTGAACACTGAGCACTGAATGTTGTTAAGAACAGTGGAATTACGTAAACAAACCCTCTAAAATACTTACAGTGTTCAATAAAGGCCTCTTAGATCAATATTATCGTCCCAGATTTGTCAGTATACAGATGAACGATTTATAGATTATATATAAATCCTTAGAATTAAATGCATACAAACGTTTTAAAAGGATAAGATGTAGATATGTATATAATGTTCATATTATAAAAGAAGCACGGATATTTTAGCACTGATATTTTATGTGAGCGTCACAGTGGACACTTCCCGTTTCTAATCACATCATGGATCCTTCCTGTTTCCTTGTTAGACAAACTGATTTAGCGTTCCTCCATATCGAACGAAATACTGAGATCCTCAAAAGCAAATTATCCTTCACAGATACTGGATGTCTTCATTACAGTAACCTATGACTTTGTCACAAAATCTGTTATATTTTTCTTTAATTTCTTCTTTTCTTTCTAGGTAATGGAAGGAATTCAAAAAGGTATAGACAGGGCAAATGAAAAAGCAATCTCCAATGCACAAAGGATACAGAAATTTGCAATTCTGGAGAAAGACTTCTCGCTACAAGGAGGTGAACTAGGTAAGTTCAGTTAGATATTTTGAGGATAATTGTTGTCATAATGATCTCTAGAAAACCGTCTACAGGAAACCTACTCTTCTAACGGTACCCGCTTTGAAAATATGTCCGCGCCGACTTAGCGATGCTCTGGATGATCCATCATTGTATCGGACTTGGGGCTGTAGGTGGTATTAAACTTGTGGAAATAAGGAACACCAACAGCGGTACTTTTTATAAAATATATTAATTACACGATGAGTTTCGACACTGTATTAATGTCATCTTCGGGGCCCTATGCAAGCTGAATGGTGATATCCAACCATGGATGCATTAGGACAGGTACCATGTATATCCAATGGTCTCATGGATATCTATGTACAGCATGTGTGCAATCCAGCCATATAACAACAACTGGATAGTTATTAGATGGCTGGAGTCCACACATCGTCTAAATACAAATCCATGAGGCCAGTGGATATTATTCGCACCTGTCATTATCCACCGATGCTTGGGTATCATCATTCAGTTTGCATAGGGGTCTGAAGGTGACACCAAAGCGATGTCAAAACTGGTCTCTTAATTAAAATATTTTTTGAAAAATACTGTTATTGGTATTCGTTATTCCTACAAGTTTGTGGTGCTGTGTCATGAGCTTGATATGATATCCATGACGAAATATATATGTGTTCTGAGTACCTGCGTGCAATATGTCCTCTGGATGTTGGGGAGTGTCATCTTTAGGGAAAAAAGGAGTGAATTCTCAAAGGAACAACGGAATTCCTAATCTCCAGATTTCCTGGATTTCGAGCAGAACGAATGTTACTTTCTCATCATATTTCAAAGCTTCCCCGCTTGTCTTCCTCAGGTCTCTGTGCTTGCTTTTTGCGCCTGAACGGAAAGATGAAACCTCAGCCGTCTCCTTTTTCACACTACCCAGACGTTCGACGCCTGTGGTACGATCTTTGTATTTCCTTTCGTACTCGCGGGTGAGGAAATGCCGGTTACTACTGATTTAGTTAGCAGCATTTCGGCGCAGATGTTGAAGAGGGACCTTAAAATAAAGGCGGCGATTGGGATTAGAGAGCAGGATCACTTAACCAAGAGAGACCAAGACGTTGATGTAAGTAAAGAGTGGGATGTAACATTTCGTTTTTCTGAGGTGTCATCGAAAATCATATTAATGTGATAAAGACAGTATGTTGGAAATCTACCTGGAACGTAACAGCAATTTTCGCTCTGGAAACAATCACTATCATAAAACGCTGATTAGATTACATTAGATGCAAATTTCACAGTAAAAAACTGGTTCAAATGGCTCTGAGCACTATGAGAGCACTGAGGTCATCAGTCCCCTAGAACGTATAACTAGTTAAACCTAACCAACCTAAGGACATCACACACTTCCATGCCCGAGGCAGGATTCGAACCTGCGACCGTAGCGGTCACGCGGTTCCAGACTGTAGCGCCTAGAACCGCTCGGCCACTCCGGCCGGCCCGTATCTGATGGCTTTAGTGTTTACGCTGATGTGGTAAGAAGATATACTGTTTTGATTGAGTGGCACACAAAAGTTCTCTCAAAAACACATGTGTTTTGTACGGAAACGTCAGGGAATGTGCCGCCAGTAAACAAAAAGTTACCGATTAAATTTGTGAGTATAAATTAACATGCGGCCCAATTACAGTTGGCTAAATTTCAAGCTTAACTTCTGCTGCTGTTTACACGCTGCAAAACTCATAGCTGTATGAAATACCACACAAATAATTGAGACAACGTCATAGCAAATTCATTTACTCCTCTACATGATATTACGTTTGAGAAAAGCTACAAGTTCTCTAATAAAGTTTTTAATGAAATTAAACTGTTAGATTTCGTTTACTGGCGGCTGAATATCATATCTCATACTGAAAAATAATTATTTCTGCATGTATTACGTTTTCCTAGTACTCCACAGTGTTTCATACCGTACAGACGTTATTTAAAACATGTTGTCAGTGGATGAACAGATCGAGTATTATTCTATTGTAAATCATCCAATGAGTTCAAATTCTACTGCTTTTTCCTTAATTTTTTCAGTTGCAAAATCTCCGTGGAACACCATTTCGCTTAAATATACGTATGATGTGTAAAGAATCCTGATTTATTTTCCATCATACTACCAACAATATTTGAACCTCGCACTTCGCGTCTGAAAAAGGCATACTGACATCTATTTTGTGCGCTTAATACTGTGTCACGCTAGTGATTGTGAATAACGTTGACGAAGGATGTGTACACCCCGAAAATTCCTACCTTTAACAAAATACATCAACGATAACAACAGTTTTAATGTCCAAGTCAGTTGGATAAATATCCACAATTTTCTGTGTCCTACACTAGTAATCCTGTTTCGTCAGACGATCTCCCTATGGAACATCTTACAGAAGATCCATAAAATTGCTGGAATCAGCCAACGGTCTTGCCACAGTGGTAACACCGGTTCCCGTCAAATCACCGAAGTTGCTTAAGCGCTGTCGGGCTTGGCTAGCAGTTGGATGGGTGACCGTCCAGTCTGCCGAGCTCTGCTGGCAACCGAGGTGCACTCAGCCCTTGTCAGGAAAAGTGAGGAACTACTTGACTGACAAGTAGCTGCTTCAGCCACGAATGCTGACAACGGGTGGTAGGACGGTGTGCTGACCACGTGCCCCTCCATATCCGCAGCCAGTGACACCTACGGGCTGATCACGACGCGGCGATCGGTCGGTACTGCTGGGACGGATTTTAGTTTTCGTTTCCAACCGAAATCAAAATCTGTCTCCATTGCTCCGAAGATGGCTTGAATTGCAGCCCAAATGTTAGCACAGACGAGGTTTGACTAAGGCTAAACTCCCGTTATTTGATTACCAAATACTACGCCATGAGAAGACTCACATCATACAGAAGCTTTTGAAACACCTTTACGTATTAAATTCCAGTGCAAATGTTTCCAAAAATGTTTGTTGAGAAAAGACTGCTACACAATGTGATTAGGAAAGTAATTGTAGGATAGCAGAATAGGCTGTGTTATTTTCTCACGAAAGTCGTTAATAATCTGCTAGTACTCATAACACAAATAAAAAAAAAGACTTTTTTCGGGAGAAATCGTGTCTGTAGAGTTCTGCACCATAAGGAAGCAAGGGAGAGGATGTTGTTGTGGGAGGCTGGCATCCTCTTTCTGCAATACCATGGCACACATGGATTAATACGGTTCTTTATTTACATTTACTTTATTTACATTTACTTAACTGGAATAGAGTCCATGTTCTGTGGTGCAAGCTCATCATTAGTAATAGTCCTCTTCCAGACAATATCGGTAATCTTGCTGTACAGGCTTTAGTCTCACACTGCTAGTCCTCCTATAGACACTAATCTGGTCGCTATGTACTGAGTGAGTGAGTCAGTGAGGCCTTCCGTTTTTTTTTTTTTTTTCTTTATTGAGTTTCGACCCCTCTCCCAGAGGGGGGCGGGCGGGCTGGCAACAGCATAATATGCCGCTCTGCAGCCTACAGTAGAGTGAAAAACATAATGAGGAGATATCAAAACAATAAAAACAGGAGATAAAATGCTGACTGTTTAAATCTGTGACATGGCGAAAAGTTGCAAAGTGAAAATATGGGTGGGTGATGCTGATTGAAACACATAGCGACTAGACAGGCACAACTAAAATACACGGTTACAGTATGGTGTCTGTTCGCAACACTTAAAAAGGGGACACACAACACTGAATACTCATGTAAACACTGCACTATAGAGTAGACACGAAGGCTTAGAGGGGGGTGGGGGACCCAGACAGATGAGGAGGAGAAAAGGGGGGGAGGAGAGGAAAAGCAAAAAAAAGGAGTGAGCCGGTTGGAGGGGGAGGACACAGAAAAGGAGAGGGGGGGCAGGGTGGATGCAAGAAGGAGTTGAGGAAGGCAGTGGTGGAGAAAGCAAAAGGACTGGGGGGGAGAGAATAGAGTCAAAGAGATGGTTGGTGGGGAAAAAACAAGATGGAAGGGTGGAGCAGGAGCCCGGGAAAGGGCAGAGGGAGGGAGGGGGAGGTGAGGATCAGAGCTGATAGGAGGGATAAATGGAGGGAGAGGGGGCATCATCTGGGATGGGGAGGCCTTCCGTCAGCAGCGGCCTAAATACATTGCTGTTGTCACGATGTTGGTGGCTTTTTGCTTGCAGGTGTGTCTCTGGCCTCTCTTGTGATAGGTGCCCTTGATCCTGCACCTACCTATCGATCTTCGCACTTCGTCTTTGTTGTCAGGTGTGCAGCGACAGCTTATGCCAGCACAATCTCCTTATGTATGACAGTGAAACAAGACATCTAATCAGAAACTTTCCACCTGTTAGAGAGCCGGCCGCGGTGGCCGTGCGGTTCTAGGCGCTTCAGTCCGGAACCGCGAGACTGCTACGGTCGCAGGTTCGAATCCTGCCTCGGGCATGGATGTGTGTGGTGTCCTTAGATTAGTTAGGTTTAAGTAGTTCTAAGTTCTAGGAGACTGATGACCTGAGAAGTTAAGTCCCATAGTGCTCAGAGCCATTTGAACCATTTTTGAACCACATGATAGAGCAACAGCTTGCAGAACTAAAGTGAGAACTCTGGAGCAATCACACTTCAGTTATTTGTGCAGAACTGTAAAATGACAATCAACAAATTAATTCAGTATTTTTGCCTCTATGGAGTTAATTCAGTGTAGATAGAAATTATTTGTGAACTGTGTGTTATAGTAGTCTTACTGCCATCTCAACGACCGCTATTTCCACCGATGTAAGAATAGTGGAATCCAGCAGTTGTAACTGCGTGGAAAGAAGCGGCTATTTCCTTTGAAGTATGGTCAGAGTGCGCTCCAGCCTGAACTTAAGGTACGCAGTTTTGGCCACTAAATTATTACTTAATAGGCTGTATGAGTACTCAGTGCCCAATTATTTACGGCAGTTAAGCTGTCTTTGCCATCTCTAGTTAACAATGTCATTGAAATCAACAGTAGCGAGCATCCGGCGTCTGCACTCGTCACACCTGAGGAAGACAGCTGTGGATGTAATAAAAAATATCGTGACAATAACGGTAACATTCATACAGCTTCAAATTCGTAAATCCACAGATCATCACTACCGCTATAGAATTCATTATGATTAAAAAACTTTGCTGCGGTAGAGTATTAAAAGTATTTGACTGATTGGGGAATTTGTTGTGACTTGGCAAGACAGCCAAGCCACTAGGAGAGGAAGCCGAAAGGCACGCGTTTAAGCTCACGCAAGCTGGCGTGAGGTCTCGAACAGGTAAGGGAATTTAGGGAATTTATAGTAGCAAAGAACGTAAGTAACTACTGGAATACTTAACTTCAGTTCATAATTGGTGAACATCGGTCTGACGGTACATGTATCACAAGATAAATAGCAAATGATAATGGCGCCTTGCTAGGTCGTAGCAAATGACGTAGCTGATGGCTATGCTAACTATCGTCTTGGCAAATGAGAGCGTAATTTGTCAGTGAACCATCGCTAGCAAAGTCGGCTGTACAACTGCGGCGAGTGCTAGGAAGTCGCTCTAGACCTGCCGTGTGGCGGCGCTCGGTCTGCAATCACTGACAGTGGCGACACGCGGGTCCGACGTATACTAACGGACCGCGGCCGATTTAAAGGCTACCACCTAGCAAGTGTGGTGTCTGGCGGTGACACCACAGAATTCTTATCGTATGTACAGATAACTTCCCCTTCTTAACGACTAATAAGGTCACTGAGTTGCTGCAGTCGTTACTTCATTCCTAACACAGAATTCTAACAAGGCTGTGTAACGGCAATAAACAAAACTCTACTTAAGGGTTTTCCTTTCTGATTTCAAAGAATATTGGGACTGTGTCGTTTCTGGACCGTGGCCTCCTTACCTCAAATTGATACGTTTACTCTTCTCCATCACCCCTGAAAGCCTGTAACTTCATCACGGAATCACCTTGTAGATGGAAAGCCTCAGATACTTGGAAGTTATGTAGTTACGGTGTATCTTTTCTTTCTAATGGGTTTCATTTTAAATTTCAGGACCAACCATGAAAGTGAAACGAAATGTAGTTGCAGAAAAGTATGCTGACGTCATTGAGCGATTCTACAAGGGAACGTAAAGCGTTGTATGCTACATGGAGAAGAGCAAGTACTCAAGACTGTTTAAGGACGCGTCTTCATGAAAGATGACCGACTGCTGCCGTGTTACTGGTGGTGCTTTTGCAAGCCAGAGGTACTTTTGTATGATATACATTAACTATTTTTGAAAAGATCCTCTCTTCAAGAAATCCGATATATTTCGGTGTTATTTTTCGAAGCTGATGTATTTCTTTTCTCAGTTACTTGTTAGTACTCTTCATCGCTGTGCCTTTATTATGTTGTACTTATTCGTACCTGTTCTGTAACGAAGCCTGTAAATACGTCACAATTTAAGCTCATGTATATAAGTGTTACATGTGTAAATTATTTCCTTAGCTTAACGCTGGAGGAATTTTTGTATTCATTGTAAGAAACTAAATATAAATAAATGTTTTTAATTATTACAAAATGTGACTTCTCCTTCATCCCTGACGAATCAGGTAACTCAGTAACATCTATCGTTCCTCCATACATAACACGACATTCCATATAATTAGGATATACAAACAATCTCTATTTTTGGGTTTTCGACGTTTCTTGTGTTCCTTTTTCCCACAGAAACCGTCGAACGGCCTTTTCAATCATTACGACCTTTAGAAGAGCTGCAAAAATCTAGGCCATTAACTTTTTACTAGAGAATCTGAAATGTTACCTGTGTTGAATTCCATATCAAAAGTTGTAGTTTTAACCTTATTACTAATTCAGAACACAGAAAATTGCAAGTATAATGAAAAGTTTCGCATTTCTACACCTGAAGACAGTTTTTCTTGCGTACGTCTTTGCTTCGATATCTTGAACAACTAAACTTCGTTTTCTTCAATACAGAGCGGTACATTACATTTGCTGAATCTCACTACTTGTTAGTTCTCGAGCATGGCATCTTGATCACGCAGATTTCCTTGAGAGAACGTAAAAACTTAAGCTGAAACGTTACGAACTGCTCAACATTTGCACGGGATATGGGACACACTCATTTCATCCAGCTTCGGCCACTGAAAAAAATATTTTTTTTTGTGAGCGGTAGGAATTTCTTAGACGACTGAGTGGAGTACATAATTCATAGGCCTTTGACACAACAATGTAATCAGTGTCAAATTGACAGAACCTTCGGAGAAACGTGCTAGAAATTTGATTGTGATTGTTTTCACTTAGTAAAATGAATTAAATTTGGAAAATTTCAGGTCTAACCTTCCTAATTTAGGTTTCTCACGGTTTTTCAAGTCGTTTCATTTCAGCGCCTCAATATAAAGAGCCAATACATTTTTTCTAGGTTTGTGACCGTATTGTCAATATGTAAAACTATCTATGTTTCAGTCACTGTTACAAGTGACCTTCTTCAGGGTGTTTTTGTAGTAAACAAACTTCTTATTTACAACAAAAACAAAAAAGGTCACTTATAACAGTGACCGAAACATCGATAGTTTTACATATTGACAATGCGGTCACAAACGCAGAAAAATTTTGTTAGCTTTGACAATGGCCTACATTTACATCTCCCTATGTAGTTTTATATTATAGTCTACGTCCATTACCTGCAATATTCGCTGTACTTTAATAACAATTTTAAATTAACGTTTTATGGAAACATATTACTACCGAATATACTTATTCAATTGATGTAGTGACATATTGTATGATCGTGTGACAATATCACAGTTGCTTTACAGAATAAAAAATGGACTAAATTTAATTAATACATAATTAAGAATAACATTAAACTAAGCAATTTGTTTAGTTTCTGCGGCTCGGGTCAAAAACGGTGTTAAATAGTGGAATTGGACGTAATTGTAGAAGATTCGAATCTTAGAAGTGGAAGCTATTTTCACCGTCGGAAATTGGTTGTGAGAGAAAATGGAGGTGGTTGAGAAGAGTTTTCGATGCGTATGTTATTGCTTAACATTCAGACACTTATGCTGTTTTATAAGGTGAATGCCAATGACACTAACGATCCCCCAGTAGGAGATAAGGTATTATGCTCGGCCGGGCTTTCGGTGCTATCAGAGAGAAATAGACTAGACGCCTCCACTAGTTTCCTTCACACACACACACACACACACACACACACACACATACTGTGTGTCAAAAAGAATATACAAAGAATATACGTATTTCGAGTGGATGTATTTATTAAACTTTAAGACATCTGAATATGAAACTTTACACACATATTTACGAACCTCTCAAGTTCAGATTACAGGTGTTCAATATGTTCCTCCGTCAGCGACACGAACAATGCCACATCTATACTTAAATTCCTCCCATACTCGGGCAAGCATGTTCTTCGTATCTGCTGTTATGGTAGTACGGATCCGGTTCTTCAACACTCCCAGGTTCTGTGGGGGTGGTGGTACAGAAACATTGTCTTTAACGAAACCTCACAGGAAGAAGTCAGAGGGTGTCAAATCCGGTGACCATGGAGCCCAGCTGAGACATGCTAAGTTGCCAGCTCCTTGACGACCGATCCAATGGTTCGGTAGAGTTTCATTCAGATATTCAAGCACTTGGCGACTCCAGTGCGCGAGTGCCCCATATTGTTGGAAAATGAAGTTGTCTTCGTGCAGCCTCGAAAACAAACAGTTTTGTAACATAGCGAGATACTGATGACCGTTAACCGTGTTTCCATCAAAGAAGAATGGGCTGTAAACAGATGATCGGGATATCGTATGAAACGCATCAATTTTGGGCAAATACACTCCTGGAAATGGAAAAAAGAACACATTGACACCGGTGTGTCAGACCCACCATACTTGCTCCGGACACTGCGAGAGGGCTGTACAAGCAATGATCACACGCACGGCACAGCCGACACACCAGGAACCGCGGTGTTGGCCGTCGAATGGCGCTAGCTGCGCAGCATTTGTGCACCGCCGCCGTCAGTGTCAGCCAGTTTGCCGTGGCATACGGAGCTCCATCGCAGTCTTTAACACTGGTAGCATGCCGCGACAGCGTGGACGTGAACCGTATGTGCAGTTGACGGACTTTGAGCGAGGGCGTATAGTGGGCATGCGGGAGGCCGGGTGGACGTACCGCCGAATTGCTCAACACGTGGGGCGTGAGGTCTCCACAGTACATCGATGTTGTCACCAGTGGTCGGCGGAAGGTGCACGTGCCCGTCGACCTGGGACCGGACCGCAGCGACGCACGGATGCACGCCAAGACCGTAGGATCCTACGCAGTGCCGTAGGGGACCGCACCGCCACTTCCCAGCAAATTAGGGACACTGTTGCTCCTGGGGTATCGGCGAGGACCATTCGCAACCGTCTCCATGAAGCTGGGCTACGGTCCCGCACACCGTTAGGCCGTCTTCCGCTCACGCCCCAACATCGTGCAGCCCGCCTCCAGTGGTGTCGCGACAGGCGTGAATGGAGGGTCGAATGGAGATGTGTCGTCTTCAGCGATGAGAGTCGCTTCTGCCTTGGTGCCAATGATGGTCGTATGCGTGTTTGGCGCCGTGCAGGTGAGCGCCACAATCAGGACTGCATACGACCGAGGCACACAAGGCCAACACCCGGCATCATGGTGTGGGGAGCGATCTCCTACACTGGCCGTACACCACTGGTGATCGTCGAGGGGACACTGAATAGTGCACGGTACATCCAAACCGTCATCGAACCCATCGTTCTACCATTCCTAGACCGGCAAGGGAACTTGCTGTTCCAACAGGACAATGCACGTCCGCATGTATCCCGTGCCACCCAACGTGCTCTAGAAGGTGTAAGTCAACTACCCTGGCCAGCAAGATCTCCGGATCTGTCCCCCATTGAGCATGTTTGGGACTGCATGAAGCATCGTCTCACGCGGTCTGCACGTCCAGCACGAACGCTGGTCCAACTGAGGCGCCAGGTGGAAATGGCATGGCAAGCCGCTCCACAGGACTACATCCAGCATCTCTACGATCGTCTCCATGGGAGAATAGCAGCCTGCATTGCTGCGAAAGGTGGATATACACTGTACTAGTGCCGACATTGTGCATGCTCTGTTGCCTGTGTCTATGTGCCTGTGGTTCTGTCAGTGTGATCATGTGATGTATCTGACCCCAGGAATGTGTCAATAAAGTTTCCCCTTCCTGGGACAATGAATTCACGATGTTCTTATTTCAATTTCCAGGAGTGTATCATATATGTTCAGTGGCTGCATGTGGGTTCTGTAGGCCCCAAATTCGTACATTGTGTTTGTTTACCTGACCACTAAGATGGAAAGTCGCTGAACACGATGAGTTGTGCGAAAGTGTTATCATTGTCAATGGCATCAAGAATCTCGTTACAAAATGCTGCACGTTTGCACTTGTTATCAGGACGCAGAGCTTGTAACAGCTGTAACTTGTACGGCTTCATAACCAACCGACGTCTCAAAACACGCCAAATGGTTGTTGTAGGCAGTTGTAACTTCAGACTGGCACAAGGAGTTGATTTTGAAAGATCACGTTGGAAAGCAGTTTGAATTCGTGCAACATTTTTCTCAGGAACACTAGGGTGGCCAGGACTCTTTCCTTTACATACACATCCTGTATCTAGAAACTGTCGATACCATCTGCGAATGTTCCACCCATTCGGAGGATCAATTTGGTACCTCAACCTGAAACATATTTGCGCTGTAATCACGGAATTGTACTTCGCAAACTTGAGAACAATGAATGATTTCTGCTGCGGAGTAGCCATTTTAAACACACACACATATAAGTATATATATGCGCGTCTAGATCTGAAATTTCATCAAAAGCATTCTGCCTCTTCTGAGAATTCTTCCACGATTCTCTCATTTTTTTTCCCAATGGAGCCTTTACTTCAGTCCACTTTGTCCCTGATTTATTTGAGACTGCATTTTCTGACCTAACAATCAATCCACTTGTGTACCTTGTCTCTGTATATGTACCTCTCTTCAGTATATATATTGTAGCTGTGGTCTTCAGTCCAGAGACTGGTTTGATGCAGCTCTCCATGCTACTCTATCCTGTGCAAGCTTCTTCATGTCCAAGTAACTACTGCGCCCTACATCCTTCTGAATCTGCTTGGTGTATTTATCTCTTGGTGTCCCTCTACGATTTTTACCCTCCACACTGCCCTCCAGTACTAAATTGGTGATCCTTTTATGCCTCAGAACATGTCCTACCAACCGATCCCATCTTTTAGACAAGTTGTGCCACAAATTCATCTTCTCCCCAATTCTGTTCACTACGTTCTATACCCATCTAATCTTCAACATTCTTCTGTAGCACCACATTTCGAAAGCTTCTATTCTCTTCTTGTCTAAATTATTTATCTTCAATGTTTCATATTCATACGCCATACAAATACTTTGAGAAAAGACTTCCTGACATTTAAGTCTATACTTGATGTTAAAAAATTTCTCTTCTTTAAAAACGCTTCTCTTGCCATTTACAGTCTACATTTTATATTCTCCCTACTTCGACCATCATCAGTTATTTTGCTCCCCAAATAGCAAACTCATCTACTCCTTTAAGTTCAAATGGTTCAAATGGCTCTGAGCACTATGGGACTCAACTGCTGTGGTCATAAGTCCCCTAGAACTTAGAACTACTTAAACCTAACTAACCTAAGGACATCACACACATCCATGCCCGAGGCAGGATTCGAACCTGCGACCGTAGCAGTCGCACGGTTCCGGACTGCGCGCCTAGAACCGCGAGACCACCGCGGCCGGCACTCCTTTAAGTGTCTCATTTCCTTATCTAATTCCCTCAGCATCACTTGATTCAGTTAGACTGCATTCCATTATCCTTATTTTGCCTTGGTTGATGTTCATCTTATAGCCTCCTTTCAAGACACTGTCCATTCCGTTCAACTGCTCTTCCAGGTCCTTTGCTGTCTCTGACAGTATTACAATGTCACCAGCAAACGTCAAAGTTTTTAATTCTTCTCTATGGATTTTAATTCCTACTCCAAATTTTTCCTACTCCAAATTTTTCCTTTGCTGCTTGCTCAACTTACAGATTGAATAACATCGTGGATAGGCTATAACCCTATCTCACTCCCTTCTCAAACACTGCTTCCCATTCTTGTCCATCGACTCTTATAACTGCCATCTGATTTCTGTACAAATTGTAAATAGCATTTCGCTCCCTGTATTTGACCCTTCCCACCTTCAGAATTTGAAAGAGTATTTCAGTCAACATTATCAAAAGATCCCTCTAAGTCTACAAATGCTAGAAACGAAGGTTTGCCTTTAATTAGTTTATGTTCTAAGATAAGTTGTAGGGTCAGTATTGCCTCACGTGTTCCAACATTTCTACGGAATCCAAACTGATCTTCCCCAAGGTCGGCTACTACCAGTTTTTCCATTCGCCTGTAAGGAATTCGTGTCAGTATTTTGCAGGCGTGGCTTATTAAACTGATAGTTCGGTAATTTGCACACCTGCCAATATCTGCTATCTTTGGGATTTGAACTATCATATTCTTCATGAAGTCTGAGGGTATTTCGCCTATCTCATACGTCTTGTTTACCAGAGGGTAGAGTTTTGTCAGGGCTGGCTCTCCCAAGGCTATTAGTAGTTCTATGTTCATCCAAGTGGTTCTCTTTTCTCCAAAGGTCTCTTTAATTTTCCTGTAGGCAGTATCTATCTTACCCCTAGTGAGATAAGCCTCTACATCCTTACATTTGTCCTCTAGCCATCCCTGCTTAGCCATTTTGCACTTCCTGCCGATCTCATTTTTGAGACGTTTGCATTCCTTTGTGGCTGCTTTATTTAGGGCATTTTTATATTTTCTCCTTTCATCAATTAAATTCAGTATCTCTTCTATTATCCAAGGATTTCTACTAGCTCTCGTCTTTTTACCTACTTGATCCTCTGATGCCTTCACTCAAATCTACTCATTCTTCTTCTACTGTATTGATTTCCCCAGCTCTTGTCAATCATTCCCTAATGCTCTCTTTGAAACTCTCTACAACCTCTGGTCCTTTCAGTTTATCCAGGTCCCATCTCCTTAAATTCCCACCTTTTTGCAGTTTCTTCAGTTTTCATCTACAGTTCATAACCAAAAGAATGAGGTCAGCATCCACATCTGCCACTTGAAATGTCTTACCACTTAAAATCTGGTTCCTGAACCTCTGTCTTACCATCATATATTCTATCTGAAACCTTCCAGTGTCTCCAGGCCTCTTCCACATATACAGCCTTCTTTTATGATTCTACCAGGCGGCTTCCTCTTTCACTCCTTGCCCCATTCCATATTCACTTACTACTTTTCCTTCTCTTCCCACACTGGACTCGCATTCCGGAGGACGACGGTCCAATCCCGAGTCTGGCCATCCTGATTTAGGTTTTTCCTGATTTCCCTAAATCGCTCCAGGCAAATCCCGGGATAGTTCCTTTGAAAGGACACGGCCGACTTCCTTCCCCGTCCTTCCCTAATCCGATGAGACCGATGACCTCGACGTCTGGTCTCCTCTCCCAAAACAACGCAACCCAACCCTTCTCTTCCTTTTACTACTATCGAATCCCAGTATCCCATGGCTATTAAATTTTCGTCTCCCTTCACTATCTGAACAATTTCTCTGATCTCATCATACATTTCTTCAATCTCTTCGTTGTCTGCGGAGTTAGTTGGCATATAAACCAGTACTACTGTGGTAGGTGTGGGCTTCGTGTCTATCTTGACTACAATAATGCGTTCACTATGCTGTATGAGACAGGCGAAATACCCTCAGACTTCAAGAAGAATATAATAATTCCAATCTCAAAGAAAGCAGGAGTTAACAGATGTGAAAATTACCGAACTATCAGTTTAATAAGTCACAGCTGCAAAATATTAACACGAATTCTTTACAGACGAATGAAAAAACTGGTAGAAGCCGACCTAGGGGAAGATCAGTTTGGATTCCGTAGAAATGTTGGAACACGTGAGGCAATACTGACCCTACGACTTATCTTAGAAGAAAGATTAAGGAAATAAAAACTTTGAGGTTCGCCGATGACATTGTAATTCTATCACAGACAGCAAAGGACTTGGAAGAGTAGTTGAACGGAATGGACAGTATCTTGAAAGGAGGACATAAGATGAACATCAACAAAAGCAAAACGAGGATAATGGAATGCAGTCGAATTAAGTTGGGCGATGCTGAGGGAATTAGATCAGGAAATGAGACACTTAAAGTAGTAAAGGAGTTTTGCTATTTGGGGAACAAAATAACTGATGATGGTCGATGTAGAGAAGATGTAAAATGTAGACTGGCAATGGCAAGGAAAGCGTTTCTGAAGAAGAGAAATTTGTTTACATAGAGTATAGATTTAAGTGTCAGGAAGTCGTTTCTGAAAGTATTTGTATGGAGTGTAGCCATGTATGGAAGTGAAACATAGACGATAAATAGTTTAGACAAGATGAGAATAGAAGCTTTCGAAATGTGGTGCTACAGAAGAATACTGAAGATTAGATGGGTAGATCACATAACTAATGATGAAGTATTGAATAGAATTGGGGAGAAGAGGAGTTTGTGGCACAACTTGACTAGAAGAAGGGACTGGTTAGTAGGACATGTTCTGATGCATCAAGGGATCACAAATTTAGCATTGGAGGGCAGCGTGGAGGGTAAAAAGCGTAGAGGGAGACCAAGAGATGAATACACTAAGCAGATTCAGAAGGATGTAGGTTACGGTAGGCACTGGGAGATGAAGAAGCTTGCACAGGGTAGAGTAGCATGGAGAGCTGCATCAAAGCAGTCTCAGAACTGGAGACCACAACGACAAGAACATGCTGTTCATAGTAGCTTACCTGCGCTCCAATTGTTTTATTCATTACTAAACCTACTCCTGCATTACCCTTATTTGATTTTGTATTTATAGCCCTGTATTCATCTGACCATAAGTATTGTTCCTCCTGCAACCGAACTTCACTAATACCCACTATATCTAACTTCAACCTATCCATTTCCCTTTTTAAATTTTCCAACCTACCTGCCCGATTAAGGGACCTGACATTCCATGCTCCGATCCGTAGAACGCTAGGCTTGCTTCTCCTGATAACGACATCCTCCTGAGTAGTCCCCGCCCGGAGATCCGAATGGGGGACTATTTTGCCTCCGGAATATTTTAGCCAAGAAGATGCCAGCATCATTTAGCCAAGAGGACGCCATCGTCATTGAACCATACAGTAAAGCTGCATGCCCTCGGGAAAAATTACGGGTGTAGTTTCCTCTTGCTTTCAGCCGTTCGCAGTACCAGCACAGGCCCTATCCAGAACCGTCGCCTAGCCAACTGTGGTGCACCATGGGCCATAAATTAGAGTGGTGCACGATGGTTGTGGAGATGTATATGGGCGAATAGAAGTTTAACAGTCGAATACCCGATCGCCTAGAGGAATCAAGGGCTACCAACAATCACTCCTCAATGAGTGTTCAGCCCTGTATGGTCCTCCTCAGCAGGTGTGTGGTACATGCACCAATGCTGACTGCTGGTCATCCGCTACAAAGGGTGGAATTTGCGCACTGTACAGCAACTGGATGTCCATTGAGTAGCGACATGTGATCTTTTCATATGAATCACGTTTTATGCTCCACTGGACAGCTGGCCGTTGGCGTGTAAAGCGTGGTAAGTCTGGAACCAAACAAGGAGGGAGCATTATGGTCTGGGGAATGTGGTTGTGGCATCCCCTACGTGATCTCGTCATTCTGGAAGGCGCAATGGATCAACACAAGTAGGCCTAGGTATCTTTCCTAGGGGACCGTGTAGGCCACTACATGCAGTCTATTGTTCCTACGCACGAAGGACAGTGAAACGTGTCATACTATTTGTAGTGTATGTGCGTGTTTCGAAGAACACTAGGATGAATCTACAGTACTCCCCTTCCCACGAAACTCTCCGTATGTAAACCCAGTCGAGAATCTGTGGAACCGGCTGCTCGCGCCATGGAGCCTCTGTCGAGAAATCTAGTGCAGCTCACCACGGCACAGCGTTCGGCATGGCTCCACATCCTGTCGGTATCTTCCAGGACAACGCTGACTCTGCCTGTACGTCTCACAGCAGTTCGCTCTGCAAAAGGTGGCTATTCAGGCTTTGCGACAGGTGGTCATATTAACGTGAGTGGACTGTGTGTGTGTGTGTGTGTGTGTGTGTGTGTGTGTGTGTGTGTGTGTGTATGGACTGGGTGTAACGAGTATAAGTGCAGATATTTACACTACTGGCCATTAAAATTGCTACAACAAGAAGAAACGCAGATGATAAACGGGGATTCATTGGACAAATATATTATACTAGAACTGACATGTGATTACATTTTCACGCAATTTGGGTGCATAGATCCTGAGAAATCCGTACCCAGAACAACCACCTCTGGCCGTAACAACGGCCTTGAGACGCCTGGGCATTGAGTCAAACAGAGCTTGGATGGCGTGTACAGGTACAGCTGCCTATGCAGCTTCAACACGATACCACAGTTCATCAAGAGTAGTGACTGGCGTATTGTGACGAGCCAGTTGCTCGGCCACCATTGCCAGACGTTTTCAGTTCGTGAGAGATCTGGAGAACGTGCTGGCCAGGGTAGCAGTCGAACATTTTCTGTATTCAGAAAGGCCCGTACAGGACCTGGAACGTGCACTGTTCAAAGTGCCGTCAATGCGAACAAGAGGTGACCGAGACGTGTAACCAATGGCACCCCACACCATCACGCCGGGTGAGACGCCAGTATGGCGATGACGAATACGTGCTTCCAATGTGCGTTCACCGCGATATCGCCAAACACGTATGCGACCATCATGATGCTGTAAACAGAACCCGGATTCACCCGAAAAAATGACGTTTTGCCATTCGTGCTCCCAGGTTCGTTGTTGAGTACACCATCGCAGACGCTCCTGTCTGTGATGCAGCGTCTAGGGTAACCGCAGCCATGGTCTCCGAGCTGATAGTCCACGCTGCTGCAAACGTCGTCGAACTGTTCGTGCAGATGGTTGTTGTCTTGCAAACGTCCCCGTCTGACTGCTAGTGATACGAGGCCGTTGGGATCCAGCACGGCGTTCCGTATTACCCTCCTGAACCCACCGATTCCATATTCTGCTAACAGTCATTGGATCTCGCCCAACGCAAGCAGCAATGTCACCACAATCGCGATAGGCTACAATCCGACCTTTATCAAAGTCGGGAACGTGATGGTACGCATTTCTCCTCCTTACACGAGGCATCACAACAACGTTTCACCAGGCAACGCCGGTCAACTGCTGTTTGTGTATGAGAAATCGGTTGGAAACTTTCCTCATGTCAGCACGTTGTAGGTGTCGCCACCGGCGCCAACCTTGTGTGAATGCTCTGAAAAGCTAATCATTTGCATATCACAGCATGTTCTTCCTGTCGGTTAAATTTCGCGTCTTCGTGGTGTAGCAATTTTAATGGCCAGTAGTGTATTTTGGTGAATGTGGACGATGTACTGAACAACATCACATCAGCATTCACGTCATTTGCAGACTAATAGCTATTATAGTAACTAAAAACTCCTCCCGAACAGGCCATGAAGGACTAACGGTACTGGCCGGCCGCTGTTTCACTCTCAGCTCATAGGTGTCACTGGACGCTGATATGGAGGGGCATGTAGTCATTACACCACTATCCCGGCCGTATGTCAGTTACCGTGACCGGAGTCGCTACTTCTCAGTCAAGTAGTTCCTCAGTTTGCCTCACAGGGGCTAAGTGCAGCCCGATTGCCAAAAGCGCTCTGCAGACCAGGTGGTCACGCATCCAAGTGCTAGCGCAGCCCGACAGTGCTTGACTTTGGTGATCTGAAGGGAACCGGTGTTACCACTGCGGCTAGGCCGATGGCATAGCTAGTATAAGTCGTACGTTTTTAGGTTGGCATTAATGCGTATTTTTCTCTGGGGGCCTGGTCAGTTGCTGGAGTGTGAACTCATGTATAGCGATTTTACGACTATCACGAGTGGGGCCTGAAGATGGCATCAATATAATACCGAAACTGGTAGCACATAGAAGTTCATAAAATAAAATAAATTTACACAATACATACGGCTGTTGCATCAATAAACGAAAAAAATTGGTCTATAATGACAAGCGTAATCCACTCATTGGTGCAGTTATGACCATGCAGAAAATATCAGATGGTTAATGATGTGACATGTTTGTGGGAAGAGTATTCGACACAGGGAGAAACCAATCAACACACTGGCGTGCGTAAATTTTAAGGTACACACACACACACACACACACACACACACACACACACACATGTAAATAAATAATACAGGGTGAGTGACTAACTAACATGCTCTGCCAATACTCTCTCGCATATCTTCAGGTGTAGTTAGGACATCATTATATACAATGTATTTTACGAATCCCCACAAGAAAAAATCCAGAGGCGTCAAGTCTGGCGAACGAGCCGGCCACGGCACATCTCCTCGGCGTCCAATCCAACGATTTGAGAATTGTCTCTGCAACTCATTTCCAGCCATCAGCGGAAAATGTGCCGGACACCCAACGTGTTGATACCACATTCTGTTCCTTGTTCCTAAAGGTATTTCTTCCAATAACACACCTAATATTTCTTGCAGAAATGTGGTATGCTTCCTACCATTAAGATTTCCTTCAATAAAATAGGGTCATATATTTCTGTCCTCCAGAACCCCACACCATACATTCACCCACCATTGTTTTTGTTGTGCAACTTGCCGCAACCAACATGGATTTTCAGTTGCCCAATAATGCATGTTACGAATGCATTTCGATGGTTCGCGAATGTTCAAATTAATAAATGTGTCATCTGAAGTTGAGCCCATCGGCAGAATTCAATGCGACGCACACAATCCGTACCAGTTAATTCTTGGTGGAGACTGATATGGTAAGGATGATATTTATGGCGGTGCAGAACATGAACAACACTACTATGGCTCATGCCAAATTTCCTTGCGATTTGACGCGAACTAATACAAGGATCTCTAACCACAGTGGCAAGAGTACCAATTTCCGTTTCCTCGTTAGTAACTTTCCTTTGCCAGATATGTTTCTGGTGCTTTAAAGATCCAGTTGTTCTCAATTTATCATACACGTATTTAAATTTACGACCTGTAGGGTGAGTACGTTGACGATATCTTTCAGCGTGTAAGTCTCTAGCTCTCAATGAATTTCGTTGGCATTCTCCGTGAATGAGAAGCGTATCTACTTGTTCTTCGAAGGAACACATCGTTCACATTCGCATGATTCGACGATATTAGTCTTACCGTTCCTATTAGTGTTGTATTGTGAAACCATGCCCGAGGCAGGATTCGATCCTGCGACCATAGCAGCAGCGCGGCTCCGGACTGAAGCGCCTAGAACCGCTCGGCCACAACGACCGGCTCGAGAGAGAACTGCCAGAGCATATGCTTCGATAAGCGCCGAAGTGATAAAAAATACCACTCAATCCATGATAAGTAGATTGCGGCACTGCATAGATACCAATGCTCATCACTTCGAACACCTTCTGTAAATTGACGTTTATGCCACGTTTTTGACCTTCGTTGACCCTCAAAGACCTTACTGTTAGACGTGTTTGGATTCGCTTCGATAGCCGCTATCAGAAAATAAGTACCAAACTATAGCATCCCATTAAAAAAATTCGACTTTCATATCTCTGACGCGACCCCACCTAGCAACAAAAAACCAACGTCATATTATGGCTCCCGTTGTCCCATGCAACATTTGTCCCACAAACTTTTCAGCTACTATCATATTTTCGGAGTTATTCTAGATGGAAATAGTGACTCACCCTGTATATGAACTGAATCGATTTACACAAATGGTAGTACCAGTGGCACGTAATATTACTAGAACTTGAGACTTGGAACATACCTTTCCCAATGACAAGAAGTGAAGAATTATGTAATGTCATTGTGCTGTATTGATGTATTAATCACAAAATACGGTACTTAAGCTTTAAGCTGGCATTAACTTTTTCACTTGTTTGATCATCTGTCACATAATATCCACTTTATTTGTGTATCCCTTGCTACACCATACGTTATTACCATTCTGTATTTACTGTTTGGTATTTGTTGTTCTATTTCACTTTTTTTTCTTAGTGTTAGGTTAACCAGCACAAGAGGTAGTAGCATTCCTCTAAGGAACATCTCTCTTGCAATGGTAAGGATTTTCCGCTTGCTTTACTCCTTGCCCAAGCCGTAAAATATATCTTCATTCAGTATTTTGTATGTTCAAACTGATTTTTAATCTGCAACATTCCGTTTCAAAAGGCTCCAGTTTCTTCGACTTTCATACATTGTTACTCTCCACATGTATAGTTTCAGAGAAGTGTTTTCAAATCCAAGGCGAACATTACATATCGGAGCATTGACTCTAAAGAGACGGACGAAATTATCCATGGATATACATGCGGTAAACGCTTGGGTTACATGTTCACAGAATTAAGCTTATTTAAGATGATGAGTGATCAATTCAACGTTGTATATTTGCCTGAAATATGCAGCATCGACGTGTAACACATAATGCTACCCCTTTACGAAGATATAAAGTTTGACCATAATCGTGTATGCCAAATTAACATAGCAGGACTATAATTTTTCACCTGAAGAGTTATATATTGAAAGGATACAACTTTATTCGAGTGGGAATCAAATCTACGGTGTATTATTCGAAAAGTAATAGTTACGATCATACAAATAAATACAGTCACCAGCTTAATTAGCCAAAAGTAATTCAAGTAAATGTCTGCAAAACAAAGTAAATTAATTACTGTATTAAACTTCACTTCACTGTAAAATTTGTTTGGAAATTGGATAAGAAAAACACTAACATTTATTAGAAAAGTAACCAGGCACGTGTAAAACTGTTGTTTAAGTACAGGAAGCAAACTACTTCACACTAACATTTGCTACTTACTCTAGCGTGTTAAGAATAATGTTGATTGTAACGCACCACTCAACAGGGGAAAAGCACGGGTCGCTGTGAAACTTCACTAATGAAATATATGTGTCAAGCTATGCTTCTAACATAGACACTATTTATTTTCATAGAATGTGTACATGCTTTTTCATTGCACAGAACCTAGGTTATTTGTAGGGCGCCCTGAATCTGATAAGTCAATGTAACTGAGGACAGTGTAATGTACAACATTACATCATCATTTACTTCATTTGCAGACTAATAATTATATTTCTTAGGATAGTACGTTTTTAGGTTGGTTAGTACCTCCAAATACACGAGGCAAGAGCAAGTACTTAACGCTTATTTTTCCCTGGGCAGCAGTCAGGTGTTGAAGTGTGGACACATGGACTCGAAACGGTTAGAGTATACTGACAGGTATAGTCCACTTACTGGTTATTTATTTATCGTGTCAAAAGTACAGAAATATAAAAAATATAACTATTGACATAATTTTACATAAAAGAAGACCAAAAATTGGACACTTCAAGTGCATTTGGTGTAGCTCTCATAAGGTCTTGCATAGTGAATGTGGTTGGTGATGAGGAACACTGAAGGAATTGGCTGTTAGTATGCTCAACGCAACACTGGCAAAGAATTGAATCCACAGAGAAACCCCAAGTCCGCAGATTGGTCTTCCATCTAGTTGTGTTTAATCATAATCTATTGACCACTTCTCCAAATGACCAGGGCAAGTTATTCCTTTGGAGCCATCCATTCTAGCAAATACCGACATTTCTCCTGTTATCGCGAGATCATTGCCGCATGTGGATTCTGGATGAGAGCCTTAGTAGTTGTCAAGAAGCTTTCTCTTGATTTTAGCGTAGGATGTGCGGGCTGACGACCATTTAGTGGATGGGCTTCCTTCGTTGTGGCCTTACTTTTCTCATATCTCGCAGCTACCTCACATATGATTCCAGGAGGAGCTATGCCAGCGAGGCAATGGAGTTTGTCCACAGGAGTAGGTCTTAAGCAACCCTTGATAATCTGACAAGACTCATTTAGAGTCACATCTACGTTCCTGGCATGACTGGACTTGTACCATACCGAACATGCATATTCAGCAGTGGAATAACATAGAGCAAACGCGCTAGAGCGCACAGTGAACGGCTTAGCACCCCATGATGTACCTGTCACTTTTCGCACTATGTTATTTCTGGCTGCCACTTTCTGTTTGGTGTTTAGGCAATGCTTTTTATACGTTAGCGCGCGATTCAAAGCTACTCCAAGATATTTGGAAGTAGGACTATGTTCGAGTACGATGCATCCCCAGGATATATTTAAGGATCTATTTGCCTTGTATGAATATATTCATTAATCTATTTGCCTGTTTATTCTTCAGGTGGAAAGCACAGGTCTGAGTCTTGGCAGGATTAGGTTTCAAGTAATTCCCATGATGTTAAACAATGAATTCTTCCAAAGATATTGATAGAGTATCTCCTACAGTCTCAAAACAGTCAGCCTGAGTAGTGATAGCCCAGTCATCAGCGAGTTCCTTCGGGGATAGGTTGATCGTTGGTATAGATATTGAATAATACTGGCGCAAGCACTCTGTCTTGTGGTAGCCCATTTTTCTAAGTTTTCCATCTACTTTTCTTACCCAGAAATTCCACACGAAAATGTCAAGTAGTAAATTATGTGACGTGTCTGCGGTAAGACTGTTATACGCAGAGAAAATGCAACCAACACATTGAAGTGGGTACATATTAAGGTCGTAATGATCAAATATCTGCACTTACATCATTGGCTAGCTCTCAACGATTCAAAATCCAGTTTGATAGAAGAGGCAAAGACTTCTTGAAAAGTGGAATAATTGTACCTCCGGGTGTGGATTACAATTAGTTGATGTACTATGGATTTCTTGGGTTGCTCTGAAATTTGCATTTATGAGGCGAAGAAGGTATTTTACACAGAATATTGCATCAAGAGCCATGGTAGCGACGTATGAGTTTGTTCTACTGCCGCTGCATCCATCTTCAAACAGAGAAACGCTTTTAATAGCACCAGTAGTTCAATAGTAATCGTTTTTCGTGAACTTTCATTGTGACTTGATGACTGACTATAATATGGGATGGGACCCTGAAACTGCTCTGTCTCATAACACAATTCCTGACTACCCTTCCAATAATAAACAATAATAATAACATACACGGAGGAATACGAGTATATGCAAACAAAACCATTGTTTCAAAATCTGTTGCACCATCATGACTGTTGTAGGTCTTTTAACTATTATGGACTAGACTGTTTCTGTCACGATAGTTTTCTAGTACATTTTTTTTCCAGAGATATTATTTGTAAGTATCTTTAAAAGTTTCACTTCAGAATGAAATTGTAACTGAATATGCTTTCACAGTAGACTGAATTTAAGAACTTTAACTACTACTTGGAGTACTTGACTGAAAAGACTATTCGTAAAACCTAATTCTATTACTCCACATAGTTCACAGTTCTTTTAATTAATTTAATTAATCATGTAATCACTTTCACTTTCTCATTAAAGAAAAACTGAGAAAATTTTTGTTGTAGGGCCAGGATCTTATCAAAGTGAATGACTTAAGGAGGAACACAGTTCGTAAAAGAAAGTCAATCATATGCACTTATCTTTTGAAAACTTCGGCGAACAGAGGTCCATGGAGACGTTTACAAAATTAAGCGTTTCTCTGTTTCAAGATGGATGCAGCGACAGTAAAACAAAGTCATACGTTGCTATCGTGGCTCTTGATGCAATATACTCTGTAAAATATCTTCTTCGCCTCATAAATGAAAATTTCAGAGCAACCCAAGAAATACATAATACATCAACTAATTGTAATCCACATCCGAGGCACAATTAGTCCATTTTTAGAGATGTCTTTGCCTCGTCTATCAAACTGGATGTTGACTCGTCGAGAGCTGGCCACTGACTAAACAGGGAGTTAGGGATGTAAGTGAAGATATTTAATCATTGGGACCTTAATATGTACCCACTTTGATGTTTTGGTTTCATTTTCTCCGCGTCTAACAGTCTTACCGCAGACGCGTCACATAATTTACTACCTGACATTATCCACATAGTCTTAACTGTACCAGTAAGTGGACTACAACTATCAGTATATACTAACCGTTTTCGGTCTATGTGTCCACGCGTCAACACCCGACCTGCTGCCCACTGAAAAATAAGCATTTAGTACTTGCTCTTGCCTCGTGTACTTGGAGGTACTAAACAATCTAAAAACATACTGTCCTAAGAAATATAATTATTTGTCTGCAAATGAAGTAAATGATGATGTAATGTTGTACAGTACACTATCCTCAGTCGCCATTTAAAATATATGCACTTATACCTCTAACGCCCTGCATTTGCCATAAAGATTTCTCGAACTAAATCGTGCCCTAGAATAACAGTAATCGGTGTAGGTGTTATAAACGAGCACTAAGTATCATGGTGAGGCTAATACAGAGCCATTAGTTTGTAAGAGGTAGGGGAGGGACCTGTTTTGCATACTAGAAGAGTCAGTGAACAAGCGAAGATGAATGTCTCAAAATTTACTTTCCATAAGCTCCTTTGTATCGTAGCGTTACAAGCTTAAATTAATTAATTCATTTTCTCTCGGGAAACAGCGTAATAGATTTCTTACAATGACATTTTAATAATGTTATTGAACCAGAATGCTGCTATAACTGATGTTTCATTGCTGTAGACCGTACAGTAGCAATAGGCCTGTTTTAGCTCTATGGGCATCTTCAGGCTATCTGCAGGCAAAAACGCTACATGAAATTTGTACACACTTACTGCCAGACCCCCTGATAAATTATTAAATGAACAAACGGTCCTGGAACATAAAAATTATGTATATAACTTTACTGAAGTCATACAGCTCGATTCTGGATAATGGAAACAAAATAAAACGAATATATACACACTACGAAAACATAACAAAGATACTATCACACCATAGATAATTACAGTACGTAAACAAATAAATAAACAAATTTTAACCACATAGCGTCGCTGGATTAACTGTCAGTCGTAACTGTAAAGACTACAGCAGTATATACCACCCATAAAAGGGCTAAGCTGACGTTTCCCAACAACAACAACAATGATAAACGAAAATTACGTTAAATGATTAACAAAATAAAATTAGGCTGCTATTGAAGATCGTTAGGCACAGGTAGGATTTTAACATAGTGACAGCACCACGATGCAATATGGATATAAGTACCAACACACAGTCAAACAAAGTTGTTATTAGTTATAATTTTGCAACTGTTAGCAAAGTCTGAAAATTTCCATACAGCTGAGACAGACCTATTGCTACTGTATAGTTTACAGCAATAAAACAGTATCAATTATAGCAACATTCTGCTTCAGTATTACTATTACAATGTAGTTAAATGAGTTACTCCTGTCGGTTTGAATCTTATCTCAATTAGTGAAGTCGGAGATAATTGAAACTACTAGAAAAGGCATTGTAGATACCTAAATTTGCATCATGGGCTCTCACACTCTCTCTCTCACCCTCTCTCTCGCTCTCTCTCTCGCGCTCTCTCTCTCAAACACACACACATACGCCTTCAGTACCCATCGAATTCAGTATATGGGAAAGCAAATCATCTCGCGTAGCTCTGGTTGTCGGCAGCAGGGCCTGCTTGGGCTCGTATACAACAGCACATTAGTCTGCCGGGCTATGATAAACGATAATGCTCATCCTGGATATGCCTAATACCGTGGTCGTACTAAATCGATGCTGATCACTTCAGAGTGATATGCCGCTAAACACGAATGACGTTCACATAATGGAGCTATTTGACTACTGTCGTTGACTAGTATTATTATGGCTGGGACGTACATGCTGTATTCAGTACTTAGTTTGCATTTTTCTACTATGCAACATCGAATAAAGCCAGCGTAAAGCAATAGGTCTTGTACCAGAATGGGAAGAAATTTTGATGCAACGAACATTCTAACTCTGAACATGAATTCGAAGTATGATTGTGCCGGAGTACAAACACAGGGTAATTCCGTACCCTTAGTTGTGTGAGGGTATTTTCCAGATTAGAGCTCACTTAGAAATGTGCCACCTTGAGGTAAGATTACTCGGAAATGTGTGTCTGCAAAACCTCAGAGCATAGTCATATAGAATCTCTGTCGCCCTGCTAGGTCACGTCCTTCTTCACACATTTCCCGTCTCTACTATACGGATCTGTTGATGGGCTGTCCTCCAGGGGCACATGTGTGCGAGGCTAAGGCCGCTGAGACAATCTTTTGTACTAACTCTCGCACTAGAAGAAGCCAGTTTGAATTTTCTGATAGAAGAAACTCTCATCGCCAGTACTAAGTGAGCAAGCAAAGAAGAGGTGATGACAACGTCCCTGATAAAGAACGCATCAGCACCCTGGCATAAATTACAAATTTCGATGCAGTGTTTGAGGAAACGGAAGTGACGGGTTGTAATAGAGTTAAAGGTGATTTATTTGTTCGATCTAGACTGCAACTTTGGGTGGCTTATTAGTACTGGCACTGTACTTCAACCTCCCCGACATCAACACAAACGCGATATCAAACTCAGCCTGTATCCACTGTGTGGAGCATGAGACACTGTGGCTGGAGATACACCAATCAGTGCTTTTGAACGGGCACGGACTATCTGACAGCACTGGATTCCACAGCCCCTCTTTTCTCTGATAAAGAGCAATTACACAATCAAGACATCAAATTCAACATACAAGTAAGAGATGTGAGAACATCTTACACAATTGATGATAGCCCATCTGTCGGATGGGGGCACTATATATGATAGGTCCGTTGGTGCTTTTCTACATCTCTGTAATCCGCAAGCCACCATGACGGGGGGTATCTTGTATCTCCGCTATTTGTTTCTTCTCCTGTTCCATTCGCAAAAGGTGTGAGGAAAAACGACGACGATCTGTATGATTCCGTATGAGCCCTTATTTCACTTGTCTTCAGGATCGTTCAGCGAGATGTAATTGGTGGCAGCAGAGTCCTCTGCAGTCAGTCGCAAATGCCAGTTCTGTAACCTTTTCAATATTTCGAGGAATAAAGTCACCCCTCCAGGGATTCCCGTTTGAGTTCACGAAGCATCTCCGCAGTATTCGTGTGTTGATCTAACCTGCGGGTGACAAATCTTGCAGCGCGCCTCTGAACTGCTTCGATGTCTTCCTTTAATGCGATCTGGCGCACATCCCAAACACTCGAGCAGTACTCAAGAATGGGCCACCCATGTGCTCTGCACACGCTGTCATTTGCAGATGAATTACACTTTCCCAAACTCTCCCACTGAACAGAAGTCGGCCGTTCGACACCCCTACAACCGATCTCACAAGCTCGTTCCATTTCATGTCGTTCTGCAGCGTTGCACCTAGATCTGTGATCGACATGACTGCGTCAACCAGCACACCGCTAACACTGTATTCGAACATTTCAGGATTGTTTTTCCTAATCACCCGCACAGACTTTTTTTCACATTGACAGCAAGCTGCTTCTCGTCACACCAAAAAGAAAGACTGTCGTGTCGAAGCCGTCCTGTATCTTCCTACCCTCCTACCTCACGACACTATCCCACATGCCACAGCGTCATCAGCAAACAGTCGCAGAATGCTGCTCACGCTGTACGGCCGGTCGTTAATGTACATACGTACACGCCTGGAAAGTGAAATATTGATGATTCGAATCTTGGTCAGACTTTTAGATTTTTCAGTTTGCCTTCACCGCTAGACCATCACGTTAAACTGTAGGTCCCATTTCCCCTGCAGGACAAAGCACTGGCTATCGTTAGTGGAAAGTGGCGAAACTGAACCACCAACTTGTTTTCATTAAAGAAAAGAAAATAGAAAAAATGTGTTTTAAAAGCATGTAACACTTACTTCATAATGTTGTACACCATTAACATTTTGAGCTTAGAAAATATAATGAAAAGTTATTATAAGATGATCATTTTCAAAAACACTGAATTTAGCAAGTTTGAAAAAAAAAAAAAGACGGCAAAGTCGGACACCCTTATAATAATAAACAAAATAACACTAAACAACATAGAAAAAGGTATTAAATCAGAGGAAACATAATCTAGTTTCAATGTAAGTGAAATGTGTGTGATATCTACAGACCCTGCAGAAAAAAAATTAATCTTTCACACAACATGCATCCCATATACGCCAGTGATAATTACGCTTGACAATTAATATTATCGACAGTACATGTCTCAAATGAATGAACAAAAACCAATCTGTTTTACAACTCAGTATTCTTGTTTAATTTTTTAAAATGGAGCCTGTAATCAGAATTTATTTAAAAGGGTCAATTACGGAAACCATTTAAAATATTTTAACAAATACAATTTTTAAAAATTTCCAAAAACTTTAAAATTTTTGAAGAATCCTTTTAAAAATACAAGAAAAATCACGAATCATTATAAAATCCCCAAAACAACTGCATCGTCTCCGAATCAGTTAACATTTCATAAGCAAGGAACCTCTTAAGAAGATAAATCTATTTAAGCAAATTTCGAAACCGTATAAATAATACGAGACATATACCGGCCCACCGATGGTAGTCCACAACCGTGGTCTTACCCTTCCACTCGGCGTTCACTGTATATACAGCCAGTCGTGCCACAAAATAGGGCGCATAACAAGAGCAAAGTACTGTCTCTCTAAAACAGAGAAATGTCAGTTTTAAGCTCGTGGCACACTGAGAAAGTGCTTGACACAACTAAATACACATTACCAACAACACTTTGGCTTTAAAACAACGTGGCCTGTAATTAAGCAGTGCAAGGGTGAGAGTTGCTGTATAATTAAATTTACTTAAGCAAACACTTTGTCTTTTAATAGAACACAACCTTGAATTAAAGAAGGCACAGTTATTAAGTGCACCGGTGAGAGATGCTGCACAGTTAAATTTACTAACGTCCTCAAGCACTAATCAGCGGACGTTGTAACGGTACCACTTTTATAAACCAGAATAACGGCTCATCTGTGGTGCCTACTAACCCTTGCTGAACACAATTTTAACTTTAGGCAAGGACTGAATGACGTCGGGTACCCTTTAGTACGATGGATCATTATCACAGGTAATCAGTAAACGGATATTACTGTACAAATGATCCTCAAAGATCCCACGCGGGCTCACTTTTTTGAAACTGACATCTGTACGGATGCAGCCGACCAGTCGATGAGCCACACGAAGGAGTCAGGCAGCCTCATCAGCACAGCTTAATCGCACAGAAAGAGGAACGATCGTATGTGACCACCTTCGTGTGATTCTCTATCTCACTTGCCAGTACAGAGAACAGCGACCAGCTCTTCCATTCCTCACTCTGTACTGCATTCAGCGTTTTTCCATGACCAACCGTCCATTTGTGTCCATCTGTGACAGCACTCTCCTAGTTGACAGGCATGTGCCAACATTTCACTTCTGACGACTGCCAAAGACGCCCTTCCGTTTCTGAACCAGGAACGCAACGCCCTGTAAAGACGTACTCTGGCCGTGGATATCGATAAAGAGGTATCTACCTCCCAACTTAACCCCTAAACCTGGGAAAGAAGCCCAGTTGCTTGCTCCTTCATAAGCTCGGTTTTACCTACAACGTTACTACATTTTATTTTACTCAAATGTGCCCTGATCATTCTTCTAATATTTAAATCATGGAGCAGGCTGACGAGGCGGATGACAACTTCTTTACATGCACACATGGTCCATGAAATCGGGGCAAAATCTTGCCTATTACAGCGCCCCTTTACTTTGCCGTCTGAAGTTCTTAACATATACACGAACACCAACCGCCATTGAAACGGCCCGACTGCCCCGATTGTACCTCCGCTTTTTTTGTCTGATGTGCAAGACTGATGTTGTTCCTCACAGCTTTCCACTTCCTCTTAATGTCTCCAGGGTCAATGCATTCCAGCAATAAAACGTTTATTGGCCACAAGTTGGGCTAAGGAGAATTGAGCTGGAAGGAAAACATGAGTTTCGCGGGCGTGGTCTTATGTACTCCACGGGTGGCAGTACTGAAAACAAATGAAAGCCAACTCATCGACTTATCCCAACATCTTTGACAGTGTGTTAGATTATCAAGGCCGACGTAAGGTTTCTGTTAATCGTTTCAGCCAAGAAGAGTTGCGGATAGTACAGTGTAGTGGTTATATGAGAGATGCCATGATTGAAGCAAAATCCCTTAAACTCTTGATGTAAAGGCGGGAACACTATCACTCTCCAAGGTTTTTGTGCATCTCCTGGAGATGATGAATACTGGCAGCCGTGGTCATCCCGTCACTAAGTATCAGTCAAATAAAACTTACTAAATGCGTCGACCACCACAAAAACAATGACCACTCTTAGTCTATGGCAATGGCGTAAATAATCAATAAATATCTTCTTCATTTGCTGGTCAATTGGAACAGACCCTGCTTGGTTCTAGTACTGTGATTAGTACTTGCATTCCTCACAAAGTGCCACGAGGCTAGCGTCCATTCCTTTCCACGTTATTTTTTCCTTAATCTTAAATTTCATTTTGTGGAAATCAAGATGCGCTCCACACAACGAATGGCAGAAATACTAGAAACAGCAGACACCAGGCTCTCTGGCAGACAGACAGATGTGAGTGATCGTGCTGTGATCTAAAACACAAGATTCTCCTTTCCAAAGAGAAGTCCTCCAGTTTATGGCCCTGTTACAGCTTAAATTGAATATCACACTATTTCGGACCTTCCTGTTGCCTTTCCTTGAGATCCATACACAATGATGGTATCCCAGACAAGACTGCTGAGACCGTCAGAAGCTCAGCTTCCTTGTCCTGATTGCGATCTACTGTACGCCCCTGAAACATTTAACTCAATGTATCAGCCACCTGATTCTGCCTTCCTCTGATATGAACCACTTTGAACTGGAAAACCGATGTTCCCATCGCCCAGCGTGCAATTCGACCTATGGGGCCGAGCCAGTACCCAACTCGCTGCCTGATTGTCGGTCTCTAACCAAAACTTAAATCTTCCAGCGCAAAGAGAACTGCCTGTGCTTCCAACTCATATATTGAGTTTTTGTCTTCGGCAGGAGACAATGTCCAGCATGTATAAGCCAAAGGCTGCCACTCTCCATCACATTCCTAGAGAAGAATCGTCACAACGCCTGAATTGCACGAGCGGGTCTGCTCAATAAAGGTAAAATTAAAGTTAGAAATGACCAATACGGGAGCATTGTTCAATGCTTGCTTTAAAGCATCAAAAGCAGCGTGCTGGGAGTCGCCCAAAAAAAGAAAAAAAAAAACCTTCCATTTTTCGCTCTGTAGCTGGTACCGAGGAGCCGCCATTTCAGCAAAGTTAAGGTTAAATATTCTAAAGAAAGCGACCATCCCGATAAATCGGGCAATGCCCTTCTTATCCGGAGCAAACTGCCAAATTGATCAATCAGTTTGGCAGACACAATGTGTCCCAAAAGGAAACTGTAAATAGGGACCAAAGCAACCTCCGAGGGCTTAAACATCAGCCCAGCCTCTCTGAGATGCCTCGAAACTTGGCTTAGATGGTCCAAATGCTCATCAAAACTAGTACTCTATACAAACACATCGTCCGGATAGTTATATACAAATCTGAATGTCATATCCCCCAAGACAGAGTCCAACAGAAGACACAAGACAGTTCCACCGTCGCTAAACCAAAGGGGACCCTACTGAATTCAAAAAGGAGTAGCTGACGGAATGGGTAAAGACAGTGTGTGTCAATCAGAGAACAGTTGTGGTGCACTGTGGTGGTGTTCCTCATTCCTACATGGCCCAGAGATAACATCTGGATGACTTCACACAGGGAAGAATCTCTATGAAACTGGGAGAAGGACAAAGCGAGAGGAGTATATCCCAGGAGGTGGTATTGCTCACAGCATTATTTCAAGCGCGTGGAGAGCATTCTGAACTACAGGCCCTGCTAGCCTAATGACAGGAAGTGGTCGAGCATGGCCAACTACTACAGCAGATGACCGCTACACCATAGAACAGATGACAAGGGACTCTTTCAAAAAGTGGGTGCTATTGTAGCCACATTTAAGAGAACTGCAAGGCATATAATCTCACAGTCCACAGTAGTAAGGCAACTGCATAGGCCGACGATCAACACGTTGTGTTTGATTGACACCTGCACATCGGCGGTGCCAAGAGCACAAGCACTGGGCCAACGAGGCGTCAGACAAATTGGTCTTACCGGATGACAGCAGGTTCAGTCTGAGTAGTGATTCTGAATGTAGCCTCAAATGGCGAGAGATGGGTTCAAAATGGTTCAAATGGCTCTGAGCACTATGGGACTCAACTGCTGAGGTCATTAGTCCCCTACAACTTAGAACTAGTTAAACCAAACTAACCTAAGGACATCACACACATCCATGCCCGAGGCAGGATTCGAACCTGCGACCGTAGTGGTCTCGCGGTTCCAGACTGCAGCGCCAGAACCGCGCGGCCACTTCGGCCGAGAGATGGGTACAAGTAACGCACCCAGGAACACTCGGTTCAGGTGTTATAGAGTGGGTAGGCGTAATATTACATGGGAGTACAGACTAAATCTTTGAACATGGCACTTTCACGGGTAAACGTCATTGTGACAAGGTACTTCTTCCTCAGACGTGTCTTTTCAGGGACGAATTCGACTCTGACTTCCTTTTCATGGATAACAGCGTGCGCCTGCACGAACAGTGCAAGTGGAGGAGTTTTTGCAGCGAGAGAATATTCGGCGAATGGAACTGGCCTGCCAGTTCCACCGACTTACATCCTTTCGAGCACATGTGGGATGCATTGGGGAGAAGTATGCCGCATGTCCACATGCACCAACGACCCTCCAGCAGTACTCAACTGCATTGGTGGAGTAATGGAACGCCCTACAACAAGAATTCCTTACCAGCCTTATTTTCGTCTCATTGCGTATTTCTTCCACTCACTTTCTGTACTATATTGTAGCAGTTCTTCCTACATATGGTCCAAATTTCATCGATCTCTGTTACTTGGAAATGATACATCATGCAAAAGGTACTTTCGTCCCTAAGTTTTGCACACCAATATAGGTTAACTCTTAGGCTTATGTGAGGTGCAATAATAATCTTACTCGTAAGGAAAAGTATAGCATTGCTTTGGCCTAGCAAGTGTGCTAACCTGTACTTCCCCACCAAGTATAAAGTAAATCAGATACTTGGCTGGATATCAGGAAGTGGTGATTGGGATCAGAACCAGTAAAGTTTATGCTGAAGGAATGAACGGTAGTCTTTAATGATCCTGTTTTACGATTCAAACTTAAAATATAAATGTTTTGAAATATTACTGTCATACACATGACGTTTCTGCATCGAATCTTACGTTTTGTGATATGGGTATCCGCAACCTGTGAAGTCGACGAACTGTATTGACGCTCTGGCTCTCGACTCAGTGACCATCCGTTCGAGTTCTCACAGTGGAATAAATTTTGGCCGGAGAGGTAGGAGAGATGTTGGTGTAGATTTCCTGTATACCGGACTGAAATAGGTGAAAATGTGAACTCTTCCTCAGAGTCATGAAGAGAGGGTAGTGAATCGTCTATCGAAGGCACTGCTGTGTTCGGTGGTCCGCTTGATGTCGTACAAGAGGAAGCAGAGGTGCCTGTTATCTACAACTATCTGTATTACTAAATCGTTATCCCGTAAAACAGTTACAGCTGCAGATTGCCTATATAACGGCTCCCAGGAGGAACAAAAATCAAATTTTCAACATTTTGAGTAAATATTGACCGAATTAAAAAAATTAAAATGCTGCCATAATCTACTCATTAAAAGTTATAATCTTCTGTCAGAAATTTAACACAGTAGGACAATTATTTCAGTGAGAAACCGTGTGTTTGCTTGAGGCAGCGTAACAGGCACTGCGCAGTTATATAGACTATGTTCATACAATATTTGGGAATGAGAAAACTTAGCAAGTTTCACCAAACTTTACATATAATTTCAAACCTTTGCGATACTTTTTCTCGCTGACATTCCTCACAAAATAATGAAACGAAGAAAGCTTATCACTTACTATATTCTGGCTGTTCATACATTCGAACTTCAGCGTCAGATATGACATCCTCATTTATTTCTTCTTTATTCGAACAAAGTTTGATGACAGTAGCCATATATGGCAATGAACGTATATGAGAAATAATATCATTGTGCGACACCATGTTAGGAAATACGTCGTTATAAACATTTAGATGCGCAAAAAACAAGCTTTTGCTTAAAATAACGGGCAGAGAACTTCGACATCATGCATCAAGTTTTATTACTTTTTTTACTACTAATTCTATTCGCAAAATATTTTGAAAATAATATCACTGAATGACTTGCAAAATTATATCGCTGTACGACTCATAGTTCATAAGACATGACGTCATAAACATTGAGATGCCTGAAAAATAGCTTTCACTTCGTTCGAGTGTTACAGGTAACATTAGGATGTTCTGACAAACAGGATCCCCTCTATGTCTTAGGAGGAAATATTTTGCTCATTTGAGCTTTGAAAGAGCGCTGCAGAAATAACTTCTGGTATCAGTGGAATTAGCATCTGCGAACTTTGCGCGGGTCGTCGCTCTCGTAAATCTGCCTCAGCACCTCAGCAGCGGATCTCCTGCCGAAAACAGCCGACGTTAATTATGACGTTAATGTAAGAGTCAACGCGCAAACAAGTCGGCTTATTCGGTTTCTGTTAACTTAGAGCGAAGTGTCGAGGACTTGGAGCACAGGAAGGGAGAGAGGCTCAAATCTGTGCATGATTTACCAGTTTCCAATCCAGAAATTGTCCTGAGCTGGTGAAAAATATGTTTTTCAGAGTGATCTTAAGTCAGTGCAATTATTCCGGGACGGATATTATAAATATTTTCCGGGAATGAAGTAATAATCGGAGAGTTTGTAATAAGTGGTAAAGACAAACAATTTTCGTTCCGAACAGCGACAGTTCTTGTGATAAAGAGAATTGAATTAAAAATTATTCTACTCCCCTCATACTTCTGTCTGACTGGCGAAGTTGAGCGGAAGCGGAAGAACAGAGTGTTTATAAATTACTTGACTATTTCGTTAGGATTTATTTTCACGAACACTAAACCGAACTTCCATATACTACCTAGAAGGGAAAGAGTTCAACGTCCTGTTGACAACGAGGTCATTAGAGAGGAAGCAAAAGATCAGATTAGGGAAGGATGGGAAAGGAAATCGACTGTGCCCATTTCAAAGAAACCATTCCAGCATTTGCCTGGGATGATTTAGGAAAATCACAGATATCAGGACGGCTGGACGGAAATTTAAACCGTTGCGCACAGGTCAGGATCTGAGAAAAATTGGCTAAAAAATAGAGAAAGGTTTAGACCTAAAAGTAAATTGGTATATAAATGTTTTAGAGTTTTTGATTACGAATTTCATATCATAATTTCAAAATTCAAAATGGCAAATGATTATAAAATTAAAACCGCGAAATAAAAAAAAGAGTTTGTTTTTCAGTGACTTTAATTCCGAAACTTGCTGAAGTGCCACTTAAAAAATGTAATAAGAAAACATCATAAAAATCACTAGTTTTCACTGTGGGGATCATTATCATGTTCGAAATCAAAGTCAGTAGCATCATACTTCTCAGAAATTTCTAGAAGGTTTTCAGACTCAGCATTAGGAAAAAGTGAAAGCTCTGCGGCCTCCGTTGATAAATTTTTACGTTTTCTGGTTATGATTTTCCTCAGGCTCGAAATAAGTGGATACGTAGATACCAGGAGCCAATGAAACATAACTTTCATTGTACCTGTGTACATTACCTTTGTCCTGGAAATCCCTTCTTGATATTTTTTGATATATTTATTTTTGGCATCCTGGGCATCGTCAGGTAATGGACCTGTTGCCAATATAGCTGATTCCAATATCTGAGCGTTCTGCATTATGGATTTATGAACTATCGTAGACTTGTAATGCCAAGGAAACATGTCTACGCACACCTCTGTAGCATCATAACATTATTTTTGAAATTTTTCATTGTTATTGTCACATGACATAACCTTCCAAATAACGTGAAATCGATGAATGAAATCTTCGTCCAGCCTCAGGATCTGAGCAGACGCTATTTCCTCGAAAAAAAAAGAGGGGGGGGGGTGGTATTGCCATCATTAGACTTCTCGCCTCCAACTTCTGGGTGGTCGACAAGAAGCCCTAGCTGCGTTTGAAATACCTTCCGATTTATTTTTCCGAATCTCAAAACGCTTTTTGTCTTCCGCCGGTCGCGATTGCCATTTTTTACTTTCAAGTTCATTTCCAAGGTGAAGTAACTACTTAAAGTAATGAATCGACTCGTCTAAAGATGATAATGCCTAACGTAAACCGTAAACATGAATCATTATATTTTCACAAAATCGAGATTCTTAAAATGTTTTAACGTCGCTCCGCACAAGTAGCAGTGCGTAGGTGATGCGGTAGACCTTTCCATGAATCAATGTGAAAACCATTTGATAATGTATTATAAGGAACTAGAGACGCAGTTTGATCGTCAAGATATTTTTATCATTAATGTAGACCCTACAGTGTCATGCAAAAATTATAGCCTTACAGGTAAACAAAACCGACGTGAGGAAGGTGCAGGGTTTTCCCATATTATTACTTCTTTTTGTAACAGATTCTTCTGGGATACTAGTTGCAATGGAACCAATGAAAGACACATTAGATCCAAATCACTTCCATTAGTAAACTTTTGCTTGCACTCGCCGTGCCCCAAAGTACCATCGAATCCCCATTTTAATTTAAAACTCGCGTTTTTTAAAGTTTCTGGAGATAACGTTTTAATACAAGCCTTTTGAACATGTAAAATTCTCTCTGATGTCTGATTTGAGAGTGCTTGTACACTGACTTCAGCTTCTACACTGACTTCAGCCTCTACTGTTTTTTCTGATGTGGGATAGATAAGAGCATTGTATTTTCTCATCAAATTTCTAATAAGATGTACTTACATTTAGATAACTTTTCTTCAACGACATCGTCGGACAATGCCTCATCAGCAAATGCTTTAGTGATTGGGGAGGTTTCTGATAATTTTAACGCTGCTTTGTATTTATAGCTCTCGATGGTGGCTTTGTAGTGATTTTTTGGTTGACAACACTGGCAGCATTAGGCGCAGCAGAAGAACAAAGGCGCATTTGACTAACCAACGACTCTTCCAATTTGCTGATTGTGTTACGTAAATCAGCAGATTTTCCTTTTTTGCCTCCATCACTTTGACCGAGTTATGAAAGGATGCTAGAAACAAAAGAAAAATCACCAAAAGTATGAATATTTGGTTGAAGCTTTTTAACTCAGGTAGCCTCTTTCGTCTGTCCATTAAGCGCTCATATGCACTGAGAAATCGCTGATTTCACGCTCATTAATTGCGAATTGTTGGTAAAAAGAGAAGTCGTTTTTTCGTCTTAGAGTGCATTACACTTTGCGATTGTGTATGCATTCTGCGAATGGGCAATATTATTTGATTTTCATCCTATAGAACACATACATAAAAAGTTTTCCGTTACCCTTGATGAAGCGCAAGCTGAGAACTGGGGATGGATAAAGATGAATTCGTCCTCACCCTTTTCAAAGCAACCGTCCCGGCATTTCCTTTGAGCAGTTTAAGGACACCACGTCGCATATATACCAGGATGGCGTGATTGTAATTGGAACCGCTGTTTTCGCCGAAGAGACGGACGGAAAGTATGAAATCCGTTGGTGCAAGAGCGTATTCAGATTACTAGCATGGAGGAGGCGGAGGGGGAGGGGTGGGGGAGCATCTGATTTAGTTTCGTGGTGCGGTGCATCGCGAAATAGTTCTGAGATTTCACGACAAGTGGTTCTGAGCATACTTGCAACTACTCAACACTTATTATATGTTCCATCTTTCTTCGGTCTACTGTTGAATTGATACGTATGTCTGTGTGGCGCAGCAAGATGCGAGTTTAGTTTTGGGAAGATTTTTTGTTCTTGCTCCCCTCCTCTCGCCTCACTGGGCACAATCATGTGCCACCTCATCTATCTGGAACAGTGAGCACCGTTTTCTTTGATGCTGATGTCTTACAGTTCTACTTTATCATGATAGCCCTCAGTAGCCCATGTTGCGCCAAAGAGAAATAACTCTTCCACTCGCGTTCACAATAGCGTAATCCTAGGATCAATTTTCCTAGCATGCAGAAGCTCTTCCTGTTTAACTAGAGAGTTCTCGGGAGACCTGTGCGTCAGAATTAACTCACTCTTCCTTTGTACCACAATGTTGTAAGTAAAACCCACCAAATCGCTGTAGCATATTTGGCACGTTACAAGAGTTGTGAATACTTGATATGGTCGAGAGCAAGGGTTCGATGCAGTTGTAAATTTCTTTAGAATTTGCAGTATAGTCTTTGTGGGCACAAGGAAATTGTCACCTGAAAATGGACTAATAAAACGAAAACCGGTTAGCATTGAACAACTGTTAGTGGAACGAAAGGAAATTTTCGTGCATTTCGCCACTGATTTTATTTGCTTATTTATTCAGTAGCAAATTCATGTAATTCTATGCCCACGTACGCACAGACTCACAAACACACACACACACACACACACACACACACACACACACACACACGTACAGATTAAGTTTTAAGGTTAAATGAATCACAGACGGAACACTGAACGCGCACAAGTCTTGCAGCAGGCCATATCCACGGATGGTACAAGTTTCTCGGCAGACTTGTGGGGAACCTCTGGTACCAACATGACGGCTGTCCAGCCTATAGTGAACTGAGTGCTGCAGCATGTCTTCACGAATTGTTTCCAAATTTTTGGATTCGAAGCAGCGAACCTGTGCCTTAGCTGGCCCATTCCCTGGATCTGACGCCTGTAGGTTTTTTTTCTTTGCGGAAAGGTGAAAGGCGTTGTCTACAAGAACGTACTAACTACATCCGATGATATGTAACGTCACATTGCTGCAGCGAGTTCGGTCATCTCCGGTGAAATGCTAGCACGTATGCTATATATAGGCTATTTCAAAATTACGGTGACAAACTTTTAGGTGATGTAGAAGATGTCTTAAGGAACAAAATGAGGATAGGAACCGGTGTCCGAGTGTATATACAAGGGGGATTCCGTGATGGCGTAACAAACTTTGAGGGGTGATGGAGAAGGATAAATATATCAATTTGAGGTAAGAGACCATGGTCCGGAAACAAATGAGTCGAAATTTATAAGCGAAAATCTGTCTGATATATTTAACGATGCAATACATGTACCGGTACTGTTGTTGCTCAGATTGTAGTGTAGGCGACTTTCGAGGTGGTAATATGAGCCAAATAAAAAAAAAGTCCAGTGATTGTGACCTCTAAAATGGATATCTAAGATCTATGAGCACTTTTTCAGTAAAGAGATGTGTTTCACAATAGCGAAGATGAGCAACTGCTGATAGGTCTTCAGGCACGCATTTTGAGCCCATGTTTATGGGATTTTTTTTTTGGTTCGACCTCTGAAAGTTGCGTACCCTACAATCTGAGCAACAAGAGTGTCGCTACATGTATTCCGCTGTCAGAGGTATCAGAACGATTTTTAATTATATTTTTCCACTCTTTCATTTCCCGTCCAGGGTCTCTTAGCCTAAATTTATACATTTATCATTCTCCATCATCCTTGAAAGTTTGTAATGTCATCACACAATCACCCCATATGTATACACTGATCAACCAGAACATTATAACCACCTACCTAATAGCCGGTGGCTTGGATAATAATGGCGAAGCGTGGTGACATGGAAGCAGTGTGGCTGGAATGAGTTTGCACTAAATCTGCACCCACAAGCCACCTAATTCCCTGAAATTCCAGGGAGGGGTGCGATGAGCTCTGAGGCCACGTTAAATAACATTGCAGATGTGTTCCATCGGGTTTAGATTTCGCACTGTGTTCCTCGAACCACTCTACCATATTCATGGTCTTGTGACATGGCGCATTATCTTGTTGAAAAATATCACTGCCGTCGGGAGACATGATCGTCATGCACTGCTGTACGTGATCTGCAACCAGTGTATGATACTCCTTGGTCGTCATGTTGCCTTGTACGAGCTCCACTGGACCCATGGATGCTTACGTGGCTGTTCTTCAGAGCATAATGGAGCGGGAAACGGCCTTGCCGCAGTGGTTACAAAGGTTCCCATCAGATCATGAAAGTTAAGCACCGTCGGGCTTGGCTAGCACTTGGATGGGTCACCGTCCTGGTCTGCCGAGTGCTGTCGCCAAGCTGGGTGCACTCAGCGCATGTGAGGCCAATTAAGGAGCTACCTGACTGAGAATTTGCGACACCGTTCAAGAAAAGTGACAACGTCCGGGAGAGTGGTGTATTGACCACATGCCCATCTGTACCTGCGTCAGTGATGCCGTATAACGGGGCCCCTGCCAGCTTCTCTCCATCCCGCAGTACTTGTGTCAAGGAGCTGTTCCCTTGGAAGACGAAGGATTCGTGCCCTCCCATCAGGGGACCCATCAGACCATGAAACGCTCTGACATTGCGCCAACGTCCAGCGCCGATGGTCACGTGCCCATTTCAGTCGTAGTTGCCGATGTCGTGGTGTTAACATTGGCACATTCATGAGTCGTCAGCTGTGGAGACCGTCGTTAGTGGCGTTCGGTGCACTGTATGTTCAGACACACTTGTACTTTGCCCAGCATTAAAGGTCGCCACCTGTCCTGTTTTACCGGTCTGCCAACCCTACGACGTTTAACACCTGTAATGAGGGGTGGCAGCCCAACCCCACTACGTCAGGCCGTGGTTTCACACTCCCCATGTTGAAGACGCTCACCACAGCACTCTCGATCTCCTGACAAGTCGTACAGTTACCGAAATGCTCGTGCCAGACCTCCGGGCCATCACAATCTGCTTTCGGTCCAACTCAGACGGATCGCGCGCCTTTCCCATTCTACACACGGACAGCACACTAGCTATGTGTGTGTGATTAACAGTCATTCCCCGCCAGATGACGCTGCTGTCGCCTGGACGGGTTTATAACGATAGTAGGTAGGCGTTCTGGCTGATACTACATACGTATATAAGATCGGGCGTCTATGACGGAGACGCTCTACAACGTAGTAGGTTAACGTTTCTGGACACAGGTTCCTGTCCTCATTTTGTTCCTCAACACAGCTTCTAGATCCAGTCGAATTTTGTCGGTTGTCGGTGTAAGCCTGAAACACCCAATCTAAAACTTGCACCGCAAACATTGCGCGAATGGAAAGTGCTACCAACGTTCGCTTTTCACTGAAGAGATTGGTAGTCAGGGGCTTGCATTGTTAGCCAATCAACATGTTGTAAAATTGCTTAGAAAGTGTATTTTTGTACAAATATACACTTTTTTAAATGGAACAGACTAGAAGCAGGGTGATTTAGAATGTCATTGGTGTGTGTTGCAGGATTCCAATGCGAGTCAATTACGAGATACCGCACTTTGAAAAGTTCGATCACTTACACTTTTACAGTATCTGTGGTACCATACACTAAAGAACAACAACAACAACACATCACTTACACTAGGTACGTGGATTCTGACCGGTAACGAGATAATTGACCATCACAGGTGGTATTCAAAATTATCACCGGCTGCGGCAGTACATGCTTCCAATCTGGTATGGAATGACTACTGCATAAGTGCTAGCATTTCAGCGGAGATGTCCGAGCAGGCTATAGTAATGCGGCGTTGAACATCATCGGATGTAGTTAATTATCCTTATAGACAACTTCTTTCAATTTTCCCCAAACAAAAAAGTCTCAGACATCACGTCCAGGCAACAGGGTAATGGAGGTATAAGTCTTCTGTGTCGAATCCAACGATTTGGAAACAATTCGTGAAGACATGCTGTAGTACTCCATGCACTATGGGCTGGACGGCCGTCATGTTGGTACCATACATTCCTCCTAGTCTGCAGAGGGACGTCTTCTAGAGTCCGTGGGAGATGGTCTGTTAGAAGCCTGCGATATTTGCGTTCATTGTCCCGTCTATGAAAAACGGGCCTGTGAGATGATGGTTCACTACGCCGCATTGCATGTTTACACTCCACGGACGCTGACGTCCCAACTGAAGAAGCCAATAGGAATTGTCTACAAACCAATAGTGCATGTTCTGGCGGTTTACTTGGCTATCATTGGTAAATGTGACTTCATTACTAAAGAAGATACATGATACATCTCGAGTATACTGTCTCAATGATCGTGTACAGAAGTACAGAAGAAGACACTTGCCCATCTCATGCCCCTTCCTCGTGCGGTTGTGAGGGAGCTAATGCACGGATCACCTGCAACATCAGCACGTACATTAATTTCCACTTCTTCATTCGTCACTTTTTTTCCATCTGTTACATTGTCTAGGTGTTATACTACCACTTTCGTTTAGCTGGTTGAAGAAGTCGATACATAAATGCCGAGATGGTTGACATCTATTGGGATATCTTGCCGCATACACCATACAAGAACTAAATGCATTCTTCCTACACTCTCCCATGCACCATGAGCATGACCACTTTTTCCGCACCCGTAAATCCTATCGTCCACTAACGACCTACTGCTTGGAATGTCACACAGTAACTGGCTAGCAAGTCACAGTGTTCTCAAGGAACACACAAGCAGACAATAAGCAAACGTAACACAATCATACCTCACAACGAAGAAGGGTACATGGCACAAACAAGTGTCGATGCGGGAAGTTGTCAAAATATATCCTGCAACAAACCACACTGTTCCATTTAAAAAGTGTATGTTTGCACAAAAAAGTACACTTTCTAAGTATTATTACAATATGTTGATTGGCTATCAATACGAGCCCCTAAGTAGCAATTTATTCCGTGAAAACCATACATCAATAACACTCTCCGTCGCGGCAATATTTGAAGTTTCATTTTTGATCTATTTAGAGTACTTTAAAAGTTAATTAGTGTATGAACAATAAAATGCGGCGTTATAGATAGGTGACATTTTTAGTATATATCGTGGGTCCTACATTATAACACCAGTGTGATGAATGTGATGGGTTAACGATAAAGAGACAACGAGTTTGGAGTATCTGGAATGCAAATAAAAATGACAAGAGCAGGGACGATTTTACATATGGCAGGAAACTTGCATCAGAAGGTCTCAAAAAGATCAGAGTAGAACATATGGAAGATCAAATAACGCCAGTTGGATCATATTTTAAGCAGAACAACACAATAATAATTTAAAGAAGTAATGCTTGCGGACTGCTTCAAAGAACTAGACAACTGCGATCAGCCAAAAGAAGAATATAATTTTGATAACATAATCGAAATGCGACCAGACTCAAAGCCACCAACAATAGAGGAAACCAAAGAAATCGTAAAACAACTTAGAAATAACAAAGGTATCTGGAGAAGACAATACAGTTTTTGCTTTATGGAAACGAACTAGCGATAACTTTATTCCATGTCTAAAAGAATCATTAATGAAATCTGGACAGCAAACTTCTTACCATCAGAATGGACATCGACATTAATACATCCACTACATAGAAAAGAAAGGAAAGAGATCCTAACAAATATAGTGGAATCTCCCTCTTGCCGGTGACGTATAAGAGCTACCCACAGCACTTTTGAAGAGGGCTGAAGGAATACGCGACCCACAACTAGAAGAATATCAAGCAGGAGTTGAAAAGGGAAGGTCTCGTGCACAGCAACTATTAAATCTAAAGAACGTAATGGAAGTGAGGAAAGTCAGAAACTCTAAATATATAACTTTTCTAGATTTTAAAAAGGTCTACGACTCAATTGATAAAAATGCACTAAATGGACTAGGTAATAAAACAACAGAAATAACTAAAGGAACTTAAACGAGCACAACATCGAAGGTAAAATGTAGAGCGTACTACCAAACCTATTTGAAATAAAGTCAGGAGTAAGACAAAAAGAGATGGTTTGTCATCTCTACAACTGCGCTTTAGAGAAGGTAGTGGGGCATGGAGGAAATCCATCAATATTAAAGGTGTTCAACTATGAAGAACCTAAATAAAATCACCATCGACTGTAATATTTACACTGTATGGAGCAGAAATATTTGATCTAACAAGATTTTGGGATGTAAAAAAACTGCAAAAAGATAAAAGATGGGTTCTAAGGAAAATACTGGGATCTAAAAGCAATAGTAATGCTCAGTACAAATTAAGTTTAAACGGAGGGCTCTATTTGAAAATGGAAAAGCTGACTGATGTAACGAGCAAAATATGACTACAGTTTTAAGGACACACATATCTAATAGATAGTAACACATTAATCAGGCAGATCTTCCTAAACAGCTACAAATCCAAAACCACATGGTTCACTGAAATTGACGAAGGTGTGAAAAACTGGAATGAGAATGTACACAGGATATAATATAATACTTTTTAGGAAAGCAACACGAAAGACAGATTTCAGGAAAGAAAGAAGTCTGCAAATGTAAGGAAGTAGACCCAAGAAGAAAACAAACGGTCTTGAATCAACGAGCTGCATCAGACCAATTTTCGAACTGAAGATCACAACAACAACAAGGAATAAAATGAAATTTTCTGCAGTATTTATTTAATATTCTTCTTCAAAATACTGAAGTTTTATAGCTGGATGAAGACATTTGGAAGACAACTCTATAGGCTTAACCCTAGGTATGCTAGACTTTTCTCATAGCACCTAGCCCTGTGTTCTATTCCTCTAAGTTTCCAATATTATATTGATGCACCTTGTAAGGTTTTTATTGCTTGAATACCGTAAACAACTAACAGGTGATTCATGACTATACTGAAGAAGAACAGTGGGTGGCACGGACAGTATGACTAGCAGAGTGAGTCAAGTGCTCTGGCCATAAAAATGTGGATAACGCAATCGGAACTGATCTGACGCTGAGCAGACTTTGATTGGTCGAATCTACTGTAGTTTCTCTACATAGGTGCAGCTGAGAGCAAGTGGCGACTGAGATCTCTATGCCCTGACAATGCCAGAGTGGCAGTACGTTACCCTGTTTGCTTCGAGTGGCGATGTAACTTGCAGCTGGCGACATGTGTGCGGAGGAGGTGGGACGTGAGGTTGCACCTGTGAATCGATCGCGGCCTCGAAAGAAATGCAAAACTCTCACGGTCTAGCGGTCAGGCAGACGGATCGCAATTTACTCTCTACAATAGCCCTGAAATCACTTTATATTTCAGTGTGTGAGACACCCGTTCGCTGGTCGTACCAAGGACCAGTTTGGCTCACTTATACGACAGTGTGCGCAAGGATATCAAACGTCAAGTCTGGTAAACCAAAAACAAATAAGTGTGCCCTCGGCAAACGAGTGGTCTGAGACGTTTGAAGTCACACTGTCGGTACAGTAAGAACTTCACCACAGGCTCCCCAGTCTTAACTACGGGCAAGCGAAGTCAGTCCCAGGACAGGTCCCAAGTAACAACCGTACATGCCAGAGCTTTGACCAGAAGTCCTACCCAGACCAAAGTCCCACACCCGAGTGCTTCGCACCTCTCCAGAAAAAAATTCCATTTTTCTGCAAAGTGTACGAACGACACTGCCTTCACGCCATCTTGAGCCAATCACAGGGCTCTAGAGGCGCTAAATCTCCTCTCCCACACAACGGCACAAACTCATGTCGAATCATTAATGAAATCTGGACAGCAAACTTCTTACCATCAGAATGGACATCGACATTAATACATCCACTACATAGAAAAGAAAGGAAAGAGATCCTAACAAATATAGTGGAATCTCCCTCTTGCCGGTGACGTATAAGAGCTACCCACAGCACTTTTGAAGAGGGCTGAAGGAATACGCGACCCACAACTAGAAGAATATCAAGCAGGAGTTGAAAAGGGAAGGTCTCGTGCACAGCAACTATTAAATCTAAAGAACGTAATGGAAGTGAGGAAAGTCAGAAACTCTAAATATATAACTTTTCTAGATTTTAAAAAGGTCTACGACTCAATTGATAAAAATGCACTAAATGGACTAGGTAATAAAACAACAGAAATAACTAAAGGAACTTAAACGAGCACAACATCGAAGGTAAAATGTAGAGCGTACTACCAAACCTATTTGAAATAAAGTCAGGAGTAAGACAAAAAGAGATGGTTTGTCATCTCTACAACTGCGCTTTAGAGAAGGTAGTGGGGCATGGAGGAAATCCATCAATATTAAAGGTGTTCAACTATGAAGAACCTAAATAAAATCACCATCGACTGTAATATTTACACTGTATGGAGCAGAAATATTTGATCTAACAAGATTTTGGGATGTAAAAAAACTGCAAAAAGATAAAAGATGGGTTCTAAGGAAAATACTGGGATCTAAAAGCAATAGTAATGCTCAGTACAAATTAAGTTTAAACGGAGGGCTCTATTTGAAAATGGAAAAGCTGACTGATGTAACGAGCAAAATATGACTACAGTTTTAAGGACACACATATCTAATAGATAGTAACACATTAATCAGGCAGATCTTCCTAAACAGCTACAAATCCAAAACCACATGGTTCACTGAAATTGACGAAGGTGTGAAAAACTGGAATGAGAATGTACACAGGATATAATATAATACTTTTTAGGAAAGCAACACGAAAGACAGATTTCAGGAAAGAAAGAAGTCTGCAAATGTAAGGAAGTAGACCCAAGAAGAAAACAAACGGTCTTGAATCAACGAGCTGCATCAGACCAATTTTCGAACTGAAGATCACAACAACAACAAGGAATAAAATGAAATTTTCTGCAGTATTTATTTAATATTCTTCTTCAAAATACTGAAGTTTTATAGCTGGATGAAGACATTTGGAAGACAACTCTATAGGCTTAACCCTAGGTATGCTAGACTTTTCTCATAGCACCTAGCCCTGTGTTCTATTCCTCTAAGTTTCCAATATTATATTGATGCAATTGTAAGGTTTTTATTGCTTGAATACCGTAAACAACTAACAGGTGATTCATGACTATACTGGAGAAGGACAGTGGGTGGCACGGACAGTATGACTAGCAGAGTGAGTCAAGTGCTCTGGCCATAAAAATGTGGATAACGCAATCGGAACTGATCTGACGCTGAGCAGACTTTGATTGGTCGAATCTACTGTAGTTTCTCTACATAGGTGCAGCTGAGAGCAAGTGGCGACTGAGATCTCTATGCCCTGACAATGCCAGAGTGGCAGTACGTTACCCTGTTTGCTTCGAGTGGCGATGTAACTTGCAGCTGGCGACATGTGTGCGGAGGAGGTGGGACGTGAGGTTGCACCTGTGAATCGATCGCGGCCTCGAAAGAAATGCAAAACTCTCACGGTCTAGCGGTCAGGCAGACGGATCGCAATTTACTCTCTACCATAGCCCTGAAATCACTTTATATTTCAGTGTGTGAGACACCCGTTCGCTGGTCGTACCAAGGACCAGTTTGGCTCACTTATACGACAGTGTGCGCAAGGATATCAAACGTCAAGTCTGGTAAACCAAAAACAAATAAGTGTGCCCTCGGCAAACGAGTGGTCTGAGACGTTTGAAGTCACACTGTCGGTACAGTAAGAACTTCACCACAGGCTCCCCAGTCTTAACTACGGGCAAGCGAAGTCAGTCCCAGGACAGGTCCCAAGTAACAACCGTACATGCCAGAGCTTTGACCAGAAGTCCTACCCAGACCAAAGTCCCACACCCGAGTGCTTCGCACCTCTCCAGAAAAAAATTCCATTTTTCTGCAAAGTGTACGAACGACACTGCCTTCACGCCATCTTGAGCCAATCACAGGGCTCTAGAGGCGCTAAATCTCCTCTCCCACACAACGGCACAAACTCATGTCGAACAAGGGCAAGAGTTACGAAACCTACATCTCTGAAAAACAAGAAACCGCCAATTACTGGCTTTTTTTTAAGTTTTCACAGAAGAAGAAGAAGATTTTTCTGAAGTCATGTCACTTCCCATGGCAACAAGTGAACAGATACAGTCTTAAAGATTTTTATCTAAATCGCCTGTGATTTGGAGCTTGTTAGTCCTAGCTATGTGTAGTTAAGATTCTATCTCCAAACGTTTCTCAGATGCTAGAGGTTTCTTATACAACCGAGGCAGCCTATTTGCAGTATCAGCGAATATGAAAACAGGTGAATTTTTATTACATGTGGCTCTGCACACAATGCCCAGAATACGACTTCACTACATAGATGCGTTCCTTGAGAGTGCCACCCCCAGCTCAGGCCTCTGCTGGCGCCATGGCAGGTAGCTCAGCATTGTTCTGCTGGAGACCTTTCTCGACGAAGGGCTGCCCTGTCTGCCCTGTACAGCTGTGGATCTGTCTGGCAAGATTTGCTAAGGGACGGGCTCGCCGCCAATTGCTTTCAACTCCCAACATGACGTTTCTACGAGCTAAGAACAATAAAAATACCTCATGCTTTTAATGCCCTACCAGGCTCCATCAATGTCCACCCAGGCCTTTAACTTTCTAGAGTCTCGCTCAAGGTGCGTCATATTGTAAGAAAATCTTTACTAATTTTCTGTATATGAAAAGTTTCACGTTTATGAAACCAATATTCTATACATGTACAGTATTCATGTTTAAAATTTGGAACTTGTTTGGTTGTTCGCTTTGTGCATTATACATGCTTTATTCTTTGCATTTGATGAACTTCATCATAGTTCTATTTTGTACAAAGTAATGTGGTGGAAGTACATATAGCTAAACATTTTGAAGACTTCAGTACTCATTATTAGGACTAGCTTCCACAATTTGTAACAGCTTGAATTTAATTTACTACTTGTACTACAGTGCTCCATCCATCTTATCATTCACATAGTGACCTGAAGATTTTACACTTCTCATGAAGTTCACTTCTAAGTAGTTCATTTACTATATCTACGTCTATACCTATATAAGAACGCCAAGAGCTAATTTATGGTGTGTAACAGAGAATATTTTGTCCGCTACTGCCATTTCACTTCTTTCCTGTCCAGTCGCAAATGGTGTGGAGAAAGAAAGATCTCGGGTGAGAACGAATGTCTGATTTAACCTGTGTGGCTTTTTCTTGGGGTACATGTAGGAGGCAACAATATATTGGTTGATTCCTGTAGGAAAGTACGCTCTCTGAATTTTAACAGTAAACCACAGTGTGATGTAGACTGCCTCTTTTACAGAGTCTGACACTGAAGTTGGGTGAGCATCACCGTGACGTTTCCGCGTTTAGTAAACAAAATGCACAGCGCTTTGCGAGTGTACCCAACGGTCACTGCTGTATGTAGGTGCTCTTCCAAACAGCGGGCCATGCTAGCAAATCAGTTGCGTCTTTACCTGCGGTTACTCTACATCTACATGACTACTCTGCAATTCACATTTAAGTGCTTGGCAGAGGGTTCAGCGAACTACAATCATACTATCTCTCTACCATTCCACTCCCGAACAGCGCGCGGGAAAAACGAACACCTAAACCTTTATGTTCGATCTCTGATTTCTCTTATTTTATTTTTATGATCATTCCTACCTATGTAGGTTGGGCTCAACAAAATATTTTCGCATTCGGAAGAGAAGGTTGGTGACTGAAATTTCGTAAATTGATCTCGCCGCGACGAAAAACGTCATTGCTTTAATGACTTCCATCCCAACTCTCGTATCATATCTGCCACACTCTATCCGCTATTACGTGATAATACAAAACGAGCTGCCCTTTTTTGCACCCTTTCGATGTCCTCCGTCAATACCAGCTGGTAAGGATCCCACACCGCGCAGCGATATTCTAACAGAGGACGAACGACTGTAGTGTAAGCTGTCTCTTTAGTGAACTTGTTGCATCTTCTAAGTGTCCTGCCAATGAAACGCAACCTTTGGCTCGCCTTCCCCACAATATTATCTATGTGGTCTTTCCAACTGAAGTTGTTCGTAATTTTAACACCCAGGTTCTTAGTTGAATTGCTAACCTTGAGAATTGTACTATTTATCGAGTAATCGAATTCCAGCGGATTTCATTTGGAACTCATGTGGATCACCTCACACTTTTCGTTATTTAGCGTCAACTGCCACCTGCCGCACCATACAGCAATTTTTTCTAAATCGATTTGCAACTGATACTGGTCTTCGGATGACCTTACTACACGGTAAATTACAGCATCATCTGCGAACAACCTAAGAGAACTGCTCAGATTGTCACCCAGGTCATTTATATAGATCAAGAACAACAGAGGTCCCAGGACGCTTCCCTGGGGAACACCTGATATCACTTCAGTTTTACTCGATGATTTGCCGTCTATTACTACGAACTGCGACCTTCCTGACAGGAAATCACGAATCCAGTCGCACAACTGAGACGATACCCCACAGGCCCACAGTTTGATTAGAAGTCGCTTGTGAGGAACGGTGTCAAAAGCTTTCCGGAAATCCAGAAATACGGAATCAACCTGAGATCCCCTGTCGACAGCGGCCATTACTTCGTGCGAATAAAGAGCTAGCTGCGTTGCACAAGAACGATGTTTTCTGAAGCCATGCTGATTTCGTATCAATAGATCGTTTCCTTCGGGGTGATTCATAATGTTTGAATACAGTATATGCTCCAAAACCCTACTGCAAACCGACGTCAATGATGTAGGTCTGTAGTTTGATGGATTACTCCTACTACCCTTCTTAAACACTGGTGCGACCTGCGCAATTTTCCAATCTTTAGGCACAGATCTATCGGTGAGCGAGCGGTTGTATGTGATTGCTAAGTAGGGAGCTATTGTATCAGCGTATTCTGAAAGGAACCTAATCGGTATACAATCTGGACCTGAAGACTTGCCCGTATCAAGCGATTTGAGTTGCTTCGCAACCTCTAAGGTATCTACTTCTAAGAAACTCATGCTGGCAGCTGTTCGTGTTTCAAATTCTGGAATATTCCATTCGTCTTCCCTGGTGAAGGAATTTCGGAAAACTGCGTTCAATAACTCCGCTTTAGCGGCACAGTCGTCGGTAATAGTACCATCGGCACTGCGCAGCGAAGGTATTGACTGCGTCTTGCCGCTTGTGTACTTTACATACGACCAGAATTTCTTCGGATTTTCTACCAAATTTCGAGACAGTGTTTCGTTGTGGAGCCTATTAAAGGCATCTCGCATTGAAGTCCGTGCCAAATTTCGCGCGTCTGTAAATTTTAGCCAATCTTCGGGATTTCGCGTTCTTCTGAACTTCGCATGCTTTTTCCGTTGCCTCTGCAACAGCGTTCGGACCTGTTTTGTGTACCATGGGGGATCAGTTTCATCTCTTGCCAATTTATGAGGTATGAAACTCTCAATTGCTGTTGCTACTATATCTTTGAATTTGAGCCACATCTCGTCTACATTTGCATAGTCAGTTCGGAAGGAATGGAGATTGTCTCTTAGGAAGGTTTCTAGTGACACTTTATCCGCTTTTTTAAATAAAATTATTTTGCGTTTGTTTCTGGTGGATTTGGAAGAAACAGAATTGAGCCTAGCTACAACGACCTTGTGATCACTAATCCCTGTATCAGTCATGATGCTCTCTATCAGCTCTGGATTGTTTGTGGTTAAGAGGTCAAGTGTGTTTTCGCAACCATTTACAATTCGCGTGGGTTCGTGGACTAACTGCTTGAAATAATTTTCGGAGAAAGCATTTAGGACAATTTCGGAAGATGTTTTTTGCCTACCACCGGTTTTGAACAAGTATTTTTGCCAACATATCGAGGGAAGGTTGAAGTCCCCACCAACTATAACCGTATGAGTGGGGTATTTATTTGTTACGAGACTCAAATTTTCTCTGAACTGTTCAGCAACTATATCATCGGAGTCTGGGGGTCGGTGGAAGGAGCCAATTATTAACTTAGTTCGGCTGTTAAGTATAACCTCCACCCATACCAATTCGCTCGGAGTATCTACTTCGACTTCACTACAAGATAAACCACTACTGACAGACACAAACACTCCACCACCAATTCTGCCTAATCTATCTTTCCTGAACACCGTCTGAGACTTCGTAAAAATTTCTGTAGAACTTATTTCAGGCTTTAGCCAGCTTTCTGTACCTATAACGATTTCAGCTTCTGTGCTTTCTATTAGCTCTTGAAGCTCAGGGACTTTCCCAGCACAACTACAACAATTTACAACTAGAATTCCGACTGTTCCTTGATCCAAGCACGTCCTGTATTTGCCATGCACCCTTTGAGATTGCAGCCCATCCCGTACTTTCCCGAGGCCTTCTAACCTAAAAAACCGCCCAGTCCACGCCACACAGCCTCCGCTACCCGTGTAGCCGCCAGCTGAGTGTAGTGAACTCCTGACCTATTCAGCGGAACCCGAAACCCCACCACCCTATGGCGCGTCAAGGAATCTGCAGCCAACACGGTCGCAAAACCGTCTGAGCCTCTGATTCAGACCCTCCACCCAGCTCTGCACCAAAGGTCCGCAGTCGGTTCTGTCAACGATGCTGCAGATGGTGAGCTCTGCCTTCATCTCGCAAGCAAGACCGGCAGCCTTCACCAAATCAGATAGCCGCTGGAATCCAGAGAGAATTTCCTCAGATCCAAAGCGATACACGTCATTAGTGCCGACATGTGCCACCACCTGCAGCTGGCTGCACCCTGTGCTCTTCATGGCATCCGGAAGGACCCTTTCCACATCAGGAATGACTCCACCCGGAATGCACACGGAGTGCACACTGGATTTCTTCCCCTCCTTGATTGCAAGTGCTATTAAAAAACTGTTCTATTTTAAAAGTGGTCAATCGGTTGTCTTAGCTGACATCAGTATTGTAAAGAGTGGCAAACGACGCTTCTGTCAAGCAGGCATAAATAATTGTTTAAACAATACTTCAAGATAATCTGTTATCGTTTATCGTGAGCACACTTGCGCAAGAATGCTGGCTTATTTATTTATGAATCAACTATTACTTAAGCACTGCGACTAGGCACGGCTCTGCTTAAAGAGAATAGATCGATGTAGTCATGAGGTCGACCGTACACTTCTGCTTTCATATCCCACAGCAAATTCGATGCAAATAATAACCAGTAGCTGTGATCCTGCAGTGAAACAGTCTATGCATTGGCAAGAATTGCTAGTTAATAAAATACACAAAAATATAAAACAAAAGATAAACGAATAGTTTAATAAAACGGTTCTGTTCTAATGTCTGTAATTGATGATGTCGACAGACAATTATTTTGAATAATGTTTATTCAAGAAAGGACATCTCAAATAAACGGGAATTGGTCTTTCGATATTCAGTTAAAATACAGGCAGAAAATACCCTTACCAAATGCAGTAAAGTTAAGATTAGAGTGTTAGGAGAATGGAAACAAAACCCTCAAACCAAAAATTCATCGAAGGTACTTGAAAACTAAGTCCATTTCGTAATCACAATACACGAAATATTCACCTGCTCGAAGTTCAGAGTTCAGAATTCAACAAGATGATTTGCAAATTAGTATACACTATACAAAGAATAGTCATCCATACTCCGTCTGTCCTCAGTTCAAGCAGAAAAAGGTAGAGTCCTACACTGGGGCACATTCAGATCTCTCGAAATATAAAGTCTCTTCAGAAGTTAGAGTACGGTAGCGGCCGTCCACGTACAGAATCAAACACCTATGCGACCGAATCATGCACGTTATATCAGGCAGGTCTACCTTCTTCAAAAAGTCGACATGAAGTGTCCAGAATAGCTCTCTAGAGCTCTTCACTTGCCGTTCTCAATTGGCTGAAGGCTGTCCCCTCAAAAAATACATCGTTCTTAAGGTCTACAGACATGATTTGATTCAAGATGACCACTTCCCGGAATAAACTCATATATTATGACAATTTTTAAGAAACGAAATGTCAGCCTCGGATCATTTACAATAAATATAAGTAATAGTTGGTTCATAAATAAATAAGCCAGCATTCTTGCGCAGGTGTGCTCACGATAAACGATAACAGATTATCTTTAAGTATTGTTTAAACAAATATTTATGCCTGCTTGACAGAAGCGTCGTTTGCCACTCTTTACAATACTGATGTCAGCTAAGACAACCGATTGACCACTTTTAAAACAGAACAGTTTTTTAATAGCACTTGCAATCAACATTTAAATAAAGTTACTGACAAAACAGTAAACTACTCATTACATAAAACAAAAGCATGACAACGAGGTACTGATGCTGTATTCATTAGCTGTTTAAATCTGGAGAGTATAATGTTCTGACAAACATTTGCACAATGAAAAAAATATAAAAGAAGCCGTGAATCAATAAATAAAATAGATATAGATATGTTGCTTTCAGGCGTGATAGCTATAGTGCAATACAATCTTCTGAGATTACGTTTGTTGAAAATCGGATGAAGTGATTAAAAGCTGTTAATTCAGAGAGGGTCAGTGTGAAAATGTTTCTTCGCTGTGACAAACTTCTATAGTTTTACAGATATTGGAATGTTATTATGGCACTGGCTGCGCCTCATTTTTCTGAGACCGCACATGTATTCAGGTTTGCAGTAATATTTGATGTGAGTTATTATCGAGTCTCAAAGAACTGTAACTCGGTCATCTTTAAGGGTGTCTGACACGCCATTTCATGGAGCATATTCTGCACAACGGCAATGCGAGCATCAGGCGTCCAAAGTCCGAGCTCTGGGATTTACCTGTTCCCAGCGTCTCTCTCATTGGCTCTGCACCTGAGACCTACCTGGGGCGGTCACCTAGGCGGAAGCCGGAACTGCCGTGGCGCGCCCTCAGACCTGGACCAGCTAGCGTTCTGCCGCACAACTCCACAAGACCCCATACCAGCTTTAGACGGCCGTTTATCTCGCCTAGATACTCGTAACGTTACAGCTTCTGGAGATCTTTCTTGTTTCACTTATCAGTCCAATCTGTTAAGTGTCACAGCCAGACGACCTATACTCAAGTACCAGTCGAATGAGGATTCTTAAGTTACCCCATTCTTGGGTGAACTGCACTTCCTGAGGATTCTTCCGATAAATCACAGTCTGTCTGTCATCTGTTTGGCCTACCATTGGTTTTATGTGGTGGGCCCAACTTAAGTCCCATATATTTAATGGATATGACTGCTTCCAGTGACTTTTCGACAGTTACGATCAGACAATAATGGGTCACTCTGCCTATTTATGCACACTGTATGAGATATGATCAAAAAGTTTTTATTTAAGTATCTTCATTTATTCGCCAACATAAGCTTTGCCCCTTCAGAGTAATACCCCTCAGATAGAACATACTTATGCCAACGCGTATTCCAATCTTGGAAGCACTTCTGGAACTAATTTTTCGTTATGGTGTTCAGCCCTGTTAGCAATTCTGTTTTTACCTGAACAGTGGTGGCGAAACGACGACCTTATATGATTATCATCAGCCTCAGGAATAGAAAGAAGTCTCAGGGGGCTATGTTCGGCGAACACTGTGGCTGAGGCAAAGGAGACGGTTTTGTTTTTTGCCAAAAAAGATCACGAACAAGTATTGAGGTGCGAGTGGGAGCATTAACGTGATACACTTTCAACGAGTGGATTTGCCACAATTGTGGTCGTTTTCTTTAGATTGCTTCACGCAAACAGCGTGTTACTTGAAGGCAGTATTATCCCACTGTAATCAAAGAAACAGTGAGAAAGATATCTTTACAGGGTATGCCAGGATAGTCCCAGCGAATTCCATGGTAGAAATGTTTTAACGATTTTTCACTCTTCCGTGTTTAATCCCACTTTACATCCTTGAACGATCTCTGTGATGCGATTTTCGCTGAGAATGTCTGTATTAAGTATGAACTGTCTATGCTCATGATCATAGAAACCCTGAGCGTCTTCAATGACATTCATACCTTGAGATGCCATTGTGGAATTTTCTGGGTATGACGCAGCAGCTGTTCATTTACACAGCTCTTTGCACAACACCGTTGAGCGGGCAGTGGTTAATCACAATGTCATGTAGAACTAAAGCATATGCTGCAGTGTGTTCTGGGAATTTGCTGAAGATTCAAGTTCAAGGCTTAATTACCTCGTTCAGTTTTGAGCAGTCTATTATGATGATCGGTGATAGCTTCTCTAATTTCCGTGGACTGAGTAGACAACCTCATCCTTCTTCAGCTCTTTCATAGTAAGATGTACGAAACCTCAAATACATGTCATTGGCTAGACTGTATACATTTTCATCCTACTGCAGGTGTAAATAGTCATATGGGTAGAATTATGAAGTCAGGTACATTCTAGCATTAGTTGACCTGCAATTTTCGAATACAATGGGATCATTTGCTAGATTCCCTCTTATAACAGTCTGAAACGCAAATAGGATGAATCTAGGCGTCTCTAGCTGTGAACAGGGCTTTGTTTGCAGTCGGTAGCATTGGGCACTCGAAAACCTCTCAAAAGCGGAAAATTAGTGGTAGATATGTACCGGTAAGCAGAAATTTTCAAAGTTTCAATTGGTCCTCGCCCGATACACTGATGTGAGGTATTTTCCATATTATCTTACTGATTGTGTTCGTATTTTCCTCTTGAGCTCCTTGGATTATAAATTGTTATCTGTCGCACACCTTACCAGAATGAGTTCCTATTTAGAATTCATAATAATCTGCTTCATGTCTTCAAAGTAGCCCTTATGCATTTTTAGAGGAATGCATGCAGTAAATCGTTTGTAGTCTGCAACTGTTCTATCCACCGGATCGTCTCTGAACCATCCCGCATTTTCTAAACCATTCAAATCTGTGGGTGATAGAGAGACGTATGTTTTAAGGGTTGATGTTATGCAGATATCGCGGGTGCGATCGACCACACATCCACTGAGTTCATAGCGTATCTTTTGGAACAAGAATGCTTAAACCTTACCTGTAAGCTTTGATCCCACTGTAGCGTTGCCGTCGGCTTTCTTGAATGATACCTCCAAATGTATGAAATTCTAGCGTGAAACTGTCAGAGCTTCTTGGTGCTGAACGACAATCCTAATTTCATCATTCTTGTTAACTGTGGTTGAAGCATGAGGTTTATGTGAGAAGTATTCCTGACATATAATTGGTTTATCATAGCTTGCTGTATGTAACTTCGGGGGCTGACATCTAGCGGCCTACCCGGGAGAGACAGCTGCATCTGTCACTACCTGCCGTTGTTAATGGAAAGGTGATGTGGAAATCTCAGCTTTCTAGCAGGCATATTTTCGGAGTTAGAAAAATTTACTTTAAAGTTAGAAAAACTGCACTTAAGAAAGGAAATTCACCTGGGAACATTTATGACTTGTTTTTAGTTGTCAATTGAAATACTCACCTGAAGTATCAGGGTATAGAGTTATTTAACTGAAATTTAATTTAAAAAATTTCAAATACCTTACAAATTTCATAGTATGAAATCTAGAATAACTTCAGAAATAACTAATAAAATCGGTATTTATTTTATTATGTGTTATGTGAGTCTGTAAGGAAATGAGAGTGTGTATGTGGGACATTCGTCAAATTTCAATATTGTATTATATACCGTCTTAAGTAACCTGCAAAAGTTACACGAGCCTGTCGTTGAAAAATGATTCTAGGGGATTTACCCACTTCTACTAATGACGTATGTCTAGGTGTGAATGCTATTGTAACGGAGCAGCCAGAAAGTCAGCTGGAGTAAAATCTGTATCTAAAAAATATTTCCAGAATTATTGTCTTTTCGTTTTCGTTTATTAAACATTACTTTAATATATGTATGTCAGATTGACGCGAATGCGACTTTGAATAAGTATTGGTGCTGGCCAGTTTTGGCGCGAGTATGATCATGAGCGAGTATTCTGATTGGCCGTCATTATGGTCAGCCAATCAGAATTGAGACAGTTCCCGCTCGTCACCTGATAGTTATACTGGGAGTCTTGAAGAAAGGAGTCGCTCGCTAGCTTTGAACGCGAATGGTCATGTTACTAGTGCCAGTAAAAATAATGTGTAAGATGAATAATTACTTAGTGTTTGAGTTATTGGTGAGCCAAATCGATTTTTGTTGAGGACTGCTTGGCAAAATTTCAGAGGTTTTGACTAAATCTTTTGGACAGATATTCGCATGTGAAATATTTTCTTCCATAGTATCCACGTGGTACGTTTCAGTATTCGACTACTGAGCAATTTTGGTGAGCAGTTTCTTTTTTAGAAATCCGCAAGAAGGACCGAATGCAATAACTCATATCAGTGGTGAAATTAATGACGGTGAAAACGTTGTTTAATTTGAGTCGGATTTGGACAGATTTCTGGCTGCTGTGCATGTGAAATGTGTGTATGAATCGTGAACTGGAAGGAAATAGTCAATAGTTTAAATGTGGACTGATAGTACCTTTTCTTTGGTTATCAAGGACAAAATAAACATTATTGTGTGGAAATCTCGGACAGTATTTTCCAGAAGCGAATCCATTTTTTTTACTGCCCGAGAAAATTGGATGGCAGTATTTCTACAGAACTTTTTTTCATAGCTAGAGTTGCGTGGCCTCAGTAAATGTAGACATTACGTGGTGTTTTTATCAATGCTGCTTTTACATCATCTTGTAAGTATCTGCATTGTCGAGTGAAGGGACATTGAACAGACGCCGTTCTGAGGTAGGTGAATTTTAATTTGCAGCCTGCACTGTGACAACGACGAACAGACACGAGAAATTAAACCTCGACCCGACGCAACTGGTTTAAGAAACTTGTAGTTCGCTCGTGTTACCACTTTGCGGTTTGGAAGCAAAGTGACGTGGTATGGATTGCATGCACTGGTTTTACACAGTACGTCCATTCTGCCTTAGGTGTAACCGCACAGTGGTTTCCTAGCCACGAAACTCAACAAGTTGATTATTCTTTTCCACAGTACACAACTCTGAATACTCCGTTGTCTGAACTGTCACTGGAAGGTATATTGCATTGGTGGGATCTCAACAATCTTATACCCCACTGCAACTGAGGGGAAGAATCATTAAATAGTATGAATCTGACTTTCGTTGAGATATGAGTTCGTTGCAACGTTATACTCGACTCGGATTGTGCTAACAGTCAGTATGTCCATAGTCTGATGTGACTTGTATAATTTACTATTATCCTTTTTCAAAACCTATCCATTTGTTAAACCCAATAGGCGCCCTATTGAACCTTTCTGGTTAAAGTCAGTTGTTGCATTCACAGTCCTGAGTTCAGATTTAAGTGTACTGATGTTTGCACGTAGCTCAATACCTTTACCGAACTGTTTAAAGACTTCGTTGAAATCTTCGATGTCGTATGCATTACGTTCTATTCCCACAATGTTTTTATCACCATTAATATAGAGATGCAGTTTGATGTTAGCCTCGGTGATATTTGGGATGTTGTACGTCTGCAGTCCAATCAGTGCAGTACTCCATTCACCAATGCTCAAATCAATTCGTTGGAAATAATTTGTTTGTAATACAGATAACAGTTCTTTTAAAGTCAAAGTTAACGACATCGCATCTTACAACTGCACTGGGCACTACACACTAAAGTTTGAACAGTTCGACTCGAGCCCCCACGAGCTATGGTACGAAAAAATATATATTTGTTACACTCAGCTTAATTGAGTTGCCCTGAGATGTGGCTGGTCTCAATGTTTGGCTTCGTTTTTCGTCATAGGGTGCCAGCTCACAACTGCCGTATGCTCAATTTTTAAGCTGAAAAAAATTTGGAATTTGTGGTAAGTTCTATGGGACCAAACTGCTGAGGTCATCGGTCCCTAGGCTTACACAGTACTTAATCTAGCTTCAACTAACGTACGCCAAGGACAACACACACACCCATGCTCTAGGGAGGACTCGAACCTCCGACAGGGGCAGCAGCGTGAATCGTGGCAACTCACCCTAGACAGCACGGCTACCCTGCGCGGCATATTAAGCCGAAATAAAATATATCAAAACATTGCAGACGGGTATTGTGGTGAAATTTAAAATATTGAGTCACTCACGTTGATTTATAATTTGAACAAGTAGTTTATTTTCCTTGAATATATTGAGTAAACACTTAAAATTCAGTCTGAGGGGCTTTTACATAAGGGCGGCCGTTAATAAGTGACGCTACACCACTTCACTATAAAAACCACATATCGCCATCATGGAACTTGACAGTCTGTTCACAATACACAAAATAGACTCTTGTCTGCTGTCCTAAACAGCTGTATTGCTCTCCACTTGACCGCTTTCGAACGTCGCTACATATATACTTGTCCCTGAATGTGGCTACCAACCCACTACTACCCTCAGGTGGGTGGCACCTCCGGCTCTTAGCGTCGCTCAAAACCAACTGCTCTCAAAGATGGCCACCCTATCCACCCTCGAAGCGACTGCATAACTCAAAACAATGTTTTACAAAAATTACTAATATTCTAAAACAACACAAAAACACATACGATACATTGAAAAATATGGAAACTTCCCGGGCAATAACAATTTAAGGTTCAGTTTCCTGTATCTGCCACGGTTTTTTCACAAATAATGTTCTTGTGGCGTGATATTCCTTTTCCCAGATTTTTGATACTAAACATAAAAAACAAATAAAAACACATACTTAACTACTCATCTACCTCTTTAAACTTTAGAATGCCGCCGCTAGTTTCGTCTCTTTAAATTTATTTATTACCAAAAAAACCGTTTCTTTCAGTCGAATCCCACATTCCGACCCTCTGTTCAAAAATGGTAGATGTTTTGCTAAATCGGCTATGATTGCTCGATGCAGTTCCACTAGCCGCATCCGTGGACACTTTGTTTATATTAATTGTCCAAAGCATTGGCGAGATATTAGATTTTGAACTTTCATAAATTTACAATTTTTAAGACGACAATAACTTTTAAACTATTAACTATTGTTGTGGCATGTCTAGATAATTTAATTTCACATATTTATCTGTCCATGATTGCCAACTCGCAACCCCGTGTCACTCTTAGTTCTGTTTTTATCAATTTTCTCTGGCATATAAATTTCTCCAAGCGCACCAACACGGTCATGTGCGCTCCTGCCAAGCTTCCGTTGGGGTTTTTCCAAGGCCGTGTAAACGCACTCGCCACGGCCCCATAGCAACCGCCAGCCACGTGTTCTGCGGCGGGAAACTGCCGCTCTAAACTCCCACCACAGCTTGTTCGCTCACAACCTGAACCTCAACTGACGAAGGAATGTTTAAAGCTTTTCGTTACATATTCTCCTTCTTCTTCTTCTTTGTTAATGTCAAGAGAAATATGACGCATAGATGTCCGAAAAGGTGATTATTAAAGTCCTGATAGCGCCAAAAATTGCAGAAGCGTCGTCTTCTGCAAGTGAAGTATCGTTGTAATTCTTCTGGCGGTAGCAGGTCACCAAATGGGTCGAAACAGTAGCCGGTATTTGCATTTTTCATGTGACAGCTAGTGGGTGCCTGGACCTCCAGCAACATCTAAATTCACAATACCACATTCATCAGTTTTTCGCATAGTCTTCGGTAATGTATCCCTCATAAACACACCACAGATTTGTAGAATGTTGAATTTTTTGCTAGCAAACTTAAGAGGATCAGTATTTGTGAGCGGCCAATCTGGTAGGACTGCTAACGATTTTTTTTTTAAATGATTAGACCAAGTCATTTCCTGTGCGGTTTCACGAATAGTTCTTTTGTGATGGCTGCAGCTTCCATCATGTGGTTATGCCTTCTTTCTTCTTCTAACTTCACTTGTGAGATCTGCGCGTTCTTGAATGTTCGAGCAATGGTTGCGGCTCCACCAGTGAGGCATCTACAGCTGAGAGAGCGGAGAAGGTTGGGATGAGGAATGGAAACGTCTTGGGTAGTGGAAGAACTCGAGGTGCTTTAACCAATCCTCTTCATCTTCCTGCACCCTTCTGCTTCATAGCGTTTTTAGCTAAATACATCGTTGGCAGGATACTGTTCTTCAAACGGCTTTGCTTCCCACCCATCTTCTGCTGCTTCTTCCTTAGTGCGCAACGTGCAACCTTCATAACTCACTTGAAATTCATCTCTCCTAAACCCAACTTCATTTTTCCATGTATGGTTTTACCAACTGCGAACGTTGCAATGCGTTGTTCTATACCAATATACTGCCTTCTGCATATCGCCTTAGCCTTGTCAGCGAAAATCTTGTCTGCAATACGACGACTTGGGAGATCTTTATTTGCGGCATATGCAATGCCGTGTTCCATACACTCTTCGTCGAGCAGATTAATCCCATTATCACCCTGTGCCAAGCTTTCTTGAAGTTTTGTTCCACGTCCACAGTAGTTATATCCCGGAATTTGTAATTCCGCTGGAATTTTGTTCGTATGGTTCAAATGGCTCTAAGCACTATGGGACTTAACATCTGAGGTCATCAGTCCCCTAGACTTAGAACTACGTAAACCTAACTAACCTAAGAACATCACACTCATCCATGCCCGAGGCAGGATTCGAACCTGCGACCGTAGCAGCAGCGCGGTTCTGGACTGAAGCGCCTGGAACCGCTCGGTCACAGCGGCCGGCCCTGGAAATTTGTCTAGACAACCAGCACCAGTTCTAATGCTTGTCCTAGCACACATTTTATGTTACTGCGGTGGTTGTGGAATGTGCATGTCATTATACAGCAAATCGTTTGCATCAATCCAGCTGTTTTATGCTGCAGGAAATCCAAGCCGTTTGACTAGTGCTCTGTTTCCGTGACGTCTTATGACTCTCTTCACGAGAAACACAGTAGGTTCCGCGCTTTTCTACTACTCCTCGGTGTAGAATCAACCTGCAATTTCTTTACTTTTACTATTCTTCAAGATATAAGTTCTTGGATTTGTTCTTTGCACCTTTGAAACTGTAAATATCTCTGTGACTAGTTTGGTACGTATGATTGCTGCCACATGTATGGCTGTATACCCAGCATGTACGGTCTTCCCATGCTGACGCCGAATGTTCTATCTATAACGGATAATTACTTCGTCAATGGCAACACCACCGTGCAGTTTTGTTTTTACTGAGAGCTGCCTGACAAATTCCGTAACCGGCTTAAAAGTCTCTCTTAGTATTTGCTGTCGATCCATATGTCACAACCATTGCAACCTCTAACGGCTTTCCGCGCCTGGCCGTTTTCTGTTTCGTTGACATCTCGATTTACTGTATATTAATCAAGTCGGTTACTTTCTGATCGATTTCATTAACTATCTCATTTAATGCGTTGATCATTCTGGTAATACGTCTCTAGCTCCTTGCGCATACCTCCAACTTTATGCACGATAGTCTGAATTTTCGCATCAATGTACAAGTGAATGTTCTGTCTATGTGCACCCATTCTCTCAGGTTGAGAGCCAGAGATGTGCAGCGTATGCTGACGTACTCACCTCTCTTACCGGACTATATATACAGAAACTCTTGGATGTTTCACTTATACCAATTACCATTCAGCTTTCTTGTTTTATCAATAACGAGAAACCCAAACTGTGAATGATTCCAGCAATCGGCGCATATATTTACAAAGTTATTGAACGACCAGTCAGTTCCTGTCTGTGCTTGGTAGATGTGTTTTACATTCACATTATCCTGTTTGAAGGCTATAATGAGGTTTGCATTGTCCCTAACCAATTATTTCGTAATTGTAGAATATGTCTGGTTTAGGTAAAATATATCAGCACCTATATGACAACCGAAAGAGAAATAATTATTAGCTTACAGTAATTTTCAATTGCTTTGCATAATTATAAAACTTAGATCAATGTAACATTAATATTTACTTGAAGGAATGCTACTAAGCCTTAAATTACATAAAAACTGTTCAACACAATAATTTGTAACAGGCAGAATTAACTAAATTTTGTCCATTCCTGATTCTACTTGTGAAAAGTTACATTCGATGACTTCTGGAGTAAAGCTGCTACATGGAACCTCTAAATTCAGTGAAAAAGAATTATGTTTTTCTTCTTCTTTCCATTGCATGCCGAATCTTAAAGTGAGCAGTTTTTTCACATCTGCTCTTTTCTCTTCGTTTATCATGTTTGACAACGTTAGTACAGGTCTTTCAGTAGCAAAGAACATCTTATATACACGTTTTGCCAGTGTTGTGAATGGTTTAATAGGGTCATCGAAATGATAGTCAATTTCTGTTTTAAATTTTATATCCTGATCGCTGACACACTTCAGTTTTGACTTTTTCAAAATTATTCTTTTGATTTCACTGATACCATCTATCTTTTTCCAATCCTTTGAGAGTTCTTTATAGTTCTTAAACTCCCAGTCTTTTCCAATTACCCGTGTTTCCCCAACTTCAATATTTATCGGTACATGCTTCTCTAGATTCAAAATTTCTGAAATTTGGCGCAGTGTTCTCTCAACTAGTCCAAAGGCCCTGTCTGCTGATAAAAAGGACTGCCCACGAACTGGAAAATACAGATACTCATCCCTTATATGTAATGGAGAACTTATAAGAAGCCAGAATGCAATAGCATGAATCAGATGTTGATTTTTATTCTGGCCACCACACCCATCAGCAAAGTGTCTGTGAGATGTGGTAGTCCAGTCAAGGCATTTAATTTCTCCTAGCCCTCTTCCAGCTTCAGCTTCATTCCATACATAGAAACACAGTGTGTGGTTTCTATATTTATTACACAGAAGCTATACAATGCAGTTTGTTGGGCGTAATATGTCTCTCTAATATTCAGTTTTGGGAGAGGCTGGACTTGCTGCAGGTCAAATGCAAAGGTTTTACTTCCATGTGGTAACTGATTCATTAATTTATGAAAAGTTGGAGCTTTCAGCCTATGAGCATGAAGTTCAGTCATTAATTTCTTAGCCGGCCTAAGTGGCCGTGCGGTTAAAGGCGCTGTAGTCTGGAACCGCAAGACCGCTACGGTCGCAGGTTCGAATCCTGCCTCAGGCATGGATGTTTGTGATGTCCTTAGGTTAGTTAGGTTTAACTAGTTCTAAGTTCTAGGGGACTAATGACCTCAGCAGTTGAGTCCCATAGTGCTCAGAGCCATTTGAACCATTGATTTCTTCTTTCGATTTGTATCTACAGAACTTTGAATTTCATATCCCATTCTAAGGCAATAACTGCGTCTATTACCAGCAGGGGAACCACAACCCAAATTGAGTTTGGAGCTGATAATTATTGACTTTGAGATCAGTTGCTGCTGAGTCGCTGTACAATTTTAAGAGCTCATTTATATTTAATTCACATGAGGGATATAGTCTTTGGCTTTTTTTCCTATTGTAATGACTTTCAGTGGCTTTCAGTTCTGATAAAAATTCTACCACATGCTTTCTTTTAGTTTCATACTTTACAATCCTATAATCACCCCCTATTTTATCAGTTACTCGTCTCCCAGATGCAATTCCTTTCGCAATGGTGTTTAATCCGGTTTGCCCAATACCAAAGAGTTTCCAAAAAATACAGTAAATACAGGAACTTTCTCACCCCCTGATTTCACCTGCAATTTACAAAAACCCATGTTAACATGAGATAGTTACTTAACTTTGTGAAATAATAATGTTCTTTGTTTACATTAACATCTTGGAACATTAAAGGCATTTCCTGCTTAGTATTGGTACAAAGATACACTTCTTTAAGAAGAAAAATTAAAATGAAAAACAGTGTGAATCTGTATTAAATCCCCAAATTACAGGATATTTCACTGGGACAGCTGTTGGTTTCACTTTGGCACTTTCTCCGCGAATGCGCTGACGCTTTGGACTGCTTATCCAGAAGATATTATAGTTTTTGATCTTCATGTTTTTTATTTGGTGCAGAAAACACATTTCTTTTGGGTCTACATAGAACATTAATTGAGACAGAGCAGCAATTAAAACGACTCTTCTCTGTTGGCAGGGGACCGACGACCGTAGCAGTCTGGTCCCTTCAATCCCACAAACCAACGATCTGTTGGCAGGGAGGGTTAAATTTCATTAAAGGAGGATCTTTACCACGATACCTATGACAAAGAAGAATAAGACAGTACTATTTATTGTGGCATTATTTACTGGTGAATGTTACGGAAACAAATTCTATTTTTATAATAAGAAGATATAAAGGGAAGATTTACCTGATTTCAGTTACCACTTCTTTTTTTGATTTCTTCTTCATTCTTTCTTTTGTTCCACGATCCTTACGATTTTCCCCTGCAGCCACCCTTTCCTCTTTTAAATCCATTAGACGCAGTACACACAAAACACAACAGAATACTGCTGCTATGCGGTATTTACAATAACGATTTTGCTAAAATGATGTCAAACAATACCAGAAGGCAACAACGCTGACTAAAGCTTTGAACAGCTGCAAACACTGACAAAAGTTAAAATCGACAGTACTGCCAACGTAGATGAAACAGAAACAAACTGAAATGTAAATGGTGGACATTATACATTCTAATTCAGTCATGCAGACAATATACGACTTGTCTTGACCGCTCACTTTCAGGATACTTTTTCGTAGTTGCAACATACAGGACACTATACATTTCGACTGGTTGCTCCTCCACACACACATTAAAAAAGTTTTGCATCACATCGGTTCCGTGAGTTCCGGAATATGAACAGAAAGTTGGAAGAGAGATCAACATAAACATCATTTCTGCCCTTTTTATTGCTCATGAAAACCACACATTGCATGTTGTACCACCATACAGCGAGACCTTCAGAGGTGGTGGTTCAGACTGCTGTACACATCGGTACCTCTAAACCCAATAGCACGTCCTCTCGCATTTATGCATGCCTGTATTCGTCGTCGCTTACTATCCACAAGTTCATCAAGGCACTGTTGGTCCCATTCCTCAACGGCGATTCGCGTAGATCCATCAGAGTGGTTGGTGGGTCACATTTTCCATAAACAGCCGTTTTTCAATCCATCCCAGATATGTTCGATAGGGTTATACCTGGAGAGCATGCTGGCCACTCTAGTAGCGCGATGTCGTCATCCTGAAGGAAGTCATTTACAAGATGTGCACGATGGGGCCGCGAATTGTAGTCTATGAAGACGAATGTCTCGCCAATATGCTGCCAATATGGTTGCACTATCGGTCGGAGGATGACATTCACGTATCGTACAGCCGTTACGGCGCCTTCCATGACCACCAGCCGCGTACGTCGGCCCCACATAATGCCACCCCAAAACAGAAGGGAACCTCCACCTTGCTACACTCGCTGGTCAGCGTGTCTAAGGCGTTTATCCTGACTGGGTTGCCTCCAAAAACGTCTCCAACGATTGTCTGGTTGAAGACATAAGCGACAATCATCGACGAAGAGAACGTGTCTAAGGCGTTTATCCTGACTGGGTTGCCTCCAAAAACGTCTCCAACGATTGTCTGGTTGAAGACATAAGCGACAATCATCGACGAAGAGAACGTGATGCCAATCCTGAGTGGTTCATTCGGCATGTTGTTGAGCCCATCTTTACCGCGCTGCATGGTGTCATGGTTGCAAATATGGAACTCGCCATGGACGTCGAGAGTGAAGTTGCGCATCATGCAGCCTATCGCGCACAACTTGAGTCGTAACACGAAGTCCTGTGGCTGCACGAAAAGGGTTCCTCCGAGCCATAGTGCGTAGGTAGCGGTCATCCACTGCAGCAGTAGCCCTTGGGCGGCCTGAGTGAGGCATGTCATCGACAGTTTCTGTCTCTCTGTATCTCCTCCATGTCCGAACAACAGTGCTTTGGTTCACTCCGAGATGCCTGAACGCTTCCCTTGTTGAGAGCCCTTCCTGGCACAAAGTAAGAATGCGGAATCGATCGAACTGCGGTATTGACCGTCTAGGCGTGGTTGAACTACAGACAATACGAGCCGTGCACCTCCTTTCTGGTAGAATGGCTGGAACTGATGGGCTGTTGGACCCCCTCTGTCTAATAGGCGCTGCTCATGCATGATTGTATACATCTTTGAGTGGGTTTAGTGACATCTCTAAAGAGTTAAAGGGACTGTGTCTGTGATACAATATCCACAATCAACGTGTATCTTCAGGAGTTCTGGGAACTGGAATGATGCATATCAAAAAGATTTATTTGGGAATTATTGTACAGGCGCAAAGAAGATAAAAAAGAGTCTGATGAATTATTTGAAATACTGCAAATGATGTATGACATTTCAGACCTCTCTCATTCTAGTCCCAGTAATACACTTAATATCATTATTTTCGATGATGCATCTATAATCACGCAGCAGCAGACAATTTTCTCCAACACCTCTTCACTGGTCATTGCCAGAATGAATAATGACGTTACTTTTCATGGACGTATATATATATATATATATATATATATATATATATATATCACAAAAGAAGCTTATTGTCCTGCTCCAGCAAGTGGGCTATGTGCGCTACAGGATTCCATATGGTCGCTACAGGTTTGGACATGCTGAAGGTTGCTGTTGGAGGTCCAGAGGTCGGTGCAGATCTTGACAAAATGCTGACTGAGGTTGCTGCAGGTCCAGATGCTCACCCCTATAGGCCTCAACATGTCGAAAACTAAGAGGAGGAAGCTACATACAGACCAAGACACGAGAACAACCAATAATAATAATGCTAACTACAGAAAAAGGTGTGACATGGATTACTTACTTTTCCATTTCTTCCTGTTCTTCAGGGCTGTGCTGGATCCCACTGCTGCTGCTTATGCTTCATGCTTCTTTTTCTCCTGCTGTTGCTCCTGGGTCACTGAGTGAGAGTGTGGCCACATAGATGCTGAGCTCGCCCTGTATCCCCTCTGATGACATCACCAGATACTGCCATCCTATTGGCTGAAGCCTGTCACATGACAGGATTAAGTATTCCTACTGATTCTTTCCCTTTTTTCAGAACCGTGATCTTGTATTACGTCACGAGAAGGGGATGGGAGGAGGGTTGACAGCGCCCTCTGTTGGCAGTTTTTGAACAAGGCTCATTGGTCTCCAAGACTGAAGGTGAATATCTATGGTTCATTGTGGAACAGGCCGAAGTTGATGTGGGATGTTAGGCAATTTCAAAAAAGGTAACCATTTCCATCACAAGCATCTATCTGCATGAGTTATGAAATTCGTCTCCACGCCATCCCGCTGCATTGCCACAATTTGTCGAAAAATATTCACCACACGCTCATCCACTACCTGTTCTTCCCACTAATTGTGTAGGAGGCTATGCTTAAAGTCCTCAGCTGTGTGTGGGCATGTAGTACACTTATTAAATTCATCCTTGTTAATCACCAGCATTTTTTCAATGGTACACATGGATGTTTGCGACAGAGTGGGTGAATGTCTTACCTCTTGCACTTCGGAAGACTGACTGGTCTTTTAACAGATGATCTATAGTTACATCAGACACCTTTATACGCATGAGTTGTGCCATGTAACGTAGCCCCAGCCTGCAGTGTCTTCGTTATTTGATGAAGTGTCTTCATCTTCCTCATAAATTCACCAAATATCGTTGGTTTCCAAACACCATGCAGGAGGCTATGGACGTAATGCTCAACTGCATGATTACAGCTAATACACCCATTAAACTCCTCCTCCTCCAGCACAGACATCTCATCCACTGAACACGTAGTACACACAGCAAAAGCTATGGCCCGCATCTCGTGGTCGTGCGGTAGCGTTCTCGCTTTCCACGCCCGGGTTCCCGGGTTCGATTCCCGGCGGGGTCAGGGATTTTCTCTGCCTCGTGATGGCTGGGTGTTGTGTGCTGTCCTTAGGTTAGTTAGGTTTAAGTAGTTCTAAGTTCTAGGGGAGTGATGACCATGGATGTTAAGTCCCATAGTGCTCAGAGCCAGAGCCAAAAGCTATGTCCATCCTCTTTGGGACCTCAGCGCAGACTGAGCGAATTTCCTGCCATTTTTGCCCAGGCCACCATCTTGGATTACGTTGTGGGAGGGGGGGGGGAAGGGAGAGGGAAGGGAGGGTGTGAGGGTCAACAGCACCCCCTGCCAGTGGTGTTGTAGACTTGGCCAGTTGCACTCTGGACCTCAAGATGAACACACTGTATGGAGCTACTGTCTATTACAACACAAAGTGGTTAAATAAACAATATACCGAAACGCATACAAAATAAAGAGTTATGTCCATCTTATCCACCTGCTCGTCACAGACTGAGTCCCTCTCCTGCCAGTTTCGAGCTGCTGGAAGGGAAGGGGGCGGAGGGGAAGGGAAGGGGGCAATGGAGTTAGGTTAGTGGAGCTATCCCAGCTGACTTGTTTCCCCGCTGAAATACGAACTTCCCGCCATTATTACACTGGGCTGTTGACACATCTATGGACGCTATCTTGGATTCGCCATCTTGAATAAATTTGGCATTAATGCAGAGTGGTGTGACGCCGCCATTGTCCCAGTACTTAGGTGAACAGATAATTTTACTTAATCGTGTATTGGCAATCAAACTGACCCAAACCAAAAAAGAGAAAATTGCTAAGGATTTGTCTATTTCAGACTCTTGATAAACTACATGCGAACAAGCAATGCTGCAACAACATTACCTGAAAATCTTCACAGTTCTCAAATAAATCTTTACTAAATTACATTTCTAAAAAGCAGCATCCTCTGCATTTGCTTCTCTGTGTTCTGCCATTTATTTCCAGACTACTCATCAGCGTAATCAACACCCAAGTCTCTTACTTGCTCCTCACAGAATGCTACTGGCAACGACAATGATTCTAACAACAAAAGATCACGTTGTTTGTACTCTGTGGCGTAACAGATCAACTACTGAAGACTCCTGTTTCAAAAATGCCCGATGTACACATAAGAAGTACGATACAGCGAATAAAAAAAAGAGCTCTTATCACATTCATTGAATACCAAAAATGAGTTGGTAATCTTACAACGTTGTTAGCGGCTACAGTAATAACACAAGTTTGGCATCCTTGCTTCATGTAACCATTCACGGAACTCTAGCTATGTGTTGGCATGTTTGCTTTTTCCAGTGTACTCTAACGATAAATTTAGAAAGTTAGAATACCCTAACTATAATGGCTAGAACAGCCAGTGCAAAAAACAAAACAAAAAATGCTTTAACACTATTAAAATGTAAATACTGAACGTCGATTAATGGCACATCCAAGCAAATTGGGAGATACAAGGAGGACTGGAAAGTGAAGTTTTACGTCACTAAGAGGATTCTCAGTTTTTGAAAGCAGCAGAATGTGAAACTGATGTGCAGGTTGGCGCGCCTCGCTTAAACTCAGCTAGCTGAGCCTTCTAGAAGCCCATAAGAGCTGTGCTGGACAGAGGCCATGGCGGAAGTGCACGAGGCCTTCGTGATGCGGAGCTAACCAGCATTTCAAGGTGCAACCTTTATGGACTACCTGGAGTTTGTTTGTGTGGCAATTTTTCGCAGCAAATATATAAGTATTCAGTTCGTAATTTGCAAATGCCCTTTTGTTGCTGCAATACCATATTTATTATTTTGGCAAGAGAACTATGTGTCGACACACAGTCGACATGGATTTGCAACACATCGTTCTTGTGAAACACAACTAGCCCTTACACACAGGAAGTGTACAAGGGATTTCAAACTGAATCCGCATTTCTTGACTTCCAAAAGGCTTTTGTCGCTGTATCGCACAAGCGGCTTGGAGTGAAATTGCGTGCTTATGGAATGTCGTCTGTTATGTGACAGGATTCGTGATTTCCTATCAGAGAGGTCACAGTTCATAGTAACTGACAGCAAGTCATCGAGTAAAGCAAAAGTGATTTCTGGCGTTCTCCTAGGTAGTGTTATAGGCCATCTGCCGTTGCTTATCTACAGGTTGGCGCACGAAATGTGTTACCAATTGTTTCTTTCACAATTTACGACGCACATTAGATATCCCGCTGGGATCTCTACAGAAGTACCAGCAGAGCTTGGAAAAACAAATGAGTTACGAAATGACGTGTAATTCACGATACTGCCGCTAGGAGACTAGTAAGCAGCAATGGCTGACAATGGAAGACAGACGACACAGCAACGATCGGCAATTGTGTTACTTTTTCATGAAACGAAAAGCTTTGTTGTGACTCAGAGGCGTTTTCGACAACAGTTTAACATACGATGGGTCCCTTGCAAGAAGACCATCCACAGGTTGTACGATAAATTTGTACAGGAAGGAACAGTATTGGAAGCGAAGCGACCTCGGCCTAAGCCTGTTTGTTCGCCGGAGAATATTGAAGCGGTACGAGTTGCTGTACAGAGAAGTCCCGGGAAATCGTGTAGAAAGGCATCAGTGCAACTGGGAATATCCAGACGCTCCGTTCAACGCATTCTTAAAAGTGACCTCCATATCTACCCATACAAGATGACTGTGCACAGAAGCTCACTGGAGAACACAAGCAACAGAGACTACTGTTTGCTCAGTGGGCGGAGGATAGGGAAGAAACTCTCAGCAACGTTTGGTTTTCAGACGAGGCGCATTTTCATTCAGACGGTGTGGTTAACAAACAAAATATACGCTTTTGGGCCACTGAAAACCCACAAGTGCTTCATGAACGACAACATTTTGCTCCGAGGATTACAGCGTGGGCAGCAGTTTCCAGTCACGGACTTATTGGACCCTTTTTCTTTGAAGAAACTGTGAACAGCGAGCGTTATTTGAGCATGCTTCGCAATAGCTTCATTCACTCCTTTGCCCTTCAACACGCAGTGGTTCATGCAAGATGGAGCAAGGCCACATACTGCAAACATTGTGTTGGAGTTTTTACACGAGCATTTCGACATGCTGATCATTTCACTCAGGTTTCCAGGTCGCTTCAATGACGGACAAAATTGGCCCCCCAATAGTCCAGACCTCAATCCATGACTCTTTTCTTTTTGGGTACCTAAAGGACAAAATTTTCCCGAAACGTCCACGTGATTTAACGGAGCTCAGAAGAATTATTCTTCAAGCTTGCAGTGAAATTACGGAAGACATGTGCTGTAGGGTAATCACTAACTTCAGTCTTCGTTTGAAGGAAGTTAGGAAACGAAATGGTGGACATATTGAGCATGTGCTGAGTTAGAACAAATCTCCATGGACGGCTCCACATTGTAGTATATGTTCCTTTCAGATTATATTGACAATAAAGTTTATATTAAAAAACAAAATGGTAACACATTTTGTGCGCCACCCTGTATGTAAAAGAATTAGGAGACTTTCTGAGCAGCGGTCGTAGGTTTTTGCAGATGATGTTGTCATTTATCACCTAGTAAAGTCATCAGAAGCCCGCCCGGCTCGCCGCACGGTCTAATGCGCTGTTTCCCGAGCGGGAAGGCGTGCCGGTCCCCGGCAAGAACCCGCCCAACGGATTAGTGTCGAGGTTCGGTGTGCCGGCCAGCCTGTGAATGGTTTTTAAGGCTGTTTTCCATTTGCCTCGGCGAATGCTGACTTGTTCCCCTTACTCTGCCTCAGTTACACCATGTCAGCGATTGCTATACAAACACTGTCTCCATTTACGCGTATACCATAATTACTCAACCACGCCACAGTTTGGGGATACACTAGTCTGGTATGAGACGTTCCCGGGGGGTCCACTGGACAACCGTGGGTTCGGCGTGGGGCGGCGGTGGAGTGAATGGACTGCTGTAGCCTGTTGTGAGGCTGTGAACCACTGAGGGCTACGGCAGGGACGAAGCCTCTCCGTCGTTTCTAGGTCCCCGTTTCAATACACAAAGTCATCAGAAGATCAAAGCAAATTGTAAAACGGTATATAAAAGATATCTGAATGGTGCGAAAATTGGCAATTGACCCCGAATAATGAAAAGTGTGAGATCATCCGCATGAGAGCTAAAAAGAATCCGTTAAACTTCGGCTACATGATAAATCAGTCACATCTACACGCCACATATTCAATACCTCGGAATTACAACTAAGAACAATTTAAATTGGGAAGAACACACAGAAAATTGTGTGGGGAAAGCAAACCAAAGACTGCATTTTATTGGCAGAACACTTTGAAAATGTAACAGATCTACTAAAGAGACTGTCTACAACACTCTTGTCCCTCCTCTTTTGGAGTACTGTTGCGCCGCCTGGGATCTTTACCAGCTAGGATTAAATGGAGCACATCAAGAAAGTTCATAAAAGAGCAGCATGTTTTGTATTATCGCGAAATAGGGGAGAGAGTGTCACTGATGTGATACAGATTTGGGGTGGCCTCCATTAAAACGAAGACGTTTCTTGTTGCGGCGGAATCTTCTCACCAAATTTCAATCTCGAACTTGGTCCTCCAAATGCGAAAATATTTTGTTGACTCCGACATACTTAAGAAGAAACGACCATCATAATAAAATAAGGGATGTTAAAACTCGTACGGAAAGATATAGTTGTTTCGTTTTTTGGCGCGCTGATCGAGATTAGAATAATAAAGAATTATTGTGAAGGTGGTTTGATGAACTGTTTGCCAGGCACGTAAGTGTGATTTGCAGCGTATCGATGTAGATGTAGAAGATGTGCGAATCAGTAATAAATCTGAGAATGCGTTTATAATATGTCTGGGGCTCAAATACAGGGTGACAATTAGTGAACTATATGAAAAAACCCGTGAACACTTTTTATTGAACATGTAAACGTCGCTACAGATAATTGGATTTACGTTATGACATGTTCGATACGCCTGCCATCACTGGCGATGATGAGGCGCAGACGAATTGTGAATTCTGCATGACCCGCTGAAGTGTCGGGATATCGATGCTGTCGATGATCTCCTGAATTGGCTGTTTTCTGCTCAGCAGTGGTTTTGAGGTTGTAAGGAGGCAGAATAAGTGGTCAGATTCGCACCTTACATGAGATCTTTACAAATCGCAATGAGAAGTTGAAGATGACACCTAACGTAAATAGATTGGCGGAAATGCACTAGGAAGGAGAAAAATACTGAAGTTTCGACACAGTTTGATAGAAGGGACGTTGCGATTGTTAGAGAGAGTTTCTACAAAATAAGAGGAACGCTCCTATTGGTCGAAAAAAACCGTGACGTGAAAAAGGAACCCAAGTGGAGGGAGGCGGTTTGGCCACGAGTAGGAGAAGAGAGAAATTTTTCGAGAGGACTCTTCTCTGAACTGGTGTCAAGTGCAGAACGGAGCTCTTAAAGCTCTGTACGGCGCAGAGAAGAAATTTGTGTGGACACTGCGTTCACAGCGGCTGCACTCCAACTACAGAATTAGCTGTAGCAATGTTTAGCTACAACTGTGGAGAAACGAACCAGCCAAATTAGTTAATTGTTCTTGCGAGAACTGAGAGGGTACTATAATATGCACGCTGTTCCAACCATGCTCGTGTATATCGCTACATAATAAGACTAGGGCTGAGTACATGTCTTCTCGCATAAAAAGAAACATAATGAAAGTTTCTGCTAGAAAATTCGGCAAAGGCCAGATTAGTTTTGTAGGAATTTCAGTGGGAGAGAGCGGCCTTGCAGACAGCAGCACATCGAAGCTTAAGGTAAATACCGCATGCAGAGGCGTGAACTTTGTTGGTTCATCAGTTTGCGTCCACTGTAAACTCGAGCGACCTCGGGTAATCTTGAGCTCAAATTTGTCAATTGACTAACCATCCACCGTAGACTTGACTGTCATCCTAAATAGTACCGAACTTTGAACGGGAATCGGACGATTTTCGTAGTACTGACCAACATCATAATGTATGTATAAGACCAATTTTGTAAAGAAACTTCCAATTAAACATTCATAATATTGTGTTAAGGTTTAATGTGCTTTCAGAGAGTTAATATTTAACATTGTTGTGTAGAAACTTATTTCGCTGTTTGATGTTGGAACGATGCATTATCCATTGCGCTGCTTTTATGTTGGCGAGTTGAAAACTGTGTGAAAGCTGTAATTTTGTGAGAAATATTGCGACTTTAAACTTATCATTCACACACAGTGTTCTCAAATGCTCGAATAAGCAAAAACAAACCCCCTAACCTTACAAGGTTATTGCTGTACACCTTGTCTTCACTATAGACCCACAAAAAAGTGTCGCCTGTATTCAGCTCCGAAGAATATGGCGGTCAATCGAGGCCCATGCCGGTGGCATCTGAGTACCCCAGAGCCAGAATGCGGTCTCCAAAGTGCTCCTTCAGGACATCGAACACTCTCCTGCTTCGATAGGGTCGAGCTCGTCTTGCATGAAGCTCAGCCTGTCGAAATGAGGGTCACTTTGGATAAAGGGGATGAAATCATCTTCCAAAACATTAAAAAAAATGGTTCAAATGGCTCTGAGCACTATGGGACTTAACAGCTATGGTCATTCAGTCCCCTAGAACTTAGAACTACTTAAACCTAACTAACCTAAGGACATCACACAACACCCAGTCATCACGATCCAAAACCTTCACGTAGCGTTCGGTAGTCGCCGATTATTCCGTGACTGAACGCTGCACATCACACAGTCACCCATTGAGGGCGAAGAGACTTCTAGATCGCGGAATATGGATTCTCGATTCCCCAAATGCGTCAATTTTGCTTATTGACGAACCCATCCAAATGAAAGTGGGTTTCGTCGCTAAATCAAATCATACTACGCATACTAATTCCTATCACGCCTCGCGGCCAACCGAGTAGTTTGAAGTCCTAAGACAAACCGTTCAGAAGTTATGACGATTCCGTTCCACATAGTTCAGTAATTCAGCATGTGTTGTGCTGCTGGTGGAAAATTGAAATTTGAAATTAAATACCTGCTAGCGATTTGAAACACATCTGGCCTGCCGCTGTGACCGAGCGGTTCTAGGCGCTTCAGTCCGGAACCGCGCTGCTGCTACGGTCGCAGGTTCCAATCCTGCCTCGGGCATTGATGTGTGTGATATTCTTAGGTTAGTTAGGTTTAAGTAGTTCTAAGTCTAGGGTACTGATGACCTCAGATGTTAAGTCCCATAGTGCTTAGAGCCATTTGAATCATTTTTTGGAGACACATCTGTCAATATCAACAGTTTTAAAAATTTAATTGCCATTATTGAAGTTCGCAAGAGAAATATTCTAAATACTTCTTGACTATTTAAATTCTGTGATACAGCATTGAAAAATGTATTTTAATGTATCTTTTTGGACGGCTCCACCTCAGGGTTTTAAACTACTGACTGACTCTGTTAAATCATATTGTCACGTAGAAGGAGGCGTAATTAGATGAATGACGAACACTAACTTCACTTAACGAAGTTTTATTCAGCACTTTCAGATACAAGAGCACGGAGCAAACTGCTTGCAGCCAGAACACATATTGTATATATACAGTTACAGACCATTCCAGTTCAATGATTCTCGATATTTGTGGATACTTCTAGAAATTAAAATTTTGAAATTCAAGGGAGTTTTAAACTCACGACCCTCCATGCAAGAGTCTGCTATCATAACCAGTACACCACAGTGACAGTGCTACTGAGGTACTTCTGCGACAGTATATCTAGTAGAAGTAATACCTTTTGAGCTCCTTGAACGACATCTAGATTTGAACTAACTCTCCACCTAATCTACTGACGTTTCCAGCCAGGCTGTTTCTTTATACCACAGGGGCAGCAAGTCTCACTGAATGTATTGCATCACCAGTGGATTGTTTTTTCTGTAAGAGATATTTCGTGACATTTGATATGAAACCGATGAACTGTCACAATTAACTCACGTTTAGCGAATTCAAGCACAAACTGCATGCAGCTCTCCATTAACTTCAGCAATAGCATTACATTTTCCATAATGCATACTACCAAAGGGGGAGTACTTTATGCGTACCACAAGGAAAAGAAAATTCGTTAAGTGTTGTTAACTTTTATTAACAACATCCATTTCAAACAGGTGCTGAGGTGCTGATGAATAACATGAGTCCAGAAACTGAAAACATCTTGTGGCACAACCTTAGCAATACAAACACATTTACTGTAATGTGTACGTAGAGGGGAGTGGTACTTTATGATCAAAGCAAAAAAAATAAAAATTTAAAAATTAAAAATACAGGGTTGGTTAATTGTCGTTGACTTGATTCACAGCATACTTTCTAAAAATGTGTCGTTGACTTCATTCACAACGTACTTTTTAAAGACGGATAGATGTGTAAGAAGGATCGTGAACTTGAAAATATGAATATGACATTGGTTGCAAAAAGTCACATTCACTACTAAGGCTTAAACCTTTAGGTTACGTTTTACTGAAAAATTCCAAACATTTACGAAATCTAGTATAAGAAATCAAAGAAACAATAAATATTTTTCAAAATTTTAAGGTTAAAGCACGTGATTAGATCACAATATTTTAAAAACGTAGGCATAAAGCACTCCTCTCCCCCACCCCTTAGTATTTCGAAAGTTAAAAGCTATTTGAGAAGTGCTCTGCAACTATACTATGGGAGACGTTGGGTCCACTGCCAGGTGTCATTTTTCTGTACATCTGTTTGTTTTGGCGTTGTAGTCTTCTGAAACTCCAGATGTGCTTGTGAATAACCCTGTATTTAAGTTATATGAATGCGTGGTGTATGTTCTTTCTGATATGTCCGAAAGAACAGACACTACACAGTCATATAAATGATTCGCCTTGATGGGCAATGAACCCACAACCTTCGCTGCAGATGCAAATTTATTTTCGACCTCCAGTGGGAATCTACCAGGGCTATTCAGAAAGTAGGGAACGTTTTGACATAAAAAAACTAAGTTCAAGAAATATATTTTATTATATACGTCTGGAAGAGCGACCGACATACTGCTTTTCCACATAGTCACCAAACACCTTGAGGCACTTATCATAGTCGTGGACAAGCTTTGAAAGATCTTCGTCGTAAAATTCCGCCGCGTGAGATTTCAGCCAGTGAGTCACGCCCGCCTGGAGTTTCGCGTCGTCATCAAAGCGCTTCGTTGCAAGCCAGTTCTTCATCTTGCGAAACAAGTGGAAGTCACTTGGTGCAAGATCGGGGCTGTAGGGTAGATGAGGGAAAATTTCCCATTTGAATGAATGAAGGAGTTCTTTAGTGCGTTTGCCGTGTGATGTCAGTCATTGTCGTGCAAAAACAATAGTTTGGACGTCAGCTTTTCTCGGCGTTTGTTTTGAACTGCCGGCCTTTGTGGCCGAGCGGTTCTAGGCGCTAAAGTCTGGATCCGCGCGACCGCTACGGTTGCAGGTTCGAATCCTGCCTCGGGCATGGATGTGTGTGATGTCCCTAGGTTAGTTAGGTTTAGATAGTTCTAAGTTCTAGGGCACTGATGACCTCAGAATTTAAGTCCCATTGCGCTCAGAGCCATTTGAACCATTTGTTTTGAACTGCGCTTCTAAGGCTGTGCAAAGTTTGACAGTACTGGGCAGAATTTATGGTTTCTCCACGCTGGAGAAAAACAATACGAAGCACGCCTTGCCTGTCCAAAAACACTGTCGCCATCAACTTCCTTGCTGGCAAGGTTTACAAACATTTTCTGGGTTTTTGGGGGGACGTTGTATGCCCCCACTCCATGGACTGTAATTTTGTCTGGCAATTGACGTGTTTCACCCAAGTCTCGTCACTGGTAACGATTCGATCCAATAATGAATTACCACGTTTGTGGTAGGCCTCCAGAAATTTCAACGTTGCCCCCTTGGCTGTTCGTTATGGTGCTCTGTAAGCATCTTGGGCACCCATAGCGCACAACATTTGAGGTAGCCTAGCTTTTGAGTGACAATTTCAAACAACAGAGTCTGTGAAACTTGCGGAAAAGAAAGCAAAAGCTCCGTTATTGTGAAGCGATGGTTTTCACGAATCGTTTCATCAACTTCAGCGAGAAGATCGTCAGTCACAATGCTCGGGCGTCCACTCTTCTCTTCATTATGAACTTTGGTTCAGCCATTTTTAAACCGAATGCACCATTTCCGAACGGAACACTCACTCATTACGTTGTTTCCATAGCCTTCTCACACTTCACGATAAATTTCTATAGGTTGTAGGTTTTTTGCCAACAAAAACCGTATCACAGACCGAACCTCACAACTGGCGGGATTTTCGATTGCAGCGCACATTTCAAAATCAAAAATCGAAAAAACCAGACTTGGGGAGACATTCCCGCTGTCACGGATGGTACTTTCTGAATAGCCCTCGTAAAATCAGCGAGTGTGGAGGACACTGACGGAGACAGCGCATAGGTGGCTCTAGGTAGTAATTTCGGCTGTGGAATGGGCCGAAATAGTCCGAGCATGTGCGACAAACACTGTCTGCCTAATAAGCAGAAAAAGTTTGACTACCGGTCTGGCCCAAATTTTCAGTTGTCGCCAGTGATTCCGCATAAAGTCCCGATACAGCTGATATCATTAGCTCCTTCCCTTTCTTTTCCTTTCCTTCTTGTCCCTCCATCTTGAATTTACATAACCTATATTTTACACATAATGCCATACAAGACTGTATGAGTCCTGTGTTATACCAGTCCTGCCAGGATATCCGTCCCCCCCCCCTCCCCCCAAATTCTATAAGTCCTTCCAGATCCTCGAGCGCCTCACCTTCCGTATATGCCTCCCATCCCCCATGCAGATCCTCTATGACCAGATACCTTCCCCCATCTGCTCCTATTCCTCGAACATATCCGCATACTCTACACCTCCTGTGGCCTTGATCCCCCTCATACCCTGGTTGCTCCTCTCCTCTCCATCCCCCACCCTCTACCTCACCTTCACAGTTGTGTCTGCCCCACCCCTTTCCCTCCATCTCAACACTCTTCATCTCCTTTCCCAAGGTGGCTTCCATGGATTCCCCCTCCCAGATGATGCCTTCTCTCCCTCCATTTATCCCTCCTATCAACTCTGATCCTCACCTCACCCTCTCTTCCTCTGTCCTTTTCCCGGGCTCCCTCTCCTCCCCCTCTTCCATTCTGGTTTTTCCCCAGCTACCCTCTCTCTGCCACCCTTCTTTCCCCTGAGCCCTTTTGAATTCCCCTCCTCTGCCTTTCCCATTCCCTCTCACGTCTGCCCTGCCCTCCACTTATGAGTCCTCTCCTTCCGTCGGCCCCCCCCACTTCCTTTTTCCTCTCCTCCCCCCTTCTTTCCCTCATCTGTCCAGGTCCCCCCGCCCCCCCCCCCCCCCCACCTCCGTCTGCCCTTGGCTGTGGTGTGTCATCTTCGTGCCGACTTTTTAGTGTAGTGTTTCCAGTGACTTAAGTGTTGTGTGTCTTTTCTGAAGTGTTGCGAACGAAAATCGTACTGTCGCTGAGTGTGATTTTTATATCTCTTGCGAACAGAAAATAGACTGTGACCGTGTTTTTAAATTGTCTATCTACTATTGTACCTGTCTGCTTCCTGTGTATTTTATTAGCATCACCAACCCTTTGTTTTATGTTTTCACTGTCCCCAATTTTCCGCCGTTTCACAGTTTAAGTCATCGTTTTATCTCCTGCTTTTAATGTTTATTATCTTCTTCTTCTGTTTTAAAAATTCTGTAGGCTGAAGAGCGGTGTACTAAGCTGCTGCCAGCCCGCCCCCTTTCGGGGGGGAATCGAAAATCAATAAAGGAAAAAAAAAGACTGTATGAGCTGCCGAAACTCAACATTTGTAGGGTTCAGTCGCAGTGTACAGATAAAAACAGCGTCAACCGAGAAAAGGTAAACTGGCAACACGCTGGACTGCCCGAGGGGAGGGTCAGGGACGGAGTGGGCGGCACGCAGACGTGGACGGTGCTGCCGCCATTTGCAATTCATAGCCGCAGCCTTGCGTCTGGCGCCTGCTGGGGTCGCGGCTCTTTTGCATTCAAATGGGCGCAGCACGGCGCCGCGGAATGTGGGGACACGGAGAGAGGGACCAGCCGGGGCAGGCGCCTCTGACGCGAGCCACAGGCGGCGGCATCTTGGAGGGAGCCAGGGCCACAGCTGCCCGGATATTGCGTCTGCGGGCTGCGCCGGCGGCACGGTACAGCGCGGCGCGCGGGTTGCCTGCTCGCAGGGGCAGCAGCCGGGTACAGGGAATGGTGAGGCTGGCGCGAGCGCAGCTGGCCACGGGCCGTGTCCCGTCTCTTCCGGCCTCTCACCGTACAACACGGCTGCAAAGTGCCGACGTATCTCCTAGCGGTGTTTCACAACCTACGGTTTCTACCATAAGGCAAATCGCCAGTGTTTTAGTAGCTCAGAGCGTTAAGCAATGGTACCATCGGATCCTGTCGGAACACCGAAATTACGCGCTGTCGGGCTTGACTAGACTTGGGTGGGCGACCGTCCGGATCTGCGAAGCGCTGTTTGCAAGAGGGTTGCACTTAGCACCTATGAGCCCAATTGAGGGGCTATGTGACTGAAAAGTCACGAAAGCTAACAACGGCCGCAAGAGCGGTGTGCCGATCACATGCCCTTCCATATCTGCATCCAGTGATGCCTGTGGTCTGTGGATGGCACGCCGTTCGGTCGGTGCCGATGGCCATTTCGAGGCCTGTTCGAACGGAAAGAGTTTCACAGCGTTAAATTGGGATTTTCATGTTCTACGATAAGTAGCCCCATCACACACTGCTGTCCAGTGAACGTATTATCTCATATCAAAAGTATCCAGACACCTTGTGACGGAACGCTTATGTCAACGTTTGTAGCGGCGGTCTTAAATTAACTTACCCGTAGATCGTGCTGTGTAGGGCACGTCGTGATGTAAAGTTACATTCACAGCAGAGAGGGCAACCACAGTCGGCACAAGGGGAATTTTCCACGTCTTAATAGAAACTGAAGGCAGTGGTGCAATAACCAAATATGTCCGCTTCTGGCAGAAAATGAATTTTTGCTACATTTGCACAACTGAAAATTGCTCCATCGTGTGGTGCAAGAATGAGACCTGTTGATGGGACCAATTGATAATAACATAACGAATGGACTTGTCGACATTGAGTGTCTGGGGCACGAGCCAGACATTTCCAGGGCTTCCTTCGTCATTGAATCAAGCAGTTGTCAGATTCTAGCCTGTGAAATACATCCAATAAGTTCATTTTGGTTGATATTACACAAGATTCATTATTAGACTCATTGTTGCATCCGAAATACCTTTTTCGGTCTAACATTCAGTGCTGACTACGAGAAGTTAACTGTTTCAAAGCACAGATTCTTTGGGGACTCCGCTGCACACAAGCATGTAGTTCGTTAAAGTGTATCGTTATCAGAGCTTATCTTTCATGATTTCGCCGTTCAGAAACCCTCAACTATATTGAATTTTCCTGAGGAAGGCCTAATAAAGTACTTCTGCCAGTTAAATCTGAGAAATATAAAGATGTCATGAAGCTTGCCAAGAAGTACGTGCCAAGTTCAGTTATGGAATTTTATTATCTCTGACAGGACTGTTTCAGATGCTAAATAGAATTCATCACAAGAGAAGCGGACTGAATGTCTTACCAACTTTCCACACCTATGAATTTTATTAGGGTTTCCATTTTTTAAATTCTTAGACTCCTTATATATTTAGTAACCTGTAAAGAGCTAGTAGTTGTTGTTTCGATAGTTACTTATTTATTTTTTGACATCATATTCAAAAAACGAACTTGTGTGTTTCAAAACCGAGACAAGTTCAGCATATATCATTATATCATAATAAATAATTGTTTTGTTGTTTAATAAGTAGGTAAGGACCACGAAAAGACAAGATCAGTTGACAAACTTTTCCAATTTCTCGATAGTTTTTTGTGTTCTACTTGAAACTAAGTGAAAGTGACATATTTGGTTACTGCACAATTGCCTTCAGTTGACGTATGTTGCAGAAAGCATAATGTAAGTTACAGGGCGCCGGTGCCGATAAAACAACGCATGTACCAAATAACTGGCCAATAGCTGCGAGGAAACCGGCAAAGAGACCATCGCCTAACCTCGCCGGTTGCAATTAGATAATTTTGAAAGAGATCTCCGTCCTAATCTGTACGCGATTTTGAAAAGATCTTAGCACCCAGCTAGGCTGAGTTTAAAGTCAGAATTTAGTACAACTGTCTTTATAAACCGCGAGAAGAATTTTATGAATGTTGCATTCTGTTTATTCTGTGTAAGTAAGTTATGCTTAGAAAGGGGTGGTTTATCTTAATACCCGTGTTCATCCTCACCAGTTTCTGAGCAGACAGGCAAAGTCGTTAATTCGGGACTGGATTTATATTGTGAGGTAGCAAATATTACGGGAATTATTACTAATGTTCAAAAGTGTGTGAATTCCAAAGGACCAAACTGTTGAGGTCATCGGCCCCTAAACTTCCACACTACTTAAACTAACTTATGCTAAGGACAACACACACACCCATGCCCGAGGGAGGACTCGAACATCCGGCGGGAGGGGCCGCGCAATCCGTGACATGGCGCCCCAAACCGCTCGGCCACTCCTCGCGGCTATTATTAATCAGGCCCTATATTTGTGTGACAGTTCCCTATGATGCTAATTGTACTTGGTCGACAAAGCGCACCCTCCTAAGTACAATATGCTAGTGAAGGATGAAAAAAGGTCCGCGACAACCATTACGTTTGCGGAATAGAACATTAGAAGCCAAAAGAGGCGGACCTGCCAGTGTGAAAGGAGGCACAGAAGAATAAGAATTCAAAACAATAAAAAATAGATCTATGGATTACATTTTTACAGTAGTTTGACTTTATTTAGTACTTAGAAAGAAAACTGATAATAGTATGGATGGAGGAGGCATTCTGGACTATTTTGCTCGTTAGGTTGCCTTAGGCATGGATAGGGACTTGCCTACATGTCAACAGCAATGATGTCATTAATGTCCTTGAATGTGTGATATCATCAAGTGTGAAGCCGGAGGGAAATTCCAAAATCCAAGAAGGTGCATGACAGGAAAGAGGCTGGATGGAGTGAAATTCATAATTTAAAGTAACTTTAAAAATGAATGGCGGGGAATGGCGGTAAATTTAAAAATTACAAGCTGGTGAATGTGATAAATATAGAAATTGCAGGATGGTGGATAGCGATAAATTTGAAAATTGAAAAATGGTGGATGGTGGAAATTTTAAAACTGCAAGATGGTGAAGGGGGAAATTTAAAAATATGCAAAATGGTACTGGGGGGAATATTTGTGGTGTTATTAGCAAGCCGAATGGCTGTCAAGGGTAAAGTCGCAACCCAGGAGGCGATTCAGCATTTGGTGGATAAGGTAGCTAAATTTTGAACAGATAATGAAACTCTGCACAGGGAAATATAGCGCTTAAAGAGTTAGAAAGGTGAACGGTCGACTTGTAACGTGTTTCGACCCGTCCTTGATGCTAATACTGCCCCACTGATAGCCCCATCTTTTGGGTAAATCTGCGGAAGAAATTTTTCCGTTTTTTGATAGCTTGCATGTAGCGACGAAGTTAGAGAACTGGAGAAATGACGAGCTGTTAAGCTGTTAAGTGATTTCGTTTTTTATTTTTTAATTATCAGGCGATGATAGATCATATTAATGTACAATGAGATGAGATGTTGCTGGATGCTCAGTATTTCGTGGATTTTCAGAAGAGGTTACTGGATCCTTAGTGCAGGAAAAATACTTCTATATATTATATTGAACAACTTAATAGTATAAAGCAAAAACAAGGAGTATCGATAGAAAGTTCAGAACGCCGTATTGGGAAAATCGATATTAATTCCTATGAATTGAAGGAGGATGATCGTGCGAATAACGACATTCTGGAGGGGGCAGAAGAATCTTCGCTTGATGTGTTTTTTCAGTACCTTCCGACTGAAATGTCAATAAAAGGACGCATACAATCACCGAAAAAATTGGATGAATCAGTAGCATCTGCTTGGATGAATCAGTAGCATCTGCTTGAACATTGGCTGAAATTTAATCAGTGACTAGCCCGAGAGGGAAGCGATTAGTTTTAATTAATGCAAAGATCATGCGTTATAGATGTGACTCTCCGGGCCACATTCAGCGGTTTTTCAGGAAGCCACAGTGTCAGAGGTACAAACAAGTTGGGCAATTCGTTCAGAAACTTCCGTAGGCTCGTTGAAAGTGGAATCAGTGTAACACTCACGCCCTTTTGTTAAATAAGGTGACCACTGCACAATGCATCTGGTAAGTATGGCCACGAGACATCCACCTGCGTAAGCAGTGGCAGACATCTGTCTATCCGGCTGTGTAGAAGGAAGGTTTGTTGGAGGCAGGTCATAGGTGTCCGCATTGGATAAGCAGCTGCCAGCAGCAAGTCGTATACGCTTAGCTCACTTATTTGTTACATAGTTTAATTCTTAATTTCTTTGCGTGTTTTTGGGTACTTCCATTGTTTAATTAATAAATTTCGGGCGTATTATAGTATTTGAGAGTTGTAGCAGCGCGTTTTAATACCGGAATAGTGTAAAATCACATAGTCTCCTTCTGCCGCCGAGCAGTGTGTCAGCAGTGCGCAAGTAGCAGCATTACTGCATTTACTAGGCAATCTTGTATTTTAATAACCGTTAAAATTTTGTATCGAATTGTTTGTGCTCTCTGTACATTAGTTCAGACGTTCTTTGCACAACAGTACTTAGCATGGATAGGGACTGCGACTGCTGTGTTCGGATTCGGGCTGAGTTGGCATCCCTTCGCTCCCAGCTTCAGGCAGTGTTGGCTTCGGTCACACAGCTTGAGGCTGTTGCCAATGGGCATCACTGTGGGGGTCTGGATGGGGGTTTTTCGGGGATGGCTAGCTCGTCCCACGCATCCCCCGATTGGAATATGACTGTGGCTGCCCGGGATACTGCCCACATTGAGGCTGATCCCCTCACCCGTGGTAGAGTGGGAGGTCGTCTTGAGGTGTGGCAGGGGGCGAAAGACATTCCAGAGGGCTGAACGGAAGGCCTCTCCAGTATATCTGACGAACTGGATTCAGGCTCTGTCTCCACTGATACTGATCTTTGGCCGGACATGGCTGCTTGTCCTCTTCCAGAGGTTGCCCCTCAGTCTGCAAGATCAAGGCTTACTGGTACTTGAGAGCTCCAACGTCAGGCGCGTAATGGGGCCCCTTAGGGATATGGCAGCAAGAGAGGGGAAGAAAACCAATGTGCACTCCGTGTGTATACTGGGGGGAGTTATTCCAGATGTGGAAAGGGTCCTTTCGGATGCCATGAAGGGTACAGGGTGCACCCATCTGCTGGTGGTCGCTCATGTCGGCACCAATGATGTGTGTCGCTATGGATCGGAGGATATCCTCTCTGGCTTCCGGCGGCTATCTGATTTGGTGAAGACTGCCAGTCTCGCGAGCGGGATGAAAGCAGAGCTCACCATCTGCAGCATCGTCCACAGGACTGACTGCGGACCTTTGGTACAGAGCCGCGTGGAGGGTCTGAATCAGAGGCTGAGACGGTTCTGCGACCGTGTGGGCTGCAGATTCCTCGACTTGCGCCGTAGGGTGGTGGGGTTTCTGTTTCCGCTGCATAGGTCGGGAGTCCACTACACACAGCAGGCGAGTACACGGGTAGCAGGGGTTGTGTGGCGTGGAATGGGTGGTTTTTTAGGTTAGATGGCCTCGGGCAAGTACAGAAAGGACAACAGCCTCAAAGGGTCCGGGGCAAAGTCAGGACATGCGGGGACCAAGCAGCAATAGGTATTGTAATTGTAAACTGTCGAAGCTACATTGGTAAAGTACCGGAACTTCAAGCGCTGATAGAAAGCACCAAAGCTGAAATCGTTATAGGTACGGAAAGCTGGCTGAAACCAGAGGTAAATTCTGCCGAAATTTTTACAAAGGCACAGACGGTGTTTAGAAAGGATAGATTGCATGCAACCAGTGGTGGCGTGTTTGTCGCTGTTAGTAGTAGTTTATCCTGAAGTGAAGCAAAAGTGGATAGTTCCTGTGAATTAGGGTGGAGGTTACACTCAACAACCGAGCTAGATTAATAATTGGCTCCTTTTACCGACCACCCGACTCAGCAGCATTAGTGGCAGAACAACTGAGAGAAAGTCTGGAACACATTTCAAATTAATTTTCTCAGCATGTTGTTGTCTTAGGTGGAGATTTCAATTTACCAGATATAGACTGGGACACTCAGATGTTTAGGACGGGTGGTAGGGACAGAGCATCGAGTGACATTATACTGAGTGCACAATCCGAAAATTACCTCGAGCAATTAAACAGAGAACCGACTCTTGGAGATAACATCTTGGACCTACTGATAACAAACAGACCCGACCTTTTCGACTCTGTAAGCGCAGAACAGGGAATCAGTGATCATAAGGCCGTTGCGGCATCCCTGAATATGGAAGTAAATAGGAATATAAAAAAGGGAGGAAGGTTTACGTGTTTAGCAAGAGTAATAGAAGGCAGATTTCAGACTACCTAACAGATCAAAACGAAAATTTCTGTTCCGACACTGACAATGTTGAGTGTTTATGGGAAAAGTTCAAGGCAATCGTAAAATGCGTTAGACAGGTACGTGCCGAGTAAAGCTGTGAGGGACGGTAAAAACCCACCGTGGTTCAACAACAAAGTTAGGAAACCACTGCGAAAGCAAAGAGAGCTTCACTGCAAGTTTAAACGCAGCCAAAACCTCTGAGACAAACAGAAGCTAAACGATGTCAAAGTTAGCGTAAGGAGGGCTATGCGTGAAGCGCTCAGTGAATTCGAAAGTAAAATTCTATGTACCGACCTGACAGAAAATCCTAGGAAGTTCTGGTCTTACGGTAAATCAGTAAGTGGCTAGAAACAGCATATCCAGACACTCTGGGATGATGATGGCATTGAAACAGAGGATGACACGCGTGAAGTTGAAATACTAAACACCTTTTTCCAAAGCTGTTTCACAGAGGAAGACCGCACTGCAGTTCCTTCTCTAATCCTCGCAGAAACGGAAAAATGGCTGACATCGAAATAAGTGTCCAAGGAATAGAAAAGCAACTGAAATCACTCAACAGAGGAAAGTCCACTGGACCTGACGGGATACCAATTCGATTCTACACAGTGTACGCGAAAGAACTTGCCCCCCTTCTAACAGCGGTGTACCGCAAGTCTCTAGAGGAACGGAAGGTTCCAAACGACTGGAGAACAGCACAGGTAGTCCCAGTCTTCAAGAAGGGTCGTCGAGCACATGCGCAAAACTGTAGACCTATATCTCTGTCATCGATCTGTTGTAGAATTTTAGAACATATTTTTTGCTCGCGTATCATGTCATTTCTGGAAACCCAAAATCTACTCTGTAGGAATCAACATGGATTCCGGAAACAGCGATCGTGTGAGACCCAACTCGCTTTAATTGTTCATGAGACCCAGAACATATTAGATACAGGTTCCCAGATAGATGCCATTTTCCTTGACTTCCGGAAGGCGTTCGATACAGTTCCGCACTGTCGCCTGATAAACAAAGTAAGAGCCTACGGAATATCAGACCAGCTGTGCGGCTGGATTGAAGAGAACACAGCTTGTTGTTCTCAACGATGAGACGTCTACAGATGTTAAAGTAACCTCTGGCGCGCCAGAAGGGATTGTTATGGAACCATTGCTTTTCACAATATATATAAATGACCTAGCAGATAGTGTCGGAAGTTCCATGCGGCTTTTCGCGGATGATGCTGTAGTATACAGAGAAGTTGCAGCATTAGAAAATTGTAGCGAAATGCAGGAAGATCTGTAGCGGATAGGCACTCGGTGCAGGGAGTGGCAACTGACCCTTAACATAGACAAATGTAATGTATTGCGAATACATAGAAAGAAGGATCCTTTATTGTATGATTATATGATAGCGGAACAAACACTGGTAGCAGTTACGTCTGTAAAATATCTGGGAGTATGCGTACGAAACGATTTGAAGTGGAATGATCATATAAAATTAATTGTTGGTAAGGCGGGTGCCAGGTTGAGATTCATTGGGAGAGTCCTTAGAAAATGTAGTCCATCAACAAAGGAGGTGGCTTACAAAGCACTCGTTCGACCTATACTTGAGTATTGCTCATCAGTGTGGGATCCGTACCAGGTCTGGTTGACAGAGGAGAAAGAGAAGATCCAAAGAAGAGCGGCGCGTTTCGTCACAGGGTTATTTGGTAAGCGTGATAGCGTTACGGAGATGTTTAGCAAACTCAAGTGGCAGACTCTGCAAGAGAGGCGCTCTGCATCGCGGTGTAGCTTGCTCGCCAGGTTTCGAGAGGGTGCGTTTCTGGATGAGGTATCGAATATATTGCTTCCCCCTACTTATACCTCCCGAGGAGATCACGAATGTAAAATTAGAGAGATTCGAGCGCGCACTAAGGCTTTCAGACAGTCGTTCTTCCCGCGAACCATACGCGACTGGAACAGGAAAGGGAGGTAATGACAGTGGCACGTAAAGTGCCCTCCGCCACACACTGTTGGGTGGCTTGCGGAGTACAAATGTAGATGTAGATGTAGATGTAGATGTAGCCAAAGTGTATTTCATGCCTTAAATTTGAACCCACCACGTTGTATACTAAGTCGTGTGGGTGGTAATAGTATTCACGTGCTCGGTTCGGGATTGTTGGATTTAGAGTGTGGACGAGACACTTTCCGCTGTGTGTGTAAGTTCTCCCTAGCGTGGGGATAAGTTGGAGTATCACTATTGGGCTAGACCTCCTGGTCAAACATCACAGCAAAGTCGATCTGCGAGAGCGCATATTGGAGCTGAATGAGACATAGTCCCGTCTCGGTTTTGCTTCTGGAAGAGCCGCATTGTCGTAGTTGAGCGATACTTGTCCTCCTTCTGTGGCTTTTGGTAAAGTCTCACACTATCCGGTCACGGCTTAACAGGAGACCTTACGCTCTCAGCGTCGAGGTGCAAACTATTACATCGTAAACGTCGTTTGGCGAGAAATGCCTTCTTTGCCTGTGCTCGTCTGCTTTTTATGTCCTCCTTGCTTCTTCCGACGTGAATTATTTTGCTTCCAACGGTAAGCCAATTAAACTTTGTACATGGTCCTTTAGACTCTACTGGTCGGATATAATACCGAAAGGTACAGGAAGGGTATTTTGGATGAACCTAGAACCTGATCTGCTGAATAATAAATGGTTCAAATGGCTCTGAGCGCTATGGGACTTAACATCTGAGGTCATCAGTCCCCTAGAAATTAGAACTACTTAAACCTAACTAACCTATAGACATCACACACATCCATGCCCGAGGCAGGATTAGAGCCTGCGACCGTAGCAGTCACGCGGTTCCGGACCGAGGCGTCTAGAACCCCTCGGCCACACTGGCCGGCGCTGATTAATAGTTTTTGTATAACAATCTTCTGAAACTATCTCCTGTGTGACTCGCGAGGCACCTCACAGTTCCACAATGTGAGCTCCGAATGATATCAGAAATAAGAAATGAAACTTCCTGAAACATTAAAACTGTGTGTCGGGCCGAGACTCGAACTCGGTACCTTTGCCTTTCGCGGGCAAGTGCTGGGTCGTGAGTCATTCTGGATATCAGAAATACTTCCGAATGGCGGAATCCAGTATGAGCTCACAGAGCAACCACACAATCCTCCTACAGATCTCGTCCTAAAGTTTCCCCCTGCTCAGCAGCTTTGTTGATTTTTGCTCGCTCTGTCCTTCAAGGCGTTGAATTTCTCCTCATATCGTCATTATCACGGGTGGTCTTAGTTTGAACTGTCACCCAATCAGCGATCGATGAAGACTAACCACCCTCGCCAGTCTTCATGTAGGGTGCTAAACTTCCAAAATTTCCTGCGAAAACTTGTAGTTGGCGGCTAGAGTGTAACGCTGGAACCTCTGTGGTTGTGATTTCTCTTTCTCGCCCTGTAGCACTTGCCAATATTGACTATTAGTTCCCTAGCAGCTTTCTTGTTGCATTTTCTTTTAAAACCGTTGAGAAAACCTTGCGTTTATCTGCATTCTTGAATCACAGAGAATTCTGCAGATTAAAAACTTTACCAGGAAGGTCTTGAAGGCGTCGCTCAAGTGTCGTAGGACGTCGGTATCCAGCAGCATACCTCAGCTGTGAGTGAGCCTTTGAAGAGAGTATCCCTTCAGTTAAGCCATACCTGTCCTCCTTCTGTGGCTTTTGGTAAACTCCCGCAATATCCGGTCACGGCTTAAGAGGAGCCCTTGCGCTCTCATCGTCGATCTGCAAGCTATTACATCGTAAACTTCGTTTGGCGAGAAACACCCTCTTTGCATGTGCTCGTCTGCTTTTTATGTCCTCCTTGCTTCTTCTGCCACGAATTATTTTTCCTCCAAGGTAACAGAATTATTTTACGTCATCAACGTCTTGGCCGAAGCACTGATACAGAACCACCCCTAAACATCGCAGAACCACCGCCCTGTAGCACACCTTCCATATATTTCGGGTTGAACGACGTCTTATATCATTGGGAAAGACGTAAAATTGGACTCATTCGGCCACATTACATTCCTCCAGCCAACTGCTTTGTAGTCAGTGTGTTGTTTGGTCCATTGATGACGTGCAGCTGTGAGCAATGGTCATTTCTGAGGTGTCTGCCCCTGTAAATTAGGGTATTTTTATTGCCATCGTGATTACTCCACGTTACATGGTTGCGTTCATACTTTAACAAATTGACCAGCTCTTTTCACGGCGTGGTCGTGTGGACTCCCAAAGACGATTGACGATTGCTGCTTTCTGTCATTCTTTCACATCTACACGTCGACCCGCTGGCACACATACACACCATCTCACTGCCACGACCTACGTCGGCAGTACAGAGTACCAGTCACATATCGTCTACATTTCTCCAAAAAGACCAAAGAATCCACTCACTCCAAATAGTCTAGGCCCTTCAGTCCGGAACCACGCGGCTGCTACGGTCGCAGGTTTGAATCCTGCCTCGGGAATGGATGTGTGTGATGTCCTTAGTTTAGTTAGGTTTAAGTAGTTCTAAGTTCTAGGGGGCTGATGACTTCAGATGTTAAGTCTCATAGTGCTTTGAGCCATTTGAGCCATTTTGGAGCTGGTTTTAATGCTTCAGGTATGTTATATAGCCTCTCTCTCTCTCTCTCTCTCTCTCTCTCTCTCTCTCCCCACCCCTTTCGCTCGAATACAATGCAGATAACGTTCAACAACGATGTAAAATTGCCAGAAAAGTCGTTTGGGATGTTGTTCCACTTGCGCGTCACATTGGCTTGAATGTGTCGGTTATGTCGTCAACGCGTTGACCCTTCATGTGAATTTCTGCACTTTGTCGTTCTGTGGCAGGTTCATATTGATAACACCAAGTCTCATCATCGCCCGTGACGACTGAAACATCGAAGTCTTCTTTGTGTAATGCGCAAGACGCCTTCAGCTCGAAAAAGCGCATCACTTGTTAATATCGCCTCAATTTATTATCGAATTCAATGTTTTCAGTGAATGAAGAGTCTGTTATGAGGTTTGTAAAGTTTTATTATATTTTTTGTGTTAAAATGTTATAGATTAGTGACGCCTGATGTTCGAGAAAAGCTATGTTCCGTCAAGTAAGCGAGTTTGCAACGCCCAGCCCACTGCTGAATTGCGGCGTGCGGCAATGATAACAACTACGGAGCAACTGGTCAATAGAAACCTTTGCAATGAGCTAATTCTTATACACATATATTTACAGACTTCTAGTTAGAGGCAATCATTAGATTTATTCCTGGTATGTAATACTTTTTTTACAAATAACTTATTAAAAAATTAATGCCACATTGTTCACTCATATCTCACTATCAGTTACTGCACACACTACACACACATTGTTTCATAACACTTCACTCACTACATCCCGCCCCCCCCCCCAAACTCCCCCCCCCCCCCCACACACACACTCGCACACACACATACACACACACACACACACACACACACACACACACACACACACACACTGGTGATCTCTTCACCATTTTCTGTACCGCAACTTCCCATTTGCTATCCTGAAAAACTGAGTCAGCATCCCTCCATAATGAATGAGATGTTGAGCTCAGAAAGAGGAAGAGGTGTTAGTATTGTGCCATGCATAGCTTGGGGGTACGTATTTATAGAAAAGAAAAAATAAGGAAAAAAAAACAAAGTGAAGGTGTTATGTGGAATGTTGGATATTTTATAATCATTATTGTAATTGTTTTTTATTTGTATCACATTTTTTATCAAACTCCAACTATGTTTTAGCTAAGTAATCCTTCAATATATAAAGTGTATTGCCTGATACTTTTTAGCTGCCTTTTTAAAATAATTGTATTTTTGCAATTTCTTTAATCTCTTTTGGTAATTTATTGTACAGTTTTATTCCTTGATAGAAAATGCTGTTTTGAGTTTGATGTTTATTTTTTCTTGGTAAATGTACGTTGAGTCTATCTTTTGTTGGTCATGGACAGAGCTGTTCCTCCAGTAATTACTGATGTTATTTTTGATGTGTACAACTGACTTGTAAATGTATTTACATGGAGCAGTTAAAGTCCCCAGTGTTCTGAACAGATCTTTACAATTAGCTCTATTATTATTTTTGGTTATTATTCTTATGGCTCTTTTCTGGAGTTTGAAAATTGTGTTCATATTTTGTGCAACTGAGATGAACGTCACTGATTTCCAGGCTTCTACTTGGTTAAACAGAATCAGGAAATAATACGGAACATGAAGTCATGAAATTACGAGGTTTACCTCATGTAAACGTGTGAGGTGTCAATAGGTAATACTACAGAGACATTCTTAACTGACAAGACGACGAGGCTTCTTGTTATCCCCTAAAAGCTGCGTATTAAGCCAGTCAGATTTCGTGCAAACTACACTTTATCATTTCGTGTCGATGAATGCTATGACACGTTCGTCTATAACAACGCCACAGATAAGTATCAGTGGATTACTGTTTTAGCAATTTTTCTTTGTCTTCAAGAACATCAAGGAATTAGGACCAAAAGTTAAAAAAAGCTTTTTCTTGCAAAAGTCTTGTGATTGACATACCAAAATCTGGAAAAAAGAGAGCGAATAAGTTTCAGTGGTACATCCCAAACGTCGTCTCACCAAGAAAAAAATTCACTGCTTTGGTGGGACTCATGGGCAGGACGTAACGACACCTCTGTCTTAAGGAGGAGGACATAACATAATTCGGCTTCCACCCAGAACTAATAGTGTGATTTACCCTCTTGATAAAAGGGTATTTCAACTGTGTTAAGCGCTTTTCAGAGAAGTGTGAGACTATAATTTCCGGCAGGTCTGTCATTTCAGGTTTATCAGTGGAACAGTATTGTTAAACTTCAGATAATTCTGCACTGTCAGTTAGCATCACCACATGTTACTAATTTGATCAAGATTGCCCGGTACGCAGAACAACGGCCCCGACCATTCCAGTTCTTTATAAATAAAACTAGTAATTACAATGCAGTGGCTGAACGCATTAGTTTTTTCCTTTATCACTTGTGCCTGGCATAAGGCAAATGTTTGGTTTCATCATGCAATACACAGTTCGCATATTTGTGTCGACTACAGGGAATACACAAGGAACAGTTGCATTGTAAGCAAAATGTACATTCTTCAAAAATTTTCGTAGGATCTTTGCTACAGGAAGTGTTATAAAATATTTGAAGTCAACAAATAAAAGTCCTGATTGACGTAAGTCGTCTGTAACGTACCGTCATACACTGTCTTGATTTCCTTTCCTCTATTGTCACTTATGTTACATTTCAGTTCAGCTGCCAATATGAACTGCATGTTACGCAAAAAATTAATGATTTGAGACACTTTGGTGTGGTTTAAGTGCGTAAAATTCACGTGTGTGCAATTTGGACTTCGCGCTAGGAGCGCTACTTCCTCTTGTCAATGCTGCGTCTTCTTCCAAAATTCCTTTGCTTTGCTGTGCCTCGTTCGTGTTCCACGTGTTGTTGACTTTCTCCAGCTGTCCTGGTGCCAACCTGTCACTGCATACATCGTCTTTTGGTATCGTTGACAGTTTTTACGGGTTAATCACCGGCAGTTTACATACTATCAGTGATAGCTTTACTTCTCTTATTATTTTTTTCATCTAAGTACAGTTTCTATTCATACAAGTAAAGTCGTTGGAAAAATTTCTTGATGCCTCTGTCAAGTTCACTACTGCATCTACTACTTTGATACAGGCTGTTCCGAACTTCGTTCTGGTCCCTTGTTGACCAGTACTGGTTCAAAAAGTCTCTTCGGAATTCCGTTCGTGTTTTCCTCTTTTGGCCAATCCATGTTCACCAAGTGCCTGTTTCTGCTTCCTTATGTGATGCTACATATCTAAATTTTCTGTGGTCAGCCCACAGCTCTGGCAATATGTCTTTGAAGTGATCAAGAAAGTTATGTGATGCCATTTACCAGTCTGACTGAATTTCCTGAAATTTGCCTAACTGACGTGTGGTGTCACCGCCAGACACCACACTTGCTAGGTGGTAGCTTTAAATCGGCCGCGGTCCATTAGTACATGTCGGACCCGCGTGTCGCCACTGTCAGGGATCGCAGACCGAGCGCCACCACAAGGCAGGTCTCGAGAGATGGACTAGCACTCGCCCCAGTTGTACGGACGACGTAGCTAGCGATGCACACTGACGAAGCCTCGCTCATTTGCAGAGCAGATAGTTAGAATAGCCTTCAGCTAAGTCAATGGCTACGACCTAGCAAGGCGCCATAGTAACATTGCATGTATCTAAAGAGTCTCACTTGTATCGCCACAATCTCCAGATGTACCAAAAGGATGGATTAAAGTTAAGTATTCCAGAAGCTACGTACTTTTATTTATAGCATTCATTACGTATCCTGTTTCAGACCTCACGCCATCCTGCTTTAACTTGGCGCGTGCCTTTCGGCTTCCTCTCATTGTGTCTAGGCTGTCTTGTCTAGACACAACATGACGAACACTTCTTCAGCCTGCATTCCTTTGAGAGGCTCCTAGCTACACCACTTTGACTTAACAAACATTTCACTTTGCTTTCTATTTGTTGTCATACTTCTTGTTTCCCCGTCCCTGCAGCTTTTGTTTTGAGTCATGAAGCAAAACCTCCTCATTCAACTTCTTCATGTGTTTTGTATTAGAATCAGTTTCAGTGCTCATGTTTGTTTTCAAAGTTCTTATCTCTTTTGTGACGTCCATAAACAGTCAGTCGCAGTCTCTGTTTGCTGACTGAGACGTGTTGTCAGCTCTCCTGTATCCTCTTTTACGTTCTCTGTCGACGTTACATATACCCTCTTGAACTTTTCCGTCACATAATTCAGTTTTTCATCTTACTTTCATAGTTTCGCACTACATTCTTGAAACCCTATAGTGAGTGCTTCTTGGATTTTCATAATTCTTTTGTGAGAATCTATTGAGCTTGCCTACTTAGTTTAACTTTTGTCTTAATTTCTTCTGCAACTTTTTTTCTGAACCTGAGCAGCCTCAATTATGTTCTGTTTAGTACATTTCTCGGTTGATTTAATATTTTCATTAGTTCATTTACAAGTTTGTCGTGAGCTTGGTGACTACAAGCCAACTGCAGCTTAATCATAGCACCGAAGTCTAACTCCCGATCACGTTCTTCTTATGTAAATTTGCAGACTTTCTTGGTCGTCAACACTCAAGGTGAAGTCTTCTGGGTTATTAGGCACCGTGATACCTCTTCTATACGAAAGTCGTTTCGACCTTTCTGCCGGGATCTTCTTCAGGGTCCTATGGTGTCCACGGTTGACTGAACACTATCAGATAACAGTGTCCTTTTCTCTCATAAAGGGGACGTTTTCCCGTGCTTAAGTTGCCTCAGTGAGTCTATGGGGTAAAATTCCTGTTGCTATCATTGGTGGGCCATCATCTTTGCAAAGTAAGCGAAGCTTTCCGCGCTAACGCTGAAGAAACAGAAGTACTGGCTACAATTCTCGTGGTAAATGTTCCAGAATTCGAATCGAGAACAGCTACCAACATGAGTAACGTAGAAGTAAATATCCTCGGAGTAGTGAAGCAACTCAAATCATTTAATAAAAGCAAGTCTTCTGGTCCAGACAGTATAGCATTTAAGTTCCTTTGCTGATGTATTAGCTCCATACTTAGCAATCATGTACAACTATTCGCTCGACGAAAGATCCGCACCCAAAGACTGGACAGTTGCACAGGTCACACCAATATTCAAGAAAGGTAGTAGACCACTAAATTACAGGCCCACATCGTTAACGTCGATATGCAGCCGGATTTTAGAGCATATATTGTGTTCTAACATTATGAATTACCTCGAAGGAAGCGGTCTATTGACACAAAGTCAACATGGGTTTAGAAAACATCGTTCCTGTGAAACACAACTAGCTCTTTATTAACATGAAGTGCTGAGCGCTGTTGACAAGGGATTTCAGATCAATTCCATATTCCTGGATTTCCGGAAGGCTTTTGACACTGTACCACACAAGCGTCTCGTAGTGAGATTGCGTGCTTATGGAATATCATCTCAGTTATGTGACTGGATTTGCGATTTCCTGTCAGAGAGGTCACAGTTCGTAATTCGTAGTTCAAAAAATGTGTTCAGATGTGTGTGAAATCTTATGGGACGTAACTGCTAAGGTCATCAGTCCCTAAGCTTACACACTACTTAACCTAAATTATCCTAAGGACAAACACACGCCGGCCGGAGTGGCCGAGCGGTTAAAGGCGCTACAGTCTGGAACCGCACGACCGCTACGGTCGCAGGTTCGAATCCTGCCTCGGGCATGGATGTGTGTGATGTCCTTAGGTTAGTTAGGTTTAAGTAGTTCTAAGTTCTAGGGGACTTATGATCACAGCAGTTGAATCCCATAGTGCTCAGAGCCATTTGAACCATTTTTGACAAACACACGCACCCATGCCCGACGGATGACTCGAACCTCCTCCGGGACCAGCCGCACAGTCCATGACTGCAGCGCCTAGACCGTTCGGCTAATCCCGCGCGACACAGTTCGTAGTAATTGACAGAAACTCATCGAGTAAACAGAAGTGATTTCTGGTGTTCCCCAAGGTAGTGTTATAGGGCCTTTGCTGTTCCTTATCTATATAAACGATTTGGGAGACAATATGAGCCGCCGTCTTCGGTTGTTTGCTGATGACGCTGTCTTTTATCGACTAATAAAGTCATCAGAAGATCAAAACAAACTGCAAAGAGATTTAGCTTTCGGGTTTTTTCGTTTTCCATAGAATTCCCGAAACATCCTGTCATAATTCTTCGGCAAGCACCTTCAGAAAACAAAGATGCTCACCCGATGGCCCTTACAATTTCTTCACCGGAAATTCTCTTAGGTTTAGTATCGAAATTCAGACCTTTGCCCAGGACTGAGACGGCTGCTTTACCAAGTTCGTCTGTCGAACGGTTCACCACCATTCATTTCGGATCCAGAATGTGGTCTTTTTGCGTACACGTTATTCGTCATTTGCTCAAACTCCTCTTTCTGTTCCATAGCATTGAAATCTGATAATCTTGCTGAATGATTAAAAGCCGTTCTCTCAACTTTATCGTAGTCTTAATGTGAGAGAACTATCGCCAGTGAAAAAAGCAAAGCAATTAAATGGAGTTAACATAATTGAACTGTGCGTATTTGCTGGATTCTTTAACGAAGAAGTGCTTGGGTAGCACTTAGAGAGATCCTCCTGGCTTTCATTGTCTGCACATGGTGATTAATTTTGACGGAATTGGGGATAACATCATTATCGTGATACTAGGAAAGAAAAGCCATATCAGTAACTTGTAAGTAATTTACATCTTGGTCTGTGCATGTTCTTCAGTCTTTTGAGGGTGGTATAAACACCTTGCCCATAAAAGCGTTTATGTAAATCTGCTGGCTTTCGTGGCCGCTGTCGCCGTGCGAATTTTAGCCAATAACCTCACTCTTTCAGCATTGGCGCAGGAATACTTCACTAACTATCTAACGACAATAGCCCAAAATAGCCAAACTAGGGTTACCCAATAATCCCACTTTTGCAGCATAAGCGCGAGAAAACTCTACCTTTGAAAGTCTTTTCGGGTTTGCTGCCGGATCCTAAAATCAACTTGACTCGATATTTCGGCGATCCAACTGGTCGCCATCTTCAGGAAAATGCTGCTTCTGCTGATGAGTCCCGCTGGGAACTGACGCCAGGCTGCAAATCGACGTCCTATATAGGCCACCGTTCAGTACACGGCGCATGCGCCGCCCGTCACGGATTCTGCACACACCCGGTGTGTACAAAATTCCGTGTCAATGTGGGAAAGCTTATATTGGCCGTTCGATTCGCACAGCGCATGACAGGTGTGTGGAACATCGCTGTCATACGAGGCTACAGCAGCCGGCAAAATCGTCGGTAGCAGAACACTGCCTAAATGAGGGACACCGTATGAAATTTGATGAAACTGTGGTAGTTGCCAATATTTCCGGTTTTTGGAACAGTGTCTATAAAGAGGCGATTGAAATTAGGTTGACTGATAATTTAATCAACAGAGACAATGGGTTTCCTCTTAGCAAGACGTGGAATCCTGTATTATCTAGCATCAAAACTGAACTTGGTTCGGAGCGGCCTTGATTCCGATATATCGTTGCCAACAGTGTTTCACTAAGGGCGGCGCCACCTCCCTGTCTTGGAAGGCAGAGACCGTCATGGGCGGCGAATGCGCCGTGTACTGAACGGTGGCCTATATAGGACGTCGATTTGCAACCTGGTGTCAGTTCTCAGCGGGACTCATCAGCAGAAGCAGCATTTTCCTGAAGATGGCGACCAGTTGGATCGCCGAAATGTCTAGTGAAGTTGATTTTAGGATCCGGCAGCAAACCCGAAGACACTTTCAAGACTTATTACGCCGGGAAAGCCTACGTGATCACAAACTCTGCCTTTGTAAGATAAAGCGACATTGGACACCGTAAGAGATGTGCCGAAACATAGATCGTATGAAACAATTATGACGTGGCTTAATAACCCGGAACATTTTACTTCTTTTTTGACAAATCCAACGGTTGGGGAGGAATCTGCACTTGAATTTACCACATCGTCACCGTAATATCATCACCCATACTTTCATCATATGACATCTCATCATCAACCATTTCCACCTTTATTCTCCGTAGATGTGCTTCGCCAGTTTCTCACTTAACTGATACTGCTCTATCAGAATCATATGATACCTCATTGTCAACCACCTCCATCAAAGCTCTCCCCAAATTTACCTCTTCAGTTTCACACTCAAATGATGCTGCTAAGCCAGCCATATCTGTATTCACATTGGTAGTTGCCGTGATTAGTTTAGCTACCTGTGAATTGCCCAAATTTCAGACATTCAACTTACCCCTGACGTATACAAAACAATACAACTGAACTGCAACTGACACTGACGACGCAGGGCTCAACACCAGTATAAATTTTAACATTAATAAACATATAATGTGCACTAGCAGCAATTTCTAACAGTTATTTGTTTGCGAAATTTACTTTACATGCACTTACACTCAAGTCTACTCTGGAGTAGCCACAACTGTTCGCTGGTTTCCACATGCAACTGATACAAAACGACTAAGGATTCCTGTCTTAATTTTACTGATGTTATAGGATTACTACTGTTATCAATTTTTGTTACGAGTTTATCACAACACTTAATTCCACTTATTCGTCCCGCACCAGTTGTACAGTACAGTATTTCGTAATTACTCCAGTGTCTTGAGGTCAGCTCCCCCTACAGTTCTGCAATGTGAATCAATTCGAACTACTCCGATTGTTGCTTGTTCGTCTGCTCAGCCTCTGAGGTGGGGATTATTGGCAATGTCTTACTATCACTTCTTTAAACGTAAGTTGTTTGCATGCAGCTGCCCTATTGCTGTAACGATTCGCATCACTGTGTAATCAAGCTCTTTGTCCATCAGGCTCCTTGCACTTGTGACATCACGGCCACATTCCACTCATATCCGAATATTGCAAGTCGCCATGTAACCCGAGTGAACTAACATGGGCTGTGGTGGTATACTGCAGCGCAAGGTCACTTCTTTCTTTGTACACACGGGAAACTGGTTGGTGCCACACTACCAAATGATATAACATGAATCTGATAAGACTTTATCAGTTGATAGTAATGCATTTCACAGGGCTGCACTGCTTACACAATGGATATCATATATTTAAGTGAGGTCACGTTCGCGATCACTCACTCCAGTCGACCAAAGTTCTGTTCATCGGTAGCCACAATTAACTGGGCAGCCGTAATTAGTCCATCATTTCCGTTAACATGAGTACGTTGACGACAGTTGACAGAACACGCGATTTAGTTCAGCCCCACATATTACGCGATCTACATCACTGCTACGTTATTTGTGCGCACGTCTGTAAATACTTTTTAACACAAATTTGACATCTTTTCGTGACAAGATTTTCCGTAGCTCCGCCGCGTGAGTTAGTCGGTATTACGCTCTACTCGATGAATCCCCGCTCTCCATATCACGGCGATAACCGCCACAATTTTGCCGCCAAATGAAAGCGATGCTAGTGGTGACGTAACTATCGATCTCTGTGATCGTATAAGTATCTCACAAGTACAGCGGTCGTCCAAAAAGATCTGAGACTGATTTTATTCCTGCTGTATACGCGACGTCAACACAGTGACTATGGTGGCAGCTTGAACTAACAACTGCAAACAACAGATGTGCATTGGACCAGTCTGTTGTGAGCAGTGTGTTAAGTAGTGAAAGTGCAGTGTATCAACGATATGTCACAAGTCGTAATGGAGCAACATCTGTAAATCAAATGTTGAAGGCATTCTCCAAATTGTTTTCAAGAAGAGAGAAGCGTGTACAAAGGGGTTAGCACATTTTGACTCCCGAACAAAAACAACGACGCAAAAGGTAGCCTTCCGTGACTTGATTGAAATGTAACACGCTGACGATTGTTTCTGTTGTTTTCTGGAAAAATTCATGATTGTGTCAGTTGGTGTAACTTGGTGCACCATCACTCTAGAAAACATTAAACCTTTTTGCGTTATTAGGCTACAGGTTGGTTTGATGCGGCCCACTGCGAATTCCTCTAATGTGGAATCCTGTCCATCTCACACTATCATTTACAGCCTACTTTCTTGTATTATTTGCTGAATGTATTCCAATCTCTGCCTTCCTCTACAGTTTTTGCGTCTCCAGCTCCCTCTAGCACCATGGATGTTATTCCCTGATGTCTTAACAGATGTCCCATGAACCTGTTCCTCCCTCTTGTGAATGTTGTCAACACATTTGTTTCCTCGTCGATTCTGCGGAGAACACGTGAGCAAGTCTTTTCATATCCACCATCCAACGGAAAATTTCCCAAAAACATTGAAACACGGTTCGTCTGCAAACGCTTACCTATTAAGCAGCACAACGTACCATTAATCACAAACAGAAGAAACTAATCTCACACTTCAATAAGTGGGAACTTTTCGTATACCTGGCGAGCGTACACTCTACCAGAATCGGCGAAATAGTCATTTTCTACGAAACCCGATAATGCAATCAAAATATCTCTCTGAACGACTTACAGCTGCTCTCGACACACTTGAGTTCTGTCCCCGTTGCAGACTAACTCACGTGTCGTATGTGTAAACCGATCTCATCGCAGTCTTGAGATAATCTCTCTCAAGGCTCATTACTCGAGCAATACTCTGATACTCAACTGAAATTCTAAAAGGACAAGGCAAGAACCATTCTCTGCGAACAAACATATGATGCTAGTTCTCTCTTGAGCAATTGCCACTACTGCTACTAATTCAGAGGGCTCTGTCTCGTAGATCTTCCTTGGTAACTGCGCACTGACTCTCACGAGGAATTCTGACTCTTTAGAATAGTTTCCTTCTCACATTTTTGTGAGTTTCATTTTGGGGTATACGTCATATGTCGTATGCATATAGTACTCAGCCACTAGCCACTCACACAGACTATGTAGCACATTGCGTGGTTGGCTTGTTTGTGGAGTGAGATCCGAAACTGGTCGCCGCTTAAATAAAAACAAAGTTCTGTGCAACTTTGACAGTTTCGTAATTTCATTGAAGCATACTAAGTTGCTGCGTACAGCCGTCCAGCATGCTGGAGTTAACCATTTTGTTGTTACAGATTATTGATGATTTCACAGTTAAAGGTAATTTTATTTTAATAAAATATGTCGTATGCATATAGTACTCAGCCACTAGCCACTCACACAGACTATGTAGCACATTGCGTGGTTGGCTTGTTTGTGGAGTGAGATCCGAAACTGGTCGCCGCTTAAATAAAAACAAAGTTCTGTGCAACTTTGACAGTTTCGTAATTTCATTGAAGCATACTAAGTTGCTGCGTACAGCCGTCCAGCATGCTGGAGTTAACCATTTTGTTGTTACAGATTATTGATGATTTCACAGTTAAAGGTAATTTTATTTTACTAAGGGGAATCAGGTTGCAGATAACAGACAGAAAACCATTATTATCGTGCCGTTTAGCCATCTGCTCATTCGCACTATAAAAAGACACTATTTCACTTTTAAAATATTATTTTATGTATTTTGATGCAGGAATCTTTACTGTACTTTTGATTGAATGATAATGAGAAAGCTAATTTTCCAACACTTTATTTCAATTTTACCTGAATTAATTATTCACCAGTCTCTAAATTAATTTAATTGAAAATTACTCGAGCACTAAATTCTCTTCCATATTGACAATCGAATAGAGATAGTTCACTGTGATGCGGGATGTATTGGATCTTCAGCTGATAAGACCAGATTTGATGATTAAGTGATGATGATGATCTCTGTTTAGTGGGGCGCTCAACTGCGCGATCATTAGCGCCTGTACAAAGTCACAATTGTTAAACAGTCCAATTTATTTTACAGTCCACTCTAGCCACTGCCACAAATGATGATGATGAAGATGAAATGATGAGGACAACACAAAAACCCAGTCCCTGGGAAGAGAAAATCCCCAACCCGGCTGTGAACCGAACCCGGGATGTTTAAATCGTATGAAGGGAAACGTAAGGAAAGGTCACACGGAAAATATAGCTCTCATTGGACTGGAGTTGGATTTGGGCGGCCGGCAAGTGGCTGTGCTCACACCGAACTCGTGCTGCAGTTGGGCCAACCAGGAGGCACAGTGTCTTGCAGCTCCCATTGTTGAGGCACTCCAAACGCCAACTAAATATGGAACAGATAACAGTCGTGCATCCTGGGAACTTTCCTGGAGTGTGCTACTTAAATCGTTTAAGTTACATGGAAGATCGATGTAGAAACAGCTAAAGCTGCAACATCGACTTTTTATGTATGCGACGGCTGGTTTCGGATTATCTGAAGCCATTTCCATATCGTGAAGACTTACAAAATAGTATTTACCGAAACGGCTTCTAAACCATGCCAAGATTATACACGTACATATAACAATGACAAGTTTAACCATGAACAGTGACAGGACAAACATACAGTTCAATACAATGGAAATCCGTTGTATGAAAGCGATGGTATTTAGTTACCTAATGTTGATTTCTGGATTTTGTTCATAGCTGTAGTCAGTGCCCCGTAATCAAAATTACCGCCACGCTAGGAAACTCGTTTGGCTGTCGATTCTTTGTGCTACCTAAGGGGCCACAGTCATATTTAAAGACATTTCCCCCTGCCTTTTATTCAAGTCATTATTATCGTAATTAAAATCAGGTTAAATAATAATTAATATGTTAAATATTTACCGTATGTATAAAAAGCAGTAACTCTCATAGTCATTGTCCTAAGATCACTGTAATAAAAAAAAGAGGACAAAGATCCTCTTATGTACTCTGTTATAAAGGGAACAAACAATGGCGAAGTGGGCCATTTTCTTTCCCATTCGCTGACCTGATGAGATTTAACGTGACCTGTCGCACTGTAGTTTGTAGATAGTTGTGTGGAACAATTAAAGTGAACGAGTTTAATTTTAACCTGATTTTATCGTTCAGAGTTATCTTTCCAATTATTTAAAGATGAGAGTTCAAAACTGTTACACGATGTAGGACAATTAAATACAACGGCTTTCAGTTTGGGTGTAGTGTTTAATTCCAGTTGCCAATTACGACAGTATTAACTTCCAATCACGAAATACGATAGAATTTGCAATCACTTTCATGTGTTCAGATGTCCGATCGTCTTCCTGAACTTTAAGTTTCATGTAGTTAAAGTCAATATTAAAGCGGTCAGAGAATCAAACCAAACGAATTGCTTCCAAGGAAAATGAAGGCTGTCGCTATTCTGAAAGTAATAGTAAAGAAATGTTAAAGATTTTGCAATAATTTCACAATTTTGAAAGGTATTTTGTAAGAAAATTTTACATAGAACCAGACATGGTCAAATGTAGAATCAACTGTGCAGTAGCGAAGCTGCTCAACAGCGATCGCTGGTTCAAGGTGTTATGGGTAATGTGTTACAGTAACTTTAGATAGAGAGATGTACGGAGGACTCTCAAGTGTAAAGACATGTTGTATCTGATGTGTGCTGGATATAGTATACTTACTCGCTACGGGCAGTAATGATTTTTTTTATTTGGAGGATACTGTACTGGAAGCAATGATTGAGACAATGAATAGCACTCGCATCCATTGATTTTGTAAAGTTAATTGTTAACGTATAATCAGTTTGCTGTGTGTTGATTGTGAGCATTATTAATTTCCAAAGAGTCAAACTTTAAACATAGTGCCATATTGTTACTCACCACAAGTCAATACCAGTTCCCATATCCATGTCGTTTTTGATTGACTATTTTGCTCAAGAAGTTATTATCAAAGTCATACTCGATTTAATTAAAATGTATTCTAAGCAACTTGCGCAGTAGCTGTATGCTAACTATGTAATTTAAAGTACTAACAGAGTGCAGTGAGAAGAGCGTTACCATTGTGAAGATAAAAGTAAGAAGTTTTATTATTTCAGGGATAGCACTCATTAAGCACAGGGACCATTATTTTCAAATTGATAAAGTTTTGTTTTATTACCAGGGCCAGTTTCAAATTAGTAGTATTCCATCAGATTGTTTTTGTGTTACGCAAACTCATGCAGTATTGGTTTGGTTTAAAGTTATTGGCAGTTTACATTCTCGCAGTCGGAAAAGTTCAGTACAGGGCAAAGCGCATAATCGACGAGGTGAAGTATAGGTTTGCATGCTATCCCCAATTAACAGATGTGTTTCAGGCTACTGACAGTTAAGTTATTTCAAACGTACATATTTCATTTTATTAAAGACAGAATTCAATGAATAAGTGACAGAAAATTTCTGGGCACGAGTTATTAAGTTTATAGTTACCCCAAGTAAAGTAAATAGTACGCAACGGTAATTTACCTTCCAATTGAGATCTGAATTAATTAAACCACAATTAAAGACAGAAAGTGAAACTCATATTAAAAGCGGTGTCGGTAAAACCTATATGAAGCTGGGACGGGTTGCAAGTTCCCGAATAACGCCAAGGCAGCTGCTGAGCTTAATGTTACAGTAGGGCGGACGGATCGCCATCAATGATGTAGTCCTCAGTCCACAGCATACAGCGAAGAGGTTTGAAATTTGATGCACGATACTAGTCTACTGTCTGGTGGATAGTAGTCGCCTCCACCATATTTTCTCCTCCTGCTGGGCAAGTCAAGGTGATAATATTTTTTCTTCTACAGCACTTAACAACGGCTACCTCTGCATCGAGTATTGTAATTCATTCGTCATTCAGCGTAGTGCAGAAAGGATTATGAGCTTATCAGCAACATCTAACATTTTTCCAATGGCAACTGTCTGGAGAAGAGCATATGCACAGTTCATAAGAAATCAGACGAGGAAAAATTGAGCGACATATAGGTTTGAAGAGCATAAACACATCCAGAGAACGCAACTGCTGGGGGTCGGGACGAGGCGCAGCGTTGAAATTTAATTAGCAGAGGCGGGGCAGGGCTGGCTTGGTGCGGCAGGCGTGCTAATCTGCATGTTAAATTCGCGACTGCCGGCACCGGCTTGGGGAGACTGTAAAGCCACAGCCGCAAACAATAGGGCAGCAACACGCACTAATGACTCTGGCGTACATTCACGCTACGAACTCTTCTGTGACACATCAAGAACAGTTGTAAAAGAAGTCCTATACCGGCAGCCAAAACATTATAAATTGATGCCCAAATGAATTCATAACAAATGACTTTATTTCTGTTCCTTACAGGGCCAGCTCTATATAAGTTCACTTGTAGTAAGTATTTCTTTTTTTAAAGTAGGATCGAAAAATTGTTGCAAGTAGTTCAGCAGAGAAAAAAAATGCATCGAAGAAGCTATATAGAGAGAATTTAGTGAGCCATTTTCTCTCATTTCATGCGAAGAAAGAGAATCATCATGACTTTCAGATGAGACAGACGATACTTTTAACAAGAAATGTACCCATAACTCGAATATTTGCCTAAACACCACAGTGATTTACTGCGCATGGTGCCACCTCCAACCTATGAACTGAATTGTATAGCCCGTTGCAGTGGGACCTGAAGCTTAAAGTGGATTCAAAATCGCGACGCAGCTTGGCACGTTCACAGATATAAATCATTTCCGGAGATTAACGAATCGGTAAGTGACCGAAAAAGTCATGGATCTACTGAGGATTGAATCCTAAACCATTGATTTAATAGTATTTAATAGTCTGACATTCACGTAAAGAATTACACGATGTTTTTAATAAGACACGAAAACTTTGTGGCCCATCAATACATGATGTTCATAGTTATGTGTGGAACACTGCATCAGTTCAGGATATTTTCACAGGGAGATTAAAATATGCCATCATGAAGCCTCTGAAGAAGACAGGGGAACCAAAGATGTCGATAAATACCGACCCGTGTCTCTCCTCACACCATTTTCCAAAAATTTGAGAAATATCATGTATTCAACGATGTTACCCACCTCTAAAGTAATATCATTATTAACCAGTTAGAATCTACATTTCAGAAGAGACGCTCTTCTGGTATAAGTATTTACACGCACATCCAGCACATAATCAAATTTTTAAATGGAAAAACATCGCCGATTGGAGTAAAGGTTTTTCATATTGTAAGTAATAACAGTCTTCTAGAACAATTGCGTCTTACGGGATACATGATTCAGCATACGCCTCATTTAGCTCTTGTTTAAGAAACAGGACGCAGAAGGTAAGAACAGACGGTTCAAGTGCTTTGCAGAAAACGTCACATCATTTGCATGGTGAGAACTTACAATGGTTATTCTGCACTTTGGTGACAACAGCTCACTGCTGTTCTTGTTTCAAGGCCCCTTATTGAGATGAACCACAGAAAGATGAGTGAGAAAACATGTATTTGTAAACTGCGAAAAACATAGATGATACTTCTAAAGCTATCTCAATTGGACGATAATGATGACTTTAGTGGAACGTTTAGCCAGAATACCATCTTGAAATTTTTCCACCAGTGAAATGGAATCCTCCCAGATCGTGCTTCCTCCACTGCGGAGATAATCTGTGAGCTACACGAAAACAGAATTTCAGGAAATGGTAGTCTTGAATTTTCCTACAAACAGAATCGTTTTTGCTGCCTTTGGCTCATGTTTTGTCACCCACAATTTCGATGCTCCGTCATCTTTACCCAGTAATGATGTACCCACGTTTCATCACCATTCTACTTACACACGTCTCAACACTTTTGAGAAATATGTATTGTAATACATGTTGGTCGGTGGTTAACAGAACAATTAGAGAATTTTCCTCAATATCGACAGTTCTACAGTATTTTAGACATGCTAAATGATCATCATCTTTAAAGAACACACCACCAACGCGTAAATTCACCAGCTCAATTATCAATTGTCAGAAATGTGTTTTTTATTGTTTTTCTTTCCCTTGACGATGTGGTTAGGCAACAGAAAAGTGGCTGCTTCTCATCTATGTAGACATTTTGTAATAAAAAATGTGAGTGAGAAAACATGTAAAATGCGGAAAACATAGATGATACTTCTAAAGCTATCTCAGTTTGACGATAATTATGACTTCAAAGATCTTCGTGGAGCTGATTCCTTCTGTACTGTGATGATGCTGCTGATAGATGGGGAATAAGGGCGATAGTCTGAAGTTAGGTCGGCGGCTTCGAGTTTGTCAGAATACGCGAATGTACGTCACAATTAAAAACTACAAATCTCAATTTGATGAGAGTAATATTTTGATTAAAATCGGCATTTTTATGAAAAATGAAGGCGCTAAATATTATGCTCAGAAAGATGGAAATTCGTATGTAGCCTCAGTTTCGTATAAACAACTAAATAGGTGGAACCTATGAGCTACCTCTATTAGTATTCAAGTTATTTTCTAAAAACCACATTTGTAACTAAAATGTCCTTATTCATGGTAGATTAATTATTATTTTGTATTTGTAATAGAAAAGTCCAATTGCAGCATTCGATTACATTTATGAAATAATACAGCTGTACCAGATTTCAAGACTGTATTGTAAATAACAAGGATTACAAGGAATCTTAAAGAGGCAGTTCAGAGGTCATCTTCTACTGTCGATTCAGTTCTAAAAATTCTAGCCGGCGAATTGTAAAGCTAAAACTTTTGCAGTAAATAAAGCAAACTTATCTATATTTACATAAAAATTAAGAAGACTGTAAATTATTAAACGACGTAGATATTAATTAATACGTGTATGAGTAAGGGGCCATTTAGATGCTACTGCCTGTGCCTAGGGCGGTTGATGGATCTTCCGTTTGGCGCTCCACTGCGCCCCTTTATAAATACAGCCGAGGCTGTAAGAAGAGACACTTCACACTGACCGCGCGGTTAGAGGCGCTATGTCACGGATTGCGCAGCCCATCATAACAGAGGTTCGAGTCCTTCCTCTGGCATAGGTGTGTGTATTGTTCTTAGCTTAAGTTAGTTTAAGTAGTGTGTAAGTCTAGGGACCGACGAGCTCAACAGTTTGGTCCCTCAGGAATTCACACACGTTTGAACTTCACACGGAGAAATTAATCCGTTCGTGTCAGTCAAACGCACGTGTGCGTTTTGCCTCGGTTAATGCCAGAGCTGGGAAGACTTGAATGCGTTTTCGGTAAAAGTAGGAAGTGAACTCGCGAGGACTGTATATGTCCCAGATCGCTTAGATTTCAGCTAAGAAACGGTCTGTGTGCAGCCCGTAATGTTGACGAAACCGCGTGGCAACTGGCCGTGATTGCTTTGCACTTTTAAGGCGAGTAATTAGCTTTTGGTGCCTCGAAGTCAGGCTGAGAGACCATTTTACTTGGAACTTGCGTAGAGGTTACCTCTGGGCTGTTAACAATGCTGTTCTGGAAAGGGATATTATTATTGTCATTAGGGATATTATTATATTTTGTGAGTGTGAACTTTTACATAATACATAAAACAGTTAAACCCTAGAACTTTTATTTATGGTCGTAGTTCCTGTTCCCGTTGAATAAATGGCAAGAAGGAACATTTTCTTTCAGTGAGCACAAAGAGTAATGTGGACTTCGAGACTGGAAATCATGGTCGACATGTTTTCCATCGTATTCCGGCTGACCGAAAACGTAGTTTTCAGATCCTTGTAAACGGTGAAGGTAAAGCACACATAGACAAAGTGTGCTTTCATAACAACATAACGAAGTATCGACCACTGGATACTTACCTGTCGTCCCACATACCAAGCTTTGTGTGCGATTGCCGGTGTGAGGAAGAGGAGAGGACCAGGTTGGACCCTAGAGATGTGTCCCCAGGGAAAGGATGTCCACGGCCGCAGCTGCAGGTACGGAGCGTCCCATCCGACTCCCGTTTTATGAGCGAGCGTCGTTAACTAAGCCGCTTCAGTACTAAAACTCTCCGGGTGCATTAACACGTTTCCACTTTTATGTCGCACCCGGTTTATAAATACTTCAGGCTTCGTACGACCTTTCCCCGTATGGCGCTGCCCGGAACTTTCGCCAGCCCCTTTTATGTTCGAAGCTCCAGACCTGTTTCGGGATGGGCCCTGGCCTCGTTATCGCCATAAAATACGATCTGCTTTTGTGACCACATTTCAGGGAGACGAGCACTAAACCCACCTCGTCCGTTCCACCCCACTAGATTCCGCGAAATAACGTACTTGCCGTTTTGCGTATTTCTCTCGCGACCTCAGAATGCTCTCCGATACGAGTGCTTTCTACTGGCGTGTCAGCATCTGGGACGTCAATTCCCGGCACGACACTACGATAATGTCTGTTTTAGTCATTTCTTGTTCAAAGTAGTCTTCTGGTGCCTATTAGTGCGTTACCTCAGACCAGATGGAATCAAAGTTATGGAGAACTGTGGTGTTTCTCCGACTGGGGTTTATTTGCTGCACTCACGAACAGTACGTGGCCTGTTATTGCATAGCATGTCAATAAATGGTTTCTCTTATTTATTTACTTCGTGTTTATTATGTAGTCTGGCTTTCACATCGTCATACGGTTTTAGTACATGTCAGTACACTATACGGCAGCAGTAACAACGACCACCACAACAATGAGTATTACATTATACAGAAACCAAAGCTGGATTATCAAACAGCCAGAGATGACAAAATGTCTCCTCTACTGTACACGGCTGACTTTATGCTGTTCGGAAAATCGGCTGCTGATATCCAGTCGTTGTCTAACACAAATCCGAATCTTCAGCTTCTATACCATAGTGACACATGGCCTGAATGTCTAGACATTTTTCAACTGGACAAGAAACATGGTCAACAAAGAATACATTTAAGCTATAAGAAAATCATGGGAAATAAATTGAATGGCGGTAATACCATGAAGGACATGAATACTTGTGTCATACTTGACGTCAGGTCACTTGCTGGTAATTTGAACTGGACACGGGGACTATTGTACGACTTGGGGAAGTAACCTAGAAAACTCATGACGATTCTCCCTACTTTTCACCCTCGCAGTAATGTGCACAGGTTCTACTTATCCAGAAAATCAGGTGGCAGAGAATTTCTGCATGTTAGATAGACAGTGGACGAAGCACAACTTGCACTACTAAATTGCGTAAATGAAAATGAGGGAACTGCACCGTTGTAAACCAACATGTAGACTCTACAGAAGGTCTATGAACGTCAGAATTATATCGAAAACAACTACGAAAGCTCGGATAGACAGCGGGTACAGTAAAGCACTGCACGGATAAATTTTGTGGCAGGACGACGGCAGAGAAGACAAGGAAACAGACCTGGCGATGAGTGGAACCCCAAAAGCGGAAACGGAGGAATTGATTCTGGCAGCAAAGCAGCAAACCATCAGATTGGATGCTGTCATTACTATAAATGAGGAATCGGAAGTAGCTTGGCAGAGGAGCGATCAAAAATTGACCACATCGGATAGACGCATTACAAGCTGAAACACAGAGTTGTGGCGAAAATGATACACTGGAACTTATGTCTCAAATACCATCTGTCACTGCTGAAGAACTAGTGAGATCATTAGTCAGAAGAAAGTGATCGAAAATGAACAAGTCAAATTATTGTGAGGTTTCCGATTTCAGGCTACTTGAACACCGGAACACGATATTCCGGAAGTCACTATTATGCGGAGAAAGGAAGTGTAGATCGTGAGCATTACTATTAAAAGATACTACAGAATCGGCGAAAAAGAGCTGGACTAATCCCCTGCCGAAAAAATACGAAATAGAGTGTAATAATCCCATATTTATGTATTTAGCGTCGCCTTTTGTGCAGTTAAATACCAATAACTGCTTCTCTAATGTCTGGAAGGATTTGGGAAAACTGGAGGAAACTAAAATATAACAACTATCAACTTTCAGTGCTGAGTCGTACGTACCAGAATAATGTATCCTCAATTCGGCTCACTGTTCTAAAAATCGTGGTTAAATGAATCTTTCACAGTCCTATCATAGAGTTTGTTAAGATAAAAGCCTTCATCTCAGGTTTGAAATTATGCTGTATGTCACGATCCTCTATCAGTTCTTTCGGAACTCTGTGGAAAATATGTGCCGCAGAATAGTACACACTTTTCTGAATTTAAGAAAAGGAAGCACTCAATTTGTATGGATTGCTTCTACGTGTTGTGTTCACCATATGGCTACAGTTGGTTGCTGTCAGAGAGTACCGGCTGTCAACCATTATCGGACTATTCGTAAATACCTCTAGTGTTTCAGAAGACGGGGGCGCAAAACATAAAGCCTTACAGAAAAGTGACACAATTCAGTGTATGGTGCAAGTTCCGAAACGTAATACGCACCGTTGCGTAGGTGACTAGGGGCAAACGTGTCAGGATGTGTGGACAAATGATCTACTATGTATTGTTGCATCGAATTAGTCCTCACTGAACAGATTTCCAAAGCGAGCTACAGTTGTACCTTCCGGGAAATTCGGACCAGCGATTTCAATGAATTGCAAGCGCGTATTGACATTTGTCGTGTCACAGATAGTGCCAGTATTGACCACCTGTTATGTGAGCTACAAACGGGTAGAGATGCTATATGCAGTGATATGTGCCAGTTTTCTATTTGTTTTGTAATTTTCGCTGAGTCTACTGAAATCTGAGAGGTACTTACGGATCATATAGGAGCAGGTATACTGCAACGCCAAAAGGGTTATTAAACGGTAGCCTTAAAGAGATGCAGGAATTAACACGTGACTTGATATGTACGATTTAGAACAAAAAATACTCTGATACCCATAGGGTGTGACAGTCAAGTTATACATGTTTTTAGGATTCCGTACCTCAGTCTGTGAAAACGGGCCGGCCGTTGTAGCCGAGCGATTCTAGGCGCTTCAGTCCCCACTGACTGAGGCACTTGACGCCCTCTAAACAATCGATACGTTGTGAAAACCTCTCCAAACATCTTTGCTCAACCTTACCCTCAGATTTCTGTTTGTAAAACAACGATCCTCTACTCATCTATGGTTGATTCTGTATGTTTAACCCAAACAATCACAATTCCATTCACTAATTTTCATGTGAAGCTAAAGAGAGGACAAGAGAAGTGGTACTATTAAAATGAAACACAGTTTAAGTGCATTTTCAGATCCAAATGGTCGTCGTGTGAGCGAGTTTTTCCCCGTAGCTTTTTGTGCTACCACAAGCTCCGGTCATCAATATAACGATCTTGTATATTGCCATACCGCAAGACTTAAATGGAGCGTAGGAAGAGCACCGCTTCACAGGCTCATGAATGTCCGTGACCAGATGTTTTCAGTGGGTGAGCTATCTGGAGAACGTTCTGGCCACCCCCTGCATCAAGGTGACTCACGACAGCACAGGTAATAGGCACTGTCTTGTTGGAAGGTAACGTCACAGAAACCTAGAAGATAAGATATACACTCATGCTCATAAATTAAAGATAACTGCAGAATGTGGTGCCATACAACGTGGCACTACACAAAACTGGCGCTAATAGCATAGGCACATAGGGAACACACACGACACAGATCTGTAAGTCCACGGTATTGGTGATAAATTGAGAAAACCGTCCCGAAACACATGTGCTACAAAACGCAACTGTTTCCAGCGCATGTACCCAGACATCAGTATGAGATATGACCACCACGCACACGTACACAGGCTGCACGTCGGGTTGGCATACTGTAGATCAGGTGGTCGAGCAGCTGCTGAGGTATATCCTCCCATTCTAGCACCAGTGCCTGTTGGAGCTCCTCAAGTGTCGTAGGGGTTTGAAGACGTGCAGCGATACGTCGACCGAGAGCATCCCAGACGTGTTCGATGGGGTTTAGGTCTGGAGAACAGGCAGACCACTCGATTCGCCTGATATCTCCTGTTTCAAGGTACTCCTCCACGATGGCAGCTCGGTGTGGCTGTGCGTTATCATCCACCAGGAGGAAGGTGGGACCCACTGTACCCCTGAAAAGGCGGACATACTGGTGCAAAATGCGTCCCGATACACATGACCTGTTACAGTTCCTCTGTCAAAGACATGCAGGGGTGTACGTGCACCAATCATAATCCCACCCCACACCATCAAACCACGACCTCCATGCAGGCCCCTTTCAAGAACATTAGGGGGTTGGTGTCTGGTTCCTGGCTCACTCCAGATGAAAACCCGGCGAGAATCACGGTTCAGACTATACCTGGACTCGTCCGTGAACATAACATGGGACCTCTGTTCCAATGACCATGTACTGTGTCCTTGACACCAGGCTTTGCGGGCCTTCCTGTGATCAGGGGTCAGTGGAATGCACCTTGCTGGTCTCCAAGCGAATAAACCATGTCTGTTCAGTCATCTGTAGACTGAGTGTCTGGAGACAGCTGTTCCAGTGGCTGCGGTAAGGTCCCGAGCGAGGCTACCTGCAGTATTCCGTGGACGTCTGCGGGCACTGATGGTGACATGTCGGTCTTCTTGTGGTGGTGTACACTGTGGACGTCCCGTACTGTAGCGCCTGGACACGTTTCCTGTCTGCTGGAATAGTTGCCATAATCTTGAGATCACACTTTGTGGCACACAGAGGGCTCGTGCTACGACCCGCTGTGTTTGATCAGCCCCCAGTCGCCCTAGTATTCTACCCCTCATAACGTCATCAATATGTGTTCTTTGAGCCATTTTCAACACATAGTCACCATTAGCACGCCTGAGAACGTCTGCACACTTACTCGCTGCACCGTACTCTGACATGCACCAACACACCTCTGCATAAGTGGACTGCTGCCAGCGCCACCGTGCGACGACCACAGGTCAAATGAAACGCATGGTCATACCCCGAGGCGATTTAAACCAGCAAACCGCCCACCAGAGCGTTGTTCCGCCATGTATCAGCATTATCCTTGATTTATGCGCATGAATGTAGTTACTACCCTTAACAGAACTGCTGCTATCTAAATTACTTGTTATGTGAACCATATGTGATGGTGCTCTGTACCGTGTGGCACCAATACCATACGTCATGCAGCTGACAATCCTGCCCTGCCGAGCAGACAGTGTGTCCGCCCTATCAGCCGCTAGTATTGCTAGGCCGCAGAGATCCCGCATGGCGCTGAGAATGGGTCTCCTGAACCCATCGATTCCATATTCCCATGACATTCGTGGGATCTAGACCAACGCCAGCAGATATATATCATCCAAGGAAAAACCACAGTAGCGATTGGCTACGATTTACGTCGAATTACGACGGATGCTGCTAGACGAGGGAAAACACGATATTCTCACAAAGAACTAACATTCAAACACGATTTTTGAATGAACTCTAACCTTTACTTGTATGTGCAGAACGTAGATGGTGTTAGTGGTACTGCTTTGGACGACTATGCTGAAATGATAATCATTTCCATATCCAAGCATACAGCAGACATAATGCCAACCTGAATTATGTTCGATGCCGCCTTCGTGATTTTTCAGTTATCATGGCCAGCAATGTAGTATGTAGTGGTTTACGCCATTCTTAGGTCCTCAGCTTCCATTTTTTATTGTCTTTCCATTCCCTTCTCTTGTAGATTAATGGAATCCATTGGCCTGTGCCGTTGGTTGTCCATCTTCGCCTCATTTCTTTCTTCCGTCATATATTGGTTCTAAATCACCGTACCATACTGACCTCTTTGTATCAATAACTTCAACAAGTTTTCTGATTTCTTCATTTCTGATGCAATGTAGTCTTCTGGAGACTGCATCAGTTAGTCTTCACTAATCCAGTAGTCTTTGCCTCTCTTTCGTGTTCCTCAAACTTCACACCGTACATGTGTGCCACTACTACGTTGACTGTAACCTTTCTGTTTTATTCGTGGTCACATTTCTGCAAGGGATTGAAATTAACTGTCGAATAACACATTTCCCTTGTCCTACGTTATTTTTAATATCTCCCACACTTTTTCTATTCATATAGACATTTAAAAGACACTATATTTAATACTGAAATTCCCAGAATATATATAATGCTCTTCACCCTCTGTCATGTACTCAGTTTTCTTTGTGTTTATATTTAAACGCCACTTGTCATATTCGGCAAACAGATTCCTCAACATACTGCTAGAATCGTTCCTATTTTCGTCAGCTACTACCTGCTCATCGGTGAGTTGGAAAAAGTACAATTTATCGAGTCCCCTCATATTCCAACATGGCTACATTATTTTCTACATATCTTCCATAATTTTAAACAAGAGAGGAGCTAGTTTACTACCCTGTCAAAGCCTTTTGTTAATTTGGAATTCCTCTTATAACGCATTACTATTTTTACTGAGCTGATGTATTGACAATTTAATACTCATTAATGTAGGGTATAAATACACCATTAGTCTTAATGCTAAGCCACAAATTCCCTATCTAGCTATACGAATATTAAATGCCTCTCTTTCAATACATGCTACTATTAATTTTTTAAGTACGACATACTATCTACACCTAACTAACCGACCGTTAACTACTTTCAGTCAGCTGATTATTTACAATGTTTCTCAGTTCTTTCTTTAACACTTGTCCAAGAAGCCTTGCCACTTAATATACTACACTGATGACTAAGTTTCTACAAAGTTTCTGCTACCTTTCTTTAGCTCAAGTGATACATCTGTCTCCTTCCGTTCAGGAGGCGGATTGACACCATTTAGCAACATAGTAAGTCTAATTGCAAGGGCTTTCATTAAGATATCTGGAGCTACTTTTGGCAATTTATTAGTAATATTTTCTGGACGAGGCATCCCAAAGATTTCCTTTCTGTCTTGCATCTGGTGGCAGCAGTGCGAACTCTTATACTTCAGTGACTTAATTACTTAAATTTCTGTGCTATTTGTCGCAAAATACTTTTAAGGCCACCGTGTATTTTGTTTACAGGTAACGTATAAATGAGAAAAAGTCTGGCGCAATACACAGTGGCATTTGTAATAATAGCAGGGAACAAAATATGTAAGAATTACACTATAACTGACCAAGGAGTTAAACAAGGTTGGAGTCTTTCCACAATTTTATTCAGTTTACATGTCAATGGAATGATTAAAAAGTGGAGTGAGGAAACAAAAACAACAAAGCAATAAATTTAGGTAACGACCATTATATAATAACAATGTATGCTGACTATCCGACTATAATAGACGCTTCAGGAGAAGAATTACAAAGATATATTTTTAAATTAAATTCAATTGCTGAAAAATTTTAATCTCAAAATATGAATAGAAAGACAAAAATAATAGCATTCCAAGAAAACAATACGTGCGATCAAATATAGTGGTGATATAAAATAAAATAATCAAGCAAGTAAGTGGTTTTACTAGCTTGGCTGCGACATTTCTTTTGATCGTGTTAAGGTATAAAGGAGAAAACAGCAAAAGTTTTGTCTCTGTAGCAATAAAAACAGTATTAAACAAAAAGACAAATAAAAAAACGCAACAGAAATTCTATAAAACACTTGCTGCTCCATTGCTAATTTACGGATCTGAGGCTTGGATAGCAAACAAGGAATAGTGAGGTAAGAAATGAAATTCATAAGATCAGGAAGAGAAATAAGGAAGGAAGGTTTTAGAAATGAGCTTGAACTACATTAAATAACAGCAAAAAATCGGGACATGTAAATAAAATTGGAAGAATTACATAAATACATTGCAACAAGGCAGCTATCTGATAACAGTTTTGCAATGTATGTATCCCCAAAGATGTAAAGGAGATTGTTCTGCCTAGGAAATGAGGGAGATAGGTTCTTAGTAGTAGTAGTATAGCAGTAGTAGTAGTAGTAGTTGTTTCATTCATCTGCAGATTTTTTACACAAGAATATTGGACATGTTTTGGTATTACAGTTTAAGAACAACTAAAATATTTACATTTACAGACTTACAGTTCAAGAATGAGAAGGATGGGACACTTAGTCGATCGTGGCTTTATCGTCCTGCCATTTTCCTGAAACAATTTAGGGAAACTATGGAAAACCTAAATGAGGACGACTGAATGAAGAATGGAGCCTCTACCGTACCGAATACAAGGCGAGCAGTTGTAAGCAGTGCTACTTCGAACCTAATACATGAATGTAGATGACGAATTTTCTTCCCGCTTTAGTTTAAAAAATAACTGCTGAGTGGTAATACATTTCGGTAACATACTTCCATCTCAAACTACTGGGTAGTAATACAGGATGATTCAAAAATATTCATCCCGTTTCAAGAGTATGTCTTCTGCATCAATGAAGACAGTAACCTGAGATTGATTTTAACCTAAGTATTGCACTACAAAATTTTTATTTCCAACAGAATCACCTAGGTTTACATACATACATATAGAACCTTGGGGTCCTTTTTACAATTACGTCTAGGATGAATGGTTTCATTAATCTTTCACAAATGTTTAGTGTATCCTCCATCGGCCGCAAGACAAACGTTTAGACGGTAGGCGGACTTGCCCGATACTTGTGCGAGCATGTCTGGAGCTGCAGCATTCGCTGCTGCTGCTCTGCGAGGTCGAATTTCTTCCAGAGTTGTTGGAAGGGGGAAAATATCGCGAAATGTGTGCGGCCTTTGAGATCAATGGTGCAGTGCAAGATCTGCAAGCCCCTTGTGCAGCCGCTTCACGCTGCACAGTTGAAACTGAACTGAATCTGTCGAAAAAGAGATAGCAAAATGCCTTTGGTTCTTGTGTTATTGCCACCTCGACTTGGGTTATGAACGAGCGAAGGAAACACCTTCCATTTTTCATTCTGAAAATTGCCAGAGATACAGCGGAGCAAGCCTCATTCTGAAGAACAAGACAAAAGTATTAAGCGTGGAGTCAATACAGTTATCATCTTCAAAAAGGGAAACGGGTTTCCTGCCCCATCAAAATGTTATCTCTGATACTGCAGGGGAGCGTTTGCTGTGTACTTGTCGATCGCTTGCAGGCGCGTAGAATGTAAATCAATGGCAAAAAATTGCCGATGTGATAACATTTCAAATGGAACGAATCACAGCATGCAGATAATTAACTCCTGAGAGAGGATGCAAGCTTTTACGCTGAAATGATTATCTGTTGATAATTTCGAACAGTATATAATTTTGCCTACGTTATAACTGTGTTATGAAATTGTCAACGCGGAACATTGGAAATATTTCTGTCTTCTACTTATCGTCGAGTTCACATATGTTCAGAACATGACAATTTTACCTTAACTTTCAAATGTGTATTATTTATCTAATCATTCTCGGAGCATTGTTCGTTGGAATGGTAACGTCGTGAGTTACTGCATTTGCCAATTGCTAACAGAGCGAGAGGCATCTTTACTAGCCAGTCTTAGTCTTGTCAGTAATTTATGAACACAATTCTGTACGATGGGGATTATTTAACGGTTAGCGGGCGCTTCTTGGAATGATTAAAATCATTGGATCGTATTCAAGAAGGATGGGAGGGGATTCATACCTCCATCTGAGCGTACTCATTTACTTGAATTTTCTCACGTTCAGAAATCGGAAGGAGCGATCTGTAAAGTCTATCGAAATGGTTTGCTGAAAATAAAAAAAATATTCATACCATTTTGGCCTTAGAAAGTTTTTACCAAGTACTGTTTTAGGTTTAGTTTCCCCAAATTAGTATAGGTCAATTCTCAGATCCTTTTTTCGGCAATATGTACCACATCTTCTTCACGCAGTTATTACCCTAACGTCTTTGATGCCGTTTACAGCTCATTAAATACATACCTTAATATTTGTTTTCCAGTTAATCCTTTGCGGTGAACATAATAAACCTAATGAATCCTAGTTCTGACATTATGACAGTTACTGGTAAAATAAAGTGCTGTTTTTGAGATTTAATTCTTACTGATCAGAAGTTTTCTGTACGACATAGTAACAGCTAAAAAGGTAACAGTATTGCTAAGCTACCCGGACCTCTGGGAAACAGGATTCCTCCCTCCCCCCCTCTCTCTCTTCTCCCCCTCCCCCCTCCCCCCTCTCTCTCTTCTCCCCCTTCCCCCCTCACACACACACACATCTCTCAGTCTGTTTTTACACGTAGTTCCTTCTTAGAGCAGCGTGCCGTATCAACGTTTTTCTGCTGTGTGGGTTACGTCGTCCAGATTTTGAAAGGTCTGTAAGATACTCAGGGCTACAAAAATCTCTCCATGGGACTCAAAACTTCAATGGATGAGGGAACAGGTGGAAGGTAGAGGGCACTGAATCACGCGGTTTGGCTGAATGTTTCAAAAATGCATGCAGTACTTCAGTCTCTCACGTTTCCCTTTGTGAAACGCCTTCATAGAGACATGCACTGCCTTGATGAAGATATTTCTTTTTTTTCAATTTCATTCCAGAATTTAGTATTGGAATATCCGTTACGTATATGACCTTCACAAAAGTGCAACTACGTCTGAATACAGTGACCTATTCTCCTAATATTGAAATTGAGGGAGCAGGGACCTAATAAACCTCGACTAACTTTGGGTGAATTTCCTTAGTGATGAAATGCTTGAGTAATTCGTATACAGCACAGTATTGTGTTTGAAAGAACACACACAGAACTGATAGTTTTGCTGTGGAAATACAAAATTACTCTGTACGTGAGGTTGACACCTAACTTGTATTATTGCTCTGAAGGTACCAACATAAAAAAACCATTTTCGTTGAAATTCGTGTGCAGAATACGAACTTTCCGCGTTTCCGTTTCACAGTATGAGAGACGAGTATTGTTCTAGCAGTTGAATACAGAGTATCCAGGAGTGGAAACCGGAGTCAGTCATCATTTCAGCAGCAGCGCACTCAGTGCTTCATGTAGGACTGATCATATAAAAATTAGTCGAAAACTGATGATGAGAATATCAAAATAATTGACTGACCCGCATTTACTTTTGTTTAACTTTGGTTCTAAACTGACAACTGCAGACGGCGTTTTGACTTTAGATCTGAATGAATGAGCTGTAGTGAAGACGGAAATCAGTTTACAGAATGAGAGCGTCTGCCGCGTTTCTGGTGGCTAAAATAACGAGATGATACCCCGAATGCTGCCGGTGAATGAGGAAGGAGGAGTCTTTTTGTTCCGTCGCTTTGCAGCCCACTCTGCGTTCCAGTTACGCTTCGTTTGAGACGCGAAACCGATTACAAAGCCGTGAAGCTGTTTGAAGTTGCGCTTATTGTGCGTTCGGCGATATTTCGGAGATAATAACGAGCGCATTTGTTTGTCATAAAGCAGCGATTGTTTCCACAGTGAAGCACGATAAATTAATACTACCAGGGACGGATGTTGCACTGACTGATTTTACAAGGCCATAATCCACCGAAAACGAAATTACTTACGTCTGCATGTTAACGTGATCATGCGTGAGGAACAGATTTGATTTACTTGCACATCTGAGCCACTACTGTTTGCTGTTCACTGCCAATAACATTTCAGTGTCTATTTTGATTTGTTGGAGATCAGTTTGGTGTTTCTCCACATTGTTACAATATATGTATCGTCGTGGTTGACGTTTGGAACTTACTACTATATTGACTGAAATCTTTGCATTAAACGTCTGGGGCTCATAAATCACTTTATGGGGAGCAACTTTTGTTGGAGACAAATGTCTACTGATGCTTCCAGACTACGTTAGATGTCCTTTTATATCGGTTATGCCCCTGAGAAGTGGCAGTACATAGGCTCTCTGCGACGTTCGTCTGACTTGTGTGTTGCCTATAATCCGGCCATCTGCTGTGTAAAACAGCGGGATAGACCCAGCAAAATTAAAGTTCCTGATTCGCTTCCAAAATATCTTTCACCACTTAGAAACACTCATTATTTAGGTTTTCTTGTTGAAAATCACCCTAAGAGTTTATTGGGATAATAGTATGCAGCACACCTGATTTAGTTCTGTGACAACTCGTCCGCTTAGGACCGGCGAACACCAAGCGTCGCTGGAAAGCGTCGGCGAACATTTTGTCTCAAGGAAACTTGGTTCCCCATGATGTGATCTATCACTTTTAGCCTTTTGATGCAAAAACTTTGAAACTTGCTGTATTTAGTGAAACATCAGTACGTCGACGAATTAGTCGGAGTATTTCTTCCTAAAAATTACTGTGGATACCACTCCAGTTATGTGACGGAAAATCTTCGATATTGCTCACTTTCCCATTCAACATATTCACTGAAAATCTTTGCTGACGCTAACTTGTAGCTATACCATTTGGATTTACATCGGTATATACATGGTATACACTTAAGCGCCAAAGAAACTGGAATAGGCATGCGTATTCAGGTACTGAAATAAGTCAACAGGCAAGTTACGGGGCTGCGGTCGGCAACGCCTATATAAGAAAATTGTCTGTCGCAGTCGTTGGATCGATTACTGCTGCTACAATGGCAGATTGTCAAGATTTAAGGGAGCTTGAACGTGGTGTTATAGTCGGTGCACGAGCGGTGGGACACAGCACCTCCGAGGTAGCGTTGAAGTGGGGACTTTCCCGTACGACTATTTCACGTGTGTGCCGTGAATGTCAGGAGGCCGGGAAAACATCAAACCGACATCGCTGCGGCAGAAAAAAGATTCTGCAAGAATGGGACCAACGACAACTGAAGAGAACCGTTCAGTGTGGCAAAAGTGCAACCCTTCCGTAAATTGCTGCAGATTGCTGGGCAATCAACAAGTGTCAGCGGACGAGCCGCTGAACGACACATCATCGATATGGGCTTTCGGAGCCGAAGGCCCCCTCGCGTACCCTTGATGACTGCATGACACAAAGCTTAACGCCTCGCCTGGGCCTGTCAACACCGACATTGGAATATTGACTGGAAACATGTTGCCTTGTCGAAAAAGTCTCGTTACAACTGTATCGAGTGGATGGACATGTACGGGTATGGAGACGACCTTATGAATCCATGGACCCTTCATGTTAGCAGGGGCTGTTCAAGCTGGTGGAGGGTCTGTAATGGTGTGGAGCGCGTGCAGTTGGAGAGATATGGGACGCCTGATACGTCTAGATACGACTCTGACAGGTGACACGTACGTACGTAACGTGTCCGATCACCTGCATCCATTCATGTCCATTACGCATTCCGACGGACTTAGGCAATTCCAGCAGGACAATGCGACACGATACCTCACACTTCCATAATTGCAACAGAGTGGCTCCATGAACACTCTTCTGATTTTAAACACTCCCGCTGGTCACCAAACTCCCCAGACATGGACATTACTAGTCATATCTGGGATGCCTTGCAGCGTGTTGTTCAGAAGAGATCACCACCCCCTCGCACTCTTACGGATTTATGGAGAGCCCTGCAGGATTCATTGTGCCAGTTTCCTCCAGCACTACTTCAGACATTAGTCGAGTCCATGCCACGTCGAGTTGTGGCACTACTGCGTGCTCGCAGGAGCCCTACACGATATTAGGCAGGTGCTTCAGTTTCTTTGGCTCCTCAGTGTATAACGATACTATACGTATACAATTCCATTGTAAATATATAGCGTCGCGGGAGCCGAAGCTGTCAGTAAAGCTCTCAAACCAATAACTTTACAAATTCATGCAAATAAGAAGTAAACATATAAGTAACGTGATCATATCATAACGAAACGACGACCGACACTTACGCTCCAAGATGCCAAATGGACCACATCATACCAGCTAAGACGTACACTTGATAACGCCGAAACGAACTCGTCGTGTAACTTGTATCGCTATGAGTAAATAAATAAAAAGTGCAGCAAAAACGTGTAAAACTTAGGTTCAGTACCGCATTGTTACGGCAGCCGTCCACCAGCCACGTCGTGAGACCCAAAGCTAAGAGGACTCGATGTGTGGACGACATAAGCGCGTGGTTACGGTGCAGCTCCTACGTTCTCAGTAATTGTCGAATGTAGCACATCCTCGGGTTTAGAGATGATTTAAGGCAGCGCATGGGGCTATTATTATTAACGTCTACTGGTGGAAAAAGGCAAACACTTGTTTCCGTTATGTACTCGTATTTGTGTTATCACAGCGTCATTCATATTACACACGACTGTCAGTACAAGATGATAAAATAGTCTGTTGGTATGCGTAGTGTCATCAAAGTATCACTAAGCTGTTTCACGGACAGTAACCGTTCCAGCACATCCAAGTTTTATAGTTGCTGTTTCACTGTGTGGCAGAAAGTTGTCGACGCTGAACTTTGAGGGTCGGATTCCACGGAGTTTTACTGCAGACTACCCACAAGCAGAGGTACGGAAAAGCAGGCCGAACATTGGCGATTTTGTTTTTCAGCAGTCCAAAACCTACGTTAATGCTGAGAATTCACTAAATATGAGTTGGATGAGTTGGGATATTAAATTAGTTATTTATTTTTTGCTGCTCATTTTTGACAAAATTATTCCTTCTCAAGCTGTCGAGTGTATCGTGTTGCGAATCACAGAGTTACTGCTAAACTTCCCTTTTTCTATCACTGCTGTTCGTGATTCCTAACAGTAATTCGTTGTTGTTACTCGTTATACGCCACCGAAGAAGGTATGCTCAACCTCTCAGGCTTTTTTCATTATTTTTTATGTTTTTTGCAGGCGAATGAGTCATTATTCTACAAAATATATAAATATCTGTTATAGTGACTTAATGGTTGGGAGCGACAGACAATAGTCAACCTGTTGTTGCTAGGTCCTAACATGGTTAGCTATTGCATTGTATTCAGTACGTTGAAGGTGTTTTTCTTACATGGGGACGAAGGAAGATTAGGGTGTAATTTTCCATCGACGACGAGGTCATTAGTGGTTGAGCACAGTCTGTATGCCAACATAGATGACGATATCCCCTCTGTATTCCTTGTATGATCAATAATACTGGCACAAGTAGCAGCTAGAATGCCCGGCCGTTGCGGCCGAGTGGTTCTAGGCGCATCAGTCCGGAACCGCGTGACTGCTTCGGTCGCAGGTTCGAATCCTGCCTGGGACATGCATGTGGGTGATGTCCTTAGGTTAGTTAGGTTTAAGTAGTTCTAAGTTCTAGGGGACTGATGACCTCAGATGTTAAGTCCCATAGAGCTCAGAGCCATTTGAACCATTTGAACCATTTTGCAGCTAGAATATACTTGTTTTCCCTGGCCATTGCCCCGTATCTTTACGGAGTCCGCGTGTTAATGTTCGGAATTGGAAATGTTATTGGTGTAGGGTGGCTAGATGCCTTTCCTATAGCCACCCTTCTCTGCAAAGCACTTCCCAGTGTTGCGAATGTGCGTGTAGATAGTGACATTGTTTGTCGTGCGAAAGATTTCACGCATTTATAGAGGAAAGTGATATGCACTGCAAAACTTCCTTTTATCCTAGACGAAATTTCTGTCTTTGGAAAAGTGCGTTTTAGATGTAATCACAGAATTATAAGAAATGCTTTAAGTATACTCTATGGTGCCAAAATTATTTGAAATATAACTTGAGGAAGCTCTTGAGAGGTGGAGAAAAAGGTGCTAGGGATGGGGATACCGACAGAAAGACTTCGTAGTTCCGTCTCTTTGGTGACGATCAGATTACTGCAGATAGAGATGAAGACGATGCAAGCTGCATACTGTGTAACCTGAAGGAAGAACACGAAGACTCGACACTGACAATTGACGTGCATTTAACTGTCAGAACTCAAACGATATGACGCGTTCAGACACTTGCGCGTATCTACCTCATCTAATAGCAGAAGCACATTAGACATAAATAACAAAATAAACCAAGAGGAAGGAAGAATAAAAGAGCTCAACCCTGTCTTTTGGCATAGCAATTGCTATATATGCCGCAGAGGCATGGGACTTGAATGAAAGGCAGAGTGAGAGAGACAGAGAGAGAGAGAGAGAGAGAGAGGCTACTGGCATCAGCAGTAGACTTTAGGACAAGAATAAGCGGCTCTTTGAGGATGGACCATGTGATGAATAATGCAATAAGATAAATTACAACAGCTAGCCTGATGAAAATTGAAATAGAGGCAAAACAACTGCTAAGGCTCAGCCGTCTAGAAAGGACGACGACAGGTGGCCAAAGGGATTTGGAACTGGGCTCTAAAACGGAGGACGCACAGATGAGCTGTTCATGGGGCAATGAGAGACAGAAGACTGCTCAAATAGAATTCGGAGGCAAATGGCGAGTGAGAAGCGGTGGCAGCCGTAAATAACTTTTGAGGTCATAACGATGGAAATATTTGCTACTTACTTGGGAATGTAGGCTTTCTCGGCTAGTGTTATAGATGAGAGCTTCTCCAGCTGTCACCCGACTAGCGGCGTCGTGTTGTCATAACGTTTCGACGGGTTTCCTACGGTGTCATCTTCAGACGAAGGTTCATCTGAGGATGATATGTAGGAAACTCGTGGAAACATTGCGACAACACGACGCAGCGACTCGACTGTTCATTGTTCACTGAATGCAATGATCTATTTCACATGATTTAATCACTGCAAGATATCCAATTTTTAGTCGTGGTATGTGCAAAACGAAGCAACCAGTTTTTCAGATCCTGAACTCTGTTGCGAGAGAGACGCGTGTGGCATAGTCTGGCAGGGTGCTGTGTAGTGTAGTGGTAGTGTGGTGTAGTGTTGCGGCTGCTGGCGCTGCCTCCATCCCGCACGTTGTTTGCGCAGACCCTCCAGGGACAGGCCTGTTTGGACACGTCTCGCCGGCTTCTTCGCTACTTCTGCAGAAAGCGGCCGCTGCTGACCTCTTCTAAAAGCACTGCAGGCGGCTCACTGTTAACACTCCCACCGACGAAAATGCCTAACATAATGCTCTGGAAGAACATAAAGTGCATTCGGCCTGATATTTCATATATTACCTTCACAGTCGACTTCTTCGATTATTTTCTGCCTTAATTTACTTGGATGTTAAACCATATTGTCACAGAGAACAGATATGCCTGGAGAGAGGATGTGAAAATGCTTACCTTATAGAGAGACAGAAATGTAAAGGCACTCCTTATCTCATCTTTCGTGACTATCAGCACACGGAAGCTTCTTCCACAAGAGTAAAAATTCAAGAAATGACAAGTATAATTGTAACACCATGTAGGGTTCTCACTGTTAATTTTGCGTTACTCTTAAAATGACTTAATGCTTCATTATTATTTTAGTTTCTGCATAGTATCAAATAGTTCTAATTAGATCCATAAACTGCTGTTTTCTGCAGGACATCACTCCTAGAGATATATTGAGTTAATTGCAATTACATGTGAACCAAATCCCCTCGTACTGTTTGAAACCGGCGCTAAGAGAACCAGCAGCACTGGTGTTGACTACATTTTTATTTAAACACTCACTTCAGAAAACCGTAGTGTAGATCATACAGAAAACGTTTAAATAATGATCTTTAACAAGTGAAAAACCACAAACGTAATACAGGATGTATCGTAATTAAAAGCGAAAACTTTAATGGGTGAAATTATACGACAATAGAAACAAAACTGTTTCAATAAACATGGGTCCGCAAATGAGCCATCTGCCTGATAACTGCGAATCCATGGTTACTGTCTTCAGTACGAAATAGTGGGTGGTCATAAAGTTTCGATCCATTACCAAAAAATAGTGAATGAATTTAAATAATAATTCATTATATTCCTTTTCTGTGATAACGTGGGCATCTTTTTTTCGAAGATGACAAATAAAAATGCTTGAGATATAAGCAGGTGTCGCTGTTGTTAGCGTGCGATTTCCAGATTTTTCTTATCTTGAGGTGCAGCAGCAGTTTACTCGGAAATTTCGAAAGCCAGCACCAAGAAGAACAAACATCTGGTTAATTATCAATAAGTTGCAAAGAACTGGAGACATTGCCAATGAATCACGCACAAGGAGACGACCTATACCACAAGAGGCTGTTCCACGAATCAGAGAAGCAATCGAAAGAAGAGTGACGGCATCAACTAGTGGTTTAAGTAACGAGTTAGACGAGCAAAAATCAACGAGTATGGAAGTTTTATACATTGCACTAAAGAAAAAAGTGTGCGACAATCAGATGCTTCACAAATTAGATTGCGCGTCAATAGTTGATGGTAGCTGCACAGCTTATATATGACATTTTGTTTACTGATAAAACCACATGCGACATGTACGGAATTGTTAAGAAACGTATCTGCTTCAGTGGGGTAACGAGCCACCTCACGCTACTACTGAATGTCAACGAGCAATCCCTGAAACCACAACTTTAGGAAGAAGACATTGCTGACACTGTTGTGTTCCATCTGGATGGAGCCCACACTCAGATTGCCCTAATATTAAAAGAGTATCTAAATCTAAGAATCGCTAAGAGGTGGTTAGTAGAGGTTTAGAAGACTGTAGCTATCCCGTCTTTTGATTTGACACACTTGATTTTTTTTTCTTGGAGATACATAAAAAAATGGTTCAGATGGCTCTGAGCACTATGGGACTTAACATCTGAGGTCATCAGTCACCTAGAACTTAGAACTACTTAAACCTAAGGACATCACACACATCCATGCCCGAGGCAGGATTCGAACCTGCGACCGTAGCGGTCACGCGCTTCCAGACTGTAGCGCCTAGAACCTCTCGGGCACTCAGGCCGGCACGGAGATACATAAACTCCAGACCGTAGAAAACAAATGTAAGTGGTTGGCTGGATCTAAGTGCTCGAATCCAGGATGCACCGTCAGCTACTACACAAGATACGAGTCAGACTGTATTCATGTCTGCTCTTCAACGATTCGAATAATGCTTAGAAATTTGTTGGAGTCAATGTTGAAGTGAAGTGGAAATACGTATATACAATGACAATAAACACGGTCTCTTAATCTGACATACGGCTGGGAGAGCGGTGTGCTAGCCACGTGCCCTTCCATATCCGTATCCAGTGACGCCTGTGGGCTGAGGATGACACGTCGATCGATCGGTACCGTTGGCCCTTCATAGGCTGTTCGGGCGAAGCTTAGAATTTTATTGAAAATATACGAACATGCTTATGGTGTAATGGATCGAGACTTTATAACCACCATTTGTTAGGGCAAATGTATTTAAAATGTGAACTTTTCAAATAAGGCTCTAATTATCTGGACTCATACTACACCCATGGTGAGACACTGTTGTACATGCATAACTGACACTTTTTCTCTTGATGTACATCTAACGCGCCAATACGGTTCAAGTTGAAGATACCGAACAGGGTCTGTATCTTGGCCTCCAACATCACACGACGTCAATCATCTGGATCTTTTTGTCTGGGGTCATCTCAAGAATAGAGTGTAAAGCACTCCCGTTGAAACAAATGAAGAACTGGAGCAGCGAATTATACCATTTTCTCGAGATGTACGTTACAGTCTGGTGTTGTTTGAAAGAATTTTTAACATAAAGAAGAGACGAGTATTTCAGTAAAATGTGAGGACCGCAGATGGAACAGGTCCTTCAATGAGTAAGAGAGTACAGTACTAGCGTGCTGCAGTAGTACTGTATTTATTGTTAAGGTAGGCCATGGATAGCGTAAGGAGCCACCTCGTTCTACAAATGAGTGTCAAAGAGCAATTCCTGGGAGCACAGCCGCAGAAAGAAGGCGTTGCTTACACTGTTGTGTTTCATCAGGATGGAGCACCCCTTCCTTTTGCCCTCATAATGAAAGAGTACTTAGGTAAGGACGTGATGGAAAGTTTACATTTTAAATATGTTTGTACTAACTAGGACAATACAAGGCGTGTACACAATAGTAGGAACACCTGACAGGTACGCAATATTTATTTATTACTAAGCAGTTGGCAGTTATAACAGTGGAGGGGCATGAAAGGGAAGCAGTGATTGGGAAGGGAGTGAGACAGGGTTGTAGCCTATCCCCGATGTTATTCAATCTGTATATTGAGCAAGTAGTGAAGGAAACAAAAGAAAAATTTGGATTAGGAATTAAAATCCATGGAGAAAAATTAAAAACTTTGAGGTTCGCCGATGACATTGTAATTCTGTCACAGACAGCAAAGGATCTGGAAGAGCAGTTGAATGGAATGGACAGTGTCTTGAAACGAGGATATAAGATAAACATCAACAAAAGAAAAATGAGGATAATGGTATGTAGTCGAGTTAACTCGGGTGATGCTGAGGGAATTAGATTAGGAAATGAGACACTTAAAGTAGAAAATGAGTTTTGCTATTTGGAGAGCAAAATAACTAATGATGGTCGAAGTAGAGAGGATGTAAAATGTAGACTGACAATGGCAAGGAAAGCGTTTCTGAAGAAGAGAAATTTGTTAACATCGAGCATAGATTTAAGTGTCAGGAAGTCATTTCTGAAAGTATTTGTATGGAGTGTAGCCATGTATGGAAGTGAAACGTGGATGATAAATAGTTTGGACAAGAAGAGAATAGAAGCTTTCGAAATGTGATGCTACAGAAGAAAGCTGAAGATTAGATGGGTAGATATCATAATTAATGAGGAGGTATTGAATAGAATTAAGGAGAAGAGAAATTTGTGGCACAACTTGATTAGAAGAAGGGATCGATTGGTAGGAAATGTTCTGAGGCATCAAGAGATCACCAATTTAGTACTGGAGGGCAGCGTGGAGGATAAAAATTGTAAAGTGAGACCAAGAGATGGATACACTAAGCAGATTCAGAAGGATGTAGGTTGCAGTAGATACTGGGAGATGAAGAAGCTTGCACAGGATAGAGTAGCATGGAGAACTGCATCAGACCAGACTCTGGACTGGACCATAACAACAACAACAAGCAGTTGGGAAACCACCGCCTTTGAGAGCTGCTGCAAAGCTTAGCGGAACCGATTCGTAGAGTGTCTGAATAGTTTCCTGCGAAACGTTCTCCCATTCTTGTACCAAAACATCCACCAATTGCTTTAACAAAAGCAGGAAATCTGGAAATCTGTTCCTCACTCTCTGCTCTAACTCGCAGCATCGGTTCATTGATGTTAAGATTTGGAGATAGTGCTGGCCAAGGAAGAGGTTTGAAGGTATTATGATGCTGCACAAACCACGCCTGATCCTTTTTGGCTGTGTGTATGGGCGCTTTACTATCTTAGAATAAGGCAATGCTTGGCGGAAAAGGCGCTAGCGTAGTGAACACTTCATTGTGGAGGATGTCGAGATATTCATTCGCAGTAATCCGGCGCAATTACAGGACCAGCTGAATCCCACGGTATAGTCACCCGAGTCACAACGGTGCCTACTCCATGCTTGACTGTAGGATACAGGTTGGCCGAATCGTAGGCTTCTTTTGGGGTTCCTCTTAAATGAAACCGGCCTTATGTAGGAAACAGTGTAAACGATGATTTATCACCACATTAAGACACAAGGGAATTACAGACATTGGGCGTTGTTCGAAATCAATGGGGAAAATTGAAAATTTGTGCCGGGTTAGCAGCCGAGCCCGGATCCCCCGCTTACTGGGCAGATGCTCTGTCCACTAAGCTATCCAGACACAGAGGTCATCGTAACTGCACATACTACCTTAGCACGCCTCCTGTCAGACCCAAATTCTCAAATTATCAACACACTACTAATGTAGTGTCTATTGCCCATTATACCAGATTACTCGTGGCATTTCGCTGATTGCCGTAGGTGTTTGAGCCTGGTGTAAATCTGCACTGAAGAGATCAATGGCCATCTCGCTTCAAACAGAACACATCGAACGACTTGAGACAGGACGTCCATATTCACAGGACATACACATTAGTATGTTCCACAGAAATGATTGGCATCTTAACCACGTCGGCCCAAGGGTTTGAGGTCAACATGAATATCACAGCGCAACACCACCTACCGGTAAAACGTGCCTGCGGCTTTCGTTGTGGCTATAAACCGAAAGTAATGGATCAGAGTGACTTGAGCAGACATGCAGGACGCCTCGCAGACGTATGCGCGAATCGTACAGTCAAATCAGTGAGTTTGGAAGGTGGCGCATTATTGGTATGAGAGAATGTGATGCATCCATCCGGGGAATTGCAGCTCATGTGGGACGAAGTTTTTCGGCTGTGCAACAGGTGTGTGCAGAATGGTTCATGTAACGCCGTAGGACATGAAGAAATGGGTGAGGTCGTACCACCTCGACTACCCCTGAGAAGATCTCATCCGAAAGGCACTGCAGGACAGATCTGCGTCCTCTTCAGCTCTAGCGATGCAGTGGAACGTCATTCAGTATCGTATACTATCAGGGGTGCCATTCCGTAGCCATTTATTAAAGCATGGGTTACGTGTGCGTCGTTCACTTCTCCGCCTACCTTCGACGAATGTGCAGAAACATGCCAGACGGCATTGGTGTATGGAACGACGCCACTAGGGACAGGATTGGGGTCAGACAATGTTCTCAGACGAATTCAGGCTGCGTTTGCTTGAAAATGATGGCCGCACTTTGGTTCGTCACAGACAAGTGAAGCGGCATCACAGTGGGTGCCACTCGCACAACACACACAGCTCCAACTCAAGACCCTTCGGTGTGAGATCCTATTAGGTAGAACCACAAATCACAACTGGTGCGTGTCCAGAACACTGTGACCAGTGTGACCTAGGTGAATGACATCCTGCAACCCTTAGCCATAGGCCTTCTGGACAACACTCCAGACGTCGTTTTCCAGCAAGACAATGCTTGACCATATGTTGCTGCATGAATACTTGCCTTCTTGGTGTCACAGGATCTCAGCCTTTTGCCCTGTCCCGCTAGATCATCAGACTTGTCGCCAATCGAAAATGTGTGGAATATGGTCAAAACATAACGCCAACAACCACATATTAACTTTGGAACCGGGTAAATGCAGAATGGATGGCTATACCACGGGAAGCCATTCGCGCCTTATACACACCGATGCCACCGCGTGTGGAACAAGTTATCAGGGCCAATGGGGGACCATGTGCCTACTAGGCAACATTATACATTCCGAACCGAGGTGCTTGAAGTGCTAATCATTTCTGCAGAACATGCTAATGTACATGTCCTGTGAATATGAATGTCCTACGTCCAAGATGTTCTGTTTTCTTTTTTTTTCTGAACGTGAGTGTATATATATATATATATATATATATATATATATATATATATATATATATATATATATATATATATCTGCGTATGTGTGTGTGTGTGTGTGTGTGTGTGTGTGTGTGGTGTCTGTTCTTATGGACACAGTGGTCATTGCAACAGCACGGAACACCCTAGCATGCTTCCTGGCAGACCCAAACTCTCAGCCTATTCACAGACTACTGATGTAGTGCCCCTTGTCCATTATCCTCGTTACTATCGGCATTTCGCTGATCCCCGTAAGAGATCGAGTCTGGTGCGCATCTGCACTGAAGAGATCATTGGCCACCTCACTTTAGCTATATAACTATGTGGTGTCTGTTCTTTCAGGCATGTGAGAAAGAACATACACCACATATACATACCACACTCTTTAAGTCATCAAGTGTCCAGGTTTTATTATCGTGGCACCATTTATTTCGCAGCTTTGCATTGGCGTCCTTTATTAAGGGTTTTGTAATATCACCCCTTCCATGAGTGTTAGCCTTGTGAACCTCCCGCCATACTACTTTTATCGACACAGTATTACTCAAGTGAATGTTGAGTTCTGCTGTCATATTCGCCGCAGTAGATTAATGTTGTCTGGCCAAAATCCATGTTCGTCGGTCTCTGTCAATTAACTTCGGCATTCGTCCTCTATTCCTATTGATGTTTTACGGTGTTTTGTTCATGCTGTCATTAGCGTCGATACTGTTGTTTGTGAAGCATCAAACAGTGTAGTCGTTTTCGTTACAGATGCTCCCACTAGCCGCGTACTAACGACTTGCTCTGTGAGGAAGCCTGATCGCTTCTGTTAACCGTCGCAGAACAAAGTGGATACTATAATGAAAGGTAATCTCCGAGACTTAGCATGTCAACAGTGCATTGCAGCTGCGTCGCACTACTTACATGTTCGCTTTGGTGGCAACGAGCAAAAAAAATGTACTATATAGCATGGTCTCCGCCACCTGTATTTCATAGTGAAGCCAGTTGCAGCTCGTAACAACGCGTTCGAAGTTATGTCGCAGGTTGGTCGCTTGCAGAGCCATTTATACTGCAGCGTTTTTGCTTTTATGAACGTAAACTTTCACCCACGTCAGTTACCGTTAATGATTATGATACAACCTGTATATGGTAGGTAATAAACGAATTCAAACATGATTTATGAAATATATACTGGATAGAGTATATCATATCTGACAAACACGTTCATAACAGTTCCTGAAACATAGACTTAAGATACTCTGCAAATCTGTTTTCTTAAACAACTAACCCATTTCAATAGATTAAAGGAGGGAGTAAATGAACTTTGATCTATAAACAGCATTAGAATATCCTGGGGAACTAAAAGAGAAGCACTGGGCGCTAAAGAATGTTGTGTAAAATTCTAGCAGATATCACAGCACTAAAATATGCATCCTTTCAAAATAAATTCTTCATATTGAAGCAAATTTTTTATCTCGCTAGCTTTCCAGATTGTAAAATAATCACTTGTTTCCCGGATGAATTTTCTCTCTGATACGCTGCGCCGATATGAATCATCGTGGCAAGTTCAAAGCGTATGTCGGACCAGGACTCGAAGCTGGGACCTTTGCTTCTCGCGGGCACGTGCTCTACCAACTGAGCTACCCAGACATGGCTCACCATCTATCCTCATAGCTTCACTTCCCCCAGTATTTCATCTCTACCTTCCAAATTGTAATAACGAGATAAAAGAATATGAACAATGGCATCATCACGCAAAAGCTACAATAAAGTGCGTAGTAGTTGAAGCTGTCTGAATTCGTGATAATAAATACTTCGTGGTCCAACACTAAAGAACAGTGACAACATTGCAATACGAACTCTTTTATTTGCATTACATGAGGTCGACGTAAATGGTTCGTCGTAGCATCGCCTTTTCTCGCTTATAAGGATGGCTGAGACCCGCTGTTTGCGAGGTTCATGTAATTTCTGCATGGGACACATACACAGTAAACTTATTTAAGTTCGCGCCTGCTGACTACCACCGCCCCTCCCGAAATTACTGCTTTTGTTTTACAGAGATCTTTGTTTCACTGACCTAATTTTGATGATGTGATGCCTGTTTTTTACCGGTTTCGGTAGTAGCGACCAGTATCACAGGTAGAAAAAGCAGTACATCAGATGGCTATGCTGTTCATCTTTCGTTTGGACAAATTAAAGTCCTCCAGGACTGTACTTACGGACGTAATTCACCATGACGCTAAAAACTATAAAATTGGCCTCACATTGACTCACAGCCCAGTATGAAACAAGAAGAACGTGGACTAATAACATTTAAACAGAACAATATTTAAATGACATCAGTCCTTATCGTATTTTTTGCATACTTAGTTGTGAGTTAACGTGAGGCCAGTCTCATATTATTTAGGATCAGGGTTTATTACATACAGTTATCTAAATATTCAGTAATGTTAAGGACTTCCAAATGATGTAAAGGAAAGATGAATCGCATATCCATCTGATGTACTGATTTATCTTCCTGTGATGATGTTTGCTACGATTGAAATCGGTAAAGCTGTAGCAAGTCACGTGGCTGAAATGGAACCAAATTAGCCAGTCGGGGTGGCCGAGCGGTTCTAGGCGCTACAGTCTGGAACCGCGCTACCGCTACGGTCGCAGGTTCGAATCCTGTCTCGGGCATGGATGTGTGTGATGTCCTTAGGTTAGTTAGGTTTAAGTAGTTCTAGGTTCTAGGGGACTGAAGACCTCAGAAGTTAGGTCCCACACTGCTCAGAGCCATTTGAACCATTTTTTTTTTTTGGAACCAGTTTATTCGATTATGGGAGTATAAGTGATTTATTGCTGTGTGTGTAATGGTAGTCTGCTGTAAACTGGTGATTTCCGGAATCAAAAGTTCAACAACAACTTCACATCATGACTTCTAGAAGATTAAAATTTAAAGATAACTTCTACGACAACAAGAGGATCTGAAACAGCGGGTAAGTGATATCCAAACTCAAATATCTACATGCTGTGACATCGAGCTGTTCAAACCGCAAATATGACAAACAAAACGCCCGCCGAAACCCGCACGGCTTCCGCACTGCGAATGACGGTGCAAATTTCCAAATTCCTAACTCATAAACCAGAAATGTGGTTTGCAATATTAGCCCTGGCGTTCGTGCAAAACAATGTTGCTGCTGACCACAAATATTTGCCATGGTAGTTAACAGCTGCGACCGTATGATTTCATTAACTAGTGACTTCGTCGTCATTATCGTAGGAGTTGCAGAAACCATACCTGTCGCTTTGTTAAATAAAAATAAGTAATTGTCCCTGATGCATCAATCAAAATAAATAAGCTTTGGGTTGTAGATAGGTGAGTATGCAGAATAACGTTCGCAGGGTAGCCGCGCAGTCTGAGGCGCTTTGTCACAGCCCGTGCCTCCCCCTCCGTCGGAGGTTCGAGTCCTCCCTCGGGCACGGGTGTGTGTGTTGTCCATAGCGTAAGTTAGTTTCACTTAGATTAAATAGTCTGTACGCTTAGGGACCGATGACGTCAGCAGTTTGGTCCCATAAGACCTTACCACAAAATTTCCAAATTTCACAATCTGAATAGCAGAGTGGTTTTCAGATCAGCACTAAACATGACAAAATAAAAGTCTGTAAAAGACTTATAAAAAGACTGAAAGTGTTGACCACTGATAAAATAATCAGAGTCCCCACTAAAAAATCCGAAAAAGTATCAACTCTGTATAATTTTGTTCTACATTTGAACCAGTTCAAAACACATAAATTACAAATTTCATTGAATCTCAGACAAAATAATTCTAAGTGTTGACAGTAGAGGGTCAAAGATAGAATAAGATATACTTCAAATGACCTTCGGTGTCATATTACAGCTGATGCAATTGTGCATGGAATACTGAACGTCGCTAGTGACATGTGGCAACGTCACCAAAGGGAAGAGAGTGGATTGGGGGAGGGGGGGGGATGAGGAAGGTTGAGGAGGACGTCCACTGGGAATCAAGCCCCATCCCACCTCCTGTGTTGCTCTCATCCAATAGGAAACATTTAAGTTCTGCGTTCTCCAAAAGTGTCTAACCGTAGGAGGGTATCGCATAGGGGTGATGCTGGTATTGAATCGGTGTTGCACTGGCTTCGGGCCAATGTCACTGTTGCTCTCCATTTGAGGCCTGTGCTGTGTGAGAAGCATATCACCTACTGTGCTGCCTAATCTTGGTGTACACGTGTTGCAATTTTTTCACAAACATAGGTTCCTTTAAAAAGCCGCCGGCACGTGTATCCTTGACACCCTATATGTGATGTGAGATAGGATGCTGGGTAAAGAGACAAGGTCGCTTCGCTATGCATCTTCCAATGCGTGTATTGCAGCATCTCTGTGAGAATGAATGAAGTTATTCTACATTAATAACGAATTGCAATCGATACCATAATTTCCTGCAAATGTTTTTAAAACTTTGCTAAATTATATGTTAACAGCTGTCGATAAATCGCTCAACTAGTCGCATGAGAACTTTCAAAGGCTAATCATATCGTAAATAATGCTGTTATGCAGTAGCTGATCAGTCTTTCACCAAACGTTTAGTAAATGAAAGATGAAGTAGTGAGAAAGACACTGTGAAATATTTCATTAGTAGCTGCAGGCTGGTAGCTACGAATGTGGTGACATGTGGGTCATAATTACATCTAAGGAGATATGAGAAGAGACTAGCCAATCTTATCTGAAATCTGCATCACACAGTGGTAACGACTGTAGCAGTTGGGGCGTGTCACTACACCAGCACAAGTATCTTCTTATGGGCAATACAACGAGGTGCCAGGTTTTAGTGAAACATGTGTGCCTTGCGGCGATATAAATATATCTGGGTTTTGAAGCAGAGGCATTCTTGTATACAGAGTCCGGCAGCAACACCACAACACCAGAGCCTCATTGGGCAGAGCTATGCTAGCCAACTGCTCGACTCCTGACAGAGAGAAGCAAGTCGAAAGCAGCACGCAGTTGTATCCACGTGCCATGGCAGAAGATGCTTGCTGTGCCGAGGGACCACCAGATCTCCATGCCACCAAGCAAGTAGCACACCACTGACGTCAACATCTGTGGCCCCAGATGCTGCCAGCCTACTACAGACCTCCTGTCAACATCACAGGGTGTCTGTGCAGTAGCTGTCATCCGTAAATTTGCCTACAGTAAATAGAATCATTGAACGACAGCGAGACAAGCCAGAAACGATAGAAGAGTTAATTCAAAGGTTTAGGGGTGCAAAGATACTTAACAGCATTGACCTGACCGCTGGGTACTGGCAAATACCTCTGGCCCCTGAGTCACATCACTATACTGCCTTCACGTATGCTGGCAAAATTTACCATTTTAGAGTATTGCCATTTGAGCTTAACGTGTCGGTCTCAGAATTTATTAGAGCGTTGGACAACATTTTTGGTGAAGAATTACTTAAGAAGCTTACTGTTTGCGTGGATGATGAATTAATTGCAAGTGAGACATGGGAAGAGCATTTAGAGACACTAGAGGGAGTATTAGCCGGCCGGAGTGGCCGTGCGGTTCTAGGCGCTACATCTGGAACCGAGCGACCGCTACGGTCGCAGGTTCGAATCCTGCCTTGGGCATGGATGTGTGTGATGTCCTTAGGTTAGTTAGGTTTAATTAGTTCTAAGTTCTAGGCGACTGATGACCTCAGAAGTTAAGTCGCATAGTGCTCAGAGCCATTTTTGAGGGAGTATTGCAGGCATTTGAGGAAGCTGAGGTGACAGCAGACTTGGATAAGCCAGAATTTGGTAAATCCCAGATAAAATTCTTGGGCCTTATAATTATGAAAGAGGGTATTTATCCTGACCCAAGTAAGCTTGAGACAATTAGGCAATTTCCAGTTCCTCGTAACTAACGGCAACTGAGAGCATTCTTCAGTGTCTGTTTGTTGTATAGAAAATTCCTGAAGGAACCTGTACTCACTGCCCCGAAAATTGAGGACACTTACCAAAGCCAAAATGACCTGGCACTAGAATAACTAATGTCAAGAAGAATTTAAAAGGATTAAAGAAGCCTTGTGTAATGCAGATATATTTTGCCATCCTGATTTCCCCGGAGACTTTTATTTGGAAGCAGATAGCTCAGAGTGTGACCTAGGCATACACTTATACCACATCGAGAAAGAAGGAGATTCCGAGGTGATAAAGACTATAGCCTTTGGTAGCAGAAGCTTGAATGCATGACAAAGAAGACATAGCGTTACAGAGAAAGAGGCACTGGCTGTCGTGTGGCGTTTTAAACGATTTCGATATTGTCTAGCAGGACGACGTGTAAAGGTGGTCACGGACCACAAAGCTCTAAAATTCTTAACTACAAATAAACTGAGACACAGCCGCTTGATAAGATGGGCATTGGCATTGCAAGATTATGACTTCGAAGTGATATATACAAGCTTGCTAAATCACATGCCATACCTGATGTGTTATCAAGGCTGCCACTCGGTTCTTGGGGAACAGCCATGAGCAGACCAGAAGGAGGAGAAGTTCGAATAAATTTAATGAAGGGAGTACAGCATGAAGATTTTGTGAAGAGGTTCTTGAGCAACATTTGTGGAGAGCAAAGCAGGGCGAAAAAATGAAATTAATCAAGACGACGTGCAGATGTTCTGGTAAAGAAAAGATTAGGACATACTATTATATCCACCAGGGAATACTGACAGGAGAAGAAGAAAGGATGAAGAGAACTGGAAATTATGTGTACCAGAGCATATAATAGACAAGTTGATGTGGTACACACATTATAGCAATGCCCGTTATGGACCTAAGAAATGCCTTGAGAAACTGCAATTCGAGTGCATCTTCAACATGGGAAGACATGCATGCAAGTTGCTGAGCACTTGTAACAACTGTCAGAAAACTAAAACTACCACTGTTCAACATAAAGGTTACCTTCATTCGGTCATAGCAAAAGCAGTTAGACATATCGTGGCAGTGGACCTGTTCGGTCCCTTGCCTGCGGCAAAAGGGAATTGCACCCAAATTCTAGTTGCAGAAGAAATAGTATCTAAATTTGTGAAGTTTTATCCATTAAAGAAAGCGACCAGCAAGGCTATCATTAATAAATTTGAAAAAGATTACTTCAGCAATGTATGAAAACCGAAACGAATCCTAAGTGATAACGGATCCTACTTCAGATCCAAGGAGCGGAGGAAAATGTTGAATAGGCATCAGATAGGACGGATTACCATCTGTAGATACAGACCAGCCTCGAACCTGGCCGAGGGATGATGAAGCAGTTAAATCGTTTGTGTGGGACCTGTTGTCAGAGGAAACACGGTACTTGGAAGAAATACCTAGAAGAATTCGAGTGTATTCGGAACCGCCTACCGCATGATTCAGCAGGATTTGACCATGTGAAATCTTACTTAGTCAGGAACCTGACAGCGTTTTTTATGAGTTGGTGGAATATCCACAAGGAGATAACCTAACTTGGGAGAGGAAATTTGAACTAGTAGAAATGAGCATGAGGCAGAAGGCGAGAAGGAGACAGGAAAGACACGATAAACTGGTGATACTTATAACCTACGGGGTAGGCGACCTAGTGTTGGTGAAAGTGCACGCCAAGGGGAGGAAGATAGATTCTGAAATACATGAATTTAACCATGTGTACAAGAGACCATATAGAATTATAAAGATCGAATACCCCAATACTGTGGAGCTGGTATACGCTCAAACCAACCGAGTGTATTCCAAGGAGCATGTTGAAAATATAAAGAGATACTACCCGCATTAAGACCGGGCAACCCAGAGGAGAGAAGTAATCAGGACGATGAAGTAGGGCGTAGCCAGACATAAAAATAAATATGTATGGATGTTTTTTAGTTATTATGTGTATTTGGAGAGTAAAGATCATGAGAACCGGTGTTCAAGTGTCAGTTGTTGTCTTTTAGTTACTATATTTGTATCTATTCAGGATTACGGGTTTTTATGATGGGAAAAGATTTAACCATATTTAAGGGATGAATTGCTTATAAGAACTGAGATACAATTATTCTTTCTAGTGTGAGGAGTGTTAGTATTTAGAATATTGTACAGTGTGTTAGTATGATCTAGATACGGACCATTCTGCCAACTGTGTTAATAATAGATGCTCAAAAGCAGCAAACACAATTTGTAACCAGTAAGAAAGACATTTCTTTAGAGATTGATCTTGTAATGAGCCAACTGACAGTAGATTTATATGTACATTATCGAGTAGAGAGTAAATTATTGTCGTTGATCTGCATTTGTATTCAATATTATTTGTTATGTGTTATGTTGTTGGTCACTAATGTATTACGTAAAGTAGGTATTTGTCTATGAGCCATGCTGTGGCTCGCGTTGGTGTTTTGTAAATTCGGCCCTATGTTGGAGGCCAGACCGTATCGTTTAGTTGGCATGGTTGCAGGTGTTTCTCTTCTTCTCGTGTTGAATGGTGCTCCTCTGTTTTGCAAGCGTTGCCTGTCCCTTAGTGGCGGTTATCGATATGTAGGAACTGTTGCCCTATCTTTGGCGTGACGTCGTGATTCTTCTGGTTCGTGTGAGTGGGCAGTTCGGTTGGGGGCTCAGGAGGAGCCAGGTCCGAGCAGCGCGTGAACACGCCGGGACCACTGGCGGCGCGCATGGACTGCCAGATGGAAGGGCTGTGGTCACGAGGGTGCACGACATAGTCGTAAACCAGATCCTGCAGACTTTAAGATGAGTGCATTTCAATTGAAGTAGAGAGAGACCTTCACCATTGTGAAACCTCGCGATTCTCCAGTGACTGGGGTTTGTGTTGCTGCTCGTAGTGTCGCCGAGGCGAAGAGCAGCGAGTGGAGTTCTTGGGGAAGGCGGATCTGATTAGCTTTCCTGGTCTTCTTATTACTATTTACTGATTTCAGATTGCTACAATTTGTGAAGTTCAACCAGCGATATTTTTTTCCTGCCTGGTGGCCGCTAATCCCCCAGTTACTTGCCCTGGGGGTTGGTGTGTGTAACGGAAGCGTACGTTTCCTCGCCTTGCCGCTGCTGTCCGGTAAGGAGTGTAGTTTTGACAGATTTCTTGATTGTAGGCCGGTTAGTGATACTTTATACTCTAGTGGTAATGATTCCTGTCTCATTCCGAGCGCTCTAAACACTGTATTATGGGGACGTAGTGCAGACCGCCGGTTCCGGCTTTGGCGTATTGTTCCAGCGTTTTATTTGGTTTGTCGGACGTCAGGCAGCTTCAGCAAGTTATCATTAGTCATTCGATAGACTGCCACTAGTCTGAGTTACCATCTTGTGAAGTGAATGCAACTCTTGGATGCCTATCTCTTCGCCCATCAGATGGTAGAGCACTTGCCCGCGAAAGGCAAAGGTCCCGAGTTCGAGTCTCGGTCGGGCACACAGTTTTAATCTGCCAGGAAGTTTCATCTCAGCGCACACTCCGCTGCAGAGTGAAAATCTCATTCTGGAAACATCTCCCAGGCAGTGGCTAAGCCATGTCTCCGCAATATCCTTTCTTTCAGGAGTGCTAGTTCTGCAAGGTTCGCAGGAGAGCTTCTGTAAAGTTTGGAAGGTAGGAGACGAGGTACTGGTAGAAGTAAAGCTGTGAGTACCGGGCGTGAGTCGTGCTTCGGTAGCTCAGATGGTAGAGCACTTGCCCGCGAAAGGCAAAGGTCCCGAGTTCGAGTCTCGGTCGGGAACACAGTTTTAATCTGCCAGGAAGTTTCATATCAGCGCACACTCCGCTGCAGAGTGAAAATCTCATTCTGGAAACATCCCCCAGGCTGTGGCTAAGCCATGTCTCCGCAATATCCTTTCTTTCAGGAGTGCTAGTTCTGCAAGGTTCGCAGGAGAGCTTCTGTAAAGTTTGGAAGGTAGGAGACGAGGTACTGGTAGAAATAAAGCTGTGAGTACCGGGCGTGAGTCGTGCTTCGGTAGCTCAGATGGTAGAGCACTTGCCCGCGAAAGGCAAAGGTCCCGAGTTCGAGTCTCGGTCGGGCACACAGTTTTAATCTGCCAGGAAGTTTCATCTCAGCGCACACTCCGCTGCAGAGTGAAAATCTCATTCTGGAAACACCCCCCGGCTGTGGCTAAGCCATGTCTCCGCAATATCCTTTCTTTCAGGAGTGCTAGTTCTGCAAGGTTCGCAGGAGAGCTTCTGTAAAGTTTGGAAGGTAGGAGACGAGGTACTGGTAGAAGTAAAGCTGTGAGTACCGGGCGTGAGTCGTGCTTCGGTAGCTCAGATGGTAGAGCACTTGCCCGCGAAAGGCAAAGGTCCCGAGTTCGAGTGTCGGTCGGGCACACAGTTTTAATCTGCCAGGAAGTTTCATATCAGCGCACACTCCGCTGCAGAGTGAAAATCTCATTCTGGAATAGTGAAATTTGTAAATTTGGCTGTTTTCCATTGTATTGAAATCACTGATTATTCAGTTCACATGAATGGTCTGGACATAAGAAAATATACCTTTCTCCTTTTACAAAGGAGCCAGACAGTGTCCGAAACACGTAGATTCCTTCCTACATCTAGATGAAAAAATGTCCTGTCTACTTTCCGTCCAATTGCCGAAATATTATCGTAAGAGGCATTTTTGCTGCAGATGTCTCAACTCTTACACTGAACACAATTATCTATAATGACAGCCGCGCGGGATTAGCCGAGCGGTCTGAGGCACTGCAGTCATGGACTGTGCGGCTGGTCCCGGTGGAGGTTCGAGTCCTCCCTCGGGCATGGGTGTGTGTGTTTGTCCTTAGGATAATTTAGGTTAAGTAGTGTGTAAGCTTAGGGACTGATGACCTTAGCAGTTAAGTCCCATATGATCTCACACACATCTATAATGACACCTGTTTGCTAGAGCCAGGAACTCGTACGTGTTGAAATGCCTACCCAGGATGAGAAGTTGTTAAAATTTAAGAACGCTCACCATCAGGAACACTATCCCAATGTTGTATGGCCTTGACCTGTGTCTGCCGCTTGCCACTGCAGGAGTATATAAAATCCGATGCACTTGTCGCCAAGTGTACATATAACCTACAAAAAGAAGCAATAACATCCGCCTCAAACAACACAAGAGCAACTGTTGCCTGGGTAAGACAGAGAAATCAGCAGAATCAGATCACACACTAGGACTGGGAAACCATCAAATTCGTTTCTCTTACTCTGTGGTTGCAGCAAGATTTAATAATTACTTCCCTAGCATATACAAAGCGGCCACAGAAAATCAAAAGCACGAAAACAAGTTCAACTGAAAAGAATAAAGATTTAAATTAGACAAGTTTTGGGTCCCAGTTCCAAATACACAGCGCCCTTTCCCACTGCATGCTCCATTGCATACATCAACGAGTCTCCGTGATTTTAGGCAGTGGTCTGATGACGTCACGAAATGACTGTTGCGTGGACACATAGAAACAGTTCGGCTTTCTTGCTTGTTTGAGTACTTAACTGCTTTCTGCCTCGTTAAAGCCTGTAATGAAATCTCCAGCAGTGGAAGACGAAAGGTTCTGCTTTCTGACTGATCTTTTCTGTTACCGCTTGACTATTCTTTCACTACCGTGTACAGACATCGAATAATCACTATTGGTTGACAGCAAAGTGGAAGAGACGAGGGGAGGGGAAGGGAGGAAGGGTGGCAGGTGATTTACCACATATTGTGAATGAACTTCAGTATGTGACAAGCTCAATTGAAGCTCATCTCGAACTGTCTTTGACCATCTACTCCCGAACACTTCTAGAATAATCAGAGTCCTCACTAAACCACCAAGCCAAATATTTAGTAGTGTTGCAACTATCCCCTCGAAAAACATCTGATTTCTTAAATTCATACAGGTAGATCATAACCCACAGCAGCATAGAGCCTGTCTTTTCAACTGTGCCCAACCAACTGCAAAAAAATCAAGGTGGTGGCCAGTAACTTTCTTAAGTTTGGTCCTATTAGCCCTGGAAAGCCCAAGAATTCACGTCATTTGAAGTGTCAAAGATTCACCGGTCTTATTAACACCTCTTTATGCAGAAATACAATCTTAAAACTACACATGCCATTAGAAACACACTAAAAAAGTGATTAAAGTGACATATTAGACCTAACATGTTACACTTAATAGTCCATAAAATAGCTTACTTACAAAGCTAAGTGAAATACTTTCATAATCAATTGCAGTGATCAGTGTTTAATCTTTGTTCACTGTGTTTCGAATTATTATAGTACACACATGTATGGCCTGTCTATCTAGCAGGAAATGACTTTCTGTTTTCACTGCATCAATCTAAATTCATGTACTAATATTTAAACTGTAGGAGAAACTAAAAAAATTTCTCAATGATTGATTAAAATAGTCATTAAATACACAAAATTTATAATCTACATGTTGTAGCAGAAATGTGCGCAAATTTTCAACACATTTCGCCATGCTGATAGTGTATCTGTTTTGGTTTGTTAATGAAGCTGATTTTAATTAAATGGCTGATTGAATTGCCTCTCATAAATTAAATAAGAATGTAATCAAGCTCGTAGATGTGCATGAATGAGTGATTTAACCTGATGGGTAGATCTTTTTTGTGGACACTTGATTACAACTGTTATTAAATCTTTAGTGAAAAAATGTTACAGAAATCTTCATCACTCTATAAGTAATTACGCTTATTACTTTTAGAGTCTATTTGTATACCAGTTGAACCGTCTGTCAGTGTGTCTATCTCTCTCTCTCTCTCTCTCCACCTTTAAAGAGGTGTATTGTGTTTCATTGTTTGCGCTGCACACGTGCAGATGAAGATATAGCTATGCTGTCCTTTGCACATGCTGCTGAGTGGAAATGAAGTCTTGTCTGGGCACATGCAAATTTTGTCACGTCCACCAGCTCTCAGTGCTTCGCGTCACATGGCCACCCTGACTTTGTGTGAGCTGTCAATGCTATACCAAATGGCGTCTGCTGTGATATGCATGAAACAAATGCCATGCACAACCAAAACCAATCATTTCTGATCACATCGTAGTACGTAACGTCACAGTATGTCTATTTACCTTATCTTCCATGCGGTGAATAAGATAAAGGAAATCAGCATCAACATATACCACTACACCAAAAGTAACTCATAAAATTTTCTGCATAAATACTAAACTCCGTCCTAACAAGCCTTGGAAGGTCCTACGGTATCTACTGGCCACGTGTCACCTTCAGCGCACAGACGTCACTGGATGCAGTTATGAAGAAACATGTGGTCAGCACACCACTCACCCAGCCGTATGTCAGTTTACGAAGCCAGAGCCTCTACTCCTCAATCAAGTAGCTCCTCAGTTTGCCTCACAAAGGCTGAGTGCATCCCGCTTGCCAACAGCGCTCGGCAAACTGGATGGTCACCCATCCAAGTGCTAGCCCAGCCCGACAGCGCTTAACCTCGGTGATCTGACGGAAACTGGTGTTACAATTGTGCCAAGGCCGTTACTTTCTGCATAAAAAAGTAAGTATAAAAGTGTAACGAATTGGTCATTTTCAAAGACTGCAAGTGTGGCTCATTTCTGACACCTTATACAGGATGGTCCATTGATAATGACCGGGTCAGATATCTCACAAAACAAGCGTCAAACAAAAAGCTACAAAGAAGGAAACTAGTCTAGCTTGTAGGGGGAAACCAGGCGGTGCTATGGTTGGCCCGGTAGGTGGCGCTGCCATTGATCAAACAGATATTAACTGCGTTTTTTAAAAATAGGAACCCCCATTTTTTACTACATATTCGTGTAGTACGTAAAGAAATATAAATGTTTTAGTTGGACCACATTTCCGCTTTATGATAGATGGCGCTGTAATAGTCACAAACGTATAAGTACATGGTATCACGTAATATTCCGCCAGTGCGGACGGTATTTGCTTCGTGATACTTTACCCATGTTAAAATGGACCGTTTATCAATTGCGGAAAAGGTCGATTTCCTGTTGATATATGGCTATTGTGATCAAAATGCCCACGCGTGTGCTATGTGTGCTGCTCGATATCCCGGACGACAGCATCCATGTGTCCGGACCGTTCGCCGGATAGTTACGTTATTTAAGGAAACAGGAAGTGTTCAGCCACATGTGAAACGTCAACCACGACCTGCAACAAATGATGATGGCCAAGTAGGGGTTTTAGCTGCTGTCGCGGCTAATCCACACATCAGTAGCAGACAAATTGCGCGAGAATCGGGAATCTCAAAAACGTCGGTGTTGAGAATGCTACATCAACATCGATTGCACCCATACAGCATTTCTATGCACCAGGAAATGCATGGCGACGACTGTGAACGTCGTGTACAGTTCTGCCACTGGGCAGAAGAGAAATTACGTGACGATGACAGATTTTTTGCACGTGATATATTTAGCGACGAAGCGTCAATCACCAATAGCGGTAACGTAAACCGGCATAATATGCACTATTGGGCAAGAATCGGGAATCTCAAAAACGTCGGTGTTGAGAATGCTACATCAACATCGATTGCACCCGTACCACATTTCTATGCACCAGGAATTGCATGGCGACGACTGTGAACGTCGTGTACAGTTCTGCCACTGGGCACAAGAGAAATTACGTGACGATGACAGATTTTTTGCACGCGTTCTATTTAGCGACGAAGCGTCAATCACCCACAGCGGTAACGTAAACCGGCATAATATGCACTATTGGGCAAGAGTCGGGAATCTCAAAAACGTCGGTGTTGTGAATGCTACATCAACATCGATTGCACCTGTACCACATTTCTATGCACCAGGAATTGCATGGCGACGACTGTGAACGTCGTGTACAGTTCTGCCACTGGGCACAAGAGAAATTACGTGACGATGACAGATTTTTTGCACGTGTTCTATTTAGCGACAAAGCGTCAATCACCAACAGCGGTAACGTAAACCGGCATAATATGCACTATTGGGCAAGAATGGGGAATCTCAAAAACGTCGGTGTTGAGAATGCTACATCAACATCGATTGCACCCATACCACATTTCCATGCACCAGGAATTGCATGGCGACGACTGTGAATGTCGTGCACAGTTCTGCCACTGGGCAGAAGAGAAATTACGTGACGATGACAGATTTTTTGCACGCGTTCTATTTAGCGACGAAGCGTCAATCACCATCAGCGGTAACGTAAACCGGCATAATATGCACTATTGGGCAACGGAAAATACACGATGGCTGCGACAAGTGGAACATCAGCGACATTGGCGGTGCAAATGGCTCTGAGCACTATCTGACTTAACTTCTAAGGTCATCAGTCCCCTAGAACTTAGAACTACTTAAACCTATCTAACCTAAGGACATCACACACATCCATGCCCAAGGCGACATTCGAACCTGCGACCGTAGCGGCCGCACGGTTCCAGACTGTAGCGCCTTTAACTGCTTGGCTACCACAGCCGGCGACATTGGCGGGTTAATGTATGGTGTGGCATTATGAGAGGAAGGATAATTGGCCCCCATTTTATTGATGGCATCCTAAAAATCTAAATGGTGCAATGTATGCTGATTTCCTACGTAATGTTCTAATGATGTTACGACAAGATGTTTCACTGAATGACAGAATATCGATGTATTTCCAACACAATGAATGTCCGGTACATAGCTCGCGTGCGGTTGAAGCGGTATTGAATATCATATTTTATGACAGTCGGATTGGTCTTCGAAGCACCATACCATGGCCCGCACGTTCACCGGATCTGACGTCCCCGGAATTCTTTCTGTGGCGAAAGTTGAAGGATATTTGCTATCGTGATCTACCGACAGCGCCTGACAACATGCGGCAATTCATTGTCAATGCATATGCGAACATTACGGAAGGCGAACTATTCGCTGTTGAGAGGAATGTCGTTACACAATTGGCAAATGCATTGAGGTTGACGGACATCATTTTGAGCATTTATTGCATTGATGTGGTATTTACAGATTATCACGCTGTAACAGCATGCGTTCTCAGAAATTCACAAAGGTACATGTATCACATTAGAACAACCGAAATAAAATGTTCAAACCTACCTACGTTCTGTATTTTAAATTAGAAAACCTACCTGTTAGCAACTGTTGGTCTAAAAATGTGAGCCATACGTTTGTGACTATTACAGCGCCATCTATCACAAAGCGAAAGTAGTGGTCCAACCAAAACATTCATATTTCTTTACGTACTACACGAATATGTAATAAAAATGGGGGTTCCTATCTAAAAAAACGCAGTTGATATGCGTTTGACCTATGGCAGCGCCATCTAGCGGGCCAATCATAGCGCCATCTGGTTTCCCCCTTCAAGCTAGACAAGTTTCGTTCTTTGTAGCGTTTTCGTTTGATGCTTATTTCGTGAGATATTTGGCCCTGTCACGATCAATGGACCACCCTGTATACTAAATATGTATGAAATTTTTAGAAGCAATACTCTTAAAGCTAACTGGAATACACGTAATAGTACAAAAGACATATAAATACATGAAAAACTAACCTCATTTATACCTTTTGCAGTAGTAGTAGTAGTACTGATAATAGTTTCATTCATCTGTAGATCTCTTTTAAAGGATGTTGGGCATGTCTTGACATTAAGAACGATAAAAATAAAGTAATTCATATAAACAGTCGTTTACACACTTACAGGTCTAGTAAGACAAGGATATGACAGGTAGTCAGCTGTGCCCTTATAATAGGAAGCATCCCGGCATTTGCCTGAAGGAATTTAGGGAATACACAGAAAACCCAAATTATAGTGGGTGCATGAAGAGTGAAGCGTCCATCCTCCGGGATACAAGGACACTCTGTATAAAACATTTTGGCCTCATTAGGTTTGCCCTTGGTACACAATACTGTTTTACAAATAAATTATTTAATAATGTAAAAGGGTCATGCTACACTCTTCAATGATTTCCGACTCCGAGTCACTGCACACGCTATACGCATTACACACACGCTATTTCATAACATTACACACATAATCAGCTGATGCCAGGACCATTGCGTGTACCGCAACTTTCCATTTGATAGCTTGAAAAACTGAGAATTCCTGTATAATGAGTTCTCAGCGAAGTTAAGCGCTCTCAGGCTGGGCTAGCACTTGGATGGGTGACCATCCGGTTTGCCAAGCGCTGCAAAGGGGGCTGAGGCACCACAGCAGCTCTCACGAAAAGATAAACTCAACGTACCGTCGTACAGCACTGCCAGTCAGTCAGAATTTCAAATGTTTATAAAAATCCCGAAAAAATATTAGGTATCTCTACTTTTAGTTTAAATGTTATGGAGCACTTTCCAAAAGAAAATTCTTTCCAGCTGCTGCGAAAATAAAATAAAACCAACGTTCCAAGAAATTTTGAAAGAAGATTCTTTTTACTTCAACCAGTGAAAAAAAATTGGACATAAAATAATATACGAACATTCTCTCGCCTCGCGGGGTTGCCTCGCTTTCTGAGGCGCCTTGCAAGTTTCTCGCGGTTGCCCCCCTCGGGGGTTTGAGTCCTCTCTCGGGCGTGGGTGTGTGTGTTGTCCTTAGCGTAAGTTAAAGTTAGACTGAGTAGTGTATAAGCCTAAGGAGCGATGGCCTCAGCACTTTGGTCCCATAGGAACTTACCATCACCACCACCAACATTTTACAAGTTTATAAATGCGTGTAATACATGTTCTGTCACGGAAACATAAATAGTATTTCGAGATAAAAAATAAAATACCATAAGAAGTGTGAAACAGTTCAACCTGTGCAAAGAAAAATGTCATCGCTGATGACTGTGTTCTGTTTGATTTTGTGGAAACTTGCAGCAAGAAAGTTGTTAAGAAAAACTATGAAGTTAATTTTGGTAACATGTTACCCATCATTACTGGATAATGTCACATATAAATGCATTTTATTTATGAGAGGCTTTGTGTGACAATGGGCGAGTACTTGTATATCGCCGCCAGCATTTCAATTCGGACTGGTCCCCCTAATACGAGTGAAAATATTCACTACATCCCAATTTTTTTTTTTTTTTTTTTTTTTTTAGCTGGACTTTCGCCACTCTCCCAAACTGCCGATATACGCTATACAAAAGTAACTGCAGCTACTTTCAGGTCAATGTTTCAGTTCAACTCGAGCAAAATATTTTTTTGCATTTGCTTTTGTGAAACCCAAGTTTTATCAAAGCATATGTTATAGAATTATACTACAAGACTATTGCCCACAGCAGGCAGTAAGTGCATTTTACACAAAACATTGTTCTTGCTGCAGCAGTGCCTCTGCATTCCATAAAAATTTTTTGTCTGTCACTTTATGTTCTGAATAAAAAAACTATGTGATCGGGGAAGGCAAACATCGGAGGTCTCTGAGCCAAAATATCTCTGAGCCAAAATATTTAATATTCTCACGGAGATCATTCTGAATTTTTCTAGCCGTCGGATACCCTCCTCTGTGGTAGAACCTAAGTACAGTTCTACACACTAACTTTTGGCACAAAAGCGTCAAATTAAGTAATTTACGTTTTCATTTATATCCCTTTCTTGAAGATTCAGAACATGCGCTCACATCTAGAGATTCTGCTCATGTTCCTGTACTATTAATCTGGAATACAGACGATTTGGAAATTCAACAAGGTTTTATTGTCGTTTTATGAACTTGCACAAAATTCATATTAATCCTGGGTTCTTCACTGCTGGACAGATCGGCAAAAAAGTCGTCAGCACGTTCGTTATGACAATTTTTCATTGTTTTCGAATGTATTCTCGCTCTTTACACACACTGACCAGAGTACTGCTACATGTAGAATTGTAGACCCTTGCTCCTGTATTTCTGTCATTAGTAGACACACGTCAGTGCACCATTCCGTGGAAGACTGAGACTAATGAATACACAGTATTGCATGGAAACACAGAGTATTTAGCTGACGCAGAGCTACTGCACCGTTAACGGTGTGAGTGCGTTAACAAAGCACTGAGGGGATGAATCACAATGCTTAGCACAAGCGGAATGCTTGGAGCGGGTGTGATCCTTGAGATGTCAAATTTTGTGAGAAACACTGTAGTATTACACATTGCATAGCTTTCGCAGGAAGTTTTTCCAGGAAGAAAAGGAGAAAAATGTATAAGTGGTTTGTGGAATGATAGATTTTTTCTATCGTTTTTACTTATTTTTGTTGCATCTTTTACCAAATCCCGACTCAGCGTTATCTAAGAAATCCTTTAATGAACAGAATGTTTCGCTTAACCAACACTTTTTAACTGACTTTACATACGTTTGATATAGCAATTTATTTAATCTCCTTTGGCAATTTAGTGTACAGTTTTATGCCTTGGTACAATATGCTGTTTTGAGTTTTATTTTTATTCTCTCTTGGTAAATGTAACTTCATTCTAGGTCTGTTTCTATGATTATGGACAGAGCTATTTGTGCAGATTTATCGATCGATGCATAAAAATGATTGATAAATGGATGCACATACTGCAGTTAAAATCCCCTTTGAACTCATCTTCACAAGGAGCTAAAATACTTTTTTGGTTACTGTTCTTATGACCCTTTTATGAAATTTAAAAATTGCTTTCATATTTTATGCATTTGTTCGCCAGAAAAGAATGCTATAGCGAAGGAGTGCGTGCTAATGACTTTCCGCTTGCAAGTATTTTTGTGTCTTAACATCATTTCAACTGAGAATCAATGTAAATTCATAGGAATTTAGCATTTGTTACAGAGCCGGTAGAAGTGACAGCAACATTTAATTTAACAGTGTGATTATACCTCTTCAGGCTGAAATTCATGGCATTAGTTTCCTTTATGTTTACTGTGGCTTTCTTGCCGATTGACCAACTGTTAACTTCTTTGAGAGTTTCATATGTTTACTCAGTGAGGAGTTCTCTTGTTTTTTGAGGGATTATAATATTAGATAATAAGAAATTAAAAAAATGCTTCTCAATGCAACTTGTGACGGAGATACAGTTATTTATTTCAATCATAAGACAAGTTGCTGACCTATTTTTCACCTGTATCATGCTGGAAGTTCGTAAATATTTTTGTTCTTGTGACAGTAATTTCAGAACTCAAGGGCCTTATGAGTTTCCCATGGAACTGAGGTACTTCAGAGTTTGGGACGACTTCTTAATATCTGCTTTATCGATTCGTTTTTGCGAGACGTTGATATTGATATGGGTACTTTTGGAAATGCTTTTTCATAGTTCTATTTAAATAAAGTCGAGAATTTAGGGCATTTGACATACACATCGATTTCTCTTCACACTTCATCCCACCTTTGGTTTGCTATCTCTTTAGAACAATTTTGTATTTTGATTTCTGATAAACATATTTTGTAGACCTCCAGTTTATGGAATTTTTCCATACCTGATTTTACTGTTATTATTTGACAGAAATGGTTTTTACTCTAAGATCTTTTACAGCTACATCACTTCTTTCCCTGTCTGTATTTGTGGCCACATGGTAAACTAATGTTGCAGTCTCTGTAGTAACCCTTGTTGCAGTAATAACCAACAGGGACATTCTCATGTAGTGCTGTAAGAGATGTTGGTTGACGAGTCACACGAGTAACTTCTCGTCTCACCATGTCACACGTGCTCGATTGGAGACAAGTCTAGAGATTGTGCTGGTCAAGGCAGTTTCTGGACGTCTTTCAGAACACGCTGAGTTTCACAGGAAGTGTGTGGGTGAGTATTATCCTTCTGGAACAACACAACACCTACCTGTTGCAAGAACGGCCAAAGAACAGGTCTAACAACATTCTGCACATACTGAGCACTGGTTAACGTCCAATACAGAAACCCCAACACATAAGGCCTGGTTGGGACCAGTCGGTCGTGGAGGAATGCGCCCTACGAGACAGCGCTCCCCAGGTCTACTTTGTACTCACAGACGACCATCATTTTTATGATGGCAGAATCTGAAGACTGCGGCACGCCTTTCCATCTTCTAATTGATCCTCTTACGGCACCTGTCAAGCCGTGCATGTCGGTGCTGTGGCTTGACTGGGAGACGGACTAGACATGTGTGTGTCTGCCCGTAGTCCCACTGCTAATAACTGATACGCGACAGTGTTGTGACGTGTCTGAGCTCTTTAGCCCTCTTACCTGTGCTATGGTAGCTGCACGATCTGCCGCTGCCGCCCTTGCAAATACGACGGGTGTCTGTACTGCGTGGACATCCAGAACCTCGTCTACAGGTGTGAGAATGCCCACGTGACCACTGATACCAGCAGTGTTGCACATCTAACTCAGCACGTCCAACCGGTGCAGAAGTTTTTCGAAGGGATCGTTCTGCCACTCGGAAGGCCACAATCTGACCCCTGCCAAAATCTCTCAGTTGGCTATAGGAAGCAAGAGTGCATCTCTGTGACATGGTTGCATGCTTGCTTCACGCGTCTGCACTACACTGAGCTTTTTGGCTGTGAGCATTCCCTATTAAAGGGAAGACACAGATTGTGCTCTGGTAGCTATGCCACTACTCTATTGGTTGAAACCATTCCCAATATACCTACTATCCCCCAGGTGGCATATGCCATCATCGAATCAAAAACGACGTCGACTTCTAGATTACTAATTATTTCTCGGCATTGTATAAGCCTACATTAATCCGCCTCACAGCTCGATTATGGTGTGGCCTATCATGACGCTGGAACAGCTCAACAAATTGTACGTCAGTTCACGAGTCACGAGTCAGGGCAGCTATCTTGTCCAGCTCACCATCTGTGTCATGTGCTCTACCCTTGTCCAAATAAATTCCCAGCCCACACACTATCGCTAAAGGGTCCTCTTTTGAAAAGACTTTGGATTAAGACCCTAAGTACTCTATCACTTGACTTAGCCCTGTATTTTGTTTGTAAATGCTGCCGGGTTGATACGCTGTCCCTAAGCTCTCTATGGCCTGCACCTCACTCACGCCTACTGCCCAGTAGCATCACTTTAATCTTCCTGGCTTCCAAATCTTGGTTGAAGTATGCTGCCCCTTTCTAGCTCCTAATCCTACCCAAGGCTCTTCTCCACTTAACTCTGGCAGCCGTAGATAGCTCTCATTTAGTGCTGATAATAATATTATCGGGTTGTGTTGTCTGTTTACCGATCTATCTACTGCCTGTACCCAACCACCTTCATCCCTTCCCTCTCCCTCGATTCTGAATAGTCTCTTCGTTGCTTCCTCCAACTGTGCCTGAAGCTCATAGATTTTCCCTTTCTGTTCCTCAGTCCAAATGCCCCTACTGCATATTTTGCAGTTCCAGGAAAGCCTCTTTTGTTTCTCAACGTGATCCCTACTATAATTTGTTTTGTAAGTGGTTAAAGCGTTTTGCCTCCTTAATGGAAGCTACAGCACAATACCCATTGGTTCTAATCCTGGGTGGACACTACTCACACAAAATGAACCCAGAAGTTATAAGCTTTGCTAGAGAAAATCACATTATAATGATCTGCCTTACAACTCATGGCACACATAGGATGCAGCCACTGGATATCGATTTCACGATGTCATTCTGAACTTCCTAAAATCAAGACACTGTGAAGTGAATTTCCAGTAATGAGAATTGAATTGTGACGCAATATAAAGTCGTTGAACTCTTGGGAAAAGGTTACATCAGAGCACCAACCATGAGTACTGCATCGAGTGGTTTACGTGGCCCTGGTATCTATTCTTAGAACGACTCAGTATTTACTGACGCTGAGTTTACTCACGAGCCAAACGATAACCTACCAAAACCTACTTCTGAAGGTCAGTGTGGGCCTCAATTATTTGCAAATACGGCCACAGTTGATCTAGCACTTAGGCCTGTTTCACATAGTGTTGACAGCCAAGTTCAATCTGGTGGTGGAGGTGAACCTCAATCTGACAAGTGGAGACCGCGACCCTGGGATCACGGGTTTACTTCAAACTTTTTACACCTTTAGCAGTCCATTAAAACAACATAATGTACAAGTACTGTAGTAAGGGGCACAACTCTGGCAATTCCGAGAAAATCGCAAGAGCAGTTTTACGCGTCTGTTATGTAACTGATGTATCTGTGCATAGGTACCACACGGTACAGATTATGGTGATCAAGTAATTATCGTTCGAGGTTCATAAGACGAACGTGTACGAGGCGTCGGTTCCACTCACGCTCACACTTATTTTTTAATCTATATTTTTTTCATCACAGGTCATATTACTTTGCTACTTACTATTTTTAAACAAATTTAATTATTAGAATAAACACATTTATACTATCAACAAGTAAATAACTAAACGCATAGAGTTTACCTGAAAATGCATGCCTGTCGTGATTTGCAAAATTCCTTATGCATGTGTTCTCTCCCCATGAACCATGGACCTTCCCGTTGGTGGGAGGCTTGCGTGCGTCAGTGATACACATAGCCGTACCGTCGGTGCAACTACAATGGCAGGGTATCTGTTGAGAGGCCAGACAAAAATGTGGTTCCTGAAGAGGGGCACCAGCCTTTTCAGTAGTTGCAGGTGCAACAGTGTGGATGATTGACTGATCTACCCTCGTAACACTAACCAAAATGGCCTTGCTGTGCTGGTACTGCGAACGGCTGAAAGCAAGGGGAAACTACAGCCGTAATTTTTTCCGAGGACACGCAGCTTTACTATATGATTAAATGATGATGGCGTCCTCTAGGGTAAAATATTCCAGAGGTAAAATACTCCTCCATTCGGATCTCCGGGAGGGGACTACTCAGGAGGACGTCATTATCAGGAGAAAGAAAACTGGCGTTGTAAGGATGGGAGCGTGGAATGTCAGATCTCTTGATCGGGCAGGTAGGTTAGAAAATTTAAAAAGGGAAAGGGATAGGTTAAACTTACATATAGTGGGAATTAGTTAAGTTCGGTGGCAGGAGGAACAAGATTTCTGGTCAGTTGAAAACAAGGTTATAAATACAAAATCAAACAGGGGTAATGCTGGAGTAGGTTCAATAATGAATAAAAAATAGGGGTGCGGGTAAGCTACTACAAACAGCATAGTGAAGGCATTATTGTGGCCAAGATAGACACGAAGCCCACGCCTACCACAGTAGTACAAGTTTATATGCCAACTAGCTCTGCAGATGACAAAGAGATTGATGAAGTGTATGATGAGACAAAAGAAATTATTCAGATAGTGAAGGAAGACCAAAATTTAATTGTCATGGGTGACTAGAATTTGATACTAATAAAAGGAAGAGAAGGAAATGTAGTAGGTGAATATGGAATGGGAGTAAGAAATGAAAGAGGAAGCCGCCTGGTAGAATTCTGCACACAGCATAAATACAAGACATTTCCAGTGGCAGATGCGGACTCTGACCACAATCTATTGCTTTTCAGCTGTAGATTAAAACTGAAGAAATTTCAAAAATGTGGGAAATTAAGGAGCTATGACAGAACCAGAGGTTGTACAGAGTTTCAGGGAGAGCATGAGGGAACAATTGACAGGAATAGGGGAAAATGTACAGTAGAAGAAGAATGGGTAGCTTTGAGGGATGAAATAGTGAAGGTAGCAGAGGATCAAGTAGGTAAAAAGACGAGGGGTAGTAGAAATCCTTGGGTAACAGAAGATATATTGAATGTAATTGATGAAAGGATAAAATATAAAAATGCATTAAATGAAGCAGGCAAAAAGGAATACAAACGTCTCACAAATGAGATCGACAGGAAGTGCAAAATGGCTAAGCAGGGATGGCTAGAGGGCAAATGTAAGGATATAGAGGCATATCTCACTAGGGGTAAGGAAGATACTGCCTACAGGAAAATTAAAAGGACCTTTGGAGAAAAGAGAACCACTTGTATGAATGTCAAGAGCTCTGATGGAAACCCAATTCTAAGCAAAGAAGGCAAAGCAGAAAGGTGGAAGGAGTATATAGAGGATCTGTACAAGAGCGATGTACTTGAGGACAACGTTATGGAAATGGAAGAGGATGTAGATGAAGATGAAATGGGAGATACGATACTGCGTGAAGAGTTTGACAGAGCACTGAAAGACCTAAGTCGAAACAAGACCCAGGAAACTAACCCTGACAAAACTCTACCATCTGATGAGCAAGATGTATGAGACAGGTGAAATACCCTCAGACTTCAAGAAGAATATAATTATTCCAATCCCAAAGAAAGCAGGTGTTGACGGATGTGAAAATTACCGAACTATCAGTTTAATAAGTCACAGCTGTAAAATACTAACGCAAATTCTTTACAGACGAATGGAAAAACTAGTAGAAGCCGACCTCTGGAAGATCAGTTTGGATTCCGTAGAAATATTGGAACACGTGAGGCAATACTGCCCCTATGACTTATCTTAGAAGAAAGATTAAGGAAAGGCACACCTACGTTTCTAGCATTTGTAGACTTAGAGAAAGCTTTTGACAATGTTGACTGAAATACTCTCTTTCACATTCTGAAGGTGTCAGGGGTGAAATACAGAGAGTGAAAGGCTATTTACAACTTGCACAGAAACCAGATGGCAGTTATAAGAGTCGAGGGGCATGAAAGGGAAGCAGTGGTTGGGAAGGGAATGAGACAGAGTTGTAGCCTATCCCCAATGTTATTCAATCTGTATATTGAGCAACTAGTAAAGGAAACAAAAGAAAAATTCGTAGTAGGTATTATAATCCATTGAGAAGACGTAAAAACTTAGAGGTTCGCCAGTGACATTGTAAGTCTGTCAGAGAGAGCAAAGGACTTGGAAGAGCAGTTGAACAGAATGGAGTGTTCTGAAAGAAGGATATAAGATGAACATCGACAAAAGCAAAACGAGGATAATAGAATGTAGTCGAATTAAATCGAGTGATGCTGAGGGAATTAGATTAGGAAATGAGGCACTTAAAGTAGTAAAGGAGTTTTGCTATTTGGGGAGCAAAATAACTGACGATGGTCGAAGTAGAGAGGATATAAAATGTAGACTGGCAATGGCAAGAAAGCGTTTCTGAAGAAAGGAAATTTGTTAACATCGAGTATAGATTTAAGTGTAAGGAAGTCGTCTGTGGAAGTATTTGTATGGACTGTAGCCATGTATGGAAGTGAAACATGGACAATGAATAGTTTGGATAAGAAGAGAATAGAAGCTTTCGAAATGTGGTGTTACAAGAGAATGCTGAAGATTATATGGGTAGATCACATAACAGATGAGGAGGTATTGAGTAGAATTGGGGAGAAGAGAAATTTGTGGCACAACTTGACAAGAAGATGGGACCGGTCGTAGGACATGTTCTGAGGGATGAAGGGATCACCAATTTAGCATTGGTGGGCAGCGTGGAGGGTAAAAATTGTAGAGGGAGACCAAGAGATGAAAACACTAAACAGATTCAGAAGGATGTATTTTGCAGTAGGTACTGGGAGATGACGAGTCTTGCACAGGATCGAGTAGCTGCATCAAATCAGCCTCTGGGTTGATGACCACAACAACAACAACCCAGAATCACTTTGCATCTCGACGCTTCGAGCAGCAAACGCAGTGGCGGGCCCCACTTGGCAGTTAAGCTGCATAGCATGAGACGTTGCTAACGTAGTAAGAACGAATAATGTAGGTGCAAATTTTTTGCATATCACAGTATTTACAAATGTGTTACAAAAATGAAAGTTTGAGTGGAATTCGAAACGTCGCCTCGTACGCGTTCGTCTTCCGAAGCTCGAATGCTAACCGCCCGAGCACCATGAACTCTTAACATCTTGCACATATGCACAGATACGTCAGTTACGTAATATAAGCAAACCTTCTCTGCAATTTTCTCCGAATTGACACAGTGGTCCACTTTACTACTTGCGCATTATGTTATTTTAGTAGCCTACTAAAGGCGTGCAAAGTTTGGAGTAAATCTGTGACGCCAACGTCGTGGCCTTCCCTTGTGAGTCCTATCCCGAGTTGCTAGTGAACCTTCACAAGTAGACACCGAGGAAGACCTCAGTCTGGGTCTTGATGACGATTCTGCCGATGCCGCCATGCATTTTGTGGTAAGAAGTTTTCTCAACGTAAAAGTTTTCTGCGTATGCTACCGCGTCATATTGTATAAAACTACTCCTGGAGAAAACCAACGTTTCGGCCGCGGTTGCAGCGGCCTTCTTCTGAGTCTACTGGTGCGTTCTAGCTACGCAGTGTCCCTTATATTTTATTACTACTGTTCACTGCGCATGCCATTACGTCATAATTTGTCACTTAAGGAAGAAGGAAAGAGGGGAGTTTTCTAGTGATTCAGTGGACACCAATGACTTTTGTGGTCTTTATGTTTCAACTGGAATCACGAATTTTATAATGCAACGAGTAGCGAGCGGAAAAGATTATATATTATTTCTATCTGAATAACTAACTCTTAAATTTTATTTTACCTAATTCTGACGTAAATTTGTTTCAGTTTTATAATAAATTCTAAGGCATTTGGTTTTTGTATTTTAAGTTAAATCCTTCCTCAGAGAACCAGTTTCAAATCCACTTACAAAAACACGCTAATAACTATGAGCTTTTCCGTTTTTAAACAGGTTCTTCTAATTTCTCGCGGTGGGCGATAGTAGAAACAGGGGTAGGCAATATTAGGAACCTAATCGCCGAAAATTTCCTTTCAACACTTTTTAAACTCCTCTTGATAACTCAAACTAGTAAGCTTCAGAAGCTACCCAGACCATTCTCTTCCAAAAGAGAGAAATGCAGCCGAGGAGATACTTATTTAACAACTCGATCACTCTCCCCTTAGACGAGGCCATATAAACTCACCCTTGGCAGACCAAATCCACGTGACAAAAACATTAAGAGAGCAAACAAACAAGTTTGTGAAATTATTACTAAACAAAGGTTATATAATTTTGTAGGGTGTACTCGTCCATTTTCTTTAAATCTGCTGCTCCCTCAGGCTCATGTTGTCGACTGCAAATGGTTGCTACGCCGTGAATAATAAATTCAAACATTAAGTTTCAGAACTTTTATTCAGTCACTTCATAATTGTAATGTCATGCTTACAACACTGACGTACATTTTCCTTAAGTCATTACATGCTTCTTGCACGGAAATTAATAAGACACTGCTCTCTCATGCCAACATGGCTGCCCATTTGTACATAAATCCGAACAATCCTCTGTATTGTCATAAAGGGTTTTTTAATAAAATTGCAATTAAAACTGTTATCTTAACATTAATGACAAATTTCAACAGTTGCACTGGCACTCATAGAGCAAAACATTTATCGAATTTTTCTCATTTAACATTTTAGAAGTGTGAAAATATTCAAATATCAAAATTAATAATACTTTTACTATTTTTATAAAATGCAAAAGACACATGTATCGGAAAATGTTCCTACCAATGTATATGTTTCCAAGTCTCCCATTGAGTGTGGCAAAATAGGTCTTTTATTTATTATTGACAAAGTACCTAAAGAACCACCATTGTTTACATGCCACTTATAAAATTTTCGCTAATTACATTTTAATTTTCTAGTCAATTCTGATTCTCTCAGTTGGTTTGTAGTTTACATACAACAGACTTTTATTTAGTTATCGTTTTAACACAAATCCATCTCAGTTTCAACGAAATGACTTTGACCAATGTACTTGATCATTTGTTCCAGATTTCACCGAATTACCTTAATCCTAAATGTTACTACCAATTACAGGAGTTACATACTTTAAATGGGTTTCAATGGACTGTTACGTCTCAAGTTCACAACTGCTGTACCAAGAACAGAACGTGCAACTGCAGTTTTTTACCCATCACGCTGTGACCTGTCTTCACTATGAAAGTACACCAGCCGCAACACTGCCTATGTTTGTTGTTGTTGTGGTCTTCAGTCCTGAGACTGGTTTGATGCAGCTCTCCATGCTACTCTATCCTGTGCAAGCTTCTTCATCTCCCAGTACCTACTGCAACCTACATCCTTCTGAATCTGCTTAGTGTATTGATCTCTTGGTCTCCCTCTACGATTTTTACCCTCCACGCTGCCCTCCAATGCTAAATTTGTGATCCCTTGATGCCTCAAAACATGTCCTACCAACCGATCCCTTCTTCTAGTGAAGTTGTGCCACAAACTTCTCTTCTCCCCTGCCTATGTAAGGACACGGAATTTTGCATCAAGCACTCCCACACGCATTGTAAACGAAAACACAGGACCTGACACATATGCTGTCGAAATAAGAAATTAACTTAAAAACAAAACTAGATAATATCATATACTTCAGAAACAAGTAAATGCATGAAAATCCACAACCACCAGAAGTCAGTCCTGTGGATTAATTACAAAATAAGCACACAGTAATAATTAATGTTAACGCATATTTATATACAGTCTCGCCACCATTCTTTCTACATCAAGTGCGTCTTTAAATGTAACTCCATTGCGCTTTGCACCAGCGTTCTGCTCAATAAACTGGTGCTGGTAACTAATTTCATGGGCTTGCTTTATTAGTAAATCATTTCCTAACAACATACTGATTCACAGATTTGGAACTACAAAAATATCTTGTACATGGTAACACCATCAATCGTTGCCTCTAGAGTAACTTCACTCTTAAGTGGTCTGCTGTAGCTCCCAGTCGCCGTTTTCAGTTTCATACTAGTTATAAGGTTCACAACACTAGCTTTATTACCGACATGATGAAAGGGAGACCCCATGACGCATCACACCCCAACATATTTAACAGGTACACTTATGATCGGCTGAGTTTTCACTTCTGACCCCTTATTCACTCTGTTTCAGCTAGCAATTCACTCTCTACCTCCGTAAAGCTATCAATACGGTAGTCATGTAAATCATGCTTGAAGACTTAACTTCGCCGTCCTAAAAAAAATCGCATCAAAAGCTGCTTGAACCTCTGACTGGTTCTCAATGAAACTGCACAACTTTCTATTTCAGACTTTTCTGTTAACCTCCTCTGTAGTATCAATATCATTTCCAATATGACTTGCACAATGTAATTACTCGGTTGGACATCATTTTCATCTTTACCGAGCCATTCCGTGTGTGCATCGTCAACAACAAATTGTTCATTCTCATTATCAATGCAGGATGTTCTACTTTCATTTTGGCTGTCGGCAATGTTTAAACTACTACCTCGTCAATAAGGCTCCAGTGTGCCACTCACTGTATTGCAGTAAGATTCTCTGCAACAACCTTCTGTACAGTGATAATTGTGTCAGTGTGCACAAACTCCTTCGTAGTCCTGACTACCGTTTCTGCAGCCACAGCATCTACTTAGTGGTCGCCAGCAGTTAAACTTCGTGACGTCAAAACTACCTCAGTCAGAGCCACACCAAAAATAAGATAACCGTTTTATGTGGACACCGAACCACTTGCGTGATTGCCCAGCCTTAGTTGTTGAACATGTGACTAAATTTCATTCATTACGAGCTTAAAGATTCACCGCCCAATGCTTTACAGTATGAACTCGCGCCTCTTTTTCTGCATTACATTTACTATCACCCATTCTTCACATCCCATCAGAGGCCCTGTTCCTAGAAATTTCGCCTTGATCCGTTTTGGAACCTCATTTGTAAAAATATTTAGTTTCCTTGCTATTATTACTCCAGTGATAACCACGTTTGTTGGAATATTATTAGTAATTATCTACATTTCTCTGGAAACGCTCTCCAGCTACGTTTTGCTCCTCCTGCGAGTTTCTCTCTTCCCGACTGTTCCCATTGTTCCTTTGATACCATTTTCCTTTGCTTCGGTGGCACATAGCGTTTTCCATGTGCTCTAAAAAGCCAAGAAAATCGTCTATTGTTTCAGTGGGGCTATGGACTAAGTCCCACTGCGGATAATCTGTTAGGTATCTCTTTACAGTTAAAAGTTGATATCTCCATCAGAGTGTCGATATTCACTAGTTAAAGCAATTCAGCCTGGCAGAAATCACACATAATCCCGTGATTTTTACTGTAGCATTGGCAGCTAAAAAAAAAAAGCGTTCCGCAACTGCACCTGTTTTTCGCCTCCCCAGTATTTGTTCAACAACACAGGAGTGCTTCAAACGTGACATAATTATTTGTTCAATAGCAGTGTTTCAAACGTCGCGTAATCACAAAACGACGCCGCGTTTAGGTTTGCCCATCTCTGTGCACTGCCATCAGCCTGTCGATTGACGACCTTAATTTTCACGTCTTCTGTCAAACCTTCGACGAAGCAATCTTTGCATGATGCTAATAAGTCCATCACGTGATACTTATTCTCGCCATCGATATATTTTAATTTTAAACTCACCATAAAATGCGAAGCTTTAGTCCTCCACCCCTCCTTGATTCATAACGTAACTACTCAAAGCACTTTTTTACAGATGTCATTTCTTTCTTCCTGATCTCCACCTCCCTCATCATAGCGTTGTGGAGTCTACCCATTTCCAATTTTACGGTGTCCAACCCTGCTCTCACCTATGTCTTAGGCTGTACTAAATGACCTAGAATTTCGGCCACTGCTTGAAACTTATATTCCGTCTCTTACACTTTGCTCTCGCACCCAATCTGTGCATCTATCCTCACCCCCAAATTCTTCTTAATCGGGAGTATAAGGACTGCCAGCTTTTTTCCACTAAATAAACTGAGGTTTATTTTTCTCTAATGTAGGCAGAATCGACAGCAAACGAACACCGACAACGATAGTTCAGGTATACATGCCGACGTCGCAAGCTGAAGATGAAGAGATAGAGAAAGTGTGTGAGGATATTGAAAGGGTAATACAGTATGTAAAGGGGGATGAAAATCTAATAGTCATGGAGGACTGGGCTACAGTGGTAGAGGAAGGAGTAGAAGAAAAGGTTACAGGAGAATAAGGGCTTGGGACAAGCAATGAGAGAGGAGAAAGACTAATTGAGTTCTGTAACAAGTTTCAGACACTAATAGCTAATACCCTGATCAAGAATCAAAAGAGGAGGATGAACAAATGGTAAAGGATGTAGCTCAGTTATACGAAACGGAGAGAGAAATAGTATGCCAAGAGGATAAAACACCATTGATAACACCAATAGTGATACCTCAGGCAGATGAAATATGTAGGACAGGAAAATCATTAAATTTGTACCATGTGAGTCATTTGAAATTGTATAAAAGGTAAAGAAAAGAAAAAAAAGTAACTCTATGCGATAATTTAGTTGTATTATATGTCCGGAAATCAAAGGTTATTAAAGATAACAAAATCCACACAGTTAAAACTTTTAACTTGTACTTATATCAGTTAAATAAATAAAACAAATTTCGTAGGGAGGTAGAAGGATATTACGAAGAAAAGACAAATCTGTTCTGGGGAAAGAGTAGAAAGCAAGGAGAAAGATAGAGACCAGCATGTGGATAGTTGAATTAAATAGTAGTAGATTCTCTCATAAAGACGTAGTGTAAAGGAGGCAGTTGTTTTTGTGGACAGAAGGAAGTAAATAAGTAGGAAGGAAGTAAAGAATTAGGTAAGAAGGAGATAGTCATTTGTAATTTGTACCGTCAAGGACGGTGAACAAATAATTGAGGAGATATTTTTGGGGAATATGTGAAGCTTATCGGCCATAATTTGAGGAAGAAATGTCTGAGAATGCACGTCTGGAGTACAGCATCGTATGGTAGTGAAACATGGACTATGTGAAAACCGGAACAGAAGAGAATCGAAGGATTTGTGATGTGGTGCTACAGACGAATGTTGAAATTCAGGTGGACTGATAAGGTAATAAATGACTAAGTTCAATGCAGAATCGGAGAGGAAAGGAATATGTGGAAAACACTGATAAGGAGAAGGGAGAGGATGATAGGACATCTGTTAAGACATGAAGGAATGACTTCTATGGTTCTAGAGTAAGCTGTAGGGGGCAAAAACACTGTAGAGGAAGACAGAGATTGGAATACATCCTGCAAGTAATTGAGGACGGGGAAAATAAAAAAGAAAAGAAAACCACCTAGATAGGGTTTTAGCGGTCTTCTTTCTGGCTTTTAATTTGGCTTTGTATTCCGTTAAATTGACGATTAATTTCATGAAATTGCACCCTCATTTTGCGTTAGTATTGCTGCCAGTTGCACCATCATATACCTACACTATCCTTGTATATCTTCCACCCCCAGATATCTATTTTTTTCCTCCACAGATCTACTCGTACTCTCCATATTCCGTCCCCCCTCCTTGACCGGAGTCTCCTGACTGCATAATTGGTTAAGACCCTCAGCTGTGGATAGCAATCTGCTTTCACTCAACTTTTGGTCTGCGATCTCCGTCTGCTGCTGGCGTTTTGGTGAAGGCTGTGAACACTGCGTGGTTGCTGCAGTGGTGCCCCGGAGTCCCGGACCCTGTGCCTGGGCCTGTGCTGCGCTGTGCCCTCGTGAATCCGCTGCCGCGCTGCTGCTGTGCTGAAGATAATCAGGCGTTCATTGTGAAAGCGAATAAACTAGTGGTCCCTTCACAACTGCACCTAGTTAACTTATTTCTTGCCTGTCTTGCAAACTAGATCCTGCACTTCAATCTGCAATTGCGACTGTACCGGTACGGTTTTATTAACTAGCTGGCTATGTCGTCGTTGCCATAGGGGATGCTTAACCATACCCGACGCATTCTTAAATAAAAAATAGTTAAGTGCCCTGATGCTTAAATCAGAATAAACAAGTATTGGGTTGTAGACTGTGGCAGCGTGCCGAACAATGTTCCCCAAATATATGTTTTTTTTTTTTAAATTCAAAATCAACAGTTTATTTAACTGTTTCACAAACTGAATATCAGACTGGCGTACACTCGATAGAATGACGGAAAGTGTCGATCTATGCGTGAAATAAATTTAAGTGTGGTCACCGTCGCCTTGAAAAGTTTCTAAGCCGCAAATGCACGCGGGTAGATTAACCCCATCCCTTCCCCCCAAGACTAGCATAGAGCCCGCCTGTTCAACTGCGCCCAACGAACTGCGAAAAAGGCAAGATGGCCAACAGCTTTCACTACTTTGGTTCCCTTACCCCCAGAAATTTCAGTAATTCACGTCACTCAAGGTGTCAGAGAAACTATCAGTCTTTTTTAGAACTGTTTATATAGAAACCCTAACTTAAAACTAGATATGTCATCAGAAGTATGCTGAAACCTGCTTAAAATGACACACTATACTTAATAATGCGTTAAGTAGTTCACCAACAAATATAAGTTGAATAATTACTTGTTTCAATTGCCTTTATCATGTTCAGTCTTGGCTCACTGTGCCTCAAATAATTACCTTACATACTTGTATGGCATGTCTACTGTATAGGAAATGAGCTGCTCTTTTCACTAATTTCGTGTATCCCTAACGCCATTTAAACTACGGGAGAAGTGACGCAGAACTTTGAATAATTGATTAAATTTGTGTGTATTTGTATATTGGTTATGACTCATTAAGCGTACTTTAATTAAATGTCTTTTTTTTCAATGATGCTGCCGGCAATTGACTATAATAATTTTTAATTTATTGTTGTACGATCCAGATTTCAGCCTTATACCATTTTCATGTACCAAAACTTACTTATATGTCAAAAGCCATCAGACTAGTATGAAATACAAGTCCTTGTTGGAAAATCATACCTAGTAATATAGGCCAGATCTGTCATCAGTAAAAGTAAGAAAATCTCTAAAACGCCTCAATATCTTGCAGACTTTCATTTCTGGACGTTGTAGCACACCTGTTATGTGAAACTGCCAATCAGTAAACATACCTGTTACTTACTACGGGTATTCATTATTATATTTTGATTTTGCATTGTAGAATTTTGTGAGAGTAACTATTCTACAGTATATTGTATAGTCCTAAAATGACAGTGGTTTACGCACTGTACGATGTAACCACTGCCCGGTTTTGTGGGTATGTAATTTTTGTTATTAAGCTTTTGTATTCCCTGCTATATTTTTATTATTAAGCTTTTGCATTTCCTGCCATCTTTTTATATGAATGTAAGCCTGTAACCTTGGCATATTTTTTGTTTGTAGATCTGAAGATAGCAATACATACTGTCGAAACTAGTAATCCAGTAATTGTGTTAAGACAGGGAACTGGCAAATAAATAAGACTACAGCACAGATTTATAGATCGCCCCCTGCAGTGAATGATCATATCAGGTAAAGATAAAATTGTATTTAATTTTTTTAAAAAGGTTACATAACAACAAAGCAGAAATTAAAATTCTTCTGGCTCAAAAGTCATTTGTAAGTCTAAGTATGTAAGAATAAAACAAACTATTTTGGAATCTGCAAAGCAAATCAGTATTTCGCTGCATACCGATGGTGTCTGATCACAATTGTACATCTATTTGGCATTGGATCAACAAGCTTTTCTTGAAGGTCAAATGGGAGTTACACCCATTCGTGGAATAAGGCAACAGCAAATTGATTCTTGTTTGAGTAGCTTCTACGACGAAAACATCGATTCAATGCATCTCAGAGGTGTTCAATTGCATTTAGATCTGGACTCTGGCATGGCCGCTCCAAAAGTTTGAATTTTGTCTGAAAATATTTTTCTTAATTGCCAGAGATATGTATAGAATCATTTTCCTGCTGAAATATTCATTTACGTGAAATATTCTTTCTCCCATAATATATTCTTTTTTAAAATGTCACTGTACTGGAAACGATCCAGTTTGCCTTCTGTTTGACTAGAAAAGTCTAGGAAACAATCCCACATCAAGATACTGCCATCACCATGCTTCATGGTTGGAACCTGGCACTTTTTGTTGTTTCTTTAGGTGTTTCGTCGACCTACATACTGCACACCATCAGACGAAAATACATTAAATTTACTTTCATCACTCCAAGCTCTATCCTGGCTCTCATATTTTTTTAAATTTATGAGTGGCTTTCGTTACGTTCAATTGTCAATTTATTGATATGCTACTGGACGACGTTTTAAAGTAGAGATATGTGGGCTCAGTGCATGATGCTGCTCCAGATCTTATCTAATTTGTCTAGCCGATTTTCTTGGATCAGTGGCTGGCTGCTCATAAATGATTCTGTCCTCCTTTCTCGTTGATTTTAGATAACGACCTGACCTTGGACTATTCGCTACTGTTCCGTTCTGCTTTTGCAGTCGACTCCACACACTTGTTAATAGTTGTGATATGTCGTAGTCTCTAGCAACGCTATACTGAGATTTTCCTTTCTTCAAGGCATGCAGCACAGTTTGTCTCACGTCAACCGAGTATTCTTTGTGTTCTGGTGTTGTCTGTAAAAAGTAAAGAAAAATTGAATACCTGAGTAACAATATTTAATGAATACCTTACCAGCAAAGCAAAATCACAAAATACTTTTGACTAAAGGAAGTTGATAAAGGCTGTGGCGGAAACCTTAATGTAAGTGTTTAACTGTGAATGTCTTTTTTACAGTAGGTGGCAATCTGTCCTTTTCTACATTGTTGATATTCCTGCATGTTATTCCGTTGGTGTTGTATGACCTTGCTTGTTTACCAGATATGCAGCCACAGAGTTGTGAGGTTCTTGATGGAGTGACACAGTTATACGTTTTTGCTCCGTTGTGACAGTACCGAAAACATTGCACCGCAATACAAAATACTTTTGAGCGCAACGTGCAGGTAGTTCAATGTGACAAAGGGTGGGTTCGTTGTGTGAACTGTGCGGCGGATCGTGGAGAATGCCAATGGCCAGCGAGCATGTTGTGTGCCTCCTCTCGAGAGCAGAACAGAGTTATTGGGAGCAGAATTAATGGGAGCTGCTCCACTGTGCAGTGAAGAGGCCGTGGCTCTGGTCACGTCGCGATCTGGCCGCTTTAAATCAGGACTGCCGCGCAAAACAAATCTGGCGCAGATAAAAATTGCTGTCACTGATTAATGTATTCCGGCGATGGAAAACGGCAGGTGTGTCGTTGTGTGTGTGTGTGTGTGTGTGTGCGTGTGTGTTAGTGTGTGTGAGCGCACAGCCCAGGAGAGACGTAATTGGGCGCGAGGTAGGCATGTGGCTGAAAAGAGCTGCAGGGGCTGGTAACCCACAGTTCATCTGCCCAAAGTTACGTTTGGCTTATATAGTTTACATCTAGTCATTAGTTTACTAATACCTCCAACCAAAGAGATAAACAAGATATTGGTGGAAAGGTAGACCTACCAGATATCGTGGATGTTGATTGCTATGTTTCATCCTCTAGTTCACATAATAACAGACACTTTCCGTGGGATTATAATCGAACGATTTAGTGGGCTAATCGACATATGATAGGGTGCCTCATTGTTCTTCAAACTAGCAATGTGGGCATGCAGTTCTTGCAGAATGGGAGTGTCCACAGCATGCTCGTTATGAAGTTGTAGAAAAAAGGGCATCACTTGGTCACCTAGAGTGGTGAAAAAAACATCTGGGCTCATATCCACGGTAAACTGAATGCGTGGGTACAAGTCATGTTACGAAAAACAGCTTCATAAAATGACAGAAACAACACTGCGCTGAACTATACCCTCCACACAGTGAAGGTTACACGCCTCATCGAGACGTCAGAGCACTTGATGCCTTGCGTAACAGGCAAAATCGCGACTCGTTGGACCACACTAGATGCATCCAGTCAGCTAGCGCACAACTTTTGTGTTGTCTGGGCCACTGACGGAGTGCACTATTACGTACGTGCCACTCAGGCCTATAGCCTTTTGTGAGGTACTCAACACCAAATGTTGAATGCATGCAATTTCCTTCGAAGTGCTTGCTTGGAAACTAATCGACATGGACCTACATTCACTGACAGTTGTAATTCCACTATGCCATATTCGATCATCTTATCAATTTCTTTCTGCACTGCTTCCTTCTGGCCTAACGTCCTGGGTAAGATTGTACAGAAAACGGTCCATGGATTATTATATCAAAAGAATACTTTTAACAATGCACCAAACCTTGCTTGTCAGAAGCCACTTCGTTGGTCTGGATTAACATTTGGTAAAAATCATTACAATGTTCCACTGTTATGTCCTCACGTTTACACACGTAAGAAGAAATTCATCATTTGAATAGTTAACATTTAAAAACTTTTTTTTTGTAGTAACATTTTTCATTATTTTCTAAACCATCAGTAATCAGCGTCTTCATTATCTCATCTTATCTACTTCATCGAAATTTTGTTCCGAGAATATGAAATTCCATTTTTACAGTCAATGGTGGCTTGTTTCAGTAAAAATTCCATTCCTTACAAGATGTCAATAACAAACTCTGGTACAATTAGAAATTCTTGTTCAAATTTCATGTTACTGTCGAACACACAAACGTTTGTCTTTTTTATCAACCTGCTACTGTTTCTGTTAGCATCTGCAATTATTAATTTCTGGCACAGGCACTTCCACTCTATGTTTATTTTTAAGACCATACTAAAATGTTGTTGCAAAAAAAAATGGTTCAAATGGCTCTGAGTACTATGGGACTTAACAGCGGATGTCATCAGTCCCCTAGAACTTAGAACTACTTAAACCTAACTAATCTAAGGACATCACACACATCCATGCCCGTGGCAGGATTCGAACCTGCGACCGTAGCGGTCGCGCGGTTCCAGACTGAAGCGCCTAGAACCGCTCGGCCACTCCAGCCGGCTGTTGTTGCTAACATGGAAATTTCTCCACCAGAATCAATTACAACTTGTGTATGTACATCTGGGGTAACGATGTCTTCGTACTGTTCACTTCTCATTCCTCCATCCTCCTATAGTAGTTCCTGCTAAACCACTCCACAAGAGACCTTTCAATTTGTTATTTCCTATTGTGTTTTTATTTCTTTTTCAGACACTTTAGTAACCACGTAGTGATGATGTACCATATATGCAACTATGTCTGGCAGGTTTTTCACCCTTGTCCCCTTCATGTTCTTCATTACTTAGTTTTGCATATCCCTAACATCTTGTAATTGTGTTGCTAAATTCTCGTCTGACTCATCTTCAGCTCATGCTATGTCCGTTTTTATTTAATAGAAGCTATAATCTGTGTGTTCCTCTGTGATTAGTAGGTGGCCGTCAATTTCACTTTCGTTTTCCCTCAGAACACTGTTCTCATTCGAAAATGTTTCGTTAATCAGCAGCGTGATTTGGCTATGACGTCAACAATTTACAGAGCTGTCTGTGTGTGCTGTGTGTCGCACTCCTTTGTAAATTCGCCAATTTCATCTAAGTCCAGTAAGGTCTTTCTATGACCAATATTCCCATTTAATCTCCTTCTATGCTCCCTATCACAACGTGCTAGCCTGTCGTACATTCTGCCAAACTCCTTAAGCCAAATCATCTAATTTGTAGATTCGTTATGCTGAGTACTGTAAACTTTATCCACGACCACATTTTGTTTTCAACTGAGTTGTTTCATTGGTTGGCAGCCTCAATCAGAACAGAATTTTACTTTTGTCCATTACTGTCTCTGTTCATGTAAGCAAGGTTCTCCTCTGCAAACGTCTAATCTCAGTTTTTGATTCACTTCATGAACTTCCTTTGTCTTAGTCTTCTGTAATTCAACTTTGCAGAAGTTACCTATCGGCTCTTTTACATTGTCAGACACCACAGATGTTTTTGCGCCTTTTCTATGGGCCGAAAAGATTTCCCTCCACTTTAATGGCCCGTAGCCATTGTGGATACAGTTTTCGCGGTCTTCCAATAGCAGTGTTGTTGTTGTCATCTCCTACATCTTGCAGCGGCTTTCAAATTCACTGAACCCCTCTTCTGTCGCTCTCTCACCATATTCGCATAGTAGTTCTTTCGTTTATTATTACTATTTCCCCAGTTTGTATCGTTGATTATTCGTCGATTGGTATCCTAACTGTCACACTATCTTCATATTCAGTGTCTTCAAAAAATATAGCAAACTAACTTTTGCGCTATTTGTAACCTGTCTTGAACCGCCTGGAAAATTATTCCACAGCTTTCAAAAAAAGTTTTGCTCTAATATTCTGCCACAAAACTACCCCATTCTGCGACACTAGTTTCGGAAAAACCCCTTCATCGTGATCCTAGTATTTATATCACATGACTTTGCAATCACAGATGTTTTTGCAAACACTTTCCTGTTCATATTATTTTAAAATTGGTGTTTAAATTTGTGAAATGTCATGCCATTCATGACCAAATTTGATCCCCATCTTGCAGTAGTTTCTGTCAATACATCATGTATGGCATTGATATTTTTGCTGTTGGACATTATTGAACGTAAAACACGTTTACAATTCTCGTGAACTCGAAAGGGTACCATCCACCTTGTTTGTTGTGTGGATGGAAATATTCGTCTTCCATCCACTGCACATAATGGGCTATGGAATTTTGACATTCGATTAATGTTCTTTCCACAGTATGCCGCTAGTTACTGAGTTCAGATGTGGTAACTGTTAAGATATTTACTGACTGAGCTTTCCATATGAATAAGTTGGCGAGTTTACTAAAATTCGGTTTTCAAATTTGAGATCTTCACTAACTTGGTTAATTTCACTTTTTAACAGCAATAGCTATGCATGCAACTTAGGATGTAATTCAGTGACAGCATTTCAATCATAGTCTTTATATTATCCTCTACTTTTGTTACTCCTGAATCGAGTTGACAATCTATCGCTTCGAGTTTGATCTTTTTGTGGTGACTTCTGAAGTTAAATTACCGATTTCGGTACTCATTGATCTAATGGTATTACTTAAAGCAGACACTCTGTAATCCAAAATACTTACCTTCTCATTCAAAGTCGATTCTGTGCATTCCTTTTATATGCAAAAAATAGATAGTGAATTGTTAATGGGAATTTGAGCTTTTTATTCAGGTTTCGATTTGAATTTAGCCTGTACGTCTTCAAATTCGGTTTTATTTTAATTGTGTTTGTGCCATACTCGGCACCTTCTTCGAAAATATGGTTACATTCTAATCTCATCATCTTTTCTTTGCAATCGTGACTAATGGTAGCTTATCCAATTTAAACTGTTGCACCTACACCTATAGGTTAGTGATTTTTCAACAGTGGATTCCAATGTGTATTTGGCATTCCTTATGCAGTTAATGGATTATTAAATATTTACTTCTGTGTTGCACAATTTCATTCGTGCGATATCAGTACTGCTTGCACAGTTCAGGCTGCATGACATACCAGTTCCTGATGTCCTGTGGCGTCAGGCCATGTGTAAATTCCCAACACTCATATTGGTTAAGCCACTTAAATATGTGATTGTGTATAGTGAGTGACAGAATTCCCGAGAACCCTTGCCCTATCTGTATGCTCAACTGTACAGCCTTAATGTCTCTTTCACTATAATTATTCAAGGATACGAAGTGCTATCAACATATTGTCTACAGGCGTTAAGTCGAAAAATTATCTGCGCGTCCTCAGACTGTTTTAGATCAGGTGGAGATTATACAGCTGCTAATTAATTTGTCTTTTATGTTTATCTGTTGTGTTCAATACTTTAACGAAAAAATGTTATTTAGCATGCACTGTCTAATAAAATGAATAACAACTTATCTTGATAACGTTACGAAAAAAGTGTTTTTAGTAAATTAAGAGTCTCAAATTATCATGAGTTAGCAGGATAATACGCACATGCGGTTTTGAAATGGTTTGTACCTACTTTTATTCCATATTCGTAATGAAGTAGCGTTACAGGAAAGGCAACCATGGAAGTATGCAAACGTAGTAGGAGTTAACAAGTCATTCAGTGTCACAATTAAATCAACATATTTAACAGAAGTAGAAAAAGTGGGCATTAACAGGTGTGAAATTGTGCAAGTTTTTCACCTTCAGATCCCTAGAGTATAGTATGAAGGTAGCGACAAAACGTTTGTGGGTGAAGTTGTCTTTTGAGTTCTTTACTGGTCTTCGGATGTACCTGCTAGCGGGTCATTCAAAGAGGAGGCAAAAATCTTGTCACCAGGAAGATTAGAACCGCAAACTAACGTAGAATTGCCCCTTACTGGGTGAACGGTTTACCGTTTAAGATATCGTTCACTTGTTGATGACTGAGACAGCGAATTGGAACGTATAAGGGGAAGCTAGCTGCAGTCTCTGTTTGAAAGAGCTTCTTGGACTCAGAAACATAAAATTTCTACCTCTGTGCCATCCTTTACGTGAGAATCATTTTGAATATTTAACCTAAATGACAAGAAACTATCGAGTGAATCTGCCGGGTTATCGACCGTCATATGGTTTCCAAACATATTTTACAATGTTGACGATTCTCCTTTAGACTAACGACAGGCATAATACGTTTACTCAACTGATATATTGTTCGTAAGACTGGAAAAGCTTGCACTTCAACGACGCGGCAGCGTTAACTGGGATCAAAAACAGCAAGTGTTGGCCAATGAGTGTTATTCGCGTTTCTGGAACTATAATTTGGGTCTATAGCGTAGTTACGAATAATACACAGATGAATCATCAAAAGAAAGTGGGAAATATATTTGGGTTATTCTCCTCTTCAGTAGCTGTTTAGCCATTTTTGTTTGTCTGCTTTAAGCGATGTGCAAACTGAAAACCTCAATCGCTGGTAGTGATCTACCTTTTTAACGTGACCAAACGTTATGGAATGATGCGCTACTTTGACGTCAGCATGATCAGCTGTTTCGATCTCCATTCACAGTTCAATAAACATTTATTTTAAAAGGTTACTTTACATGTTACGTATAAGTAAATCATTTAGATCTTGATTTTAAATCTTTTCAAAAAAAAATAAAAAATAAAAAATAAAATTAGAACAAGAATCTTTACACAGGTGCCATCGGAGACAGTTTCAGCCTGGCGGGCCCAGTCGCCATAGCAGGATCACCCAACAGAACCCACCGGCATTGGTAGAAGGACAGTTAGAATCGAATCACTACAACAGACTAAAAACTGAGATTACTTTTCGAATAAAAACAGACCCCGCAAAAATTTTTTGAACGAGAAAGCTAAAACTCTTCAAAATCTTAAATCATGACACAGTAGAAAAGTCAAGCAAATGTTTAAAAAAATTTGTACTGAGCTTGGCGCGCTATAAACGATCACAAATAATTTAAGCCTTGAAAATTTTTTAGTTTCTATCCGTTTAAGAAAATTATAAAATGCTTCCTGAAGACCTCTAGTTTAAACGGCACGGATAATAATAAATGTATTACAAATAATTAAAAACCTTAATTTAAGAACAAATACATCTTGAGGTTTAATAACTATGAGCAATTCAGGAGAACAACAGCCAGCTGTGCAGGAACATTTATGCAGGTTTGGTCAACCACAACTGAGTAGAAACTGTCATGTAACAGCCCCTTTAGTGGTAACTGCTTAATGGAAGGAGTATTAAATCCACAGCAAATTGAACTGTAATGAATCCAAAGTCTGATTCAGAGTGCATAACAAATTTACGACCTAAGAAATACGTACACTTTCTAGGCTATGAAGGTGTTCTAATCAATTTGCCCAATATGGGGAAGCCTTTATTAAGCACAAGGGAACCTGGACACAAAGACTTAGACAGTTTGCTCAGCATCTTGGCCTCAAATCAGATTCAAGCGTTAGTTATGAAATACCTAACACTCGCCGGCAAATCACAAAAAAATTGTATCGCCATGTCACACAGACAGCAGAATTGCTCATCAAATCAGTTGTAGTCTTGGCAAATCGCTAGGCGGATTAATACACGCACATTACTTGTACAGGTAGGTGACACCCAGATGCATGAAGTCAGGAGCAAAGCTTTCTACCGTCCAGGGCCACTCGGTAAATCCCATGCAAATAACTTGGTATACGGTCCCGGGCTGCCAACCACCTAAAATCTCCTACCGCAGCCCAACCAAAGGTGGCCACGGCTAGCTGCTCGTGCGCTAGGTACTGCTGCTCACTTCCTGGTTGAGCCGTCACTCCCCGACTGCCCCTCGCCGTTCCGAACACTGATCTCTTACACGCTCTTCCTCTCTCCACGTGCGTCGTCTAGTCTCCCCACCGTGGTTCTCCGTCAATGATAACGACTCATACTGGGGAAAAAGACCGATAGTAGCCCGTAATGGCTGATTAAAATTGTGAGTAACTAACATTCGCCGGCCGAGGTGGCCGAGCGGTTCTAGGCGCTACAGTTTGGAACCGCGCGACCGCTACAGTCGCAGGTTCGAATCCTGCCTCGGGCATGGATGTGTGTGATGTCCTTAGGTTAGTTAGGTTTAAGTAGTTCTAAGTTCTAGGGAACTGATGACCTAAGAAGTTAAGTCCCATAGTGCTCAGAGCCATTTGAACCAAGCCAACTAACATTCATTTTAATACCGCATACTTTAAAACCGTTTTCCTTACAATGACTTCATTGGCAATGCCCATGACGCATTATAACACAAATGAAAACGCAGCGTAACACTGATTACAAAACGTAACATCCAGAAAAAAATTTCATAAGCTGCGAACAACATATATTTTCAAATCTGAAAACAGTGCAATGAAATCTTTCGCAATGACCGAAAAGTGTGACTCAAAAGTTGCGAAGAAAATTAAACAATTTAATAATTGCAGTGCAAGTTAGGTTCCAGCTACTGATAACATGAAAGAAGATGCTGTTGTGATGAGAATGAAATAATGCCGTTGACAATCCAGTTGGGCAGTACCCGCTGCAAAGTGCCCTGATGGCAGTAGTGACGTATGTAAACAAAAATTGTGTGTACAATTCGATTACATAATTATGTACCATGTCTGGTTTTGGAAATATTTCCTGTGATTACTGAGCATGCATAAATCACTATGCTTAATAAACTGGGCGGAAAAATCTCAGTACGATAAAATACACTGTGAATTTTACAAAAAATTGATTGAAATGTAAATAGGATATTAACTGAAATTTCTGAACATGGAATACTAAGATGCATACTTACACTGTTATGCATGCATTTGCGTTCGCTAATTTTCTTGTACACTTTATTTCACAGCTTCAGTCCGATGATGGAATTTTGAAAAGCGTAACCCTTAATAAATAACCGTGCCATCAAGACCTTTCTATATTACAAAGTTGTGCCAGGTATGAAGTTAATAGCATCATGGGTCTCGGATAGCGACCATAGACGGCTAATGGCAAACATGTGAGGGGCTGAGGATAAGAGAGGCAAAGAAAACAAAGATAGATGTTTCAAGCTGAAAGAGGAACAGAGTATGGTAAAACACCTCAGGATAGTAAAGAAAATCTCCCAATGGATGAACCAAAAAAGGTGGAAGAGGAATGGTGTAGATTTAAGAGGATATTAGTAAATGCAGCTGAAGGGGAAAAGCAACAAAGAGAGATGCGAGGAAACAAAATGGTGGAATGAACAAACGAAATACATACAACGCAAGAAAAATAGAGCCTTTACGGCAAGGTTCCAGAACAGGACAGTAGAGACAAGAGAAGAGTACGAGACAAGAAAGAAATTGGCAAGAAAAGTGGTGGGAAAGGAGATAAGAAGGTGAGTGGAATAGTGGTCTGGTATGGTGGAGGAGGATACTGCAGGTTCAAAAAACAATATAGAATGGCTAAAAGTAAGAGGCAGAATGATACAACGGACTATGTTTGAATGGTGGCTAAAAGTGGCCAAGAGGTAGAAAATATGGAGAGACTCAAAATCATGTGGAGGGGGTATTTTGAAGAACTCTTGAACCCAAAAGGAGATCTGCACGAGGAGGAAGGAACGAGGAGGTAGAAGACAAAGAGTAAACAGAAAAGAACATAGGGAGAACTGGAAGATGCATTGAGACAGATGAAAGGAGGGAAGGTACAAATTTTAATGAGCTGAGTGTAGAGGTGGTGAGAGCAGCAGGGGATTTAAAACTACAATGTCTCTATCGACTGATGAAAATTGTATGGAAAGAGAGGAGGACTGCATATTGGAAGAAGGGAGCAGTTATCCCGTTCTCCAAGAAGGGTAGGAGAAAAGATTGGAGAAACTATCAAGGAATCACCCTGATGAGAAATTGTGCAAAGATCACTGAGAATGTTTTGGAAACACGAATTCAAACAAAAACAGAAGGATGAACTAGCGAACAACAATATGGGTTCAGAGCAAGATGGTCCAACGTAAATCTAATTTTTGCTGTAAGACAGCTACAAGAACACCACTATGAATATCAAACAGATCTACTTGACGACCTTCTTGGGCGAAGAAAAAGCATATTATACTGTATGTATAAACAAGGCGTGGAAATCTCTGGGGAGCAGAGGAGCAATCACACTATATGGAGAATAAGAGAAACGTACGATGGGAATGTGAGCTTTGTGAAAATGGGAGGAGAGAGATCGGACTGACTGGAACGGAAGAATGTCTTGGCGCAGGGAAGTGCACTTTCACCACGGTCATGGCAACCTAAAAGCGTGAACACAAGACGTAATGTGTAAAACGCCCCTAAAACAGCACAGAATTACCTCTTGTCTGAACCACACGCCTCCACTCAGCAACTGCCGGCTTTCTGTGTTGTATGGCCGATTGAAGACGTGTAGATTTACGAGGGACGTTTCAATAAGTAACGCAGCACAAATTGCTCTCGGCCAGTTTCGGTTGAAAAATTGCGGCAATTTTTGCGCCACATCGTGGGATATTCCCACTTCAGCCCCTATAGTTTTACGGAGTTTCGACTGGTGCACGCGTTATACGTAGCCTTCAACATGGCGTCTGCAACGGAGGCGTATTCCAAACAGAGAGCTGTCATTGAGTGTCTTTTTGCGGAAAACCAGAGTTCACAGATATTCATAGGCGCTTGCGGAATGTCTACGAAGACGTGGTAGTGAACAAAAGCATGTTGAGCCTTTGAGAAGGCGTCTGTCATCATGGCAACTAGGCCGCGCAAACCTGCTCCATCCCCCGCATGCCGGCCGACTCCTGCAGTGTTGAAATGTGTGGACACTCTCATTGTAGGCGATCAACGGATCACAATCATCGCGAGGGCTCACACGGCTCTGCGCACCCGAGAGGAGCTCGCAATACTCCATTGGACAGTTCTTCCTCCTCTACCCTACATATCGTATCTCGCACGTTCCGACTTCGATCTGTTTGGTCCAATGAACGATGCTTTCTGGGAGTATGCAGTATGTTGATGATGGGGAGGTTATTGATGCAGCAAGACGCAGTGGAGTGGCCCCATGTGGACAAATAGGCTTTCCGAGAAAGGCACGTAAGATCGGCGCATTGAACGGAGATTATGGGAAAAATAAGGCTTCGTAGCCAAAAGAGTGGGAAATAATTTGGTGTATTGCAAACCTGAATAAAATCACCTGCTTTCAGAAAAAACACATCTTAAGTCTGGCCGCAAGCAACGGCCTTTTGTTAGGTACTCGACTACAAACGTCACTTGCATGAACTTTCCTTCACAGTGTTCGCTAGGAAACTTTTTCTTAAGATTGGCCAACGCTCACTGACAGGAGAAATTCCTGTCACCTTTAAAGCCGAGTGTCATTGACAACGTGTGACACCCATTTCTGGTTCTTGTATCTTTAACGTGTTTCTTTAACGACCCAGCGCACCACCCTTATACGTATTTTTATTTGATATGAAACGACACAGATTTCTAGTTTCCTGTGCAATTTGGATGACACTCGCTTTAATAAAATAACGCTGTGCTTATAAAACTATTACGTAACTATTGTAACCACTGGGATATGATGGGGAAAAAAGAGTTGTAAAGTTTCAGTGACTTTGAAACTTGGCGTGCGGAGATGCCCGCTGGTCGCTGAGATGAGACTTTATCGATGGTCATCTCTCTTTAGGCTTACCTAAATAGTAATACTGTGTCATCAGTTATTTATTCCACTATTGTAATTTGACTACAGTTGCTCATATTCTTGTAACATTCCATTTTATGATGGTAGTAAACCGACAACATTAAGTTTTTTAAAAAATTGCAGAAATCACTCTTATTGTAATAATAACTCCCTCTTTATTTCAAGTTGATGCCATTAATATTGCTCCACTATTATAATATGACTACATCTGGTGACATCTACGTAACATTTTATTTAGTGATGGTTGTAAACTTGTTCTTACGTAACTTATTTCTGACCCATATCGGTTTTATGTTTATATTGTGCTACTGGTTCTCTTCGAATAAAAAATGGCACTCTCAAATATGCCTATATGAAATGACATATGTATTATACTCAGTCTAAATGCTCACTTTGGCGAGCTTATTAGCACAGGTTGATTTAAATGTAAGTACGATACTAACAGAACCTTCTGTATATGGAACACAAACATGAATGTTACTAAGTACATACTTGCTATTGTTAATTCGCTTCTACACTTTATTCTGCAGCTTTAATCTGGTAATGAAATTTGGAAACGCGTAATGTTTAATAAAGGACTGTGCGATGAAGATCTTTCTATATTTAAAAGTTGTGAAAAATCTGAATTGTCTCCTGCCTCTACCATGGATGTGTTTCTCCATCAAGTATTCGGATCTGGATATCTGTAATGTTCCTATTCATTTCACTGTCGTAGAGGATATATATATATATATATATATATATATATATATATATATATATCGATTTTATATTCAAGTTCTTACTGTTCCAGATAATCTTGTAGCTCTCCTTCTTCTTGAACCACGAGTTCTCGACCGACATAACATTGCTTTGTAATAAATCCAGAAGTCTTTCACCTTTCTTATTCCCCATTTCGTCTGCCCGAATCCTTTGATTGTCTTTCTCTACCAACATGCACATTTAAATCTTCCATTACTATAACATTATTTTCTCCGTCTCTTTATGCATTTCTCCCTTTTTTTTTGCACAAGTACAAACAACAACTACCTATGGGGCATACACTTTAAATTCATCTTTTCCTCAGGTCATATTTTCCTATCCCACATTCTCCCCACTCCTTTTCCTAATCTATCACTGCTACTCCCACTCCATTTCTCCTGCCATTGTCACTGACATCCTACTACAGTCGATATCTTTTTGTCAGTTTTCCCCTTGCTTCTCCTTTCCGTCTTGATTCTGCCAACCGCAACAAATCCAGCTTCCTTCTTCCCATCTTATCCATCATTTCCTCCACATAACCAGTATCGGAGTATTCATTATTTCACATCGTAATTCACTTCCACATCCGGGTCAGTGTCTCTTTCCGAGGCTCGTTCCATTCTCGAAAATTGAGTGATTATCCACCAGTAACTAGCTTGAGGCAACGTGGCTCCGGCTAGGCCCTGCTGGACGTCACTTTTCGTGGTTCCTGCAGGACCTTCATATTTACCGTAGTGGTCTCGGGGCATACGTTGTCCTCACTTTATTTCGCCCCTATGGGCAATGTCATATTTCCGTCTCCCTCAGCGAGGACGAGCTGTTAGACTAATGGAATACGAAAACGTAGTCAATAATTTACCTAAAACTATTCATTAGTGAATCATATTTAAAGAAAGTGTTACGCACATACAAAGAATAATAAAGTCATAATGTGATCAAAGCAGAGTGATGACATTACGAGCCTTTTACCAACAACCAATTGTATACTGAAAACCAAAACTGGCGCAAACGGCTAACACTTACCGACATTGTTCCTGAGTCACGCCACGGCGCAAAGACAGTTCGACGGTATCTTCCTCCACTACGTTGTCCGTGCTGGTAGTGGAGCACAATACTTCGTCGATGGCACTAGGCTGACCTTCCAGGACTAATTCGGCTGTCTCTATGCACATGCCTTTAGGGATGAGTACTGGCTGCTCGTGACATCATCCAAAGCTCTCCTAGACAATCTGCAGTGGTAACAATTGTCGCTGATAAGCAGAGTCTGAGTAGCTTTTTGCAATCGAGAAATTTTTCAGAGTTTAACTGAGCATCTCAATTGACGACTGGAAGTCGTATCGTTGATGACTGCAGGATAACAACGTCTTCGTCGGGACACAACAGTCCCGAGCAACCTTCGGTAATCTGGAGTTCTAATCTTCTACTGTATATGACTATCTGTGACACCTGCGAGTAGTTCTATTCGAGAATAACAATATGACTACATTCTGGTAAAGTGACAATTTCGAAGGACTATGTTTTTTCATTGATAGTTAATTCCTGCTATACATATTCCTGTCGGGTAGATATATTTTCAGTTTGCGATCCTCAGCACAATTGCCTTTGTATCTTGGAACATGTGATTTATTAGGCGATGACAGGCATTCGACATTACACAAAAAGAAGCCCCTGATCTGCGCCGGCCGCGGTGGTCTCGCGGTTCTAGGCGCGCAGTCCGGAACCGTGCGACTGCTACGGTCGCAGGTTCGAATCCTGCCTCGGGCATGGATGTGTGTGATGTCCTTAGGTTAGTTAGGTTTAAGTAGTTCTAAGTTCTAGGGGACTTATGACCACAGCAGTTGAGTCCCATAGTGCTCAGAGCCATTTGAACCATTTTGAACCCCTGATCTGCTAGCATGGGGAGAGGTAGGCTGTCGACGATGAGATAAGTGAGATTTCCTGATAGTGACTATCGTCAGTTTGGACCTGTATTTGTGGTGGCTTCATCTTCAGAGAAAGTGGACTCGTTTAGTTTTCCTGATGTCGGCGGCTAGGTGAGCTGCTGGTACCCCTGTAGGGGGACAGTGAACGGCAATGGGCTTCGTTCCACAGATCGACTATAATGTTCTGCAGCTGACTGGTGTGCATAGGACTGCTGTGATGGTTCACGTCTGTCGGAGTAGTAGTTGTCGAAAGCTCGCCTCCTTTCCCTGAAGTAGCGCACAACGTGTCCAGGGCGTCCACAGTGGAAATAGATGAGCCTGTTGTATGTATCATACAAATTTACTTCTGTCATTCTACTTGATGTAGTAGTTGGTTGCACCTGCTTTAGGCCACGCGGGATTAGCCGAACGGTCTGGGGCGCTGCAGTCATGGACTGTGCGGCTGGTCCCGGCGGAGGTTCGAGTCCTCCCTCGGGCATGGGTGTGTGTATTTGTCCTTAGGACAATTTAGGTTAAGTAGTGTGTAAGCTTAGGGACTGATAACCTTAGCAGTTAAGTCCCATAAGATTTCACACACGTTGGGAACATTTGAACATACTTGTCGTTTGATGGCTGCGGCATAAGTCCGAGTCGGCCGAGTCCAAACTTCTTGGCGCGTTCGTCTGGCCAGTCTCAAGTGAACAAAATTTCGCTACTCAGAAAACTTCAGTAATATTTAAGATAGATACGGGATAACAGAATTAGCTGCTGAAGCCCTGCAAAGAAGTTTTACAGGGGTGAAGGCGCTTTAGGATTTACAAGAAATTATTTTATGGAGCCTTACGCTTACTCCTGCCAACGACTTTGCCACAGTGATAACACCGGTTCCCGTAAGACCTAAGTTAAGCGCTGTCGGGCTGTGTTAGCACTAGGATGGGTGACCATCCGGTCTGCCGAGCGCTGTTGGCAAGCGGGGTGCACTCAGCCCTTGTGAGGCCAACTGAGGAGCTACTTGATTGAGAAGTAGCGGCTCCGGTCTCCGAAACTGAGATACGGCTTGGAGAGCGGTGTGGTGACCACATGACCCCCCATATCTGCATCCAATGACGCCTTTGCGCTGAGGATTTAGAAGGAATCAGCTGTATTAAATCATAAGGAGAACCATCTGCACACATAAAGGCTCTCTGGCCGATATCATATACAATTAAAATATAGAACGCCCAAGTAAGGCAAACAGTATGAGGGATGTTACAGCAAGCAAACAACGGCAGTATCTTATCAAACACGCAGAAAGGATTAGCTAAGCCTGGTGTTCTTAAACTCCAAGGAAATGAATCAAAATATGATTATTACACAGGTTTCCGGTTCGGCAAATTGATAATGGCAAATAATTCTAGTTTATTAAAATCAGATGGCCAGCCATCTTACCAAAGTTGATACTTTTCCACAGATATACGAGGAATTTACATTACCTAAAATGATCTGATAAAAGCCACAAGACCAATTAAAGCATACAGTGAAACCTCCTTTTCAGGTTCGCCCTTGAATCCGATAAACAAGGTATTAAATAGTGCCTTATCTGTCCTGCAACACACATTTTCGTAGAATTAAACATTATTATAATAAACGCAAAACACCAATAAACAAGACAGATCTGACAAGCTTTGAATAGGTAATAAGCCAGACGACTAGCTTACAAAAAATCTTATCAACAGTAAGAGCGGTCTTGCAAACACAGTCAACGTGGCAAGTAGGAGTCAAAATCCAAAATACAAATTCGCCACAAATCGCGAATGCGTGGTTAGAAAATCGGCTAGGCAGAGTCTGGTTGAAAAATGCAAACGAGTCATTTTTCTTGTCCTTTGCTGAATTCCTGCATGCCATTGAAAACAGCTTTCTAACCAAAATATGAGACGAATTTCGGTATGCACGTGCTCTGCGGACAGTCCCTCGGCTCACAAAAATCGTGTTGTTCTTGTCTGGTATACACTTACAGCACATCTTGGTCTGACTTCAGACCATTAAGCATTGACAGCGGAATGTTATGCATCGGCTACCTCCCACGCGACATATGCTGTCACCATCTACATACACAGAGGCCCGAAATATGAAGCGATTTGCGATATTCTGGCTTTTGTAGCTCAAGTGTCGACTCGCCCTCGTATGTTACCCGTATTTCTCTATCGCTCACACCTATTTCGTTCAGAACTTCGAACAGTTTGCACCGTTTCGTATTGTCTAACAGATTTTGTAGGTCGAAAAATCCTACAAAGTGTCTTGCTTTCTCTGAAGCCTTGCTTCCATTATAATGGACAACGTGAGAGCCGCTTTATCTTTCCTAAAGCCATGATGGCCGTCATCTGGCAGATGTTCAGCCTTCTTCTGTACATTATTTTCGCCAGTAACTTGGAGGCTTGAGCTGTTTAGCTGGTTGTGAGATGGTTCCCGCAATTATCTAGCGCTGCTGTCTTCCGACTTGTGGTTGGGCCCGAAACCCTAGATCGTGATGCGTGAGTCTCTCGGAAGAAAGACACCGAAAAAAGATAATAAAACGGGAGAAAGGTTTCAATTTTACAATAGCTTGGAAACTGACACTGGTAGTGTTCAGGTCACGGCGGACGTCTCAGGCATTATAGTCGAAAACGCAAAGAGAACTTGCGACTCGCAGAATAACAGTGTAGACTCCGAAAAACGAATGAGCATTAAAAAGCATAGCAAACGCCTGGAGTCAAACTCGGCTACAAATAACGGTGCCACAGTAGCAACACAATCTGATCACAGTCCAATGCGCTTGTACGCGTAATACTGCAGCTCCAGTACGTGGAGGAGACGACGGGGATGTTCATCAGAATATCGTCCAAAAAAAAAATGGAATCAACAACTCCTCTGAACGTATGAAAGCACGCCATGGATCCATGCGAGAAAACATTAGAAATCACAACTGAGGGAGGCCGGCCGGTGTGGCCGTGCGGTTCTAGGCACTTCAGTCTGGATCCGCGTGACCGCTACGGCCACAGGTTCGAATCCTGCCTCGGGCATGGATGTGTGTGATGTCCTTAGGTTAGTTAGGTTTAAGTAGTTCTAAGTTCTAGGGGACTGATGACCACAGATAAGTTCCATAGTGCTCAGAGCCATTTGAACCATTTGAACAACAACTGAGGGAAACGTGGCCACAAATGATAGAAAAAAAAATTTCTTAAGCCAAGATCGCATAAGTATTTCTCTATTTACAAACAACCGTTTTCGACAAACTTTGCTGTCATCCTCAGGTCTTGATAATTTTATGTTATAAAATGTGTTCATTTTTAGTTGGACGTCACGCCAAGTTGTGATGTAGAAACACTTAGCACATAATATAAAGATTTATCACAAAGAAAACCTTTACATGGATAGTCAGGCAGCAGTTAGAGTTGACGGTAAATTGAGTTCATGGTTCAGAGTAGTTTCAGGGGTAAGACAAGGCTGCAACCTGTCTCCACTGTTGTTCATATTATTTATGGATCATATGTTGAAAACAATAGACTGGCGGGGTGAGATTAAGATATGTGAACACAAAATAAGCAGTCTTGCATATGCGGATGACTTAGTTGTGATGGCAGATTCGATAGAAAGTTTGCAAAGTAATATTTCAGAGCTAGATCAGAAATGTAAGGACTATGGTATGAAGATTATCTCCAAAACGAAAGTAATGTCAGTGGGAAAGAAATATAAACGGATTGAGTGCCAAATAGGAGGAACAAAGTTAGAACAGGTGGACGGTTTCAAGTACTTAGGATGCATATTCTCACAGGATGGCAACATAGTGAAAGAACTGGAAGCGAGGTGTAGCAAAGCTAATGCAGTGAGCGCTCAGCTACGATCTACTCTCTTCTGCAAGAAGGAAGTCAGTACCAAGACTAAGTTATCTGCGCACCGTTCAATCTTTCGACCAACTTTGTTGTATGGGAGCGAAAGCTGGGTGGATTCAGGTTACCTTATCAACAAGGTTGAGGTTACGGATATGAAAGTAGCTAGGATGATTGCAGGTACTAGTAGATGGGAACAATGGCAGGAGGGTGTCCACAATGAGGAAATCAAAGAAAAATTGGGAATGAACTCTATAGATGCAGCAGTCAGGGCGAACAGACTTAGATGGTGGGGTCATGTTACACGCATGGGAGAACCAAGGTTACCCAAGAGACTCATGGGGTCAGCAGTAGAGGGTAGGAGGAGTCGGGGCAGACCAAGGAGAAGGTACCTGGATTCGGTTAAGAATGATTTTGAAGTAATAGGTTTAACATCAGAAGAGGCACCAATGTTAGTACTGAATAGGGGATCATGGAGGAATTTTATAAGGGGGGCTATGCTCCAGACTGAACGCTGAAAGGTATAATCAGCCTTAAATGATGATGATGATGATGATGATGATGATGATGACAAATAAAACATTTAAAATGTCGAAGCACCTTGTGCGCATCACCCTGTCCATATAGACTGATCATCCAGAACATTATGGCCACCGACCTACTATCGATATAAACCTTCCCAAGCGATAGCAGTGTCACCTGGGGTGGGATGACTGCTACTCACACACACACACACACACACACACACAGTGCATGTAGTATCAGTGAGGGTGCTGTCCGTGTGTAGAGTGGGGAAGGCGCGAGATCTATCTGAGTGTGGCTCAGAGCAGATTGTGCTGGTCTGGAGGCTCGGCTTCATCATTTCGGTTGCTATGGTGAGTGTCTTGAAGACGTGGCGAAACCAAGGTGAAACCACGTCCAGAGTTGTATGGGTGGACATCCATCCCTCATTATAGATGGCGGACCTCCAAAGTGGGCAGGCGGCGAACTGAGGGGGAACTAACATTAGACTTTAATGCTGTGTTGAGTACAAATCTCTCTAAACACACAGTGTACCAAACACTCCTAACGACGGGCCTACGCAGCAGACAATCTGCGCATGTGCCAATGTTACCACCATGACATCGGCAACTACGACTGAAATGAACACGTGACCATCGGTACTGGACGTTGGCGCTGTGGCCGAGCGTTGCATGGTCTGAAGAATCCCGACACCTTCTTCATCGTGCCGATGGGATGGTGCGAACCTGTTGTCTTCCAGGGGAGCAGCTCCTTGACACCTACACTGGGGGACGGAGACAAACAGGCGGCGGCTCCATTATGCTCTGGCGAACACGACGTGAGGATCCTTGGCCTCAGAGGAGCTCGTGCAAGGCACCATAACGGCCAAGGAGTATCGTACACTGGTTGTGAGCCACGTACTCCATGATGATCGTGTTCCGCGACGGCAGTGACATTTTTCAACAAGATAATGCGCTGTGTCACAAGGCTAGTTTTCGAGGACCACAGTGACAAGTGCCCCCAAACTCGCCAGATATGAGGCTGATCGCACACATCTGCGATGTGGCTGGACGTGCTGTGAGAGCTCATCTCTCCCCCCCCCCCCCCTCCCTGCTCTGAATTTACGGGAATTAGATGACTCGCATGTGCAGATGTGACACCAACTTCCTTCAGCGACCTACTAAGGCCTCATTGCTTGCATGCCATGACGCGTCGCCGTTATTATCCGTGCCATAGGTGGATATATCGGCTGTTAGCTAGATGCTCATAATGTTGTGGATGCGCAGTGTACGTAGCGCTCACAGATGATCGCCACGTCATAAATACACAGTGGCACATCTGTTAACTTAGCTGGACGTGTTCCAGTCACTGAAAATCCACATTAGACATCCTATAAGGAACAACTGCAATGATACGCCGTCTAATGAGGATTTTCAATGATTAAAACATGTCCTGCTTACGTTAGCATATGCGTGCTGTGTATCTTATTATATACTGTCCTTTTTATGACGTGACTATCAGCACTACGTATATGGACATGGCCAAGTGCCCAAATTGCTTCTTAATTTTAAATATTTTATTCACAACGAACCTTTATGTTATGCAGTACAATTTATCTACGTGACAACTTGGCGTGAAGTCCACCTCAAAATGAACACGTTTTATAACATAAAATTTAGAAGACTTGAAGATGACAGCAAAGTCTTTGGAAACTTGTTGTTAGTAAATGAAGAAACGTTCATGCGACCTTTGCTTTTAGAAAGTTTTTGAAAAGTAAAACAGATAGCTCCTGAAACTTCCTGGCGGATTAAAATTGTGTGCCAGACCGAGACTCGAACTCGAGACCTTTGCCTCGTCTCCTACCTTCCAAACTGTCAGAATCAAAGCTGTGAGGACGGGGCGTGAGTCGTGCTTGGGCAGCTCAGATGGTAGAGGACTTGCCTGCGAAAGGCAAAGGTCCCGAGTTCGGGTCTCGGTCTGGCACACAGTTTTAATCTGCCAGGAAGTTTCATATCAGCGCACACTCGGCTGCGGAGTGAAAATCTCATTCCAAATGGCTCCTTCTGATTTCTCAGCATTTAAAAATTCAAGTTTTCGTTACTTGCTAACCGGAGCAATGTTTTTGGCGATACATATTGGGGTGGCGTGTGGCTGCGCGAATGACGTTAGGAAGACATTCCGCAGTAGAACTCTGGTGTGGGAGAAAGGCGCAGTTTGGACGGCGCGGGGAAGGCAGCAGACGTCGGCTGCGGCTATGTCTGGAGCTGGGGCCACTTGAGGAGATGCGTGCTGCCGTCTGCCGCTGACGTCGCCATCTCGCGCCGCGGCCTCGAGTGGCGCTGCCGTAGCTTCGGGTCCTGCTGGCGCCAGCACTCTCCGCACTGACGCGTCTCAGCGAGCGCCGAGCAGTTCACCCGCGCCATCTCCAGATGAACCGCTGGACGTGACAGGAACCGGATCACAAGGCGTCACATCTCTCTGGCGTCTAGCCTAACGAACTTTCGTATCACAGAACAGTTATCGCAGTCACTGTATCGAGGTGGCCCAAAAGAAGAACTACACACTGTCGGAAAAAAATCGCAACATCAGGAAGAAGTGGTGCGACATGGACGAAAGATGGTAGGCGTGTTCTGAAAGATGATATCTGTTCAAATTTTACGCTAGTCCCATAAACGTACCGCTAATAGCGGCACTTTGAGGATGCAAAGTAGGTTTAATTTAAATACCCGCTGTAACTTTCATGAGCTTTGAGACTGGGCGTGAGTTCTACATCTACATCTATATGGTTACTCTGCAATTCACACTTAAGTGCCTGGCAGAGGGTTCATCGAACCATTTTCATACTACTGCTCTACCATTCCACTCTCGAGTGGCGCTTGGAAAAAAGGAATACCGTTCGAGCTCTGATTTCTCTTATTTTATTATGATTATCATTTCTCCCTACCTAGGTGGGTGTCAACAAAATATTTTCGCATTCGAAAGAGAAATTTGGTGATTGAAATTTCGTAAATAGATCTCGCCGCAAAGAAAATCGCCTTTGTTTCAGTGACTGCCACCCCAACTCGCTTATCATATCAGTGACACTCTCACCCCTATTGCGCGATAACACGAAACGAGCTGCCCTTATTTGCACTTTTCTGATGTCGTCCATCAATCCTACCTGGTAAGGATAATATACCGCGCAGCAATATTCCAGTAGAGGACGGAAAAGTGTAATGTAGGCTGTCTCTTTAGTGGGTTTGTCGCACCTTCTAAGTGTTCTGCCAACAAAGCGCAGTCTTTGATTCGCCTTCCCCACAATATTATCTATGTGGTCTTTCCAATTTAAGTTGCTCGTAATTTTAATTCCTAGGTATTTAGTCGAATTGGCTGCCCTTAGATTCGTGCGACTTACCGATACCAAAAATTTATCGGATTTCTTTTAGTACCCATGTGGATGACCTCACACTTTTCTTTGTTTAGTGCCAATTGCCACGTTTCGCACCATACAGAAATTCTCTCTAGATCATTTTGTAATTGCAATTGATCGTCTGATGATTTTACTAGACGGCAAATTACAGCGTCATCTTAAAACAATCTAAGGGGTCTGTTCAGATTATCACCTACATCATTTATGTAAATCAGGAACAGCAGAGGGCCTATGACATTGCCTTGCGAAACGCCAGGTATCACTTCTGTTCTTCTCGATGATTTACCGTCTATCACTACGAACTGTGACCTCTCTGAGAGGAAATCACGAATCCAGTCACAAAACTGAGACGATGCTCCATATGCAAGCAGTTTGATTAATAGTCGCTTGTGAGGAACGGTATCAAAAGGCTTAAATCTAGGAATATATGGAATAGATCAGAGATCCCTTGTCGACATCACTCACTACTTCATAGGAATAAAGAGCTAGCTGTGTTGCACAAGAACGATATTTGCTGAATCCGTGTTGGTTATGTATCAATAAGTCATTTTCTTCTGGGTGAATCATAATGTTCGAGTACAGTATATGTCACAAAATCCAACTGCAAATTGAGGTCAGTGATATGGGTCTGTAACTCAATGGGTTACTCCTATTTCCTTTCTTGAATATTGGTGTGATCTGTGCTACTTTCGAGTCATTAAGAACAGACCTTTCGTCAAGTGAGCGGTTGTATATGATTGCTAAAAAAGGCGCTATTGTGTCTGCATGCTCTGAAAGGAACCTGATTGGTATAGTTGATGTTAGTCAAGAATGCCTTTAAGGCGAGAAAGACGCCGTTATTAACACCATACTGGTTTTGAAGGAGGTCGTGAAATAGGGCTACGATGTTCCTTCTGCGATACTGCAGAAGGACTTGGCAGGGATTTAGCCACTGTACATGACTGTTGGCAGCGGTGATCACGAGACTGTGCGGTCGAAAGAAGACGGGACTCGGGACGGGCACGTGGCACTACCGAGGGAGAAGGCCACAATGTTCGGTGTGTGGCTGTGGCGCGTGGCACTGCAACTGGCACAACGTACTGTTCCGAAGCGGTTACTTCAAGGACAGCTCCGACCCGGACGCCCTGTAGCGTGCGTTCCACTGACCCCAAATCACCGCCATTTGCCACTTCAGTTGTGAGACGCGAGAGCTCATTGGGTGGCATGGAGGAGATCTGTTGTGTTCTCTGATGAAATATGGGTCTGCTCGATCACCAGATCTGTCTTCAATCGCGCACGTATGGCACATCATTGGACGACAATGCCAGCGTCATCCACAAACGGCATTCACCGTCCCTGTGTTCATGGACCAAACGCAACACATATGGAACTCCTTCCCACAAACTGACGTCCGGCGCCTGTACGACACACTGGATGCACCTCTGCATGCATGCATTCGGCATTCTGGCGGTTACACGTGTTATTGGTGTACCAGTATTTCACATTTGCAGTGGCTTATCCCGCGCTAATGTAACCTGTGGTCTTGCAAAGTTAATCATGTAAATATGTTACCTAGAAAATTGCATTCCCGAAGTTTTATTACTCTACATTAATTTTTTTTGTCCTGCCAGTTTTTCCGTCAGTGTTCAAACAAACAGCACAAAACAGCTACGGCGACACCTTTCAAATAAGAGAGGTAATATTGTATAACAAGAGAACAACAACGAAATTAATAACAAAGTCTGGAAACATTAGATGAACGGGCACATTAGAGAAAGCTGCAACTCCTCTACCTTCTACTGAATTGATGAAAAGCCACTAGACTTGCTAAAGAGTCTAAGGAAAGTTTCTCCAAGGGTGGTTCTACTTTTATAGAGCAGCCGTTTTCTAGTGGAATCTGAAATTGACATTGCGTGAGGAACATTCAACAATGAAAGTGATAAACTGGTGTAGGAAAGGACTGCGTAGTTTTACAAAGTGTGACATTTACTACTTCTCAACATAACTCTCGCCAATATTAATAACCTTCTGCCAACGACGAACTAGTTTCTTCATAACTAACGCAAAGAAGGCTTTGTCTTATTGCTTGAGACCCCTTTTCCACAATTTCTTTAACCTCCTAGTTGGTGCTGAACTTGTTTTCACGTAATATATCTACATCTGCATTTACATCTACATCCATACTCCGCGAGCTACCTGACGGTGTGTGGCGAAGTGTACCTTGAGTACCTCTATCGGTTCTCCCTTCTATGCCAGTCTCGTATTGTTCGTGGAAAGAAGGGTTGTCGGTATGCCTCTGTGTGGGCTCTAATCTCTCTGATTTTATCCTCATGGTCTCTTCGCGAGATACACGTAGGAGGGAGCAATAAGCTGCTTGACTCCTCGGTGAAGGTATGTTCTCAAAACTTCAACAAAAGCCCGTACCGAGCTACTGAGCGTCTCTTTTGCAGAGTCTTCCACTGGAGTTTATCATCTCCGTAACGCTTTAGCGATTACTAAATGATCCTGTAACGAAGCGTGCTGCTCTCCGTTGGATCTTCTCTGTCTCTTCTATCAACCCTATCTGGTACCGGTGAGCAGTATTCAAACAGTGGGCGAACAAGCGTACTGTAACCCACTTCCTTTGTTTTCGGATTGCATTTATTTAGGATTCTTCCAGTGAATCTCAGTCTGGCTGCCGACTATTAATTTTATATTGTCATTCCATTTTAAATCACTCCTAATGCCTACTCTCAGATAATTTATGGAATTAACTGCTTGCAGTTGCTGACCTGCTATATTGTAGCTAAATGATAAAGTATATTTCTTTCTATGTATTCGCAGCACATTACACTTGTCTACATTGAGATTCAACTGCCATTCCCTGCACAATGCGTCAATTCGTTGCAGATCCTCCTGCATTTCAGAACAATTATCCATTGTTACAACCTCTCGATACACTACAGCATCATCCGCAAAAATCCTCAGTGAACTTTCGATGTTATCCACAAGGTCATTTATATATAATGTGGATAGAAACGGTCCTACGACGCTCCCCTGCGGCACACCTGAAGTCACTCTTAGTTCGGAAGACTTCTCTCCATTGAGAATGACATGCTGCGTTCTGTTATCTAGGAACTCTTCAATCCAATCACACAATTGGTCTGATAGTCCATATGCTCTTACTTTGTTCATTAAACGACAGTGGGGAACTGTTTCAAAAGCCTTGCGGAAGTCAAGAAACATGGCATCTACCTGGGAACCCGTGTCTATGGCCCTCTGAGTCTCGTGGACGGATAACGCGAGCTGGATTTCACACGATCGACTTTTTCGAAACCCATGATGGTTCCTACAGAAGTAGATTTCTAGTCTCCAAAAAAGTAATTATACTCGAACATAATACGTGTTCCAAAATTCTACAACTGATCGACGTTAGGGATATAGATCTATAGTTCTGCACATCTGTTCGACGTCCCTTCTTGAAAACGGGGATGACCTGTGCTCTTTTCCAATCTTTTGGAACGCTACGCTCTTCTAGAGACCTACGGTACACCGCTGCAAGAAGGGGGGCAAGTTCCTTCGCGTACTCTGTGTAAAATCGAACTGATATCCCATCAGGTCCAGCGGCCTTTCCTCTTTCGAGTGGACGCAGGTTCCAACATATATTAACATCTTGTTTACAAATAGGTCTCTTTCCCTTTCATAGCGGTTTTTCAAAGTCTTGGTTGCTCGTGTTGTTTTGTTAAATCTTTCGGGACCCAACTTGCACTTGCTTTGCGGCACTTGAGCTTTTTACTAATAATGTTATGAACTGTGCAAATACTTTCTGAAAATGTTCTTGCTATATATTCAGTCGTATCACATGGGTCTACACGAATGACGTGGTCAACGCCGTTTTCAAGCGAGGGAGTTGACACTTCAGCTGGCTGGCCAGCTGCTCGTCAGTCAAGAGGTTCAACCGTTTCTGAACTGTTCTACCCACTTATAAAAGTTCCGAAGTTCGTACTACGTTCACCATACTGTAAAATGATTCGAGAAAATAATTTAGCTGGTGTTTCACCTTCAGACAGCAAACAATGGATCACTCAACGTTTCTCAACTGATATCCAAACTTCAAGCGAACACACCATCATTAAATGTAATACAGCTATTATAAATAAAATAATTTTTATCCCTTCAGCTTTTCTCAACTCATCCCAGTTATGCCAACCTAAAATCATGAAAGTACAATACTCCACCTGCAAACTGTTTCGTTTCTACGTCTTTTTGTCTCTTGATTTATTAAATGTCGTAAATGCAACCAAACATTGTGTATAATGATATGAAGAGTGAAAATATCTAATATTCTAAGGGTAAATTTTTTCACAAAACTCGTGTTTTCAGGGCTATTTTGTTCTCCGTATTCTGTTGCATGTCCCTAGACTTGATCCAAGCGCCGTATCAAGGAGAAAATACTTGATGGCGTAAGGTCTTTGTGTCAAACAGTGCTTCCATGTGGGGTTTCAAGTGCCATGCTTCAAAATCTCCTCCATCGTGCACAGTGCAAGTGATCAGCAGAGTGCATGTGAGCGTTTGTTTGTATCAACAAAATATTTTTGTAATGAAAGAGATAATCTGGGTTCCAAAAGAAGGAAAAATAGCTGGAGAAGTGAACAGATAAAACAATGTGTATCTGCAAAATGTTATGAAAAGAGAAAGAGTTCCCTATAAACAGTCACAGGTCCAATAACATAAACGTTCTGCGTTTATTTCTCACAGCTAATATATTGAAAGCAGTATTCGTGACGTCACATTTAATATTTGTGTTAATTTACAGGCTTGCACCCGTGGCCTAGCGGTAGTGTCTTTGATTCATAATCAAAACGTCTTCGGTCCCGCGTTCGAATCCCGCTGCTGCTTAAATTCTGGTTAATAATCAGCATCTACCAACTGGTGAGCAAGATGTGTGAGACAAGCGAAATACCCTCAGACTTCAAGAAGAATATAATAATTCCAATCCCAAAGAAAGCAGGTGTTGACAGATGTGAAAATTACCGAACTATCAGTTTAATAAGTCACGGCTGCAAAATACTAACGCCAATTCTTTACGGACGAATGGAACAACTGGTAGAAGCCGACCTCGTGGAAGATCAGTTTGGATTCCGTAGAAATATCGGAACACGTGAGGCAATACTGACCCTACGACTTAGAAGCTAGATTAAGGAAAGGCAAACCTACGTTTCTAGCATTTTTAGACTTAGAGAAAGCTTTTGACAATGTTGACTGGAATACTCTCTTTCAAATTCTGAAGGTGGCAGGGGTAAAATACAAGGAGCGAAAGGCTATTTACAATTTGTACAGAAACCAGATGGCAGTTATAAGAGTTGAGGGACATGAAAGGGAAGCAGTGGTTGGGAAGGGAGCGAGACAGGGTTGTAGCCTCTCCCCGATCTTATTCAATCTGTATATTGAGCAAGCAGTGAAGGAAACAAAAGAAAAAATCGGAGTAGGTATTAAAATCCATGGAGAAGAAATAAAAACTTTGAGGTTCGCCGATGACATTGTAATTCTGTCAGAGACAGCAAAGGACTTGGAAGAGCAGTTGAACGGAATGGATAGTGTCTTGAAAGGAGGATATAAGATGAACATCAACAAAAGCAAAACGAGGATAATGGAATGTACTCGAATTACGTCGGGTGATGCCGAGGGAATTAGATTAGGAAATGAGACACTTAAAGTAGTAAAGGAGATTTCCTATTTGGGGAGCAAAATAACTGACGATGGTCGAAGTAGAGAAGATATAAAATGTACACTGGAAATGGCAAGGAAAGCGTATCTGAAGAAGAGAAATTTGTTAACATCGAGTATAGATTTAAGTGTCAGGAAGTCGTTTCTGAAAGTATTTGTATGGAGTGTAGCCATGTATGGAAGAGAAACATGGACGATAAATAGTTTGGACAAGAAGAGAATAGAAGCTTTCGAAATGTGGTGCTACAGAAGAATGCTGAAGATTAGATAGGTAGATCATGTAACTAATGAGGAAGTATTGAATCGGATTGGGGAGAAGAGAAGTTTGTGGCACAACTTGACTAGAAGAAGGGATTGGTTGGTAGGACTTGTTCTGAGGCATCAAGGGATCACCAATTTAGTATTGGAGGGTAGCGTGGAGTGTAAAAATCGTAGAGGGAGACCAAGAGATGAATACACCAAGCAGATTCGGAAGGATGTAGGTTACAGTAGGTACTGGGAGATGAAGAAGCTTGCACAGGATAGACTAGAATGTAGACCTACATCAAACCATTCTCAGGACTGAAGACCACAACAACAACAAGAGCAACAAATCAGCATTGGCGGCAGAAAGAGTCACCTTTATTCGCTTCAGGTGTGACGTAAGGGAGTATTTGATTTTAAAATCTTCCGTGTTTACGGATAAGTGTTATTGAAAACAATGAATGTAATTTCCGTCTGCGAGAGCAAATATTGAGACATTCAAAGAAAACACAGTTTTACTAACGACTTTTTTGACATAGACGGGGACAAATTCCTTCCACATTTAATCCTTCTGTCTCCTTATACATCATCAACTGAATATACCGAAGCGCGTTTTACTTAAATTAACTATCTGAATTAAAATACAGTAACCGGAATGAATGTAAACGGTCGACTTGAATCTCATGAAAAAACCATAATAAAATTATGATAAATTTTACGTTGAAATAAACATAATAAATTCGTAGCAACGTCCATGATTTGCTTCAAGGCTATTTCGTGAAACTGTGATACGATTCGGGGACGTGACGGAATTACATACGTAACGTAGTACCGTAATTGCATTCCACACAGAAATCGCAATTAGTATGAAATACACTGTTCGTCACAGTCGATGTAAAGTTCTTCTACCTGTTTAAAATTAGAGCCGTCATTTGTTTTTTAATATTGAATATTGGTACTAGGAATGGTAAATTTGCTCGGATAATGACAAAATTAATAGAGCTTGTAATGCACATGGAATTAGATTTACTGCGTGCTTGCCACTGAATACAGCAGTGTGTATTCGTCAATATGCGAGCTTTTGGAATAAAACCTAAACTCACTCTGTTTCCACAGAAATCGTAACTAATTTTACAAGATTTTGTTAACAAATTCCTACCGATTTACGTATTTGATTAAGTATATTAATTCCTGTTACAATGATTTGAATTTAACTAAATAAAGTGAAATAACTGTAATAGTCTATCATTAATCTGAAATACCAGTTCTTGCGCTACTTCTGAGTGCTACAACTGACTGAATAAGCAGATCTCTGACATTAAACATTCTCATCTTTCAAAGATATTCGATACCAAATTCAGGCACTTTAATTTAAATTTCACTTATTTATACAGCAGTTTTTTCTTACTGCAGTTTTCTGTGGTATGAATGGAAAATGAAACGGTGTGATGGAATTTTAACAAAGGCAGTCTAATTCACGTTTGTAATTGGCATTAATATATTTTCACAAAAACATGTATTAAACGGAACTATCTAAATTTATGTCTGTTTCGTCCTTGCTATTTCGTAGTTTACACTTACACTGCTTGTTGCGTCAGCGTGGTGGGACTGCTAAAAAACAGATTGGGCCTATCTCAAAGCGCTTACTGTATTCAACTCGATTGTGAATAAAGGTTTTGAAACGGCATTTGTATCATGTTGGTTACGAATTTCATACAGTTTTTCCCTATACACATAAAATTCACAATGTTGTTCTTAGCGTATTCAATCAAGCAGATAGTTTCATTTCAATAAAATTCTGAGTAGAAATACTACTATTAAGTACTATTAAGATGATCGAAAAGACTGTACTCAAACATAGAAGAGATTAATGAGATGATCAGCGTGTTATGTCTACACGCTCCTGTTAATACTTTGAGTTCAGAGATGAAATCTAATTTCGCAACCGGGTGACATTGCAGTGGATAACTGTAAAGCGAGTACCCCTGCTGAGATTTTCGTCAATCATTTCGGAAGTTAGTTCTTCAAGAATTTCCTCATTATATGCAGTAAAATTAAATATTAGAATAGATACGTACATGGGACGCCAGTGCTGATTAGGGGTTCACTTAATGATATTGCTATTACATAGCGCTACTTAATAGTATGCACCTATTATTACCTCCACCATAGAATAGGAAAAACAACACGCCATTCGTTTTCTGGATGTGAGAGTGAAGAACGATAAAGACGTTCATAGAGTTAACATCTGCTATTATCCCACAATTAGCCGACCATACTGATAACGGCATCCACAATAATTCTTGCCACCCACGAACTCATAAGAAAGTATTTTTTCAATCTATAAAAGAACTCGTGACCCTTAGGCGTGTTACAGTGAATAAAGTCTTAACAGCCCAAATGGTAGATGCAATGTTTGCCACAAAATGACATAGATACATCAAAATCAATGAGATTTCGTTACAGAAAGAAGAGGAGGTTACAACTGTATGCATGTCTTTACAGAGGGTCTTTGTCTGATAGAAAAACTAGACAGTTCTGAAACACTGAAGTACTAATGCATTTCCGTACTGACAACTCGCTAGGTAAGATCATACGGCACAGTATCTTGAATAGTAAGCTTACGAACGTAAAGTGGTTTATGAAGACAACTATCGAGGACACAAATTGGACATGTCTTGCGTCAATCAGCGACAGTTAGAAACCAGTGTCATTTTGATTTTTATGCGTTTTTTTTTGCCACAGGACAATTAAAAACTGATTTCATTTCGCTTTTTTTGTGGTTTCTTGCCTCAGGACATTAAAAGCCGATTTTTCACATCCAGTGTAGTACAGCCTTACCGTTGTGGATGGGTTTACCTAACTAACAGTGGCACGACTTGGTAAAGTTTTCGGCAAATTTTTTTCTTTGTTCCATGACATTTCCCCCTACGTTAATAAAAGGTTACACAAATTTGATCTCATTCTGAGTAGTGCAGAGGTTCTCTTCCTACAGCGTTTTGAAACCGGAAATTTAATTATGGGCCTGATTATATTCTTTCCATTTCCAAAGAAAGTATTCCCCACAGAACAATGAAGAGGTTACCATAGTAAAACTGCTTTATATGCCAAAATGACAAGATTTTGTTTTATAAATGAGTGAGGGTACCTTTAAACACCTAAAAGCCTACTATCGCAAACACCATTAGGGTTTATGATCACTTAAAACCCATACGAAAAATTAAAAACACTTAAAAAAACACATCGATCTATATAATTCTTACCTAGAAAAAAAAAACTACAACTTAAAACATATTGTCCAGTCCAGTTCGATACTTCTCGTACAGTATGTTCACATTCTACATACAGTATGTTGGCAGCTCTACATAAGAAAAATCCTGCTCATCAAGTTAAACCCTTAGCAGTTAAACAAAGTTAACTGAGAAACAACCACTAGACAAACAGAAGTATTTTGGTTTCAAATCCTGCCTAAACTGATAGCTAAGAACACTTAAAACCTATACAGAATATCAGGATCAGCTGAGTAAGTACGTTGTCTCACATGGGATCTTACAGCTGGTTTCTTCGCAGTATGAGTCATTATGTACATGACAAAGAATTAGTTTCCTACAACCTTCCCATTCATTCCTAAAAGCAATAAGCACTATTAAAAATATTAATATAATAGAGTTAATAGCCATGGTCTAGGGTTAGCGTCTTTGATTATTAATCAAACCGTCCTCAGTCCCAGGTTCGAAACTCACCACCGCTTATATTCTGAATAAAAATTATCACCAATGGCGGTCGAAGACTTCCTGCATAGGAAATCGCCCCTCACTCAGCCAACAGCCTTGTCAAAGATGGCAGAGGACACAACAGAGATTCAGGGCACACTCTTGCTCTTGGGGTGGGAAATTGCACCTAAAGGTGGTGGCATCAGCAATGATCAATGGCATGAGGATGCAGAAGGCAATGGAAAGTACTGCATCAAAGACATATGTGTATCCACAGGACAAGCGGCTTATAATTGAAAAGTGTCATGATGATCTCTCCATTGGTCAAAAATTCCGGACTAGTCCCCATTTCGATATCCGGGAGGAGACTCCCAAGGAGAAGGTGACCATAAGAAAAAGATTGAATAACCAACGAAAGGATAACGTTCTATGAATCGGGTCGTGGAATGTCAGAAGCTTGAACGCGGTAGGGGAGCTAGAAAATATGAAAAGGGAAACGCTAGTGCTCTGTCTAGACATAATTGGGGTCAATAAGCGAAATAGAAAGAAGACAAGGATTTATGGTCAGATGAGTACAGCGTAATATCGACAGCGACAGAATATGGTATAACGGAAGAGGATTCGTTATGAATAGGAAGCTAGGAGAGTTACTGTGACAGTTTAGTGACTGTGTGGTACTTATCAGAAATGGCAGCAAACCAACACCGACAACGATAGTTCAGGTATACTTGCCAACGTCGCAAGTCGAAGTTGAAGAGACAGATAAAGTATATGAGGATACTGAACGGGGAAGGGAGATGAAAATCTAATAGTCACAGGGAATTGTAATGCGGTTGTAGGGAAACGAGTAGAAGAAAGGGTTACGGAAGAATATGGGCTTGGTACTAAAAATGAGAGAGGGGAAAGATTAATTGAGTTGTGCAATAAATTTCAGCTAGTAACAGCTAATATTCTGTTCAGTAATCATAAGAGGAGGAGATACACTTGGAAAAGGCCGGGAGGTACTAGAAAATTTCAGTTAGACTACATCATGGTTAGGCAGAGATTTCGAAATCAGATCACTGGATTTCAAGGCGTACCAAGAAGTAGATACAAACTCAGACCACAATTTAATAGAGATGAAGAGAAGAGTGAAGTTTATGAGGCTAGTCAGGAAGAATTAATGCCAAAGAAGTGAGATACAGAAGTACTAAAGAACGAAAAGGTACACTTGAAATTCTCTGAGGCAACAGACACTGCGGTAAGGAATAAATCAGTAGGTAATTCAACTGAAGAGGAATGGACATCTCTAAAAAGAGCAGTCACTGAAGTTGGAATGAAAACCGTCGGTACAAAGAAGAGAACTGCAAATAAATCACTGATAATAGAAGAAATGCTTCAGTTGATCGATGAAAGAAGGAAGAACAGAAATACAAGTCACTTAGGAATGACATAAATAGGAAGTGCAGAGAAACTAAGACGAAGTTGCTGCACGAGATATGTGAAGAAAGTGAAAAAGAAATGACTGCCGGAGGGACTGACTCAGCATATAGAAAAGGCAAAACAACCTTCAGAGAAATTAAAAGCAAGGGCAGTCTATATGGAAGAGATAGGGAATCCAGTATTAGAATCAGAATTTAAAAGAGTTCTGTAAGACTTAAAATCAAATAAACCAGAACAGATAGGTCACATTACATCAGAACATCTAAAGTCGTTGGGGGAAGTGGCAACAAAGCGACTACTCACGTTGGGATGTATAATATGTATGTTTGGCGATATATCAACTGACTTTTGGAAAAACATCATCCCCACAATTCCGCAGATTGCAAGAGCAGACAAGTGGGAGAATCATCGCACAATCAGCTTAGCAGCTCATGCATCAAACCTCTTGAGAAGAATAATATACAGAACAATGGAAAAGAGAACTGAGGATGTGTCAGACGACGATCAGTTTGGCCTTAGGATAGGTAAAGGCGTTGCGGTTGAGAATGGATGCAAAAGAAAAGAAATATCAAGACACGTTCATAAGTTTTGTCAATATGGAAATGGCGTTCGAGAATGTGAAATGGTGTAAGATGTTCGAAATTCTGAGGAAAATAAGGATACCCTACAGAGGTAGATGGATGATATACAACATATACAAGAACCAAGAAGGTGTAATAAGAATGGAAGACCAAAAACGAATTGTTCGGATTAACCAAAAACGAAGTACTCAGATTATAGCTGGTTTGAGACAGGGACGTTGTCTTTCGCCCTTGTTGTTCAATACATTCATCGAAGAACCAATGACGGAAATAAAAGAAAGGTTTAGAGGAGGTATTAAAATTCAAGGTGGAATGATATCAATGATGAGACTAAGTGATGATACTGCTCTCCTCAGTGAAATGAAGAAGAGTTGCAGGAGCTGCTGAATGGAATGAACAGTCTAATGAGAACGGAATATGGATTGAGAGTAAATCGAAGAAAGACGAAAGTAATTAGAAACAGCAGAAATGAGAATATTGAGAAACTAAATATCAGCATTGGTGACCACGAAGAAGATGAAGTTAATGCATTCTACTATCTAAGCAGCAAAATAACCCATGATAGACAGGGTACGGAGGACATGCAAAGCAGACAAGCACTGGGAAAAAGAGCATTCCTGCCCAAGAGAAGTCTGTTGGTATCAAACATAGATCTTAATTTGTGAAAAAAGTTTGTTAGAACGTACGATTGGACCACAACATTGTATGGTAGTGAAACGTCAACTGTGGGAACATTAGAAAAGAAGAGGCTCGTAGCGTTTGAGATGTGGTGCTACAAACGAATGTTGAAAACTAGGGGGACTGATAAGGCGAGGAAACAGAAAGTTGTGCGCAGAATCGGAGAGGAATATGTGGAAAACACCGACAAAGAAAAGGGACAGGATGACAGGACTTCCGTTAAGACATCAGAGAATGACTTCCATGGTACTGGTGGGAGTTAGAGGGTTAAAACTGTAGAGGAAGACATCACATTAACGTCACTTTCAAGGTTTTTTTCCTTTTTGAAAGAAATTTCTGTTTTTAAACGGTTACTTGTTCATTTATTTACACTATCATGATTTCGGTTTATTAGCCATTCTCAAGAGCATTATCAAATGTTAAAATATCTCTGACCTATTTTTGACATGTCGTCGTTAAAAAAAAAAAAAAAATGTATATCTGGTCTTACAGGACGCGAGTACGAATCGAAGATACATAATATGCCTGACACTGGGCTCGCATTCGGGAGGACGAGTATTCAATCCCACGTCCGAACATCGCGGTTTAGGTTTTCTGTGATTTCCCTAAATCGCTCCAGGCAAATGTCGGGATGGTTCCTTTGAATGGGCTCGGCCGACTTCCTTCCCCGTCCTTCCCTAATCCGATGAGACCGATTACCTCGCTGTTTGGTCTCCTCCCTCAAACAACCCAACCCCATAATATGTCTGATGTTGTCCACAGTGAGACATATGTCAACGTCAGCTGATGAATGCAGATCGCAGGAATATATCAGCTGTTAAATACGCCATACTTTATGTTAATGGTTTCTCATAGTGCACAACGTCAGGCATATTATGTACTTTCAAATGTGTACTCGTATCTGGTAATACGACAACTGGTCTGCAGGAGCGGAAGTATGTTTTTTTGACGATGACATGACACAGACATCTCAGACATAATTTAATATTTCGACATGCACTTAAGAATGGCTGCAAAGTTGAAATCATTATTGTGTAAAATAAATGAATAACTAACAGTCAAATGGCGGAAACTTCATTTAAAAAATTCTGATAGCCACTACCAGGATTGCGGAACGTAATGGTATGCGGCTTTTCTTTCAATACCGAGACGCGAGTGCCTTGCCCGTACCTGGGTTTGAAACAAATATTCGCTCCGACTAAGGTTCCAAGATTAAACATTCCAGGATTAAACACATTCCCGGTCCCACAGTTGTTTATGGCTTCAGCCGGGAGACATGTTCCAAACAAAAGGGGGTTGGAAAGTCCTTAACGGTGTGTCGCCTGTGGAGGCAGAAAGCTGCTACAGTCTGTGTCCTACCACAAATGGTGTTGATAGGAAAGACGAAAGGGAGAATGAATTGGGATACTCTCTAGATGCTACTCCACAGATTGTTAAGTTACCAGGTCCTGGAGGTCATCTGAACTTTCTATCAACCCATCATTATTTAGAAAACATGCATTAACCGCAGAAGTACAAAAACAAATGTCCTTCTTACAAGCCGGCCGAAGTGGCCATGCGGTTCTAGGCGCTGCAGTCTGGAACCGCGAGACCGCTACGGTCGCAGGTTCGAATCCTGCCTCGGGCATGGATGTGTGTGATGACCTTATCTTAGGTTTAACTAGTTCTAAGTTCTAAGGGACTAATGACCTTAGAAGTTGAGTCCCATAGTGCTCAGAGCCATTTTTGAACCTTCTTACAAAATTATACATGAACCTCTTCCTCATGACAGGGTGACAGTATCACAGAATACTTAGTGCAGCCGTTAATCTTATAAAATGAAGTTATGTGCCAATCTGTTCTCATTTACCTTAACGTACTGCACCAGAATTATCAAAACTTACAACCAACGAGGAGATCAGTGCAAGTGCCGTTCGATTCCAGATGGGGTCAGGGATTTTCACCTGCCTCGAGATGACTGGGTGTTTGTGTTGTCCTCATCATTCATGATCATCAGTGGCGAGATTGGGCTGAGCAAAGACTGGGAATTTGCATGGACGCTGACAAACTAAACTGCAAGTGACACCACCAGATTTCTGAGGAACTTCATTCAGTGGAAGATGAGTCAGAATAAGCGAACATGTGTCTAGGCTTATCTCTGCTCCACTGTTTCTGAAAAAAAAGCGGTCAAAGTTTTCGAAGTATAAAATGCCTTTTAACGCGCAATGACCCAAGACAAAATGGTTGGCGTCTGGTTAGCGCCGAGGCTTCTTAATTTTGCGCCCCGTGTTCGAAGCCCGAATAGTCTTTTTATTTTATTTTTATTGTTTTCATTTATCTACCAATGTCCGTAGAAGGTTACTACACGAATGGGTCTTATTAAACTAGGGGACAGAAGAGCGTTGTATTAAATGGGGAGTTATATTAATTATGAAACTGCAATGTATTTCTCGTTATCACAGATTTAGTGTATATGTCTGTATGGTACGTTGAGGGTTACAATATTTTGAAATCTCATATTCCGATAGTTCATTCTCATATCAATTCTTATGTTAATTGTTACATTTTATTGATATATTTATTCGTCATGAAGATTTGGTGCATTCCTTTGGATGATACCGATCGTAGAAACACACGAAACTCGGATATTCCAAACAGCACGAGCATTGCCGAAGCCCAGGATTGCCACAGCAACATTTCTCCTTATGAATCTCACTAGGGAAATAAATGTTACCTTTAGGAAAAGTAAAGGGACGAGAGAGGCAATTCTGACGTAACGGCTAATAATGGAAGCAAGGCTAAAGAAAAATCAAGACACTTTCATAGGATTTGTCGACCTGGAAAAAGCGTTCGATAATATAAAATGGTGCAAGCTGTTCGAGATTCTGAAAACAGTAGGGGTAAGCTATAGGGAGAGACAGGTCATATACAATATGTACAACAACCAAGAGGGAATAATAAGAGTGGACAATCAAGAACGAAGTGCTCGTATTAAGAAGGGTGTAAGACAAGGCTGTAGCCTTTCGCCCCTACTCTTCAATCTGTACATCGAGGAAGCAATGATGGAAATAAAAGAAAGGTTCAGGAGTGGAATTAAAATACAAGGTGAAAGGATATCAATGATACGATTCGCTGATGACATTGCTATCCTGAGTGAAAGTGAAGAAGAATTAAACGATCTGCTGAACCGAATGAACAGTCTAATGAGTACACAGTATGGTTTGAGAGTAAATCGGGGAAAGACGAAGGTAATGAGAAGTAGTAGAAATGAGAACAGCGAGAAACTTAACATCAGGATTGATGGTCACGAAGTCAATGAAGTTAAGGAATTCTGCTACCTAGGCAGTAAAATAACGAATGGCGGACGGAGCAAGGAGGACATCAAAAACAGACTCGCTATGGCAAAAAAGGCATTTCTGTCCAAGAGAAGTCTACTAATATCAAATACCGGCCTTAATTTGAGGAAGAAATTTCTGAGGATGTACGTCTGGAGTACAGCATTGTATGGTAGTGAAACATGGACTGTGGGAAAACCGGAACAGAAGGGAATCGAAGCATTTGAGATGTGGTGCTATAGACGAATGTTGAAAATTAGGTGGACTGATAAGGTAAGGAATGAGGAGGTTCTACACAGAATCGGAGAGGAAAGGAATATGTGGAAAACACTGATAAGGAGAAGGGACAGGAGAATAGGACATCTGCTAAGACATGAGGGAATGACTTCCATGGTACTAGAGGGAGCTGTAGAGGGCAAAAACTGTAGAGGAAAACAGAGATTGGAATACGTCAAGCAAATAATTGAGGACGTAGGTTGCAAGTGCTACTCTGAGATGAAGAGGCTAGCACAGGAAAGGAATTCGTGGCGGGCCGCATCAAACCAGTCAGTAGACTGATGACCAAAAAAAAAAAAAAAAAAAAATATAAAACCGTTGGTGAAGATTTCGCGCGTTGGCAATAATTTCGTGTCAAATAATGCGTGACGGATCACTTTTACAAAAACTCGCGCCTATAGTTAATTATGAATCAAGATACACTACGGGAATTTCACCGCAAAAACTACAAATTATTTTCACTTTTTTTTTTTTTTTAAGTTCACTCTTCTGACATACGATTAATAGACGGATAAGGACAACGTTATACCAGTATAACGTGGAAAACGTTCGTACAGTTATATAATCTACAGACATGGGTATATAAACGAAAAACAAAAATAAAAGTAATAATCTAGTTTCGAACACGGGGAGTAAAATTAACAGCCCAAAAGCGACCACTTCGTTAGAGGATATCGTCCGCTAAAAAGGCACATACAGTACCTGGAAAATACTCCGAAATCCTTGACCGTCGTTTTTTTCAGAAACGGTTGAGTATCTAAGAGACACGTGTTCGCTTATTTTGACGCCTCTTCCACTGAGCGAAGTACGAGTACCTGAGACATCGCGTTATGGCGCTTGCCCTGTTCTCCTCGTAATAGCAATGACATGAAATAGTAAAACAGATCCTCGGTAAGTTGTCGACATCTCCCGTTGGTGGATCAATGTCGGAAACACAGTTACAACAGTTACAGTCCTGTAGGTAGACGCGACGAACTTCAGTGAGACGCGACATGCGAAGAGTGTTGGCAGCAACGCGAATGTGGGCAGCATGGCCTGCAGGTATCTGACACCCACGTGTACGTGGCATGGACTCAATGGCGACAGATGTCTGCACCGGCAGCGAGGCAGAGACGTCCCCGGCTTCGAATGCGGAACCCTGAGGGAGAACAGTCACAGGCAGACGTGTAACGATGGCCTGCAACGACGCTTAGATAGCGGGTTGTAGAGAAACTGTCCAGATAAAGGCGGCACGGTGTTGACTATTGTGGGCCGTGCGGGCAAAAATCTTGGCCTGCAGGCAGGCAGTGGCATCGAGGCCGACGGGCCAGGTCACACGGCGTTGGACGGGGCGGCACTGCTGGGCGGCAGGCAGCTGGTGGGCTGTGCCAACTGTATAGCGCTCGCTGACAAACTCGGTCCATATAGATAAGTGTTGGCAAGGCCCCAGCGGCGGCATGGACTCATCACATGATTTGCGTGCCATGTGCGTGAGAACAAACGACGATACTCATCTATGATAAAGACGGATAACTGTGTCCCAGGTGGTGCAGGCTCACACGCGGCGGACACAAGACCGGTGTGATGCTCCAATTCTAATCGTGACGACCTCAAGGCACGTCTCTTGGGAGAGCTGGCTGGCAGGCGACGTGCTCTAGGCTGGCTTTGGTCCGGACGCCAACAGCACGTACACATGCAGCGCACTCCACGCATCAGGGTCAGTGCATTGCAGCTTTCAAGCCCTTGGTGAGGTAACTGTGCCGACGTTTTCTCGTCAGAAAGTCACCTAGAATGTGTGAGAGCAGCGCGCTTCGTTACAGGATCATTTAGTAATCGCTAAAGCGTTACGGAGATGATAGATAAACTCCAGTGGAAGACTGTGCAGGAGAGACGCTCAGTAGCTCGGTACGGGCTTTTGTTGAAGTTTCGAGAACATACCTTCACCGAGGAGTCATGCAGTATATTGCTCCCTCCTACGTCTATCTCGCGAAGAGACCGTGAGGATAAAATCAGAGAGATTAGAGCCCACACAGAGGCATACCGACAATCCTTCTTTCCACGAACAATACGAGACTGGAATAGAAGGGAGAACCGATAGAGGTACTCAAAGTACCCTCCGCCACACACCGTCAGGTGGCTTGCGGAGTACGGATGTAGATATAGATGTAGATGTAGATGTAGAACCTAAATTCGAAGCCTCCCTTCGGACTGAACGGTGGAGGATACCGATTTCTTACTCCGGTTTGTACAGGTGCAAAGTTACCTCGAATGAATAATATACCTGACTCGGAAAATAGAGGGAGGGATGTCAGAAGGGAGGATCGAAATGGCAAAGAGAAACAAGTTTTGGTTATATTTTGGAATTATGGGTTGCATGTGGTATCGTCCAGGCTGGACTGCTAAGTTGTTCACCAGTCTGTGTTGTACTTGAATACTTGATTACATGAATAGGAGTAGAGAATGTGCTTCATGTTGGAGCTAGGTGGAGGTAGGTCGAGGGGAACAGAGGCGCAGTCAATAAGCGTTCACCACGCAGTAACAATGAAAATGAAATTGATTTAATCATCACCCGAATCTTATCAACGGCGAGGAACAACTTATAAACTCTGGCGCGCTTTTGACTTTATCTCTCACGTGGAAAAATTACTTCATTCTTTACGGCTAGAAGTTTATTTGTACACTAAAGTGTAAGTTTGTGTAGTAAAAAAGAAATTTAATGTTCTTAGTACAAGAATCGCATTAAAGCCTGTGTTAAAAGGTGAGAAAATTTATCATTTACTGTATTTGAAGACTGTCGAGTGTGTAAGAATCTACACGTACACAAATAGGCAGTCGGCTCCATTGAAGACATGGTCCAGTTCCAACGTATTAGATCCCTTTTCAACGGAACTATCTATAAATACCAAAGCTTTACCTCAATTGGAAGTCAGCACTGGAGGGCACTACATTGCACATACCTACTTAGTCTTCGGCTTGTCTAACGTAAATCGTAAATTACAAGAGCTCAAGTTACAGATATCTACGGAGTATAGTAACAACCTCCTCAGGTAGTCACACCTAGTGATACGTGGCTGGCGACCACGGGGCCCCGAGCTGAGTCCTGACATTGCTTCCACTTACTTATGCCAGGCTCCTCACTTTTATCTTTCCTATCTGGCCACCCTCGGCAAGCTCTTGTTTTTTTCCGACCCTGACGCTATTAGGTTTCGACGGCTAGGGGTCTTTCATTTTCCAACCTATACTTCTCATGCAGCGTCTGACCCGTAGCGGGCGGCTGCAAACGGCGTCTGTATCCCATGTTAGGGGCAGCCTCCAGAACTGCGGAAGGCAACGGAATACCACCGCAGATTATCTTCCCTGCATAATGCAGTCTCCATTTTATGCACAAAAAATGGCTTCCTCTCATGTTAAACCAGTGTACGGAGGTAAAATAGTCCCTCATTCGGATCTCCGGGGGGGGGGGGGGGGGGGGGGCGGGGAGGGGGACAACTTGAAAGGAGGCAAAAAATCAAAACGAGAATTGGTACCTGGAATGTCAGAACTCTGCTACAAGCAAGAAAACTAGAAAACCTTAAAAGAGAGATCGAAAGGAGTAAAAGGAATTAATGGAGTAGGAATGATTATGACAAAGGAATTGGCTAAATGTGTGGAATATGTAGACTATGCAAATGACCGGGTTATTGGTGTAAGTCTGAAAGGAGCACAAAAAGATTTACTGATTGTCCAGGTGTATATGCCAACTTCAGAACATGATGACCAAATTGTAGAGGAAACGTACAATGTAATAATGGACGAAAATAAAAAAATGCTGCAAAATAGTAATGGGAGTCTGGAACGCCATTGTGGGAGAAGGGAAAGAGGGAAACATAGTAGGCAGTCATGGTCTTGGAAAGAGAAATGACAGAGGTGAATGGTTAATTGACTTCTGCAGGGAAAGGCAGCTGATAGTGGCAAACACATGGTTCAAGAACCATAAGAGGAGGCTCTACACTTGGAAATCACCAGGGGATAAATACAGAAACCAAATCGATTTTATAGTGGTACAAGAAAGATACAGGAATGGAATCAAGAAGGTGCACACATTACCAGGTGCAGATATTAATAGTGACCACAACTTACTTATGGCAGAAATAGAAATAAGAATGAAAAAACTGAAAAAGGCGACAATGGTGAAGAAGTGGGATTTAGAGAAGATAAGGTCCAACAAAGAACAAATTACAGAATTGCTGTCTCGGGACTTTCTAAACACATTACGAGACAAAGAAGCACCTGATAATGCCAACGAGTACTGGAATATGCTGAAAGAAGGAATCATTAAAGCAGGACAGCAAAATATAGGATATGTAAAAGGGAAAAGGTTAAAAAAACCATGGGTCACACAAGAAATGATTTCCAACATGGAGGAGAGAAGTAAACTGAAAAACAAGAACACTGAAGATGCAAGAAAGATATACCGAAGGTTAAATTACGAACTGCGAAGAGAAACAGAACAGGCTAGGAAAAAATGGCTAAAAGAGGAATGTAATGAAATTGAAGAACTGGACAGGAAGGGAAGATACGACTTACTATAGAACAGAGTAAAGACTATGACATGGGAACAAAACAGAGCAGGAAGTGCTACTATGGAAATTTTGAGTAAAGATGAAGAGGTAGTGTACAAGGATCGTGACGATGTCCTCCAGAGATGGGAAGAATATATAAAAGAGCTATATGACACAAATAGCAAACCAGAAACTCTGGAACTTGAATCACACAACAGTGTAAGTGATGAAGAGAAAGGATCGACCATCATAATGGAAGAAGTAAAGTCTGCCATTGCTGCAATGAAAAATGGCAAAGCAGTAGGTACAGATACAACACCGGGAGAAATACTAAAATGCTTGAACGACAATGGAATAAGAGAAATATTGATGTTATGTAATAAAATATATGACAGTGGTGAATGGCCTGAGGACTTTTTGACAACAGTAATGATTCCATTACCGAAAAAACAAGGATCCAAGAAATGCAGCGAGCACAGGACAATCAGCCTCATTTCACATGCAGCCAAAGTGATGTTAAGAATAATTAATAAAAGACTTGAAAAAGTAATAGAGGAGAATCTCGGCGAGGAGCAGTTTGGCTTTAGACGGAATACGGGCACCAGAGATGCAATAGGGCTCCTACGAATCTTGGGAGAAAGGTTTATTGAGAAAGGAAGAGACCTATATATGTGCTGCATCGATTTAGAAAAGGCATTTGACAATGTGGTTTGGGACAAGCTGGCGACTATTATGAGGGAAGAGAGAGTGGACTGGAAAACCAGAAGACTTATAAACTCATTACACCTTAATCAAAAAGTTTCAGTTAAAGTGAGAGGAGAAAGTACAAACTGGATCAGACTAGGGAAAGGAGTAATACAAGGATGCTGTTTATCACCTACTCTTTTCAACCTGTACTTGGAAAATATGATTGACCAATGCTCATTATATGACAAAGGAGTAGAGATTTGAGGAAGAAGAGTAGGGTGCTTGAGATTTGCTGATGACATGGTCCTTCTAGCCACAGGGGAAAAAGAATTACAGGATTTGGTGGACACCATTGCAACTAACGGAAAAAAAATATGGAATGAAAATTAACACAAATAAAACAAAAGTATTGGCAATAGGAGGAAATAAGGAAATAAAAATTGTACTGAATGGAGAAACACAAAGCAGGATAGACACCGACTGGAAGTGCACCACAGAAATTAAAACAAGGATAGCAATGGCAAAAGAGGCGTTTTATAAGAAAAGGAGAATCTTCTGCAGCGGTCTGGACAGAGAACTCAGAAAGAGACTCATAAAATGTCTTGTATGGAGTGTTCTTCTATATGGCGCTGAAACATGGACTATGAGGAAAAAAGACAGAGAAAGGCTGGAGGCTTTTGAAATCCGGACATGGCGGAAGATGGAAAGAATAAGTTGGATGGACAGAGTAAAAAATGAAGAGGTACTGAGAAGAGTGGGAGAGAAAAGACAGTAACTAGATGTAATAAAGAGAAAAAAAGAAATTGGATTGGGCATATATTAAGAAAGAATGAAGGACTGATAAAAACAGTTTTAGAAGGTTATGTAGAAGGGAAAAGGAAGCGAGGTAGGAAGAGATTCCAGATACTGGATGACATGATGGACGGTACAACATACAGCAGCCTTAAGAAGGAAGCAATGGATCGCAGAAAATGGAGAGGCAAAGGACCTGCTAATATAGCAGATAACTGATGATGATGATACTAACAACAAAGGCGCTGAGCAGTAGAGAATTTTAGCGTTGCGTTACAATTTTTGGCTTCCAGTGCCACGAATCTACGACGACGTTGATATTCAAGTATCATAAATTTGCTATAAAAACGGGCTAGTTGAATTCAAGAGTTCAAATAATTCACGCTCTTTTCTTTGGGTCAGATAAATAGTAACCAAGTTAAATGAACTCACATTTCTACGCTGTTAAGTAGTATTTTGCTTTCAGGTAAACGAAATCAGCATCTTCATTTTTTGCAAAGAATATTTGAATCATATATCCCAAGAAAATATTTATTCGATAAATATTAAAAAGCGCTGCTACGATCTTCTATACCTGTCACCAACCCTTACTGGAATGAACTGCTTCTGTCCTCAAAGACAGGTTTTCTTAGGTTGTAGGCCCGTGGAACTCATGGTGGTGCGTGATTGGAAGGCATTGTAAAGGAAATTTCAGAATAAAATTCTGTTACGAGCTCCAAAATATTCTCAGACTGTCTGATATCCTGCACAGCTATTACGAAATGTATTTATTTTATGATCCAAATGTAAGAAATAATTCCGTAAATTCTCTGATTCATGCATGAGGAATCAACAGCTAAAATTGTAGTTGTTACAAAAGGTGAAAGAAATTGCCACTATCTCTGGGAGGTGTAAACACACCAAACGAAATGGTGGGAGGTCGCTAAGTAAACATACCAACAGTACAACAATGTCTGTAGCCAGTCATTGAGGTATTCACATCCGGGGGTGGGATGTGAGGCTAAATTGTCTCGTAATTACTAAGTTATCTGACGTCACCATGAAGAAATTTAATAAAGCAAATTGTAAGAAGACCCACGATTGTGGAATACTGTGCAGCATCATCACCGCAACAGATAAGCTCTTCGTCACTTCCTGACAAAGTAAAGAATTTTTAGAACTGTATTAGAGCATGAATCAGTTACGTCAGTACAGTGGATCAATAAATGTGTGAAATTCAACGCACTTGTGTTAAGGAAACATTAATGATCAAGTCATGTCACGAGTCTTGGGGTTCTGTTCCTGATCGTGAAAGTTTCCGAATGTCTATAAAAGTGCAAGTATTTGGTAGAAATGTAGATCATATTAATCAACAAAGTGTCCTAAAACTTGATTTTAATCATTCAATTAGTCCTTAAATTTCCCCATGTGATCTGGAAGTAAATTAACTGCAAAAAATATTTGATTTAAATCTGTTTGCAAGAATATTACACAGCTGATTTATATGTCACAATTTTTGAGTATCAGAAGCGCTTCTGAAAGCGTGGTTGAACACAGTCACAGCTTTAGGGCCCCCTTTCTACTAGGCATTGTTTTGGTCAGTAATTAATGACTTTTCATTATAGAGTGTTGTTTTTATTCAACTGGTCAACTAGAAAACGTTTAGTGTGGCAAAGTTTGTTACTTTATCCATGATAAACAGGTGGTAACTTTATAGAGCTAATAAGTTATTGATGTTGCTAACATGTTCTCGTTTGATTCCATTTTTTTGCATTTTGAACATAAAGAAAGAAAAGATTATCAGTAACTAATCTGAAATTAATTGTCTGATTTGGATTAGCGACCATCTTATGGTTATCTGGCCACATACGATTGTTATCCCTATAGCACATTGAACCTTGGTTCCAATCTCGTTTAGTGGTTCACTCTCTCTTTTTAACATAATGTTACGTCAGGAAACGAAGCTAAGAGTCCGACTGGCTTAACCATTTAAACACAGTCAATGTCAAGAAATCCTGTGAAAGTGGTAATACCTGCTAATATTGCATTAAAGTAATGGTGGAGATTATTATCAGGTAAAGGTACTGTTATCGAGTGAAGAGAAGGTGGTTGTCATTGTAATATAAACTTGGTTAAAACAAGAGTCACTGAAGAAAAATTCACTAGGTCAGACAACAAACGCAGCTAGACTTAGAAAAATTATGTCATAGATAGAACACTGTTCAAAAATAAGAAATAAATATACAAGTGTGCAGTTGAAATTTGTATTTATTTTGCTAGTATTTTGGTGTGGAGAGAAATGATAATGGACAATGTGCGTGGTCTCTGACATTAAGTTCAACGTCCAGCTACAGTAAATATCAACTCGATAATTGCAATGAGCACCTGTAGGATAAATTTTGGGATTGTGATCAGTGCAAGAAAAATATTCACGTGAAGAACGTTGAAGGACAAAGTCTATGATTGTCTGATATGCATCGACAATTATTCCTTGTATAACGATCCATAGGTAGTGCAGCGAGCGATACCTGTCCCTCCTGGCAATGGAGGTAGGCAGCCGGGTGATACAGATGGTGTGTGAATGGGGAGTGGATAAGAGCGTCTTCTAACAGCTGACGTCAATGTCATCGACCTAAGACGCGCTACACTGCGCGTCAGTGCAAGGACATATTCAGATATGATTTCTCAGGAGAATAGTCTCTTATACCCTCAGAAGTTTCAGAGTGTAGTTTCTGGGGGTGACTTTCCAGAAGTCCCAAAATCAAAATGTTATCTACACGTAGATATTATATTTCTGATAACTTGTATGCATAATTGAATTGGATCAAGAACATTACTCCAAAACACTGTTGCACAAGATTATTGTTCAAGGCTGTTAACTTTGAAGACAAATATAGTAACAACAACATTACAATTCCGTGACTCACTGTGGATGTGCGATTCCAGTTGATAATAATCTACACTTCTATGTAAAGAGAAGAGGTAGTTCAGTGTTGTTACCAAAAATCTTCACATTTTTACACGTTCCTCCAGTAAAAGTTCGCCTGGATGTGGGATTCACAGTTTTTAAATAGATATTTTCTGTAAAAGAGAAACGTTTGGTAAAAATCTTGAAAATTTCTTGACCAATTTACTTCAAATTTTTATGCATCACTCTAAAAAAAGGTTCAGATGGGCATTGCTACATATTACTTTCACATATAAAGTTTTTGAAATAAATACTTCTAAATGAACAAAAGTCTTAGTTTAATATTGATATCCCAATTCTCGAAAATTTCTTCATCGATTTACTCTAGATTGTTACACAGTACTCTAATAAACATTCAGACATGTATATATATATATATATATATATATATATATATATATATATATATATATAGCTTGAAGGGGGAAACCAGATGGCGCTATAGTTGGCCCGCTAGATGGCGCAGCCATAGGTCAATTGGATATCAACTACGTTTTTTTAAAAATAGGAACCCCCATTTTTTATTACATATTCGTGTAGTACGGGGTCACAACATCTGTGGTGAGCAATGCCTAGGAATATGGGTCGCAGGTAAAGCGTGTCCAGATGGCCGAGCCAGTTAAGGCAACCCCTCTAGAGAAGAGGGGCATCTGGGTTCAAGTAACAGTCCGACATGAATTTTTAAGTGCAGCTGTTAAATTACTTCAACGATTTCCCTCACGTTGTGTGATGTATACAAAATCACTGAGTTAGTGGCGAAAATCCATTGTGGGCAGTGAGATTGCGGTCAATGCCAAAAGTCTTTAAGAAAGATTGAGGGCACTGAGTGCAGCTAATGTTTATGATGGACTGCTGTGCGCAACTATAGTAGCAGAACAGTTTGTGAATCAATGTAAAACTAGAATGAAAAGCTAAAGCTGGCGTAAAGCAGTAAATAATAGTAACCAAAGCCAGTGCAGATGAAGTAGGCTACTGATGTTGTGATAATAAAGGCTTCATGCAAACAAAGCGGACTGTGGCCTGCTGAATTGCCAATTTAATTATTATAGTGAGCTGGTGCCTCCACCAACAGAAGCCACTAAATGCGTGGGACAATCACCGAGCGCTTCCAAGTGCTGGGCTCCAGATGTATGCCACTGCCTCGTGGGGATTTAACCTTCGCTTCCTGGTCGCTGTTAGGCAGGTATACTGGAGTAATAAGGCAACAGAGGAAAAATAATTAAATGTATAGCGCGAAATTTATCATGAGTTTCGCGTTTTTTAATATCGCATATACGAAAAGAGCCGCGAAATATCTGTTAATAATGCCGTGCTTTGAATTTCTTTATCATCATTACCTTTTAACAAAGCAAAATATATATATTGAGATCTTATTGTTCTGTATCTGGCCTACAATTAAAGGAACGTTTTTTCGTGACTGTAACTCATTCTAAAAATCAACATATCTTCCCTACTTTATAGTTATCGAAAATTGAAATTACTTGGTTATGAACACTGATGTTACAGTTCGTATGATCGTTCAACAACAAAATTTTGCAGTGGATTTTGTTTCTCGGTAAAACACCATTCAATACCACGACTAGCACAAGAACATGAGACTCTTATTAAAAAAAAATACGTTTTCACTATAAAGTTTGCCAGACCAGAACGGAGCACAGCAAGATTCCTATTAGATTTTGACGGTACATTAACTTATTTGTACTGTGAGTTATATACTATCAGCAGCCCGCGTCAATCTGCAACACATCATAAAATCTGTTGATCTGCACTGCAAGTCTGGAAGTTAGAAGAAATAATATTATTTTACTGTTACTTTACCGCTTCCTTGCGGTATGATAGACTATATTGGAAGTCGTTTGAATACGCCGCGGCAGCTGCTTTTTCGTTCGCCACGCAGCTCAGCACCACAGATAATATTTATATAACTGAAAAATGTCTCAACAGGATGGGATAATAGGCAAGCAAGCTTTAACAATTAATAATGCAAGTTTTCATTTACATAACTCTATTAAAACATTTAAATATTTCACTTTTTTACACACCTTTATGAATTCACACGTAATGGCGTACATCTCTTAGTCTCGACAAAAGAATGCTACACTAGCGTTCGCTACTACGACACAGGATATCTTACTCGTTCGACTCCCAGATGAAGAAGACAAAGAAATTGCTATTCGTCACGTATTATATACTAGTTACTTATTTTAATCTTTGTTCGACATTTATCGTCTGTGGCGGTTTCATTACTCGCCGACGCAGATATTCTCAAAAATAAATAATAAAAAAATACATAATTTTATACAATAACACAATATGATACATATAATTTTCTCGTTACTACATAATATGTTGTTTTTGTTTCTTACTCGACGTTACAATGCCCCCTGGCAGCAATTGACTAACGTTAAGAATGTTCGGCAATATGCTGCCACTAACGTCTGTTTAGTTATTGTCTGTTACCTTGGTTGGAACATTCACTTTAAACTTCGTAGTTCTTTTACACTGTAGGTTTAATTACACTTTTTATACTGTTCTTACACTTTGCGAGGTGACCATAAACCTAGTCCCAGGGTCATTACATTTATCTGGCTCCCCCATTTGGGCTACGTGCGATCAGAAAACCTGGGAAAACTGCGCCGGAGCCATAGTCATCTCGCCTGGTTTGTTTTAATACCCAGTTTGATCACAAAAAGTTCAGACTCTATCCCATGTTCACAGATAACAAAGGCTATTTATGACAACATGTTAAACTTTTAGTCTCTTTGTTACCAATATATCTTCCACCCCTTTTCACATTTGTGTTCTGTATTGCAATGAAAGTCACTCATTAAACAGTTTTACAGTGGTATAATGAATCGTCTCTGCACTTACTCACGACAATTGTTTTAAAATGTTCTAGCATTCGTGCAAGTTTACTTCATTAACATGACGAAAACGTATTATATCTATCCATCACTGAACCGATGATAACTAAAGAAAAACACAATGTTTGTCACGTCATTTCGTGTCTAATATACCGGTTTCATATTAGTGCATTAACCACATAGTTGATAGTTCATTCGAATGACAACAATGTTGTACGGAGCGGGTGGCGCGAAGCAATTGTTGAATCGCGTCGTCTGGAACGCCGCGTGCCGACGGGGTTCGACGACCGGCTCTCAGTAACAGCGACGTCGTGCTGACGGGGCGCAAGCAGTCGCGAACCGCGCCGAACCATTCGCCGATGTCGGCGAGTTGCCGTGGTTTACCGCGGCCGGCCGGCTGGCGGCAAGACACTCGTCTCTGCTTCTCCGCATGGCTCACCGTCGTAGTGCATGAAACAAACATTCCACAACGGTGTACTGTCTCTAAGGACACAGATTACTAGCTGTGGAAGAAAATGCAACTTGTTTAAAAGTGTTTATTGTTCATTACGCCGTCGCTTCGCTGGTATGCACAGGATGTTTTGGCATGATAACAGGTTTCTTGTGGCATTGTGACACTGGTATTCAGGGTTCGTCACACGCACATTGTACTACACACTTTCACTTGTTCTCACGGTTGATACCCTGCCAGAGCGTCTTTCAACACGCGAAAATATTTCGGTACACACATACTAAATGTCTCCGTCGAGCGATGTTTGTTTGAATCGACTCCGAACGGATCACTAACTACCGTTTTTACTCACAGTGTACTACTGTTCGTTGAGCACTGCACTATGACAGTTAGTCACTCAACACTTAACTTATACCGACGTATATATTGGTGCAGATACAACAGTCATTTTCTGTCCCTACTACACACAATATTCCGTCCTTTCCTAGGTTGTTTATGCACACAGTTTATTTTTAATGCATAACAACTGTTCTTAGCATAATCACTCTCATCTACATTGAGTCCATTGTGTTACCTTCTCATTACACACTTTTAATACTATTAATAGGCATATATTGCTTTTTTGTAATTATTTAAAGGTGTGTGATTTTTTTTTTTACATAGCTTTCTTTTCCTCTTTTAGTGTAGCTTGCCAGGTTATCACCCATCTAGCAAACAGATTTTACCATGTGCTTGACAGCTTGACTTGGGCATATTGTTCAATAAATACTTCATTTAGTACTAATATTATTCTTGACGGTCCGTCCTACAGGACTACAGTGTAGTTTCCGGGTAACTTGATTCGCGTACGGCGTAATTAATATTCAAGAACGTGTGCCAAGTACACAGGCTTCAATTGAAGCATTAATACATACAAAGCATAGGTTACACGGAACGGTTTTGTTTTTTATTGGATTCTGCTCCAGCGTCGTTCTCAGATCACTATTGGCAGTAAACATTACATCACATAATTATTTCGTACTACAAAGTCAATTTTTGGCTAGTATAGACTCTCTCTCAGGGTTCCTTGATTCTAACACAATTACATCTGCTACATATTTATATGAGATTTCATCATTAATTGTACTTACTTACTACAAAATGATTCAAGAAATTAATCCTTATTTTATCAACAAAAGATTATTCATTACTTGAAGAGCATGTAGTATTTTAATGACACTAACTGTCTGTAAACCAAGTCTTCCATTTGCATATTATTGCTCAGTTTACTGATTCTACTTCCTCAAAATTGTAACTATACATAAATTCTTTCTTAAAACTGACATACTTATACTCTAAAACACAATTGAAATCTTCTTACCACTACTATTTACATCAGACATGTCACTGAATAAATAACTTTACATCTTTACATGGATACAGTCCTTTTATTTTCCCCGTCTGGTGATGTGCTAACAAATAGCTACATTCGTGTGGCAACATCTTCCGAATCTCTTTAGCCACTACTTCCCTCCTCGACCAAGGGATGGAGTAAGTTGCGCGACAGTATGTTTTGTGGGCATCACCTCTATGTGATAGTGGTACCCTTTGACTATTCCTGGTCGGTCGGTAAATACCATAGTATATTCCGATAGCAGCTGCGTCAACTGTTGCTTTTGGATATCGCTTAAACCTTCAGATTCCTGCACTTTGGTTTGAAATGTCTCAACATTTGTTTCAAAATTTCGATCCTTTAAATTCGGGTAATAGAGGTCTGCTACATGTGAAAAATCATCGAGGTGTAGTACCCAGGGGTTCCTACATTTGATATTAATTCGATTACAACATGGCACAAGTACCTCCTTTGATTTCATCATAGACAACTCAACCCTCCTACCTTTATTAACTATGCTTAGTTTCCCCAAGGAGAGGTCGATCACTGCGTCCCTCTCACGGAGAAAATCTACTCCCATAATGCAGGCCACCTTTAGTCCTTTAACAATGAGGAACGAGCTCACTATGGCTTCGCCCTCCTTACAAATCTCTACCTGCACCTGGTATTTAACTAATTGGCTCTGTGCACTTATGGCTCCAGACACCTTACAATTATTAACCGGGAAAGTCGGTATGCTACGTCCTTTTCCCAGTGCTTTAAATAACTCTATACTCATTACACTGACTGAGGCACCTGTGTCGATGATTATATTCACTGCAACATCATTGATTTTCGCTTCTATTATGGCTTGCACATTTTCGTTATTATCTTTCTTACATTCGTGCGGTTCGTTCAGTAGATCTTTATCCATACTGATACCGTCGTTGTATCGCAGCATACATATTCCAGGTATATTATTATCATTCGTGTTGCTCTCACTCCACCCCTCGGCCAGCGATGGAGAGCATATCGAGGCCGATCCTAGTTTGTTGGATTGCTTACTTGTGAGGTACTTGGACGGCTATTGTCCGTGACCTCCACTATGTGTACATTCTGATTTGTAGGCCGCCACGGCTGCGCAATAGGCGCGTTTTGCGGTGGTGGTCTATTGTTGTCATACCGGTCATTACCCTGTCGCTCTGGGCTTGTTCTCTGATTCTGATGCCACTTTCGATTACTATCACTATAATTGCTATGCCACTGACCTCGCGCATTTTTCCAGCGGTTGGTCCCTGACATTCCGGATTCGTACCGGTCGTCAAATCGACGCCTTTTGTTATAAGTTGGTTGCCCATACCCGTTCTGGCTTCTACCATTACTACCATTTTGCGAATGCTCTTGCCGCTTGTTACCACCCCCACCATTTCCATGGTTGTGGTTTTGTGCATTATTATTTCTGTCATGGTTACACCCTGATCCATTATCCCACGAGTGATCGCACGCTGATTTTGCGTCTTCCTGGATCAAGTCTATTGAATCTAGAACAGACAGGAAATGTTCCATGTTGCTTTCTGGTACGTGTATTAATTTCTCTTTGATATGAATGGGTAAATGTGATTTTAGTAGTCTTATTATGTCTCTTGGTGATATAGGCTCGTCCCAGTAGCGCGTTTTGTTTATATACTTTTCAAAATACCGTCTCAAATTCCCAAGACGGGGTGAGTACGGTTCGGGATTATATACTTCTTTTCTTAGACGCTCTTGTATACAAGGCGACCAATATTTCGACAGAAACGCCCTTTCGAACTGTTCATATGTCATGCAGCTGTCTGCTACTTCCGTAGCCCACAACGCTGCATCACCCTGAATGTATGACATTACGTATTGAATTTTCTGTGCTTCATTCTACACACTAGGCAAGATATTTTTAAAGCTTTTTATGAATACTACTGGGTGTACTGACTTCCGTTCAGCAGTAAACGTTTGAAACTGCCTATTTTTGATTAAACTTTCTTCAACTAATATTTTTGAACTATATGAATTTGCTCCTGGGACATATGCTGTCTGCTCGGAACCGGAGCTACAGCTCTTCGCATTATCGACTACAGATTCACCATTGTTGCGTCGCGTATAAGTTTGTGCGTTGCCAAAAACATTGGCTGTTGGCGACATAGTTTCATGTTCAAGATGTTTGCTACTTTGTGTTAAACCCTTTTCCAAGTCGGATATCCGTTTGTTAATATTCACTTGCCACTGCGGAATATCCTCACTGAGTATTTGTTTGATGGTTTGCACGTCGTTCTGTACCTGACTATTTACTGCGGTACTGAACGATTCGGAATTTCTATCTGCTATTGCAGCTTGTACCTTAGAATTAATATTTTTTTCGATCTCACTCTCCTTCACTTCTAGCCATGAGTTGAATTCGGTTTCAATTTTAGTCGCTTGTTCGTTCCACTTCTGCTCTACAAGCTGTGTGGAATCTACCTCTAGCTTTTCTAACCGGTTGGCTAAGACACCTATCTCATCTACCATGTTAGTGTTTCCTACTTGCAGGTTGTTGACCTGTACAGTCAACTCCTGCACGGCCTTAGGTATCGACTCATAATTCTGTTTCATACAGGCAATCTCCTTTTTCATATGTTCTAACGATTGCACAAGTTGCTGGTCCCGCTCAGCTTGCTGGCGATCTCGCTCCGCTTGCTGGGCAAGAAAGATTTCAATTTTTTCGTCTTTTTCAGCTTGTTGCTGCGCAAATTTTGCCTGGTAATCCAGCACGCGCTCTAATATCGCCTGAAGTGAATACCCACCAGGCAGATTACCACTCTCTGGTTCCTGCTCTTCTGGAGGTGGTGTAATTTCTTTATCTACCTCTCCTTGAGCACTAGTGGGCGGTGGCATCACTTCCTGTGCCCCTGCCCCCACATTTTTGCATGGTATATCCTCAAAAAGAGTACTTGTACTGCTTAAGGTACCCGGTTCTACATTTCCTGCACTAACTAATTGCTGTTCCTCAGTATCCATATTGCTCGGACGTTGACTACGCAACTTAACCATATTCCTAAATTGCTTACTCAAACACAAAATCTGACAGTTTTGCCACTTGCACACAAAATACGTTAATTTATCTGCACTACACTGCCCACTAAAAATTACTATCTACCATCATCTTTGTCCTGCCATAACACTAACATCAAACTACACACAATATGCACACCACTAGCGATATGAGATCACTTCACTGGAGCTCAGCTTCTACAAACAGGACAACTACACTGTAGTCTTACCTTTAGTTTATCTGATCTCGGGGTTCGGCTGCCCCCGGATTACGTAGTCGTTACAGTTTCTCAGTACTATCAGGATCGTCTTCTCTGACTCGCTTGCAGTAGTACGTTTTTTCATGAAAGAGTGGTTGCACATTCATTAATACATTGCATTAATCATGATACACATACATTCATTTATCACTAAATACATATATATATACATATATAACAATAGACACTGAAAAGAAAATACATAAAAATTTTGTGGGCACTGCAAATTCGGGCCCCGCGTTTTTGGGCGCCAGTTTCACGTATTTTAATATCGCATATACGAAAAGAGCCGCGAAATATCTGTTAATAATGCCGTGCTTTGAATTTCTTTATCATCATTACCTTTTAACAAAGCAAAAAATATATATTGAGATCTTATTGTTCTGTATCTGGCCTACAATTAAAGGAACGTTTTTTCGTGACTGTAACTCATTCTAAAAATCAACATATCTTCCCTACTTTACAGTTATTGAAAATTGAAATTACTAGGTTATGAACACTGATGTTACAGTTCGTATGATCGTTCAACAACAAAATTTTGCAGTGGATTTTGTTTCTCGGTAAAACACCATTCAATACCACGACTAGCACAAGAACATGAGACTCTTATTAAAAAAAATACGTTTTCACTATAAAGTTTGCCAGACCAGAACGGAGCACAGCAAGATTCCTATTAGATTTTGACGGTACATTAACTTATTTGTACTGTGAGTTATATACTATCAGCAGCCCGCGTCAATCTGCAACACATCATAAAATCTGTTGATCTGCACTGCAAGTCTGGAAGTTAGAAGAAATAATATTATTTTACTGTTACTTTACCGCTTCCTTGCGGTATGATAGACTATATTGGAAGTCGTTTGAATACGCCGCGGCAGCTGCTTTTTCGTTCGCCACGCAGCTCAGCACCACAGATAATATTTATATAACTGAAAAATGTCTCAACAGGATGGGATAATAGGCAAGCAAGCTTTAACAATTAATAATGCAAGTTTTCATTTACATAACTCTATTAAAACATTTAAATATTTCACTTTTTTACACACCTTTATGAATTCACACGTAATGGCGTACATCTCTTAGTCTCGACAAAAGAATGCTACACTAGCGTTCGCTACTACGACACAGGATATCTTACTCGTTCGACTCCCAGATGAAGAAGACAAAGAAATTGCTATTCGTCACGTATTATATACTAGTTACTTATTTTAATCTTTGTTCGACATTTATCGTCTGTGGCGGTTTCATTACTCGCCGACGCAGATATTCTCAAAAATAAATAATAAAAAAATACATAATTTTATACAATAACACAATATGATACATATAATTTTCTCGTTACTACATAATATGTTGTTTTTGTTTCTTACTCGACGTTACAGCCAATCTCACTTTATAATGTTCAGAAGTAGCATAAACACCCAAAGGATCTTTTTAAGATCTATATTGTTCACAACGAAAATAATTTAAGTTCTTGTGAGACTACAGAGCATAGTAAAGGGTCATTTATTGGTTTTCCGATAAAGATTCAATTATATTCAAGCGCAACGATTGTGTAGCCTGTCTTCATATCTATAAAACTTATTTTGGACATTTTTGGCCATGTACATGAGACATCAACGTCTTTGAAATTGTAGTTACCTGCTGAAAACGAAGCCTGCGCCAACTCAGGTTGTTTCTCCCTCCTTATGAGTTAGCTTTCTTTCCATTGTGAAGTCTACGCTTCTTCGAGTGTACTCCGAATGTAAGCACTCACTTCGGTAGGAAACAGTACAACAGAAATCTGCCAGACCACATTACACGTTACACTAGTCGGGACTAGAGATTTTGTATTTCTTTCATCATTTCAATATTTCCCTGGTTTACGATTCGTTGTTTCTACGTTGCAAGTATTGTTTATAGAGCTGTCATCGCATTGTTTTAAGTAGAGGGCATGATCTTTTAACATTCCACTCTATTTGCGTCAGCTAAATAAACAGAAGAAGTCCAGTACGAAGAAGTGGTGCGTTGTATGGAGTAAGAACAATGCCACAGCACAACAGGCCAGCGGCGCTGATTGAACCGTTACATGAAAAATCCCAATACAGTCTACATAATCACCTTCTGTACGGGAGGAATACCTCCAAATTGTATCAATATTTAAAACTTGACACTGCTGAAGTTTTCATTTAAGCAAGAAGTACGCAAAACAGCAGGGGTGCCGACTTATAAAAAATATTAGGGGGGGGGGGGGGGCAACTGAGGGTCTTGCCCTGGGAAATTTTCTAAATTTAAATGAAAATAGTGAGTTTTAAAGTTTTTTAACATTTTAGAGTCATATGAACAACATTAGAATTCCGAAAACTGGACTCTCGATAACTCGACACTCCGGGAAATTCGACAAGCCTGACACATTTTTTGGTTTTGAAAAGACTATCACAGAACAGTGAATCTATAGCTCTGAAAAGACTGAAATTATTTTTAAATAAATCCTAAACTATCATTAAAAGAGTAAAACATAAAATATTGCTGTCACACAGTAATAGCACTTTGGTTAATTAGTGAAATAGCTAATTTAATCTTACTTTTAATAAGGCTCGGGGTTCATTAAATAAAAACATTATCTCAAAGTTAATGCTTTAATACAGTTAATGATGTTAATACAGTATGCCTAATACTTTAGTCAAAAAGTATGTTAACAGCGGGTTTTAACTGGGTCTTACACATTAAAAATAATTAATACAGTACTATAGTAATACAGTACTAAACTAGTACTAATATTTCGAAACTGAAAATTTAACATTATGTATGTATTTAATTCTCTATTTTTAAAGATTTCTAATTTTACTCTAAATGCCATTATTAGGGATAGAGTGTCTTTAGAAAGGTGCAAATGTCGACCGCCTGACTGAGTTACTGAATATGAAGTCGTTGATGACAGGTCGGATATCCAATTCATCCAAAACATCTCGGTGGACATGGACAACAGCCAAATTGTTCAGTCGCTTCTGTTCCATTGTTGATCGGAGATATGACTTTAGACGTCTAAAGGCGCTAAATGACCGTTCTGCTGTTGTTGTCGTGATTGGAACTACTTGTAGAAGCTTAATCCACTTAACTACTTCACATAACATTTCTCCAACTGCAAGCTCTTGTGTAATGCACTTTCTTATCTCAAGCATGTTTTTAAAGATATTTGTTTTTATCAGCGATATCGGCTAACACATTCAAGTTTAAGCGCAGTATCTCAATGTCTAGGCATTTTTGAAAAACTCTGTTGATTTTTCCAAATTTGTTTCACCTTTGTTTACTAAAGGCAAGCACTCTTGTTCAACTGCAATGACCTGTGTGAGTCCAGTTGAAGCAAACTACTCAGTAATGCTAATTGCACCGTTTCACAAACTTCAATTTAAATAGCTTTGTAGTATTCCTTTGGGGTTTTGAAAGTGTGCTGTTAGCTGGCTTCGTTGTTTTCATACTTCTTTGCCATACTTCGATTCCGAGGAAGCGAAGAATTATTACTTGTGAAGTTTTTCTTTTAAACATAGTTCCCAAAGGTGTTCAAAACTATCACGCCTTCTATTCAGTATACAAATCAAGCTCTCATATATTTTTTCCAGGTCAGCAACGCTTAGATGAGAGCATTAAATTTTTTCATTGTCTTCCTCTACTGGGTTCACTGCATGGCAATAAAGACGTAAAAGGAAATAAGTCTTGAATTGTAACATTGACTCAAGGTAGCCTGTGCATTTGTAACCTGCCTCTGTTTTGTCCTCTACAGAAAATGTTTCAAAAAACTCTAGAAATTCTTTAAAGTTTTTCAATATTCTCAAGACACTAGAAGCTCGCATAGTCCATCGAGTGGGGCAAAGGGGCCATAGACCAGCTTGGTCATTGGCACTTTCACAGCGTTTGCTTCTGATATCCTTTTGTTGGATTCCTTTACGGTGTTTATGAAGTCCTTGGCTAAAGCCATAATATCCCTCGTAGATGTAAGATGGCGGAGACTGTCTACAACTGTCAAGTCTAAACTGTGAGCAGTAGAGTGCACATAACGTGCTTTTGGTTATATATCCAAAACTAACTTGAACTTACCTCTCATATTCGAGGCACCGTCATTGCACTGTCCTCTTAAGTTATCCGTTGACAAATCAAGACGAGCAGAAACGTCTTTCAAAATATTGAACAGAGTCTGTGACTGAGTGTTGGGGGTGTCGTATAAGCCACTTAAGTCTTTGTTGATGATTAAGGAATCATCTAAAGTACGAATACAAAATGACACTTGTTCGTGAATCGAAGAATCACTTGTTTTGTCAACCATAATAGAAAATGTTCAGTCTTCTTGATTGAAGCCAATACCTTTCTCAACACAGACTTTCCTAGTAGATCAATGATCTCGTTTTGAATATCGTGGGACGTCCACTTTACCCCGAATGCCCTTACCAATCTTGAAACTCAGGTACTTCATTCTTTCGGAGTTCCAGCAATTGAAAAAAAATTTGAATTTACATCTTCGTGCCCTCTAATTGCTAGTCCTTGTCGGCATAGAAATTACACGGTAGTAAAAATTGTGTCAAGAACTAAACTGCCTTTCTTCATATCACTATCTAACTGTTCATTCAGTTGGGAGGCCATACTTCAGTTAGTGATAGAATTTAGTTTCAGAACACTTTCTTTATGCGTAAACGTATTTTCATGAAGACGGAACTTTTCCAAAACCTTTTCCCAGTTAGTAGCACCTCCCTCTTTGCAGGTTTTGCAAAAAACTTTTTCGGTAGATGCTTCATATTCTATACCATGTATATTTGATCAACCAAGACTTCTGAAATGATCTACCTCTACCGGATTCTCCAGGTTTTGGCTGTGAACGGTTCTCGCGTGTATACGACGAAGCGATTGACGACACAATAATTTTTGGAGGTTGACTTGCAGTATCATCAACTTCCAAGCGCGACTTTTTGGTAACACATCTATCCGTTGCAAACTTAATCCACAATACTCTAAGAGACTAAAGCACATGAATAAAATGTAGTCATATAAAATAGTCCTCTAGACATTAAAGTCGGAACACTAAACACGTCTGCAGCATGCACTGAACGATACTATCCACACTGAATGACTGCGACAGCAGGGTGGGCTTTAATAGCCGCGGCGTCGTAATGTCTCGAAGCGTCAAGGCGACTCAAGGCGGAGGTTTCCAGGCACTTCTGCTCCAGTCCTTTTGATGTCGCCGCGGCGGCAGTGCTGGCCCACTGGTGCCAGACTTTACCCGAAGGTTCTTGCACCGGGACAAATTCTAAGTGTGCCCACAGCACCGTAACACTATCATGACTCACACCACTCGTTTCCAGTTAACCTGCTTACTACCATAATAATTTTTTTTAACTCCTTAATGAATGTATTTTAAAAGGTAACTATCGTCAAACGACGAAAATAAAAAGATTCCAACATAATTTTGTGATTTTACAAAGTATAATATAACTAATAATTTTCTTAAATTATTGGGGAAGGGAGAGCTCTGCCTCCCCCCCCCCCCCAAATAAATTTTTTAGGGGGCCCTGGCCCCCTCAGACCCCAATAGAGTCAGTGCCTGTACAAAACAGTACATAAAGCCTGTTCCAAAAATCAGCCCCAAGAAGCAGTGATCTCCAGGTTGTATAATTTTATAGATTTATAACAATTAGTATAGCCTAATATAGTTTATTTTTAGAGTTAATTATAATTACAGTTAACTTGAATACAGCACAGAAATTTCATGTACTTTTACATTACAATTTTTTTAAACTTTTCTGTTTATAATAAATGGTATTACAATCTTTTCTAAAAGGATAATTTTATGTTAGTCAACTCTGGATTTTGTACATTCGTATTTTCTTTGGCATTTTCCCACATAACATGACATTTGCGGCACTGAGAACCTTAAAGGCTCAAAGAGGGACACAAAGCTTTGACAAAAATAGATGTTTGTGAAAATCAAATTTGTAGGTATACCACCAACCTCATAGATCTGACCTGTTCTTAAACCCAGCCCCACCGTCCTAAATTTCCTATAAAAATGTACTCAGTTTATGTTACGCAGTTTTAATTAATATTTAGAATTATTATTATTAATGTTGATTCACAGAATTTTCATATACTCATATATGCTACTGTCAGTTATGTCTTTTTGACTGTTTTGTGGTCCGTAATAAAAGTGAAACTAGAACCGGAACATATATCGTTGGTACCGAATGCACCATTCCCGATTATGACCTGTGCCAACACTTCATGGTCCTCGTTATTCTCATTTTCATTAAACACATTCTCTGGCTTGATGTTAAGATAAAACTGTCTGTTCACTTCAGGCATGATATGTAGTAGTTTTGTAGTCTATGTGTTTCAAGGTTGAAGTTTGCCTTCCACCTTTTTGAAAGGCATAAACAAACTGTGAGGAAATGACAAATTGTGGTCTCACTCGATGTGACTTGAAGAAAATGGTGAATTACCGTAGCTCCATTGAACATTATGTTACTTTAAATAACAGTTCATAGCAACCTGTTGAAAACTTCATTATTGTAAAATATCTGAAATGTACATTGTTACCATGAACGTCAAGTTTTGGGTTGTTAGTGATGTCTGTAACACTCTTAAAGGTATTGAAATCCTCAGTGATTGTTTAACAGAATTGAATGCTGAGACCATGGGATGTGAGACAGTGGTGAGGCATTTCTTCGAGAGCTTCCAGCTTTTATAAAGAAATGAGTGTCAGTATTGTCACAATGAAAATTTCTGCTTTGGGCCCGTAGGGAAGTGTATACCAGAGAAATTAATACGAGAAATTTTCATAGTTGCTCATACATACTAGTACAGGAGTACAACAGAGGTAAAACTGGTTCACTACAAGATGGACAGATGTTAGGGGTATGCATACATGCTCCAGGTCCAAAATAAATGACAGTGTGCTCCAGGTCCTTATGGATACCAGAGCTTCATTTGTTCAAAAGACTTTATTCATAAATATATTCACTTTCACGTTAAGTTTCACATTAAGAAAAAACTATATTTTCTAACAACAGATTATACATTATTAGTGCAGCATATTTGGCTACATAATACACGAAATACATGTTGTCACATCTTAAACCAGGCTGAGACACATTACTGGTTTAGTAATCACTTATCTTAATTATAATTTTATTTCTTTGCTTTGTACAGTGTCAGAAAAAGTGAAATCTCATTTATGTCCGCGTATCAGATACTTCAGTAGTATCTAGTAATTTTGTAATCCGAAACACATCACTTACATCGAAGCTGATAGAGGCGTACTAAATGATGGAAGCGATTTTCTTGCTAGGTAGAACATCACTATGTTAGTGCCCTGCTGAGTAAACTAGTAACTTGTATGTTCAATTCACTCTAGTGTTTTACAGAACCAATTTTCCATGAAATCCGTATGCAGTCAGACCTTTAAGTACAGCAGTTATAGATTAGCCTGGTAGATTTGCTTATTTTGCTAAGAATGAAACGACATAATGAGATCCAACCACTTGCTCTCTTTGGAACTCTGTAGGTCCGAAACTAAAGTGCGCCTGCCAGCGACCATGCCGGTCACAAACCTGTGGATAAGTTATGTAATATCGATGGAACCCTTAGCAAATTACGGAAAATATCTTCAATATCCGGTGAGAAAAACAATTAGTCATTTGTAAAGTATCATGAAATGCTAGAACGATAGAGGCACAGATCTTCATCTACATCTACATCTACATTGATACTCCGCAAGCCACCCAACGGTGTGTGGCGGAGGGCACTTTACGTGCCACTGTCATTACCTCCCTTTCCTGTTCCAGTCGCGTATGGTTCGCGGGAAGAACGACTGTCTGAAAGCCTCCGTGCGCGCTCTAATCTCTCTAATTTTACATTCGTGATCTCCTCGGGAGGTATAAGTAGGGGGAAGCAATATATTCGATACCTCATCCAGAAACGCACCCTCTCGAAACCTGGCGAGCAAGCTACACCGCGATGCAGAGCGCCTCTCTTGCAGAGTCTGCCACTTGAGTTTATTAAACATCTCCGTAACGCTATCACGGTTACCAAATAACCCTGTGACGAAACGCGCCGCTCTTCTTTGGATCTTCTCTATCTCCTCCGTCAGACCGATCTGGTACGGATCCCACACTGATGAGCAATACTCAAGTATAGGTCGAACGAGTGTTTTGTAAGCCACCTCCTTTGTTGATGGACTACATTTTCTAAGCACTCTCCCAATGAATCTCAACCTGGTACTCGCCTTACCAACAATTAATTTTATATGATCATTCCACTTCAAATCGTTCCGCACGCATACTCCCAGATATTTTACAGAAGTAACTGCTACCAGTGTTTGTTCCGCTATCATATAATCATACAATAAAGGATCCTTCTTTCTATGTATTCGCAATACATTACATTTGTCTATGTTAAGGGTCAGTTGTCATTCCCTGCACCAAGTGCCTATCCGCTGCAGATCTTCCTGCATTTCGCTACAATTTTCTAATGCTGCAACTTCTCTGTATACTACAGCATCATCCGCGAAAAGCCGCATGGAACTTCCGACACTATCTACTAAGTCATTTATATATATTGTGAAAAGCAATGGTCCCATAACACTCCCTTGTGGCACGCCAGAGGTTACTTTAACGTCTGTAGACGTCTCTCCATTGATGACAACATGCTGTGTTCTGTTTGCTAAAAACTCTTCAATCCAGCCACACAGCTGGTCTGATATTCCGTAGGCTCTTACTTTGTTTATCAGGCGACAGTGCGGAACTGTATCGAACGCCTTCCGGAAGTCAAGAAAAATAGCATCTACCTGGGAGCCTGTATCTAATATTTTCTGGGTCTCATGAACAAATAAGGCGAGTTGGGTCTCACATGATCGCTGTTTCCGGAATCCATGTTGATTCCTACAAAGTAGATTCTGGGTTTCCAGAAATGACATGATACGCGAGCAAAAAACATGTTCTAAAATTCTACAAGAGATCGACGTAAGAGATATAGGTCTATAGTTTTGCGCATCTGCTCGACGACCCTTCTTGAAGACTGGGACTATCTGTGCTCTTTTCCAATTATTTGGAACCCTCCGTTCCTCTAGAGACTTGCGGTACACGGCTGTTAGAAGGGGGGCAAGTTCTTTCGCGTACTCTGTGTAGAATCGAATTGGTATCCCGTCAGGTCCAGTGGACTTTCCTCTATTGAGTGATTCCAGTTGCTTTTCTATTCCTTGGACACTTATTTCGATGTCAGCCATTTTTTCGTTTGTGCGAGGATTTAGAGAAGGAACTGAAGTGCGGTCTTCCTCTGTGAAACAGCTTTGGAAAAAGGTGTTTAGTATTTCAGCTTTACGCGTGTCATCCTCTGTTTCAATGCCATCATCATCCCGTAGTGTCTGGATATGCTGTTTCGAGCCACTTACTGATTTAACGTAAGACCAGAACTTCCTAGGATTTTCTGTCAAGTCGGTACATAGAATTTTACTTTCGAATTCAATGAACGCTTCACGCATAGCCCTCCTTACGCTAACTTTGACATCGTTTAGCTTCTGTTTAACAGTGAAATTCCTAATTCTGAACTAAGTGAGCGGTTTTAAAGTAAAGTTGGTTTGTTTTGTTCGCTTGTAACAACTAGTACTGAAGATCAAAATCCTCATTTTTATTATATTCAAGTCATTGCGTTATTCATTAAGATGAGGGAGGTCATCATATAGCCACACGGATGTACACACATCACCTCATTTCCGAGAATTCCATAAACTGCATAGAGAATTGGTTGTTCTTGTTGTGATCTTCAATCCTGAGACTGGTTTGATGCAGCTCTCCATGCTACTCTATCCTGTGCAAGCTTCTTCATCTCCTAGTACCTACTGCAACCTACATCCTTCTGAATCTGCTTAGTGTATTCATCTCTTGGTGTTGCTCTACGATTTTTACCCTTCACGCTGCCCTCCAGTACTAAATTGGTGATCCCTTGATGCCTCAGAACGTGTCCTACCAACCGATCCCTTCTTCTAGTCAATTTCTGCCACAAACTCCTCTTCTCCCCAATTCTATTCAATACCTCCTCATTAGTTATGTGGTCTACCCATCTAATCTTCAGCATTCTCCTGTAGCACCACATTTCGAAAGCTTCTGTTCTCTTCTTGTCTAAACTACACTCCTGGAAATTGAAATAAGAACACCGTGAATTCATTGTCCCAGGAAGGGGAAACTTTATTGACACATTCCTGGGGTCAGATACATCACATGATCACACTGACAGAACCACAGGCACATAGACACAGGCAACAGAGCATGCACAATGTCGGCACTAGTACAGTGTATATCCACCTTTCGCAGCAATGCAGGCTGCTATTCTCCCATGGAGACGATCGTAGAGATGCTGGATGTAGTCCTGTGGAACGGCTTGCCATGCCATTTCCACCTGGCGCCTCAGTTGGACCAGCGTTCGTGCTGGACGTGCAGACCGCGTGAGACGACGCTTCATCCAGTCCCAAACATGCTCAATGGGGGACAGATCCGGAGATCTTGCTGGCCAGGGTAGGTGACTTACACCTTCTAGAGCACGTTGGGTGGCACGGGATACATGCGGACGTGCATTGTCCTGTTGGAACAGCAAGTTCCCTTGCCGGTCTAGGAATGGTAGAACGATGGGTTCGATGACGGTTTGGATGTACCGTGCACTATTCAGTGTCCCCTCGACGATCACCAGTGGTGTACGGCCAGTGTAGGAGATCGCTCCCCACACCATGATGCCGGGTGTTGGCCCTGTGTGCCTCGGTCGTATGCAGTCCTGATTGTGGCGCTCACCTGCACGGCGCCAAACACGCATACGACCATCATTGGCACCAAGGCAGAAGCGACTCTCATCGCTGAAGACGACACGTCTCCATTCGTCCCTCCATTCACGCCTGTCGCGACACCACTGGAGGCGGGCTGCACGATGTTGGGGCGTGAGCGGAAGACGGCCTAACGGTGTGCGGGACCGTAGCCCAGCTTCATGGAAACGGTTGCGAATGGTCCTCGCCGATACCCCAGGAGCAACAGTGTCCCTAATTTGCTGGGAAGTGGCGGTGCGGTCCCCTACGGCACTGCGTAGGATCCTACGGTCTTGGCATGCATCCGTGCGTCGCTGTGGTCCGGTCCCAGGTCGACGGGCACGTGCACCTTCCGCCGACCACTGGCGACAACATCGATGTACTGTGGAGACCTCACGCCCCACGTGTTGAGCAATTCGACGGTACGTCCACCCGGCCTCCCGCATGCCCACTATACGCCCTCGCTCAAAGTCCGTCAACTGCACATACGGTTCACGTCCACGCTGTCGCGGCATGCTACCAGTGTTAAAGACTGCGATGGAGCTCCGTATGCCACGGCAAACTGGCTGACACTGACGGCGGCGGTGCAAAAATGCTGCGCAGCTAGCGCCATTCGACGGCCAACACCGCGGTTCCTGGTGTGTCCGCTGTGCCGTGCGTGTGATCATTGCTTGTACAGCCCTCTCGCAGTGTCCGGAGCAAGTATGGTGGGTCTGACACACTGGTGTCAATGTGTTCTTTTTTCCATTTCCAGGAGTGTATTTACCGTCCATGTTTCACTTCCATACATGGCTACACTCCATACAAATACTTTCAGAAACGACTTCCTGACACTTAAATCTATACTCGATGTTAACAAATTTCTCTTCTTCAGAAACGCTTTCCTTGCCATTGCCACTTACATTTTATATCCTCTCTACTTCGACCATCATCACTTATTTTGCTCCCAAAATAGCAAAAATCCTTTACTACTGTAAGTGTACCATTTCCTAATCTAATTCCCTCAGCATCACCCGACTTAAATCGACTACATTCCATTATCCTCGTTTTGCTTTTGTTGATGTTCATCTTATACCCTTCTTTCAAGACACTGTCCACTCCCTTCAACTGCTCTTCCAAGTCCTTTGCTGTCACTGAGAGAATTACAATACCTCAAAGTTTTTATTTCTTCTCCATGGATTTTAATACCTACTCCGATTTTTTCTTTTGTTTCCTTCACTGCTTGCTCAATATACAGATTGAATAGCATCGGGGAGAGGCTACAACCCTGTCTCACTCCCTTCCCAACCACTGCTTCCCTTTCATGCCCCTCGACTCTTATAACTGCCATCTAGTTTCTGTACAAATTGTAAATAGCCTTTCGCTCCCTGCATTTTACCCCTGCCACCTTCAGAATTTGAAAGAGAGTATTCCAGTCAACATTGTCAAAAGCTTTCTCTAAGTTTACAAATGCTAGAAATGTAGGTTTGCCTTTCCTTAATCTTTCTTCTAAGATAAGTCGTAGGGTCAGTATTGCCTCACGTGTTCCAACATTTCTACGGAATCCAAACTGATCTTCCCCGAGGTCGCCTACTACATTTTTTTCCATTCGTCTGTAAAGAATTCGCGTTAGTATTTTGCAGCTGTGACTTATTAAACTAATAGTTCGGTAATTTTCGCAACTGTCAACACCTGCTTTCTTTGGGATTGAAATTATTATATTCTTCTTGAAGTCTGAGGGAATTTGGCTTGTCTCATACATCTTGCTCTCCAGATGGTAGAGTTTTGTCAGGACTGGCTCTCCGAAGGCTGTCAGTAGTTCTTTTGGAATGTTGTCTACTCCCAGAGCCTTGTTTCGACTCAGGTCTTTCATCGCTCTGTCAAACTCTTCACGCAGTATCATATCTCCCATTTCATCTTCATCTACCTCCTCTTCCACTTCCATAATATTGTCCTCAAGAACATCGCCCCTATATAGACCCTCTATATACACCTTCCACCTTTCTGCCTTCCCTTCTTTACTTAGAACTTTTTTTCCATCTGAGCTCTTGATATTCATACAAGTGGTTCTCTTTTCTCCAAAGGTCTCTTTAATTTTCCTGTAGGCAGTATCTATCTAACCCCTCGTGAGCTAAGCCTCTACATCCTTACATTTGTCCTCTAGCCATCCCTGTTTAGCCATTTTGCACTTCCTGTCAATCTCATTTTTGACACATTTGTATTCCTTTTGCCTGCTTCACTTTCTGCATTTTTGTATTTTCTCCTTTCATCAATTAAATTCATTATCTGTTTTGTTACCCAAGGATTTCTTCTAGCTCTCGTCTTTTTACCTACTTGATCCCCTGCTGCCTTTACTATTTCATTCCTCAAAGCTACCCATTCTTCTTCTACTGTATTTCTTTCCCCCATTCCTGTCAATTGTTCCCTCATGCCCTCCCTGAAACTCTGTACAACCTTAGGTTTAGTCAGTTTATCCAGGTCCCATCTCCTTAAATTCCCACCTTTTTGCAGCTTCTTCAGTTTTAATCTACAGTTCATAACCAATATATTGTGGTCAGAGTCCACATCTGCCCCTGGTAATGTCTTAGAATTTAAAACCTGGTTCCTAAATCTCTGTCTTACCAATATATAATCTGTCTGAAGCCTGTCAGTATCTCCAGGCTTCTTCCACGTATACAACCTTCTTTCATGATTCTTGAATCAAGTGTTAGCTATGATTAAGTTGTGCTCTGTGCAAAATTCTATCAGGCGGCTTCTCTTTTTATTTCTTAGCCCCAGTCCATATTCACCTACTACGTTTCCTTCTCTTCCTTTTCCTACTGTCGAATTCCAGTCACACATGACTATTAAATTTTCGTCTCCCTTCACTACCTGAATAATTTCTTTTATCTCATCATACATTTCACGAATTTCTTCATCATCTGCAGAGCTAGTTGGCTTATAAACTTGTACTACTGTAGTAGGCGCGGGCTCCGTGTCTATCTTGGCCACAATAATACGTTCACTATGCTGTTTGTAATAGCTTACCCCCACTCCTATTTTTTTATTCATTATTTGTATTTATAACCCTGTATTCACCTGACCAAAATTCTTGTTCCTCCTGCCACCAAACTTCACTGTTTCCCACTATATCTAACTTTAACCGATCCATTTCCATTTTTAGATTTTCTAACCTACCTGCCCGATTAAGGGATCTGACATTCCACGATCTGATCCGTAGAACGCTAGTTTTCTTTCTCCTGATAACGACGTCCTCTTGAGTAGCCCCCGCCCGGAGATCCGGAATATTTTACCCAAGAGGACGCCATCATCATTTAATCATACAGTAAGGCTGCATGCCCTCGGGAAAAATTACGGCTGTAGTTTCCCCTTGCTTTCAGCCGTTCGCAGTACCAGCACAGCATGGTCGTTTTGGTTAGTGTTACAAGGCCAGGTCAGTCAATCATCCAGACTGTTGCCCCTGCAACTACTGAAAAGGCTGCTGCCCCTCTTCAGGAAACACACGTTTGTATGGACTCTCAACAGATACCCCTCCGTTGTTGTTGCATGGTTCATGGAAGGGGGGGGGGGGGCAGAAAAATGGTATAGATATCAATATAAACATCATTTACGCCCTTTTTGTTGCTCATGAAAACCACACATTGTATGTTGTACCACCATACAGCGAGGCCTTCAGAGGTGGTGGACCAGACTGCTGTACACACCGGTACCTCTAATACTCAGTAGCAAGTCATCCTGCATTGATGCATGCCTGTATTCGTCGTGGCATACTATCCACAAGTTCACCAAGGCAATGTTTGTCCAGATTGTCCCACTCCACTACGGCGATAAGGCATAGATCCCTCAGAGTGGTTGGTGGGTCACGTCGTCCATAAACAGCCCTTTTCAATCTATCCCATGCATGTTCGATAGGGTTCTTTTCTGGAGAATATGCTGGCCACTCTAGTGGAGCGATGCCGTTATCCTGAAGGAAGTCATTCACAAGATGTGCACGATGGGGGCGCGAATTGCCGTCCATGAACACGAATGCCTCGCCAATGTGCTGCCTATGTGGTTGCACTATCGGTCGAAGGATGGCATCCACTTATCGTACAACCGTTACAGTGCCTTCCGTGAACACCAGCGACGTACGTCGGCCCCACATAATGCCACCCCAAAACAGCAGGGAACTTCCACCTTGCTGCACTCGCTGGGCAGTGTGTCTAAGGCGTTCAGCCTCGACGGGTTACCGCCAAACACATCTCCGATGATTGTCTGGCTGAAGCCATATACGACACGTATCGGTGAAGAGAACGTGATGGCAATCCTGAGCGGTCCATTCGGCATGTTGTTGGGCCCATCTGTACCGCGTTACATGGTGTCGTGGTTGCAAAGATGGAACTCGCAGTGGACGTCGGGAGTGAAGTTGCGCATCATGCAGCCTATTGCGTACAGTTTGAGTCGTAACATGACGTCCTGCGGCTGCATCAAAAGCATTATTCAACATGGTGGCATTGCTCTCAGAGTTCCTCCGAGCCACTGCAGTGGGGCGTCCTGAGGAAGGCATGTCATCGACAGTTCCTGTCTCTCTGTATCTCCTCCACGTCCGAACATCACTCTGGTTCACTCTGAGACGCTTGGACACTTCCCTTGCTGAGAGCCCTTCCTGGCACAAAGTAAATATGCGGACGCGATCGAACCGCGGTATTCACCGTCTAGGCATGGTTGAACTACAGACAACACGAGCGGTGTATCGCTTTCCTGGTGGAATGACTGGTACTGATCAGCTTTCGGACCCCCTCGGTCTAATAGGCGCTGCTCATGCATGGTTGTTTATATCTCTGGGCGCGTTTAGTGACATATCTGAACAGACAAAGGAACTGTGTCTGTGATACATTATCCACAGTCAACGTCTATCTTCAGGAGTTCTGGGAAGCGGGATGATGCAAAACTTTTTATGATATGCATATAATTCATGTATGTTTGTTCTGGAAACTGAGTTATTCTACTTAACTTCGAAATAAAACTCCAAATTACCCGTGGCACATGGAGTTAACTAACTACCAAACATATTATTTCGTGCAGCTGCTTTGCAGTTGAGCAGCTGTGCATTTTAAGAGTTTGATTTCAGCGGGTTTGTCGCAGTAACCGAAACGGAATGAAAGTGACAAGTTTGGAGTAGCGGTCAGGACGAGAACATCTAAACGCGAGAGAATCCGGGAGAAGAATCTGCGGCGCAGATGCGGCCCACGGTGCTGGTGGAGCACTTTGATGTCTTGGGACGGCTCGTAGTGGTGGCGACAGCAGAGCCATCTGGGTGGGGGAGGTGGTGGTGGGGTGGGTCGGATTGCCTTAACGGGTCTCGGGAGACGCGAGCCAGCGGCCGGCCCAGCCGCCTGCATAAAGGCGGGCCCCGGACCGCCCGCCACAGAACCGGCCGTCCTCTCGCATCTCACAAATTGCCCACAGCGGGGATCTCCGCCACTCCCTCCGCCCCCTCACCGTCTCATGTCTCTACGGGATTTCCCCGGCGGCGCTGGGAAGGACCTTGTGGTAAGCAAGTCTCCAGGAAACAATTTCGCGGAGTCCCGTGAACATGGCGAATTCTATATAACACGGCCTACTATGAGCAACCTCGTCTCACGTTACTGGGCCAGCAGGCAAATAATACGTCCTGTTTTGAGGTCTTTTAAAGTTGCGACAAGTACCTCTTTCATCAAACACGTTTCCCTGTGTCTCGCAATTTGCCTATAATTTTTAATATATCTATGTTATTTCAAGTACCGACAGAATATTCCATATAAAATAATATTATCACTAACAATTGCTACCAGTGTCAGTTTAACTTTTTAGCTGCATTTAAGTAATGCTGCAGGTCCTATATGCGCTAACACTTCCGCTTTATATTACACTACTAGCCATTAAAATTGCTACACCAAGAAGAAATGCAGATAAATTATACTAGAACTGACATGTGATTACATTTTCACGCTATTTGGGCGCATAGATCCTGAGAAATCAGTACCCAGAACAACCACCTCTCGTCGTAATAACGGCCTTGATACGCCTGGGCATTAAGTCAAACAGAGCTTGGATGGCGTGTACAGGTACAGCTGCCCACTCAGTTTCAACACGATAGCACAGTTCATCAAGAGAAGTGACTGGCGTATTGTGACGAGCCAGTTGCTCGGTCACCATTGACCAGACGTTTTCAATTGGTGAGAGAACTGGAGAATGTGCTGGCCAGGGCAGCAGTCGAACATTTTCTGTATCCAGGAAGGCCCGTACAGGACCTGCAACATGCAGTCGTGCCTTATCCTGCTGAAATGTAGGGTTTTTCAGGGATCGAATGAAGGGTAGAGCCACGGGTCGTAACACATCTGAAATGTAACGTCCTTTATACAAAGTGCCGTCAATGCGAACAAGAAGTGACCGAGACGTGTAACCAATGGCACCCCATACCATCACGCCAGATGATACTCCAGTATGGCGATGACGAATACACGCTTCCAATGTACGTTCACCGCGATGTCGCCAAACACGGATGCGACCATCATGATGCTGTATACAGAACCTGGATTAATCCGAAAAAATGACGTTTTGCCTTTCGTGCACCCAGGTTCGTCGTTGAGTACACCATCGCAGACGCTCCTGTCTGTGATGCAGCGTCAAGGATAACCGCAGCCATGGTCTCCAAGCTGAAAGTCCATGCTGCTGCAAACGTCGTCGAACTGTTCGTGCAGATGGTTGTTGTCTTGCAAACGTCCCCATCTGTTGACTCAGGGATCGAGACGTGGCTGCACGATCCGTTACAGCCATATGGATAAGATGCCTGTCATCTCGACTGCTAGTGATACGAGGCCGTTGGGATCCATCACAGCGTTCCGTATTACCCTCCAGTACCCACCGATTCCATTTTCTGCTAACAGTCATTGGATCTCGACCAACGCGAGCAGCAATGTCACGATACGATAAACCTCAATCGCGATAGGCTACAATCCGACCTTTATCAAAGTCGGAAACGTGATGGTACGTATTTCTTCTCCTTACGCGAGGCATCAGAACAACGTTTCACCAGGAAACGCCGGTCAACTGCTGTTTGTGTATGAGAATTCGATTGGAAACTTTCCTGATGTCAGCACGTTGTAGGTGTCACCACCGGCACCAACCTTGTGTGAATGCTCTGAAAAGCTAATCATTTGCATATCGCAGTATCTTCTTCTTGTCGGTTAAATCTCGCGTTGTAGCACGTCATCTTCGTGGCGTAGCAATTTTAATGGCCAGTAGTGTAACTAAATAGTTAGATTTCTAAACACGTTAAGTGGGTCATTTTGAAGCACATTTTTTTAGTTTTACGCTTTATTTCATATTATGATACATCCCTGGTACATGTGGACAGGTTCAGAGAGCTTTTAGATCACTACCAACTGCCCCTAGTAAACGTACCAGGGTTTAAAATGTTCAGCACGTCGGTAAATAAGATGATTTCAGACCCATTACACGTGACATTGCATTCCACCGTTAACTCTACGTCTCACTTCTATTATTGTAGACGCAGATGCACTAAGGAGTTTTCTGATAGCTAATGTTGGCAACGACCATAGAGCAACCAGTCAGTTTCAATTGATTCAGTTACTTCCATCAGCCCACTCAATGAGGATCTTCTTAGAGTTATGCCGTAGCAAAATGCAGTTCAGTCTCAGAGGCAGTTTTGTGCCTCTGCAGATCACATCGCTGAATGTGATTCCACATTTACCCGTTTCCATCAGCCAGTGTTAATGAATCTTTTTCTTATACAATTACATAAAACCATGAATTATCTGTGTACATTGGAATTGAACAGCTTTCAAAATTTTGCAGGTATAAAAATTTACTTAAGATAAAAGATTTTCAACAGTTACGAACAAGTTACAGTTTGCAGAACATTGGAACGTCTGTAGAGTGAATGACAAGTGTGCATGAATAACGAATCTTGTATTTGTGAGTGATTGAGAATGTTTGAGACTATGAAATAATGTCTTGTCCAGTAAGTCACGCACACGGAGTGAAAGGAAACATGAAATGTGAAAAAGCTGGTAATTATATCGGACAGCAATTTCGTGTATATAATCAGGAGGGAACAATAGAGACTGAAAGACCTAAAACGAAGGGCTCGGATAAAAAAGGGTGTAAGACTGGGATGTAGTCTTTCGCCCTTACTGTTCAATCTATAGATGGTAGAGGCAGTGACGGAAATAAGACAAAAGTGTCAAGACTGGAATTATCTCTAGATGAAAGGATGCAAACAGTAAGATTCGTTGATGACATAATCATCATCAATGAAAGTGCAGACGAATTATGGGGTCTGTTGAATGGAATGAAAGCCTGTCGAGTACAGAATATGGATTGAGAGTAAATCTAAGTAAGAGGAAAGTAGTAAGAATGGTAGTTCTGGTAAATTATGATGAAGTAGAACAAAACTTTCTTACTATATGTCGGAAGTCAGTGTGGAATATTATGCAGAAGTTACTTACACTCTAAGTATTTTTGGAAAACATAACAACATACAGAACACAGAGTGAAGTGTAAATTGTTTATGAACCGAATGTAACGGGTTTAGTTATGGAATGTCGTGCGTTCGACGTTACTATTGACTATTAGTGTGAATGTCGCGTGTGAAGTCACAGTTGGCTTTTAAATAGAAATTCTTGAAAGGTGCACCACAGATCTAAAGGTGAAATTACATTATTATTCTTTAATGCACATGTTACGAGCATTCAAGAACCTAAGCCCGAAACGTTTAAGCAATTTTCAACTATTCAGAAGTAAATATGATTCAGTTTCCCGCAGATTTTCTTGGGTGGGGAACCTTGCGTCACTCCAGATCTGGGAGCGGAATGTGAGGAGCTTATTGTGACGAGTGAAATCATCTCTTACACCAAAATTACAGCTACATCGCTATAGAGTGCGCTTTTGTAATACCGTAGAAGCATACCGCGAGGGAAGCATAAAACATCGATGAGGAGAGTAGCGGATGAACAAAACGTCTGTTGTCATAAGTTAAAGCATTTACAATTCTACTCAACGTGTTATTCATTCAGGAAATTGTTTCCGTGTCACTCTATTCTCTTTCCACCGCTGTAACATCCCTTCTTCATGTCTCAAAAACGTATACTGCTAAATTCTGCATTTGTGTGGCCATAGTGTCCGTAGTTGCTTTATAATTCATGAGGGTATGTTTGATCCGTCGTTGCAACTACAAACACGCGTGATTTTTTCATCAGACGCGTTTCGCTTTATTGAGGTAAAGCATCTTCAGTGGTCTGTAATTAAGTTTATTTACATTTTGATTTGCTTTTTAGATCGAAATACAGTTCGTTAAGGGTGGGTTGGTTTGTACTTACGGTGATATAAGAGAGAAAGCAGTCGAAGAATCACCGTTAAGTACAAACCAACCCACCCTTAACGAACCGATTTTCGATCTATAAAGCAAATCAAAATGTAAATAATTAGAGACCACTGAAGATGCTTTACCTCAATAAAGCGACACGCGTATGGTGAAACAATCACGCATTTTTGAAGTTCCAACGACGGGTCAAAAATACCCTCATGAACTTGTACTGAGTTTCAGTTCATAACTATCGGCAGACGGACATAATATGAAGAGGGGGTTAACAACGAGGAGATATTGTGTAAGGTATGTGATCATGTTACCTGACGTCACGAAAGTAAGGGTCGTTTGAATAAAACACTTCCTAGAAGTAAGCTTTAGTTCACTTATTAATGAAAGTCATTAATGTTCTTCCATACCCTGGTTATTTCTGTTTTCAAACGCTATATTCACTAAATTAGAGTATATCACAAATGTCGTGATCACTGATTGTGGAGACAAAGGACAAAATGTGCGAGTGTAGAGAGTGATCTCTCTTATTCTGCCGGGGTGAAAGTAGCGTCCCACAAACTTGAGTGAGGAACGTGTATACGAACCACGGAACTACACAAATTTCGCTTAGCAGGAGGTACGGTTTCACCTAACGGAGGGCGTGACTTCTCCTGGTTGGAAGATCAGTCGGCATCGACTTGAGATTCGCAACACACCTCGCCCCTCAGCGAAAGCTACGAGTACGTATCTCTCTGCGGCGCTTCGTGGCAATCGGCCCGAGTGCTATGGCGGCGTGACGGGACCCAACAAACTCAGCTGCCGGCGCGCGCGTCTGTGCTACCAATTGGCAGTTTCGTGAAGCTGGATTCCCGTATCGACAGATATGGGTACAAGACTTTTTAATTTTTTTTTAAATATAAAAACACAGGCGAAGAAGCATGCTTCAATAGATGTCCCTATACAAATAGGGATTAGAAATGAGGACAAGTATTGCGGGAACTTCTCAACGCTGCCTTCGCAAAGCATACTACTAGATTTAGGAGAAATAAACACGGTTCTTAACCACAGTTAAGTATGATAGGGAAACCCTTGAGAGCGAGGTCGCATGTTCAATCTTTAGTAAGTCTCATTTGAAAGTGTTATGTTAACAACTACAATAGGAAAAGTATTAGTGGCTAGTGAATCAACATGTGCATCAGAGGGTGACAGAAAATGAGTGTCTGGGAGGTGCTGAGATCAACTTTCTATGGGATATATGTGTTACACTCTTGACAAACGGGACATAATCGACACTGAAGAAATGTTCAAAAGAAATAAGGTACTTGCACCATGAATACCGAATGAAAAATGGCGCGCTGTAATGTCTCTTGCAGCGGTCTCTCGACGATATTTTCAGAAATTTTATAAATTATATAACTCAGTACATATCTCGAAATATCTCTTCTTATCTTACCGATTATCAATGCAAAGTAGTTTCAAGCCCAATTATTCCTTGGAGAGTCCATTTACTCCATGGAATAGCTTCTCTGCTATCTATGTTTTCTCTTGGGAAAAAGAATAGGGGACTTCTTGCCGATTAGTCGTGAAAGTGGGATGTATATGTATGTATTGTTGAGCTAGTCGCCATCTTGATGAGATTCTGTATGAGAAGGAATTTAATACATGAACTAAACTAAAGTAAGTGTGTTCGCGTATTATTTAACGGATTATTATTATTGACAGTGTCTGCTTACTGCGCTGTGTTGCACGGGATCAGTGGGGAACGTCTGATTTACACTGGACGAACCTGCCGTTTTGTATGCTCAAGATATCCAGTTACTTCAAATAAATCGGCTAACACGGTCTTACCAGCAGATCTCCGGTCTTCCCCATGTGATCATCGAAAGTTAATAATTATTACAAATCCAGAATGAGATTTTCACTCTGCAGCGGAGTGTGCGCTGATATGAAACTTCCTGGCAGATTAAAACTGTGTGCCCGACCGAGACTCGAACTCGGGACCTTTGCCTTTCGCGGGCAAGTGCTCTACCATCTGCACTTTGCCCGCGAAAGGCAAAGGTCCCGAGTTCGAGTCTCGGTCGGGCACACAGTTTTAATCTGCCAGGAAGTTTCAATTATTTCAAATGTTTCCAGGAGATCGACTGACAATTTTCGTCGCACCGAGACTTCGAAATTGCTTCACTGCCTTATGGAATTTAAGTTAAGCTTAATTTAATCAGGATAGAACAGTATTGAACTGTGTGAATGTGATAAGCCTGCTTTGTCAATGAAAATTCCCTTAATATACGCATGTTTTTTACCATCCTGATCAGTGAAGCTAAATCAGGCCGGTGTGAGAGAGGTTTTTAAATTTTAGATCCCATACAAAATATATTAAAGCGCCGCAGCGGTCAGGAAGATTCACACCATCGAGATCGAAGATGAACTCGTTGGGAGCTACAAGCTGTGCAGGACGTTCAGGTACGTATCATCTTAAAGCATGCATATAGAACCATGTTGGTGCAAAGGGATGACGAGAACTGATGGAATGTGGTGCCATGCACCCGAAAGCGAAACAATCTGTCGTGGAATCGTAAATCGTTAGAGTGGCTATCCTCTCAGGTGTAGCTGCGGATAGTACGATAATATGTTTTGCAGGCACGGAAAAAACAAACATCCAGGTGCCGAATTTGTCCTGTGGTTCCAGGTGGTATGAATTACAACGTCACACACATATAAGGAGGGGTGGTTTGCTCTAAAGGAGTATGATTCTTATATGCAGTTCAGAAATAATGCAAAAGCAAGTTACTTTGACTAGCTATTGGCCGAAAGTAGTGCCCATATCACAGTTATAGTTTTCTTACGCCCATTTTCCCACTCTTGCTTGCTGTAACGTAAATATTCCCTACTGCCCTTACAAGAACACACACACGAGAAAGAATCGTAGGGTGCAGATCATCCCCACCTTCTCGCAGCATGATACATAACTTTCCACACAATTTACCATTCAGATTAACAGTAGGCATAATTTTATACGAATGTGTTAAGGCCCTGATAGTAGATCATCCTGGTACTTCTGATTTCCAGGGTTCCTTTGATATGCGTTTCCAATTTAAATCTAGATTGGTCAGAGTTGAAAACAAATTCGTTACTGAGCGATGGAAGAAGTTTGTTTATCTCATCTACAAATTTTCAAAATGGTTCAAATGGCTCCCCTAGACTTAGAACTACTGAAACCTAACTAACCTAAGGACATCACACACATCCATGCCCGAGGCAGGATTCGAACCTGCGACCGTAGCAGCAGCGTGGTTCCGGACTGAAGCGCATAGAACCGCTCGGCCGCCGAGGCCGGCTACAAATTTTCAGACCGATTACTCAGTCTGCTGTGCAAGGTCGAACTGACAATCTGAAATATCGTTATCTTACGTCTTCCATTGTGTAGCACTGTTTGAAGTTAAGTAATCATCCACTGCTTCTCTGGAAATCACTGTAACGGATGTCGCGCTCAATTTGATGTGCATAACGTTATAGGTCACTATCATGCACAACCGAGCGAGGTGGCGCAGTGGTTAGCACACTGGACTCGCATTCGGGAGGACGACGGTTCAATCCCGTCTCCGGCCATCCTGATTTAGGTTTTCCGTGATTTCCCTAAATCGTTTTAGGCAAATGCCGGGATGGTTCCTTTGAAAGGGCACGGCCGATTTCCTTCCCAATCCTTCCCTAACCCGAGCTTGCGCTCCGTCTCTAATGACATCGTTGTCGAAGGGACGTTAAACACTAACCACCACCACCACCACCACCACTGTCATGCACATCCTCTAAATTGTATCGAGCATCCTTGAAAAGCGCAAACACCAGTTTCTATAATAAGTGCTCCTTGTCTTCACTTGAACAGCCGTACTTTTTGTTATGTACTACACGGTCGCACTGCTGCGGACTTATTCGAAATTGGTTTGTTGTGACTTGGCAAGACAGCCAAGCCACTATGAGAGGAAGCCGAAAGGCACGCGTTTAAGCTCACGCAGGCTGGCGTGAGGTCTGGAACAGTTAAAGGAGTTGAGTCTAGTAAATAAAGTACGGAGCTTCTGGAATACTTAACTTTAATCCATAATTGGTGAACATCGGTCTGACGGTACATGCATCACAAGATAAATAGCAAATGATAATGGCGCCCTGCTAGGTCGTAGCAAATGACGTAGCTGAAGGCTATGCTAACTGTCGTCTCGGCAAATGAGAGCGTAATTTGTCAGTGAACCATCGCTAGCAAAGTCGGCTGTACAACTGGGGCGAGTGCTAGGACGTCTCTCTAGACCTGCCGTGTGGCGGCGCTCGGTCTGCAATCACTGATAGTGGCGACACGCGGGTCCGTCGTACACTACCGGACCGCGGCCGATTTAAAGGCTACCACCTAGCAAGTGTGTGACACCACATGGTTCATACTTTTTTTTTTACTGTGCTGCGGATGATCTTCCATGTTCGTAGTTATGTTTAGTACCCGCTCCTAGAACAACGATTTTCCTTTACTCCGTTTCACTGGAGAAGGGAACATGGTTTGACACCTATTTCAGTATCATTTTCACTTGTTAAGCACGTATCGTTATCATTGTGCTCCTACTGTACATTGTTCGCACAGTCAAGCGTTTACGACACCTCACATTCCACTGACTCATCTTACAGAAAAGGTAAAATTTCACCTGCTGCTCCTTTCTGACTCTTCCTTGAGTCCCTTTCTAGCGAAATGCCAACTTCGGCAACTGATGTTATAGATATGCAATGTTTGCTTTGTTTATGGTTGTCATTGCTCTGTTGTGCATCAAAACCACTCGCACTGCTCGTGGACTAAGCAGTGCAACTACACTCCGCAGCCTCATGCTGTGCTCACCGTTGGATACCTCCAATCCTGCCCCTGTTGCCATTAGCAGGCAATACCGTGACTGCATGATAGGTAATATCTGGGACGTCGAATGCCGTAAACATCATTCGCCTTTTGCGAAGGGGTTCCTTGAGAGCACAACAATGACTTCTTGCCAAGCGGCCTTCAATTCCTACTATAGAATACACATTAATGTAGGTCTGCAAAACAACAGAGTATATGGGGCAGAAATCCCGCCAATTCATTTGATGTCATCATTCAACTGCCGTTAATAGGAAAGATATGTCCAACTTACGTCGAGTACCACCTTGTATTAGAGGTTACTCTTGCTGGCTGCCACATCTGAAAGCGCTCGGACCGATTTCCTGTGACCATCTGAGATGGATAAGTAGACACTGTATAGGGCGATTCAGCTATGTTGTGCACTGCAAATATTTTCGGAAGCGTTCAGTTCATCCAGTTGCGCTGTAAGTCCAAAATAAATGCCACATAGTTGCTTTTTAAAGCTGTGTTAGTTACAGAGGTGTTGGTTTCAACTTCGCTTTTTCAAATGGAGTTATAGAACATCGTATGTCTAATACATTTGATCTTAAAGAATGAAATTCACTACTTTTACTCTCTGAAATCAGATACATACTTAGGGGAAAAACAGTAATAATACTTGGGATTTCTATATTTTGAGCATCAGATTTCTGTCTTCGTTTGTGATTTCGTATCCAATAAAGGAAACAACCTTGGTACCAATAGAATAGAGGCACAGAAGTAGCTTTTTATCCTGGTTATGTATTCTACTTTGATCGAGCGATGGCCATTTGGAAACTAATACATTCTTAGCAGACCAAGATAACTCAGCTATTCTACTTCTGTATGTAGAATGCAAGAAGAAAAATAAGCAAACTATAAGGCTATACCCAAAGAAGCATATTGTCAAACAGAGTCCACCAAGTATGGCAGATCAGCGACTCTGTAGAAGATATTATTGAAAGCGCACTGTAATACTATGCGTAGTCTCAAGAGCAAGCCTTTTAAGAACTGTATCGGAAGATTTTACTCATATCTGTTGTTCAGCAGTCGTCAACTGCACAAAAATATTAATTTCACTTTTGCAGTTCGAACAGTTTAATTTTTTAATAATTTTTGATGCCTTAATTGGAATGTCAGCTTTCTTATATCGTAATGTAACAAAAACAATCAGTCCAGATCGAAATATATGTTTATTTCTATGGTATGGTAACCGGTTTCACTCGTACATAGACGATCTTCAGACCAGGAGCGTCTCTGAAACTAATAAAGTAAGCCATGAATAATACAGCTGTTCACCTTATTATCCTCAGATAAGCAAAATAGTTACAAAATAAAAACATATCATATATATACCCACTGGTGGCGCTTGGAGTCGATGAGCGAAGCCGTTGCAAATTATTGGTTGTTCAACTCATCGGGCGGAGAGCGACGGTCGGAGCTCTCTCTCTATAAACCGTTAGATGCCTATGCTAACCAGAAGTTAGCGACAGTTGTTTCAATAAAAATGTGAATGTTGTGTGACTAGGGTAGATCGTTCGCCGGGTGTAAATCTTTGATATGACGCCACTTCGGCGACTTGCACGTCAATGGGAATGAAATGATAATGATTAGGACAACACAACACGCAGTCCCTGAGCGCAGAAAATTTCCAACCCCGTCCGGAATAGGACCCGGGCCCTTCGGATTGACATTCCGTCGTGATGACCACTCAGCTACAGTGGGCGGAAAGTTGTTTCAATAGTTACCATCTGATCATTAGTATTCGTTCCTTTGTATTCTAGCCAAAGCTACTGTGATTTTTATGTTTATATACTGAGTCCCATTTTTAAATACGTATTCGTGGTGATAAAAAAGACAACAAGACGTTACTAATCATTTTTATTTGTTTTTTAAAACTGTAAATGTGCGTACTTGTGCACCATTCGTCAGTAATCACTGGCAAACCACGGTTGGCATGACTGACTATTTCATCTATGGTTACCTTGTCATCACTGATGGTATTTTTGTTCTTTCTGATGATTTCTTCTGTTATCAGTTCTCTTGTCAGCCCTGCATTGAAAACAGTCAAAGAGATAAACAAAAAACTGAAGACACACAATTCAATGGTCACAAGAACAGACAAGGAAATAGCTTTGGTTCTCATGTATGAAAAGAACTTTACTGAGAAACCCTCTAATTTTCATAACATGAAACCAAATAACAAAGCTAAAACGTGACCGCACTCAAAGATTCGAAAGGCACGTATGGAAACTACTAAAAAAACTTCAACTTGACACTGTTACAAAGTCAAATAAAAATAACAACACAAAAGAACTCCAGGACATTTACACGCAGAAGTTCGCCAAAGATTCACAAGCCTGATACTCCGATGAGACCTGGATTGATATCACAACTGCATCAGTGTATCACATAGTCTGATATGCACATGTTTCTACAAAAACACTAAACTTACACGAACAATACAAGATTAGAAAACACTAATGACCTAATCAACAAAAATCAAAGCTATGAATGTATCCAACACAGCTACATTGCTCTCATTCGACATCACATCAATGTACACGCACATACAAATTGATGAAACAATCAGAACTAAAGAGACAACTAAAACAGTCATGCATTATCCCACAAATACAGACAAGTAGTCTCAATTACTTTGAAGGTAATCACAGGACAAAACTGTTTCAGATGGAAAGATGAATTCTACATCCAACAGGAAGGACTTCCCCAGGCGGTCACCTATAAGTGGCCTGCTGGCCAGCATCTTCCTTAATCACGGTAGAAACAAAATCTTTGAAGTAATAACAGAACCAAAACACTACAAAGTAATATATTAGTACTGGCAGGTCGATGACATAGTTTGCTTGACAGATGAAATACATGGTTGGTTAATATAATTACACAAAGATGTCAATAGTGTTCCCCTAAAATATACTTCACCCTTGAACTGAAAGAGTCAAAAAAATAAATTTCCTAGGCATTGCAACAGAAAACAAAAACCACAAACACCGGTTCTCAACATACAGAAAGCCTACATGAACCAGTATAGTTACTCAAAATAAGCTGACAACCTACAAGCAAGTCAGCTCAGATACCTCCTACACCGAAGGAACCGAATCTCGACGGACAGAGATGGCTACACGTAAGAATTATGCATAATCAGACAGATTGCCACCGAAAATGGATGAAAAATGAGCACTGTTGACAAACTAAACCATAAAAAAACTCAACAGACACAGAACGCACTCAACAGCGTCACAGCACACCACACCAGCAACAACCACGCAACAGATAAAACACAAGGCACACAAGGTGAAGAAACCACAGACAACAATAAAACATAGCTCACCCTTACGTTTGTTAAGAAAATAACGCAGAATAGGAAACTTCATGAGAAAACTGGATATGCTGTGGCATATAAAAGAAACTACACTCTGCAGTAAAGTTTAGAAACACCCAACATTCCCAAAGAGAAATTCAACAACGCAGGAATATACCAGCTAATCAGCAAATACTGTGAGCACTGGAAAGTGATAGCAGACATTCCACATTTGCAGACTACCCATCGAAAACAACCACTACCCCAGTGGCACTCCTCATCCTAAAACACACCAGCCATCTGTACCAATTTTTAACAATAGAAGAAAATTAGCACATCCAAAAAGGTATCACATAGGGCAAAAAAGTTATCAGTCACCAAACAGTACTAACAAGGGAACCTCCCCATCGCACCCCCCTCAGATTTAGTTATAAGTTGGCACAGTGGATAGGCCTTGAAAAACTGAACACAGATCAATCGAGAAAACAGGAAGAAGTTTTTTTCATAGTTCCATACAACTTCTTCCTGTTTTCTCGATTGATCTGTGTTGAGTTTTTCAAGGCCTATCCACTGTGCCAACTTATAACTAAATCTGAGGGGGATGCGATGGGGAGGTTCCCTTGTAAGTAACAGAACACTATAAACACTCTAAATAATTATCTGACAACGCACACATACATACACTCACACGGAATGAAAACAAACGGAAGAGATTCAAAGTTCATGTATGTCAAACCAAAAGAAAACAGTAAACAAAAGACTGTCGGAAGTCCATCAGAAACTAATATTTGTCCAGGGAAACGTGCTTCCAAGCCTTAACACCATAGCAAGACGCAATATTCACAAACGAACAGGAGAAAACATGAGTAAAGCCTACCAAAATATGAAACATAATCGATGAATAACAAACTGTACGAAATAGTTCGCAATACCTGAGCTTCAAAAACTTCTACTGCTGTCCATAGGTTCAGCTCAACTACACAAAAACAAGTTTGGCACCCAAAAACCAACTTGTCACAGCTCAAGACTACGCAAATACTACAATGGTCAGGCCAAAAGTGGTCATATGCTGCGAGTTTTGCCTGAACACACGTTCTAAAAATAGGATTATGCTCAAAAATTCAACACAGGCGGTTTTATAGCATCCCTCACGTTTTCAGATGACATTGTCTTCTAATTTAGAACATGTGGCTGATTTCCGTTGGGTGCCAAAGGATGCCTTTTAGGTCCATATAAGAATTTAAATAACAACAAAATCTGATGTAACGTATTTCCTAACCTAAACATAATCTGTATATATGCATTTCAGAAAAATGAAAGAAAAAACCCACTGAGGGTGCCACAAGTGTGGTGAAACACATTCGGGTGTTAAAACAAAACAATCTTTGTGTACTTGCAAAAAGGCAAACCCATCCTTAATTCATTATTAAGCTCAAAAGTGCAATATGATAGCTTGAGTAATGTATGTTTTAAAGATTCTATTGAAAGGCATTTTTGGCTCAGTTTCATAGTTATGAATTACACTTGGATACAATGACATTGTATGAAACATTGTACACAGAAAAGGCTCTTAAATAAGATTTGTACATTTTTCACTTTTTATGTATTAATATTTTTTAAACATTGTGAGTTTATATTTGTTTTCTAAATAGAAACCACCTATTCTTGCTGCATTGTATTTTATTTCTCTCAGACGCGTTTTGCCTTTCTCACTTTAAAGCATCATCAGTGCGATAGTTTTGGTTGGCGTCTGCATTTGCTCTCATCTTGTCACACGCCAGAGGTCGTTCTACAGCCCTATTTCCTAAAGATAAGCATGTTTTTATGTTCCGAATTTTTTTCTTTCAGTTTTTTATCTTGTTTGCCCTTATTGTTGCGATACACGATCAGTCTTCTCTCACTAATTACAGAAACTTGACGAAAACTCTACTTTCAAGACGTAACTATTGTGAGATCACTATGTGTCTCGTCCGTTGCTGATGAGATACAATGGTTATGATCCATCCACCGTTGACGAAGTAATTGTAAAACATACCAGTGCACAGTAGCAGAAGAAAATAAATATGTCTCTACGCCTATTCATGGTAATATCTGGTATAAACTCGCAAGGTTTTTTAAAAGAAACAAAATCGAAATAAGTTTTCATATTCACAAATCTGGTGTATATAAATAAATTTGTGACAACTGACAAAACAAGAAACTTTCGAATTCGATACAAAAAGTGCCTCGACACTCTCCATTTAAAAAATTCTACATAAATACAGATTATCTACCCATCTAGTACAAAACTGACATTCCATTACAAGCCCAAAAAGCATCCCCCATAATTGAAACTCTATAAGGGAGTAAAAACGGATCTTCTGGAATGAAGAGAAATTTTCACCCATAACTATAAAGAACTCCACACCATCTTAAACGAAATGATTCAGTAAAAACACATTTGTTAAAATTTTTAAAGGATCCTTAAAAACTTACTCTTTACACACACAAAATGTAAGAGAGATATCGCCTTGAATTCTAAATAATTTTTTAAGTAGAAGACGTTAATTTTGTAATAATGAATGCACCGCATTTTTGTAATAATGAATGTAATTTAAATCAACTTCATTTTAGATCATTGTCCAATTTTCGAAAATAGGACTGTTGATCACAGAAAGTCCCAGCTCTAACGCAAGATCTTTGACATTACCTTAATTAATAATATCTGGTTTGTTCACCTCCTGTAAATCATGTGGGAGTTGTTGCTTGTGGCAAATTTGTGGACATAACTGGGTAAGAATCTATGTTCACCAAAGAGGTTTATGAATAGGATTAATCCCACGGACGCAAATAACTGTAAGCGATCCATTCAAGTCGATCTTATGACGTAAGTAATTCCAGACACCTTTCCACATTCTGTGCTTAGTTTTCTTCAGGTTTTTCGTCTTTCCACAGGCGCACATAGACCTCCCCCCCCCCCACAATGCGTTCATTAAAAACTGTTTACCATAGGATGGATATCTGCTACCTGACTTTGAAATGGCCATCGTATAATAAAAACTGAACCATCACAAAAGTAACTAGTTGCATATGTTTCTGAAAATCTTCACTTGCTAATGTACTTAATTCAGTAATCCTATAGAGTAGAACACACAGGTACATTCTAACGCATACATCTTATATCTATTACCTGACACATATCTAATGGTTGTAGTGTCCATACCTGTTTAACTTCATTGCATTTAAGACGTGCTAGGGACTATGAGTACTTAATGATACTGTGTAATGATTATTATGATTCATATTATTTCAGTTTGTATGCTATAAACTGTAGCATTTTACTTTTTGCGTCCACTGCTGCCTTGGAAATACCTAGTTAAATAAGAACAACAGTGTGTTAGCTTGTTATGGTAATCAGGTTTTGTCATACAGTACATCTACTAAAACCTATATGATCTAATTTGCTGGTATACATTCAGTGTTAGTTGGACTAAGTTTGTAGAGGGATATATTATACCTCACACTTTGTGAACGACATGATGTGAATTTTATAGTTACTATGCCTGTTTAGTCAATTAAATTCAGGGGTACTAGAGATCATGTTTTCCACATCATATCATATAATCATATTTGACATAGTGTAAAACACACTTTTGTCACAGCTGATGTGTAGGCTTGTAAATGATATTGACTGTATTTAGCTGTATGTTATTGTCTCAAGGTCACTGTGACAGCACTAATGAAGTGCCTGTACTGTGGCAGAGGTACTGTCAAGACCATCGCATTTTACGTAATTTATAACAATATTCATGACATAAACCGCTAATTTCTGTTCTATAACATAACGGTTGTGCAGGTGGCTTACTAACAGTAGCTATTTAACAAGACTAGTTGCCAATAGGTATCACAGCATGCTGTCGTAGAACCTATGACATACATTTTTAAAACAATTTTTTTATTTATTCTATTTCATAATGGAAACTGTATGAGATGTTATAAACATTCTAATGAATATTATAAAAATCTATTCTCTTTTATCATACAGTAAAACTGTGGGTAACAGAAACAATGAAATAAATCTAATACTGAGTCTATGAACTCCAATGTTACACATTATGTACATTGTAGTTCGGTATATTCCACGTGCGGCGTATACAGGGTGTTACAAAAAGGTACGGCCAAACTTTCAGGAAGCATTCCTCACACACAAATAAAGAAAAGATGTTATGTGGACATGTGTCCGGAAACGCTTAATTTCCATGTTAGAGCTCATTTTAGATTCGTCAGTATGTGCTGTACTTCCTCGATTCACCGCCAGTTGGCCCAATTGAAGGAAGGTAATGTTGACTTCGGTGCTTGTGTTGACATGCGACTCATTGCTCTACAGTACTAGCATCAAGCACATCAGTACGTAGCATCAACAGGTTAGTGTTCATCACGAACGTGGTTTTTCAGTCAGTGCAATGTTTACAAATGCGGAGTTGGCAGATGCCCATTTGATGTATGGATCAGCACGGGGCAATAGCCGTGGCGCGGTACGTTTGTATCGAGACAGATTTCCAGAACGAAGGTGTCCCGACAGGAAGACGTTCGAAGCAACTGATCGGCGTCTTAGGGAGCACGGAACATTCCAGCCTACGACTCGCGACTGGGGAAGACCTAGAACGACGAGGACACCTGCAATGGACGAGGCAATTCTTCGTGCAGTTGACGATAACCCTAATGTCAGCGTCAGAGAAGTTGCTGCTGTACAAGGTAACGTTGACACGTCCCTGTATGGAGAGTGCTACGGGAGAACCAGTTGTTTCCGTACCATGTACAGCGCGTGCAGGCACTATCAGCAGCTGATTGACCTCCACGGGTACACTTCTGCGAATGGTTCATCCAAAAATGTGTCAGTCTTCATTTCAGTCCAAATGTTCTCTTCACGGATGAGGCTTCATTCCAACGTGATCAAACTGTAAATTTTCGCAATCAACATGTGTGGGCTGACGAGAATCCGCACGCAGTTGTGCAATCACGTCATCAACACAGATTTTCTGTGATCGTTTGGGCAGGCATTGTTGGTGGTGTCTTGATTGGGCCCCATGTTCTTCCATCTAAGCTCAATGGAGCACGTTATCATGATTTCATACGGGATACTCTACCTGTGCTGCTAGAACTTGTGCCTTTACAAGTACGACACAACATGTGGTTCATGCACGATGGAGCTCCTGCACATTTCAGTCGAAGTGTTCGTACGCTTCTCAACAACAGATTCGGTGACCTATGGATTGGTAGAGGCGGACCAATTCCATGGCCTCCACGCTCTCCTGACCTCAACCCTCTTGACTTTCATTTATGGGGGCATTTGAAAGCTCTTGTCTACACAACCCCGGTACCGAATGTAGAGACTCTTCGTGCTCGTATTGTGGACGGCTGTGATACAATACGCCATTCTCCAGGCTGCATCAGCGCATCAGGGATTCCATGCGACGGAGGGTGGATACATGTATCCTCGCTAACGGAGGACATTTTGAACATTTCCTGTAACAAAGTGTTTGAAGTCACGCTGGTACGTTCTGTTCAAAAATGGCTCTGAGCACTATGGGACTCAACTGCTGAGGTCATTAGTCCCCTAGAACTTAGAACTAGTTAAACCTAACTAACCTAAGGACATCACAAACATCCAGGTACGTTCTGTTGCTGTGTGTTTCCATTCCATGATTAATGTGATTTGAAGAGAAGTAATAAAATGAGCTCTAACATGGAAAGTAAGCGTTTCCGGACACATGTCCACATAACATACACTCCTGGAAATGGAAAAAAGAACACATTGACACCGGTGTGTCAGACCCACCATACTTGCTCCGGACACTGCGAGAGGGCTGTACAAGCAATGATCACACGCACGGCACAGCGGACACACCAGGAACCGCGGTGTTGGCCGTCGAATGGCGCTAGCTGCGCAGCATTTGTGCACCGCCGCCGTCAGTGTCAGCCAGTTTGCCGTGGCATACGGAGCTCCATCGCAGTCTTTAACACTGCTAGCATGCCGCGACAGCGTGGACGTGAACCGTATGTGCAGTTGACAGACTTTGAGCGAGGGCGTATAGTGGGCATGTGGGAGGCCGGGTAGACGTACCGCCGAATTGCTCAACACGTGGGGAGTGAGCTCTCCACAGTACATCGATGTTGTCGCCAGTGGTCGGCGGAAGGTGCACGTGCCCGTCGACCTGGGACCGGACCGCAGCGACGCACGGATGCACGCCAAGACCGTAGGATCCTACGCAGTGCCGTAGGGGACTGCACCGCCACTTCCCAGCAAATTAGGGACACTGTTGCTCCTGGGGCATCGGCGAGGACCATTCGCAACCGTCTCCATGAAGCTGGGCTACGGTCCCGCACACCGTTAGGCCGTCTTCCGCTCACGCCCCAACATCGTGCAGCCCGCCTCCAGTGGTGTCGTGACAGGCGTGAATGGAGGGACGAATGGAGACGTGTCGTCTTCAGCGATGAGAGTCGCTTCTGCCTTGGTGCCAATGATGGTCGTATGCGTGTTTGGCGCCGTGCAGGTGAGCGCCACAATCAGGACTGCATACGACCGAGGCACACAGGGCCAACACCCGGCATCATGGTGTGGGGAGCGATCTCCTACACTGGCCGTACACCACTGGTGATCGTCGAGGGGACACTGAATAGTGCACGGTACATCCAAACCGTCATCGAATCCATCGTTCTACCATTCCTAGACCGGCAAGGGAACTTGCTGTTCCAACAGGACAATGCACGTCCGCATGTATCCCGTGCCACCCAACGAGCTCTAGAAGGTGTAAGTCAACTACCCTGGCCAGCAAGATCTCCGGATCTGTTCCCCATTGAGCATGTTTGGGAATGGATGAAGCGTCGTCTCACGCGGTCTGCACGTCCAGCACGAACGCTGGTCCAACTGAGGCGCCAGGTGGAAATGGCATGGCAAGCCGTTCCACAGGACTACATCCAGCATCTCTACGATCGTCTCCATGGGAGAATAGCAGCCTGCATTGCTGCGAAAGGTGGATATACACTGTACTAGTGCCGACATTGTGCATGCTCTGTTGCCTGTGTCTATGTGCCTGTGGTTCTGTCAGTGTGATCATGTGATGTATCTGACCCCAGGAATGTGTCAATAAAGTTTCCCCTTCCTGGGACAATGAATTCACGGTGTTCTTATTTCAATTTCCAGGAGTGTATTTTCTGTCTTTGTGTGTGAGGAATGTTTCCTGGAAGTTTGGCCGTACCTTTTTGTAACACCCTGTATAGGCGGAAAACTGAGCCCCAACTCACTGTGCTTATGTGTCATACTCAAGTGTGTTCACCGTTACTTGTAAGAAGTAACGCACATTGATATTAAGATGGAGCACCATGCATCAGAGGGACATTATGCTTCCGTTTGTAGGCCCATTGCTTTCACAACGTTACATAAATATTTGAGTTCAATTACAACCATGGACACACGGCTTATAATATGTGGACAGTATGTGGTGGCAGTCGACCTCTACCGTAAACAAACGAGAACTTGGATTGTCCGATGGGAAAAGAACGGTGCGGGGAACAAGCCCCGCCTTCCTTTTCGAGGGCTGCCATCCTATGTACGCGTTTTGTGTTTCGACGAAAGCAGAACTGACATAACAGTCATAAGGTTCGGTGATTCGTTTTCTTTTGTTGAGAGTCTCATTCGAATCTCTTTACGCACCGGGATTAGTCTCCTCACTCATTCCAAAATCAGAAAAAAAGAACAATCACCCCACAACGCAAAGCAAATTGAAGTACGCAAAGCATTTGGTAGTGGATACAGCGCAATTGTTTGCTGCGGTTGGCAGTGGTAGTTCAGACTCGACCTTTACCAGTATCTTACGCAACCATAGTGCAAAACACTGCGCAGGATTAGCCGAGCGGTCTACGGCGCTGCAGTCATGGAGTGTGCAGCTGGTCCCAGCGGAGGTTCGAGTCCTTCCTCGGGCACGGGTGTGTGTGTTTGTCCTTAGGATAATGTAGGTTAAGTAGTGTGTAAATTTAGGGACTGATGAGCTTAGTAGTTAAGTCCCATAAGATCTCACACACATTTGAACATTTTTTGCAAAACACTCGCCACCTAAAACTGCCATGATATAATATCCGCATAATAGCACTTTGAACTACACAGTAAGTACATAACAAACTAATGCCATTATAATATTACATACGCCTCTTTCCATACAGAAAAATAGTATGCTTTCATGATGATTATATTAGAGTCCGCTAGACGGTGGTATGAAAATGTGTCTCATATTGAAAAGTTAATATTCTGTGAGCGGTTTCAGCCATTAACGCGCAGTGAAATGATTTTGCAATGATCTTCAAAGTGATTTGTATAAAGTGTGTGTTCTGTATCTTACGTTGGAGTGTATAACGCTACCACTTCGGAATTGCCTAAGTTTTGTCTCACCGCAGGGAGAGGCGTTAACAAGTTGACTGGGGCGAGCGCCCCCAGAGGGTAGGGACTTTTGCTGCGGAACTCCCTTAGCGTGTTTCAGGCCAATTAGCCTAATGGCCAGAGGAGTCCGTGAAGCAGCTGCAGCCAATCAACACCGCCTGTTGACGCACGCTGAACTACTACAGTTCTTAGGCAGTATTGCCGACTATAGTTGTTTCTGCAGATGGCACACGACAACTTCGAAGGACAACGCACGCTTACAAATCAACAAAAGCTGCAGGGTGAAATGTTCGTCAACGTGATAAAAAATAAGGAACTGCCTGTAACTCACTTAAATAGTGATATGCTGTTTGAATCAGTCAGATGAATCAAAACACACTCGCGGCCATCAAGATGATACCATAGATATTAGATCGCATTTTTTTTCTCTTTAACAAGGGGAGGCCGCCAATTGTGAAATTCAGATTCGATTCATACTGCGCATAATAAAAGCTCATGGCCAAAGGTGTAATGTGGCAAAGCACCAAGATGCACTTCTCAGCCGTTGTCGAGAAAATCGACAGTTAAAAGAAACCGTTGCGGTGAAATACTCTCGACGATTAATAATTTTCTACAGCGTCGCGGCGCAGCGGTAAGCGCTCGGGTTCGTAATCCGAAGGTCGCCGGATAGAATCTCGCGCCATGCAATTTTTTTATTATTAGTTTTTTATAATTCATATATATATATATATATATATACATATATATATATATATATAAGTATTAATGAATTGCTTATGCATGTTGGTGAAGGCGGATCGCTCTCCAATTGTACCGCCTCCATTTTTCCGTTTTTTTTTAACAGGGTGTACCAAAGCTCTCCCGTCCGCACTGACTTTCGACAATGTTATAAGTTGCGCTAGGGATCGCATTTACCTTCTTTCGAAGTTAGCAGGCAACTACGCTGTTATGCGGCGGCTCGTTTCGGCCCATTCAGCATCTGTCATTCAAGTGTAACGAGCGAGTAACGGAGTTTATATTTCATACCTGCCACAGCAAATTTGTGTTCGTGGGGTCTCTATTCTAATTCGAACGTTTGACTTACGCTATACGTATTCGTTTCGGAATATCGTTTCTACGTCTTCCGTTAACTATACGTGGTTAACATTATGAAGACAATTAATAACATTTGTGAAATACAACTTTGTTTGCGGAAAACATAATGATGTCACCAGTTTTTCCACGACAAACGACTTTCAACAACTTATTATATGCATAATTGTTGCAACTGATTGCCGGGAATTATATATATTTATATATATATATATATATATTTGAATTATGAAAAACAAATACTAAAAAAAAGTTGCATAGCGCGAGATTCGATCCGGCGACCTTCGGATTACGAACCCGAGCGCTTACCGCTGCGCCACGACGCTGTGGAGAATTAGTAATCGTAGAGAGTATTTCACCGCAACGGTTTCTTTTAACTGTCGATTTTCTCGACAACGGCTGAGAAGTGCATCTTGGTGCTTTGCCACATTACACCTCTGGCCATGAGCTTTTATTATGCGCGGTATGAATCGAATCTGAATTTCACAATTGGCGGCCTCCCCTTGTAAGTCATCAGTCTTTCGACTGGTCATATGCTATCTGTCTTTCCGTGCAAGGAGCTAATATTTTCTTTTGTACTTAACTAAAACGTCTACAATCCTGCTAATTTGTATTTCATGTACTATTCTGTCTGCGCATACTATCTTTGCCTCTACTAGTCCTTTTGAGTCAAATTAACTTTCCTGGTTGCCGCACGAGATGCTCCAGGAACTCGTCCCTCCGTTCCTTCTTCTGGTGCGATTCTAGTAATTTCTTTCCTCTCCTATTCTTCCTAATAACTCTTCAATTCGTACCTTACATGTACAACTATTCTTTTAAATTATTCGATAGTATCTCATTTCAAGTACTTTCAGTTTCTTGTTGCAGAGCACTGTATTGAACAAAGCTTTTTCTTCCTGTACCAGTCTACTTCGAGATAATCCTTGCCTCAGAGATCCTCTATAATTTTGATTCCTGGATTGAAAAAAATTAGTTTACTTCTCCCACTATAAGGCCGCATTCAATTTTATTGTTAAGGAAGTCGACATTCTCCATTTTACTACTCGTCGTTACATTCTTTTGTTTGTTTAAGGCAAACCGTGTGCTAAGCGCGCAGTTCATTATCCTCAACAAGTTTTCTGTGTATTCCCCTTGCACTCTTATTCCTAAATTCTATGGGATGCATAAGAAACAGTCAGGAATATGTGCATCTAGGTGTTGCACCACTTCGTCTTTGTGTCGCTGGGTATTCACAGCAGTCCTCCAACGAAGACCTGATGCTCCGTATACCTACTTAACATCTTCATTTCTCATCTAGTATGGTTACCTACACCTATTTGTTTTTGTGGTGTTCCTACGATTTTAAAAACTGTAATATTCCTTCTAGAAGCATGTACTTCGTGAATCATCCTGCAGACCTGTTTTTTGTGATGTTCCTATGACTGTACAAGCTGTAATATTCCTCGTAGAGGTACGTACTTCGAGAATCATCCTTCAAACTGGAACGTTACTCAGCTATCAAGAGCGAATTCCTTGATTCATTCTCGTTGTTATGGACTTCAGTACTATCAGGATCGTCTCTACAGTACAGTGGATGAGACACGCAGTGTCAGGCGGTTGGTACTGCTCTGCGTTTGCGATACATAAATGGAGAAATTGCGACTTATGAGGCAAGCGCAAGATCTGTAGGCAATAGGCTTGGCGGATTTCTTTGTACAATCAAGGTAGCATACCGATCTATTTTTCTTTATCTTTGAATCACGTGGCACCTCCGCGAGGTAGTACTTCTTTTACAGCGGTCAAAATAAATATTGCATGCCAAAACTTTAATACTAAATGCTGTGATCCAGAAATACATTATGGTGTCAATACACTGACTCGTTTGTACTGTAATTCCAGCGGAAACAGTCCATGTTTCTACCGTGAGGGAACATTATGTGTAGCCTATGGCAAACGTGTCACCTGTAACCGTTGCAGCACATGTACCGTGTTTCATTATGAGAGTTGGGCAGTTTCAGGATGGTTCGGACAACAATAACGAATGATCTGAGGCTCCATATAGCCACTCTAAAGGGGCAGGGAATGAGACATGTTGAGAGTCTCAGCGAATGTCATTGGGAGCCAGAGCGATGTGTCTAGAATGTGGAAGAAGCTTCCACCGACAGGATCAGTTGTCGATCGTCACAGAAGTGGTTCAAATGGTTCAAATGGCTGTGAGCACTATGGGACTTAACTTCTGAGGTCATCAGTCCCCTAGAACTTAGAACTACTTAAACCTAACTAACCTAAGGACATCACACACATCCATGCCCCAGGCAGGATTCGAACCTGCGACCGTAGCGGTCGCGCGGTTCCGGACTGTAGCGCCTAGAACCGCTTGGCCACTCCGGCCGGCACAGAAGTGGTCGCGGAAGAAATGCAACAGGTGTGGAGGACCGACATGTGCTTGTAACAGCAAGTAGAAACCCTCAAAACAGTGCTACACGTCTGCGGCGGCACTTTCAAACATCTACAGGAGTGCTGGTGTCAACACAAAGATACGAAATAGGCTCCATGAGCAGGTGTTACGTGCAGAACACCTCTCAAGGTTCCTCCTCTAAATCGGGTTCGAAAAGGTACTCTTGTAACATTGGCACAAAACCACTCTTTGTGGTCTAGGCAGCAGTGGGACACAACGCTCTTTTCCGACGAGACCCGTATCAGTCTCCACCCTGACAATACTGATCTTGCCGCGCGGGGACCCACGACCTAAGCAGTTTGGTCCCACAAGAACTTACCACAAATTAAAAAAAAAATACCGATGCGTGGAGGTGACGAGGTCAACGTTTACAGCCGGCCGGGGTGGCCGAGCGGTTCTAGGCGCTACAGTCTGGAACCGCGCGACCGCTACGGTCACAGGTTCGAATTCTGCCTCGGGCATGGATGTGTGTGGCGTCCTTAGGTTAGTTAGGTTTAAGTAGTTCTAAGTTCTAGGGGACTGATGAACTCAGCAGTTAAGTCCCATAGTGCTCAGAGCCATTTGACAACGTTTACACCCTAAGTGTACTGCAGGTAGCCACTCTTATCAAGGCAGTTCAGTCACGTTTTGCGTTGGAATCGTGTATGGCCGTAGGATACCCGCTGTGCCAATACATGGCAAGACGACCGAAGTGGAGCATTGAGACGACGTCCTTGCACGCATTGTGGCTCCATTTGGTGAACATATTGGAGCGGGATTCACGCTCCTGGATCACAATGAACGCCTCCATCCTCACAGTCTGGTAAACACCTTCCTAATGGAGCATAGAATTAGTCGACTGGAAAGCTCTCCATATTCTCCAGATGTCAGCTACATTAAGAACGCATGGCCCATGCTAAAACAAGCGGTTTGCTATCATTCTGTCCTTCCGGGGACCTTACAAGGCCTCATAGGGGCCGCTCTGTAGGAATGGGACAATATCACACACGTTTATATATAAAAATTGATAAGCAATATGCCTAAACACATCAAAAGTGTCTCCAATTACTATGAGGACCAACTAGTTCATAACCATGTGTTATTCAAGATGACAGCTAGAAGAAATTGTAGTGTTGCAGTGAAATTTTTTGTGAGGTTTCGGTTAGAGACCTGGTAATCAAGGGAAAATAGGAATCGGTTACGATTGTGGACGGGGCCGTAATCAATTACTATTGGTTGCCTTTTACAGTTACACACAGTTTAGTTTAAATTAGTAATTCCAGACTCAACAATAAATAAAATACCACACGTTATTAATAAAGGACTAAAAAACTGTGTAAATAATAATGTTTTCAGTGAGCTACAACTTAGCAAATCACCATTAAATACAGATGCAACAGATAATGTTTTAAAAACAAGCCACTGTGATCTGGGCAGAAGGCCTTACACGCCAGGAATGGCAATAAATTAAGAATTGTTTAAAACTTGCTGCAACTTACAAATTACAGGTATTGAAATATTAAAGGCAAGTCGCCATAAACACAGCAGAAGCCATCAGACGCCAGGAATGGCAGTAAATAACAAGGCTTACTGCTAAAATACAAATACCAAATTAGAATTTTAAGGCAAATCACCACAGTCACGCCAGGAACGCCAATAATATAAAAAAAAATTAGAAACCTGCTGTAAAACAGCAAATACAATAGCAAAGATTAATTAAAAAAACAAGCAACTGATCACCAACAGGGTGAAATAAGATGATGGTAAACTTTATAACACAGGGGTCACAGATGGTGCTCCTGCAATCGGTCTCTGAGAAGGTCCGGCAGCAAACACTTTAGAGCGATGAGACAGGCAGCCAAGAGTTGCATTCACTTCACAAGATAGTAACTTAGGCTAGTGGCAGTCTAACGAATGACTAATGATAATCTTGCTGAAGCTACCTGACGTCCGATAAACCAAATGCAACGATGGAACAATACGCCAAAACCGGAACCGGCGGTCTACACTACGTCCCCAGAACGCTGAGTTTAGAGCGCCTGGAACGAGAAAGGAACCACTACCGCCAGAGTAGAAAGCACTGCACTCGCTGCTCTTCGCCTTGGCGACACTATGCGCAGCAACGCGAACGCAAGCACTGGAGAACTGCGAGATATCACAATGGTGGAGGTTTCTCTATTTTCGTACACCCTCGTGACCACAGCCCTTCCATCCGGCAGTCCATGCGTGCCGCCTGCGGTCCCGTCGTGTTCTGGCACTGCGCGGACCTGGCTCCTCCTGAGTCTCCAACCGAAGTGGTCCACTCACACGACCCGGAAAGAGAACGACGTCGCCCCAAAGATAGGGCAACAGTCACTACATACCGATAACCGTCGCTGCTGCCACTAGCGGACAGGCATCGCTTGCGAAACCGAGTAGAGCCAGTGAACACGAGAAGAAGACAAACAACCGCAACCATGTCAACTAATCGATACCGTCTGGCCTCCAACAGATGGCGGAAACCTACAAACAGCACCAACTCGAGCTGCAGCACGGCTCGCAGTTTTGTTTTCTCGTTTGTGTTTTTCAAGTGTAAATGTGTTTATCTTCTTTATTTATGATTTCTTATGACTGTATCTGACAGAACAGAATCAGTTTCGTTTCTTTTTATGTCCAGTACCAATAATAAAGCAATACGCAAAATTTATTTTGATCACTGTACATCCATACAGTAAATGTCCAGTTTGTGGAGAAAGTTTGTCTGCTATTTGTAGTGACTAATCAGTTCTTCTTTCTGTCCATTTTTTCTTACTTTGATTATGATTAACTATAGGACATTATCATATAAACCAACACTTATAAGAACAGAAAACGTACTGCAAGTAGAAGCTGATATTCCGAGTGATGTTGTTTTAGAAATTATGCGTATTGTACAAGTTAAGTTTAAACGTTATCAAGGAGTACAGAGCCATCAGCACAGTGTAAACCCTGCGTGTTGTTCAAATTCTGCCATACGAATAATGGTGAAACATGATTATAAATTACATAAACGGTCCTCTCACTGCGGCAAGGTCTGCATAACAAATGGTTAAGCATCCAGAAAGTAAGGGAACAGGAATGTGAAATTGAGAGTTGGCAATACTCTCTTAGGATTTAAAGGTTGGCTACAGCACGCATACACAAGCTCTGAAATCTAAGATATTGTTGTCGCGCTTCGCAGCACACGGATTAATTAGTGGCAGTTTGGAAGCCAGAGTGGGAGCCCCCCTGCTGTGGTGCGCACGTGTGTTGGGCGAGGGGTCGTCGCCGAGCTGCCGTACTGCCTGTGTCCGCCAGCAGCGACACAGGATTTGGTAGTGAGTTGATATTTTTTATAATTTGCAGCGCGCTTATTAATTTAAAGAAAAGGGTTTGTGTATGTGCGTAGCAGCAGACGGTAATTTTGATAATGATAGGAGTTGAATTCTTAAGGGAAACCATTGTTAGGCGAATAGATTAAGTATTGATTTCTGTCATCGATTTCTTTTGTAATTGTCAGGGAATTGTTTCAATATGTATTTAATTCAGAAGTATTTCAGTCTGTCTCAAGAGTTTGATTAATTTGTAATATTGCCACTGGAGGCAGATTTACATACGAAGCGATTGTTCAAAGAGCTTCTAGCGTTTTGTTAATTGAATGAGAAAGAATCGCTTTCAGAATATAGTTTCTGAAAAAAAATGAATTACTTGTTTGGGTTATCATTTATCGAGTTTAGATTTGACCAAACCCTTTCTCTTGAATTATATGTAGTTGTAGTAAGCAGCAGCTGCTGCAGCAACAGCAGGATCCGCCATACGGAACATGAATTGCACTCAGCATGAATAATAGGTTTTTTTATGTTTTTGTTAAATACTGGAATGCAGCAGATCAAGCAGTGGCAGCAGAAAGACCAAGTAAGCTATTTGCTGCTCACAGGACCAATTAAAAAAAATTTGGCGATCTCTGTAATAGTAAAGTTAACAAGAGTACAAACACGAGATTGTCAGTAGAAAACACGAGATAAGAAGAAAGAGCTCGCGACATTCAAAATTTTCTGAGTCCCAACAGAATAGCATTGCTCGAGCACAATGAAGTGTCAACACGGGGCACTAACTAGGGGTAAACATTCGACACGGTTAGCCTGTTATTGGAGTGCAACATTAACACTTCCGTTTGTGATAGTGAGCGAAATCAATGGAAAATTGTTAGACGAGTACAGACCAACCTGCCTCAATTGCTCTTGTAACATGAAGTAAAAATGCTAAAAAGCATGCAAAATTATGTATCAGGAGTTTGGCAAAGCATTTAAGACACCGAAATAAACTGGTTATGCAAATGTAGCAGAACAGAAGACCGCTGACAATCCGTAGAGAGCGGAACCAATTCTCTCACGACAAATTAAGGCGAAAAGCACAGCCTCTCGTAGACCATAAATACTTCATCTCGCTGGGATAGTGTCAGTCTTTCAGTAGCATCGAAGGCATCCGGGTCGTTCGAACTCCATTGCCTGATTATTGGAGTTAAACAGCTTGTGTATGAGACTGTTCTAGTGCCAGTCATACTCTGTACGCGATGACCAATGATCCGTAGCCACATATAATGCCTTCAGTACAGCCGCCACTGATGGGTAATAGAGGGACATACCAACGCCGTTACAGTCTGGGACACCAAATTGCTCTAAACTCCAGTGCAGCATGGTGCAGACTTCCAATTGAACTGCGGGCCGGAATCCGCATTCAGCACGACCTCACATTGCAGTTCATCTAATGGGACAAGACGGGCAGTGACGTAGGAGGGACGGAGTACTCCCAGAACGCCGTGTAAGACGAAGCACTCGCGCGCCGTGGCCACCGCCATCTCTGAACAGAGCTTACTGTAAAGCCATTGGCACACGGACCGTGCATCCGAACGTTGAGCGTTGAGCGTGCCAAGTTTCTGACGTCATAGCGTGAAACAGCACGTTCGGGAGTCTTTCCGAAGGTGCAGTGCAATATCTAGCATGTCAGATATTCTCAGCGTGCGTCTGAGCGTTGACCAATCAGATGGCACAACGCAACCTACGTCACACGCACGCCACCTCCCTCCAGCACAGAGCTGTGATGCGCCATATTGGCATTGAGTTCAAGCCTACACGTATATATGCTGTTTCTGAGTACCAGCCAATTGAGGATCACTCGAAAACCCGTTGTTAACTGTGTGATTCGTGGCAATAAAATAATGAGAAACGTCATATTCGTGGAAAAAGAATTATTATAACTCGCGTATTATGAGGGTATGGCATTTGAAGGTAGCGACACACCGAGGAACCACCAAAAATCCCTTGTTCTTGGTACTATTTATTATAATTAAATTTCAGGTAGTAACATAGCTAGGATTAAAGCATTCAGCATGTTGTAAGATATTAGAATTGGCCACTAATGAATTTAACGTGCCGGCACGGTAGTTCAGCGTGTTCGGTCAGAGGGTTAGCTACCCTCTGTAATATAAAAAACAAAAAAAAAACAAAAAAAAAACTGAGTGAACGTATAAACGAACAACCTGAACGGGTGTCATGAGACGTCCGCCCCGAACATATACAACGTACCAAATAGAACAAAATGAGATCAACAAAGAATTAAAAAAAAAAAAAAAAGGTAAGCGTGTTCGGTCAGAGAGCTGGCTGGTCTCTGTAATAAGAAAACAGAGTGAAGGGATCAACAAGGAACTTCAACGGATGTCATGTGACGTCCGCTACGACCCAATGCATGAACAAAACGGAAAAAAGAACATAACGAGTAGCGTCACTGATCCACGACCAGATCGGTGGTAAAACGGTGGTTTATGTCTCGCGAAGTGTAAATACTTTTTTCCCTGACATTCACGTATTTAATTGGTTCTGATGCTTTATTATTAGTTTAATGTAAGTATATACTACATATCTGGTATTACGTAAATATAAGTTCACCTTTTTTTGAGGAGTGAGTTTGTTCGATCGGCTTGAACTACAGGACAGCTTGCGCTACTTGTATAAAGATATTTTGTTTCGCCTGCCCATGTGACAGAGCGGTTCTAGGCGCTTCAGTCCGGAACCGCGTTGCTGCTACAGTCGCAGGTTCGAATCCTGCCTCGGGCATGGATGTGTGTGATGTTCTTAGGTTAGTTAGGTTTAAGTAGTTCTAAGTCTAGGGGGCTGATGACCCCGTAGTGCTTAGAGCTATTTGAACCATTGTTTATTTTGTTCCTTTTTCTTTTGACTTTCGTAATTCACGTCTTTTAAAGATTCTGCTACTGTATAGGAACAGTGACGAGGTAAGAATGACCTTAGGGTTTTACCAAAATGTGGGAAAGATAAAATAACGTTTATCTTATGTGGAGAATTACTGCAAATTTGTGTCACACTGTGTGTAATGGAACTTTTATAAGCCTGTGTCCTTATTAATTGGACATGGTACTTCCTTTTTTGTCTTAAAATGTGTACATCGATATTGAAGTGTCTGTGCATTTTACATATAGGTCAGCGTGACTAGGCTATGGACAATGGAGGAAACGTGCGTTTTAATAGAGCGAACGTGGGAATTTTAAGCACGCCCATTGAGTAAATAGTGTGATTTACGAATAGAAACATCCCACAGCTGCCGCTGGAGTGCGTCGCGATCGCGTATGCCACGTTGGGGTCCACGTATCGTGTGCACGATCACATCGTTCCTTTCCGTTCAGCAATACGTTGAACTCGGCACGCTCAACGTTGACGTTCGACAGCGCAGTCCGTGTGCCGACGGCTTAAGCCACGGGCCTGAGCAACGGGTTGATGCAGCGAACCGACGCGGCCGGAGCCAGGCGCTGGGTTCAGCAGATCCCTCGCTGGCTTGCTAAGCCACAAGCCGCCGCTGGCGATACGGCAACGATTTGTATGCAGAGAAACAAATGAAGCGATATCTCTGATTTATTACGTCTAGCGACGATACACAGATTCCCGCCAAAACGGTAGGGATCTCCAGCCCAGAAGTGAGCGACAGCTGCACAGTAATACAGGAATCTGGAGATAAAAAAAAGTCACAGTGCAACGCTACTGGAGAATCGGTAACGATTCAAGACCATAAACTAAACTCAAGTTAGCATTAATACGTTCCTAGGTGACCACCACAAGGTTAGTACACGACCATAAATTTGAACATGGCTTATCTAAACAAAAGGGGTTCGGTCATGCACTGTTGGTTTATACCTTTGTAGAAACACGGACTTCTCAAGAAGCACTTTAGTTTAGCATAAACGTGTCACTGAATTACCAAACAAGTTATAATTGAATTGAGAATATTAAAAACGTGAAGAATATGATCACTTAGGATAATAAAGTGGGCTACGACCAAAACATTAATCATCAGTATTCGTTTATTTAAATCACACAGAAATTTATTCCGAATGGTGGTCTCACACAGGTTTTTACTGAACACAATACAGAAACAACAAATCAAAACTGCTATACCTCGAAATACCCCTAAGTTCCGAATAGGTGCACATCGAACTTACTTAAGCTCAAGCCGCGCAATATTTATCAAAATCAGTCTCACCGACTAAGGGACGAAAACCAAAGATCCACAAACCATGTCCTGCCTATTAAAAAACTTGGTAATCTGATCCACTGTTTGATTCAGTGTAGCTACTTACGACTTAACCATCATTCGTAACATTACACGTGTTATAACCCCTATACGTTTCAAACATATATCTTACATACTGTTGATTGAATAGCAGTCAGATATTACATTATTTGATTTTATACGTATGTAAAACAATGTCTTTAGTAAAACCTTATATCTTATAATCTGCGTAAACTGAAGGTTTTATTCAGCTAGGTGCTGCTATATTATATAAAACTAATAACAATCTTTATACTTTTAGGTTATTAAAATTCTTGTTAAATATCGCAAGAATAATGGAATAATGTGTGTATATGTGGAGCAATCTTGGTTTTGGTATTATTCTGTGGGATTATTCAATACACTTTTATAATAATTTGGCTATTTGTTCAATAATAATGGAAAAATGGTAATTTTTAGCTGATATTAAGCCCTAACCAACTATGTGTATAAGCATATTTGGCTTATCTGTATCATTTTTCATAGATTTGGAGAAACAATTTTTATACAAATGTTAATAACTTCGTCATTCATGACTTTATACATGTGCCACAATCTTGTACATGGATGACAGAAGCATCACACTAAATCCTTCTCCATCTCCTCCTCCATTTACAACCACCCAGATTTATTTTTTCTGTGATACCCTTCAGGGGAATAGGACGTCAAACGGGACGTTTTGGAGCAGAGGAGACACCACAGTACATTTTAATTTCTACTACCTATATTTTTACAAATAAATTCATAAAACTTTGCCAGAATGACCAGAAAGAATTCAGGATTCACATTCACAGCAGTGTAAGCACAAAAACACAACAAAATAAAATTTTTAACGTATGTCATTTCATTATTTTTCTACTTACTGTTGGCTGCATTTGTTGCTATAGGTACACTTTTCTTCAAAAGTAAGAGAGATTCTTCGATGAATTTGCACAGCATACAAAACATACTTAAAGGCGCATGAAACTCCAGAGTTTATTTAATTTATGAAAAAATGAATGAGCTGTTGCATTTTAACTTCATGTTTAGAAAAAAACTCAAATTTTGTAGTTAATTATATCAGTTTTTACCACAGTTTTTAATATATTTAGAAAATTCTAGAGTTTGTATATTGGTTTGTATATTGCGCAAAATTCATCGAAGAATCTCTTTTACTTATGAAGAAAAGTGTACGTATACCGACAAATGCAGCCAATAGTAAGTGAAAAAATGATGAAATTTCACATGTAAAAAATTATTTTGTTAGGTTTTCGAACTTCTATTGCAATGTGTGTGAATCCTGAATCCTTCCTGGTCATGCTGACAAAGTTTTATGAATTTATTTGTAAAAGTATACACAGTGAAAATTACTATGTCCTGTGGTCCCTCTCCTGCTCCAAATAGGCCCGTTTGACGTCCTCCCCCCCTCCCCCCCAAAACGATTAAGGGGAATGCCATAATGGTTCATTTGAAAAGGGCACTGCCGATTGCCTTCCGTTTTGAAGCGTGCAGTTCGTCTGCAGTGACCTTGCTGACAGAATTTTAAAGTCTGATTTTCCTTCCTTTCTACTGGTGCAATATATTTCTGATAGATGTCATTCCTCACGGCCTGCAATAGCATATTGTGGAAATTTCTAACCAATTAATAGCTCAAAAACTTACGTTAGTCTTGACGACAGTATTTGTTAATTTTATTCTGCCTTATAGGTTTCGACTTACGCCATTTTCAAAGGTTCAGAATATATCGTATATAATACCTTTGCGTTTAAAACTCAAACTGAATTTGTCAGATATGGATACAAAGTATCTGGATCTGGTCCATCTCACGTGGTGGCATGGCCGCAAAATATCTTACGGCATTTATATAATCTGCTGCTGACAGTGTTAATTAGACTGACAGTTCTGAAATACTATGTATTTATTAATATATCTATTTGTAGTGCTATGTAGTCTTCATATGTAATCGGAATGTGAAATAAATGCACAAACAAATAATAAGAATAACATGTGGTGTCCACTCTAGGATCTCTTACAGGCATTTCTTCAACCAATTGTGGTCACTGACAACAGTTCACAATGTATTTACCCTCCTACGCAAAAATAACTCTCAGCTCGAAAATAAAAGCAACATTCACCTAAATAATACTACCAGGAGAAATGGGTAACACCATCCATCACTCATCGTAAGTGTGGTACAAAAGGAGTGAAGTGTTCAGCCACAATAATCTCTAACCATTTACCCTGTGATCTGAAATATCTGATACATAATGACATTCATCTTCAAACACATACTGAAATTATATGCACTTGAGATTTTCTACTCCTACTTAAAATTGTTTTAATGCGTTGGTCGTCAAACAATAGATCACAGATGAAAAAATAGAAGATTCCTCTTGGGTATTTGTGTAAAACAGAACTATATCCTAAAAAACGTTTTCGCCATTTGCGTCTCATTCGTGCAGCGTTTAGAAAAATAATGGTAGAAACTGGCTCAGAAATTTGTTTCTACTTTTAAGTTCTACTTTTAAGGTGTTTACACACAGTAATCATATTAGCTCGCGTTGTTGGGATTTATTCATAACTGCTACGACGTGGTCTGGATGGTTGCGTAAAACTTTTCTTTTTGCAGTGTAGTACCACGTATGGACGAATCTCATAAAAGAAAAGACGTCTATGATAAATTATCCTTTTTGTTAACCTATTACTCGCTTTCATATGAAAGGTCCCTAACATTTAGTTACTACTGAGCTATTACTTAAAGTTCAAAAATAACATTTAATTCTGCCTCGAGCCAGACCAAAGAGTGTACCTGTTCTTGCTGTCTTGGCTGCGAGCATGGATGTCTGTGATCCAGTAATATTACGTTAAGCAATTTTTACATTTTAGAAAAGGTTCCCGCGCTATCACGGATATTTAGAGTTTAAAATTCTTCCACTTTGTAACTACATGAAAAGATTAACTTTCTTACCAAAAATGTCATAGTAATTTCAGCCTTGCTTTTATCCACTACGATAAAGTTTGTCAGCGTAAAGCGCATAAAATAATGGGAATCTTAGAGTTATCAGTAGATGACCAATTATTACGAAAGAATAATGCGAACCCCCTTTTTATAGATATAATTTTAACTTTAAAAGGAACTCACACTCACAAGACAAATCATGTAGAGAACACGTACGAACACGAAGAAGATCAAGACTCTTCTAAGTTATGGTATATATACTGCTAGTACAGAGTTTACAAAAAATCATATAGTATTGTTTGTTTTTTAAATAACATTATGCTCTATATTATTTTCGTATCATTTTCATGCAGACTCTTAAAGTATTAGGTAATAGTTGGAATAACATATAAAACATTTTCTCTCATACGTAATTTTACTTGTTGCATTATAAGATCTGTTACAGGCTATCACATTTCAGAGAACCTTACAGGCGACGGACACGCTATCTTTGTAAACGGCTACAGGGACCACAGCTGTCTAAAATGCGATTGTCTGGTGAGAGCTTCCGTTTAAGTATAGGAATACAATTATGTGGTTATCGGAATACCGCTGACAACGCTCCACTACTTCGTGTGCGCATCTGTTGATGCGGGACGTAAATAGTTATTAATCGTTGCTATCCGAGCACGTGCAGCGTTGAATATTTTACGAACTTTTTCCGCATTTTTTTTTTCTGCTCATAAACGGAGGGTGGTCGCAATGCTTTAGTGCATTTATGAGCACAGTATAACGACATGCAGGTACGGCACCGAAATAAAGAAGGTACGGTCACTGTAATTAAATAAAATTAGCTTGTGTGGTTTTAATAATCGCGTAACTTAATTTGATTGCCACCTTCATCGGATTACTCCTCATTACACATGTAGGTTATGGTGCGCAGCAATTTTCTGCTCGCTTCAGCAACATGGTGGAATTTTTGTTTGTTTAGAGCAGTAACACAGGATAATTACCAAATATCCGACGATATCACGATATTCTGATGGGCAAGGAACACATAATACTCTCGCCGTTTAAAAGAGAGAAGTGTCAAGTTGCGACGTTACTGTTTATTTTATTTGGCATCTACTGAAAAAAGTGGGTTGTTGTTGTGTGAGAGAGAATAGTGTCCTGGTACGATTGATACCACAGCTCTTGTCGGAGCAGTGGGGTACCCGCTTCCTTTTCTACCTCTTTCGGGCTTTAGCCTTTTACGTTCATTAGCTATTTGCGTCGCGCTGATCTTTTTTTCTACAGAAGCAGCACTGACCTTTATGTGAACCTCTGGAACCATGTCAGATATCGTATGAATCAACAAGCTTACTGTTACCAGTCTCTGTTTGTTTGTATCCGTAAGACGTTACAAAGGTTTAAACACTAAAAATTAAAACAATTGCAGCCCTCGGTCGCGAAAATGGTCTTTTTGACCTAGGTTTCGGCCACTTGTAAGAGTGCCTCCATCATATATAAAACTTTTTAAACTGGCATGTCAGGCATAAAATAAATATGAAGCGATAACGCTTTAGTCACAAAATATTAAAACAGTAAACATAGAAGCAGGCCACTAAGGGCTGCACCGCATGTCGAGCTGCGGTAGCGTCAGACTGATGCTCGATATGTTTTCTATTTTAATATTTTGTGATTAAAGCGTTATCGCTTCATATTTATTTTATACGTGACACGCCAGTTTAAAATGTTTTATATCTGATGGAGGCACTCTTACAAGTGGCTGAAACCTAGGTCAGAAAGAATTCATTTTCGCGACCGAGGGCTGCAATTGTTTTATTTTACCCTGTAACGTTCTCTGACAAAGCAGCCATGTTTAAAGCTTTAAGGCTTAAATATTCTTCATTATGTGGATTTATATGTGTTAACGACATGTGTGTGTTCTGACTTTGGGCAAACCTGCGATACTGTCTTCAGTGGCCACAGGCTCCTTTCACTGTCTTAACGCATCACATGTAAAGTGTTACACTTTGTAAAGAATTTTGATTGCACTGAAGACATGTCCAGCCTTTTTTTACAATCAGTTACGGCGGAGTTAGATACGCTTCTCAAGTGTGATGTATAAATTTGGTGATCCGATTTCTTTCACAGTCCACTGCCAGTTAATAAGCTCATTTGGGCCAGAGCATACTAGGATACTGGTCACTGCCCATGTACTTATAGGACACTTACCCTTCCTACTAACATGTCACTCACGATCACGTGAATTATAAAATATAAATGTCAATCTCTTCCTGAAAATAAGAGTCAGCAATAGTCTGTACCACCTGAAATGCTTTCTGTGCATCAGTTGCCGTTTCCCAGTACTCCACCCAACACATCTACCTACAGCAGCTTAAAGTTGCTGTATGGTTGATGCTCTGAGCTTGAATTTCAGCTAACATACTTCAAGTCCGGAAAAAACAGTTTAGAAGTAGGTTCCGTTACACAAAATTAGAGATTTAGATATCAGAAGTATGATAACGAAGGAAATTCATTTACAAATGTAAGAAAATAAATTGTTGAATTATAACCATGATTTCGCTTCCAGTGAGCTGTAGATAAAATTAAACTCTCGCACAAACAATGGCATAAATTTAAAGTCTACAACACTAGAACGTAAATAAATAACTGCAGCATAAGGCACTCTAGCATTCGGTGGAGAGACAGAGATAGATAGATAGATAGATAGATAGAGAGAGAGAGAGAGAGAGAGAGAGAGAGAGAGAGAGAGCTCAGTGAAACAAGTCGTTAAGTGAACTTCAGTTGTAGGAGACGCCCAGAGCCTGACTTTGTCGTAAATAGTAACGTTTTAGACTTGACACTGATCAGTAAACGATAACTACATAGCGTGAATAACGTAAGTGTGCACATTATAAGGGAGGATGTAACGGAAAATGTAAATATTTATTTAAAAAATCATTAGAGCCATATTTATTAAGGTGCAAATCTAAAATTTTGCATGTGCAAGCCAAAAGGACTGTGTTTTAACGGAAAAATACAATAAAATATACAGGAGTAATATTTTGCCAGAAATATGAATTTTTAATTTTTCTTTTTGTCTTTCTTATAAAAAGCCGTAACTGAAAGTCTAATCACGCAATTAATCTGAAAATTTTATTGTAGTGTCCTGCGAAGCTTATAAGACCACTGAACTACAATTATTATTTTATGGTACAAGTTGTGTCATTTACAGAGTTTTTAATTTTGCACTTCCAAAATTAACTTTTTTCTATATACAATCATCTAAAAATCAGAATGTAATTGAATGGTCTCGTATTGTTTAGTTCCAAGGAGACAGCAACACGTTGCGAACTGATCCTGAAAATTTCATAGCATTAGAGCATATACCTTTGGGAAAAGGCTTTTAATAACTCAAAAAATGTAAAACAGAGAAAATAAGGTTCTAAGATTTTCTTCTCATACTTCTACATATAATAAGCTTACCTCAATTTTAAAGTCCTCCATACTGATACTCCTCATCCTCGGGTTTCTTTTCTCTCTCTTCGAATCTGCCTGGCCTGTACTTGCAGGTAAGACACTGATCTATTAGCTTTCTTGACCCGCCTCTCGTTGATGGTGGGTCGTGTGACTAGGGCCTCCCGTCGAGTAGACCGTTCGCCGGGTGCAAGTCTTCGATTTGGCGCCACTTCGGCAACTTGCGCGTCGATGGGGAAGAAATGATGAGGATTAGGACAACACAACACCCAGTCCTTGAGCGGAGAGAATGTCCGACCCAGCCAGGAGTCGAACTCAGGCCCTTAGGATTGACAGTCTGTCGAGCTGACCACCCAGCTACTGGGGGTGGACGTCGATGGTGTAAAATGCTTTAATTTTTAACACACCAGGATCTATACCAATTCTCTTCAGCGTTTCAATTCTGCCATTATTTCCGTTATTGTAACATAAAACTGCATCATAGACACCTATTTTGAGTACTTCAAGTCTACAGAATGTCCTTCTTGAGCATCTAATCGAAATTAAATTATTGAGGCTTTCATTTGCATATTATGTCTTTCAGTGAAGACACTTCCTCAATATATCAGGGATTGCAAGAAACCTGAATGTGGGCTTAACTGCATTCATAACAGGTTTTGGTAATGAGTGCTTATGTGAATATGTCTCATTTCTGTTGTTGAACTTGCACCAATCGTCTTTCGGACACAGATTGTGCATTGATGTTTGATCAGTGGATAAGCTGAGAGTTTATGTTCTTCAATTCAACCTGCTTCCTCTTTTTTGTTGGTAAACCGATTTCCATGAAACCTCAATTTTCTAAACATAGTTTTGCTACCACCCATTATGCATAAATCTTGACATCCACGTAAAGGTTTGGGAATTCAATCTTCCATCTAATAATATGTCTTAGTATTGTCAAAACATAAATAAACCACATGCAAGAAAGTTTTCAGGCAAAGATATAGGGTCACCGAAAGATATTGAAAGAAAATAGCCGTCACACTGACAAAAATTCCGCTGAAGCAAGCAGTATCGCAAATGTCGGAAAAGATGGGAGCCGCTGCCAGTGCAGAATTAATCACTTTAACAATTTAAAGGCATTTCTAAAGCTGCTCTCACGATAAAATTCACACACAACATTGATTAAGCTGTGTAGATCAAGAAAACAAAATTCTTGAAAAATCGATTTTTTGGACCAAAATCCATTAAATCCCCCCTTAAGGCGGAGTGAATACGTAATACAAGATCGTATGATTAGTGTGCATGAATATCAGCGGACCCGGCAATATTTCGCAATTGCTAAATATATTTGGGAATTGGATATATATCCATCTCTCCTTCTCCCCATTCTCTCCCTCTGTCATTTTCTTCTCTCTTTGTTCATCAAATACTCGTCCCTGCGTATCCTCCTGCACCCGTCTCTGTCTGCACCACCACCTCCTCCTCCCTCTCTCTGTCCATTTCGTCTTCCACCTCTATCTGACCTCGAGCCTTGATACTATTACTGCGAGCGAGACCTTGATTTGAAATTAATGTTGCTTAAAATGAATGATTTCTGTTAAAGTCGACTGCGAGGAAGAAAACAAAATAGAACACCTTTGTGTGTAGAGTTTCTGTTAAATTACTGTAAGGTGGAAGAATATGCACGGTAGAAGCTACTTGTCTAATGGTTTAAATGCCCTACTATTGTAATTTAAATTGACTGTAATTCTGTCAGAGGCAGCAAAGGACCTTGAAGAACAGCTGAACGGAATGGACAGTGTCTTGAAAGGAGGATATAAGATGAACATCAGCAAAAGCAAAGCGAGGGTAATGGAATGTAGGCGAATGAAATCGGGTGATGCTGAGGGAATTAGATTAGGAAATGAGACGATTAAGGTAGTAAATGAGTTTTGCTATTTGGGGAGCAAAGTAACTGATGATGGTCGAAGTAGAGAGGATATAAAATTTAGACTGGCAATGGCAAGGAAAGCGTTTCTGAAGAAGAGAAATTTGTTAACATCAAGTATAGAATTAAGAGTCAGGAAGTCGTTTCTGAAAGTATTTGTATGGATTGTAGCCATGTACGGAAGTGAAACATGGACGATAGATAGTTTAGACAAGAAGAGAATAGAAGCTTTCGAAATGTAGTGCTACAGAAGAATGCTGAAGACTAGACGGGTAGATCACATAAGTAATGAGGAGGTATTGAACAGAATTAGATAGAAGAGAAATTTGTGGCACAACTTGACTAGAAGAAGGGATCGGTTGGTAGGGCATATTCTGAGGCATCAAGGGATCACCAGTTTAGTATTGGAGGGCAGCGTGGAGGGTAAAAATCGTAGATGGAGACCAAGAGATGAATACACTAAACAGATTCAGAAGGATGTAGGTTGCAGTAGGTACTGGGAGATGAAGAGGCTTGCACAGGATAGAGTAGCATGGGGAGCTGCATCAAACCAGTCTCTGGACTAAAGAGCACAACAACAACAACAGGCTATGTCCATCTGAATGTTTATTGGAGTATCATTTAAAAATTTGAAGTAAGTCACTCAATAACTTTTCGAGATTTTTGCTAACGACGTTTCCTCTTTATAAATTATTATCTGCGTAGTTATATACCATGTATACTAAAAACATCTATCCTATGTACGTCCGAACGATAAGTTAGGCATGTGTAAATATTTGAAGTGAATGTCCATCAGAATCTTTATTACAGTATTGAGAAAAAAAAAAAAGTATATCGGTCGCGAGATTATAGAGATATTTGTTAAGAACACTGACCCACGACTTGTCTTTATATAGTAGCACAGATAAGGCGCATCTGTCGACTTCGTAAAACTAAGTATGATGTTAAATTTCAAAAATTCCCAATACATACGTTTTGTCTAAGCACTTGCACATGTTGTGAAGCAAACGAACGGCATGTGTAGCTTACACGTAAGACGATAGTGGACATTTGAAATGATTTCTCTGGCCCACTTGGTCTCTCTTGTAAAACATGTAAAAAAAATCAAAAGTCAGCTAAAATCCGAAAATAATAAGAGAAATACACAAATCTATACTATCCTTTCCTACTTAGCAACTTTACTGATATTTCCTACACTACCTTATTTACCAAGGGGGAATAATACATCTCGATAAGAAATGGGACGGACACGAAAACTCAGTAGTAGAAATGTCCTGTGGAAGACCTAGAGTTATAGGTAGAATGTGGAACAATAGCTATTCATCCTCTGAGGAAACCGTCTACAAGAGACGTGCCATCTGTATTGCACTGTTCGAGCGGTTCTAGGCGCTACAGTCTGGAAACGCGCGACCGCTACGGTCGCAGTTTCGAATCCTGCCTCGGGCATGGATGTGTGTGATGTCCTTAGGTAAGTTAGGTTTAAGTAGTTCTAAGTTCTAGGGGACTGATGACCTCAGAAGTTAAGTCCCATAGTGCTCAGAGCCATTTGAACCATTTTTATTGCACTGTTACGGTATTTGGAGCCCCAACTCAGTCCACATGAAAGAAGAGACGAAGGGACTTAGGGATCTATTGCTAGAATTGTAACATACCGACACAGGCCATACCTAAGACTAATAGGGATACAGAAATCAGTTGTGGAACTTCGGGAAGTTCTCATCAAGCTATGTAAGATGAATTTAGAGCTTTGGTATTCGAGTCAGACTCTTCTGTGTTGTACGTATTATGTACAGACTGAGATTTGGAAGTGTACTGGGTGGTACAGAGAGTCAGGAATAAGACAGGCAGTGACTAATGTGGATGTGAAGTACTCTCCGCCTAATACTGCGTGGTCGATTGCAGAGAGTTTATATACATGCATTTATAAAAGGCAGGGCACTTCCACATGACCACTACTCTCAACATCGGCTGATCGCACTGGACAGCTGCTGTGTGGTTGACGTGAAGACCTCTCCGCGGCTTAATCACCTCACCTGTCAACTGCAAGTGGCGCAGAGCGGTCTGCTTCAGAAACGTCAGCTGCAGTCGATGAGCGCCATTACAGATACTCTTACCCAGCGACGCGTAATTCGCTGTTTTCCGGGGAATTCAGAAACCAACCAACAAATAAACGCAAATACCGATTGAATATCTCCAAATTACGTAAAGCATGCTAGGTGAGCAGGCCACGAAAGTAGGTTCATAGATCAGCTGGCACAACTGCAACGCTGCAGAGTAGATTAGGATTAGAGCAGATTAATAGATTAGATTAACTTTGCTCATAGCTTTGTGCCAGTCAATTAAAAATGACCCACTAATTAATTAGGTGGTGGGTTATTTTGTATCATCATACTGCATTGTATTGTATTGTAGCTTCTTATTGTATTTCTATTTTGTATCATCATTATTGCATTGTATTAATAAAGATTTTTTTAAAAAAAATCATAATATTTTTTAGAACAATAGACATTATTTTCGCTAACAATATTGTGTATTTTGTTTTACTGTTCTACAGTAGTTATATTAAGAGTAGCCATGATGTCTTGTACGAATACCAGAACGGAAAGCTTATGCTGCCAAATACTATTGGTTTTCACCCTGTGTGAATATCCGAATCACAATGAGTTACCTGTTCGTATCAACAGTAACGTCTGTTAGCATGCACAACACATAGACGAGATGGTAGTGGGAGGTGGCTGAATCAAATGTTGGTGGCCTTGAACAGATGTCTATAGTCGACAGTTAGTCGTCTATCTTTGCTGTATTGTTTGAAGACTAAACAGTTTCACTCAATATCTCTCTCTCTCTCTCTCTCTCTCTCTCTCTCTCTCTCTCTCTCTCTCCCTCTCTCTCTGTCACTCTCCTCCTCACACACACACACCAGAAAAGTAATTGAAATTTAACTTCGCTCGTTATGATGTTGTGTGGTTCATTTCAATGGCAACAAAAAAATGTGTGTGAAATCTTATGAGACTTAACGGCTTAGGTCATCAGTCCCTAAGCTTACACTCTACTTAACCTAAATTATCCTAAGGACAAACACACACACCCATGCCCGAGGGAGGACTCGAACCTCCTCCAGGACCAGCCGCACAGTCCATGACTGCAGCGTCAATGGCAACAAAATCAAGTTAAATGAACTTGTCAGTAGTACGTTGCACGTCATGATCCTGGGTGCTAAGCACTGATTTGATTCGTAAGGATGTTCTACAAACTGCTCTAACCTTCCCTGAGGCACATACGTTGTCCAACAACTGTTGTAATTGGCCATTGTTATCCAGGTTATTGGACTGTGACAGAGTTGATGTCCAAGCTGGTCCAACACAAGTCCTGTTTGGCGCAGGTTGGGTGCAATACGTCAGCATCACAGGTAGTTCCTGGTGACATACACTGTGTGAGATGGGCATTGTCCTGTTGAGTGATGGTACTGACTTATGATGGATAATACATGAGAACTCAGGATATCCGCGAAATACTGATATGTCATCACAGTTCTCTAAATATCTGTGACCTGAAGTTATATTCGATCTTTCTCCACAAAATGAAGCTAAAGATAATACCGGTACCATTTGTCGCCAAAGGTTAAGCAGAATGTTGTGTTTCCTGTTCGCGGTACCATCCTCGCAGACGATGATTATTCGAAGTACACAGAACCTAGATTAGTCGCTGATAACGTTAATATTCCACTTGGCAGCTATCTGTGCTTCTAATAGCTTCGAACCTGTGGTGGGACATGACATATGATGCTGTACTGAGGCCCGCATGGAAAATGCAGGTGTAAAGGGATTAAAATCTACCTGATGTACAATTTAGTAGTCCTCACTTTGTGTGGTAGCACTTAACCGACGAAAACGTAAATGATGTGTGTGTTTTCCCTCCTGTTCCTATATAGTTCAATATTGTGCCACCGCTGCATCCAAAAGACCCTCATGCTTGGACATGTGTGCAAACACATACTGACCCGCAAACATTTTCAATTGTCAGAAACTTTGTCTCGTGCTAGTAAGTGACATTATTGTCTGTGGTCTTTCACGATGTTCATTAACCGTCTGATGCTCCCCTCTCCTCAGTCCAGCGCTATATTACGCCTACGTAATTATTCAGACTTGGTAACATACTGACTTGGTAGTGATGTTAAAATACTCTGGTAGCTATTCTACATGCCAACAATGAATGATGATCTAATCATATACATACGGTGCCTACTGATGCTGTGCATGTGTTTGGAACTGAATGTATATTGGATCATTCATTCTATGTTGGAAATTTATTTAGCCAGTGAATAGCTGCTGTACAGCTTTGCATACTAATTGTACCATTAGTTACGGGTAGGCAGCCCCATAAGCATCAGGTTGGTCCAGTAGTCACTGACGCCATAAAATATTAGAATTACACCTTAGGATGATGGGCAAAGAGATGTGTGCAAAACACCAATACCCTACAGGCCGTGTAATCAGAAATGCAGCGGCGTAAAATCTTACTTTGTTTACCAAGAAGAGATTGAGTTTCAGATTCATTGTTTATCTCGGTCAACTTATTGTGTGTCTTCATGAGTACAACATCACCTATCAAAAATTTGGGAAGCCTAATTCTTCTGTCATGTCGACGATTTCTTGCTTCTGCTTGCATTGTCATCTTTTCCGTGATCATCGACTTTTTGGCATTGATGTCTATCTCAACCCTTGAAGGAAAATCTAGTAGCTCCACTACTAAACTCGTAGTGCGTCTTTCTTTTAGGATCTCTTCTGGAGTGAACCCAGTGCTCTCATTCGTCAATGTATAGATGATTCCTTCAAAGTCGTTTACATACATGCCCTATTTCTTACGGTTTCTGTTACAATAGATCCTACATAAACGGCCTATTTCATGCATATGTCGTTCTACGAACACTTGTGGAGTAATCAGCTCCAATATGTTTTTAGCCACACCTGGCCGGGCCTTTAATAGTGACAGGAGTACGAACCGGTAGTTTAGTTCACAAGTTTACGTCAACTTTGGAGATGTTATTAAGTAGTTAGGCTGTTCTATACTGATGCTCAAAAATTAGGGATAATGCTGATACATGGTGAAACAACGCTCTGGTGGGCGGTTTGCGGGTTTAAATCGCCTCGGGGTATGACCATGCGGTGCATTTGACCTGCGGTCGTCGCACGGTGGCGCTGGCAGCAGTGCACATACGCAAAGGTGTGTTGATGCATGTCAGAGTACGGTGTAGCGAGTAAGTGTGCATACGTTTTCAGACGTGCTAATGGTGACTGTATGCTGAAAATGGCACAAAGAACACATACTGATGACGTTATGAGGGGTAGAATACTAGGGCGACTGGAGGCTGGTCAAACACAGCAGGTCGTAGAACGGGCCCTCCGTGTGCCACAAAGTGTGATCTCAAGATTATGGCAACCATTCCAGCAGACAGGAAACGTGTCCAGGCGCTACAGTACGGGACGTCTACAGTGCACAACACCACAAGAAGACCAATATCTCACCATCAGTGTCCGCAGACGGCCACGGGACCTTACCGCAGCCATTGGAAAATTTGTCTCAAGAATCACAGTCTACAGACGACAGAAAAGACGTGGTTTATTCGCCCGGAGACCTGCAAGGTGCATTCCACTGACCCCTGGTCACAGGAGAGCCCCTTAAGCCTGGTGTCAAGAACTCAGTACATGGTCATTGGAACAGTGGTCCCAGGTTAGTTCACGGACGAGTCCAGGTGTAGTCTGAACAGTGATTCTCGCCGGGTTTTCATCTGACGTGAACCAGAAACCAGATACTAACCCCTTAATCTCCTTGAAAGGGACCTGTATGGAGGTCGTGGTTTGATGGTGTGGGGTGAGGTTATGATTGGTGCACGTACATCCCTGCATGTCTTTGACAGAGGAACTATAACAGGTCAGGTGTATCGGGACGTCATTTTTCACCAGTATGTCCGCCTTTTCAGGGGTGCAGTGGGTCCCACCTTCCTCCTGATGGACGATAACGCGCGGCCCCACCGGGCTACCATCGTGACGGAGTACCTTGAAATTTGTAGAATTTTGGAACTCGTATTATATTTGAGTATAATGACTTTTTTGGAGACTAGAAATCTACTCTGTAGGAATCAGCATGGGTTTCGAAAAAGACGGTCGTGTGAAACCCAGCTCGCGCTATTCGTCCACGAGACTCAGAGGGCCATAGACACGGGTTCACAGGTAGATGCCGTGTTTCTTGACTTCCGCAAGGCGTTCGATACAGTTCCCCACAGTCGTTTAATGAACAAAGTAAGAGCATATGGACTATCAGACCAACTGTGTAATTGGATTGAAGAGTTCCTAGATAACAGAACGCAGCATGTCATTCTCAATGGAGAGAAGTCTTCCGAAGTAAGAGTGATTTCAAGTGTGCCGCAGGGGAGTGTCATAGGACCGTTGTTGTTCACAATATACATAAATGACCTTTTGGATGACATCGGAAGTTCACTGAGGCTTATTGCAGATGATGCTTTGGTGTATCGAGAGGTTGTAACAACGGAAAATTGTACTGAAATGCAGGAGGAGCTTCAGCGAATTGACGCATGGTGCAGGGAATGGCAGTTGAATCTCAATGTAGACAAGTGTAATGTGCTGCGAATACATAGAAAGATACATCCCTTATCATTTAGCTACAAAATAGCAGGTCAGCAACTGGAAGCAGTTAATTCCATAAATTATCTGGGAGTACGCATTAGGAGTGATTTAAAATGGAATGATCATATAGAGTTGATCGTCGGTAAAGCAGATGCCAGACTGAGATTCATTGGAAGAATCCTAAGGAAATGCAATCCGAAAACAAAGGAAGTAGGTTACAGTACGCTTGTTCGCCCACTGCTTGAATACTGCTCAGCAGTGTGGGATCCGTACCAGATAGAGTTGATAGAAGAGATAGAGAAGATCCAACGGAGAGCAGCGCGCTTCGTTACAGGATCATTTAGTAATCGCGAAAGCGTTACGCAGATGATACATGAACTGTGGAAGACTCTGCAGGAGAGACGCTCAGTAGCTCGGTACGGGCTTTTGTTAAAGTTTCGAGAACATACCTTCACCGAAGAGTCAAGCAGTATTTTGCTCCCTCCTACGTATATCTCGCGAAAAGACCATGAGGATAAAATCAGAGAGACTAGAGCCCACACAGAAGCATACCGACAATCCTTCTTTCCACGAACAATACGAGACTGGAATAGAAGGGAGAACCGACAGAGGTACTCAATGTACCCTCCGCCACACACCGTCAGGTGGCTTGCGGAGTATGGATGTAGATGTAGAAACAGAAACAGAAGATATCAAGCGAATGGACTGGCCTGTCTGTTCTCCAGACCTAAACCGCAGCGAGCACGTCTGGGATGCTCTCGGCCGACGTATCGCTGTACGTCTTCAAACCCCGAGAACACTTCAGGAGTTCCTACAGGCACTGGTGCAAGAATGGGGGGCTGTACCCCAGCAGCTGCTCGACCACCTGATCCAGAGTATACCAACCCGACGTGCAGCCTATGTACGTGTGCATGGTGATCATATTTCATATTGATTTCGTGTGTGTCCTTTATGTGCCTATGCTATTAGCACCAGTTTTATGTAGTGCCCAGATGTGTGGCACCAGATGGTGCAATTATCCTTAATTTACGAGCATGAGTGTATATACGCAAGAAACGTGTGACGAGAGCCTAGTGCCGTATTAGCAATTCGTTCTGAGTACACTTTACGTGAATCTTCTCTCAGAATGGGAAACCGTCGAACAACGCGCACCACCGCCAACGGCCAGGCCGCCGAGAATGCTGTGGTCGAGACGACACTGGGAGTTGCGGCCGCATCACCCGACATCTCTGCCGTCGGCACATTCGTCAAGGCTGAGGTTAATGCCGCTCTACTGGCAGAGGACACGCTTGTCTTGTTGTCTGGACCATCAATGATGCTGTTAGTGCAGCAGTGAAGGACAAAATAGAGCAAACACTGCAGGCGAAAGCAAGTAAGGTCTGTGCTCTGAAAAAAAATCATTAAGAGAAACTGAGCATGGGGCACGATTGCTCTGACAGAAACTGCCCAAGAAGTCTGACGAACTTGAACAATATCAGAGATGCAATAATCTCAGACTGTTCGGATTTCCCGAGAATATCACAGAGAGTACAGAGGAATTACTGGCGAATCTTGTCTGTCAAAGTGTAGGCTTAACACTGAATGAGCGAATCTTGTCTGTGAGAATCTTGGCCTGCAGATGACAATGAATAACACTGACAGAAGACTTAACGTGGCTTTGCGTGACGTACCTAAAATGAAGACCAATAATAGTGAAGTTCGCGTCGTACAGGATGTGGGCATTAAAAACGACTACAAAACCTCCTACTCAATATTGCAATATTAAAAGTTTTGGCTGGCTCGTTGTCTAGGGGCTGGGATACGTAGTTGCCGCATTACAGGTCAAATACTGCTGAGTATGCAGTAACGATAAGAATACACACATGAATCGAATGGTCGAAGGTTTCTATCCCTGGGCAATTGCGAATTATGAGTGTAACATATAAATTTATAAATGAACGATTGCAATTAAATAAAATCTACAGGTACTATCTTAATGACTTTAAATGATGAGTAGGATAGTAGAAGTACTTTTGAGAACGCGGTATATTTCTGCAAAACACTTATTGGTGTCGATGGTCCAACAATTAAATAAAATATAATTTGAATAACAGAGAAACAATAAATTCCTACTGAACGTAATTAGTTATGAACAAGAAAACAGCTCGCGAGATATTCACTTCTAAACGCATCCTACGTCTTCACTGCAGAAGCCACAGAAATCACGCGAGAGCACAGATGGCACTCTGAAATATTTCTATTCTCGGCGACCACGCGCAAACTGCTCCACTGTCCAAGTCTTCCCGTCGACTGTGCGTCCCTCGCGCTGTATGTGCGAGAGCCGCGCGGGATTAGCCGAGCGGTCTCGGGCGCTGCAGTCATGGACTGTGCGGCTGGTCCCGGTGGAGGTTCGAGTCCTCCCTCGGGCATGGGTGTATGTGTTTGTCCTTAGGATAATTTAGGTTAAGTAGTGTGTAAGCTTAGGGACTGATGACCTTAGCAATTAAGTCCCATAGGATTTCACACACATTTACTGTCCGAGACCAGCACTCACTCCCGTGTCCTGTGTCGTACCGTCCAGAACTCCTGAAGTACGCCCGTGTCCTCTCTCAAATCGATCCTCCTCCCCCACTTCCATACAGTCTCACCACTAACGAGCGCTGTGATTGGTTAGAGCGCTCCCTCCATGTCACCAAGCTAACGTACACTCCAAACATATTTAAGCACATATGAAATACTAGATTTACGTTTAAATACTTGAAATTAAATAAATATTCCTACGGCTGGACCATAAACACGCTCTAACACACTTTATTAAATACATAAACAATTAAATAAACATATCAAAAGAAAAGAAGCGAAAGGTAGGCCAGGAGTCTAACGTCTCTGTGCTATCTAAAACACAGTAAATAATTGACCAGTTTTTTCATGAATAGCATATATCGGATATTAACAAAGACATAGATGAATCGATATATTTATAAGCATGCTGCTTCCGATTTTTCGTGTAACTGTGGAGTACTTATAGCCTGACGTGATCGATAGAATTGGGCCACTTTGACTTCCAATAACTCATGTACTAGTTACGTTACATGCATGTAATTCATACCAATTTACGTTTACACTAATAGCTTTCCAAAGACACGGCAATCGACAAAATCGGATGAAGAGTTTATATTTTGGAAATTCGTTGCTGGGTGTTACTTGTATAATTTACCGTCAGATACTATACTTTAAATTAATGAAGGTATTGTATATCTGATTACACCATCAGGATCCGTCCTCGTCACAGTGGAATTCCCAGCCACCCGGCTGGACCACGTGCTGGGGCTACCCCTCTCGTCCGGCTATCGTTTGGCGCCACGTGTCTGCTGCCGGGCCCGGCTTTGACGAGCGTCCTGTGCGGCCGCCCCAATTCCGAACACAGAATATTTCCAGGGCGCCACAACTCGCCCGTCACCTCACAACGAAAACATCTGAAATCCTCAGAGCGACGAAGAAATCCGCGAAGTCTGATAATTCGAGAAGTTTAAACATTTTGAACAACGCAAATTTTGAGCTTCGGGCTACAAAACGTATGGACAAATGATGCAATGTTGAAGATGAAAAATGGAAAAAGATCAGTTTGCAATGCAAATGAATTCGAAAGCTTTTGCTTTAGGGGCTAAGAACACGTAAAATCTCGCTCCTACTAGTTTGTTTGTTTGTACGTTTATTGTAGATTATAGTTAATCGTAACTTAACTAATATGTGATTTGTTTATTATCTGCTTTGTCAATTACTATCCAGTTTAGTCCTATTTCCATTCTTATTTAGCAATTTATCATCATCATATTATCATTGTTACTCATCATTAGTGCCATTAAAAGTAGAATGTGTTTTTTTTTCGTCATTTAGCTTGCCTTCAATACAGTTGCGTACAAGTTACACGCCGGCCGGAGTGGCCGAGCGGTTCTAGGCGCTACAGTCTGGAACCGCGCGACCGCTACGGTCGCAGCTTCGAATCCTGCCTCGGTAATGGATGTGTGTGATGTTCTTAGACTAGTTAGGTTTAAGTAGTTCTAAGTTCTAGGGGACTGATGACCTTAGAAGTTAAGTCCCATAGTGCTCAGAGCCATTTGAACCATTTTTGAACAATTTACACAGGCCAACGATGGAAAAACTTTTTTGATGAAAATACCTTATTTTTATATTTTTTATGGTGGGAAATCCGAATATGATACTTAAAAAACTGTATCACCCACTACTTCTTCACATTTTACAGTTAAATTTATTAAATAAAGCGATTTTTTAAAGAATTTAACAACTTTTATATAGTTAAAATAATTTAAAAAGGAGGTGTAATGAATGTAGATGACGTTGGTAGCACTGCTGAAAAACATTTGCTGGCAAAGGAAAGTCGGTTCTGTTTTTGTGTTAACAGATGATGTTTCTTATACTGTCAACCTAACCCCACTTTTCACTTTCGCGCTTCCTGTACATGTGCTCAGTATAACGTCTAATCGTGGTTGTAAAATCTCTGCTGACATTTTTTTATTGTATTTATGGTGAGTTTTCGATTTAAAAACACCAAAGAAACATTACCAACTTTGTGAAAAAGGTTTATCTATCATACTTCGGATCTAAACTTGGTGATCAAGATAAATCTTGGGCGCCGCATAACAGAAAAACTTCATCTAAAATCCAACACGCTGCAAAACCTGGAGCGAAATTTAGGAAAGGTACAAGCGCGAACGGGTCACAGTAATGAGGTCGCATAGCGCGGTCGTATTCAACATTGCGAAATAAGTAAATAAGTCACTAATCATGTCAAACACGCGAGCGAGCGGAGAAAACATCGAACTGGGCAGGTACACTGACGAGATTTGGAACGTTACTTTGGCATGTGCCGTGGTCACAGGATAGCAGAGTATGCGACATTAGCATTGCATAGTGATGCCATTAGAAGGTTAACTGCTGAACAAAGCTGGCGAATTAGTACCCACGAGCAAACCCTACGACTTAGATCTGAAGTAGCGAACGAATAAGCGTTCTGTCTGTTTACGGTAAAGAAATGTCCTCTGAAGTCCTACGAGAACGTACCACCACAGTATGAATACATCGAGAGACCGGGTCTCTAAGTCAACAAGGGCTTAGAACACGTGTGAAAGTGTTTCCTAAATTGCTGTTATCTGGCGTCTTGCAAGTGTCTGAGTGTGTGTAATAGTGTCTACTTGGACGGTATAACTAAGTGTCTGACTCTCTAAAGTAGATACTGAGAGATTTCGTTATTTCAATCAAAAATTAATGATATTATTCAGATTGGTCACTTAGGTGAGGAACACATTATAAACAGCATTCCTGCAATTATAAAACTTCATTTTATGTAAGAGACACTATAGCTCATATCTTATTCAGCAGAAAGGATAAAACAGAGATTATTAAGTAGCTGTGGTCTTTGTAGAGTAATTGAAATGAATGCAACAAACTGTGTATTGGTCAAGCAGCCAGGGCTATAGCAACTAGGCTGACTGAATACGAACGCAGCTGGAAATTACGTAAGTCAGACACACCTCTGCTGAACATGCGTTAGAGGAAGGACACAGGTGCCAAGTGCACGCTGAGATACTACATATAGGCAACAAAGGAAGAAAACTTAACCTGTTAGAAGAAATTGAAGTAAACAAAAATTTAGCTCAGGATCTCCAGCTGGTTGTAAATGATCAAGCACATCATCCCTACTTTTAAGCTTCACATGATGCAGTCAATCATCCACATACCCAAGACTCTCACAATAGACACCTACTGGTACGCAAATATATACCAGAACAAAATTCCACATTATTTACCTTGATTTCCTCACAAATTTCAGCATTGTAACAATATAATTTTTAATACTGTACTATTTTGTATTTTAATCATACACTATGTTTAATATTATCCAACGTTTAAACCGTAATTTGCAATGTTAAACATGTTTGTTCCACAACACAAGTGACTAGTGTTAAGTTATACAGTTCTCAATCAATGTCACAACGTCACAAACAACAACATTATTAATCATATAACCTAGAATACTGTAATATTGTGTATTTTTATTATTTACTGTTTAACCATTCGTTAGTCACGTCAGCCATCGTGAGAGTGCTAGCAGCGATGTGTCTTCTGGATACATGTGACGATTTTTGTGTTCGAGTGTTTGTTTACAATTTTTTTTAAGGTTGCGGTTCTGTTTATTGGTAAAGGTTTGGTATATACAGAACTGAATATCAGGCTCACTAGATTTTAAAATTGACATGAGGTTAATATAATGTAACCCAGAGTTATATGAAATTGTTATACCAATAGACTTAAGTTAATTCTACATTAAAGTTAGAATGCATTTGGGTGTCTTTATTGCTGTCTAGAGACAGACATTTTTCACAAACTATTCTTGCATGCTCTTGCAGACAAAGGTGCGTGCTACATTTTTCCCATGCATATTTGCTGAGGCCAGTATTTTTTGTCTCCATGTAATGTCACTGGCACCTTTTCTTTTGAGTTGACAATCCAGTAGAGTCAGAGCTAAGGCTTAGAGCGCACTACACCTGTCTGACTATTTAGTCCTGTTGCCCAAGAAATTATTCTTGTTGCCTGCAACGTTTAGCATATGAGAGAAAATCACCATAGGTCATTTCCTTGTTGTAATGTAGGTTTCACAGATTTTGTCAACTATAGCAACCCCAGATTCGATGTAATTATAGCGACATATTGCATGTGGCTTTTTTTCTAATTCTTCCGAAGTGTCTTATGATGATACCTGCAGACTTGAAAGGAGAGCCACAGTTTTTCCTGTACTGTTATTATTATTTTTATTATTGCTAAGATTATGTATGTGTTATATTTTCTTTTATTCTCCAAATTAATAATTTTCATTTTCTTCCTCCCCTTCATTTGTTTCCTCTCCATCAATTTCATGATCCGCATCTGGCTGCACAGACCTTGTTACAGCTGCTTCAGATTCAGAATAGGTTTCTACAACCTGATCTTCAATGGGAGCCTCAAAATACTTAGGTTTTTCTAAATTATATACGTTAGTCATATTTAAATTAGGATCGGCAGTAATAACGAAATGTGCCCTAATTTACAAGACAATAACGGAACTACCTACTTGAGCATGCTCTAAACAGTGCTATTGTTGCATGCTTGTCCTATGATTTTTTATGGTCTTATGTTTTATGTTGGTGTTCAAACTGTATTTGGGACCTTTCTCAAGTAGCTGCTTCCTCATCACACACAGAGACATAAATAAGGAACAGAAGTCGTTGTAATTCCCGCTGCAGTTTTCATAGCCTTCCCGCAACATGCGATAAACCTCTCGCGACACGCGCAAACAGCAAGATGGCATAATGTTTCTTGATCATAAACAAAGTGCGAAAGTTTTGTTTTTCTGTGTACAGAATCAGCTACATGCCGTCCATCGAACGTGAGTACACGAATAACTAATGAATAGCCCAGTACACACCAAAACTGGATTCCAAAACACTACCACAACCCCAAGTATATACTGCTGACATACTAAGTTCACATGTTACTGTTTGTTTACTAACAGCCACTCACACAGTTGCAGATGCCACGATGTACGCTGAGAAAAACGGCAACAGAAAAAAGCACAGAAATATGCCGCAAACAGCGAGAAAAATTCGTAAAAACATACCGTAACTTAGTGCAAGTATCCATAGAAATCTATATTTCAAAAGACGAACAGTAAAAATGTAATAATGTGCTGCTTTGTTTGTATAATTGTGCTATTTTCTGCATGTTTTAGATTAAAAAAAACCCACTGATGATGCTGATATTTGTCGCCGAAACTAGTTTGGGAAAATAAATAAGTAAACAAACAACAAGGTGATTTCATCAAAGCTGACTCAACTTCTGATATTGTTGTTTTTCTTTGCAAACACGGACAAGTGGAAGAGTTCCAATATAAATTTATTGATAACAAAGGTATGATGCAAGATATTCTGGGCTAGCCAGCACTTATCTCTACTTACTGCGTTAATACTAAAGATAACTAGGCCATGTGTCTCATAGATACATCTGCGGCTGAAGAGAGATTAATATTGTCCACTGTTTAAAATGTAATGAGTAGGTGAACTACATAAGTGATGAACACTCAGTTGAACAGTTTCTCAGCCAATATCATTACCTCAGGAACTTTACCTTTGTAACCATGTAGCCTGTAATATTGCGTTTTTTAAGTATTTATTGTGTTTAATATTGTCCATTGCGTAAATGCACTTTACAGTATTTAAAAGCATATTGGTCACACTATTCAGTACCAGTGGATTGTATCCTTATTTATAATGTTTGGTTACTTAAGAACTATTGTCCTTTGCGGACGCTAGCCAGTTGTTTCCCGAATGTGGTCCTATAAGCCGAAAACTTGTTACAAATATACAAACATCAGCTGAACAAGAACAGTTTACTTGTTATTCAATCTTAAGTATGGAACTGTTCTACCAAGAAGTAATGGAAAAACACACAAAAATGGAAATTAATGGCTTTGCATGATAATGTAAAAATAATGTGTTTTTAAATTTGTAGATTTCATATAATCTAGGGTACATATAAATTCGTAATCTGTGAGGTTATGGATGAAAAATATTATGTCACGCAGCAAGACAGTTCCACAGCAAGGGCGGGCACTTTAAGAGCTTATGGATTTCAGCATTTCATCACGGAGGTTTTATAAAAGGGAAATTTCCACGGTTCCACTAAAGGCAACGCTGTTACGAAATGGGAACGCCCTGGTAAATCGTACACAATGATCCGTCTGGGAAAAATGAGAAATTAATCGGTAGCAACCGCTGCATTCGGAGGCGTACTGTAGAAAAATCAAATGTCATACATCCTTGTCGGATGTTGCAGATGGCTTCTGGTAAACTATACATGTCGATGGCGTGGAGGTCTATATACAGCTTGTGTGATGTATTTCCTTGTAGATACTTCTGGCCAGGTGCGAGTGGCCACAAGAACAAATGACGTGCGACGTAGCTTAGTCTGGTGCAAACAACGCATTTAGCACTCCGCATGGCGTTGGAAGCACGTTCAAACACCATTAACACTCCCCTCCACAAAACAATGACAACTGCAGCTAGGGTCGAGGAAAATCAGCGTCTGGTCTATTCGAAGTTACGATTCCAATCCAATCGGATATGTTGAAGAGGAAGGAAGATAACGGTTGCTTGCCAAATCATTTTATTCAACAGAAGTAAAAGAATTATTTTAACTGAAGAGGCAGAAGTGGTTAGACAACGGTACAATTATTACAACAGGTAACAATAAAGGAAAGCACGGTTAGGAATCTAAAGTCCATCATTTGGACTGGAGCATAAGCTTAGTAAGGACGAGAATGGTATCGGATATTGAATGTGTATTTACCTTGAAAGGTTTGGACATACAGCGGACTAAGAGTATATGGACACATGTTAGTGTACATTGATGTAAGTGGTCCACCCTTCACATCTGTGACGGCTTCAGCGCTGCTACGGACACTTCCACTGAGGTGTCTGTCTGTGGAGGGATGGAAGCGCATTATATCTCAAGAGCCAAATCAAGACAAGGTAGCGAAATTGGACACTAGAGAGAAGGCGTCATTCTAACCCATCCCAAATTTGTTTCAGTGGATTCACGTTGGGACTTTGGGCAGGCTGGTCCATTTGAGGAATATTATTGTCTACAGACAACAGTCTCACAGACGCTACTTTTCACAGAGTGCATCGTGATGCTGACACACAGTCATCATCTCCGAACTGTTCCTCTGCTGCACCCAGTACAAGACCTACTTCTACACCTACACGGTTACTTTGCAATTCACACTTAAGTGCCTGGCAGTGGGTTCATTGAACCATTTTCATACTACTTCTCTACCATTACACTCTCGAATGGCGCGTGGGAAAAAGGAACACCTAAACCTTTACGTTCGAGCTCTGATTTCTCTTATTTTATTATGATGATCATTTCTCCCTACGTAGGTGTGTGTCAACAAAATGTTTTCGCATTCGGAAGAGAAAGTTGGTGATTGAAATTTCGCAAAGAACACCGCCTTTGTTTCAGTGACTGCCATCCCAACTCGCGTATCATATCAGTGACTCTCTCACCGCTATTGCGCGATAATACGAAACGAGCTGCCCTTCTTCGCACTTTTTCGATATCTTCCGTCAATCCTACCCTGTAAGGATCCCTCACCGCCTAGCAATATTCCAGCAGAGGACGGACAAGTGTAATGTAGGCTGTCTCTTTAGTGGGTTTGTCGCATCTTCTAAGTGTTCTGCCAACAAAGCGCAGTCTGTTTCGCCTTCCCCACAATATCATCTATGTGGTCTTTCCGATTTAAGTTGCTCGTAATTGACAGCCCTTAGATTTGTACGATTTATCGTATACCCAAAATTTACCGGATTTCTTTTAGTACCCATGTGGATGACCTCGCACGTTTCATTGTTTAGTGCCAATTTCCATTTTTCGCACCATACAGAAATTCTCTCTATGTCATTTTGTAATTGGAATTGACCACCTGATGAGTTTACTAGACGGTAAATTACAGCGTCATCTGCAAACAATCTAAGGGGGCTACTCAGATTATCCCCTAGATCATTTATGTAAATCAGAAACAGCAAGAGGGCCTATGACACTACCTTGCGGAACGCCAGATATCACTTCTCTTCTGCTCGAAGATTTATCGTCTATCGCTACGAACTGCGACCTCTCTGTCATGAAATCACGAATCCAGTCACACAACTGAGACGATACTCCATATGCACGCAGTTTGATTAATAGTCGCTTGTGAGGAATGGTATCAAAAGCCTTCTGGAAATCTAGGAATATGGAATAGATCTGAGATCCCTTGTCGACAGCACTCATTACTTCATGGGAATAAAGAGCAAGCTGTGTTACACAAGAATGATATTTTCTGACTCCGTGTTGGTTATGTATCAGTAAGTCATTTTCTTCAAGGTGATTCATAATGTTCGAGTACAGTATGTGCTCCAAAATCCTACTGCAAATTAAGGTCAGTGATATGGGTCTGTAATTCAATGGGTTACTCCTATTTCCTTTCTTGAATATTGGTGTCACCTGTGCTACTTTCCAGTCTTTAGGAACAGACCTTTCGTCAAGTGAGCGGTTGTATATGATAGCTAAGAAAGGTGCTATTGTGTCTGCACACTCTGAAAGGAACCTGATTGGTATACCATCTGGAACTTAAGACTTGCCTTTCTTAAGTGATTTGAGTTGTTTCGCAACACCTAAGATACCTACTTTTATGTCACTCATGCTAACAGCTGTTCTGATTTCGAATTCTAGAATATTTACTTCGTCTTCTTTTGTGAAGGAATTACGGAAAAGTGTATTTAGTAACTCCGCTTTAGTGGCACCATCATCGGTAACATTTCCACCGCTGTCGTACAGTTTTTTGCCACCGGTGTACTTTACACACTACCAGAATCTTTTTGGGTTTTCTACCATATTTTTAGACAATATTTCATTGTGGAAACTATTTAAAGCATCTCGCATTGACGTCCGCACTAAATTTCGAGCTTCCGTGAAACAGCCAGTCTTGGAGATTTTGCGTTCTTCTGAATTTGGCATGCTTTTTCCGTTGCTTCTGGAACAGTGTTCTGACGTGTTTTGTGTACCATGGTGGATCAGTCCCGTCTCCTACTAACTTATGCGGTATGAATCTATCTATTGCTGTCGATATTGTATCTCTGAATTAGAGGCATATCTGGTCTACACTTACATAATTAGCTTGGAAGGAAAGGAGACTCTCTCTGTTAGGAAGGCATCAAGCGAATTTTTATCTGCTGTTTTAAATAGATACAATTTGCGTTTATTTTAGTGGTTTTGGTTGATATGGTTTTGAGCCTCGCCACAATGATCTTTTCTTCACTAATCCCTGTATCCGTCATGACGCTCTCTATTAGATCAGGATTATTTGTGGCTAAGTGGTCAAGTGTGTTTTCGCAAACATTTACAATTCGTATAATCTCATGAGCTAATTGTTCAAAGTAATTCTCAGAGAAAGCTTTTAGTACAATTTCGGAAGATGTTTTCTGTCTACCACCGGCTTTGAACATGCGTTTTTGCTAACAAGTCGAGGGTAGATTGAAGACTCCACCAATTACAACTGTATGAGTGGGGTACTTATTTGTAATGAGACTCAAGTTTTCTTTGAACCGTTCAGCTATTATATCATCTGAGTGGGGGGATTCGGTAGAAGGAGCCAGTTATTATTTTGGTACGGCTGTTGAGTATAGCCTCTACCTTTAATACTTTGCAGGAACTATCTATTTCAACTTCACTACAAGATAAACTACTACCAACAGGCACAAACACACCACCACCTACTTTATTTACCCAATCTGAACGCAGTTTGCCCCTGGGGTAAAAATTTCGGCAGAATTTATCTCCGGATTTAGCTAGCGTTCTGTTCCTATAACGATTTCAGCTCCAGTGCTTTCTATCAGCGCTTGAAGTTCTGGTACTTTTACAACACAGCTACGACAGTTAACAACTACAATGCCGACTGTTGCTTGGTCGATTCTCGTCGTTTCTTTACCCTGTACCCTTTGAGACTGGAGCCCTTTTTGAACTATCCCGAGACGGTCTAATCTAAAAAACCGCCCAGTGCACGCCAAACAGCCCCTGCTACCCGTGTAGCCCCCTCCTGTGTGTAGTGGACACCTGACCAATTTAGCGGAAACCGAAACCCCACCAGCCTATGGCGCAAATCGAGGAATCTGCAGCTTACACGGTCGCAGAACCGTCTGAGTCTCTGATCCAGACCCTCCACTCGGCTCTGTACCAAAGGTTCGCAATCGGTCCTGTCGACGATGCTGCAGATGGTGAGCTAGGCCTTCATCTCGCTAGCAAGACTAGCAGTCTTATCAACTCAGATAGCCGACGGAAACCAGAGAGAATCTCTTCTGATCCATAGCGACACACGTATTAGTGCCGATATGAGGCACCACCTTCAGTCGGCTGCATCCTGTACCCTTCATGGCATCCGGAAGGACTCTTTCCACATCTTGGATGACTCCCCCCGGTATGCACACGCAATGCACACTGGCTTTCTTCCAGTCCTTAGCTGCCATATCCCTAAGGGGCTCCATCACTTGCCTAACATTGGAGCTACCAATGACAAGCAAGATGGTGGAAAATTGGTTCATATCCTTCTGCCTTTAGTGTTCACTTAAGTCTGTAGGGGTGACACCATAGTCACGTAGAACACTGCTTTAACGTAACACCACCTCCTCCATACTTCACTGTTGGCACTACACATGATGACTGGAAGCGTTCTCCAAACATTCGCTAAACCCAAATCCTGCCGTCGGATTGCCACCGGGTGTAGTGTGATTCATCACACCAAACAACTCGTTTCCAGTCACCTAGCCGGCCGCGGTGGCCGAGCGGTTCTAGGCGCTGCAGCCCAGAACCGCGGGACTGCTAATGTCGCAGGTTCGAATCCTGCCTCGGGCATGGATGTGTGTGATGTCCTTAGGTTAGTTAGGTTTAAGTAGTTCTAAGTTCTAGGGGACTGATGACCTAAGATGTTAAGTCCCATAGTGCTCAGAGCCATTTTGAACCACCAGTCACCCACTGTCCAGTGGCGTCTCTCTTTACAGCACCTTAAGCTTCGCTTAGCACCGATTACAAAAATGTGTGGCTTTCTTCCCGTCCTTAGCTGCTCGAGCGTTGTACCCCGTTCTTCTCAACTCCCAACGCACAGTCACTGTGCTAGCTGGACTGCTGGACGCACTTGGGAAGTCATCAGCCATTCTTTGAGCTGATTTCATGCTATATTTTACAAACAGCTGCCGGAATATGTCCGTCAATACATGAGGTCAGATGATGGTTTTGGTATACCTATGGTTTTTCCTTCTCGTTTCCACTTCATAATCACATCACGAGAAATCGACTTTGGCAGCTTTAGAAGGATTGAAATATCCTTGAGTGTTTTGTACTCAGCTGCCATAGGTGACATTTACCTGAATTATCCACGTTCGAAGTCGTTGAGCCCTCCTGACCGAAGCATTCTGCTGTCACTGCGTTTGTACTGAAAGCACAATACTGCCTGTCTCCTTTCATCAGGTGAGGTCCTCCTCTAATGGCGTCTAGTGATCCACTGCGCATCATTACATACAGGTGTCCCGGTACTTTGGATGAAACAGTGTGCGTCAGGCTGACCGGACGGGAATTTGAAGTCTTTCTGGACTGGATTCCATTGTTGTGCCCATTGAACTACATCTCTCAGGTTAGGTGAACAGCTGTAGGCGCTCTGTTGGACATGGGACAGACTACTGGCAGCGACAAAAACGAAGAAAGTTGCTCGGCGATTGTAGGATGGCGCGAGTGACGGTTCAGAATGTGGCATCGACCCCTCAGGTTCCGTGACGTCACTTGGCCATCCAGTTACCGGCTGTAACACACGCTGATAAACTCTGCTTCATTACGAAAATTTACTGCGTTATTTCGATCCATCTGTTACACATTCAAAGAGGACATCTTACCGCTGTCGGCAGTCAGTACTTTTGCCGTACTGGATTGGAGCGTTGTGTGTGCCCTATTCTACCGAGTTTTTCCCTTTAGTTTTTCTTTCATGGGCGGTAAGCGGTAAGAGGTGACACTCTGCGTGAACAAGAATTTATTTGATTTTGCCATCTAGGTCATTACAGCAGTTGTATGTATTTCTTGACTTGGAACGGGGGCAAATTTCTCCACATTACTAAACGTTGTTCCGGTAGCCCTCCGGTGTTCGTTGATTATTTCTGTGACACTATCAACTCTACTAAACGTACTCATACATCACTCACTGAAAATGATCTCCATCTCATCCCAAACAGACAAGGCCTTTGTAAATGATTTCCTTTGTGCATGAATTACACTTCCTTGGGATTCTTCTAATAAATATCAGTGTGGCATGTGCTTTTCGACATATAGATTTAAGAGCTTGTTGAACCTTACAGTCTTCCTGACAGACACTGCTAAACACATGATTGTCCTTAACGATACAGGTGACAGCTGTAGAAGCCTGCAGATGGCGGCTTTCTCCAGGATGCAGCATGCAATCGTACAGCAGCTAACGCCGATTACAAACCGAATGTGACCTACTAATGAACTGTATTAAAAAAAATGTTTCTCCTAGTAATAAAACGTAAGAAAGTGACCCTTGAATGAAAATTAACACATTGCGTGTATTTCTGATTGCTCCTTTAATAATTTGTGATGAAAAGAACATAGGTGAATGGTAGCTGCTTTGTTCATAGCAGACATATTTTTTGGAAATAAAATAATTACGATGTGCTTTAATTATGGCCCTCTCCCGGGCGCAGTTAATCCTTCCATTTGAAATTAATTGCGTATGCCACACTCAAGTGAAATTTTTGCGATTATCAGTAATAAATAAATTAACATAAATTAGTTTCTGAAGCGAATAATGTAATAAATCCATCACAACCTAAATCAGCTTACCAAAATGTGAGGTTAATAATGATAAAATTAATCACTTCATAAATGGCGCCCAACTCGAGGCTATCTAAATATTTAGCATGAGTTTAAAGTTTACCAAGGGATTCGTTATCAGCAGATCTTTAGACATAATATCCTGCCGTCCAGTGTAATGATCTTCAGTATCAGCTCATATCCATTTTGAGGCTGTGCTCTACAGCCAAGAGCAGTGTAACATTTCCTGCTGTTCAGGAAATATGGTTATTGCGCAGTTCCCAACAGTTACTTTAAGTTATATGTCTCTGGCATGCAAGAGACAGTAGGAAACTTTCATAACAATAAAAGTTACTTTTCAGGATACAGAAAGGTTAATTATGGAGTACCTCAAGGCTCTATGCTAGGCCCTATGTTATTCTTGATTTCTATAATTGATTTACTGTGCCACTTATTTATAGCAAAGCCAGTGTTGTTTGTAGATGATACTAGCGTTTTTATTAATGGATACAGTTAATCAGATTTACAGCAGAAGGCCTTTGTAACAACATAAGGTACAAAAACATGGTAAGGAGAAAATTACAGGGTGTAAATGCAAGGTTTACAAAACAGTTACTTCAGATTCGAAAACAAATAACAACAATAATGAAAGGGATTATCAATAGGTAATTATGCAGTTATATTTTTAAGAAATTTAAAATTTTGAGTCTTCTAGACATGTGTATATATACACACTACTTCAAACGACATGGAGAAATTTCAGCATTAGAAAACCACTTCACAACTAAGAAACAAGAAGTAGATACGATTTCCATAGAGAACAGCACGTTATATAAACCTAAAATAGCCCTCAGTACATTTCCTACATAAATAAATAATGTAAAAGCATTTGGTATATATAAGAAATAGTTGAAACAGACGTCAGTATCCAGTAGTAGCACTGCGGAATACACGAATTACTCTTACTATCAACGATAGTAAGAACCATGGACCATGGACCTTGCCGTTGGTGGGGAGGCTTGCGTGCCTCAGCGATACAGATGGCCGTACCGTAGGTGCAACCACAACGGAGGGGTATCTGTTGAGAGGCCAGACAAACATGTGGTTCCTGAAGAGGGGCAGCAGCCTTTTCAGTAGTTGCAGGGGCAGTTCAAATGGTTCAAATGGCTCTGAGCACTATGCGACTTAACTTCTGAGGTCATCAGTCGCCTAGAACTTAGAACTAATTAAACCTAACTAACCTAAGGACATCACACACATCCATGCCTGAGGCAGGATTCGAACCTGCGACCGTAGCGGTCACGCGGTTCCAGACTGAAGCGCCTTTAACCGCACGGCCACACCGGCCGGCTCAGGGGGGGGGGGGGGGGGGGCAGTAGTCTGGATGATTGACTGATCTGGCCTTGTAACATTAACCAAAATGGCCTTGCTGTGCTGGTACTGCGAACGGCTGAAAGCAAGGGGAAACTACAGCCGTAATTTTTCCCGAGGACATGCAGCTTTACTGTATGATTAAATGATGATGGCGTCCTCTTGGGTAAAATATTCCGGAGGTAAAATAGTCCCTCAATCGGATCTCCGGGCGGGGACTACTCAAGAGGACGTCGTTATCAGGAGAAAGAAAACTGGCATTCTACGGATCGGAGCGTGGAATGTCAGATCACTTAATCGGGCAGGTAGGTTAGAAAATTTAAAAAGGGAAATGGATAGGTTAAAGTTAGATATAGTGGGAATTAGTGAAGTTCGGTGGCAGGAGGAACAAGACTTTTGGTCAGGTGATTACAGGGTTATAAATACAAAATCAAATAGGGGTAATGCAGGAGTGGGTTTAATAATGAATAAAAAAATAGGAGTGCGGGTAAGCTACTACAAACAGCATAGTGAACGCATTATTGTGGCCAAGATAGACACAAAGCCCATTCCTACTACAGTAGTACAAGTTTCTATGCCAACTAGCTCTGCAGATGATGAAGAAATTGATGAAATGTATGACGAGATAAAAGAAATTATTCAGGTAGTGAAGGGAGACGAAAATTTAATAGTCATGGGTGACTGGAATTCGTCAGTAGGAAAAGGGAGAGAAGGAAACATAGTAGGTGAATATGGATTGGGGGGAAGAAATGAAAGAGGAAGCCGCCTTGTAGAATTTTGCACAGAGCATAACTTAATCTTAGCCAACACTTGGTTCAAGAATCATGAAAGAAGGTTGTATACCTGGAAGAATCCTGGAGATACTAAAGGGTATCAGATAGATTATATAATGGTAAGACAGAGATTTAGGAACCAGGTTTTAAATTGTAAGACATTTCCAGGGACAGATGTGGATTCTGACCACAATCTATTGGTTATGAACTGCAGATTGAAACTGAAGAAACTGCAAAAAGGCGGGAATTTAAGGAGATGGGACCTGGATAAACTGAAAGAACCAGAGGTTGTAGAGAGTTTCAGGGAGAGCATAAGGGAACAATTGACAGGAATGGGGGAAAGAAATACAGTAGAAGAAGAATGGGTAGCTCTGAGGGATGAAGTAGTGAAGGCAGCAGAGGATCAAGTAGGTAAAAAGACGAGGGCTAGTAGAAATCCTTGGGTAACAAAAGAAATATTGAATTTAATTGATGAAAGGAGAAAATATAAAAATGCAGTAAATGAAGCAGGCAAAAAGGAATACAAACGTCTGAAAAATGAGATCGACAGGAAGTGCAAAATGGCTAAGCAGGGATGGCTAGAGGACAAATGTAAGGATGTAGAGGCTTGTCTCACTAGGGGTAAGATAGATACTGCCTACAGGAAAATTAAAGAGACCTTTGGAGAGAAGAGAACCACTTGTATGAATATCAAGAGCTCAGATGGCAACCCAGTTCTAAGCAAAGAAGGGAAGGCAGAAAGGTGGAAGCAGTATATAGAGAGTTTATAAAAGGGCGATGTACTTGAGGATAATATTATGGAAATGGAAGAGGATGTATATAAAGATGAAATGGGAGATAAGATACTGCGTGAAGAGCTTGACAGAGCACTGAAAGACCTGAGTCGAAACAAGGCCTCGGGAGTAGACAACATTCCATTAGAACTACTGATGGCCTTGGGAGAGCCAGTCATGACAAAACTCTACCATCTGGTGAGCAAGATGTATGAGACAGGTGAAATACCCACAGACTTCAAGAAGAATATAATAATTCCAATCCCAAAGAAAGCAGGTGTTGACAGATGTGAAAATTACCGAACTATCGGTTTAATAAGTCACAGCTGCAAAATACTAACGCGAATTCTTTACAGACGAATGGAAAAACTGGTAGAAGTCGACCTCGGGGAAGATCAGTTTGGATTTCGTAGAAATGTTGGAACACGTGAGGCAATACTAACCTTACGACTTATCTTAGAAGAAAGATTAAGAAAAGCCAAACCTACGTTTCTAGCATTTGTAGACTTAGAGAAAGCTTTTGACAACGTTAACTGGAATACTCTCTTTCAAATTCTGAAGGTGGCAGGGGTAAAATACAGGGAGCGAAAGGCTATTTACAATTTGTACAGAAACCAGATGGCAGTTATAAGAGTCGAGGGGCATGAAAGGGAAGCAGTGGTTGGGAAAGGAGTGAGACAGGGTTGTAGCCTCTCCCCGATGTTATTCAATCTGTATATTGAGCAAGCAGTAAAGGAAACAAAAGAAAAATTCGGAGTAGGTATTAAAATTCATGGAGAAGAAGTAAAAACTTTGAGGTTCGCCGATGACATTGTAATTCTGTCAGAGACAGCAAAGGACTTGCAAGAGCAGTTGAACGGAATGGACAGTGTCTTGAAAGGAGGATATAAGATGAACATCAACAAAAGCAAAACGAGGATAATGGAATGTAGTCAAATTAAATCGGGTGATGCTGAGGGGATTAGATTAGGAAATGAGACACTTAAAGTAGTAAAGGAGTTTTGCTATTTAGGGAGTAAAATAACTGATGATGGTCGAAGTAGAGAGGATATAAAATGTAGACTGGCAATGGCAAGGAAATCGTTTCTGAAGAAGAGAAATTTGTTAACATCGAGTATAGATTGAAGTGTCAGGAAGTCGTTTCTGAAAGTATTTGTTTGGAGTGTAGCCATGTATGGAAGTGAAACATGGACGATAACCAGTTTGGACAAGAAGAGAATAGAAGCTTTCGAAATGTGGTGCTACAGAAGAATGCTGAAGATAAGGTGGGTAGATCACGTAACTAATGAGGAGGTATTGAATAGGATTGGGGAGAAGAGATGTTTGTGGCAAAACTTGACTAGAAGAAGGGATCGGTTGGTAGCACATGTTTTGAGGCATCAAGGGATCACAAATTTAGCATTGGAGGGCAGAGTGGAGGGTAATAATCGTAGAGGGAGACCAAGAGATGAATACACTAAGCAGATTCAGAAGGATGTAGGTTGCAGTAGGTACTGGGAGATGAAGAAGCTTGCACAGGATAGAGTAGCATGGAGAGCTGCATCAAAACAGTCTCAGGACTGAAGACCACAACAACAACATCAACGATCTGGTCTTTTGTTTAAGAATACGTGTGATATTTTAGAGAAAGAATATTTCTGCCTCTTCTTGTCTGTTTTGATTGTTTCCAGGAGCTGGGTACGCAGAAAATTACTATTTCACAAATGGAATTAAGTGTGCAAAGTGGTGTGAGACAAGTGATGTGTATGTGTGTTTGTGTTTGATTGTAAAAGTAATGAAATATGAATTAGAACATAAGGTTCCATTATAATTCGTCACCATGTTACGTTATCTACATTCTCTGTACTTCTTTTCAAATGACCTGTACGCGCCATTGTACAAAATGAGCAAAGGATAGAAAAGTGCCATCACCGTTATCTATTGTGATCTTTAAACGACGGAGATGGCAGACGGCGGGCAGGTGTTCGGGCGTTGTCGGCTTTTCCCACTCGGCTTCTCGTCAGCTGAGAGCCGGGTCTAGGAACTTGCACTTGTTGCCACGTCTTTCTTCGCCGTCTAGTGTGGCCCACATACTGCTGGTTGACAGACAGCCCCATTACCAGCCGGGCAGAGGCGTTGTGCGACGCTGACGTCGACTCGCAGCGGGGCGGCGGTGCAGAAGATAAAACTCCCTCATTTCCTGAACGTCCACACAGCATTGGGCAACGGGCCACTAGAGCTTATAATAATACAAGACACAAAATAATTGGTATTTGGGTATTTATTTTATATAAAGAGGGATATCATATCTTAAATACTGTTCCAAAATTTTTTACGCTACTGAACTCAAAAACAGGTTTCTGGTTCAGAAGGAAACGTAGTTTGTAGCCGCTATTACAATAGCTTAACCCGAAGCGTACTATTTGCCGAGACGGAGACGTGACTCCGATGTGGATCTATTCTGAACGTCGGATTGGTTTTCAGGAGGGTTCCCATACTCATTTAGACGAACGCTGGGATGGGTCACGATCTCCGTCGTAAGGCATTATACTGAAATTGGTGCGTGCGATAACAGTTCACAGAAAGACGGCACGCGCTTTTCCTCACGTAAGTTAACTGAAGTTAATGACGGCCAGAAGTTCGTAACACCACAAAGTAAAAGTAAATAAATACCAAATAAAGAAGTACCATAACGTAGAACAATGGTTGAAGTTACCTGAGAATTTTACATATTGTGAACTTGTAGACAAGGACTAGACAAAATAAACTGCTAAAATATTTTGCATCACTCCCATGATTTGCATTTTTAACGGAAATTTCATTCTCAATTTTCTTTCGACCACAGGAAGTCGCTACTTACAGTCAACAGAGAAATGTATGTAAAGTAAGCCGGCTGGAGTGGCCGAGCGGTTCTAGGCGCTTCAGTCTGGAACCGCGCGACCGCTACGGTCGCAGGATCGAATCTTGCCTCGTGCATGGATGTATGTGATGTCCGTAGGTTAGTTAGGTCTAAGTAGTTCTAAGATCTAGGGGACTGATGACCTCCGATGTTAAGTCCCATAGAGCTCAGGGCCATTTGAACCATTTTATGCAAAATAAACATCTATTCTGAGTTTAGCTCATATTCATTTCAAGCATACAACGGCCGCTCGTTGACGATCGCTATTGTATGACACAAACCAATCTACACCTGTCTGGTAGTGGTCGCGTGGAATCAAGAACACCAGCAAATGCTTAAAAACTGTAAACTGTTCAGGAGCAGTTAGCAGGGCGTAGTTGACCCTAACAATACACAACTGTCTCCTGATTATGACCTTGGCCTATAAATACCCATAATGAACAACAGAGCAAACCCACCAGCATCACACTGAGCGAAAAAGGTGGGTAAGAGAATGGGGTGGAATGGGAACTGAACCAACGACGTCGTGTTACCTTCGTCTACGTTTGCAGAAATTATTTGAGGATTGATGATTGTCGTAGAAGGACTTTGAAAAATACCAACTGACGTTTTAATCATGAATTCTCTTCGATCCGAGTTGGGAAGTGGGTGACTTACGTCTTGCGTCAATATCAAGCACGGATCTCAGACGCCTCTTACCGCTACCGAGTGTAATTTGAGGGGTGTGTGCGATAAGAACAGGAGCTTCCAAACGTGTCCAACTACAAACTATACAGTCGCCATTTCGGTAGTGGCTTGTCTTTTAAGACGACAATGCAAATGTACATCAAACTCATCGCGTAAACACCTTCCCCAGGTGGCGGAAACCAACCGAACTGAATGGTCTGTGGCGTCTGCTGACATAAAGACGACTGAGCATGGGTGAGACCAATCGAAACCCGCGCTTGAACCAAAATCCACACACGTTCAGAGATGTGGAAATCGTACAGAGCTTTTTCTGCACATTTACTATGTAACCTAGGGATTAAACAGTTTTCTGAGCATTCTTTTCTGACTTACCTGTAATGTATGCCATTGATTTTGTTCTCATCTTACACCATGAAAAATGCGGAAATATTTTGAGTCGTCAGGAGAGATTTACCTTCTTTTCATCCATACTGCGAGCTAACATTCAAAAGATGTTCGGGCTCACATGTGGTTCCTCTTCGTCGAATTGTCTTGGCTCAAACTCGTCTAGGGGTTGAACGGCACGAGTCGCATTACACGCCCATAATAGTTAAATTGTCTGGCTGATGGCAAGTTTGTGATATACGAAGTTAACATAACATATAATAACAGCAATAGTAATATCGGGACTAAGTTAACGACCCTTAAATGGTGTAGGCTACACAGTTGCGATTTGGTTACAATAATGTTTATTCAGAAAGCAAACTAATATCGAAAGTGGTCATATTTAGAGTTACTGTTACACTCGAGTGCATATCCATTGGACACAGTTCGATCATCCACAATATCATCGCGAAACAGAAGTCCGCTACTCCACTTCGTCATTTACACGAAAAGTTAGAATTCACACCAGGCGCGTAGCTGCTCACCGCTCAGAGACTAAGTCCCGCGATGCCACACAACGCGAAATTTTCTAAGTCGTTTCATTTCCTGGCTACCTAAAGACCGACCGTCCGCTTTCGCGTCTCAATCCGAACAGTACCAATCGGTGTCTCCAGCCGAACTGTCCGCTTTCGCGTCTGCACCAACACTCTCCCTCTGCCAGTCCCCGGCCGCGTTTCTCGCGCGCCGAACATCCTCGCTCAACTGACTAGCGCAGTTCCCTTTCCTAAAGCCGTCCATCTGATTGGCTGCAGCTTATTCTATATTATTTTACATTTTAAGGTATTTAAATAATCAAAGCTTGAGCACTTTCACGTTCTAAATAAAGTAAGAGTAATATCCATTACATAATAAACGTTAAATTCGTTTACATGAAACCAATGCAATTTCCTTCTTATCTTTGAATGCCACGGCCAGTAGCCTTGCACAAATATGCTTTCTGATAAATAAATAAAAAACAAAAGTAAGTATTATGCACTAAACTTTACAACAAATATCCTATTACCTAATGATTAAATGAGGTGTCATGCTGTCATCGTTCAATGTGTTTTGTATGGAGGAAATGATAATCTGATGCTTAACTGTAAATACCGGTAATTTAAATTTACTATATCTGTTAAACACATAAAGTTACAGAGCCGATATTTACAACGTTTGTCATTTTAATGATACGTTTCTATATGCAATATCGATCGCTAAGATCGACCAAAGCGTTCAGTTAACCATTCAGTTCTTTATTACAAAACTTGTCAATTTCACTTCAACAGTAAATACTAAGCTGTTATAGAATAATCAATATTCAAGTTTTATTGTGCTCACTAAGAAAATTTATGGAGGATGGCGGATTCAAAGTACTGTAGCTTCATTTCCTGCATTAATACACAATTAAATAGTTTCCATAATTGTTTCCCTTTATAGCGATCTTAGGTCCGTCATATTTAGCACTGCTACGTCTCCTCAGCCACCATCGACTTCTACTGGGTTTCCCTATGACGTAGGTTCTCGTCTGTCTCACTCGCACACTACAGCGCTTAGGCCTCAATAGACAATAGACACCTGTGATTTTTTCATCTCGTGGTGAATCTGAGCCCTGTGTGGCACATGGTCCTGGACGACAGGGTTCGTTTCACAATTCCTGTAGGCTGCCTCTTCCGGCCATATATTTAAATGATAGCGCAATGCTCGCTAACTCACAATTCTCATATCACATGTTGCAGACTTGAAGTGAGGGTCCAGCATATGTGACACCAAGAGAACTTCGTGGAAGCATCAATCATGCTAAACTTCTCGAGCTTCCGGCATCTAATAGCGCTGTTTCTTCAAGAGTTAAAACTACTGGCTGCCGAGAATAGTAAGGCTTACGGAGTACATATATAGAGTGAAGATTGGCCTCGTGTGAATTCATATTTCAATAATGTTTTCAATTTTTTTTCTGACTGTTTAAAACGTAAGATGAAAGATGCATAAAAAATTTTGGTAATGGAACGGTCTTGTTGCAAACGAGCATCTGTCGCTGTTATGCCGGTCCATTTAGAGCTGTGTCGGTAACACTACGTGTCCAAATAACTTTACGTAATTATTAAAAAGACAAGATTTCAGTTAGATTACACCATGGTCAGACAGAGATTCCGAAATTAGGTAATAGATTTTAAGGCGTACTCAGGGGCAGATATAGACTCAGATCACAATATAGTAGTAATGAAGAGTGGACTGACGTTTAAGACATTAGTCAGGATGAATCAATACGCAAAGCAATGGGATACGGAAGTACTAAGGGCTGACGAGACACGCTTGAAATTCTCTAAGGCTACAAATATGGCAGTAAGGAATAGCTCAGTAGGCAGTACAGTTGTAGAGGAATGGATATCTCTAAGAAGAAAAGTTGGAAACAAAAACATAGGTACAAAAAAGGTAACTGCGAAGAAACCATGGGTAACAAAAGGAATACTTCAGTTGATGGATGAAAGAAGGAAGTACAAAAATGCTCAGGGAAACTCAGAAATACAGAAATACAAGTCGATGAGAATGAAATAAATGGGGAATGCACGGAAGCTAAGACGAAATAGCTGCATCAAAAATATGAAGAAATCGAAAAAGAAATGATTGTTGGAAATATTGACTCAGCATATAGGGAAGTCAAAACTACCTGTACCATCGGTACATTAAAAGGAAGAGTGGTAACATAAGGAGTGGAACGGTCCACTGTTAAATGCAGAGGAGAGAGCGCATAGGTAGAAAGAGTACATTAAGGCCTCTGTGAGGGGAAAGATTTGTCTGATGTGATAGAAGAAGAAACAGGGGTCGATTTAGAAGACATGGGGAATCCAGTATTAGAATCAGAATTTAAGAGAACTTTGGAGGACTTAAAATCAAATAAGGCAGAAGGGATAGATATTCCATAAGAAGTTCTAAAATAATTAGGGGAAGTGGCAATGAAACGACCCTTCACGTTGGTATGTAGAATGTATGAGTCTGGCAACATACCATCTTACTTTCTGAAAAATATCATCCACACAACTCCCAAGACTGCAAGAGATTACAGGTATGAAAATTATCGCATAATCAGTTTAACACCTCATGCATTCAGGTTGCTAACAAGGATAACATACAGAAGAATGGAAAATAAAATTGAGGATGTGCTAAATGACGATGTTCGGCTTTAGAAAAGATAAGGCAACCGCGAGGCAATTCTGACTTTGCGGTTGATGATGAAAGCAAGAGCAAAGAAAAATCAAGACGCGTTCATAGGATTTGTCGACCTGGAAAAAGCGTTCGACACTGTAAAAATGGTTGAAGAGGTTCGAAATTCTGAGAAAATTAAGGGTAAGCTATAGGGAGGGATGGGTGATACACAATACGAACAAGAGCCAAGAGGGAATAATATGAGTAGAGGACCAAGAACGAAGTGCTCGGATTAAAAAGTGTGTAAGACTTGGATGTAGTCTTTCTTCCCTACCGTTCAATCTGTCCATCGAAGAAGCAGCGATGGAAATGAAACAAAGGTTCAGGTGTAGCATTAAAATCTAAGGCGAAAGGCTATCAATGATACGATTCGCTGATGACATTGCTATCCTGAGTGCAAGTGGAGAAGAATTACGAGCTATGCTGGATGGAATGAACAATCTAATGAGTACAGAAAATGGGCTGAGATTAAATCGAAGGAAGACGAAAGAAATGAGAAGTGGGAGAAATGAGAACAACGAGAAACTTTACATGTGGACGAATGGCAACAAAGTAGATGAAGAGTGTATGGTAAATTCTGCTACCTAGGCAGCAAAATAACCAATGACGGAGGTGGACATCAAAAGCCGACTAGCACTGACAAAAAGGGCATACCTGGCCAATAAAAGTCCGACAGTATCAAACATAGGTCTTAATTTCAGAAAATTTTTTCTAAGAACATGGGTTTGGAACGCAGTATTGCATGGTAGTGAAACATGGACCGTGGGAAAACCGGAACAGAAGAGAATGGAAACATTTGAGATGTGCTGCTACAGATGATTATTGAAAGTTAGGTGGTCTGATAAGATAAAGAATGAGGAGTTTCTGCGGAGAATATGAGAGGAAGGATTCTATGGGAAACACTGTCAAGGAGAAGGGACAGAGACATATTTCCAGACACCAGGGAATGACTTCGATGGTACTAGTGGGAGCTGTAGAGGGCAAAAACTGTAGAGGAAGTCAGAGATTGCAATACATTCAACAAATAATAAAAGTGCTACTCGAAGATGAAGAGGTTGACACAGGATAGAAATTCGGGGGGGGCCTTTCAAACCAGTCAGAAGACTGATGATGCCCCCCCCCCCAAAAAAAAAGAAGAAACACTCACAAGCCCTCAAAGCGTTCGCTTTCCATTGGTTGCAGCTTCCACTAATCCGCACCTAATAACTACAGACATATGTGAAGCCAGCCACTGTAAATTTCATGAAATTTACGTCTTTATAGCCACTATACTGATTTAAACTAAAACGACGTAATTAGATGACATAGTCAGCTAAATTCTTGCTCATAAATCGATATCTTTAATACGCAAAAGCGTTTGTGCATTGGATAGCTGACCTTAAAATTTTTCAAAGTTGCTGTGACAAGTACATATGATGTATAATTTTACATCTTCTCTTCAATGTGTTTCATTTGCTGCTAGAAAAACTTTATCATCTTGCATTATTTGCTACTTAATTGCTAAATGATGACAATACGAGTTAACATGAACCTGACTGCACATATTTACAAGTATATGGTAATCAGCTGAAAACTTCTGCTGTCAAAGCACTAAAGAGATGAATATGGTAGTTTTTAAAAGACTCTGACAGGAGGTGGGCAACGAACTGCCCCAATCCTGATTCTTCCTTCCGCATAAAAAATTTTGGCCTGCGAACGTATTCGCTCTTTTTCAGCACAGAACATTCAAATCCTTTTACCCAGTCTCTCTCTTTCTATTAAAGTCTTCATTCTCAGCTTCTTCCTCTCACTGCCACTGTCTAGTGCGTGTCTCTCTCCCACTGTCTCTTTTTTCTCCCACTGGCGTTTCCTCCTGTCTACCTCTACCATTGAAAATGTCTTCATCCCTTTCTCATCTCTTCTTTACTATCTCTTTTGCTCACAGTTCTACTATCGCTATCCACCTCCCTTCTCTTTTACTGCCAGTGTCTCTCACTGACCATCACTATTTCCTCTTCCTTCGGCTTCCAAAGATTTTGTCTTCATTCGTCTCCGTTTCTCTTTCACTGCCACGAAATCTCTCCCACCGTCTCCTCTCGCTCTCCCACTGGCACAGTCTCTTATCTCTTTCACTGTCATTGTCTCTTCGCTATTCGTGTAGCACAAAAAGGGACGACTATATTCGTATGCCAAAAGTTTTAGTGAGACAGGCTGAATGGATATTCACCTTTTTGTGCGTCTAGCAGGAAGCACATGCGGAAATACATCAACGAAGCCCATAGCCACATCGAGCAGAGTTCCTTACAAGGGAACCTCCCCATCGCACCCCCCTCATATTTAGTTATAAGTTGGCACAGTGGATAGGCCTTGAAAAAATGAACACAGATCAATCGAGAAAACAGGAAGAAGTTGTGAGGAACTATGAAAAAAATAAGCAAAGTGTACAAACTGAGTAGTCTATGCGCAAGATAAGCAACATCAAGGATAGTGGGCGCTGAGGAGCGACGTGGTCTCGTGGTTAGCGCTAGCAGCTGCGGAACGAGAGGTCCTTGGTTAAAGTCTTCCCTCGAGTGAAAAGTTTACTTTCTTTATTTTCGCAAAGCTGTGATCTGTCCGTTCGTTCATTGACGTCTCTGTTCACTGTAATAAGTTTAGTGTCTGTGTTTTGCGACTGCACCGCAAAAACCGTGCGTTTAGTAGCCGAAAGGACGTGCCTCTCCAATGGGAACCGAAAACATTTGATCGCAAGATCATAGGTCAACCGATTCCTCCACAGGAAAACACGTCTGATATATTCTATACGACACTGGTGGCGGCATGTGCGTCACATGACTGGAATATGTTGTCGACCCACCTAGCTTGTACACTTGGCGAATGGGTAACAAGATTCTTCTACCTTGCCCGAATTAGGTTTTCTTGTGGATGACAGTTACCTCACATCGGGCGGACGGACGGACAGATAATAACTGTCTGAAAATAAAAAAAATAAACTTTTCATTCGAGGGAAGGCTTGAGACAAGGACCTCTCATTCCGCAGCTGCTCACGCTAACCACGGGACCACGGCGCTCCGGAACTCACACTATCATTGTTGTTGCCTATCTTGCGCATGGACTACTCAGTTTGTATATTTTGCTTATTTTTTCATAGTTCCACACAACTTCTTCCTGTTTTCTCAATTGATCTGTGTTCAGTTTTTCAAGGCCTATCCACTGTGCCAACGTCTAACTAAATCTGAGGGGCGTGCGACGGGGAGGTTTCCTTGTTACAAATAAATATTTGTTATCAGGGAAAGATCTTGTGCCCACGCTCTATATCGTGGTTCAGACTGCATGTGTGATGCTTTCGAAAACGACACCTCTCACTTGTTAAGCACTCAGTCCCTCTGAAGGCAGATCGGGTGAACACTAAGCTCTTCTGTTGGAACCTTCCTGCAGAATCTCTGAGGTGACCGTTTCACCTAGTAAGTGGCTGAATAGTGGTCTGTTAATTTTGCAACATGACGTTGTCTGCAGCCTAGAATATTTTGTGGAATTGTCGTTTCCTATCTCTTTCTCCTTGTGTCTCTCTGTCTCTCGTCCGCTCCTGTAGATTGTGACGCTACGAGGGGCGAGTCTACTAAGCACTGCATATAAAAGCAGATTATTTTGGCGGACGTTGTGTGACTGGCAAGTTGCCAAGTAGTGGCTGGGCCTCTGAGAGTGGGCTCTGAGAAGTACGCCCAGGTGATACAAGCAAGCTGTCAAGGGACATGGAAGGGCCGTTTGGCTGGGTACAGTGGCCTGGCGACTTAGGAATACCGAGGTGACAGGGGCGAATGTGCCGCCGAGAGCTTAAGGAAGTGAGGGAAGGCGCCTCATCAGCTGACTGTGTTAAACCTGAAGCTTAAAACATTCACTGGAAACACGAGAACTAATTCTGCGCGTGCTATGAAGCATACTAAAATTATAACAGTGTTTATAAAGTCATTATAAACAAAGTTCTTAATATTTGTATTTAAACTGTTTATAAAGCCAATAACAAAAGATACAGAGGCAAAATATATGCTTACGATACACAGTTACGTCGATCTTGATATCAGCTATGGAATTAACATATTTCTGTTATTTTAAACAGTTTCATTTTTCGTTCCACAGACCCAAAAATGAGATGATTCTCGTGGGTGTGGAACATGATATACAGTATGACATAAAAAACATAAAATATTGAATACAATACTCAGTACACTGATCATTTGTCGGGAAATTGTCAAAATAGGTGAATAAATTGCAAAAAACTTTAACTGCTAATAATCACAGGATTAATACATTGTCAGAATGAAACAGAGAATGAACTTTTAATAAATTTATCATACACAAAATTCCTAATCTTAACTGTGAAACTTCCCCATTGAACATTTCTACATGACTGTGCTTAACCTGACACACAATATTTTGTTAGCGCAACGCAATCTGACTTTCAATAATTCGTACAAAAGAATGGGCCCTGACTAACATTAACCTATACCTTTCACAAATCACTTACCTCACAAAAATCTTCGCTGCTCAAGCTACTGCAATACAGCGATCGCCACTACTGCCAGCTAAATAAAAGATTCAAACTACTGAAGGCACTAACTACTGATAGGGATAGTTAGCAAATGAAAGATATTAATAGAGAACAAACAATGTATTTACCTTAATATCATCACAAGTCATAATATATATATCAGTTCATGACAAATTACAAATCTCCGCCATCTCTCTCCCCACATCCACCACTGCTGGCGGCTCACCTCCAACTGCGCAACGCTACGCGCTGTTCACATCCAGCTGCCGCTGCCCAACACTACAATGGCAGACAACAATGCAAACTAGCCACAGACTGCACACAGCACAGCCAGTGATTTTCATATTGAGCGCTACGTAACGTTGCCAATAAGAAAACATAAACAGCCTACTTACATAGAGAAAACATAAACAGCCTGAGAAAACATAAACAGCCTACTTACATAGCCCCCATGCTCCCCACAAAAAATTTTTACAAATGGTGTTGGGCACTGGCCAATACAGATTTGACAAAAATTTTTCTTTTCATAATTACAATAACAAAGAAATCAAATGCACACACTTATTGATACAATCTTGGTCAAAAGCTAAAATTGTCTCACAGTCCATAAAGACAGTCCTAATCGTACATAACAGGAGAATAGCAGTGTTTTTCTCAAAGTCTGAGCAGTAAAAGAAAATGCACACAGAAGTAGTGGATTTCCATGCAGTCTTGAAGAAGTAGTGTTGTCCTTCCAATGGAAAGACAGTGCTGACTCTCGACATGCATGCAGGTAATGGGCCACAACAGAGCAAACCCACAGCAGAGTCAGTCGTAGTTTGGAAGAATATTGGTAGGTAGGTCATCACAGAGCAGACCCACTGTAGTCCTGGTAGAGATTGTGGTATTGGTGGGCCACCAGAGGTGCAGACCCACTGCAGTCCTTGTAGAAATGGCCAGCAGCCATCTGTTGCGATTGTGCAGGTGCACATTCACCATCGAAGAGTCTTGCGGAGAATATAGCAAGTCCATAAACCACCACTTGTGCACTCACGAAGTTTCTGGAATTGTCCTTAGATCCAGCAATGCTGTTATCCAGTCCCTTGCTGAGTTATTAACACACGTGCAAACACTCACAGTCCCAACTTCTCACATATTATCCATATACTATGACCAACAGAAACGTGTGCAGTGAAATGTAACTAACAAGTTAATAATATCATGAACTGGTGACAATTACAATTTTATAACATAAGAATACAATAACAAAGGTACAAAATACATCATTAAAAACATAATAATACAGATAACATTTGTAGTAATAGGGGCTTTACAAAAGAATAGAAATAAACATATACATCAGTGGAATTATGACATGAGTACATACATAGAAGATCAGAATAACTTGCGAAACATCAACTTCACACATGAGCATTTAAACAGAATGAATAATGTCTAATATCTTTACAAAGTAAATAACATATTATTAATGCCAATTATATTTGAGGATAACAGTATTCCTCATCATAGTGAATGTAGCTTAATATTAAAAGAAAAAAAAATTCTATGAAACTACACAGAGACAGGAAGAAAACAAATACACAAGGGTACACACACACATAGTGGGATAACACCAATAGGAAAGGACAGGGTTCGTTTTCAGTGTAACATTTGGTACTGCAGTCCAACCCAAAACTTCATATATCGTTCTTCTTATTTCATCCTTTGTTTCCACCAAAAAAATTCTATCTAAGCATGCTTTCTGTATTTATATGTTCACACATTTCTTACCTCAACATTTATTTCCAAGAAAATCCTACCTAAACCTGTTTTCTCAATGCATTTCTTCCAATTCATCGCAACTCATTCTCTTAGAGGCTACCCCCTCTTAAGCTAACTTAAACCTACTGAGCTCAGATGCTAAACTAAGGGACGAGGCAATGCAGCAGCACAAAATAAGTAACACAAACAGCAATGACCAAAAAATTGGAAAATTGCAAAGCAAGCTACAGTAAATCTAAATTAACAGATAAAATGCTAAATTACAACTAATATGAGCCAATGAGCAGCAACAAAAAAAAATCAGTTGTAAAACTGGCTTAACAGAGTAATGTAATGTGAAATTTAGTAGCACTATGCCTGGCAAACAGCAACAGCAAATGCAATAACTTATATCTAAACATGACATAGCTCAAGCAGAAAAAATAATACAGTAAAAACAACAATGCAGATAAGGGAAATGTATATTCTCATCTTAATATCTATGTAATTAAAGTGGTGCACCACAACAACTTATTGTAAAAGAAATATTACCATGTACTTGAAAAGAATATTATGTATGCAGTTACTAGTTCCTTCTTATTGTTCTTTCCTTTCCAAGTGCTCCTTTTTTAAAGAATGTGGATCATAAAATAATTATTTAATAGATCTGTTGACAGAAAGTGTTCACATTAGGAAATGCATTTTATTTTATAAAAGCAATGCTGCAACACAGCTGGAAACCAGATATCAAGTGAAATAAGCAATTACGCAAACCAAAGCATAAAAACATCATTCAATAGTCATGTGGCATTTCGTAAGTCAGTAGCTCTCAACTCTCATAGAAAGACACTTGTCATAATCAGGTGTGCAGATGTACGAATATTTCCCATCAATTCATAAGCATTTCAGCAATTAGCACAAAGTGCGAGTAATCATATGTTTTCAAGTAACGAGGGTGTCGCATTAGCGATGAAAGGCACACCCTAATGGCTTGTTGTCCAGGTGTTTTCCTGTGCTCTGAAAGGCACGCGCTAATGGCTTTTTCTCCAGGCGTCTGACACAGCTGGGTGCCCATGACGCATTATGTGTAGGTGGTCCGTTAACTTTCTTACGGAAATATTTACGACAGCAGTTTCCGCTACAGAGACAGTCCCATATAAAAATATTTCACAGGTCAAGAATTTGCGTTACAAATCTGTAGAAACAAAATGCTATTGATATAACAGTGTCCAAAAAAAAATTTTCGTCTGCATTGTAATACATTCACGAATATACACACACATTTCATAACTCTTAAAGTACGTTTCTTGGTTTCCAACATCCTTTTCATATATCAGAGTCCCTAAACACTACTCATTATTCCTTACCTCATTATACATATACATATTCGTCGACACTTCTTCAATATTTCATCATGAGAAATACGTAGCATAATAAACATTCCTCAACAACATAATACACATCGTCGTCGTAATAATAACATCATAACACCCCAGTCAAATCTCAAAATCGTCGTAGCTTCCTCCAATAATTAAAAAAAATTCTCTGCTCATGTCAAAAGTGTCATCTGCCTCAAACGTACTTTAAAAATCATAATCCCTTTACCAAATACATCATTCAAAGCTCTCATAGTATCACAATGGTTCCGAAAAAATATGAACAGTTTCACAAAGTACAGACAAAATACAGTTTCATAAGTGTGAAGTTATCCAACTGTATAATTGCGTAAACATGTGTCACTGATGTAGTAAAATAAATGTTTGTCTCTCTCAGTTAAATAATCAGATAGCTGTATAATTTGTGTGTTAGAGAAATATGGTACCGATGTGTAAAGTTGTATAAGCAAATACCATATTAGCTAGGGTTCCTTGTGGTTGCCACACACATGGTACACAAAGTAAGCGTGTACCCCCCTGAGGATTAATGTAATTATACCCTCAGGTGTTACAGATTACAGCAATGGAATGAAATGTATCACGGAAAACTTTCTTTGTAATTCAAAAATCTTTAAAAATAAATGTTTTAAGTATAAAATTGATCACTCAAATGCGTGTCCTGTAGCGCTAAATGCGCGTCTTGCTGTAAGATAATTCTGTGGAACTGTCGTAGTTATCGTCCTCTGTAAGCAAAGTTCTGCTAAAGTCAATGTACTTACCTCATGATAAACAAAAGTAAAATGCTTTGTGTATAGATATCGTAGTTATTACGCTTATTGTTGTGATGAAGAAAGTACTGTGCTGTAACGTATTGTTGTGCTACAGAAAAGGCTGTCTCCTTGTAGCTACACCATAAAAGTTACTACTAAAACATGTTTTACTTTCCGGAATAATACAGAAAAACTGTGCAGATATAAAACAGAAACACCGCAAAATCAACATTGTAAATTGTCACTCATTAGTAGCATCGTGATAAAAATCGTGTAGCTGTCACATAAACTAATCACTCTGTCGTCTGGTATCTCACAGAAAGTACTTTAAACCCAGAATGTATTTTCAAGTAAACCAAAATGTTGCATTAAAATCTCATTAGCAGTACCAATATAGTATGTGTCCTAAGTATGTAAGCCTGATAGTCGTTACGTAATCGTGCAACTAACAAGCAAGAATGTACAAATACAGCACTGTGTCGTCTGTTCACTATAACAATGCATTCGTAATTTCTGTTTAAAAATGTTCCCTAGGTTCTAGACTGGATATTTAACTTCAAACATTGTTACATGTTAACAGATTCTAAATCTGACAAAGCATATTAGTAATGTGAAGCGAAAAGTTTTATGGCAATGACAAAGTTAAAAAGCAGATTATCTTTCAATAAACGGTTTTACATGTGAAATGTGGTGTAAACCTTTACTCTTCCTAGTGCGCAGAGTTTCAACTTCAACGCAATTATCATGTGGTATACGTCGGATTCTGTAAGGTCCATTGTAAACTAGAAAGAATTTGTGACTCAAGTGTTTCTTCTTATGTGACAATGAATGAGCTTTAATGAGAACTTTCTGACCAATATACAATTTCTTTGTATTTGCTTTACCGTGTAGTTTTCTCCTTTTGTCTGCTGCAGATTTTATATTTTTAAGAGCCAAATCAATTATGTCTTTGTGTCGAAGTTTACGTGTATTTGGGAAAGGTACAAGCTCTCTGATTCTGTTCGGTGGTTCTTCATTCTTTAGTACAAGAGTAGGTGGTAAAGCAGTGGAATCATGAGGCATTTCATTCAGCACATTTTGAAATAAGTTTAAATATCTGTCCCAATGCTGATGCTTTCTGTGACAATAAAGTCTGCAAAGCTTATTGATTTCTTTCATAATCCGTTCAGACGGGTTACAATGTGGTGAGTACAATGAAATAAAAACAGGTTTGATTTTATGGTTGCGAAGCATGCGTGACCAAACAGCAGATCTGAATTGCGGTCCGTTATCTGAAATGACTTTACTAACGTGTCCAACTTCACGTAAGAAATTTTTAACAAAGGCGTTGGATACAGACCGTCCAGTGGCTTTACGTAACGGTGTGAAAGAAACAAATTTTGAAGTAAGTTCAACAGCGACTAGAACGTACGAAAATCCATTAGATGTTCTGACAAGCGGTCCCAAGAGATCAACAGCAGCAAATTCTTTTAATTTAGATGGAATGATAGGAAACAACGGAGCACGATGTGAGACAGTAGATGGTTTCGCCTTTTGACAAAGTTTACAAATAGACAAGACTCTTCGAATTCGCTTTTCCATATTGTTAAAATAACAAGTCGTTCGAAGAATATGATAACATTTTCGTGGACCAAAATGTGCGTAGCTGAAATGAATGTACCAAATGAGCTTATTAACAAAATCGTCAGGAATGCAAAGTACCCATAGCTTGTCATCAACAGGTCAGCGTTTGAACAGTATGTTGTTTCTAACCAGATAATAATGCCGAATCTGTGTGTGTGTCCTTTCATGCCATTTGCTCTTGATGTCTTTCCAAATCGGATCTTTATCTTGTTCATGAGCAATGTCCTTTAAAGATGTGGTGATGAAGTTTTCAAAGGCGACTTTCTGAATGTAAAGAATACTGAAATTTTTCTCGAGGTTGCCTTCTGTGGTACTTTTCTCAAGCCCAGCCGGTGCGCGTGACAGTGCGTCCGCAACAATGTTCTCCTTGCCGGGAATGTAGACTATTGTGAAGCGGAATTCTTGCAGAAACAATGCCCAACGTTTTAACCTGTCATGATTTAATTTTGAAGACATAAGAAATTGTAATGCACGATGATCACTGTATACTTTTACGTGCTTACCAGAAAGAAAGAAACGGAATTTGTTAAATGCCCAAACGATAGCTAAAGCTTCTAATTCAGTAACGGAATAATTTTTTTCAGATTTGGTTAGCACTCGGCTAGCAAAAGCAATGGTTTTCTGAATGGTAGTGTCATTTTCTATGGCTTCTTGAAATAAATGGGCACCAAGACCGACTTTAGAAGAATCCGTGCTAAGGCAGAAATCTTGTGACAGATCTGGATGAGCTAAGATTGGCGCGTGAAGTAACGCTTCTTTCAAAGAATTGAATTCCAATTGTGCTTGTTCGTCCCAGTTCCAAATAGTATTTTTTCCAGTGAGAGAACAAAGTTTTGGTGTAACAAGAATTTGCATATTCAGAAAACGACGGTAAAAATTTACGAGACCTAGAAAACTGCGGACTTGTCTTTTTGTGGATGGAACTGGAATGGCTCTGATTGCTTCTAACTTTTCAGGATCCGGCTGAATCCCTTCAGAAGAAATAATATGTCCCAAAAACTTCACCTTTGTCCTACCGAATTCAGACTTTTCCAAGTTAACTGTAATTCCAGATTCTGCAAAAATACGTAACAAACTGTTGAGGATGCGATTATGTTGTTCCCATGAAGCTTCTGCTATCAGAATATCGTCCACATACAAGGTGATGTGACGTTTTAAGAACTCAGGTAATATGGAATTTAACCCACGAATGAATGCTGCCGAAGAAATGTTCAAACCAAAAGGAAGTTTCCGAAACTGATAACAAACGCCGAAACAAAGGAAAGCTGTGTATTTTCTACATTCTGGATGAAGTTCGATCTGATAAAAGCTGGATCTGAGATCAATGGAAGACAACACTTTTACACCATTAAAATTTTGAAGAAGTTCTTCTAACGTTTGCGGCCTGTCTGTTTCAGGAATAATGATCGTATTGATTTGTCTCGAATCTAAGACAAGCCTGATCGATCCATTTTTCTTCTCAACAACATGTAATGGATTGTTGTATGAGCTTACTGCAGGCTCAATAATGCCCTCATCGAGCATAGATTGTATTTCTGTTCTAACACGGTCCCTATAATGTGCTGGAATTACATATGGTCTAACACAAAATTTAGTATGCTCACAAACACGAAATTGGTATTGAAATCCCTTGATTGTTCCTGTTTTATGAGTAAAAACTGTGGAATGTGCTTGTAAAATCTCAAAAAGGTCCTGCCTATCAGTGTCATTACAATTCTCAATTGTTTGAATTTTATTCTGAATTAACTTATTAGTGTCAAATGCGCCGTCGATATCATCCCCGTCAGTACTTGCAGAGTGATTGTTAGTGTCTAGTTCCGTAGAAAATTCCGAACTGTTGTCTAACAGAACGTAAAGCCGATTAATTTCCTCATCATGGTTTGAGAGCCAATCTTCAAATTTCAAAGCTATTGACTTACCTTCTTTTTCTAAAGTTATTTCAGCATCGTGAAAGTTTAAGATTGCTTTGTATTCATTCAAAAAGCCTACTCCCAGTATAATTTCCGTCGACAATAATGGAACAATAAGGAAGTTCGTAGAGAAGCTGTGGCTTTGACAAAAGAATTCTAGGTTGGTTTGTTGGCGTACATCTACACTTTTTCCAAAGATTGCACCTTGTAATTTAATCTTACGTAACGGAAGTGTGGGGCAATCGTTCGATTTGTTGCATTTGCTAAAGGCTGTTTCACTGATTACTGAAATGGGACTGCCAGAGTCAAGTACTGCCGTAAATTTTACGTCATTTACTGTAATGCAAATCACAGGATATGCAACGTTGTTATGTTTTACGTCGTGTTCTTGGAGTAAGATGTCCCTAATATCTTCCATTTTTAAGTAATTACTAGCTACGGCAGCTGCGTCGTTAGTGTCATAAGAACGTTTTGTGGCTGCTAGCGGTGTGAGTCATTGCCTATTGTCTCTTTGTTGGCGCGCGTCGTTATTGGGGTTTGGAGACCTAACTTCTACAAATTCACCGTGACGAGAGGGCCCTGCTCTGTTTGAATCCCGCCAGTTCTGATGCAATTCAGGTCTGTCGTTACGATCATATCGTCTGTCGTCATGTCGGTAGATTCCATAGTTTCTTTCTTGTCGGTCACATGGTGGAGAATTTCTCCCTGAATCGTAACTGCGCGCTGGTCCGTTGCGTCTAAAGTTATTCTGTCTCCCTTGATAGTATTTATATTGGTTCCCATATTGTCTGTTTCTCTTATTGTCTCTGTGATAGTCATTACCACGGAGAGGTGATCTTTCCCTGTAGTTATTACTACTCTGCCAACGGTTGTCATACGGGTGGTGTCTGGTTTGGTCACGATTTGTGTTGTGAGAATAGCCTTGTCGTGTCAAGTTATTACTTCTTTCATCGCGGAATTGCGACGGATGTGACCTGTAATTGTTGTGTTCCTTGTTTCGCGTTCCGCGATTGTCAGTGTCAATTTCTAATTCTTGTAACAGTCCCTGAAATGCTTCAATGTCGTCTTTGCAACGCCCTGCCAAAATAATGTGTCGTAAATGTTCAGGTAATTTGATTAAGCAAATGCGGATGAGTTCTGAGGGGCTGTATGGGTTTGACAGGTACTGATTCTTGTGCAACATGTCTTCAAAATATTTCACAAGACTGGAAAATTCAGATTGTTCGAAATGTTTCATCATTATGATGCCATATTTTACGCGGTCTTGTGTGGCTTGAGACCAATATGCTGAGAGGAAGGCATGGTAAAATTCTCCTTCACTGTGGCAATCGTGAATGACCGATCGCATTCTTACAGCTGGTTCATTCTCTAAGTAGCCACACATAAATTCTAATCTGTGCTCCAATGACCAGTTGGGAGGAAAACAATGAGAGAATTGATGGAGCCATGCTTGTGGATGAATGTCGTTGCCAGAATTCTTAAATGTTTTGAATTTACGTGTAGTAATGAACAGCTTATAGTCAAAATCATCATGTCGGCGAGTCGCATACCGGTCATTGTTAGGTCGTGTCGGCCGTTCCATCTCAAAATTCGGTGCACATTCCCAATTTCTTTCATTACTTCCGAAATGCCCTGTGTTATTATTTTGCAGCTTTTCCGTGTTTCTAAGTCCCTCTTCCCGTGTTGGAGCGCGAGTGTCCTCTGAAATACGTAATTCTTGTATTACCTGTGTCAGCTGATCTTGTACTTCCCGGATTTCTCTTTGGTGTTGTGTATTAATTTGATTCTGATTTTGTTTGAATTTTCTTATTTGTTCATACTCTTCTGTGTCAGTGAAGGCTACGGGTCTTGTGTCATTCAGATCATCATCTACCTTTGTAGATAAGTTAGTGAATTGATCCGAAAGTTCGGCTACTTTCTCTGATAGTGTACTTATTTCCTCAGCGTGTTTTTCTGAACCAAGTTTCAGAGTATCTACTTTGTCCTTTAAGTTTTCCTGAGCTTTTGCAAGTTGCGTAACCGAATCGGTAGATGCAACTGAGTCAAATTTAGCCCACAAGGTCTCATGATTTTCATGAACAATGGTTTGCAGCTCTTTTATGGCTGCTTCGTGATTCTGTAATGCATTTTCATGCCGCGAAAAAATAGGTTGAAAATGCTCACAAATTTGTGTTTTTACGTCATTACAGACTTTTTGACATTTCGATTCAATGTTATGTAACTCAGTAGTTAAATCTTCACGCGTTTGTTCAAGAGTTTGTTCCAGTGAGTCTAACTTTTGAAGCTGTTGCTGTGTTTGTCTCTGGTGTTGTTCCATTGTGTCTAACTTTTTAAGATTTTGTTCCACTGTGTCTAACTTTTTAAGATTTTGTCCCATTTGTTTCTGATTTTGTTCAAGTTTGTGTCTAACTTTTGTAGCTTTTGTCCCATTTGTTGCATTAACTGTAATAACAATGCACTGGTGTCTGAAACATGTTCCTCAGTGCTTTTCGGCAGTGAATTTGCACCGGCAACATTGACATTTTGACATGCAGAAAATGTGTCTTGACTTATTTGAGAAAACGGCGAGAACCCAAAACCTGAGTCTACAGTATTCGCAAAATTGTGTCCTGACATTCCCGATTCCTGAGGCAAGCTGTTGCCGACCGATCGATCGATAATGCGTCCCTCTTCACTAATTGTTTCACTGTCCACGCCATTGTTTGCCGCCTGCTCCATTTCCCTATGAACAGTTACCAAATTACTACTTTGAACATCAGCTAATTCATTACTCGGTGGCGCTAACACACTGCTTTCATTTTCACTGTCATTTCTCAGTTTACTTTGGAGCCTAGTATTACGTTTTTCACACGCCATTATTGTCACAGTATTTCACACGACAACACAGAAAAACACAATTTGAAGATCAAAAATAAGAGAACACATTAACATAGCACTGAAAATAATATCTAGTTAATTGCAAGCGCAGCTGCGAAATACTTGGTGCAAATCTACATGCATGCCACAACTGTTTTACTGTACAACAATGAAAAACTACAACTACAAAGGAAATTCTCTCTATGATTACGCGCTACCAATAAACAATAGCTACACCAATTACACAAACTACAAGAAAAAAATCAGAAGATTCCAGTGAGGTATCCTCGGCTAAGGGTCGACATATGAAACTTCCCCTTTGAACAATTCTACAAGGCTGTGCTTAACCTGACACACAATATTTTGTTAGCGCAACGCAATCTGACTTTCAATAATTCGTACAAAAGAATGGGCCCTGACTAACATTAACCTATACCTTTCACAAATCACTTACCTCACAAAAATCTTCGCTGCTCAAGCTACTGCAATACAGCGATCGCCACTACTGCCAGCTAAATAAAAGATTCAAACTACTGAAGGCACTAACTACTGATAGGGATAGTTAGCAAATGAAAGATATTAATAGAGAACAAACAATGTATTTACCTTAATATCATCACAAGTCATAATATATATATCAGTTCATGACAAATTACAAATCTCCGCCATCTCTCTCCCCACATCCACCACTGCTGGCGGCTCACCTCCAACTGCGCAACGCTACGCGCTGTTCACATCCAGCTGCCGCTGCCCAACACTACAATGGCAGACAACAATGCAAACTAGCCACAGACTGCACACAGCACAGCCAGTGATTTTCATATTGAGCGCTACGTAACGTAGCCAATAAGAAAACATAAACAGCCTACTTACATAGAGAAAACATAAACAGCCTGAGAAAACATAAACAGCCTACTTACAACTGTTTTGACCAAGTGCTTTCAAAACTGAAATCTAACAGACCTTGTTACTTAAGCTGGTCTAAGAGTCCTTGTTCGGATATTCATATATACAGGGTGATCCATTGATGGTGACCGGACCAAATATCTCACGAAATAAGCATCAAATGAAAAACCTACAAAGAACGAAACTCGTCTAACTTGAAGGGGCAAACCAGATGGCGCTATGGTTGGCCCGCTAGATGGCGTTGCCATAGTTCAAACGGATAGGAACCCCCATTTTTTATTATATATTCGTGTAGTACGTAAAGAAATATGAATGTAATTGGCCCACTTTTTTCGCTTTGTGATAGATGGCGCTGTAATAGTCGCAAAGGTATAAGTACGTGGTATCACATAACATTCCGCCACTGCGGACGATATTTACTTCGTGATACATTGTCCGTGTTAAAATGGACCGTTTACCAGTTGCGGAAAAGGTCGATATCGTGTTGATGTATGGCTATTCTGATCAAAATGCCCAACGGGCTTATGCTATGTGTGCTGCTCTGTATCCTGGACGACATCATCCAAGTGTCCGGACCATTCGCCGGATAGTTACGTTATTAAGGAAACAGGAAGTGTTCAGCCACATCTGAAACGTCAACCACGACATGCAACAAATGATGATGGCCAAGTAGGTGTTTTAGGTGCTGTCGCGACTAATCCGCACATCAGCAGCAGACAAACTGCGCGAGAATCGGGAATCTCAAAAACGTCGGTGTTGAGAATGCTACATCAACATCGACTGCACCCGTACCATATTTCTATGCACCAGGAATTGCATGGCAAGGACTTTGAACGTCATGTATAGTTCTGCCACTGGGCACAAGAGAAATTACGTAACGATGACAGATTTTTTGCACGCTTTCTATTTAGCGACGAAGCGTCATTCACCAACAGCGTGAGATGTTTATATTTTCCCACCTCCGCGTTGCAAATGTTTTGACTTTTGAGTGAAATGCCCAGTCGATGTGCTGTTGTTTTCACGTCAGTTCTACCAACAATGAGAGTTGTTTAGTTCTCGGGGTGTTGTAAAATTCCTGGATTCGTCTCGTCGCTGTGCAGCCTATGAAAAGGATTGCGGAAGACTCCCAAATAAATTCCAAAGTACAGAGCGGTTTTAACACCAACATATTTCCAGGACTCTGGTGTCCGAGCCTGGTGAACTGTACCGGTTACATCACTTGTACCCAAAGTTGACATCAAACGACACAGAGTTCACAACAATCAACAAACGAGTGAGCCTACAATACATTTGCTCGCAACCCTAGCCAAAAAACGAGTGCCCCAAGGCGCCTGCGTGACCTCTATTTATACTTTTGTTAACAATTACAGACAATGAAAATTACAATTTTATGAAAAATCACAATTAAAAGTTAAACCGAATATGAGATACACATTGCTAAAATTTTACAATCACAGTGCTGAACAAGGTGAACGTATTTTCAACTTAGTTATGAGTTAATATAACATTTTCTGACTAATTATGTTACAGGTAACAATTACATTTCTAAATCTGTTTATAACAAATCAACTAGTGCCTGAATTTTAGTGCTAACATATATCGGAGATTCAATTAACGTGCTTTATTTATATGTTCTATTTAAATTCTTGTAGTAATTTTATAATTATAGGTTTACTGGTACACCCTGACCATGTGCTACATTTCTTTCGATTAGTTACAGTATTAATTTCACATTTATATTGTGTTTTTCACATAAGAACAATGTTAATCAGCAAAGCATCGTTTTCGAATTATATGTATACTGAAATAGTGTATGTAATTTGGAAACAGGTCACTTTACAATCAGGCAGTTAGGACTGGTGTTTATCTTTAATGCTCTCCGAGGGGTTCTGATCGGTAGCAATGAGATACAGTAATATTTCAAGCGGTAACGAAAACCGGCATAATGCGCGATTGCGCAACGGAAAATCCACAATGGCTGCGACAAGTGGAACATCAGCGACCTTGGCGGGTTAATGTATGGTGCTGCATTATGGGAGGAAGGGTAATTGGCACCCATTTTATGGATGGCAATCTAAATGGTGCAATGTATGCTGATTTCCTACGTAACGTTCTACCAATGTTACTACAAGATGTTTCACTGCATGACAGAATGGCGATGCACTTCCAACATGATGGATGTCCGGCACATTGCTCGCGTGCGGCTGAAGCGGTATTGAATAGCATATTTCATGACAGGTGGATTGGTCGTCGAAGCACCATACCATGGCCCACACGTTCACCGGATCTGACGTCCCCGGATTTCTTTCTGTAGGGAAAGTTGAAGGATATTTGCTATCGTGATCCACGAACAACGCCTGAAAACATGCGTCAGCGCATTGTCGATGCATGTGCGAACATTACGGAAGGCGAACTACTCACTGTTGAGAGGAATGTCGTTACACGTATTGCCAAATGCATTGAGGTTGACGGACATCATTTTGAGCATTTATTGCATTAATGTGGTATTTACAGGTAATCACGCTGTAACAGCATCCGTTCTCAGAAATGATAATTTCACAAAGGTAAATGTATCGCATTGGAACAACCGAAATAAAATGTTCAAACGTACCTACGTTCTGTATTTTAATTTAAAAAACCTACCTGTTACGAACTGTTCGTCTAAAATTGTGAGCCATATGCTTGTGACTATTACAGCGCCATCTATCACAAAGCGAAAAAAGTGGTCCAACTAAAACAATCATATTTCTTTACGTACTACACGAATATGTAATAAAAAATGGGGGTTCCTATTTTAAAAATCGCAGTTGATATCCGTTTGACCAATGGCAGCGCCATTTAGCGGGCCAACCATAACGCCATCTGGTTTCCCCCTTCAAGCTAGACAAGTTTTGCTCTTTGTAGTTTTTTCGTTTGACGCTTATTTCGTGAGATATTTGGCCTGGCCACGATCAATGGACCATCCTGTAGAGCAGAAGAAGAATTTAAAACCATGTTTAAACTGAGATTTATTTGAGACCAAGTTTTCAATGGTTGCTGGCATTTTATTGAAAATATGTGTTTCTGAATACTGGACCGCTTTTTGGACCAAGGTAAGTGATTTTAGGTCTTTTTGCAGACTGTTCTGATTCCTTGTGTTGATAGTATGTATTGAGCTATTGGTTGGAAATAGAGATATATTACTTCCAACAAATTTCATGAATGAATAAATATACTGAGAAGCAGTGGTCAAAGTACAACAGGTTTCTATGTGATATTCTTGAATTTATACCACAAATGAGTCTTATTACTCACTTTTGCAGTCTAAAAGCTTTTAATATGACATAATAGAATGAAAGTAAGCAAATCATGCAGATTTTTTTGTATTTATTTCTCCTACATCTGACATCATTCTCACGCAAATACAGACCTGTTTAGGCACTTCAGCATTTCTGTGGTACGCCGTTCCCAAATGAATTTATTATCGAGCTGCAAATTATTTATTACATTATTCACATAAAGATGCCAAAACAAAGATTCCTCTATATCTATAAATCCGATTATCCCCAGTATGAGAGGGTTGTTCCAATATCCTATTAGTCATACGTTTATTTAATGAGATTTTAGTAACTTAAATGACAGTTTTACATAAATTAAGTAATGTAGAACTGTATCACCAAAATGAATAAAGTCGTCACTTTGAGTAGATTCCCACATTTCCGTCTGTGATGTATAAAATGGAATAAAACCAGTAAATTTTGCTATGTTTAAGGCTGAATAATGAGGTTGATAATCAAAGAAGAATTTGTGTTACAAATATTTAAAAAGTGTAAATTTTGTAATATGTGTGTTGTCACTAGAGGTGGTCAGGTTGTAAGCTGCTGTATTGAGTTAGGCGGTGGGCCTCATGATAAAGTTTTTAAACAAGAAGACAGAATATAGCACAGCGTCTTTTCTTTCGTCTTCGTCCGGTGTTCGGTGAGGGCCGTTTTGGCGAGGTTTGTACAGCCAGTGAGATGCTTTGGCGTAAGTGTTATGCGGGAATTAGAATTGTTTCCATGTACACCGGTCCCCTATAATATTCTCAATCCACTTTTTGATTTGCTGAATTATTTCACTGATTTGTCTCTCCTAAGTGAAGGTGCCTCACGAATGATCCAAGCATTAATAACGGATTAAAGCAACAGTGCAAGGTCGAAATCATTTGGTCATATGAGCCATATTAAAATTTAAGGTCGTGCACTCGCCTTCTGGTGGTCAGAAAGCAACGAATTGGTGCTGACTGGCGATTAATTTGGCTATTATTTTTTACTGAGCAACCAGTGAAGTTGCAGTTGGTTATTCTGCTCCGGGATTAAACAGTTGTAGCTAGTGAAGTTGTAACTGCAGTGATGAGTTTTGATTCGGTCGGATAAAGCTTGCAAGGTACACAGCCGAAACACCAGATTCAGAAATTAACTGCATTGGTTGCAATCCCCATGAGATTATCAGTTACTCGGTATGTCGAGAAAACATATAAGTTGAGAAAATTCGAGTATTATATTTTGTTCTGACCTAACAACAATATCAAAGACTACTGAAATGTAATACTCGCTCAATATTTAGGTCATATTTTAGATGCTTGTAGATATTGCTTCGCCTTTTTACATGTAGCGAGCATATATTTGTCTTGAGGTCGTAACAGACCACGGTCGCGCTAGAACTTGATATTTAACTTTCAGTTGTAAATGATAAATGAAGCTCGTCTGGGAAGTTTGAAAGTGCCTCTGGAGGCAACATTGATCATGGCGCTACAACGAAAGCTCATTTGTGGCAGGCGAGTGCTTTCATCAGTTTCCAACTTTTTGTGTCTCTCGGCAGCACTGATGGCCACCACTTTAAAGTTCCGCTAAAACAATTTTTAAATGCCATAGGAAGACTTGCTTATATTGTTGGGAGGAAACCAAAGCTCTTTTAATGCTTCATTAAATTGCGAAACATACAGGGTTATTACAAATGATTGAAGCGATTTCACAGCTCTACGATAACTTCATTATTTGAGAAATTTTCACAATGCTTTGCACACACATACAAAAACTCAAACAGTTTTTTTAGGCATTCACAAATGTTCGATATGTGCCCCTTTAGTGATTCGGCAGACATCAAGCCGATAATCAAGTTCCTCCCACACTCGGCGCAGCATGTTCCCATCAATGAGTTCGAAAGCATCGTTGATGCGAGCTCGCAGTTCTGGCACGTTTCTTGGTAGAGGAGGTTTAAACACTGAATCTTTCACATAACCCCACAGAAAGAAATCGCATGGGCTTAAGTCGGTAGAGCGTGGAGGCCATGACATGAATTGTTGATCATGATCTCCACCACGACCGATCCATCGGTTTTCCAATCTCCTGTTTAAGAAATGCTTCTGCTTTAGCCTTTTCCGTAAGATTTTCCAAACCGTCGATTGTGGTACGTTTAGCTCCCTGCTTGTTTTATTCGTCGACTTCCGCGGGCTACGCATGAAACTTGCCCGCACGCGTTCAACCGTTTCTTCGCTCACTGCAGGCCGACCCGTTGATTTCCCCTTACAGAGGCACCCAGAAGCTTTAAACTACGCATACCATCGCCGAATGGAGTTAGCAGTTGGTGGATCTTTGTTGAACTTCGTCCTGAAGTGTCGTTGCACTATTATGACTGACTGATGTGAGTGCATTTCAAGCACGACATACGCTTTCTCGGCTCCTGTCGCCATTTTGTCTCACTGCGCTCTTGAGCGCTCTGGCGGCAGAAACCTGAAGTGCGGCTTAGGCCGAAAAAAACTTTATGAGTTTTTCTACGTATCTGTAGTGTGTCGTGACCATATGTCAATGAATGGAGCTACAGTGAATTTATGAAATCGCTTCAATCATTTGTAATAACCCTGTACTATCAATTTCGACAAATGCTCAGTGTAGTATCTGATGAGGAACGGTAATTGAAAGTGTATCTAATGAAGAAAATTTATTTCTGGGACTGTGGTTCAAAAATGGTTCAAATGGCTCTGAGCACTATGGGACTTTACTGCTGTGGTCATCAGTCCCCTAGAACTTAGAACTACTTAATCCTAACTAGCCTAAGGACATCACAAACATCCATGCCCGAGGCAGGATTCGAACCTGCGACCGCAGCGGTCGCGCGGTTCCAGACGTAGCGCCTAGAACCGCACGGCCACTCCGGCCGGCTGGGACTGTGGGATGGAAATTAGTCATACAACTTACAATAATAAAGTCCTACTGTCAACGATGTATAAGAGGCGATCAAAAAGTTTCTGTTTGAAGGCGTCGCTGCAGCGTATATGAAACGTAGTGCCACTCCGATGCAGGTATATAAGCACTGACATGTCGTGAAGGGATTAGGGTGGCATTCGTGTACTTCTGACGTGCGTGTGGTAGATGTGGAAGCGTGAGCTATGGCTACGTTATTTCCAAATGCGTCCAAACATATTCTTTGTGCCATGCTCTTATTCTTTTCTTGCGTGCCGAAGGATAAACACCGGTAGATATCGATCGGAGAATGAAGAGTGTGTATGGGACTACATGTCTGTTGGAAGCCACCTTTGTGGAATGGTGAGCGACAAGGGGTGCTGTTCCGTCTTAATAACGCACGTCCCTATATCGCAAATCTCGTAATGCGGAAGTTACGCCAAGTCAAGTGAGAGACACTCGAACACCTGCTCTATAGTACTGATCTGGCCACATGTGATTGTCACGTTTCGGTTTCTTTCGAAAGACATTGAAGGTTCGACGATTCCTGTCGGAAGAGGATGCGCAGGAGGCAGTTACGGGATTCTTCATGGAGCAGGACAGCAGGACACGGTGTTTTACGAAAATGATGTCGTCAGTCTGGTGTATCGGTGGGATGATTGCCTCAATGCTCACGGAGATTTTGCGTGATTGTCAAACCGATTTTGGACTGTACGCCTTGTAACGGAAACTTTTTAATCGCCTCTTATAGTTACTGAATCTGTTTCATACGCTTATTGAAAATATTGCTGAATGTTACATGAACTGAATATACATTGTTTAGAAACTGAAAACCACACAGAAGAGGTTACTTACTTTAGAAGCGGTCTCTTTTTTAATTAAAATAGCATCAGAAATGGCTTTAAATGATGAATTTACGAAGGAAAACATGGTATTACAAGCGTCATTGTCGAACGTAACAGAATTTACACTAGGATGTCTGTTGTTACAGAAAGACTCTCGCCATACCCATGTCGAGTCCTAAGAGCCCCTAACATAGCACACGTATTCACGGAGAGGACTGAAGTAGCGAACCTGACTTCTAACACCGTAAAATTAAAATTAGGTTGGAGGTAGGTCAAGTACACAATTATTATCTGGACACATTGTGAAGATAGCTTACAATTCTTTTCCAGTATCTAAGCAGTACAGCAACAAAACACGTTTCAACAAATAGAAGCAAAATAAAACTGCCAATTCACCTTTCTGGAAGTGTTATCAAGAAGAAATATTAATATGACGCATATGAGCATAGTTTATAGAAAACCTGAACATATATGCTCCGTTAGACCAGCAGAAAACTAATTCGTTTAAAACACATAGTGAGCGAACTGAAAATATCTGTGATTCTCACGTCCTAGGCCTAGAAGATGAAATATGACATTCACATATTGTTTTACAGGACAACAAATACTCTTCCAAAGAAATTTCTTGAAATCAATGGGAGGCCATCAGGGTTAAGAAACTACAAAGACCTAAGAACTTTCTGCACATAGAAATGGTGACAGGCGGCGATGGTAAGCTTCTCAGTCAGCACAGAATAAGACATGCGAGTAAAAAATAAGTTACGTACCTCTGAGAAAGATACACATGACTCACTGGATCGGGCCAGCGTGTACATCAGGGGCGGCCAAGATTTCGCTTCGCGGGCAGTGCCCGGGCACGAAGGCCGCAACGGTGAGCCTCGCTGCACATTTCCCCCCACCGCCACTCCACGCTGTTTCACCGCCAGGACGGGGAAGAGCGGATAACTGCAAACGCGCCACATTTAAATTGCAGTGCAGCGGCACTGCATACGACTTCGTTTTTTTAAATTTCGCGTTTGTCGATAACACAGACGACAAAGAAAATAAATTTTCAGTATTTTGTAATTATATTTGGCGCACTGAAGACATCATATAATTTTTATCTGGTACAAACAAGGACGGACGCAGACAATTTCACAGAGTTTCCCACTCAAGTTGCCACATAATCGTGACTTGTTAAGTTTCATAATCGAAAAAAGGTCTTTCGAACAATATGTCGATCCAAATATTGCAGCACTTATGCAAACTCATATGGAGACTTGGAAACTCTACCTGGGGAAAGCAATGTAGACTTCCTGGACAGTTTTAGCGACAAAAATTCGTCATAATAACTAGAATTACCTTGCAAGTCAGTCAGTCACATCTGCACATGCACAGGTGGCGTTTTCGATTGAAATGGCAAACGATCTCGAAAACAGATGTAAGACAGACAGTGTCCTCAAATTATCGTTGTGATTCTTTTGAGGCCACAATGAATTCTTTTTAATGCCAATGAGCTTATGGAACTGGACTGTCTTTGTCAAAATGTGCCCCTTCTACATGGCGATTTTCTTTTGAATTGCATCTCCATCAAATCAGAAAGAAATTACCTTGCAATGTCTTACTGTTGGCAGGTGCATTCAAGTCCATGTCAAATGCGAAGTCCGCTGTCCGTTCCGGATGTTCTTGTTATTGTACTCCATTTTGCTTAATAAATTCTGCAGCAGCGAGTTTTAGCTCGAAAAATCGTTCGAGGCGTGTGCGTGGCTTAACCAATGAACTTTGATGTCGTACATGAAGTCGTCATACTCTCCGTTCAGTGCCATTGCAGCTGACGAATAATGCATGCGACTTCAGAGATTTCGTTATTCGTGACACCAATTTCTTCACGAGCACCATGCCATCAAATTTAGCGCAAACCGTTTCTTGATGTATGTAACAATGAATCCTGTCTGTCGGTCGTTGCAATTTCCTGCTCTTTTACTATCAAGTAAATCTTTAATTGTTTCTGTATGGTACTGTAATGTCGTTTCATAGCAAATACGCAGTAGCCGCCGCTTAAGCGAACTGACAATTCTCATCCCTCTCTTCTGCCATTCCCATTCATTTTGAAGGATTCTATCCATCGCGAGACTGGCTCTTTTCGTACAAAAAGCCACTGGAGCTGTGAACGCCCTTCATACCGTGAACGAATAGCCAGTTGCAAACAGCGCTGACACCACGATCCTGCCGAACTCAGTGAGTTGTGCCGCACCGCAATGGTAAGTGAAATGTCGCTCCGTTTCGGGTGCTTCTGAGAATGACCGAGCAAAGCCGAGTCACAGGCTGGATTTTGGCCCCCACACACTGCTCATATGAAGTTTGGCACGCCATGGCCGGCCCTCTTCTACACACTTCCGTGTAGATGTGTCAAGTGTATATCGGCACTGCGAGTACGTGCGACAGTACGCGGCCAAGTGCACACCAGGGTGTAAGGAGAAGTCTTCGATACTAGTACGTGTACTCGAAAACAACCACTTCGTCCGATTTCAAGAATCTCTGTCAAAAAATGGTTCAAATGGCTCTAAGCGCTATGGGACTTAACATCTGAGGTCATCAGTCCCCTAGAACTTAGAACTACTTAAACCTAACTAACCTAAGGAATCACAAACATCCATTCCCGAGGCAGGATTCGAACCTGCGACCGCAGCAGCAGCGCGGTTCCCTACTGAAGCGCCTAGAACCGCTCGGCCACACCGGCCGGCGAATCTCTGTCCTCAAGGCTCAGTTCAACAAGGAATGCATGAAATAGGTGACAGATGTTACTCCTTTTAGGATGAGTTTAGGATTTGCGCAATCTACAGTAATCTTCTCTAAACGCTTCACGAGTAGCCTAAAGTCGCTGCTCTCCTATTCTCCATTTGTTGTCTCTGGTTCCTGCCAACTGTCTTGTTTGGTTGGTTGGTTTGGGGGAAGGGACCAAACAGTGAGGTCATCGGAAACATCGGATTAGGGAAGAACGGGGAAGGAAGTTGGCAGTTCCTTTCAAAGGAACCATCCCTGCATTTGCCCGCAGCGATTTAGGGAAATCACGGAGAACCTGAACCAGGATGTCCGGACGCGGGTTTGAACCATCGTCCTCCCGAATGCGAGTACAGTGTGATAACCACTGCACCACCTCGCTCGGTCCAACTACCTTGAACGACCACTGAGCACTACTACTTTTCGAATAACTGGTCACAGCTCTTTCTTCTTCTGTATTTATCTCTTCGATGGTAGTATCAACGTCGCTTGCATTCTACGTGTAACTCTGCTGTTCTGTTCGGGTCTATATGATCCGAGATGATTAAAAATTTCTTTCTTATTATTTAAATATCAAAATAAATTCATGAAATTTGGTGACTTTGTTTGCAAACGCAAGGGCATATGCGGATGAAAAGTTTTAAAATATTTTAGTCATCTGGTCAAAAACGTTAAGATTTACGTATGAAATGTTCAGGTGGTATGACACGACATTAATATGATTAGTCTAAAGTCAAATACTTTCTTGTTCTCTCATATTTTATAGTTGTAATGACTTTCGTTGTTCATAGTTACTCTCAAAATTCAACTAGTCAACAAAGGCGCTGCGTTAACAACAATGGATTTGTCATAACGACTTGACAACTGTTCGATTTATCCATTATTTATGCTCAGTTTGTGTTTACTATCATTTGTGATCAGTCTGAATTATGACATAATGGCGATTACGTCATTCACTAACGCTGAGTTGGAAGAATTAGTAAATAGCTCAGCAGACGAAGGATTACGTTCCGATTTCGAAGTTCATCTCAGTAACGCATCTAAAAGTGAGTGTTATGACGACATTGTCGATAGTCCACAGCCTGTTCACAGTAGTGTACACACTTCTGTTCCTAAAAAAGGGAACATAGAACGGCACTTGCAACCACCAGCACAATGATGGCCTACCTGCTTCGAACGTCATCAGGAATACCCCGGGATTTAGCAGGTATGCAAGCAGCAGGAAACTGATGTAAAAAGTTGATTTGAAGTATTATTTTCTACAGTACTTCAGAATGAAATAATAAAGATGTCAGGTACTAGGCTACGAGTTTATGCTAAAAATCGTACAAAAGTTGATGATTCTCTTTCTCACGCGTACTTAGGACTCCTATTCCTTGTGGGTGAATATCACTCACATGGAGAATCTACAAAAAGTTTCTGGGATCGTATTCTGGGTGGAACATATTTCGAACAAGCGTGACCCTAGACACGTTCTGTAAAATATCACGCGTCTTGGGACTTGACAAGAAATCCACATGAGATGAAAGACGGCATACTGATAAATTCGCAGTATCTGGGAGAAGTGGTTAGAAGTCCTTCCTGAACTGTATACTCCAGGCGAAAACGTGACCGTCAACGAGCAGCTGTTAGCACGTAGAGGTCGCTGTCCTTTCAAGCAGTACATGCCAAGAAAATCGACAAAATATGGGGTTATTATATGGACCCTGTGTGACTGCAAATCTTCATATGTACTGAAAGCCCAAATTTATACAGAAAATGAGGGTGGAGCGGCACCAAAAAAAAAAAAAAAAAATCAGGGAATGGGAACAGTCGTAGATCTTACCTCTGATTTGCGAGGTCAGAATGTAACCTGTAAAATTATTTTTACGTCATACGATTTGGAGCAGCCGTTCCTGAAAAAGAGACTGATTTATTTTTTTTTATTTTATTTATTTATTTATTTATTTATTGTTCCGTGGGACCACATTTAGGAGAAGTCTCCATGGTCATGGAACGAGTCAATACATGAAATTATAACACGATTGTAGAAACACATAAAATGAAACAAGTCGTTAGTTTAAATAAAGAAAATCAAGAATGTAACACTGGAATTTGCTTAATTTTTTATCTCTTCCAGGAGCTCCTCGACAGAATAGAAGGAGTGAGCCATGAGGAAACTCTTCAGTTTAGACTTAAAAGTGTTTGGGCTACTGCTAAGATTTTTGAGTTCTTGTGGTAGCTTATTGAAAATGGATGCAGCAGAATACTGCACTCCTTTCTGCACAAGAGTCAAGGAAGTGCATTCCACATGCAGATTTGATTTCTGCCTAGTATTAACTGAGTGAAAGCTGCTAACTCTTGGGAATAAGCTAATATTGCTAACAACAAACGACATTAAAGAAAATACATACTGTGAGGGCAATGTCAAAATTCCCAGACTATTGAATAGGGGTCGACAAGAGGTTTTCGAACTTACACCATACATAGCTCGAACAGCCCGTTTTTGAGCCAAAAATACCCTTTTTGAATCAGAAGAATTACCCCAAAAAATAATACCATATGACATAAGCGTATGAAAATATGCGAAGTATACTACTTTTCGTGTTGAAATGTCACTTATTTCAGATACTGTTCTAATGGTAAATAAAGCGGCATTTAGTTTCTGAACAAGATCCTGAACATGGGCTTTCCACAACAGCTTACTATCTATCCGTACGCCTAGGAACTTGAACTGTTCCGTCTCGCTTATAACATGCCCATTCTGTCTGATTAAAATGTCAGTTCTTGTTGAATTGTGGGTTAGAAACTGTAAAAACTGAGTCTTACTGTGATTTAGCATCAAATTATTTTCCACAAGCCACGAACTTACTTCATGAACTACATTATTTGATAATGTTTCAATATTACACACAAGATCCTTCACTACCAAGGTGGTGTCATCAGCAAACAGAAATATTTTTGAATCACCTGTAATACTAGAAGGCATATCATTTACATAAATAAGGAACAGCAGTGGCCCCAGCACCGACCCTTGGGGAACGCCCCATTTAACAGTGCCCCATTGGGACTGAACATCATTACCACTCTCAATATTGCGGAGGATTACCTTCTGCTTTCTGTTCTTAAAGTAGGAGGCGAACCAATTGTAAGCTACTCCCCTTACTCCATAATGTTCCAACTTCTGCAGTAATATTTTGTGGTCAACACAGTCAAAAGCCTTCGTTAAATCAAAGAAAACACCTAACGCTCTCAACCTTTTATTTAATCCGTCCAAAACCTCACAGAGAAAAGAGAATATAGCATTTTCAGTTGTTAAGCCATTTCTAAAACCAAACTGTACATTTGACAGCAAATTATGTGAATTTAAATGCTGCAGTAACCTTGTATATACAAGCCTCTCGATAACTTTAGCAAACACCGATGGCATAGAAATAGGTCTATAATTGTCAACATTATCCCTGTCTCCCTTTTTATAAAGTGGCTTCACTACCGAGTACTTTAATCGGTCAGGAAACCGACCACTGCTAAAGGAAAAGTTACAGATATGGCTAAGTACTGAGCTAATATACGTGGAACAATACTTCAGTATTCTGCTAGATACCCCGTCATATCCATGAGAGTTCTTGGTCTTTAGTGATTTAATTATTAACTCAATCTCCCTCTTGTCAGTATCATGGAGGAGCATTTCAGGTAACAGTCTCGGAACACTTTTTTCTAAGAGCGCTATATGATTCCCTGTTGGGACTAGGTTTCTATTTAGTTCACCTGCTATATTCAGAAAGTGATTATTAAGTACTGTACATATATGCGACTTATCAGCAACACGGACATCCCCACTACGCACTGATTCTATATCCTCGACCTGTCTCTGCAGACCAGCCACTTCCTTTACGACTGACCATATGGTTTTAATTTTATCCTGAGACTTAGCTATTCTATCTGCATACCACATACTTTTTGCCTTCCTAATAACTTTTTTAAGCACCTTACAATACTGTTTGTAATGGGCTGCTGCATTTAGATTTTGACTGTTTCTAACGTTTTGATATAATTGCCACTTTGTTCTACAAGATATTCTTATCCCTTTAGTCAGCCACCCAGGCTGCCTGTTTGTGCTAGTACCCTGTTTTAAACGTTCTAACGGAAAGCAACTTTCAAAGAGCACGAGAAAAGTCTTGAGGAAAGCATTATATTTATCGTCTACTGTATCAGCACTATAAACATCTTGCCAATCTTGTTCCTTGATAAGGTTTACAAAAGTCTGTACAGCAACTGGATCAGCTTTCCTAAAAAGTTGGTAACTATATTTAACATGTGTTGAAGCACAAAAATCTTTTAGACTTAAAATTTGTGCATCATGATCTGAAAGGCCATTCACCTTTTTGCTAACAGAATGCCCTTCTAATAATGACGAATGAACAAAAATATTGTCTATGGTTGTTCTACTGTTCCCTTGCACTCTCGTTGGAAAGAATACGGTTTGCATAAGATTATATGAATTAAGGAGGTCTACCAGCATCCTTTTCCTTGCACAATCACTTATACAATTAATATTGAAGTCACCACATATAACTAACTTTTTGTATTTCCTATAAAGTGAACCAAGAACCTCCTCTAGCTTTAGCAAAAATGTTGTGAAATCGGAGTCTGGGGATCTATAAATAACAACAGTAAGAAGTTTAGCTCCACTAAATTTAACCACACCTGCACAACATTCAAATACCTTTTCAGTGCAGTACTGTTAGGAACCATACATAAGCCGCGCGGGATTACCCGAGCGGTCAAGGGGCTGCAGTCTTGGTCTGTGCGGCTGGTCCCGGCGGAGGCTCGAGTCCTCCCTCGGGCGTGGGTGTGTGTGTTTGTCCTTAGGGTAATTTAGGTTAAGTATTGTGTAAGCTTAGGGACTGATGACCTTAGCAGTTAAGTCCCATAATATTTCACACACATTTGAACATTTTGAACCAAACGTAAACATAAGCTGGAGGTTCGACAAAATATGACCAATACGGTGGTTCATAGCTCTTCATTTTACTTCACAATTGACACTACGATGGTCAGTTATATTCCTAAGAGAAACAAGAATTTTGTGCTAATGAGCACTCTCCACCTGAGTGGAGAAATAAGTAGCAGGACTCATAAGAAGCCAAAAATGATTTTAGATTATATTTCAGCCAAAGGGACTGTAGACACACTCTGTCAGCTAACAGGTACATATACAACAGATAGCCCATGGTAGTTTTCTACGATATTCTTGATGCTGCTGCTTGTAATGCACATGCAGGACTTTGATTGACCCAAACTGGAAATGCAAGAAAATTGACTAGAAGGTGAATACTTTAGGAGGAACTTCGAAAGTCTCTGGTTGCAGAGCACATTGGATGGAGGAAGCATTTTCCAAGAAAAGAAGATTGAGGACGGTCAGGAGCATCCAAGACCCTGAAGGAATGACAGGTGTGAGTAAATCAGTAACAAGAAGAAACTGTACTAAACATGTACGCTGTAAGTTCTGTCCTCCAAGCAATGACACTGAAACGCACATGTTGTGTGGAAAGTGTAATAAACATGTATGCAAAACCACGTCACCTGCTTGTGTCCAAACTGCAGTGAGTAAGAAGGAAAGAAACTGATGTAGGCAGACGGACAGATGGTTGTTGAGAATGACATTTTGGTGAAAATACCTGTTGTTCCTAATACACCATACATGAATAATAACGTAATAAATTTTCTAAAGAAGTCCTGTGCATTATTATTACTATTATTATTATTATTATTATTATTATTATTACTATTATTATGATCGTTACGATCATTAACAAGATACTTTAATAAAACCACAATGTCGATGACTTATAACTGCACGAAAAATAGTGTGAGCAGAAGTTTTTTTCAGCACTTTATTATGTCGGATCGTATTGTATACTAAAAGTAAACAGAACAGCAGGGTTAACACATGGTATCCTAGTACCCTGCTCAACAAGCCCGATACACCAAGTGACTGACTCCTTTCAGTCACATGCAAGAGGTATGTAGAACCCAACGTTTCATCCTGTCGAACGAAACGCAATTTAAACTGCGTAGGACGCATAACACTGTCACATTGTCACTTGCTACTCTTGCGGTGGAGCCCTGATCGCACGGAAATAACAAAATAGCGTCGCACCGCACCCGGTGTCGAGTTTACAAGACGCGAGAATTCATTTCCGGCGCAGCTGCGTCGTTTGACGTAGCGCAGGTGACGGAGGCAGCTCCGGGCTGTGGGGCCCGCATCCACGCCTGTGCACTAACTGCGAACCCGCCCCCACTTCGCCCCCTTTACACAGATTTACGGCGGTGCCCTAACTCTGCCAGCAACGCCGGCATTAGGCGCAAGCCCCGGCTTTAAAGTAAGCCCCCTGCGCTCTCATGTTCCTGCTGCGACACACATCTGATGCCACTGTTATACTACCAGCCACGCATACTGCTTCCTCGCGGCATAATGGCTCTTATACCACGCTTCTCTGTCTTCTAGGCCTTTATTCACAATCAACTAAGTAAGGGACTCAAAAAAAGAAAAAAAAGAAAGAAGAAAGAGAGAGAAAGGAAGAAAGGGAGAGGCAGAGAGAGGGAAAAATGACTTAGCGACGGCGTACGAACTAAATTTTGGCGTGAGTACGTGTCAACACTTGGCGCCCGTAGCTGCAGGACAACATAGCCATGGTGCCAAGATCTACGAATTAATGCTTCTGATTGTATGCTGTATGTATGTCACATACTGGATTCAAATTGTAAAATTGTAAAGGAACAGGATGACACAATGAACGCATTTTGGCGACAGTACACGTTTCCAGAATATTTCCTCAAGAACAACAATTTTCCAATGAAGATTGAATCATTGTTAAATCATGCGTGTCCTCGGGAAATATAGTTGCAGCAGTGTCACCTTGCTTCCTGCATTTTTCGGTCCAAAAACGTAGCGAGGTCATGTTGGCTGGTACACTGAAGCTCCAAAGAAACAGGTATAGGAATGCTTATTGAAATACAGAGATATATAAACAGGCAGAATACGGCGCTGCGGTCGGCAACGCCTATATAAGACAGCAAGTGTCTGTCGCAGTTGTTAGATCGCTCACTGCTGCAACAATGGCAGGTTATCAAGAGTTAAGTGAGTTTGAACGTGATGTCATAGTCTGCGCACGAGCGATGGGACACAACGTCTCCGAGGTAGAGATGAAGTTGAGATTTTCTCGTACGACCATTTCAGGAGTGTACCGTGAATATCAGGAAGCCGGTAAAACATCAAATCTCCGACGTCGCTGCGGCCGGAAAAAGATCCTGCAAGAACAGGACTGAAGAGAATCGTTCAACGTGACGGAAGTGCATCCCTTCCGCAAATTGTTGTATATTTCATTGTTCGGTCATCAGCAAGTGTCTTTTTGCGAACCATTCAACGAAACATCATCGATATGGGCCTTCGGAGCCGATGGCTCACTCGTGTACCCTTGATGACTGAACGAGACAAAGCTTTACGCCTCGCCTAGGCCCGTCAACACCGACATTGCACTGTTGATCACTGGAAACAAGTTGCCCCGTCGGACGAGTCTGGTTTCAAATTGTATTGAGCGGATGGATTTGTACGGATATAGAGACAACCTCATGAATCCATGGACCCTGTATGTCAGCAGGGAACTGTTCAAGCAGCTGGAGGGTCTGTAATGGTGTGGGGCGTGTGCAAATCGAGTGATATTGGACCCCTGATATATCTAGGCACGACTCTGACAGGTGACACGTACATAACCATCCTGTCTGATCACCTACATCCATTGATGTGCATTTCGACGGACTTGGGCAATTCTAGCAGGACAATACGACCCCCACGCGTGCAGAATTGCTACAGAGTGGCTCCAGGAACACTCTTCTGAGTTTAAATACTTCCGCTGGTCACGAAACTCCCCAGAAATGAATATTATTGAGCATATCTGGGATGCCTTGCAATGCGCTGTTAAGATGAGATCTCCACTCCCTCGTACGCTTGCGGCTTTATGGACAGCCCTGCAGAATACATGATGTCAATTTCCTCCATCACTACTTCAGACATTAGTCGAATCCATTTGCTAACCAGTTGAGTAACGCAGTTTTAGCAGAATCCTTGACCTATCTTTCGAAAACTATCAAATTATCTTCTTCAGAAGGAGATTGTAACGCCTAGGAGTCGCACATTGGTTACTGATAGTTCAAGTAATACAGAAACGGCAAATGTGGATAAAATACTACAAGCCAAGAGCACACACGTACTTGTTACATGTAGTGTTGAAAATACACGTTAGAATAAAGCCATTTTAGTCTTTTCAAGTGAAAATTCAGCTCAAAAGCAACAACATCAGTCATGGTAATCAGGTAACATCAGAGTGAACTTCACGGATAACACGTGTAAAGTGAATAGCGTACTAGGCACTTAAAGTAACTTACATACAGAGGGCGCTGTGGGTATGTGCGAAAGAAATACTCAAAAGAGCATTGTAAGTGGCTCACGTAAGATCAGTTGACAAATAAAAAACTGAACGTGTTAGGTGCGAATAATGATGCTAATTAGCTTATGTCCGATAGTTGACAAATAAAAATAGTGCGTGATTATGGAACACAGTAAGTCTACCTTCATCAGTGCACTCTAGCACATAAAATATTTTACTACAATCAAATAATGCTGATAAAATTACTCAGGAACCCTTGCTTTAGTCTTTGGAACGCAAATATTCTATAAAAGCGTAGCTTTGTCAAAACAATTACAAGCGCAACTGATAAACCATACTTCCCTAGCAATATAGACTGTTGCTTCCAGTAGATAAGGTGTAGAAGTCAATAAACGTTAGGTTCTCATAAAGCTCTAAAAAGTAAAATAAAGACATGACGTCTTAAAACAGCTGTGAGTATTAGATTCCATTTTTGCGATGTGACAGGTGGACTGTAAAACAAACATCTAATGCTGGATAAGTGACTGAGGAAAATGACGTCCACGACACGGTATGCGCCGTCGGTAGACAGCCTTTATGCGGCTGTAATAAGAGCATAAAACTGGCGAGCAAATTCCTATTTCTGAACTGCAGTTGTTCATTCACGTAGATAATTTTGTGTTTATCGAGAGGTAGGACAAGGGTTATAATAAATCAGTGTTACGCAATTGGTTGGCTTATTTCTCATCCTTTCGAAGATTATAACTTTATAACATTTCAGTGACGTCACTCGCCACAGTTGCCAGAAACTTGAAGAACTGCATACTTGCCATCAGCTGTACGAATTATTCTTAATTCTCTACCGCTTTCGATCTTATCGACCATAATCACAGAAAGAGAAAGCGGTACATCAGATGTATATGCAATTCATCCTTTCTTAGACGAATTGAAAAGCTTCAAACTTACAAGATGCAAGAATTTCCGTGTATCTAAAGGAAAGAAAAATTGGATTTTCATTATGATGTACTGCATTGTCTTCCTGTGATTATGATCGATGCGACGGAAACTGATAAGGAATAAAGAATAATTCGTACAACTGATGGCTAAAATGCAATTCTTAATGTAATTTTATGATTCTGTTGGCGAAGCGATAACTGAAGCAACGTCACATTTCGGCGATAACATTATATGTTTACATAGGACTCCTAAAAATGTTGCGAAAAGTTCGCTACCAATGTTTTCATTACACATTTAACGTAACAGACATACGAAAGAGCTACTTTGAGAAGAAGAGGATGGTACAGAAGAATTCGTGTCGGGCCGCATCAAACCAGTCAAAAGGCTTTGACAAAAACGAAAGAAAGATACACTTTGAGAGCAGCACTGAGCTTTATTTTAATCTCCTATATTTTTTACTGAAAGATATTTTTGACAGGAACATACTCAGGTATAAAGTTACTTACAAGAAACGAGCAGGACGTCAGATTGTTTCCAGAAATGTAATGCGACGGTCTAAGGATAATCTGTTACTATGACTTCGCGGCTGATTATAACAATATTTAAGAATCATACCTATTTTAGGTGCATCGGTTTGCCAAGTTCAATGTCTGACGTTAGTGCGCGGTACGCCAGCATTTGCCTGTACTTTGGCTGTGATGTTTCCTCACAGTTCACAGGCTGTCGAAGTGGCTTGCCACCATCCTTTTCTCGAGCCGAGGCAGCTAGCAGGTAGCAGTCAGAAAGTGCCGGGATTGCAGGTAGAGCCCGCCTCCTTTGTCGGCCAGCTGATTCCTCGGCACCCCTCGCGAACCGCCGCTGCCTTCGCTATTGGTCTATAAATCCCCTCGCCTTCATCCAATAAGGCTTTGTTGGCCGGCCGTTCTCAGCTGCGATAAGGCGTTCGCCGCGACCCGGGGTTCCTCCGGTCTCCACCGACTCTGCCGGCCATAGGAAACTTCTTTCTTCTCGACCCTCTGGAAGCGCGTTTCCACCATTTGAGAGGTTCACATTTCCTGTTCAATATCCTGCTTCCTAATGTCAAAGCGTTATCGCACTAACAATCTCAGAATTGTAAAGCTAGAGTTCCATTGTAAATAGGATACTGCGGTACTCTATGGCTACCGCCGGTGGGGTAGAAAGGAACATGGTACACGAACTGCAGTTACTCCCCTACGTGTAATCTATTTTTCTCTACATTCACGCCTCTGCTATTTAGACCTATACCTTTAAGGGGAGGTTGACTATCTTTTGGTTCAAAAAATTGATATTTTTAAAATTGCATTTTTGGCTCCATAAAAGTGTTTAGAATCCACTCATGAAACGGTTTTTCCGAAAACGGAAAGGAAATGTTTGTTACTCGCGGTTGAACAAAAAAATGCTCCGGCTTGAAATCGGCCTTTTTCACGCACCAGTTCAAAATGGTTCAAATGGCTCTGAGCACTATGGGACTCAACTGCTGAGGTCATTAGTCCCCTAGAACTTAGAACTAGTTAAACCTAACTAACCTAAGGACATCACAAACATCCATGCCCGAGGCAGGATTCGAACCTGCGACCATAGCGGTCTTGCGGTTCCAGACTGCAGCGCCTTTAACCGCACGGCCACTTCGGCCGGCTCACGCACCAGTGTTTTTCTTTCGGAGGACGAGTTGTTGTACCAGTGCTTGGGAGGAAACATACAAAATTCAAATGAAAGGTTGAACGCGTGTGTTTGGAAGTTTGCCCCCAAGCATTTGCATTCTGGTGCGAAGACTGTGGAGATTGCAACCTTCCTGGCAGTGAGCAGCTTCAACGAAGGGTATACAGCAATTCTGAAGACCATGACAACGATGGACATCACCCTGGGACAAGTATTCGGACAACCACCCGATTCAAGCGGCCCAAAACCACTTGTCACCGGCCGTATGGGCGGTTCTGGAGCAGCGCAGGATGGCCCAGATCGAGCAGAACGCCCTCTGTGAGGAAGAGGAAGGACTAGTTTATGGACCAGGAATAGCAGATTGAACGTACGTTGCATAATATTGCATTTATATGTAGTCAAAACTTCAAACGCGTTTTTCTCGAAATGATGTTCTTTTATCGCGCGGTGTGGTAAAGTCAAATCTACTGAGCCGATTGGCATGATCCTTTGTTTTCGCCAAAGCTAACTAAATTGTCTAGGAGTTGTACCACTTTTATTCCGATCCATCAACTATAAATATTTTTACTTGGCCGACGAAGTCGAAAAATCTATGAAAAAAACCCTATTTTTTTCAAATGGCCGCCATTTTGTTTCCAATGGTCCAAATAACTTACGCGAGGTCCAACTCCTAAAGAATCTTATATACTTTGCTAATGTCAACTCAATTCTGATTTCAGACGAGCCGGCTGACCCGTGACATAACGCGCCTCGATGTCTACATCGAAATATGGTTTCGTTCCGACGGCACTTCCGCCTTTGCTCTTTTACATTTCCTGTCGGAAAAATTCCAGTTTGTAGAGGAAATACCAGTAAACATTTTGACAAAATTTGACATTGATATTCATAACACATAGGAAGAAAAAAATTGTCAAAGAACATCCGTTTTCTGGCCAAAGATAGTAAACCTCCCCTTAACTACTCTCTGGTATTTTCTGTGCAAATCTCAACCGCTTACTGTATGTTGGGATTCATGGTACAGTGATTTTAATTGATAATAACGACCCGACATACACTACGTATTTACTGGTTCTACACGGAACTTGAAACTCTAATTAATTTAGCAATGCGACGGATAACGCTCACTATACCTGGAACTCACTCACTCAGTAGACACGGCGGTAACCGTTGGATTTTATGACCACAATGAAGCTACTCTTGGGCTCTGTCCCATTAAATCTTAAATTATTCCACTTGCAGTCTCTCAATTTATACTTGAAATTAATCTTCTTAGTGGGTTTGAACACAGGTTTTACTGAATGAGAAAAGGAAGTGGTGATCTGGTTATATGGACAGCAAAAACCTGATTCTCTACAATTACCTGCTTTTATTATTCTAAATTACAGACTTCAATAAGGGGTTATTTAATATTGATTCTCGGTATGGAAACATCATTTCAAATAATGACAACAGTTTAGACTTTTCCCTTATTTGTTCTCCTACTTACAAAAGAAACTCAGTCACTATAAGGTAGAGGAGTGGATTAACTTCAGTGTTGTTCATCAGGCAGCATGAAACATGGCATTCACGCACAGGCATGTAAAACTACAAGGAAGGGGGTCGGAGGGGCGGTAGTGGTTGGTATTCCGACTAACTGGGCCAGAGAATGCACAGTTATATTTTACACTATCAGGATGTATACTGTATCTGATATCTTTCTCGTTGAGCAAGTTTAAATGCGAAGTTTAAAATCTGACATCCATTAACAAAATTTATTAATGGGTTTGCATTCGCTCTGCATGACGTTGACACCTGACCACGAATAGGTTATCCACAACAAATGCTCAAGTGGAAGTCAACACTTCTCTTACCGTGCGCTACGTACCCCATTATGACAAAAATATGATGCTAATACATGTGAAATTCGGTGGTTGGTTGGACTGAGGCTAACTTGTAATACCTAAGGTGTGGGTTCGGTTCCCGCTGGGGTATCAGTTTTTAACAGGCACAAACATACCTCTCCACCTCCAGGAACGCCGAATACATAACACAGGACTGTTCTGCGCTTTCAAAACAACATAATACATGTCCATTCGCTACTCACTGCAGCAGAGTTGGATTAGTTTTTGCCTGCTTGCAGAATCTCTGCTTCTAGTAAACTTTATTAATGTTATTGTAGTTCACGAACCGAAAATCTTGAGAGGTCAAGACAGTCATTTCTCATTTTCAGTGACCTTAAGATTTTGAAAATTTTGGCACCGAACTGGGATTAGTGCTCCAATTCCAATTTCTCTATGTATTTTGTGAGTGTGTGGGTTTTATTTTGCCAAGTTGCACAATGGATTGATCCAACAAGTACCCTTTAGTTCCTGCAAGAAATAATTTCCACCTCACACTACTACAGAAGTCAGACAGAAGTTCCTAATGTATCAACAAGAACTGCTTGAAAAACAATCAGCAAGAATTATCTTCTGGAGTCGTCTGCTGTAAGGAAAAGACACAAAAATATTCTATATTCTTACGTAAGTAGTGGATTACTTGGGTACTGGAGTACTGCTAATTAGTGTAAGAAAAACATTAAACGAACGAAAAATATTATTTATTGCAAAAAAATTCTGAGAAATCAAGTGAAACGTTTTCTTATAAATTAGTAAATTTCCGGGTTGTTTTTGGAACAGTAGATTGCCTCTTATGGATAGGAATGCTATTAATTTACAAAGTATGGAAAGGTCCTTTCTCCATTTTCTTTAAGAATGTTATTTACTCGGCAGAATGGCTGAGAGCCGCACCTACACAAATTGAATAACTTTTCTAGGTATGGTCAAGGCTATCACGTGAGAAATGTAATGGAGTGTACGGATATGGAGGACAGTTGGGGCTCGCATATGCTGTAGTGGACAATACCGTGAGCTGCAACGACTGCTGCCTGCGTCGATTGCTGCTGACAAATAACACAACTATCTATCTAGATTGATCTTCGCCAATAAAATTCTCCCTATGCCTTGATGAAGTCAAGGACTCCTATCCGCCCCTAGACTAACTATTGGCGTGGCACACCGGTCAGATAACCAGTCCACCGTGATGCCACTCAATATTCGCTTGCAGGCGTTTAACTAGTACTCTGTCCGTGTTCACACCGCACAATAAGTGTGGTGGCCAACACAGTGAACAATGCTTAATCATGAGCAACTCCGATTCACTAACGACAGAGGTGCTCTCCCAGTGAAGTACTGAGGAGAGACTTTGTTCCTCGCTCTTTGCATACACGTACGAGCACACTCGCTCTCATTACGTGTTCCCACTCCAAGAGCGACAATGGAATGGCCCCTTTTTCTGGAAAAGTTGCAAGGGTATACCATTTGCTGTATTCCCTCACTCCTCTGGCTCTTTGCGTCAGAAATATTCTGCCACTCAGCGTTACCATTTTAAATGGGAGAATGACGTTTCGTTTAAGTCGACCAGTGTGGAAACATGTAGCATCTCCGTTAGTCATATACTGTCCTCCTGTGAGAACTCCGTAACAACACAGTCGGTCCATCAAAAAATGCATCTTCTGGGTGCTCCTACACAATGTAGCAGAAATTGCTTTTAAGTCGAACACGGGCTTGTTATCCTTTTACCCTGGAAAAAGGTGTCCTCTCTCTGAACGGTTGTTATGGCCAAAGTAGCTGTGCGCCGACCCACTCCTCTGAAGGGATGGGCCTCCCAGCGGGCCGGCTGCCTCCCTAGAGCGAAAATTCCTGTGGCCGACATGTTGTGTATGCCAGGCTCGACTTTTTCAATCTCGGTGCTCACTTCCGATTTACTTATTAGATTTGCATATCGGTTACATGAATTAATACAAAACTGACTCTACCTTATCGAATTTGGGTTCGAATGAAGCGTCTTGATGTGCAGAATACGATTGTGAGAATGGAATATGTGAGAAATGAAGGTAAGGAGACCATGCCACCTTATAATTTGAATCCTTCGTGATGATACTGTCCCATCATTTCGTTGTTTCCTCACGATACCAAACTCCTCTAGATGTCTACGAATGACACAATCCTATCCACTAGTGAAAGGGAATTTGACAGTTGACACGTCTTCGTGTGGGATCAAGAACGGCAATTTGTGCGGGGTTGGACTCCCAGGCAGCACAGATCTATTCGTTGTGTTACCTCTAGCTTAATATGTGCACATCTCGCTACTGATGAAGGAACAATAAATATTTAATGTCTATTCATAGCTATAAGACAATAGTGAAAGGTCCCGTGTTTGTATCACTGTCAGGCAAAAATAATTTGTGTTGTCATTTCACGTTATAATATCACTCTATTGGTGAACATATTTAATATCTGATATTTGATTATGGTTAGGTAGCAATTCATATGGTTCTGGGTTCTACTCCCCATCCATCACCACAACTTTGCTCATGGGGTTACCTGTGCAGTGCTATTCGTATCGTCATTTATTCGGACATCCGGCTTGTAAAATGATACTCATGAACACGTCGATATCTTTCATCTATTTATGTGTAGTCGAGTCTTTGTCACACAGAAAGTGGGTTCAAATTCGGATCACGAACAACAACTTGTCATGCCATTTAATGAGTGTGATAAGACATTTGCAGAGTCACTTATTGTGATGTAGTACTGCAAAAGATTTTGCTTCAGCACATGTCAGGCTTTAAAATCATACGACATGTAACATGTCATCATCAAAACATGTACATATATACATGTCGGAGCATTTTAAATTCTGACATGTGCTGAAATCTTTCGCAGTACCACCTGAAAATGGCCCAAAGGCCGAGAGGCCGAAATTGCAATTGTGAAACAAATAATTTCTGCAGTCAACAGCCCGTATGACGTCCTTAAATAAATTCTACATGGCTGTGAACTCCGGTCATGAGAAATTAATTAATGAATTTGGCTTTCATGGGTTATTATTAAATACGAAGAGACTTAAAGAAACCAATTGAACGAGCATGGGGTATGTAACACACAATGGTGGGAACACATGCATGCTGATGGCATTCAGAAAGGCAACTCACCGGAAATTACTCAATTTTTTGACATGGCTGAGGGCCACCAAAATCATTATATCATAATGCAAGAAATGAAACAACACCTGAATCACTCCCGAAACGGTACTACATGAATTACTACCATTCACATGGTCAGATCTCGCCAGAAACAAGTTGAACGAAAATTCTTACAAATAGAGTATCAAATTTCTCACAATCAGTTTTAGAAAACATTAAGACACTTTAACAGTCTGATACCTTGCTTGGACTTGGAACACATTTCACCCACCCATATGTTGAGCGCTATAGCTACAGTACAAGTCACAAAGAACCTACCCAAAGTTCATTACATAAACACATAAAAATACTCTGACCCAGCTTCTATTTTCTTTAGCAAACATGTAGCATGGTCAAACCCCAGCAAAACTTTGATTTCTACTTTTAATCGTCACTTTCAGAACTGGTACGAACATTTGCTCATGGCCACGTTACAAAGAAAGTAGGATAAAGTTAAACTTTATTCTACAAAAACTCACTTTGATGTACGCTCTTTCCAAATTTTAAGTTTTCCCTTTTTTGTGTGTATAATTTCATCCAGATATTTTAATGTCTGCCTTCTTGACGTTGCCATATTTTTTTAAAAATTGTTTGTGATTTTCTTTCATAGGTCACGTATTCTGTATTTCAAATGGTATTTATGCACGTTCCTTTTCACCTGTCTCCTTACGAAGCTCTAGTCTTTACTTTGCATTCTCTAAACTTCTATCTATCTTTCACAAGATCATCTGCAAATCGCAAACAGTTAACTGATTCTTTCGAGCTACCTACATTTATGTGGTTACTACTTTTTGTTTGTTTTTCCCATTTTCCATTCTCTTATAACCCTTTTTGCTCACAACATTATAATAGTGGCAACAGACTGTCTCCTCAATTGACTCGTGATACAATTTAGAAGGTACTAGAAGAATTTCCAATAACTTTTGATGATGTGTTTGTAAGCCTTTGTTTAGTTATTTCCAGAGTTTCCATACCTACTTAAAAAAAAAAAAAACCTTCAAGATTTTCGGGAGGCAGTCTCTGTCTATCGGATCCTAAGCCTTTTGAAAATCAACAAGAATTAGCATGACCTTTTAATTTGATGTTTTCATAAATTTAATTCTTTAATTAAGGTCTAAAATTTGCTGTAGACAAGATCTGTTACTCCTAAATCCAACTTGATACTCTCCATTTTGTTTCTCTAACTGAATATTTAATATTTCCAGGAGAGATTTAGTATTGTGAGGATAATAACGAAATTCCTCTGTAGTTATTTATTAGTGTTTTGTCCCCTTTTTTGTGAAATGGGTCATTTAACGCAACCTTCCAGTTTTCTAGAATTTTTTCAGTGTACCATCTCTAATCTAGTTTTTCTTTTATAATAGGAAAGACTTATATCTCCAACAGCTTTTAGAATTTCAGCGTGAGGCCGTCTCCACCCAGGGTTTTGTTTGAATTGTTTGATGTAAGTGTTGTGGCTTTCGTCGGTGCTCTTTTAACAAAACTAGCACGGCGGCAAAAGGGTGTTAATGTCTACTTGACTTCCCATTCCCAATTAACATTTACATTTAACCTTACCTACTAATCTTCTGCTGTCTTGACCGTGGGCAGAATCGGACCTCATCTCTTCTAGCAACAGGGGGGTTCTACATACCAGAATTGGACAGATCAGATCAAATCTTGGTCTTATTTCCTAAAACACACACATGGAAATGCAGTCTGTTACAATTAAGATATGGGATACTACATACATAGGAACAGCACAAACCTGGCACAGAGAATGTCTTGCTGCAGAACAAGACGAAAGGAACAATTACTCAGTATAAATGAGCGTTCTATAAACTCGTCCAGCCCTCGATTAGAGAGAGAGAGAGAGAGAAAGAGAGAGAGGGAGAGAGAGAGAGTGAGTGTACACTGAGAGATACATACTAATGGTTATATCCTCGAGAAACAATAAACTGAAGCCCAGGCAGCAGCAGTTCAAAGTGGTGTCACTCAAGCATGCTTACTTCGTCGCGCTTACCGATAAATATTCAAACCGTTGCATTTCTATTGGTTCGCGACTGAAATGATCTTGGTTACATTACCATTAATACGAAACGGTCCTTACCAAAGTTCTAAGGCTCACGTCTTCTACTGCGAATAGTGAGCAAGCACGAAGACATACAAATAGCGGCAAATTCTGAGCTACTGAGCTTCACTACAAGCAACTGAGGACGAGAGGGCCTATCTTTCAGTTTAGTTACCGAGAGTATCGCAATCCAGCAAGCGTCTTCTCGCAGGAAGAGGATCCTGTGGTCAACATAACAAGGGTGACAGCTATTTTTTGTTCCAGCCCGCAAGGTCCGGTTTCATGGTTCCGAAATTAGCTTCTCTGCAGTGGTGGCAACTCGTCGAAAGGGTAGCGCCATATTGGTCTCCCTCCGTCACGACAGAGCCGTGGCCTGGAATTCAAAATAACGGCTCGAACAGCCCTTGCGGCTGTTCACCAATTGCAAATTAATAAGACATTTAAAGCTAGGCTCGGAAAATTACTCCGCTCCCACCAGGTAATAGTCCTCTGATTGGGCAATCCGGAGGTGATATCTAACTCTCGGGGAAAATTAGGTTAATATGACTTAGTTAACGGTTAACTTCATTGACTTTCTGAATATTAATCAAATCGATCTTTGTGATATGTCAAATGATTCGAAAATTTGCCTGTGGTTTGAATCTACCGTCAGAAAAGTAAAGTGTATTCTAATGTTTTATTTTGTCCATGTTGGATTTTCATTATAAGGAAACACATCAAGTGTATAACTCATGTGCACTGCTCAACACGCATTTTAAGGACATTGTGACGTTTGCCACTCGAGCTCGAAAACCACGTGGACCACAACAAAACAAATCTCCATCTACTGGAACGTATTGTGGAGCAGACGTCCTGCTGTTGCTCAAAAGATCTATGTAACGAAAACATCAGCCGTATGAAGATGGTCAGGGTAGCATGAATCCGGTAATGGCGCTAAAATAAAACATTAAAAAGTATTCGTGGCTCGTTGTGTCATTCACCAACTAAAATGTATTTTGTTATGGCGCTCTCTCATTGTCAGAAAGGCTAGACAGGTTTGCCGTCGTTCCTGCTACACAGCTTTCGGTATGCTATAGAAAAGTCCTTGCTCTACGATGTAACTTTTAATCCTATCGATGCTTCATTTATATAGTCTATACAAAAGTATCAGATTGACATCGCAAATTTATACGTGTAACCTAATACATGTGGCCTAAATGGAGTGGCTGAACGTATTTAAATGAATTACGGAAGTGGAATCAATTGCTCGTGACACTCACCATGCCAAGGGGTGACAGGCTTCATAACACTTTTTTATGTTATTTGGCCCACATGCATTGTAAAATAGAATTACTCCAGTGGCTTGTACTAGTTTCGTAAATAAAACCACACGGAATAGCCACTTATGCTACGGCCGCGAACGACCTATTTGTGTGGCGCCTAACGTGATACCAGCAGTGATGCAGATTATTAAATTAATAAGGGGCCATAGCGATATGAAGGTCAGCATCAAAAATTCAGCATTTAATCGTTCACTCTAATTGCATTAAGTGCCCACAAATGACAATATTTAGTAAGCAAGATTAAACAAAATTCATCACTTTTTCTAGTATGGTGTAATCGGCACCTTTCAGTATAACACCAAATTAAATGGTAATTTAATCCTTAGGAGTTTGCAGGAAAGCGAAACGCATACAGCCACCACACTAGAGCGAACGTTATCTTTAGGACAATTTGGATAAGTGTCACCTGCAAGTTTTGGCGACGGTTAGTACAAAACACACTTCAGTACCACATTTCGTAACAACCTGCGTTGTACTTGAAGCTGAAAGCCAGATTAGCTGCATTGTAATGATGTACCTCAGCTGATCAGCATACACAGCTGCACTGCACCTGAGTCCCAAACAGACTTACACTGCGTCGCGACTCCGGTGGTGAGCGGAAAGACAGCACTAATTAAGGTTTTACTGCCTTCAACTGCGACCGATAAAATGCCTCAGAGATTCTTAATTCAGCATGATTTCTAGGCTGATTTTTGAAGTGTATGCAATGATCTTAAGATAAAATGACGTGCATATATCTACAAACCTTGAGAAATTTGTGTTAGTTATCTTGTGAACCGGATGATACAAAACGAGCTGCCCTCCTGTGAACTTTTTCGATGTCCTTCGTCAATCCTGTGTGGTAAGGATCCCATCCCGCCAACAGTACTCTAGCGAGGAACGGACAAGTGTACTCTTTAGTGGATTTACTGCATTGTCTAAGTGCTCTGCCAGTAAAACGCAATCTTTAATTCGTTTTCTCCACAACAATATCTAAGTGACTGTTCCTTTAAGTTGTTCGTAATTGTTATCCACAGTGGTTTAGTTGAATCGATGAATTTGGATTTTAATTTATAACTTTTAGGTCAATACTAACGGCAGGGTTACCAGTTCCGCCTTATCAGCTAACTTAATTTCAGCCAGGTGAACCAATGTTTTCCCTTTATAAGGTGTTTTTCCTGTACCCTCCCCCCCCCCCCCCCTCATGTCAGGCGGGGTTGGAACAGGCCTTGGCTATGATTATGATTATTATTATTATTTATTTATTTTCCGTTATTGGGCAATTCGGCTACCATGTCATTTTAAAGCTTGTAATGTACCCTCTCTCCGTTATTGTTTTTGTTATTTTTGTTATTGTAGTTGTAGAGATATGAAATTATTGTAGCGGTTTGCTTAGTCAGCCGTACTTTGGAATTTTTTGACATTAAATGGAGCCTAGAACTTGCGTAATAAATACGTCGCGTGAAGTGCGATTTGCGGTATAAACAAAAATTAATTGCGGAGATGCAATCCACAGAATATTAACAGAAAAACTTTAGAACAATGCGCACTACTGACTAGACACATTCAGAGGGTACGTACATTCGCGTACGAGTGGTTGCGATCTGATGAGAAAGATGTAACTTAATTTTGTGTGTGTAAAATAATTACGTCGTAACACACTCGGAGATTGCGAACGTACAATCAGGGTAGAGGCACGTACTTTCTATCATTCCCCGTGGCCTGGGTAAAAGAATTGCAATTATTTAAATTTAACAATATTTCTTTTTCAATCCGACTCCTATTTTTATACGAAAAGGAAGATTGCAGGTTCTGAATGTCTCGGCAAAAACACATCGAAATTAATCTTAGCGGCCACCAAGCGAAAGTAGTGAGCACAATCACGTACCTCTATTGTTGAGCAGCGCCGTCGTAAAGATCGTCGCCTCCATCTATAATTCGCCTTCTCGGATTAGCAGAATAATTTGTACTCCACCGGTATGGGATTTAGGCTTGATCTTGACAGTAATTATAAAACACATTTTTCATCATTTAACACCTTCGTTTAACACACACATAGACATGAAACTATACAGTACGTCTTTACCCCAGCACATCAGAACAAAAAGGTAGTTAATACTAGAAGTAATAAAAGAATCTCGAAATTACTCCTTTGTCTCTCAATGATAAAAAAGTTTTTTAGAGTATTCCTCTGGTATGACAGTCGAGCAAATTTTCTTCTTGTATCTTTGAGATTAAATTACAACATTTTTTAGTTTCTTTTCAAGCTGTAGCTGCAGTGAACAGACCGCAATTGCAAACAAGCTTGAGAAAGCAGAAAAACATTACATAAACAACAATAAAGCGACAAAAATTGATTGGTGCACCAGGAAATTGAATTAGTGAAACTTACTTGACGAACATGAGGGGCAGAAACTACCAAGCTATCCAGCCACCAGCATATTGCGGGTAAACGAAAGTAGTTATGCCAACAGTCGGTATAAAGAAACCTTTAAAAGTAGTAGCTGAAACAAGAAACTTGCCCAGGGCGAGTCAACTGTCAAAGATAAGCTGTCATAGCACCGGAAATCGTCCAACAAATAATAAACTGTGCGGACTTTAAGGCTTTCTTCTCGTCTATCAACACAACGATTGCTGTTGCAAAGCTGGGAAGTGGTAGTTCAAAGTTCGTGACATATCTCGTTACTAAAACAACGAAATGGTTCAAATGGCTCTGAGCACTATGGGACTTAACATCTATGGTCATCAGTCCCCTAGAACTTAGAACTACTTAAACCTAACTAACCTAAGGACATCACACAACACCCAGTCATCAAGAGGCAGAGAAAATTCCTGACCCCGCCGGGAATCGAACCCGGGAACCCGGGCTCGGGAAGCGAGAACGCTACCGCACGACCACGAGCTGCGTACTAAAACAACGAACAAAGATGTTCGTACTACTCTGTTATTCAAGGAATCAAATTACAGTCGATGTTCGCAACGAAGTTTCTTAAGCATCTATTGTGTAAGCATGTCACACAGATACTCACAAATCTGCAGACATGATACTAGGCAAGATATTTCAATCCACATAAGCAATATTCACACCATAAAAACATCGTAATCAGCTTGGCTTCACTCATAATAACGTAGCTGGAGCAAAATAATCTTCTCCATTATAATCAGCATGGGAGGAAAGCAACGGAAGAAGATTTGGTCTCAACGTCTCGTCGATGGTCGTGTTATTGGAGACCGAGCACGGACTCGGATTGAAGAAGAAGCAGTGGGAAACTTCCATACGGATGGCTGTACTGAAATCTGAATCTCGCCTCTCCCATGCCTTAACCAGTTTTCCACCACCCCTCGATCGCTTCGGAACTTTATCCTCAACAAAAACTTTGACGCAAACCGAAGTTATTTAGAGTTTTATCCGGAGAAGTGCGATAGAACATCTGTTTTTGATGTTACGCACGTTACTTAATGAAATGGTATTAAATACGTGTTTCGTTGACGGCGTGGTTATTGTAATGATAGATCCCATCTCGGCATCAAACTAAATCATTCCATCCAGCTAGGTAATAGTTATTATTTTTATTTTTGTCTGTATGTAATTTTTTCATCCATCCAATCGATTAAGATCTGATTTGATTCGTAACATCATTCGCCAGACCGACCCACGGATGTCACATTGCCACATTAAGAGAGGAGTGAAAACATGGAATGACTCTTGTATTTTGACTGGGGTTGTGAAAAAACACGTTTGTTAAATTACGAATCCCACCAGTGCCAACCCGAGAATTAGGAGAGCAAGGCATTGTGAAACCATTACATGTGATAAGTATGGTGAGAGCAATGTATTAAGTCTAGTGTGGGCTACGGCAATTGTGTCGTTAAATATAAATCTCTACAGTCTTACTGGATTTATCTTCCTGGAGAGATAAAATATAGTTAGTTTCTGAGTTGGTGAGATAGTGTCTGGACAGACATGTGAAATTGTCTATGAGGAACAACAGCCAATAAAAGTTCTGTAATTTTGGTCATATCGTTGCGAAATATCGTCCTGGTCCAAAATTGTCAATTTGCTATTGGTGTAGAGAAAGGGAAGTAAAAAACGAAACAAGGTAAGAACGTAGTATCCCTCGGATACAGGAATTGTAATCACAACGGTATTAAGCCACAAAGAACAAATGATTGTCAGCAGCAGGTGAAATGAGACATTAAGATGCGCACAGTTGTTGGTAACGTGCACGGCAGACTCTACATCACAAAACCATGTACTGCTAAATTATGAATTTTCATGTGAGGTTGTACGAGCAGGACAAATTGACAGTATGCGAACAACACCACCTTCCATCCCCATGAATAATAACGGACTTCTTTTCGCCGCATAGCAAACAGAGAGAAGCGATTTCCTCGGCCAAATCTAATATCCATCTCGTAGGTGTACTGCAGAGACTCTATAAACAAATACTTCGCACGAACTACACTTAATCTGAATGCAGACATATACGTATTACGACAACTTTGCCAATACCAGCCCTGTTTATTCCGATTTTAAATAGGAAAATTCTCACTACACTCAGCTGGCGGCTACACGGGTAGCGGAGGCTGTGTGGCGTGGACTGGGCGGTTTTTTAGGTTAGAAGGCCTCGGGAAAGTACGGGGTGGGCTGCAATCTCAAAGGGTGCATGGCAAATACAGGACGTGCTTGAATCAAGGGACAGTCGGAATTGTAGTTGTAAATTGTTGTAGTTGTGCTGCGAAAGTCCCTGAGCTTCAAGCGCTAATAGAAAGCACAGAAGCTGAAATCGTTATAGGTACAGAAAGCTGGCTAAAGCCTGAAATAAGTTCTGCAGAAATTTTTACGAAGTCTCAAGACGGTGTTCATGAAAGATAGATTAGGCAGAATTGGTGGTGGAGTGTTTGTGTCTGTCAGTAGTGGTTTATCTTGTAGTGAAGTCGAAGCAGATGCTCCGTGCGAATTGGTATGGGTGGAGGTTATACTTCGAACTAAGTTAATAATTGGCTCCTTCTACCGACCCACAGACTCCGATGATATAATTGCGGAACAGTTCAGAGAAAATTTGAGTCTCGTAACAAATAAATACCCCACTCATACGGTTATAGTTGGTGGGGACTTCAACCTTCCCTCGATATGTTGGCAAAAATACTTGTTCAAAACCGGTGGTAGGCAGAAAACATCTTCCGAGATTGTTCTAAATGCTTTCTCCGAAAATTATTCGAGCAGTTAGTCCACGAACCCACGCGAATTGTAAATGTTTGCGAAAACACACTTGACCTCTTAGCCACAAACAATCCAGAGTTGATAGAGAGCATCATGACTGATACAGGGATTAGTGATCACAAGGTCGTTGTAGCTAGGCTCAATACCGTTTCTTCCAAATCCACCAGAAACAAAGGCAAAATAATTTTATTTAAAAAAGCGGATAAAGTGTCACTAGAAGCCTTCCTAAGAGACAATCTCCATTCCTTCCGAACTGACTATGCAAATGTAGACGAGATGTGGCTCAAATTCAAAGATATAGTAGCAACAGCAATTGAGAGATTCATACGTCATAAATTGGTTAGAGATGGAACTGATCCCCCATGGTACACAAAACAAGTCCGAACGCTGTTGCAGAGGCAACGGAAAAAGCATGCGAAGTTCAGAAGAACGCGAAATCCCGAAGATTGGCTAAAATTTACAGACGCGCGAAATTTGGCACGGACTTCAATGCGAGATGCTTTTAATAGGTTCCACAACGAAACATTGTCTCGAAATTTTGTAGAAAATCCGAAGAAATTCTGGTCGTATGTAAAGTACACAAGCGGCAAGACGCAGTCAATACCTTCGCTGCGCAGTGCCGATGGTACTGTTACCGACGACTGTGCCGCTAAAGCGGAGTTATTGAACTCAGTTTTCCGAAATTCCTTCACCAGGGAAGATGAATGGAATATTCCAGAATTTGAAACACGAACAGCTGCTAGCATGAGTTTCTTAGAAGTAGATACCTTAGGGGTTGCGAAGCAACTCAAATCGCTTGATACGGGCAAGTCTTCAGGTCCAGATTGTATACCGATTAGGTTCCTTTCAGATTACGCTGATGCAATAGCTCCCTACTTAGCACTCATATACAACCACTCGCTCACCGATAGATCTGTACCTACAGATTGGAAAATTGCGCAGGTCGGACCAGTGTTTAAGAAGGGTAGTAGGAGTAATCCATCTAACTACAGACCTATATCATTGACGTCGGTTTGCAGTAGGGTTTTGGAGCATATACTGTATTCAAACATTATGAATCTCCTCGAAGATAACGATCTATTGATACGTATTCAGCATGGTTTCAGAAAACATCGTTCTTGTGCAACGCAGCTTCTATATTTCCGGAAGGCTTTTGACACCGTTCCTCACAAGCGACTTCTAATCAAGCTGCGGGCCTATGGGGTATCGTCTCAGTTGTGCGACTGGATTCGTGATTTCCTGTCAGGAAGGTCGCAGTTCGTAGTAATAGACGGTAAATCATCGAGTAAAACTGAAGTGATATCAGGTGTTCCCCAGGGAAGCGTCCTGGGACCTCTGCTGTTCCTGATCTATATAAATGACCTGGGTGACAATCTGAGCAGCTCTCTTAGGTTGTTCGCAGATGATGCTGTAATTTACCGTCTAGTAAGGTCATCTGAAGACCAGTATCAGTTGCAAAGCGATTTAGAAAATATTGCTGTATGGTGTGGCAGGTGGCAGTTGACGCTAAATAACGAAAAGTGTGAGGTGATCCACATGAGTTCCAAAAGAAATCCGTTGGAATTCGATTACTTGATAAATAGTACAATTCTCAAGGCTGTCAATTCAACTAAGTACCTGGGTGTTAAAATTACGAACAACTTCAGTTGGAAAGACCACATGGATAATATTGTGGGGAAGGCGAGCCAAAGGTTGCGTTTCATTGGCAGGACACTTAGAAGATGCAACAAGTCCACTAAAGAGACAGCTTACACTACACTCGTTCGTCCTCTGTTAGAATATTGCTGCGCGTGTGGGATCCTTACCAGGTGGGATTGACAGAGGACATCGAAAGGGTGCAAAAAAGGGCAGCTCGTTTTGTATTATCACGTAGTCGGGGAGAGAGTGTGGAAGATATGATACGCGAATTGGGATGGAAGTCATTAAAGCAAAGACGTTTTTCGTCGCGGTGAGATCTACTTACGAAATTTCAGTCACCAACTTTGTCTTCCGAATGCGAAAATATTTTGTTGAGCCCAACCTACATAGGTAGGAATGATCATCAAAATAAAATAAGAGAAATCAGAGCTCGAACAGAAAGTTTTAGGTGTTTGTTTTTCCCACGTGCTGTTCGGGAGTGGAATGGTAGAGAGATAGTATGATCGTGGTTCGACGAACCCTCTGCCAAGCACTTAAATGTGAATTGCAGAGTAGTCATGTAGATAGATGCAAAGATCAGCACATTCCTCAAACTGGGGAACTATCAAGAATGGGGTTTCACAAGGGACAGTCTTGGGTCCTTTGTTATTCTTAATATATATTAATGACTTGCCATTCTATATTCATGAAGAGGCAAAGTTAGTTCTCTTTGCTGATGATAGAAGTATAGTAATCACACCTGACAAACAAGAATTAACTGATGAAATTGTCAATAATGTCTTTCATAGAATTACTAAGTGGTTCCTTGTAAACGGACTCTCACTGAATTTTGATAAGACACAGTACATACAGTTCCATACAGTAAATGGTTTGACACCATTAATAAATATAGACCTTAATCAGAAGCATATAGCTAAGGTAAAATATTCCAAATTTTTAGGTGTGTCCATTGATGAGAGATTAAATCGGAAGAAACACATTGATGATCTGCTAAAACGTTTGTGTTCAGCTACTTATGCAATAAGGGTCATTGCAAATTTTGGTGATAAACATCTTAGTAAATTAGCTTACTACGCCTATTTTCACTCATTGCTTTCATATGGTATCATATTTTGGGGTAATTCATCACTGAGGAATAAAGTATTTATTGCACAAAAACGTGTAATCAGAATAATAGCTGGAGTCCACCCAAGATCATCCTCCAGACATTTATTTAAGGATCTAGGGACATTCACAGTAGCTTCTTAGTATATATACTCTCTTATGAAATTTGTTATTAACAACCAAACCCAATTCAAAAGTAATAGCAGTGTGCATAACTACAATACTAGGAGAAAGGATGATCTTCACTATTCAAGATTAAATCTAACTTTGGCACAGAAAGGAGTGAATTATACTGCCACTAAAGTCTTTGGTCACTTACCAAGTAGTATCAAAAGTCTGGCAGATATCCAACAAGTATTTAAGAAGAAATTAAAAGAATTTCTGAATGACAACTCCTTCTACTCCATAGAGGAATTTTTAGATATAAATTAAGAAAAAAACAAAAAAAATATTAAAAAGTAAAAAAATAAAAAACAAAAAATAAAAAAGTTGTTATATTAACTTAAGTATATTGTTAAATTAACTTAATTATGTCATGTACTGGAAAATTGGACTCGTTCCACATCATTACGAAGTATCGTATTCATGATCCATGGAACTAGTATTAATCTAATCTAATCTAATCTAATCTCGTAGTGTCAACACTCGTGACAGATAGAGAGAGCATCCCGTTAGGAAGCACGTCGGAGGAATACCAAGTCTTCAGGAGACTCCTGTTACAATCAGGAGTTGTTTAGAGTGAAACATCGGTGAGGCTCGCTATTCCGTCATTAAGTGATAACGCATTTGTACTAGTGCCAACCTGTATCTTTTTAAACAATTTATAATATTTTTTTCAGCTGCTGCAAGTAACAATATTTTATAAAATGACATAAAATCTCTGACATCTGAAAAAGCAAATTTAAAATATAAATATAATCATTTCAACTGGACGTCTTCTATTCTGTTCTATTGACGCAAATTTCAGTTAAAACCATAGGCATCTGTAGATTGTGAAATACATTTGTTTCAAAATATCCTAACTGTATATTGGACTCTTACTGCTGCCCTTCCTGGGCAATATGCTCTTTCCGACTGAATTATTGAGACATGAGTCAGGGTCCACCCACACTTCTTCTATTCTGCCGACACTTCTCTCCAACTTCCAAGCGAGGCTGGGCTCATCTGCAGTGGAATCAGCCAGTGCAAATGTATGGCTGACGTGCTGTATAATGTGGGGACGTTAGTGCACGCACATGCCAACAGGGTAAATTGGAGACTCCATTAAGTGGTATAAAATGTGCCATACACAAGATTATTACAGTGCATAAAGATCGACACAATCTTAACGTTTAACAACCTCAGCAACCATATTTGTATTTATTGAAATACCCAGCAACCATTTGCATAAAAGAAATTTTATTTCCTTAACCGGTTTCAGACGACTAGTGCCCTCCATCAGAAGGTTACAACTATCGTATTATTTGCGACTGCCAAAAGTAAGATGCATGCAGCGTATTGCTGGTCATGTGGTTCACAGTGCCTGTACAAAAATGGTATACGGAAGTCTTACAAATACCATCGACAAAGAATATTCGCGAGCAGGAGATATCGCTTCAGTATAATGTAACACCGCCTTGATAATGCACTCATTTCCACTCAGTGTAAAGCTTTGCTGCGCCGTGGGGCTGATACAGACTTGACGCCCCCGCCGCCAACTGATGTTGTGCTGCCGCAACACTGCACTGTCCCAGGATAAATCTTCCGCTGGCTACTAGACTCGGCTGGCTCCTGGACCGCTATCGTCGGAGTGCTGGAGTTCTAAACAGTCTATACGTGTGGAATATCCATTTGAAGACACTCGTTGACGATTAGATGCCACAGAGCCATCAAACTGTTGAGTGCTGTATTTCACCCACTATTCCAATCTTAGACATTTTCTGTTGGATAATTTTCAATGCGGTAGCGTCTGCAGCTGTGATGAATTACTTGAAAGATTTCACGACGCCTTCAGCTGCTATTCTCTTTATTTCAAGTAAGATTGTACAATTTCGGCCTTTGGCTAGTTTCAACATCTCGGATTTATTTTATGAGCATAACATGGAGTCATAGGAACAACGACATACATGTCATACTTTACTACTAAAAACCCATCCGTAAAATGTCAAATACTTGAAAATGGACTAAGGCCGAAATTTTACAATCATACTTGGAATAAACAGAATAGCAGCTGAAGGCATCATGAAATCTTTCTAAATAACTCATGGCCATAAATTAAGGATAACTGCAGACTGTGGTGCCACACAACGTGGCACTACACAAAACTGACGCTAATAGCATAGGCCATAGGTAACACACAGGACATAGATCTGTAAGTCCACGGTATTTGTGATAAGTTGACAAAACCGTTCCGAAACACATGTGCTACAAAACGCAACTGTTTCCAGCGCATGTACCCCGACATCAAAATGGGATATGATCACCATGCACACGTACACAGGCCACACAACGGCTTGGAATACATTGGATCACGTGGTCGAGCAGTTGCTGGGTTATAGCCTCCCATTCTTGCACCAGTGCCTGTCAGAGCTCCTGAAGTGTCGTAGGGGTTTGAAGACGTGCAGCAATATGTCGACCGAGAGCATCCCAGACGTGCTCGATGGGGTTTAGGTCTGGATAACAGGCAGGCCACCCCACTCGTATGATATCTTCTGTTTCAGTTTAGTCCTCCACGATGGCAGCTCAGTGGGGCCGTGCGTTATCATCCAGCAGGAGGAAGGTGGGATCCACTGGATCCCTGGAAAGGCGGACATACTGGCGCAAAATGATTTCTCGATACACCTGATCTGTTACAGTTCCTCTGTCAAAGACATTGTAGGGAAGCAGCCTACTCACGCCGTAGTAAATTCACATCAGTCTTTCCATTGTATACCAGCCAGTCCGCTGTAACTAGCTCTGACGTCATAAATGTTGCACAATACTTTAAAACTCAAGCAAATAACCTAAATGTTTCCAGCATGTCAGGAGTAATACTAAATTGATATGTGTTGAATATCAGTTCGATAACTTGAACCATTTTCGAAATTTGGACGTTTTTCTGTAAAAATCATTGGCGCAACAGAAAAGAGCAAGAGATTTAAAAATTTATATTTAGAATCCTTTTCCATAATAATTTAATAGAAACAGTACTTTGGATCTCACAAATTTAAATTTTTGTTGAAATTCATAATTTTCTGATTTTTGTCTTAAAAATTAAGGAAGCAAGATAGATTAAGTAGGCTAATAAATAAGGCTAGGATGTTTATATTTGAGTAGAATGGAGATACGCTATAACCATAAAGATGTGAGAAGTTTCATTTGAATAACTATAAAACTATAGTGATAGCGTATCACCAAAGGGCAGGTTCAGAGCTCGTCTACTGCGTGTAGTGTAATTAAATTAATTCTCTCGCCCAAAATATTTAACTTAGCCATGTCAAACTTTTATTATGATTACTTACCTGTGTGTTGAATGCACATTTCAATTAAGAGCTTCATCAGCAATCAGCAAAAGAAGCTATGATTTATTCAATAACTTAATGTGGTGCATTACTAGCCCAGCAGCTAGTCAGGAGAGCCGATTTGATCAGGCGTTCCCTTAGCCGTCCGCACCGCGGCTTTATATATAAGAACGCTGCGCGAAGAAAATGGCCCCAGTTCTCTCCAGACGCTGAATAGCACGCCATCTGTGTCGGGAATCGCGTCGCGTCGGTATCATTGCTATAAACAGCCTCGGATGCCGTAATAAGTTACTCGGGATACGCGTAACCATGAAATCATTTTCGAGTGAAGTGTTAATTCTGGTATGACTTTAATTATCGATCTTCAGTTTGCGTATGTCGTATTTTCACGTGCTGCCGTGGGACAGACATTCTACCATTATTCAGCGTGGCGTTTGATGAATATTATCATCAAATTATGGCGAGCATTCATTTAAACATTTAATTTGGACAGTTGTAGTTGCATCAGCGCATTAGACTCTGAACTGCTCTGTTAGTCAGGTTGTGTGGATGCTTTTTTTTTTATCTGTGACTTTCAGAATACAGAGAGCGTTTTCTTTTTCACGATCGTTTTTGATTATGAATCCCAGACAATCTCCTAATTCCTCAGAGCTATAAGGTGTAGCTATAAGTGTATTTCTCAGATGAAGTGGGCACTAGGAATTCTAATTACAGGCTTCACGTTTCGCGAAACACTTTCTGGTTGCCAATATTGTAGTTAGAGCGCTAGTGTTGAGAATAGCAAAAGACAGTATAAATAATAGGAACATTTATATAACAATTAATTCCACTCGCCACCCCACATATGGTTAAAACGGGAAGGAATGCATCTTTTCTACATCACAAAACATTATATAAAACTATAATTGTAATTACAGGCTTCACGTTTTGCTAATCACTTTCTGGTTGCCAATATTGTAGTTAGAGCGCTAGTGTTGAGAATGGCAAAAGACAGTATAAATAATAGGAACATTTATATAACAATTAATTCCATTCGCCACCCCACATATGGTTAAAACGGGAAGGAATGCATCTTTTCTACATCACAAAACATTATATAAAACTATAATTCCAATCAGCCGCCCCACATATGGTGCATCGGCCGGGAAAGAAACAAACTGAGTACAGTGAAAGTGATTTTTAAATATTTGGATTCGGGAGTGAAATGCGACACGCAACTGAATAATAAGACAGTGATAGTGACGTGTGCATGTGGACGACACAATTGGATTAACAACGCATCTGGATTGACGGAGCTGGCACTGAGTCTAGCGGCGCTGCCGGCATCACGAGAAGCCAGTTTCGCCTCATCGCAGTCGTCCGCCGGAGCAGCCGGAGCCGCGCCTGCAGTTGCGGGCCACGCAAACACACCACAGCCGTCGGAGTGCCGTCTGCAATTCAGCGAGCTGTGTCGCATCAGTAATCCTGGTACACCACGCCGGCAACGCCATACGTCGTGCAGAAGGTACTAAGTTAAGTGAAAAGCTGTTAAAAACATTACTAACCTGCACTAAAAAACTGTCAGCGATGGAACTGCCAAAAGAAACTGAGGTTAAACTTAAATCAGAAACTATGTCTGTTGAGGGAACTGTAAATCCAGACAATGGTTCAAGTGTAAATATGCATGAAAATAGTATTGTCTCCTGACAGTAGTGTGAAAAGGGGCAATGATTCAATAATAGAGACCCCTGTAGTAAAGCAGAAATCAGAAATTGTTAATTTATTGGATGATAATTTATCTGATGAGTTAAAAACGAAACAGTCATCAAAGATGGTAGAGTTTAAGAAGGAGAAGTTAGATATGACTGATCAATCAGAAGTTTCATTTAGTTTTGATGATTCTGGTGTTGGAGCTAGTTTTTCGTCACCTGAGTGTAATAAATAGCCAGCTAGTGAGCAACCGAAAGATACTGGGGCTATTGATTTAAATGTTATATTACAAGCAATAGTTGCCAGTAATGCAAAATTGTCAGCCAGTAATGCTGAATTAAAATCTAATATAATTGAGGTAAATAACAGGATTGTGGCCAGTCAAACCAATTTTAATAAACGATTGGAGGTAATGGATGATACCTTCAAGGCTGGTTGCAATAAGTTGAAAGAGGATCTGGACAGTTTGAATTATAAAATTGATTACAACCATGGGGATATTAAGGAAAAGGTTGGTCAACAATTTTCTGAAATGTATAAAACAGTAAAATCCGAAGTTTCTGAGGTTCGCAAGGACTTCCAAATGGAAGATGCGAAGCTGGAGCACAAGTTAACAGAAAAGATCGAGGCGGAATCTGAAGTGTGCTCAGATAGGTTTAAAGATGTTAATATAAAAGTAAACATATGTCAAGCAGAAGTAGATGCAATCAAAACTGATACTACTCATATTGTGCAAAGAGTAGATAATGTTGAATTGAGAGTAGAAAATATTAGTACTAACATTGCTAACATTGAGAATAAAGTAGCTTCAGTAACTTCTGGTAATGGTAGTATACAACAAGTTGTAGCTGCAAACGCCGCTTTTATCGAGTGTCGGCAGTTCTTGCGGTTCGATCCAGATAAAAATATCCACCCACTAGATTTATGGAACGATTTTGAAGATGTGATTCCACCAACTTGGTCTGAACGAGAGAAAATCTCATTTATTAAAAGCCATTTAGCAGGTGACGCCATGCGTTGGTCAGCTGATGTTATGTTGAAGTGTAAAACATTAGCGGAGTTTAAAACAGCTTTCATTAATGAGTATTGGTCTAGCAATAAGCAAAATGAAGTGTTGAGAGAATTTTGGAGTGGAAAACGCTTCAATGCAGGCAAGGAATCTATTAAAGAATTTGCCAGGTCATGGATCTCACGTTTGTCACATTTGGACGAAAAGCTAAAACCTGAAATGATAATACTAGGTCTTGAAGCCAAACTGCCATGGTATTGGCAAACTAGAATTATATCAGCCCCTAGAGACAATCTCGATCGTTTCATTGAGTATTTGGAACGTGTAGAGCGTGTTGCTGCCAATGAGGAGCAAGCACGTAATAACAGAAATGCTAATAACACTAGTAGTAATTTTAAGAACGAGCAGAATGGCAATGTAAACATCGGAACAGTAGGTATTCGCCATCCTAAGAGAAGTAGGAATTGGAGGAATAATCATCAGAACCAACAATGGCATCAAAATGATAGTAATTTTGTTCTGAACAAAATTACGCCGGTAAACAACAGTACGGAAAGCAATGCTGTGCCAGTTAACTATAATGGAAATAAAGGAAACAATAGTAGGCAGAGGCAGGAAAACTAGTTCCCGTCTATGAGGACACTGGCGCTCACCAGGCGGTTACTTTTCCTAAGCCAGTAGTTACGATAATTGGTAAGACAGCTCAGAATACTCAAACTGAACATGTGGATGAAGGGTCGGTAGCATCTAAGGATACAACAGAAATATTAGATCACTCACAGTATTTGATAGATACCGCGTTAGAGACGCTTTCTAAGTGGGAAGAGAAAGAGAAGGCGCAGCAGTGTAATGGTAGGGAAGAGCTACAAAATACTGAATTGTCAGGTGAAGAAGTAGAAGAAATTCGTGCTTATATTTACGATGAGGATGATGTGCTCTTATCTAAAGTGCCTGTGCAGGATGTTGATACTGTACTAATAGATTTAGGACAGGAGGTAAGTGAGAATGTAGAGGGTAGCCTGTTGGGGGTCGATGAACCCAGTAGCAGTGACCAGCTGTCACTTGAGAAGGAACCCGACGATAATAGTAAAAGTGGTTTAGCTGTAACTAGTTTTATGCCTGGCCTGAAGGCGCAGAATCGCTCAGACTACAGTAATTTGGGTCATGTTCAGCAAACTAAATGCAATGAAGTCGTGCGGTGTTTCGATTTGAAATTAATAGACCGACTGGAAAAGGCAGCTGACAATGTAATTAAGGAAACCCCTACACACTGTGACCTAAATGTAATGAAGACAGATGTCGATCCCTTTAGTTGGAGACAAATCCAAAAGGAACTATTGGATGAATTTGAGGAACTACCTGTACAAACTAGAATAAGCCACCCTATAATAATAGTGAATATGTTGGGTATCAATGTACGTTGTCTCTTAGACAGTGGAAGTGAGGTGAGTGCGATATCTCAGTCCTTCTTTGATGCATTACCTGGTAAAGACGAACTTACAGTAATGAGGGTATCAGGACTAAGAATAATTGGTGCTACTGGCAAGGTGTCAAAAACGGTAAAGCAAGAAGCTTTGCTGCCCTTTAACATTAATGGTAATTTAATTGATCATCCATGTTTAATTGTAAATAATATCAGTATTGAGGTTTTAATTGGCATAGATTTCTTGTCGAAATGTCAGAGTGTTGTTGACTTTGAAAGAAGCCAGTTAAAAATGGTCTCGCCGATAACCAGAGTAATTACAGTACCTTTTAGTGATAAACATGTAGTAACTAATGATGAAACTTTGGAGTTGCCTATATGAGTTCTGAAAAATAGGAGATATTGAGACGAAGGTGTTAATCTTAGTACAAGTACGCTAAACAAAGAAGAAGAAGGAGCAATTGTTTTGGACAAAATAGAAGCTAAATTGCAGGAAATCGATAAAATTTCAGCTAATCAAAAGGAAGAACTGAGACAGGTTCTAAAAAGGCATCATAAGGTATTTTCAGATCGACGTGGCGTGGTCAAAGGTTATGAATGAATGCTGTAGGGAGGAGGTTGGTCTGTAACCTCTACACAGTGTGGCAGCTGTGCAGTCCCAGCTGTGTGAGATCTTCTTTCCCATTTCAGATCTCACTCACTCTTCATCTTTCCTATCTAAAAAAATTTCGACCCCTTCTTTCCAATATGAAGATTATCGGAAACCAATGAATTCTGTAGGGAGGAGGTTGTTCTGTAACCTCTACACAGTGTGGCAGCTGTGCAGTCCCAGCTGTGTGAGATCTTCTTTCCCATTTCAGGTCTCACTCATTCTTCATCTTTCCTATCCAAAAAGAAAAATTTCGGCCCCTTCTTTCCAATACGAAATTCTGTAGGGAAGAGGTTGTTCTGTAACCTCTACACAGTGTGGCAGCTGTGTAGTCCCAGCTGTGTGAGATCTTCTTTCCATTTCAGGTCTCACTCATTCTTCATCTTTCCTATCCACAAAAATTTTGACCTCTTCTTTCCAACACATGAAAATTTTCCGTCAGGGCTATCAAGCCATAAGTTCAGTAACCATTCTATCCACCGATTAGTGAAAAAAAACCCTAATGTGACAAACTTAACAGTGACATAAACAATAGAGAAGTATAACGTAATTAAGATACAAATGTATTTGAGTAACAATTATGTATAGAACCTTGGTAATATAGTAAGTACAAAGTGTTGTTTTATTGGAAATGATCCCACAATAATATTTTAAAAGATATACAAATTCGTGTACAAGCAGGATCTGAAGTGGTAGTGAAACCTAGTGTATGCGTTAGAGCTAACTAATAAATAGTAAGAGAGAGTGCTTAGTGTTATGAAAAATATGCAGACAAGTTGTAAGAATAAACTCACCTTGTGTAGCAAGGAATGGCAGTGTAATAGAATTGAACAGTGTTTGTGGTTGAGACGTGAAGGACACGTCCCTGAAGTATTTATAAGGTTGGAGCTGGCCGTTATTTGGTGTAGTGTGTGACAGGACACACCTACATGTATTGAGGTTATGAGTTGGAGGCGTGAATGCGACCATAGGTACCCTTATGTTAGATGAGACAGAGCAGCTCATGGTGTCCTATAGGTTTAAGGAATTTAGCATTACGCTCGTCCATAATTACTTGATGCACTTTAGTGGTAGGTCGAGAGAGACTACCTGTGGTTTCAGCGTCCGATCGAGTGGAAATGGATTGCCATGTGAGCAAACTGATCAGCTGCAATACACTATAGATATGGAATAAATGTGCTATCCTATGCTTTAAATGTTAATAGAGTGAGTGTTAAATAAGTACATACACGAGCAACATATTTTAGTAACATAATGGCAGATGTGAAACATTATTTATAGCTCAGCATAAAAACACTTCGATGAAGTAAGCACATAATTGCAGATGTGGAACTGACACAACAGCAGAGGACCAATAAGTGGATTTAGTAGTCAACTAAACGTAGTGTGTTTTGAACACGCAGAACTGTACTGTTACCCAAAAGTTACTCACATGTACAAAGAAGCTGAGAAAACAACCAGTAATCAAATATACTCATACTATCTCTAAGAATAAGGTAATCGAAGATGAGTCAGCTAAGTAAATAAAATACGAATGTATCAGGAATGTACCGAGCATTGGTTTAGTGTTCTGGCCCAGAAATAATAAATTGAAATTAAATAGGATTCATGATTGCATGCCTTGAGCAGAAATTTTCTCTAGTAGGTGACTAACGGCGTTTTGAGCCATTTGTTTACCGATTTTATGACAGTCAAGTAACCGTGAGAGTAAAATTAAAAAGGTTCTGTTAACTTTGTTCCAGCAAAATATTGAAGGATAAAATGTATATATCCCCATTTCATTGTGACCCACCCTTAGAAATTAAGTGAACGGAGTCTGAGGCACTCTTTTTGTTTGTTCTACAGGACAAACCAGATAATGGCAGCCTGGTAGCTGCGTGAAAGCGTGGAGTGACTTGGACACAACTCACAGTGACTCCTCCCCTTTCCCCACGTAATTTAGAGTGAACGTGAAGGACGCACACCATAGCAACTTCCCCTCCTCTACCCTTGTGAATGGAAGTGTAGAACGCCAGCCAAAGCGGCTACAACCACGTGTGTAAAAAAATGATTTGTGAAATTTTCTTTCAGGTTTAGAAAAGATTGCTAAGATATAATCATCTGTTTTTGTATCTTGAATAACTGTTATTTTCATTGAATTTGTGTATGTAAAAATGTTTTTATTTTATTTAAGATTTTCATAATTTTACATATTTTGATGTGTGTGTTTGTATAAGGCAATATGTATGCCAAAGTGTTTCATTGATTTCGCTTAAATTTTGAGGGATAATATTGCTTAAGAGGCAGTGAACGTGCCTGTAATTTAAATAATTGAAGTAGGTAATCAGTTTTCTCTTAATATTTCTATATGTTTACATTTCAATTTTAATTTTTCATAGGGAGTTAAGCTGTACTCTTGCTTCCCTTTTTGTAATTAAATTTTTTCTTTCATTCATTAACACAAAAAAAATTTAAGTAGAGGGTGATGTAGGGAAGCAGCCTACTCACGCCGTAGTAAATTCACATCAGTCTTTCCATTGTATGCCAGCCAGTCCGCTGTAACTAGCTCTGACGTCATAAATGTTGCGCAATACTTTAAAAATCAAGCAAATAACCTAAATGTTTCTAGCATGTCAGGAGTAATACTAAATTGATATGTGTTGAATATCAGTTCGATAACTTTAACCATTTTCGAAATTTGGACGTTTTTCTGTAAAAATCATTGGCGCAACAGAAAAGAGCAAGAGATTTAAAAATTTATATTTAGAATCCTTTTCCATAATAATTTAATAGAAACAGTACTTTGGATCTCACAAATTTAAATTTTTGTTGAAATTCATAATTTTCTGATTTTTATCTTAAAAATTAAGGAAGCAAGATAGATTAAGTAGGCTAATAAATAAGGCTAGGATGTTTATATTTGAGTAGAATGGAGATACGCTATAACCATAAAGATGTGAGAAGTTTCATTTGAATAACTATAAAACTATAGTGATAGCGTATCACCAAAGGGCAGGTTCAGAGCTCGTCTACTGCGTGTAGTGTAATTAAATTAATTCTCTCGCCCAAAATATTTAACTTAGCCACGTCAAACTTTTATTATGATTACTTACCTGTGTGTTGAATGCACATTTCAATTAAGAGCTTCATCAGCAATCAGCAAAAGAAGCTATGATGTATTCAATAACTTAATGTGGTGCATTACTAGCCCAGCAGCTAGTCAGGAGAGCCGATTTGATCAGGCGTTCCCTTAGCCGTCCGCACCGCGGCTTTATATAAAAGAACGCTGCGCGAGGAAAAAGGCCCCAGTTCTCTCCAGGCGCTGAATAGCACGCCATCTGTGTCGGATGCCATAATAAGTTACTCGGGATACGCGTAACCATGAAATCATTTTCGAGTGAAGTGTTAATTCTGGGATGACTTTAATTATCGATCTTCAGTTTGCGTATGTCGTATTTACACGCGCTGCCGTGGGTCAGACATTCTACCATTATTCAGCGTGGCGTTTGATGAGTATTATCATCAAATTATGGCGAGCATTCATTTAAACATTTAATTTGGACAGTTATAGTTGCATCAGCGCATTAGACTCTGAACTGCTCTGTTAGTCAGGTTGTGTGGATGCTTTTTTTTTTATCTGTGACTTTCAGAATACAGAGAGCGTTTTCTTTTTCACGATCGTTTTTGATTATGAATCCCAGACAATCTCCTAATTCCTCAGAGCTATAAGCTGTAGCTATAAGTGTATTTCTCAGATGAAGTGGGCACTAGGAATTCTAATTACAGGCTTCACGTTTTGCTAATCACTTTCTGGTTGCCAATATTGTAGTTAGTGCGCCAGTGTTGAGAACGGCAAATTACAGCATAAATAATAGGAACATTTATATAACAATTAATTCCACTCGCCACCCCACATATGGTTAAAACGGCAAGGAATGCATCTTTTCTACATCACAAAACATTATATAAAACAATAATTCTACCCGCCGCCTCACATATGGTGCATCGGCCAGGAACTGGTTTTACATTCTACAAACGAAACATTTTAACAACAACAATAATTCCAACCAGCCGCCCCACAAATGGTTAATCGACCGGGAAGTGTTTCAACATTTATACCATCAGGAAAAATTCCACCAGCCGCCCCACAACATGCAGGGGTGTACGTGCACCAATCATAATCCTACCCCACATCAACAAACCACGACCTCCAGACGGGTCCCTTTCAAGGACATTAAGGGGTTGGTATCTGGTTTCTAGTTCACGCCAGATGAAAACCAGACAGAATCACTATTCAGGCTATAACTGGTCTCGTACGTGAACATAACCTGTGACCACTGTTCCAATGACCATGTACTGTGTTCTTGACACCATGCTTTACGGGCTGTCCTGTGACCATGGGTCAGTGGAATGCACCTTGCAGGTCTCCGGGTGAATAAACCATGTCTGTTCAGTCGTATGTAGACTGCTTGTCTGGAGATAACTGCTCCAGTGGCTGCTGTAAGGTCCCGAGCAAGGCTACCTGCAGTACTCCGTGGCCGTCTGCGGGCACTAATGGTGAGATATCGGTCTTCTTGTGGTGTTGTACGCTGTGCACGTCCCGTACTCTAGCGCCTGGACACGATTCCTATCTGCTGGAATCGTTGCCATAATCTTGAGATCACATTTTATGGCACACGGAGGGCTCGTGCTACGACTTGCTATGTTTGACAAGCCTCCAGTCGCCCTAGTATTCTACTCCTCATAACGTCGTAAATATGTGTTCTTTGAGCCATTGTTAACACAGTCACTATTAGCACGACTGAAAACATCTGCACACTTACTCGCTGCACTGTACTCTGACATGCATCAACACACTTCTGCATATGTGGACTGCTGCCACCGCCACCGTGCGACGACCGCAGGTCAAATGCACCGCATGGTCATACCCCGAGGTGATTTAAACCCACCAGAGCATTTTTTCACCATGTATCAGCATTATCCTTAATTTATGAGCAGGAGTGTATTTTCTGTTGGATTAAGACTGGATGGTCCAGTGTTACAGCCAAGGTTTTTTGTGTATAGTCAAACCAGGAAAGTATAGTTGCAGCCCTGTGAACACAGCTGTTATTATCTTGGAAAACCGGCTATCTATATCATACTCATCATAAGGATGTAGAAGAAAGACTGTTCAAATAATCTTCTTGGCTCATTTTAGCGGCGACCTGGAATGAGTTTACCCAAGTCATAATATGAAAAACAGCCGAAACACCACACAACCATATCTGGTCTGTACTATACCATCCACACAGTGAGGGTTGTAAGTGAAGTGGTATCAGGTTTAAGCCAGCCCTCACAACCGGTCAGCGAGTCTGATGGCCAGCTCCAAACTAATTATGCAATAGTGTTGCTTGAGCACCCTGAAGCGTGACGTTCTATCGTCGGTGGTGTACCGGATTGTAATATGCTGAAACACAATACGCCGTTCACACGACTAACAAACCCATACAGAGTGAATGTAAATGCCCTCAGCTCCGCCAGTAGCAACAATCTTTCAGGTGATGTTCAATCGAAAGGTGCAGTCTCCGCGCCACTAACCGGTCGAATGTGAGGTTAAGTTACAGAAGACTCATCGAGCAACGTCACCAGCTAGTCGAAGCTGCTGATCTGCAACCCATCGGTTAGTACTGATGGCTGTGGGTTTTCAGTTGGATCCAATGAGACGAACCAGCGCCACTGCCTGATACTCTAGGCCTGGGATGGCCAAGACGTAGGCTCGCAGGCCGTGTCTAGGCCTGAGTGGTAAAATGCTCATCCTCGCTTCACATCTCCTCCACAGCCACCCCACGCTGTCCCAGCGCAAGGAGGGGGAAGAGGGCAAAACAGCAAATGCGCCACATTTAAATGGCAATATCGTCGTTCTACATATGACTTGATTTTTTGTTTCACGTTTCTCGACAACATAGATCACAAGCAAAACAATTTTTCAGTATTAACTAGTTAATTTTGGTTGCGCTGGAGATATTATATAGCTAATTTTTATGTGGTACAAACTGTCAGCGTGCGCACAGGCGAGGACAATTTCACAGTTTCGCACTCAAGCTGCCATGTAATCGTGACTCATTTAGTTTCATAAGCGAAAAAGGTTTTTCACAAAAATGTCAGTGCAAATATTGTAGCACTTCTGCAACCTCATCATGGAGACTTGGAACCTCTACCTTAGAAAAGCAGTGTACAGGTCCTAGACAGTTTTAACTTAAGCAGACTTACAATTAAAACTGGAATTACCCTGCAGGTCAACCTGTTATATCTGCATATGCACAGGGGCTAATGGTGTCGAAAACAGATGGAAAATTGACAGTATCCACAAAACCTTTATAAAACGGTCGTCGTGATTCTTGCAAGGCACAATGAATTCTTCAATCCTCAAGCTTTGTTTAACGTCAGTGAGCTTAGGGAACTGGATTGTCTTTATCAGAATGTGTCCCTTCTATAACGCGATTTTCTTTTGAATGCATCCCCATCTAATGAGAAAGAAGTTGCCCTGGAATGTCTTACTGTGGGCAGTGTGCAGTCGGGTACACTTAAAATGCGAAGTTTGCAGTCCATTCCGGGTGTTTTTATTTTTGTTCTTGCATTCCTTTTTCCTTCATAAGTTCAACAATAGAGAAATTAAATCTAAAAATCGTCCCAGGCATGCACCTTGACCTTAACCAACGCATTTCGCAGTAATATATGCAGTATCCACACCCTTTGTTCATTTCCACTGAAAACTGTTGTAACTCAAAATGGAATAATGCATGCTACATCAAAAATTTTACTATTCGTACCACCAATTCCTTCAAGTGCTCCATGCCTGTAAATTTAGCAGGAAGTGCTTCTTGATGAACAGAACAATGAATCCTGTCTGTCGATCGTTGTAAATTTCAACGCTTTCATTGTCATCTAATAGTTTGAATTCTGTCTGCATGGTACTATAATGTCGTTTCTTAGGAAATAAGTAGTACCCGTAGCTTAAGCGAATTGAGAATTCTCATCCCTCTCTTATGTCATTCTCGTTCACTTCAAAAGATTGTGATGATGTATCACTAGACTGCCTCTTTTTGTGCAAACATCCAGTGGACCTCTGAACGTACTTCTGGCACCAATAAATATCGAAGGGTAAATAGTGCTCACAGCACCATTCTGTCGAACTCAGAGACTTGTGTCGATGGCAACATGGCGCACCGTATTGCTAAATGAAATGTCCGGTTGTTCCGGGTACTTCCGAAAAGGACCGAGCAAAGCCGAGTCACAGGTCCGCCCACGCTGCACACTTGAAGTTTGGCACTCCGTGGCCGACCCTACTTTAGTCAGTCTCGAGGATGCTCAACTGGGGACGCCTGCACTTTTTCGCCAGTAGCCTAGTCTTCCGTACCGCAGAGCTGATACCTGACTTGTGTCGTGAAGGGCGCCGTCGCCGCCGGCTACTGGTGTGATGTCACAGCTGTGGCGATATGCGTCAGTCCTCTCTAAGAGCCTCTTCCGGCTGCCGGACTGATGCCATCAGACTGCTGTACAGAAGGCTACTAACAAAAAAGAATGTTCCTTTTAAGAAATCGTTTCTGAATGCGCACCTTCTGTGGTACTGGAGAAACCATTCCACAGCTCACCACGCAAGTATCGCCACGGCCAGAAAATGGCCACCCAACTACACTGGTGGTAGAGGGCTGTAACATACGCCTCACCGTAATCGACGCCTTGTCTATCTTGAAAATAGGGAAAATCCGAAATGTCGTACCACACTACACACGTCCAGTCACCTGCCATCCAGTTTCTGTGTTGTTTGGCCGAATGAGGCGGGCAGTCTTACGTGCGACTGTGAGAAATGAGAGCAATGGCGTTGTACGCGGTTACCTCACTCCAGATATCCGTTTCATGAGGTTCCCTTCGCAATGTTCGCTCGAAAACTAGTTGTGATGCAGGTGAATTCACTGTCCACTGCAACCGCTGTCGAGTTTCAACTTCATTGTTAACAACGTGTGCCATTTACCTACAGTACCTGTCAGTTACGAGATTTTTACGACTGTTGTTTCTTCACTATGTTAAATGGCTGTAAATGTTCCGCTACTTATTTTATACACGTTGGACGGAACACGTTAGTACTCCAACAATTCGAGCAACCCTATTCAAAGTGACATTTTGTGAAGTCTGTACGTCGATCAATCTCAATACGCTGATTGTGTACCACCTATACCGGCCGGTGTGGCCGAGCGGTTCTAGGCGCTACAGTCTGGAACCGCGCGACCGCTATGGTCGCAGGTTCGAATCCTGCCTCGGGCATGGGTGTGTGTGATGTCCTTAGGTTAGTTAGGATTAAGTAGTTCTACGTTCTAGGGGACTGATGATCTCAGAAGTTAAGTCCCGTAGTGCTCAGAGCCATTTGAACCATTTGTACCACCTATTGGCACATACACACCACTTCACTGCTACGATTCACGTCGGAGTTCGAGGCTCTATCACCACTTGCTAATTGTTCTACACCATCGACAGCAGCGCTCCAAAAGGATATTTCAGATCTCTTAAGCGCGAGAGTAATATTTTTCCGGTGTGGGTACGTCACCCACTTCGTCTGTGCTCCACTAATATCTCTATTCAATCCAGCTTCGAGTATGTTGTTAAGCACATAAACATTCCAGTCTTACCTCCGTGGTTTACTGATTTCGTTTTGTGTTTTATACATAGGGTGATTCAACTGCCCCTACCTACGCGTTTTATGCAAGCTGCTACTCTTTCAAAAACAATCCGCGAGATTTTCATATTCTCTAGCTCACTAGACGCTATCGATTAATCCTATAGAAAATACGAACAAGACCTTTTTGTAGAAAATGTAACGTAGTTAAAAATTTTGTTCTGGGATCCGTTTTCGCTGTAGGCCATAATTTTCGAGTTACTTAAGAAAAAATGCGTTTGAAGGTTACTTTTGTACGTTTGTCTGAATACTTAGAAAACTATGGCCTCTAGCGAAATTACATTAAACTACATTAAATTTCCTACAAAAAGATCCTGTTCATTTTTTCTTTGTGACTAATAGTTTGCATGTGGCAAGCGAGTGAATATGAAAATTTTGTGCGTGGTGTTTGAAGGCCTTGAAGGTTGCATAAAACCCATAGTTAGGTGCAGTTTATTAATCCTGTACACATTTCTCTCAAAACTTAAGGACGAGATAGATAAAGTAACATGATATAACTACTCGGTGGAAACGTACGAAAGTGTGGAAGCATGTTGCAGAGGTCTCATAATCGTGCACTGAAAGCACTTCTACACAAACTGCAGCGCTCCAAACGAATATTTGAGCTCTCTGAAGCGCGCGAATAAAATTCATTTTCCGGTGTGGTTATCTCTTCCTCTTTGCTATACTGCATCACTTTAATACTTTTGCCGTACATGAAAGTTCGGGCCTCTATGATCATATAGCTAGTATTAGGTCACCATCACGACCTCGTCAGTTGTATCGCTGAATACAGTTCTCATCCTACCCTAAAATATAATCCTCTCTCGAACGTTCGTGATAGATAAAAGCCGTTCGCTGGAACACATTCCCGGAGAGTTCCTTTATTCGATCAGCTGCCTCCTATTTCCTACTTTCCATAAATTCTACACATTGTCTCCTGCATACATAGGCAAATGAAAGAACACGTTGATTACAGCTTAGCGGTTGTATGTGAGTGTAGACTTTCGAGTGCATACTGCTGACGAAACATTGTGCGGCTGGTCCCGGTGGTTGCTAGAGTCCTCCCTCGGGCATGGGTGGGTGTGTTTGTCCTTACGATAATTTAGGTTAAGTAGTATGTAAGCTTAGAGACTGATGATCTTAGCAGTTAAGTCCCATAAGATTTCACACACATTTTTTTGACGAAATATTCTCGGGCTTACGCGGAATTTCAACTCAAACGCTCGGATGGATGACCGAGAAGATTTCATCTGCCTTGCCGCTGTTTCCAGAATGACCTTCATACTACAGTACTGTTTCTTCACCAGTCCGCTGATCCAAGCTCAATTTACCGTTGTTTTCCTGAAACCATTAAGGAAAATTTCAGGATGGTGTCTTTGAAAAGTTTACTTTCTTTTGCTTTACCAGATCGATCTGGCACGTCGCCTCTAATAACCTCGTAGTCGGCGCAACATTAAAAACTAATATTCTCTCTATGACTTCTTTTCTATAATCACCGACATTTCATCACTATATTTTGAACTTTTTTGCTGATTTTCGTTGCGGTTTCCGTCATTGCCAGTACCATTACATGGACTTCTTCCAGACAGAGTCAGAAAATAATTTCTTAACTCGTTAAGGTGAAACATAATATTTCTTGCAATTCTTTAGCAGCTAAATAATGACTTTTATTAATATTCTACAGCACAGTTTATTGGTTTTTTGCGTAACAGCCGCAATATGGCTGCCTTAAGAAGAACCTGATAAATACACTCCTGGAAATGGAAAAAAGAACACATTGACACCGGTGTGTCAGACCCACCATACTTGCTCCGGACACTGCGAGAGGGCTGTACAAGCAATGATCACACGCACGGCACAGCGGACACACCAGGAACCGCGGTGTTGGCCGTCGAATGGCGCTAGCTGCGCAGCATTTGTGCACCGCCGCCGTCAGTATCAGCCAGTTTGCCGTGGCATACGGAGCTCCATCGCAGTCTTTAACACTGGTAGCATGCCGCGACAGCGTGGACGTGAACCGTATGTGCAGTTGACGGACTTTGAGCGAGGGCGTATAGTGGGCATGCGGGAGGCCGGGTGGACGTACCGCCGAATTGCTCAACACGTGGGGCGTGAGGTCTCCACAGTACATCGATGTTGTCGCCAGTGGTCGGCGGAAGGTGCACGTGCCCGTCGACCTGGGACCGGACCGCAGCGACGCACGGATGCACGCCAAGACCGTAGGATCCTACGCAGTGCCGTAGGGGACCGCACCGCCACTTCCCAGCAAATTAGGGACACTGTTGCTCCTGGGGTATCGGCGAGGACCATTCGCAACCGTCTCCATGAAGCTGGGCTACGGTCCCGCACACCGTTAGAACGTCTTCCGCTCACACCCCAACATCGTGCAGCCCGCCTCCAGTGGTGTCGCGACAGGCGTGAATGGAGGGACGAATGGAGACGTGTCGTCTTCAGCGATGAGAGTCGCTTCTGCCTTGGTGCCAATGATGGTCGTATGCGTGTTTGGCGCCGTGCAGGTGAGCGCCACAATCAGGACTGCATACGACCGAGGCACACAGGGCCAACACCCGGCATGACGGTGTGGGGAGCGATCTCCTACACTGGCCGTACACCACTGGTGATCGTCGAGGGGACACTGAATAGTGCACGGTACATCCAAACCGTCATCGAACCCATCGTTCTACCATTCCTAGACCGGCAAGGGAACTTGCTGTTCCAACAGGACAATGCACGTCCGCATGTATCCCGTGCCACCCAACGTGCTCTAGAAGGTGTAAGTCAACTACCCTGGCCAGCAAGATCTCCGGATCTGTCCCCCATTGAGCATGTTTGGGACTGGATGAAGCGTCGTCTCACGCGGTCTGCACGTCCAGCACGAACGCTGGTCCAACTGAGGCGCCAGGTGGAAATGGCATGGCAAGCCGTTCCACAGGACTACATCCAGCATCTCTACGATCGTCTCCACGGGGGAATAGCAGCCTGCATTGCTGCGAAAGGTGGATATACACTGTACTAGTGCCGACATTGTGCATGCTCTGTTGCCTGTGTCTATGTGCCTGTGGTTCTGTCAGTGTGATCATGTGATGTATCTGACCCCAGGAACGTGTCAATAAAGTTTCCCCTTCCTGGGACAATGAATTCACGGTGTTCTTATTTCAATTTCCAGAAGTGTATAATTACACTGACGGAGAAAAAGTCTCAACACCAAGAAGGAACGACAGATGGTGTCTGTTAAGATTTCATGCACAGACCAGGTTAACTACAGGCTGTAACGATCGTGAGCGTTAGTTGTCTTTGAGATTGGACGTGGTGAGTTGATGTTAGTCAAAAATGGCTTTAAGGTGACAACGACACTATTATCAACACCTCACTGAGTGTGAAGGAGTTCGTGTAACAGGACTACGAGATGCTGGATGTTCCTTCCGGCTCTTGCGCATCGTACACTATCTGCAGCGGCAATATGAGCAGCAGTTGGCACCACAGAGACACAACGACCTTTTACAAATCGGTTACTCGAAGGACAGCTCCGAGACAGACAACCTGTAGCGAGCATACCAAACCACCGGTGTTTGTGACTTCAGTGGTGTCACCGAGATATCATTGGAGGGTAGGGTGGAGGCCTGTTGTTTCTTCTGATGAATACTGGTCCTGTCTCCGTGCCAATGATGGCCGTGTGTTGATTAGAAGGAGGTCAGTTGAGGGCATACGACTAACCTGCTGTGTGTTGTACACACTGGCCCTACACCTGGTGTTCCGGACTGGTGCGTGGTTTCATATGACAACAGAAGCACTCTCGTGGTTTTTTTCCACACATCCTGTCTGCAAAATTATACGTTCCATCTGGTGATTCTAACTGTTGTGCTGCCATCAATGGACAGCAATCCAGAGGGTATTTTCCAACAGAACAATGCTCGTAGACATACGGCTGTTGTAGCCCAACATGCTCTATACAGAGTGTCAACATGTTGCCTGGAGGTGCTCGATCATCATATCTATCTCCAATCGAGGACATATGGGACAAAATCGGATGACAACTCCAACGTCATCCACATACAACATTAACCGTCTCTGTATTGATCGACTAAGTGCATCGGACTTTATCCACAAACTGACAGCACAACACAGGCATTTTTGCATGCCTGTGCTTGCATTCAACCTTCTGGCTGTTACACCGGCGATTAATGTACTAATATTTCATATTTGCAACGGTTTATCTGGCGCTTACATTAACCTGTGATCTTGCAATGGTAATCACCTACATACGAGGGTGAGTCAAATGAAGACCTTAAATATTTTGTTAAATATTATTTATTGTGCAGAAGTGGTACAAAGCTGTATCACTTTTCAACATAATCTCCCCCACGCTCAATGCAAGTCCTCCAGCCCTTACAAAGTGCATAAATTCCTTTAGAAAAAATTCTTTTTGCAGTCCGCGCAACCACTCAGGCACCGCATGGCGTACCTCTTCATCAGAACGGAACTTCTTTCCTCTGCAACGTTCTGTGGAGTCACAACTCGTTGTGCCTGATCTGGACGAGGAGTATCTTCCACTGAAGTCACACCGTTTGCGAACTTCCTACTCCATTCGTAGACTTGCTGCTGTGACAAACATGTATCACCGTGCTCAACCTTCATTCGTCGATGAATTTCAGTAGGTTTCACACCTTCACTACGCAAAAACTAAATAACAGAATGCTATTCTTCCCTGGTGCAAGCCGCAAGTGGGGCGGCCATCTTTATACTGACACTGCGACGGTATGTGTGCATCTGCACTATGCTGCCACCTACAGGCCATTGTGCACGATGTTTGTAGCACGCTTACCAACTTACATGAGAACGTCGCGAAATTTCGATTTGTTATTACAAATTTAAGGTTTTCATTTGACTCACCCTCGTATGTTCCCTAGACAAACGTATTCCCGAAATTTCATTACTGTACGTTATTTATTTTTGGGTACTTCGATTTTTTTTTCTGTCAGTGTATTCCACAGATATCGTTGACCTTCCACCTCTGTTCTTGCGCAGCTTGTACAAACACGTAACGAGTAAATATCATGGATTCCAACGTAAAACATGTACCAGGGCAAGATGTTCTACTTTCTCCCTTCATCATGCCAACTTGGAAGACAAATGGTGTTTTCCGATGTGTAGGGACGAAATGAAATTGAATTTTCCGAATTTCCCTTGAAACTCTAGGCTCTGCAGAGTGGAAGGGAATTGAGAGTAAGCTGAAGACTACGGAAGAGCCGTCTGTAAACGCTCATAACATTAATGTCAGAAGGGCCCTTTAGTGTGAAAGAGGTGAAAAGTTGCGCAATGAGCATTTGCATCACCCAGTACGTGCGGCCTCTATCGAAAACGGAGCGCGACTGGGTTGCCGGCGCCAGCCCAGTGCTGTGGCGTTCGCCGCAGACTGGCAGCGATGTGGCCGGCAGAGCGCTAACGCGCGTGTAATGGCCGGCCGACCGCAGCGAAAACACCCTCTGCCAAGCCGCGCCGGCTGCGCCAGTCGCACTCGCCCCTAATTCGGCCGCGCTCGGCGGATAGCGGCGCACTAGGGGTAGCCGAGGACGCAGATTGCGTGGGCGGCAGGCCGCAGCGGCCGGGCAGAAAACACGCTGATCCGCCTCATTAACGTCTGTCGCCACAGACCGCAGCCATTAAACGACCATAATATCTGATCGATTCCTCTCGTCACAAGCGGCGTGACCGAGGCACGAACATTACGTCGAGAATGTCATCGTGGACTAGAACGCAGCCTTTACATCCTGAAATACACACCGGTATTCAAAACTTAAGAACGAAAAGAAATTTCGCACTATGTGTTACTGCAAAGTAACATGGGCCACACGCAGAAAGAACTGCTGTATTACAGTAGAGTTCAGAAGGCAAGTGAAATAAATACGCAATGGGACGAACAGAAATGACACTTTTACTCAAAGACAATGTGCTGACTGGCTCGATTCTTCTAATCAAATAGAATTTTGCTATGTGTTAGTGTCTAGCATCTTTTCCCTCAGGAACGGATCCACGGGGTGACGAAGCAGTTGAGAAAGGAGCGACCGGGCGACATCAGCTGAAACTGTGTTTGCCGCGCAGTGACGAATAACGGCGGAGTCGCGGAAGGTGTGAGTTCGCTAAGTGAAATCGTGATGATGTGCTGCCGTAACTCTTTGTGTGTCATTGAATGTTTCGAGGTTGCAGAACTGAAATTGCATCAAATCATATGATATATGGATTTTAGAAAAGTAATACGAAGGTGGACTGGCACCAGCATCGATACTTTCGGTTTGGCCAGCGGTTGATACGAGCTATGATGATGAACATCCTGTTGTCACTTGGTAATTGGAATAGTGGGATGGTGCCAGACAGTTTCGTGGTTTCTGAAGCTCTTAACGACACTGCGTGCCTACGGAGTATCGCCTCAGATGTGCGACTGGATTCGTGATTTCCTGTTAGAAAGGTCACAGTTCGCAGTAATAGACGGAAAGTCATCGAGTGAAACAGAAGTAATATCCGGCATTTCCCAAGGAAGTGTTATAGGCCCTCTATTGTTCTTGATCTATATTAACGACATAGGAGACAATCTGAGTAGCCGTCATTGATTGTTTGCAGATGATGCTGTCATTTACCGTCTTGTAAAGTCATCAGATGATCAAAACGACTTGCAAAATGATTTAGATAAGATATCTTTATGGTGCGATAAGTGGCAATTGACCCTGAATAAGGAAAAGTGTGAAGTTATTCATATGAGTACTAAAAGAAATCAGCTAAATTTCGATTACGCGATAAGTCGCACAAATCTGAAGGCTGTAAATTCAAGTAAATACTTAGTGATTACAATTACAACTAACCTAAATTGGAACGATCACATAGATAATTGTAGGTAGCGCAAACCAAAGACTGAGATTCATTGGCAGAACACTTAGAAGGTGCAACAAGTCTACTAAAGAAACTGCTTACACCAGGCTTGTCCGCCCTATTCTGGAGTAATGCTGTACGGTATGGGATCCGCATCAGGTGGGACTAACGGATAACATCGAAAAAGTACAAAGAAGGGCGGCCAGTTTTGTACTATCGCTAAATAGGGGAGATAGTGTCACAGACATGATACGTGAATTGAAGTGGCAATCATTAAAACAAATTGCGTTTTTCGTTGCGACGGGATCTTCTCATGAAATTTCAACCAACAGTTTTCTCCTCCGATTGCGAAGACATTCTGTTGGCACCCACCTAAATAGGGAGAAATGATCATCACAATAAAATAAGAGAAATCAGGGCTCGCACAGAAAAGTGCTCCTTCTTCCCACGAGCCGTTCGAGAGTGGAACGACAGAGAGACAGCTGGATGGTGGTTCATTGAACCCTCTGCCAGGCACTTTATTGTGAATAGCAGAGTAATCAAGTAGATGTAGGTGTAGATGAAATGAGGTGCTGTAATGGAGTGCTTTACTGACCACACGCCGTATGATATCTCACGTATGAGTCTTCGATCTGCCCTTTTGGGACAATGAGCTGGGAGGAAGACGGTCACAGTATTACGAGTGAGGGACTACTGGTTCTTCATCAACTGGATGCGTCGCCCATTTGGAAATGTTGATACTCAGAGACACAATTGTCGAATTCTACCAGATGCACTGTCTCATCAGTTAAAGATAAGTTGGGTAGATCACGGTTTGTTATACTGATGTCTTATGTAGGGATGTGTAAGCATAAGTCAATAGATGTTTCAACTCTCTCAAATAAGGTTATTATTGGTTATTTTGAAGCAGTCATCTCTGGCAGTTTACGAATTTGAAGGCGGGGGAGAGGAGGCTTTCGGAATTTATGGTACGGAGAATTTTATGTATTTTTGCTTTTAGTGCTGTTCTCAGAAGTGCTTGTCTAACATTCTCTTGTCCGTTTATCAGCTGCTGTTTACTATGGAGAAACAGATTTTGATAAAACTTGCATGTTCTGGTTTCAACCTGTGGTTTCAGTGTTTCAGTGAACTAAACGAATGTCAATTTGAGCTTTCTTCTGGGTTAATTCAAGAGCACCTTAAATTTTCATGGCACAATAATAATTACACAGAAGTGACCGCGGTTTATGATGGTCTCTTGGACATAAATGAGGTGCCACATGGTTCTTAATAGGGTGTGTGATCACCAAGGAGACAAACGGGTGCTCTGAAACGGGTTCACATGCTGGCCAAAATGTTGATACGTAGGTCTTGGAGTACGGTATTCCATTCGTCCACCAACGTGGCTGAGAACTGCTGGATGTTCGCTGGCACACGTTGCCGTGCTGCCATACATCTCCCCAATGCGTCCGTTATCTGCTCGATAGGATTTAAGTCGTGGAACACGGGAGGAGGGCAGTCCAGTCTCCGAATATCCCGAATATTCCCTCGCTTCAAGGGCTCCTTCACCAGCGCTGGTTGAGACAGTCACGCATTGTCGTCTATTAAAATGAAGTCATGACCAAATGCGTTCCTAAGAAGATGCACTTGTGGAAGGAGTACAGAGTCACAATAACGTTCGCTGGTAAATAACTTGTGCTCAGTTATCTAGAGGTCAGTGTGACCATCCAACATTATGTCTCCCCACACCGTGACATATATACCGCCAAAACGATGTCATTCGACAATGTTCCAGGGTGCATTACGTGTCCCCACCTCTCACCATATGAGGGGAAATCCAGCATTATTATTCAACCGGAATCTCCTCTCCTCCGAGAAGAGCACGCAACCCACTACCCGTTGGTTCAGTCCCTAGGCACTAAGCACGAACGCGAACGTTGCCGTCAACGAGTAGGTTGCGTCGAAACACAAGGTACTGCTCTCCGGGCAGTCACCAAGCATCTGTGGAGCGCAGCATTACCTGCCTTCAGTCCTGTATCCTGAGGTTTCATGTCACCTCACTGTCTGACGTAGGTACCATCTTGCCTGTTGCACAAGGTGGCCATCACCTGCTCCTTCGGGCAGTAGTTGTGGTTTTTCGGAATATACCCAGTGAACATGAAGCAATGCTGTAAGGGATAGAAAGCTCCAGAGCTACACCTCGTCCTTCATCCAGTTTCTTGATGATTCTACCGCACGTAAAAAAAAAAAATGGTTCTAATGGCTCTGAGCACCATGGGACTTAACATCTGAGGTCATCAGTCCTCTAGAACTCAGAACTACTTAAACCTAACTAACCTAAGGACATCACACACATCCATGCCAGAGGCAGGATTTGAACCTGCGACCTTAGCGGTCGCGTGGTTCCAGACTGAAGCGCGTAGAACCGCTCGGCCACACCGGCCGGTATGCAGGGTCATCCAGATGCGATCGCTGGGCCATGTTGTAATGAAGAACACCACCACAGAGCACTGTAGCTGATCGCTGATTACACACACTGTCTTTTCCCATTGCTTCAGCTGCCTTGTGTTACGGGGCAGTACCCATTTCGAGCTACATTCACACTGACTTCACGCCACGTGACGTCAGGGTCTTTCTTCCACATGTGAGGTCATCCAGATGTTATCCCTGGGGCATGTTATAATGAAAAACACCACAATAATAGGAGGATGGAGGCACGAGAGCAGTTCTGACATCAAATTGATATGTAAATTAATGATATTGATCAATTAAATACCCTCAACCCCGCCCCACAAACGTCCAACAGCAGCCCCTCCGCCTCTCCCCCCTTTTCACATCATGGGCTTTCCTCAGCCAGCGCATGGGGCCCCCGACAGCCCCCTCCCCGCCCCCCCCCCCCCTTCCCCATCTACTCTATTGGCGGGAATTTCGAATTTACGGAAAATGGCGGGACATTAAAAACGGTGGTGTCCTTTCTGGGACTCGAACCTTCGTCCGTCATGACGACTACCTAAAAGAATTTACAATGCCATAAAAATGCTGTTATCCTGTGGGGAAAAATTTCACAATACCACTCAAAACTAGTGGCAGACGCACTCTAACTACAACCTTCACCTACAACCTGGTGGGAAAAAGACTGGAGTGGGAGGTATTATCTTTTTTTTTCAGATATATTCAACTGATGAGATGCTGGTGTTGGACAGGAGTTTAAAAAGTGTAATACCTGTAACCATACAGCCGAGGATTTTATCTATTGCTGTTTGATGTCAAAGTCTGCCACAGGAAGCTGCTTCACAATCACACAGCAGCCAAGGTAATCGAAGCCAATACACGTTACCACATCTGATGGAAAATGCTGCACTGCTCCAGTTAAACATCGAAAATGTAGTAAAAAAAACCAGCAGTCGTAATGAATGGGTCATAATGCAACACAAATATTGGAAGAAACTGTCATTTCAAAATATTACAGAGGGGGTAGCAGTTGAACATGCACAATGTACAATCACCAACTGCCAAAATTAGAGCCTTTTATTACCTCCTCTCATCCCTCCCCTTCCCTCTCTCCTTGCACCTGTGAGTTAGCGAGCATTGCGCTCTCATTTAAATATATGGCCGAAAGAGTCAGCCTACAGGAATTGTGAACCGAACTCTGTCATCCATGGCCGTGTGCCACAAAGGGTGCAGATTCACCATAAGATGGGGAAACTCACAGACGTCTATTGTCTATTGAGGTCTAAGCACCGTAGTGTGCGAGTGAGACAGACAAGAACCTACGTCATAGGGAAACCCAGTAGAACGCGTTTGTGGCCAGGGAGACGCCGCAGTGTTAAATATGGCGGACCAGAGATTGGGCATAAGGGGAAACATTTATTTAAACTATTTAATTATATAGTAATGCAGAGAATGAAGCCACAGTAATTTTAATCTGCCATCCTCTATACATTTTCATGGTGATCCCAATAAAACTTGAATACTGATCATAGTTATAATTGTTTAGGATTTACTGTGAAAATGAAACTAACAAGTTTTGTAGCAAAGACCTGGATGCTAAACTCTGAAGGCTTCAGTCGATCTTAACGATCGAGATTTCATTTAGAAGCGCATCATTAAAATGACAAATGTGGTAAATATCAACTCTGTAACTATGTGTTTGAAAGTTATAGTAAATTTAAATTATCAGTATTTTAAGTTAAGCATCAGATCATCATTTCCTTCACACAAATCACATTGAACTATGACAGCATGAAATCCTATTGAATCATTATGTAATAGAACATCTGTTGTAAATGTTAGCGCATAACAGTTATTTTTTTTCTTTATTTATTTATCAGAAAGCATATTGGTGCAAGGCTACTGATCGTGACATTCAAAGTTAAGAAGAAAACTGTATTGGTTTTATGTCAAAGAATTTGACGTTTATTATGTAACGGATATTATCTTACCTCATTTAGAACGTGAAAGTGGTCTAGCTTCGATTATCTAAATAGGTTAAAATGTAAAATAATGTAGAATAAGCTGTAACCAATCAGATGGGACGGCCAAAGGAAAGGGAACTGCACTAGTCAGTTGAGCGAAGATTAAGTATATAAAATAAAGGAACAAGTAGAATATGGCATTGAAATTGAAAATAGTGAAGTTAAAAAACAAATCAGTGAAATAAAATGCGAAATGAATTTTATAGCCGCACATCAAACCTCTACAAGGATCAGTGTTCCGTGGATGAATTCGGGATCGGTGAAATGTTTTGGAGACGACGGGAAATATCACACAGTAAATTTTCGATCAGCATGCAAGGATGGCTTTATAAGGGGAACGTCCGACGAGGTAAAGATAAAATTCGAGAAAAGACATTTGAAAGGTGAGGTGCAATCGTGGACAAATATACACAGTGATACGTTCACTACCTACGAATTATTTGAAAGCAGTTTCCTGAACAAGTTCTGGGGTGAAGCGAAGCAAACGCAACTCCAAAATAAGTTTATGAACGGGCCAACATTTAAATACGGGAAAGGGTCGATGCGAGAATTTTGTAAACGTGAACCTGCGAGATTAATGCATGTGAAACGTCCACTGGGCGTGTTTACTGAAATTACGACGTTGAAAGGCGGTTACCAGAAAATTTGCAGTGGGATCTAGTGTATAGTCCTAGCACTCAATAGACGAATTTGTGGGCTTTGTAGAAAAATTAGAACGGGCGCTGAAATTTAAACCGCAAAGTAAGCAGACAAATAGTTTTCAGATTGGAGATCATAATTACAGTCCGAATAATTACTATTAATGACATCCGGGAATTTAGCAACGGAACGCAAACAGCAGTTTTGATAACGAAATCGAAAATGAAATGATAGAAAGACTGACTCAGCATATAGGAAAGTCAAAACAATCTTTGGTGAAATTAAAAGCAAGTTTGGTACGAGTACAACCGGAATTCCATCGTTAAATGCAGAGGAGAGAGCGGACAGGTGAAAAGGGTACATTGAAGGCAACTATGAGGGGAAGATTTACCTGATGTGATAGAAGAACGGAGTCGATTTAGAAGAGATAGGTGATCCAGTATTAGAATCTAAATTTAAAAGAGCTTTGGAGGACTTTAGATCAAATAAGGTAGAAGGGATAGATAACATTCCGTCAGAATTTCTAAAATTATTAAGGGAAGAGGCAACAAAACGGCTATTCACGTTGGTGTGTAGAATGTACGAGTCTGGCAAAATACCGTCTGACTTTCGGCAATGTATCATCCACACAATTTCGAAGAGTGCAAGACCTGACAAGTGCGAGAACTATCGCACAACCAGCTTAACAGCTCATGCATCCAAGTTGGTGACAAGAGTAATATACAGAAGAATGGAAAAGAAAATTGAGGATGTGTTACGTGACGATCAGTTTGGCTTTAGGAACGGCAAAGGCACCAGAGAGGCAATTCTCACATTGCGGTTGATAATGGAAGCAAGACTAAACAAAAATTAAGACACATTCAAAGGATTTGTCGACCTGGAAAAAGCGTTCGACAATGTAAAATGGTGCAAGATGTTCGAAATTCTGAGAAAAGTAGGAGTAAGGTATAGGGAGTGACAGGTAATATACAATATGTACAAGAATCAAGAAGGAATAATAAGAGTGAACGACCAACAACGAAATACTCAGATTAAGAAGTGTGTAAGACAGGGATGTAGTCTTTTGCTCCTACTATTCAATTTTTACATCGAAGAAGCAATGATGGAAATAAAAGAAAGGTTCAGAAATGGAATTAAAAATCAAGGTGATAGGGTATCAATGATACGATTCGCTGATGACATTGTTACTCTGAGTGAAAGTGAAGAATAATTACATGATCTTCTGAATGGAATGAGCCGTCTAATTAGTACAGAATCTGGATTGAGAGTAAATCGAAGAAAGACGAAAGTAATGAGAAGTAGCAGAAATTTGAACAGCGAGAAACTTAACATCAAGATTGATAATCACGAAGTAGATGAGGTTAAGGAATTATGCTACCTAGGCAGCAAAATAACTAGTGACGGATGGAGCAAGGAGGACATCAAAAGCAGACTAGCACTGGCGGAAAGGGAATTCCTGGCCAAGAGAATTCTACTAGCATCTAACATCGGCCTTAATTTGAGGAAGAAATTTCTGAGAAAATACGTATGGAGCACAGCACAGTGTGTTTGTGAAACAAGGACTGGGAAAACCGGAACAGAAGAGGATCGAAGCATTTGAGATGTGGTGCTACAGACGAATGTTGAATGTTAGGTGGGTTGATACGGTAAGGACTGAGGAGGTTCTGTGCAGAATCGGAGAGGAAAGGAGAATGTGGAAAACACTGACAAGGTGAATGCACGGGATGATAGGACATCTGTTACGACATCACGAACTGATTTCCATGGTACTAGAGGGAGCTGTAGAGGGCAAAAACTGCAGAGGAAGACAGATATTGGAATACATCCAGCAAGTAATTGAGGACGTAGCTTGCAAGTGCTACTCTGAGATGAAGAGGTTCATTTTTCTACCATGACTTTTAGGTCCATGTGAGGTGCTACAGTAACATTAACACATTTCGATCCGTTGGCTCCCACAGAGAGCTGAACATTGGATGATGTAAACTATGGAGCTCCCGCAACACACAGGTTGGAATAAATAAAATAAAGAGGCGATGTCTCTCATTGACAAAAATATGGAAGACATCGCAACATATGGAAACTGGAAGAGTTTGCGGCATTGTAGAGCATTTCCAACAGTTATCCAAAAGTGATGATAGTACTGCAGACTTGTCCTATTTCCATATGTTACAATACCCTGTACATGCTGTCTTTCTTCTTTTTTTTTTCGCCGAAAAGTTAACAAGACCTCTTTCTATTTCTACAACCTCACGTGTGTCGTGAACAGCACCTTCCGGAGATGGTCAACACCGGAACGGTAATCATGTACATGACTGCAAAATGAGGAAACAATTTCCACAAAATGGAACACTGAGACATCCGTTACCCAGTCGCTGTGGAATATGAGATTGTATATATGCGAGAGTACATTGTGATTCCCATTTACACAGGGGAAGATGGCCAGTCGTAATTATAAATTCTGCGCTATGATCGACGTGCTGAAAATATGTGGATAAGCTGACTGCATGGGTATATATATATATATATATATATATATATATATATATATATATATATATATATATATATCCACATGTGGATAAGCTGACTGCATGGGTATATATATATCCACATGTGGATAAGCTGACTGCATGGGTATATATATATATATATATATATATATATATATATACCCATGCAGTCAGCTTATCCACATATTTTCAGCACGTCGATCATAGCGCAGAATTTATAATTACGACTGGCCATCTTCCCCTGTGTAAATGGGAATCACAATGTACTCTCGCATATATACAATCTCATATTCCACAGCGACTGGGTAACGGATGTCTCAGTGTTCCATTTTGTGGAAATTGTTTCCTCATTTTGCAGTCATGTACATGATTACCGTTCCGGTGTTGACCATCTCCGGAAGGTGCTGTTCACGACACACGTGAGGTTGTAGAAATAGAAAGCGGTCTTGTTAACTTTTCGGCGAAAAAAAAAAAGAAGAAAGACAGCATGTACAGGGTATTGTAACATATGGAAATAGGACAAGTCTGCAGTACTGAGGGACGCTTCCAAACAACTGTCTGAAGGTGATGACCTCTACATTTAACCACATGCTCGACAGTGACAAATAGCATATATTCAGTGTTCCACCAAGGCTCTCTCCATCTCAAAAAAGTGGTGTCAGTCAATCATATTGTGATAATAAAAAGCGTAGCAGTGGACGGTTGGGATTGGAAAGACATCAGTGATATGGGATGGTGAAGTGTAATACGCACTGCAGTTGACAGCGCGATCAACTTTAGCAATTTTCCCAGTTCCATAATTTCAACACCAGCCAATGACACAGCAGACTGCTTTCCAGTTTCCATATGATCGCTAAATCACCCCTCTACTACTTTGCAAGTACGATATACTAGATTGTGAATGCAGATAAAAATGGCTCTGAGCACTATGGGACTTAACATCTTAGGTCATCAGTCCCCTAGAACTTAGAACTACTTAAACCTAACTAACCTAAGGACATCACACACATCCATGCCCGAGGCAGGATTCGAACCTGCGACTGCTACGGTCGCGGGTTCGAATCCTGCCTCGGGCATGGATGTGTGTGATGTCCTTAGGTTAGTTAGGTTTAAGTAGTTCTAAGTTCTAGGGGCTGATGACCACAGATGTTAAGTCCCATAGTGCTCAGAGCCATTTGAACCATCACACACATCCAAGTCCGAGGCAGGATTCGAACCTGCGACCGTAGCAGTCGCGCGGCTCCGGACTGAGCGCCTAGAACCGCGAGACCACCGCGGCCGGCCTGAATGCAGATAGATGACTGTTCAGCACGTCCAGTTGGTTGTATAGGCCAGAGTATACCAGGCAGCGTCCTATACCCATGCAGTCAGCTTATCTACATATTTTCAGCACGTCGATCATAGCGCAGAATTTATGATTACGACTGGCCATCTTCCCCTGTGTAAATGGGAATCACAATGTACTCTCGCATTTGTAGGATAAAGTGGGAGATCGACAGATCCTTCCCACGTTGTCCATGACCAGTCCTCCCTGCAACTTGGCCGAGAAGTTAATTTGGAACTGACCAGAAGCATGAGGGTCCTACAAGCACTACATTCCAAGTCTCACGAAGGGACAGGGCGAGTTGTGTCCTTAACTGCTGTTCAGAGAAGACTGTTCTGCACTAATTTATACATAATGGAGCTCCAGGCAGATGGAGTTTGAAAAATTTCAGGCAAATTGACTGTGCTGTCGTTTATAAAATATTATTCCGCTGTCTGGAGTCAGTACTAGGAATATACTGCCAAGAGAGAAATGGTCGTAGAGCATAAACAGACACTCCTATGGTACCTGCTTCTGCATCTAAAAATGCTATATTGTTAAAGGCTTATAGTTTGCGACTTACTCATATTAGTAGCGCGGAATGCTACGCTCTTAATTCTCTAATGCAGGATATCAGACATACAACCACCCTGCAAGCTTCCTACACCAACCACTACAGTAACAAACTTTAAAATGGTTAGGGTTTGGTTGTTTGGGGAAGGGGACCAGACACCGAGGTCATCGGTCTCATCGGATTAGGGAAGGATGGGGAAAAAAGTCGGCCATGCCCTTTCAAACGAACCATCCCGACATTTGCCTGGAGCGATTTAAGGAAATTACGGAAAACCTAAATCAGGATGGCCAGACGCGGGATTGAACCGTCGTCCTCCCGAATGCGAGTCCAGTGTCTTAGCACTGCGCCACCTCGCTCGGTCTCTGGCGTGTTTCTACATGTTCATCTGACTTCCATTCTATTGTGCAGGGATCTGAAACAGGGAGTCGACATGTATACGGAGTTGATTTCCGCTGGCGCTCTGATTTTTTTTCCTGTAAGTATGTGATCCTATTGCTTACCACATGAGCTTCGCTACTTTTGTTGCAACTCTGATACATCACTACAACTGTGATACGACATCTACAAACTGTAGATTTTGGGTTGTTTTCTATCCTAGTAATACATTATTCATTAGTTGATAGTGCATCTACCGCACTTCTTTTTCCCTTGCCAATACCTATAGAGTGTGCACCCCCAGCAACATAATTTATACACGAACGGTTAGCAAGTTACACATTCGAACTGCAAATGTCCGCCGCTGACAGTCCCACACATACATATAGAGACTATGCATACATATTACCAATCACTAACTCTCAATTTCAACTACTTGTACGTTATTTTCCACAGTGCTATATCCTCGAAAATAGCGAAATACTCTCTGCAAAACAATTCTGTAGGGGATGTAGGCACAATTAAATTCATCCTGCTAAAGAGCGCAACATTTCTGATGCAAGTTGTGATGGATCCTCTGTGGTATTATGCAATTTTTTTCCAGCAGGATAACACCAGTTTTATGGCATTGTCAATTTTTGAGCTTTATTGACCTTCTAGACAGTCCTTGTGTAGTGCTATGCATATGATTGTGTAATTTGGGCTCAAATTTACTATTAATGACGTAATTAGGACTGATTTTACATCATCTTCCTAACAAAATTAAATAAAATACACTAACCTAACCTTCCTCTCCTGCATCTGGGCAGTTTGTATGTGTTGGGGCATGCAGTTAGGGTTTCCATCCAGAAGGACCAAGGTTCGAGTTCAAAAAGGGCACCACAATTTTTAATTTCCCGTCAATTCCTGTATGGGGAGTGGGATGGGATGTCAGCACAGCCCTGGAACAAAGAAATTCCCTCCATTTTAGAAATTCCTCCAAAAATTCCAAGTTCCCACCAAACTTTGAAATTCCTGCCATTAAGGTAGTTGGGGGAGGGTGGGGGTAGCAGAGGTGGAGGCCAACATGCCAGCTGGGGAAAACACATGACGTCATCACAGAGGGTGGGGTGGAGTTGGGCATGGGGGAGGGGCAGAGGACCCACAAGCGGCCTGGGGAAAACACATGATGTCATTCCAGAGGTGGTAGTGGGGTTGGGGTTGGGTTGGACACGGGTGGGTATGGTGGGGTAATTAGTTGATCAGTTTAAGTAGTTTGAATATTAGTTTAATATCAAAATTGCGCTTGTGCTGCCATCTCCCTACTACTCACCAGTAGAGTGCACTGTAACTGATCGCTGACTGACACTGCACATCTTTTCCTGTTGCTTCAGGTGCCTCGTGCAGAAGGGGCCAGCCCCATTTGGCGCTATAGTCACGCTGACCTCATGCCATGTGATATCAAATTCTTAGTGCTCGACTGGGAGACCTCTGGAAAAATGCTCCCTGAACTTTCATTCATTTCTTACAGTTCGTTAATATGTTATATTATTTTATCTACGTCATACTTAAGTTTTCAGAGCGAAGTATATGCTAAACAGAAAACTAAAACAGTAAACCAAAGAGGTAAGACTGCAGCTTTTATGTGCTTATCAACTAAGTGCCACTTAACAGAGATGCTTGAAGTATGGTTTACTTCAAAATTTGTGGGTTTGTAGGCGCCCTGGTGGTCCCAGTCGCCTTCTGTGGACTGGATGGCCGAGCGGTGACCTCTCCAGTTGTCAGGATGTTAGGAAAGGACTGTGGACGCGTCAGAAACGCCAAAGTAACATTATTAATTCGTAACACCTTTATTCCTGCCGAGTACAATGTGGCTTGGTGATATCAACGAGCTTCCCCGAGTCTCGACGACGGCTCACTGATGTGGTCACCATTGGCGGCGAGCAAGTCTGCCGCGATGTCTGCATTATAGCGAGAAGGAAGCGACTCTGCCTTCCTTCTCTGGTTTCTGTATCACTAACCTGGTGTCTTGCTGCTTCGGAAGTCCCTCGTCGCACAGTAGTAGTGCTCAGGTGCCAGGTTCCATGTAAGTGATCCTGTTGAAATGGAGTGTTTAGGGATGCCAGTTGTTAATTGTTAACAACGTTTGTACTATACTCGTTTTAATAAAGAAAATACTTTGGCTCACACGTCACAGAATTTGCAATATGGCGGCTCTGGGATACGCCGTTATATTCAACCCTTTACAGCACATTAACACAGTTTTCCATTGCGATACTCGTCATAGGCACTGTCCACGACACGTGGCGTTCTTGTAACTAATACCTTTACTTTATATCTTGTTTAACAGTTGAAATATTTACTCGTGACCGTTCTTTTAGAGCCGCCCTGGTCACTCGACCGTGCGTATATATATACACTCCTGGAAATTGAAATAAGAACACCGTGAATTCATTGTCCCAGGAAGGGGAAACTTTATTGACACATTCCTGGTGTCAGATACATCACATGATCACACTGACAGAACCACAGGCACATAGACACAGGCAACAGAGCATGCACAATGTCGGCACTAGTACAGTGTATATCCACCTTTCGCAGCAATGCAGGCTGCTATGCTCCCATGGAGACGATCGTAGAGATGCTGGATGTAGTCCTGTGGAACGGCTTGCCATGCCATTTCCACCTGGCGCCTCAGTTGGACCAGCGTTCGTGTTGGGCGTGCAGACCGCGTGAGACGACGCTTCATCCAGTCCCAAACATGCTCAATGGGGGACAGATCCGGAGATCTTGCTGGCCAGGGTAGTTGACTTACACCTTCTAGAGCACGTTGGGTGGCACGGGATACATGCGAACGTGCATTGTCCTGTTGGAACAGCAAGTTCCCTTGCCGGTCTAGGAATGGTAGAACGATGGGTTCGACGACGGTTTGGATGTACCGTGCACTATTCAGTGTCCCCTCGACGATCACCAGTGGTGTACGGCCAGTGTAGGAGATCGCTCCCCACACCATGATGCCGGGTGTTGGCCCTGTGTGCCTCGGTCGTATGCAGTCCTGATTGTGGCGCTCACCTGCACGGCGCCAAACACGCATACGACCATCATTGGCACCAAGGCAGAAGCGACTCTCATCGCTGAAGACGACACGTCTCCATTCGTCCCTCCATTCACGCCTGTCGCGACACCACTGGAGGCGGGCTGCACGATGTTGGGGCGTGAGTGGAAGACGGCCTAACGGTGTGCGGGACCGTAGCCCAGCTTCATGGAGACGGTTGCGAATGGTCCTCGCCGATACCCCAGGAGCAACAGTGTCCCTAATTTGCTGGGAAGTAGCGGTACGGTCCCCTACGGCACTGCGTAGGATCCTACGGTCTTGGTGTGCATCCGAGCGTCGCTGCGGTCCGGTCCCAGGTCGACGGGCACGTGCACCTTCCGCCGACCACTGGCGACAACATCGATGTACTGTGGAGACCTCACGCCCCACGTGTTGAGCAATTCGGCGGTACGTCCACCCGGCCTCCCGCATGCCCACTATACGCCCTCGCTCAAAGTCCGTCAACTGCACACACGGTTCACGTCCACGCTGTCGCGGCATGCTACCAGTGTTAAAGACTGCAATGGAGCTCCGTATGCTACGCCAAACTGGCTGACACTGACGGCGGCGGTGCACAAATGCTGCGCAGCTAGCGCCATTCGACGGCCAACACCGCGGTTCCTGGTGTGTCCGCTGTGCCGTGCGTGTGATCATTGCTTGTACAGCCCTCTCGCAGTGTCCGGAGCAAGTATGGTGGGTCTGACACACCGGTGTCAATGTGTTCTTTTTTCCATTTCCAGGAGTATATATATATATATATATATATATATATATATATATATATATATGAAACGTATGCGTTAAAAGCCCATCTTAATTTAACTTCATATAACTGTTCAACAACGATTGAGTTAATTGTCAGACCTGTTAGATCCAAACTTTAGATGCAGAGACACTACTACAGTAGCAATGGTTAATTAATTTCTGGACCTTACAATAGATACGGCGCTGCTACTGTCGTATTGTGGTCCACGAACTGGAAGCTTCAATTATTCTTACCTATTTTCCAGCTGTAATAGGTAGCGACGCATTTCTTTAACTGATGGTAATGCGTTCGTGTAGACTGTGCGTTAGCGTGTTTTCAGACTGACAGAATTTCTTTTACAGTGCGTAAGGCATAGGGTCGTCAACTACAGATTTTTCATGGTACATACCAGCGCAAATTCATCGAGACGTGTTTCCGATTCATGTTGAAGTTAAGTCACGCAGACATAAAAGCTTTCTCTCTATCGCCTTGTCTGAATAACACAAGCTCGCTATAGTATCCTTCATCGTGGCACACAGGTGCCTAAGCAAGTTTTAAGAACGTGAAACAAAAATAATGAAAGCGTTCCACATCATGACTTATCATCTGTGTCAAGTATATCGTTTTGTAACATCATTCTAACATTGTTTTAGGTATTGTAATGACCCCTGAAAGTGTCATTTACGGGGGGCGTTCAATAAGTAATGCAACACATTTTTTTGTGAAAGCAAGTTGGTTTTATTCAGGGGTCCAATACACTGCACTATTCCACACTCTTTTGGCCACAAAACCCCATTTTTCAACATAATGTCTGTTCAATGCGACGGCCATTCCCTACCTTACTACGAGGGCCGGTATGCCCGTATGGTACCATTCTGCTAGTCGGCGTCGGAGCCGACGTCTTTCTGCATCAATAACCTCCCCACCAACCACGTAGTACTTCCCGCGGAGAGCATCCTTCATTGCACCAGACAGATCAAAACCGGAATGGACGAGATCCGGGCTGTAGGGTGAATGAGGAAGAACAGTCAAATTAAGTTTTTTTGATGTGATTCTTGAGTTTCTCCCGGCGTATTTGATAATCAAAATATCCACGGGTATGCTGCCGGTCTATAGTGTCCAACGGGCACAATATTTCGGCGATCAAACATGTCGCCATCATCAGGTGAACTGACGGACTGAGCTCCTGTGAACGTGCCGGCACGGAGATCCGTACGCTATGGCTGCTCAGAGGGAACTGGGTTCGGTCGCGGCGGCGGCCGATTTAAATACCCTCCGCCCGCGGCGCGCTCCCTCCGCCGTCCGCGCCCAGCGCCACGGTCGCGCGGTGGAACAGATTGCGACGGCGTCTGAGATGACGTCGGTGTGATGGCTCTGTCCGCCGTGGTCGTCACAACTATACGTCTGCTCGATTTACTCTTGATTAACCAGATCGCTGGTTCCCAAGCCTTGCTAAGATTATAGCCACAGTCACGGTTTATGAGGTCGTCATTGGTGCGAATTTCGATGGCCTCTCTAACAACGCTGTCCCAGTATCTCGACGTCTGTACCAGAATCCTCGTGCGGTCATACTCCATGGCGTGATTTTCCGACAAACAATGTTCAGCGACCGCCGACTTGCTCGGATACATCAGTCGAGTGTGCCTCTGGTGTTCACGGCATCGATCCTCGACGGTACGCATCGTCTGACCAATATACGACTTGCCACATTGACACGGAATCTGGTACACGCCGGCCTTCCTCAGACCGAGGTCATCTTTGGCGCTCCCCACCAGTGCACGAGTTTTATTTGGAGGACAAAACACAGTTCCGACCCGGTGTTTCTTCAGAATGCGGGCGATTTTTCCCGAGAGTGCGCCTGTGTATGGAATAAATGCAGTGCCTACCTCCTCCCTCGTGACTTCATCCATCTCAACAGGTTGTGCTGCAGTCGTTGGGCGGAGAGCACGTTGAATCTGCCACTCTGAGTACCCATTTTTCCTCACAGATGGTCCTTCGTTGCGCTTTATGGTCTTCTGTAAGGCAGCGGGAACCCCGTGGGCATACATCTGTGAGTTTCGCCACTGGTGGACAAGACTGTCGGCACTACCAACAGAGATGTCCAGCTGCGCAGCGTGGTGTTTGAGTGCGATCCGTTGATCATCTCAAATGAGAGTGCGTGCGCGTTCCAGCAATCCAGGAGTCACACCTGTGTGCTGTAGACCAGCGGGGAGATCGGAGAGGTTTGCGCGACCTTATTGGGATGATGACACACGCCTCGTCCAACTACTCACCGTGCTTTGCCAAGACTCCGTAAATATTCTGAAAGCACCTGTGAATCTGTGATGCCCTGGTTTTCCGCTAAAAGAAACTCAATTACAGCTGTCTGCTCGGAACACACCTCCGTCACAGACACTATTTTGAAGGGTACTTATAGGGCAACAACCGATCGGAGCGTCGTGAAACTTTTAGGTCTGAAGCGGAAATGTTCAGCGAAGTCCCACAACAAATTCCGCATTTTTCAACGAAAATTGGCCGAGAAATAAATTATGTTGAATTACTTATTAATCGCCCCTCATGTTTAAATGTGCTCTGTTGGCAGATATATGCTATTTAGTTACCTGCGCAATTCTTGCACAGCAGCAAGTTGACTATGATCAAAATAACATTAAATCTCATTTTCTGTAGTTTTTACAGTGTTTAACAAGACAGCAAATTATGTCGTGTTTAGACGGTTTAGTTGTAGCCGTAATGCATGGTGGTTCAAAAGATCAGATTTTCCTATTTCATGAATGACATACATGCTTGGTAAATGGGATAAGTTGTCCCATCAAAAGAAGCAGCATATTTTACAATTTTATATAGAAGTACCTTGAGGTAATTATTAGAATTACTTTTTGGATGAAAGTTTTCACACGTTTTCAATGTGATCTCTACCGGACACACAACAAAGATCCGCGATATTAATTGTAAAGTAGAAATGTGCGATTTCCTTCTCATTATTCTTTTAACTCGCGCTTTTGTTCAAACTCTAATAATCTTATCGTTCAAGGATGTTAAATCCTAATCTTCCATTTTCTATACGCGTATAGTACATTAGTGCGTAACCACGTTGTTTCAATCTTTTGTGTCCCTGGAATTCACCAACCGAATACCCATTTCAGAGAAACTCTTGTTTGTACTGTACGCTTCACTTGAAAGTAAATAACTGTACATTGTCACACTGCAGCCGAAGTCTGAAATTATACCCTGAATTCATCTTTAGTGAACACCACGTGACGGCGAATTATCTTGCTTGAAAAGTTGCCTAAAATATTGCTAGTGTTGTGGTTTCGTGTGTGTTAGCATTAAGGTTCAGTTTACCTTTTTACTCGTTAACGTCAATGGTTTGTTCATCTTCTGCTGATACACACGCAGATTTATCAAAGTATCTATCTGTGATCCAAAAGTGAAAAAAACGACTTCATGATTCATTACCCAGACAAGTCACCAAATACACTGACCAACCAGAACATTAAGGCCATCTACCTAATAACCGCTATGTCCAACTTCGGGACGAATAACAGCGGAGATGCCTCGTGGCATGGATGCATTGAGGCCTTGTTAGGTCGCTGGAGGGAATTGGCACGGCGTCTGCACACACAAGTCACCTAACTCCAGTAAATTCGTGGGAAGGAGATGATGAGCTCTGACGCCATGTCCAATCACATCCCAGATGTGTTTGATCTGGTTCAGATCTGGCGAGCTGGGGCGCCAGCGCATCAAACTGGACTCGCAACTGTGTTCCTCGAACAACTCCATCACATTCCTGGCCTTGTGACTTGGCGCATATCTTGCTGAAAGATGCACCGCTGTCGGGAAACGTGATCGTCATGAAGGGGTGTACCTTGTCTGCAACTCCTTGGCCATCATGGTGCCTTGCACAAGCTCCAATGATCCAATGGATGCCCACGTGAATGTTCCCCAGAGCACTATGGAGCTGCCGCCAGCTTGTCTCCTTTCTACAGTAGTGGTGTCAAGAAGCTATTTCCCTGGGAGACAACGGATTCGCACTCTCCCATCAGCATGATGAAGAAGGTACCGGACATCATTAGAGGTCCAGTGCCGATGGTCACGCGTCCATTTGAGTAGTAGCTGCCGATGTCGTGATATCAACATTGGCACATGCATGGGTCGTCGGTTGCGGAGGCCCAACGTTAGAAGTGTTCAGTGCACTGTGTGTTCAGACACGCTTGTACTCTGACCAACATTAAAGTCTGATGCTAGTTCCGCAACAGTTCGCCACCTGCCGTGCTTCACCACACTACGACGTTCCGACATCTGTAATGAGGGGTGGCCGCCCAAACCCACGACGTCTGCATGTGGTTTAACATTGGTCTCGCCTTGTGTTGGAGAAACTCACCACAGCGCTCCTCGAACACCCGGAAAGCCGTGTAGTTTCCGAAATGCTCGTGCCGAGCCTCTGAACGATCACAGTCTGACCTCGTTCAAACTAAAACAGATCGCGCGCCTTCCCCTTCCTGCACATGGACAGCACGATCACTGATACTACATGCACCGTGTGTGTGTCAGACTAGCAGTTATTTCTCGAGAGGTGACTCTGCTATCGCCTGGACGGGATACAGCGATGGAAGAGACAAATGTCTTTCTTTCCAGGCCCTGAGTTTATAAATTGCTGTTGAGGAAATTTTAAGAACGAGCTTCCAGGAATATTTCTCGTAGCAGTAGCGAAGTTAAAATAGATCTATTAATAGCTGTCTCTAGACTGCAGCAGAATAGTGAAAAAAATCATAATTGTAAAACAAAGCAAAAGTATCCTCAGCAGTTAATTGATTTCCCGTCGCTGCTTGATAGGAAAACTTCGTAATTAAAATTAAGCCACTTCATTTATAATTTTGAAGTTGTTCTACCGAGGAGCGATGAAACAGTCGGTTAAACTGTAATATGTGCCACCCCGGCACACTTATCAGTTTTATGAAGTATATTATTGAAACGCAAAGGAAAGTCAGAGTAATATATATGATGCAACAAATAATGTTTCCAAAGGTAAATCGCCAAATTATTCACGTTCACTATTTTGTGCTTCTGTTTTATATTCTGTCTTAGCAGTCCTAGAGGAAGTTAGCTGATCCTTAAATTAAAAAAAAAAAAAATGGAGAAGTAACATTTCCGAACCACCTCATATTTTTCTGATGACACAGTACTATATGAAAAATTAAAACGTAGGCTCAAATATTCGTTATATTAAATGTAAAGTTATATAAAATAACTAATAACCAACACATTGAAAATGAAATAGTAAGAATTAATAGAAATAAAACCTGGTGATAGGTTTTGAATTAAAGAATGTAAGAGGGAATGAGTAGACGGACATTAAAAACTTAAAGTCGTGAATGGGATGAAGTGCTGTTGGTAAATTATGGGCGCATCAAATGCAAATTTTTAATGTCCCTGAAGAAGAAAGATTACAATCAGTGCATGTTAGCACTTCTGCCTTACGGGAGCAAGACATAGACATTCGGTGTGAAAACCAAAAGCTGATGCTTCCTCAGCGAAAAACCGTGGGACACGTGTTGGTCAAACCTAGAAAAATCAAATAGATCCGGGTAGTGACTAGATCACAAGACGTAATTATTACACTAACGAAAATGAAATGCAGGTTTGTGGGACGTGTAGCCAGGCGAATGGAAGGCAAATATGCAAGGAAGTTCTATGCTGGATTCAAAGAGAAAATAATAGAGACTGCAGCATTATTTTTCTTAAGTGATATTCAAAAGCTGCCCTTTGGGTAAATCAAGGACAATTATTTCAGAAGTCTATCCTGGAGAATTTTTCTTTTTTATTTTAGTAAGAAAGTAACGAAATCTTTTTCTTGTAGTTACAGAAAGCATTTTTTATTCGGAACAATGCTTCTAGATTTCTGTTAACATTTAAGTTATATCGAAGCTAACAAGGAAGACTGATCTTCATTTATTTTACTTATACATTTATACCTGTCACCTATGTGACCTCTTCAAGTTAGGTTGCGTAATCCATTGCTTTCCTGGAGATAATTTATGTCATTAATTATACTTAGGTGTGTTAATTATTCTCAAATTATCTATCTTCCTTATCTCATTGTCATGAAAGTAATTTCTGTTGTACATTTTTCAAGGACAGTATGAGAGGAGTTGGCAGGGGATTGTCCGAAGATGAAATGACCGAACGTTATTAGTGTTCTTACATTAACACTTCTCTAATAGAAGTTGGGACACCCTTGAAATTAATTCGCCGATCATTTCTATTACCTTAAGTAATTTCATGCGTATGAACTCTTCTCGATTGATCGGTCATCCATCATCTAGCAATAGTGTCATCCAACATATTTGCTTGGTACAGCATCATATTCAATTATTTACAGATTAATCAACTACTTGTGCTTTTAGGAAGAATTTTATGCCATCGTAATTGGAAAGTGCTTTTTCATAGCTGTTCTTAAGTGACGGGGAGCTTTATACTCCTCAAAATGCTTTTTATACTCGCTTATTCAGTAACTTTCATTGCAAAACCTCAGTACACGAAGTAAGGAAACGTTTCACGACGATGACCTAATGTATCATGGGTGAAAGGAATTATGAAATACATACAAACGTGGATACCTAAAGCTGTAGACAGTAATGGTTGAACAAGCCTACGGGAGGCCTTCTTCCACCAGCGAATGTCAAATGCTAATGGTGTTAGTGCTAATAAAATCATAAGGACGCATACGCGTCATGTTGTAAAAAACATCTCTGGAGGAAACCAATGTTTCGGCCACGGTTACAGCGGCCTTCTTCTGAGTCTACTGGTCCGTTCCAGCTATGCAATGTCCCTTGAATTTTGTTGTTCCTGTTCACTGCGCATGCCATTACGTCATAATTTTAGAAAGATAGTTCATTTCTTTGGACACTTAAGGAACAAGGAGATGGAACTTTATTTTAATAGGTTACTGCGGTGGAGGGAGAGCGTAACCTCTGTTGTCTATTGGCGCTTGTATTATGTGCCATGATTGGTGGTCACCGGCGAATGAGAATTATTTGGTCTCCTCCTCTGTGACTAGAATGAAAAGAGAGCTTAAAATACACTACTGGCCATTAAAGTTGCTACACCACGAAGATGACGTGCTGCAGACGCAAACTTTAAGCGACAAGAAGAAAATGCTGTAATATGCAAATGATTAGCTTTTCAGAGCATTCACACGAGGTTGGCGTCGGTGGCGACACCTATAACGTGCTGACATGAGGAAACTCTCCAACCAATTTCTCACACACAAACAGCAGTTGACCGGCGTTGCCTGGTGAAACGTTGTTGTGATGCCTCGTGTAAGGAGGAGAAATGAGTACCATCACGTTTCCGACTTTGATAAAGATCGGATTGTAGCCTATCGCGATTGCGGTTTATCATATCGCGACAATGCTGCTTGCGTTGGTCGAGATCCAATCACTGTTAGCAGAATATAGAATCGGTGGATTCAGGAGGGTAATACGGAACACCGTGCTGGATCCCAACGGCCTCGTATCATTAGCAGTCAGGATGACAGGCATCTTATCCACATGGATCATGCAGCCACGTCTCGATCCCTGAGTACAGATGGGGACGTTTGCAAGACAACAACCATCTGCACGAACAGTTCGACGACGTTTGCAGCTGCACGGACTATCAGCTCGGAGACCGTGGCTGCGGTTACCCTTGACGCTGCATCACACACAGGAGCGCCTGCGATGGTGTACTCGACGACGAACCTGAATGTACGAATAGCAAAACGTCATTTATTCGGATGAATGCACGTTCTGTTTACAGAATCATGATGGTCGCATCCGTGTTTGGCGACATCGCGGCGAACGCACATTGGAAGCGTGTATTCGTCATCGCCATACTGGCGTATCACCTGGCGTGATGGTATGGGGTGCCATTGGCTACACGTCTCGGTCACCTCTTGTTCGCATTGACGGCACTTTGAACAGTGGACGTTACATTTCAGATGTGGTACGACCCGTGGCTCTACCCTTCATTCGATCCCTGCGAAACCCTACATTTCATCAGGATAATGCACGACCGCATGTTGCAGGTCGTGTACAGGCCTTTCTGGATACAGCAAATGTTCTACTGCTGCCCTGGCCAGCACATTCTCCAGATCTCTCACCAATTGAAAACGTCTGGTCAATGGTGGCCGAGCAACTGGCTCGTCACAATACGCCAGTCACTACTCTTCATGAACTGTGGTATCGTGTTGAAGCTGCATGGGGAGCTGTACCTGTACCCGCCATCCAAGCTCTGTTTGAATCAATGCCCAGGCGTATCAAGGCCGTTATTACGGCCAAAAGTGGTTGTTCTGGGTACTGATTTCTCAGGATCAATGCACCCAAATTGCGTGAAAATGTAATCACATGTCAGTTCTAGTATAATATATTTGTCCAATGAATACCCGTTTATCGTCTGCATTTCTTCTTGGTGTAGCAATTTTAATGGCCAGTAGTGTGCATTTCTGTAAAAGTTACCATTTTCTAGACATTTGACAATGTAGGCGCAGAATTTCCTTGTGCAACGTAAAGCTGTAAAATACTCTAGAAGGGTGAACATTAATAAACTGACAGATTGTAGGGACGGATTCCTCACTGAAAATGGAGGAAAAAAGTTCCTATGAACAAGTATCGGGAAATGTATCGTTGCCGCGGTAGAAGGCAGCGACAAATGAAAATTCCTCTGAACACGTGCCGTGTGTTCCTTGTGTGTTGCAGGCTGTGTGACTGGCGCAGCGTACTGTAAGCAGCAGAATGGTCAGGTGTTCATGTCGGCAACAAGGTGTTCGTGTACGGCCAAGAAGGCGGAAACGGTCGAGAGGCAGCACGGCTAGACCAGAACAAGTACCCTACAGATATCAACCACATTACACAACATTTCAAGCCCTTTTTGGGCGTCTGTGTGATCGTGGGCCCTTTCAGACAAGCGAACGTGCAGGGAGGCGGCGGACTGTGCGTACACCAGATTTGGAGGACCGGGTTCTACTGTGTATTGAATCGAATCCTAGTACAAGCTCCAGGAAAGTGGCCCGCCAACATGGTGTAACACACTTTCATACCAATGCCCAAAAAGGGCTTGAAATGTTGTATGAGGTTGTCAATGTCTATCAGGGTTCTTGTTTAAGTATAGCTGTATATCCTCTAACCTGTTTTCGTATGCTTGGCGCCTACTTTCATACAGAGCAGATGACTGGGTTATAGGCAACACACAAGCCGCAGATAGCTTATGCCTATACAAAACCATGACATGGTGTGTCACTCTTATATCTTTGATGTAAGGACTTTTACACACCCTGTATAAATTACACATTTTCAGATCTGAATGTCACAAATGGTTCAAATGGCTCTGAGCACTATGCGACTTAACTTCTGAGGTCATGAGTCGCCTAGAACTTGGAACTAATTAAACCTAACTAACCTACGGACATCACACACATCCATGCCCGAGGCAGGATTCGAACCTGCGACCGTAGCGGTCGCTCGGTTCGAGACTGTAGCGCCTAGAACCGCACGGCCACTCCGGCAGGCTGAATGTCACAGAGAGTATAAAAATTAGAAGCAGTCGTGGCTGCTGTTCTAGGTGCTACAGTCTGGAACCGCGGGACCGCTACGGTCGCAGGTTCGAATCCTGCCTCGGGCATGGTTGTGTGTGATGTCCTTAGGTTAATTAGGTTTAAGTAGTTCTAATTCTAGTGGACTGATGACCTCAGAAGTTAAGTCCCATAGTGCTCAGAGCCATTTTAGAAGCAGTCGCGCAAAGTGTATAGGAGTAAGATAGGCAAAAAATAAGTCTCACGTGAAAACTTATGACGATTTTTGGCATACCGTATCTCAATCGGGAATCACGAAACCCTTACAGGATAACTTAGTTGTCCGTCTGTCTGTCTGTCTGCCTGTCAGTCTGTCACACTGTTGAAAACGATTTCTCCCTGGAACAGGTGGCCGAATCAAGTCGAAATTTACGTCACACATTAAGATCTATGGCCCCTTAGTGATGTATAAAAGTGAAGCTTCTAAGTCAATGCTATCAAAAGATACCGCCACTTACGTCAAATGTTTTGATGTTCGCCACGTCACTCATCATCAAAACCTATAGGGTACCTCCTGTTGTTCTAGAATCATGAAATTTGACAAGAAGGAAGGTTTCACGCTACAACCAGAGGGAAAAAATCCGAAAATTGTGACTTTGTGATAATATCACATGAAAACATTTTTTTTCGTTTGTCATCAGACTCTCTCTCCTTTTTCTCAGGAACTGGTTGACGTATCAAGTTGAAATTTATGTCTCCTACTAAGGTGTATGTTCCCTTTATCTACATCTACATCTACGTGATTACTCTGCTATTCACAATGAAGTGCCTGGAAGAGGGTTCAATGAACCACCTTCAAGCTATCTCTCTACCGTTCCACTCTCGAACGGCGCACGGGAAGAACGAGCACTTGAATTTTTCTGTGCGAACTCTGATTTCTCTTATTTTATCGCTATGATCGTTTCTACCTATGTAGGTGGGTGCCAGCAGAATGTTTTTGCAATCGGAGGAGAAAACTGGTGACTGAAATTTCATGAGAAGATCCCGTCGCAAAGGAAACCGCCTTTGTTTTAATGTTTGCCACTCCAATTCACTTATCATGTCTGTGGAACGATCTCCCCTACTTCGCGATAATACAAAACGAACAGCCCTTCTTTGGTTTTGGATGTCATCCATCAGTCCCACCTGATGCGGTTCCCACACTGCACAGCAGTACTCCAGAATAGGGCGGGGAAGCATGGTGTAAGCCGTCCCTTTAGCAGACCTGTTGCACCTATTAGGTGTTCTGCCAATCAATCGCAGTCTTTGGTTTGCTCTATCCACAGCATTATTTATGTGATTGTTCCAATTTAGGTAATTTGTAATTACAGTCCCTAAGTATTTAGTTGAATTTGTGGTGTAATTAAGATTAAGCTTCTAATTCAATTCAAGGAACAGATACAGACATTTAAAACTCATGTTGTGATACTCGCTAAGTCGTTCACACACGCACGGCACTTCCCCTGGCCTACAATCATGAAATTTCGCTAGAAGAAAGGTTTCACAGTACAAGTAACCGAAAAATCCGAAGGTTGTTAACTTGTAGTTATATCAGATGAAAAAAATTCTTTTGTCACCTGTCATCCGACTTCAAACTTGGAATTAAAATAATCTCGATAGTCTTGGAATCTCTGGGAGCGTTATTTGCCAGTTTCAATTTTGATAAAAGGCAAAAATCGTCGAAATCCTCTATTCCCTACATGGGTGAACTGTGAATACACGTATTTTTTTACAGAACACTCACTGCGCGAGTCCTACTCACATCTAGCCAATTTTATTTAACGTAGATAGGGGAAGACGTAGAATCTATAAATGACAAGTAGAGAGATACAGAGTGTTAGGAAAGCGGAAGGAGCACCAACAGAAGAGATACATTTTATGCCATATGCGTATCATGCTATTAAGAAACTCCTAACCAAGATAAGACAGATTAGCGTTACAGAGGGATAACTGCAAACGGTGTTAGGAAAAACATCTAAAAATGGTGACGACGTTTATGTTGTGTACTCTTCTGGGTTACTGGGGTCGTCCGCGGCAGCTGACGTCAGCGAGTGTGGAAGCTATTTTAACGCCAGCGCAACTGATGTTAGGTGAGCAGGGCAAGTTGACTGCCGCAGTGAAGCGCAGGTAATGGAGAGTGGTGCGAGGGTTAGGTACACAACGAGCGCATTAGCGGGCCTGCAGCGCCTCCTTCCGGCGACATGCAGCCGTCAGAGAGCGCTGAGTGGAACAGTGGCTTTTGTCTCATGTGTTGGGGCAGGCGTCCACAACGAGTGGTACTCTTGTACTAAAACGTCTGCAGTATGACAAACACACTTCAGTCTTGTTGTTTTCACAGTGCTGAAAATTGGGAGAAACTGTGAAGTATGGTGAACAAAGAGTTTTCTCTTAATACTTTTCTTCGACTAGTCCGTGTGTCTTGCTCAGAAGTTAGTATACCTCCGCACTCATACACACACCATCAGCGGGTTTGTAACTGATTAGAGTTATAATCCTCTGTGACAGTAGAACAGCCACCAGAGCGCATTAGTGTTACTCATTTTCAGTTTTGTTATCAGGACTGAGGGAGTATGCAGTGGCCTTAGCAGTGTGGCGTTGAATGATCACTGTGAAGGCCACAGAGTTGCCACGCACTTATGTGAAACAGTTTTATTAGCAACTGACAGTTTGAAAGAGGCCTTTGTGGGCCTCCATTAGTACTGCTGCTAGAATAGTGTTATATCAAGATTTTTGGGGTATTCAGACGTGACAGAGGACCATGCTGTGAGACAATCCAAGTTGCAAGTCAGATCGAGGGCACGCACGGTTGTCCTCAAGTTTCCGGTCGACCACATCTGACGCCCACAGTTGAGGATCGCCGTTTGTGCACCAGGTGCACGCCTACACATCTGCGCCTGTCTTCCGAGGAGAAGTAATGGATTGCCAGCGGTATTCTGTGTCATCTCGCTCCACTGGTCTAAGAATAGCAGCAGCCGGACTAGGGAATTACTGTCCATGTGAAGGCTGCCATTAACAATACAACAAGAACGACTGTCGTTTGAGGTGTTGCTGTGACCAGGAGATAGTTTAACTCACCTGAATAAGCTCTCCTCGTTCCGCTGTCTGAACCAAACACAGTATTACTCAGCCAACGATAGCTGTGAACTATGAGTTAATTGCACGTATCCCCAGATGACATTTTATTCAACGATGAATCGTGGTTCTGCACTACGCCAAACGCCCATAGTTGATGGGTATGACGAACACCTGGAAAGGGGTACCATTCTTACAATGTCATCCTGGTGTGGGCAGCCATTGGGCATGCTTCAGATGTCAACTGGTATTGACTGAGGGAACTCTGACGGCACAACGGTACGTCCTGCTTCGTCATGTGTTACCACCTGTCATGTGACAGTATCGTGGTGCCCTGCTTCAACAGGATAGTGCTTGTCAACATATGGCATGTGATCCTCTGACCTGTTTGCTTGATGTTGAGGTATTACTGTCACCAGCCAGGTCCCCAGATTTCTCCCTGGTAGTACACGTGTGGAGTCAGTGCATTGGGCAACTCTGTCCAAGCGCCAGTATCAAGAAACAACTGTACAGTTGTGGACAACTTGCCTATGGAGAGGATGCAATAGTTTTATGACACCCTTCCCAACTGAATCAGTACATGCATCCATCCCAGAGGGGGTGCAATGTCATACTGATTAGTGGACTGCTAAGTTTTTTATAAATTTGACTCTGTTTTACAATCACTGAAGTAACACATATACTTTCTTAGCCCGTTAAGTTTCATATCATTTCGTCCTCACTTTCTGGGTGCTCCCCTATTTTCTCGGGCAGTGCATTTGTAGTCGACTTCAAAGAAACAGCAACGTCATCTTCACGCACCTTACCAATGTTGTCGATATGATATACCACTGTGAGTATAATACCGTTCATGTGTGGTATAGTTATTGCTGTATAGTTACCGCTACATGGCTACTGGAGTCAATTAACAGGATATACATGCAATGATATATTTCAGCGTGGTGACGTCATTGTTGATAAACGTGATGTCGCTGTAATTCTCCGAAAGGTGGTTTAACTCATGTGAGTAAGCTCTACTCATTACGCTGTTTGAACCAGGGTGACAGACAATGTTACTCAGCCAATGAAACCTGTGAACTACACTGAAGCGCCAAAGAAACTTGCACAGGCATCACCCGCATCTCGTGGTCGTGCGGTAGCGTTCTCGCTTCCCACGCCCGGGTTCCCGGGTTCGATTCCCAGCGGGGTCAGGGATTGTCTCTGCCTCGTGATGGCTGGGTGTTGTGTGCTGTCCTTAGGTTAGTTAGGTTTAAGTAGTTCTAAGTTCTAGGGGACTGATGACCATAGATGTTAAGTCCCATAGTGCTCAGAGCCATTTGAGCTATTTGTACAGGCATGCGCATTCAAATACAGAGGCATGTAAACAGTCAAAATACGGTGCTGGGGTCGGCAACGCCTATATAAGGAAAAAAGTGTCTGACGCAGTTGTTAGACCGGTTACTGCTGCCAAAATGGCAGGTTATCAAGATTTAAATCAGTCTGAACTTGGTGTTATAGTCGGCGCACGAAAGATTGGACACAGCGTCTCCGAAGTAGGGATGAAGTGGAGATTTTCTCGTATGATCATTTCATGAGTGTACCGTGAATATCAGGAATCCCGTAAAACATCAAATCTCCGACATCACTGCGGCCGGAAAATGATCCTGGAACAACAGTACCAACAACGACTAAAAAGAATCGTTCAACTTGACAGAAGTGCAACCCTTCAGCAAATTGCTGCAAAACTTCAATGCTGGGCCGTCAACAGGTGTCAGCGTGCCAACCATTCAACGATACATAATCGATTTGGGCTTTCGGAGCTGGAGGCCGACTCGTGTTCCCTTGATGACTGCACGACAGAAAGCTTTACGCCTCGCCTGGGGCCGTCAACACCGACATTGGTCTCTTGATGACTGTAAACATGTTGCCTGGTCGGACGAGTCTCGTTTCAAATTGTATCGAGCAGATGAACCTGTACAGGTATGCAGAGAGCCTCATAAATCTATGGACCCTGCATGTCAGCAGGAGACTTTTCAAGCTGGTGGAAGCTCTATAATGGTGTGGGATGTGTGCAGCTGGAGTGATATGGGACTCCTGGTACATCTAGATACGACTCTGACAGATATACGTAAGCATCTTGTCTGATCACCTGCATTCATTCTTGTCCATTGTGCATTCTGACGGGCTTGGGCAATTCCAGCAAGACAATGCAACACCCCACGCGTCCAGAATTGCTACAGAGCGGCTCCAGGAACACCTCCGCTGGTCACCAAACTCCTCAGACATGAACATTATTGTGCACATCTGGGATGCCTTCCAACGTGCTGTTCAGAAGAGATCTCCACCCCCTCGTACTCTTACGGATATATGGACAGCCCTGCAAGATTAATCGTATCAATTCCCTCGAGCACTACTTCAGACATTAGTCGAGTCCATGCCACGTCGTGCTGCGGCGTTTCTGCGTGCTCGCGGGGACTCTACACGATATTAGGCTGCTGCACCAGTTTCTTTGGCTCTTCAATGTATGACATTAATTCATGTGCCCCCGAATGGCATCATCTTTACTTTGAAGTAATTAATAGTACATTTTACTTTCCGGGATTAGATTCCCCAATATCTGAAATCAGAATTTTAAGGAATAGCTGATTTATATACTCGTGGTACCCAAAATAAAAAACCGTTTGCAAGTCCATACTATAGTTGCCACTAAAAGTCTCTAGTGCATTGTCCATGAATATTTACTTAAAGCTCAAGTATAGTTGCACATGTGAAGCACACTAACAGCCATTAGTTACAATGAGCTCACTAAATTCTCTCACAGAGGCCTGGTATAGTTAGATTATAAAGTCTTCATTTTACTCGATGTCCAAAATATTATGGTCGCTTAGAATACTGCAAAATCCCGACAGAGGCTATGTTCCCAAACCCTCAAAAGTAATCGTGGTCAGGCCACTTCCTTAAGATCTACACTTTAAATTAGAATTGTCCCCTAAGTGAAGCGGAGAACGCGAAATTACAGCCCTCTGGGTAAACCTTAAAGTACAGAATTTGTGTAAATCTTAATGTGATTGACATCGTCTGACTATAATAATTATTTTTGTTTGTAAATGATTTACTATGACTGGAAGTATACCCCGGAACACAAGTTAATTACAGCTAACCTGATACAGTGAAGGTACCAAATAGAAACATCGATTGGTTAAAATTATTTACAGATACATCAGTTACTGGCGTATAAATTGAATTATGAAAATAGTGAGTGTTCTGTTTCCAAACTCAGCTGTAACTTTAAGTAGCTAGCAGTGTTTCTTGTACATCTACATACATGTACAGTATTTGCCCACTTGAGAATGTACACTGAAATGGAGTTCAACGACAATTCCACTCTATATAACCATGCAAACCGCTGACCGAAACAGAGCCTGGAAGTGGGTAACTACAAAAGTTTATACATTCATAGACGTGTGATGAACTTGAGACAGACGATCGTACTGGATTCCACAAGTGTGAAATTGAATAGAACTGCTATGGGTGTGAATTATACTCACCTTGAGTAGGGATGTGCTGCTCTGCACTGTAGGCTGAAGAAATGCTGGCCCTTCTACATTTACATCTAAATATATACTCCGGTAGTCACCTATCGGTGTGTGGCGGAGGGCACTATTCGAGCCATAGTCATATTTGCCCTCTCCCTCTGTTCCACTCGCGAATCGCGCGAGGGAAAAACGGCTGTCTGATCACCTCATACAAGCTTCGTGAAGCTTGCAACGCAAATTCGATACACTCTCTATATCTACAGCCCATAGATTCGGTCGGAACACCTTCGTGACAAAATTCGAAGTCAGCGCGAACACCTCCGTGACCAATCACTAAGTTTATATGGACCCCTCCACAACAAAATGTGCAGTGCCTCCACTTATGGCGCTCACCTAACCCATCTAATTACTTCCCGCCAAACAATTTCGAAATTAAGAAGCACTGCTGCGCGATCATGCGGATTCACTCCAGCTAGAGAACCTCGCCAAAATACCGTGTCGCTTTCAGGCACCAATTAACATTATTCAAGTACTACGTGTCCGGTTGCAGTCCCACTTGGTGGATTATCAGTGACTCAGACAGGTCGGTAACCCTCAGAGGGGAGGGGGTGGGTTGGGAGGGGGTGGGGCGGTAGGCCGACTCGTCGGCCTGTGAATGGGCAGCTTAAGAATTCAGCATTTGGGTGGCCGGTACCATTTGCCTGTCGCTTTCCCTGCTCATCTTTTCAATCCCAATTCTCTGTTTATTTACATGTCCTCCAGAAACTTTTTTCTCAATTTATTGGCTTTTGGGAGGCACCAATTCAGCCAACTCAAGAGCGAAATGTCTATTATGATGATACGAACGTAAGGGGAACACAAAACCAAGTCCCCTTGTGCAGAAAATCACCGATCTCGCTGGGAACCGAACCGAGCTCCTTCGCATGGCAATCCGCCATGCTGCTGTCCATGCAGCTACCGAAGCAGACTCATCACCAGAAATATCACAAACCAGTGAGCCCATCGGCGTGTTAATAAATGAAAGATATGAGAGATACATAGAATACTGTACTACCAGTCACTGTGATTCAATGTTCTCATACTAATTTACCCTTTTGGCAGTCTCTGAATTATAAAATTTTCCTTTATTTTGTTGAAAACGATGAGCAGAATTGCTTGTCACATTTTAATACCACACAGTGTGTTACATAGGTCCTAAGCGACATCTGCGTAATATTCCACTCTGAGTTGCGATGTGTAGTAACAAAGACCTGTTTCATATCAAAATATTTTATTATAATATTGATTAAAATCCTATGTTATATAAATCTCTGCCTTTGACTATTTATGAACTCTTTGTTATCATCAAAACGCATTTTAACAACATTAACCAAAATCATTGGAGACACTGCTTCCACAATCTTGCATATTGGTGACTCATTTATGATTCCTCTCACTATAGCCCTCACAGTACATCTCTTGGTTCCAGAAAGCCAGAATACGCACTTCTCTCATTGGCTGATTCTAGTGGTGGCTAATAACAGCTGTACCTGCTCTCATAAAACGAATAAAATCCCATAATTCTACGTGGAATTTATGTTAAGCTTCAAAATGATATTTCCGAAATTCCTATTACATTTCAAATAATGATGTCATTACTAGCCTCATGAAAAGCGAAAAAATGTTGTTTATCTAATGTATTTTCGGACTTACTCATATATTTTTTTATTTTCACGCACTCCATTACTGTACAACGATATTTCACACATTTAGACATTCTTTATTGCTCACGAATCAAAGATTCGTTCTCTATATACACTTCCTATTATCTTGAATATATTCTAATAATACGCAAACTGTAATTTATATATAATTACTGGAAATTTTGTACTTTAAGAAATTTTTTTCTCTGACATTATGAAAGATACTCACTTGTAGTTTGTGTGGTAAGCTAGTGACGCAGTCCAGCTTCACCTGGATAGCACAAAATAGCTATGTCAGGACAACTTGTCTGACGTAACGGCAATTTTGTATATGGACAATTACCAACACTTTTGATTAAAATTCGCAGCATAAGTATGAGGCACTCTCTGGTGTGGAACATCCGTACAAAGCACTCTCATGCAACTTCGGTATTAAGTACTCTCTGCCGAGCGACATCATTACGAGGCACCATCCGTCGCACAACATTTGTACCAAACGACCACGAAATATAAGTACGAAGCGACCTCTGCAAAGCAACAGTGAAAGAAAGCATCCTCTGCCACACAGCATCAGAAAAAAGCACCCTCTGCCACGGTATATTAGTATAAAGCATCCTCTAGCATGAGACATCCGCAAGAAGTACTCTCTGCCACGGAAAATCAGTAAAAACTAGCCTTCAGCACACGATATTGGTACGAAACAGCCTCTGCCATGTAGCATCAGAATGAAGCACCTCTACAAACCAGAACTGGAATCCAGCACTCTCTGTCACTCAACATCAGTACGAAGTATGCTCTGACACGCAATGTTTGTACGAAACACCCGCTACCACACAAATTCCGACCGAAGCACCATCAGTCACACAACATCAGAATGAACCATACACTGCCACAGGACATCAGTACAAAGTACCCTCTGCTACATGACACTGGTACACAGCACCCCTAACATGCAACATTGGAAGGAAGCACCTTCTGCCATACAACATCTGAACGAGGCATGCTCTGCCACACATCAAATGAAGCACCGTCAGCGACACAACATCTAAATGAAACACCTTCTGCCATAGAACATTAGTAAAAAGTACCCTCTGCCACCTAACTTTTGTACAAAGTGCGCTCTACCATGTAACATCAGAGTGAAGCACCTTCTGCCATGCAGCCTCAGAAGTATTCCTCTTCTGGCACACAACTGTCGAAGGCAGCGCCTTCTGCCAGGCAAGACCAGAACGAAGCACCATTAGTCACGGAACATTCGTACAAAGCGTCATCTGCCACCGACCATCGGCACGAAGCACCCTATTCCACGGTAAATCGGTAGGAAGTAGCCTTTGACACGCAACGTCAGTTTCTAACACCCTCTGCACATGTCAAAATCAACTAACCTCAGCAGAATGAAACACCCCCTTCCACACAACATCTGATCGAAGCACCTTTCTGCCACAGAACATCGGTACGGAAACACTTTTTCTTCTACAGAACATCGGCACGTGGCACATTCTCCCACAGAAGATCAGACAGCGATATGAGTACTCTCAGTATTGGAAAACAATGAAAACTGTTTCAAGGAAACCAGACATCACGTCCTGACGGAATTCTATTTAGATTTTACATTTAATAAACTAAAGAACAAGCTCCTTTTCTAGCTCTTATTTACAGAGATCGTCCTGCGCTGCAAATAGTCCCGCGTGATTGAAAAACAAAGAAAAAAAAACGAAGCAAAGCTGACTCTTGTCCACAAATAGAGTAACATCGGGTGCACAAAATTACAGACCGATATTGCTGACGTCTGTCTCTTACAGCATACTGTATCAACCAGTATGACCTTCCTGGAGGAAAACAGGCTTCTCTCATACAGTTAGCACAAATTTAGGAAAAAAAGAAACAATGGTGAGAAACACAGCTTGCCTTATTCATACACTACATCGTGCAAACAACAGATGCTGGTAGACTTCCGAAAACGGTCTGACTCTGTACCATTAACTACTGATCAAGAAACAATAATACGGAATATCTTTGCGTGTGATTGTCTCGAGGAATATTCGAGCAATAGTTATATTGGGCGGCGTACGTTCGACAGACATGGAAGCAACGCCTCGTGTCCACCAAGGACGCGTAATATATTTCTAATGCTCTCAACAAGTATAAACTGTAAGTCAGATACTGGTTGCTTATAACTGGAGGGCAGCTACTCACAGAGGTCAAGTGTTGGACCAAAACTTGGTAGATATTCTAATGCGGTAATGCGGAACCGATTAACGCTGGAAAAAAATTAGTTCCAATTTTGGTCACAAGGTGCAAATCTGATGCTGCGAATGCAAGAAAGGCGTATAGAAACATTTCCACATCTGATGGATTGGGAACGGCATGCCTGCAGAAAAGGCGAAACATGAGAAAGCAGTAATGCTGATTTTGCTATTAACTGACACACAGTTTGTTCGATATGAGCACTGGCCACCCCTACGGGATGCTTTACAGAACTAGGTTTACACCTGGTGACCAAAATCGGAACTAACGTTTTTTCAACATAAATCAATTCCGCATTAACCCATTTGCATATCTACCAAGTTTGACTGCCATACGATATTTACAGCCAACAATGGACCTCCGTCAGTAGCTGCACTTTAATTGTAAAAACTTAGTACGATGAACTGCACTACGAGGTTGTTCGGTAACGGTACTGTAGTCCACAAGAAAGTATCGCCTTCAGAAGATCGTAAGTAATTAGGGAAAGACTTGGGCAAAATTTCCAGTTCGTAATAATGAACGGTAGCAGCCATTAATTGCAGGAAACTGTAACGTAATGCCAATGAAAGGGAGAAAAATCTTGACACCGTTCTGAGAACAAGATTACTGGTGAATGTCCTGAGCACACCAAATCATATATGTATTGAGCTGTAACACTAAGAAATGATGTGATATGGGACGATCACGTAAAATCAGAGTTAGAGAAGCTAACTGGAAGACTTCAATTTGTTGGAAAGATTATGGGAATGTAATTGCTCTGAGTATTCTTAGAGGAATTTATCAGTATGTGGAGTCTTCAATAAGTGATATGAAAACAGTTATCAAACAGTTACATCGTAACAGGTCGGTGGACGCCATACGAAAGTATAACAGAATTGTTCGGAGAACTCAAACGATAATCCTTGGAAGACAGACGACGTAGCTCTCGGTTAACCCTGTTGAGTAAATTTAGAGGAAGTAAGTAGGCATACATTTTCCCTCTCACAGTGCGCCAATGGAATACGGAAGTAAGCTGTGGCTTGCTGAGAAAACAGGATTTTTCAGAGCTCGAGTGCAGTACCTTAGGAATGGATTAGTCATACAACAAGAAAAAACGGGCTCTAAAATGCATAGCTACAAGCACTTCTTCATCTTCGGTGCTGTGAAACACATATCTTCTATTGCAGGCTCTTTGCTTTCCATATTTTTGGAGGACGTAGTATGGATTTAAACAAGGAAAAATGTGCAGTAAACAAGAACTCTAAAATGCATAACTTCTGAGCTACGAACACTTGTTCAATAGCAGAGATAAGTTTCACAGTAGCGAAGATGAACAAGTGCCCAAAGCCTTTAAGATACGCATTTTAGATCCCATTTCACTAGACTGTTTTTCTTGTTGTGGTCCATATTACCTCCTCACAGAATACGGAAAGAAAACAGTTCGCAGTAGAAGAGATTTGTTTGACAGGATCGAAGATAAAGAGATGCTCATAGCCCGTCTTGTGTGCATTTTGAAGGTCATCTTTACTAGATTTTTTCCTTGTTATTGTGTGACGAATGCATTTCTAAAATCCTGGCATTGCGTTTTGACTCACCATTTATAAGCAGATATAGACTTAAATTTATAATTATTTGACCGAATAAGGAGACAACAGAGTGGCATTAAAAATTAAAAGAAATTTTAGGAATGGTGGTACTGGGAATGAGATGTATGCGTAAGAGTTCGATCAAATTTAACATTTCTTTATTTTTTAAAATAATCTTAACATAAATTATCTATCATGAGGGTGATCTCCCAGTTTAGAATCGTACTTTATTGTTAATTAAAAAAACCAGCAAGCAACAATTATTAAAATAGTGTCAACGAACTCTCTTGAAGTTGGCCAACCGCGACATAAAACTTTATAATAATAAAAAATAGCTCTACACTAATAATCTTATTAAAATTAAATAACCGTTAGCCAGAACTATGTGTGTGTGTGTGTGTGTGTGTGTGTGTGTGTGTGTGTGTGTGTGTGTGTGTGGATGTTGACTGAACACAGCCGAACAAAAAATGAGCTCAGGAACCAGTGTCCCTTACGCTCTAAATCACCAAGAGATCCTTTAAGTAATAAACTTAAACTAAGCACTAGATATCAGCCACTAACACCGGCCTCGCCAGCTGGATTGCAAAACGTTCTAACTTCAGTTGGCCATAAATCACAAAATATAGAAAATACTACATTCACCTTCTCATTCAGTACAATGTTCTTAAGTTAGAATGATACAGTAACATGCACGGTTAGTTGCTTCTCAATATGTGCCCGGAGGTCTCAATAAACGGACCCAGTCGCCATGGGAACCCGATGCAAAGCCAGATGCCCCCGCAAAATCGTCCTCATTCGAGCGAACTGACCAGGTTGATCGCTCCATCTGTATCTCCTCCAGTCCACCTCAGCGCTCTCCAAGCGCTTGAGGCCGCCGTGTGCGTTATTCCAATTGCGCGCTGGACTCGTTGAGCGATAATTCGTAGCCGCGAGTACTGGCCACAGAAATGAGCCGTCACAGTATGAAGAAAATTCTGTGCGTGCAGTTCCATTCCGCTCTTTAGATTTTTCGTAAGAACGGCGGGATAAAGTCAAAACAAGTGTTCCGTATTAATGTCTGATTTAACTATCAATCTCTTTAATAGAATGTAAAGTAATTGGATATCCAAAGAAAGTCTCATCACCAAGCGGCGGCAGGGGAATACACATATAAAGTTACTTAAATTTGCAAGCATTCGGAGCCAGTGGCTCCTTCTTTTGGCAGAAGGGTTGAAGAGGATGGAAGAAGGGTGAAGGAAAACGACTGGTGAGGTTTAGGAAATGGGGAGAGATCGGAAAAGTCACCGAGAACGCCGGGACTGGGGAGACTTACCGGAGAGGATAAGAAGGAAAGATTGATTGACTTAAGCAGTCTTACGTTCTCGTCCTGTACGGAAAGTTTCCCCCGAACCGGGATTCTGGTCTACCTTTCCGAACTCTCTCCGTTTTCTAAGCCTTCACCCCTCTTCGTTACCCTTCGGTCCTTCTGCCAGAAGAAAGAGCCACTGGCTCCGAAACTTGTAAATTTAAATACCTTTGTATGTGCCGCCCTTTGTGAGTAGATATTTTTATGTGTCCAGCTATATTTTGAAAACTCGATTATTTTCTTTAATATAATGGTTGTTCAGAATAATATAATGGTTACAGGATAGATAAATTGCAAGTTTATAGCATGTGGCAATTGCCAAGTGTTACTGATTCCGACGTCGTGTCACTGGGAATGCTTCTGGTAGTACAGTGCGATGTTTAGCCCTAACCTTCTTCAAATTGCTGAAGGCCTTGGTGAAATGAGTATGCGCCGCTCTCCTACGAGTATCTCATCTCTGGTGGTTTGCTCAGTAAGAAAGTCTACCGTAGCATCCTCCATCAGAGTACTGACATTGTCGCCCGTCGGGTCAGCGTCGGCTGATGATACGCTATATTTCGTGGTCGCGGATACATACTCGTTTGTCGCTGTCCGATTGTCACCTACGACTATACTGTCACTGTCTTCTATATTGGGTTACAACGACGCCTGTAGAGTCGCTAACCGCTTTATGCTAGACAAGTTAGCTCCGTAATCTCTTTACCGTTTTTTTCATATCCTTTTCGAAGCTGCCGTAGCTTTCGCATTAGCTCGGCGCTGGACAGTCCTTTCTAGGCGAGATTTCCTCTGAGATGCGTTTTCTGTTCCGAACATATTTACGAGTGATATAAGACGACACCTTTCTTTATTTTATAATATTCAATTCATCACCGATATTAAGCTCTATTTCAGCGAATATTTTTATAGTCTAACTTTGCCTCGTAGTAGGTATTCCCCAAGCTCTTCACAAAATCCTAGCTATACGGGGTCGTCCATTGATAGTGACTGGGCCAAATATCTCCCGAAATAAGCATCAAACGAAAAAACTACAAAGAATGAAACTCGTCTAGCTTGAAAGGGGAAACCAGACGGCGCGCTATGGTTGACCCGCTAGATGGCGCTGCCATAGGTCGAACGGATATCAACTGCGTTTCTTTAAATAGTAACCCACATTTTTATTACATATTCGTGTAGTACGTAAAGAAATAGGAATGTTTTAGTATGACCACTTTTTTCGCCTTGTGATAGATGGCGCTGTAATAGTCACAAACATATAAGTACGTGGTATCACGTAACATTTAGCCAGTGCGGACGGTATTTGCTTCGTGATACATTACCCGTGTTAAAAGGGACCGTTTACCAATTGCGGAAAAGGTCGATATCGTGTTGATGTATGGCTATTGTGTTCAAAATGCCCAACGGGCGTGTGCTATGTATGATGCTCGGTATCCCGGACGACATCATCCAAGTGTCCGGAACATTCGCCGGATAGTTACGTTATTTAAGGAGACAGGATGTGTTCAGCGACACATGAAACGTCAACCACCACCTGCAACAAATGATGATGTCCAAGTAGATGTTTTAGCTGCTGTCACGGCTAATCCGCACATCAGTAGCAGAAAAACTAGGCGAGACTCGGGAATCTCAAAAACGTCGGTGTTGAGAATGCTACGTCAACATCGATTGCACCCATACCATATTTCTAGGCACCAGGAACTGCATGGCGACGACTTTGAACGTCGTGTACAGTTCTGCCACTGGGCACAAGAGAAATTACGGGATGATGACAGATTTGTTGCACACGTTCTATTTAGCGACGAAACGTCATTCATCACAGCGGTAATGTAAACCGGCATAATATGCACTATTGGCCAACGGAAAATCAACGATGGCTGCGACAAGTGGAACATCAGAAACCTTGGCGGGTTAATGTATGGTGCAGCATTATTGGAGGAAGGATAATTGGACCCCACTTTATCGATGACAATCTAAATGGTGCAATGTATGCTGATTTCCTACGTAATGTTCTACCGATGTTACTACAAGATGTTTCACTGCATGACAGAATGGCGATGTACTTCCAACATGATGGATGTCCGGCACATAGCTCGCGTGCGGTTGAAGTGGTATTGAATAGAATATTTCATGACAGGTGGATTGGTCGTCGAAGCACCATACCATGGACCGCACGTTCACCGGATCCGACGTCCCCGGATTTCTTTCTGTGGGGAAAGTTGAAAGATATTTGGTATCGTGATCCACCAACAACGCCTGACAACATGCGTCAGCGCATTGTCAATGCGTGTACGAACATTACGGAAGGAGAACTATTCGCTGTTGAGAGGAATGTCGTTACACGTATTGCCAAATGCATTGAGGTTGACTGACATAATATTGAGCATTTATTGCATTAATGTGGTATTTACAGGCAAGCACGCTGTAACAGCATGCGTTCTCAGAAATGATAAGTTCACAAAGGTGCATGTACCACATTGGAACAACCGAAATAAAATGCTCAAATGTATCTACGTTCTGTATTTTAATTTAAAAAACCTACCTGTTACCAACTGTTGGTCTAAAATTGTGAGTCATATGTTTGTGACTATTACAGCGCCATCTATCACAAAGCGAAAAAAGTGCTCAAAGTAAAACATTCATATTTCTTTACGTACTACACGAATATGTAATAAAAAATTGGGGTTCCTATTTAAAAATACGCAATTGATATCCGTTTGACCTATGGCAGCGCCATCTAGCGGGCCAACTATAGCGCCATCTGGTTTTCCACTTCAAGCTAGACGAGTTTCGCTCTTTGTAGTTTTCTCGTTTGACACTTATTTCGTGAGATATTTGGCCCTGTCATGATCAATGGACCACTCTGTATGTGTTTCCAGGCTATACCAACTCGAAATAGTCACGCGCATGCGCCCACACTGGTGAAATGACGACACAAGTGAAGCAAATATTATGCGCCAGACGTCACCACTGTTTATTAGTCGTCTCGTAGCTATAAGAGATTGAGATGTGACGATATTGTGTCACACAACAATGTTCGACCGACGAGCGAACAGATATTTTCACGTCAAAATTGTGAAGACTGTATGTTGTCACTTACTTGCTTTTTGCTCGTAAATGTTGTTCCCGTAACTGAAATCTTCCTCTGATCGATGTTCTCGAGGCAATTGTTGATCTAATGTGACTATCATTATTGATTAATTGTTAAGTTTGTTTACTTGCATCCTATTACCTGTGCAGAGGTACTTTGAAACCCTGCGGCGTCTGCATGACCACGTGATGTAATGAGAATGATGTAATATGACCTACGCCAGTCATCACATTTCAGAAAAGTCTGTAATGTCACTATCATCTATGTGCCGTCGTGTCTTCTGTAGATGTTAAATATAATTCGGCAATCACACGAAACTATGGACTACAGCTGCATATTGGTTTGTTCATAGATATCCACTCGAGTAAATGTGTTTAGTGTATATGGTTTTAAGAAAAAAAAAAAAAAAAACGAAATTTATCTGTAAAATTACGAAAATTTGAGTGATATTACTGGCTAAGGAAAACAGTCAGCTGTTGACTTCGTACGTGGAATCTATCTATTACGAGTGAAAACAAGCGAACTGTTTGAACTATTTAACCGGTTGGAGCACAAGCTGTACCTTAAGTGAGGTAATTAGCGACCTGACTGCACAGCACAATAACCTGCTGCTTGGCTGCATAGTCCTGCTTTCGTCCTTGACTAAACATGACGAACGAGGTGAGTAAGAGAGATTATCAACGGGTCGTCACAGGCTTTTTGGTAAGACAGCTGTCGAGAGAGAAAATTGACTAGCGTCTGAGGTATTACCAGCAGTACGTACCACAGAACAGAGGACAGATTAGGTGCATAGAGCCCAGAGGGTTCTCAAAGGCGTGAATAGGCTGCTACATTTACGTTCTAACCGGAAATCTCAGAAAGCTCGGGAAGTTAAAGCCGCAACTGGAGGCGGCAAAATGCCGACTTTAACTCGAAGCGCGGCGTTCACTTTCTCCTGGAAATTAAATTACTCGCCGGCGCACAAACAAGACGCTTTTCAGGGGGAACAGGAGGGGGGAGGGAAGGGGGAGGATTAACGCTGGCTCTGGCCTTATGGGCCGAGGGTGGCAACCCGCAGTAATGCTTCTGCGAATTAAAACATTAAGGCGGCCTTAGGCGGCGAGTGGGACGAACGTTACTGTGCGGGGCCGAGAAGGGTGTTAATTTAGAGCAAGTTTAAGGCACGGTATGGCCCTCAGAGCCCTTGTAATCTGCGTGGGAGGCTCCCCAGAGAGGGCGCCCACCCGCGCAGCTCGCCGGAAACAAAACAGGTCGGCGCTTTTGACGTGACGCTGCGCCGGCATCACTGTGGCGCAAAGGCTGGGCCTTAGCCGGCGTCTAAAATGGGCAGGAGGCTGTGAGTGCCTGTTGTGAATTACAGGGCTTCGCTGCGAGGTGCGAGTACTGTGTTACGAAGTAAACTGAACCACAGTCGGCAGCGTGTAGCCAGTTGTAGCTTACAAGTGAACTGTGTCTGAATGAATCATAACAAAGAATTTTACTATCAGTACGCTGACAGAGACAGTAAAGGACTTTGAAGAGCAGTTGAACGGAATGGTCACTGTCTTAAAACTTGGATGTAAGATGAACATCAACAAAAGCAAAACAAGGATAATGGAATATAGTCGAATTAAATCAGGTGATGCTGAGTGAATTAGAGTAGTAAAGAAAACACATAGAATAGAAGATGAGCTTTGTTATTTGGGCAGCAATATAACTGATGACGGGCGAAGAAGAAAGGACATAAAATCTTGACGGGCAATGGCAAGAAAAATGTTTATAAAGATTGTTAGCATAGAATATAGATTCAAGTATTAGGAAGTATTTTCTGAAAGTATTTGTATGGGATGTAGCCGTGTATGGAAGTGAAACATGGGCTGTAAACATTTAGACAAGAACAGAACAGAAGCTTTTGGACTGCCGTGTTACAGAAGAATGCTTAAGATTAGACGAATAGGTCACGTAAGTAATGAGGCGGTACCGAATAGAATTCGAGAGAAAAGGAATTTGTTACACAACGGGTGGAATCGTAGAGGAAGACCAAGAAATGAATATAGCAAGCAGATTCAGAAGAATGTAGGTTGCAGCAGTTACTCGGAGATGAAGTGGCTCGCACAGGTTTATTTGGCTTTTCAAATTAAACACATACATCACAGGCCTGAAAATATTATGGTTCTTACAAGTAACTAATAATTTTTGAATTACTACATACTCCTCTCAGATGTTAGCCGTAAAATAGGCTTGTTTCATTCAACTTCGGGACGCATTACGTATTATTAAGAGATTATGTCTTCCACATTTTAAACAGAATTTTTGGGATCTCATTCATCATCTGACAACCCGTCTTCACTGCAGTTTCCGATTACCTGTGTAGCACGTGGTAAGTTCTTATAAAAATCATTGAAAATAGAATAAAGCACAGCAGTGACTGAAGATGCTTCTTCTTTGCTCTCGTAAATGGGATCTAGAGGTTCAGAGCAATTTTTTATAGTTCAGCTGACCAACATATGACACGTGTAGAGGAACTCACTTAATAGTATTCCATATCGTCATACCGTGTTTACTTATATCTTTTCAAAGCTATAGGAATGATGAAAGGTTCTTAGGGAATCTCCAGTATTTGATCTTCCACCCTCCAGAAAGAATGACTTAACAGACCACTCAGACAAAGCCGATTGTGTTTCATTCTATCCATTGTTGCAATGCAAGAAATGATTGCCGACGCTGCAATGACACTTTATCATAACATTTGTGTCGACACGTACGGCAGTATTCCTATAACACTCTTCCGCTTACTATTCGGCCTGTCGATGTTGTAAATTATTTTCCGCTGTTTTTGCAGGTCTTCCAAACATTCTTTTCCCACTTATCTGGGATACCTTTCTTGCGCTTCACCTTCATAGTTTCATTGGTTTCTGCAAGAACATAACTTTTTTCTGAATGTCAAACTACAGCATACACGTTCTCCACTTATATATTCAGAAATCCAACTCAACAAGAAAAGAAGTTAAATGAAACTTGACAAAACTTACACATTCAAAACGATAATTTTTCAAAGACCCGCATGCGGTTAGTTCACTTTCCCATATGACGAAAGCTTCATATAGTAGTATGTAATGAGAGTACATTCTACACCTTTATATCCCAAGTTTATGTAGAATTAAGTTTAAAAAAATACCTTCATATTCGATTGACCTGATGACAGAATATATTCGTCACTGGAACACTCACTCCATGTCAACGTCACTGTCATTTGACTTGTGAAGTTTCATCTACAGCGCTGTCCGCCATCTTGTCACTGCATGTAGTTCAGTAACTGTAGATCTTAGATAATACGGAAGTGTCAACATGAAAAATATCCCGCACTATCTCTCAGTATAACTTTTTTGTTTTGTCACGTGAAATTTTATCATATTTTGCACCATATTCCTCACCAAACACAAAACGTCAAAGTTTTTAGTGGGTTCATTCTGGTGGAAGACCCTGCATCTGATAACGTCCTTGGAAAGGAAATACGGCTAGGGCGATTGTATTTAAATCAGTTTGATAAACAGATCCTGTTTCCGTCCTCACACTGTTGCTCGTTAACTTAAATCGCTTCAATTGTCTCTGAGTATTAATATCTAGCAAATCGCGACCGTTATAATTCGTTGGATCAAGTATTTTTAAGTTGATTTTCTGGATGTAAGCAGGTCAGTGATCTTGAGGGGTGAATTCTGGTATCACACCCGTCTTGAGCAAAGACTACAACTGTTTAGATGCGTTACCACTTTCAGCGATCCACCCAAAATTTTTGTGTGTGCTGCCATTAAGTTTATCGTCGATTCTGTAATCGGTTTCCGTGCAACAGGGTTTCAACTTTAGTGCCACGCGACCCCCACATATGATGAAAGTGGCTGTTTCGTGGTCACGGGCAGCACTAACGAAGAGACCAAAGTATTCAACGTAGAAGGAAACCCTGTTTGTGTGGGAGGAACACGATTCAAAAGAATTTATTTGATTTATTAACGTTTGTGGGAAACGTCCTGGATTCTATATCACTGTAATTCATCCCCTTTGCCTTTGTCTGTGTAGTTTTGTTGTACTGGGATAAGGTTCTAAAGTTGTCATAACCACTATGGGAGCTTGTTTGATTGTATGAAAAAGCAAGTTATTCTCCCTATTGTGAATTTTCTTAGTTTTCATATCCACTACCTCACAAGACAGGTATGCCAGCATTCCTTGCATCTTGGCGACGTGTAAACATTACAGACATTAAGAGACCACTTTTCTTTCGACATCGATTCTATAATGTTTGATGAACTTTGTGTGGGTATTCATATTATTGTAATAAGTACAAAGTAATAAACATCTCAGGTCACTCTGACCTATCAGTAGCATTAGACAAAACGACAGAAAAGGCGGAAGCCAGAAATAATATCCTACCAGATCACTGGCAGCACGTAGGGCTATCGAGCACAAACCATGAGAAGTACGACTCTAGCAACATATTACTGACCTGCAATGTGTGCTTGGCCAGTCTGGTACAAATCCACGAACGCAAACACAGTAGACAAGACACTAGAGGAAATGTGTCAGCAACCTACGCCACTTGTAAAACTCTACCAATTTGCTGGCATAGCGCCACAAGATACTCGTCGTGAGATAGCTACCAACGTGTAGAGAATAAATCGGGTTCACCAGGAAAACCGTCCACTACATGGGCACAATCCTGCGCCCCAAGACCGATGACCGTAGCAGTCTGGTCCCTTTAATCCCACAAACCAACCTGCGCCCCAAGATCTGACGTCCAAAAACTTCCTCAAGACAACTCCAGTCTTGCAAACAACTGCAGCTGCAGAAAGCAAACAACTGTGGAGCTCTCGACTTGATAGTAACTCTACCTGGCCTTTAGCTTTGGAAACACTCCCACCTGGGTGTGAACAGAATTGGATCGTTTGGAGGTCGCACAAGCTTCTTCGTTCAGGAGAGGGAATATCCAGGAGTAATTTCGAGAAATGGCACTTCCCAGTGGATACTATCAACTGTGGCTGCAGGGAACCTCCTACTGGATTGTCAGCTGTGTCCTTCAACTTGCACAGCAGAAGATCTGCTTGTGACTCCGGATGCAAGGTTTTGATCAATAATAACGTAGATTGATAATTCTTTCTTTCATATGATTGTATTCGTAATTACCACGTACTGTAAGGTTTTCCTGGCTCGAATAAATAAGAAATAACCAAACTTCTATCTTGATCGTAACTGACTTTAAAATACTCATGCACATCACACATTTCCATTTACTACGAAATTCCCAGAATGGTCAACCACTCATTTCTTTCAACGGATAACGTAATAGATTCTGAAATATTCCTCAGCATGAATAAAACTGATTATTTGGTGTGTGACAACGGAAAGCCCATGGCTGTACTACAAAAAGTGGGTCTACTAAAGTAAGGGCAATTCAGAGAGTTAAAACTGATGAAAGGTGTAATCGGAGAAGGGCACAGAAGGTTTTTACATCACAGCGGCTATTACTTGAGATTAAGACTTGTATACTGATTTTATTATCTCTTCCGGTAACGCTACACAGTGATGTCATAAACCGAAAATAGGCCACAAAAATAAATAATTAGTGAAGCACTGGCAAAGAAGTGTGTTTTTTGCAGGCGAAATCAAATTTGTCAATTGAACTCGACGTGTACCTATAACTGCAGAATCCCTTAAACATGTAGATGTAGTCGTGTCCCATTATGATGACTAAATCTTAGCTGATGACTTATTTTTTGTGATGTGTACAGGAGACGTAGATGTATAAAATAATACTACGTTGGTTGTGAACATCAAAAATTTTTCACCCTACAAAAAAGGGTAAAGGAGGAGATTTATCTGAGTTACAACAAGCAATGACAGTTGCTTAGTGACGGCTGTTGAAGTTGGCTACATTGATCTCTTTGTATTGCTTCGGTTCACTAGAGAAGTGTTGGAATGTGCATCGTTCTCGAGCACTGACTGCTAGCCAACTCACAGCTAGTCGCAGGAAGAGTGATGTCTTACCTCAGTAACAGCACGACGTTTCACACATTATGTCGTTAAATTAGTATTTCCGCTCCATAAATATCACATCATTTTCTGGTGTGATCTATAGTGTGTTTGGAAACTAAGAGAAGCGTGCAGGAACACTTCGCACTTTTCTCTCAGAATACCTGGCTGAAACCCAACAGGCTCTTGTTGGAATTGCGTGAACAAAATATTTCGTGTGAAACGGCGACAAAGTGCATCATGCGGGATATAACAGTCCTCTCTGGTGCTATTGTACGCTCTGAGTTTTACGTATGTAACTAAATGCTCCTTGGTTGTTATGTTCAATGTATTTTACCTGGAAGTGGAAATATAGTTACTGGAACTAAATGTGTTTTACTCACTATTACTTATTTACCTGTGTCGAGTCTAACAGGTTATGGGCCCAGCGATGCATTTGGAATAAGTATATACATAATTTAATAGTGAGAAAGTATTGGAAAAGTTCCAAGTAGTGCACTTGCGTGAAGTACGAGTTATCCTTACAAGACGAACGCAACTCTTTTGTGTTATTCTTCGATCTTATTCTTTTCGTCAAGAAAGATAAAAGTTACCGTTAAAATGAGCGTGGCACAAATTCTGAGTATTGAAAGACTTATGGGTCGCGAAAACTACGCAACGTGGAAATTTGCAGTAGATGCGTATTTACGTTTAGACGGCCTATGGGATGTGGTGGATGGGACAATGAAATCCATAGATCAAAATTATTCAAGTAAGGATAGGAAAGCAAAATCAAAGTTGATACTACTAGTTGACTCAGTGAATTATGTTCACGTTGAAAAATCTGCAACGGCGAAGGAAGTCTGGGACAAATTAAGAAGTGCATTTGAGGTTGGAGGTCTTAGAAGGAAAGTTGTATTATTACGTGAGTTAATTATCAATCGGCTGAACAAATGCAATAGTATTGACGAATACGTCAACAAAATAATAGCCACGTCGAACTGACTGAGAAAAATTAGGTTTGAGATCGCGGACGAATGTATAGGGACACAACTGTTGGCAGGACTGCCCGAAAGGTATGGGCCTACGATTATGCGACTAGATAGCTCAGGTATACCGATTACGGGTGACTGTATTAAAGCGAAAATCCTACAGGATGTAAAGAGTCCTTCAAGCTGTCATGTATCAGAGAAAGAAACTGCATCTGCTTTTTATTCAAAAAACAAAAAGAGGAAATCAGTGAGGTGATATAGATGTCAGAAGAAGGGGCATATTGCATCTCAGTGCAGAGAAAAAGTAAACCCCAGGTCAGACACGCAGCAAAAGAGGTATGATAGCCCAGATAGAGGGACCAATAATAAAGGTAAGGCACTATCATATTTTTATTCTTCTGGAGATCAGGTGCATCTGTGCGTATTGTTAAAGACAAATCTCTTCTTTATGATGTTAAAGATAAGACTCATATGGGAATATCTACTGTTGATGGCTGCAAGATCCAGTGTCATTTGGCTGGGAAACTAGACCTACATGTAAGTGTAAATGGTGAAGCCGATATGGTTACGACACATGATGTTCATTATGTAAAAAATGTTGCGACTAACCTACTGTCTGTAGGGGAAATTGTCAAGAAGGAAAATCAGTCATTTTTGACATGCTCGGAGCAAAAGTAATCAACGAAAATGGTGAAGTTATAACTACATCAGTAACGAAAGGGGTGTTTTTAAATTGGATACTATTGACGGTAAACATAGAAATGTTAGTCGTTCAGTATACTCAGCGCAAGGTTTTTCATGGCACTGCAGACTTGACACGTAAATAGAAAGAGTATGTCTGTAATGAGGGATGTGGTAAAGGGAATACAGTATTATAATGTAACCAAGGACCTTGTTAGATATGCATCAAAGGAAAACAAGAGAGAGTACCTTTTAAGACTAGAAAAAATTGATCTACAGATGTCATACAGTTAGTCCATACAGATTTATGTGGCCCGATCGAGTGTGACTCCATAGGTGGGAGCCATTATTTTCTTACGGTTATTGATGATTATTCACGATATAGTCATGTTTATTTTCTTCGTTCCGAAGACCAAGTGAGTGACATTTTTGAGAAATATTGTAATATGGTCGAAAGGTGGCCAGGAAAGAAGATTAAGATCATCAGGCCTGATAATGGGAGAGAATATATTAACCAGGAATTGAAGAAACTTCTGGCAAAAATGGGAATCAGGCATCAGACTGCCATAAGGTCTAAAAATGGGGTTTCTCAGAGGGCTGATAGGACCATTGTCGAAAAAGCAAGGAGCATGATAACTGATGCTGGATTATCAAAAGATTTATGGGCAGAGGCGGTACCAACGTCTGCATATTTGAACAATAGACCACTTACAAAAGCATTAAGGAATAAAACTCCCTATGACATATGGGTAGGAAGGAAACCTGACCTAAGCAATATAATGGATTTTTGAGTGTGATGCATTCCAAAACAGCTAAGAGGAAAATGGGACACGAAAGCTAAAAACTATATTTTTTTAGGCTACTGTGAGAATTCAAAGGGCTACCGATTAATGGGTCCATTGAATAAAAGGATTATTACAAGGAGAGATGTAGTATTCTTTGAAAATAGAAAGGACTGTGAAGAGGGCAAGACTACTAAGTTAACTGCACCTAGTTCCAAGAGTGAAACGTTATGTGAAGAAAGAGAAAGTGACAGTCAAAGGCAAATGGAGACTATTTATGATAATAATGAGTTTGAGGACGAACAAAATGAAGAGAACAATGTAAGGCGTTCTTCTCGCGTACCAAAACCGAAAGAATATCCTGATTTTGAAATGTGTGCAGCCCAGTCTTTTAACGATGGGTCAGCAACAGCAGAAGAAGCAATGAGCGACCCGAACTCTCAAGAATGGAAAGAAGCGATGGAGAGAAATATGGAATCTGTATCTCAGAACGAAACATTTGAATGATGTAAATATGCCAGCAGATAAGAAGCCATTACAGGCAAGATGGGTATTCACTTTGAAGAGCTCCGAAAATTCATCACCAAGGTATAAAGCACGACTTGTAATAAAAAGATATTCGCAAAAACAAGGGTAGATTACAAAGAAAATTTTTCACCCGTTGTCAAGTGTGCCTCATTGAGATATCTTTTAGCCTTGGCAGTAAAACAAAATTTTACAATTCATCACATGGATGTAAAAACAGCATATTTAAATGGGAAATTGGAGGAGGAGATATACCCCACCAAGAGAAGCTATGAAACCCAGATCGGAAAGGGAAAATATTTGGCGTTTGCAAAAAAGTATTTATGGACTTAAACAGAGTGGACATTGCTGGAATCGATGTCAACATAAAACTCTAAGAATAATGAATACGAAGCAATCTAAGGTAGATCCCAATATATAGTATAAAAGTGAAAGGGAAGGGATAATAATAATGGCGATATGGGTGGACGACTTCTTTATCCTGGCTGAAAACGAAAGTCAAATGAGAATGTTAACAGAACCTTCCGTCGCTTCTTGGTAGAACAATATTATAATAAATGCAAAGCACCAGTTTGCTTTTGTTCTACAATATTACTTTTTTTGTTATTTGGCTTTGGGCTTACCAGGCCATTTTCAGACATTTAAACAAAAGCAAACTGATGTTTTTCATTTATCAAATGAGAATTTTTAACAGCTGCAAACCAAGATTAAGGTGCATCATTTGGGAGAAGTTAAACGTTATTTAGGTATGCAGATTGCTAAGGATAAAGACAGACAAGAATTGAGAATAAATCAATCATCATACACAGCAAAAATCTTAAAGAAATTTGGCATGAGTGATTGTAAACCAATAACTACTCCAATGGAAGCAGGAGAGAAGTTAAATATAAATGAGACAGATGCGGAATGTGATAAGAGTGTTTTATAATCAGAAGCAGTAGGGAGTCGTTTATATTTGTCTAGAACGTCACTACCCAACATTGCTTTTGCCACTAATGCAGTGAGCAGATATTGGAGAGACCCAAAGGAAAAACACTGGAAAACTGTGAAAAAAATGTTCCGATACCTAAGAGGAACTTAAACAACGAATTAAAATACCACAGAGAGGGTAATGCAAAACTATAAGGCTACAGCGATACAGACTGGGGGAGTGAAATAGGAGATAGGCACTCCACTATCGGCTGCTGCTTTAAATTAATGGGATGCCTCATTTCATGGATCTGTCGAAAGCAAAAAAACTGTTGCACTGAGTACCGTAGAGGCCAAGTATAAGGCGCTATCTTATACGACACAGGAATCATTGTGGCTAAGAACATTAATACACTCCTGGAAATGGAAAAAAGAACACATTGACACCGGTGTGTCAGACCCACCATACTTGCTCCGGACACTGCGAGAGGGCTGTACAAGCAATGATCACACGTACGGCACAGCGGACACACCAGGAACCGCGGTGTTGGCCGTCGAATGGCGCTAGCTGCGCAGCATTTGTGCACCGCCGCCGTCAGTGTCAGCCAGTTTGCCGTGGCATACGGAGCTCCATCGCAGTCTTTAACACTGGTAACATGCCGCGACAGCGTGGACGTGAACCGTATGTGCAGTTGACGGACTTTGAGCGAGGGCGTATAGTGGGCATGCGGGAGGCCGGGTGGACGTACCGCCGAATTGCTCAACACGTGGGGCGTGAGGTCTCCACAGTACATCGATGTTGTCGCCAGTGGTCGGCGGAAGGTGCACGTGCCCGTCGACCTGGGACCGGACCGCAGCGACGCACGGATGCACGCCAAGACCGTAGGATCCTACGCAGTGCCGTAGGGGACCGCACCGCCACTTCCCAGCAAATTAGGGACACTGTTGCTCCTGGGGTATCGGCGAGGACCATTCGCAACCGTCTCCATGAAGCTGGGCTACGGTCCCGCACACAGCCCGCCTCCAGTGGTGTCGCGACAGGCATGAATGGAGGGACGAATGGAGATGTGTCGTCTTCAGCGATGAGAGTCGCTTCTGCCTTGGTGCCAATGATGGTCGTATGCGTGTTTGGCGCCGTGCAGGTGAGCGCCACAATCAGAACTGCATACGACCGAGGCACACAGGACCAACACCCGGCATCATGGTGTGGGGAGCGATCTCCTACTCTGGCCGTACACCACTGGTGATCGTCGAGGGGACACTGAATAGTGCACGGTACATCCAAACCGTCATCGAACCCATCGTTCTACCATTCCTAGAGCGGCAAGGGAACTTGCTGTTCCAACAGGACAATGCACGCCCGCATGTATCCCGTGCCACCCAACGTGCTCTAGAAGGTTTAAGTCAACTACCCTGGCCAGCAAGGTCTCCGGATCTGTCCCCCATTGAGCATGTTTGGGACTGGATGAAGCGTCGTCTCACGCGGTCTGCACGTCCAGCACGAACGCTGGTCCAACTGAGGCGCCAGGTGGAAATGGCATTGCAATCCGTTCCACAGGACTACATCCAGCATCTCTATGATCGTCTCCATTGGAGAATAGCAGCCTGCATTGCTGCGAAAGGTGGATATACACTGTACTAGTGCCGACATTGTGCATGCTCTGTTGCCTGTGTCTATGTGCCTGTGGTTCTGTCAGTGTGATCAGTGATGTATCTGACCCCAGGAATGTGTCAATAATGTTTCCCTTCCTGGGACTATGAATTCACGGTGTTCTTATTTCAATTTCCAGGAGTGTATGTGAAATAGAACCCATTTTAATAGTGGAACCCATAACGATCTTCTGTGACATTAAAGGAGCGTGGTTGTTGTGGTCTTCAGCCCAGAGACTGGTTTGATGCAGCTCTCCATGCTACTCCATCCCGTGCAAGCTTCTTCATCTCCTAGTACCTACTGCAACCTACATCCTTCTGAATCTGTTTAGTGTATTCATCTCTTGGTCTCCCTCTACGATATTTATCCTCCACGCTGCCCTCCAATACTAAATTGGTGATTCCTTGATGCCTCAGAATATGCCCTATCAACCGATCCCTTCTTCTAGTAATGTTGTGCCACAAATTTCTCTTCTCTCCAATTCTATTCAATACCTCCTCATTAGTTATGTGATCTACCCATCTAATCTTCAGTATTCTTCTGTACCACCACATTTCCAAAGCTACTATTCTCTTCTTGTCTAAACTATTTATCGTCCACGTTTCACTTCCATACATGGCTACACTCCGTACAAATACATTCAGAAACGTCTTCCTGACACTTAAATCTATACCGGTACTCGATGTTAACGAATTACTCTTCTTCAGAAACGCTTTCCTTGCTATTGCCAGTCTACATTTTATATCCACTCTACTTCGATCATGATCAGTTATTTTGCTCCCCAAACAGCAAAACTCCTTTACTACTTCCAGCGTCTCATTTCCTAATCTAATTCCCGCAGCATCACCCGATTTAATTCAACTACATTCCATTATCCTGGTTTTGCTTTTGTTGATGTTCATCTTATATCCTCCTCTCAAGACACTTTCCATTCCGTTTAACTGCTCTTCCAAGTCCTTTGCTGTTTCTGACAGAATTACAATGTCATCTGCGAACCTTAAAGTTTTTATTTCTTCTCCATGGATTTTAATATATATTCCGAATTTTTCTTTTGTTTCCTTTACTGCTTCCTCAATATACAGATTGAATAACATCGGGGAGAGGTTACAACCCCCTCCCCAACCGCTGCTTTCCTTTCATGTCCCTCGACTCTTATAACTGCCATCTGTTTTCTGTACAAATTGTAAATAGTCTCTCGCTCCCTGTGTTTTACACCTGACACCATCAGAATTTGACAGAGAGTATTCCAGTCAGCGTTGTCAAAAGCTTTCTCTAAGTTTATAAGTGCTAGAAACGTAGGTTTGCCTTTACTTAACCTATTTTCTAAGATAATTCGTAGGGTCAGTAGTGCCTCACGTGTTCCAACATTTCTACGGAATCCAAACTGATCTTCCCCGAGGTCGGCTTCAACCAGTTTTTTCCATTCGCTGTATAGAATTCGCATTAGTATTTTGCAGCCGTGGCTTATTAAACTGGGTAGTTAGGTAATTTTCACATCTGTCAACACCCGATTTCTTAGGGATTGGAATTATTATATTTTTCTTGAAGTCTGAGGGTATATCGCCTGTCTCATACATCTTGCTCACTAGATGGTAGAATTTTGTTAGGCCTGGCTCTTCCAAGGCTATCAGTAGTTCTAATGGAATGTTGTCTGCTCCTGGAGCCTTGTTTCGACTTCGGTCTTTCAGTGCTCTGTCAAACTCTTCACGCAGTATCATATCACCTATTTCATCTGCATCTACATGCTCTTCCATTTCTATAATGTTGTCCTCAAGAACATCGCCCTTGTATAGACCCTCTATATACTCCTTCCATCTTTCTGCTTTCCCTTTTATGCTTAGAACTGGGTTTCCATCTGAGCTCTTGATATTAATGCAAGTGGTTCTCTTTTCTCCAAAGGTCTCTTTAATTTTCCTGTAGGCAATATCTATCTTACCCCTAGTGATATACGCCTCTACATCCTTACATTTGTCCTCTAGCCATGCCTGCTTAGCCATTTTGCACTTCCTGTCGATCTCACTTTTGAGAGGTTTGTATTCCTTTTTGCCTGCTTAATTTACCGTATTTTTATATTTTCTCCTTTCATCAATTAAATTCAATATCTCTTCTGTTACACAAGCATTTCTGTTAGCCCTCGTCTTTTTACCTGCTTGATCCTCTGCTACCTTCACTATTTCGTTTCTCAAAGCTACCCATTCTTCTTCTACTGTATATCTTTCCCCCATTCTTGTCAATCGTTCCCTAATGCTCTCCCTGAAGCTCTCTGCAACCTCTGGTTCTTTCAGTTTATCCAGGTCCCATTTCCTCAAATTCCCACCTTTTAGCAGTTTCTTCAGTTTTAATCTACAGTTCATAACCAATCGATTGTGGTCAGAGTCCACATCTACCCTTGGAAATGTCTTACAATTAAAAACCTGGTTCTTGAATCTTTGTCTTACCATTATATAATCTATCTTAGACCTTCCAGTATCTCCAGGCTTATTCGATGTATACAACCTTATTTTATGATTCTTGAACGAAGTGTTAGATATGATTAAGTTTTGCTCTGTGCAAAATTCTACCAGATGGATTCCTCTTTCCTTCCTTACTCCCATTCCATATTCATCTACTACGTTTCCTTCTCTTCCTTTTCCTGCTATAGAGTTCCAGTCACCCATGACTATTAAATTAAATTAACGTAGCTAAAAATGGTCACTAGTTCTAGGGTAAAACATATTGATATAAGGACCATTGTATTCGGGTCCACATAAAGTGACAGAACATCACTGTGGAATACCTGGCCACAGAAGACATGTTGGCTGACCTGAAAAAACCCTTGGACAAAGATAAGTTTGAAAAGATTGTGGGATTATTTGGTTTATCTTGTGAAGGCAAGATACAAAGTATATGTTCAAAGGAAGGTGTTGGAATTGTGTGAACAATATATTTCGTGTGAAACTGTGGCAAAGTGGATCATGTAGGAATGTAATAGACCTCTCTGGTGCTATTGTACGCTCTGAGTTTTACGCATGTAATTAAATGTTCCTTGGTTGTTGTGTTCAATCTTTGTTACCTGGAAGTGCAAATATAGTTACTGGCTCTGAATGTGTTTTATTCACTATTGCCGACCGCAGTTGCCGAGAGGTTCTAGCCGCTTCAGTCTGGGACCTCGGGACCGCTACGGTCAGAGGTTCGAATCCTGCCTCGGACATGGACGTGTGTGATGTCCTAAGGTTAGTTAGGTTTAAGTAGTTCTAAGTTCTACGGGACCGATGACCTCAGTTGTGTGTGAAATCTTGTGGGACTTAACTGCTAAAGTCATTTGTCCCTAAGCTTACACGCTACGTAACCTAAATTATGCTAAGGGCAAACACACACACCCATGCCCCAGGGAGGACTCGAACCTCCGCTGGGACCAGCCGCACAGTCCATGACAGCAGCGCCCTAGATCGCTCGGCTAATCCCGCGCGGCGATGACCTCTGATGCTAAGTCCCATAGTGCTCAGAGTCATTTGAACCATTTTGAAGTCAGTATTACTTATTCGCATGTGTCGACTCTAACACCTCTCAACCAATTGGTCTGCGTTGGAGAAATTAGTGTCATACTATGGGACATCACCGATCTCGATATAACTGTTCCAAACCAAGAAGACGAACTTTGATAGCGACAGAACGAGGATGTTGCCGAGCGACGCAGTGTAAAATCCAGGCACTTTGGGATAAGAGAACTCATGAAGTGTTTCTCTCAGTTAGGTAAAGTTGCTACATATCGTCCCTGTACACATATTTCCCAATTTCGAAATTTTGCTTGGAGATAAAAGTAAACAAGACAGAATTAGGAGGATCTACTCCATACTTATTACGGGGGATTAATGTTTACTGTAATGGGAAACCCTTCCCTTACGTATGTTATGTTACCAACGTGTCCAAGGTACTGACCTAATTTTTACTGAGGCTCCAGCCCTTCCGGATCGGGGAGGGCGGGAGTGGGGAGAGGGGTCACAGTTGGTTCTTAACACATAGCAAAGGATCGCAGAAATATATTACGTTGTACTAACCTGGCGTCTTGCCTGTAAGTGGTTTGCCCCAGCTCAATGATAGGCGAGGCTTCAGTTCTTGTTCAATTACTGTAACCTGTAACGGATTTCTAATACAGGTGGCTCTAATATTCAGGTTTCGGCTGACTATTAAGTAACGCATTAGAAATTTCACAAGGTATGTCAGTTATTTTATTCACGAAGTTTCAGTTGGTTAGAGGAGAAGTAATCTCCAAGAAGCTTTGGGTATCGAAGTCGTGCCCTCACTGAGAGCGACACACAATATATCGAACATACAAATGTCGTGGCATTGACAACGTACACGACAAAAAACGAATGTATTTTAAACGAAATGTAATTAAAAGTGTAAGCATAACATCTCTCGTTCTGCTTAGAGCAATGTAATAAAGAAAGTAGTAGTTTTACTTAGTTGGCTCATCAGCTGCATCCTCAGCGTGGACATTGCTGCGTTTACTATAGGCAGCTCTTCCGTACCTTGGATAAAGTAGTGAAATGTCTCCCAGGAATGTGAGGAGAGTCTCACAAGGACCGACAAGCGTAAATTATGGAAGTAGTGGAAGAGATGTAGCTCATCTGTCTCCCACTCCCCCCGGCCAACGATCTCTCTTAATTCATGATTTCAATGATTTCTACAACCGCTCAGGGTTTCGTGTGTGCACTGACGGTTGTCGGGAGATACGAACCCTACGGAGTCGTTGACAAATTCGTCGTCATGCCCTCTTTCTTCGAATTTCGATTAATTTTCCATCCGTGGGTTATCGCTCTGGTGCTAGGTAGAATTAAATGTTTTATTAAGGGCACTAAAGTTGTCATGCCCATAGAGTGTACTCTACTTCCTCTGTTCCCTTTCGATGCTACCAAATATGTTCTACCTCGTTCTTAAGGTCGCGTGCTCTGCTGTACTTACGAGTGGCGATGAGTGACTCATCAACTTCTGCAATCCTCTTTTCACCGCCGATAGGGAGACTTTCGCTTGTCACAGTAACATTGCACACCTCACGGCAAAATCGCACACGGTATTCACTGAGACTTCGCTTTATGATAAAATCACTTGTACTGTGTAATCTTATCCCAGCCATAACGATAATTATATCCTTTTCAACGTTCAATTTCGCGCTACCAAACCAAGTGTTTTTCCTTATCGAAGGCCTTTTCTTGCGTTTTCTGCAGTAGAGTTCGAAGGGGAAGCCTGCGTCAACGGTCTTCTTGTGTATTTTACAAACGGCTCACGTGACAGTCTACGCAATTTCTCTGGTCATCATATTCTCGACACATCTCTAAGCATTTCTCTGTACTAAAAATTCGAGGAATTAACTTCGGCCGCTTAAGAATATTTGAAATAGGTATTAGAACAGATTCACTCAACATTGTTAACAGTTTCCTAGTAGTTAATTAGTCTGTATTGCTCGCAGACTTGCACCCTACGACCAACCGCCAGCGCAGTTCACTTCTTGGGGTACTGTTCGTGGCAATCCGAAAAGCACGTAGTTATTCGGTCTCTTTCATACCTTTTCTTATTTTATGAAAGATATGGGTAGATTATTTTAATAAGTATCTCGTAACGAGGTCACTGAAATGATACTTTGTATCTTATCAAATTCTTATTTGACGTTTTATTTAACTACTAAATGGCGATGGCACTGAAGCTGTAGGTTTTGGCGTGTAAGCCGTACACCAGCAGCCAATCAGGGTGTAGCGTTTTCCTGTGGTTTCAGGTCAGCTCACTGACTTTCAAGGTACATTTGCAAGAGCCATAAAAACTGCTTACTGCCAGTAATATATTCCGACAATTTTGTCCGGCAACATTGCGGCCCCACGAAACGCAGCCACATGTTACACAATATTACCGGCCACTATTACCCGGCAATGTTTGCGCCATTGCGTTTCCGGACCACAAGTGTTTAAACGAGGCCACATTGTTGCTACAAAAGGGACGAACGCGAGGCAGTGGAAGTGAGTGTGGCAGTATTACTTTTACATCACACGAGAAATCAACTTAGAGAGAACGAGACAAATCGGGATGTCTTCTTTTTTAAGTAAGCGGAGTGCTTCAGAAAATTTAACTTGTGAACTGATGCTGGATACATACATTTTCCAGTATTTTACGAGAATCTCTAATCACTATTTCCGAATATCTCGTATAAGCGATTGGACCGAGAATTGCCAAAACCGATACAAACGTGAGAGAGTCATACCAGTCACTACTCTACTGGCTCTCATTCTTTCGGGTGTTAGCTACTGGCGATCCGTAAAGAAGTTAAGTGCACATCTTTTACGTGCACTATCCGTCAATAATCCTCTTGCTACCAGAGGTAGGCAATGCTTTGGTTGAAAGACTGAAGGATTTCATTAAGTTCAAGTTTGAAAAAATAATACAAGTTTTATTTATATTTTATTTTTGATCGCCAGCGCAAACCAATGTTCACATTACCAATTCCTGATTCAGGCACGTCTTGAGAGGGTACGACACTCACAACATCAAGTACAAACCATGTCGATGAAAAGAACTTGCGCTTCCACATTTCTTATGCAACTTATGTGCCTCGTACTTGGCATAGGGCACGGCCGACTTCCTTCCCTAATCCGATGAGACCGATGACGTCGCTGTCTGGTCTCCTTCCCCAAAACCAACCAACCAACCAACTTGGCATAGGCTCGAAGATTTCGCAATTTTTTGTGTGCTTCTGCAAGCATGATTCCGAACTCATCGGCAACATTTTGACAACTGTCCCTTTGTCAGATTGCCATCTTTGTTTACATTACCCCATAGCTCTGGTCGTGGATGAATCGCATTTGTGAAATTCGTAGTTCTCTCGTTTGTCAACGTATCCTTCAGTGTACTCACTAAACTATGACAAGAAACAACTAACAAAACATATATTGACGTAAAATATGGCCCACGTTAATTCATCATGACAGCCTTGTGCAAATCTACATGCGGCAACTTTTCTTGGCCCCAAATGCCAATGAACAGTTTAGTGCGACGTCAGCTGTTTACCATAGCTAGGGTGGCCCAGTGTGCTTACAATAAATCGTTTATTTGTCGCTAAATAGCTGTTTCAGCTCAATCTTCGTGAAAGAATACCAATCAAGAGACCACAGATTGAAATTTTTAGGAAAAAGGTATCCCAATTCCATCCCTCTTCCCTGTTCTTATTAGTTCATTTGTTTCTGTAGTAAAGTTCAGTAAAACAGTGTTAACATATACTCTGACGGTAAAAAATCGCAACATCAAAAAATAATTAATGCATAGTATTGGAATTTCGGGAATACGTTGGTCTAGGTAACATATTTAAGTGATTAAGATTGCAAGATTTATTAAGCGTGAGATACGCCACTACAAATGTGAAATGCTGGTACATTAATAAACGGTGTAACCAGCAGAGTTTTGAATACGAGCATGCAAACGTGCGTGCATTACGCTGTACAGGTGCCGGATGCCAGCTTGTGGATGGAGTTCCATGTTTGTTGCCCTCTGTTGTCTGAATTATCCAACTGAGTATGCCGTATAATATGAATGGAAAGGTGTATATAGTTGAATCTTACATGCATACTAGTTCATTTAAGAAGACGTGAAATTTTGCATTAACATTTCCCAAAATCCAGTATTCCTGTAAAACGTGATCAGAAGCTGAAACCAAAATGGCGATGCAGTGATGATATATCTAGTTTAAAACATTTTGCAGGAAATTACTGCTGGTCCAAAATAATCTGTCAAGTGACTTTCGTATCGGTCAGATGCTACGTACAGAATGACATTACATATGTCTAAATCCTTACAGCTTAACCCTTTCCCCGTTTTGTGTAGTCGGACATTAGTTCATTGTGATAAAGAAGAAGGGGTTAAGTAGTGCAAGACGTTGATTAGAAAAATTATGGAGTGCGAAATTGCCCCCACACTTAATTTTATGAGTTATGAAACTCGCTCTCTCCCTTATAACCATGTGAATAGTCTGACTAATCGCTACCGGTCCACAGAACATCCTCACAATGTGAACCATGTGAACCAAATTCTTCATGATAAAAATAATTCAACGCTGCAGCGCGGTTTCGGGTAGCCCTATTACCTGCCCTATGCTCTTTGAAACCAAAGCAACACCGAAATTTATCTCCACATGTTAGAGAACTTCTACTGTATGTTAAACAAATATGAAAGCAATACTGCTTTTCTGCAGGGTGGAGCTAAGTACCACACGTCTCGTCAGTCCCTGTCTCGAATTTACACTCCTGGAAATTGACATAAGAACACCGTGAATTCATTGTCCCAGGAAGGGGAAACTTTATTGACACATTCCTGGGGTCAGATACATCACATGGTCACACTGACAGAACCACAGGCACATAGACACAGGCAACAGAACATGCACAATGTCGGCACTAGTACAGTGTATATCCACCTTTCGCAGCAATGCAGGCTGCTATTCTCCCATGGAGACGATCGTAGAGATGCTGGATGTAGTCCTGTGGAACGGCTTGCCATGCCATTTCCACCTGGCGCCTCAGTTGGACCAGCGTTCGTGCTGGACGTGCAGACCGCGTGGGACGACGCTTCATCCAGTCCCAAACATGCTCAATGGGGGACAGATCCGGAGATCTTGCTGGCCAGGGTAGTTGACTAACACCTTCTAAAGCACGTTGGGTGGCACGGGACACATGCGGACGTGCATTGTCCTGTTGGAACAGCAAGTTCCCTTGCCGGTCTAGGAATGGTAGAACGATGGGTTCGATGACGGTTTGGATGTACCGTGCACTATTCAGTGTCCCCTCGACGATCACCAGTGGTGTACGGCCAGTGTAGGAGATCGCTCCCCACACCATGATGCCGGGTGTTGGCCCTGTGTGCCTCGGTCGTATGCAGTCCTGATTGTGGCGCTCACCTGCACGGCGCCAAACACGCATACGACCATCATTGGCACCAAGGCAGAAGCGACTCTCATCGCTGAAGACGACACGTCTCCATTCGTCCCTCCACTCACGCCTGTCGCGACACCACTGGAGGCGGGCTGCACGATGTTGGGGCGTGAGCGGAAGACGGCCTAACGGTGTGCGGGACCGTTGCCCAGCTTCATGGAGACGGTTGCGAATGGTCCTCGCCGATACCCCAGGAGCAACAGTGTCCCTAATTTGCTGGGAAGTGGCGGTGCGGTCCCCTACGGCACTGCGTAGGATCCTACGGTCTTGGCGTGCATCCCTGCGTCGCTGCGGTCCGGTCCCAGGTCGACGGGCACGTGCACCTTCCGCCGACCACTGGCGACAACATCGATGTACTGTGAAGACCTCACGCCCCACGTGTTGAGCAATTCGGCGGTACGTCCACCCGGCCTCCCGCATGCCCACTATACGCCCTCGCTCAAAGTCCGTCAACTGCACATACGGTTCACGTCCACGCTGTCGCGGCATGCTACCAGTGTTAAAGACTGCGATGGAGCTCCGTATGCCACGGCAAACTGGCTGACACTGACGGCGGCGGTGCACAAATGCTGCGCAGCTAGCGCCATTCGACGACCAACACCGCGGTTCCTGGTGTGTCCGCTGTGCCGTGCGTGTGATCATTGCTTGTACAGCCCTCTCGCAGTGTCCGGAGCAAGTATGGTGGGTCTGACACACCGGTGTCAATGTGTTCTTTTTTCCATTTCCAGGAGTGTATAACGTCTGCACAGAAGAAAGCGGAGAATTCGCCATACTAGTCCTTTTGAGATTATTATCCACTGGGAAATTTAAAACGGAAAGTATACAACAATTACTAGCTAACCAATCGAAGGTAAACATAGCCAGAATACTAAAAAAGTCAATAATGCTACAGTTGGGCGAAAAGTGAGTTTGTGGTTAAATGGGCATGCATAGAGGTGCTGAGCAAGACTTTGCAACATATTCTTTTATTTTTATGGATATGTGGTTTATAAAAGTTATCTTTTTAAAGAAAGGTTATGTTTTCCTGTGACAGATGTGTGTATTCAGACGGGATCCGCTTTATCTTGCACATAACGTAAAACATGATACATCTTGGTCACATCGACTATCCACATAACGCGTGAATCTCAGCGGAACTTTTGTTTCACGTTCGAGGCTCAGCTTTAATCCCGAGACGCTTTTGGTCTTTGATTGGAATTGCTTCTTCTCCAGTTCCTCTGACATCTGTTTCATTCCCATAGACTCTCTTATCTCTAGAGCGTGTGGAAGCTTTGATTACTGGAACTACCTAGATGTATCTGAGACTGACCTCCATCATTTCAAACAAGAAATCTAACAGATCTGTTAATCACGGATCTCTATGAGTCTTCGTTGTGTTGTAGAGGGACGTACCTGTGTAGCGGCTTCTCAAGCTACGGCCCCTGGTACCCGAGAAAACCGACATTGAAATTTCATGCGTACCTCCTATAACCGTAATATTCATCAAATTTCGACAAAGCGAGATTGAAGTGAAAATTAAAGGCTACCACTCTGGCGGTACGGATTTGACACCCCTGTGATGTTTACTTTTGTAGGAAGGTTAAAGTTTTCGCGAAATTCTAAATGCCCCCGAATTGCTAAAGACTAAGAAAGAAATCGCTTGTAGGGAAAATTCCATAAAAATACATTGTTTAATTCTGCATCAATTTAGTCAATTTAGCGGTCTGATTTTACAGGAATGATCCTGTACGCGACTTCCTCATCGAATCTGATCGAAGAAAGGAAAATCTTTTTGAATTTAAACCAACTGTGCTTTACGGTATCACTTCCGAAAAAGAAGTACACGTGCAAGACATTAGCTTTACTAGATGTGCATGGTGCTATAAGAACTTGTGTTCTGGTTGCTTCTACAACAAGTAGACTACCTTCCGGAATTCTCTTGTAATACAGCAATCGATGCAAGCTATAGCAAGTGAGAAGATTCCGTAATCTATTCTGTAACAAACGGAAAGCGCGTTTGAGGAAAGTTTGCTGGAGTGATTGATTTATCAATGAATGACTACTCCTGAATTGTTTTACATGACATATACTATTTAATGATATTCTAAGCGATGAAATAAAAAAAAGGAATCATGAAAGATTTGAAAATTAACCACTGCGCTACAATCACTTGGTCGAACCATTACGATTATGGGGGCCAGTGCAGTCTGCCAGCAGCCGCAGGCCAACACAGAGCAGCAACAGGGAAATAACCGATTTTGTGACATTTTACGAGTTCCCAACCAGGAGCGAATTATGTAGGTTCATGTGTGTTTTGGTAGTTTAGTTTTTGGATTTCTGTGAGTGAATTCAATTTGTAATGGACACAGTTCTCGTGTTTCCTTCTGTGTCTGAAAGTAAATCTCTTTTGTGACATTTTACATGTTCCTAACCAGGAGCGAATTATTTAGTCTCATTTGTGTGCTTTGGTAGTTTAGTTATTGAATCTCTGCGTGTTAATCTAATTTACTAGACACGAATCTTGCTTTCTCGTTGGTGTTTGTTTGTGGATGGGCATCAGTGTTGTGGAACGACTGTGGGATCCAGCGGACGTCCAGCACGACTCGCGAATCTGCCTATCGGCTCGCACTAGTGGCCAGCCCAGTTACTGTTCGCATAGAAGTTGTCCCCTCACCTGTGGTGGAGTGGGACGTCGTCTCGGGGCGTAGCAGAAGACGAAAGTATTCCCGGGGGGCCGCACGTAAGGCCTCCCTGATTAGTCTGATATATAAGTTCCAGCTGCTGTCTATCGCTGGCACTGTCTCTCAGTAACATGCAGTCGCTTGTCCTGTTTCAGAGGAAACTTCTCAGCCTCCAAGATCCTCGCATTCACAAAGAGTGAGTTTATTAGTCGATGCTAAATTTAAGTCACCACCAACTATAATTGTATGAGTAGGCCACATATCTGAAATTAGACTCAAGTTTTCTTTGACTCTTTCAGCAATTGGATCATCTATGTTGGGAGGTCGTTAAAAGGATCCAGTTATTATTTTATTCTGATAGCCAAAAATGACCTCTGACCACAGTAACTCACAGGAAATTTCTACTTTAATTTCGTTACGAGATAAACTACTTCTAACAGCAACAAACACGGCACCGCAATTGTATGTTGCCTATCCTATCTGAATACCGTTATGTCCTTCCCAAAAATTTCGGCTGAACGTATCTCTGGCTTTACGCAGCTTTCAGTACCTACAACAATTTGAACATCAGTGCTTTCTATTAGCGCTTGGAACTCTGGTGCTTTCCCAAAAGAACTACGACAATTTAGAATTGTTATACCGATGGTTCCAGATATACATTCATAATGTGTTCAGTCTTTTGAGACTGAAGCCCTTTCTGCGTTTCCCCGAGATCTTCAAACTTGAAAAACCATCCAGTCCTCGCCACACAGCCCCCGTTACCTCATCAACTGCCTCCTGTGTGTAACAGACTCCTGACCTATTTAGCGGAACCAGAAATCCCACCAACCTACGGCGCAAGTCGAGGAATCTGCAACCTACAGGATAGCAGAACCGTCCGAGCCTCTTATTCAGACTCTCCATTCGGCTCTGTACCAGAGGTTTGCAATCGGTCCTGCCGACCATGATGCAAATTTTAGGCTCCTGCTTTCATCTCACAAGCACCGCTGACGACATCCACTCGAAACCAGATACATCTCTTTCAATCCATACCTAAACACGTCATTGGTACCGATGTCAGCCGGTACCTGTGGTTGGCTGCATCCTATTCTCTTCATGGCACCCGGAACGACTCGTTCTAAGTGTGGAATGACTCCAACGAGTATGCTCACAAAGTGTACATTGGCTTTCTTCCCCTCCTTAGAGCCATGTTCCTAAGGTGATCCATAGCTCACCAAATATTGGAGCAGATGCAATAGTTACATACTTAAAATCATATACAACCGCTCCCTCGACGAAAGATCCGTACCCAATGACTGGAAAGTTGCATAGTCAAACCAACATTAAAGAAAGGCAACAGGAGTAATCTACCAAATTGCACGCCCATATTACTAACGTCGATACGCCACAGGAGTTTGGAACATATATTGTGTTCGAAAATTATGAATTACCTCGAAGAGAACGGTGTATTGAGACATAGTCAACACGGATTTAGAATACATCTTTTTATTCACGCGAAGTGTTCAGTACTGCCAATAAGGAATATCAAATTGATTCCGTATTTCTAGATTTCCAGAAGGCTTTCGATAATGTACCACACAAGCAGCTTGTAGTGAAGTTGCGTGCTTATGGAATATCGTCTCAGTTATGTGACTGGATTTGTGATTTCCTGTCAGAGGTCACAGTTCGTAGTAATTGACGGAAAGTCATCGAGTAAAACAGAAGTGATTTCTGGCGTTTCCCAGGGTAGTGTTATAAGCCTTCTGCTGTTCCTTATCTATATAAACGATTTAGGAGACGATCTGAGCAGCCGTCTTCGATTGTTTGCAGATGACACTGTCGTTTATCGACTAATAAGGTCATCAAAAGGTCAAAACAAATTGCAAAACGATTTAGATAAGATATGAATGGTGCGAAAACTGACAATTGTACCTAAATAATGAAAAGTAAGAGCTCAACAACATGAGTGCTAAAAGGAATCCGTTAAAATTCGGTTACGTGATAAATCAGTCAAACCTAAATGCCGCCTACGTTTTATTCGCAGAACGCTTGGAAAATGTAACAGATCTACTAAAGAGACTGCCAACACTAGACTCGTCCGTCCCCTTATTGGAGTACTGCTGCGCAGTGTGGGATACTTATCTGAGAGGATTAGCGGAATACATCTTGAAAGTTCAAAGAAGGGCAGCAAGTTTCGGATTGTCGAACAATAGGGAAGTAAGTGTCACGGACATGATACAGGATTTAGGGTGGACATCATTTTAACAAAGGCGCTTCTCGTTGCGGCAGGATTTTCTCACGAAGTTTCAGTAACCAACTTCCTCCTCCGAATGCGAAAATATGTTGCTGACACTGACCTGCAAAGGTCAGGGAAATTAGAGCTCGCATCCAAAGGTATAGTGCTCGTTTTTTCCGCGCGCTGTTCGAGAATGAAGAAATAGAGAATTATTGTGAAGGTGGTTCGAGGAACGCTCTGCCTGGCACTTAAGTGTGATTTGGAGCGTAGCCATGTAGATGTAGACGAGAAACGCTGCAAGCCAGGTAGTCAAATAGATCCCTCTATAACAAACCGAAGACTCATCAAAATCCGTGTTTGAGAGGTCTGATGGACCCCTTGTAAGTGAGCAGGAAAAACTAAAATGCACCCCGATAAAAATACATTATGAAGCTGCTAAATTAATCGCTAGGACAGAATTGAAAATCGTAGAGCTGACGTCTTAAGCGCTCTAATTGTAAGAAACTGACCACTGACCCCATAGAAACAACCTCAATAAAAAGTCACTGGTAACTAGAGCACATTATTCAAGTAGTAATCTGCAAATTACCAGATATGATAATCTAGCGCAACGTGCAGTGCTCTAGCTTATGCGACATAAAAGTAAGACACACACAAATCACATCCACGCAGTGGATTAACGACCGTGGCTTGTGCATGTTCAGCCTGGGTGTGTTTTTTAGGCGGTTTACATCTGTGTTTTAGGCAAATGCTGGGCTGCTCCTCAATGTCATCCCCTGAAAATACGATACACAAACACTTAAAATACAATGAAACACAGAAGAAAGTTTACGCAATTCACAGGGACGTGGTGCACACGAGTTCCCTGCCTTAGGTAACTGATGATTTTTGTGGCAGGAAGGGCATCTGACCACAAAATCAAATGAAGCAAAAATCTGACAGATTCTGAAAAGAGTGGAGCCCATTCTGGACCTCTTAAACGCTAACGAAAAGCAGTATATGAATTTGTAATTATCAATTTCTCAGTGATGGAAAACATTACATGCAATATCAATAAAATTGATTTCACACTGCAGTAAAAAGTAATACAAGCAGTTGAGCAAATTAAACCAAAGATCAACAGGAAAGGCAGTGAGATAAGTGCTAAAGGTGAATTGAATCAATCTGAGAAGTTTCCCACGACTTCCTTAAGTTTGCAACACTGACCCTGGAAATTAAGCAGGGACAGGAATGTTGAAAAGGGGATGGATTTCTGGCGATTTTCTTTAACATACCTAACAATCGGCGCGCATAGTGCCGTAGCATATACTGATTCTATAAAACAACTGTAAAAGCTTATTCATAGACTTACAGTCACGTAACCATATAAGATTTTCGTTAAAGGAAAGAATAGAACTTAGGGAAATTTCGCCCTTTGATTATTTGGAAACTTTAAGGCTAAGACAGTGGAAAAATTAAGTACGAAGAAATCAGTCTTGCAGCTAGGTAGCAGTCACAACAGGGGTGTAGGCGAAGTGTAACAGGAAAAGCCTGGTACAGAACACCAGGTCAAAGTATCATCAAACCTAGTGCCAAACGTAGCTATGGGACAGAGAACATAGGGGGTTTGTCCCGAGAATTTGATGAATAGTATCAGGTATTTGTAGCAGATTGACCAGGAAAGAACCTGGCTGCAGCATATGTATAAAAAGCGATCTGGAATAAATAGTTGCAGCAACGGTCGTTTGTGGTATGTGGAGGTCTTCCAGAGCCATGACCCGCCCTGATTAAACACAGGTGTCAGCCATGTAAATAAACATTTGAATGGATTGTTTCTGAATGAAACAAAGTTTCATGTCTGTACTGTACCTACGTTTCATGCCTCTGCTGTACCTGTTGCTGCTAATGGGAGATAGGGATTCAAAGATCATGGCCTGCACACGAATAGGAAGGGAAGGACAGATCAGCTGCGTATCTTGACGAAAGTGTAAGGGAGCCACAAGCACACAAGATAAAATTCCTGTTTGCTGGAGACAGAAAGCACAATTTTAGGTTAGTGTCTGGTTATAGATAGACGGTCTATAAAAGAAGTTAAAACAGAACAGGACTGTAATAAAAGCAACACTTTTAGTTTGTTTCGCCATAAGATTATAGGCAGAAAAACAAGGTAGATTTACCTCTTGTATTTGTAAAAGATGTAATAAATTCTGGACTGATAGATGTTCTATGCCTCTACAAACAACATATAACCAACGTGATAGAAAATTTAAATATAAGGCATTATAAACTAGAATCATTTTCGTGCTGAGGGAACAAGAAAAAAATAAGGAATTGCAACATTGGATATAAAGCCAAAAATATTTATATAAGAAGTATTTGTTTGGATCATAATTAAGATGCATGTGCTTGAGAGTTGATACTGCACAATACTTCTCTTGTAACTGTAAATATTAAAAGATTTAAATAATAAAATATCACCAGTTTGTATGATTTTGGATATTTCTAAGCCATTTGATAGTGTTGATCATGTTACGCTCTGAGAAAACTAAAATTTTAGGGAACTGTTGAATTTATACGCAATGGGTTTGAATCACTTAACAAACAGAATGCAAGAAGTTATGCGGAATAATTCAGACAATTTTGGAAAGGTAGAAAATTTTAGTTACTAAGGAAAAGTCAGAAAAGAAGCCCCGCAAGTTTGAATTTTGTTTCACTCCTGTTCCTTATACGTGTGTATGACTCACCACTTAACATTCAAGAAGCAGCATGCGTATTTTTTGCAGGTGATACTAGTAGTATAACAAATACCAATATAGAGAAAGCAACAGAAGAGATTGGTAATGATGATGTAGAAAGAATTATTAAATCACTGAAAAAAATGCATATTTTACTTTCCGTTATTTACTTCAGAAGCATATATGTCTATTGGTTTCGGTCAAGAACCATCTTCACAGGACGTCTCTTAACATCAAAACTGAAGCCACGTAATGTACACAGAAATTAATATTCCCTATCAAGAATGTAGGTATAACAGATGTATATGTACTTACAAGATGAAAGAGATGAGGTAAGGCCATATTTCATGTTTCTATTAGGCTGATAAAATCTCGAAGTAGTAGCAGTAATAGTAGTGCTAGTAGTAGTAGTAGCTTTATATGGTCAGTGATGTTCACTACTTCATCGTTGTTAGGTGTATCTTAGATTGCACGTCATATGACGCTATGAGCTATCCTTTTGAGTTAAACCTGATGTGATTTTAATTTTATGTAACACTCAGATCTTAAGCAGTTACATTCAACTATGTTTGTACATTGTTGTACATGGTTCATTATTGCTTCAACATCACTTTTAATGGTGTATACATTGTGCTAACTTTGTTTTAGATTTTCTTCTTAATAATGGATATGCTGAACATGCTACTTCTTGACAATGTCGTACCTTTACATTCAGGAAGGAATTAAATATAGCCCAAGGTCTACATATAAGTTGACTGGTATTCTTATTTTACTAAGGAATATGATTTTATCTCTTGTGTCAATACAATAATGACTTTTGGGACCATACTTATATTTGACAGTGTACATGCTTTGCATTCAGTAAAGGATGACGTGTAACCCTAGGTCTACATATATGGTGACATTGCATCCTTGCATTATCAAGTGATAGATTTCCCTGCATTATTACCTCTTGTTAGTACGATTATGACTTTTGCATTACATTATACATATTTGTACCTCTGATGGGAATATGCACCTAATCTCCAATGTTATTTTATATGGATGCTTTCCTTGACTCATCTGGTCTGAATGCCTTGATATGATGGTCACATGCCATATAGAACCATGAGCCAAATTTTCATAGTTTATTTTAACCCTGCCATACTGTCATATAAGCACCTACTTGGATCTTTGAGTAATATTTGTATGATCTGCTTTTGGATATTATAGACGTTTCGTTTATCATTTCTTTCTCAGCTACTACCTAGAATACGATATATTTATATTATCGATTTTATTAACCATTTTGCACCATGAATATGGTGTACGTATCGTCATACTCGTTGGTTTAATGTGTTCCACTGACATGATGACTTTTCATTTTCTTATTATGTAGTAATATGAACAATGAATACCTTCACTGTCACTAGTTCCCTAGTTATATTGCCACAGATAGTCGGTAGACATATTCTACATCGCTTTTTGCAACTGGCAGAAAGTTCTCTGTTAAAATGTTACACTATTATCGTAGCAGATGTATTACACCCATTACCACCCGTTGTGGTATGTTACGATTCTCTTTGCTTGTGTCATGTGTATATGCTCCTCTATGATTCTTCGTCCCTTGGACATTAATCAATGTGAAGCGTGTTTTAGTATTGTATATGACATATTTGAATAGCGATTATGAATTCTCACTATAACTGTTTTGAGATTGTATCAGCTTAATAGGAACACGTTATATGCTCCTACTTCATATGTTTTCACATTGTAAGTACATATACGTCTGTTATACCCACATTCTGGACAGGTTTTATTATTTTTGTGTACATTATGTGATTTCAGTCTTGATGCTGGCATACTTTGTATGAAGATGGTATCTAACCAAAACCTATAGACAAATATGTTTCTAAAATAAACAGCTGATGGTCAAAATGCATTTTTTCAATTACTTAACGGCTGTTGGTTGTCACTTAACAAAAAATTAAATTATTAGGTGGTACTCTGAAAATGAACTGTTCCTAAATTTTGATAAAAAATACTACATTGAGATCTGTTCAAGAAATAGTCATACCAACAACTGATGTAGCACAGGAACAAGACACAGTAAATAGGACAGAATGCTTTAGATTTTTGGCTGTGCATTTTGATGAAAACTTAAACTGGAAGAATGAAATTATTGAGCTTCTCAAACAGTTAAATTTAGCTACTCCTGATCTTCGTGTAATTGTTGGTCATGGAAGCAAACGAATGAAACTTCTGATATATTTTGCACATTTCTACTCAGCAATGTCTTATGTAATAACTTTCTGGGGTATTGGCTGCAGAAAAGCAAGCAGTAAGAATACTATGCCGTTTTCACCCATGGTCGTCATGTAAGTATCTCTTCAAGGAGTTGGGGATTTTAACTGCACCATATCAATAGATATATTCGCTAATGAAATTCGTCATAAATAATGCATCATAATTTGAGCAAAATGGGGATTTAATTACATACAATGCTATGATCGTTTGGCTAATGCCATAAAATGTCTGACAGGTATCAAAGCAAGTTTTAAATCTAATCTAAAATCATTTCTCGTGGATAAGTGATTTTATTCCATGGACGAAGTTATATTTAAAAATTGGTACCGTGTAGAAGAAAGGAAATTATCTATTGGAACATTTAACTAAGAAACTAACTACTTTAAGGTTCAAAATTATCATTCACCCAATATTATCTTTTGTAATGTTGCAGGAAACTCATTCAAATAGAACTGCCAACGTGTTATAGGAGGCAAGCATAAGCCAGAAAAAATATTTAAATGCCGTATTCCCACACATGTGGATCATAGTCAAAGGCTTATCCAGGTACCCCGAATGTTTAAAAATGTATAACTGTTAACAAACTTAACTCTGCTGTACACTCGGATTATCCTGTTAGTACTGAGTTATTATCCACTGGTGCAATGCCGGGTCTCGTCTTATATTCCTGTTTTAATTGCCACCACTTGAGACGTATCAGCAAAGAAAATGATTCAAATGGCTCTGAGCACTATGGGACTTAACATTTGAGGTCATCAGTCCCCTAGAATTTATAACTACTTAAACTTAACTAACCTAAGGACATCACACACATCCATACCCGAGGCATAATTCGAACCTGCAACTGTAACGGTCGCGCGGTTCCAGACTGGAGCGCCTAGAACCGCTAGGCCACAACGGCCGGCTATCAGCAAAGAACACAGGGACCAAGGTAGGTGTTCTAGATGTGTGTAATGAACTTCAGTCCACAAACTATTAACGTGGAGAGGTAATCGGTGCAAGACGGATGGATTGTAGCATATCGGAGATTACACAACAATTTCGGTTTCCAAAGGCAGCAAAATTTAGCGCATATCTTCAATATCGCATGGGAAATGATTCACCGTTCGTAAATCGTCGCATGAAGTAAGGGTATAGTTATAACATTGCCGCTGCGCGTGTTGATACCACACGCCCTCTGGCAGCGTGAATTTAATTGCTGGAGGCAGCAGTTAGGGTTAAAAATTTGTGTGGTGAGACATGAATGAGACCGGACGTATTAACGGATGGTGCTGTGGTGAAACGACAGCTGTATCGTTTGAGAGATACAGAGGCGAGCGACTGTGCCGAGACTTTCCTAGCGACACGTCACCACAACGCGGCTTTGTATAGCACACAAGTATTGAACCATAATTTAAGAATGGAATTAAAAGCTTAAGTTGCTTTTCCAAACTTTGTCATAATGCGCTTTAGTATATTAATGTTTAAACTGTTAAATGTGAGAGGGATCAAACGAATATTTTCCGTAAATACATCGTTTGAAGAAAGAAATAGTGGCGCTAAATACTAAAGCTAGGAAACCAAAAATTGGTTATAATGTGCAGATGTATGTACAAATTAGCTGGTATAATTCTCAACGTGATTAAAGGAATACTTTGCTCAGAATCCACGTTTTTCAAATGGTTCAAATGGCTCTGAGCACTATGTGACTTAACTTCTGCGGTCATCAGTCGCCTAGAACTTAGAACTAATTAAACCTAACTAACCTAAGGACGTACGTCTGGAGTACAGCATTGTATGGTAGTGAAACATGGACTGTGGGAAAACCGAAACAGAAGAGAATCGAAGCATTTGAGATGTGGTGCTATAGACGAATGTTTAAAATTAGGTGGACTGATAAGGTAAGGAATCAGGAGGTTCTACGCAGAATCGGAGAGGAAAGGAATATGTGGAAAACACTGATAAGGAGAAGGGACAGGATGATAGGACATCTGCTAAGACATGAGGGTACTAGAGGGAGCTGTAGAGGGCAAAAACTGTAGAGGAAGACAGAGATTGGAATACGTCAAGCAAATAACTGAGGATGTATTTTGCAAGTGCTACTCTGAGATGAAGAGGTTAGCACAGGAAAGGAATTCGTGGCGGGCCGCATCAAGCCAGTCAGTAGACTGATGACAAAAAAAAAAAAACACCTAAAGACATCACACACATCCATGCCCGAGGCAGGATTCGAACCTGCGACCCTTGCGGTCGATCGGTTCCAGACTGTAGGGCCGGCCACTCCGGCCGGCAACCTTTCACCGGGCGGATTCGTACCGGGGACCAGGTCCACGTTTTTAAGAAAAAATGAAGGCGTTATTATTATTAGATTTAGGACTTATTGATTATGTAACCCCATTGAGCTACCTCTAATAGTTTTTGATTAATTTGCTGAAAACTTAATTTGGAACAAAAACGTAGTTATTTGTAGTAGTTTAAGTATCTGTTATATTAATGCTAGAAAGGTTTGGTTACAAAATCTGGTGAAACCTATTAAATAATAGAGCTAAAACACGTTTCAATTCCTGCATGTAAATAATAACAAATACAAGGTATCTTAAAGTTTCTGTTCAAAGTTCATGTTCTACTGTCAGTTCCGTTCCAAAAATTCTAGACGGCAAAGTTTATATGTAGGTGAGCTAAAACCTTTTCCGTGATTTTAACCAACTGAACTACATTCATAGAAAAATTACGAAGATTCTAAATTGACACACAACCGTGTTACAAAATGTTATGTGTCCAAGAAAGCTGCCGTTAGAGGCTGCTATCGTGGGCGTAGAGCGGATAACAGCAGATGTTCCCTTGGCTGTCCGCTGCGCCAGTATATAAATACAGCCGGAGAGGCAAGACGACACTTCACTTCGCACTCAGCCACCGCACGATCCGTCTCAGTCAAACGCCACAGTACACGCTGCCTCAGACGACATCAGAAACAGGCTGTTACTGCACATATATTTACAGTAATTATAGAATTGAACTCGCGAGGACTGCACACTAGAGGTCTGCATTATCTCCGATTTTTACCGGCGAGTCCCGCTCGCCCCTCTGGCTCTCGGGAGTATGCGGCCGAGCGTCCTCCTCCGCCGGCTGTGGGCAGCCGATCGCCAGCGCTCGGCCGAGTGCGCCAAACGCTCGGCCGGTCGCCAGTAACCGGTGGACTCAGTGCCAGCGAGCGGCGCTTCGTCACACTCCTTGAGATCAGAGGCCACCGCTTCACATTAACCACACACTTATTTCTTTTACAGATGTCTTTCGTTGTTTACTACCAGTTCTATGACCTAAATAATACACTTTGTAAGTAGGCTGTTTATGTTTTCTCTATGTAAGTAGGCTGTTTATGTTTTCTTATTGGCAACGTTACGTAGCGCTCAATATGAAAATCACTGGCTGTGCTGTGTGCAGTCTGTGGCTGCCTTGCATTGTTGTAATACTCGCCATTGTAGTGTTGGGCAGCGGCAGCTGGATGTGAACAGCGCGTAGCGTTGCGCAGTTGGAGGTGAGCCGCCAGCAGTGGTGGATGTGGGGAGAGAGATGGCGGAGTTTTGAAATTTGTCATGAACTGCTATATTTATATATGATGATATCAAGGTAAATACATTGTTTGTTCTCTATTAATATCTTTCATTTGCTAACTATCCCTATCAGTAGTTAGTGCCTTCCATAGTTTGAATCTTTTATTTAGCTGGCAGTAGTGGCGCTCGCTGTATTGCAGTAGCTTGAGCAGCGAAGATTTTTGTGAGGTAAGTGATTTGTGAAAGGTATAGTTTAATGTTAGTCAGGGCCATTCTTTTGTAGGGAATTTTGAAAGTCAGATTGCGTTGCGCTAACAAAATATTGTGTGTCAGTTTAAGCACAGTCATGTATAATTGTTCAAAGGGGACGTTTCAACTTGTGTATGTTACATTTGATGTTTGTTAATATGTTGCAGACTACTGGAGTTTCGCCTTTGAGGTTATCATGTATTCCAGTAATTTTAAAGTTAAAAACTGTAATGTCTGTATTTAGTATTTTGTTCCGTTCGGTAGACAAACGGGAACACAGTAGTCTAATCATGGACTATGTGTAGCCTATCTCCAAACTCGGCCACGTATACGTTATACTAATATTGAAAGCAGGGTGGGGAAGGAATGACAGAGTTAAAAGTAATACTCACTAAATTTTGTTGCACAAACGTTAATTTTTGAACTAATTATGGCCTGTAAATAACGTTACAAGTGAATCATGACTATACAATTCGTTTTTCGTCATTGGTGCTCCCTGATACACAGGCGTCATTTGTGTTCCTGGAGCTATTACTACAGCTGGCAGTTTGAACTTCTTCCTGTCAAGTCAATGGAAGTGGAATCATACATTTATAGAGTTTGAGAAATGTTTCCTTCCTTGTGATTACGTGGTATGTTGTGAATACTTACGTAATTGTGATGGATCAATAAGAGATCATCCACCTTGTCTGATTCCGGGTACGATCTTTTGCTGGACAGCAGGTGACCGGTCTGGCTAAAATTTCTCTCGCTGGCAGCACTAGTGGCAGGAATACAGAGAACTCTTCTGGCTACTACCGACAGCCTTGAAAATAACCCCGCGTGCGTTTTCCACCACCGCAAAATTTGTCCTTCGGCACAGCTACAGTCGGATTTGGAGAGCGAAAGGTACCTGTCGAGCTCATTGGTAGTAACTGTGTGTTCATCTTCGTCGTCCTCATCCGAACTCCAGTCCATCCTGGACTTTTTCATGGGAAGAACTTGGTCACTGTTTGCTTGAATGGACTCTAAACATGAATGAAAACATCCGTAAGATATTCCTGTCACTTTCAAATACGTATACACCGTAGTTATAATTACTGGTTACTAAACGACTATATTTACGGTGTCATTTTATATATATCGCACAAATTACATCAAAACGCATTGTGGAATGTTTAAGCTGCGAAACCTTTCCCAAATATCACATTGTAGACGTAATAGATAATGATCTAACGAAAGATGGCAGATTAGACAAACAAACATTCGTTTACTAATTGGTTTCAGTGGTTCAAATGGTTCAAATGGCTCTGAGCACTATGAGACTCAACTGCTGAGGTCATTAGTCCCCTAGAACTTAGAACTAGTTAAACCTAACTAACCTAAGGACATCACAAACATCCATGCCCGATGCAGGATTAGAACCTGCGACCGTAGCGGTCTTGCGGTTCCAGACTGCAGCGATTTGGTTTCAGTGAATGAACCTTACCATTTACGGGCAGTTCCGAGTATAATCGTCGAACTTCAGCATATGCGGCTTGCTTTTCGTCTGCTGTGAGTTTCTTCAAATGACGCCGTGATGGCCATAGAACCGTGGCAACGTAATGGATAGCCTCAATTTTCCACTTCTCTGTGATGAAGTACGCTGCTCTCCTTTTTATTTTCGCCATGAGCTGAAAAGGAAACCCAATATACATAACTGCACTCTCATAATTCAACAGTTATATAAAGGATCGTAACCTATAGAAAGTGTTCTTACCTGGTTGTCACTGTCTATTGGTTCACAATGATGTAACAGACTCTTGTATCACGGCAGCACACGTTCCAGCATTGTTATCTTTGCAGTTTCCAAATCCAAACTCGCTTCTTTAAAGGGGGTTAGAAAAGCGACAACGTCTAGTATGCACCCTTCTTGGAAGGTTTCTAAGAATGTAGATTGCCCCCGGGATTCTAGTAGATCTCGAATATCGTCGATTTGACTTATGACTGAATTGAGCAGTATACTGTTCCACCGAGTTACAGCTTCTTCCTTCACAGAGTGCCGCAGACGCCCCGAGTGATCCGGTTTCTTCAAATAGCCTACTATAGCTCTTGATGATAGTAGACACGACAGGATTTCAGGGGCTTCCTCTTCTACAAAGGTCTCTTGAAATGTGTGACGAAGCGCACTCATCAAGCAGTGATCAAAGAAATGCAAACGGTCGTAAGATTCAAGTGCCTTCTTCATATTAGCTCCTTGCTCGGTGACAAAGTAACATTTCGTAAGATCATTCTTGTTAATTCCTAACTCAAGCATCCGCTCTTCGATTTCGTGCCGTATTTTCCCTCCTGCCTTAGGTACGTCCGGAAACTCGGTTGTTATCAAAACAAGCGTTTCTAGCTGCCACTCATCATTCACATGATGCGACGTCACAGTCAAAAAATTTCTATTCTTGTAGTTATCAGATCACAGGTCAGCGTCTAAAGCGCACATTTTGTTCTTTAAGGCACGTATTAGCTTGGGCACCATTGTCACCAGTATTTTGTCTGCCTTTTCTTTAATATGCCGCGATACAGTGGTAGGGTGCGGAAGAACATCTTCTATACTGACTTTGCCGTAAGTGGCGCCAACATTGATGAGCTCCTGCGAATAATTCTTGAAGCTAATCTTACTACAAGTATTTAACGGTAGCAAATCTATTCCACTCATATCGACCAACCTATCAACAACAACTTTCTTTATGCTACTTGGTACTGCAAGTGGCCGGTGGACTTCTGCTCCGCATTTACTCTTGCAGTGCCGAAATATACCTGCTGTGCTTGACTGGTACTAAAGTATGGTATCACATGTGGTACATTGCACGAAACCATTAGAATCCTGCGTGACAGGATCCACTACAAGTGCAAACGATTTCCAAGCTTCAATTTTCGCCTCCTCTTCCGACATGTCTTTCTTCTTCAGGACTAATGAGCCGCTCCTAATTCTCTCCATAATACTTCTCTTCGTTTAATGAATGGAACGTTAACGACCTATACTTGGTTTATCCATAACGCTGTCTGCGCTGCTCAAAGCCAGGTCATCAACTGCGTTTACACACGGTTTCTAATGCGATTCGGCACTGTTGAGCGCGCGGCGGTTGTACTGTCAAATGGCTCTGAGCACTATGCGACTTAACTTCTGAGGTCATCAGTAGCCTAGAACTTAGAACTAATTAAACCTAACTAACCTAAGGACAGCACACACATCCATGCCCGAGGCAGGATTCGAACCTGCGACCGTAGCGGTCGCTCGGTTCCAGACTGTAGCGCCTAGAACCGCACGGCCACTCCGGCCGGCGGTTGTACTGTCACCGGCCGAGATTGTGAGTACCCTTGAGCGCCAGGCAGTGCTCGACAGTCCAACCGATAACCGAGAGGTGGAGGACAATCGGCCACATGGTGTATTAGACGGTCACAGCCGTATCGCAGCGTGGGCCTTTCCCAGCCGTCGAGCAGTGGCACGAAATGGGAAATGCTCGAGCGGTTGTTTTCATCGAAATGCAGAACTCTACTGTACACCGTCCTGGATCGCTTAGATTTCGCAGATGTAAGTGTGCTGCCCATAAGGTTAAGCATCTGTGTTGTAAGTGGTGACAGATATTTTCACTTTTGTGGCGAGCAAGTATTTTGATTATCGAAAGTCGGGTTGAAAGACAGTTTAATAGGAACTTACCGTAGAGGTCGCCTCAGAACTGCTAATTGTGCTGTTTAAGATAGAGAGATTTATTATTTGCTTGAACACAATGAATGTTACAATGTTGTGCGTATGAAACTTCACCAAATACACCTATCAATTAGAACTCAAAATCTTCATGTATAATTATACTCTTGATCCCGCTGAGCAACTAGAGAATAGAAAGATATCTTTCAGTGGACTGGAAAAAAATGTGGCCTTGCAGACTGGGAACTATGGTCAACATGTTCTCCATCGCTTTCTGGCTGACCACAAAAATAGTTTCGAGGCTCTTGCAGAAGACTGCTAACAATTTTCAAATATTTCCTCCTATTACTTATGACTGATAAATGATTAATTATTAATTATTATTTTTACTATTACTAACCCTCCGCCTCACAGTGCGTTATGAAGAATTTAGTCTGTTAAGAAGGATCACACTCCTGCTAAAGGTCGTCATACTGAGATGGATATATGTAGACCGTCTGGAGTAACAGTATGAACATTACATAATAATTTGATTTTCGAGTACTTGTGTCGCTTTTGTTGTAGATTAATTATCACCCGTGTCGATATGGATTTCGACAGATGTGAGCACATGAAGGCTTGATGGCTTACAAGTGAAAGTTAAATGCATGAGAAAGTGTAAGTTAAAAGAGTATTTCACGAGTGGCTAGACAATCACCTTGTTATAGTGGCGTGGTGACTACCTCGCGACGTACGGGCACCCTCGTGAACAGGAATTCCACTGCCAGAAAAAAAAGAAGTGAAGTACCCAAAGAGGGGTTGCACGGTAGTGTAGCTTCGTATACGTACATACTGTCGGCTGATATGGAGATGAACGACCGGCAGGCTGTACCAGTGTTGTTCGTGTTGAGTGTTGTTACCATTCCTGGTAGAGTGTATATAAGGAGCGTCAACAAAGATCACTGTGAAGGACATAGAGATGCTGCGTACGCACGTCAGGTAGCGTTGTCGGCACCTGACAGAATGTTAAAGGGGCCTCATTGTTGGTCTCCATTTGGTAGATTGGTAGAATCGCGCGGTATCCAGATTTGTGGGGCATTCGGATGTGACAATGACCCGTTGTTGGACTGCGTGGGAACGTGAAGGCAAGCGTACTGATAATCGAGTTGCCGGTCGAACGCGTGTCTGACCACCACGAGGGAGGAACACCGTACTGTGCACCAAGAAGCCGTAAGTCCCTCACGTTTGTGTCTGCCGTCCGAGAACAGGTGATGGACACCCCGCGGCATTCTGCGACATCCCACACCATTGGTCTGGTGCTAGCAGCAGACGGACCAGAGAACTACCCCTCGTGCGTGGGCTGCCTTGAACACCACGACAAAAGCGGCCGTGTCTGATATGACGCTGCTACCGTGAGTCACTGACTGCTGACAAGTTGCGCCGCGTGGTACTCACCGATGAACCGCGGTTCTGCGCTACTCCAGATGACCCATCGTCAGCAAGCAAGGCGTCCCTACAAAGTTTTGGTGCCATACAGTAGTGTTACTGATGGTGTCTTTGTCTTGGGAGTTATCGAGTATGACTTCAGGTCACAGCTGGAGATGATTGAAGCAACTCTGAGAGCACAGTGGTACGTCACGGACGTTCCGCGGCCATACGTGCTGCCTCTCATGCGACAGTCTCGTAGTGTCAACATTGCACATATTGTTATGAACAGTTTGAGTGATGCTGAATTTCCGTTTCATCCTCTCCTTCTGGATGATTCAAATTTTTTGTGAGACAGCGTGTGTGTTGGGCAACTATTGTAAACTATGCATATCAGCAACAAAAATACTTACTTATTGGAGGACTGTATCAATTAAAAATTAATGTTTAAGTGAGAATAGTTATAGATGAGAATAGTTATAGACTGAGAGCAGGGCAGCCCACATTTTATTCTTTTTAGCATCAATAAAAAAAACACGACCAATTGAACCAGAGCTTTGTGTGAGTGACACCCAAGCCATTTACGACACACACTGTTTTGTGAATAAGACCGTCCAGATCGCTTGATATACACTACTGGCCATTAAAATTGCTGCACCACGAAGATGACGTGCTACAGACGCTAAATTTAGCCGACAGGAAGAAGATGCTGTGATATGCAAATGATTAGCTTCTCAGAGCATTCACACAAAGTTGGCGTCGGTTGCGACACCTACAACGTGCTGACATGAGGAAAGTTTCTCATACACAACCAGCAGTTTGCAACGCCGGAAATGCATATCCTCCTATTTCCATCTATTGTACTATAAATATTTTTTCCTTATTTTGTTACCTGAAGATATGTCATTTCTGTGTCTTTATATATTGTAATTGTTTTACTATATATATATATATATATATATATATATATATGTCGATGTATAATTGGTTTGTTTTGTAAATATTATTTGTATTTTTACGCTGGGTCTTGCCTAGGAAAAGCTATGCTATCGAACGATTACATCGATAGGTCGTGTGGAGAACCAAAGTGTTTAGGATCTTGAGTAGTGTTAACGCTGCCGCGCTGAGTGCGGGCAGAGGGGAGTCTGGATGGAGTAGCGCGGTGGAGCAGGTGTGTTGGTTGACGCTCCCGCGAGTTGCCGCGCTTTCGGGGTTTGGCAGCATGTAATTGCGCTCGACTTGCTATGATTGTTTCTGACACGGTGTCGCGGACGGGAAGCATTAGCTGGCGCACATCAAGAGCCCGTTTCGCCTGGTGACCGTGTCGAGAAGAAGGTGCGCCAACATCCAGCTACTGCAACAGCGACGGCCGACAATGGGTGACTGTCGCCACCTCCCCGATCGACGACTGCAAACCTTCAAACAACCAACAAGGAAGACTAAAAGCACATAAAGTTTTAGAACTGTATGGCAGACCTCAGCTTTTCAAACTGTTGCATCTTAAAATTACAGCAACTTAGGATGAACCTTTGTTGCTCATTGTCCCAATTGCATTACCAAGCAGGGTCCCTTCCTTTTCTGGAATGAACCCGAGTGTCGTTGAAATTCATACACCAGCATTAAAGTAATATCATTCGATTTCACTGCTTAAATTTCAAAGTTCAGTTAAAGTATTCATAGCTGGCTACAATATTTAGATTACACAAGCAGAAATCAAGAGAGCGAGTTTTGTTACCATATTTTAGCTTACCTGTGACTGCAGCTCAGCTTGGTACGTACTAAATTTTACTATTGTTTATTGTTCAGAATCATTTAATTCAAGTTCAAAGCTAAATCTCTTATTTGCAAATTGCGTAGATTCAAGTAGCTTTTGAAATGATTGTTGAGGTAGCCCAAGACTAACCTTTTTCTATTGAATTTCACTATTAATTTCAGTCACTAAATTAACTTTCAATATTCTGGTTTTATTAATTCTTTTGCTAAATTAAGTCAGAGTGTAGCGGAATTTATTACTTCAGACAAACATTCAGTTTTCACACAGCACGTGTCAACCTTCAGTTGCCACGCTTTTAGTGCTAATTATATGTGCATTAATCTTCCATTTGCAGTTATTATAGTAGTTGTCCATAGGACTGGCGACCGTAATTTTCCCCGAATCTCAAATATATAATTAACGCCAATTAATTGTTAACGTAACGACCACACATTTACTTTCTTTATTAATTTTACCCTTTTCTCAAAATTAATTTCCACCAATTCCATTTGCATTTTTCCTTTCATTTGGATGTAACCCTTTCCTCCCTCTTTACCGACAAATTAACTTCGGTGACGATTGCTTTTCCCAAATTTCCATTAGGTGCACGCGGTTTAATTTTTCACTGTCATTAAGCTTGATAAGTGAGGGGGAGGTTACACGTTGACCGGCGTTGCCTGGTGAAACGTTGTTGTGATGCATCGTGTAAGGAGGAGAAATGCAAACCGTCACGTTTACGACTTTGATAAAAGTCGGACTGTAGCCTATCGCGTTTGCGGTTTATCGTATCGCGACTTTGCTGCTCGCGCTGGCCGAGATTCAATGACTCTTAGCAGAGTATGGAATCGGTGGGATCAGGATGGGTAATACGGAACGGCGTGCTGGAACCCAAAGGCCTCGTACCACTAGCAATCGAGATGACAGGCATCTTATCCGTATGGCTGTAACGGATCGTGCAGCCACGTCTCGACCCTGAGTCAACAGATGGGGACGTTTGCAAGACAACATCCATCTGCACGAACAGTTCGAAGACGTTTGCAACAGCATGGACTATCAGCTCGGAGACCATGGCTGCGGCTACCCTTGACGCTGCATCACAGACAGGAGCGCCTGCGATGGTGTACTCAACGACGAACCTGGTTGCACGAATGATAAAACGTCATTTTTTCGGATGAATCCAGGTTCTGTTTACAGCATCACGATGGTCGCATCCGTGTTTGGCGACATCACGGTGAACGCACATTGGAAGCATGTATCTGTCATCGCCATACTGGCGTATCACCCAACGACATGGTATGGGGTGCCATTGGTTATACGTCTCGGTCACCTCTTGTTCGTATTAACGGCACTTTGAACAGTGGACGTTACATTTCAGATGTGTTACGACCCGTGGCTCTACCCTTCATTCGATCCCTGCGAAACCCTACATTTCAGCAGGATAATGCACGACCACATGTTGCAGGTCCTGTACGCGCCTTTGTGGATACAGAAAATGTTCGACTGCTGCCATGGCCAGCACATTCTCCAGATCTCTCACCAATTGAAAACGTCTGGTCAATGGTGGCCGAGCAACTGGCTCGTCACAATACGCCAGTCACTACTCTTGATGAACTGTGGTATCGTGTTGAAGCTACCTGTACACGCAATCCAAGCTCTGTTTGACTCAATGCCCAGGCGTATCAAGGCCGTTATTAGGGTCAGAGGTGGTTGTTCTGGGTACCGATTTCTCAGGATCTATGCAACCAAATTGCCTGAAAATGTAATCACATGTCAGTTCTAGAATAATATATTTGTCCAATGAATACCCGTTTGTCATCTGCATTTCTTCTTGGTGTAGCAATTTTAATGGCCAGTAGTGTACGTCCGTATATATAGCATCGTTATGGCTGCTACCATCATCACATCGGTAATTAGATATAAATGATTATAAGTACGAGAGCGTTTGTTATACATTATCAGGGTGCAAAAGATAAAAAAAATTAGAATTCTAAAAAGTCCTCTAACCAAAACTTAGAACATGTAAATAGCGTTCAGCTTCAGCTTCAATAAAACCTGTGCCTAAGTGGAGCATGAGTTATCGGCTACAAATTTCAGAGATGTAAGTTCAAGCCGAAAGGTGGGGGTTCGTGTGGGCGACGTAGCCTTCATTTTGAAGTGGTTCTTCCGCAAGATGGAGCTACATTTCATAACATTTTGGTTTAGTAGTAAAAATGTTTTATTATTTTTACGTTGCTTTAAAAATTTGCAGGTTTCAGTGAATAGTTTGGCTAAATTTTGGTTCAGAGGGTACTGCTTTTACGTATCGGCCACACGTAATTATGAGAACAAATACTGCTTCTATAATCACAACATCGTAATGAAATAGGCGTTGTTGTTGAGGTCTTCAGTCCAAAGACAGGTTTGATGCAGCTCCCCATGCTATTCTACCCTCCCGCCCGGGTTCGATTCCCGGCGGGGTCAGGGATTTTCTCTGCCTCGTGATGACTGGGTGTTGTGTGATGTCCTTAGGTTAGTTAGGTTAAAGTAGTTCTAAGTTCTAGCGGACTGATGACCATAGATGTTAAGTCCCATAGTGCTCAGAGCCATTTGAACCATTTTTTATCCTACCCTGTGCAAGCCTCTTCATCTCCGAGTAACTACCGCAATTCATCTCTTGGTCGCCTTCTACGATTTTTACATCCATCGCTTCCCTCCTGTACTAAATTCGTGATTCTTTGATGCCTCAGAATGTGTCCTACCAATCTTTCACTTCTTTTAGTCATATTGTACCTTAAATTTCTCTTCTCCCCAATTCTATTCAGTACCTCCTCATTAGTTACGTGATCTACCAATCTAATTTTCAGCATTCTTCTGTAGCACCACATTACGAAAGCTCTTATTCTCTTTTTTTCTAAACTGTTTACTCTCCGGTCGCAGGTTCGAATCCTGCCTCGGCCATGGATGTGCGTGTTGTCCTTAGGTTAGTTAGGTTTAATTAGTTCTAAGTTCTAGGCGACTGATGACCTGAGAAGTTAAGTCGCATAGTGCTCAGAGCCATTTTCTAAACTGTTTATCGTCCACGTTTCACTTCCATACATGGCTCCATTTCGTATAAATACTTCCAGAAAAGGCTTCCTGACGCTTAAGTCTGTACTCGATATTAATAAATTTCTTTTCTTCAGGAACGCTTTTCTTGCCATTGCCAGTCTATAATTTATATCCTCCCTACTTCGCCCATCATCAGTTATTTTACTGCCCAAATAGGAAATCTCATTTACTACTTTAAGCGTCTCATTTCCTAAAATCGTCTACTACTGCAATTCTCTCATTCCCTAGTCTAGCTCCCTCACTATCACCTGATTTAATTCTACTACACTCCATTATCCTCATTTTGCTTTTGTTCCTGTTCATCTGATATCCTCCATTCAAGACTCTGTCCATTCCGTTCGTTTGCTGTCTCTCACACAATTACAATGCCATCAGCAGACGTCAAAGTTTTTATTTATTATCTTTGGACTTTAGTTCGTAATACCACGTTAAGGTAAAATGTATTTAATACTAAAGTTTAAACAGCTGGTGTACAGATGTCATCGTAAGGCGGGTTTAATTAACGCTTTACGTGAGTTTCGTACAGACTATCTGCCACAATCTGAAAAGCTAATTTTGTGATTATATTTGCATTGGAACGTTTGTAATTTAAAGACTGCCTTTCATTTTATAAGCATGAACAGTGAACGCCCTTTTACAAGTTCTACGTTTTGATACGTACGCTTTATAAAATGTCTTAACTTTTTTGTTTTCACCTTTTGTAGCCTGATAATGAGCAACAGAAACCTCTTACTCTATTAATCCTTTGAATTTAATTACATATCTGATGATAGCAGTAGCCGGAATGACGATACAAATAGATAACTTACACAAGCGATATAGAGGGATTTATTCACACAGGTTCCACAAGGATCGTGAACTCAGTCAAAAAATTTATTTCCCTTATTGATCTGTACACGCTGATGAATTACAGCAAAGCCTGCTGTTGGTGTAACGGGAGAACGTATTTGAGCGTATTACGACTTGTCGTTATTACAGACAGTACTCAAAAGCAATATGTATTCACGTATAATTACACAATAATTCCATGTTGCTTACAACAGGTCGACCACAAGTGATTGCCGTAGTGATGTAACGTTGTGTCCACAGAGCCATACGGGGCGATCATTCTACTGTGAGTCAGAGCAATATGTCTCCAAAGCAATTCTACCACCTCATTTTGAGGACTCACGGAGGGCGCGTCATGAACATCACATAGAGTGCTTTACAACTGTATGTGAATGTGCCTAATGCAATGGTGAGCATTTCGCCACAGACAGACCATCCATACATTGCGACAGAAGAAAAACGACTCAGGAATAGCTGTATTAAAAAAAAAATTATTACGAGAAGTTTCAGCTTTGGCGTACCAGAATTGTCGCACCACACTTGTGGTGTCAACAGCAGTTCGCGCAAATATTGCAACCATTGCTTGAAAATCAGCAGCATCAAATGAAGTTTGGCAGGATATCGTCTCACGGAACCAGCTACTTTACCTGCGGTGACCTTAATTTCTGCCAGCCACTGTGGCCGAGCGGTTCTTGGAGCTTCAGTCCGAACCGCGCTGCTGCTACGGTCGCAGGTTCGAATCCTGCCTTGGGCATGGATGTGTGTGATGTCCTTAGGTTAGTTAGGTTTAAATAGTTCTAAGTCTAGGGGACTAATGACCTCAGATGTTAAGTCCCATAGTGCTCAGAGCCATTTGAACAATTTTTGAACTGCTATACCGAAACCGTTAGTGACGGCGACCAACGCAAAGAAGAGTAAAACATGGTGTCAGGAGCATAAATCCTGGACGGCTGGTCAGTGTAAACACGTAATATGATCCGAAGAGTCAACGTTTCCGTTATTTCCAACATCGGGCAGTGTTTAAGTCTGGAGAATGCCAAAAGACGCCCACAATCCTGATTGCTTGATTCCAACGGTTAAGCATGGAGGTGGAAGTGTGATGGTGTGGGCGGCCATATCTACGTCTACGTGATTACTCTGTTAACCACAATAAAGTGCCTGGCAGAGGGTTCAATGAACCACCTTCAAGCTGTCTCTCTACCGTTCCACTCTCGAACGGCGCGCGGGAGAAACGAGCACTTTAATTTTTGTGTGCGAGCCCTGATTTCTCTCATTTTATCGTGATGATCATTTCTCCCTATGTAGGTGGGTGCTAACGGAATGTTTTCGCTATCGGAGGAGAAAACTGGTGATAAAAATTTCATGAGAAGACCCCGTGGCAACGAAAAACGCCTTTGTTTTGATGATTGTCACTCCAATTCACATATGATGTCTGTGGCACTATCTCCCCTATTTCGCGATAATACAAAATGAGCTGCCTTCTATGAACTATTTCGATGTTATCAGTCGGTCCCACATTATGAGGGTCCCACATCGGACAGCAGTACTCCAGAATAGGGCGGAGAAGCGTGGTGTAAGCAGTCTCTTTAGTAGAGCTGTTGCACCCATTAAGTGTTCTGCCAATGAATCGCAGTCTTTGGTTTGCTCTATCCACAACATTATATGTGTGCTCGTTCCAATTTAGGTTATTTGTAATTGTAATCTCTAAGTTTTTAGTTGAATTTAAAACCTTCATGTTTGTGTGACTTATCCCGTAGTCGAAATTTAGCGGATATCTTTTAGTACTCATATGAATAAGTTCACACTTTTCTCTGTTCGGAGTCAATTGCCACCTCTCGCGCCATACATATATCTTATCTGAATCATTTTGCAATTCGTTTCTGTCACCTGATGACTTTATCATCTGCAAGTAATCTAAAAGTGCTACACAGATTGTCTCCTATGTCGTTAGTATAGATCAGGAACAACAGAGGGCTGTAACACTTTCTTGTGGAACGCCGGATATTACTTCTGCTTTACTCGATGACTTTCCGTCTATTACTATGAACTGTGACCTCTCTGAAAGGAAATCACGAATACAGTCGCACAACTCAGGCGATATTTCATAGGCACGCAGTTTGGTATTCTGCTGGTCCCATCATTACTTTCAAACGCCGTGTTACAGCCAACGATTACGTGAACATTGTAGGTTATCAGATGCACCCCATGTTGTTTCCCAACAGTGACACCATATTTCAGGATGAAAATGCACGCATTCACACAGCCAGGACAGAACAATCGTGGTGTGAGGAGCATGCAACTGAACTGCAACGTCTTCCCAGGCCAACACAGCCCCGGAGTTAAACAATATCGAACCCTTGTGGGCGGTATTGGAGTGCAGACTCCGGAGCAGATTTCCGCCTCCCTCGTCACTAAAGGAGTGAGAGGAGGCTCTGATCAAAGAGTGGCATAACATTCCACTGGAGACCATACACTCATTATATGCAAGTATTACAAGAACAATAGCAGCTGTGTTAGGGATAAATGGGAGTCCAGCCCCTTATTAATAACTATTCCCAAGTAAGTACAGGTGTTCACATTATTTTATCTATTCCCTGTAGGTGGAAAGAAATGAATGCAGGAGCATGTTGCCAGAGGTCTCCCAGTCATACACAACGCGTGAGGTTAGCGTGAGTGTAGCGTCAAATGGAGCTTCCCCTGCACCACGAGGCATTTAAATGAATAGGAAAAGACAACGCGTGTGAATCAGCGAGCAGTTATAGTGCCCTGTGCTGCTGTCCCTCCTCACAACATGGCCTGGATGCAATATTTGGATGACTTCAGACGGGAAAGAACCGTCCCGTCGGGAAACTGGAAGACGGACGAAGCGTGACTAAATTAACCCAGAAGTTGGATGTTGCTCACAGCGTTGTTTTGCTTGTGTGGGGAGCTATCGGAGCCACAAGCACCGCTGCCCACGGGAGGGGAGGTGACCACCCACTGTCCACTACGCCATCAGACGACCGCTACATTGCGAAACAGGGAAGAAGGGACACGAGTCAAACAGCGGGTCTATTACAACCACATTTAATAAAACTGCAAGGTACACCATCTCACGCTCCACAGTGGTACTACGATAGAATGCGGGTGGTCCCTTTGCCCGAGGACCAGCACGTTGTGTTCCGTTGACATGCGCACATCGGAGGTACCGTTTCGGTGGTGCCAAGTGCTTAGCTACTGAATCAACGTGGAGTGGGGTCGTGCACTCTTGGAAGATGAGAGCAGATTCAGTCTGGGTATTGATTCTGAACGTATCCTCGTATGGTGGGAGGTGAGTATGCGAAATGCGCCCGGGATCATTATCGAACATGATCGGTTCGGTGATTCCAGGAGCATTGGTGTGGAGGGAAAATGTTGCATGGGGGTGCTGTCCCCTAAACACGGGACACTCACTGGACAAAGCTATAAAGCTACTTCACCATGTACGTCTTTCCGGGGGTGCATTAGGCCCTGAATTCATTTTTAGGGGTGACAGTGTGTGGCACTGAACAACGCAAGTGAACGAGCTCTTGCAACCGGAGGATATTCTACGAATGGACTGGCTTGCCGAACCCACGCCTTAAAGATCATAGGGCATGTGTAGGATGCGTTGGCTGAGGGGGGGGGGGGGGAGATTGGGGAGGGCGTATTACAGCACGTCCACATGCACGAACGAGAATACAGAAAGTGTCAACCGTGTTGATGATCAGAACACTCTACAACAAGAACTCCTTTACCTACCTTGTTGTATCATGTAGCAGAGCATTCACTGGTGTCCGTGACGATCATACAGCCTGTTAAGAACAATGTCCCGCCTGTTGTAATTTCTAGGGGGCTATCATAAATAGCGATGGCTTCAGTTTAATTATAGTCCTTGGCAAAAAAATGTCTTTTCTACGCGTCTCGATGCGTATTAATTCCACTTATTTTCTGTACCATACTGTAGCAATTCTTTCTATATATGGTCCAAGTTTGATAGAGATATGTTATTTGGCAGTGATACGTCACGCGAAAGTTATTTTGGTCCTCAAGTATGGAACAACCTCGTATTTTTTATATATTTTTGATGTGATTCCGAGTTGTTGTCAGTAATCTGCTGCACCTACCGGAATAACACTGTAAAATATTGATTACATAGAAAATATTTACTTTATGAGTAGAGTAACGCAGAATTGTAGCAGACACCAGCACGACTCCATTACTGTAGTCGATCAGTACCATACATTTAAGAACAACATTCTACAATGCTAAATCTTGATTGTATGCAACAGTTTCCATCAGAGAAAACTGTTTATTACAATCAGCACACACAATTTAACCGATATGTTCGATTGTGAACAGATTTTTTTCCATGCAGATGAGGCATAACGTTCAATATAACGCTGACGACTTGCTAATGTTTTCGCGGTGTTTGGTGTGTACGATAAACTATCCAAGAATTCTTTTAAAGGTTTGAGTTAAACAGCATTGGAACTTACATGGTGGATGTGAATTTGATAGTAATCCGCACAGATTGAACAAATTTACCTACAGAACGTTCTTACATACAGGTTATCATCCTATGAAATAATTCATGATGTTACGAAACGTCATAATCTATGAGTTTCAGTACCTTAACGAAACGTATGGAAATACTGCTGATTTTACAAGATGAAATCAGTCGTATAATACCTAAATATCTGGAAAAATCGCAGTTTACTTTGAAGGAGCAAGAAAGATAACTAAGTGACGTTTTTGTCGAAGTGGCGTGACCATCCACCTTTGAGCGGCCACACTTCATTACTTAAAATTTTCGGCCACTCAAACTGTGGCAAAGTCCAGTGAAGCTGACAACGCTTACAACCCTGCCGAGCCTTTCGGATGGAGAGGCTTTAATTTTGCAGTTACAAATCCGTCCATAATTGAAACTTTTAAGCTGATTATAATGGATTATTAATAAAAAATTTTAATTATCTTCTAATTATTTATTAGATGCGGACCGCTCGATATCGACATAGCAGTGTGTTGCGTCCATAACTCACAGACAACGCGAAGTGGATAGATAAATAGAGAGAGAGAGAGCGAGCGAGAGAGAGAGAGAGAGAGAGAGAGAGAGAGAGATAAGAGGACGGAGAAGGAAAAGTCGAAAAACTCTTTAAACTTTGCTCTCAACTCCAGTCATTGTAGACAAATGTATGTGCACTCCTTCCGTTTGATCGCAATGATTCTCTGGTGGAAACTTAAAGCAGATGTCTCACTGTAGCTGGATCTCATTGCAAATGGTCGACTTCCTTTCTGAATGTGTAGCAAGCTTCAAGTAACTTGTAGTCGTCTCGCTTATACTTGAGAATTGTTCCGCAGCTTAGCTTTGGCCCTTGAAGTACGTACGATTCTCCAAATAACTAGAACACAATGTAACCGTCAGTTTTTGTTCGGACTGATTACCCAATGAAGACAAATGTTGTTGCAGGCAAATGAAGGGGTTGGAGATAGAGTTCCTACAACTTGGAAGGAAGGAATGGAGATTGGGATTTAACGCGCCGTCGACGAAAATGTCATTAGAGACGAAGCACAAGATCGTATTGTACAAAAATGATGCGGAGTGGGAATTCGATCGTGCCCTCTTAAATGGAAACATACGGAATTTTCCTCATAAGACTTCAGAAAACTCCGTAAAACTTAAATCTTTATCGCTGCATGGACATTTGAACCTCGCTACTCCCGAATACCAACCGTTGCTCCACTTCGTATTTGGAAAAATGGAGGAGTCAGTTTGATAGATGGCTAAATTAAAATGCTCACTATTACCTGTGCCTTGCTTTTTATAGAAACTAAAACATGTATGACTTCAGCTCGTTTTCTTATTGCATCATTAAAGTTGTAGGTGAGATTGAGATGGGGACATGGAAATAGTTTCATAAGACTCACATAAGACGAGAAACTAGGAAGTGGACCAGTGATCATATGATCTATGGTGCCAGTCTGATTCTTAAGGAGAGAATACTAAGTACTGAAATCTTTTATGATTGGTAATGTTTTAGTGACGCGGCGATTGCAAGAACAGTGGATGAAGGGCAACAGGCAGATTCCATATTTCTCGATTTCTGGAAATCATTTGACACGGTGCCCCATTACAGGCTGTTAACGAAGGTACAAACATAGCGAATAAGTACACAGATATGTGAGTGGCTCGGAGACTTCGTCAGTAATAGATCCCAGTATGTTGTTCTCGACGGCCAATATTCATCAGAGACAAGGGTGTCGTCAGGAGGGCCCCAGCGAAGTGTGATTGGATCACTGTTGTCCTATATATACATGAATGATTTGCCGGACAGGGTGGACAGCAGTCTGCGGTTGTTTGCTGATGCTGTGATGTACGATAAGGTGTCCAAGTTGAGCGAAGATACGAGACGACATAAACAAAATTTCTAGTTGCTGTGATGAATGTCATCTATCTCTAAATGTGGAAAAATGTAAGTTAATGCGGATGAGTAGGAAGAACAAATCTGTAGTGTTCCGATACTGTATTACTAGTGTCCTGCTTGACACAATGAAGTCGTTTAAATACTTGGGCGTAGCGTTGCAAAGTGATATGAAATGGAACGGAAGGCGAATGGTCGACATCGATTTATTGGGAGAATTTTGGGAAAGAGTGGTTCACCAGTAAAGCCGACCGCATATAGGACGCTGGTGCGACCTGTTGCTGACTACTGCTCATTTTTTTGGAATCCGTACCAAGTCGGATTGAAAGAAGACATAGAAGTGATTCAGAGGCAGCCTGATAGGTTTGTTAGCAGCGGATTCGAACAACACGTAAGTGTTACAGAGATGCTTTGAGAACTCAAATGGAAATCTCTCAAGGGAAGGCGACATTTTTTTCGAGAAACGCTATTGAGGAAATTTAGAGAACCGGTATTTGAAGCTGACTAACAAACGATTTTTCTGCCACCCACATACACTACAGGTAAAGACCACGAAGATAAGATATGAGAAATTACGGCTCATACGGAGGCATAAAGATAGTCGTTTCTCCCTCGCTCTATTTGTGAGAGGAATGGGAAAGGAAATGACGTTGATTGTTCTCTTGTGTTTTAATAGGGACTCTGCCAGGAGTTGGATGGTTAGTCGGCCTTATGTCACCCCACTGCATCGATGAATATGCATGATACACCTACGTCGTCTACTTCCTCCTTATTCTCTTCGCGGACTGGGAGCAGGAAGAGTGACCATCACTGTGCTTTCATGAAAACCCGAATTTGTCTTATTTTATTACAATGCTCATTCCTTTAGTTGTGTAATACTGAATTAATAGTGTTCTTCAATCCCTTGAAACACATCGACAGAATTCGAAGAATAAGGTTTCACCTGATGCAAAACGGTTTTACTGTAGCGTTGCTGCACCAGCAAAAGAGAGCTTCGTCTCCTATTTAAGCATAAATTTTTATTTCCGTCATTCCATTATAGAGCTGATGGTTGTCCATATTCGCAACGTCGAATACATTTCATGTAAAATAGTTCTTGATGTCGCGGAGAAGCAGATATGGAGAGACTGCATGAGAAACATTTTTTCAGATCGTAACACGACCTCCTGTTACGAAAGAAGAAATTTAGAAATACACACGAAACTCAGAAACAAATAAAGGAACAGAAACTGTGAAATTCTACTGGAGTTCATTACTGTTCTTGATGAATGATCAGATTGCTACACGAACGTTTTAAGAAAATTTGCCGTACCTGTGAAAAGGCTGTTATCAACTTTGATTCCCTTACCAAAGAAGAAAAAAAAAAAGGATTCGCGGAAATGTGAAGATCCTGAACTCATTAGTCATAGCCAATCTTTGAAAATATTTACTAAATTCTACTATCAAAGGTCATACGAAAAATGTTAGATATTCGTTGGTTACACATGGTTTGGGTTTACGACAGGTTTAGGTACTATAGAAGGAATCGCTGCATTACAAGTTCCAGCGGCAACTACTGTGATGAAAGTGTAGGTCTTTGTCCCACGGATTATGAAAAAGTGTTTGATAGTGTATAAAATGGTAAACTTATGGAAATTCGGAAAAGAATGAATATAAGGCAAAAAGAAATCCTCTATCTAGAGATTTTATATTAGAATTATACAGCACAGGTTAAGATTGACAATGAAATAAGCGATGTGGTTAATATTTGGCGAATGTACCGACAAAGATGCGTTTGTCACCTCTGTTATGCAATTTGTACTCAGGGCATGTTTCAGGTAGCACTTGATGATGTAGAAAAAGGCATAAAGTTTAATGGGGTCTTCATCAACAATATTAGCTATGCCGATAACAGTGTTGATTGCTGATAATTTAGATGATCTTCAACAACTTGTAAACTTAGTAGGAGATGACAGTGGCAATATAGGCATCACTATCAACGCCAAAAAGACCCATTTCGTGATAGTCACATGATAGACCGACTCTTTTACAAACGCAAATCTACGATTCAGTGGCTCCTTAATACAAAGAATAGACGAATTTAAGTAACTTGCAACGTGGTTCTGAGAAGAAGGGAGATAAGACATGGAGATGAAGTGTTGCTAATAATGTAGACCTAGACCTAAACCTTAGAGTTTGATTTGTAAGATGCTACATGTAGTCAGTACTTCTGAACGATTCTGAAGGATGGACACTAAACATGCGAACAACAAAGAAAATCGAGAGCCGTGAAATGTGGGTTTACCGTAAAATTAGCTAACACCGAAATATTGTGACGAATACACGAACAGCGAGATATATAGACAACGTTTAAGAGAAGAAAAACTGCATATCCAGGACATACTTTACGGGCCACCGGACATACTTCTTAAGTTACTAACAGAAGGGTAGAAAAAGAAAAGGCAGAAGAAGAATATCACTGTTAGGCTACACAAAGCAGTGGACAGGATTACCAGATGCATATCAAGTAATTCATGCAGCTTGTCATAGAATAGATGAACATCGTGTGGTTACCAACATGGGAGAAGAAGAAAAAGAAAAGAAGAAGAAGAAGAAGAAGAAGAAGAGAAGAAAGCCTGACAAACAGAACCTGAATGAAGTCGCAATGAATGTGGGGAAGCGATGCGCCAAGAATTTGATGAATTTTAAAACAATACTTGTCAAATCATCTGACTAAAAATGCTAAGAAGTTTTGGTCTTGCGTGAAGTAACTAAGTGGATCGAAACCATCTACGGGGGCATACTGAAAAGTAATGTCTCCGAATTTTTTGTTCTGTTCTCAGTATCGGTTAGAGTATCACGTGTCACGCGTACTGTATTACTCGGTGGCTTATTGCAGCACACTGCCACTAAAGGGCTGCGTCGGGTAACGCAGACAGTGCTCACAGGCAAGCGTTGCGTACAACGAGAGCGAACACAGGCCATCACTGCAGAGTTGCGGTGCAGAACACTGTGTGCACGGTGGGTGCCCCTATTTTCTCTGATGACGTCACCACCCCGACTGCGATGAGTCTAGGCTGTTGAAGGAAGCGGTCGTCCACTCTGATCTCTGCAACACACGTTTATGTTAACGCCATCGTTTCCTTTATTTCGAATTCTTAACAGTTCAGTGTCGCACATTCCTGACGTCGCTACAGTCATCACACTACGCAGTTTTCATCTCCAGTGGATTTCTTCAGGTGGGGGCACGGTTTCTGCTGTAGTACCTCAATTGATATTGGGAACAGAATAAGAAGTTGGTAGGCAATACTTTTCAGCACGCCCTCGAATTCAATCACTCACTGACCGTAATGGTTCCAAAAGGGAAGGCAACAGAGAGAAGTCTGAAATACTGAATACGGTCTTTGGAAACTGTTATATCGTTCGTCTATTAAACCGTAGCATGAATCCTGAAATGCATTGCTCAGCAGTGCAGACACAACTAGGTTGGATGAGGTACCTGTGAGGTTCTATAGAGATTATGCGAAAGCACTTGCTAGGTTTCCAGCAATAGTTTATTGTAGGTCACTGGAGCAACGGACGGTACCTACCGACTGGTCATTCCTATTTCCAAACAAGTCTGTTGAACAGTTGAGGATAACTGTATTGTTGCAGCAACAACCTCCATCCACCCTGTGCAGTCCATGGAAAGGTGGGAAGGCAAACTTCCTACGAAATCCTGCTGCCTGGTGCTACACAGAGCCTTGGTGGCACAGCGTTGTGCAAGACCCCAGACCGCAAGAGCAGTAGGCCGGATATCCACATGCCATGGTACAACATCGCACTGTCGTGTTCACCTACACGACCGAAAGCGAGACCCTGTCACAACACAACTGGGTGGAGCGACTATAAACGCTCTCTGCTCAGCCCATAGAAGCACATTCTCTTCGACTATAGCCCAAGCCATGTCGTTCTCTGTGCCAGCATCCGTCCCAAGTGAGCCAAGCGGCTTCAACTACGTCTAGCTGCGTCATCAGCCAGCCGCTGCTAGACCAGACGGTTCAGGGTCTCAAGCGGGTGCCACCAAGACAAGACCTACTCTGCGGCGTCGTCACCCGGCACTCTGCGTACCCCCAAGGGGTCCCGGGTTCGGTGCTTCCGCGCACTCTCCATCGCGCAACTGGTGGGAGTGGCCAACCATCCAGTGCACATCGCTGCTTGCTGGACGCCTAACAACAGCCTTGTGTCTGCAAGGCCGCACCAGCCGCTGCTGTTCTGCATATGCTACATAAGATACACACAATAACTGGTGTGCCGATACGTCTCCTTAAAAGTTGGCGTTTGTATACATGGCAAGGTGAATGGGATGAGGGACTGATGACCACAGATGTTAAGTCCCATAGTGCTCAGAGCCATTTGAACCATTTTTTTTTAATGGGATGTAACTGGTAAGGGTACAACTTCCTCCCTGACATTAGGGAGCGGTTGAGAATGAAACATATCGATCCCAGCCGCGGTATGGTAAATTTCTAAACCGCACACGGACCTTATCGCACGTACTTAAGCCGCATGAGTCTGAGGCAGACACCTAAGTGCACATGCAGGGAAGAAAGTTCTCCAGAACACATTGTTTTTCTGCGGGCAACACACGAACAATAGACATACACTACACTTAGACTACACAGAAACGTAGATATATACACAGCAATAATAGACGAAGAACAAAAACACCACGTGAAGAGTACATGCGGACACGACGTAACAGACATGGTTATGACCAACGTAACAACAATCTCCAGAGGGTGGACAGCGATAACTACAGTGAAAGCGAAAACAGTCACAATGAGGAGGAACAGGAGGCGGAAGACGAGATGTGACAGTAAATAAGCATAAGGTGCTGGCGATCTAGCCAAGAAATCAACAAACGCTGTACACGGATGGGCATCTAAAGTTAATACACAGGATTACTAATAAATAGGATTAGCAGTACAATTTCTCTATTAATAACCATTGTGTGTGTGTGTGTGTGTGTGTGTGTGTGTGTGTGTGTGTGTGTAAGTGTGTGTGTGTGGGGGGGGGGGGGGGGTCTGGCGGTCAACGGCTCGAAGAAGCCCATTTGCGAGCTTCGCTGGGTCGAGAAAACCATTTACGACGTGCTACGGTTTCACACAATCGCGATATCGGGAGAAACGCACTGTTTGCACTGGGTAATCACAACAATTTTAGTTCAAAGTCAGTTATCTAGTAAAATTAGATGGCTGGAGCTCCGACGCGCTTTTGCACGAAAATACAAAAAAACAATTACCATCCAAGCACCTACATAGCATGCATCACGTTGAGGTTGCGTAATATGTGGTTGGACTTATTAACTAAATTGGCTAAGTTAGGTCTGAGGGGTGCCAGCCACATCCGCTGCACTATCCCCAGTAATTTTAAATTAATGTCAAGTTTATAAAAAAACGAATGTTAGCAGGCAGAAATAATTTTTAGTGAACACAACACAGTTTTAACTAACTGGAGTTTATTTTAACTTGTTCAGGACAGATTTGACTGAAATACTGTTAAGTGTTCTTGATTTGATCTCAGATATTTACCGAATTAGTTCAACAGCGCCACTGAAATATTAGTCACAATCATTCAGCAACTATTCACTTCATGTTTCTTTTCAAATACCTAAATCCACAAGATGAACAAATTTCCGAGCGGAGAATACTTCTCGAAAAAATAATAATAAACGAAAAATAATCCGAAGTCCAACCGCAATCTGAAATCACTATATCCCACAGCTGTTGTTCAGAGTTAAAGTTCGACATGACTTCACGGTACGAAAATATTCTAAGTTCAACTCGCGCGCGAAATTTTCTACAAGTCTCAAAAACGCACCACAGAGATTCTTCAAAGTCCAGCAGCATCCAACTGCCGAAAATAGCACGTTCCACGCGACTTTGCGGTCCGAAAATATTCTAAATCCAATTCGTGCACCGACTTTTGCCAGTCACGCCGACCCCTTTCAACTCAACTGAATGACTGCCCCCTACCACAGAAAATGGCCGCCCTTAAAAGCCCTTGGTTTGAACCCTCTGAAGCCAAATCAAGTTTGTTTGCACATAAAATTTACATTTACACTTAATGTAGATACTACAAGATGCATGTAACACTTCTATTCAGACGGAAATTTCCCGCTGAATTTAGATTCATCATTAGAATTTCTGTACGGGGTCTTATTCTCATACTATTAAAATTTATGTGTTCTTCATATAGAACTTTTGATTATTTAAAATACTTCCAATGCACAAATAACTGATATTATTATTGTATTACCTATTTCCTTATGTCTACTTTTCCGTACTGCCGCTATCTTTATAGTTCCTACTTTTTTATTTATCAAAATTCTGCCTTTTTAATCACGAAACCAGCAATCTGACTCCTCATTTGAATTTTTAAAACATGTAAAAAAGTTACATAGATATCTTAATACTACTCATTCAGACCTTTCATTTGACAACTCGTTAGTAAAATTTTGTCAAAGCGTCTCCCACATGTCCAATTTACAATCTCATTTAGTTATTAAAATATTCAGTTTATTACAATTCAAAAACAACCAGGGCGAATGGAGGCGCGTTTATAAGAGCACAACCGGCTAATTTTCTGCTTTAAGATGAGCCTACAAGCCCCTTTGTGCCACTTTGTGATCGTTTTTGCCGGCCGCGGTGGCCGTGCGGTTCTAGGCGCTCCAGTCCGGAGCCGCGCTGCTGCTACGGTCGCAGGTTCGAATCCTGCCTCGGGCATGGGTGTGTGTGATGTCCTTAGGTTAGTTAGGTTTAAGTAGTTCTAAGTTCTAGGGGACTAATGAACACAGCAGTTGAGTCCCATAGTGCTCAGAGCCATTTGAACCATTTTTTGGATTGTTTTTTTTAAATTTCTAAATCATGCCTTCACTTTAGCACTATGCCAAAAGCGGCCCAGAGAAAGCGTGCCGGCCGTTGAGTTTCCCCGTCACGTGGCTGGACGCCAAACTGACCGTGCTCATTTCAAAGTACCGCCATTTGTCGGTCGATGCCGAAACTAGCACGATTCTGCTGCTGTCAAGACGGCTGAAACACACCCATCTTAGATGTAAACACGCCAGATTCTCGACTGCCACTTTGCCGCGATTTTTTATACAGAAACTGCGGCCTTCACATACGCCCCCCAAAGCCTGTCATCTCACAAACCATTCCGAGGTATTCACCGTCAGTCACAATTGGTAATGGTACTAACAAATCTCTCCTCTATCGTATCATTTTTTTATATTCTTCTTAAAAAAACAACAAAATTTTATCTATAATTCAACTTTAAATTATTGTTATTTTGAAATGTATTATTCTTTGTAAATGTAGATGAAACAAAAAAAAGTGCAAAAAGATGAAAAACGAAAATTGTAAGATGTACAACCTGTTTTAAAACATCAGTTAACAGGTGTATAAATTGGAAATAAATAAATAAATAAATATGCTGTAACCCTGCCCTGCGCACGCGCGCTGCCACTGAGTGTTAGCCTGAGGTGGCCACCGCCGCCTGGAATGACGCAGTTCGCCACCAAGAAGCAGTCAACAATCAGTGTACGAACGATCTGACGGCTTGCAAGCAAGGAATATTATTGGGGTGGGAGCTCCTCTGATTCCACACTCGCCGTGGTACTGGAAGTACACAATCCACAGTCCTACAAATGCCTTCCTGCGGAAGTGATGCAACGTGGCATAAAGCATACATCCAATGAAATAAACACCTTGGAAATAAGCGTTTACTGCCTCCTTTGCATCGTTCTCCAAGAACGAGAGAGGTATGTAATAAACAGTATTAGAGTGTGTTTGACACAGCGCTGCAGCAGTACTCTTTGGTCGCTCTCGCCTCGCTCTCCTCTTGCGGGTGATACTAATTAAACGTGGCCATTGCTGGCATCTCCGCCGTTTGACGTGCTCAGAGAGTGGACATAACATGGAGGGGGAGACTTCAACGAGCTACAATTTTGTCGTTGCCCAAAAACATACAGATATACATATAAATCTTCGCGAGAGTATTCTTTCTGGTGGTGATGGCGTGAATCGAGAGGAAATGACGGTGATTCTACATTTATCATGTTATTCGCAGAACTCTTTTTGCGACAGTCAGTGTGCTTGTTTTTCCTTATGGCGGTACTTGGCTGCTGAATGGATCATATGTGTGTCGTAAACAGCCATTCGTCTTCTCAGACAGGCGATGGAGAGCACGGAGTACGCGAGGCGGCCGTGCTGTTGTGAGATTTTGTGAGGAATGCGGGCCGCGGCGGCTGTCCACAGACGGCACGTAAACCCTGTATATCTCTTTGGTAGCATTTTCAATGTAGTGGTAAGGTCGGTAGAGGTGCCGTGATACTTTTGATCCGACAGTCTACATGGCTGCTGTGGGGTTATCTAGCTCCAGCACACGGTACTGGGGGCCGGGACTCTCGCTCCACCACTGACCATGGAAGTCGCCTCGGTGCGGCCAATCAGAAGCACGATGTCTCTCCCACAGCTCTCAGGCAGCACCCTCCAAGTATTGGCGTTTCTCTGTTCTTAGGTTAGTTTCGTACCGGTTTTATGTTCTCATGCTGTCAATCGCTTTGCACCAGTTTCACTGAGGTAATTTCGAAAGGAGTGCCGTACGTGATATAAGGTAATTTTTCTTCGAAGAGATGAGCTCTTATTGCGCCAAGGCTTCTCACAGCTGTCAAGAAAAAGAATATCCATGGTCTACCGATGCATTAAGGAGAGTATTGCATGTTATAAGGTTCTAGAGGAACATTTGCGTTAGCGCAGGAATAATTTGATTGAGTATCCGAATGCTTCAGAAACATCAGAACATTTCTTTTAATTAATGGAAACGTTGTTTATGTAGAGGAACCCTGGTTCGACGATGTTCTTACGTCAAATAAATGCTGGCAGAATGAAAATATTATGTGGGTCGCTAAAATAGCAGCCCATCATGCAAAATTGTAATAGCTCGTGGAGACTCCAGGAAGGGGTTTGGAAAGACGCACAACTGAGTTTTAGAGCCGCAAATCACAGTGTAGAATGTTATGTGCAAATGAATGCCACTAATTTCGAATAGTGGTTGAGGCAAAAGTGATGTCCAGCTTACCCAGTGTTAATGAAATGTATGAGTAACACTGACCATAGCATTTAAGAAAACAAAGCACCGTCACAAGTACTGTTGAAATAAGTATGAGTAATTGGCAGCCAAATAACAGTGTAATGTGGGACGTATACATTAAGACGTTGGAGCTATATGAGCTGATTGAAACATTCAAATGTTATGAAAGGAGGAACAAGTACGAGGATGTCATGAGCGTACAGTTCTACGGTTCGTAGATTGAATCATCGGAGTGTGCACTGTTATGAAACTTCGTGGAATATTATAATTAGCTTACTTTTTAATGTCCGCGAGCGCCTGAACAACAGGTACCTCCACCGCTAGAGTGAAAGAGGAAGTCCTACTATGTAACAGCCCATCGGTGTGTCTCCTCCCAATTAGCGAAGGTCGCAATTTCACCTAGTGAAATGGTCCCTGCTATGCTGTTCTTCCACACATTTCTTTTAATTTTTACGCAGTCTGTATCTCTCTGCTTCTCTCTCTCTTTCTCTATTTCTATCTCATTCTCTGTATGTCTGTGTATATGTCTGTCTGTCTGTCTGTCTCTCTCTCTCTCTCTCTCTCTCTCTCTCACACACACACACACACACACACACACACACACACACACACATACACACACGCAATTTATTTATACAGGGAGTTACAAAAAGGTGCGGCCAAACTTTCAGGAAACATTCCTCACACACAAAGAAAGAAAATATGTCAATTGGACATGCGTCCGGAAACGCTTACTTTCCATGTTAGAGCTCATTTTATTACTTCTCTTCAAATCACATTAATCATGGAATGGAAACACACAGCAACAGAAAGTACCAGCGTGACTTCAAACACTTTGTTATAGGAAATGTTCAAAATGTCATCCGTTAGCGAGGATACATGCATCCACCCTCCGTCGCATGGAATCCCTGATGCGCTGATGCAGCCCTGGGGAATGGCGTATTGTATCACAGCCGTCCGCAATACGAGCACGAAGAGTCTCTACATTTGGTACCGGGGTTGCGTAGAAAAGAGCTTTCAAATACCCCCATAAATGAAAGTCAAGAGGGTTGAGGTCAGGAGAGCGTGGAGGCCATGGAATTGGTCCGCCTCTACCAATCCATCGGTCGCCGAATCTGTTGTTGAGAAGCGTACGAACACTTCGACTGTAATGTGCAGGAGCTTCATCGTGCATGAACCACATGTTGTGTCGTACTTGTAAAGGCACATGTTCTAGCAGCACATGTAGAGTATCCCGTATGAAATCACAATAACGTGCTCCATTGAGCGTAGGTGGAAGAACATGGGGCCCAATGAAGACATCACCAACAATGCCTGCCCAAACGTTCACAGAAAATCTGTGTTGATGACTTGATTGCACAACTGCGTGCGGATTCTCGTCAGCCCACACATGATGATTGTGAAAATTTACAATTTGATCACGTTGGAATGACGCCTCATCCGTAAAGAGAACATTTGCACTGAAATAAGGATTGACACATTGTTGGATGAACCATTTGCAGAAGTGTACCCGTGGAGGCCAATCAGCTGCTGATAGTGCCTGCACACGCTGTACACGGTACGGAAACAACTGATTCTCCCGTAGCACTCTCCATACAGTGACGTGGTCAACGTTACCTTGTACAGCAGCAACTTCTCTGACGCTGACATTAGGGTTATCGTCAACTGCAAGAAGAATTGCCTCGTCCATTGCAGGTGTCCACGTCGTTCTAGGTCTTCCCCAGTCGCGAGTCATAGGCTGGAATGTTCCGTGCTCCCTAAGACGCCGATCAATTGCTTCGAACGTCTTCCTGTCGGGACACCTTCGTTCTGGAAATCTGTCTCGATACAAACGTACAGCGCCACGGCTATTGCCCCGTGCTAATCCATACATCAAATGGGCATCTGCCAACTCCGCATTTGTAAACATTGCACTGACTGCAAAACCACGTTCGTGATGAACACTAACCTGTTGATGCTACGTACTGATGTGCTTGATGCTAGTACTGTAGAGCAATGAGTCGCATGTCAACACAAGCACCGAAGTCAACATTACCTTCCTTCAATTGGGCCAACAGGCGGTGAATCGAGCAAGTACAGCACATACTGACGAAACTAAAATGAGCTCTAACATGGAAATTAAGCGTTTCCGGACACATGTTCACATAACATCTTTCCTTCATTTGTGTGTGAGGAATGTTTCCTGAAAGTTTGGCCGTACCTTTTTCTAACACCCTGTATACGAGCGACGACCTTTTTTTCTCAAAACAGGTTGGTTTTCTTCAGGATTCCAACACCACATTATTTCACACTCATCTGGCTGCAAGGTGCTATTTTTCAACATGTTCTCCGCTCAATGCGACATTCATGCGCTACCTCACTGATAGTGCCAGTATGCTACGCAACTTACCACTCGACCGGTCGAGGTCAGAGCCAATGTCTTGCTGCGTCAATACTATCCCCATCATCCACTTCCAGAATTCGAATCGAGAACAGCTGTCAACTCGGAGTAGTGAAGGAACTCAAATCACTTAATAAAAGCACGTCTTCTGGTCCACACTGTATACCAATTAGGTTCCTTTCGGAACATGCTGATGAATTATCTCCATACTTAACAATCATATACAACCGTTCGCTCGACGAAAAATCCGTATCCAAAGACTGGAAAGTTGCACAGGTCACACTAGTATTCAAGAAAGTTAGTATGAGTAATCCATTAAATTACAGACCCATATCGTTAACGTCGATATGTAGGAGGATTTTAGAACCCTTCAAGAAGGGTCGTCGAGCAGATGCGCAATACTATAGACCTATATCTCTGACGTCGATCTGTTGTAGAATTTTAGAACACGTTTTTTGCTCGAGTATCATGTCGTTTTTGGAAACCCAAAATCTACTATGTAGGAATCAACATGGATTCCGGAAACAGCGATCGTGTGAGACCCAACTCGCTTTATTTGTTCATGAGACCCAGAAAATATTAGATACAGACTCCCAGGTAGATGCTATTTTTCTTGACTTCCGGAAGGCGTTCGATACAGTTCCGCACTGTCGCCTGATAAACAAAGTAAGAGCCTACGGAATATCAGACCAGCTGTGTGGCTTGATTGAAGAGTTTTTAGCAAACAGAACACAGCATGTTGTTATCAATGGAGAGACGTCTACAGACGTTAAAGTAACCTCTGGCGTGCCACAGGGGAGTGTTATGGGACCATTGCTTTTCACAATATATATAAATGACCTAGTAGATAGTGTCGGAAGTTCCATGCGGCTTTTCGCGGATGATGCTGTAGTATACAGAGACGTTGCAGCATTAGAAAATTGTAGCGAAATGCAGGAAGATCTGCAGCGGATAGGCACTTGGTGCAGGGAGTGGCAACTGACCCTTAACATAGACAAATGTAATGTATTGCGAATACATAGAAAGAAGGATCCTTTATTGTATGATTATATGATAGCGGAACAAGCACTGGTGGCAGTTACTTCTGTAAAATATCTGGGAGTATGCGTGCGGAACGATTTGAAGTGGAATGATCATATAAAATTAATTGTTGGTAAGGCGGGTACCAGGTTGAGATTCATTGGGAGAGTGCTTAGAAAGTGTAGTCCGTCAACAAAGGAGGTGGCTTACAAAACACTCGTTCGACCTATACTTGAGTATTGCTCATCAGTGTGGGATCCGTACCAGATCGGTCTGACGGAGGAGATAGAGAAGATCCAAAGAAGAGCGGCGCGTTTCGTCACAGGGTTATTTGGTAACCGTGATAGCGTTACGGAGATGTTTAATAAACTCAAGTGGCAGACTCTGCAAGAGAGGCGCTCTGCATCGCGGTGTAGCTTGCTCGCCAGGTTTCGAGAGGATGCGTTTCTGGATGAGGTATCGAATATATTGCTTCCCCCTACTTACACCTCCCGAGGAGATCACGAATGTAAAATTAGAGAGATTAGAGCGCGCACGGAGGCTTTCAGACAGTCATTCTTCCCGCGAACCATACGCGACTGGAACAGGAAAGGGAGGTAATGACAGTGGCACGTAAAGTGCCCTCCGCCACACACCGTTGGGTGGCTTGCGGAGTATAAATGTAGATGTAGATGTAGATTGTGTTCGGATATTATGATTTACCTCGAAGAAAATGGTCTATTGACACACAGTCAACATGGGTTTAGAAAACATCGTTCCTATGGAACACAACTAGCTCTTTATTCACATGGAAGTGTTGAGTGCTGTTGACAGGGGATTTCAGATCGATTCCGTATTTCTGGATTTCCGGAAGGCTTTTAACACTGTACCACACAAGCGGCTCGTAGTAAAATTGCGTGCTTATGGAATATCGTCTCAGTTATGTGACTGGATTTGTGACTTCCTGTCAGAGAGGTCACAGCTCGTAGTAATCGACGGCAAGTCATCGAGTAAAACACAAGTGATTTCTGGCGTTCCTCAAGATAGTGTTATAGGCCCTTTGCTGTTCCTTATCTATATAAACGATTTGGGAGACAATCTGAGCAGCCTTCATCGGTTGTTTGTAGATGACGCTGTCGTTTATCGACTAATAAAGTCATCAGAAGATCAAAAGAAACTGTAAAACGATTTAGAAAAGATACCTGACTGGTGCGAAAAGTGGAAATTGTGTGTTAAAAGGGACTCGTTAAACTTCGGTTACACGATAAATCAGTCGAATCATAAAGCGGTTAATTCAACTAAATGCCTAGGTATTAAAATAACGAACAACTTAAATTGGAAGCAACACATAGAAAATGTTGTGGGGAAGGCTAACCGCCGGGGGAAATGGCCGAGCGGTTCTAGGCGCTACAGTCTGGAACCGCGCGACCGCTACGGCCGCAAGTTCGAATCCTGCCTCGGGCATGGATGTGTGTGATGTCCTTAGGTAAGTTAGGTTTAAGTAGTTCTAAGTTCTAGGGGACTGATGACCTCAGAAGTTAAGTCCCAAAGTGCTGACAGTCATTTGAACCATTTTTTGAACGCTAACCAAAGACTGCGTTTTTTTGGCAGGACACTTAGAAAATGTAACAGTCCTACTAAGGAGGCTGCCTACACTACACTTGTCCGTCCTCTTTTAGAATACTGCTGCGCGGTGTGGGATCCTTACCAGATAGGACTGAAGGAGTACATCGAAAAAGTTCAAAGAAAGGCACTCGTTTTGTATTATCGCCGAATATGGGAGAGAGTGTCGCAGAAATGATAAGCGATTTGGGCTGGAAATTGTTAAAAGGAAGGCGTTTTTCGTTGCGACAGAATCTTCTCTCGAAATTCAAATCACCGACTTTCTCCTCGAAATGCGAAAACATTTTGTTGACACCGACCTACATAGATAGGAACGATCACCACGATAAAATAAGGGAAATCAGAGCTCGTACGGAAAGATATAGGTGTTCATTCTTTCCTCGCGCTATACGAGATTGGAATAACAGACATTTGGGAAGGTGGTTCGATGAACCCTCTGCCAGGCACTCAAATGTGATATGCAGACTGTCCATGTAGATGTAGATGTAGATGTAGATGTACTGCTTCCCGCGGAGTGCATCCATCATTGGGCCAAACGGATGGAAGTTGGAAGGTCCGAGTTCCGCACTGTCGGGTGGATGAGGGAGGATGAGGAAGAAGAGTCCAATGAAGTTTTACATTTCGACTGCGCCGATTTGTGTGAGGTCTTACGTTGGCTAGGGAGAAGGAGAATTTCATCCCAATTTTTGTGACGACAAACACGCTGAAGTTGTTTCTTTTGTTTGCTGACGGTAGCACAGAACACTTCCGAGTTGATCGTTATAAAGTGATGGAAGAACAAACAAAATAACTCCTTCAGAGCCCTAGGAGATTGTTGCCAAGACTTTAGCGGCAGAGGACGCTGCTTTGAACTTTTTATTTGGAGGGGACGTGGTGCGGCGGCTCTGTTTTGTTTCCGGTTCGAAATAATGAAGCCATGTTTCATCGCCCGTGACGATGCTGTACAAAAGTAGTCGTGATCAGCCTCGTAACGTGCAATGAATTCCGAAGAGCTGGTCCATCGTTGCTCTTTATGATCTTCTGTCAGGCTGCGAGGAGGCCAGTACGGCACCTCATGGACGAATGTGTTAGAACTATCAACAGAGATGCCCGTCCAGTTGTGAAGCGAGGTTTTTGATTCTGATCCGTCGATCACCTCGAAAGAGGGTGTCCGGCACGCAGGAGATCGGACAGGTTTGCGCGATCTTGTTGCGATGATGGCAGACGCTTCGCCCAACGACGTGTCATGCCTTTGTTCACTGCCAGGTCTCCGTGGACATTCTGTAAGTACTTACGGATATCTGCGTTGCTCTGGTTTTCCACCAAAAGAAGGTCAATGACGGCTCTCCTCAAGGGTTGCACCTCCATTACAGACGCCATTTTGTTGGCTACATATAGCGTCGCCACCTATGGGAACTTCATAAAATGATAAGGGCTCAAACAGGAATATTCCACGATGTTACACAACAAATTCCAAATTTTTTCCCATCCGAAATTCGCCCAGAAAAAATATGTTGCATTAGGTTTTTAAGCTCCTCGAAAATATAAGCATATGAGGTGGATGGCCTGAGTGCTCTGTGGATCCACAACAGACAGAGCCCATTTCACTAGCTCAAAGCAACGACCGTCGCTAACTGGAAGGAATTTGAAGAAGACGTCATATAAGTCCACAGCAAAGAACCCAAAAGAGTGTGACCCATCGATCGGTCTGCCATAGAACACGACGTGCTCTTGCACTCCAACGATGGGAATATCTGTTGTTCATGTACTTGCCGATATTAATATGGAAGTGGGATGATTCATCTCGAGCTAAAGTCTCACCCTCTCTCTGATAACAGTGGTTACAGTCTGAGATAAACTTACAGTCTAAGACGAACTGTGGCAGCACGTTTGTGATGAATGTAACTGGGTAGCGTGTACGACACAGGAAGCGGAAGGAAATAAATTCCTGTTAGATGATATCTTACAATTTCAGGCCAAATGTTGATAGAAAATCGTTTTTGCTGACCAGAGACACGACTACTGCGGCTGCAATAGCATCTGCATTATTCTTGCAATCAGTGGAATCTTCGCCGCTGAAATATTGTCAGCTCGAAAAATTAGTTATTGATGTGAGAGTTGCAGAAAATAAATTGGGGGAAATATCGTAGGGGTTGGAAAAATCAGATACGAAGTTGCTACCGAGGTTCTTTCCCGCTGGCTGCAGAGAAAACGAGGTCTAGAACAAGGAGTGAAATAAAATTAACGGAAGCGCAACAGAAGAGTGGGATTACACCTTATAAGAGACGGTAACTGTGTTCCAGCTAAGTGCTCCTGGTAAGAGCTAGTACCTCCACTCGAGGCTAGCACTTTACTTCCGAAGTGTCCTAGTTCCTGACGTAGAACGAAAACAAAAACTCTCTGTTGTGACTTGTGGGACACAACATCTTCGCATAGAATTCAGAGAACGCTGCCTCGCGAAAACTCATTAATTTGCAATACAGTGATTAATTGCCTTTTGTTGTTGTGTTGTCCCACTCTAGACCACTCAAAGGCAAATTTTTAGTTTTGGTGGGTAAAATCTACCTCAACAAGCTATATGTAAAATGGAATAAATGTGTCCTCGTCTAGAGGATGTCAGCATACGAAGAAATAAAACTTCCTGGCAGATTAAAACTCTCTTCCGGACCGACACTCGAACTCGGGACCATTGCCTTTCGCGGGCACGGGCTCTACCATCTGAGCTAACCAAGCACGGCTCACAACCCGCCCCCACAGTTTCAGCTCTGCCAGTACCTCGTCTCCTTCTTCGTAGAAGTTCTTCTGCGACGTTTGGAAGTTAGGAGACGAGGTAGCGGCAGGCTGAAGCTGTGGGGGCGGGTTGTGAGACTCGCTTGGGTAGCTCAGATGGTAGAGCACGTGCCCGCGAAAGGCAATGGTCCCGAGTTCGAGTCTCGGTCGGGCACACAGTTTTAATCTGTCACAAAGTTTCATACCAGCGCAACCTCCGCTGCAGAGTGAAATTCTCATTCTAGGAAGAAATAGGCCTAGATCACGTGACATGTCAGGTATGGTCACCTATCGGTGAGAACATGAACGGGCTATCCGATCATGTGCACATTGTTGTCCTCCTACACCATCCGCAGGCGACCTGTTTAGTCAGAATAACTCTGACAATATTACGTTGTATAGAACGTTTTGAGGAACTCTGCACGGCTTTAAGGATGTTTGTGTGGTCCTGAAGCCACCGGGCCTCAGCCCTAAAACAAAAATTATTTACGAAAATTTCTTTCGTGATGACGCAATCACCAATATTGAGGGAGAAAAGTACTTTACCTCTCCCGACAACAAAAAATATTTTTAAAAAGGGGATGAAACAAAAGGGCGAAGTGTTTTGCCTTCTAAACGCTGTTGTTCTGTGTATATGTATATACTTTTCCTAGGAAATAAATATTCTCTTTCCTTAAAATTTCTGTTTCACACAGCGTGTGAAATTTCACATTACCTTTGTTAGGAACGTCCATTATGGGTAATGCTTTGGTCAGTAATGAATACAGCAACTACCAGTGTGAGTTCATTAGAACGCAGTCTACATTCAGACGTTTTGTAAGACGGGTGGCACTTAAAAATCACACCTATCGTTTGCTAGAGAGCGCCCGTGGTCTAAGGGTGCCGACACGGTAGCTCAGCGTGTTCGGTCTGAGGGTTAGCTACTCTCTGTAATAAAAAACTGAGTGAACGGATCAACGAAGAACCTAAACGAGTGTCATCGGACGTACGCCCTGAACAAATTCCACGAACAATATATAACAAAATGAGACAAAAAAGGGTGGGGGTAGCGTCTTTCATTCATAATCAAAACGACTTCAGTCCCGGGTTCGAATCCCCCCGCTGCTTAAATTTTGATTAATAATCAGCACTAGCGCCCGAAGACTTCCGGCACAAGAAGTGGGTGGAGGAGCGAACAGAGGTTCAGGGCACTCTCTTGTCCTAGTGGTGGGAAACTGTCTCTAAAGGTGGAAGAATCTGCAATGATCAACTGCATGGGGAAGCAGAATTCAATGAAAAGAACTGCATTAAAGATACGCAACGTGTATCCACTGGACATGTGGCCTGTAACTGAAGAAGTGTCATGATGATCTCTCCATTGGCAAAAGATTCCGGAATAGATCCCCATTCAGATCTCCGGGAGGGGACTGCCATGGGGGAGGTTACCATGAGAAAAAGATTGAATAATCAACGAAAGGATAACGTTCTATGAGTCGGGGCGTGGAATGTCAGAAGCTTGAACGTGGTAGGGAAACTAGAAAATCTGAAAAGGGAAATGCAAAGGCTCAATCTACATAGGTATAATAGGGGTCAATGAAGTGAAGTCGAAAGAAGACAAGGATTTCTGGTCAGATGAGTATCGGGTAATATCAACAGCAGCAGAAAATGGTATAACGGGAGTAGGATCATCGTGAATAGGAAGGTACGGCAGAGGGTGTGTTACTGTGAACAGTTCAGTGACAGGGTTGTTCTTATCAAAATCGACAGCAAACCAACACCGACAACGATAGTTCAAGTATACATGCCAATGTCGCAAGCTGATGATGAAGAGATAGAGAAAGTGTATGAGGATATTGAAAGGGTAACACAGTATGTAAAGGGGGATGAAAATTTAATAGTCATGGGGGCTGTAATGCAGTTTTAGGGGAAGGAGTAGAAGAAAAGGTTACAGGAGAACATGGGCATGAGAAAAGGAATGAGAGAGGAGAGATACTAATTGAGTTCTGTAACAAGTTTCAGCTGGTAATAGCGAATACCCTGTTCAAGAATCACAAGAGGAGGAGGTATACTTGGAAGAGGCCGGGAGATGCGGGAAGATTTCAATTAGATTACATCATGGTCAGGCAGAGATTCCGAAATTAGATACTGGATTCTATGGAATATCCAGGAGCAGATATAGACTCAGATCACAATATAGTAATGATGAAGAGTAGGCTGAACTTTAAACACTTTAGTCAGGATGAGTCAATTCGCAAAGAAGTGGGATACGGAAATACTAAGGAATGACGAGATACGCTTGAAGTTCTCTAACGCTATAGATACAGAAATACGGAATAGCGCAGTAGGCAGTACAGTTGAAGAGTAATGGACATCTCTAAAAAGGGCCATCACAGAATTTGCGAAGGAAGACATAGGTACAAAGAGGGTAACTGCGAAGAAACCAAGGGTAACAGAAGAAATACTTCAGTTGATCGATGAAAGGAGGAAGTACAAAAATGTTCCGGGAAACTCATGTTACAAGTCACTGAGGAATGAAATCAATAGGAAGTGCAGGGATGCTAAGACGAAATGGCTGCAGGATAAATGTGAAGACATCGAAAAAGAAATGATTGTCGGAAAGAGAGACTAAGCATACAGGAAAGTCAAAACAACCTTCGATGACAGTAAAACAGGGATGGTAACATTAAGAGTGCAACGGGAATTCCACTGTTAAATGCAGAGGAGAGTTCGGATAGGTGGAAAGAATACACTGAAAGCCTTTATGAGGGGGAAGATTTGTCTGATGTGATAGAAGAAGAAGCAGGGGTCGATTTAGAAGAGATAGATGTTCCAGTATTAGAATCAGAATTTAAAAGAGCTTTGGAGAACTTGAGACCTAATAAGGCAGAAGGGATGGATAACATTCCATCAGAACTTCTAAAATCATTGGGGAATTGGCAACAAAACAAATATTCACGTTGGTGTGCAGAATGTATGAGTCTGGCGACATACCATCTGACTTTCGGAAAAGCATCATCCGCACAATTCCGAAGACGGCAAGAGCTGACAAGTGAGAGAATTATCGCACAATCAGCTTAACAGCGCACGCTTCCAAGTTGCTTACAAGAATAGTATACAGATGAATAGAAAAGAAAATTGAGGGTGCTATAGATGACGATCAGTTTGGCTTTAGGAAAAGTAAAGCGACAAGAGAGGCAATTCTGATGTTGCGGTTAATAATGGAAGCAAGACGAAAGAAAAATCAAGACACGTTCATAGGATAAGTCAAAGTGAAAAAATCGTTCGACAATCTAAAATTGTACAAGATGTTCGAAATTCTGAAAAAAGTAGGTGTTAGCTATAGAGTGAGATGGGCCATATAAAATATGTACAAAATTCTGAAAAAGTAGGGGTTAGCTATAGGGAGAGAAGGGTCATTTACAATATGTAGAACAGGAAATAGGGAATAACAAGAGTGGACGACCAAAAACGAAGTGCTCGAATTAAAAAGGGTGTAAGACATGGATGTTGCCTTTCGCCCTTACTGTTCCATCTGTACATCGAGGAAGCAATGATGGAAATGAAAGAAAGGTTAAGAAGTGGAATTAAAATTCAAGGTGAAAGGATATCAATGATACGATTCGCTGATGACAATGGTATCCTGAGTGAAAGTGAAGAAGAATTACATGATCTGCTGAACGGAATGAACAGTCTAATGAGTACAGAGTAAGGATTGAGAATAAATCGAAGAAAGACGAAGGTAATGAGATAGTGTAGAAATGAGAACATCGAGAAACTTAACATCAGGATTGATGGTCACGAAGTAGATGAAATTAAGGAATTGTGCTACCTAGGCAGTAAAATAACCAATGACGGATGGAGCAAGGAGGACATTGAGGCAAAAAAGGCATTCCTACCCAAGAGAAGTCTACTAATGTCAAATATTGGCCTTAATTTGAGGAAGAAATTTCTGAGAATGACGTCTGGAGTACAGCATTGTATGGTTGTGCAACATGGACTGTGGGAAAATCGGAACAGAAGAGAATCGAAGTATTTGAGATGTGTGCTACAGACGAATGTTGAAAATCAGGTGGACTTACAAGGTAATGAAGAGGAGGTTCTACGCAGGATCAGAGAGGAAAGGGATATGTGGAAAACACTGCTAAGAAGAAGGGACGGGATGATATAACATCTGTTAAGACATGAGGGAATGACTTGCATGGTGCTAGAGGCAGCTGTAGAGGGCAAAAACTGTAGAGGAAGACAGAGGTTGCAGCAAATAATTGAGGGCGTAGGTTGCAAGTGCTGCTCTGAGATGAAGTGGTTGGCACATGAGAGAAATTCGTGGCGGGCCGCATCAAACTAGTCAGACGACTACAAAAAAAAAAAAAAAAAATAAATAAATAAATAAAAAAAAAAACATTGTTGCACGATGAGATGGTGACATTGAGGTCTGTGTGCAAACACTGTTTGATTGGACGTTGCCGTAAAGTGACGTTGACGTACAGCGCGAATCTATCTTTACTCATGATAAACGCATTTGTCGGCTGTATTTCTTTTGAGCGATGTACTGCTGTGTGACACAGTTGACATTGCAATTGTGTTATGGACGGCAGAGTAGTTGAAAAATACGTCGAGCAGAATATACAGTATCCTGAAAAGATGAAGACCAACCAACAGCAGTAAAGCAAGAGAAGTTTAGTGAAGCAGAATTAAATAACGCGATGCGGTGAGAACTGGATTATGAAGTGAGGCCTTGGAAGTAGAGAACGAGTTTTGCTGTTTGGGGAACAAAATAACTGAGGATGTCAGCCTTAAAGAGGATATAAAATGCAGACAGGCAACTGCAAAAAAAAGTCTTTATGTAAAAGAGTATTGCGTTATCACAGAATGAAGTTAATGTTAGCTAGTATATGTGTGGAATGTAGCTTCGTACCAAAGTGAAACATGGACGATAACAGAACAGACAAGAAGGGAATGGAATTGTTAAATGGGTAAGTGTGTTTGTCTGGGTGGGGTGGTGGGTGGTGGTGATGATTGGAGAGATGGGGTTGATACAGATTATAGAGGAGGACCAAGGCTTGACTGTAGTAGTTAGCTTAAAATACTCACATAAAAAAAGTTTTGCATCTCTTGGGGTCCGAAGGTTCCGGAGAAAACTGGAATAAAATCAACATAAACATCATCTCCGCCCTTTTTATTGCTCATAAAAGCCACACATTACATGTACCACCATACAGCGTGACCTTCAGAGGTTTTGGTGTAGATTGCTGTACACGCCGGTAGCTCTAATACCCAGTAGCACGTCCTCTTGCATTGATGCATGTCTGTATTCGTCGTGGCATACTATCCAGAAGTTCATCAAGGCACTGTTGGTCCAGATTGTCTCACTTGTCAACGGCATTTCGGCGTAGATCCCTCAGAGTGGTTGGGGGGACACGTCGTCCATAAACAGCCCTCTTCAATCAATCCCAGACGTGATCGACACTGTTCATGTCTAGAGAACATGCTGGCTACTCGAGTCGAGCGATGTCGTTATCCTGAAGGAAGTTCTTCACAAGATGGGGTCGCGAATGCCTCGCCAATACGCTGCCGATGTAGTTGCACTATCGGTCGGAGGATGGCATTCACGTATTGTACAGCCATTATGGCGCCTTCCATGATCACCAGCGGCGAACGTCGGCCCCACATAATGCCACCCCAAAATAGCAGCGAACCTCCACCTTGCTGCATTCGCTGGACAGTGTGTCTAAGGGCTTCAGCCTGACCAAGTTGCCTCCAGACACGTCCTCGACGATTGTCTAGTTGAAGGCATATGATACACTAATCGGTGCAGAGAACGTAATGCCAATCCTGAACGGTCCATTCGGCATGTTGTTGGTACCGAGCAGCATGGTGTCGTGTTTGGAAAGATGGACCTCGCCATATACACTCCTGGAAATTGAAATAAGAACACCGTGAATTCATTGTCCCAGGAAGGGGAAACTTTATTGACACATTCCTGGGGTCAGATACATCACATGATCACACTGACAGAACCACAGGCACATAGACACAGGCAACAGAGCATGCACAACGTCGGCACTAGTACAGTGTATATCCACCTTTCGCAGCAATGCAGGCTGTTATTCTCCCATGGAGACGATCGTAGAGATGCTGAATGTAGTCCTGTGGAACGGCTTGCCATGCCATTTCCACCTGGCGCCTCAGTTGGACCAGCGTTCGTGCTGGACGTGCAGACCGCGTGAGACGACGCTTCATCCAGTCCCAAACATGCTCAATGGGGGACAGATCCGGAGATCTTGCTGGCCAGGGTAGTTGACTTACACCTTCTAGAGCACGTTGGGTGGCACGGGATACATGCGGACGTGCATTGTCCTGTTGGAACAGCAAGTTTCCTTGCCGGTCTAGGAATGGTAGAACGATGGGTTCGATGACGGTTTGGATGTACCGTGCACTATTCAGTGTCCCCTCGACGATCACCAGTGGTGTACGGCCAGTGTAGGAGATCGCTCCCCACACCATGATGCCGGGTGTTGGCCCTGTGTGCCTCGGTCGTATGCAGTCCTGATTGTGGCGCTCACCTGCACGGCGCCAAACACGCATACGACCATCATTGACACCAAGGCAGAAGCGACTCTCATCGCTGAAGACGACACGTCTCCATTCGTCCCTCCATTCACGCCTGTCGCGACACCACTGGAGGCGGGCTGCACGGTGTTGGGGCGTGAGCGGAAGACGGCCTAACGGTGTGCGGGACCGTAGCCCAGCTTCATGGAGACGGTTGCGAATGGTCCTCGCCGGTACCCCAGGAGCAACAGTGTCCCTAATTTGCTGGGAAGTGGCGGTGCGGTCCCCTACGGCACTGCGTAGGATCCTACGGTCTTGGCGTGCATCCGTGCGTCGCTGCGGTCCGGTCTCAGGTCGACGGGCACGTGCACCTTCCGCCGACCACTGGCGACAACATCGATGTACTGTGGAGACCTCACGCCCCACGTGTTGAGCAAATCGGCGGTACGTCCACCCGGCCTCCCGCATGCCCACTATACGCCCTCGCTCAAAGTCCGTCAACTGCACATACGGTTCACGTCCACGCTGTCGCGGCATGCTACCAGTGTTAAAGACTGCGATGGAGCTCCGTATGCCACGGCAAACTGGCTGACACTGACGGCGGCGGTGCACAAATGCTGCGCAGCTAGCGCCATTCGACGGCCAACACCGCGGTTCCTGGTGTGTCCGCTGTGCCGTGCGTGTGATCATTGCTTGTACAGCCCTCTCGCAGTGTCCGGAGCAAGTATGGTGGGTCTGACACATCGGTGTCAATGTGTTCTTTTTTCCATTTCCAGGAGTGTACGTCGGGAGTGAAGTAGCGCATCATGCAGCCTATTGAGTTTGAGTCGTAACACGACGTCCTGTGGCTGCACGAAAAGCATTATTCAACAAGGTGACGTTGCTGCCAGGGTTCCTCCGAGCCATAATCGGTAGGCAGCGGTCATCCACTGCAGTAGTAGCCCTTGGGCGGCCTGAGCGAGACATGTTATCGACAGTTCTTGTCTTTCTGTATCTCCTCCATGTCCGAACAGTATCGTTTTGGTTCACTCCGAGACGCCTGGACACTTCCGTTGTTCAGAGCCCTTCCCGGCACAAAGTGACAATGCGGACGCGATCTAACCGCGGAGTTGACCGTCTAGGAATGGTTGAATTACAGACAACACGAGCTGTGTACCTCCTTTCTGGTGGAATGACTGCTCATGAATGGTTGTTTACATCTCTGGGTGGGTTTAGTGACATCTCTGAACAGTCAAAGGGACTGTGTCTGTGATACAATATCTTCAACGTCTATCTTCATGAGTTCTGGGAACCGGGGTGATGCAAAACTTTTTTGATGTGTGTAGATGTGGATAGCAACAGTTATGCATGTGAAGAAATTCTCACAGGATAGAACAGTCATATTAAGAAAATCTGGTAAGCCTCTGACAGACCTGTGTATGTGACATCAGTCCCTGGCCTGCGCCAGCCGCCTGAGCTGCTATCAGTGGGCGAATGGTCTTGGATGGCGTCCCAATACTTTTCGTTGTCTCGTGGAATCCACGTCACGCCGCATCGCCTGTCATCAGAACGAATCGTATACTGTACACTAGTAGAGAGTTTCAACTCTGCATGAATGTATATACAGTAGGCAAGTCCCAACACACTTTTGTGTGAATCTAAGAAGCTGTGTATCAGAATGAAGTACCAAAATAAATTTAATAAAAAATTGCCTAGCCCACCTACTTCGAAATGAATTAAACTATGTTGAAACTGTTTAGCACTCTGTCGTCAGGCCACAAGTGACCCATCGGGACCATCCGACCGCCGTGTCATCCTCAGATCAGGAGGGGTATGTGGTCAGCACACCACTCTCCCAGTCGTTATGATGGTTTCCTATGACCAGAGCCGCTACTATTAGGTCGAGTAGCTCCTCAATTGGCATCACGAGGCTGAGTGCACCCCGAACAATGGCAACAGTGTATGGCGGCCAGGACGGTCACCCATCCAAGTGCCGGCCAGACCCCACAGCGCTCAACTTCGATGATCTGACGTGAACCGGTGAAACTGAATAGAGATATAGATAAATGTTTGTTTTGCTTATTGTGTTTAGTGTTTTTAGAAAAGTTTGTACTTGGCAGTTATTTTATAATTACACGTGGGTCTATTGTGTTGTTATTGTTTTACCTTTCCTTCTCTACTCTCGGGGGGTGAAGTGAGCTGCCGGCGAGCTGCCTCATTCTAGAGCCTCAGGTCTCTCCAGATATTTAACATTTTCGTCGTTGATGGGATATGCTGAAGTAATACGCAGTTTTTAGCATTGGAACCTCTAGGTTTCATACCCATCGGGTGCTAGTATGTAGCAAGATTCTTTCAGGATTTGGAGAAAAATACTACGTACCATGGGGCGGATATACAGAAGACTGTGAGAGATCAAATGGAACGACGAGTGTTTACAGTGTGTCTTCTTCACAGAAATCAGATCACATAATCTTCTCCATTACAAGCCTTATTAAATCACTAAATGTTTTTTCTTGTACATCATAGATATTGTTGTGAAACGTTTCTGTGCACCTCAGTAATTTTGACGGTTTGCATATAATTTTTATGTAGTGGGACACTATTGCTCCAGAAAACTACATACAATGTTGAAGACATTGGTCATCAAAGTCATCTTCAAATGTTATGTTCAAGACTGTGTTTGATATTCCAAGTTTTCCATTCCTAGGAAATTAAATTGTTTCGTTTTTGATACGTTATACTTTTTCAACAGTTACCATCCTGATAAAATCGTTCTAAAATTTAAAATGTAACTCTTAAAATCAAGTTTTATGTGAAAATATGGTTCTAGTTAGGTTCGTGGGACACACGTGCCGTACATCAGCGGTTTTCAAATTCGGTCACCTTAAAATATTCTTGGTAGTTGAAGTATATTATTAAAGGATGACAGTTTTTGATCTCCTATTGTCCAGATATATGCTACGTAAATTTTAACCGTGAAAGGGTTAACTGGCGAGCTTGTAGGGCTTTCCAATTGATAACAGATTGGAATGATTTACCAGTTTTCGGATTTACCTCATGTGGTGTGCGTACTGTAAGACCTTCAGTACACACACCATCAGATTATTTGACTTGTCGCTCTAACGAAGTAGGTGAGTGTCAGCAATATGTCTCGTGGTCTTATCGTGGCGTGCTTATCTTCTGCCGTTAAGTCAGACAATACAAATGCCACTTGCATGCTTAGAGTAGCAGATTGATGGTGACCAACTTTAAACAGAACTTGATTAATTTTCACACACATATATTAAAATAATAAAAAGCATAAAAATTACTTAACTTACTATTTACAATTGACAATCTGAAGTTCCTTTGGTATTGGTACGTTAATCTTATTCTCACATATATCTCGGATACTTGACAAAAGTGCCTATACATTTATCTTCATGGCTATGTACAGGAATATGGTAATCTTATTAGGCGCAGACTGAAACTTGACTATAGACTGGTACAGACAAATGTAGAACTTGTACAGACAGGTACAGACTAATGCAGACTGACTAATCGGAGGTCTGTACACTCGTTATAATACCTCGTGTGTTCATGTATCACTGCGTGAGTGTGATCCGCGAGGAGAAAAGGTTCTACGTTAGCAGCAATCTCATTGGCTGCGTTACATATTAATATGTGGATTGGCGGAAGCAGAATTTGGTCCGTCTCTATGGCAGCGCCATCTCGTAGTGCGGAGATGGATGAGCGCTGCGCCTGTGCTGTTGTGCTTAGTGGGACGCGCTCTAGTGGGAAAGTTATGTATGCGCTGACTACGTGGAACTATGTACACAACACCTCACAACAAAGATAAACCTGGGGAACATATTGAATAAGATGCACCATATGGGAATGAAGTGCGAGATGTACTGCTACAGCTTTATCTGTTGAGCTGTTAAATTCTGAATCTACGTGTGTTCTGCTGGGTAGTTTATTCCATTTTCTACATCTACATCTACATTGATACTCCGCAAGCCACCCAACGGTGTGTGGCGGAGTATAGACAATAGCTATACAATCGACCCAGCTGTCTTCTTCAGCTGCCGCGAGTTTCACTGTTATGTGTGCTCGCTGCCTGGATTCCAACTAGAGTGTCAACTATTCTCAATGTCACAGCGCTGTTTATAGTCAGGGCGACAATCAAATTGATACCACACCGCTGTCCAGGGCGCCTCCACACCAGTCCTCGTCCTGGAATCTCTTTGAATGGAGTAGAATTGTCCTCAGTGACGAGTCCCGCTTCGAAATGAGCCCTGATGACCAGCGAAGAATTCTCTGGTGACGTCCCAGGTAGCGGTGTACCTGCCATACCCCTCAACAACTGGAAATGATGGTCGGGTATGCCATTTTGGTCCCTTTTGGATGTCATCGGCGGCACCCTTACAGCACAGCGGTAAGTCGACGATATTCTGCGCTCCAATATGTTGGTATCCATGGCAGGTTACTGAATCTCTTCCCAACTGAGAATATTTGGAACATTATAGCCACGGCTCTCCAACAAACTTGGAATTTTGGCGTTATAACCCGGCAGTGGGACAGAACTGGGCGCGACATCTCTCAAGAGGACAATCCAACACCAGCAATCAGTGCCGAGACAATGTTTCCATAAGGGTCAGAGGTGGACCAACGACTTGTTGACTCAATTTGTGAAATCCTATGTCTTGAATATATCACCAAATTTTTCTGAAACTGTATTTTGTTTGTCTGTATATCACATCTACCTCTTTCCGTCTCATTAGGATAACTTTTTCGTGGTGAATTGGTTCCTGCCTCTGCCTCTGTCTCTCTGTCTCTCTGTCTCTCTCTCTCTCTCTCTCTCTCTCTCTCTCTCTCTCTCTCTCTCTCTCGCTCGCTCTCTCTCTCCCTCTCCCTTCTCTTAGAGTGTATTTCTAGTGTGCATGTGTGATCCAAACTATCACTCTGCCACCGTGTGAAACGAGTCAAGTGTTCATTGCAACAGAAACTTTTGAACGTTGTATGCCTTAATCATAATTATTAATACCAAATTCTTGCATTACAATGATCGACCTATCCTTGAAGTGTAATTCTGTAATACTAACATGTGTACATTATTGCATTATTGTATCCACATATATTTGCGCATTGCTTAAGTCGTATTAAATTTTTTACTGTCGGTTAAATTCAAGAAGAGAGTTTTTCACTTTTTATAACGTGTTTTTTTGGAAACTGCAGGGAACAATATCCTGAGCACCAACTGTACGTAAGCACATACGTAAATGTTCTTTCATATCCACTCAGTAAACTGATTAATTTCATGACCATGCAGAATATCTGATTTACTGACTATATGACTTTTTTATAATGTTCAATTGACGGTGTTGCAATATTGAGCCACTGCACATCCAGTTAATTGCTTGTACTCGTAGTGAGTAATGCTTTGCCCGATGTCTGTCTGCAATCAATTTAATACCGAGTTGTGCAGCGACAGGACACGTGAATTTAGGACATTGTTTCGTATTGGTCAATATAAGCAATTAGTCTCTACAGTTCTCTTGATTACGCTTGTAATTGGATGGAAATGATTAGAAAGACCCTGATTTCGCGTGGCGCTCTGACAGGAGACATTGATTACCGACAAAACTACGAACACAGAATACAGTCTGCACTTGGAATTTTGGCGTTATAACCCGGCAGTGGGACAGAACTGGGCACGACATCTCTCAAGAGGGCAACAAAGACAACAAAAGATCGAGTACTAATTATGCCAAAAGTGACCATTAAAAGTCGGTAACGTAGCTAGAATTTACGCATGTATCAGAAAAACTGTTGGTGGTCGATAAAATGAATTGTAGAAATCAGGAATATAGAAACGTATGCATCTCAGAATCTAACGACGGAGAAACAAAACTGCCATTTATAATTTCGTCGATTATACGGATTAATGCCTTGCAAGCAGACTATCAGTACAAGCGGAATATATTTTTTGTTACGAAGTTAATGATGTAATATTATGTTTTTGTTGCAATACATAATTAGCCTGGAGGATAAAGTGAATAGCTATTCTTAGTTATTATTTCCGTTTGAACATTACACATTGCTTCATGAATAAAAGGTACATAACTTATGTACGAACGGGAAACGTAGTAAAAATAAACAAAAAGATAAATTTAAAATTTAAAACATATAGGCGAACAGGATGTGTACAAAAAAGGTAAAGTACGGATAATATGGAGGGACAAAGCCGTTCGCGTCCGTAGCAGAAAACTGTACATGCTCTCTGGATGACGGTGAAAGATCAGAAAGAAGGAAGGCTCTGTTACAGAACAAACTGCGATGCTAAAACCAAAGAATAAAAGTTATTACCTTTTAAACGACGGTTGTCTTAAGAGCCATTTGGGAATCGGTGCAAACGAAGGGCTTCAAAGGTTTTTACAAGCTACCGTACATAACGACCTGAAGAGGCCTCTTGTCGTAAGTGGCACGTTAAAACCTAACTTACCGTATGACTTTGCTACCTGTTCCGTGTCAGATGACTGGCCAATCAGTCTACCAAGTTTCTACAGAAGCTCCCAGCGGACAACTATGTACCGACACCAGTATTCAGCTTTGCGGAGAATATCCCTGACGAATTAGTTTCTGGTCACTCGAGATTCACCTTCAGAATTAATATTTTAAATACACCGAACGAAATGCTGCAATGTATAATAGACTTAACAGTGTATTACGAATTCACGAGAAATTAGATTCACTGTTGGTGAATACCTGTACAGTCAGGCTACTGTTGTAACTTTTCAACCTCCTTGTCTTTCACGCTGTTTACCCTGCAAAGCACGATTACGATTTTACCCCAATTTTATGTTAGATAAAATGGGAACGAAATTTGTCTACTGCGTGAGCACAATTTTGGAAGCTTTCATGTTTAAAATTTAAAAGTACCGAATACAAACTGGAACGTAAAAACATTTGCGTATTCGTTGCCTTACTAACGCAAGATAAAACTTGATTATGTAAAATATTTTTGGTTTCCACTTTATGAGCAGTTGTAAATAAATTCGTGAGTGAACTCATTCTAAAGCAAGGAATAAGAACTTGTCCCTGGGAGAATCATAGCGATCTCAAATCCATTACGTGGTACAGATCCTATGGTTTTACTGTGTGTGACTGAGAACAGGAGTTGCACTGGAAATTAAAAGGTGCAGTGCCCGACCAGTACTTAGTTTTTCATATGGTTAGCCGTGCTGGAAGTTGTCCAGAAGATCCAGAAGTCAGCATTTCCCCACGAAATGCCCACTCATATGCAGGTGCTAAGAGTGTTTTATCTCCACGATATACTTTTCTAGGTTTTAAGGCATCTGTGTACTAAATTTAAATTGAATTTCTCAACTTTCCAGAGTTGTGTTTACATGAAGCTTACTTACTTTCTCCTTGACCAATCAATAGCTTTCCCAGCTTTTCCCGATGGTGATCTATATAGGCTTATACAGGCACCAAGTTTGGTTGAAAGTGATCCAGGCAGTCCATAGGCAAGCTGACACACACGTTATTACATACACACACACACACACACACACACACACACACACACACACACACACACACACCTGCGTCCATATACTACAAAAGAGCGCAAAGCGCATGACAAATGGTGCTTCCCGTCGTGTCATGCATTAGGGTTTCTTAAGCAGTCCACACACCGGACGAGGCAGCTAACGTAGACGTGGACACGGTCGGAGCATCCGATCTTAAGAAAGACAGCGCCGTCGGCACGCACGACGAGCTGGTTAATGTAGTTTGTTCTCTCAGCGACATACAGCGGCCCTTCTCGGCTATATTAGGCTTACAAACCACACAATTTCTTTACGAAAATTTCTGTTCTGACACTGACAATATTGAGTGTTTATGGAAAAAGTTCAAGGCAATCGTAAAATGCGTTTTAGACAGGTACGTGCCGAGTAAAACTATGAGGGACGGGAAAAACCCACCGTGGTTCAACAAAAAAGTTAAGAAACTACTGCGAAAGCAAAGAGAGCTTCACTCCAAGTGTAAACGCAGCCAAAACCTCTCAGACAAACAGAAGCTAAACGATGCGATGTCAAAGTTAGTGTAAGGAGGGCTATGCGTGAAGCGTTCAGTGAATTCGAAAGTAAAATTCTATGTACCGACTTGACAGAAAATCCTAGGAAGTTCTGGTCTTACGTTAAATCAGTAAGTGGCTCGAAACAGCATATACAGACACTCCGGGATGATGATGGCATTGAAACAGAGGATGACACGCGTAAAGCTGAAATACTTAACACCTTTTTCCAAAGCTGTTTCACAGAGGAAAACCGCACTGCAGTTCCTTCTCTAAATCCTCGCACAAACGAAAAAATGGGTGACATCGAAATAAGTGTCCAAGGAATAGAAAAGCAACTGGAATCACTCAACAGAGGAAAGTCCACTGGACCTGACGGGATACCAATTCGATTCTACACAGGGTACGCGAAAGAACTTGCCCCCCTTCTAACAGCCGTGTACCGCAAGTCTCTAGAGGAACGGAAGGTTCCAAATGATTGGAAAAGAGCACAGATAGTCCCAGTCTTCAATAAGGGTCGTCGAGCAGATGCGCAAAACTATAGACCTATGTCTCTGACGTCGATCTGTTGTAGAATTTTAGAACATGTTTTTTGCTCGCGTGTCACGTCGTTTCTGGAAACCCAGAATCTACTCTGTAGGAATCAACATGGATTCCGGAAACAGCGATCGTGTGAGACCCAACTCGCTTTATTTGTTCATGAGACCCAGAAAATATTAGATACAGGCTCCCAGGTAGATGCTATCTTCCTTGACTTCCGGAAGGCGTTCGATACAGTTCCGCTCTGTCGCCTGATAAACAAAGTAAGAGCCTACGGAATATCAGACCAGCTGTGTGGCTGGATTGAAGAGTTTTTAGCAAACAGAACACAGGACGTTGTTATCAATGGGGAGACGTCTACAGACGTTAAAATAACCTCTGGCGTGCCACAGGGGAGTGTTATGGGACCATTGCTTTTCACAATATATATAAATGACCTACTAGATAGTGTCGGAAGTTCCATGCGGCTTTTCGCGGATGATGCTGTAGTATACAGAGAAGTTACAGCATTAGAAAATTGTAACGAAATGCAGGAAGATCTGAAGCGGATAGGCACTTGGTGCAGGGAGTGGCAACTGACCCTTAACATAGACAAATGTAATGTATTGCGAATACATAGAAAGAAGGATCCTTTATTGTATGATTATATGATAGCGGAACAAGCACTGGTGGCAGTTACTTCTGTAAAATATCTGGGAGTATGCGTACGGAACGATTTGAAGTGGAATTATCATATAAAATTAATTGTTGGTAAGGCGGGTGCCAGGTTGAGATCCATTGGGAGAGTCCTTAGAAAATGTAGTCCATCAACAAAGGAGGTGGCTTACAAAACCCTCGTTCGACCTATACTTGAGTATTGCTCATCAGTGTGGGATCCGTACCAGATCGAGTTGACGGAGGAGATAGAGAAGATCCAAAGAAGAGCGGCGCGTTTCGTCACAGGGTTATTTGGTAACCGTGATAGCGTTACGGAGACGTTTAACAAACTCAAGTGGCAGACTCTGCAAGAGAGGCGCACTGCATCGCGGTGTAGCTTGCTTGCCAGGTTTCGAGAGGGTGCGTTTCTGGATGAGGTATCGAATATATTGCTTCCCCCTACTTATACCTCCAGAGGAGATCACGAATGTAAAATTAGAAAGATTCGAGCACGTACGGAGGCTTTCAGACAGTCGTTCTTCCCGCGAACCATTCGCGACTGGAACAGAAAAGGCAGGTAATGACCGTGGCACGTAAAGTGCCCTCCGCCACACACCGTTGGGTGGCTTGCGGAGTATAAATGTAGATGTAGATGTAGATGTAGATGTAGACGCACCCAAAATAGCTGTGGCGTTAACTCAGTTAGCGATTGTCGAAGATGAGAGGAGGAAATCGCGAATAAGCTTCTGGGCGAACAGCCAGCTGCTGGTAGAGGAACACAGCACAACGCTGTATAACGATCTGAGATACATAGTAGTAGAAGTGTCTCGTTAACACATTTGAATTTTCATTCAATTTTCGGTTTTAAATTGAATAAAGTTGAGGTATAGTGTCTAATGTCAGTTTTCGCATGCATAACGTACTTCATCACATAGATTTCAAGATAGAGATTCGTTTCGTAATTTTATGGTAGAGGAGATGTTTTTGAGGTTGCTCACCATCACTGAAAAGGATACTTACCGGCAAGATACAAAAATAAGGCAGTCCATAAACACGGAGATACATATCTTTAAAAAAGTTTCATAACAGGAAAAGCTTCCAGTGCATAACTTGTGTTTACTTTCAAACGCAGACTGGCAGTGGCGTTTAGATTTCTGGTCTCTTTGGAGAAAATGCAATTCAGTCGTTGGCCTATGCAACAAAAGTTGCAGAAAATACATCATTTGTTAAAAAAATAACGTCGAGTTTTGAGATAATACTTCCATTAAGTGAATAAGAAAGACCTACCATCTTTTAAAAAACAAAAGGTAAAAAAATTAGAAGAAAATGGATGCGCACCTACCACTTTTCTCAATGGAACTCACGACGTGATAAACCGTGCTCCAGCTTCTAGATGGTAGCTGGGCCTCCGTACATACATACACTGGCTAAAGGTTGGATATATAAATGTGATTTCTGATATTTAATTTGCAAATTAAACCAAAAAGACACACCTTTGACAGATCGTCATTATGCTGTAGCACGGAAATGGAATACTTTCGTAGCACTTCAGATACAGCACTGAAAACATGCGGTACTGGAAGCATTTACCTTCCGATATGTAGTTTTCTGTTAGTTTATTGTAAAAAAATCATAGTTAAAAAACGCGTTTTCGAGAGATCCTTAATTTGCTGATGCTTTGTAATAGTTAGTATTCATACCACCTGCTCTGTGAGAAAGAAAACCCGCCAAATACGATGTTTAACTCCATACAACATGGCGGCTCGTACGTTCTGCTTACGGCGTGAGACGCTGTCGCACATCATTGGCCACGTTCCTCTCCACGACCCAAAAATCTGACATCCCGGGCTCATTCTTTCACACCGAGCGAGGTGGCGCAGTGGTTAGCACACTGGACTCGCATTCGGGAGGACGACAGTTCAATCCCGTCTCCGGCCATCCTGATTTAGGTTTTCCGTGATTTCCCTAAATCGCTTCAGGCAAATACCGGGATGGTTCCTTTGAAAGGGCACTGCCGATTTCCTTCCCCATCCTTCCCTCACCCGAGCTTGCGCTCCGTCTCTAATGACCTTGTTGTCGACGGGACGTTAAACACCAATCTCCTCCTCCTCCTCATTCTTTCACGCGCCGCAGTGTAGTGGAACGCGGAACTGCGCGTTGTGTCGCTAGCCCGTCGTCCTCGCTCGTTTTCACCATCCATGAGAGGATGGATTTAGGACTTGTTCACATTCTCTGCACGTGCGGAAGGCAGGAAGACTCACTGCTTAAATGATTGTGCACGCAGTAATTAGTCTAATTCTGTTCGCGGTGGCTAGCGGTAGCCACACGTAGAAGGGTACAATAGATTACTATTTTCCTCACTTAACCAAGAAACTTGGAACTTTTAAAGTAGGACTTCGCTGGACCGTTATGTAGTGGAACAGCTCCTGAAGTAACTTAAAGTGCTATTCATCTTTACTGTGAAACTTTTTGCCGAAAATGATTTTACCCGCAGTTTGCATAGTAAAAACATGACCGTAACCATGTCACACTAAACTGCTTTAACGAAAATATGACGTGCGTTTCCCACCACATTTGCGCAGGTAACTTAGTATACTACATTGCTCGAAATACGTCCAGTTCTCTGATAAGCCAAATATTGTCCGCAATGAACTGCTAGCAGGGATGTCTATGCGTTATCCATCATTCATTATTGTTTCCATAAGGAACTAGTTGCTCCACGACCGCCTTAACGAGATCCAAGATCGGAGGAAGGGCGTCATCGGTCGTAAATTTTTAATTTGTTTATTGCAGATCGATTTCAGCTATGAATGCCAGAAAATAATGAGTATTAGGCATTAAAAATATCAGTTAAAACCATATCACAAATAAATCAGCTTGTAAATCACCAATTTACATAGTAGTTACATCCATGTCACGACGAGTCATCGTACACACAGATGCACATGGCACCACTTGCCGTTACAGATAACAAACACCCGTTACACTGAACTTACTGCGTGTATTTCCACGCAGCTAACCTTCGTGTGAGACGTCACTAGTAACTAGCGCCATCTCTATTCACGCCACTTTTGTGCTACATAAAAAAAACACGATAATCTAATTGCGTTATATACAGTTACAATGCAATCGTTAAATACTGTGTGTGTTTGTGTGTGTGTGTGTGTGTGTGTGTATGAGGTCGTCAGTCCCTAGACTTACACACTATTTAAACTAACTTATGCTAAGAGCAACACACACTCCCATACTCGAGGGAGGACTCGAACCTCCGGCAGGAGGGGCAGCGCAGTGACACTGCGCCTCAAGCCGTGCGGCCACTATGTGCGGCGTTAACTAACAAAATTCATTCAGTACATATGTTAAAACCGGAAGGAAATATTCACTTGTAGGTAGTACAAATTGAAATACTACTGACATTCGTTTTTTTAATACAATACTAAAATCAATGCCAATATTAATACATAATGGATACATATGGCATGCTGAGTGCATATTTATCTCTTCCAACACGATTTACATTATGAAAAGTAAATGATTAACTGTCAGGTTGTAAGAGGTGTATGTTTCTATAGTCTATTGTCAAACCACAATTTATGAAAGATGTTTATATTTTATTAATGGGATTAAGTAGGAATAATTAATATTTGTCATTTTGGAAGTAATTGTAGTAGCAGGGAATGTCTGCACCAAAGGGGGTGGGAGAGACCGCACATTGATATAATTTTAAAAAAGGGCGGGAGAGACCGCGTATGGATACATTTTAAGAAAAGAGCGGGAAAGACCGCGCATTGACACATTTTGTAATGGTAGCAGGGATTGTCTGCACCATAAAGCATTGTTGGCCGGAGAGACCGCGCTTAAGCATTTGTAGGAAGTCAGTAGTAAGCGAGTTGTGAAGCGAGTCGGTAACAGGTCTGAAGCGAGAGGTTGAGAGGAGCGGTGTGCCTGCCAGCCACCAGCTATGATTTACAAGCGATTATAAACGGAAGTACAAAGACATCAGCTAACAATTATCATAAGAGTAACTAATATTATTGAATTATTTTTTTGAGAAACTCAAGACTACTGAAGGTATGTTTACGCAATGCTAGTTGTAAGATTATTGTAAAAAGTAAGTCCCATTTGAACGTTTGCAAAATCATTTCATTACCGGCATTAAATATTTGAAGAAACGTTTTCAGAATATAATTAATTTTTGCTAGTAATGTTGCATTACTGATTATAATCCATCCCAAAAACCATCAACGTAAAGCTTTGCAAAATTTTATTGTTCTGAAGAAAAAGTTTAACTATGAATTACGTAGCTTCAGTCAAATTAATTAAAGAATAACGTCAGCTTTGCTATTAAAGAATAAGGTCAGCTTTGGTAATAAATACAGCCACTTATTATGACAGCCCACCAGCAACTAGTAAAGTATAATAAAACAGAGTAAGTATATTCATGTCGCAGTTCGATGTAGCAGTCAGATGGCGATGCAGTAACAGTAAAAAAGGTAAGGAACAGTTTTAGGTTATTGCAGGTAACGACTGAAGGCCACGACGACGACACATTCTATGTTTCGTCGAAATAATCAGCAAATCACTTTCAATAAGCTGCATTTAAATTTGTATGCGAAGATTGCACTTATTATTATTGACAAAGAGAATTAATTTCAAAGGGAAGATTTCATTTGTTATTATTAAGCAAGAGATAGAAATCCTAAGGGAAGGTTTCATAGGTAATGGTAGAAGGGAAGATTGCGTAAAAAAATATATATAGAGGAGACGGGAAGCAGTGTTACGACCACAAGGAAAGCGCAACTTATAAAATGATTTATACAACCTTTCCGCTGTTTATTACAGAAACATATGTTACTTGGTTTAGTGTTAATACAGAGGCATGTACTGTCAGTGGCTGGCGGAAAAAAGATTTCGCACATGAGCTGTGAATTTTGCTGTCACTTAATGAGACTTCACATAGCTTTACATAGAGCCATACTGACGACGTGTTCTGTGTCCCTCTTTGGCTCCCTGAATGCCCCTCATTTTTGTTAGTTAGGTGGCTTTCAAAAAAATCCCAAAATCGGGTGCTCTTCATTGCCATCTGCTCATTGAGCAAGGTGGCATGGGGAGATCTTTCAAAATATCTCTATTTCTTCAAAAATCCAAAAATCTACTCACATCCCCTCTACGCAGTAGCTTCAGTTGCGAGGTCATATCTGGAAGACCATGTCTGCTGTCAACAAGATAAGCAGAAAAAAATTAATTTTTCAGCTGCATCCCAACTCGATATTGCCACACACTTAAGAAATCTTGTCTCAAGCCTTCTCGCAGTCTACCCTACGTGACAGGCATTGCAATCAGGGCAGTGCAATTTTTATACACCTGATCCAACGGAGAAGATTGGTTTTATGTTTATTATTAGCTAAGGCGTGACCGAGGTTACTTTCAGTTGAATAGAAACGGTAACATTTTGTTTTTTAAAAGTAGTCGGTATACTTGTACTAATAATGCCACAAAAGGGCAAAGTAATGAACTTCTTGTTGCCATCATTAATTTTTCTAGTCGCAATATTTGTTTCTTGTTGTTTTCTTGTCTTTGCTATTTTCTTGAAAACGGTATTTACACAATCTTTAGGATAGTTGTTTGTTTTGATAACCTAAAGTTCTGTTTTATGCTCAGGCTCTGACAGCGGAAGATTAAATATCCTATTAATGGAAAAGTTTTAAAAATGCCTTTTTATGTTTACTGGGATTGTTAGAATGGTACTCTAATACCGCCCTTCTTACGATCTTGTTACGTCACTGCTATGCATCACAAGAAAGACACAGAAACTACATGAAATACCCTCTCCTCTCGTGAACAATATTCACTGAGGGATGTAAAGTATCATTTTTTGTCCGCACCCTGCCCACATCCTGTGCAAAATAAAAAAAAAAATGTGGTAAGGTCTTGTGGGACCAAACTGCTGAGGTCATCGGCCCCTAAGCCTACACACTACTTCATCTAACTTAAACTAACTTACACTATGGACAAGACACACACCCATTCCCGAGGGAGGACTCGAACTTCCGCCATGACATGGCGCCTAGATCGCACGGCTACCCCGCGCGGCGCACCCTGTGCACCACTGTGGCTGCAAAGATCTGTTTTCGCTGCAGGGAGGAGAGATTGTAAGCTCGGCCTGCTGATGATGGGCCAATCATTTCATACTCCTCCTAAATAGATGGTGGTTGAGGACGACAGTCCTGATCTCAAGGGCAATTAATATTCCCGTAGCGGCCGGTATTATCCAACAACCACTGCACAGAAACTTCTATAAGTCTGCGCAAGAGGAAACATGCTACAGAAGCGCTATGCCTATATTCTGATTGGCTGGTATGCTGAAATGTGATTTTCGAAGAGCGCTTCGGGAGCTCATCAAATCAATGAGTTGACCAACAGACATCGGGGGGGGGGGCTTCGAACGAAGTGAAATAATTTAATAGACTCTCTAAATTCTAGAGCATCTCATTTTAACAAAAGTAATTTTGAAATTGACTCTAAATTCTGTCGTTACTCAAAAGATTCAACTTAAAGTATGTGAGTACTTAGCTTTTGGTAATTAATGTCACTGCTTAACTTTTCATTCCAACAGGCATCCATCTTACAGTAAGCAACGAAAGTAAATCCATAGTTTATTTAGGGCTGAAAGATAGGAATGTAGTCTTTCGCATCTACTGTTCGACCTATACATCGTAGAAGCAATGACGGAAAGGTTCAAGAGTGGAATTGAAGGTGAAGGGATATCAATGACGAAAGATTCGGTGATGACATTGCTATCCTCAGTGAAAACGAAGAAAAATTACAACATTGTTGAATGGAATGAACTGCGTAATGACTGAAAAAAAAATGGTTCAAATGGCTCTGAGCACTATGGGACTTAACATCTGTGGTCATCAGGCCCCTAGAACTTAGAACTACTTAAACCGAACTAACCCAAGGACATCACACACATCCATGCCCGAGGCAGGATTGGAACCTGCGACCGTAGCAGTCGCGCGGTTCCGGACTGAGCAACTAGAACCGCTAGACCACCGCGGCCGGCGTAATGACTGAAGAATATGGATTGAGAGTAAATCGAAGAAAGATGAATGTCATGAGAAGTAGTAGTAATGAGAACAGGGAGAAACTTAACATCGGAACTGGGGATCACGGATCTGACGAGGTTAAGAGGCAAAAAGAGCATTCCTGTTCGAAAGAAGTGTAGTAGTGTCAAACGTAGGGCTTAAGTTGAGGAAGAAATTTCTGAGAAAGTATGTTTTGAGCACTGCATTGTATGGTAGTGAAATGTGGTCTGTGGGGATTCGGTGCTGCAGACAGCTGTTGAAAATTAGATGGACTGAAAAAGAAGGGAATGAGGAGGTTCTACGCAAAATCGGCGAAGAAAGGGATGTATGGAAAACACTGACAAGAAGAAGGGCCCCGGATGATAGGACATGTGTTACGATAACTGGGATTAATTTCCACAGTACTGGAGGAAGATGAAGAGGATAAAAAGCGTGGAGGAAGAATACATCCAGCAGATAATTGATGGCATTAGTTGTAATTGCTAGTGTGAGATGAGAAGGTTGGCACCTACTGAAACCTTTTTCCCAGTCAGCATGGGACGCAACACACCTAATACGGAACTACCAATGCCCAATGCATCACCTTAGCCGTACGGCAGTACGCACTACACACTCCACACGCCAAAGCATCAGCACCACAAGCAATTAATTTTTCGCGCAGAGCACTTTAAATAACTTAGCGCGCCTTAAGAAAGTTTTACTCTAAAGCAGGCCAGCATAACAGCCATTAGGTTTTCATAGATATCCTTACGCTACTTTAATCAATATACTAGCCTAAGGTTAAAAAAACGGTCCAAATGGCTCTCAGCACTATGGGACTTAAACATCTGAGGTCATCAAGTCCCCTAGAACTTAGAACTACTTAAACCTAACTAACCTAAGGACATCACACACATCCATGGCCGGGACAGGATTAGGACCTGTGACCGTAGCGGTCGCGCGGTTCCAGACTGAATTGCCTAGAACCGCTCGGCCACACCAGCCGGCTACTAACCTAAGGGACTGTGATTCACCACATCTAAACTTATGATCAGAGGGGAGTCCTCCTGAGACGCAAGGCAGATTCTTATACCAATACTTGTAATAACATTAAATATAGCAGCAACAACCAATATAAAAAGATCGCACGGACTGAGCTTTATCACCACTCACAAAAAAGTCACTTTTATACTCATTGTGGCAAAACCGTAAATACACCTCCTGGCGTTTTTCACAAGAATGCATAAGGGGTATAATACTTTCACGGGCTCTACTGCTATAGAGGAAACCCGTAACTTTAATCGCGGGCGTGGTGACTGAAAATGAATGTCGACAAGAATTCCAAATAAGTATAGTTTTGCACGATCACCAGACGTGCATAACTTCTGGAATTACGTTCGCACACAAGAGTATAAAGCATCACTACACTAAACGTGTATAGCAATCAGCACAGACGGGGAGGCTGAACGACACACGACTTGCTATACACTCAAGCAAGACAAGCAGAACAACAGCGAGATCACACTACAACGCTGGACGTCTGACGTCGGCCGCACTCCGTGCATCCACGTCGCATCAACTCAGACAAAGACCGTTCCTGACTTCACCCGTGAATGGCCCGCGCGACCCACCACACAATGTCCGTATTTAGTTTGTGGCGTTGCTGTCCGAATGTTTCCACGCAATTTCATTCCTGATTGCTGCACACGCAATAGCATCTCTCTTCACTAGAAGACTCTATTTCGAAACTAATAGTGAACACTCGCCAAAACATCGAAACAAAGAGCTCGCAGTGTCAGCAACATTGGAATTGAATTCAACAGCACACTATTCACAATTCCGCCCACCAGAGTTTGCCTTCACAAGACGACCATCAACTGTGCAAGATGTCCATCTTTCCAGCGATTTAATTCGCGTGTCTGCATGACGGGTGCCGCATTTGGGTGCGCTGATGGGCAACTACTGTAGCATCTAGGCTGTCCAGTGACCGCCCTCTGTGGCGGACACGCGGTGCCCGGCTGAGGCGAGTAACAGTCGACCGGCCCTGTGACTTGCTGAGAGACCAAGTCGTTCATCGACGGAGTAGCTTTGTGCGACTCGCGCATCGAAGGGGTAGTTGTTGGCTCCCGTGGCCACATCGTTGACCTGTAGCATTTACGCTGTGAATTCCGCATGACTTGCTTGAATTATCGTTTTGATAGGACGGTATTACAGTACTTTGCGGACTCGTGGATGGGAAAAGCAGATACCTGGCTATTGAATGGAGATTGTTTCATGTGAGTTGAATCTGACTCGTTTGTGTCGTACTTTAGGTTTGTTATTGAGTGTCTGGGTTAACATCGTCGCCGTGATGGGCGGCCGTTTGCGTAGGCACGCTCTAGTGGCGAGGAGTGGGATTTTGTTCCATCATTGTTGTCAAAAAAAAAAAAAAAAACTGTTCAAATGGCTCTGAGCACTATGGGACTTAACATTTGAGGTCATCAGTCCCCTAGACTTAGAACTACTTAAACCTATCTAACCTAAGGACATCACACACATACATGCCTGAGGCAAGATTCGAACCTGCGACCGTTGCAGCAGCGCGGTTCCAGAATGAAGCGCCTAGAACAGCTCGGGCACACCGACCGGCCATTGTTGTCACTGTGAGTGCCTTGGCTTCGCTGTTTTCACGAGGGTTCACTGTTTGTTTAGAGAAAATGTTATAGTGAGGCGGGTGTTATTGCGAGTTCAGTGATCAAGATTAGGAATCCTGTGGAAGTACCTGGATAGCAGACGCCAGAAATTAACTTTGTGTGGTGAGTCCTGCGCATCATCAACGGTCGCGGAGCAAGGTCAATGTTGACTGGCTGTCACGTCACGTGCTAGTAGGCAGTGCGGCTCACTCCAGTTGTTCCAGCGTTGCCGCATTCTATTGCTGTTATTCTGGTCGTCTGGCTTGAGGTTAATGGCAGGCTGTGGGCCGTTTATTCTCTCCCTCTCTGTTCTCATTGATCTAAGTGTCCTACAGTGACGTTACACTCTTGTGGCGGTATGCGCTTGCAGATTTTACGCATGTGGGCTCGTTGTGCAAGATGGTATTTCCGCCACACAAGAGGTAAAAGCGGAAGGTTGTGCCGTTAGCTACAGTGCCTGCTAAGGTATTAAATGCCGTATGTACTCTGGTCAAATATGCCAGAAAGTGTACTTGCAATCTACCATGTTCAGTGCGAGGAAAGCAATAACGGGCTTGTAATTTGTGATAAAGTGTGGTCGGCGAGGCCTTTAGACACTGGATGCCAGTATTGCTCTTAATTAAATGACAGGTAACAGCTTCAAAAGTTTTCTTGAACCCAGTGGGGCTGGCCCCTAATTCTAGTTTAGACGTGGTGTATCACGCTCCCTTAGGCTAGTTATTTAGTTTAAGTGGTATTGGGAGTAACTAGCGCTGCCATACTGGCCTGCGTTCAAATAAAGCTACAGTAAGGCGTGCTAAGCCGCCAAGTTCTTCTGCTCGTCAGATAACTAGACTGGACCGCTGTTGCTTTGGCATTTATAAACAATAGCGCGTAACGCCGACCAAGATGGTGCATTGGGCACTGATAGCCTTGTGTTGCGTTGCGCCCTGTGGTGATTGATGACCAGAGTTTATTAGTTGTTACAAGTGGTGTAAATTCTTTTGTGGGGTAATTCTCGTCGACGTGGATAAAATGGATAAAAAATGAATTCACTTGCCTTATTTAAATGTGTAAATCTGAAAGGAAATCTTAAGTACTGATGTTAAGAATTTCATTTGCTTATGTATTATGATATGACTGAAGTTTAACCTTTTGAGTAACATTAGCTTGTGAAGTTGGCTTTAAGATTTTTAGCATTAAATGAGAATTTGTGAATTTCAAAAAGTTTCTTTAAAGGCGGTGCAATTTCTTAATATTGTATTTGTGAAATCTTAAACAAAAAATGTCTCCAGAAAACTTTTGATGTAAAGTTATCTAATTTCTTGATATTCGGCTAAAATCTTGCGCTGTCCGTCATATTTTATGCGGTTGACTTAGTAAGTGGGACATGATACTTATATTGATCTCACTTACAGGAAGGCGTCTGTGGCCATTGCTGTGGGACGGGTGGTGCGTGACGTCAGCTTCCAAACTGGGAGTCCCGCACTACGAAGGAAACTCGACTGGAGCCTCCGAAATTACTGTGCCTGCCGCAAATGAATTTTTCACTAAAGTGCTATTCAGCTGAATCTCGCCAGTTACTAAAGTGCCAGCCGTCCAATCTCAACCACTAAAACTCGACTCACAACTATGGCAAAGGTGGTAACCAAAACAAGTAATAACAGACATAAGATTCAACACGAACTATTCAAACTCAACATAGAAAAATTTATCCATTAGGTAACCGGCACCCGCATTTCGGATTAACGACCCCACATGTTGCTGTAATACAATTCTTTCAAACTGATACTTCAGACCAACTTGAGGATATCACAGCTGCAAAAGCAGCGAGATCAACGATGTGGCCACGGGCACCAAACGTTACTATTTGACTTCTGATAGCCGAGTCTCAGAACGCTACTTCAGTGATCAAACCAGAAGGTCTAATGGGCACCAAGTCACAGAACCGACAGACGACTCCGCGCCTCCACCGTACACCGCATATGCGCTAGAAGGGACCTTCAGGCTATGGCCTAGTGGACAGCTGCGAACCAGAGATAATAAGTCCGGAGCTATCAAGCAGAAGCGCGAATTCAAATGGCCGGAACTAAGTCATCTGGCACTGTATGACGCAACAGTATCACAGGAGAAGAAACATTGTAATCATCCAAACAGAAGCACATTCCACTTAAAACCCAAATATCGACCGGTTTCAGTGACAGACAATCTTCAGGGATTCTATCCAAAGATAAAAAAAATACGTGTAGTTTACAGGAAATGTTACAAAATCTTTTCCAAGGAAGTGTAAAATATACATGAATACTTAGAGGATTAAAACACTTTAGGCCACAACACCACATCTGTCGTTAGTTTAATAATGGCCACGTCTCATACGTAGAGGATGCTATGAATTCCAGTATAACATACAGGACCTTTAAAGGCAAAGATAGTAAAAACATGCGTAAATAGAGCAGTACTAAATGGAAGATCAGAGGTATAAGTGCTTCAGTTGTACAAAATATTGAGAAGTTAGTCAAAGAGCTTGCAGCAGTGCAGGGTTAGTGGACTATCTTTGGCGAACATCTTTGGTATAGTTTCACATGTAAACAGAAAAATTAACTTGCTATCCCCAGTCATAGAATAACATCAATTTTACAATATAAGGTAGAAATCATTATAAAACCCTAAAGTTAAACAGTAGCATAAACAGTGCATATACTCCATGAAATGTATATAAACAGACGTCAATTATATCACAAACGTAAGGAAAATAGTATGAATAACATAAAACAAGTTAAAATACAATGTCAGAAATAGGTTCAAATGTCACCCAGCATTCACATGTGCCTAAGTTACAGTAAAGAACCCTTAGCGTAAAATATCGACTTCATTTAGAGGAAAACATCATGTATAAATAAAGTTTAGTTCAAGAACTTAATTACAAGCGTAGTATATCAGTAATACTGCTTCCATAAAGAAGGAGTGGGCCGGCCGGAGTGGCCGAGCGGTTAAAGGCGCTACAGTCTGGAACCGCACGACCGCTACGGTCGCGGGTTCGAATCCTGCCTCTGGCATGGATGTGTGTGATGCCCTTAGGTTAGTTAGGTTTAAGTAGTTCTAAGTTCTACGGGATTTATGACCACAGCAGTTGAGTCCCATAGTGCTCAGAGCCAAAGAAGGAGTGGGGAGTGCAAAAAAAAGACAAAACTAAACTTGTGCCCGTGTTTGGTTCCAAGGAATGTTGCTAATACATGTATATAATAGTGGTAACGATGAATAACTTTTTTTTTATCAAAGTCAAGCTATAGCCAAAAGGCATTAGAAACTCAGCCACTAAGGATATATTTTGAGAGGCAAACAAATTTCTTTTATCTAATCTAGGCATGTGATTGCTCACCAAAATATGTACTTTCTTATGCAAAGAATTAAAAACATTAAAGGGAATGTAGGGTTGACACTACAGATTAGTGATCTAAGATATCAGACGAAGTGTAGACCTCAGGCTAACAGACGACATATCTAAGACGTATTAACGTAATATCCATAATAACGATTTGTTATAAAATGATAAACGATGTAATTAAGAATATGAGAGTGTCTAATTTATATATTGTCTAGAATGAACATATATTCGCATGATGCCATATGTATATGCAAGTGGAACAGTACTTGGAAGTTATGCACATAACAGCATTTGACAATAACAGTTTTAATTAAAAAATAAACATATGAATCATTGCTCTTTAACATGGGACCTACTTTATGAGACTAAGAACATACTTACACACTAAAGGCAACTTACTGACCACAAATTCATGTAAAATATAATAAAAGTTAAAAATTATTACAAATTATAATTAATTTTATACATTATTTGATGGCTATTAGCAGTCAACTTCCAAAGATGTTTAGAACTACATTTACTAGCGCATTCACGTCATACGAAAACTCTTCAATTACTTGCTTATACTCATTCAGCTTTGAACATACAACATGGTAATCAGATGGAATAATGCCAACTGTATGTAGACAATTTAGTGGCCTAACATAAATCTTAATTTCAAATACAAACTGCTACGAATTATGCAGCGTGATTCTAATTAACGTTTTAAGCCACGAACCATGTAATCAAATTGAGACAGGGACAAAATAATTTGCAAGGAACTGCAAAGTCAGTACTGCCAAAGCAGTACACTGCTTGCAAACTTACGAACGCACAAGATAAAGTAACTGCTCGGTGGGAATGAGTGAAAGTTGGGAGCACGTTTCTAGAGATTTCGAAGAAAGATGGAATTCACATGGCGTGAAGTTAGCCTGACTGTAGCGCCAAATGGGGCGGGGCACCGCAACGCCAGGCAGTTGAACAACGGAAAATGACATTGTGTGCCAGTAAGTGAGCTGTTAAGGTGGGTTGTGGTGATGCTCGTAATTGCAGCATTGCCAAGAGACAGCATTTGGATGACTTCGCACGGGGAAGAATCATCGAGAAACTGGTAGAAGAACACCGTGTGACGAGTGTAGCCAAGGAGTTTGGTGTTGCTCACAGCGCTGTCTCACGTCTATGGGGGAGGAGGGAGGGGGGGGGATGGTCGTTCAGAGCCACGGCTAGTGCAGTCCGGAGGAGAGGAGGCGGCCGGCCACGGTCGAATACGGCAGCAGGCAAGAAGAGACCCACGTCAGAGGGGGCAATTGTAACCTGATTTAAACGGGACTACAAGGCGCGAAATCCCTTGCTCCACAGGTGCATGGCGACTGCATGGAGCTGACTTTTTTCCCGACGGCCAGTACGGTGTGCTCCATTGACACCCGCACATCGGCGGCGCCGTTTGCATTATCGTAGGGACTGGACTAATAAGGGGTGTGCTCTTCTCGGATGGGAGTTTATTCAGTGTGAGTAGTGATTCTGCACTCGAGAGGTGTGAACACGTAATGCACCTAATGCTGTGTTGCCTCTCTGACTTTCAAATCTCTGAATACAGTACACTTACCGTTGAACTTTATTTGACACTGTACTTGTTACGACAAAACCCGACACCATCGAACAGCGAATGTGGGGGAGCTCTTGGAACTAGAGGATATTCTGCGAATGAATTGGCCTACCCGTTCCCTCTGACTTAAACCCCACCGAACACGTGAGTGATGTGTTCGGGAGTCGTATTGCAGCACGGCGATATGCGAGTACACCAACAAGAATCCAATAGTTTTCAACCGCGCTGGTGGAGGAGTAAAACGCTTCACCACAAGAACGCCTTACCCAGCTCGTGGCTGGCACTTTAGGATTTGCACACCATGCATTAGGGATACTGGTGTTCACGCACGCACACACACACACACACACACACACACTATTAAGACACATGTACCGCCTTTTGCAGAGTTCGGGGGACGACCATAAACCGCGTTGACTTCAGTGTAATTATTCTCTCTCAGTAAAAGTGTCTACATCTACATCTACATCCACATCTAGATGCGTACTCTGCTATTCAAACTGAAGTGCCTGGTAGACGGTTCATCGAGCCATTTTCATACTACTTCTTTACCATTCCACTCTCGAATGGCGCGTGAGAAAAAGGAACACCTAAATCTTTACGTTCGACCTCTGTTTTCTCTTATTTTATTGTGATGACCATTTCTCCCTACGTAGATGGGTATAAACAAAATATTTACGCATTCGGAAGAGAAAGCTGGTGATTGAAATTTCGTAAACAGATCTCGCCGCAAAGAAAACCGCCTTTGTGTCGGTGACTGCCACCCCAGTCCAACCTGGTACGGATCCCACACCGCGCAGCAAATTCCAGCAGAGGCCGGACAAGTGTAATGTAGGCTGTCTCTTGAGTGGGTTTGTCGTATCTTCTAAGTGTTCTGCCAAGAAAGCGCAGTCTTTGTTTCGCCTTCTCCACAACATTATCTATGTGGTCTTTCCAATTTAAGTTGCTCGTAATTACAATTCCTAGGTATTTAGTCGAATTGACAGCCCTTAGATTTGTGCGGTTTATTGTATAGCCAAATTTTATCGGATTTCTTTTAGTACCCATGTGGCTGACCTCGCACTTTTATTTGTTTAGTGCTAATTGCCACTTTTCGAACCATACAGAAATTGACTCTAGATCATTTTGTAATTGGAATTGATGGTCTGATGATTTTACTAGACGGTAAATAACTGCATCATCTGCAAACAATCTAAGGGGGCTGCTCAGATTATCACCTAGATCATTTATATAAATCAGGAACAACTACCTTGCCTGGTATCACTTCTGTTCTACTCGATGATTTACCGTCTATCACTTCGAACTGTAACCTCTCTGAGAGTAGATCACGAATCCAGTCTCATCGTGTATTTCTTTCGGTTACCTACTGTGCTGTACTGAAGCATTTGTTATTATGTACGGCACAAGTTTCATTGAGCCACGCTACTTGACAGCGGCACATTATGCGAAAGTTACTTTCGTCCTTACGTTTCGCGCACCAGGGTACAATTTGAGATTAAGCGAGTCAATTACTGAGTGGTCAGTTTAAAAACTGAGAGGGCTCTAACTGAACTGCAGCCGCCGGCCAACATATTGCGCGTATCTGTCGTCGTAGGAAATGCTGCCTGCACAGGCAGATTTGTCAATATGCGAATACTCACGATCTTACACGTCATCTCCGGTACTGTAATGGGCATCTTCCACGTACACATTATTCTTTCGATATTGGCTATTAATGAATATCAATCTCCAAATATTATGCCCACTCAAGATATTCCTCACTATTACGCCAATCCTTGCCTCAACACGCAACAGAAAGTAGTTTGAAAGAGCGCCAAAGCATTATTGACGAGTCGTCAAATGTTGCTCACAAAACGTTTATATAAAAAGGTTTACATTTTATGTCCGTCTCCTCATGATTATTATGGTCAATTCGTAGTGTACCTGGAAAAAAGGAGATCGCTTACAGAGCACTCTTTTGAACTTATCATCGAATACTTTTTGAGTGTCGTTGACTCGTGCCAAACAGGACTAACCGGGTGTACTCAATGTACGAGTGCACCACATACTGACTGTGCATGTGCGATACCTGACAAGTCTGCGTTAGGCTATCTATTGTATATTACCGCATTCAAACTTTGATACAAACCTTCTACAGTTCGTACTGTCTTCTTTGTTTATCTGTAATACGCCGAGTTAGTTGTATCTGATGTGCGCTCCACACATTCGAGCAGTGTTCTAGATTAAGCCGCACGAATATCTTGTAAGCCATCTCCTTTGTCAAGTGACTGCATTTTCCTTGGGTCTTACCAATGAACTGAATTCTACCATTTGCTTTACCTACTGCTTAGCCTACATGATCGTTCTACTTCATATCCCTGCAAAATGTTACATCCATATATTCGTATAATTTACTGACTCCAATTCTGACTAACTGAAGCTGTTGATCTCTGGATATTATATGTGTGAAAAAAATGGCTCTGAGCACTATGGGACTCAACTTCTGAGGTCATTAGTCCCCTAGAACTTAGAACTAGTTAAACCTAACTAGCCTAAGGACATCACAAACATCCATGCCCGAGACAGGATTCGAACCTGCGACCGTAGCGGTCTTGCGGTTCCAGACTGCAGCGCCTTTAACCGCACGGCCACTTCGGCGGCTATATGTGTGAGTTTTGTGAAAAGTTCACTGTATTATCCTCCTAAACACACACACACACAAGTACATACAGCGAATTCATTTTAACTGTAGGCATTGAAATATCTCGAAAACTCAACATCTGATCAAAAATTCATTGTAATTCCAATTTGTTGGTCTCGGAGGGGGACATGCAGTGATATCATACTCGACTCCCCAGCCCACCACGCGCGTTGGTGGTTCAATGGGAACGCCCTTTTTTTATTGCACACTACAGTAAAAATCTACATACTTTGATATGAAACATTTTCTTCTTTTCGCCGCAGATGGCGCTGCAATCGGAAGAATATAAATGGGTAGAGAATCTTAATTTACGACATGCTACTCAGTGGCCACTGAATATCCAATGGCACGTGGGACCCCACCCCGTCCATGCTCCGAGAGTGGGACAGGACAGTCTTTCATAACTTCTAATTGGAAACCCAGTTCGCAATGTTCTGTTCCTCCGACATATTGGACAGGGAGACTACTCAACGCGCAACTGTGGCCGTGGTCGAGGAGTACGCTATTTTACTTTTCCAATTAGCGTAGGTGTTTAAATGTAGTACTGTCAACTTCAATACATTTAGAGATCCGCTTTTCAAATGACAGTTCACAGGAGACAAGCACGTCTGTGGAAATGTCAGCAGAGGCGTTTCTGATGCGGTCGACCATGCACGGCCCATTAGCACTTGCCGGAACATCCTATCTTTTAAATATCCCCACAAAAAGAAATCCAGTGACGTCAAATTGGGCGGCCTAGTAGGGCATTTAAAAGGGCACCTCTGCCGATCCACCGACCAGTGAAAACATGGTCGAATACCTTTCCTGCTTCAGTTACGTAATGCGCTGGGCAACTGTCATGCTGAGACCACATACGTTGTCGAACATCCTGCAGTAGTACGGTAGCCCCTGTTCCAAAAACGTTCGACATTTGCCCCCATTCAAAGTTTCGTCGATAAAATACGGACCAGTACGTTTGTTCCCTATCATGCCACACCATACCTTAACCCATTCACAAAACACAATCCGGTTACATAAATTGGTGCCATGAAATTCTTGATGCAGTAACACATGGTATGTATGATACTTCTGACGATGGAGTTTTGTGACAGTACTAACTACGGACGTACTGGAACCGCGGAGTAATTGTCGGGCACTTACCCGTGGGCTGTGGTGCTCTGCCGCTAGTACAACTATTTCATTAGCTTCTCCTGTAACACGTTTGCTTTTCTCCTTTCGCCGATCTGTACACTGTCATCAAACATAAAGGTATTGACAACGTTGTAAAAGGACGAACGAGAACGAGCTTTCTCTGGAAAACACTCGACCTACAAGAAAACAGCAACCTCCACATATCTGTTACATTCTGTTAAATCAGGATCATTTCAATTTTTTCTTCTGTGGTTGCAACATTGATCGTCCACTTGCAAGCCTGTTCTCCAAATGTAGGCAGGTATGCAGGCAATAAAAGCTGTACAAGTATTGTAATGTTTATACCCGCTGTCTTTTTCACGTCTGTACTATACGTCAGCTCCGGTCGCTGTGTACTGCCTTTTATGACACGTCGTAGTTCGCTATACGGCCACGGTGGCGCGTCGACTAGACCCCTGTTCGATGTGTCGGAGGAATACAACGTTGCGAATGAGGTTTCCAATTAGAAATAGTGGCCTGTCCTACCGTCGCAGCGTGGAAGTGGGGTCCCACGTTCCATTGAATATTCAAGAGCCATTAAGTAACATGTCGTAAGTTTGTATACCCATCTCAGTTCCTTCGATTACGGTAACATCTGTGGCGAAACGAAGAAAATACTTGAGACAAAGAGTGTGTAGTTTCTGCCATAGAATCGTAATCTGGAAAAAAATGGGGTTTCCGATTGAAGTTTTCAAAGTAGCTCCCCCCCCCTCCAGTGGGGGGGGGGGAGGGGATCTAATGTGATATCATTGGCTATTACCCTCCGAGACAAGAAAATTGGAAATTTTTTTTTTCCATCTGATGCGCAGTTATCTAGATATTTCAGTGTCAGCACTCTCTCTCTCTCTCTCTCTCTCTCTCTCTGTGTGTGTGTGCTCAGGAAGATGAAATAGTGAAGTTTTCACGAAATGCAAACGAGTAGGATCCTGTGACCATTTCAGTCAGTCGGAACTGTGCCAAGTTAAGTCCGCGCTACTCAATCGGAATTATTGTTAACGAATTGCAGTGACATAGCGAATGGAATACGGGAAGGTACATACAAAAAGTTCTGCTCTGTGGTGACGTAGCACTACAGTGAACGCAACGGCTGAAGTAGGCGGGGGCTGCAGAGTTACCTGTTGGGGCGGCGCTTGCTGCTCTGTAATGGCGTTACCGCGATTTGTTACCGGTCGCAGCAAATTGCTAGTTGGTGCGAATTTAGGTAGTGAGTGATTATTGGGCTGCGAATTAATTTCAGGACTCGGCAGCTAAAACGGTTTTTGCCACGCCGGTCGGCGTGATTAACGTCCACCCTGCAGAGCGCGCCATTACCGCTAAATTATGATGGAGCGGAGCTTTGTTACGGCCATAATGAGCCACCGGCAGCCCGTAATCTGGCGGTGACGCGCCGATCCCTGCCCTGCTGTGCTCTCTCGCCACCCCGACGGGGGGCAGCCGGTGTACGAGGTGGGACGCGCGTAGAAGCGACAGCCCCTGCGACGTCTATATTCCTACCCTGGCCCCCTCGCTTCCTGTCTGGCAGCTGGTGTTTGCACTCGTCTCGAGGCCTGCGCGGCTGCGGCGTTGGCGTGACAAATCAGCCAGTCTCCTCTTAAGGATCAGTTCGTTCCGTGCTCCTCGCCGCTACCACTACCTCGCAGCCGATGGATGTCCCAGCGGTGCTTGCTGGAGGAGATTGCACATGTGAAATAAAAGGTTACCAAAAAATTCTGACATCTGGAAAGATAACCACTGTCAGTGGGTGAGGTAGTGGAATGGAGGGGCGTGAGAAGCTATGTTCAGCACTTTCTCTCACCGCTCCCCCGGTTTGGTCGGGAGCTCATCGCGTGCGCACATCTGAAATGTCTTTTTTTTTTTTTTTTTTTTTTTTTTTTTAAGCAATTCCGCGACTACAGGGCTAAGAACTTTTCATGTAAGGTTTACTATCTCTCTTTTTTTATATATATATTTTTTGAATTTGTGGCAAGTTTCTATGGGAGCAAACTGCTGAGGTCATCGGTCCCTAGACTTACATACTACTTAATTTAACTTACACGAACTTATGCTAAGGACAACACACACACTCATGCCCAAGGGAGGACTCGAACCTCCGACGGGGGTTTCTCGTAATAAAAGGTTCCTAATCAGAAGGCTATATTGCTTTGGGTAGAAAATTTCCTATCGACGGGTTCTGCATTGGGGGAAAATCGTCTTGCTGATCTAAAAGGGTCGTACGTCTGAACATATCGAGGCTAGGAGACAGCCTGTTTTTACAGACCCCTAATGAAAGCATGCTGGAGCTGTTGCGGTTTCTCGGGAGAGTGCACGAAGAATTTTATACGAGTACCTGCACTTTCACCACTATAAAGTTATGCTCGTTCACGAACATGAACGAGCAGATAGGCCATCAAGTCATGTGAGATTAAAGGTCTCTCAGACGGTGCTGTACTTTCGTATAGTGACGACGCGCAGTTGCACGTAAGTGGGTGTAGAAACATAAAAAATTTCCGCTACTGGTCTTATGTAACTCCCGAACCCAGCATGAAAGACCACTGAACTCTGCTAAAGTGACCGTTTCTGTGCAATTTAAAGAGAAGGCATTACAGTTGTTGTTTAAACTAAAAAGGAGAGGGTGTTGAGTTGTGCTGTTACGCTGCCATGCTTGATAGTTTCCTACGGATTTAGCTTCAGATCATATGGGTCCTACAAAAAACAGACGCACATACGAGAGACAAACCGATAGTATTTAGGAGCTTCTTCCGACCGACCGTTCATCTTTCGTGGTCGGGCGGTAGCTTGGGTACCGTCACAAACCAGCCTCCCTGCCCCCCCCCCCCACTCCCCCCAACTAAATTTTCGTCCAACAAATTGTGCCGCGCGTGGCGCTGTCGTCGCAACCGCTCGATCGTCATTTTTCTCTGCACCGGCTGCCCCCCCCCCCCCCCCTCCCTCGGAGGTTCGATTCCTCCCTCGGACATGGGTGTGTGTGTGTAGTCCTTAGCGTAACTTAATTTAGGTTAGATTAAGTAGCGAGTAAGACTAGGGACCGATGACCTCAGAACTTTGGTCCCATAGTCTTTACCACAAATTCCCAAATTTTTCTCTGCGCGTGGAATTAAATACTGTTATAATATACACGAGAGAGGTCGAGGCTGATGAAACTTTAATGACACAGTTTACTGAGAAATTACGAAATTACGGTCAGGACAGTGGTGTGCTGACCACATGCCCCTCCATATCAGCCTGTGATCTGAGGATGACACGGCGGCCAGTCGGTATCTTTGGGCCTTCATGGCCTGTTCGGGGGGAGTTTAGTTTAGTTTTGGATATTGAACGAGTGTGTAATGGTTTCATGTGATGCATAGGCAGGTATAAGATATATGTATTATGAATAAAAGTCCGGCAACCTTCTGCGTTTCGGCTTTTGGTTTCTATTTCCATTTCTTTCCTATGAAATCCAAAACCCCAGATACAGATTGATTAGATCATACGAGGTGTGGCTAGAAAAAAACCGGACTAGTACTGGTGAAACAATAAAACGAATGCAATAAGGCTGAAAGTCGCGTGGCCTGTCACGTGACTCTCGCTCCGCCTACTGCTCGAGTTTCATTTGCCTCCTGCACTCAGTCTGCCTGTGGCGTCTGTTTTAAGGGGCTCCGGAAAGGCTCAAAATCATGAAAAGTTCAATTTTTACTCTTTTGCGTTTTCTGAATCTGCAGACTATTACCTTTTAATAGATATATAATTTATTCAATTCCGAAGACTACAACTATTTTTAAATTTTTTTTGAAATGTGTTCTACATGGGCGTGACCCACTGTGGCTCTGTTAAACTGCTGTCAAGTGATGTTATTATTAACGTCAGTGTTCATCAGGTACATTTTAGTGATGTGAGATAAAGTATGTGTTGTGGTTAACCTGTGATGGTTCAATATATATCGCTGGTGTGATTGTCGATTGTTTCATGTTTATTTACTCTGTCGTTATCTCGAAAATATTCGTAATTAATTCTGTTTCTTGAGTCTCTGTTTTGTTGAAGTATAATAATGAGTAAAAGTAAAGTTATTAGAAATCCTCTGAAGGCTTTTAAGAAAAGGAGAAATGTTGGAAAGCCAAAGGTATGTGTTATTACTGTAGACAATAAAGACGATAACCAAGTGAGTGAACCTAACCTCTCAAGTACACCTGCCCATAGCAGTCAAAGTGAGAAAAAAAATACTTCACAAAAGAAGCTTCGTTCAATGAGTGAAAACTATGAATGTTTTACGGGCGAATCGGATGTGAATGAAATATATGATATGTCGGTTCTCAAAGGAATTTTTTCAAACTGTGTAAGATGTATTCATTGTAGTGAAGTTGGTCTGGAACTCTCCATAATAAAGCACGTAGGACTTGCTAGTGAAATACAACTGAAATGTGATAAGTGTTCATACATGACCACCTTTTGGAACAGTGTTGCAGTAACTGCAACTGAAGAAAATGGTAGCAAAATCTACGAACACAACAACGAGCGATGCTTGCTTTAGACAAGGAATGCCTTCGGGCTGCAGACAGGGCTGTAAAGAGTCTAGAAATACAAACAAGAGTAAACAGGAGAAGGAACAAGAGGAAGCTGGAGGAGGAGTTTGCAGAGGATGAAGATAATCCATCCTATGGACCTGGAATGCACTAAAAAGTTAATCCAATCTTTGTCGCTCGATTCCCAAAACTTTTATTTTCTCATACTAATTACATGTTTTCTAAGGATCTTCCAAACATATTTGTTTCAAACTTTCAGTAAATGTTACACAGTACCTTCTGCATAATTTAACACAGCCTCTTTCCAAAAAACTGTATATTTTTGAATATATAAATAAAAAATTGCAAAAAAATGTTGTGAATTTTCATTACAATTGAAAAAAAATCATCTTTAATAACTGAACTAAAATTTTGTAAAATCTCTGTGTTAAGTTGTATCCCATATTCCAATAAATAATCTGTAAAAAGTTCAACTTCCTACCTCAAATACTTTGTGAGGAAAGATGTAATTTATAAGCGTTATTTTAACATTGCAAGTATAGGGCGTTCCGGAGCCCCTTAAGTAGTTGACGTTTTGTCTGTGCGTCGGAAAATGTTGAGTGTACAGAAAGAACAGCGTGTTAACGTCAAATTTTGTTTCAAACTAGGAAAATCTGCAAGTGAAACGTTTGTAATGTTACAACAAGTGTACGGCGATGATTGTTTATCGCGAACACAAGTGTTTGAGTGGTTTAAACGATTTAAAGATGGCCGCGAAGACACCAGTGATGACACTCGCACTGGCAGACCATTGTCAGCAAAAACTGATGCAAACATTGAAAAAATCGGTAAACTTGTTCGACAAGATCGCCGTTTAACAATCAGAGCAGTGTCTGAGTTAACAGGAGTTGACAAGGAAAGTGTTAGGCACATTCTTCATGAAAGTTTCAACATGAACAAAGTGTGTTCAAAAATGGTTCCAAAGTGTCTCACAATTGAACAGAAGGAACGCCGAAGAATGATTTGTTCTGACATCCTGGAAAACATTGAAAGTGATCCCACCTTCTTACAAAATGTTATTACTTGCGATGAATCGTGGTTTTTTACTTACGATCCCGAAACGAAACGCCAATCGGTGCATTGGAAAACTCCTGGTTCTCCACGACAAAAAAAAGCACGAATGTCAAAATCGAAATTCAAGGCAATGATGATTGTTTTTTTTGACATCAAAGGGATTGTGCACATTGATTGGGTACCAGAGGGACAAACAGTGATTCAGCATTACTACATTAGCGTCCTGGCTACCCTACGTGAGCGAGTACGGAGAAAGCGGAACGATTTGTGGAGAAAAGAGTCATGGATCCTTCACCAAGACAGTGCCCCAGCTCACAGTGCGTTGTCAGTGAAGACGTTTTTGGCAAAACACAACATTCCCATCTTAGATCATCCACCCTACTCACCTGATTTGGCCCCCTGTGACTTTTTTCTTTTCCCTAAAGTCAAGTCAGCTTTGAAAGGAACTAGATTTGAGACTGTTGAAGCAGTAAAAGAAAAAGCGACGGAAGTAATGTATGGACTTACCGAAAATGATCTGCAGCATTGCTGTGAACAGTGGAAAATTCGTATGGAGCGGTGTAGAGACGGAGGAGGAGAGTACATTGAAGGAGATAACATGAAATTGTAAATAATTGTAAATAAATGTTTTTTTCCAGCATCAGTCCGGTTTTTTTTCTAGCCGCACCTCGTATATGCCATTTCCATTACGGCAGTAAAACTTAAAAACCGAAATGCAGACAGTCAATGGACTTTCATTTATACAATATACTTGGTTCATTGTGAAAAGTGTTGAAAAATCCAGTCTATATCCAAGCCTTCTACTATAGTGAGCAAAGTGTTGGTTACTGTTTAACAGCTGCTAAGTGCTTAATCTCTTATGTATCTCCTCTATTATTTATTCGATGATATCCACTACCACCATCTGTAGTCTTTCGTCCTCTAATTTGAAATGAGTTTCTTAAACTTACAGCGGCGTTTTGTATGCCAACTCATAACTACATTAATAAAGTCTAGATTAAAACTTTTTTTGCGTTTATTTTCCTTTAAGATTGTGTATTTCCACAGTAAATTATAAATCACGCTGCAAGTTCCAAGAATCATTTTAGATGACAATTGTGAGGATACAAATTCACTGAATATGAGGTACTCTTAAATTTTGTCAATGGCTAGAAACCGTAATATGGCTAGCACACTCCCACATAACCGTATTCCATTACGTCAGATGTTATTTGATGACGTTCAGAAGCTCAGAAATGCATGTTCCGTCCATTCGTAGATAGTTACGAAAAATATCGGCTTTCAGCTTCTTACGTAACAGAGCGTGGTCGGATTTCTTTCTTTGTATTAGACACTTCTTTTCCCACAACTTTATCTCGAATTTTTTTTGGCCTCGTCGTCTCTTAAACAGACAAGACAAATCTCAGTTGTTGTTTCTGTGTAAAACCAAGCGGCATCTCGTAGAACATTACCTGAATGAACGTGAGATAAACAAATGCGTAGAACGTAACCTCAGTGAACGTGAGGTAAACAAATTACAACAGGGCGGCTGTGTAATCGTTGAATGCAGTCGGTGGAGACGTGTTTAGCCGTGGTTGACTAGTTGATTTGGGGGATGGGACCAAACAGCAAGGTCATCGGTCCGATGGGGTTATGGAAGGATGGGGAAGGAAGTAAGCACTGCTCTTTCAAAGGAACCATCCCAGCATTTGCCTCGAGCAATTTAGGAAAATCATGGAGAACCTAAGTCAGTACGGCCAGACGCGGGGTTGAACCGTCGTCCTCCTGAATGTGGGTCCAGTGTGCTAACCAATGCGTACCTCGCTCGGTTTGTAAGTGTGTACGGCCCTTTAGGGATGGATAACCATGATGTGCGGTTCCAAAAAGATGGGGCAACAGTGCACACCGCTGAGACATCAATAAGGGTGTTCAGGGACGTTTCCGTGCAAAACGTCGTTACGCAGGAATATTGCTTTGCTCTCACCTCAGTTCAGACCTCGTTCTACGTGGTAATTTTCTTTGTAGTCCCCACGCTCTTGCCGATCTTAAGACAGAAATTCATGTGGAAGTAGCAGCTATCCCACAGCCCATGACAAGTCGGGTGATGACAGATTTCTGACATTGTCCTGAAATTTGTGTTGCTCGCATTGGACAACAGTCACCAGGCATAATTTTCAAAACAATGTCATTACAAACTTTCTCATGGCCAACGCATGTGTTTGATAAACAAGTTTCGCTCTTCGATTCTTTTTGATGTATTATCATTTGAAATGTGGGAGGCTTTTTGGGTCAACCTTTATCATCCCTTAATGGCGAAGAGTCTACCTCGATAGCTGAACGAAGAATGTGTTTGCTACCAAAAACGTACCATTCTGAACAGTTGTACTCCCATCTATTTTTCCTTCTTTGGCGAATCGAAAAGCAGTGCAGTCTGCCACGTAAGCACAACTGAGGAACTACGTGAAAGAAACCTATAGTCTCCAAATGAATGATAAACTGTATGCGAACGATAATTTTTCCTAAGAGGCGTACTCTCTTTAACCTACTGTTTATGATTTATCCAGGCGAGACTGTAACATCCACACATCCAGATCGCTTAAATCGAACTGACTGTGCTCCGCAGAATGGTAATCGGTTCCAAATTATGGCCAAAAAGAGTCGGGAGAAGTGACTATCTGTTACCAAACTATCCAACTTGCAATATAATAATACGTGAATTTATTTTGATGAAATCTAATGCAAAATACAATGAGTCCGAACAGTAAATACGCTCACCATACGAAAAAAATCAGTTGTATCAATAGCGGCTTACATAATTTGACGCTACGTACGAACATAGGATTACGACAGTATGTTACGTATACGTCGCAATAACTACTCTGATTGAAAAATAAGTTACTTAGTGCTTCGATATAAAAATTACACGTTCTGTTAAAGTTCGTGAAAGGCTAGCGTTTTAATATATACTGTAATTGCCACGACTCAAATAACACATGCACGACAACGCATACGCGTCGTGTATATTAATGCTTACCTGTACAGGTTTTTTATACCTATCATGTCCACAACAATATTGCTCTCAAAACGGCGATTCGACGTCGAATACCACATGCTACGCCATAACAAGGTCCATTCAGTACAAACACAGCTATACATAAAAGCGTTAAATAAATCTGAAACACTTGTTTGTAGAAAAATGAATTAAGATTACCCAACGGACACTATTACTAGCTGATTCTTAAGACTAAAGGCCTTTAGTATGTATTTGAATTGCTGATCCAGTTTAATGAGGAAAAAGTTTACGTTCAATTACTATAAAATTCATCAACATTGTAAACAAATTTAGTGACTCGTTTCGATTATCATTTCTCGGGTTATTTAATTAATCCAGTGACACTCAGTGTAAACAGGAATAGTTATAGGCCTAGTGTCGTATCCCATTAGGCTAATCTCTGATACTACGTTAATACATTTACAATAACAAACCTATAGTACGTGATTTAACTGTAGCATGTATTAGGATTACCTTGTACATGCTAATCAGCCAAAACGAAATTTCTTACGAGCTGTAGACTTTTTGATACGGTGGCGTCGGACGATGAACGTCTTCAACAAACCAACGGGCTGCCGTGTACACACTTCCGATCTTCGCGAAACGGCGCACGATAATTCTGTCCGGAATTCTTGTCTTCCGGCTGCCGACCCGGTGTTGCCCACGGAGTTGCCTTACAACGCAAATACTGACTGACTTGCAGTTATTCCAGAACACTTCGCACCCACTGGTGAATACCACTTGACTCCATGCTATTTCTGCTAGAACAACCACGGGAGACCGATGGAATACTTTATGTCTCGCATAGCCATTTTGCTTCGTTTACAAGTAACTGTGGAAGAACAAGCACTCCAAATACCTTTACTTTACATTTATGTGCCCTAAAAAGGTCCCTGTGTATGCAAATACTTATGCAATGCAGATATTCGGAGTACAGCATAAGCTAAAAACCAAAACCAGTGTTTCAGCTTTTTATAAGTATATTATTCATACACCGGTACACTACAAATTTCAGTATGTGAGGAAAAAAAATCTTTAATAAATGTGCTTCAAATGGTTCAAATCGCTCTGAGCACTATGGGACTTAACTTCTGAGGTCATCAGTCCCCTAGAACTTAGAACTACTTAAACCTATCTAACCTAAGGACATCACACACATCCATGCCCGAGGCAGGATTCGAACCTGCGACCGTAGGGGTCGCGCGGTTCCAGACTGTAGCGCCTAGAATCGCTCGGCCACTGCGGCCGGCTAATAAATGTGGAGTTGGTGTTGAAGACGTGGATTCATCATAAGATATCGATATCAGTCTTAGAATGAATAACAACAGTTGTCAATTACACAAAAACTGCAATAATTTTTGAGAACATTTGTCATGGAGAACAGCAGTCTGGCAAAAAGTACTTTAAAATGGACAGACACAGTCTCGACCGCAAAAACATTTATTCTGATGATAACTGGTTTCGGTTCCAGGAACGAGTTACAACCTCGCTCTATTCACAGCCACCGCCTACCATCGTGTTATGGGGCTCTGAGGATGGTAAAAACTGACCGAACCCGGTTATCATCAAAATAAATGTTTTTGAGGTCGAGACAGTTTGTCCGCTTTTTAAAACCACAACGTTTGAATAAATTTACAACATGTCAACAAATAGCGTAAATGACTTTCCATCTATGTGATTCATGGCTGAATTTCTTCTACAACATGTTGCGCAACGTATTATTAATTCGTCAAATGTTTCTATATTTTTTCTATTCAATTACAGATGAGATAGCATATATGACCCATAACACTTAAAGAAGACGACTTTGCCACTGCTGACGACATTTTACAGGCGCGCTATTTGCTGCGCGAGACGTTCTCTAGTTGGAGAGTACGCACTGACACCGTGATTATCGGAGATGACGGAAATCACTTCGCGCTCTAATCACGAAATGAGCACATGTTCGTCCCCGCTCCTATCCAAGTCATAACGGCTTACCCCTTTCCTACGTCATTCCACAGTGGCGTCTTTTAAGGAACTCGCCAAAAATGTAATTTGTTTTCAATAATAATCATAGTTTCTTATTGGTGGCAGTTTTAAAGTTTGATTAATATTTTCCAACAAATGGCTTCAGCTTGTGTCAAAAAATAATTTTACAATTTTCAACATAGGATTAAACGGTTGCACATAAACGATGGGTACAATGACCTAGTTTTCGACTCCTACTAGGGGTGTCTTCATCAGAATGAAATGTTGCTAAATCGAAAAATTAAGTTGCTAAACATCAATAGTCAGAAATTGGAGCAGCCATGCTCACGTCAATAGTAAAAGTTTAGCATAGCTGCTCCAAAATCTGATTATTGCTTTTTAGCAATGTAAGTTTACGATTTAACAGTGTTTCATTCTGATGAAGACACCCCTACTAGTTGTCGAAAAGTGCGCGTCATTTATGACGGCGGCCGAGTTTAGGTTCGTTCTGCGCATCTGGCGTCACAAAACACAGTCAGCCAATAAACAGAGAACGACGTTGCCAGAGCTCGACTGCAGTGCAGAGCACGGACTAGTGTCTTCAGCTTTAGAAACGTTCAGTCATAAGTAAAGTAATTGAACAAAAGCAATGTCTTGATAGCAGACTTTCTTTTATAGAAAGTTTGGAAAAAACATTCTTTATACCAGTCGCTTCATATTCTATTAATTAATTAAACCAAACAAGCAATAAGCCTCCTAATTCAGGCGATAGCAAGAAAAAGTGTTTGTATCATTCTCACTAACCGCTTTTTCGCAATAAAGAACAGCGGTACTTGTTATTTCCTATTTTACTTCGATGAAACGTGAATAATTCATAGTCATACCAACAGTGTTCGTCGGTATTTTGCGTGCTATTTTAAAGTCCTCTGGGAGATGCTGTTAGTGACGAGCTGTGTTAGTGTAATGGTTAAAGTGTATTGCTGCTAAGGGAAAGGTTCTGAGTTCAAACTTTCTTCGATGCTTAATATTTTCTTTATTTAAAAACAGTATCGAAGTGTCTTACTTCATGAATTTTATTCGTTTGAATGTAATTTTTTGAAATTTCTAGAGACAACTAAAGTCGACCATATGGAAAGTATACGCTATGGACTTTTACCACGGCAAACTCTCCAAAATATCGTGCAATGGTTTACTACATCTAATGCTGCACAATAACTGCGTTTAACATCGAAACAAAATTAAGTCATTTATGGGGGGAAGGTATCAGTCAAGAAGATCTGTAAAAATCAAATTTTTGGGCCAAATAGTTTTTATGAAATCGAATGATAAAGTGTGTCAAAGCAGTCGAAGCACCATGTGTCTGCACAGGCGAGCAATGCAATGATGACAAAATCGCGCACATCGCGGAATGCGGGGAGCACGTCTCTGTAGCAGCGAAAGGGTTAATGCGGCCGTGGTGGCTTTACTTCATAAACTGCGCGCTCCCCCTAAACGTTAAGTTTGCGAACTATACTATGGCGCTGCTTTTCTTGGCGCGTACATCTGGCAACGCAGCAATGTCCCGCGTCTGGGCGGGCATCCGCGAACCGCCAAGATAAAAGAATTGAACTATAGTATACGGTTGCTGAGTAACAGCCATGTTCAAAACTGTAATTTTACAACAGATACTAGAAAGGAATCGGGATGAAGTGCTAAAAATATTAATATAATGTTATTTTGCCAACGACCTTGCCGCAGTGGTAACACCGGTTCCCGTCAGATCACCGAAGTTAAGCACCGTTGTGCTGGACTAGCACTTGGGTGGATGACCATCCAATCTGCCGAGCGCTGTTAGCAAGCAGGGTGCACTCAGCCCTTGTGAGGCAAACTGAGGAGCTACTTGATTGAGAAGTAGCTGCTCCGGTCTTGTAAACTGACAACGGCCGGGAGAGCGGTGTGCTGGCCACATGCTCCTCCATATCCACATCCAGCGCTGCCTGCGGTTTGAGACGGCGGCCGGTCGTCGGTACCGTTGAGCCTTCTTGGCCCGTTCGGGTGGAGCTTAGTTTTAGGTTAATAATGTTATTTTAGAAGCTGTGCTCCCGAGTAGTAATGCTATGTTCCAGCACATAATTCCAGTTTCTACCGCTAGTCAGCTAAAACTGCATGTATAAGTAACACAGACAATTCTGATGTGGCGATGTTTAATTTGAAAGTCCATTGTGCTTGCAGAGTGTGAGAAGTCTGACGTATAACAGAAATTTATTTTGTTAGAATTTTCGATGAGGTTTTACATTTTACGATAGGCATGCAAGCTATATGTATTTTGATATGTTATACAGATAATCACGAAGCGAAAATATTTGGTTTGGAGGTCCACGGAGCCTGCATGTGTGGTATCGCTATCAAGCTTTTGCGCTAATTGAGTGTTGCTTAACACAAACGTTTTTTTTATCAGTAGTGCCAATACGCAAGATAAATGCATCTTAAAAGTGATAGAGATGGTTTAGATGACGTAGTATCCAATTTGAAGCTTCAGTGTGTTTGCGAAGGATGTGAAGTCTTACAAACAATACAATAAATGGTAAATAACTTTGTCGACGGTTTTTGTTTTCGAGATAATCTGCTCTGTCATCGTCTTTGAAGATGTTACGTCTCTTTCACCATCTTTGGTTGCCTTGTGAGTGCTTAAAACTAAGCACGTCGTTCTTCATAATGAAACATCTTCTTCCTTGCTAAAATTGAAGTGATACTATAACCCTTCCACCTCTCCGGCTTTTAATATTGGTAATTTTCGCCTCACAAACATTAGTATGCGATCAATAGTAAATGCCTGATGGCCTGAAGTTATCAAACAATTGTAATGCAAAAGAAATGAACCGTCGCTTAGCAGCGACAGAATCTAGTATTCTTTATCTTTGACGCTCCTGCGTGGCAGCTGTAACGATAGAAAAAGAATTCTGCTATTTCAAGACAAATGAGGCCTTGAGCGCTTCATCTTTTATTGATTCTATTCCATGAAAGGCGTTCCGCAATCTGTGTTTTATAATTTGTGGAAAATATTCTGTAAATGTGCACATTGTCTTCTCAATTATGTAATTAATTACGAGCAGGCACCACCAAGAGGACATTAATCTCAAGTACTGCCTGTTATGTGCTAAGCTTTTGTTAATACACACCTCCTATTTTAACTGTAATATAAAAAGGTACATAGCATTAAAAAAGCGTTTGTTATATATGAAGTGTGCTTATTTAGACAAATTATCCCTAAGTATCTCCATCTCCTCATTACTTGAATGTTAATCATTTTGCATCAGTTTATCTCCAGAACTTACGATCACGCTGATGGACGGAACGCAGCATTGAGGCAGGAGGAACATTATCGTTTTCCTATCATTTCTGAATCAATCCTTTTTAATTGTGTAGTATTGTTTTTCTTTTAAAGTCAGTAAATCTTTTGGTCCCTTAGTGTCGATCCGGGTATGACTGATTGTGGTCATGAAAAGGCGTGGAAATGATAATGTTGCTTCCTACCAATATCAAACAAATTCATCTGCTGATCTATGTCCAAAGAATGTCAGCAATTTAAAAAATATTTATTAGGTGAAATAATCATTACAGTGACTTGTTACGATAAGACAGTACGATCAGTCTCTGATCGTGTTGTCAACTTACACACAAAATTTCATTATATCTTCAACACTATATTTTTTATAACACAACAGGCTAATTAGGCTTTCCTATATGACCGTGTACATAAAGCCCCTATTCTGTCGGAAAAAGACATGTACTCCGAAGAATAATGCAAACCTTAGAGAAGTAAATGAAATTATAACCGAATCGCCACTGCTCAGTACTTTAGCAAGGACGATTATTAACAAAGTTCGGTTAACTTCATATATTTCTATTATGTAAACTGATTTTAATTAACAACAGTTAGTGGAAAATTTGGAAAAAAGTTTTTCAAGGAATGTCATTAAAGAAAATTACCTACGGCATCCAGTTCCTCAATGGAACAAGAATTCTTTCTTTATTCATGTCAGAGGTATATTAAAATAAACACATATACAATACATACAAAGAAAAGTATACACTCTTCGCCCGGAAGTGGGCAACTTTGATAGCATTGGGTGCTGCAGACGTTAAGCCATTCATGCTACACCTGGCTGGGAATGAGTTACATTTGCAGAGATGCCGGGTTGTCTGCAGTTCACCTCATTCGCACAGTGATGTGTTGGCAGTTCGCAGTTGGAAGTTCCATTTAAGGAGATTGTCCCTCGATCTTGCAACTTCGGTCTGTAGTCTGTTCAAGGACTTCGGACTTCCAGATGACCCACTTCTCCATGTGTCCAGTCGGCAGGGATTCTTGTGGTGTCATCCAGTTTGACAGGTCTTGGCATCTTTCTTTCCACTTTGGTGAGTTGGGTAGCCACCGTTGATCCTTCTAAGGGCTGTGAGGTTGTTACGAAACTCTTACTGGACTTCAGTGTTGGTTTGGCAGGTTGATGTCCAAAGAGTAGATGTGAGGTCACTGTATTTGATTTATGCCTCCCGATGTTAGCGGCGACCTCTCTTCTGAAGTCACATGGAGCAATCCCAGCGAGGCATTGAACTTTGTCCATGGGGGTTGGCCTTAGGCAGCCTGTAACAATCCTACAACTGTCATTTAAGGCTACATCAATCAGCTTTGCATGTTCTGAAATGTTCCACACTGGGCTAGCATACTCTCCTGCAGAAAAGCATAAGGCAAGAGCTGTTGTTCTTAATGTTTGTGGTTGTGTACCCCAGTTCCATCCCGCCAGTTTCCGAAGAAGGCAGTTTCTGGAGGATACTTTCTGCTTCAGCTTCAGACAATATTCCTTGTAGGTTAGTGTACGGTCGAGAGTGGCACCCAAATGCCTAGTGTGGGAACAATATTCTAGTGCAACTCCATTCCATAATATTTTCTGTCAGCTTGTTTATGTTTCAGATGGAATGAACACACTTGCGTTTTCTTAGGATTGGGGCGAGTTGATTCTTTTCATAGTAAGTACCAAGCTGTTGTAGACCGTGGGTAAGCAGTATCTATACATCTTCAAACCGATTACCCTGGGCGGCAAGAGCAAGGTCATCAGCATACATAAAGCTTTTGCATCCTTGAGGCTGTGGTTGATCGCTAGTGTACACATTAAATGAAATACGTGACAGTACACTTCTTTGAGGGAGACCGTTCTTTTGAATGCTCCATCGGCTGTGTTTCCCTAGGAAGTCCACTAAAAAACGCCGATTCTGTAGGAGTGTTGCAATTATCCTCGTCAAGAATAATTAAATTGAAATTGAACTTTAAAGTCGTAAGCAACCATACCTAAGAATAGTTATTGGCGTCATAACGTAGGAACAGTACCGAACTCACACTTTCAAGTACATCACACATCACATGTCACAGTAATCAAATAATAATCAAATGGCAAACACATGAAACATATTATATTAATTTTCAAAGTTCAATTAAAGTAAGATTGTTTACACGCTGTTGACAGAAACTTTTTGGTACGTTACTCACCGTAATACTGACTGTCGTAATTGTAACAAGCAGAAAGATTGTTTGAATTTACTCATTGGTAAGGACTGTCATTTACCTAGCAGTTACTCTGATATTTCTTTGTAATAAAAGTTATAAATTACGCCACAAGCTATAAATTAGAATTATGATTTGACAATGAAATTCAGTGTCCAAGTTATGTAAAATTTTACTACCAATTTTTTATTATAAAAGTTACTCTATTTTTAGCAAATCAATTGTTACTGGCTTTTGCATCATTCTATTTCTGACATTGGTACTTCAACCAAAGATTTCATTGTTCAAAAGTTGGAAAAATTATGTTTTGATAATCTAATAAATTAATGTCCACTTCATTTTCAGTTCATTTTCTGATTATCTCGGTTCATACAAACGGATGGGAGGGACACTGCTTGGATAATGACGTAGGAAAATGATTTACGTGACAATATGCACGAAAACAATGCTATTCAAACAATAAAATTCCAACTACGCTTGTCAGTCTGTTACACTTCTTACTACACTTCGTGATGCCGTTGGCTTGACGAGTGGCTTCATTTAGCGGTAAATAGGGAACAGGTTGATCTTCTTGCCCTATCATAGCCAATGACGAGGGCCCACTGTACTCTTGACGTTATGTGAATTACTCTTGCTGCAGTTGTACTGTGCCCAATAAATGCCATAGCTTGCCCACATTAAACATCCGTCGAAACAACCATTTCAGTTTTCACTGCTCCGCACTTCGGAAATAGACTTTTTGTCCCCGCATTTTTGCATAGCCACACTAGCGAATACACACAACCAACGACACCAACCGTCTCCTCGCGACTTTTAACTGCTACATTTTTGGCGCGCTCGCACTCTCAGCGATAATGCATTTACAGTTTATTACACACTTTGACAATATATTTTCCCTGACATAGGCCAGCGTGTCTACTTGCAAAATGTTAACATTCCATGCATATTCTCTTTCGTAAATAACAAATAGCATTTGTAACTTGACAACATATTTACAAGAATTATGTTCAGCACAACTAATAAAGCAGACTTCGCAAAACACGTGGAAAATGTATGATCATCCACATAGTTCATCCTTTCCTAAATTCGTGTTGTGTGGTGGTATTTGGTTCGATGTTGGTGTACTGGATTACAGTTTTTTAGCGTGCCATAATTCCTATTGCAGCAGTTTTCTCAATCATTTACAATAATTGGAATCGATTGTATTTTTCGTAGGGATCGATAGTCTTCGCCCACTTCCAAACTGGTGATGTAAAAGTTAGGTGATTACAGTATACATCGTCCGACTGAATGACTTAACATACTTAGTAGTTCTAAGTTCTAGGGGACTGATGACCTCAGAAGTTAAGTCCCATAGTGCTCAGAGTCATTTGAACCATTTGTTAAGTTTCTCGATATTCTCATTTCTACTACTTCTCATTATCTTCGTCTTTCTTCGATTTACTCTCAACCCATACTCTGTACTCATTAGACTGTTCATTCCGCTCAGCAGATCATGTAATTCTTATTCACTTTCACTCGAGATAGGAATGTCACCAGCGAATCGTATCATTGATATCCTTTCACCCTGAATTTTAATTCCACTTCTGAATCTTTCTTTTATTTACATCATTGCTTCCTCGATGTACAGATTGAACAGGAGGGGCGAAAGGCTAAATCTTTGTCTTATACCCTTTTTAATAGGAGCACTTCGTTCTTGGTCGCTCACTCTTATTTTGCCCTCTTGGCTGTTGTACATATTGTATATTATCCGTCTCTCACTATAACTCACCCCTACTTTTTTCAGAATTTCGAACATGTTGCACCATTTTACACTGTCAAACGCTTTTTCGAAGTCGACAAATCCTACGAACGTGTCTTGATTTTTCTTTAGTCTTACCTCCATTATTAACCGCAACGTCAGAATTGCCTCTCTCGTGACTTTACATCTACATCTACATTTATACATGATATTGTTGTAACGTAAACATTACACTTTCATGCATTACTGACGCATTTTCCGAACGTTTTAGAATACTGTGACATTTGACAAGCTTCACAGACGTAGGATAAAACTAATTTGAGGCTCTGGTGTGTCCTAAACCGAATATGGTATTCAGATCGAAATTTGAATGGTGTCATGTGTTGGAGAAGACAAGCAACAGGAGCTGAAACCGTTAGTTGATTTTATTTCATACTTTTTAAGTCTTTTGAAATAGTATATAAATGGAAAGCTTGACAACTACATAGTGAATCGTTAATTACATTACATAAGCAGACGTCGGTTTTTAACTATTTATGGATGTTTTATATTCATTCTGATATTCTGTTAGGGAATTTACCTACCTTCTTAGCTGGCCACATGTGTTTAGGCTTGAAAATTGCGTTGAGTTCTTACTTAAGAGTCCACAATAATGTTGCTGACAATAATTAGACGAAAAAATTGCGTCGTTTGCATTTTGCAGACTTGGAAAGTGTGGCATTTCACAGGCACCACTGATGTGAAAAATCATCAATTTGCGGCTCTATGGTGTTATATATCAAGCGTGGTACATAGACAGAACTTTTAACATTTTTTACCGGTAAGCAACTGGGACATAAATCAGCAGTTGATTTTATTTCTCACTTTTCAGGGTCTGAGCAGTAGTATTTGAAGTAGAACCGACTTTAGTCATCTATATATTACTAATTCAATAATAACACTGGATGAGTAAAGGTTGATTTTTAACTATTTTTGGAGGGTATGTTATACACTTGTTCCAATGTCTCATTGTGAATAATATATTGCTTCCAAAGAAATTTAGCAATGTGACTGGTGAGGCAGTTTATGAAAGATTCTTTGCAGTCGGTAATGACAACACAGTCGACAAAATTTTCGTCATTTTACAGAAGTCATACTCTTTTTTAAGTATCTGACTTGCTTTTTTAAATGTATAAGTAATTCAGGTCATTCGGATACCTCTGAGAACAACCAAGATGGGCATCACTGTAATTGCCCCATTTAATTTTAATGCTGGCTAAAATAGAAAGTTCTGATTCGAGTAGGGCTGAGGAAGGTTCAAAAAATGGTTCAAATGGCTCTAAGCACTATGCGACTTAACTTCTGAGGTCATCAGTCGCCTAGAATTTAGAACTAATTAAACCTAACTAATCTAAGGACATCACACACATCCATGCCCGAGGCAGGATTCGAACCTGCGACCGTAGCGGTCGCTCGGTTCAAGACTGTAGCGCGTAGAACCGCACGGAAACAACGGTCGGCGCTGAGGAAGGGAGTAGTACATGATGCAGTGTGTGTTTTTCGCAATTTTACATTAATATCATGGAAATAGTGCTACTTGGTGCTATTTGTACACGTCATTTTAATGCTCCACTCTGATGGGCTAAAGAGTGGAGTGGAAGCACGAGGCAGTATAAAGCACACCTGAACTGTTTCCCCAGCTTGGATTTTTTGATTGAGTTATGATAGGAGGAGAGGATGGAAGAGGGAGATGGCCTTTAATTCCCTGTTAACACAGTTGGGCTAGTTCCCCCGTTTTGGAGTTTTTGGTTGGCCGTTTCACTTTTAATTCTGTACTACAACTGGCTGGAGAAATGGGATGAGACGGGTTGGAGGAGGAGGGAGGGATAGCGACAGTGGTCTACAGAGCAAAAGGAGTTACCTTTTTCGTGATAATTTTGAAATTTCCCAACAACACCATCTTCGATTGTTTGAATATCCCGAATTTTTTGAGTTTTTACAATCTACGGCCTCGAATTTTTAAATACCCATGTCCAGTTTTTAAATTACTCTCAATTTTATACACAGGGTCTATATTGAATGTCCCACCATTGTTTTTTAATTTCCCGCTCTCAATCATCTTCGATATTTGTATTTCCCGCCGAAAGCATCTGCAGTGCCGCGACTGTGTTAACGACTAGCGGTAGAAACCGTAACTATGCAATGGAACATACATGGCTGTGCTACTCACCTGGTTGCTAATTTGAGTTCGTATTGGAATATATCAATACGCAAAAGATGTAATATGGAATTCGTCTTTTCATAGTGAAGTGCAATCAGAACTTCCCTTTCGGTTCTTGAAAAGCCATTCACTCTCACAGCACAATACTTACAATTGCAGACTGAAATTTCCCTAACATGAATGTCAGGTTGGGATCATACCGTCACAGTACTGGTTTTGGCAATGTAGTACTTTCTTATACTATTAATGGGTGAATAAGGGGTCAAACTTGAGGTGATGATTCGTGATACGAGAAGGAAGAAAAAATGTGTATCAAAATATGCCTGGAAATGCAATACAGCAGTTAGTACTGCTACAATACATTACACATTATATGTCGTACCGTTTTACCATGCTAAAAAATACATTTGATGAGAGCACCATTGGATGGAATGAAAATGTTCATTTCACTCTTTTGAATGTTCCACACTGTAGCTGAATATCATCACAGGTTACATGTTCATGCTGTTCAGGGATCGGCTACTGGTTCAGCGCTCACAACTAGTTTCAGATGCACCACCAAGTGAACGTCAAGGGGCTTTAAGTCGGACGATCGAGGCGGCCTGATTCTAGGGCATCCGCGATTTATCCATTTCATCGTTAGTATAGTAGTATGGTATTCTGCCTTACGGCAGGTCTTGTAATGGGTTATGCCTCATCCACTTTTGTCTACCCAAAGGCGGTCTTTTCATTTATGAATATTTGTCTCCTTTTATATTGTTCAGTATTTGATATCTTCTTTTTCCTCTTCCCCTTTTTTCCTCCACCATTCCTTCTATTCCGTTCTTCAATAAACAGTCCCTCCTTAAACAATGCCCAATACAGTTCCATTTTCTCTTTCTGATAACTTTCAGCATGTTTCTTTCATCTCCAACTCTTCTTAAGACTTCTTCATTCCTTACTCAGTCTTCCCATTTCACTTTTTCCATTCTCTTCCATATTCACATCTCTAGTGTCTCCTGTCTTCTGTCATCTTCCTTCCTCAGTGTCCAGATCTCCGCACCATACAGTGCAATGCTCCAGATGTAACATTTGGCAAGTCTTTTCCCCAAATCTTTGTTTAGTGGTCCACAAAGCAATTTCTATTTCCTCTTGAATCCTTCTTTTGCCACTGCAATTCTTTTCCTAATTTATGTTGAGCAATACATATCATCCATTATTACACTTCTCAAGTAATTGAAGTTATTCACTTGCTCTATTTCCCCTCCCCCTATTTTCATACGGCATTTTTGCCCCTTTCCTCTAACATCGTTAAGACGTTATTGAATTACTGAACAGCGATACACAAGTGGGTTGATGCTCTATCATGCATCAACCAAATACCTGTCGTGTTATTGAAGGCAGATTCTGCAACAAAAAGAGCAGAGTGTTCTGCAGGAATTTCGAATGCGTGCGTCAGTTACGGCGTCACGGCGAAACAAGTAATTCGAAGTTGAAGGTCACGAATAATCCCTGCTAAAACCTTGATGCTAAAGCGGTGCAGAAGCGACGATTCGAACTTTCCACTATGATTTTCTGTAACCCACAGATGTGTAGATTTGAGATTCCAAAGGCCGCTTCAGCTGTGAATGTACTGTGGACAGAAAGCCACTAGTGGCGGTGGTTTGATACAACAACCAGTGAAAAATCTTCTATCATGGGGGTAAAATCCACTGCGGATAGGCCCTTTGATTTACTTTATGCTGACAAGCCACGTAGCTGGAGCTTGTGCTAGTGTTCGTCTTAACAGTGTGTAGAACGAGTTGTTCTAGAGCTCGTATACGAAGATCCCACTGGCGTCCAGGTTGTTCAAAACTCTGAAACTAATCACGTTCACACAAATTCCGAAAAGTGGATGCAAAAATTTTGTGAGTTGAGTGGTGCTGTCCATCAGTGTAAGCGGCTCCGTAAATTCGCGTGGCCTCACGACTGTTTCCACGTGCTTGACCGTGGACGAAAACCATCTCAGCTTACGTCCGAAAAGTCATTGTGCTTCGACGTAACTGAAATCATGCAACAGAAACACAGAGAATAATGCTGCTCATCAGTGCCATCTACGACGGCAAATACTCGATAGTTAAATGATGAATTAATATCATGTGCGCGACCGCTACTGTCGCAGGTTCGAATCCTGCCTCGGGCATGGATGTGTGTGATATCCTTAGGTAAGTTAGGTTTAAGTAGTTCTAAGTTCTAGGGGACTGATGACCTCAGTTGTTAAGTCCCATAGTCCTCAGAGCCATTTGAACCATTTGAATATTATGTAGTATATAATGTAAAGGACCAGTACACAACTGCATTATTTCACTAAGTGTCCACTTCCGAACATATTTTGATATGAATTTTGTTTTTTCTTCTGCCTGTCAATTATCAGCTCTTGAAGTTTTTCGCCATTTCGTGATATTCATCATGTACACCGAGGTGGCAAAAATCATGGGGCATGCCGAACGTCCTTTTGCTCGGCGTAGTGCAGCAACTAGACGTGGCATGAATTCAACAAGTCGTTTGAAGTTCCCTGCAGAAATATTGAACCGTGCTTTCTCTATAGTCGTCCTTAATTGCAAAAGTATCGACGCTGCAGGATTTTGTGCACGAACTGACCTCCTGATTATGTCCCATAAATATTCGATGCGATTCATGTCTGGTGATCTGGGTGACCAAGTCAATCCCTCGAACTGTCCAGAATGATCTTCAAACCAACTGCGAAGAACTGTGGCCCGGTGACGTGGCGGATTGTCATCCATAAAACGTCCGTCGTCTTTCGGTATCACAAAGTCAATGAATGGCTGAAAGTGGTCTCCAATTCGTTTCTAGTCAACAAACGGTACAGCAAGACCAGAGGACCCAGTCGATTCCTTGCAAACACAGCCCACACCAGTATGGATCCACCATCGGCTAGCATAATGCCTTGTTGACAATTGGGTCCATAGCTTCGTGGGGTCTGCGCCACATTACAACTCTACCATCAGCTCCTACCTACTGAAAAGGGGGGACTCATCTGTCCAGGCCGCGGTTTTCCGCTCCTTAAGGGTCCCATTGATATGATCAAGAGCCTACGTGAGGCGTCGCAGGTGATGTTGTACTTGAGCCGTGCGTGCATCGTATTCCTACCATCATGTATTTCACACTCTTTTTAACGTCTCCCACCTCACTACTTTAATTTAAATTACTTCTGTCACTGAGTTGCTGCTCTGACTGACCATGAGCGGCGTTACCAGCGCTTATCGATATAACCACTCTCGTAGTATCTTTGCTTGACTGCTGTTACTGCCAGGTAGTTGGCTGTCGTAAGCGAGTTTGATTCGCTAGTTTGGGCTGCCAGTCAGTTGGCACGCGCCTGGAGCACAGTCCGGACCTGCTAGTCGGGGAGTTGCAATGCGGCTCTAGTGCAGTCGGGTTGGAGGAGCAGTAAGGTCTGCATTGACATGGCTCGCCTGACGATTGTCATCACACATCACTTGAGCTGGGCCACGGTCCTGGTGGATCGTCGGTCGGTCGTCCTACCGGACGAAGCGTTTTGGCTCGCCGACCGTTCATGAGTCTGCTGTCTGTGTATGCAAAGACTCCCGATGTGTCTTCTTGTGTGCTTAGTTACTGTTGGGTATCGTTCAGGTCTTCGTGCAGGTGTTTGTCAGGTTGTGTGTGTAGTTGGCGTTATTTCCCCTGACGACTATTTTAGATGTTGTCGACTTTCTGAGAGGAGTCGGGCGGTTGGTGCGGACCAGGAAGGATATCTTCGCACGGTGCAGTCGGCTGGGTCCGCTCGCGATCCCTGCGCAGTGGCGGAGCGGGTGTGGAGCTGTCCGATCGCTACGAGCTTCGTGGTTCACCGATCCAGGACGTTAAAGTTGAGTGGCGTTTTAAAGTACCCAAGCCACGTCCATTCATGCTGTGTGGTTCGTTTCGGTGGTTCGCTGTTGGGAAGGTTTTCCTGTGAGCAACACCGAGTGTTTGTATTGCTGAAATTTAGCCGACATGCGGTGAAATTAACTATATTGGTTGACTACAATTCAAGTGCACCAGCAGAATTTTCTGCCTTGTGACCGTTAGTGGTCTGGTTACCTGCCCTGGCCACTAACGTTATTTCAGGCAGTGTCCTTTCCTCAACTGTTGTCGCTGTCCAACACGGTGTGTAGTTTTGACAGCTTAATACATATACATATTCGATTGTCGATAATCACACCCATAACATTTTGTGTTTGAATTCTTATGTACCGATTGGTGGCAAGCAAGTCGTTTGTCAGTCGGTCAGTGGCTGTCCCTTGGTTGGGTTCCGACGGATCAAGTGTAGTTGGGCTCACCACGTGTTTCACCTAAGTGAACGAGGACAGACCGATCCCCTGGAGGCTTCTGAGTGCTGTTGTCTTTACTATCTTTCTTACCGGTGTTTAATTGTCTGTTTGTAATCAATCATAGCCAATGATTAAAAAACATTCTTGGTTTTACTGTGTTTTATGCAAGTAAGTTTGAGTGCCGGCAAGTGGGTATTTGCTGAGAGGTTATTGCCATTATGTTGTCTCTTCTTAGTCCGGTTTCAGCTACTTAAAACTTAAGGCTTATGGTTATATATATTTTTTAAAAATTTGGAAAATTAATTGTGGGCCTTCAGCCTTGGAATCTTATTCTTAAAATTACCTTTCAAGCTTAAACATTGTTCCTCGGAACCTTATTCTTAAAATGACCTTTCAAGCTTAAACATTGCGGCTTGGAACCTTATTCTTAACATTACCTTTCAAGCTTAAACAGTGCGGCCTTCTGCCTTTGAAAGGTTATGGTAATTTATTTTAAAATCTTTAAAATTTTACTGTGGGCCTTCAGCCGTTTGTATTGCATCTTGTTTATGTTTGTCTATTCACCCTTGCCTTGAGGCTTTCGGCCTAGCTGTGATATATATATTTGAATTATTTTTATATGTAATTGTAACTGTGTGTTTTCAGTCACTTGAAATTTACCTTGTTGATTTTTAAGATTTCTTGCTTGGAGGCCTTCAGCCGTGAAAGATTTGGAGTTTGAAACTCGTAGTTGTAAAAGTTCGGCTATGTGCCGCTGTCTGTTGGCACTAACTACTCTACGCAAACTCCGTTGTTCTCGGTCGTTAAGTGAAAACTGTTGGCTACTGAGTTGTCTTGGTGAGAGGTAACACGTGAGGTATTCTCAAGCACGGTTTTGGGACTGTGGATTTCTTAACATTGAATTCCCTAACGACTTCCAAAATGGAATGTTCTGTGCTTTTAGCTCCAACGACCATTCCGCATTCAAAGTCTGTTAATTCCCTTCATGCAGCCATAGTCACTTCGGAAACCGTTTCACACGAATCAGCTGAGTAAATATTACAGCTCCGCTATTGCAATGTCCTTTTATACCTTATATACGCGATACTATCATAAGTGCATATCGGTACCTCATTACTTGTGCCACGTCAGTATACGCAGGCACGCTTATTATCGCAGTTGCCTGCAGTACTCCAGACTTTCTGTTTCCTAAGAAATGTTCATTGTAATCATATACCTGGTACTATTTTACTAAAGCATTTTCACACTCGAGAGTCAACAAAACGGAAACTTTCTGCAAAGCCAGCCAGGTAACAGATTCTGGAAGTTTTTCACTCATTTATTACGTCTGTCAAGATCAAATGGAGATCACTCGGTTAACTAAACGCCATTTTTTCTGCAGCAATTGCGACCTGGCTATTGGATTCGGAATCTGACGGGACCGCGCGCCATTCCTCAGGGAGTGACCGCTGGTAGGCCGCAGTGACGGCTCATAAGCGCCGGTCTGACGGGTGACCGTGCTGCCCGCGCGTGGGACAAGTGAGACGAGCGACCTCGCAGCTCGCTACTGCTGCTCCGACTGTTGGCGGCTCACACGGGAGCCACGCGCGCGTCAGCGGCCATTAAATTTTTACGGGCCGTCACATCTGTCGCGGAAAGAGAACATTCGTTTTTATTAATGGAACCTTTGTCGCGAAAAAATATATCGCTACACTGAGACCGGCGCGCAGTTTTATGCGTCACAAAAGAACGGACCCGGCGCTGTTAGCGTCCCCTGTACATCAGCCTGGCTCGCGAGTGTTCAGAAATAAATTGTCTGGCAGCTGGGCTCAATAGCTGAGGCGCGGGCCGACAAGGGCGTGCTGACCTCAATGTTTTCGTTATCATATTTCCTGTACCACGGGGATATAAATAATTTATTGCACTACGATATTTTTATTTGTGGTATGTCCTTCTTGTATAAATGACTGGCACGTAGATGTTTTGATTATTGGTAATTAGCTCTTATTTTTTAACTTTTTCTCTATATATGCAGCGCTCTTCACCTGGATGTGGTAGCGAGGCTGAATTTATTGTGCTTGTAAGACGGTCTGCACTCTTTGATTCGCAGTTGTAATTCAACGCTACTGAAGCTTGGGCCAAATGTATTAGGTCGGTGCATTAGTTCGTAGCGTTTTTGTTCTTCGTGTTGGTATTCCGGTTGCTATGAGTTTCTTTATCGATCGTCATTTTTTATTTGCAGTTCCATGTTGTTATTTGAGTTTACATATTGTCATTTTGTCAGCTAGGGTAGTGAGTGGAGCTCTGGACGCTAGAAAATGAAGTGCCAAGTGCAGAAATCGGAACAATTCCGACTTATTCTTCTGTTTCAGTTCAGTACAGGGGCGACAGCGATGGAAGCACACAGAAACATTTGCGCCGTGTTTGGGGATAATGCCACTGGACAGAGCACAATAACAAAAAAGTTTTCTTGTTTTAAGAAGGGTCGTTTTGACATCAGCGAATCTCCACATTCTCGGGGTTTGATGAAAACCGTTTAAACTCGTTAATCCACAGTGATTCAGATCAGTGTCCTCGAGAATAGGCAAAAGTGATGAACTGTAGTCATTCTACCTTTGTGCGACATTTCTATGCAATGAGAAAGGTTCAAAACCGGGGTGTGTGGATATCGCATGCTGTAAGCCAAAATTACAAAAATGCCGTAAGTGAGTATCTCTGCTTGCTTGTGATCAAATGGATCGTGAACAACACCGACCATTCCTACCCTTTATCGTTACAGGCGGCGAGAAATTATATCTTTACGCTACCATAAGGGAAAGAAAGGAATTGTTACCCCCAACAAAGCAGCAACTCTCGGTACAAAACCCTATGCTCATCCACAAAAGATAACCAAATGCACCTGGTGAAACAGTGACGTTATAGTGCACTGCGAATTACCGATGTGTAACGTTGACTGCTGACATTTGTCGTCAATAGCGGAGACGTCTTACAGACATAATCCAAGAACAACGAACAGGAAGACTGCGTAAAGCGATGCTACTCCACAATCTCCACGATAACGCTCGTCAGCATTCTGCTACACTGACAGAAACCACTCCATAGGAGCTGGCTTGGCAAGTCTTTCCGCATCGACCTAGCTCACCTGATCTTGTGCCTTCAGGATTTTTGACCCTACCAGCTCTCTATCAAACAACCTTCAAGGAACTTGTAACCTCCTCCTTCCTAATCGACCTACTGGATTGCGCTACAACTGATAGCGATCGGGTATGCCTTATGAATTTTTACACTGACCAAGACTATGGTTGTCGAGGGAAAATAATACCTGTTAATAGGAGGAAAGTGTCCGACAGACCCTTCCGAAGGAAGAATTTATTCTAAACCTAATCTAAATACTGATGATAAGTTTGAAATGGGTGAAATATAGTGCAATCGCTCACGAAACACGGACGGGAGGGGTGGGGGCGGTGGGGGGTGGGGGGTGGGGGGGGGGGGCGTGGGAGGGAGCCACGGGTCGTAACACATCTGAAATGTAACGTCCACTGTTCAAAGTGCCGTCAATGCGAACGAGAGGTGACCGACACGTGTAACCAATGGCACCCCATACCCTCACGCCCGGTGATACGCCAGTATGGCGATGACGAATACACGCTTCCAATGTGCTTTCACCGCGATGTCGCCAAACAAGGATGCGACCATCATGATGCTGTAAACAGAACCTGGATTCATCCGAAAAAATGACGTTTTGCCATTCGTGCACCCAGGTTAGTCGGTGAGTACACCATCGCAGGCACTCCTGACTGTGATGCAGCATCAAGGATAACCACAGCCATGGTCTCCGAGCTGATAGTCCATGCTGCTGCAAACGTCGTCGTCGTCGAACTGTTCGTGCAGATGGTTGTTGTCTTGAAAACGTCCCCATCTGTTGACGACCCGTTACAGCCATGTGGATAAGATGCCTGTCATTTCGACTACTAGTGATACGAGGCCGTTGGGATCCAGCACGGCGTTCCGTATTACCCTCCTGAACTCACCGATGCCATGTTCTGCCAACAGTCATTGGCTTTCGACCAACGCGAGCAGCAATGTCGCGATACGATCAACCGCAATCGCGATAGGCTACAATCCGACCCTTATCAAAGTCGGAAACGTGAAGGTACGCATTTCTCCACCTTACACGAGGCGTCACAACAACGTTTCACCAGGCAACGCCGGTCACCTTCTGTTTGTGTATGAGAAATCGGTTGGAAACGTCCCCCATGTCAGCACGGTGGAGGTGTCACCACCGACGCCAAACTTGTGTGAATGCTCTGAAAAGCTAATCATTTGCATATCACAGCATCTTCTTCCTGTCAGTTAAAGTTCGTGTCTGTAGCACGTCATCTTCGTGGTGCAGGAATTTTAATGGGCAGTAGTGTAATACACAACCGTGTGACACGGAGAACGAAAGAACCCAGGTTGGGGAGACAGTTCAGCTACGAGAAAGACAAGAGCGAAATTTTCGGGGACTTTTCTCTGAACTAGCGTCAAGGGCAGAATGGGGCACGTAACGCTCTGTACGATGCACAGGAGAAATTTGTGCGAACACTGCATTCACTGCGGCTGACATTCAGCTTGATATTAGCTGTAGCATTGTTGGGCTCCAACTGTGGAGAAACGAACCAGCCAGCTAGTTAAGTGTTCTTGTGAGAACTGAGAGGGCATTATAATATGCATGCTGCTCCAGCCATGAGTGTGTATATTGCCATAGTGTGAGATAAGGGGTGAGTTCATGTTTTCTCGCATAACAAGAAACATAGGTTTCTGCTGGAAAAATCAGCAAAGGCTAAATTTGTTTTTATAGGAATTTCAGAGGCCGGTAGCCACCATGCAGACGACAGCTCATCCCAGCTAAGGTAAATACCGCGAGAAGGGTGTAAACTCGTTGGTTCACCAGCTTGCGTCCACTGTAAACTCGAGCGACTTTCGGTAACCTCTTGCTCAACTTGTCACAAAACTAAACATCCTCCATAGGCTTGATTGTCATCCTAGATACTATCAAACTTTGAACTGGAATCAGATGATTTATTGTAGTACTGGCCAACATCATGACGTAGTCATAAGAATAATTTTGTAAAGAAACTTGTAGTTAAAATTTACCATTGTTATGTTTAGGATTATTTTACTTCCTGAGGTCGAGATGTGTTTGACAACTGTCATAGCATTGTCACATGGTAAAATGTGTAAATTCGTGTATTTCTGTGGTAAGATTGCAACATTAAACCCAAAATGTTTACATCTTACACAGTTGTTGATTTGTCCTCAAAACCAAAGCATGTAAATTCAACTAAATACTTAGGGACTACAATTACAAATAACCTAATTTTAAACGATCTTATAGATAATGTGGGTAGGGCAAACGAAAGACTGCGATTACATGTTCACACATCTCACCAAGAGAGCGTACCTCTCAGAATCAATACACAAATTTAATTTGCTCTCATTTGCGATGAGTACGAGACCACACTTCTCACTGGTTCAGTACCTATGCTCTTGGGAATATTACAAACCGTGTCTTAATTATTTGGGTGTCAAGATAAAGAACGTATTGGTAGTGAAACTACGTGCATTGCAGTCCTGTTAGATGTCGTTGCCATTGCACCCGTTCTTTGAGGTGGCTTCCTTCTTGCCTGTTGCTCAGTGTACCTGTCATCTGCTGGTATAGTTGACACTGGTCGATCAAATAATATTTTTTAAGAAATTTACGACGCCCCTTTTGTTATGTACTTCACAATGCATAACGTAGCGCTGAAACAGGTTGCTCAAATAAAGTAATAGCTGGAAATTTAGACGGTGGAAGTCGTTTTGAGTCGACATTTTATATTTAACAGCCGAGGTTTCGCAATCACCTGCTTAAAGACAGACTTACAGAGACTATTTTTCGAACTGTTTCTGCAAATAATCACACAAATTGTCGGTGTAGTAATTACTTTCGCTTTCAGTTCAATACAGTTTACATAGGTCCAATGCCGATAAAATCATTCAGCATGACAGTGTTAGAGTATGTCTACTGAATAAGCTTAAGCTATTCGGACTGTGGTAGGAGTTGACAATGGAAGAAAGCAAAATGTCTCCAACAACTTGATAAAAAAAAGAGCACAGGTAGTCATTTAAAGCTAAACTTACAACAGATAACTTCATGCTCTTCAATGTTGCAGATGTAAGCCGACGTGTTTTACTGTTATAATCTTGTACTCAAAGACACATCACGCTGCTGCTGGATGTAAGTGACCTCTGATATTTGCTTCACTTTACAGCACGTTGGGTGTAGACTAGCGCGGGGGCGAGTGACCACTAATGGCAACATCCACGCTCCAAGTGATTCACTGTTGGCGGTAAAGTTTTCGTGACAGATACGTACGCGCTGTTGGCTCTACTGTTTGTCTTTTGATCACGATATGGAGTGCAAACTTTCATTAAGGTTAGTCATTCGAGAAAATGTTTGTAGACTTGTGAAACTTGAGCGTTTTTCTGCTTCTAGTAGTTTCTAGCACAGGCAGCGCGCAGGAAACAGCGATAAAAGCCAAATCATGATTAAGGGAAAAAAGGATCACCTTGGGAACCTTTTTAAGTACTAATGCAGCTGGAAGTTCTTAACGTTTGAAGAATCAAAATGCTGAGTCGCAGCGAAACATGCAGAACTGAGTCGGTCCGAATCCAATGTAGAAGTTAATAAATAAGAATGTGAACTATATCAACATCAGAAAGGTGAGCCGAGCGGCTTGCATGCCGGACACGTGAGTTTCCTGGCGCAGTGCAGCAAGAGTTGGAGTCGTCAACCGAGAAGATAGGAGCTATGTAAGTCTGCAGGCTTTCGTGGCCATTGTCACTAAAGTTAAATCTTCTGGGCTGTTAGGCCGCGTCATATTTACTCTACAATAATCGACATTTCGACCCCTCTGCCGGGATCTTCTTCAGGATCTTCGGTGTCCACTATTGCTGTTGCCGTCGCAGCCTGGAAAGTGCATCGTAATACACAGCCCGGACGATGGAACATGTGGGTCCGGGAGTGGTGGCCACTCCAATCAGCGCCGTCAGCTTAACGGTTTTCTGTTGATCCATGACGGGAGAGCATCAGCTAGGTTTTCTGTTACTGCCTATTTAGACACACTGCCGGCATAGACTAATTCAAGCGCCGTCTTGAGGGTTGTGTTCCGAAAACTTTGAGCGAAAGCTCCACGGTGTACCTTATTCTTATTGACGTTCAAATTTGCCTAAGCAATGTTGGAACTTAGTTCGCATTTAATGAATGAATGATTTTCCAGTTCCACGCTTGTGCAGCCAGTTGTTCCGGACGTCAGTTATCTCGGTCTTAAGTTGTGCATTATTGTCTTCCAAATTGATACTACTGGATTAATTTACAGTTCATGAGCCTGTAATTACAAGCTGCATTTAATGAAAAGAGAGGAAAACTTTTTTATACGTCTCTCGTATCTGTGCTGTGTAGTTCATTGGGCATTTTTCTGCCATACAGGTTAACTTGTGTGTGACTGTATTGTATGGCGCCATAGCATAGGGCGTGGCTCACCGACGTGTTTTTTTTTTTTTTTTTCTTTGCTGTACTTCAGGCTGGTAGGCTTCCGCCACGAGCAAGGGGCCTCCCTCCGCTTTCATTGGCAGTTGTTAAAATAATGTGATACTTGTAAATCGTGTATTTGAGTGAAGGAGTTTAGGTCTGGCCAGATCATGAAGGTTACAATGATGCAGCATGTTGGACAGCGACCCGGATAAACTGGAGTTGATTTCGAATTGAGCGAATTTGTCAGGTATTGAAATTAAAGCGGTGTAAAATATTTCTGACCAAGTCAATCGGCGCCAAATTTTTTTGTCTGTAATTGTCAATGGTGTGGTCAGGTTTTACTTAACTCATTCAAAAGTCAGCAATCGTTAGTGTTAAGTTTCTCTTCATTCATTTATTCTTTTGTCTTAAAATATTTGTTTCTGATAAAGGTTTAGAAGTTCATTTGTTCTCTATAAATTGAAATTTTTTCTGATATCAGCTGTTCAAAGATTTATAAGTAATTTTAATAGTTTGTTAAGTCAAGATTTACAACGGTAGTTGCTGCATTTGTTTTAATGATTTAGTCAAATTAACTCTTGGTTCGTGTTGTTCAGGTAACGATGTAAGCAGATATTTCCTGTGACATCTAATAAATAAGTGAAAATCTGGAAAGGCCAAGTGGCTTTTCACTCAAGAATCCCTGTACCCAAGCCATCTTACTCAACAGCAGTTACTGCATTGCAAATAAGCTTGTCACCCAAGGATCCATGCATCCAAGCCATCCAGTCCAACCGCACCTAGTTCAATGCAGAAGTGCTATGAAAGTTCCCAGCAAGACGGACCTACCGAAACAAATTAAGACGAAAGAGATGAACACAAAGCCTGACCAGTCACGCGATCTTCGTAATACGAGTAAATGTGAATGAGAATAGTTTACACGACCTCAGACATCAGAAGTGGCTAAAATGGAAGATCGTCAGCGAATAATGACATAAACTGAAGATAAAAGAAATGTGATGTTGAGCAGTATAGCTAATTTCCTTGTCTTATGACTGTACCAAGCTGTACAACGTATTCCTTCAGCTGTGCTGATAAGTGTTATTTACCGCTCACATTTGGCTTCCGCATCTGATACTACCCGAACAAGTGCTTACGGGCCTAAGAAGAGTCTATGGATGCTGAATAAGCAAGATATGTTCTCTCCGTAAGAAGCTCACAAGAATGCACCTTAAAGAAAAGTAACTATAAAGCGTAAAGTTACACCGAAATATACGGATCAGATGCTAGAGAACGTGAACCAAATTTATCGGGTTTCACAAGAGCTCCAGTGATATGTATGAAATATGCCTGCAATGGGTCCTCTTTTTGTGCCACATTACAGCTTGTATGACAAAACGTAAATTGGAACTTTACGCCCTCCTGTGTCGCATAACCTGCATAGTTCGAATACTCGGACTGTCCCGCCCGCCTCCTCATCCAACCCTCTCTCTCTCTCTCCTCTGTCGCTCCAATCACACACACACACACACACACACACACACACGTACACGCACGCACACAAGCACTCACTGAGAGAGAGAGAGGGAGAGAGAGAGAGAGAGAGAGAGAGAGAGAGAGAGACTGACGTAAATATGAACAACAGTATAACAGACTAGGAACTTGCTACTACGAGGGCAGTTCAATAAGTAATGCAACACATATTTTTGCTCGGCCAATTTTGGTTGAAAAAACCGGACATTTCTTGTGGAATATTTTCAAACATTCCCGCTTCATCTCGTATAGTTTCATTGACTTCCGACAGGTGGCAGCGCTGTACGGAGCTGTTAAAATGGCGTCTGTAACGGATGTGCGTTGCAAACAATGGGCAGTGATCGAGTTTCTTTTGGCGGAAAACCAGGGCATCTCAGATATTCATAGGCGCTTGCAGAATGTCTACGGTGATCTGGCAGTGGACAAAAGCACGGTGAGTCGTTGGGCAAAGCGTGTGTCATCATCGCCGCAAGGTCAAGCAAGACTGTCTGATCTCCCGCGTGTGGGCCGGCCGTGCACAGCTGTGACTCCTGCAATGGAGGAGCGTGCGAACACACTCGTTCGAGATGATCGACGGATCACCATCAAACAACTCAGTGCTCAACTTGACATCTCTGTTGGTAGTGCTGTCACAATTGTTCACCAGTTGGGATATTCAAAGGTTTGTTCCCGCTGGGTCCCTCGTTGTCTAACCGAACACCATAAAGAGCAAAGGAGAACCATCTGTGCGGAATTGCTTGCTCGTCATGTGGCTGAGGGTGACAATTTCTTGTCAAAGATTGTTACACGCGATGAAACATGGGTTCATCACTTCGAACCTGAAACAAAACGGCAATCAATGGAGTGGCGCCACACCACTCCTCTACCAAGAAAAAGTTTAAAGCCATACCCTCAGCCGGTAAAGTCATGGTTACAGTCTTCTGGGACGCTGAAGGGGTTATTCTGTTCGATGTCCTTCCCCATGGTCAACGATCAACTCTGAAGTGTATTGTGCTACTCTTCAGAAATTGAAGAAACGACTTCAGCGTGTTCGTAGGCACAAAAATCTGAACGAACTTCTCCTTCTTCATGACAACGCAAGACCTCACACAAGTCTTCGCACCCGAGAGGAGCTCACAAAACTTCAGTGGACTGTTCTTCCTCATGCACCCTACAGCCCCGATCTCGCACCGTCGGATTTCCATATGTTTGGCCCAATGAAGGACGCAATCCGTGGGAGGCACTACGCGGATGATGAAGAAGTTATTGATGCAGTACGACGTTGGCTCCGACATCGACCAGTGGAATGGTACCGTGCAGGCATACAGGCCCTCATTTCAAGGTGGCGTAAGGCCATAGCATTGAATGGAGATTACATTGAAAAATAGTGTTGTGTAGCTAAAAGATTGAGGAATAACCTGGTGTATTTCAATGCTGAATAAAACAACCCCTGTTTCAGAAAAAAAATGTGTTGCATTACTTATTGAACTGCCCTCGTACATAAAGCTAAGCAATGTGTAACACTGATATGTCGTTTCCGTTTGCGTATGTACTTGCTATCCTACCTATTTAATTATGACTGCTTAAGTAAATATTACTCCAACGAGACTGCTCCTGGAAAAAATAAATCACCCACAACTGTACATCAGTGACTGTAAGAAACACTATTGCCCAAGCTACTGTTATCACTTCCTATCTGACAGGGTAAACGCAACTTGCACACACACCATGACCACGGTAAATATTGCAAATTTTGTTGTCACTGTATTTCCTAAAAGGTATTCATAAATCTGCCACAGTTTCACACTTGCTTTATATCCGGAAAGTAAGCTCTGATCGGTCAAGAAATGGAAACCACTTTGAAAATCTAATGAAGCTATGCACATATGTGTTCGACAGTGTCTCTAGTATGCCTCTCGATTACATCATTTCACTCTTTTCGGTTCTGAGCGCATGGTGAGCACATAAAGATGAGTAGAAAATAGTGTCTCCCGCCAAGTATGAGGTCCTGTTGAGAGATTTCGCCTGATATTAGGCAGCCCACATTACAGAACTGTCATACGGTTTCTAATTTGTGGCATTTCTCGGTCGCAATCTGCAGGGGCAATGAAAATGCTCTTGCAGCGTTTTCGATGGGAAGTGTTTGATCACCCACACTACAGCCCGTAATTGGCTCCCTCTGTGTTTGGTCTCTACTCACATTAACTACTGGCTATGAAGACAACATTTTCGCACAGACAACAAGATATAGATGAGCGTAGAGAATTGGTGGGAAGCACAGGCAGCTGCCTTCTATGACGAGGGTATTGGAAAGTTGGTACAACGCTACGACAAATGTCTAAGTCGGAGTGGTCACAATGTAGAGCAGTGGCTGGAAGCAGTAGCTAAGTGTTGCAGATAAAATATTTCAAATTTTCAAAGTAGTGTTGTGGCGGCTTCTGCCACCGAATATAACAGGATGACCAAATGTAGCGGGAAGACACCAAATCTTGTGGGTGGGTGCCAGTAGGTGCCGTATTAAAGCTCGGCAGGAGCTCTCCAAATGATTTATTTGTTTCCAATACAGTACTCCGTTCACCTCGGCCTGCATCACAGGGCCCTGCAATGCTGAGGAAGCATCCCAGCGGCCTGTGCAATTCAACACAGTGTCGTGCCGGCCTTGGGCGGCCCACTGGGTTCTGATGATGTCAGGATGGCTGCATCAGCAGCCGACTCAGCGGCTACCGTCCCTGTTGACTCTGTGCTGCTCCACTGGGAGCTGTAGGCCGGCCCTGCTCTTACTTCTTCCTGCAGGCATAGCTGAGAATGCAGCGGCAACGACCGCCTGCGATCTAGCATCCGAACGTGCGGCCCTCGCCTCGGAAGTCTCTGGCGTGTGTCAGAAGCTGCTCACGGTAGGGAGCCAAAGAGTGGCCCTCCGCTGGCTGGCTGCGGACCCTACGTTGGACTGAGAGGATCGAACCAAAGACCCACTGTGAACTGGGACGCTGGCACCCTATCTGTTGCTGCATGTAGCCCGGTGGTGTGACATGAATCACCGTGCAGGAGAGCTGTCACACTTGATTGCCTCTCGTTAGAAAACAACACCTGTTTATACTCTGCTGTGTGCCTCTCTTTCGCTAACACATCGCTTCATGTCATGTACACATAGCACTTAGGTTGGCCAGTGGCCCTCTTCTGTCTGTGACTTGCGCCAAGGAAACCGCTGTGAGCGCCCTCTCTTGCAGTTCTATGCCCCAGTGACCTCTATTTGCCTTTCCAACTGCTGGTATGAGTAACTTACTGCAATCCGGCTGTAACTCATGCTCCGAATATCGCAAAAAAATAACTTTCCCTATCCTAAACGGTAGTGCTGCTACAGTAGTTTCCATTTTGTGATCAATCGGAGCTTACTTTCCAAATATCCTTAGTATTGTCGCAGCCACAGTTTGTGCTCCCATCTGCGCCAGCAGACGCTTTCCAACGCTGAAGATTCCTTCATGGTTTGGGAGGTGCTGATGTGGAATGCTAACACTCACGCAGAGATAACATGAATGGATTGGAGATCTCTGTGACATGTAATACCTAGACGCAGTAAGATGAGAGGTACGGATTTTCGTGCCACTGGTGTTGTGAAACAGGTTAAAGTTGTCGTGATAATATCCCTGAAACGTGGATTTACTTTCAAAAGCTTTTCATAAGGAATTAACTGTATTTACTAGCGATTCATCAAGAACATTAGGACATTTAATGACACTATGTGAGCGTGGAAGTAGTTGCCAGTGGGTAACTGATGAAAACAAATTTCTTTCAACAAATGAAAATTTTATTCCTAAAAACCCTTTCTCTTTTTTATTTATTTTTTTTTTTTTGAAACAGATTTAAAAATTATAATCAGAGAGCACTATCTAAATATAAAGTTACAATTTATTCAGAGGCAGAAATAACAATTTTTTTTTTTGACAGTATGAGCTTTCGGGCTCAGAACCTTGCCGCTCCCTTTTAACACGACCGTAATCACGACCGCTCACAACAACCTCTGAAAGACTACACTGGTGCAAATCTGCAACACACAAGATTACTCTAAACTAAAAATTTTAACAACTCGCACAAACACATAAACTATGCACCCCGTAGGAGGGATGGAAATGGTACAAAACACTCCCATTAAAAAAAAAAAAAAAAATTACTTGCCACCGAAAGTGCAACTTGTTTTTAAAAGAAAACTCTTACGGTGGAAGGGTGGCAACTTTATATACTAAAATGACCATTTAAATAAAAACCCATGATATGCAGTCTTACATAAAACGTACTAACATGCTCTACATTACACATACACCGCCTCTCAAGACGATAGGCAAGATAAAACATATTTCAGGAATTCGGCCGTTACACTTCAAGGAATAAATTCGTTAACACCGAATCTGACAAACATGACACAGGCAGCTACTAACGTACGGCAGACTGACAGACAGACAGGCAGACACTAACTGCCTAACAAATGCGGACGAGAGGCAGACGAGCAAGCTGAGGACGAGAGACTGATCAAGAAAACAATTAGAATTTAACGAGCAGATGAAACAGCATATCACGAATCACTTAACTTTTAATAAACTGCGATGTCTGGCGTAGAACTGGCGCTCCCCCAAAACGCTCTCCGAAGCCGTCCTCTGCCAGCCGCTTCAACGGACGCAGGAAGGAGCGCCGATCTCCCGTCTCACGGCGTCGCAGCACGGACCGGCCAGATCGATGTCGTGGGTTGGCTCCTGTTGCTCTCGTCTCGGCCGCGAAACCACTACCCCTCGCTACACAGCGCGGAACACTGGACTGACGTGGCGACCTCGCATGCGCCGACACTCAAGACGGATAAGTCATCTTGTGTCCCAGTGCGCGACCGACCAACTGATCGATCCAACCGCCAATGACCATTGCCTGAACAAACTGGAGCAGACTGGCGGCCTAATACATACTAGCACTCCGGACGACAGACAGACACTGACTGCCCCACACTGACCCGGCTGACCAACTGACACCCTGGCGAGCTCATAGCGCCCCTTAAATGCACGTGAACAGGCAACCTCTCCCCTTTCCCACCAGAGGGAGACACCAAAGCTGCGACTGCCACAGCGGCGCCACCGCCAGAAACGGAGGGCGACTGCTTCACACTACGCTCTTCAAAACAGCAATTTTTACCATGGCTGAATCCTTAACAGTCACTGTCAAGAATATTTGTGTAGATCCCCCCTTTTAACTTTCACCAAAAAAAGAAAATTAGGTTCTGCACATGATTTTCAAATATGTACCACAAAAAGAAGTGATGCAATAATTATTACTCAGGTGTTCTATCATTACCAGCATTGATGTAGATAGTATGCATTGTTGGACCACACGTAAATCACTACAGACGTTCTGAAGAAAAAATAATAATTGATGCAAACAGTATATGCAGTTTGACCACACGTAAACCACAACAGACGTTCTGAAAAAAAAAAAAAAATTAAAATAGATATATAATTTGATACCATAGTAGCAATACCAAGAAGATATATGTTTCTGAAATGAACTCTGTAGTACACATATACATCTGTTTTCGACATAATCACATTAATCGTCAGTGAACATCGTCCCTCGTTGCAAAAGTTTTCCGATACACTGGGGAAAGTTTTGCAGTCGAGCAACCGTGCAAGTATGCCCGACTCGCCTTACATCTTAATCAGAGCGGAAGGGACTGGCTGTCAACCCATATTTGAGTGAACGAAACGCATGGTAACCCCACAGGGCGAGATAGGGTCCAGATTCAGGATGCACCAACACCTGGAATACAGACTCTGAACAGTTTGTGCAGTGTGGAAGGAGGTATAGTGACGCACATTTTCACGCAAAGAATGAGTCCTATTCGGCCCCCCCCCCCCCCACTGTCCCCCTCCCCTTGTAAATCTTTACGTTCTCTCCTAACTTGAGGCTTCATCTTCTCACTCCACTGTACGGCACACTGATTACTGCTGACCACTTTCTAAGTAATGTTCCAGAAAATGTCTCTGTGGGTCTCAATAAATGAGAAAGTTCTTGTCCTGCGGGGGATTGACTCTAGATTTCTTTCTGATCAGAGCTTCGCGATATTTCAGTTCTTACTGCAATTTTTGCTCTCTGGTTCGAACAGATCAATATATGTTTCATCTCCAGTGATGATTCATTATAGAGATAGGAGACGAGATACTGGCAGAAGTAAAGCTGTGAGGACCGGGCGTGGGTCGTGCTTCGGTAGCTCAGCTGGTAGAGCACTTGCCTGCGAAAGGCAAAGGTCCCGAGTTCGAGTCTCGGTCGGGCACATAGTTTTAATCTGCCAGGAAGTTTCGTTATAGAGATGTGTTCACCTTCGTTAGCGCGAGGGCCCGGTAGGTGTTGGCAGATTGCCAGCCTATTTTTTGTGCTTCAGTGAGTTGTATTAGAACTGTAACACTAAGGTGTCTACTGAAAAATTATGTAAACAGTGGGACTGCCTTAACTAGGAAGCTATGCACGACGTAACTTTGGTCAGGTGATAGATCCTCCTTATAGGCTTCTGCTTTGTTGTAAAATAGAGAATTAAATAAGTGCTCATACTGATTCGGAACAAAACACTTGTGATTAAAAATCTTTGGACTCATTAAGACTTGCTTTGAAAAATATGTACTGCTCAGTAACAGCAATACTGGAGAAGAAACACTTTACGAATAATCAAACATTTATGAAAATATTGGAACAACTGCTAATGGTTATAGATAAACGTTAAGCTAGTGAGTACAACGTTTCCTTTTACATTATTTATGCTTGTTGGCACATACATCTCTGCAACAGTTCTCTGGTATCTTGACTGTTTACGGATAACGAAATGTATTACGATTATATGACTGTTCCAGTTGGATAATGTAAACTTTTTCTACATTGCGAAATAACATATTAAATTTAATTAACGCGGTCATTTATTAGCAATCAAAGCATTTGTGGATGTTTGCTTTATGTTCCATATTTACAGCATAAGCTAAATAATAACAGAACGGTTGAAATTTCATTGTGTTACCATTTTATTTTTGTCTACGCAGTGCAATTTAATTTGAATGAACCCTATTTTCACACTGCATTTATGATCACCTACAAACGCAGCGTAAAAGCTGTTCTATCTTCACAGTATGATCCCACTGAGTCCTCGTTTTATGCTGACTGTTATACCTAAGTTAGTTATACCGCGTCTTGATACTTAAAAATGTTCTTTCGCTTACCTCTACAGAGTGAAGTAGCTCTCGCCATTAGCTTCCTAGGCGTTTATTTACGATATTTATGTGACATAGTAGACAACATTATACACTCTGCAGTTTGCATTCACTTCCAATAACGAGGGTAACAAAAGGTTGAAGAGAAGTTTTTTAAGGAACTTTTCGCAACAGTTTTTTACACTTGTTTTAAATGCCACGACGTTTTAGTTTTTTTATATTTATGTCACTGTGAGCATTGGCCTTACACTTCTTCATAATGGTCTCTCAGGAGGACTGATCAGTTTTTAGGGATTATTAGGAGCAAAAATACTAATGAACGTAGGCTCTAAAATGCATACTTCAAGAGCTACAAGCTCTATATCTTCGATACTGTAAAACACATCTATTCTACTGCAAACTCTTTGTTTCCATTCTTGAGAGGTGGTAGTATGGACCGAAACAAGGCATAAATGTCTAGCAAGCATTGTCTCCTACGTGTATATCTTAACAGCTATGAACACTTGTTCATTTACGCTACAGTGAAACTCATCTCTTCTATTACCTGTTCTCATAACTCTTAAGGCGTGCATTTTAGAGCCTATGTTTCTAGACGTTTTTTCTTCGATTGGTGGTTTCTGTCATATCCCTAAATACTGGCTATTACTTTTGGGACATCCTGTATCTGTTCTCTGTATTCTGTTAGTTTGGCACGGTATGGAATTCATACATTTCATGTTCTAGTATAGGAAGAACAAGTACTTTTTTCACTACATTACCAACAACCGTAGCGGTCGCGCGGTTCCAGACTGAAGCGCCTAGAACCGCTCGGCCACTCCGGCCGGTTTTCGAAGTACATCCTACAGTGTCATGACCAGAACAACGCACATGGTGGATCCACCGATGTTACACCTACGATAATGTTTGGGTGGCTGCAACAGCTATAGATAGAGGGAAGTTTCCAGAATGAGATTTTCACTCTGCAGCGGAGTGTGCGTTGATATGAAACTTCCTGGCAGATTAAAACTGTGTGCCCGACCGAGACTCGAACTCGGGACCTTTGCCTTTCGCGGGCAAGTGCTCTACCAACTGAGCTACCGAAGCACGACTCACGCCCGGTACTCACAGCTTTACTTCTGCCAGTACCTCGTCTCCTACCTTCCAAACCTTACAGAAACACTCCTGCGAAACTTGCAGAACTAGCACTCCTGAAAGAAAGGATATGCAGAGACATGGCTTAGCCACAGCCTGGGGGATGTTTCCAGAATGAGATTTTCACTCTGCAGCGGAGCGTGCGCTGATATGAAACTTCCTGGCAGATTAAAACTGTGTGCCCGACCGAGACTCGAACTCGGGACCTTTGCCTTTCGCGGGAAAGTGCTCTACCAACTTTTTTTTTTTTTTTTTTAAACACACACACACACACACACACACACACACACACACACAGACATACACACACACACACACGTGAGCTACCGAAGCACGACTCACGCCCGGTACTCACAGCTTTACTTCTGCCACTACCTCGTCTCCTACCTTCCAAACCTTGCAGAAACTCTCCTGCGAAACTTGCAGAACTAGCACTCCTGAAAGAAAGGATATGCAGAGACATGGCTTAGCCACAGCCTGGGGGATGTTTCCAGAATGAGATTTTCACTCTGCAGCGGAGTGTGCGCTGATATGCCAGGAAGTTTCATAGAGGGAAGTGTTTGTGTGTGTGTGTGGGGGGGGGGGGGGGCGAGCGATGATGTAATCCAAGATGGCGGCGTGTAGACTTGGCAACAGCGCATGACGTCATCCAAGATGGCGGAGAAAGTAGGCCAATTATGCTACATCCACTAACCTAACCCTCCAGAAAAAATTGGAGCCAAATTCAAATTCCAACAGGATAATGCCTGCAAAACCGTACTTTTCTTCATTATTATTTGTTATCATTTATTATCATTCATTATCATTAATTATTATTATTATTTATACAATGCACGTGTGTTCGCTACATGGTCTGGAGTCCTTATTATTTATACAATGCACGTGTGTTTGCTACAATGTCTGGAGTCCAACTGTGTTAGTTCATACCCCTGCCACCAGAGAGAGCCGCTGTGTCGTTATTCAAGGTGGCGGATTTTGGCGGGAAGAAAGCCAATTGGGCTCCCTTTACTAATCTAACCCTCCAGAAAAAAATTTGCGTCAAATTCAAATTCCAACGCGATAATGGCTGCAAAAACCGTACTCGTCTTTATTATTATTCATTATCATTTATTATCATTTATTATTATTTATTATTATTATCTTGGCCTACCTCCACTAGAAAATTGCGCCAAATTCAAATTACAACACTGTAAGAGGTCCATGATTAAAGAATTTATTGCTAGCACACTCAAGCAGATGTAATTTTCATGGATTGCTCTCGCGCTGCCTGCGATATGTAACCTATAAGAGAATAGCAGACCAGAGAGCAGTGTTGACTGCAATAGGAACTGTGTGGCAGTAGGAGCAAGTAGTAGTGAGCTGTCGTGTGTATCGAGTTGGCTGGGCCAGTTGTGGGGAGCTATGGCGGTGCCTGAGCGATGTAGTATAAGGCAAAAGCAGCCTCGCGCATGTGTACTATTGTTATATCAAGTCCGATGCAATTTTTTTTTTAAATCTCTTAATAATAATCTTTCTTATAAAATTTCTTATAAACTTTCTTATAATCTTTCTTATTAACTTTTGACAATCATTCATCTCAATTTAAAGAATTTCCTAATTTCCCCAATCCATGGTCATCCCGACAAATCTATCGGCCAGCATTGCACTGGGCTGTGCCAGAAAAGTTTCTTATAGGAGCAGATACATACGCGTTATCTGGCGACTTTATTGAGGTAAGAATTTTCAATTTATTCAGCATGATCTTTCAGGGCCATGATGTAGCACTGGTGATGTCCAAATTTACCAGTTTAGATTCACAGTCAGTCAATTATCAAAAGGTTATATATGAGTCACATTTTTTATTAGGAGGTTAGTCACATTGTATTATTGGTAGGTTACGGAATTTATATATTGGGAGGTTATGCTGAATGAGAATGAATGATATAATTTTTTTTGTGGGTAGGTTACAATATGATAATGATGATATAATTTTTTTTTGTGGGTAGGTTACAACATGATAATGTCTCGAAAACTGTACTTCTATTTATTATTATTATCATTTATTAATTATTCAAGATGTCCGACTTCGGTAGGAAGAAAGCCATTTGCCTTACAACCATAACAAAAAATCTGTCATAAGTTCAAATCTTTATTTCAAATGTTATTCAAGTCTTTATTTCAAGCAGTACAGTCATCACTTGTTCTCCAACAGACTTAGTACACAACTTAGAGATCGCAGTCCAGTCGCCACGAGGCCCCCAGTCCAACTGAATTAGTTCATATGGTCGCCGGTGGCCTGCGCCGGCCTGCGTGCCACTGGCAAGCGAGCAGTCGCTCACGTCACAGCCTACTGGCGCCGACTTGCTTTGCAGGCCCGCGCCGGTCCAGCAATGCAAACAGGTTTTCGTGGACAGTGGAGTCTGCCCCCACCGACCAGTTGGCGCAAAAGCTGTTTGCTGGACACGTTCAAACCTGTCGATGCCGACCGTTCTCCATCCACCGCGTGTCTTTGTCCGACCGAGAAGACCGCGCTACACCTTTGACACCAAAGTTTTCTCGAGAGTGGAACCTGCCGTGGCTGTACAACAGCACGTTTGGTCGCCACGAGACTCCTCCCTAAATTAATTGACTCTCTCTCTCACGCGCGTGCGTGCATTATAACCGGACACCCGCCGTACCGCCGCCCCGCAGACGTCCGACCGCATACATCACACTCCCTCGATCGCCCCCCTCCATATACGCTATGGACATAGTCTTCTGTAAATATGCTAACACCCACATCGCGCATCTGACCCATCAATTACCTAAGTACTTAATTCCATTTCAGTTTTAATCATATTAAATAATTTAGTTTACAATTTCATATATGTATGCAAAGGTGTTCAACTACCTACTTTCAAGGACCAGACCACCACCTCTTCCTTTGTTTACTGGCAGATTTCACACTTGGCGCCTGATCCTAGGAGGAAGTGGTGGTCGGGTGGATGAGGTTAGTACAAGTGACCTTTCTTTACACGTAATTTTCTTAGGTCGGTAGCGAAGCGCAAGTGACCTGTCTTTACTGCCAGAATTCAAACTCGGCGAGGGTTCTTAGGAGGAACTGGCGGTCGGGTGGCTGAGGTTACTACAAATGCCCTTTCGTTACACGCGATGTTCTTAGGTTGGTAGCGAAAGCGCAAGTGACCTTTCTTTACTAACAGAATTCAAACTCGGCGAGGGTTCCTAGGAAGAGGTGGCGGTCTGGTCCTCGATAAGTAGTTGAAAGTAGGTAGTTGAACACCTTTGCATACGTATATGAAATTGTAAATTAAATTATTTAATATGATTAAAGTTGAAATGGAATTAAGTACTTAGGTAATTGATAAATTAGATGTCCATAGCGAGTATGGAGGGGTGCGATCAAGGGTGTGTGACATAAGCAGTCGGATGTCCGGAGGGCGGCGGTGCGCCACGTGTCCGGTTATAACGGGTGCGCGCGCACGAGAGAGAGAGACACAATTTACTTAGTGAGGGGTCTCGTGGCCGCCAAACGTGCTGTTGCACAGTCATGGTGGGTTCCACTCTCGAGCAAACTTTTGCGCCCAAAGTGTAGCACAGCGTTCTTGGTCGCACAAGGGCACATGGTGGATGGAGAGCGGTCAGCATCGACAGGTTTGAACGTGTCCAGCGAACAGCTTTGGCACCAACTGGTCGGTGGGGGCAGACTCCACTGTCCACAAAAACATGTTCACATTGCTGGACCAGCGCAGGCCTGCGAAGCAAGTCAGTGCCAGTATACAGTGGCATGAGCGACTGCTAGCTTGCCGGTGGCGCATGGACCTGCGCGGGTCGGTGGCGACCATATGAACTAATTCAGTTGGACTGAGGGCCTCGTGGCGACTGGACTGCGATCTCTAAGACGTGTACTAAGTCTGTTGGAGAAAAAGTGATGACTGTACTACTTGAAATAGGGACTTCAGTCCTTTTTCCTTGCAAAATCAGAGGATGTCAATTAAGTTACTACAAGTTCGGTTTATTATTGCATGCGATTTTGATACGTTAAAGATAAGTGACAGTCAGCGTTCGTAGGATTTGGACTATTTCGTACGTGTGATCGATTATGTTGTTGGAATTTGAACTTGTGACAGATTTTTTGTTATGGATGTAACGCAAATGGCTTTCTTCTCACCGTAATCAGACATCGTGAATAAATAACAAATGATAATAATAATAAATAGAAGTACAGTTTTCGAGACATTATCATGTTGTAATTTTCTAGTGGAGGTAGGCTGATAATAATAATAAATGATAATGAATGATAATAAAGACGAGTACGGTTTTTGTAGCCATTCTCGTATTGGAATTTGAATTTGGCGCAAATTTTTTCTGGAGGCTTAGGTTAGTGAAGGTAGCCCAATTGACTTTCTTCCCGCCAAAATCTGGCATCTTGAATGACGTCACAGCGGCGCTCTCTGGTGACAGGGGTATGAACTAACACAGTTGGACTCCAGACCTTGTAGCAAGCACACACGTGCATTGTATAAATAATAATAATAATTAATCATAATGAATGATAATAAGCGATAATAAATTATAATGAATAATAATAATAAATGATAATACATAATACTAAAGACAAGTACGGTTTTGCTGGCATTATCCTGTTGGAATTTGAATTTGGCGCCATTTTTTTCTGGAGGGTTAGAATAGTGGACCAAGCCTTATTGGCCTTTTTTCCTGCCAAAATTCAAATTTCCCACCATTTTTCTGGGGGTAGGTTAGTGGAGGTAGCCCAATTGGTCTATTTTCCTGTCAAAATCCAAATTTCTCACCATTTTTGTGGAGAGTTAGGTTAGTCGATGTAGCCAAATTGCCCTATATCCCCACCAAAATCCGCCATCTAGGATGACCTCATGCGCTGTTGCCAAGTCTACATCCCGCCATCTTGGATTATGTCATCGCCGCTATCTTGAATAAATTTGGCAACAATGCAGAGTGGCATCGTACAAAGGTTGTTCCACTACTATAAAGCTGTGTTTACGGTAGCTTAAATCAGCAGCAGCAATCCATGTATGTTTGGCTCTGGCAGTTAGCGTTGCATGTTGACAGAAGTTTAATATACGGGCTGATGTTTGGAAGACAATGAATATCAAGTGATATTACAGACACTTTATACATTCTCTCTGACTTGGTGAGTGAATCCGATTGATGATTTATTTATTGTTGTGATTCTTGAGTTTCTCCCGGCGTATTTGATAGTCAAAATATCCACGGGTGTGCTGCCGGTCTATAGTGTCCAACGGGCACAATATTTCGGCGATCATACATGTCGCCATCATCAGCGATCGGGTTAATCAAGAGTAAATCGAGCAAACGTATAGTTGTGACGACCACGGCGGACAGAGCCATCACTCCGAAGTCATCTCAGACGCCGTCGCAATCTGTTCCACCGCGCGACCGTGGCGCGGGGCGCGGACGGCGGAGGGAGCGCGCCGCGGGCGGAGGGTATTTAAATCGGCCGCCGCCGCGACCGAACCCAGTTCCCTCTGGCCAGCCATAGCGTACGGATCTCCGTGCCGGCACGTTCACAGGAGCTCAGTCCGTCAGTTCACCTGATGATGGCGACATGTATGATCGCCGAAATATTGTGCCCGTTGGACACTATAGACCGGCAGCACACCCGTGGATATTTTGACTATTTATTGTTATTTGTTTACTCATTTAACTTTACACATACATGACAATTATTTTTTCCGCCGGCCTGAGAGGCCGAGCGGTTCTAGGCGCTATAGTCTGGTACTGTGCATCCTGCCTCAGGCATGGATGTGTGTGATGTCCCTAGGTTAGTTAGGTTGAAGTATTTCTAAGTTCTAGGGGACTGATGACCTCAGAAGTTAAGTCCCATAGTGCTGAGAGCCATTTGAACTTAGGACAATTTTTACGCATTAATTACTGAAAAAATAAAAATTTTAATATGACAAAATAGTATGAAAATGATTTGAGTGTCATTCTCTGCCTCTAGCCATTATGCAAGCAGTTATTCAGCTAGGTATAGATTAACAGATCCATTGGATGCCTTGCTGAGAGATATCGTGCCAGATTCTTCCTATTTGCGAGTTAGATCATATATTCAGTCATAGTTGGAGGGCCCAGCCCATAACGATCCAAACGTCCTCAGTTAGGGAGAAATCCGGTGAACTTGCTGACCAAGATACGGTTTGGCAAGTGTGTAGAGAAACAGTAGGAACTCTAACCGTGTGGGGTAGGGCATTATCTTGAGACGTATAAGCTCTGGATTGCTTGCAATGAAGGGTAACTAAACGGAGCGTAGACTATCGTTGACGTACCGCTGTGCTGTAAGGGCACCCCAGACCGTCAATCATGAATGTCGGGCCACATAGCGGGCGACATTTAGGCTGACATATTACCGCTGTCCGTGGCGTCTCCAATACATCTTCGCTGTTCGCCGGGGCTTAATTCGTAGCTGGACTCATCATTCCAGTCGATGAGGTTCCAGGCCTAAGGCGTGTCTGGAGAAACCACAGACCCTGGAGGGGTACCAACCTGCCTTTCGCCCGCCATACACCCGAAAGACAAGCGTGATGGTCTGGGGTAACATTTCTTGTCATAGCAGGTCACCTTTGGCTGTCAACCGCGCATCCCTACAGCAAGGCGTCCTTCGACGATACTCTACGCCTTGTTTTGTTGCCCTACACGGCAAGCTATCCTGGGCTTACATTTCAAGAACATAATACTCTGCCGCGCATTGTGAGGGTTTCTACTGCGTTCCTTCGTGTTTACCAAACCGAACCTCGGCCAGCAGTGTCACTGTATCTCTCCCCAAATGACAGTTTTTGGAGCATTATGGGCAAGGCTCTCCAACCATCTCGGGATTCTGATAATCTAACGCGCAATTTGAACAGAATTTGGTACGATGTCCCTCAGGAGGACATCCAACAACTCTGTCAGAGAATATGAAGCCGAAAAACCGCTTGCATAACGGCTTGAAGTGTACCAAAGCCGTTTGTGAAACTAATTCTCTGGAATAAATCATTCATTTGTTCATCTGTACATGTACATCACATCTGTCGATTTCCATCCTATTCGGGCAATTACTTCGTGGTGCCTCTTTTTTTTTGTCTTAGACGCTGTATGAAGCAGACTAAAATTATAGAAAGCTATTATACGTAGAACCAGAATCGAACTCTAGTATTGTAACGCAAAACGGTACCTACTAAATCCGTGCAGCGCAGGTACAAACTACTAAATGAAGACACTTGTCACACAAGTTATATAGTGTTGCAAATTTGCCTTTTTTTGACGTCCATTTTCCACCAAAAATATGCAACCGACGATATTTCGTTAGCGACATTTTTGTACCGTTAGTATGCAAAGAATATCGTTTTGAAGTCCGAGGGCCGCGCGGGATTAGCCGAGCGGCCTCAGGCGCTGCAGTCATGCACTGTGCGGCTGGTCCCGGCGGAGGTTCGGCTCCTCCCTCGGGCGTGGGTGTGTGTGTTTGTCCTAAGGATAATTTAGGTTAAGTAGTGTGTAAGCTTCGTGACTGATGACCTTAGCATAAGATTTCATACACATTCGAACATTTTTTTTGAAGTCCAAGGATGCGAGTTTTGGTTCACAATGAATAATTCAAAGAGGTCAGTAGTTAATAACTACGCAGACATTCATATCAATTTCATGAGTGATGTGAGGGCGGTGGAGAGATGTCACATAGGTAATTATGATTACGATTATGATTATGATTAGAGGTATTTTCCCTGAATTTTTCTACTCATTACTTATATCCGGGGCCGCCGGTTGATCAGAAATGTCTAAATACCTCTAAATATTCTTTGTTAGCTTGTTCCTCGGTGGGATCTCTGCTGTCATACAATTCGGACTTTTCGTTCTCGCTGTCTCCTTGTCTAAGAAAACGGTGTTTACCATTCTCAGAGTTCCTCTGAATGCCGAGTCATCTGAAGTCACACTGACATTAATTCAGTTTAGCTTTGTATTCACTCATCAAGAAACCGCGCAACGCATATTTCACAAGCGAACTTCAGATCGACCTATAGGGGACTTAACTTCGCTAAATACTTCCTACTATCTGACTCTTACAGTGTGCATGAAATTAATGACCACAGGTGGCGATTAACATGTTGATGTGCATATTTGGCGTAAGTTTAATGAACAGAGTTAATTCCAAATCGAGTTTTATTAACAAAAAGGAGCACATTCCACAACTTCAAAAACACTTGCATGTGTAAATTCCTGTTACACACAAAGATTCAAGGATTCAACTATTTTCCGTTTGTGATTGAATTGTCAAAGCTTGTTAGTGATTCATGGCGGAGAAAATGACACTTAACCTGGACAGCGACGCTTGAGGTGAATCGTGACCGGATATAGCGCGAACTCGCTACCATCTAAATCTAATTAAATAAACAGTAAAAATATCACTCACGAGAATCCATTACTGCTCCTAACAATTAGCTTAACAAATCAAAGTGAATCGTAACTCGAAAAAACTGAACTACCTCACATCCAAAATTATGACCACAGAATAGGGACTGATTGCCACTGACTAGCCCTGTTAAAAATCCAACCAGCCTCGCTTACGAGCACAGAGACCGAAACAACTTGGTGCGGACAAACTGACTAACTGAAAAGACGAAATTTTCGGTATTACCAGGCGTCTGCTACTATCAGAAGACAGGAGAGAAGGCGCTTGTGTCCCGTGTTAAAAATTTTCCATCGATTCAAAGTCTAAAATCTCAACGAACGTGTGCCTTGTGCGTGGGTGTGAAGGCACCAACCACAGAGCCCCAAGTAAAGAAAGCCAGCGCAGATGAGACCCCCCCAGACCAGCCCCTCAAGCCAGCTTCGCAAATTAAATTCAACTGCCGTTCCCAGGCCTCTGCCACAAGGAACTCCACCTGAATGCACCCTGTATATATGTGTTTGCTTTTAAACCCACATTTCTACGATCTAGCAATCATCCATGTTCAAGGCGGTTTTCGTACATGGTATGCTGAATATCAAAGATAATAAAAATGAATATGAAAAACTCTCAATTCGGTTCTCAGTATGATCTTTTTCCCTGAATCGTGAAAATTGTAAGAAAACATAGATAGAGGAAGGAATTATACAGAACTTGGGAAAACTTCAAAAACCATATGAAAGGTGGACTGACTGCCACCTTTCACTTACAATTAGTTATATTAAAAATGCAAATTGGTGATTACCTTTAACATCAGGCCTTTCGCTAAGCTTGAAAGCCTTCACGAGCGGGGATCCAACTGTACAGTGAATTTGGCCTTTAGAAGACACCATTATGTGGCGGCTTAACACTGCAAAGTGGTACTTCCAGACCTGCTGCAAAAGACTGTTAGACTGACCATAAAAAGTAGTGTCACTTCGGTCTACCTACAGTTTTCCTAGCGAGCAGAGATTTGAAACAGCACCTAATGCGGGCTATAGCTCACAGTGTTTGGGCCACCTTTGAAGGGGCAGCACTTGCTTTCCCGACAGCTAGTCAGTCATCGGACCATGTGGGCATACGGCCTAGGAACTATGTTGTTGCAGAGTACCTGAGTGCTGAAGCCTTAGTCTAAACAAGGCTACCAGTTTTTGACGAGCAAACCGTTTATTCATCTTGCTGCTCACTAGTTGTGAAAACTCGATTAATAAATATTTTTTTTATACGTGAAGAAGAGATACTCTGCTATTTTATAGGTCTTGTACTGTAGTCGATCATATTGCTGAGCCTCTGTTTTCGTAAATTATGGTACGGTGGCATCATGAAATGGATTCCTAGTACGTCAAAGTGTCCTAAGACCGTGAATTTGGGTCTAAGACATATAGAAAATTATCGAATTATCACACCTTGAAATATTTATTTTTGTCACTAGTTCTTCCGTTTTCACTTTCTGCTACCATTTTTTTAATGTCCTCTCATCCTTAGGGAAACTTAATCACTAATTGAACGTAATAATTGTGCACACCATAGTTAATATTCGCATAGCTGCCTACTGTGGTTACTTCAAACTAAACACAGCGGTTGGAAAATCTGTGTAATGCGTAGAAAATGATCCAGACTGCCATATATATAAATCTCATCCCCCGATAAAGAAGCTCAAAACGGGCAAACATCGAATACACGGATTGGCAACACAAGCACCGCCACATTTTCTCGCAACAATGAGGTCATAAAATCACGTAAAAGGGCTCTACCACTTTATGCCGTCGTTGCAATGTCTCGACATTAATTAACACATAAAGTGTCCTTAACTAGTATGATAACTACAATTACATATTCGTGGATGTTTCGTTTAAGGATGGGGATTTGTTCTTAATGCGAATTTGAAATTTCATCCGTAGAAGCAGTAACTAAGCACCACTGCAATTACTAATAAATAATTAATTGCGAACAGGAAAAATGGCGTGTTATATTAAACCTTGTTTACAACTCAGCGGACACAAGCAGCGAACGAGGATTCCCTCTGTCCCAAACGGTCGTGCTCGGTTCGCATTCGCTAGTGTCCGCTAGTGTTTGCTCATGCTCCGCTGGTTGACCATCTTTTAGTGAACATACAAAGCAAGTTCACAGCCTCTCCGATTCGGCGCTAGCAGTACAGAAAACTTTCGTGACCTATCTTGTCCTCTTCTGTTGTCGTCGTGAGGTGTGTGGGCGGTAGTCAGCAGAGATTGTAACGCTGCTGACAGATGGATATGATTATCATAGGTACTTCTGGGATACAAGAGATTTACAGCACAACTGCCGAAGGTGTAGGACTGGTAGAAAATTGCTGAAGCTTTCAAAGGTCAAACTGGGACCGTACGAGTGTCTATACAGTAATCAAATGCTCGCATCAACAGGATGATTCCATCCGACAGCATTCTTGGCCGTTTTGACTTTCTCGCAGGTCACAGATTCTGGAAAGCGTCTTCACAGCGGTGCGCATCGACTGTGGTGCTATGCTCCAGAAAGTCTACGTGCAGAGAAAGCATCCTGCTGCACGATAACGCCCGCCCCCACATTGTCAATCGGTCGAAGGCTGCGTTTCAGCGATTTGGTTGTGAAACAATTCAGCATCCGCAGTACAGCCAGGGTCATTCACCCGGTGATTTTGATATCCTTGGTGACCTGAAGAGAGACAAGCGTGGACGTCGGATTCAGTCGAACGCGGAAGTGCAAGAGTTGGTGCGGTTGTGTATCTGACAGCGGCAGGCTGTGTTCTACAAAGCAGGAATTGATCGTCTCGTTTCCAAGTGGGATGTCTCAACGCATGTGGCGGGTGTTGAGTTTCCATTTGACTGTCCCTTAAACCATCCTGATTGAGATTAAAAATGTATGAAACACCTTAAGATTCTCGCTGGTTATGCTCATGGTAGCTGCTATTACATGGTTGATGTGTTACTTCTATGTCAGAAATTGTTTGATGATAGATAAAAGTTGTTTATGCGATGATAACGCTATCTGCCCTCTAACAAACTGTATAGTAGGTGGTGTGCCCAGTCATACACTATGTGATCCGAACACTTGTCTGAAAATTACTTAAAGTTCGTGGCGCCCTCCATCGATAATGCTGGAATTCAGTACGGTGTTTGCCTACCCTTAGCCCTGATGACAGCTTCCACTCTCGCAGGCATACGTTAAATTAGGTGCTGGAAGGTTTCTTGGCGAATGGCAGCCCAATCTTCGCGGAATGCTGCACTGAGGACGGGTATCGATATCAGTCGGTGAGGCCTGGCACGAAGACGGCGTTCCAAAACACCCCTAAGCTGTTCTATGGGACTCAGACCAGGACTGTGTACAGGCCACTCCATTACAGGAATGTTATTGTCGTGTAACCACTCAAATATAGGCCGTGCATTATGAAAAGGTTCTCGATCGTGTTGAAAGATGCAGTCGCCATTCTCGGATTGCTCTTCAACTGTGGGAAGCGAGAAGGTCCTTAGAACATCAATGTAGGCCTGTGCTGTGATAGTGCCACGCAAAACAACATGGGGTATGTAGTGACGTAACAAGACTGTTACGCCACACGGTAGTAGCCAAAAGAAAGGCACGCTAGACTAATGCAGACGGGCGTGAAGTCTGGAACATGAGAACTTATGAATGAATAAGAAGAAAAGTATGTAGATGCTTTTTACTTATCTTTTATTGATTCCTTGGAATACATCTCTCTTGAATACTCGTACGCTATAGGCACTGATACAAATGGCTCCTTGCTAGTTCGTAGCCAGTACTTAGCTGATGGCTATTCTGTCTCTCGGCTAATGAGAGAGAAAGGCTTCGTACAACTGGGCGATAGCTAGGTTCGCGTACAACTGGGGTCGAGTCCACTCTCGTATCACGAGACCTGCCTTGGTGGTGGCGCTAGGTCTGCGATCACAGTGGCGACACGCGGGTCCGACATGTACTACATGGACCGCGGCCGATTTAAACTACCACCTAGCAAGTGTGGTGTCTGGCGGTGACACCACATTCCTCCCCCGCAAATCGGCGAACGGTCGTGAGATAAGGCTTCCGCCCGCCGTGGGGAGGACCACATGTTGACGTATGCGATGAGGTGGGGAGCCTAACAACAGGCGAGGCTGTGCCACCCGCACCCGGCCATCCGGTCCGAGGGGAGCTAGGAAACGCCTGCAAAACTAGTCCAGGGTGCACGTCAACATGTGGTGTATGCGCCCGTAAAGAAACATGAGGGGCCGAAGTGTCGACCTCCATTGCGTCGGGGTAGCCGACGCGCGATGACGTCACGTGGTCCGGAGCGGGCGGGCGTTCCATGGCGGAGGACAGCTGGTCACGGGAAGCGATCGGCGGCGCGTGACCCTGGGAGGCGCTTGGCGGCTGCAACGAAGCGTCGAATGCGGTCGGCGGCGGCGGCGGCTGCTGCTGCTGCTGCTGCTGCGGCGGCGGCGGCGCGTCGCCATGGGGCAAAATGGAAGGCATCGTCGGTAACACCTGGGGATGAGGCGAGCCAGTAGATGGGTCCCCAGGGCGCTGACCGGACGGCACCGTCGCTGAAAGCAGACGGGGAGCGGCAGAACCCGAGCGACGACAGAGGCGCAGCTGATTGAGATGCCGACGCACCTCACCAGAGGCCCCCAAAACCAAATACATCGCGCGGCCGAGGCAGCGAAGAATGCGCCCTGCGAGCCAACGCCGTGAACCTCGATAGTTGCGATAAAATACAACGTCGCCTGGAGCAAAAGCAGGAGTCTGCCGCTGCGCAGGAACCTGATGCGGCGGATGCAGCAAAGACCTCAAGGTGCGATGAGGACGACCGTGGAGCAACTCAGCCGGCGAGCGACCATCTCGGGGCTGACAGCGATACGAAGACAAAAAGAGCAACAATGCGTCCTCCCGAGAATGCGACTCTTTCAATTTCAACATCTGTGACTTGAAAGTCCGGACCAATCGTTCAGCGGCACCGTTGGACTGAGGCGAAAACGGCGCGGATGTCAGATGTTGAATACCATTGGCCTGGCAGAAAGACTGGAATTCTGCGGACATGAATTGTGGGCCATTGTCGGAAACAATAGTCTGCGGAAGACCTTCAATGCAAAAGATAGCAGACAACGCTTTGATGGTGGCGGAGGACGTCGTGGAAGACATCCGGACAACAAAAGGAAAATTACTGAAGGCGTCGACCAGAACCAACCATCGAGCATTCCAGAATGGACCAGCAAAATCAATGTGCAAGCGTTGCCAAGGGGAAGTGGCTTTTGGCCACGCAAAGACTTTCCGCGGCGGTGCGGATTGTTGTTCGGCACACGCCGGGCACGAAGAACACATATTCGTAATCGCAGCATCGATTCCGAACCAAGTACAGTGCTGACGAGCAAGTTGTTTCGTTCGCACTATACCCCAATGTCCTTGATGAAGAAGCCGTAAAACAGAGGACTGTAACGAACGTGGGACCACGACTCTGGACTGATCATTATCAGAACGCAACAACAAAACACCACGTCGAACAAAAAGTCTCTCCTTGTGAGCAAAAAATCGGCGAACCAACGGATCCTCGATCCGAGACTTTGACAAAGGCCATTGCGTAGCAACAAAACGCAAAATAGTAGCAAGGACAGGGTCAGCAGCTGTTGCTGTAGCGACACGACGAAAATCAATCGGAAACGATTCGACCACTTCATCGGTTTCCGAATCAATGAACATGCAAGCAAGTTCGGAAGAATCGAATGCTTTATCCTCAGCAACAGGCAAACGGGACAACGCATCGGCGTTTCCGTGCTTAGCAGTGGACCGATACAAGATATCGTAGCGGTACTGCGAGAGGAAAATAGACCAGCGAATGAATTTCTGCGCTGTACGTGGAGGTACAGGCTTGGTCGGATGAAAAAGCGATGTCAAAGGTTTGTGGTCTGTGATGATGGTAAAGTGACGACCATACAAGAAATCATGGAACTTAGTAACACCAAACACGAGAGCCAAAGCTTCTTTCTCGATCTGTGAATAATTTCTTTGCGCAGACGAGAGCAATTTGGACGCAAAGGCAATAGGGCGATCATGCGAGCCAACTTTGTGCGCAAGCACAGCACCGATCCCGAAATCCGATGCATCTACCATCAACAAAAGGGGTTTCTGGGGATCGAATGGCGTAAGGCAAGTATTAGAAAGCAACGCCGATTTCAACTGGCGAAAGGCGCGTTCACATTCCGGCGTCCAGACGAACGGAACACCTTTACGGCGTAAGCGATGAAGCGGAGCTGAAATGGAAGAGGCATTGCGCACATATTTATGGTAATAATTAATTTTACCCAACACACTCTGTAGCTGTTTCAGATTTTTAGGGGACGGCAAGTCATGTATGGCACGGAGGTGCTCTGGACTCGGATGTATGCCTTGGGCATTAATGACATGTCCCAGGTATGGTAAGTCACGAGCAAAAAACACACATTTGTCCTTCCTCAAGCGAAGACCATTTTGCCGCAAGACCTGAAATAATGTTCGTAAATTCGCAAGATGATCTTCTTCTGTCTGGCCGGAGATCACTATATCGTCCAGATAGTTTGCTGCAGTAGGGACCGACGCACAAATAGTTTGTAAATATTGCTGAAACAAGGCAGGGGCGGATGCACACCCGAATGGCAGTCTTTTGAAGCGGTACAATCCAAGATGCGTGTTAACCACCAATACGCGCTGGGATTCGTCGTCCACCGGTATTTGCAAGTACGCATCGGCTAGGTCCAACTTTGAAAAATATTTTCCCGGGCACAGTTTAGCAAAAAGATCTTCCGGGCGGGGCAAAGGAAAAGTAGCAGTCACTAGCTGTGGATTCACTGTGGCCTTGAAGTCCACGCAAAGTCTCAATTTTCCGGAAGGTTTTGGCAAAATTACTAAGGGTGAGGCCCAGAGAGAAGCTTGCACACGTTCAATTACACCCTGTGATTCGAGATCGTGTAACGTTCTTGCGACCTCATCACGCAATGCGTGAGGAACAGTGCGCGCTCTGAAAAATTTCGGTTGCGCGTTGACCTTCAGTTCTAAATGTGCTTCAAAGTTTTTAGCGCAACCTAAGCCCGGTGCAAAAATGTCTGCAAATTCGTCACACAGCCGAGAAACACTGTCTGGAGGCACAGTCTGATTCACAGATAGGACCTGATTTACAATAGACATGTTAAACAACTTAAATAAATCTAGACCAAATAAGTTCACTGCAGAAGAAGAACGAAGAACGTAAAATGACACAAGTTTTGTTTGTCCCTTGTATGTTGCAAGAAGGCTGCACTGTCCCAACACAGGAATTTTCTGTCCGGAATATGTAGTTAGCTTAACATTTGCGGAACGCAACGGAGGTTTGCCCAGTTGTTTGTACGTGTCGTGATTGAGCAATGAAACTGCAGCTCCGGTATCGAGCTGGAATGATATCACTTTGCCTTCAAAGTCTAAGTCCACAAAAAGTTTATTGTCCTGCTGACGACAAGAGCGACTGTTTTGTGCAATTGGAACAGACACTGGTACAGAATCACTTGCTAATTGACGTGATTTCCGGCGACGTCGACGCACAGTTTTTGTGGGACGATCACTGTCACTGTTAGAGAAAGTGTCACTGGACGAAGTGGAATTAACGACATGAATGTCCATAGGCGAAGGTCCACGAGCCTGAGTGTCCTTGGTTCGATTCCGGCGCGAAGCAAAGGGCCTGGAATGATTGTGATTGTCTGATCTGAGCTTTTTCTGGCAAACACTTTGAACATGTCCTTTCTTATTGCAGAAAAAGCAAATAGCTTGGCGTGACGGGCAATGTTCACGCGAATGTCTAGTAGCACACCGCGGGCATGATTTCACTACATTTGTGGGCTGGCGCGGCACACGTGGCTTAGCGCGCGGCGGTCGCTGTGCGTCCGTGCGCGAGGCCCGGGTACCGGGCCGCGCAGCGCGTCCAGCGGGCCGGTTAATGTTACACACGGCTGGCGAAGTTTCAAAAGATCCCTGAGCACAGTCCAGTGTGTCCTGTCTATCCAATATGTCTATCACTTGTTGAAGGGAGGGATTAACTAGTTTCAAAATTTGCTCCCGTATGCGAACATCAGAAACGTTCTGTGCAATTGCATCACGCACCATTGTATCTGAATAAGAAAGACCACAGTCACATTCAAAGGCACAGTCCCTAGTAAGTCCTTGCAATGTTGCTACCCACTCCCTATTAGTTTGACCGGCCGTACGTTTTGTACGAAAAAACGTATACCGTTTTGCAACCACATTAACTGTTTCTTTGAAATAGGCATCTAATGCAGACATAATTTCCTCGTAGGACAGAGTTGCTACGTCTCGTCGGGGAAACAATTTCACTATCACACGGTATGTGGACACACCGACACCAGAAAGCAAAAACGGCTGCCGCTCATTACCTTGAATTCTGTAGGCAGCCATGTGAAAGGCGAACTGACGAGACCACTCTTGCCAGGTCTCATCGGCTGCCACGTATGGTCGAAAGGGAGGTGCAACAGCGTTCAGTGGCAGCGGTAGCGAAGAAGCGGCGGCGGCCGCATCGGTGTGCAGCGCACGTTGACCCTGGACGAGCTGTCCAAGGGCATCCAGTAACGCCTGCGTCTGCTGAGTCTGCAAGCGATAAAATTCGGACAGTACATCTGGAGATTGTGGCGAAGCCATGACACAAATAAATGTAAGCAATCAGAACACTTTAAAGCGGCGCCAACGTGGCAAATGAATTAATACAAACTCTTTTTCTCGTCGCCAATCTGTAGTGACGTAACAAGACTGTTACGCCACACGGTAGTAGCCAAAAGAAAGGCACGCTAGACTAATGCAGACGGGCGTGAAGTCTGGAACATGAGAACTTATGAATGAATAAGAAGAAAAGTATGTAGATGCTTTTTACTTATCTTTTATTGATTCCTTGGAATACATCTCTCTTGAATACTCGTACGCTATAGGCACTGATACAAATGGCTCCTTGCTAGTTCGTAGCCAGTACTTAGCTGATGGCTATTCTGTCTCTCGGCTAATGAGAGAGAAAGGCTTCGTACAACTGGGCGATAGCTAGGTTCGCGTACAACTGGGGTCGAGTCCACTCTCGTATCACGAGACCTGCCTTGGTGGTGGCGCTAGGTCTGCGATCACAGTGGCGACACGCGGGTCCGACATGTACTACATGGACCGCGGCCGATTTAAACTACCACCTAGCAAGTGTGGTGTCTGGCGGTGACACCACAGGGTAGAAGCCTCCTCTATGAAAAACACGACCACACCATAACACCGCCGCCTCCGAATTTCACATTTAGTACTAAACACGCTGGCAGATGAAGTTCACCGGGCATTCGCCACACCCACGCCCTGCCTTCTTAATCCAAACGAGGTGTCGTTTGGCATTTATCGCCGTGATGTGTCGCTTATGAGCAGCCGTTCGACCATGAAATCGAAGTTTTCTCACCTCCCGCCAAACTGTAGTAGTACTTGCAGTGGATCCTGATGCAGTTTGGCATTCCTGTATGATGGTCTGGACAGATGTCTGCCTATTACACATTACGACCCTCTGTCGGCGGTCTCTGTCAGTCAACAGACGAGGTCGGCCTGTACGCTTTTGTGCTGTACGTGTCCATTCACTTTCCACTTCACTATCACATCGGAAACAGTGGACCTAGGGATGTTTAGGAGTGTGGAAATCTTGCGTACAGACGAGTGATACAAGTGACACCCAATCATCTGAACACGTTAGAAGTCCGTGAGTTCCGCGGAGCGCCTTTCATGCTCTCTCACGATGTCTGACGACTACTGGCGCCGCTGATAGGGAGTACCTGGCAGTAGGTGGCAGCATAATGCACCTAATACAAAAAACGTGCGTTTTTGGGGGTGTTCGGATACTTTTGATCCCACAGTGTATGTGTCTCTCACATATAATTTATTTATATTATACACTCCTGGAAATTGAAATAAGAACACCGTGAATTCATTGTCCCAGGAAGGGGAAACTTTATTGACACATTCCTGGGGTCAGATACATCACATGATCACACTGACAGAACCACAGGCACATAGACACAGGCAACAGAGCATGCACAATGTCGGCACTAGTACAGTGTATATCCACCTTTCGCAGCAATGCAGGCTGCTTTTCTCCCATGGAGACGATCGTAGAGATGCTGGATGTAGTCCTGTGGAACGGCTTGCCATGCCATTTCCACCTGGCGCCTCAGTTGGACCAGCGTTCGTGCTGGACGTGCAGACCGCGTGAGACGACGCTTCATCCAGTCCCAAACATGCTCAATGGGGGACAGATCCGGAGATCTTGCTGGCCAGGGTAGTTGACTTACACCTTCTAGAGCACGTTGGGTGGCACAGGATACATGCGGACGTGCATTGTCCTGTTGGAACAGCAAGTTCCCTTGCCGGTCTAGGAATGGTAGAACGATGGGTTCGATGACGGTTTGGATGTACCGTGCACTATTCAGTGTCCCCTCGACGATCACCAGTGGTGTACGGCCAGTGTAGGAGATCGCTCCCCACACCATGATGCCGGGTGTTGGCCCTGTGTGCCTCGGTCGTATGCAGTCCTGATTGTGGAGCTCACCTGCACGGCGCCAAACACGCATACGACCATCATTGGTACCAAGGCAGAAGCGACTCTCATCGCTGAAGACGACACGTCTCCATTCGTCCCTCCATTCACGCCTGTCGCGACACCACTGGAGGCGGGCTGCACGATGTTGGGGCGTGAGCGGAAGACGGCCTAACGGTGTGCGGGACCGTAGCCCAGCTTCATGGAGACGGTTGCGAATGGTCCTCGCCGATACCCCAGGAGCAACAGTGTCCCTAATTTGCTGGGAAGTGGCGGTGCAGTCCCCTACGGCACTGCGTAGGATCCTACGGTCTTGGCGTGCATCCGTGCGTCGCTGCGGTCCGGTCCCAGGTCGACGGGCACGTGCACCTTCCGCCGACCACTGGCGACAACATCGATGTACTGTGGAGACCTCACGCCCCACGTGTTGAGCAATTCGGCGGTACGTCCACCCGGCCTCCCGCATGCCCACTATACGCCCTCGCTCAAAGTCCGTCAACTGCACATACGGTTCACGTCCACGCTGTCGCGGCATGCTACCAGTGTTAAAGACTGCGATGGAGCTCCGTATGCCACGGCAAACTGGCTGACACTGACGGCGGTGGTGCACAAATGCTGCGCAGCTAGCGCCATTCGACGGCCAACACCGCGGTTCCTGGTGTGTCCGCTGTGCCGTGCGTGTGATCATTGCTTGTACAGCCCTCTCGCAGTGTCCGGAGCAAGTATGGTGGGTCTGACACACCGGTGTCAATGTGTTCTTTTTTCCATTTCCAGGAGTGTATTTTATTGGCATTATCATAATTTTACTTTAATAATGTGTCACGGCAGACGTCAGACACTATACGACAATGAGATATAGCAGGTACTGAAATACTAAACTATCATTACAGTAAGGTAAATGTATCCAGATGTAATGACCAGAGTGTTAATAGCAGCCTTTCTTCAGAGTACGAAGGTCGTCGGTGTTAGTGCTCTACTTCTAGATTTTGTCCTCGACTGTTATGACAGCCAGCGAAAACCGTCAATCGATATGTGGGGGCGTTCAGAGCACAAGGGGATCAATTCCATTTTTGGTCATTCTATTTTTGGTCATTTTGATCTCATTTCACTTTTAAGTAATATTAATGAAGCCGCTTCCAGAGCAAAAAAAATTCTTATCCAGAGATTATAAGTATTTGCTCTAGGATTGGCAACACTCTTGAGAGTGGAGGGAAGCAGTCTTTAGTTCAGGGCACAATGGAATCATTTCCACTGTCACAATATGCATGGTTTGTTTTGTCGGTGTGTGGTCTCTAATTAAAGCGGACAGATGATTGTAAGTGAGTGTTAGCAGATTTTGCCTCTAATGCAGAACTGGAAGAGGTGTATTAGGCAGTAGCAGCGGAACTGTGAACAGAGGAATACTACAAGGCATGTCATAAGAGTTCCAGTCAAAAGCCTTCCTGCTAGCGCAAACTGCTGCGAGTTCCAAAGCCACAATCTACTTAAAGAGCAAGAGAGAAGAAACTTCTTTAATTCCTTCTAGAAACTCAGTGATTATAGTCGGCAAAATTCGTATCTTCGTAGATTTACTCAGTCAGATCGAGTTATGAGGTATCTGAAAAGAGCTGGTTCCACAAATGCTAAATGCATTAGCTTCTAATATTTATTAAGGATTGCAGTGAGATCTATAAGGGTGTGTAGCCCTCACACATAATAAAACAATTGTATGTCCAGATTATTATAACGGTCAAAACTGGAAAATTAAAATGCCATTGACTCTCATGAAGTACAGAAAGGATTCGAGCATGAAGCCTCAGCCGCTGATCACATTTCTTGGTATCTGGACATTCGTACTTACCTAATAACAGTGATTTTGATTTAGTGGAAAATGTAGTAGGAAAATTTCGCACATCTACACACCAAATGATTGGATCAATGTCGTTAGACAAGCAAAGAAAACGTCCCCCAGATTTTACATCATTTAAATGAAACTCTCAGACTTCTTGTCCTCTAGAAACTTGGAGAACTCAGTAACCTGAAGAGTAGAATCAGGAGGGAAATCCCAAGTACAATAAGGGCATAAAAGAACAAAGTCCAAGGGTTTATGTTTCTATTCCGTGCAGCAAATAATACGCCTTAAATTGGTCCTTCTCCAGTATGAGAATATACTATAAATAATATCTCCTATCATTCAAACATACTTAAATGGTGTAAAATTTTTCGTGTAATTAATTGATGTCTTTTTTCCTTAAAGCATTCCTATTGGACTTGATTCCCTTTTGCACTGAAAGTGCAAAGTTTAGGACTAATGCAAAGAAAAGCTGGAGTTGCAATTTAGTATCAGCACACCGCCTATATTCTTCTTTTCCTAAGCAGGTCTGCTAATTTCGTAGAAATAAACGTGCTCACCATGCAAAATAGTCTTCTCTGAATATGAAAGTTTTTTACTATAGCCGGGCGGAGTGGCCGAGCGGTTCTAGGCGCTACAGTCTGGAACCGCCTGACCGCTACGATCGCAGGTTCGAATCCTGCCTCGGGCATGGATGTGTGTGATGTCCTTAGGTTAGTTAGGTTTAAGTAGCTCTAAGTTCTAGGGGACTGATGACCTCAGAAGTTAAGTCCCATAGTGCTCAGAGCCATTTGAACCATTTTTTAACTATACATGGCGTCCCAGTGTAAACAGGTATCTCAGGGGAAATAGTATTTCTGGATACGACACGTAATATCATTCGACACAGAATAGTAAACATGGTCTCTTACATGCATACTTAAGCACTTCTTCATCTTCGATATTGTTAAACAAATCTCTTGGCCCGAAAGCTATTCGTTTTCCACATTTTTGGAGGAGTAATATGGACTAAAATAAGCAACCATTGTCTGTTAAACATGGGCTCCAGAATGCGTACCTTAAGTGCTCTGAGCACCTGTTCAGTAGAAGATACGCGTTTTGCAGCAGTGAAGATGAAGAAGTGCTCATACAGTACTGTAACAACTACTACGGCTTCTGACATCAATTGTAACATTTGTGTTACTAAATGTGACAGTTCTGTCACTCAATGTAACTGGGTTTTCTCTTTTGATGCTGTCAATTGTCAGGATGAGCATTCTAAAGCATTCTGTCAGGGTGAAAATATTAAATAAATTAACTTTTCTCTCTTACAACATGTGGGCAGGGTGGGTTCTCCCTTGGCTCGGGTATGAGGTCGAATGAAACATCATTTTACATAAGATAAATTTTATTGAAAGTTTCGTTCAACTGTATCTTACTGGGACGTTCTGGTTCGGAGAGCGGCAGCCGTGTCATTTGCGTAGCCTTCTGCTGCGACAGCGGCGGCGGCGGCGTCTGATTACGCGTAGCGGTGTGTATCTCGTGTCGCCGTCTCGCCCAGCTGACCGGAGACGCGCAGCGCGAGGTGGCCCGTTTAATTATTGCGAGCGACGTCGTGCATCGGATGGTGATACCTTGAATGTGGCGTCCCAGTGTTTCTCTTCTCTAAGCGGCCGCGTGTGTTGTGCGTCGACCAGCGGAGCGGCGCGGCGGTGGAAGGCCAGTGTCCCGAACTCGAACCACGGACTCCCGCTTGCCAGTCTTCGGCTGTCAGGTCTTCATCCCAGCTCACAGGTAACTACTGATGTGAGGCCGTCTCCTTCCCGTCCTCACGAGTCACCCGGGTATGTAAAAACCAGACTTCCAATACCTTTTAACTTCTGTCTTCTGGCGCCGCGGCTGCTGCTTGCTATTCCATTACAGCGGCGGACTTGGTGCGTCTGTGCATGATGCAGTCTCTTCTTGCATGACGGTCTTCAGCACCGAAACTGACTGAAAGCTACTGCTACTCTTCTTTTCTTCCTTCGTCTCTCGTCTTCGTCTCCGTCTGTCTTCATCTGTCTTCCTCTGTCTTCATCTGTCTTCCCCTCGGGCCCACCGCGTCTCGCGTATTTATTCACTTCAGTTCACTGGGGGTGAACGACTTCACGGCCATTGCCTCTTCTGTCACGTTGAAAAGCTTCTCGAAGAATCTTCTTGACCTCGGTCATTGGCTCTTGGAATGTAGGCGGGGGCCTCTGATCGCATGTGACGACTGAGAAACACGTGAGCCGGTCATTGCTTCTTCCGTCACGTTGAAAGGTTTCTCGAAGAATCTTCTTAACGTCGGTCATTGGCTCTTGGAATGTAGGCGAGGGCCTTTGCTCATGCGACAACTTAGAAACACGTGAGCCGGTCGGGCGATGCCCTGACGGCTGAATCGACAGCGCCCGCTTATGTGGAACTCGCTGACTCCACGGTCATTGTTTCTTCTGTTCTGCCCGCTGAATGCCAGTATGTAACTCTCTAAACTAAACCAAGTTTTCCATTTATATTCTACTTTCTTAGTTCACTTTGATTTCACTAATTTATTTACTTAATTAACACTCAACAGTACATCACAGGCCTTGTTTACTGGCTGTTTTTTCTTATTTTGGTCCACGCTACCATATCTCAAAATACGGAATGCAAAGAGCTGGCAGTAGAAGAGATGTGTCTCACAGTGTTACGTCTGCCACAGACAGCCCCTGCCAGGCAGACTACACTCAAGACACTCCTGTGTACCATGTAACATACACAGGTACTTGCAGTCACAACCAAGAGGAAAACAATTCTTCAAAATAAACAGAACTTGCTAGAGACTAATGCGAACCTTTTCCTGCAGAGGTCGCCTCACAGATGCAGGGAAAGTTGGAGTACTCCGCCGGTTTTATAAGGCCAGCGCAGCAGCAGTACAGCCAGTTCCTCGCTCGGACGGACCTCACCGATGCTCTTGATGAATGATCGTCTATAAGTTACTTGTTTTTTTGTGTGTATATAGTGATTCTTCGAGAAATAAACGACATTATACTGAGTGTTCTACAGGACTATTCTTCACACAATATGGGAGATCAAGTGCTCATAGGTCTTAAGATATGCGTTCTTGAGCCGATGTTTACAAGACATTTTTGCTTCAATGCTCGTTCCTGTTATATACCTGAATACTGACCATTCCTCTTGGGACATCCTGTAGAGTGTTGTAAACGGTTCGTGCCGATTACTAGCGCCAATAAACAAGCAGCGTTCATAGTTATACTCGTTATCTCGTGCCCTCTTCCTTCCCCTCTACAGTAAACGATTGTTCACACGTACTAGCGAGTGGCAGTAAACGCTGGCGAAGTGCCTGCGCAAGCTCGTTCGCTGGTGTTCACTTCCGTTCGCTCCGGTATTAAGAAGGCTTTATACACTACTGACCATTAAAATTGCTACACCACGAAGATGACGTGCTACAGACGCGAAATTTAACCGACAGGAAGAAGATGGTGTGACATGCAAATGATTAGTTTTTCAGAGCATTCACAGAAAGTTGGCGCCGGTGGCGACACCTACAACGTGCTGACATGAGGAAAGTTTCCAAACGATTTCTCATAAACAAACAGCAGTTAACCGGCGTTGCCTGGTGAAACGTTGTTGTGATGCCTCGTTAAGGAGGATAAAAGCGTACCATCACGTTTCCGGCTTTGATAAAGGTCGGATTGTAGCCTATCGCGATTGCGGTTTATCGTATCCCGACACAGCTGTTCGCGTTGGTCGAGATCCAATGACTGTTAGCAGAATATGGAATCGGTGGGATCAGGAGGGTAATACTGGACGCCGTGCTGGATCCCAACGGCCTCGTATCACTAGCAGTCGAAATGACAGGCATCTTATCCGCAAGGCTCTAACAGATCGTGCAGCAACGCCTCGATCCCTGAGTCAACAGATGAGGACGTTTACAAAACAACAACCATCTGCACGGACAGTTCGACGACGTTTGCAGCAGCATGGACTATCAGCTCGGGGGCCATGGCTGCGGTTACCCTTGACGCTGGATCACAGACAGGAGCGCCTGCGGTGGTGCACTCAACGACGAACCTGGGTGCACGAATGGCAAAACATAATTTTTTCGGATGAATCCAGGTTCTGTTTAAAGCATCATGATGGTCGCATCCGTGTTTGGCGACATCGCGGTGAACGCACATTGGAAGCGTGTGTTCGTCATCGCCATACTGACTTATCACCCGGCGTGATGGTATGAGGTGCCATTTTTTACACGTCTCGGTCACCTCTTCTTCGCGCTGACGGCACATTGAAAAGTGGACGTTACATTACAGATGTGTTACGACCCATGGCTCTAACCTTCATTCGATTCCTGCGAAACCCTACATTTAAGCAGGATAATACACGACCGCATGTTGCAGGTCCTGTACGGGCCTTTCTGGATACAGAAAATGTTCGACTGCTGCCCTGACCAGCACATTCTCCAGATCTCTCACCAACTGAAAACGTCTGGTCAATGGTGGCCGAGCAACTGGATCGTCACAATACGCCAGTCACTACTCTTGATGAACTGTGGTACCGTGTTGAAGCTGCATGGACAGCTGTATCTGTACACACCATCCAAGCTCTGTTTGACTCAATGCCCAGGCGTATCAAGGCCGTTATTGCGGCCAGAGGTGGTTCTTTTGGGTACCGATTTCCCAGGATCTATGCACCGAAATTGTGTGAAAATGTAATCACATGTCAGTTCTAGCATAATATATTTGTCCAATGAATACCCGTTTATCATCTGCATTTCTTCTTGGTGTAGCAATTTTAAAAACCAGTAGTGTAGGTTTCGTCTTAGTGCAAAGCATATAACAGCGTAGTACCCACGTATGAGGTTGGCGTCGTGAGCTGTACACCACGACCAGTGGATAAGCGTTGCTACGCTACGGTTGTGTTCGACAAGGAGCAGTACGCACAGCGACAGAGGACAGGTAGCAGACGGGAGACAGCGGCGGCCCGGCTGACGTCAGGCGCCCAGGCCGTGGGCGGCGGCGATAACTCGCTTTATAACGCGGCGGCCCTGGGGTTTGCCGCCGTGCAAATAGCCGCGCCGCCGCAGCGCCTGTTTACCCGATAACCGGCGTCGAACTGACGCTGGCTCCCGGGGGAAATCCTCTGAGGAGCGCGCGACGCCCACCCCGCGGCCCGCTGTCGGCTCGGCAGAGTCCTCTGTCCCCAGACTGCAGATCGCGTTGCATGCAGAGACGGCGAGCAGGCATGAGTCACAAGGTTTTAAACATCACCTTTGAAAAATAACGCCATACAGTTAATTTTTGTTGATTTGCAGGTACCTGTTGTAACGGGACATCCTCGTCTAGCATTACTTTTCCTCAAAAGTAGTTGTCAATACTAGTATTATTGTTCCATAAAAACACGGGAGAACTGCCGGATATTAGTAACGTTACTGATATCCTGCAGTTCTCCCGTGTTTTCATGGAAAAATTATCACGCCGGGAAACATCACACTAGTATTATTTCTCGAATGTTTGACAGGTCAGTATTATCTCTGTTCCTTTTCTGAAAACATTCATGCAATTTTGTGAGGAAGGCTACCCAAAGACAGCGTTTTACTGGCAGGACACTTAGAAAATGTAACAGACCTACTAAGGAGACTGCCTACACTACGCTTGTCCGTCCTGTTTTGTATTATCGCGAAATATGGGAGAGAGTGTTACAGAAATGATACAGGATTTCCACTGGAAATCATTAAAAGAAAGGTGTTTTTCGTTGTGACAGAACCTTCTCACGAAATTCCAATCACCAGCTTCCTCCTCCGAATGCGAAAATATTTTGTTGACACCAACCTACATAGAGAGGAACGATCACCACGATAAAATAAGGGAAATCAGAGCTCATACAGAAAGATATAGGTGCTCATACTTTTCGCGCGCTATACGAGGTTGGAATAATAAAGAATTGTGAAGGTGGTTCGATGAACCCGCTGTCAGGCACCTGAATGTGATTTGCAGGGTATCCGTATAGGTGTAGATGTAGATATATTTCAAGCTAAAATTTATTAAAATGAATCATTATACAAAATGTTTTAGTCTCGATATTATACTCGATAAGTACTAGTTCTGAATGTACAGTTAAAATTATTTGTTTCAGAAACATTTGAAATTACGAATTATTGGCACCCTTAAAATTTCTATTATTAATTACGCAATACTGTACTGGTTACTACGTTTATTTGTGGATTCATTTATGAAACAATAATGTAAAGGAATAATGTAACAGAAACTAGTAGAAATTCGTTTGTTAAGAAAAATTGTAAACGCTTTGGAATATGATCATTTCCGCAGAGTGTGAGAACCGTAAGCATGCCTCCGATCGGAAGTATTATTGTATTTTGTGGAAATTATGTAATTTCGGCTTTATTAATATGAAAAATCGAAAGACTGTATGATATACTAAATGTGAGAAAATATATTAACGTAGACGACCTAATATGTGACATTTTCAGCTCCAAGAATCACACCCACAGACAAGGAGAACTGCATCAAACTCTACATGAAAAGCTAAATAAACTAAAAAGTGAGAAGTTAATCTGATTGCAGGTATTGTTTCTGTAAAGAAGGATACACTTACACCGATATTTTGCGTTACAACAGTTAGAAGACCTCGATTCATCTGATGTTAAGGGCTACTTTATTCTTCGGTTACACTATGGAAGTTGGACTACTACCTCAAATACAACATCGCGTTGTTGATCGTTTATGGGTAAAATTTCATACAAATGTGAATATTTTCAGGGCAACAGAACCGGAGCCATGATACGCTATATACTCACTCGTTAAAGACAGAAGATAGTGACGTCTGTGATGGTGAGATACCAGAAACGGGGAAACGACATGGAAGGACTAGGTCGTTTTAACGAACATAATTTATCCTTTTAACAATGAACATTTATTTTTCACAGTAACGACTGGTCCCCTTTAAGAAAAACAGATAGGAAAATTCTAAGTTAATATGGTTCAAATGGCTCAAAGCACTATGGGACTTAACATCTGAGGTCATCAGTCCCCTAGACTTAGAACTCCTTAAACCTAACTAACCTAAGGACATCACACATATCCATGTCCGAGGCAGAATTCGTACTTGCGACCGTAGCGGTCGCGCGGTTCCGGACTGTAGCGCCTAGAACCGCTCGGCCACCTCGTCCGGCTAAGTTAATATGCCATGTTAAATCTCTACCCTTGAAAAGCGCTCAGAATTTTGGATAACACAGTTACCCTTTTAATGACTTTAAACAAGATGCAAGGACATGAGACATTAACAGTTTCAGCCTTAAAAATTTTAAATTTTAAAAAAGAAGATTAAGTAAACCAGCAAACAAATAAAGGTCAGCTGTAGGTAAATTTCTGCAATCAAGCTCAGAACCAAGATATTAAACATACTTCCAAAAGATTAATATTAACAAGATAACAAGACATAGCAGTTCGCTTTTACGGCTTACCGAAAACGTTTACAACAAATGATTTAAAATGAAACTTTGAACAAGGTCACAATTTGTATTAAACAGAAGAATAATATTAAAGGAAAATTTCCTTCTGCGAAGCCAATTAATGAGACAAAGACTTCTACACCGATAGCAAAATTTCACTTACAGTGCAAGTCAGATAACATAAGGTACTCAACTTGAGCACAGACAGTCAGGACACGCGACTGCAAACAAGTAGCAAGCTGAGCTAGGAAACAGTCAGGACATGCGACAGCAAACAAGTAGCAAGCTGAGCTAGGAAATGCTCGACAGCCGTCGGCATGTTCGCAAGCAAGCTAGGTCCACGGGGCCAACAAGCCGCTGACATGGAACGCTCTCCCAGTAACTTAGGTGATACTGTGAACAAACACCAAACATAAATGTATCCTGAATTACTCTACAACTTAAAGTTATTGTTTAACCACAACTGCAGTTATAGAAGCCTTCATAAAGATCATACTCTGTCAGAGACAAGCCTCGCTAAAAATGTAAGGTGTAAAAGAAAGCTATTCACAGGGAGCTGTGAATTCTTCCTGGAAGGAATATTAACGGCAACTCGCTAAGGGCTTACCATTAGTTGGAGGTCATAACACACAAAACTTAAAGTGTTGGAAACAATAATACTGGACAGTAAACCAGCTTGTAAAACGTAGTAAAAACCAATATTAAAATTCAGAACAAGTTTCTAATTTCGCATAAAACAATTAAAAAACAAATGGAACATTTTAAAAGACCAGATAATCCATAGGTCCCTGATATAATTTCGCATGAAAATTGGGCGGCACGACACATAGTAACACAAATCATCATAGCAATATTAATTAGAGAGAAAGCTGGCCAGATTATTAACGCAAGTTGCTTCAGAAATACACAGAGCAAACAAGGCAATAAATTTGTCCTAGAATCACATAGAGTCAAATAACAAAGGCGTGCACGACGACTCAGTGAATTTAAACACGAACATCTGCTCAGACAGCTTGCGGAGCGGGAAATCGGTAAACAGAGCTGACAGCCAGATACGCACGGCTTACGTCCTGGGGAACCAGTCCTGTCGAAGAAGAGTGAAGGACGACCCGGAAAAGACGTCGTGCCGATGCTCCCCATGCGTCCGTTGCTCAAATGGTTCAAATGGCTCTGAGCACTATGGGACTCAACTTCTGTGGTCATCAGTCCCCTAGAACTTAGAACTACTTAAACCTAACTAACCTAAGGACATCACACACATCCATGCCCGAGGCAGGATTCGAACCTGCGACCGTAGCGGTCACGCGGTTCCAGACTGAAGCGCCTTTAACCGCACGGCAACACCGGCCGGCTGTCCGTTGCTCCTGCACTGCCACTCTCCCCAGGCCTCACACTGCACGAAGACTACACGTAAACTGCTTGCACTGAGCTGTTGGAAGGCCTGCCCCGACGGCGCTTTAGGGGCCGCTTTTGAAGCCTAACCGGTGCAGCGATAACCACTAAAGGGAGTAATACGCTCCAGCTGGTGGGACGCCAGCTAGAAGTTATCGATAGCGAGAATGTGAAATGAGCCGCCACGGCTCAACGGGTTTCTAAGTAGACACATTAGTTAGATGGCACACACCCTTCCACCGTGGTTAACTAAGTCTGGGTGACGAATAACAGAGTGGCAAAGCACAGCTCTGCGGGGAAACGAGAATGACGAGAGAAGAGCGGTGAAAAACTGAAGATCATGTATCACTTTTCAACATCTTACACTGGTTAGCATTACAGCTCACAACTATCCAAAAAGTCGCCCGGATCGAGGTAGGAGCAGCAGCCAAGTTGCATCTGTGCCTAGCCAACGCAGATTGCTACTGTAACTACCTAATCACCAAGAACGAGTGCTGGCTGTGTCACTACGACCGAGAAGAAAAGTAAGCAGTGGAAAGATGTGGATTCACCACTGCAGCAAGGGGCAAGGTGATTCTACTTTCTTTTGGTTCTGTCATGGGGTGATGCTCATATAGGACAAACTGTTGAACGAGTATACTGCTGAAACGTCCTGACCACGTTACGGGAGGCTGTCAAGGCGAATCTTCGCATGAAGCTATCTGAGAGGGTGATTTTGCTCCATCGCAACGCCCCAGCTCATTCTGCAGAGGACACAGTCAAGGAAACTGTTTCTCAGCATCGTAAAATTTAGCCTGACCCCCAATATTTTCCTAACATGTGTGATACAACGTCTCAAAGACACATCGAATAAAGTTTTCATCACCCAGATTCTCAGAACTCCTGAAGATGGTCGTTGACTGTGGATATTGTATCACAGACACAGTCCATTTGACTCTTCAGAGATGTCACCAAGCCCGCCCAAAGATGTAAACAACCATGCATGAGCAGAGCCTATTAGTTGGAGGGGGTCCAACAGCCGATCAGTTCCAGTCACTGCACCGGGATGGAGGTACACGGCTCGTGTTGTCTGCAGTTCAACCATGCCTAGACGGTCAATACCGCGTTTCTATCGGGTCCGCATTGTTGCTTTGTGCCAGGAAGGGCTCTCAACAAGGGAAGTGTCCAGGCGTCTCGGAGTGAACCAAGGCGATGTTGACCGGACATGCAGGAGATACAGAGAGACAGGAACTGTCGATGACAAGCCTCTCTCAACCCGCCCAAGGGCTACTACTGCATTGCATAACCTCTACCTACGTATTATGGCTCGGAGGAACCCTGACAGCAACGTCACCATATTGAATCATGCTTTTCGTGCATCCACAGGACCTCGTGTTACGACTCAAACTGTGAGCAACAGGCTGCATGATGTCCAACTTCACACCCGACGTCCATGGCGAGGTCCATCTTTGCAACCACGACACTATGCAACGCGGTACAGATGGGCCGAACAACATGCCGAATGGATCACTCAGGATTGGCATCACGTTCTCTTCACTGATGAGTGTCGGAGACGTGTTTGGAGGCAACCCAGTCAGAATGAACTCTTAAACACATTGCCCAGCGAGTGCAGTAGGTGGAGATTTCCTGATGTTTTGGTGTGGCATTACGTGGGGTCGACGTACGCCACTGGTGGTCATGGACGGCGCCGTAACGGCTGTACGATAAGTGAATTCCATCGTCCGATCGATAGTAAACCCATATCGGCAGGATACTGGCGAGACATTCGTCTTCATGGACGACAATTCGCGCCCCCATCGTTCACATTTTGTGAAAGACTTCCTTCAGGATAAAGACATTGCTCGACTAGTGGCCAGCATGTTCTCCAGACATTAACTGTATCGAACATGCTTGGGATAGATTGAAAAGGGCTGTTTATGGACAACGTGACCTACCAACCACTCTGGGGGATCTTCTCCGAATCTCCTTTGAGGAGTGGGACAATCTGGACTAGCAGTGCCTTGATGAACTTGTGGAATACAGGCATGCATCATTGCAAGAGAACTTGCTACTGGGTATTAGAGGTACCCATGTGTACAGCAATCTACACCACAACCCCTGAAGGTCTCGCTGTATGGTGGTACAACATGCAATGAGTGGTTTTCGTGAGCAATAAAAAGGGCGGAAGTGATGCTCATGTTTATCTCTATTCCACTTTTCTGTACAGGTTCCGGAACTCTAGGAACCGAGGTGATGCAAAACTTTTTTTGATGTGTGTATTAAATATTGGTGTTTGATTTTGATCGGACGTGGTGTTTGGTTTGTGAGTACCGCGGTGCAGGCTCTGGAGGAGTGCTCCTCTGACTAATGGCTGTGGACGTGGCTGGGCTGTCCGCCATGGTCAGGCCCACATGTACTTAGATTAAATGCTTCCTGGAGCGACTTCGAATCCGGCCACTGACAGGCACAAAGGGCACACTTATATTGTTCACGATTTTCTTCGTGTAGCGCAAACTACTATCGAAAGAGAAAACCGCGATATGTATGCTATGCTCCTGAGCAACTGTCTGAGATGGGATGCACAACCTGTCTCCTTGGTAAACTGGCAGCATTTTCCTAGTATTCTACCAATGAACCGAAATCTGCCACTTTCTTTTCCTGCGACTGTGCTTGTGTGATGATTGTGTTTCACATTCTTCGAAAGTGATACACCTAGACATAACAAGTTTAACTCGCATATATTGCAGTTACAGTATACTACTGTTTTAATGCATAGGTTCGTACCGTTTTTTGATAGTTTAGTAAGCACAACATACACACATAACAGAGATTCGATCCATCAGTAACATATTCTCCTTCACTATTTACAAGTCTGCCTCGCTTCCGTAACTGTAGAAATCACGTGGTTTTAAGGCGATGAACTTGTCGAGCCATTTTCAGAGCACATTTCCATCCAGAAAGAAACTTCCTTACAGCGGAAAAGGTGAAAAGCTCAGAAAGTAAGATCAGATGGATGAGATGGGTACGGAATGATTTCCCAACCCACCTACTGTATAATGCTTTTTCTTTTCATTCTAGCAGAATGCGAGCGGCCTTCACGCAGTCTTCCTGATTAGTGTTCTTGCACTGAGTCTGAAAGGCCTCGCAGTTGTTGACAATTTGCGTCAACAGTGATGGTCACACCTGCAGGAAGTAATTCGTTGTTCACCACACAGTCGCTATTCCACCAGAGGCATAACATTATCGTTTGTGGATGCGCGTAGGTCTTTTTACATTCTCTTCACCAGTAACGATACTGGATGGGAATGGTCGGTGTTGTTCACGAGCCAATTAAAGACGAGGAAGCAGAGATGCACGTATGGCCACCCGGTGTTTTTTATGATTTTGGCTTCGAGCACCCATACATCCGACTTTTGAATTGCAGTGATCACAGTTCATCACGTTTCTCAACTCTCGTGTACACTGACGAGAATCATTCTGGATTAATGCGTGTAAATAATCTTCATCAAACCCCGAAAGCCTTCCTGAACGTGGAGAGTTAATAATGTCAAAACTATTCTCTTAAAACGAGAAACCATTGTTTTCTTGTTCTATATCGAATGACATCATCATCACACACGGTGTAAATGTTTCTGGTTGCCTCTGCTGCTGTCACCCTTCTATTGAACTCAAGCAGATGAATATGTCGGAAAAGTTCCTCTTTCCCCACTTGGCAGTCATTTTCTAGCGTTCCAGGTCCACTCACTTTACCCAAATGACCAAATCACAATATGTGAACTGAAATAGTAACAGTAAAATACAAATAAAAAATAACAATCGATAAATAAACCCATGGCAACTAGAAGGATGTCATCATGAAAAACCAACACGACACGAACTTATCCAACTAACTCCTGTCTTCAGTTTGTGAAGAATGTAGTTTTATATTTCTCTACTTTTAAATTGTTACCTCTCTTTCGCACCGCTTTGAAATCTTATTAATGTCTGATAGGATATTTATGCCCTTTTTCCAGTTCATTACACACTGGGGTAACAAAATCCATGAGATGTCTTCTGATGCCTTGTCTGACCTCCTTTTGACCGGAGTAGTGCAGCAACTTGACGTAGCAGGAACTCAACAAGATGTTGGAAGTCCCTTGCAGAAATATTGAGCCATGCTATGTTTTTTTTTTCTTTCTTTAAGTCATCAGTCTATGACTGGTCTGATCCGTGCGGCCCGCCACGAATTCCTCTCCTGTACCGACCTCTTTATCTCAGGGTAGCACTTGCAACCCGCATCCTCAGTTTCTTGCTGTATGTATTCCAATCTGTGTGTTTCTCTACAGTTTTTGCCCTCTACAGCTCCCTCTAGTACCATGGAAGCTATTCAATGATGTCTTAACAGGTGTCCTGTCATCCTGTCCCTTTTCCTTGTCAGTGTTTCCCACATATCCCTTTCCTCTCCGATTCTGCACAGAACCTCCTCATTCCTTACCCTATCAGTCCACCTAATTTTCGACATTCGTCAGTAGCACCACATCTCAAATGCTTCGATTCTGTTCTGTTCCAGTTTTCCTACAGTCCATGTTTCACTATCATACTATGCTGTGCTCCAAACGTACATTCCCAGAGATTCCTTCCTACAATTTAGGCCTATATTTGATACTAGTAGACTTCTCTTAGCCACGAATGCCCTTTTTCCAATGCTGCTAAGCTTTTGATGTCCTCCTTGCTCTGTCCATCATTGGTTATTTTGCTGCCTACGTAGCAGAACTCTTTTACTTCGTCTACTTCGTGATCACCAATCCTGATGTTAAGTTTCTCGATGTTCTCATTTTTGCCATTAATCTTTCTCCTATTCACTCTCAGTACACATTCTTTACTCATTATATAATCCTTCTACCTTCAATTTTAACTCTACTTCTAAACCTTTCCTTTATTTCCATCATTGCTTCTTCGATATATAGATTGAACAGTAAGAGCGAAAGAATACCTCCCTGTGTTAGCCATTTTTACTCCGAGCACATCGTTCTTGGTCTACCACTCTTATTATTCCCTCTGGGCTCTTGTATTTGCTGTACAGTACCCGTCTCTCCCTATAGCTTACCCCTACAGAATTTCAAACATTTCAAACACCATTCGATATTGTCGAAGGCTTTTTAGGGGTCGACAGATCCTACGAACGTATCTTGATTTTTCTTTAGACTTGCTTCTCTTATCAACAGCAACGTCAGAATTCCTTCTCTGGTGCATTTACCTTTCCTGAAGCCAAACATCGTCATCTAACGCATCCTTAATTTTCTTTTCCACGCTTCTGTACATTATTCTAGTCACCAACTTGGATGCACGAGCCGTTAAGTTGATTGTGAGATAATTCTCGCACTTGTCAGCTCTGGCCGTCTTCGAAATTGTGTGCATGCCTTTTTCCGAAATTCAGACCTTATATCGCCAGACTCATACATTCTACTCGTCATCGTGAATACTCGTTTCTTTGTCACTTCCCCCAACGATTTTAGAAATTCTGATGGAATATTATCGATCCCTCCTATTTTATTTGATCGCAAGTCTTCCAAGTCTTCCAAAGCTCTTTTAAATTATGAGTCTAACACTGGATCCCCTATCACTTCTAAAACTACTCCTGACTCTTCTTACATCACATCAAACAAATCTTCTCTCTCAAAGAGGCTTTCAATGTCCTCTATCCACCTGTCCGCCAACTCATCTGCATTTAACAGTGAAACTCCCATTGCACTCTTAGTATTATCACCCTTGATTTTAATTTCACTTAATTTAATTTTGACTCTTATATATGCTGAGTCAGTCCTTCCAACAACCATTTCTTTTTTGATTCCTTCACATTTTTCCTGCACACATTCCGCCTTAGCTTCTCTGCACTTCCTGTTTGTTTCATTCCTCAACGACTTGTATTTCTGTATGCCTGAATATCTTTTTACTTCCTTCTTTCGTCGATCAGGTGAAATTTCTCTTGTGTTACCCATGGTTTCTTCCGAGTTTGTACTTATGTTTTTCTTTCCATTTTTTGTGATTGCCCTTTTTAGAGACGTTCAGTCTTCTTCAACTGTACTGGCTATTGAGGTATTCCCTATTGCAGTATTTTTAGCCTTAGGGAACTTCAAGCGTGTGTCTCCATTCCTTAGTACTCGTGCTTCTGTACTCCACTTTTTTGTGTATTGTTTCTTCGTGGCTTATCTTTTAATCTTCAGCTTACTCTTCATAATGACTACATTGTGATCTGACTCTGAATCTGCTCCTGGGTACCCCTCACGATCCAATATCTAATTTAGAAATCCCTGTCTAACCATGATACAATGTAACTGAAATCGTCCCATATCTCCCGGTGTTTTCCAGTATACCTTGAACATAGTATTCGCTATTACTAGCTGAATTTTATTAGAGCACTTAATTAGTCTTTCTCCTCGCTCATTCCTAGTACTAAGCCCATATTCTCTAGTAACCCTTTCTTCTATTCCTGCCCCTAGAGCCACATTCCAGCCCGTATGACAGTTAGACCTCATCTCCGTTTACGTGCTGAATTACCCGATTAATATCCTAACATGCTTTCTCTGTCTCTTCATCGCAGCTCTTAGCAACTAAAATCGGGACTCATCTGAGCAGGCCACGGTTCTCTAGTCTTCTAAGATTCAACCGATGTAGTCACGAGCCCAGAAGAGTCGCCGCAGACGGTGTCATACTGTTACCAAACATACTCACGTCAATCGGCTACTGCCATATTTCGCTGCACTGTCCGAACGGATACCTTCAGTGTAGGTCCCACATTGATTACTGCTATAATTTCAAGCAGTGTTGCTTATCTGTCAGTGTTGCTTATCTGTTAGTACTGACAAGTCTCTGCAATCGCCGCTGCTGTCACCTGTGGTGAGAAATAAAGCCTGAAATTTGGGATTCCCGGCACAGTCTTGTCACTCTTGATATCGAGTTATTGAATTCCCTACAGATTTCCGAAATGGAATGTCCCCAGCTCCAACTACCTTTTCACTTGAGTCACCTGAGTACAAACGACGGCTCCTTCAACGCACTTCCGTTTTCGTGGAACATTCCAGAACATTCTGGAATCTTGTGGAATGCTCTCGAGTAGTCTTGAATTTTCTGGAATGTTCTCGATTATTCTCCAGTGTTCTGGAGTCTTCTATAAATTTCTAGAGAACGAAACTTCCCAGCCCTTATATCTTCGAAAGCACGTCCTTCAGGTAAAAACGGGGACCTTCTTCATAGATGAGGGATAGAGGGCTACGGCACCATGTAATTTTCTTCATAGTACCGGGAGTCGTTTCTGAGTTTTAGCAGCACGCACATTGTACACTTACCTTTATAGTATACATTGATTACCCTTTTTTCCCTACAGCTTGCACTTATTCTTCTCAGAATTTTGAACATTTTGCACCGTTCTACACCGTAGAACGCTTTTTCCAGATTTTTTATTGCTGTCATATACTTGGGGCTGATATTCTACAGAGTGTGCATATCATTACCAAATTTTTGTTAATGTGCAGGGTGGAGGAACTGCCTCTGCAGAGCCTGTTGAACGAGCAACGCCCCAACTTCTTGGAAGACAGTGCGGTTTCACCTTTGCCTTCCGGTTCTACCATTGGTGATGGCGTCCTCGGGGTATCAAGTGGTCCACAATCTGTTATCCACCAATGAGCGTCTTTTCGTATTGAATTTAGTGTCTCAGATGAATGCAGTCGCTGTCCCGCCATAGACATGCAATATCATAGATTTACCTGTCGTGGTCAGGAAGTGGATTGGAACGGGCTTAAAAGAAATTAATTTTTCTAACCCCATCGGTTGAGGCTGCATTTTCAGTTGATATCGTGTTGCGTCCAGAGTCCTCCTACTTTCCAAAGGCAGGGAGTCAAATACAACCATGTTCATTACATTGTAGGTGGAAGGGCCGAACCAGATCCACCCTCACCTTCTCCATTATACGGCTACTGCATATTGGTAGTGTTTCGCGTGTTTCACCTGCCACGGTATCATGACTTATTCGCCAATAAGTTGAACCTTGTAATTTTCGGTGACAAGGTATCGGTTGTGTTAGCCGGTTTTAGTCATCGCCCCATTCCAGGGCCGGCGCCTGTGGCCGATCGTTTCTAGGCGTTTCAGTCTGAAACCGCGTGATCGCTACGTTCTCAGGTTCGAATCCTGCCTCGGTCATGGATGTGTGTGGTGTCCTTAGGTTAGTTAGGATAAAGTAGTTCTAAGTTCTAGGTGACTGATGACCTCAGATGTTAAGTCCCACAGTACTAAGAGCCATTTTGAAACCTTTCCAGGTATAATATTAAGCACTTGAATTTCACTTTTGTGACCCTGATGGTCTAGTTTAGATAAAATAAATAAAGCGGCCGAGGTATTTGACTACCAAATGGCTGATCCGTGTTTCAATTCTTCGGTGTGACCTTTTTCCTTCGATATAATTTAGAAAAAGGCGGTTGAAGTTCCAGAATCAAAGCCCAAGCTTTTCGGTACTGTATTGGTACATAATAAAAAAAGGGTAAAATGTGTGGCTGGAAAAAAAGAACAGTAAAGCACGTGCATTGAAATCGAGGGGCTGCGGGATCGAATCTCGGTTAAACCGAGGATTTTTCAGTTTTTATTTTAACCGCGCTTTTCCTTTTCAAAGATGTGAATAGTCGCCAGAAATAACACGTAGTTCCGTGAAAAAATAGATTGGAAAAGCATTTGGCAATCAGCCGAAGAGTTGCAGTGCAGGATCACGGAAACGCCAGTATTTTTCAGTCGGATTCTTAACTTAGCTTTCACGTCTCAAAGATGCTGAGATTCGCCAGAAACGAAATGTGGGTCTGGTCCCACGTTTGACTGTAGATCCCTTTTTCCCGGTTTGATAACTGGTCAGGGACGTGGAAGTCGCCTAAGTAACATGTAGGTGGTTGCAATCGTTTCACGACAACTGCAAAGCCAAAGAAAATGTGAGTCCAAAACCAGTTGTTTTCAATTATTTAGGCAAAGAGTAAAACGCAGCGTGGGATGCAGCTTTAGTTATATAAGTCTTGCAGCAGCGCACCAAATGACTCAACTTTAAGCTAACTGTTTTCTTTGAGTCAAATATACAACACCATTCTCTTCATGGCGGAGTGAAATATAATGTTCGTTCGGACACTTTCAAATTGTAGAGAAGCCTGCCAAAAGCATTTGCTCTGTCAAGAAAGAGATTTTATATTTTAAAGACATCGGCAAGATGTGATTGAATGTGATGTAGAAATTTACTGCAGATGAACACACAACATTTCAAAATTCTTCTACAGATAGTTAAGGGACGCATTTTGAAATAAAACCACGATTTCAAACTGCCACCTTCTGCTTCCCTCAGATTACCAGTTGCAATTCTCACTCTTAATTCACTGCAAATTCTTCGAATAACGGACAATGAGTTCCTCAACTTTGGAGTATCGTACTAAATATGACCAATAATGATGAGATAACCACCCCATTATCATGCTATGGTGTGAGACATTCTCAAGCAGAAGAGAATTTTCTGAGAACAACTGTCTAGAGAAAAAACATACAGATCCAAAATATGTACCGATTTATTTTTTATGCTTCAAGTAAAACGTTTTCCGAAAAAGTACTTCAGCAAGTTCAGCAACTTTGTTTTATTTACATACGATATGTTCTTTGGCGCAGCAGATGACTCTACTTTCAGCTTTCAGCTTTCCTTGAATCAAACCTATATGTGTACATGATTCCTTATGTGATCGGAGAAGAGGTCTGCCGTGAAAAGTCCAACACAAACAAGGGCGGCAAGAATCTCAGTAATCCATCACAGTGCTACTAAGCTTCACAGGAGCTATACATGATCATATGAGTTTTTCCTTAATTTTTCTTTTATTTGTGTCACGTTACCCACTCTTCGATACATATCGAATCACTCACACACACGTACACCCATGATTCGCATACAACATTTACACTGGTTGTAAACTTATTACTTACATCATCATGTGGTCCCATCATTGCCATAAGATGTCACTCCAAACCCCAATTCAATATGTAACACATGACATTCATCCTTCATGGCATGCGCCGCTTTCGTCTTGTAAGTTATATGAAAGTGACGATATTCATCTACTTTATGTTGTTCTCTGAATTTTATTCGGGACCTGCAAACAATATACTCTACGCCAGTCAAGTCGTCTGGTCGAAGCCGCACCAGGTCGGTAGTTATAAATTAAAATCCCTCGCCGAGTTTTTCTGTCTATGCGTGAAGGTTAAGATCAGGAATAACTGTAGGAATATTCACATAGTTTTCACTACTACATAGACTGATTCACGAGAATGGTTTGTGTATGTAGTTTATTAGCTAGTGTGGCAATGCTTCACAGTTACTAAACATGTACGGGATGTACTTCCTGATGTTCTTCTCTCCCTTTCTCTTTATCCATCATCTTCTCCCACTCTCTTTCCAACTCTTCCGCCTTCCTCTCTCTGTCCATCACCTTCCCTCTCTCTGCTTCCTTCTCCTCCCCCTTTCTGTCCATCTCCTCTCCCCCCCCTCCCGCACCCCCCCCCCCCCCCCCCCCCCCATCTTCTCTTTCTCTGACCTGGGGACTCGTTTATTGTTATAGACAAGGAAAACTTGATTGGGAATTGAAGTAGCTTAAAAGAACGGGTAAATCAGTTACGAGCATTTGGTATACGAGGTACGAAAGATCTCTCCTGGTTCTTGATCTGTGAGTATAATAGCTTCAACGACGGTATTTTGCATTGTTTTAATCTGCAAACGGATAGGCTTACAATGTTTTGGACGATACAGATTCCGTAGTACTATTCTAAGCAGAAGGTGACAAGCTATACACGCAGTTTTGTGTTCTCTGTGAAAGCAGCAGGTTGTAATATATACAATTTTTGTTTATAATTGTTTACGATGAGGAAGAATATACTTGGGGAAAAACAACTTCTCTAATGGTTTAAATGTCCACCTATCGTAGTTTAAACTGACTGCAAGGAAGAAAACGAAACAGCACTTTTCACAAGACAGTGAAGCAACAAACATGTACATTCTTGGTTTAAAAATACATAGCCTATGACTATTTGATGATTGTCAGAGTATCATGTAAACATTTGAAGTAAATCGGTCAAGAACTTATCGAGCTTTCTGCTGGCAACTGTTGCTATATATCCGTCCAAATGTTTATTAGAATATCATCTAAGAATTTGGACTAAAGCGAGTAGGAGCTTTACGAGATGTTTCGTCTTTATACATACATATACACTAAATACATTAAAGATATGTAGCCTATGTCTGTGTCATCGTTTATTGGAGTATCGTATGACATTTTGAAGCACATCGGTCAAGAATTTTAGATATTTTTGCTAACAGCTTTTGTCTATCGTATGTAATGTATATATTTATGTGTTATATATATATATATATATATATATATATATATATATATATATATATATATATATATATATATATATATATAAAAAACATATAGGCTATGTCCATCCGAGCGTTTAACTGAATATTGCATAAAAATTGGAGTAAATTGGTCTAGATCTTTTCGAGGTTTTTGATAACAATGTTTCCACTTTATGCATTATTACATAAATATTTATAAGATATGTATCCTATATCCGTTAAAAAATATTTATTTATTTAAAAATCTCAAATAAATCGGTCAAGAAATTTGAGAGATTGCTGGTATCTACGTTTCCTCGGTATGTAGTATTATACACACATTTATAAACCTTGCATATTACAAACATATAACCAATGTCCATCCATACGTTTATTAATATCGAAATAAATATTACAAGAACATTGCGGTGGCGCGGTTCTTTCCGTCCCTTTACAACGAACCTGCACCTACCTGTGAACATTGTCTCAGCAGATCATCAGATCATCAGTAGGGAAGCCGAGCGAAACCTACTGTACTTCGACGTGAACCAGGCTGCAATTAAAGTCACTAAATCTACGTTTCCGGAGAAAGTTTCCACACGAAATGAAAGGTTGGAATTTTTTTCTTAATATATTCTGAAACTTAGGTGAACAAGTATCACTGCCAAGCCCGTGGTAGTCTTAGAGTCACTCACCATCCCTTTCACTCACATTAGCAAGTTTATGGTGTTGCATTTCCCGAAAACGTAATAGCTACAAAAATATGTATTGTTTTTGGTTGAGAATGCTCGCCAAATATTAAGTCTGTCAGTACCCAGTGCATTCACAGTTTTTATCCACCGATCTGCTCAATACGCCACGCGGAATATATGTCTTTTCTCGTCACAAAATTCACTTAAAAATTCCGAAATATCTACACACCCATCGGAATAATTATGCCATCAGTTTACAACACTTTTGATGTATGAAACACTGCTAGATCCGGCAGTTTATCATTTCCATCGGAACTACTACTACACACGTCCGAACTGTTTCATGGCTAGGCTCCGACTCCTCCCTAAAATACTCTAAGTCTTCTCTACCAGCAGAGAAAGGCGCGCGAAGAATATTGCTTTACCATTGGTCAGTTTACTCAACAGACAATAGCAAAATAACGTTCTCCCGCGTCAGTACGCGCTTTCCCTCAATAACCACTCGCAAAATAGTTAACCGAACGACTGCATTTTTTACCGACGTAATTATCTAATATGCTGAAGTTTCGTTTATGCATACAGTTATTTAGTATTGTTATTTACACCTGAATTAACTTCCCTTTACCACAAACTTACTTTACAAATCTGTTCTACAAAAATCCCCTTTGTCCACACCCATACTTCTTCGAAATGTTCCCACACTAAATTCCACTACATAACTCGTTAAACAATTATCTTCATATTAACCTTAAACCATACTCATGCATCATTCATACTGCTAAAACACATTTATAACATTTTACCTACACAAAAAGAGATAATAACACTTTATGAAAATACTACAACAGTTTATGAAAAACATTCTATTACTTTAGTGCACTCTGGTAGGCACAATCGAAACTAAATCAGTCCCCTATCCAATATTGTCCTCTATCGACTGATACATAAACTACGTGCAAGTCCAGTCTTGCGTTACCATCCGTCACTATCCAGCTCTGAAACACATCTCCCACTTAACCGCCTCCAAGGCAAGATCGGTATACGGCGCTACGCCTCAACATTTCGAGATTTTTGCTAATAAGTTTTCCCGTTTATCTCTTAAATATATTTTTATACACCTTATATACAAAAAAATATATAAATGTTTCCGTCGGAATGTTTGTTAGTGTTAAGTATGAATTTGAAGTAAATCGAAGTACTTTTCGAGATTTTTCATAACATCATTAAACAACGATTTGTATTTATACAGCAGAATACATATCAAAGTGTGAAACCTGACTTGAATTGTTTCGCAGTCATTAATCGTACATACAGGTAATAGCGATTATAGCTGCAGTTGTATTGGTTAGAAGGAATTGTCTTTATTGAAAATGGGTACAACCAACCGATGTGAGCTCTACTACTAACTAAACAGTGACTGCCGAAAATTAATTATATTCTGGATATTTAGAAGCAGAGAGTATAGAAAATTAAATACTGTATAGAAGATCGGGGCGAGTCAAATGTCGTCAGTCATGCAAGCAATGTGCTTTCCCATTGAAAGCTGTGCGTTACCTGAAACTTCTTTCGACTCTCTCGGAAGAATAGAGCCATTGAAGTAAAACACAACAGAAAGGGAATTTAGAAAGAACAAGCCTATTAAGGGGGTAGGACGTGAAACGGACCGACTTGCAGCTGGAGAGGCACCACAGGACATTTTAATTTCCACTGTTTACAATTTTACAAATAAATTCATAAAACTTTGTCAGCATGATCAGGAAGGATTCGGGATTCCCACTCATAGTATTGGAAGTTCAAAAACATAACAAAAAAACTGTGGTGTAATTTGAGATAACTATAAAATTTGAGTTTTTTTCTGAACACGAAGTTTAAAGTGTAACAGCTCATTCATTTTTTCATAAATTAAATAAATTCTAGTGTTTTATACACTTGTAAGCATGGTTTGTACGCTGTGCGAAATTCATCGAAGAATCTCTCTACTTATGAAGAAAAGTGTACCCTTAGCAACAAATGCAGTCGATAGTAAGAGAAAAAAATGATAAAATTTCACATGTAAAAAAATTATTTTGTTATGTTTTTGAACTTTCACTGCTATGAGTGTGAATCCTCGATCATTCCTGGTCAAGCTGAGACAGTTTTATTAATTAATTTGTAGAAGTGCAGACAGTGGAAATTAAAATGTCCTGTGGTGCCTCTCCTGCTCCAAGTCAGCCCATTTGACTTCCTACCCTTCGTAAACAAATATCACCCAATATGCAACTGAACTCCAACTGTATATTAATTGTATAATGATATCAAACGTTCCTCTAACCTGTAATTTCAATTCAGTTTCACATCGCCTCTTCGAAATGTTACGTTTCTTAGGCTCCTTCTAGTAAGAAACTGTCGACACTTGCATTAAAGTTTATTACTGCACACAAGTCCCAAAGTACCTATCAAACAAAAGAAAATATATAAAAGGGTGGTAAGCTTCACCGAAATTATTCAGTCTGCATACAATACTCAGAGCTGAGGAACACTACTATTCATTAGCATGTGACATAAAAAAGTAAGCATTAGTTGATAGGGTATTATCCATTTATAAAGTATATGTTATTGGTTCAAATGGCTCTCAGCACTATGGGACTTAACATCTGAGGTCATCAGTCCCCTAGAACATAGAAGTACTTAAATCTAACTAACCTAAGGACATCACACACAACCATGCACGAGGCAGGATGCGAACCTGCGACCGTAGCGGTTTCAGACTGAAGCGTATAGAACCGCTCGGTCACCCAGGGCGGCAGTATGTGTTATTCATGGAAACAGTGATGTGTATACGTATTGTCACATACTGCTGCATTTTTAATAAAACATTTGTACGGTTACCAATCATCACACGATACCATTTACAGAATGCCGTGACAGAAAATAAATAAATAAAAAGAGTCTGCTGTCGTATTCGCGTGTAGCTTAAGAAAGCTACATCAACAAAACAACTGTTCAGCTTAGTATGACTAGACAGCTATGGGTCATACGAATATACTACCTTGACCATAATATCTACTGCTTCTTTCGGTTGTGCATAGTATACCACGGATTATCGTTTTCAATTTCGGCTCGATCCCAAATGTTGTCGTACAGTACATATAACATATCCTTTATCGCATTTGACTATACTCCAATGATGGTGGACCACGGACGAATAACGGATCCTACACAAGGTAGAGGCAAATTCAGGCTGAGGGAGTCCTATGGGGAAAGTCACTACCACATAATAGATTTTCTTCGAGAAGGCGTATCAATATGCTGAAATATGCCTGATACAAACCAGAATATATAGAGGCTTATCATTTACAATTTGAAATAGTGTTAAATTTTGTTTATATTGTGTTCTTCATCCCGTATATTACGTGAAGAAATTTCGTTCATTTAATGTGTATGGTGGAAGAAAACATTGTGTTTTAAGCAGTTATTTACGGGTTATCATTATTTTAATTTTTTCTGTCGTAATAATGAACTATTTATTATTTTCAGTTATCAAAATACACGAATGTGAAACAGTAAATTTAAAAAAATAAAGAAACAAAAATGAATGTAATAGGTAAAATATCAATTTAAACTTGAAACAAATATAAGTAAGACAAATAACTAGACTAATAACGAATGTTTATATCTTTCAGTTAAGTACTGGAGCACCATAGTCGATAGTGAGTAGTTTGTACAGTGCAATATATTATGTGACGTATAAAGTGTTTACTCTTTACTGCTTCATGTTTTTGCATTACTGTAAGGAAGCGGATTTCAGCGAAATATGTTTTGTAGAATTATAACTGTGTGCCTAAATAACGGTATTTTATTAAATATGTTTGTTTATGTCTGAGAAACTGCAGTGAAAAACTTGTTCATACTTAGGGACTTTGTTTTATATAATGTAGAAGACATAATGATTCCCCTCCGCTACGGAAATGGTGTGGCGCGAGCTAAAAGGTGGAATTGGCGCTCAGGCTGAGTGGGAAGCGAGAGAGCATAGTAGCTAGTCAGTAGCCGGCAGCCGGCCAGTCAGCAGCGCAGGTGCCGAGCGAGGCATCCAGTATCTAATTTGAGATGGAATGGCCTCGGGTGTAATTGTGGCTGTATAATGGTGCTCTCGCATTGGAAATGGCTCTAAGAATGATATTCACACCGCGAAGAAGAACTAAATAGAGCATTTTGCTGCCAAAGGAGAGACCAGGTAGTCGCCACGAGCTGGCCACCAGTAATGCGTCACTACTTCAGCAGATCCAAGAGGTTAGAACTGTACAACAGTATGAACCAGATTGTTTGTGTGATTTAATTTGCAATAATAATTCAAATATTACTGAACTTTGTGTTCGAATCATGAATTTACTCCTTTCATGGTACCTAACAGGCCCTCTCCTCAAAATTATTAAAAGCCGATTATCCTATGTGTGAAAACTGACAATAATCTGTGTTATTTGCTGAAGCCTAATTTCTGAATGCAAAAATATATAAATGTGGATAGTCAGATTGGGGGGAGACACTTACTGATGAATTTATAAAAAATCTCCAATGTGTTTTGATTTGCTTCTATTTTACAAGTATCAGTGTTTTAATGTTTAGCAGTATAAAAGTTATCAGTGAAAATCACTTGTTTCACAAGTGGTGTTACAAAACATTTGGTTTTTATGTTATTTTAAGTCATTTCTGAAGTTGTAGAGAGTATTTTCAGTACAAATAATGTTAAAACTTAACAATATAAATGATCTTAAGTAGGGCAGTAATTCAGTTTTTATCATAATGCAAAATATTTCTAAAACGTATGTACAGTTTGCTTACATAAAGAAGGGATGGTTTGTGGGCCCCCATTTCATTGTTTTATATCAGGAAGAAACCAAACTGAATAGTTGTTTTCTAGCTTTGAAGTAATCATTTAAAAGAGTACATATAAAAGGTATGTGTTCTGTGTTATCTTATTGCATTTGTGATGTGTGTTAGTCAAACTTTTTCATCGGATGCCATTTAATCTTGCGTAAGCCTTTGGGAACAATTCCTGTGCTAAAGTAGTGAATGGTAAAAGTGAAGATTATGGTCAACAGGGATAAAGTCCAAATTTTTTATGATTGATTAAGTATGCGGTTAGTAACTACTGCTATTCAATGTGTAGTTCTTCTGGTTATTGTAGGTGTTCATTGCACTTTAATGACAAAGAATTAATGAAAGTTACTTTTGCAAGAGTAAGGGTAGATTTAAGAATGTGAAGCTATTTTGACTATTTTTCGGCCGTGACTGACTCAAGAAATATGTAATTTTTTTTTAAATTACCGCTACCAGTCACCGGCAACGGTAATTTAAAAAAAAAACTTTTACAAAGGTAGATTCATTCAAAACAATATTTTCAAGTAATTATGCCTAATTAGGCTGGCGACCGTTTTATTATTTCGTTTACAAGAACTCTGCTATTATAACTTCTTGCAGAATTTTAGTCTTTCTGGCATCTACAAACTGCTGTCAACACGAAATTCACGTTCGATTCCCTCTCTCTGTTAGGTAACACACGGTCAAAACCTCCAAAATCCTCCCAGAGGGCAACGCTTTTGGTTAATTTATGCCATATTTGGCAAATGTGCTGCCAGAGTGCTATACTTGACTTCTTTGTGACAGGTTAGAAAATTCTGTTATGTGGAGACAGTGCAGCACACGCACGCACGCACGCGCAACGCCCGTAGTGTTACAGTACGTTGAAAATACTCAGAAGGTACATTGCGCACAGCTATTTTCCAAAAATCGTATTTCAAAAACAAGTTAACGCATATGGATATACCTAGCTCGAAAGCTTTAATTTATGTTGTAATAAAACATTTCATGTGTCAAAATTAATTAATGGTGCTGGCGTATTTTGCAAAATTTCAAATTATTACTACATTAGATTATGCGGTTTTCAAGAACGTTAATTAAATAACGACTTTCGTATGAGAAACATTATATATATATATCGTTTGAACAAATTCCCTCTAAACCTCATATGCCACATTGCTTTTTGGGTGTCTTTTACCCATAAATGCGATACTGGCCACAAACAAGGTAATATATATTGCATTATCTTATCAAGCCACAAATCCCTCTCCTTTCACAATCTTTTCATCTGAGAGGAGCACTTGCACTCTACGTCCTTAATTATTTGCTGGATGTGTCCAGTCTCTGTCTTCTTCTACAGTTTCAGCTTCTACAGTTCCCTTTAGTAACACAGAAGACACTCCCTGATGTCTTAGTAGATGTTCTATCACCCTGTCCCTTCCCCCTGTCAGTGTTTTCCATATATTCCTTTTCTCGCCGATCTGCAGAAAACATCCTCATTCTTTATCAGTCTACTTTATTTTCCGCATTATTTTGTGACACCACATCTAAAATGTTTCGATTCTCTTCTGCTCCGGCCTTCCCACAGTCCAGGTTTCACAACTACAGAGTGCTTTGCTCCAAATGTATATTCTCAGAAATTTCTTCCTGAAATTAAGACCATGTTTGAAGCTAGTAGACGTATCTTGACCGGAAATGATCTTTCCGCTAGTGCAAGTCTGCTTTTCCTACCTTTCTTGCTGCGTCCATCATGGGTTATTTTTATGCCTAGGTAGCAGAATTCCTTAATTCCATCTGCTTCGAGGTCACCAATTTTGATGTTAACGTTCTCGTTATTACTTTCGTCTTTCTTCGATTTACTCTTAGACCACATTCTGTACGTTATACTATTCGTTCCTTTCAACAGTCCAGCAATTGTTTTGATTGAGGAAACCAATGTCATCAGCAGCTCTTACGCTTATGTCCTTTCACATTAAATTTTAATCGCAGTCTTGAACATTTCTTTCATGTCCATCATTGCTTCCATTGCTTCTTTGATGTATAAATTGAGCCGGTGGCAGTGGCCGAGCGGTTCTAGGCTCTTCAGTCTGGAACCGCGCGACCGCTGCGGTCGCAGGTTCGAATCCTGCCTCGGGCATGGATGTGTGTGATATCCTTTGGTTAGTTAGGTTTAAGTAGTTCTAAGTTCTAGGGGACTGATGACCTCAGATGTTAAGTCCCATAGTGCTCAGAGCCATTTGAACCATTCTGTATAAATTGAAAAATAGGGACGAAAGACTACTTCCCTGTCTTACAACTTTTTTCTATTATCAACCGCTATGTCAGGAGTACCTCTCTCGAGGCTATACCTTTCCTGAAGCCAAACCGATCGTCGCTTAACATATCCTCAACTTTCTTTTTCATTATTCTGTATATTATTCTTGTTAGCAACTTGCACACAAGAGTTGTTATCCTGATTGTTCTGTAATTCTCGCACTTCTCAGCTCTTGCTGCCTTAGAAATTGTGTGGCTGATGTTTTACCGAGTCTGATGGTATATCACCAGCCTCATACATACGTGAATAGTCGTTTTGTTGCCCTTTAGAAACATCGATGGAATATTATATATCCCTTCTACATTATTTATCGTTGAATCATCCCAAGCTCTTTTAAATTATAATGCTAGACCCCGTATCTCTTCCCTGTCGACTCCTGTTTCTTCTTCTATCACGTCATCAGACAAGCCCTCAACGTACTCTTTCCACCCATTCCCTCTCTCCTCTGCATTTAACAATTGGATTCCCGCTGCAGTCTTAATGTTACCGCCCTTGCTTTTAATTTCACCATAGAGTGTTCTGACATTTGTATATAGCGAGTCAGTCCTACCGACAATCATTTAACTGTCGATTTATTCACGTTTTTCATCCAGCCATTTCGTCTTAGTTTCCCTGATCTTCCCATCTATTTCATTCCTAAGTGATTTGTATATCTTCATATTTGAATTCCGCTGAACATTGTTGCAGTTCCTTCTTCTGTTGATCAACTGAAGTATTTCTTTTGTTACACCACGCTAGCAGTGCATATCTTTTGACGGGACGCAGTCGCCAGCTTTGGCGGAAGCGTCGTCGGAAGTTTCCAGAGCTGGCCTGGCGAGAGATTTCCTTCCACTTCCAAAGGCAAAACACAATTTTGTCAGGCTTGCTGCATCCACGTCGTGCTGATCCGCCCTCAGAAAGGAGCCTCTGCTCTGCTCTGCTCGGCGTCGCGCCGGCTGTATCGGCAGCGCAGCCCGCGAGTTATTGCGCCGGCGCCGCCCACTCCACCGCCCCCTGGCGTTTGTCACGGCATTCTGGTGCGCCAAGTGCTCTCCCGGGAAATACGCAGTCTGGCAGAAAAATATTCCTCCCAGCCTGGCGAAACTCCGCACCTGAACTTGGCTCTCTTCATCCGGTAAGCGCAGTACCGGTGACAGAAGTGCAGTTCGGTAGACATTTTTCCCTGAAGTGGAGGATTCCTGGTAACGGGGTGGTCTCCACCTCACTCCATTCACTTGACCGAGTCGTGACTCAGCTTCACATCACCGCTTCCAATCTAAATGCATTTTCCATTGCTTCCGTAAGAAGTTTCTTTTTTCGAATATGTTTGAAAACGTCTTGCGATACAGCTATAAATTCGTGCGGAAAGACAAAGAATGACTACAATCTACTTCTGCACTTTATGAGTCCTGGGGACAGAATGTCCCAATTCATAATAAAAAAATCCTGTATAAAACGTAGTATTCTTGATATAAGCGTTTCGTACTGTAATTGCTGCTCTGCGTTTTGTAGTAATTCCTTTTTTTATCAACACCAACACTTCCTGGACAGACGTCCAAACAGCAGTGAGCCAAGTGGTTCAGTGATTATAACTTGTGTTATTACGTGTAACCTTCAATTTCATGGCCACCCATTTGTCTTAACACTGTTCACTTATTACACACTACTGCCCATTAAAACTGCTACACCAGGAAGAAATGCAGATGATAAACGGGTATTATACTAGAACTCACATGTGCTTACATTTTCACGCAATTAGGGTGCATAGATACTGAGAAATCAGTACCCAGAACAACCACCTCTGGCCGTAATAACGGCCTTGATACGCCTGGGCATTGACTCAAACAGAGCTTGGATGGCGTGTACAGGTACAGCTGCCCATGAAGCTTCAACACGATACCACAGTTCATCAAGAGTAGTGACTGGCGTATTGTGACGAGCTACTTCCTCAGCCGCCATTAACCAGACGTTTTCAATTGGTGAGAGATCTGGAGAATGTGCTGCCCAGGGCAGCAGTCGAACATTTTCTGTATCCAAAAAGGCCCATACAGGACCTGCAACATGCGGTCGTGCATTATTCTGCTGAAATGTAGGGTTTCGCAGGAATCGAATGAAGGGTAGAGTCACGGGTCGTAACATATCTGAAATGTAACGTCCAATGTACATAGTGCGGTCAATGCGAACAAGAGGTGACCGAGACGTGTAACCAGTGGCACCCCATACCATCACGCCGGGTGATACACCAGTATGGCGATGACGAATACACGCATCCAATGTGCGTTCACCTCGATGTCGTCAAACACGGATGCGACCATAGTGACGCTGTAAACGGAACCTGGATTCATCCGAAAAATGACGTTTTGCCATTCGTGCACCCAGGTTCGTCGTTGAGTACACCATCGCAGGTGCTCCTGTCTGTGATGCAGCGTCGAGGGTAACCGCAACCATGGTCTCCGAGCTGATAGTCAATGCTGCTGCAAACGTCGTCGTACTGTTTGTGCAGATGGTTGTTGTCTTGCAAACGTCCCCATCTGTTGCCTCAGGGATCGAGACGTGGCTGCACGATCCGTTACAGCCATGCGGATGCGATGCCTCTCATCTCGACTGCTAGTGATACGAGGCCGTTGGGATTCAGCACGGCGTTCCGTATTACCCTCCTGATCCCACCGATTCCACAATCTGCCATCAGTAATTGGATCTCGACCAAAGCAAACAATGTCGCGATGTACGCATTTCTCCTCCTCATACGAGGCATCACAAGAACGTTTCACCAGGCAACGCCGGTCAACTGCTGTTTGTGTATGAGAAATAGGTTGGAAACTTTCCTCATGTCAGCACGTTGTAGGTGTCGCCACCGGCGCCAACCTTGTGTGAATGCTTTGAAAAGCTAATCATTTGCATATCACAGCATCTTCTTCCTGTCGGTTAAATTTCGCGTCTGTAGCACGTCATCTTCGTGGTGTAACAATTTTAATGGCCAGCAGTGTAGTTGCTTTAGATAGTTTCCAGTTCTGGGTGACGCATGCTTTATACAGCCTGGAGCTGATGGGCTAGCATTTCTCCGATCCTTCTAAACGGTTTGTGGCCGGTGCCTGAATGGCTGACTTACAGGGAGAGTAACTTCCCGATGACAGCCGGTGTTTCCAATATCCGTTGCAGGAAAAGTTCTCAAGACGCTGCCAGAAGGCGGCACCTTACAGGCACATCGAGAGAAAGAGCAGCAAGGGGCCAATGAGAATTCCTGCATTCTGCTCCTGATTCTGACTAGCTGAAAGACCTAATAAATACTTTCATTATGCATTTCGGGGCTCGCACATCGCCCGGCAGGCCTCTTGGGATGTAGCAGTCCTGTTCCCTCTGGGGCAGCAATGGTGTTTCGGTTGTGCATTTCTGCAGTCGTTAGGAGTAGATCTTTCGTGATCAACCAAACTACTTGGTATAGTACGGAAGACAGAGAAATCGATATGCGATGCCGTGCCTGTGCGACAAATTCTGCTTACTTAGTTTCCTGTTATACACTCCTGGAAATGGAAAAAAGAACACATTGACACCGATGTGTCAGACCCACCATACTTGCTCCGGACACTGCGAGAGGGCAGTACAAGCAATGATCACACGCACGGCACAGCGGACACACCAGGAACCGCGGTGTTGCCCGTCGAATGGCGCTAGCTGCGCAGCATTTGTGCACCGCCGCCGTCAGTGTCAGCCAGTTTGCCGTGGCATACGGAGCTCCATCGCAGTCTTTAACACTGGTAGCATGCCGCGACAGCGTGGACGTGAACCGTATGCGCAGTTGACGGACTTTGAGCGAGGGCGTATAGTCGGCATGCGGGAGGCCGGGTGAACGTACCGCCGAATTGCTCAACACGTGGGGCGTGAGGTCTCCACAGTACATCGATGTTGTCGCCAGTGGTCGGCGGAAGGTGCACGTGCCCGTCGACCTGGGACCGGACCGCAGCGACGCACGGATGCACGCCAAGACCGTAGGATCCTACGCAGTGCCGTAGGGGACCGCACCGCCACTTCCCAGCAAATTAGGGACACTGTTGCTCCTGGGGTATCGGCGAGGACCATTCGCAACCGTCTCCATGAAGCTGGGCTACGGTCCCGCACACCGTTAGGCCGTCTTCCGCTCACGCCCCAACATCGTGCAGCCCGCCTCCAGTGGTGTCGCGACAGGCGTGAATGGAGGGACGAATGGAGACGTGTCGTCTTCAGCGATGACAGTCGCTTCTGCCTTGGTGCCAGTGATGGTCATATGCGTGTTTGGCGCCGTGCAGGTGAGCGCCACAATCAGGACTGCATACGACCGAGGCACACAGGGCCAACACCCGGCATCATGGTGTGGGGAGCGATCTCCTACACTGGCCGTACACCACTGGTGATCGTCGAGGGGACACTGAATAGTGCACGGTACATCCAAACCGTCATCGAACCCATCGTTCTACCATTCCTAGACCGGCAAGAGAACTTGCTGTTCCAACAGGACAATGCACGTCCGCATGTATCCCGTGCCACCCAACGTGCTCTAGAAGGTGTAAGTCAACTACCCTGGCCAGCAAGATGTCCGGATCTGTCCCCCATTGAGCATGTTTGGGACTGGATGAAGCGTCGTCTCACGCGGTCTGCACGTCCAGCACGAACGCTGGTCCAACTGAGGCGCCAGGTGGAAATGGCATGGCAAGCCGTTCCACAGGACTACATCCAGCATCTCTACGATCGTCTCCATGGGAGAATAGCAGCCTGCATTGCTGCGAAAGGTGGATATACACTGTACTAGTGCCGACATTGTGCATGCTCTGTTGCCTGTGTCTATGTGCCGTTGGGTCTGTCGGTGTGATCATGTGATGTATCTGACCCCAGGAATGTGTCAATAAAGTTTCCCCTTCCTGGGACAATGAATTCACGGTGTTCTTATTTCAATTTCCAGGAGTGTACTTGGCAGCTGTTGATATTAGCGAACATGGATTTATCTGGTGTAAGACGCCTAGGAGCAGAGCAAGGATTCAGTAGCTAGTTGGATGCGGTGTTCGATAAAAGTGACAATCCTGTCTGCTGTTAACCCACGCAAATTTGAGATGATGTTTTAGTGTGATTCTGTCCTGACTGACCTTCGACTGTATTCCTGTTTGTTGTTGTGACGATTAACGGCGAAAGTTGCTAGTGGAAAGCTGTAAGTGGTGTATGAACTGTTTGCTATGTTCATATTCCAACCCAGTGGTCGGATCTCTGAACCTTTTCTAAAAGTTTTCAATTCAATAAACTTTTCCAGCAGCTGTACCCTTTAAGATATTTTATTTTATTTTGAAGCTATCAGTTTCGGCAATTCATTTTGCCATCTTCAGGCTCAATACGCTTTTTTCTAATCAACTAACTTATCGTATAGTGCCATAAACCTGGATATCGTGAATCCCATTCGCTGTGCAGCAGCCACGCTTTCGTACGAATCAGCTGCACAATGATTGGGATTCAGGATATCCAGGTTTATGGCGCTATATGATAAGTTCGTTGATTCGAGAAAAGCGTATGGGGCCTGAAGATGGCAAAATGAATTGCCGAAACTGGTAGCTTCAAAATAAAATAAAATATCTTTAAGTGTACGGCTGTTGGTATAGTTCATTGAAATGAAAATTACGTACCAGCCGATGTCCCATGGCCGTAATGGACCAACAGAGATTTTCTAAAAGTAGTCAGATAGCTACAGCGCATTTACATCGGCTAGTGATATTAATGTGACCACCGCCTATGTTCGACGTCACCGTTAAATAATCAGTCAAAGATGGCAGGTGGCAGTACTAGGAGTGGAAGATATGTAAGGCGTGTCATAGTGACGCGGAAAACATTGGAGTCGTTGTCGAAATGCGGAAACCGAGCGATTTATTTGACATCAAAAAGGGCATGATCATTGCCTTTTGCAGAAAGGGTGGAAGCATTTCCGAAACGGTTACTACATAAACTGTTCGTGTGCCGCCGTCTGTCTTTCAAGCATACTGCTCATGGCAAAATGTTGCCATCCAAAGCAGTTGGCGCGGCAACTATAGTGCATCAAGGGCCGTAGATGATAGGAGCGAACAAGGTCTGTGGAAATTTGTACGGGATAACAGGCATGCAACTGTTGAGCGTCTGACTGGCCAGATAAACCCAGGGGCTACAAATAGTGTCTCCTCGACAACCGCTGTTCGAACATTTTCACATATCGGTCTCTGCAACAGGCGCCCACTCATGCACGCATTCTGACTGCTTTTCAGAAGTGGCGAAGGCTGAAGTTTGCGCGCCAATGCCGCAACTGGATGTCCACTGATTGGCGACAGTTGGTATTGTCAGATGAATCACGTTTTATGCTCCACCGGACAGGTGGCTGTTGGTGTTACGGGAACCGTCGGAAGAGTCCAGGCCGGAGAAGGGAACTTTATGGTTTGGGGAATGTTTTAGTGGCATTCCCTTGGTGGTATTGTCAGTCTATAAGGCAGAATGGATCAACAAAAGTACGCAACTGTCCTTGTGGGCCATGTCCGTTTCTACATGCATTTTGTTTTCCCTCGCCATTTACCAGCAGGGGAATGCAGTGTGTCACATAGCTCGAAATGTAGTACGCGGTGCGAAGAGCACCAGGAGGAATTTACTGTACTCCCCTGGCCAGCATACTGCCAGCATTTAAATCCAATCGAAGGTGAATTGTCATATTGATTTCAGACAGTCATCGTCTCTGAACTGTTCCTCTGCTGTGCACAGTACACAATGCTGTTAAATGTGTTCACATTTTTCCGCGTTAAGTGTTTTCTGGAGCGCAGTAAGCGTATCACAACCCAACCGCTAAAAATAACTCCATACCGTAACACCAACTCCTCTGTACTTGACTATTGGCACTATACGCCAGTGACAAGAAGCAGTCAATACCTTCACTGCGCGATGACAACGGTGAAGTCATTGATGACAGTGCCACTAAAGAAGAGTTATTAAACACGGTTTTTCGAAACTCCTTCACCAAAGAAGACGAAGTAAATATTCCTGAATTCCAATCAAGAACAACTGCCAAGATGAGAAACATAGAAGCAGATATCCTCGGTGTAACTAAGCAGCTTAAATCACTTAATAAAGGCACTGCCTCCGGTCTGGATTGTATACCAGTCAGGTTCCTCTGAGAGTATTCTGATAAAATAGCTCCATATTTAGCAATTATATACAACCACTCGCTCACAGAAAGATCCGTACCTAAGGAATGGAAAATTGCTCGAGTCACACCAGTACCCAAAAAGGGAAGTAGGAGTAATCCGCTGAATTACAGGCCTGTACCACTAACGTCGATTTTCAGTGGGGTTTTGGAACATATACTGTATTCGAACATTATGAAGTACCTCGAAGAAAACGATTTATTGACACATAGTCAGCACGGTTTCAAAAAATATTGTTCTTGTGAAACACAGCTAGTTCTTTATACTCATGAAGTAGTAAATTCTGTCGACACGGGATGTCAAATTGATTCCATATTTTTAAATTTCCAGAATGCTTTCGACACCGTTCCTCAAAAGCATCTTTTCACCAAACTGGTTGCCTACGGAGTATCGCCTCAGTTGTGCGACTGGATTCGTGATTTACTGTCAGAAAGGTCACAGTTCGTAGTAATAGACGGAAAATCATCGAGTAAAACGGAAGTAATATTCGGCGTTCCCCAAGGAAGTGTTAAGGGCCCCCTATTGTTCCTGATTATTAACGACATAGGAGACAATCTGAGTAGTCGCCTTAGATTGTTTGCAGATGATGCTGTCATTTACCGTCTTGTATAGTCATCAGATGACCAAACCGACTTGGAAAATAATTTAGATAAGATATCTGTATGGTGTGAAAAGTGGCAGTTGATCCTGAATAAGGAAAAGTGTGAAGTTATTCACATGAGTGCTAAAAGAAAGCAGCTAAATTTCGATTACGCTATAAGTCACACAAATGTGAAGGCTGTAAATTCAGCTAAATACTTAAGGATTAGACTTACAAATAACCTAAATTGGAACGATCACGTAGATAATATTGTGGGTAGAACAAACCAAAGACTGCGCTTCATTGGCAGAACACTTAGAAGGTGCAACAGGTCTACTAAAGAGACTGCTGACACTACGCTTGTCCGCCCTATTCTGAAGTACTGCTGTGCGGTGTGAGATCCGCATCAGGTGGGACTGACAGATGACATCGAAAAAGCAGAAAAAAGGGCAGCTCGTTTTGTATTGTCGCGAAATAGGGGAGATAGTGTCACACACATGATACGTGAATTGGAGTGGCAATCATTAGAAGAGAGGCGTTTTTCGTGGCGACGGGATCTTGTCATGAAATTTCAATCATCAGTTTTCTCCTCCGATTGTGAAAACATTCTGCTGGCACCCACCTACATAGGGAGAAATGATTGTCACGAGACCATAAGAGAAATCAGAGCTCACACAGAAAAATTTAAGGTCTCGTTTTTCCTGTGTGCCGTTCGAGAGTGAAACGGTAGAGAGAGAGCTTGAAGGTAGTTCATTGAACCCTGTACCAGGCATTTTATTGTGAATAGCAGAGTAATCACGTAGATGTAGATACATGATGGTAGAAAACGTCCTCCAGGCATTCGCCAAACTCAAACCCTTCCATCGTTCCATCGGAATGTGCGATTCATCACTCCAAATCACTTGTTTCCACTCATTCACCGTCCAGTGTGGTCGCTCTTCATACCAGAACTCTGAAGAAACTCACGAGTGATTCCTTTCTGCGGTTTCATGCGTTTTTTTTCACAATCAACCTTCGTAATGTGCTCAACGGTTTCTCTCCGTCAGTAAACGAGTTTTTCAAGTGACATCCGGTGGCTCGTGTGTACGTTCCGAAGACACCGAGCTCCCCTGGCCGACCCACTCAGCTATTACTGCTTCCCTGCTAGCAACACAATATTTCCTGCCCCTTTTTATACTTGTCGGTCCGCCTCTCGTGACATCTAGTGGCCAATTCTGCAATACATAGGGATATCCGGTCACTTTTGGACACAAGGTACATCTCTTTTCTCCAAACTTACTTCTAACACTGTCACTAATAAGTAACCTCCTCAAAGAACTACAGAGTTTGCCATTGATTCATAAACAAAATAGACACAGGAGTTCTCATATGTTTTTTAGCAAACTGACATTACTTATGAAATTTATTGTTGGAAATATAGTGGAGATTAACAGTGAATAATAAGAGGTTTCTGTGGATCAGCTGTTTCTACCACACTGAGGAACACCTTAAAGGTAATTTATGTTTTTACATTACCTGAACTAAATATTTATGATTATAATATAATTTTTTGAATACATTGTGGGAGTATACAGTGATCAATATTTATTACAAATATTTACTATCAAACAACAGTCTTGACCACAAATTATTTATTCCGGTGACTGGTTTCGACCACAACTGTGGTCATCTTCAGACCAATGAGTAAGAACCTCCTTCTGATGGTAAATCACTACTCATTTACCAATCAGTAATTTAACACCAGAAGGAAGTTCTTACTCATTGGTCTGAAGATGACCACAGTTGTGGTCGAGACCAGTCACCAGAACAAAGAATTTTTTGAACAAGACTGTTTTTGATAGTAAATATTTACAATAAAATTCTTTTTATCAATTATGATTCCTCTAAGAACAATTTGTCTTAGAGGTGTATCAGTATTCACAGAGAAAAATCATTCTGTACAAAAAATGGCTGAGCGTTTGTAAGATGATACGTATCTACTTCTCAGAGCGCTTCACGTATTGGGCTATGCGATGGTAAACACTGTTCCCTGTCTTCAGTCAAATACCTCAACTTTCTAAACATTCTGAGTGGTGTGTTTGTTCTATATCGTGTCTCCCTACCACTTTCGCGCAAAGACGCTCTGAGCGTGTTTTTTAGGGAATTGACTAGTTTGAACCTGGGACCTGTTACTGGTAAGGAGACGCCAGATCACACATGACATGTAGAATTCAGAAGAGTTCAGTGAGACTAGCGATGATATAACCAAATACTTAATGATTTCAGCGTCAGCTCCACTGCACTCCCTATAAAAGAATCTTAATACTAACTAAATTTAGTGGAAGGGGTTCAAGGCTTTCCTATCTTTAGTTAGCTGGAAAAATAACGTCGAAAAAGCAGTTAAGTTTACCATTGGGAATTTTATTCTACTCACAAAACATTGTTAATAAATTGCACTATTGATAAAAGGAAATGTTTTAATACAGGATGGTAAAAACCAACTGCGTTCAACAAAAATGTGAACGAATATTCCCTGAATGGGTTTCCAAGTTCTACAGTGGATCGAAGGATGACCTATGCCATATAACATCTATAATCTAGGTTTAAATTAAGTTTCATAAAAGAGCAAACTATCAAAATGGTCTACAGTGATCCTCAATTATCTTTAATTACTTATCTAACTTGTCGTAAATTACAGTGGCTGATGTGGCTTCTCAATAACTATATAACAGAAAAATCATCGAATTTCAGATTTTTACTTCAAGTGGCAAATGTGAACACCATGAGCTTTAATTGACGATCGACACTAGTATTATGTAAAGGGGATGTAACAGATGAGACTTCTGCAGTTCTGAGTGAAGCCTTATGCGCTCAAAAATGCGGCATCGCGTGCGTTCATTACCTTGTCGATGTTCGTCAGGGGACGGAGGCCGGCCCAGCTCCGTCCAGCTCGCCCTCTCGGAAGCAACTCCCTCTAATTTCTCCTTACTACAATTTACCGAAGTTGGTTTAAAAAAAAACTATCTGGCTGTGTTTTCATCTGACCAATCAGGGTCTCAATGTTAACCTTAAGCTCCGCCTACAAAAATTCTGTCTATCCAATGAGAAACGTTATACTTTTCATGGTGGGGCAATGTTTTTAAAGCTTGCAACGTAACAGAGAAGCGAAAAAGTCTCACGCTAAAACTTGCAGCTGGTGTGGTCCTTTTAGCGTTATCGTAAGATCTATACTGTTCTTCTGAAGGGCTCTATCTTTTAACATGATCTGGGGGGTGGTCCTAACGTAACAGAGACGCGAAAAAGTCTCACGCTAAAACTTGCGGGTGGTGCAACCCTTTTTGTGTTATCGTAAGATCTATACTGTTCTTCTGGAGGGCTCTAGCTTTTAACATTGGCTGGTGGGTGGTACTGACGTAACAGAGACGCGAAAAAGTCTCACGCTAAGGCTCTAGCTTTTAACATGGGCTGGGGGATGGGCCTAACGGTTAGCTGGCGACGTGGATGTCCGTCCCTTATCGTAGGGACTTCAAACTTAACACGGTTCTGCTCTCGGCTTCTGTTCTCGTTTCTCCCCTCGGAACTGCGTCTGTCTCACGGTGGGAAGGTATGACATGCATTTAGGCATTCTTGTGTTAGTCTGTGGTATTCCAGTTGCTCACTCGTTACTCGTATTACTTTGGTTAATTTAATGTCACGATTTATTCGGAGCTATGTGACATACTACTGGATTTGCTTATCATGTCAGGGTTTTCATGGAAGGTATTGGATTTGCCTGACACCTTACAACTTGCCACGCCATTTACTCTATAACGAGACTTAGAATGGCGTTTTGATGGGCGGAAGAAACTCCTAGTGGGATCTCCGTTAGCCTCGACTCAGTATGTCTGAAACTATTTGAGTTCAATACTGTTAAAGTCACTGGAGATGAGGCGTCAAGATTCTGTCGGATGTACGGAACACAACTCAACCATGTTAGACGCTATTCTCGCGTCATTCTCATACATTATCATTGAAGGGGTCATGATTATCGAAAATAGATGGGGACATTCGATTGTTCGCAAATGAAAGCGTGGTATATAGGGAACTGCAAAAGAAGAAAGTTGAAGGTTGGTAATGTGCTAGAGAAGGAAGAAAATGATAAAGTTGATAGATACAGTAGTAAATGTTGAGGAGTGGAAATAACAGCTATGGAAAGACATATACAAAGTATCGGTATCAGAGAAAGAGATTGGCTAATGGAGGTGTAGATTTGGTACGTGTGAAGTAGATTATTGCGAATGATTGCCGTAGCATTTATTCGGATAGTAATGAGAAGCAACTGTGAATTTCCCTCGTGTGCTTTGTAGCATGTAGCCGATGCTCAGCTGAGAAGAAATGATGTAGAATCTTGCATCATGAAAACACATCTTACGAATACTTTTATTCATGTAAAATTTATAGAAATAGGAAGCTTAGGATTTAATGCATCTGGAGCTGTAGGTCATTTGCATAATTAATTGAAATATTTTTAGAGATGCTCAGTTTCAAAGATAAAAGATCCTAATGTTTGTAACTTCTCTTCACGTCAATAGGACACTGAGCTCTAAAAGCAGTAGACGCCTACAAGAAAATTTTTAATCGTTATTAATATTTTTTGTTAACTCTATAGTTTCATTACTGCTAATCGCAAAATAATATATAAATCCTTTGGCAAGAAGAATGTATAGTATAACAGTGCTATGCCTAATTTAAGCATGGCAAGGTAAACAAAGTAATAACTGTTGACAATGTGAATATCAAATTTCCCTGAGAAGCACCAGACATAGGAGAACGGTTTCTAAACTAATTTTGCTGTACGTTTGAACAATGGTTGATAAACTCTGGTCAGCTTCACTAGGAGGTGGTCATATTTTAGGAAAGAAAAGTTATTTTTGGAAATATCAAATAAGGGTTGCCGGATGCCGTACGTTCCGGATCACTGCTGCTCGGAGGGACGGGAAGTAGTGGTTCGAGATGAGCTTTCCAATATGTCGATTATGGATCGAGAGGAACTGGATCGACAGTTAGATCGCGCACCTCAGCAGCGTTCAATGTACTTTCATTGCAAAATGGCTGAAGCTATCAGCACCGGAAATAATCGCGCAGAGTCCACCGACGGAATCGATGTCAATCCAAGAAGCGCTGTCACAGCGAACGATTAGCGAGCGCGGTGCTATGAATGTTTTCACCTCGTATTGTGGAAGTGCAACTCACAACTTCGGGTATTTTGTGAAGATTCAGGTTTCTGTTTTTCAACGCACCAAGCGAGAAGGTGCATTGGTTAGCACGCTGGACTCTCACCCCGGAGGACAACGGTTCAAATAGCAGTCTGGTACCTAGATGCCGGGATGGTTCATTTGAAAAGGGCGCTGCCGATTTTCTTTCCTACCCTTTCGTAATCCCACATTGTCGACTGGACGTGAAACTCTAATCTTCCTCCTTTTGTTTATCTTTTTAGCAGTGCAAATTCTGCTCAAAAGTACAACTCCCTCTGAATTCAGTCATTCATTCTCTCACAGTATTCCACTTTAGCCGTTTGAAACAACGAACACCCAAAGAGATATATTTGTTTAAAAATGAAAAAGCCAACTTTCCGCCTTACCCTTTCTAATACGAGAGACGAGAACGGTTTAGAAGTAGAATAAAGAGGTTTCAGAAGGTATCTAACACGAAGACAGTCATAATTTCACTCTCATACTTCGTGTTTCATGCGGTAGCGATGTGACTATAATACTAATACCAGTCGAAAACAGATAATATGAATATCTTCATGATTGACTGACATGTATTTACTTTTTTTAACTTGGGCTCAAAGTGATGACTACAGATGGAGTTCTACTTTATATCTAAAATGACTGAGCTGTCGCAAAATAGGAAACCAGTTTACAGAATGAACAGGTTTGCAGCATTTTTGATGCTTAAAATAGCGAGATGAAACTCTGAAATCTGCCCCTTTCTTTTCCAAGCTATTTGCAGGGATGAGGAATTTAAATTTTTGTCGCGAGTGACGTGAACCTGAGTTTCAAATATTTCAGTGGAATGTGCAGTATGACATTCACGTTTTTTCCTCTCTTCGTGGTGTCGTGTGCATGCTACCACATTCAACACTGACATTATTTCTGAAAATTTTCTGTTTTCCGTGTAGTTTTTAGCACGTAAACAACTTTTCGCACTTATTCTTTTCAGAGATTAAATTTTCGTCTAAATCGTGGCTTTTAAGATAACCATTGGACAATATACGTACATTTAAAAAATTAAATTTACAATAAAGTTTGCTCTTGTGAATGCCATTATTCTTGATTTGTTGGGTCATTTGTAAACTGTTAAGCGGAAATTGCACCTGTACATGCGATATGTTTTGATACAGTACCTAATATACAGAATATCTCAGAGCTGGCATTTATTAGTAATGAATATTTATTAACGATTTTCAGAACTGTCTGCAAAGGGAATTTTAGTGAAAAATATCCGAGTAGCTAGTAAGAAAAGTCGCATGGACAAGACAGATTATTATAGCAATTTTTGTGTTACCAGCAGAATGCTTGCGAGTAACATCTAGGTGTGGGAATAAATAACTAATGACATCTGAAGTCACTACATATGTCCCTGATTCAGGAAGTCCCCTCCATAATACAATCAGAAGAGATGAGAACAGCAGCAAACACCTTCAATGAATACGTATTTTGTCATGAGAATTCATTCCTGCGTGAGTGTCTGTATTCACCTTATAAATTCCGTTAAGAACATAAACAACTTGCAATTAAAGACGCCGCTGAAAATCGTAGTGGGCAAAATGATTCGACCACTTCATTGTCCATTACAGCGTAAAATACTGCGGAACATGTGTAACCTGATATTCATCTTATGGTAGGTCATTCTTTTACCCGTGTTTATATTGTAAGATGTAATTATGATAATATCGTTCTGGCTTCAGACATTTTTCTTTAACATATATATTTTGTGAAGTTTCATCATTGTCAGTACATTTATTTTCTATTCTGACAAATAACTCTTAAGAAGTTCTTGAAAATATATCCTGGATTACATTTATTATGCTAATTTTGGATGTAGATTGACAGAAAATAAAATAAAATCATTGACGATAGTTAAAATTCGCCGAAATATTTATGAGTGTTAAAGAAGAATTTGTGTTTGCTTAAAGCAGAAGCATTCTTCTATAGTTATTATGTGTAATCTGGGTCACATCAAGGCTAATGAACAGTAAAAACCGATCACTCTTAGTAGACCACTGGTACATTTTAGTTACGACAAGTGGATTCGAATATTTTAATCAATATATATTGTATTATAAAAGCAAGTGCACAATGTGCGTCCCGCTGAAACTCAGAAACGAGCCCCATTACGTTCAAGGGAGTTATATCATGTGGTATCCCTCTATCCCCTGTCCATGAAGAAGGTTCCCGTTTTTATATGAAGGGCGTGCTTTTGAAGATATAAGGCCTGGGAAGTTTGGCCCTCTAGAAATTTCTAGAACGTTCCAGAACACTGGAGAACAAACGAGAACATTCAGGAGTATTGGACAGCGTTCTATAACATTCCAAAATGTTCCACAGTGATCCATGATGTTCTGGGAGGCTCGGAAATAGTGTGGAACAGTCGGGTAGATTCTAGAATGTTCAGGAACATCTCGAAACATTGCAGATAATTGCGGACATTCCAGAACACTTTCTAACGTTGTGGAATGTTCTGGAAAATTTTGTACCATTCGAAGTCTTTTTCGTATGTTCTGGAATGCGCCACTGGTGGAGCTATAGTATGAGTCTATAAAGTAAGACCCATCGTGGGTTCAACCGTCAGTTATTTCTCAGTGACGAAGGGGGAACCGTAAAAGTAGGGCAGTGAGTGAAATAAAAGTAAACAGGGAAGTGTGAGTAGTCAAAGTGATCAGTGTCTGAATATAAATCGAAAGTATGGAAAGTGTGTAAAATGTGCTTAGTGTACTCCTTAACAAATAGTTGACTTGATTTATATGTTAGACAATGCCCAAACGTAAAAGAGGAGAAGATCTTGCTAGTTCTGAAGCAAATAGGCGAAATCAAAAAGAACAGCGAGAAAACGAAACAGACGAAGAGAAAAGCACGTTTAAGCTTCCGACAAACGACAATGAGCACGGTGAGAAGCAGAGAAACCGAAGAACAACGAAATGAACGGATTGAAGAATCAAGAATTGCGCCACAGTCTTATAATAAGACACCAAACTAAAACCAAACCTGAACGTGTTACCCAAATGAAACATTCCACTACGACGCGACGAAAGATATAACATACACAAACATGTCGTAATCGGAAAAAATAGATGACACCTGCCAATTTTGCAACGCATAAAACTGCTGTAGAGACACAACGGGATTCTATTGCATGATTGGAAAAATTCGATTATCACTACTGAAAGCACATCCGCAGGAACTTTTACGTTACATGACCGGGGAAACTCCAGAATTAAAGCTCTTTCCATAAAATATAAAAGCGTACAGCGTTTTCTTCCAAATGATTTCTTTCGGTGTCACGTCGGTCAACACTAGCAGAGATGAAATCGATTATGTTTTCTTTTTCTTTTTTTCCCATCTAAGGACAAATCTATCACGACATGGGATCTTTACTACCTCTAACCAGAGAAGACCTTAATTTTCTGCAAGTACACTTCACTGGAAATGAAGAAACAGGAACTGATCAACGACGCACAAATATCAGTGGTCTGAGACGAGAAGTTGTCCAAGATGTACAAAGGGTTTTACACATACTGTATAATCAACTGATTCGTAAATCAAAACAGCACTAGAGCGAATGATTTCTGATGACTATAAAGTTATAGTTCGAGCCCTCAAAAGAAAATCTTGAGAACACGAACGTCGATTTAATGCACCTTATATAGACGAAGTTGTGATCTAATTGTGGATAATGAAAACAAAACCGTGACATAATTGTACAACGCAAAAGGACAACTACGCATTGCAGAGATACGAGGTTCATATGATGCGCTCCAACATCCATTAATATTTAAGCACGGAGAAGACGGATATCATTTTAATGTGATACAAATGCAATCTGCAACAGGCGTAGAAACAAATAAGAAAGTCACTTCGAGTGATCAGAGACAATGAAACATACAATCACGTTCTCAGCATTCGTCGTTCAAAAAAATGGTTCAAATGGCTCTGAGCACTATGGAACTTAACATTTATTGTCATCGGTCCCCTAGAACTTAGAACTACTTAAACCTAACCAACCTAAGGACATCACACAACACTCAGTCATCACGAGGCAGAGAAAAGCATTCGTCGTTTATTCCAACAGTTCCTGTTAGACATATACGCAAAAATAAACGCGGAACGGATACCTTACATAAGACTGAGTCAGAAGAAACTACGCACGGAAGAATACATCCACCGTCGAGACGCAATCATAAATGACGGAAACATTGACGACAATGGAACAATGGTAATCTTACCCTCAGCGTACATAGGAAGTCCGAGACACATGCAGGAATTCTCTGAAGATGCAATGATCTACATGACAAAATATGGACAACCTGACCTCTTCATAACATTCACAAGCAACTCGTCGGGGCCAGAAATCAAAGACCAACTAAGAGACGGGCAAGTCCCCGTGCATCGACACGACATAATAGCCCAAGTTTTCCGACAAAAACAAATGAGATTTATTGAAGTCATCTTTGGAACCATTAAATGCTGGCTGTACACAATCGAATGGCAAAAACGAGGACTGCCTCACTCACACAATCTCATGTGGCTACACGGCAGAGTTCATCCCACGGATCTCATCCAAGCTGAATTTACCAATCCACAATAAGATCCGTAAGTACTGGAAAACATGATTCACGGACCATGCAGGCCATTAAACCCCAATTCGCCTTGATGGAAAACGTACAAAAAAAAAAAAAAAAAACAACCAAAACCCATACTTCGACCACACACAACTCGGAGTTGATGGCTATCCCAAATACAGAACACGATCACCGCAAAACGGTGGCTCAATAGCGAAAATGCAAATATGAGGCAGCGACTAACTAGACTTAGACACTCAATGGGTAGTACCATATAATACACTACTTCCCAAAATCTTCTAACTACAATAAACGTAGAATACTGCAATTCATTGAAGATCATCAAATATGTCTGTAAGTAATTGAAAAGTCAGTGACATGGCAGTATTTCAAATAGCCAAAGGCATCGTACAACAAAACAGAAACGACGAGATCTTCATGTACCAAATGGGATCATACATCAACAGCAACGAAGCAGTGTGGAAGATTTGCAACATACAGTAGCAACATACAGCACCTTTGGAGGGTGGACAGATAGTTTCCTTCACTAAAGACACGACCAGAAAAACTGAAAGCAAACAACCTCAGAACACATTAACTGATTTTTACCAAATGTTCCAAACGCATCCATTCACGAAAACATTACTATGTGTCGACGTCCGTAGCTATCATATATGGAATACAACAACAAAAAATTTTCAGCTACAGAAATAAGCAAATCCAGTAGAGATCATCCAGAAATGGCATACTAGGCTGGCTATGCACTGTGCGGTAACCTTCCCTCTCTTAGTGTCTATTTCTATTTGAATTTACTTTATGTATAATGTTTAAGAATAAATGATCTTATTGATTTTACTTGGTCGATGGCTACGCGGTCGGCATTGCTGTACTGATTTACACACACGCGCGCCGAAGCTACTGGGCGTGTGAAAACAGTGAAATGACAACAGTGACAAAGCACAGAAAATTGCCTTGCGTTTGGCACCTGTTAATGATTTGACATTACGTGAGCAAAAGGTTTTGAAATGTTGTTAAAATTAATCTTGCCGATCAAAATGGCTGATAAAGTTTCACGTATATGACGTCAGTAGTATGAAATAGTTGAGATTTGACCAACATACAATGTGCGCTATCGAGAGGGATTGCCAATACAAAAATTCCCGGTGAAGAGAGAATATATAAATAGATTGACACGATGATAAGCGTTGAAGAAAGTGTGAACTTCACTACAGAATTTCTAAACTCTTTGCAAGTATCAGGAATGTCACTACACTGCCTTCAACTTAAAATTGGATCTCCGAACATACTGCTCATAAACCTCAGCCCACCAAAACTATAGAATGGAACAAGGATGATCGTCAAATAGATATCGAATAACATCATCTAAGCCGAACTTATGACTGGCAAGTACAAAGGACACACAGTATTTATCCACAGAATACCACTGATCACTTCTGAACTGCGATTCCCGTTTAAATGTCTGCACTTTCCAATCAAATTAGCCTTCAGTTTTACAACTAACAAAGCGCAAGGACAAACTTTAAAATATTGCAGGGTCAACCTCAAAGCCTCCTGCTCCTCTCACAGTCAATTATACGTAGCTTGCTCTCGAGCAGGGAATTCGAAAACTGTGTACATATATACCCCGGATAACAAAATGAAAACTGTTGCTCATAACCAAGTATTGTAAATAGTTAGTGCATGTTTTCAACAGAATTTGTTTACCTCTTATACTCCAAAGTTTATCCTTTTATTCCAACTATCACACAATCTCATATCAACTCCCTGAGCGAAGCCGTATAACACAGCTAGTAGTTTATAAATCCTCGCAATATTCTGATCTAGTAATTTGAAAATGAACTTGGGCGGAAATTCCTGATGTGGTGAGATTATAAACGAACAAGATACTAACGTCTGTTACTTTTAATATTTATTTGTGCAAGGAGCCTCTTACAAGGATAGTTTTATCGTTTAAAGGCCCAATCTCGAAACCACATCGTACTCAGTTTCTTTGGAGAGCTGTGTAAACATCTGCGTAAGGAACCATTTAAAGGCTGCAAAAACAGCACAAATATCCGCTGTGCATTTTCAACTTTTCGCGGCGTCATGAATAGCCCATTAAATTTCTTGCATGCAGCCTCGCAAATAAAATTTCTTCCACTGATATTTCGGCCGCCTATCGTCCGTCCTCTTCGGAGTGAGTCAAAAGTCTTTCAATTCGCTCTGAGGATGGTCGGACGATACGTGGGCGAAATGTCAGTGGAAGAAATTTTATTTGCACGGCTGCATGCCCGAAATTTAATGGACTAGCGCAATTATACCTTTATTCAACTAGATTTTATTCCGCGTTTTCATTTTGTATCTACAAAAGAGATATATCAATGACTTTGTCTCACTAACATATGCCATTCTAGTGACAAAAAATAGCATATCTCTCCAGCTATAAACAAAAGTAAAGTTGGTACCTGTATCTGTATTGTTATTGAAATTGCGTGGACGTATTTCTGTATGTTTCATGGGCTCCTGGTCTTAGTACGTATTGTGAAAACACGTTATAAACGGCCTTTACTTAAGAGGTAATATCAACGGATCCATATTGTATGTATCTGAGAGAGATCTGCATTGGTATGCATATTATAAGCAATAAATTTTGCTGCTTCAGTTACGTGTAATAGCAACCTTTACTCCAGCACGACGCGGTTATACTACTCGCTGCCAAAATAAGGCGCACGTCTCTTATAGGAAGAAAGGAAGATTGGGTTTAACGTCGACATCGAGATCGCTAAGATACGGAGCACATTGTGTCAAGGATGGGGACGGAAATCGGCCGTGCCCTTTCAAAGGAACAATCCCGGCATTTGCCCGGAGAGATTTAGGGAAATCACGGAAAACCTGAATCTGGATGGCCGGACTCAAGTTTGAACTGTCGTCATCCCGAATGTGCTCATCTGTTAATTAAACACTATTTGATATGACTATATAAGCCACAGGAGCGATGTTTTTATTACGTGTGCAGTTGAGGTTAGCTAGCGAAGAGCTGCTGAGGAATTTACCGCGTGTAACGGCACAACACGGCACATTTTTGCAGCTCAGGTCACCTGATTTTGGGGCGGTGCAATTTAGCCCGTATAGCGCTTAGAGTCTCCCCCCATGAACCATGGACCTTGCCGTTGGTGGGGAGGCTTGCGTGCCTCAGCGATACAGATAGCCGTAGGTGCAACCACAACGGAGGGGTATCTGTTGAGAGGCCAGACAAACGTGTGGCTCCTCTAGAGGGGCAGCAGCCTTTTAAGTAGTTGCAAGGGCAACAGTCTGGATGATTGATTGATCGGGACTTGTAACACTAACCAAAACGGCATTGCTGTGCTGGTACTGCGAACGGCTGAAAGCAAGGGGAAACTACGCCCGTAATTTTTCCCGAGGGGTTGCAGCTTTACTATATGGATAAATGATGATGGCGTGCTCTTGGGTAAAATATTCCGGAGGTAAAATAATGCCCCATTCGGATCTCCGGGCGGAGACTACTCAGGAGGACGTTTTATCAGGAGAAAGAAAACTGGCGTTCTACGGATCAGAGCGTGGAATGTCAGATCCCTTAATCGGGCAGGTAGGTTAGAAAATTTAAAAATGGAAATGGACAGGTTAACGTTAGATATAGTGGGAATTAGTGAAGTTCGGTGGCAGGAGGAACAAGACTTCTGGTCAGGTGACTACAGGGCTATAAACACAAAATCAGATAGGGGTAATGCAGGAGTAGGTTTAGTAATGAATAGGAAAATAGGAATGCCGGTAAGCTACTACAAGCAGCATAGTGAACGCATTATTGTGGCCAAGATAGATACGAAGCCCACGCCTACCACAGTTGTACAAGTTTATATGCCAACTAGCTCTGCAGATGACGAAGAAATTGAAGAAATGTATGATGAAATAAAAGAAATTATTCAGATAGTGAAGGGAGACGAAAATTTAATAGTCATGGGTGACTGGAATTCGTCAGTAGGAAAAGGGAGAGAAGGAAACTTAGTAGGTGAATATGGATGGGGGGGGGGGGTAAAGAAATGAAAGAGGAAGCCGCCTGGTAGAATTTTGCACAGAGCACAACTTAATCATAGCTAACACTTGGTTCAAGAATCATAGAAGAAGGTTGTATACATGGAAGAAGCCTGGAGATACTAACAGGTTTCAGATAGATTATATAATGGTAAGACAGGGATTTAGGAATCAGGTTTTAAATTGTAAGACATTTCCAAGGGAAGATGTGGACTCTGACCACAATCTATTGGTTATGAACTGTAGATTAAAACAGAAGAAACTCCAAAAATGTGGGAATTTAAGGAGATGGGACCTGGAGAAACTGAAAGAACCAAAGGTTGTAGAGAGCTTCAGGGAGAGCATTAGGGAACGATTGACAAGAACAGGGGAAAGAAATACAGTAGAAGAAGAATGGGTAGCTCTGAGAGATGGAATAGTGAATTTAGAAGAGGATCAAGTAAGTAAAAAGACGAGGGCTAGTAGAAATCCTTGGGTAACAGAAGAAATATTGAATTTAATTGATGAAAGGAGAAAATATAAAAATGCAGTAAATGAAGCAGGCAAAAAGGAATACAAACGACTCAAAATTGAGATCGACAGGGAGTGCAAAATGGCTAAGCAGGGATGGATAGAGGACAAATGTAAAGATGTAGATGCTTATCTCACTAGAGGTAGGATAGATACTGCCTACAAGAAAATTAAAGAGACCTTTGGAGAAAAGAGAACCACTTGTATGAATATCAAGAGCTCAGATGGAAACACAGTTCTAAGTAAAGAAGGGAAAGCAGAAAGGTGTAAGGAGTATATAGAGGGTCTATACAAGGGCGATGTGCTTCAGGACAATTTTATGGAAATGGAAGAGGATGTAGATGAAGATGAAATGGAAGATATGACACTGCATTTAGAGTTTGACACAGCACTGAAAGACCTGAGTCGAAACAAGGCACCGGGAGTAGACAACAATCCATTAGGACTACTGACAGCCTTCGGAGAACCAGTCCTGACAAAACCCTACCATCTGGGGAGCAAGATGTATGAATCAGGCGAAATACCCTCAGACTTCAAGAAGAATATAATAATTCCAATCTCAAAGAAAGCAGGTATTAACAGATGTGAAAATTACCGAACTATCAGTTTATTATGTCACGGTTGCAAAATACTAACGCGAATTCTTAACAGACGACTGAAAAAACTGGTAGAAGCAGACCTCGGGGAAGATCAGTTTGGATTACGTAGAAATATCGGAACACGTGAGGCAATACTGACCCTACGACTTATCTTAGAAGCTAGATTAAGGAAAGGCAAACCTACGTTTCTAGCATTTGTAGACTTAGAGAAAGCTTTTGACAATGTTGACTGGAATACTCTCTTTCAAATTGTGAAGGTGGCAGGGGTAAAATATAGGGAGCAAAAGGGTATTTACAATTTGTTCAGAAACCAGATGGCAGTTATAAGAGTCGAGGGACATGAAAGGAAAGCAGTTGTTGAGAAGGGAGTAAGACAGGGTTGTAGCCTCTCCCCGATGTTATTCAATCTGTATATTGAGCAAGCAGTAAAGGAAACAAAAGAAAAATTGGGAGTAAGTATTAAAATCCATGGAAAAGAAATAAAAACTTTGAGGTTCGCCGATGACATTGTAATTATGTCAGAGACAGCAAAGGACTTGGAAGAGCAGTTGAACGGAATGGATAGTGTATTGAAAGGAGGATATAAGATGAACATCAACAAAAGCAAAACGAGGATAATGGAATGTAGGCGAATTAGGTCGGGTGATGCTGAGGGAATTAGATTAGGAAATGAGACACTTAAAGTAGTAAAGGAGTTTTGCTATTTCAGGAGAAAAATAACTGATGATGGTCGAAGTAGAGAGGATATAAAATATAAACTTGCAATGGCAAGGAAAGCGTTTCTGAAGAAGAGAAATTTGTTAACATCGAGTATAGATTTAAGTGCCAGGAAGTCGTTTCTGAAAGTATTTGTATGGAGTGTAGCCATGTATGGAAGTGAAAGATGGACGATAAATAGTTTGGGCAAGAAGAGAATAGAAGCTTTCGAAATGTGGTGCTACAGAAAAATGCTGAAGATTAGATGGGTAGATCACATAAATAATGAGGAGGTATTGATTAGGATTGGGGAGAAGAGAAGTTTGTGGCACAACTTGACTAGAAAAAGGTATCGGTTGGTAGGACATATTCTGAGGCATCAAGAGATCGCCAATTTAGTACTGGAGGGCAGCGTGGAGGGTAAAAAACGTAGAGGGAGACCAAGAGATTAATACACTAAACAGATTCAGAAGGATGTAGGTTGCGGTAGGTACTGGGAGATGAAGAAGCTTACACAGGATAGAGTAGCATGGAGAGCTGCATCAAACGAGTCTCAGGACTGAAGACCACAACAACAACAGCGCTTAGGGTATTTGAGTGTATTTACTTCGCTGCTACAGATACATTACCTTCAGAAGTACAAAGAAACTTTGTATATCCGTTTTACAGACATCTTAACAATTACATACAAGACACTTAAGTTGGCTTAAAGATAAGAAGAGCAATACCTCTGCGCGCTTATGCCACAGAATCATAGTCCAGATTCGGTAGCGAGATAAGAAGTGACAGCCAGCAATATTTTTTTTTTTACGTTTTCTGTCGCACTTATTCAAATTTTTTAATTCTGTTCTAATGAAGTTCTTTACTGTGGTCTGTGGCACTGCACGGTGCGCTGAAGTGTCACTCAAAAAAACGTATTTGGAACTTTTAAATTGTTACAGTAAATACTTAGTAAAATATCTGTAACCTTTTTTCGCCATTTCATCTAAAAAATAAAACCGTACACCAAGTATGAAAAGAAAAAAGAATGTACAAGATCGATGCTCCAATTTGGAATGATAAAAGAAATGACAGCCAACAGTATTTTCTTTTAGGTTTTATACTACCCTGAACCATTTTGTCGAGTCTGTTCTAATTAATGACGCTTGGTGTGAAAACCGGCATACATTTGAGGGAAGTAGTCATACTGTCATATGAACGGAGCATCAATAGGAATGCACTAGGAGCCTACTCAAACACACTTGCAGATTTATCTAGCACTTGTCTCGCAAAACATGGCCATATAATCACAGAAACTACCTCTGTAATACAAGGCTCTGCAATAACGTGTCTTGATATTTTTCAGCATATAAAGATCCTCATATGAATATGACAGTTGCAGTTATACATTTATTGTACATACCTATGAAAAGGAACTGGTCCGCCTTCCACATGCTTCTCTTTATATCCGTAGCAACGACAAAACTGCACAATAGCTGTTACTAAAACTCAAACGTGCAAAAACGTATATAAGACAAGGCGAATACGTGTAATATTCATATGTTGCTATTACCACACGTTGTAGACAAGCAACGCCGTCCCAAAATAACGCGACTAACCCGGTTTGATATTGAGAAAATGCACAATAGACTATGCTCACTCCATAGATGCATGCTCCATGCTGTCTATATACTGGAGCCAAAGTTGATGATAACGGTAAATAATCGATTTTGAAAACAGATACTGCTATACTTGAAATACACCAACAGAACTAACGGTATAGAATCGATGTTTTCATATTGTATTCATATTTATCTTTGCGTAAGTTACGCTTAACAATTATGAAATATTTTATGCGGTTACTGTTTTTATTAATGAGCCATAGGCAAGAAATGAGAATGCGTATTCACTTTATACGTTAGTAATTGGTTATATCAATTCAAAATAACGTTTTTACGTTAAAAATGTTAGAACGAAAGCAACAGTTAATTTCTCAGTAGAGCTTTGCCACCTGACCTCACTGCCACACATGTAAACAACAAAATAGCACCTGTCGTGTTTAATTAATAGATGTGCATCTGATTAAGGCAGCATGCTGAGTAATTGCGTCATGCTAAGGTAATTATACCTATTAAATGTGAATGAAACAGCAAACTGTGTTGTTTGTCAAATTAACGTACATGTTTACTTAATAAAGGCAATAAAGTTGTCAATAACGATACAAATTCATACAATGATTTTTAACAACTTTGTTTCCACCGTAGTCGTCGGCTGCATAATTCGACATGGTCTGAATTAGAAGTGAGTGCAGGAGAACGTGCTGAAGACTACACGGCTGGCCGCAGCCGTAGCATCTGTCCACGGTTTCCCCACCCCGTCTGTTTTCCCTCCAGGCCATCGGCAGCTACTACCACGCCGTAGGGCCTAATACGAGGCGTTGATTGAAATCGCAACGCGACACGATCGCTCTCGAATTATTGAAAATTTCGAGAGCTGCAGATTGCGAGAGCATCATCCCCGCGGCGCCATTCGGCCCGAGGCCGGAAAAATAATGAGCTTCCTGGCCTCCGAAAATTGATTTCGGCGGAGAACCTAATTAAGCGGCGCAGATGAGAAAAAGGCGAGTTCCGCCAGTGCTGGCAAATTCCTTCCCGCGCAGAGAGTCTCCGGCGGGCGGCGAGTGAAGAGGCCCCGGCAAGACTCCGCCGCCGGCCGTTCGATACAGGCAGAGGTAATTCTGGCGGAAGAGGCACCCGCGGCTGTTGATGGCTGCGGGGTATTCGGTCCACGCTCTTACTGTATGTAACTGTAACGGAGAGTGTGCTAGAGAAGCTAGCAGCCTTGCTAAGGGCCTTCATTACTTATATCTTTCGACAATTTATATGCATCGACATATAGCCGACAATATCCCTCGATTATTCCAGTCTTCCGATAATGAAGGAGAAGGTCAAACGCTGTATTTCAATTTAAAAAAATTTTGAACACACCCTAACGAATTTCGGAGTCTCTACTCCATTCACAGGTGCACATATGGCGTAGTGGCTCAGTGGTAAGGTACTGGTCTCTTTTTCGGTACGACAGTGGTTCAGACTGTCATCGAGCTGTCCGGTTAAGGTTGCGCGTTATTTCTCTAAGTTTTTTTTGGACAAAGTACCGCAATGGTTACTTTGGAAGGATGCTCCGAGTTCCTCCTTCGTAGTTCCCCAATTCGAGCTTCGTTCCATCATCAATGACATCATCATCGACGGGACGGGGAACTCTAATTTGCTTCCCCGTTTTCCTGTTGTACAAATCATTTAACGGGATCCTATTGCTTCTTTTTGCCACTGAAACCTGTGTGGTTTTACACACTGAAGCGCCAAACAAACTGGTACAGTGTTGGGTTGGGTTGTTTGGGGGAAGAGACCAGAGAGCAAGGTCATCGGCCTCATCGGATTAGGGAAGGACGAGGAAAGGAAGTCGGCCGTGCCCTTTCAAAGGAAGCATCCCGGCATTTGCTTGGAACAATTTAGGCAAATCACGGCAAACCTAAATCAGGATGGCAGGACGCGGGATTGAACCGTCGTCCTCCCGAATGCGAGTCCAGTGTGTAGCCACTGCGCCACCTCGCACGGTAAACTTGCGTATTCAAATACAGAGATATGTAAACAAGTAGAATGCAGCGCTGCCGTCGGCAACTCCTATATAAGACAACAAGTGTCTGTTGCACTTGTAAGATCGGCTACTGCTACTACAATGGCAAGTTACCAAGATTTAAGTGACTTTGAACCTTGTGTTATAGATGGCGCACGAGCGGTGGTACACAGAATCTCCGATATAGAGATGAAGTGGGGATTTTCCCGTACGACCAGTTCACGAGTGTACCATGAATGTCAGGAATCCGGTAAAACATCAAATCTCCGACATTGCTGAGGCCGGAATGAGACCCAACAAGTACGGGACGAACGACTACTGAAGCAAATCGTTCAACGTGACAGAAGTGCAACCCTTCCGAAAATCGCTGCAGATTTCTATGCTGGACCATCAATAAATGACAGCGTGCGAACCATTCGACGAAACATAATAAATATGGGCTTTCGGAGTCGAATGCCGTGTTGTGTACACTTGATAAAAGCACGACACAAAGCTCTTCGCCTTGCCTGGGCCTGTCAACGCCTACACTGAACTGTCGATGACTGAAAACATGTTGCCTGGTCGGACGAGTCTCGTTTCAAATTCAGTGTAGCGGATGGACGTGTATGGATATGCAGACAACTTCATGACTCCATGTACACTACATGTCAGCAGGGGACTGTTCAAGCTGGAGGAGGTTGTGTAACGGTATGCAGCTGGAGTGATATGGGACCCCTAATTCGTCTAGATACGACTGTGACAGGTGACACGTATGTAAGCATCCTGTCTGATCACCCGTATCCATTCATGTCCATTGTGCATTCCGATGGACTTGGGCAATTGCAGCAGGATAGTGCGACCCCCACACGTCCAGAAGTGCGATGGAGTGGCTCCAGAAACACTCTTCTGAATTTAAATAATTCCGATGGCCACCAAAACCTCCAGAAATGAACATTATTGAGCATATAGAGATCTCCACCCCACTAACTCTTACGGGTTTATGGACAGCCCTGTAAGATTCATATTGTCAATTCCTTCCAACACTGTTTTATGCATTTGTCGAGTCCATGACACGTTGTGTTGCGGCACTTCTGTGTGTTCGCCGGAGCCCTTCACGATATTAGGCATTTGTACCAGTTTCTTGGCTCTTCAGTGTATGAAAGATAATCTCTAGAACTGCTGTCACTTTGGTTTTCCAAAAAGATAAAATATATTTCTGAAATTGTGAAGTTCAGGTGGTGAACAAGAAATTCCCTTTTGGTTAGAAGAATGGTTGAAATCGAACAAAAACGTTTGTCGGTAATTACATATAGGGTGTTCCGAAATTCCCGTCACAAAGTTCAAGCACTTGTAGAGAGGAACGAGTAAATAATATTTTGAATAGGATTCCATGTCCTGAAACGTCATCCAACGATGCTACAAAGCGTCAAAATTATAGGCGTCTGCGTCTGTAAATGTACGTTTGCATATACAGAGCGATTACATGACAATGTTACAAATTTTCAAGGGCGATGGAGACGGATAAATGTCAATCTGAGATAAAAGTCCCTGGTTGTGAAACAAACGAGTCGAAAGTTACAGGCGAAAATCATTCTTATAACACTGGCAGTGGAATACATATACTGGTAGTGTTATTGCTAAGAATATAGGGTACGCAAATTTCAGCGCTGGTAGTGTGAACGAAAACAAGAGAAAATGTCTAGTAACTTGGGCTCTAAAATGCTTAACTTAAGAGCTATGACACTTGTTGAATAGAAGAGAGATATTTCACACTAATGAAGATAAACCCGTACGGACACCTCTGAAAGTTGCATACCCTACATTCTTAGCAACAACAGTACCGGTGCATGCAGGCTGATCAGCCAAAACATTGCGACCACTGCCCAACGCGACATTGGATGCCGCCTGGTGGTGTTGTGGACACGCGACAAGAGTATGTAAGCGGAGCATACATGCGTGGAGAATCACCCTAGCAAAGATATTGGCAGCGAATGGGGAAGTGCATTGAAATGAGCAACTTTGACAAAGGGCAGATTATTACTATGCACGACCTATGAACGAATATCTCGAAAACGGTGAAGCTGGTCGAATGTTGACGTGCTACTGTCGTGAGCATCTGCGGAAAGAGGTAGGAGTACTGTGAAACTACCACTAGGCGTAAAATTGTTCGACGTTTACGACTCTTCACAGAATGTGGGGTTCAGAGGCTCGAAACGTGCGGCTCGAAACGTGCAACGCGCCGTGGACGCAGGCTGGGGGGAGCAGTGTTACGCTACGGGAGACATACACCTGCTCTTACGTGGGACCTGTGGTAGTAACCGAAGACATGCTGACAGCTGCTAACAACCTGGATCCCATCATGTTTGGTGTCTTCCCCAACAGCTGTTTCATCTTTCAGTAGTATAACTGTCCGTGTTTCGGAGCCAAAACCATGCTACAGTGGTTTGAGGAGTGTTGTAGTGAAATCGTGTTGATGTCTTGGCGACCAAATTCTCCTGATGTAAATCGTATGGAACCCATCTGGGTTGCAATCGGGTGCCATTATCGCGCACGCAGATCAGTGGCTCGTTATTTACACGAAGTACTTGACCTGTTCTTGTACATCTAATGTCATATTCCTCAGCAAACCTACCAACAAACTGTCGGACCTCTGATACGCGGAATACGTGATGCTTTTCGTTCCAACGACTAACAAACAATCTGTTAAGCAGGTGCTCTTGATGTTTTTGCTCATTTGCGTATTCCACTGTCTTAAGTATGAGATTTTCGCTTTTAACTTCTGGTTCCTTCGTTTCCTAAACAGGGACCCTTACCTCAAACTGATACAGTTATCCTTCTCCATCATCCATGAAAATTAGTAATATCATCACAGAATAACGCTTATACACATAAATTTACAGGCTCAGGTGCCTATAACTTTGACGCATTGTAGCATCGTTGAATGACGTTTCTGGACATGGGTTCCTATTCAAAATATTAGATACTCACTCCCATTTACAAGTACTAGAAGTTTTTAACGGAAATTTTCGAACATCCTGTGTTTTACGTGATTGATAATCCAAGGTGTTACAACTTCCATCAAAAGTTCTGATACTCGTTACATATTGCATTGCAACAGGAATCTTAACACACTGAATCAGTAGAAGCATTTGAAATGTGGTGATATATAAGAATGTTTAAAAATTAAGAGGACACGTCGATTACAAAAGGTGCTAAAAAGAATAGGTGGCAAAAAATCTGTGCAAGACCCATACCATAATAACGGCTGCATTCAGGAATATTTAACCTGGTATTGGAGGGCCCATCAGAAGGCAAAAATTATAAGGGCAGACCAACATGGAAATATGAAAAGCAGTTTACAGATGGTTTTGTAGGTGTAGTAGTTACATAGAGATAATGAAATAACCCACAAGACAGCAAAACACGGACAGCATGAAACCAGTAGAAACACAGGTACAGATTGCTGTGCAGACAGAATGTGACACGGATAGCTATTTTCTTCCTAAATCACAGGCTCGCAAGACCACTCACTTTACGAGGCGTAGCTTCTTCTTCTGTAGTGGTCAATCCAAGGATTGGTTTGCAACAGCTACAATGGCAGCTTGTCTCCATTCTGTGCGTCTTTCAGCTTTTCTCTTCATTTCCTTATAGGTGTCACATCCCACATCTTTCACGATTTGATCCATGTACCTCAGTCGTGGTCTTCCTCTTGGTCTTTTTCCCTCGACATATCCCTCTATGATTGTGTTCAAGAGTCCTTTATGTCTTAATAGATGGCCTGTAAATTGCACTCTTCTTTTAACAATGAAACTCCAGAAGCTTCTCTTCTCACCTGCTCTTTCCAGAACCACTTCGTTGGTGACCTTGTCGATCCATTTTATTTTGAGCATGCGTCTATAGCACCACATTTCAAACGAATTTAGCTTCTGCTGTTCCTCTGTCCCGAGATTCCATGTTTCACACCCATAGTATGCCACACTCCACACATATGATTTCAAAAATCTTTTCCTGGTTTCAAGGCTGATGCTCTTAGATGTTAATATGTTTTTCTTCTTGTTAAAAGCAGCCTTTGCTTGAGCTATTCTACTTCTCATTTCTGCCTTGCTCCTTCCATCCCTGGTAATATTACTGCCCAGATAAGTAAATTTATCAACTTGTTCAAGCAGTTCATTGCCTACATGAACTTGGACTTTCACTTGATCTTCTTTGTCGCATGCCATTACTTTTGTTTTTGCTTTATTAATTCTCATATTATATTCTTCACCCATAACTTTATCCATTCTATTCAGTAGGACTACAAGATCTTCTTCACTTTCAGCCAGGACAGCTATATCATCGGCATACCTTATCATATCTATTCGTTGGCCATGAATTACTACACCTGTCTGTGAATTTTCCCTTACTTTTTTCAGCGCCTCTTCAATGTATACGTTAAAGATAACAGGGGATAGTGCGCAACCTTGTCGGACACCTTTCCGTATCTGCACCTCTTCTTGTTTTGTCCGTCCACGGATAACTGCTGTCTCGTTTTTGCACAGGTTCCATATCATTTTTCTATCTTTATGGTCTATTCCTACTTTTTTGAGTACCTCAAACATCTTATCCCATTTAACATTATCAAAGGCTTTCTCTACATCTACGAAAGCTATGTATGTTTTCAGGTTCTTATCTAGTCGTTTCTCTATTATTAGTTTTAGAGCAAATATTGCTTCTCTGGTTCCTCTATCTTTCCGGAATCCAAACTGGTCTTCGGAGAGTGTAGCTTCGACTTTTGTTCTATGCGTTTTAGGATAATTGAGGTTAATATTTTAGAGGCGTGAGTAACTAGGCTGAGTGTCCTATAATTTTCACATCTTGTAGCATTTGCCTTCTTTGGAATGGGGATCATAATGTTTTTCTCAAAGTCTGTAGGAATTTTACCCTGCTCGTACATGTTGAAAACAAGATTATACAACTCCTGATTCAGTTTTGCTCCTCCAGATTTCAGAAGTTCGGCTGGGATATTGTCTATACCAGGCGATTTGTTGTTTTTCAATTTTTTCGGAGCTAGTTCAAACTCTACCTTTAATATAGGTTCACCTATGTTGTGTGCGTCTACTTCTGTTTCTTCTTCCATGATGTTTTCAGACAGATCTGGTCCGCTGTACAGTTTTCCTATATATTGTTTCCATCTTCTTGCAACTTCATCATCGTCATCCAACATATTGCCATTTTCATCCATCACAGCCCTACACTTGTTTCTTCTGTCTCCAAAGCAATGTCTCACACATTTATAGGCCTTGTCGATATTTCCCTTGCTCATGTTGTCCTCAACTGAAATACAGAGATCAACAAGGTATTTTTCTCTTGCTTGTTTTGCCTCTCTGTTGATTCTGTTTTTCAGACTCTTGTGTTTCTCTTGGTCTTCCTTCTTCACAGAATTTTTTAATTTCCTTCTTTCTTCCATCATATTTAGTAGGTCATTAGTGATCCATTCCTTCCTTTTCTCTGTCCTTTCTTTTCCTATTACTTTTTCTGCTGCTTCTAAAATACCAGTTTTTATTTTTTCCCAGCTGCTTTGGATGTCATTGCAGCCCTGTGTATTTGTTTTCTTGTCTGTTTCTAGTTGATAGTGCTTCAGTGTATTTTCGTTTTTCAGGTTTGTCAAATCCCATTTACATGTACTTCTTCTTTTAATGTTCTTGAATTTTAGTTCAGTCGTCATCATAACGAGTATGTGGTCACTTTCCACATCACAGCCTGGATATGATCTGCTGTCCTTAACTTGGTTTTTAAATCTTTGCTTCACTAATATGAAGTCAATTTGGTATCTGTTAATGTCACCAGGCATTTTCCAAGTATATATTCTTCTTGGATGATGATTAAAGAAGGTATTTGTAATGCAAAGTTTATTTCTTTGGCAGAATTCTACAAGTTTATCCCCTCTTTCATTTCTTAATCCTAATCCAAAATTCCCTGCCACATCCTCTTCTTTACCTTCCCCAACAACGGCATTCATATCTCCCATGATGACAAGGTTTTCAGATCCTTTAATTCTGCCAATTACTTCTTCAAGGTGGTCATACATCATGTCGATTTCATCATCCTCGTGCCTCGTAGTTGGCATGTATACTTGGATTATGATTGTGTCTCTTGGTTTAGTTTCCAATCGGACATAAATTATCCTCTCACTATGTTGAACAAATCCTTTTACTCTAAACCCCATCTCTTTATTGAGGATAATTCCCACTCCTGCAATCCCGGGACTGTCTTGTGCTGTTCCAGTGTGTATGATTCTGTAATCCCCTGACCAAAAGTCGTCAGCGTTTGGCCATCTCATTTCTGAGACTCCCAGTACATCAATATCCATTCGTTTCATTTCCATTTTCAAGTTTTCCAGTTTACCACATTTAAGAAGTGAGTTGACGTTCCATGTTGCTATCCTTCTTACATTAATGCTTTTGGGTTCTGGTGTCTCTTTAGTTGTCCCCGCCCGGAGATCCGAATGGGGGACTATTTTACCTCCGGAGAATTTAACCAAAGAGCTTTCCATCATAAGCTGTTGATACTTGGGATACCCACCCGGGTCTTTAATGGAGTGGTTTCCCGTTGCCTTCTCCACTCTATGCCGTTGGCCACCTTGTGGCTCCTCCGCCTTTAGGAGCAGTTTCCCACCCCAAGGGCAAGAGAGTGCCCTTCCTTCTAGCCGCTCATCCGCCTTCCTAGAAGGCCGTTGGCACTTGATAGAAGGTAATCTCCTTATCCCGGGAGATATTCGGCTCAGTAGAAGTATTGGTTGGAAATGGAAGACCCCTAGCCCTCGAAACCTAATAGCGTCAGGGTCGGAAAAGAACAAGAGTTGGCCGAGGGTGGCCAAATAGGAAAGATAAAAGTGAGGAGCCTGGCATAAGTAAGTGGAAGCAATGCCAGGACTCAGCTCGGGACCCCGTGGTCACCAGCCACGTACTCACTAGGTGTGAGTCCCTGAAGTATGGCGTAGCTATGAAGTTTTAATTATCACATAAGAAAATACGCGTAAAGTTATGAAATTGATTGCCTGTATTCATACTGTTTCATTTTCTAAAGTATCTGTTCATTTTCAGCCCATGGATTAAAAAAAATAATAAATCAACTCAGGTAATAACTTAAGAATGAGAACGACTCAAAAAATTGATTATAAAAGAAGGAATCAACTCAGGTAATAGCTTGGAAATGAAACGACTCAGTTAATGGTTTGAAAATGACAAATACGTTCAAAACTACTCACCATGAACTCAAATATGAACGTAACTAAAACAGAAAACTAAACAAATAGTAAGAAAACAAGTTTTAATTGCTTAATTATATTGGGTGACAATTAAAACCATTTGAGTACCACTGCAATGTGCTGCAATTCAAACCCATAACGAGCGACGTGCTCCAGTGATGAAAGCCCTGGACTTGAAGTTGAGACGAGAGGGATTTAAGTTCCCATTCGGTGTCGCACTCTGAAAGGTGGTCGCTTTGTCGCAAGATCCTTTTATCCATGGCGCACCCGCTCTGTGCGAAACTCACTTGTAGAATCACAAACGATCAGCCACCTGTCGTCCTGCCCGCAGGAACAGTATGTCTCTGCCAGACAGGAGAGAGTAGGTAGGTATTTTTGGTGCAACGGCAAGAGCATTGATCGATGTCGGTCAATCAGAGCGCTGAGAGCTCATCGTGCGGTGTGTTGCCTCATGCAGGACCTGGCCAGCACATTGTAGCTGAAGTTTCCACACTCTTGTCTTGTGTGTCTGACATGGGTGTATTCGACTAGCAACATTCAAAAGAATGGTGACATTTCAGCAAGCTGCGAGTATTCGAGTTTCACTCACATGATTGGAAACCGCGCAAGCGTTGAAGTGAGGAAAATCTTGTCCTTTTTCATACCGCCTTTAACATGCGGTCCCTCCATTCTTGGCTTTGTGGCTTTGTTCTCTTTTCACATTGCTTCGAAGCACGTGATGATCAGTATCCATCTCTTAATTAACCATCCGTAAATTCAAGTGATTTAAACAAGGCTACTTTTAAAAGTATGTAAATTTATTATTACATCATTTTGTGCTATGATTCTCGGAAGAGCTGTTGATTATCTGTATTTAACCATAACGTTTGACACTGTATATCAAAAATGTTCGCGTATTATACTTGATTCATCATACGTTTGGGCTTCACGAATTCATTATCTTTCACCTTTCCTTTGACCACAAATTCTATCACTTGTACCTTACCTCCACCTGTTTCAGACAAAACGTGTTCCGTTCACTTCCATTACAATTTTCTTAGGGATTATGCTACGAATTTTTCGAGTGCTTGCACTTATTTTCAGTAATAAATTTTCAAAAATTCAAGTAAGACAACGTTGATGCAGTGTTTCGAGTTATACGGTGGCGGAGACGGTGTGAAGGTAAATTATCGCTTTCACTACGGTTCCCCCCCCCCCCCTTTCTCTCTCTCTCTCTCTGTCTCTGTTTCTCTCTGTTTTCAGGTTGTTAGGCAGTGTACACAAGAGATGACAAACACATTTGCCCTGCGCAAATCGATCCTACAAAGCGTAATTTTAATGCAATTTGAAGCCGTGTAGAAGGTAATCGCAGTTAATGTCATAGTTCATTATTTAAATACATTTTATGGCACCCCCTTCCCTTTCCGCTGACCTTATCACCGGTGCCAAGTCTTAATCATCCTTCGTGCTTCTTCGAGTAGCAAGTGTTGATCTTCGTTTCTGCTATTTTCCGTTTCATTTAAAGAACATTATATTTATGTGTCAACTAGGGTTTCTGACAAAATAAACCAATTTTGAGCGAATCCATCATTATCGTGCAACATAAAATTGTTACAGTGGCCTATATGGTACTTTTCTTGTTCTGGCATCAACACAAATGAAATTACAAGCAAGGACCCTGTGTCACTGTCGTCACGGAAAAAACGCATTTATACAACTATGTAATCTTAGAGTAATGTGGATTTGTGCGTTCCAAACTGCTAAGTGGAGAGCGCACTAAGTATGCAGAGTAGTGACGCCCAGCAACAGTATCAGCAGGAGGTTGCTCAGTCACTGTATGGCCGTTACTTTGTAAGGTATGAACTTGAGTTTTTCCCCAACTTGCGGTAGAATGTGGCAAGGGGCTTTGTACTTTGTTGTTGCTGTTGTTACTAATGCCTCATGCTCTGTGATACCAGATTCGGTGTGGATACCCTCAAACAGATCATTAGTAATGTTAAGCCCACCACTAACAAAACTGAAGTTATCCCTGATGACTGTTGGATGACTAAATTATCCTCCGATGTTTACATTATGATTAGGGGACTTAAGTGCTAATGAATTCAAGTTCTATTCGTAGTTGTCTGTTACGTGAGGAAGTGAGTGTTGTGGTCGATAGAAGGGTCTAACTATAACTTAATGTCCTTTCCGGATAATGAGTCTTGCCATAATAATCTCGCGAAAGCTTCAGTTTCTATCTTGATGGATTTGAGTTTATTGTCTACTGCGGTAAATAAAACTACATTTCCCATTAGCCTATCCTTTCTACATGTGCTTAAATGTTCCCTAAAAATCTCACTGATGTCAGGTTTTAACCAGCTTTCTGCACATAGTTTTATGAGAGTTTCACTTAATTTTTGAAGCATTTCAAACTTTGGGCACTTTCTTGCAAATGTACCTATAATTCACCACTAGGATTTTAAGACTCTCTCCTGTAGGGGGCATTTCTTTGGCTCTTACAGCGCCACTTTTGGGACTACTACAGGTACCGTAATCTGGACTGGATAGAAAGTCGGCCAGTCTGAGAAAAGGGCCTTTGCAGTCTCTCGTTCAAGACTTCCACTTGATTCAGGACCAGGGGCTCGTGATCTGTTCCGGGGAAAATGCTGCAGCTTGTGAACTTTGTTGAAACTCCATGAGCAAGGTTCTTAAGGTTCTTTGCCAGTCGCTGGAATAATCCAAGTGTGACCTCGGTGCCCAGACGACAGGAATGGCCGGCCGGGGTAGCCGAGCGGTTCTAGGTGCTACAGTCTGGCACCGCGCGACCGCTACGGTCGCATGTTCGAATCCTGCCTCGGGCGAGGATGTGAGTGATGTCCTTAGGTTAGTTAGTTTTAAGTAGTTCTAAGTTCTAGGGGACCGATGACCTTAGAAGTTAAGTCCCATAGTGCTCAGAGCCATTTGAACCATTTTGAACGACAGGAATCGTTACACCACTGTGTGCCAAAATCTGCGATTGGTTGCACCCTGTACCCCCAGTAACTTCCAGAATAGCCTGTTCGACATGCTCGATGAGGCCTTCGCGCATACACACAGAGTGCACTTGGTGTTACTTCCCATCCCTTGCAGCTATTTCTCGAAGGGGTACCGTTATTCGCCACACGTTTTAACTGTTTGTTGTTAATAGACCTTTCTTTTTGCGGTTTGTCCACTTTTGACGCCGGAGACAATATGGTTCCGAACAGGTGAACTGAGTCTCATTGGCTCAGTTTGAGTTTCTGTGGGAGACAGAGTCTCAAACTCGTTAATTTGGGGGTATGGGTGTAACATTCTGAGTTCTGTCACTGGCTCCCCTGCACGTGGCATCTAGACCTAGCATTGACGCGCCAATCACATTCAGCTGGATGAGTAGTGGTAGGCCCTATACTCTCCTGTGTCAGCATGGGAGGAAAGTATTCGAGGTACACTGGGCATCTCTGGTGCATGACTGCCGCTAGTTCTCACAACATAATCATTCGCCAAAGGTTCGCATCGCTTGACAGTAGTCAGGGCAATCAATAGCTGCTTCTGAAGGATAACTAACTGATCCGTGCCTGAGAACAACGTACAGAATGGGGCTGCATTGTGGCTGGTAAATTAGTTTACAGAATAGTTAAATAACGACTTTAAAATAAGAGTGGTGATCCTGCTTTAATGTTGGGTTTCATATGTTACAAGTATTATAAATAGCCTTTTATAACTGAAGCGATTAACTGCCAAAAATAAGTGTTTATTACCACAGTAGAAAAAAGTTGGTATAAAATTTACTATTTCGCTGAAACATTTCCCTCCTACTCCATCTCTTTATATCCCTGGTTACGAATAACGTGGAATTGGGGAGGGAGATCAGAACACTGACTCATGTGCAGAGTAAGTTTGAAATCTGTAAGTGGTCATCCTTTTAAATAACGTTACAGAAATGCTGCGCTAGTTCCAGCTTTCTGTTTCTACATTCTTCGCGTTAATTCAATCTTTCTTTTAATACATTCATAATACAGGTTCTACCCTATAAGGGGAAAAATTACATTAGCATGTTTTCCATTATTCAGCATGTGGTTAAGACAAAGTGGGAATTATAGAAATGACATGGTGTTGATGATGAGATAACTTTTGTTGTGCGTATAGCGAATAGAGTGGGCTCCTGGTTACACTGAGTGGAAGTTCTCAGTAATGTCCAGGGATTTTATCATAAAAATGGCGGATTATGCATGGGAAATAACTAGCGCATGGGGTGTAGGAGTTGGTAAACTTCCGGGATTTAAGATGTATAAGGAAAGAATAGGTTGGAGCCGTTGTATGGGATGGAAGAAGAAAGCTGGGTTATTAATGATGGACAGTGTAAACCTGTAAAATGATGACACACACACTGTGAGATAGAGGCGACTAAATATACGCTGTGAAATGGTACGGGCTCTGGGAGAAGGGAGTATTAGAAGCGCGCGAGCAGACCACGTTTCTGGAGGATGGGAGATACCATAATCTGTTAGGGAATATAGGACAGATGAAGATGATGCAAGTTTCCAGAATGAAGCTTTCGATTTCCAGCGGACTGTGCGTTGTTTTCAAACTTCCTGGCATAAAGAAACTGTGTCCCGGACTAGGACTCCAAACTGGAACGTTTCCTTCTGCGGGAAATGCTCTTACCGAGAGCGCTATCCAGGCACTACTCACGGCCCGCCATGCGTTTCGAGCAGATGGTGAATTTATGCGTTGATACAGAAAGTGTGATGGAGTGAAAGTCATTCTACCACTACTGGCCATTAAAATTGCTACACCACGGAGATGACGTGTTACAGACGCGAAATTTAACCGAAAGGAAGAAGATGTTGTGATATGCAAATGATTAGCTTTTCAGAGCATTCACACAAGGTTGGCGCTGGTGGCGACACCTACAACGTGCTGACATGAGGAAAGTTTCCAACCGATTTCTCATATATAAACAGCAGTTGACCGGCGTTGCCTGGAGAAACGTTGCTGTGATGCCTCGTGTAAGGAGCAGAAATGCGTACCATCACGTTTCCGACTTTGATAAAGGGCAGGTTGTAGCCTATCGCGATTGTGGTTTATCGTATCGCGACATTGCTACTCGCGTTGGTCGAGATCCAATGACTGTTAGCAGAATATGGAATCGGTGGGTTCAGGAGGGAAATACGGAACGCGGTGCTGGATCCCAACGGCCTCGTATCACTAGAAGTCGAGATGACAGGCATCTTATCCGCATGGCTGTAACGGATCGTGCAGCCACGTCTCGATCCCTGAGTCAACAGATGGGGACGTTTGTAAGACAACAACCATCTGCACGAACAGTTCGACGACGTTTGCAGCAGCATGGACTATCAGCTCGGAGACCATCGCTGCGGTTACCCTTGACGATGCATCACAGAGAGGAGCCCCTACGATGGTGTACTCAACGACGAACCTGGGTGCACGAATGGCAAAACGTCATTTTTTCGGTTGAATCCAGGTTCTGTTTACAGCACCATCATGGTCGCATCCGTGTTTGGCGACATCATGGTCAACGCACACTGGAAGTCTGTATTCGTCATCGCCATATTGTCTTTTCACCTGGCGTGATGGTATGGGATGACACTGGTTACACTTCTTGTTCGCACTGACGGCACTTTGAATACTGGACGTTTCATTCGATCCCTGCAAAACCCTACATTTCAGCAGCATAATGCACAACCGCATGTTGCAGATCCTGTACAGGCCTTTCTGGATACAGAAAATATTCGACTGCCACCCTGGCCAGCACATTCTCCAGACCTCTCACCAATTGAAAACGTCTGGTCAATGGTGGCCGAGCAACTGTCTCGTCACAATACGTCAGTCACTACGCTTGATGAACTGTCGTATCGTGTTGAAGCTGCATGTGCAGCTGTAACTGTACACGCCATCCAAGCTCTGTTTGACTCAATGCCCAGGCGTATCAAGGCCGTTATTACGGACAGAGGTGGTTGTTCTGGGTACTGATTTCTCAGGATATATACAGAGGTTCAGGGCACTCTCTTGTCCTAGGGGTGGGAAATTGCCCCTAAAGGCGGAAGAATCAGCAATGATCAACGACATGAGGATGCAGAAGGCAATGGAAACCACTGCATTAAAGACACGTAACGTGTATCCACAGGACATGTGGCTTGTAATTGAAGAAGTATCATGATGATCTCTCCATTGGCAAAAGATTCCGGAACAGTCCCCCATTCGGGTCTCCGGGAGGGGACTGTCAAGGGGGAGGTTACCATGAGAAAAAGATTGAATAATCAACGAAAGGATAACGTTCTACGAGTCGGGGCGTGGAATGTCAGAAGCTTGAACGTGGTAGGGGAACTAGAAAATCTGAAAAGGGAAATGCAAAGGCTCAATCTAGATATAGTAGGGGTCAGTGAAGTGAAGTGGAAGGAAGACAAGGATTTCTGGTCAGATGGCTATCGGGTAATGTCAACAGCAGCAGAAAATGGTATAACAGGTGTAGGATTCGTTATGAATAGGAAGGTAGGGCAGAGGGTGAGTTCTGTGAACAGTTCAGTGACCGGGTTGTTCTAATCAGAATCGACAGCAGACCAACACCGACAACGATAGTTCAGGTATACATGCCGACGTCGCAAGCTGAAGATGAACAGATAGAGAAAGTGTATGAGGATATTGAAAGGGTAATGCAGTATGTAAAGGAGGACGAAAATCTAATGGTCATGGGCGACTGGAATGCAATTGTAGGGGAGAGAGTAGAAGAAAAGATTATAGGATAATATGGGCATGGGACGAGGAATGGAAGAGGAGAAAGACTAATTGAGTTCTGTAACAAGTTTCAGCTAGTAATAGCGAATACCCTGTTCAAGAATCACAAGAGGAGGAGGTATACTTGGAAACGGCCGGGAGATACGGGAAAATTTCAATTAGATTACATCATGGTCAGACAGAGATTCCGAAATCAGATACTGGATTGTAAGGCGTACCCAGGAGCAGATATAGACTCAGATCACAATATAGTAGTGAGGAAGAGGAGGCTGAAGTTGAAGACATTAGTCAGGAAGAATCAATACGCGAAGAAGTGGGATACGGAAGTACTAAGGAATTACGAGATACGTTTGAAGTTCTCTAACGCTATAGATACAGCAATAAGGAATAGCGCAGTAGGCAGAACAGTTGAAGAGGAATGGGCATCTCTAAAAAGGGCCATCACAGAAGTTGGGAAGGAAAACATAGGTACAAAGAAGGTAGCTGCGAAGAAACCATGGGTAACAGAAGAAATACTTCAGTTGATTGATGAAAGGAGGAAGTACAAACATGTTCCGGGAAAATCAGGAATACAGAAATACAAGTCGCTGAGTTATGAAATAAACAGGAAGTGCACGGAAGCCAAGACGAAATGGCTGCAGGAAAAATGTGAAGACATCGAAAAAGATATGAATGTCGGAAGGACAGACTCAGCATACAGGAAAGTCAAAATAACCTTTGGTGACATTAAAAGCAACGGTGGTAACATTAAGAGTGCAACGGGAATTCCACTGTTAAATGCAGAGGAGAGAGCAGATAGGTGGAAAGAATATATTGAAAGCCTCTTTGAGGGTGAAGATTTGTCTGATGTGATAGAAGAAGAAACAGGAGTCGATTTAGAAGAGATAGGGGATCCAGTATTAGAATCGGAATTTAATAGAGCTTTGGAGGACTTATGGTCAAATAAGGCAGAAGGGATAGATAACATTCCACCAGAATTTCTAAAATAATGGGGGGAAGTGGCAACAAAACGACAATTCACGTTTGTGTGTAGAATATATGAGTCTGGCGACATACCATCTGACTTTCGGAAAAGCATCATCCACACAATTCCGAAGACGGCAAGAGCTGACAAGTGCGAGAATTATCGCACAATCAGCTTAACAGCTCATGCATCGAAGCTGCTTATAAGAATAATATACAGAAGAATGGAAAAGAAAATTGAGAATGCGCTAGGTGACAATCAGTTTGGCTTTAGAAAAAGTAAAGGGGCGAGAGAGGCAATTCTGACGTTACGGCAAATAATGGAAGCAAGGCTAAAGAAATATCAAGACACTTTCATAGGATTTGTCGACCTGGAAAAAGCGTTCGACAATATAAAATGATGCAAGCTGTTCGAGATTCGGAAAAAAGTAGGGGTAAGCTATAGGGAGAGACGGGTCATATACAATATGTACAACAACCAAGAGGGAATAATGAGAGTGGACGATCAAGAACGAAGTGCTCGTATTAAGAAGGGTGTAAGACAAGGCTGCAGCCTTTCGCCCCTACTCTTCAATCTGTACATCGAGGAAGCAATGATGGAAATAAAAGAAAGGTTCAGAAGTGGAATTTAAATACAAGGTGAAAGGATATCAATGATACGATTCGCTGATGACATTGCTATCCTGAGTGAAAATGAAGAAGAATTAAATGATCTGCTGAACGGAATGAACAGTCTAATGAGTACACAGTATGGTTTGAGAGTAAATCGGGGAAAGACGAAGGTAATGAGAAGTAGTAGAAATGAGAACAGCGAGAAACTTAACATCAGGATTGATGGTCACGAAGTCAATGAAGTTAAGGAATTCTGCTACCTAGGCAGTAAAATAACCAATGACGGACGGAGCAAGGAGGGCATCAAAAGCAGACTCGCTATGGCAAAAAAGGCATTTCTGGCCAAGAGAAGACTACTAATATCAAATACCGGCCTTAATTTGAGGAAGAAATTTCTGAGGATGTACGTCTGGAGTACAGCATTGTATGGTAGTGAAACATGGACTGTGGGAAAACTGGAACAGAAGAGAATCGAAGCATTTGAGATGTGGTGTTATAGACGAATGTTGAAAATTAGGTGGACTGATAAGGTAAGGAATGAGGAGGTTCTACGCAGAATCGGAGAGGAAAGGAAAAAATGGAAAACACTGATAAGGAGAAGGGACAGGATGATAGGACATCTGCTAAGACATGAGGGAATGACTTCCATGGTACTAGAGGGAGCTGTAGAGGGCAAAAACTGTAGAGGAAGACAGAGATTGGAATACGTCAAGCAAATAATTGAGGACGTAGGTTGCAAGTGCTACTCTGAGATGAAGAGGTTATCACAGGAAAGGAATTCGTGGCGGGCCGCATCAAACCAGTCAGTAGCCTGATGACAAAAAAAAAAAAAAAAAAAGAGCACCCAAATTGCGTGGAAATGTAATCACATCTCAGTTCTAGTATATTATATTTACCCAATGAATACCCGTTTATGATCTGCATTTCTTCTTGGTGTAGTAATTTTAATGGCCAGTAGTGTATATTTTGAGAGAGGTGAAAAATAACGTTTCCCTCTTCATCCTTGATTAACTAAGGTTGTGTGCTGCCTGTGAAGGTGTCGTTGTCGACGCTAAATTCGGCCCGTCCATTGTTCCTTTCATCCATTGTTTCCAGTTAGAAACTACTCCTACAGTCAGGGCAGCATAGTCAACTACGTTGGGGATACATAAGCGGCGTGGTTACTGCCACCTCGGATTTATCTTGCTAGATGCAGAGTTTCTGACAGTAGACGGTCACATGTTTCCGCGCAACTGCAGCACACTTTTGCGCGCGACCACCAGAGCGCTTTGCGCGAACGTGGCTGCAGGAACAACAAAAGCGCCACGCAGAGACAATCTTAAGCCGGGCCCACTCCAGAGATTACACTCCCACAGCGCAGAAGTTCTTTCATCTCTGTGCCTCGCCAGACGCCTGCGTTCCGCTATGTTAGGCGCGCTTCGTGTGGGGAGCTAAGAGCGTTTATCTCTCGCAGAAGCAACGACCACAACGGTTTTTGTACTCGCAGCTTTATGGAGATACTCTGAAGCTGAGTTTCCACACGGATATGGAAGCTGCCTGCCGGTTCTCAGAGTCTTGCCTCTCAAATTAGGTCTGCAAATGAAATTTACTTTCTGAAACATTTTTGAAGTGAGTAGATACGTATAATGAAAGCGAATCTAGCCAGAACATCAGCGATTTAATGTTAAATACTTGACAGTATAATAACAAAATTATGCACAACAAAGCAGACTGATGAAGAGCTCAGAAACCAGAATGACATTAGCTTCGACCTTTCGTGTAGTACGTTGCGGCTAAGCCTTCAACAGTAGACGATAAAAATTGCAACCATTTGCTCAGGAAGTAATGGTTCGCAGTTCCATAAGTACAGCAGCCACACACATCTTATCTTGAGGTTACTAATCATTTTATGCTTCAAAGGTGTCTCATCATAAATAAAAAAGTATCTTTATAAGGGTAGTAACGATTCTAAAAGTCAAGTTTTACCTATTATGTCGTTACTTTGCCGCAAATTGTGTTTAAAAGAGCACTGTAAAATAAAATATCCCTTCGTGACGCGTCTCTGATTCGATAACATTCGTAGACGTATAGCCAGACAGCGTGCTCCCTACAGAGCTTGCCATAATTAGCGGTATAAATCGGGAATTGAACAAAAATGTTGCTTTAGTAACTAAACCAGATTAAAGGAATAATGTAATAGTTGCTCATAAGAGCAAATATATTGCTGAAACTAATAGGTTTTTTGAGAAAAACTGTATTGTAGAGATTGACTTGGGCCCGACTGCTAGTTTGCAAAATGAAATCAGGAACGGCTTACAAAATACTAAAAAAATTGGTTGGAGGACTGTGTAACAGAAGGCTCGTCATATTGAGGAATCCTAAACCACCAGTTTTGAGGAGCCAGTTTAAGGCCCATAAAGACGGACACTTAATTCGTCCCATTGTCGAAAGTACTGGCAGTGCTCACCACAATTTAGCTAGGTCTCTGCATACAAAGCTGAAATAAGTATATGTGTTTCAAGAGTTTTCCGCTCAAAATTCAGTAGATTTGATTTACAGATTGATAACTATCACATACTCTCCACGGGCCAAGATATCAGTATTTCATTTTCTAATCACACGGTTGACACTACTTTGGAGACAGTTGAAAATAATTTGCTTCTTCACACAAAGTTGCAGATCCTCAGATTTCTGAAGTTATGTTGTTGCTTCGAATTGTGCTTGGGGGCAATTACTTCATGCTCAACGCCAAATTATAAATGGAGCCTTTCTGCTTGGCCATAGGTAGTCTCCTAGCTGGCATTTTAACTGATATTTAGATAAACTTCCTCGAAGAACATTTCTTCAAGAGTAATTCAGAGCTAAAAACAAATATTTGCTTCTATGCTCGGTACGTTGACGATATTTTTTTTTTTTTTGTATTCGAAGGTACTTATGAAGAATTAGATCAACTGACTCATACTTTCAATAGAATTGGAGAAGAGAAACGGTGATTTGTATTTCCTTGATCTCACTTAGGATATAAATGCGATAAAATTTACTTCAGAATCTTTCGCAACCAAACTTTTTCAGGTAAAACCGTGCCAATTCAATCGGCTGTCATAAACACACAATTTAGCCTTTTCCCAGTCTCATAAACATCGTGCCTTGGTTTCTCAGTTACTGGAGGAGAATTTTCGGGAAGAGAAAATTTGTTTAAAACTATTGCCAGTAATAACGGCTACGAACCGTCATTAAAAGACCGAGCATTGGATACGAAAACAGCTAAAAAATATTCCATCCTAGGAGATCACAAACTGGAGAAAGAAGGTAAAGAGGAAGGTAATTTCATTTGCATATCGTTTCTCATATAAGATAAGCTGCGTTTACTAAGAAATATTACTGTACAGTTTAATTTTAAACTAACAACAGCCTTGTCAAAAATTTAATTCACGGCTTAAAGAGAAATCACGAAACATTTTCTCAATCTGTGATCTATGAAATGAGATGTAATGGTTGTCCCTGGTTCTACACAGGGCAGATGGGAGGAGCAGTCAAATTTAGATTCAGAGAACATTTATTAGGTAAAGGAGGAGGTAACGTTGATGGCCCTGCTCACGCCGAACATTTTATACAGTGTAAGCACTCCCGTGTTAAATTCGGGAGGACGACGGTTTAAACCTGCGTCCGGCCTTCCAGATTTAGGTTTCCCGTGATTTCCCTAAATTGCTGCAGGAACATGCCGGGATGGTTCCTTTGCAAGGACACGGCAGATTTCCTTCCCTATCCTTGACACAATCCTAGCTTGTCCCCCGGTCTAATGACCCCGATATCGACGGGACGTTAAACTCAACCTTCCTTCCTTTCTTTCCTTCCCCTATTAATTTGGAAGACCTTGATATTTTGCATAGGGAAGAGAAGGGTTTTAGATTGGAATTTGATTAGATGTGAATTCTGCAGAAAACCGATGTTAAGAATTTTGGTCTTTAATTTAGCGGGTCCGTTCTTTTCCCCTTATTACATACGGGCGTCAAATGGGCTATTTATAGTCGCTTGGGACTTTGTGCTTGGATGCAATTTCAATTGTATTCATGCTAACTAAGGGTCCGATGCCGTAGGGCACTCTTTGTAAGAGCGAACTAAGATTACATCCGGACATACCGACTTATTTTTTTTCAACTCTTTGAGTAGTTTCTCTATTCCAGGAATGGTTATTAGCATGCTGTCCGTACAGGAGTCTGTTCGATGGTCAAACGACGGTGAACAATAGCTTAAACGCGAAATTTACAACCTCGGATTTCGTTTTGCTATCTTCAGCTGCCACATCATACTGGTCAACAAGTGACTGGATGAAAATCTTAGACCCGCATAACGATTTTACTTAGTACCAAAATTTCCTCGGTTTCTCGGCCACAACCTTTGTTAAGGCCTGAAGGTGGTAGTTGTTGTATACTTCGCGCATACATCTTTTTACGCTTTTCGTCAACATTGACTCTGTACAATGCTCTGGTAAATGAACATAGTGCCTATACCTGTAACACTTAACAGGCGTTGTCTGTGGCCTAAAAGATCGCACTGAGTGCTTCTCACTGGCCGTACGACAGCATGGTCCCCCCCAGCATGCATCTACACTGAAAAAGATGAGCAGGTCTTACTTTTCACAAACTGTTGTTGTTCTTGTGGTCTTCAGTCCTGAGACTGGTTTGATACCGCTCTCCATGCTACTCTATCCTGTGCAAGCTTCTTCATCTCCCAGTACCTACTGAAGCCTACATCCTTCTGAATCTGCTTGGTGTATTCATCTCTTGGTCTCCCTCTACGATTTTTACCCTCCACGCTGCCCTCCAATACTAAATTGGTGATCCCTTGATGCCTCAGAACATGTCCTACCAACCGATCCGTTCTTCTAGTCAAGTTGTGCCACAAGAAAACTTATCTTCTCCCCAATCCTATTCAACACCTCCTCATTAGTTATGTGATCCACCCATCTAATCTTCAGCATTCTTCTGTACAACCACATTTCGAAAGCTTCTATTGTCTTCTTGTCTAAGCTATTTATCGTCCATGTTTCACTTCCATACATGGCTACACTCCATACAAATACTTTCAGAAACGACTTCCTAACACTTAAATCAATACTCGATGTTAACAAATTTGTCTTCTTCAAAAACGCTTTCCCTCCCATTGCCAGTCTACTTTTTATATCCTCTCTACTTCGACCATCATCTGTTATTTTGCTCCCCAAATAGCAAAACTCCTTTACTACTTTAAGTATCTCATTTCCTAATCTAATACCCTCAACATCACCCGACTTAGTTCGACTACATTCCATTATCATCGTTTTGATTTTGTTGATGTTCATCTTATATCCTCCCTTCAAGACACCATCCATTCCGTTCAACTGCTCTTCCAAGTCCTTTACTGTTTCTGACAGAATTACAATGTCATCGGCGAACCTCAAAGTTTTTGTTTCTTCTCCATGGATTTTAATACTTACACCGAATTTTTCTTTTGTTTCCTTCACTGCTTGCTCAATATACAGATTGAATAACATCGGGGAGAGGCTACAACCCTGCCTCACTCCCTTCCCAACCACTGCTTCCCTTTCATGCCCCTCAACTCTTATAACTGCAATTTGGTTTCTATACAAATTGCAAATAGCCTTCGCTCCCTGTATTTTACCCCTGCCACCTTCAGAAATTGAAAGAGAGTATTCCAGTCAACATTGTCAAAAGCTTTCTCTAAGTCTACAAATGCTAGAAACGTAGGTTTGCCTTTCCTTAATCTAGCTTCTAAGATAAGTCGTAGGGTCAGTATTGCCTCACGTGTTCCAATATTTCTACGGAATCCAAACTGATCTTCCCCAAGGTCGGCCTCTACTAGTTTTTCCATTCGTATGTAAAGAATTCGTGTTAGTATTTTGCAGCCGTGACTTATTAAACTGATAGTGCGGTAATTTTCACATCTGTCAACACCTGCTTTCTTTGGGATTGGAATTATTATATTCTTCTTGAAGTCTGAGGGTATTTCGCCTGTCTCGTACATCTTGCTCACCAGATGGTAGAGTTTTGTCGTGGCTGGCTCTCCCAAGGCCACCAGTAGTTCTAATGCAATGTTGTCTACTCCCGGGGCCTTGTTTCGACCCAGGTCTTTCAGTGCTCTGTCAAACTCTTCACGCAGTATCATATCTCCCATTTCATCTTGATCTACATCCTCTTCCGTTTCTATAATATTGTCCTCAAGTACATCGCCCTTGTATAGACCCTCTATATACTCCTTCCACCTTTCTGCTTTCCCTTCTTTGCTTAGAACTGGGTTTCCATCTGAGCTCTTGATATTCGTACAAGTGGTTCTCTTTTCTCCAAAGGTCTCCTTAATTTTCTTGTAGGCAGTATCTATCTTACCCCTAGTGAGATAAGCCTCTACATCCTTACATTTATCCTCTAGCCATCCCTTCTTAGCCGTTTTGCACTTCCTGTCGATCTCATTTTTGAGGCGTTTGTATTCCTTTTTGCCTACTTCATTTACTGCATTTTTATATTTTCTCCTTTCATCAATTAAATTCAATATTTCTTCTGTTACCCAAGGATTTCTACTAGCCCTCGTCTTTTTACCTACTTGATCCTCTGCTGCCCTCACTACTTCATCCCTCAAAGCTACCCATTCTTCTTCTGCCGTATTTCTTTCCCCCATTCCTGCCATTTGTTCCCTTACGCTCTCCCGCTCTCCCTGAAACTCTGTACAACCTCTGGTTTAGTTAGTTTATCCAGGTCCCATCTCCTTAAATTCCCACCTTTTCACAAACTGTACTATAAATTTCTGTGGTAACATGTTTCCCAATCACCCACGTGCTCGCAAGTCGTAAAGGGAAAAAGAACAGTAAGTCCACACAACAAACAGCGTTGTCTAAACTGCAAACTGGAGCCAGAAATGACATCCCCGTTGCAGCTGTTTGTAGAAGTCGAGACTTGTGACACAAAAATGTGCAGGTTGGTGTGTACCACCTCTGCGGTGACGCATGAAGCTTGCTTTGATATGTCAGGCTGCAGTGCAGTCATCTGCCAGTGCTTCGCTGCAGTGGTGTGGTAGAAGTTGTTTGATGGTGACCTATCACTAAAACATTTCTAAATGAATAAGTTAGAGCAAAGGACTCGGAAGTGAAGTTGAACCGACTGGGTGGTGTCTTTAACCGGAGATTTAAGATGAACATTAATAAAAGCAAACCAAGGGTAATGCAGTCGAATTAAATCGTGCGATGCTGAGGGAATTAGATCAGAAAATGAAACACAAGTAGCGAGTTATACAATTTGTGCATTATGTTAAATGAAGATGGCCGAAGCAAAGAGAATATAAAATGTAGAGTAGTAGTGAAAATGAAAGATTTTCTGAAGGAGAGAAATGTGTTGACATATGATATAAATTTGTTGGGAAGTCTCTTCTGAAGGTATTTGTCTGGCGTGTAGCCTTGTATGGAAGTGAAGCGTGAACAGTAAACAGTTTAGAAAAGAAGAGAATTAGAAGGACTGGAATGTGGTGCTACACAATGATGAAGATTAGATGGGTAAATTGCATGACTATTCAGGAGGTACGGGATAGGATTGAGGAGAGAAGAAATTTGTTGCATAATTTGACTAAAAGAAGGTATCAGTTGATGGTACACATTCCGATACATCAGGAAAAGGTCGATTTAGTATGGGAATGGAGTGTGAGGGCTAACAATTGCAGACCGAGGGCAACAGACGGGTATGGTAAGCAGGTTCCATTGGATGTAGGTTGCAATAGTTTTTCAGAGATTGCACAGAATACAGTACCGTGGACAGCTCTATCAAACCAGTCTTCGTACAGAAGACCAAAACACAACAATGACCAACCTTTCATTCCTTAAAAATTGTAGCAGTGGAGTTGGAGCTGGACAGATGGTCAAACGTCTCCGTGAAGTAGGTGGACACGGTGGTGAAACGTTTAGGTGTCAGCAATACGCCGCCACAGGCACGGAACGTGGAGTGTAGCGGAGAGTCTAGCAAGCTCTATAATACGTTACTATATTCTGTTAGTCCATTTTTAAATGATAGCATTCAGTTTTTATGTGGTTCACTCGCGTCTAAATATTACAAAAATTACCCAAGAAAATGAGAATTTCTCCAAATCCGATAAAATGTTCCAAGGTACAACACGGTCATGTATCTAGGAACAAATATTCGAATGAAATTTCAAAGCATTTCAGACGGGATTATTTGTCAGTACTGTATTTAATCGTATATTTGTTGCATTATTACTGTAATACACACCAGTAACCGGGAGGTGAAATCAAACTAAACAGAAGCATTAAAAAAACCAGTTAAAAGCGGAAAACATTTTGAAATGGAAGTTATTGCAAACTAACTCACATTTTCGTTTCCGACACAGGCGAAACGGTTGAGACACTAAAGAAACATAGTTCATTTGCAAATATCAGATTTTCCACGGTAAAAGAGCTTCTTTTTCTCCAAGGTGTCAGATGGTGCACGCCAATGAACAGTCCGTATGTCCATGTTATACTCACCATAAAATTCTGTAACTGAAGAACTAACAGTATATTCCAAATAGTTTAAATATACAGGGCTTTCTCTACTTGAGAGGTTCCCCATGAAAAACGAGTTAACGCCGCACAGTGCAACTGTGCAGAAACATTTGTAAGGACGTGCGGAATAGAAATAACGAGTAATCCGTTGAAAGAGACGCATACATTTCTACACGAGAGAATAGCACTCGTTAATTGCTTGCTGTGTTTACGTTCCAGGTCAGAAACGTCGCTCAGTGTGACGATTACCTGCATCCGCAGCACCCGAGACTCGCTCAAGAGACTGCCCCAGTGCTCTCCGGAACATTTAAGCATGGATGTTGGCTACCGCGGTTGCTATGCTCATCTTCAACCTGGTCCCGTATTATCAGCGTATATTTCAACAAACATTTAAGCAGAAAAATTTTAATGAATTCAGACCAAACGACCAGTTTAACTACTATTTAGAAAAACTGATTTATTGTATTAAACATCAAAAACCATGAATTTCAGAGTTGCAACTTTCTGAAATCTCTTTTAATTTACGCAATGCATTCATTCAGGTGCACTAGAAATACACAACAGTTTAATTAACCTTTTAAATTTAAGTAAAACTTGCAATGAATGAAAACATCAAAAGCTTTCTTAACTTTAAAATTCCTTAAGTATCTTTTCAATAGGATAAAAAAGAAACAGCATGATATTTCAAAATTCAAAAGAATAAAATCGCTTGAAAGATAAGCAATGCAATCTCAAAAGTAGACAAACCGCTTCGACAGTAAGCGGTAGTAAGGCACTTAGTATCCAAAATGAGGCCGTTTGCATGGCAGCATTAACGCCCTATTCACACCACTTATACACGCCATCTTTGTAGCTGCCAGTTGGGCCTTCCATCAATTTAATAGTACAAATTGCAGCACGTAGCAATAGCTCCTGCAACATAAAGCCTTTTAAGCACTTACAATAACCAGGAAACCTAAATGAGCATATAATATTTTACTACTTAAAACCATCTGAGCTTGACATAATTGCCTTATGCTTAGTTCATTTAGTTTCAAATAAACAATTTAAGTCACGAAGAACGTTTAACAATTAATAAGAAAAGGAGCCCAAAATTGAGTATAATAATCAGTTTAATCGCCAGAAGAACCTTGTGCGTTAACAGTGTTTTAAAAAACAGCTGCACCGAATAAAACATCACTAATAACCAACGGCTGAAATCACAGGTCATTAAACACGGTAAACTGTGTTAATTAACAAAATTGAACAACTGTAAAAATTATCAAGTGTAAATATTGTTAAATGGCACCTAACTCACTTGCCGCAATGCACTCTTCAACACTAATGAATGGCCTTTCCATCGCGCTACTATGCGAACACCAAAACAATGACTGAACCGAAAAAAATTACGTATGGTAACTAGGATGGCGATCCCCATACACGTGTACTACAACATTTATATTTAGGACAGCGCAAGTGTTCACCAATAATCAAACTCCCACTGCATCTCTCGTCCTTAATGCAGTAATTGTGTTACCATAGATACTAATCAGTACACTTAGTGAGCCATTCAAAGCAGGCCGCGTTCCAAGTGCTGTCGGCAATAACTTGTTCCACAAGCTGCATCTGGATCGGTGCCTTCAATAGGCAGCCAACAACAATTACATTGACGAGAACCGTGATCTGCTGTTCGAACCAAGCCAAGGCCATGCACGGCGTGTGCAGACACTGAGGCACCGCATAGTACCTTCCACCTACACCGGCACATACAACCACGTGTCCGCATAAGACGCAAAACACAGTTCCGCGGCGTACTGCCAGTCGCTCGGCGGTTTCACCTCTACTCTCAGCAGGGAAGAGCTTTCACGCAACGGTCGCGCCGCCACTCGAAGCCCCCTTGCACTCACAAGGGGAGGCGACGACATCGGGATCACTGATTTTCCTCAAACTTTTTACACCTTTAGCAGGCCATTAAAACAACATTAATTTGCATCTAGTAAGGTGCACTACGCTGGCAATCCCGAGAAAACTGCAAGAGAAAGTGCGGCTGATACTGGCGGAGGTTCGAGTCCTCCCTCGGGCATGGGTGTGTGTGTTTGTCCTTAGGATAACTTAGGTTAAGCAGTGTGTAAGCTTAGTGACCGATGACCTTAGCAGTTAAGTCCCATAAGATTTCACACACATTTGAACATTTGCAAGAGAAGTTTTACGCCCCTATTATGTGCCTCATGTATCTGTATGTATGTGCCCGACGTTAGAGTTCATGATCGTCTAGTGACTAGCGTTCGAGCTTCGTAAGACGAATGTGTATAAGCCGAAGATTCGACTCTAGCTCAGACTTAATTATTAATCTATGTTTTCATCACTGGTCATATTATTACATTTATATGGCATTTGAGAGGCAATGTAATGAAAAAAGGACGTGTATTTTCATGAAACTGTAGTGAATTTTGTGTGTCATTTGGCTTCTTTTCTATTTGTAATTAAGTTCTCAAGGACGAGGGACAGGCTTGGAAAGCCCAAGTCAAAGTCGATAAATAATTATGAGAATGACGTTATTAACAATCAGTAATATAGTTAGTCGCAATGTGCCAGACCACAAAAGCAATGTACAGTTACTGGTCGGATGTCCTCTCTATATCACACGTTCGAGGATGGTATTTCTCATACAGACATGGAAAACATAAATTGACACTTCCTGCAAATACACGTGATTTTTTTATTATATTACCTCTCAAATAACATGTAAATTAAATAATATGACCAGTGATGAAGAAAACAGAGTAGTAATTAAGTCTGAGCTTAAGTCGAACCTTCGCCTCATGCACATTCGTCTTAAGAAGTTCGAACGCTAATCACTTGACCACACTGAACTGTAACGTCCGGCACATACACACCGGTACATAAGCCACATGATAGACGCGTAAGCCGACCGATGTGGCCGAGTGGTTCTAGGCGCTTCAGTCTGGAACCGCGTGACCGCTACGGTCGCAGGTTCGAATCCTGCCTCGGGCGTGGATGTGTGTGATGTCTTTAGGATAGTTAGGTTTAAGTAGTTCTAAGTTCCAGGGGACTGATGACCTCAGATGTTAAGTCCCATAGTGCTCAGAGCCATTTGAACCATTTGAATAGACGCGTAAAACTTTTCTTACGGTTTTCTCCAGAGTAGTGCACCTTACTACTTCCAAATTATGTTGTTTTCATGGCCTACTAGAACTGTATAAGGTCTGAAGTAAATCTGTGATCGCAACGTCGTGGCTTTCCCTTGTCAGTGTATCCCTCCTGGGCGCTGGTCTCACTGTCCCCCCTAGCACTACCGTCCTAAGCTTTCTAACTAGCCACGCCAGAGTTCATCTAGTCATCAGAGTCCCTAAATTAGCACGAGATAATGAACAAAGATAATTACAGACTCTGCAGCAAACTCAGCCTCCATGTGGCTCACAACCTCTAACGTACGCTAGTGTATCATTGATAAACCCTATCCTTCAGGTAACCCCACAGTTAGAAATCACACGGGTTCAAATTTGCAGATCTTCTACATCTACATGAACATCTACATAGACATCTACATGGATACTCTCCAAATCACAGTTAAGTTCCTCGCAGAGGTTTCATCGAACCACCTTCATAATAATTCTCTATTAGTCCAACATCGAGCAGCACGCTGAGAAGAGGAATGCCCATGGCTTACCAAGCGAGCTCTGATTTCCCTTATTTTATTATTATGACCGTTCCTTCTCTAACAATACCACTACTTGCAAAGTAGGTTAGAAATCAGATTAATAATGTTGCTCACGTAGCATATGTTCGCTTTATCGGGCAACAACAAAGTTATTGACTGTGTATGGTATCGTCAGAATGGAAATAATGAAGTCACTGTAAAAAATGTCATTAATTTGGCACTTATCTTGAATGGATTCCCACATAGATTTCGTCGAAGTTGTTATGGCTCATCTTCTTGATTATAGGGAGATTCCACTTTGACTGCTAGAAGGTCCAGATCAGTATTTTAGCAATATTTGAAGACCTAATAAATGCGTTTTTCAGGAAATTCTTAATGATCAAATAATCCCAGATCAGAACAATGGTATGGTAGTAATAATTTTGACTTGGTGTTCACGATCCACATTTTTATCAAACTTCATGTAAATTCACATATATTTATTCTTAATAGTCACATCATCAAGAAAACAGTTTTGTATCAATCTTCATAATTTAATTTCCACTTTAGCCAAACACAAGACTTGAATGTTCTTTTACAAAGCGAAATAACAACTTAGCTTCTGCAAAGTGAAACAAAGACTGCTCTGCGCGCATTCGCGTCAAAACGGTTACAAGTAAGTGAAAGATTATGACAGTCTCACACAAATGAATACACACAAGAACCATATCACTGTAATATATCGATACATCGGAGTACCTATACGTTAATAAAACCAAATGTGAATATTGTCACAAAAATATGTCTGTTACTTCGCAGGAAAGTAGTACGATATTACTGGTATCGAGAACTGGGGTTGGAGTGCCGTAATGGTCACGTAAATAAAGAACCATTACACTTCCTATGTTGGTCTGCACCAAAAAAGTATTTTTGAATTCGGAGAAGACAGATGCTGATTGAAATTTTATTAGAAGACTCTGCCACAAAGAAAAACGCCTTTGTTTTGATGATGTCTACCCCAAATCCTGTATCATGTCAGTGACACTGTCTCCCATATTTCTCGATAATAGAAAACATACTGCTCGATGTATTCCGTTAATCCTATCTGGTAAGGATCCCAGATAACGCTGCGGTACTCCAAAAGAGGACGGTCGAGTGGGTAGTGTAGGCAGTCTCTTTAGTAGATCAGCTGCATCTTCTATGTGTTCTGCAAATAAAACGTAGTCTTTGGGTCGCCTTCCCCACAACATTTTCGATGTGTTCTTTCAAATTTAAGTTGTTCGCAGTTGTAATTCCCTGGTATTTGGTTGAATTTATGGCCTTTAAATTTGACTGATTTATCGTGCAGCCGACGTTTAATGGATCCCTTTTAGTACTCATATATATGACCTCACACTTTTCATTATTTAGAGTTAATTTCCAATTTTCGCACCATACAGATATCTTTTCTAAACCGTTTTGCAATTTTTTAATTTTCTGATGACTTAATTAAACGATAAACGACAACGTCGTCTAAATGGTTCAAATGGCTCTGAGCACTATGGGACTTAACATCTGAGGTCATCAGTCCCCTAGAACTTACAACTACTTAAACCTAACTAACCTAAGGACATCACACACATCCATGCCCGAGGCAGGATTCGAACCTGCGACCGTAGCGGTCGCGCGGTGACAAAGTCGTCTGCAAACAACCCAAGGCGCTACTAAGATTGTCTCCTAAATCGTTTACATAGATAACGAATAGCAGTGGGCCTATAATACTACTTTGAGGATGCCAGAAATCACTTCTGTTTTACTAGATGACTTTCCGTCAGTTGCTATGGAGTGTTACCTCTCTGGCAGGAAATCACGAATCCATAAGCAGGCAGTTTGATTACAAGGTACTTGTGAGGCACGGTGTCGAAAGCCCTCTGAAAATCTAGAAATACGAAATCAGTCTGAAATCCCTTGTCGGCAGCACTCAACACTTTGTGTGAGTAAAGTGCTAGCTGAGTTACACAGGAGCGATGTTCCCTAAATCCGTATTGGCCCTCTCTCTTCGAGGTAATTCATAATGTTTGAATACAATATGTGTTCCAAAATCTTGCTGCATATCGAAGCTATGTATATGGGCCTGTAATTTAATGGATTACTTCCACTACCTTTCTTGAGTACTGGTCTGACTTGTGCAACTTACCAGTTTTTAGGTATGGATCTTTCGTCCAGCGGGCGGTTGTATATGATTGCATCAGCATACTCTCATTGATATACAGTCTGGACCGAAAGACTTGCTTTTATTAAATGATTTAAGTTGATTCACTACTCCAAGGATATCTACTTATAAGTCACTCACGTTGGCAGCTGTTCTTGATTCAGATCTGGAATATTTATCTTCTTTGGTGAAGGAATTTTAGAAGGCTGTGTTTAGCAACTCTGCTTTAGCAGTACTCTCATCCGTAGTATTTCCATTACTATCACGCAAAGAAGACATTGATTGTGTCTTGCCGCAAGCATACTTTACATACGACCAGAATCTCTTTGGATTTTCTGACAGGTATCGAGACAAAGTTTAGTTGTGGAAACTATTATAAGCACCTCGCATTGAAGTCCACGCTAAATTTCTGACTTGTGTAAGAGGTCACCAGTCTTGGAGATTTTGCCTTCGTTTCAATTTGGAGTGCTTTTTTTGTTGTTTATGCAACAGTGTTCTGATCCGTTTCGTGTACCAAGGGGTTTCAGCTCCGTTGTTTGCTAATTTATTTGGTATAAATCTCTCAATTGCTGTCGATACTATTTCTTTGAATTCAAGATACATCTGGTCTACAGTAACCGGACCATTGTTAATTTGGAAGGAGTGGAGATCGTCTCTCAGGAAGGCGTCAAATTAATATTAATCGGATTTTTTCGATAGGGATATTTTTCATTTGTTTGTGGAGAATCTGGAAGTTACAATATTCAGTCTCACTGCGACAGCTCTGTGTTCATTAATCCCTGTATACATCTTGATGCTTGTTATGAGCTCAGGATTATTTATTGCTAAGAAGTCAAGCGTGTTTTCAAAGCCGTTTATTATTCGAGTAGGCTCGTGAACTAAATGTTCGAAATCATTTTCATAAAACGCATTTAGCGAAATTTCGGATGATGTTTTACGCGTACATCCAGGTTTAAACATGTATTTTCGTCAGCATATCCAGGGTAAATTGAAGTCTTGGTGGCCACGTTGTTTGGAACGATCGGCCAATGACTCAGTTTTTTCCAAATACGTTACAGAGTAACCGAGTGACCTCTCGAGCCATATGAGATGGATTTTCACTGTGCATCAAAACAATTGTGTCCAAAGCAGCTCTGTCTCGTAGAGTGGGGATCATATGTTGGTGAAGCGGATCACAGTAACGTATACTATTCACACTGCATGTCCTTGGTCCTCAAAGTCCGATTCCCTCCTACATCACCGTACAAGTACCAGCGTCAACGGCAAGTCATGACACTAACACTAATAACAACGCAAATCCTGCAGGACACAGTCTGAACAACATTCGTGTCAAGTTGAGTACCCGTACCGTAAATACTTTTCCTGTACACTGGCCCAAGTTGCGAATGTTTAATTATGACCATCCTGTATTATACACCAGTTAAATGTGTAGAACGCGAAATATTTACATGTGCTGTACAAAATACAGTCTCATATTCTGCATCAACAAAAACTGGAGAAAACTGTGGAAACTGCTTATAGGGTCTCTAGGGCGCACTACTTCATGTTATTCTAAAATTAGTCACTAGATGAAGTACTGACCAAAGGAACGTCGTGTATTCGTTGCTACACTACCCTCCAGGTACAACACTCTATCCCTGTGGTGTCTCTCGTTTGTGTGTTGCAGATTATACAGCAGTCTTGCCAACAGTTGATAGCGGATAGGGCCACGGCTGCTGGCCTCCGTCTGCGACTCGGCGCGAAGCACACCGGGGCAAGCAGGAGCAAAGCGCAGCCTCCAGCACGGCTTATGACGACGGCGTGAGCGATGAACGGCAGCAGTGTATACCTGCCCACGGTGACCACCAGCGACAGTGTGCCCGCTGAGGTGGTAGTGGGTAGGCAGCTACATGCGCCAAACTCGAACCCACGGCCCATCAGGTAGGCGGCCGTCAACAGATGGTAGTCACCCAGTTTGTGGCCCGATGGTGTGAACAACCTGACAGCATTCAGACTCAGCTCAGGCATCAGCATGTAGCCACTGATGGCATATATCCAGTTGGCGGGTAGTATCACGTATACAAGTTATAAAACGACAGTGCATTAGCGAACCTGTCATTTGTGCTCAAGTGATTCACGTGGAAAGGTTCCCACTTGGCCTTATGAGGGAAATTAACATACGTTGAACGCGGTATGATAGTTGGAGCTAGACACATGGAACATTCCATCTCAGAAAATCGTTAGGGAATCCAGTATTCTGTGACTTACACTGCCAAGAGTGTTCCGAGAATACCATATTTCAACCATTACCTCTAACCACGGAAAATTCAATGCCCGACGGCCTTCACTTAGCGACCTAGAGCAACAGCGTGGGCATAGAGTTGGCACTGCTAACAGACAACCAACACTGTGCGAAGTAACCACAGATATCAATGTGGGACGTACGACGAACGTATCCGTTGCGAGAGTGCGGCGAAAGCTTTCGTTAATGGGCTTTGGCAGCAGACGACCGACGGGAGTGCCTTCGCTCATGACACGACATCGCCTGCTGCGCCTCTCCTGAGCTCGTGGCCATATCGGTTGGTCCCCAGATAACTGGACAAACGTGGCTTGGTCAGATGAGTCCCGATTTCATTTGGTAATACCTGTAGATAGGGTTGGAGTGTGATGCGTACCCCACGAAGACATGGACCCAAGCTGCCAAGAAGACACTGTGCAAGCTGGTGGTGGCTCCGTGATAGTATGGGCTGTGCTCACATAGAATGGACTGGGTCCTCGGGTCCAACTGAACCGTCGTTGACTGAAAATGGTTGTGTTCAGCTAGTTGGATATCGTTTGCAGCCATTCATGGACTTCATGTTCCCAAACAAGGATGGAACTTTTACGGATGATAATTCGTACCAAACATGTTCGGAATTGGTATGAAGAACATTCTGGACAATTCGAGCGAATGATTTGGCCACCCAGAGTACCTAGTATGAATACCATCGAGCATTTATGAGACATAGTCGAGGCGTCAGTTCGGGTCCAAAATCCTGCACTGGCCACACTTTAGCAATTGTGGATAGCTACAGGGGCAGCATTTCTCATGCAGGGGATTTCCAACGACTTGTTTAGTACATGACACGTCGAGTCGCTGCAGTACTCTGGGCAGGAGAATATTTCAATTGGCTCTAAGCACTATGGGACTTAAAAGCTGAGGTCATCAGTCCCCTAGACTTAGAATTACTTAAACCTAACTAACCTAAGGACATCAGACACATCCATGCCCGAGGCAGCATTCGAACCTGCGACCGTAGCAGCAGCACGGTTCCAGACTGAAGTGTCTAGAACCACTCGGCCACAGCGGCTCGGGGCAGGAGGAGGTCCGACGCGACATTAGGAGGCGCCCCGTGTCTATCGTCACCTCAGTGTATAAAAGCCAGCCTGGCTAGCATTTCTTAACAGGCGGCATACCTGGCCACTGAGTCACTGCGGCAATTTTTTCTCCCATTTCAGTATTTGATGTCATGTCTCCTGTACTATGTGCTGTATAATGAAATATTGTTGTAGGTACATTCAGTGTCAAGTGTGGATACTCTCTGCGAAATGTGTTGCGAATAGAATGACAAACTACTAAGTAGTAAATTTAAAAATGGTTCAAATGGCTCTGAGCACTATGGGACTCAACTGCTGAGGTCATTAGTCCCCTAAAACTTAGAACTAGTTAAACCTAACTAACCTAAGGACATCACAAACATCCATGCCCGAGGCAGGACTCGAACCTGCGACCGTAGCGGTCTTGCGGTTCCAGACTGCAGCGCCATTAACCACACGGCCACTTCGGCCGGCGTAGTAAATTTAAATGTTTTGCTTGTTGCAGTAGTTTTTCACGGATTTCAATGTTTTCATGACGTCGTATCTCCTGACCCATATGTCTGAACCGTGAAAATTTACTTACAAAATCTTTTCTTAAGGAATTTACTTTATTTACTAGCGATTCATGAAGAACATTAACACACTATGTGAGCGTGGAAGTAGTTGCCAAGGAGTAACTGATGGAAACAAATTAAATTTCAACCAATGGAAATTTTATTCATAAAAGCCTTTTCAAAAACAGATTTAAAATTTATAAGCAGAAAAGCACCTTCAAAATATCAAGTTACAGTTTAACAAATGTGAATTTTACTCCTAAAAGCTTTTTCAAAACAGTTTTAAAATTATAAGCAGAAAAGCCCCCTCGAAATATCAAATTACAATATTCAGAGGCAGAATAATTTTTTTTCTGATACAGTAGGAGCCTTCGGGCTGAGAAGCTTCCACTCCCTTTCAACACGGCCGTAGTCACGACCGCTCACGACGACCTCTGAAAAACTACACTGGTGCAAACTGCAACACATAAGGTTACTTTAAACTAAAATTTTTAACAACTCACACAAACACATTAACTATGCACTCCGTAAGAGGGATGAAAATGGTACAAACACTCACACTAAGAACTTATTTTCCACCAAAAGTGCAATTTGTTTTTAAAAGGGCTCTTACGGTGGAAGGGTGGCAACTTTATATATAAAAATGACTATTTAAATAAAACCCATGAAATTCAGACTTACATAAAGTGTACAACATGATCTACATTACACATATACTGCCTCGCAAGATGATAGGCAAGATAAACACATATTTCAGGAATTCGGCCCTTATTTTAATTCTATAAATTCGTTAACACTGAATCCGACAAACTTGACAAAGGCAGCTAATAACGTATGGCAGATTGACAGGGGGGGTTTACTGAACAACCCGAACCGCAAATTGCTCTAAACCTCCCCAATTCCACAAGGAAAAAAACGGACCTCCCAATTCACAATAACCACCTTCTTGCAGGTGGGCAAACGGAGAAGAATGGTGGGACGATCCCAAAACAATGCGGCTGGTGACCTCACCAAGAAAACAAGTAGAATTTATCAAGTAAATGAAACGACATATCTCCAATCACTTAACTTCTAATACATTGCGATTGCTGGCGAAGACCTGGCGCAGCAACCCCAACGCTTTCCCGAACCGACTGCTGCCAGCCGCTTCAACGGATGCAGGAAGGCGCGCCGATCTCCCGTCGCATGGTGTTGCAGCTCGCCCCGGCCAGCCCGATGTCGTGGGTTGATTCCTGCTGCTCTCGTGTGAACCGCGAAGCCACTACCCCTTTCGATATGGTGCTGCCCACTGGACTCACGTGGGGACCTCACATGCGCCGACGCTCAAGGTGGACAAGTCATCTCGTGTCTCAGTGTGCGACCAACCAACCGACCAATCCAACCGCCAATGACCGTTGCCCGAGCAACTCGACGAGACTGGCGGCCTAACGCGCAGACTCAAGATGCAGGAACTCAGCCCCGACTGAGCGACCACTAGCTGAGTTCTGTTACTGGCGGAGTGGCAAGACTTTCATTTTCTGGCTTAAAGTTTGATCCAAACGACAGACATGCTTGCACTCCGACGACAGACAGACACTGACTGCCCCACACCGAGCCGGCTGACCAACTGACTAGACTCGCCTCGACTGACTGACCTCTACAGAGGTTTTTTTTCCTTTATTGTTAATTTCACACCTGATACAGGTAGGCCAGCAGCGGCATATTGCGCCGCTCTTCGTCCACAGATAGAACTAAAGTTACAAAAGAAGATAATCGTAGAACAGACAGGGTGGATATACAGACGTAGACATACAAAAGTAAAACACACGGAGCCGTTCACGGGCGCAGAGGCCAAGATAAGAATGTGCAGGCACATGGAAATGCACAGAGATGGTAGATGGCACACGCGAACGTTGGAGCACAAACGAATAAACATTGGAACACTTGAGCACGAACACGACGCCACACACAAAAACTAGGCGATGTTCTCCGGCGCGCGAATGTCCACGTAACGCGTGCTAGTCCAGGGACCTGCCAAGAGGAGAAGAAGGGGGTGGGGGAGGGAGAGGGGAGAGGGGTAAGCAAAGATGCCAATGGCAGAGGAGATGGTAGGAGGAATGGAGGTATGGGGCTAGGGGAAGCCTGAGGTAGGAGTGGGGACGAAGGGAGGAGGGAGGGAAGGGGGAGAGAAGGGAGAGAGGGTGCCCATAGGAACAAACACAGGAAGAGGAAGGGAGGACCTCTACAGAGCTCATCGCGCCCCTTAAATGCACGTGAACAGGCAACTTTTCCGCTTTCCCACCAGAGGGGGACACCAAAGCTGCGGTTACCACAGCGGCGCCACCGCAAGGAACGGAGGGCGACTGCTTCACACAACGCACTGCGGCGCGCTCTTCAAAGCAGCAAATTTTTTTTTTCCACAGTTAAGTGTCTACCAGTGACGTCATTTTTAGGAGACATTCGGTCGTATTTATTAATACAGTGTGCTAAATGAGTAACGAATACAGTTTGTAGTTAAGAAGTAATAAATCGAAACGCTATGCTTGATTTGACAGTTTTACTGCATTAACAGGGAAAACTAGTAAGCGACGAAATGTTTCCTTTTTATGATTTTCTGGGGGTCGATAGCGAGAAGGAGTTTCATAGAGATTTGAAATTACGTTTAAAGTTTGTTGCAAGTTTGTAAATGCTTTTATTCTCAAGCTGCGTGACTGAAGTATGGGGTATCCTCACATCGAGACATCGAGGGCTACATTGCTTTCTACTCCCACCGCTTTGATAGGTGGGTGCTTCTTATCCACAAAATGATTCTTTCCAGACAGTAAATGATACGTGTACCAAGTTTGGTTGAAAACGGTCCTGTGGTTTTGGGGGAGATGCGGAACATACGTACATACATACGGGTATTTCCATAATTTGTGTGTATATGGCAAGAATTTGCATGCGATCGTTAAAACTTGTGACATCTGTCAGAAAACAAAACTTGAATCCTGCCGAGACAAACAGACTGGAGGATCAATTTCGTGAAAACCAGAACACGTAATTAATATGGCATCCAGAGACATTGATTGTGAAATCTCGAAACTGTTTCGTTGTTCACCACGAAACTAACATGAGTCCTAGCTCTTCTCAGGTCTCGGGTTCGCTGTTGAGTGGATTGTGAGGGTATCAGGACTATTGTCGGAATACCTACCGTATCTGGCTGCGCGTTGAAACAAACTAAAAATTTAAAATAATGAGAAATGAATATTTAGAGTGTGACCTATGCAGCCACAACAAGCTGCGTTTGTTATCAGAATATATAACAGGCTTACTAGACTGAGTGTTATTTCGAACGCTCTCCATCCTGGGTAGCACGCAGTTGTGGTGTTTTTTGGTTTGGAGTGTAGCTGACATTTTATGCAGCGAATGAGCATACCACGGTGCAGACATTCGTGGGCAACGAATTATTGTTTCAGCAGCCACGTCCCTGTGAGTTGCACCATTTTTAGAGGTGGAGCCCTCAACATTACGTTCCAGTTGACCCGGTCGAGTAATACACATCTGCCTTAATTTTCTCTATTGCGAACAGAAAATTAAAGGTATATCGCCTGTCGGTTACTATGTAGAAGATTACCGCTTACCGCATTGCGGTAGAATTTTTCTACAGTGGTTGTTTATATATTTAATCTTTCCTTTTTCTTCAATTGATATTATCTATATTACTTGAATCATGTAAATTTGTATGCATGTAAATATTTTACATCACCTGTTATGTGAGTTGTATGCCTAGGGAGGTTAATTACATGTGAATGGATGATTGTTAAAAGGTTCCTAGGTCATATGTTTCTGTTTTTGAGATAATTACATTTTTGCTCTCTACAGGAGGATACAGACGTTTGGGTGTCAAAACGTGGCTCAGTTAAGGTACCTTTCTACGTGTTAAAGCCAATCACTCTCTGAAGTGAGTGTCGAAGGTACCCGAGTCAGTGACTGTTTGCTTTTAACACTCGACCGTTGGTAACATTGCAAACTGTTTTCTGCAGGTGGTTCTTTTTGCTCCTTTCGTTTGTTGGTCTGTGTGTATTATGTTGGTTGGCAAATAGTACATGTTATGTTATTGTACTGTTAGTAACTTATGGTAATTATTACAAAATGACTACATGTTGCGGCTTAAATGGGAGTCCATTAAAAAACAAAAGGGAAACCACAAATGGACACCTGTTGCTTTTGTGGGGGATAAAAGGTGTGAATATATAGTCCTCTTTTAGCGGATACCGCAGAATTAATATTACACATGAGATGAGCTAAACAGTTCACATCTGCTCTTAATGAAAGACTAAAAAGTGTACATAAAACGAAAATATCTTACGTCTTGTATTTGACTATATACAAAATGTAGGTTTATCGAAGATACGTATTCAGAAAATGTTACTTGGGACAACTCACAGTGAAGGTTTATTGTATTTTCAAGACTAAAACAGATTTAGCCTATTACTACATCTACTATGAAGCTCAGACCCACAAAGTGTTTCATTGTTATTGGATCACATTACAAACCGTGGTAACCGAGACAGTTACCAAGTTACACTTCTTTCCAGATGAGTGTTATGGGCAAAAGAGGAATCATATATTGTTTGTTACGTGAAGGTTTGAAACGATTAAACCTTTTTTTCCTTTACAAAGGCATTCACAAAATTCATGCTACCGAAAATTGAGCCTAATAAAATCTCCCCTTAGGAAGTATGACCATATACACACCAGATACCTTCCAAGAAATGAGCAGGCTCAATTTAGTATTTCCAAATATCACTATTTTCATTACTCTCATGCACACAAAGGTATTGTAAAAACAAGTAAAATATGGTGGTTTCAAGGGCTGAATGCGTTTGTCCCCGAGAAAAGCAACGAAATACAGACGTCAAGAAAAGTTTTGCATCACCCCGGTTCCCAAAACGCCTGAAGATAGACACTGACTGTAGATATTGTATCACAGACACAGTTCCTTTGTCTGTTCAGAGGTATCGCTAAACCTGCACAAAGATATAAACAACCACGCATGAACAGCGCCTATTAGACGGAGAGGGTCTAACAGCTGATCAGCCCCAGTCATTCCACCGGGAAGGAGATAGAAGGCTCGTGTTGTCCGTAGTTGAACCATGCCTACTACGGTTCGATGGCGTCCGCATGGTTACTTTGTGCCAGGAAGGTCTCCCAACAAGGGAAGTGTCCAGGCGTCTCGGAGTGAACCAAAGCAATGTAGTTCGGACATGGAGGAGATACAGAGAGACAGGAACTGTCGATGGCATGTCTCGCTCAGCCCGCCCAAGTGCTACTACTGCAGTTGATGACCGCTACACGGAATATGGCTCGGTGGAACCGTGACAGCAACGTGACATCTTGAATAATGCTTTTCGTGCAGCCAAAGGACGTCGTGTTACGGCTCAAACTGTGCGCAGTAGGCTGCATAATGCGCGACTTCATTCCCGACATCCATGGCGAGGTCCATCTTTGCGACCACGACACCTTGCAGCGCTGTGCAGATGGGCCCGACAACATGCTGAATAGACCGCTCAGGACTGGCATCAGGTTCTCTTCACCGATGACTGCGCTTATGCCTTCAACCCGACAATTGTCAGAGACGTGTTTGGAGGCAACCCTGTCAGGCTGAACGCCCTAGACAAACAGTCCAGCGAGTGCAGTAAGGTGGAGGTTCCCTGCTGTTTTAAGGGTGGCATTATGTGGGGCCGACATACGTCACTGGTGGTCATGGAAAGCGCCATAAAGGCTGTAGGATACGTGAATGCCTTCCTCCGACCGATGCTGCAACCATATCGGCAGGATCTTGGCGAGACATTCGTCTTCATGGACGACAACTCGCGCTCGCATGGTGCACATCTCGTGAATGACTTCCTTCAGGACAACGACATCGCTGGACTAGAGTGGCCAGCATGTTCTCCAGACATGAATCCTATTGAACCTGTCTGGGATAGATTGAAAAGTTCTGTTTATGGACATCGTGACTAACCAACCACTCTGAGGAATTTACGCCGAATTGCCGTTGAACAGTGGGACAATCTGGACCAACAGTGCCTCGATGAACTTGTAGATAATACGCCACGACGAATATGGGCTTGCGTCAATGCAAAAGGATGTGCTATTGGATATGAGAGGACAGCAATCTGTACCACCACCTCTGATGGTCTCGCTGTATGGTGGTACACCATGTCATGTGTGGTATTCATGAACAATAAAAAGGGCGGAAATTATGTTCATGTCGACCTCTATTCCAATTTTCTGTACAGGTTCCGGAAGTCTCGGAACTGAGGTAATGCAAAACTTTTTTTGATGTGTGCTTGTTACCTAGCTGAGAATCTTACCCACAAGAAAAAACACCAATCAAAATAGCAAAATTGAAGACTTAAAGAAAATTGTTCGGTAAAATATTGAAAAACCCACACTTATATGTACAACTTTTATAGCGCCCAGTGGTATCTGTTCCTCTCAATGATAATGAATTATGTTGAGACTGATGTGTCGGCAGCTGGGCCAACACCTTGTAGGTCGAGATGGCTGAAAATGCACACTAGACTAACGCAGACGGGCGTGAAGTACTGGAACAGGCTACGTAATTAATACTATGAAGAAAAGTACGTAGCTGGATTAATACTTATATTTAATCAATCATTGTGGTACATCGCTCTTGACTATACACAGGAGACTTTAATTACAATCACTGTAAGGCTAATGGCGCCTTGCTAGTTCGTAGCCATTAACTTAGCTGAAGGCTATTCTGTCTCTCGGCTAATGAGAGAAAACGGCTTCGTACATCTAGTCGCTAGCTAGGTCGTCCGTCCAACAGGGGCGAGTGCTTGTTCGTATCACGAGACCTGCCTTGTGGTGGCGCTAGGTCTGCGATTATACAGTGGCGACACGCGGGACCGACATGTACTAAATGGACCGCGGCCGATTTAATCTACCACCTAGCAAGTGTGGTGTCTGGCGGTGACACCACAGAGACAAACAAGTGTTTTTAATAATATTAATTAACCATTAAAGATATGTGTAGCTAAACGTATTTCTCATTATTTAATAAAAACCTGCATTGTTTGAAGCAAAACCCACTTTAAATTTTATTGAGTGTTGAAAGGCGTCTAAGTCAACAAGATGAAATATTTTTTTTGTTTCCTATTAGGTACCATACGTCGAAAATGAACATAATTGTAGGACTATGTGCATATTTCATTACCTAATTTTACCAATGCATCATTTAATAACACACAAGAGAAAATAAGTACACTTAGATTTTCCCAAACTATCGAAAAGTGACGTAAGTACATTTTAACAACGCGGCTGTAGTGTACAATCAGATAAGCGCGTAGCTGATAGACGGTAGAAAGAAAGGTAGAAAAAAAAGGTTTTATGGGCGTCGAATGTATGTACAATGAAATATTCAAGAACTAACAGTGCAGGAAATTTAAATTATGGCGCGGCGTTATAGGCTGGGAGACCACCCCAACCTGCCAGCAATTGTTCGACTACCTGGTGCAAGTCTGTCTGCTTGACAGCACTTCGACGATGTACGTGTCTTTGTGATGACGAGATGAAATGATTAGGACTAGACAAACAGCCCTTCACCGAACGAAGAAAATCTCCACCTGGACCACACGATTTAGAGGTCCGGCGCGAGAAACTACATCACGAGCTCTGGGCAACAGTTAGGCAAAGTATATATAAATAAGTCATCACCCTAAATGACTAAAGTTCTTGAGATTCTACAAGCGGTTTACTACATCTACATCTACATTTCTACTCCGCAACCCACCCAACGGTGTGTGGCGGAGGGCACTTTACGTGCCACTGTCATTACCTCCCTTTCCTGTTCCAGTCGTGTATGGTTCACGGGAAGAACGACTGTCTGAAAGCCTCCGTGCGCGCTCTAATCTCTCTAATTTTACATTCGTGATCTCCTCGGGAGGTATAAGTAGGGGGAAGCAATATATTCGATACCTCATCCAGAAACGCACCCTCTCGAAACCTGGACAGCAAGCTACACCGCGATGCAGTGCGCCTCTCTTGCAGAGTCTGCCACTTGAGTTTGTTAAACATCTCCGTAACGCTAGCACGGTTACCAAATAACCATGTGACGAAACGCGCCGCTCTTCTTTGGATCTTCTCTATCTCCTCCGTCAACCCGATCTGGTACGGATCCCACACTGATGAGCAATACTCAAGTATAGGTCGAACGAGTGTTTTGTAAGCCACCTCCTTTGTTGATAGACTACATTTTCTAAGGACTCTCCCAATGAATCTCAACCTGGTACCCGCCTTACCAACAATTAATTTTATATGATCATTCCACTTCAAATCGTTCCGCACGCATACTCCCAGATATTTTACAGAAGTAACTGCTACCAGTGTTTGTTCCGCTATCATATAATCATACAATAAAGGATCCTTCTTTCTATGTATTCGAAATACAGTACATTTGCCTATGTTAAGGGTCAGTTGCCACTCCCTGCACCAAGTGCCTATCCGCTGCAGATCTTCCTGCATTTCGCTACAATTTTCTAATGCTGCAACTTCTCTGTATACTACAGCATCATCCGCGAAAAGTGCAGAGGAACTTGTGAGTAACATAAACGACGGCAAAGTGTGCCTTTTATTGAATCACAGCGAGCAATGTCTGATTAATAAACCACATTCACTGAAGAACTGCACTTTTATTTGCTTAACTTGCTCGTCTGTCTACCTAAACATCGCGCCCCTACAGTTATACTTGAACGAAAATAATCGAAACACCAAGAAATAATTAATGTGGAATGGTTAAATTTTGGGAATAGATTTGCCTAGGTAACACATTTAAGTGATTACCACTGCACGCTAACAGATAAATGTAAGCGCGAGATGAAATACTGCAAATGTGATATGATGGTACATTAATAACCGGTGTAATGGCTGGACACCTGGATGCATGCAACGTGCAAGGGTTGTGTTGTACAGTTTGTGGGATGGAGTTCCATGCCTATTGCACTTGATCAGTCAATACAGGGACTCTGTCTGTGGATGACACTGGAGTTGCTGTCCGATAATATCCCATACCTGTGCGATTGGAGAAAGACCTGGCGATCGAACAGGCCAAGGCAACATGTCCACAGTCTGTAGAGCATGTTAAGTTACAACAGCGGTATGTAGCGTTATCCTGTTGTAAAAAAAAAAAACCTTTTGGTAAGCTGTTCATAAATCGCAGCACACAGGTCGAATCACCAGATTGACATATAAATTTGCAGTCAGGGTGCGTGGGGTAACAATGAGAGTGCTGTTGCTGTCGTGCGAAATCGAACCCCAGCCCATAGCTCCGGGTGTAGGTCCAGTGTGTCTAGCACCCAGACAGGTTGGTGGCAGGCCCTCAAATGGCCTATTCTAACGAACACTGGCACCGAGGCAGAACCAGCTCTCATCAGATAACGTGACAGACCTCCACCCTGTCTTCTAATGAGCTCTCGCTTAAACCACTGAAATCGCAAATGGTGGTGGTTCGGGGTCAGTGAAGTGCACGCTATAGGGTGTCGGTGTCGAAGCTGTCCTTGAAATAAGCGATTCGTAACAGTTCTTTGAGTCACTGTGATGGCAACTGCTGCTCAGACTGCTGCTGCAGATGCAGTACGATTGCGCCATAGCCATTCGCCGAACACAATGGTCTTCCCTCTCGGTAATGCCCAGCGATCTTGAGACCAGCCGGCCGCGGTGGATGAGAGGTTCTAGGCGCTTCAGTCAGGAACCGCACGACTGCTACGGTCGTAGGTTCGAATCCTGCCTTGGGCATGGATGTGTGTGATGTCCTTAGGTTAGTTAGGTTTAAGTAGTTCTAAGTTCTAGGGGACTGATGACCTCACGGTGTAAGTAGGCTGTTTAGGTTTTCTTATTGGTAACGCCACGTAGCGCTCTGTGTGAGAATCACTGGATGCGCTGTGTGCAGTCTGTGTCTAGTTTGCATTGTTGTCTGTCATTGTAGTGTTGGGCAGCGGCAGCTGGATGTGAACAGCGCGTAGCGTTGCGCAGTTGGAGGTGAGCCGCCAGCAGTGGTGGATGCGGGGAGAGAGATGGCGGAGTTTTGTAATTTGTCATGAACTGCTATATATATTATGACTATTAAGGTAAATACATTGTTTGTTCTCTATTAAAATCTTTCATTTGCTAACTATGCCTATCAGTTGTTAGTGCCTTCCGTAGTTTGAATCTTTTATTTAGCTGGCAGTAGTGGCGCTCGCTGTATTGCAGTAGTTCGAGTACCCAAGATTTTTGTGAGGTAAGTGATTTGTGAAACGTATAGGTTAATGTTAGTCAGGGCCATTCTTTTGTAGGGATTATTGAAAGTCAGATTGCGTTGCGCTAACAAAATATTGTGTGTCAGTTTAAGCACAGTCCTGTATAAATTGTTCAAAGGGGACGTTTCAACGGCCACAAGAAAGAAAATTCCGCTGGTGCACTTGGGCTTCAAATAACCAAAATACAGTTAAACTTCACCGGATGGTGGCCAAACTTTCGTCAACTTGTACACTCGCTGTTGCTCACCGGAATATCCACAACAGCCAACCATGAAAACCAACAGCACAACGTGAGCAGTCTGGCTTCGGTAATTAAATCACCACTCAACTTTGATGTATTGGGTCGGTGAGCCACGAACCTCGTAGCAATCGGAACAGCTCCCACTCACTCCGACACTGCATAGAGACCGCCAGCGGGCCCGGCCCACTGCGCCGCACGGAGATTTCCTGGGTGATCCACACCAACCGATCGACTGCCGCACACCGGCTAGCCAGAAACTATAAGCACCAGACCAAAGATAGTAGAAGGTGCAAATATCAATACACACCGCTGCTTCCACACGTAGAAAGAGGAAGAACCACGGCGTAACCGCAGTAACCGCGGGAAACCAAACGCAGAGTAACTGTCAAGGTTTGAACCAACGCATAAGCCGGTGCCAGCACAGCTCAAACACGAAATGGTCTCCCTGCAACATTCTGTATCGTCCCACACCACTGGCCAGAGACTGGCAGTAACTGGACTGGCAAGTTCTGTCCCACGCACAATAATATCTCGTTAACGTGACAATGTAAACATCTGTGTCTGAGGTGATGCCATGGCTGCCAAGTGTGGACTACTGGTGAATGGCGTCACCTAGTGTTCAATTATGATTCGCGGTCCTTTGCTACCCCGAATGACAATCGTCGGGGACCATGGGAGACGTCCCATTTTTCCGAAGTTTTGGAGCGACACATCGTGTTACTCTTAGTGTCATGGTGCGGGGAGACACTGGCTGTTGATGACTGAGGGAAACGTCATGGCACAACAGTACGTCACGGACATCCTGCCTCATGATGTGTTACTTCTCATCTGACAATATCGTAATGCCATTTTTCAACAGGCACGTTTCTCTATGAACTGTCTCCATGATGTTGAGGTAGTCCAGTGGCCGACAAGATCCACAGAACTGCCCCGAAAGACCATGTGTGGTACCAGCTCAGACGTCAATTCCGTCCCAGTAACGGTATCTGCGGTATCGAGTACCAACTACAGTCACAGCAGAACTAGTGCATACATCCAGGCAAGAGGGAGCGCAACGTTGTACTGGTGAGTGAGTTCATGTTGTCAATTTCTTCACAAATTTGACTCGATTTTGTAATCAGTGGAAACCCGCGAGGTTTCATTTCCTATCATCCTCCCCTTCCGGGTGCTTCACGTTCTTTTTCAGGCAGTGTAATTCAAGTATGAAGGCTTTCACGACCGGATGACATATCTTCTGGTAAACCTTCCGGGATGTAAGGTCGTGGTCCATGAAACTCTTCAGCTCCTAACGTTTCGTCCAGAGCTGCGCTGGACATCTTCAGAGGGGTGTTTCTCCTCCGGTGAGTCTTGCCGGCTGACGGGTCCGACGTCTGAGAGCGACTTATGTATCGTAGAAAGTGGGCGTGACCAGAGTTACACGTGATATGCAGAGATAACCTTTGTCAGAGATAAAACTTAACTATCGATCGTAATCTCGTCACGGATAAAACTGTCTAGCAATTCTGTAGTGCTACTGTCCAAATATCACTAAGTTTCATGGTCTCTTCTTTCCAATTAAAATTATCCCTATGTTTATATATTTCAATTGCTTCTCTACAAAGCCGTGGGTAATAGTTCGTCGTCGTAGATAAAATTTTTGTTTCGGAAAACTTCACTTGATGATTTCCTGGCTGAAAAGCGTGTTCTGCTGCAGCCGATTTATCTGTTTTTCCTAATCGGCAAAGACTTCTGTGTTCTTTTAACCGTGTATTTACGCTTATTTTTGTTGTTCCAACATAAACTTTACCACATGTACACGAAATTTTATATACGCCACTGGCTGATAGAGGAGCGCGTTTATCTTTTACAGACCGAAGAACATGACAAATTTTCTTCGTTGGTCTAAAAACAGGTCTAATATCATGTTTACTTAAAATCTTTCCAATCTGATCCGTTACTTTCTTTATAAAAGAACGGTTAAAAGAACACAGAAGTCTTTGCCGATTAGGAAAAACAGATAAATCGGCTGCAGCAGAACACGCTTTTCAGCCAGGAAATCATCAAGTGAAGTTTTCCGAAACAAAAATTTTATCTACGACGACGAACTACTACCCACGGCTTTGTAGAGAAGCAATTGAAATATATAAACATAGGGATAATTTTAATCGGAAAGAAGAGACCATGAAACTTGGTGATATTTGGACAGTAGCACTACAGAATTGCTAGACAGTTTTATCCGTGACGAGATTGCAATCGATAGTTAAGTTTTATCTCTGAGAAAGGTTATCTCTGCATATCACGTGTAACTCTGGTCACGCCCACTTTCTACGATACATAAGTCGCTCTCAGACGTCCGACCCGTCTCTCCCCCCCCCAGTCCTTTTGTATTCCCCTCCTCTGCCTACCCCACTACCTGTCGCATCTGCCCCCCACCCCTCCTATGGGTCCTCATCATCCTTCAGCTCCCTTCCCGGCTCCCCCCTTCGCTTTTACTCTCCTTTCCCCCCTTTTTTGTTTTCCCATCTTCTGTCCAGTTTCCCCCCCACCTGCTCTCGACTGTGGTGTCACATTTGCCAACTTTTTAGTGCAGTGTTCCAGTGACTATTCAGTGTTGTTTGTCTTTCTCGTGTTGCGAACAGAAACCATGCTGTCGCTAGGTGTGAATTTTATGTCCTTTGCGAACAGAATCCAGACTGTCGCCGTGTTTTTTTAATTGTCTATTGTTTTCCCTGTCTGCTTCGTATGTATTTTTATTAGCGTCATCATCCCTGTGTTGTTGTTTTAAGTTCCACGATTTCTTTTCGCCTTGTTACTCTCTAAGTCTCCGATTTTATCGCCTGTTTTTTTATTATTTGTTCTCTTGATCTTTGTCACAAAATCTGTCGGCTGAAGAGCGGCATACTAAGCTGCTGCCAGCCCGCCCCCTTCGGGGGGAATTGAAATTCAATAAATGAAAAAAAAAAAAAAAATCCGACCCGTCAGTCGGCAAGACTCACCGGAGGAGAAACACCCCTCTGAAGATGTCCAGCGCATCTCTGGACGAAACGTTAGGAGCTGAAGAGTTTCATGGACCACGACCTTACATCCCGGAAGGTTTACCAGAAGATAGGAGTGTAATTCAAGTTTGTTTGTACTGGGGCTTGCCCATTCAACGGGCCGTACACCTGTCGCCGGGGGACAGAGTTAGTTGCGTAGCCTGTAGACAGCAGCCGACTGATGCGATTCACCAACGCACGTCATGCGAACCCTACGCGTCGGCGCCTCCTTGTCTGTGTGTGACGGGGGGCCGTGGCGGCTGACGCACTCGCCGTACAATTTGCCGGCTGTCACTGTGCGGCGCTCGCGGCATTTGCTTCCTACGTCAGTCTACGGTCGCATGACAGATCAAACACTGGACAATCCCGTTGATTATGTCTTCTCCTACAAAGAGCGCCAATGACTGTGAAAATTATTCGAAACGCAGAAATTTTGCAGGTGGGTAGCGTATTTCGTGAACTACACGACGCCCTCTAACATAGAAGACTTGCTGTTACAAATGCTTGTAACAAAAGTTCAACTTCAAACGGCCAAGTGCGCTGTTGTACAGCAGTTACTGTGATCAGGTTTTCAGCAGACTACGTTGCCATAATCAGATCTGTAAAGCACAGATCAACAGTTTCAAGCGCACTCAGATCAGATGTAAAAGAGAGTAATACGATTTAACATAAACATGGTCTATACCATGGAATATAACATACCTTTTGCAGTACATTTCGCTGAATCTTGACCAAGTGATTCTTATTTCATATCATGCCACAGAACAAAATTTCAAGGACATGAGAACAGTAATATGTTAGAAAATCAGGCATAAAATAACTATTACATAAAAAACTTATATGTTGCATTAATTATACAAGTTCTCGTTCGTACATTAGCAGAATGGAGACTGAGATTTTCGAGTAAACATCGCAGACGTTAGAACCAGCCACAAAGTTGCACTGTGGTAGTAGTTACACATAAAAATACGTCGTGTCCTGTAAAGTATAAAGACAAACCAACCATCTAACAATGTTACTGCCGACAGACAACAATAATTATAACAAAATTAGTTTAACGTCCTTCGCGTAAGCAGCATAACCATTGGACGATTGAACAGTGGAAAAACGTTGTGTGGAGTGACGAAACATGGTACACAATGTGGCGATCCTATGGCAGGGTGTGGGTATGGCGAATTCCTGGTGAACGTCATCTGCCAGGGTGTGTAGCGCCAACAGTAAAGTTCGGAGGCGGTGATGTTACGGTGTGGTCGTGTTTTTCATGGAGGGGGATGGCACCCTCGTTGTTTTGCGTAACACTATCACAGCACAGGCCTAAATTCATGATTTAAGCACCTTCGTGCTTCCCAATGTTGAAGAGCAATTCGGGGATGGCGATTGCATCTTTTCAACACGATCGAGCATTTGTTCATAATGCGAGGCCTGTGGCGGTTTGGTTGCACGACAATAACTTCCCGTTAATGGTCTGGGCTACACAGAATCCTGACCTGAATCCTATAGAACAACCTTGGAATGTTTCGGAATGCCGACTTTATGCCAGGCCTCAACGACCGAAATCGATACCTCTCCTCAGTGCAGCACTCCGTAAAGAATGGGCTGTCATTACCCAAGAAATCTTCCAGTACCTTATTGAATATGTGCTTGCGAGAGTGGAAGCCTTCACCAAGGCTGAGGGAGGGCCAACACCAGATTGAAATCCAGCATTGCCGATGGAGGACGCTACGAACTTCTAACTCATTTTCAGCCAGGTGTCCGGATACTGTTAATCACATAGTGTATGTTATATTCCATGGTACAGTCCATGTTTGTTAAATTGTATTACAGCCATTTATATCTGATCCGATTGTGCTTTAAACCGTTGATCTATGCGTTGCAGATCTGATGGATCTTTTCGCGGCTTATTGTTCGTATTCAGTAGTTTCAGCTTATACAGTAAGCCTGCAAATTGATTTATCGCGTTATGTGTCTCGCAATTTGCAAGTGTCCTAACTCTGCATTTTCACGTTCTATTTTTTTTAAGTTTATTCAATGCCAACTAGCTCTCCAGATGATGAAGAAATTGAAGAAATGTATGATGAGATAAAAGAAATTATTCAGATAGTGGAGGGAGACGAAAATTTAATAGTCATGGGTGACTGGAATTCGAGAGTAAGAAAAGGGAGAGAAGGAAACATAGTAGGTGAATATGGATTGGGGCTAAGAAATGAAATAGGAACCCGTCTGGTAGAGTTTTGCACAGAGCATAACTTAATCATAGCTAACACTTGGTTCAAGAATCATGAAAGAAGGTTGTATACATGGAAGAATCCTGGAGATACAGAAGGTGTCAGATAGATTATATAATGCTAAGACAGAGATTTAGGAACCAGGTATTAAATTGTAAGACATTTCCAGGGGCAGATGTGGACTCTGACCACAATCTATTGGTTATGAACTGTAGATTAAAACTGAAGAAACTGCAAAAAGGTGGGAATTTAAGGAGTTTGGACCTGGATAAACTGAAAGAACCAGAGGTTGTACAGAGTTTAAGGGAGAGCATAAGGGAACAATTGACAGGAATGGGGGAAAGAAGTACAGTAGAAGAAGAATGGGTAGCTCTGAGGGATGAAGTAGTGAAAGTAGCAGAGGATCAAGTAGGTAAAAAGACGAGGGCTAGTAGAACTCCTTGGGTAACAGAAGAAATATTGAACTTAATTGATGAAAGGAGAAATATAAAAATGCAGTAAATGAAGCAGGCAAAAACGAATACAGACGTCTCAAAAGTGAGATCGACAGGAAGTGCAAAATGGCTAAGCAGGGATGGCTAGAGGACAAATGTAAGGATGTAGAGGCTTATCTCACTAGGGGCAAGATAGATACTGCCTAGAGGAAAATTAAAGAGACCTTTGGAGAAAAGAGAACCACTTGTATGAACATCAAGAGCTCAGATGGAAACCCAGTTCTAAGCAAAGAAGGGAAAGCAGAAAGGTGGATGGAGTATATCGAGGGTCTATACAAGGGCGATGTACTTGAAGACAGTATTATGGAAATGGAAGAGGATGTAGATGAAGATGAAATGGGAGGTACGATACTGCGTGAAGAGTTTGACAGAACACTGAAAGACCTGAGTCGAAACAAGGCCCCGGGAGTAGACAACATTCCATTAGAACTACTGACGGCCGTGGGAAAGCCAGTCCTGACAAAACTCTACCATCTGGTGAACAAGATGTATGAGACACCGAAATACCCTCAGACTTCAAGAAGAATATAATAATTCCAATCCAAAAGAAAGCAGGTGTTGACAGATGTGAAAATTACCGAACTGTCAGTTTAATAAGTCACAGCTGCAAAATACTAACGCGAATTCTTTACAGACGAATGGAAAAACTGATGGAAGCCGACCTAGGGGAAGATCAGTTTGGATTCCGTAGAAATGTTGGAACACGTGAGGCAATACTGACCTTACGACTTATCTTAGAAGAAAGATTAAAGAAAGGCAAACCTACGTTTATAGCATTTGTAGACTTAGAGAAAACTTTTGACAATGTTGACCGGAATACTCTCTTTCAAATTCTAAAGGTGGCAGGGGTAAAATACAGGGAGCTAAAGGCTATTTACAATTTGTACAGATACCAGATGGCAGTTATAAGAGTCGAGGGGCATGAAAGGGAGGCAGTGGTTGGGAAGGGAGTGAGACAGGGTTGTAGCATCTCCCATATGTTATTCAATCTGTATATTGAGCAAGCAGTAAAGGAAACAAAAGAAAAATTCAGAGTAGATATTAAAATCCATGGAGAAGAAATAAAAACTTTGAGGTTCGCCGATGACATGACATTGTAATTCTGTCAGAGACAGCAAAGGACTTGGAAGAGCAGTTGAATGAAATGGACAGTGTCTTGAAAGGGGGATATAGGATGAACATCAACTAAAGCAAAACGAGGATAATGGAATGTAGTCGAATTAAGTCGGGTGATGCTGATGGAATTAGATTAGGAAATGAGACACTTAAAGTAGTAAAGGAATTTTGATATTTGGGGAGCAAAATAACTGATGATGGTCGAAGTAGAGAGGATATAAAATGTATACTGGCAATGGCAAGGAAAGCGTTTCTGAAGAAGAGAAATTTGTTAACATCGAGTATAGATTTAAGTGTCAGGAAGTCGTTTCTGAAAGTATTTGTATGGAGTGTAGCCATGTATGGAACTGAAACATGGAAGATAAATAGTTTGGGCAAGAAGAGAATAGAAGCTTTCGAAATGTGGTGCTACAGAAGAATGCTGAAGATTAGGTGGGTAGATCACATAACTAATGATGAAGTATTGAATAGAATTGGGGAGAAGATGAGTATGTGGCACAACTTGACAAAAAGAAGAGATCGGTTAGTAGGACATGTTCCGAGGCATCGAGTGATCACAAATTTAGCATTGGAGGGCAGCGTGGAGGGTAAAAATCGTAGAGGGAGACCAAGAGATGAATGCACTAAGCAGACTCAGAAGGATGTAGGTTGCAGTAGGTACTGGGAGATGAAGAAGCTTTCACAAGATAGGGTAGCATGGAGAGCTGCATCAAACCAGTCTCAGGACTGAAGACCACAACAACAACAACATTCAATATTTACTCTTGCCCACAAAGTGCTTCTATTCGTTGCTACACTTGAAGCAAGCAGTATAATGCCATAGGCAACATGAATTTCCGTGAACACGTATTCGCGCTTAGCTTTCCCATTGTATATGTCTGAAGTAACCTTGTAGCAAGCTCCCCGGATAGCGAAGCGCTTTAAAGCGCCGCTTCTGATCGAACAGTTCCACCCGATTAACGTCTGGGTTGGGGCGCTGGTCAACCTGGATGTGGTTATTAGGTGCTTTGCCACATCCCACTCCTTGAGTATTGGGGTGGTGCAGAAGTCCATCCTCAGTTACACGATTCGCAAACATTTCGATAACTTTCACTCACTTTGAGATGTATAACTACACGCAAACAGTTGGGGACACATATTCCTCTTCGGATACTAGTGCGATGCCCAGGAAGGGCATCCAGGCACTGCTCTTTTTTTTAAAAAAACCACTCCAAATCCCTAAATAACCATGCCGATGTGCGACAAAGGCACAACAAAACGATAAAATATCCCTCTAGGCCTGTTGGAAAAAGTTTTGGTGATAGTGAACCTATTTCACTGACGGTTCGTACGCTTCTGAATGGAAAATATATACCATTCAACTTCACGAATGTACAAACTTTTAAAAACTGCTCAATATCCTTTGGGGTGTTACTCTCCACAGTGCTGTTACTTCATTGTTTTTCTTTGTTGTATTGTCTATGTAAATTTCTATCTCTACCATTTTTTAAGATGTAGTTCTACCATCTATTTCACAATTCAGCTAACCTAAGCACTTTCTGAAACATACCTGAGGTACGGTATGTCATATTGGAGTCTTAGTGAAAAGTACCCATTTTTTTAATAACAAGCCTGCAGGAAAAGAGGCGTTAATATGAGTAAGCGTCTAACCAATGTGCTCGCAAAACGAGAGCGCGAGCGTAAATGAGGGTAAGAAGAACAGGAGTGCACGCTTGTAGCGTATAGTTTACGAAATGTTAGCTGAGTTCCGATGTTAGTAGTAACCACTGTCAAAGGGACAACCAGGTGTCAAAGGGGGCGAGGCGTCTAGATCAGGAGGCAATTAATTTCTCTAAGAATTTCTTTAAATGCGCTGCACGCAGTGTAGAAACGTATAAAGTTAGCTTGATGAAAGTCTTATAAAGATTTCGGAAACACGATTGTGACACGGTTAAAGTAGAAATGAAGTTCTGTAAGCAATTAAATTCCTTCATTATAGACCGAGGCCTTGTTAAAAATAGTGGTTCAAATGGCTCTGAGCACTATGGGACTCAACTGCTGAGGTCATCAGTCGCCCAGAACTTAAAACTACTTAAACCTAACTAACCTAAGATATCACGCACATCCAAGCCCGAAGCAAGATTCGAATCTGCGACCGTAGCGGTCGCGCGGTTCCAGACTGAAGCGCCTAGAACCGTTCGGCCGCCTTGTTAAAGTGCAGAACTGCAACCAGTCAATATTTACATTGTCTTATTATTGTAAAAAGAGAACCGACGGTATGACGTAAAATTTCAACGGAAAACTTGGTATGTTTTCTAATTGCAAGACTCAGCACTTATTTGTGAGTCGGTCTACACTCTCCCTGCTCACATTGTTATTATTTAAAGCCAGAAATTAAGCGATGATTTAAATTTACCATGCAGCATAACCAATAAAGTGAATTTGATTTACGGCAAAACTTATATATGGAGCCCCTGTTCATTCCTAAATCCAAAACAATTCGTCAGCGATGAAGACAGACTCAAAATACTGAAAACTGTACTTTAGTGACATTAATTTCGAGTATTCATTATTTTTTAGCACAATCACTGTGAGATAAATTGATTTCAAAGTCCCGGAAATTCAGTAGCGTAGGAGGCCACATTGTGGACGTAAATTTAAACAAATAGCAGCAAAAAACATAAACAATAACATACCTGTTCATCAAAATGGCTCTGAGCACTATGGGACTTAACATCTATGGTCATCAGTCCCCTAGAACTTAGAACTACTTAAACCTAACTAACCTAAGGACAGCACACAACACCCAGCCATCACGAGGCAGAGAAAATCCCTGACCCCGCCGGGAATCGAACCCGGGAACCCGGGCGTGGGAAGCGAAAACGCTACCGCACGACCACGAGATGCGGGCCCTGTTCATCAAGTTTCAAGTTTGCTTACTACGCTGTTAGCAGCTCTTGGCGCACCAGAAATAAGGCAGAGATTGCAGCAGGTAGTGGTGTGTCTCTTTTTTTATCAGTTCAAAATTGTAATTAATTACTGTGCAGAAAATTATGGCCTGATAATTTCAGACATTGTTTTAAGCTACTTAGTATGGTTATGACCTCATATAATTATAATAAATTTCTGGAAGTATTGAAATGGTTGTTACGGGAACAATATAAAAACATATTCTGAGCTTTGTTAATAACTGGAACACCAATGGGTATACAAATAACTTCAGGTTAATTCAGCAGAAACTGTGCTTAAGATATAAATAAAAAAAGATTAGTACATAATTTAGGGCCTGTGAGAGCTTCCTTTTAGATCTGTGTCAAATAACTGCGAAACTTCATTGTAGATGACCATCATCTGTTTATTTTTATGCTCAATACTATGCTTTGTTTCTGCTGATAATGGTCTGCTGATCGAAATCGGTAGGATTGAGTATAAAAATAAACAGCTGATACCCAGCTACAATATAATTTCGAAGCTCGGCTTTAGTTTAAGTTCATCATTAAAATCTTTTGGTTTTAGCGACGTTTACTTCAAGGCTGGATTCTAACGTTCCATCGACAATGGCTGGTGGTGCTGGTTTTCATCGATCTCATAATGAAGCTAATGTTTTCAAGCCAGTTTTTGATTAATTTTAGGTGATGTTCCGAGTGTCCTCATCATTTCATTATGGTCGAAAGTCTGATGTATTTTAGTATCCAGATGTGCACTTGGTGCACACGCCACGCAGCACGTAACTAATAACTCAGGATGCAGTAGCGTCCCGCCCTGAGAAGCAGAGCGACAAGCAGGCGGCTGCCTCAAGCACTGGAGTCACTGGCCTTGCTGAGTCGCTGTCGTCATCAGAGGCTGCACAAGGCCGCAGGCAGCTTGCTTCCGTCAGCACCCCCACACCCCTGCATCCTGGAGGGCGTTGCCACCACTTTACTGATGATGTTTCCCAAAACAGTATTCAATCAGAATCCTGACAACACCCCAGGCCCTCATCGCAGACTTGTCACTGTAGAGGTTATCCACTCCAGGCTCTACGATGTGTATTAAGATATCACGGAGTAACTTCCACGATGCTGTTGGAGGCTATAAACGGAAAAAACTTTATTGGAAGCTAGAGTTTAATACATCCAGCAAATAATAAGGAATTACGGCTGTAGCTGTTACTTTGAGACGAAGGTGTTAGCATAGGAAAAAAATTCGTTACCAGTTGCATAAAAACTGTCGGAAGCCTCAGGACCACAATTATTGTATGATAGTAAACATGGCTAACGAAAATCCCAAGAAGAAGAAATGTCGTAAATAATACACAAATGATTAACTTGATAATGGAAGGGTTTTCTTTGGGGGAAGAGTGAAAGTTGGTGAGAGGGAGGTGAATGAGGAAGGTGAGTGTACGTTTCGTTAAAATAGTGTCGCGGATATGAGTATAAATGCATAAGATTGCTTAAGATGAATCTGTAGGAAAGCAACCTAACGTCATCCAGGGCGCTGGGAAGCAGGAGAGGCTGCGTTTTTGTAGCAAGGCAATCTGGAGCTTCGTGACCAGCTACGCGAGAATGTTCTGGAAGGACGCAGGAGACGGGAGACGCGCGTGATCGCGGGGAATTGCATCAGACGAGCCTATATAAGCAGGGCCGCTGGTGTTGCTAGGAGATTCATTTGACAGTTGCCTCAGACGCTGGACCTGAGTTACTCTGGCCTCCGGACGGGACTTAGTTTCTCGTGGCACTTAGCTGCACAGTGTATATGCAGGATTGCACAACTTACATTCAATGGGTTGGTGCCTCTTAGGGTTCGACGGTGGTCTTATCCTACATCGTGTTTCGTTTCAGTTATTTTCTCAGAAGTACACATCCTTTATCCCACCGAGTTCCCGCATCTGCAAAGAATTTCCAGCACATTTTCCAGCACCAGTACTTCGAGTTGGACCAACCACCTCATTACTGGACTTAGCGTCTAGCTCCCATCCTGATCCGCTAGCAGGAAACTACAGACGCGACAATAGGGAAACAGGTTATCGAAATGTATTAGGTGCGAACAGAGAAAACATTAGCAGACGGTAAGTATAGATACAGAACAACATCAGAGTAAACGATGGACAGATATCTTCAAACCGTGAAATGAAAAATTCCTTCTTGAACTTTGAAGCAGGAGAAAAATGTGACTGCTGTATGTACAGGAAACGTGCAGAGACGAAACTCAACGGAGCACATAAGGTTAAAAAACGGTTCAAATGGCTCCGAGCACTATGAGACTTAACATCTGAGGTCATCATTCCCCTAGAACCTAGAACTACTTATGCCTAACTAATCTAAGGACATCGCACACATCCATGCCCGAGGCAGGATTCGAACCTTCAACCGTAGGGGTCACGCGGTTCCAGACTGAAGCGCCTAGAACCGCTCCGCCACAGCAGCCGAGCACATAAGGTACATGGTCTGGGTCAAGTAAGTAAATGATACAAAAGACAATGCATCGTTTCTGTTTGTTCTCGAAACTCGCATCATATTCACTCAAGTTGTGCAAAGTAAATGAATAATTTAAGCAAATAAATAAAAACACATAATAAAACCACAAATGTCACAATTGTGATATCTGAAGCTAAAATGTAGACTTTTAGCCATATATAATTATTTAAGTTTCATGTCGGACGACCGCTACAATGCTTATTTTACTGCTGAAGATACGCTTGTCGGCAGCTCGTGCAAAGTAAGAAGATAAGCAGCTTATTTAAACCATGTGACAGGTTGCTGGTTACCTGTAATCAACAGCCGTGGATGTTAGTGTCTAATGGCTGATATTTAATCTATGCATTTCCACCGAAAGATGAATTAACTTGAAGGAAAACCAGTTGCACCCTCAGAACGGCTACGAACGAACGGCTCGTAATTAAAGTCAAGTGCAGCTACTTTAATTTGAGGGCACTGTCAAACACTCGACAAAAAATCACAGGGATTTCGTTGGTGAGCTTGATGTTTCTAGTGTTGAGAAAGTTGTTTAAATCAATTATTTTTTCAGTCTTAAGCATACCGCAATTCAAGAGAGTAATACACCAGACATATTTCACTTTTATTCACGAAGCATCAAAATATAACGTACATAATTCATTTCTGAATTTTGATTCTTATAGATTAAAAACATTTATTCTAATGAATATGGTAAACAATACTTTCCGATAATTATTCCTCGTTTTTAGAAGTTTTGAAGACAGTCAGTGTTTACCCCATTGCCAGCTTTTATAAAAGTGAGGAAAAGTGCAAAGAAGTTAAATACAGCAAAAGGAACCTTTTTGGACTACAGCCTCTCCTAGCAACGAGTGGGGAACTTTAACAACTTACTACTGTCTTAAACGGAGTAATAATTGCTGCAAGTAAACTGCACACCGCATTCATTAGAAAAAATGGTTTTGATGCATAAGAATCAAAATATAGGAGCCTATTATATTTGCAGAAGCACCACTGACGATGCTGTGCGCGCAAGAGGTAAATCCTTCTGATGTAATACGCTCTTAAATTGCAGGACGCTTAAGAGAGAAAATATATATATAAATGTTACAATATAAAGTAGTTATCCAAACTAACTTATTATAACTATTATTCACTTTTGTAAAGCGCGGGAATTTTCAGAGTTTTGTTTTAGCTCTTCTTTGTACCCATTTACTTTCATTCTCCCAGGAAGGGTCCTTTACGTTCGTCAGTCCAAGATGTATTCATTGTAAATGTCTGTTGCACACTTTTTGACATATTTGGAAATGTAGCTTTCGGCTTTGCTATGATGATTTGAAAATGGATTTCGGCCTGAAGCCAGTCATGTAATGACTAAAAAGGAAAAATTTGTAACTTGGTCTTGTTTTTCGTTCTACAAGATGTTCTGGTCTTTTAGGGTTTTCTCTGCCAGGCCAAGTGTCCAGGACCGAATTTTCTAACTAAATATTCTCCTGCTTTGTATATCAAACTGAGTTGTTCCTGCCTCTTCCAGATCTTCTTTTATTGCAGCGATCAACTTTATCGTTATCACTACTGCTTTACCATGAATTTCGCGGAGTTCTAGATCCTTTCTCCTGATGTAGTGGCTCCTAGTTCTTTTAATAAGCTTGTAGAGAGTTGTCTTATTCCCATATATCTTGGTATACTTTCAATTTATTTTATTTAATCTCAGTTTGTACGCTGTTCTTCAGAATAATTTGGACTTACAATTATCCTAATTACTTTTCGTTCTCTGCTTTTGGATTTCTCCAATGTCTGTCTTTTCGTTTAAAATGGGTTTCTCAAATGGCTCAGATTGCTCTGAGCACTATGGGACTTAACTTCTGAGGTCATCAGTCCCCTAGAAATTAGAACTACCTAAACCTAACAAACCTAAGGGCATCACACACATCCACGCCAGAGGCAGGATTCGAATCTGCGACCGTAGCGATCGCGCGGTTCCAGACTGTACGCGCCTAGAACCGCTCGGCCAACCCGGCCGTCAAAATGGGTTTCTCAGCTGCATAAACACGCCCAGGCCTGATTACTACGTTGTAGTGTTTCAGTAAGATGCACTCTTCTTGTCCTGAAGATTGTTTCCATTTTGTGACAACGAATTTCGTAGCTGTATTTTTCGCACGTGTCTCCTTAACGGTTCCTGAACGCAGAAACTCTCTCGATTTTCTCAAATTTTATGTTTCGAATTTTCGTTGCCACTTTGTTGTTGAATATGTAATTTGTTGTTTCAAATGATATTTGGAGTTCTATTGTTTTGTTCTTTCTTTCAGGATTTCTATTGTTTCTTTGCTGTTTGAATGTCCTGAATTACACTACTGGCCATTAAAATTGCTACACCAAGAAGAAATGCAGATAATACATGGGTATTCATTGGACAAATATATTATACTAGAACTGACATGTGATTATATTTTCACGCAATCTGGGTGCATAGATCCTGAGAAATCAGTACCTGTGGCCGTAATAATTGCCTTGATACGCCTGGGCATTGAGTCAAACAGATCTTGGATGGCGTGTACAGGTACAGCTGCCCATGCAGCTTCAACACGATACCACAGTTCATCAAGAGTAGTGACTGGCCTAAGGTGACGAGCCAGTTGCTCGGCCACCATTTACCAGATGTTTTCAGTTGGTGAGCGATATGGAGAATGTGCTGGCCAGCGCAGCAGTCGAACATTTTCTGTATCCAGAAAGGCCCGTACAGGACCTGCAACATGCGATTGTGCATTATCATGCTGAAATGTAGGGTTTCGCAGGGATCAAATGAAGGGTAGAGCCACGGGTCGTAACACATCTGAAATGTAACGTCCACTGTTCAAAGTGCCGTCAATGCGAACAAGAGGTGACCGAGAGTGTAACCACTGGCACCCCATACCATCACGCCGGCTGATACGCCAGTACGGCGATGACGAATACACGCTTCCAATGTGCGTTCACCGCGATGTCGCCAAACACGGACGCGACCATCATGATGCTGTAAACAGAACCTTTATTCATCCGAAGAATTGACGTTTTGCCATTCGTGCACCCAGATTCATTGTTGAGTACACCATCGCATGCGCTCCTGTCTGTGGTGCAGCGTCAAGGGTAACCGCAGCCATGGTCTCCGAGCTGATAGTGCATGCTGCTGAAAACTGTTCTTGCGGAATGGTTGTCGTCTTGCAAACATCACCATCTGTTGAGTAAGGGATCGAGACGTGGCTGCACAATCCGTTACAGCCATGCGGATACGATACCTGTCATCTCGACTGGTAGTGATAAAAGGCCGTTTGGATCCAGCACGGCGTTCCGTATTACCTTCCTGAACCCACCGATTCCATATTCTGCTAACAGTCATTGGATCTCGACCAACGCGAATAGCAATGTCGCGATACGATAAACCGCAATCGCTATAGGCTACAATCCGACCTTTATCAAAGTCGGAAACGTGATGGTACGCATTTCTCCTCCTTACATGAGGCATCACAACAACGTTTCACCAGGCAACGCCGGTCAACTACTGGTTGTGTATGAGAAATCGGTTGGAAACTTTCCTCATGTCGGCACGTTGTAGGTGTCACCAAGCTTGTGTGAATGCTCTGAAAAGCTAATCATTTTCATACCACCGCATCTTCTTCCTGTCGGTTAAATTGCACGTCTGTAGCACGTCATCTTCTTGGTGTAGCAATTTTAATGGCCAGTAGTGTATAATCGCTAGGTCGTCTATAAAAGCTAAGCAGTCTACCCTAATAGAGGTTCTTTTTAATTTGATTGGTTCGTTAATTTTAAGTTCTGATTTTAGTATTCGCCAGCTTCGATTACTTTTTCTAACTTCAAAATTTTACGAAATTTCTCCCCTGAGTTTTACTGTAGATTTTTTACCATTTAGTGTTTCATTAATAATTGCAGTAGTTCAGGATTCCAATATACGAAACTGTTTCACTGTAAATTTTTTGATGTATGAGAGCTAAAATATGTCCTGAACATGATGTATTTGGTCTGAAACGTGGTTGATACTCGCCTGTTTTGTACTCGGGTTGTTCTTTGAATTTCTGCAGGAAACACTGATAATTTTGTGTGGGACAAGAATAAGAAGACTCCCTCTACAATTATTAACGCATGTTCTATCTGCCCTTCCATTTAGTGGATGTATCAATGTTGTTCTCCAGTCATCCGCGATTTCCTCAGTTAGTCAAATGTCCTGCATGATCAAAGCAATTTCTTTTAAAGTTTTGGACAAGCTAATTTCGGAGTTCTCCAACAATTCGACGTTCACCAAATCCTTTGTTATGTTGTAACCTTTTAGTTTGTCTAGCAGATTCTTCTTTATTTCGTGCTTCTGAATCTGATAATTATCTGAGGAATTTCTGGTGTAAGTCTTTCTGTGGTAGAAGTTTTTAATGTGATTTGTTAAGTTCTGTTATTTATTTAGTTGATAATGGCCAATTTTTCTTCTTCCTTCTATAAACAGAGATTTGTGGCCTGTGCCCGTTTAGCTTTGCTGTTAAGTCTATAAAAATTCCTGTTGTTATATACACCGGTGTACAAAACTTTAGGATGAACGTAAATTTCGTAAGATGTGTATGTAATTGACAAATACATACCTCTATGAAACTTGGATCTTACATAGGAAGAACTACCACAGTATAATACAGAATTTAACTGAAGTCAATATGAAGTGAGACGAATAGAAATGGCACATATATTGAGAGGCAATAATTACACCGAAGCTACCGCAGTTGACGACGGTGCGTGGATAAGACGGGACATGGTTCTTAATAGGATATGTGGCCACCTGCAGCATGATCCCCCGCTGGTCGAAAGAATGGTAAGTACTTTTAGTGGTAGGGTCTTCCATTCCTGCAACAGTGTGGATGACAACTGCTGGATGGTCTTTAATGCGTTTGCAGAAGCTACAACAGGTCTCCGTAACGCGTACCACACGTGCTCGATGGGATTTAATTCGGGGAAACGGACAGGCCAGTCAGTTCCCCACATATCCTCAGTTCTCCATAAAAAAGGAGTCACGGCCAAATGTACTCTTGAAAAGACCCACATGGGAAAGAGGAACAGTGTCATAATAATGCAGACCGGTGGGTGTACCGAGTTCAAACATTTGGAGATCAGTAAGCCGATGACGCATTCTGCCTTCCCACACCATGTCCAAATCCACTAACTAGCCTGCAGAAATTGTTCGCCACACTGTGTAACGACACAAGTATGCACCACACATTGTAGGAATTGATCCACTTCATTTCGCAGAAGTTATTTCGTTATTCTCTGTCATAACATAAAAAATACAATCAGTAGCATAGCAGTTGTACAAACCTGTATAAAAGTAAGCAGTGAGATTATTGAGCTCTGACGGCGCATATGCCGTCTAACGGTAGCAGGCTAAAGTAAGGCAGCTCGCCACTGTAAGGTGCTGCCACCAGCGTGCGATGTTGCAACCAATAATCTGTGTTTTAAATGTGTAGATGTAAATACTACGGCAACTGGTTATGGATATAAACCGAAACTCGTCTTGGCATAAATAAAACAACTATAAAGGTCAGTGGGGTATGACCCTTGCAGATGCAGAATGACGAAGCGTGGAGCACGATACTGAGGGTCCATCAGGCGCTGTGAGTGCTAATCAGGTAGCAATCGCGAATTATACTTTTATTAGCTTTAGTTTACAATTAAAGTGTCTTCTCCGCGGCAGCAGAGGGGAGGGCTGCAAATGTAGAACGCAGTGTAGATGTCGCTGACGCCCAACAGCTCGACGGCACTTTTGACGGCGTACTTCAGCTGGCACCAGAGGTCAACAATCTAGCGCAACTACAGTGGACGCATATTCACAGTTCGACCTCTGGAAGTCATGAAGATGGTCTCGAGCGTAATAGAAATGTTGGTGACTTCCCATCAGAAGAACATTTATACTCATTGAAGAGACATTACGAAAATTTAATGAAGCATTAGACATCCTATCAAAACTACGCACCTTAGCTGATGGAGCCATGATGATATCCCCCCTCTCACTGATGGCCAGGCTGGATAGCCTTTGACTTTGTGTACTTCAAAAATGGTTCAAATGGTTCTGAGCACTATGGGACTTAACATCTCAGGTCATCAGTCCCCTAGAATTTAGAACTACTAAAACCTAACTAACCTAAGGACATCACACACATCCATGCCCGAGGCAGGATTCGAATCTGCGACCGTAGCGGTCGTGCGTTTCCAAACTGAAGCGCCTAGAACCGCTCGGCCACAACGGCCGGCAAACTTTGTGTACTCAAAGTGAACAGTGTCTATAGTATGAAGGCAGAACTCGAAGATTTCCTCACACATTTTAAGATCGACATTCTGTTCCTGACAGTAATGCATCTCCACACCCCTCCAGCCGCCGCCCCCCCCCCCCCCCACAACCACCCACAAACTGGTGTTCAGAGCAGGTGGAGGGTGCGACACGGTCATATATATCAAGCGATCGACCACATACATTCCTCTTACACTGCCAGAATTTAAATCTCTGGAAGTAACTGTAGTTAACGTCTCCAAACGTTGTGGCAGCATTTCATTGGTCGCAGCCTATCTTTGACCTCAGAGGCCGTTCATCGAGGATGGTGTTCTGCTGCTATTTGCTCGACACGAGAGAATTCTGCTTTGCTAGGATCTCGACGCCAAGAACTTCGAGTGGAAATCACAGCATACGAACTCACGAGAGAATCAGCAGAAAGCCTTGGAAGAGCGGGAGGTTGTCGTCATAAGCAGTTCTATAATGGGTGTGTTAGCACACTTTTGATATCAAACTGATATGCAAATTAATTAAATTGAACAATTAATCACCCTCGCCTCCGCCCACCCCCGCACCCGACCGCGTACACCCCCGCCCCAGTTGACATCACGTGTTTACCCAGCTGCACGTGTGTCCCTCCTCCTCATCCCCCCTCAGCCCTCAGCAACCCCCCCCCCCCCCCCCCGCCTTCCGCACTGACCTCAACCTACCATATTAACATATTAACGCATACTTTGAATTTTGGCGGGAATTTCTTTGTCCCAGCGCTGTGCTGACATTCCTCCCCACCCCACTCCCCCACACCCAGGAATTGGCGAGACATTAAAAATTGGCAGTACCCTTTCCAGGACATGAACCCTGATCCTCCTGGACTGAAAGCCCAAGTGCACCCCCCTAAAACTATAAAGGCACCAGAGGTGATTAGAATTTACGGGAAATTAAAAATAGCGGTGCCCTTTCTGGGAATCGAACCCTGGCGCTCCTGGATGGAAAGCCCAAGTCCACCACCTAATACCGTAATACATGGAAACTGTCTAGATGCGAGAGAGGAAGGTCCGGTTAGTGTACTTCATTTATTTTGGTCGGGAAAGTGACACAAAGATCGATTTTGATTATAAAATTAATCACAAAGATCTGTCCTTATTACAGAACTATATGCATAGCGCTGCACAATGACGGCATTAAGTCGCAATACAGTGCAAAAGCTGATGATAATATACAACTGCTGTTTTCCTGCTGGGAGAAAATTTCCTAATACCACTCTAAACTGACGCAAATATCGATCCTAATTACGTAATATATTACAAAGAATGGGTCTAATTACAAAACTATGTGCATAGCGCAACACAATGATGAAAAAAAAGCGCAATTCGCCGCAAAAAACTGACGATACCATACAACTGGTGTTATCCTTCTGGGGAAAAAATTGGCAATCCCACTCGAAACCAGCGACAGAAACACTCAAACTCTGCCCTACACCTACAAGCTTGCGGAAAAAAGGCTGCGCTGTAATGTGCTATCTTTAACCGTTTTGGTGGGAAATATATTCAACTGAGGAGGTTCTGGTGTTGGACAAAGAGGACTTTAAAAGTGTATAGTTTTCACGTTCGACTGCAGTCACATCTCATTACTTTGTGACGTCTAAGGAAGTGTACTGCCAGCGTACACAATTGATGAGCAGAGACATATCAATGTGCGTAAAATCAGGAAAAAAAAATTCAACTACTTTGAACCAAAAAATTCGGTTCATTACAGAATGTCCTCGTTATTCCGAAATTAAATTGATCATTAGAGTCACGCTGCATGGCGAGCAATTTTTTTTTTTTCTATAGTCGGATTACACTCACCAGGTAGATCAAATGGGAATCCATGGAGGGAACACGATGTTCTTTTCAAGGAACACTATTGAGAAATGACATCTGAAGCTGACCATAGAGACCATAGAGGGATTATACAGCCCACAACACACATTTTGCTTAAGGGTAATGCTATTAAAAACCCGATCGTAACGACTACATAACCGTCAACCTGCCACTGATAGTGTAACGCTTTATGGTAGAAACGCTGTCTGCGGTTTGAAATCAGGTCTACCCATTCAACTACTTACTTGCTTTGGATTCTGTAGAGAGATCTTTCAGTGGTCACAGCCACTGGTGAATCATATTCGTGGCACTCTCATATATCGAAACGATTCCTCTTTTTCGAACCTATCTGCTAAGGTTCCCATACAGCAGAAACTCCAGCGTTGTTTTTTAGACAGTCCCACTGCATTTTGTAACTGCACCTAAGTCTGTGTCCCCACCACCCATGCAGCTTAGTCTATGTGATCGTCCCAACTTAAGTCTGACCTGTACGGAACTTTGAGAGCGCTATATCTAAGACCTTCTGCATCCTGTAGACAAACAGGACGAGCTGCGTTAATGCGACATGAGCGAGTGTTGACCGCTCAGTACAAATGGGACCATGATGACATATCTCCGCCAACCGTGTACATTGTGTAAGACCAGCGCCAAACGAAGCTTTGCCGCGCGGGATTAGCCGAGCGGTCTGGGGCGCTGTAGTCATGGACTATGCGGCGGAGGTTCGAGTCCTCCCTCGGACATGGGTGTGTGTGTTTGTCCTTTGGCTAATTTAGGTTAAGTAGTGTGTAAGCTTAGGGACTGATGACCTTAGCAGTTAAGTCCTATAAGGATTCACACACATCTCATCAAAACGAAGCTTTCCTCTGCAGCACAAGGTAGTAGGTGATATAGTACAACCAGTTATGATGGTGTTTCTTGTTGTGAAAATTGGGAAGACTACACATCCTATATAGCATGGAGGAAGGACGAAGATTTTGCGACACATCTCCAAACTACATACAGGTAGTCTGAAGCAGATCTGTGTCTGTCAGGGTGCATTCATGTCTATCACCCAAACATGTGAGGCGATTCTATAAAATATACATGCATTGATTCACTGGATCAGGTGGTTCGTGATCGAATTCGCTTCCTCAGACCGGTGAAAAGTTTCGTCACCTGTACTGTAGGATGACTGTATCCAACAGACTATTAGTCACACGAGAGGTTTCCTGTATTATTCCTGTTGTGTACATAGTTCCGCGTAGTCAGCGCGTACGCAACTTTCCCACTAGAGCGCGCCCCGCTAAGCACAACAGCGCAGGCGCAGCGCTCGTCCGTCTCCGCACTACGAGATGGAGCTGCCATAAAGACGGACCAATTTCTGCTTCCGCCGATCCGCGTATTAATATGTAACGCAGCCAATAAGATTGCCGCCAAAGTAGAACCTTTTCTTCTCGCGGGTCACACTCGCGCAGTGATACATGAGCGCGCGAGGTATTATAACGAGTGTACAGACCTCCGATTAGCCAGTCTGCATTAGTCTGCACCAGTCTGCATTAGTCTGTACCAGTCTATAGTCAAGTTTCAGTCTGCACCTAATAAGATTATCATATTCCTGTACATAGCCATGAAGAGAAATGTATAGACACTTTGTCAAGTATCAGAGATATGTGAGAATAAGATTAACGTACCAAGACCAAAGGAACTTCAGATTGTCAATTGTAAATAGCATCCAGGACCAAGTTAAGTTATTTTTATGCTTGTTATTATTTTAATAAATGTGTGTGAAAATTAATCAAGTTCTGTTTAAAGTTGGTCTCCGTCAATCTGCTACTCTAAGCGTGCAAGTGGCATTTCTATCGTCTGACCTAACGGCAGAAGGTAAACACGCCAAGATAAGACCACGAGACATATTGCTGACACTCGCCTACTTCGTTACAAGGACAAGTCAAATAATCTGATGGTGTGTGTACCGAAGGTCTTACAGTACGCACACCACAGTACATAAGCAGTTTAATATATTGTTTTTTTTTTGTTGTAACACATCCAATCAGTGTACAGAGCCATACACTTTGTTTATTCTACCATGACTTAGAGACCCGTGTCAGCTGCTGCTAAACTGACATTAATACGCTTCAATCCTTGGCTCTCACAGAAAACTGAACATGACATGGAATGAACTGTACAGCTGCCACAACACAGGCTGGTAGAAATAAAACATTGACGCGATGCTTCTCATTGACAAAAATGTGGAAGACATAGCAACATATGGAAACTGGAAGTGTCTGCGGTATTGTAGAGCGCTTCCAACAACTATTCGAAGGCGATTACCTGTACAGTTAATCATATCTTCTCATTCGAAGGGTAGCGGATATCTTGATGCTCCATTGCGAAAAGCATTGTTCCTTCATTTTGCAGTCGTGTACATGTTTAGTGTTCCAGTGTTGACCATCGCCGGAAGGTGCTGTTCACAACACTCGTGAGGTAGCACAAATAAAAAGAGTTACTGTAGTCTTATTGGTGAAAAAAATAAATAAAAATAAATCATGTATAGGGTATCGCAGCATTTGTTAAGTAGGAAGAGTCTATAGCAATGAGGTACGCTTCCAAAGAAGTGTATCAAGGTGATGACCTCTACATTTGATCCCATGCTCCATAATGACAAGAGTAGTATCCAGTGTTCCGTCAAGGTTCCCTCCATCTCAACGGAATGGTGTTAGTCAGTCATTATGCGGTAATCTATACCCAGTGGACGGTCGGCATTGGAAAGACGCCATTGATATGGAGCGATGTACTGTAATACACACCACACTTGATAGCGAGATCAATATTAGCAATTTACCCAGAACCCATAGAGAGCAATATCCACCACACTCTGCAACCTGTTTAGAAACGGAGTGAGCTGAGTTAATGCTATAGGACCGTGTTTTGACCACTCAGTGGAAGTGGGAACATGTTTTCGTAGCTCAACCACCCATGTACGATGTGTAAGTTCAGCATCAAATGAAACCTACCTGCAACACCTCGATAGTACAGACAGTTACGGTGGTGTTTCTTGCTGGGAAAATTAGGAAGACTAAACATCGAAGCACATCAGCGTCCCTCAGGATCCATTCATGTCTATCACCCGAACATACTATCGTCGTTATTCTTCACCATCCAGAGAAATATTACGAACTATCTGAGTGCTGGCATCGAGCGCATGTACTGTATTGATCCATTGCACAGACCAGTTTAAAGTTGCATCGCCTATACTGTAGGAGGATGACCATATGCCACAAACTTTAGTTGCTCCCTGTGACCCTGTGTCGTTAGAAACATTACTTTTTCTGCTGTAACTCGCTTTGTGCACTGCGATACATTTCGTTTTTCTGCCACGACTTCGAGGTCTGTAGCAGGTTCTAAACTGACATAAACACGTTCTGATCCATTGCTTCTCGCAGAAAACTAGATGTTGCACGGTGTAAATCATGTTGCTACTGCTGCTACCATAACACACCACACACACTGGAGGATTTTAAATAAAAGACAGTTACAACATAAGGAAACTGGAAGAGTTCGATGACACTGTGGAGAGTTTCCAAACGACCACTACATTTAAACTCATCTGTCACAGTGACGAAATAGCTGATGGCTCTAAGTTCTGTTTCCACTGATTCCTCATCTTGCAATCATGTACACAATCACTGTTTCGGTGCTAACCCCCCCCCCCCCCCCCCCAGAAGGTGTTGCCCCTCCACCAAAACTCTTTCTCCATCGCAAAGAAGCGATGCCAGTCAATTATTATGTGGTAACCAACACCGTACCAGTGGATGGATTGGTGTGGAAAAGACACCGTCGATGTACTGTAATAATAAGCATCACATTTGATATTGCGAACAATTTTAGCAATTTTACAGTAAGTTCAACACCAACCAATAGTTCGACAGCATGTTTCCCAATTTCCGTATTATCGCTAAACCGTCCCTTCTCTGCTTTACAAGTACCATTGCGAATGTAGATAGATGCCTGTGTAGTACGTCCATTCATTGTTAATTCTCGAACATATACATCATCAAAGTATACCAGACAGCGCTCTACATATTTCTAGCACCCCGAGTATAGAGCATAACTTACGATCTATCTATATGCGGATCGGAGTCACAGAGCATTCTCGCAGTCTTAGGATAAAATTAGAGACTCAAAGACCCCCTCGCATTGTCTTTAACCAACCAACCATGCATTACCAGTACTGATTTAATCTGAAGCTGACCAGAAGTAGACCGATACATTCCTCGTCTCTTGAATCAATGGAGCTTGCTGAGTCCTTGTCCATCCAAGAGCACGAGATTTCTTCAGATGCGCCCATGTTGAGCACCCCTTATCAGTGTATAGTAGTAGATTTGAAAGTGCTGTGATATAACAGAATACAGTTAAGAAGAGCAAAAGACAGGTGGTTTTTATGCATGATGGAGCTACACATCGATCGAGTTCGAAGCATTTTACATAAATCAACTACGTTATCAATTTTAAAGAATTGTTCTAGTGTCTGGGATCAGTACCAGGAGAGTGTTGGTAAGAGGAAACATACAGGGTGTTTCAAAAATGACCGGTATATTTGAAACGGCAATAAAAACTAAACGAGCAGCGGTAGAAATACACCGTTTGTTGCAATACGCTTGGGACAACAGTACATTTTCAGGCAGACAAACTTTCGAAATTACAGTAGTTACAGTTTTCAACAACAGATGGCGCTGCGGTCTGGGAAACTCTATAGTACGATATTTTCCATATACCCACCATGCGTAGCAATAATATGGCGTAGTCTCTGAATGAAATTACCCGAAACCTTTGACAACGTGTCTGGCGGAATGGCTTCACATGCAGATGAGATGTACTGCTTCAGCTGTTCAATTGTTTCTGGATTCTGGCGGTACACCTGGTCTTTCAAGTGTCCCCACAGAAAGAAGTCACAGGGGTTCATGTTTGGCGAATAGGGAGGCCAATCCACGCCGCCTCCTGTATGTTTCGGATAGCCCAAAGCAATCACACGATCATCGAAATATTCATTCAGGAAATTAAAGACGTCGGTCGTGCGATGTGGCCGGGCACCATCTTGCATAAACCACGAGGTGTTCGCAGTATCGTCTAAGGCAGTTTGTACCGCCACAAATTCACGAAGAATGTCCAGATAGCGTGATGCAGTAATCGTTTCGGATCTGAAAACTGGGCCAATGATTCCTTTGGAAGAAATGGCGGCCCAGACCAGTACTTTTTGAGGATGCAGGGACGATGGGACTGCAACATGGGGCTTTTCGGTTCCCCATATGCGCCAGTTCGGTTTATTGACGAAGCCGTCCAGGTAAAAATAAGCTTCGTCAGTAAACCAAATGCTGCCCACATGCATATCGCCGTCATCAATCCTGTGCACTATACCGTTAGCGAATGTCTCTCGTGCAGCAATGGTAGCGGCGCTGAGGGGTTGCCGCGTATGAATTTTGTATGGATAGAGGTGTAAACTCTGGCGCATGAGACGATACGTGGACGTTGGCGTCATTTGGACCGCAGCTGCAACACGGCGAACGGAAACCCGAGGCCGCTGTTGGATCACCTGCTGCACTAGCTGCGCGTTGCCCTCTGTGGTTGCCGTACGCGGTCGCCCTACCTTTCCAGCACGTTCACCGTCACGTTCCCAGTCCGTTGAAATTTTTCAAACAGATCCTTTATTGTATCGCTTTTCGGTCCTTTGGTTACATTAAACCTCCGTTGAAAACTTCGTCTTGATGCAACAATACTGTGTTCGAGGCGGTGGAATTAAAACACCAGAAAAATCCTCTGTTCTAAGGAATAAACCATGTTGTCTACAGCACACTTGCACGTTGTGAACAGCACACGCTTACAGCAGAAAGACGACGTACAGAATGGCGCACCCACAGACCGCGTTGTCTTCTATATTTTTCACATCACTTGCAGCGCCATCTGTTGTTGAAAATTGTAACTACTGTAATTTCGAAAGTTTGTCCGCCTGAAAATGTACTGTTGTCCCAAGCATATTGCAACAAACGGTGTATTTCTATCGCTGCGCGTTTAGTTTTCATTGCCGTTTCAAATATACCGGTCATTTTTGAAACACCCTGTAAACACATACACTCCTAAGGCTAAACGTTTCTGCACTTAAAACGTGCAATAATGTTAGATCGCTCCAGTTTCTGACCTATCAGTCTTGTGGAATGCAATTCTGTTATTATTCAAATGTAAGAAATATACTTCCAGCGTATGACATACATCCTTCCTGCAGATCCAACAGGCGATTTCCGTATGAGGTCGTGGCTCTCCCATGGTCACGGTTCTGAGTGATGCCGGCGCCACATTTTGTTCTGAAAGCACTGCGGGAGGGGCTTTCAGTTTCACGAACAGCTGACTTTTCAAGTATCCATCTGGAGCGTCCTGCAGATGGGCGTGGCTATGTGAATTCGTTTCCCTTTTGTGTTGTCTAGGACCGCCGCCTGAAGACATGGCGCATAGCGCAAGTGCCGTGGAGGGCCTGCATCTGTACGAGGGTCGGACACAAGCACTGGGGGAGGGGCCAGTGCATTGGGGCTCTGTCGCTATATTTTAGTGGGACCATTCTCCAGAATTTCGTTGTTGTTCCAAAGGGCTCCTGCCATATTGAAAAATGCTTTTAACAGGGCGAGAAAGAGTTGTTGACGTTAAGTAAGAGTGTTTTCCATCACAGAATGAGTGGCCTATTGGAGGCATTGGGAACCGTCCTAGTCTGTGTCAGGTACGCCCCCTAACCATTAGGGGCGACTGTGTAATTATACAGTACTTTAGAAGAACACGATGCAGTCGTGACATCTTTTCTTTTATCTCCTATTGTTTTACCTGCTGTTGTGTCGGTGAAGGACCATCGATTCAAGGTGGACAGTGGCCAGCATGTGCCATGAGACTGCTGGCGGAGTAGCTCCCTTCCTCCGTCCATCCACCCTACAGGTGGAGTGAAGAGAGAGGGCTTCGAATTTCGGCAGTTTGTGACTGAACATTGAGGAGAACGCACATTCAACTACCACCCCCTTTGCAGTCTTTTAGGACGACGATTTTCCCCAGTACATGTGCTGCATTATGACCCGTTCATTATGTGTGCTGGTTTTTTCAAGACAATTTCGATGTCTAACTAGAATTGTGACGTATTTTTTTCCATCAGCTGTGACAGCGTGTATTGGCTTTGATTACCTGGGCTGTAGGGTAATTTTTAGTAGGCGTCTGTAGAGAACTCTGACGTCAAACAACGATAGATACTGTATGCTTGCAGCTAATGCACTTTTTAAACTCCTCTCTGTCCAACACCCGCATCTCGTCAGTTGAACGTATTTTTCACCAAAAAGAATAAAGATAGTACCTTACACTCCTGCCTTTTTCCCGCCAGCTTGTAGGTGTAAAGTTTGACTGTGTCTGTCGCTAGTTTCGAGTTCAAATGGCTCTGAGCACTATGGGACTTAACATCTGAGGTCACCAGTCCCCCACAACTTAGAACTACTTAAACTTAACTAACCTAAGGGCATTACACACATCCATGCCCGAGGCAGGATTCGATCCTGCGACCGTAGCGGTGGCGCGGTTCCAGACTGAAGCTCCTATAACCGCTCGGCCACAGCGGCCGGTGCTAGTTTCTAGTGGTATTGCGAAATTTTTTCCCAGCAGGATAACAACAGTTGTATTGTATCATTAGTTTTTGTTTTTAATAGCGACTTTATGCCACCCTTGTTCAGAGCTATGCACATAGTTCTGTAATTAGGACTGACCTTTGTGATTAATTACGTAATTAAGATCAATACTTGCGTCAGTTTCTCGACCAAAATAAATAAAGTACACTAACGCAACCTTCCTCTCGCGCATCTAAACAGTTTACATGTGTTACGGGGTGCACTTTGGCTTTCCACCTAGGAGCATCAGGTTCGAGTCCCGGAAAGGGTACAGCCACTTTTAATTTCCTATCAATTCCAAGCACTTCTGATGGTTTAATTGTGTTATGGAGATGCACTTGGGCTTTCCGCCCTTGAGGACCAGGGTTAGAGTCACAGAAAGGGTACTGCCTATTTTTAATTTCCCGCTAATTTCCAGGTGGGGGTGGGGAGGGGTGTCAGCGCAGTCCTGGGACAAAGAAATTACGGCCAAATGTCGAAATTCCCGCCTAAATTCATAGCATCTGTCATAGGGTAGGTTGGTGGTAGAGTTGGAGGGAGGGATGGGGGAGGGAATGAGGAGGCAGGGTCGGTCACATGTGCAACTGGGAAAACACGTTACATCATTCGGGGATGGGGGTGGGCATGATCGGGGGTGTGGATGGGTGGGGGGTGAGAGTGATTAATTGATTAATTTTATTAATTTTCAGATCAATTTGATATCAAAAGTGTGCTGACACCCCCTCTATACTACTACTACTGTCATAGACGAACCAGACCGTCCAACCCAAGTCCCAAACAATGCGGACTTGCTGGACAAAGATGTAGTTAAAAATCTAAGACTCGATCTATACCTTCAAACCATTAACGATCTGACGTTCGAGCCAGCCGGAGTGGCCGTGCGATTCTAGGCGCTACAGTCTGGAGCCAAGCAACCGCTGCGGTCGCAGGTTCGAATCCTGCCTCGGGCGTGGATGTGTGTTATGTCCTTAGGTTAGTTAGGTTTAATTAGTTCTAAGTTCTAGACGACTTATGACCTCAGAAGCTAAGTCGCCTAGTGCTCAGAGCCATTTGATCTGACGTTCGACCACAAACCGGTGGTTTGTGTCATCACAGAAGCTCTGGAGTATCTACACCCTCCGGTACAACAGATCCCGAACCGGGACCAAAACCATGCATTGTTCAGCAACCGTGTTAGTTCAACAAGAGAGTGTTGGCGACAGTCTTCATAGGAGGCCGCCTCAGAACTGACCGCAAAGACCCTAATGCCTAGTGTAAGACTACGGTCACAACTGAGATTAGTGTATTCTACACTGAAGAGTTTCCATCACTCACTGTTCCAGGACTTGATGAACCTTAAAAACAGGGACCAAAACCATGCATTGTTCAGCAACCGTGTTAGTTCAACAAGAGAGTGTTGACAACAGTCTTCATAGGAGGCCGCCTCAGAACTGACCGCAAAGACCCTAACGCCTACTGTAAGACTACTGTCACAACTGAGATTAGTGTATTCTACACTGAAGAGTTTCCATCGCTCACTGTTCCAGGACTTGATGAACCCTAAAAACAGGGTGCGAAACTGCTGAGATCTCAAAAGTCTCTCGGGAGTTATATTACAGAGCCGTTGAATTCAGCCAAGGAAAGTGGGAACATAAGTTAGGTGTTTTCACCTTAAACACACCTTTCGAAACCCAAGACCAGCGATAGTGGCGTTTCTGTAACAATCGGGCCCGTTGTTTGATCCACTGAGAAAAGCAGAATTTTTTTTCATGTATTAGCTCATTAGGACACCGCCAAAGTGGAGGAGGTAAGAATACGACGTCAGGTACAGGACATCTGACGGATCGCACGAACGTCGTGAAGAAGTTTCGTGATCATACTATTGTAATAGGGGGAGACTTCAATCTACCAGGTATAGAATGGGATAGTCACACAATCAGAACTGGAGCCAGGGACAGAGACTCTTGTGACATTATCCTGACTGCCTTGTCCGAGAATTACTTCGAGCAGATAGTTAGAGAACCAACTCGTGAAGCTAACGTTTTAGACCTCATAGCAACAAATAGACCGGAACTTTTCGACTCCGTGAATGTAGAAGAGGGTATCAGTGATCATAAGTCAGTGGTTGCATCAATGACTACAAGTGTAATAAGAAATGCCAAGAAAGGAAGGAAAATATATTTGCTTAACAAGAGTGATAGGGCACAAATCGCAGAATATCTGAGTGACCACCATCAAACGTTCATTTCTGAGGAAGAGGATGTGGAACAAAAATGGAAAAAATTCAGAAACATCGTCCAGTACGCCTTAGATAAGTTCGTACCGACTAAGGTCCAAAGCGAGGGGAAAGATCCACCGTGGTATAACAATCATGTACGAAAGGTACTACGGAAACAAAGAAAGCTTCATCATAGGCTTAAGAGTAGTCGAATCATAGCTGATAAGGAAAAGCTGAACGAAGCGAAAAAGAGCGTAAAGAGAGCAATGAGAGAAGCATTCAACGAATTCGAACATAAAACATTGGCAAACAATCTAAACAAGAACCCTAAAAAGTTTTGATCATATGTAAAATCGGTAAGCGGATCTAAATCCCCTATTCAGTCACTCGTTGACCACGATGGCACCGAAACAGAGGACCACCGAAGAAAGGCAGAAATACTGAATTCAGTGTTCCGAAACTGTTTCACTGCGGAAAATCGTAACACGGTCCCTGACTTCAGCCGTCGCACGGACGCCAAAATGGAAAATATTGAAATAAACGATATCGGAATTGAAAAACAACTGCTATCACTTAGTAGCGGAAAAGCATCCGGACCAGACGAGATACCCTTAAGATTCTACAGTGATTATGCTAAAGAACTTGCCCCCTTTCTATCAGCAATTTATCGTAGATCGCTGGAAGAACGTAAAGTACCTAGCGACTGGAAGAAAGCGCAGGTCGTTCCCATTTTCAAGAAGGGTCATAAATCAGATGCGAATAATTATAGGCCTATTTCGCTTACGTCAATCTGTTGTAGAATAATGGAACATGTTTTGTGTTCTCGTATTATGACGTTCTTAGATAATACAAATCTCCTTCATCATAACCAACATGGATTCCGCAAACAGAGATCATGTGAAACTCAGCTCGCCCTATTTTCCCAAGAAATTCACAGTGCCGTAGACACTGGCGAGCAGATTGATGCCGTATTCCTGGTCTTCAGGAAGGCATTTGATACGGTTCCGCACTTACGTTTAGTGAAAAAAATACGAGCTTACGGAATATCGGACCAGGTTTGTGATTGGATTCAGGATTTCCTAGAAGAAAGAACACAACATGTCATTCTTAACGGTTCAAAATCTGCAGATGTAGAGGTAATTTCGGGAGTACCGCAGGGAAGCGTGATAGGACCTTTATTGTTTACAATATACATAAATGACTTAGTTGACAACATCGGTAGCTCCGTGAGGCTATTTGCAGATGACACGGTTGTCTACAAGAAAGTAGCAACATCAGAAGACTCGTACGTACTCCAGGAGGACCTGCAGAGGATTAATGCTTGGTGCGACAGCTGGCAGCTTTCCCTAAACGTAGATAAATGTAATATAATGCGCATACATAGGGGCAGAAATCCATTCCAGTACGATTATGCCATAGGTGGTAAATCATTGGAAGCGGTAACGACCGTAAAATACTTAGGAGTTACTATCCGGAGCGATCTGAAGTGGAATGATCACATAAAACAAATAGTGGGAAAAGCAGGCGCCAGGTTGAGATTCATAGGAAGAATTCTAAGAAAATGTGACTGATCGACGAAAGAAGTAGCTTACAAAACGCTTGTTCGTCCGATTCTTGAGTATTGCTCATCAGTATGGGACCCTTACCAGGTTGGATTAATAGAAGAGATAGACATGATCCAGCGAAAAGCAGCGCGATTCGTCATGGGGACATTTAGTCAGCGCGAGAGCGTTACGGAGATGCTGAACAAGCTCCAGTGGCGGACACTTCAAGAAAGGCGTTACGCAATACGGAGAGGTTTATTATCGAAATTACGAGAGAGCACATTCCGGGAAGAGATGGGCAACATATTACTACCGCCCACATATATCTCGCGTAATGATCACAACGAAAAGATCCGAGAAATTAGAGCAAATACGGAGACTTACAAGCAGTCGCTCTTCCCACGCACAATTCGTGAATGGAACAGGGAAGGGGGGATCAGATAGTGGTGCAATAAGTACCCTCCGCCACACACCGTAAGGTGGCTCGCGGAGTATAGATGTAGAGTATGTAGAGTAGAGTAGATGGAACGACTACCATCGACACCGGCGGATGTCCGCTCAACGATTCGGCAGCCACTCAGCCCCCGGACCGTTCGGTAAGCTGAAGCAACTGCGCAAAATTGTTGTTGATAACACGCACTTTAACAATTGCCTCCTGCCAGTGTACTTCCCGTGCGACTCGAAGATTGCTCGCATAGTACCGCTATCAAAGTCGTGGAATGACCATTACCAACCGCAAAACTATAGGTCCATCAGCCTCCACGAAATACTCTCCAAACTATGGAAATGGATCATGCTCCAACAACTTCGCTCAGCAGTCACCAAAGGAGAATGTGATACACCCAGACGAGTTAGCCTTCCACGCACGCCTGTCGGCCAGAGTGTATAGCATGTACTAGCAACCTTGCGGACTTTCTCGATGTTGATAAGGCATATGATCGAATATGGAAAAATAAGCTGCTCACCTAACTGCACTCTGGACTACTGCACCAAGACTACTGCCAGCTATCTTCAAGATAGGGCCTGCTTTGTCCGAATAGGCAGTTAGCGGTCAAGCATTCAACAACTGCTAGAGGGCATCCGTCAAGGCTCTTCTGATCCTGTTTCTATTCATCTTGTACGCGAATGACCCGCAATTACTTCCACAAGTTGTCATTGCGCAATTCGCGCATTATACAGCGAGCCTTACCAGCGGCCACAGAGTCGATGCAGCTACACAGCGCCTCCAGCGTTAGCAGCAAACCGCACTACCCTGAATGCTGAGAAGACACAGGCCATTATGTGTACCCGCCGTCGGCTAGAACTCAGAGACCGTTTCACAATGCGCAAAATCGCACTCACCTGGGAGCGATATTGAGCTGGAAACCACTCATCGACAACCACGTTCAGGGAAAACGCAACAGCACTGAGTACGTGTTTCACTAATTGTACCCATTGCTATGCAGTCATCATCTGAATGTGAGGACCAAATTACGCCTCTGGCGAGCAACGATCCTGCCGTCAATCTTACACAGATGCTCTTCCTGGAGCAATCTCAGACCACCGCGAATCCCCAAAAACCGATGCCTACAGTAAATCTTTGGAGCACCTATATGATCAAGGATGAGGGATCAACAAATGGTTCATATGGCTCTGAGCACTATGGGACTTAACAGCGGAGGTCATCAGTCCCCTAGAACTTAGAACTACTTAAACCTAACTAACCTAAGGAACCTAAGGACATGACACACATTCAGGCAGGATTCGGACCTGCGACCGTAGCGGTCGCGCGGTTCCAGACTGAAGCGCCTAGAACCGCTCGGCCACTCCGGCCGGCCAGGGATCACCACTCGAATACGAGGCCGGTGTCTCACTCCTGCATTTCCTCGCTCAGCAGTACATTGAAAATGTTGTGGGTAGCCAATAAACTAGCCTCTCCATACATGTGTTTACACCTCTTTTTTCTTCCTGTTTTCGGTAAGTCGATTCCTTTCTCACGTGAATTTAAAGAACATTTTAATGTTTCTCCCAAGATTAGCAGACGTGTTTTCGTCTGTTTATCAACCTCCTGCAGTCGCCAGTTATACGGTGAGGATTACGTTTATAGTCCACTGTCACGTATGTTGCGTATACAATATAAGTTTCATTACGCTGGTCATGGTTAACATAACGACAGAATTATTATTACAGAAAGTGATATTCACTACGACCGGCTGCTCGTTGAGCAAACAACTTAATCACTGTCTGTTCAGGTGACACAGATCAGCATCAGGTATCAGATTAAGTTAAGCTGGAGAACTTAATATGAATAATGTTGTGTCGTCTTCAATAATGTGTAATTTGCGGGCTTCTATTAAATCCAAAAATAAAATTTAAACTGTAGAGTTCTATTATAGCTATAATCATTTTAAAGTCTCATATGACATTACAGCTATGATATGTAGTTTCGGTTGCAAAATGCAAGCTATAAGGCTAATACAAAAAAGCTCATTACTGTCATCAATTACAAAAGTTCGATAAACGTAACATACAAAGGCCATATCAGGATTCCTGTTGCAGTTTGAAACTGCTGATAATGAACCGGACGTTAGCTGGAAACTTTAAGCACGGCTGTTCCATTGGTGCTAAGCCAATGTACAGTATAGCACTAGTTTTTACGCTTTCCTTTCATTCATCATCACACGAATAACACAAAGACGACGCTGCACTCTAGAAGTTCTTATTACATGTATTAAGAAGAGGAAATTACATATTTCTCGCCGTAGATTGTCAACATTCACAAGAAGAGACTTCCTGGTTCCGTCCAGACAGATAATATTTTCTACTGTCTGTACTGAGATGACTCCCGCACATGAGATTTCTGCATAACCTACATCATTAGTGCGAAACATCCACTGAAAAGCTTTTGCTTTGTCGTACACACTTTTATGAGTTTGACAGACGCTTTGGTTCACTTTTACATCACGAGAGACGAGAATAAATCCCTAATAAAGACTACCAGAAGAGGGTAAAACAAAAATTTCACTGCTGCATTCAAGATCAGTTAAGAAAGTCAAGACATCCGCCCATTTATAAAGAAACACACATTCCGTTTCGCAGAGAGGGCTCAGAGTGGCAAGAAACGGTAGAACGCCAACCATATGCACTAAGATTATGAAGAGTTTCTTCTTTTCTAGCTTGGCATTCGCGGATTAACACGGATGGGACCGAAAATCATCCGGACACGGGGGACAGTGTGAATGACGCTTGCGAAACAGTCGCCACGGACGATGCCTGACACCTCTGCCCAACCGTAGACTTCTGAGACGTGTCCATCGGTGAAGCACAACACAGGCGCGTGGTCAGGCGAATGGAGACTCTGATTAATGCGGACCACCGTGCCGCTGTCAGTTCCGGCCACTTTCCCATTGGAGATGGCCGGCGCCGAATTACCGTGAGACATGACGGGCGTAAGCAGGTTATCAGCCTCCACAGACAACGCCACACAATAGCCTCAGCCTGCGAGCTGCTCCGGTAATCCTGTAACTGATGCGAAGCCGACGCTCGATACAACGTCACCGGAGTCAGTCCAGATGCTGCCCGTTCCCTTCAAACAGTGGCAATAGGCCATCGCAACCGTCAATATCGCCACACTGCTGAATTAAGTCTCTGAGGAAACTCTTAAAATCGACTTTCGTTTTAACAATGCCTCACGTGATTAATGCGTACCCTGCGTGTCAAAATGAAATAAAAGTTCTGCTCTGCTATTTGACGCTTACACTGTATCGATCCTACTCCATTACCTAAATAATTCACGATTGCCTCGTCACAGCCGGTAATAGCGTGACCTCGCTACGACTTTTAGCTGTTATCGTAGCATAGTTATTTTTTGATTCATCAGTTTTCTGACTGGTTTTATGTGACCCACCATCAATTACTCTCCTGTTCTATAACTATACACTCGACAAGACAAATGACATTAGAGTTCGTGACTTCTGAGGATTGCTTTTTCTGAAGGCAATTGACTATTGTCAGAACTCTCGTAATTATCCCGGCATTTAATGATTTAATGGGGGCATACTACAAAGACACAATCAATTTCTCACGCACTTCACTTTTACCTTATTTCTCGTTTACATAACTTAGCATTTTCTACTACACGACAGTGCCAGTATTTACAACTGGATCAGGAACCACTCAGACTCAGCTTTAGTGTTTTCCCACTGAATTAATAACAGGAGGGACGTTCAATAAATAATACGATACATCTTTCTTTTATCCACAAGTTTCTGTTGAAAAAATACGGAATTTGTTGTGGGTCATAGTGGAATATTCCCACTTCAGTCACTGTAGTTTCATGAAGTTTCGTCAGGTGGCGGCTCTATATGTAGTCTTCAAAATGGCTCCTCTAACGCAGGTGCGTTTCAAGCAGAGGGCTGTCATTGTGTTCCTCTGTTGGAAAACGAATGCCTCGCAGATATCCATAGGCGCTTCCAGGATATCACCGGAGACTTGGCAGGGAACAAAAGCGTGGTGAGTCGTTGAGCGGAGCGTCTGTGATCATTGCAATTGCAACAAGGTCGCACACCTCTCCGATCTCTCTCAGGAAGATGAAGAAACGACTTCAGCTTGATCGTCGCCACAAAATTTCTCCTTCTTCATGACAACGAAATGCCTCACAAAATTTAATTAGACTGTTCTTCCTCATGCACTCAACATTGCTTTCCCAATGAAGGATGCACTCCGCGGGAAGCAGTATGTGGATGATTGGAAGGTTACAGATGCAGCAGGACATTGGCTCCGATGTCGACCAGTAGAATGGTACCACGCGGGCATACAGGCACTCCTAGTAAGACGACGTAAGACGTTACAAGGAACTTATATTATATTGAAAACAGGGTTTTATAGCCTAAAGTGTGGGGAATACTGTGGTGTATTGGAATACTGAGTAAAACCAACCGGCTTTCAGAAAAAAATGTGTTGCTTTACTTGCCCCTCGTAATATACAGTGGAAATTGGTCGCCAGTATCTAAGGGACAAATTTTAAGAATAGCTCTTTTAACAGAGCTTGTCTCCGCTACTGAAATGTCCCTGAAGAGAGTGTAACATTAATATTTTAGGACAAAAGTAAAACACGCAGGTCATTTAGTGTTAATCACTTTCCAAATCAAATTAACGAAGGTATTCAAACAGAAATGAAGTTATTCGTTTTAACTTATTAAATTTACTTTAAGAAACTGCGTTAGCGAAATAAACAAATGAAAGTTACAAAGCAACCTTTCAAAGTTGCAGCATAACTTTCTGGTTTGAAAATCTATCAACTACATTCCCATTAAAATTATAAAAAAAAAATAATGGAAGAGATACATTTGATTACGAAACATTATCTAAAAATGATTTAGAAAATTGGACAAATGATACTTTTAAGTGATAGTAACACGACTTACTTTAAAATAATCCAAGTATTGCTTCAAAACAAACACTACAGTGTCCTTAACAGGATTGCCTGGCCTGCAACAATTGTAAATATAAAACTGAATATCAAAATTCTTACATATAAGCCGCAGGGCAGTCAAAGTATTGTGTAGATATGCTTTCGCAGTGTCATCAGTTTCCGTGTTACACAGATAGACATAGTGAGCGTATTATTTACCCTCTCGCACAATTTTTTATGTACATGTGTTGCAGCCCACTGCAACCCAGAATTTTGCCTAGAAATTTGGGGCATCCGGGACTATAATTTATATGAGACGGCCTACTGTTGTAAAAGATGCTAAACTGTCTTCCGTAAAAGTCCACAAATTTTTACACAGATGTCAGCTTTACGTGGATCGCTTTTTGTGTGAACTACACTAAAACCTTCTCACCAGGCATAGAGCAGGTGACAAGTGGGGTGGTGTAGCAGCAGTTGCCCGACTTCCGTGGTTGAAGTTTTCTTTACGAAAATATTATTTCCTCAGGAGAAGGGACATTTAAAATTTATGTTAATTAAAATATCCATACTCTTATTATAAATGAGAAACTAACTCTACCTGTTACTCTTTCACGACTAAACCGATAAAATTTGGTATGGAGAACGTTTGAGTGCTGTGAAAGAACAAAGGCTACTTTACAAATGTGTAGTACAACATATTTTTTATTTGAAAATATAACGCGAAATATGGAACAATAATTACTGTTTGAAAAATCTATTTATTGTTAGACTTTTTAACCTTGTTACATTTGCGAAAATGTTTTTATTGTTTGACATGTTGTACGTAATATGATTCAACGTAATGAATACAATGTTTATACAATCCTCTACGTATTTAATCCAACTTCCATCTAATATCAGCTACAAACTCAGCCACTGAGCGTCGTACGTGTCATATAAATTCTTTGTTGCTTTGAAATTTGCGTTAACAGCTTGTGGTCATGCGGTTAGTGTTGCTGTTTCATGAGCATGGGTTCTCGGGTTCTGATACCGCTCTGGACAGTTTGCTTTGTGCTCGCGTCTGGATGTGTGCGTTGTCCTCATCATCGTTTTATCATCATCGACATGTATGTCACCGAAGTGACGTCAAAAGAAAAGACTTGCAGCAAGCTCCCGAACATCCCAACCCGTCTCCTGGCCAATAAAGGCAAACGTATATTACATTTCATTTTACTGATATGAGAGCGCGGCCGTGGATAACAGCAAGAAACCAATACTTATATGTCCCTCAGCGGCATTACCCACGCCAGACCACACTTCCACACTAATATTATAAATGCGAAAGTAACTCTGTTACGGTTTCAAGACGAGATTGCGGAATCATTGTCCATGAAATTTGGAGTGAGGTAGCTTGCCCCCTGGTTAAGAAGATAGGCTACGTTACAAAGAGTGTAGTACAAGATATTTATTGGTTTGACGAATATTACGCAAATTAAGAAATATATTTACTCTACGAGAAAAGATACTATTTCACTTCTTAACTTTATCGTATTTGTGATAATGCTTTTATCGGTTGATATGTTCTACGTAATATGATTCAACGTAATTAATACATCGCTCATTCACTTATAAGCGTGTTTAGTCTATATTTCTATATTAATAGAACTATTAATAATTGTGAAAGTAACTCTGTCTGTTACGTTTCCACGATTCTACTGCTGAACTGATTGCGATGGTATTTGATTTGGGCATAGCTTGAGCCCTGAGGACCACCGAGTGTTTTCGAAATTTGGATCTTTTTGAATATTATTAACATTTTTAAATGTCGTATAAGTGACTGACATCAGACGAGAGGGGGTTGGTGGTCGGTGTCTCCTTGTGTCTGTAGATTATTCCGTGACAGAGCAAATCCAATGTTGTTGTGCGCACGGTTTATGATATTGAGTTCCTACACCACCTGGCTTAGATGGAGTGCTCGGCGGAGACAACAATAAAATCGCACGGTAAGCACGAGAACCATATTGAAAATTATTGTTATAAGCCTCGCAAACGTAAGTCTGTTTTAGTGCATGGTTCTAAGAGATCTCAAGCTGCGGAATCGAATCCAACAAAGCTCACAGCAATGTCATGTCCACCGGAACTTGGACGCAAAACGTCACGCTGCCGTATGAGTTACAAAGACATTAGAAGAGTTGCAAACCCGCCGCATCTCAGACGCTGATCGTCAGGAGCCTCTTACAGCTTCCGAGACACTTGCAGATCACAACGACGGCGTCATTTAAAGGCTGTACGACGAACACAGAATCGCTCCTTCACATGTGAAATGTGAGAGAGTACCGCTGCGGCTCAATACGATTATGATGTGTTAATTGTATATGGTAATGAATCAAAAATGTGGGCTCATAACACATTAAAATAGAAGGGAGAAACGTTCGGTATGTGTTGCTCTGGTGGCAAAATCTCACATCCAGTACCAGCTGAGCCAGAAATACCACTAAAAACTCTGCTTCTGCATGAATGTGCTGAATCGAGGCAACTTTTAAATATAATTAGAAGTATAATGCTTCTTTTTAGACTGGAGGTACAGCAAAATAATAGAAACGCGTTAATTGTGTACCTACACATCAGCATCGATTACATTTTTTATACTTACGTCTTTACACCACTATATACAAAGACAGCCCGTAAAATTTCTAGCTACTCATATAGCGATATAGTAGAGGCTGAGTCATTGTTGGTGACAAGACATTATAGAAAACGTAAATATAATGTTGTCCTATTACAACGTTATTTACTGGTTGAGCAACTTACTTTTATCAGGTAATTTTCGGTAAATCGATTTTTACTATATGACTTACTCTGTTTAGTCAATTTATCGATCCAGACCGTTCATTTAGTCAGTCAATAACTATTAAAAGTCAGTTAATGTCCTCATATAATTATGAAACATTACATACTAGCAACAAGAACACTCGTTTAAGAGTTCTAACATGGAGGGCTTTTACATTATTGTATTTTAAATATAGGTTATTGGTAAATTAATTTTCTGATAAAACACAAGGAAGTTGGAAAATGTGAAGCAAGCAGTAGACATTCCAAAATATGTCGGAAAAATGGTTCAAATGGCTCTGAGCACTACGGGACTTAATATCTGAGGTCATCAGTCCCCTATAACTTAGAACTACTTAAACCTAACTAACCTAAGGACATCACACACATCCGTGCCCGAGGCAGGATTCGAACCTGCGACTGTAGCTGTCGCGCGGTATGTTGGAAATGTCGAAGTAATTAGTAAGAGAACGTTTATCGTCTTTGGATAATTCTATTGGATGAATTAGTGTACGTTAACATAGCAAATATTCCTAAATATCTGGAAAAAAGAGGTAGCATACTCTCGACAAAAGATAAAGAAAAGGAACTTAACGCGCTCGACATGAAAAAATCGTTATAAAAATCAGAAAGTGCAGAGGACTAAACTAAACTGAAGCTACGATAGTATGTTTAGAAAACCTTCGTCAGGCGTGTTCCATTTTGTATTTTGAAACGGGAGGTCTTCTACAATGGAACACGTTTTATTTACAAATGAACTGAGTTCCTCTAAAGTTTTAACATTTTTGCCTGTCATGACAACGGACATTTGTATTAGTTGCCAATAGCTTCTATTTCAAAACATCTTCATCTCGTAACTGGTATTATGATAATACTTCTTCTTAACTTCACTTCACTCGTTGATTATTGAAGTGTAGCGATAATGTAAAGATAGATTACTACATACAGTGTTCACAAGATTGTCTCGACAGCAGCACTTTTAAATTTTTGTAAAAATATTTGTTCATGGCTGTACAATCATGTTTATCACATTTCGAAAACTCTGGCTTTTCCGGATTAATTTTCGTAATTTCAGAAAGTAACTACTGCACACAAAAAGTGACTGCTATCATTTAGAAATGTAAAAAGATAATTTATTTAATTTCTATAACAGGGAAGGCCACAGGCGAAAGTCTGTTCGGATTTACAACAGTCACACGGAAGAAAGGAAAGTCCGGCTTGTGTGCTGCGTCAATATAAGTTTAAAGCAGGGCACGTAGGTGGGACAGAAAAAAATAATGTAGTTACACAGAACGCCAATATGGCGGACACTGCTTGCTGCCATCTATCATATCCGTTCCTACCTGCGAGATGGAGTTCCGCCTGTATTAAAAGTATTTATTTCCGTCACGTCTGCTACCAACCAGTAGTGAATAGGGCACGTGCATAACGTTGTTACCTGCTTCGAGGGACAAATGGAACTGATGAATAAATTATGCCAATTAGGGGAAGCTTGTTCCAGTGCAAATTGGTCACGCTGTTTCGCAGCGAACGGATCAGGAACAATGTTCACAGCTAGACGTCAGTATTTCAACATTAAGCAAGCAGATAAACGCCAAAAGGCACGGTTTATTCCCTTTTCATTTTATTTCCAAAATATCACAGCAGAGTCATATGTGCTGGTTTCTGTAAAACATGAGTAAATAAAATGGAGGTAATGAAAAGCAATGGACATTCTAGCGCTGCACTTACGAGTACCTCGCAGTTGCAAAGTGATGTCGACGTTCGTGCGTGGAGGACAAACACACTCTCGTGAGAGACTGAATTATACGCGCATACCTACGTTAAATCGCAACACATTTTGCACCGGTGGCAGAACAACGAACCGACTTAAACAAATCAAAAGCGTGAGGGATTGTGACAGTACAGTGTGGTATCACACATTTGACACTAAAATTGCTTTACTGATTTATCTGGGTGGTTTTCGGCGGCTTAGTAGTAGACACATAGGAACTTCTAGGATTTGTCAGAAAAAATTTCGAGATAAAATATATATGTGTTGAAATGAAATTCAGGGCGAAGTGTATGAGCTGGAACGGTCCCTTTTGTTCCGTAGATGGTCAAAGATATAGAAACAAGGTTTTCTGCAAATGATAGTACGCAAAGGTGCACGTAATTCCGTTGCATGCTTAATCCAGTTGTATCATTTGAGATAGTGAAGCGATTTTCTTCTTAATTTCACAATGTACATCTTTTAGAGGAACGCGAAAGCTGACGAAATTCCTCTGAGATCAGGATTGTTAATAACGATGTTAAACTTTCGCAAAAACAGTCAAGAAAAGTGGTAAATGTGGTGCCCTCTCGGCAAGCTCCCTTGCAGTATCAACCCTTCGGGTTGTTTACTTGTTGCTACAAAAGCAGTTGATTTAAATCAGGTTTAATTTTAGTATTGTATTTCTTACTTTTAGAGAGTTTTATTCGTCCTTGCGGTGACGTTGTGTTTCCTATGCGCGTAAGTCACACGTAATTTTTCAGCACATGCTTGCTTCTCATTCAGTAGACACTTGTCACAATTTCAAGTTTCGAAGATTATTACCTTTAATAAACCTGGTGTTCTCTCAAATTTCTGTTCCGAAACTGTACTGCATCCTTAGTTAAACGTGTAGGGTAGGTAACTAGCATATAGGGCTCACCCTTGCTGACCCGACATATGATGCTCAACTCTCTATCCTTGTGTTTGTTAACGTAATCGTAATCTTATACTTCTTGTGCTCTTCTGCCTCCATTTGTAGTTTGTGAGGGTCTTTTCAGACTTTCAGGTACTGGTTTAAACGTTCCTGAGAGACAGTGTTCTCGTTGCAACTGTCCTAATTTTAGCAATCGAATTTGAGTCGAATAGCCTTTCGTGCTTCGATAACTTGATTCCCTGTTGTCGACATGACGCCGTACATTGAACCGTTTTCGACATAGCATACAACTCTCCTCTGATACTACCAGTGGTGGCTCAAGTCAAGCGCCTCAGCTATCACCTTGAAATATCCAAGCACATCCCTTAGTTTCCTATTGACTTTTGCAGTTTTCTCACTGACATATTGGAACAGTTCAGATTCAACTGCTCCATCGCCTCGCCATTTCTAGCTACTGCCTCGATAAGCCTTCCCAGTTCCATTAATTTAGCATTAATTGCCGTGATTTTTCTGTTAACGTATAGACGCATGTGCTTCCAGAGCTCGGAATGAATATATGACATAGGTGCAAATTTGTCCAGACTCTACAATATACTGACGTATTTGTGTTCTAGTACTGTACAGATTAAGCAGGATCTCCTGGAAGTTTCATTTGTAGCGACCTTCAGTCACTTTCCTCATTTAATCAATCACCAGAAAGCCATACTGTATGTGATTCCAGCAATCCCCACATATGCAAACAAATTTACTGGTCATCATGTTGGTTCCTACGTGTGTTGGTAAGCATGTTCAAAGTCGTACTGTCCTGTTTCAAAGTCATTGTAAGATCTGCATTACTCCTCATCAACTTCTTTGGAATCCTGGACTATATATTTGCGTGTCTGATGTTGGTCTTCCACTATTATGTTATCAAATATGAAGATGAAACTTCCTGGCAGATTAAAACTGTGTGCCGGACCGAGACTCGAACTCGGGACCTTTGCCTTTCGCGGGCAAGTGCTCTACCGACTTTTTCTTCATTTTGTTCGTTATTGATCGTTGTGTTTGGTCGTTGCGGACGTCGCAAGACATCCTGTTCAAGTTCGGTGATTGATCCTTCCACTCAGTTTTTTTTATTACAGAGGCCAACCGGCTCTCTGACCGAACACGCTGAGCTAACGTGCCGGCACCGACTGAGCTACCCAAGCACGACTCACGCCCCGTCCTCACAAGTTTACTTCTACCAGTACCTCGTCTCCTACCGTCCAAATTTTCCAGAATCTCGGTCCGGCACACAGCTTTAATCTGCCAGGAAGTTTCATATCAGCGCACACTCCGCTGTAGAGTGAAAATTTCATTCTAAATATGAAGATGCTGTTCGGCTTGACTTTCTCTGGTGGTGCAGAATCACTTTCTCTGGTAAATGTAGGTTATTCCATCAACATCATGCAAGAATCTCTTGTAATAACAGATATTTGGCCTGAAATAGATTTGTTTAAAAGTGTGTATACATGCTCGAAGGGAATAGCCTCAGGGTTGTAATAACAGTGATGGAATAAGATTAGTCTTCCTGCAGTCATAAGGCTCAAGTGTCTTCGCAGTACCAGTCAGATAGACCAAGGCTCTTGTGATGGGGTGCCTCGTCCACTAAGATATTGTGACGGCTATACAACTACATAAGCAAGCAGGGGGATTTTATAGTTACTCTACATTGTTCATAAATTCTTAGATATAACAGGATATATGAATGTACTTAATTAAGATCGTAATTATATTCCTACATTTAATTCACACATATCTTCTTATCCTTGCATCGATGTGCAACATGAATGGTTTCTTCTGATGGGTGAAGATTTCTGAACGCCATCTCCAACAGTTCCCTACAAATTATTTCGTGGAAACGATAGACATGTGGCTTCCAGCTTTGGTAACAACCTAGATCATGCTGAACTGCATGACTGGAATATATTAAATTGTTAAAAGTGTGCTCCTGTAGATGAATGAACTCCCTCTCTCTCTAAATTGTTTGTTTGTGGGAATTCTCCTACTGTGATAGTAAGATCCTCTAGTATCACAGAGGGGGAGAGAGACCATTTCCTTGGAATAAAGCCACGATCTTAGTTACAGTTAGTTACACACATCTAGGAATAATGTTATTTCAGCGTCGCTATATCCGCGGAAGATTGTGTGTTAGGAGGCTGCGATTCTTGTGCACGTTCAGTGATCCGTCGACGAAATACGGGCTAAGAGCTGATGGTTAACTATCCCCCACCACAAGATTACTCTCCCTGGGCGCTGACGTTCCACCTGACGAAGCCAACGGGGATTGCCAACAGACCAACAGTGCTTGATTCGGCGGTTTAGGTGGCTTGATTGGTAAATGTGGCTTCGTAACTAAACATGATACATCTGGAGCATCTTGTCTTAACGCCCGTGTACTCGCACAGAAGTTAACACATTCTCATAAACGTTTCCATGCAGCTCTTGAGGGAGAGAGATGTGATACGAACGGAACCGATGTCGATGTAGAGTGCGTAGGGTACTTGCTGTATGACTTCTGCCACTTCATCGTGCGATTGTGCTGAAACTAATGTGCGGATCAACTGCAACAGCAGCAAGAAATTAATTTTCCCTCTTCTCTCATCACTTGTTTCCTTCTGCTACGTTACGTAAGTGTTACACTACCACTCCGCGTAACCAGTAGAAGAGGTTGATAAATAATTGCCGATATGGTTGATTTATATTGGGACATCTTGCCTCATGCACCATAGAAGAACGAACAGAATTTTTCCTGCACTCTTCATACACCATGAACATGTCGGCTTTTTGCCACTGGTACATCACATTGTCCATTCTCGATCTACTGTCTGGTCTATCACACCCTAACTGACTAGCAAGTCGCATTACACTGAAGAAACACACAAGCACACTGTAAGCAAAGATAACAACGTCGTACCTACAACTGCGCAAGCTGAATGGCACAAAAATGTCGGTGCGGAAACGGGCAGAAATTCGAAAACTGTAGTGCCTCACGAAGTAAATGTGCGCTGTACTGAGAAAAATTAGTTTGTGAATAGCACCGTAGGTGCTAGAGGTTTATGGGTCAAGTATACATGCCATCGAGTTTGGGTCGCGGGTAACACTGGCTGGCACGTACAGGGAAGTCCACGTGCCAGTGCGTTTTGTATCATACAGAGTGTAGGTGCAGACGGTAATTTTGTTGTAGACAATGTGAAGGCTGAACAGGAAGCTGTTGATGTCTTAATTATGCTGCAAATGTTATGGATAATGACGTGGTACACACTTCTCTATTCGTAAATAATGCACTGGATTCGTCCCCATCTGTAATTGCGACACCTCTTCGGAAATGGGGAGGCGGTAAAAGAAGAAAGAGGAAAACTGCTTTTAATAATCGTCTTCAGCGCGACTGAGCTGAATCCTTCGAGGAATGTATGACTAAGAATCAGAAATTTCATAAAGTTATTGATACTTGCAAAGTAATGTGTACTGACGTAAGAGGACGCGTCATGCATGTGTTGATCTTCGGCAGCACACCGTGGAGTTCGCGGAAACATTAGTCTCTCGATAAGAATGAACCACCTAAACTGCGTACAGAGTCATAAAGAGTTAATTCGCCGGATGTAGTTTCGCAAGTCACAAGAAAACGAAGCTTCGCTACAATGAGTCAGTCTGTAATTAGCCTTAAGATAAGAGAAACAAGGGGACCTCCCTCTCCAACATATTGTACGTGGTAGTGCTGTATGTGGTTTATGTGTGAGCACAGTTTTAGGAATGAATTTCCGGAGCAAACTTAAGACAAATTTTTGCTGCTGAGACGAAGTTCCGAAAGGCAAACATAAGAAATAAATTTCGATGGATGATTTGCTATTAAAAGACGATTTGTGAGAAAATGTTAAGGGGAAAGAGTTGTGCAACAATATTGTGTTAGTTGTTCTGTATATTTGTTACCTGGTGAGTCAGTGTAGTAATCTCAGTGGGTGAAAAGCGGGGGAAATTAAATCATCTGACAGCAACTCAAAAGCGGATGCATTACTGAGAAGCATACGCTCCAGCACATGCAGCAGTAACATATTAATCGGCGCCCCAAATGGTGGTGGTGGTGGGTAGTGTTTAACGTCCCGTCGACAACGAGGTCATTAGAGACGGAGCGCAAGCTCGGGTTAGGGAAGGAGTGGGAAGGAAAGCGGCCGTGCCCTTTCAAAGGAACCATCCCGGCATTTGCCTGAAACGATTTAGGGAAATCACGGAAAACCTAAATCAGGATGGCCGGAGACGGGATTGAACCGTCGTCCTCCCGAATGCGAGTCCAGTGTGCTAACCACTGCGCCACCTCGCTCGGTCGGCGCCCCAAAGTTATACTGATGAGTGTTTCAATTTCTTGTATCTTTGTGGACCTGACTTTACTTTGTGCAAACTTGCACCTAGTTTAGCAAGAAACTGACAGTGTATCAGTTGTCGGTAGGCTGGGTTAACCGTAGGAAGCAGAATTAGTTTAGTGCTCAGCCAAAGAGCCATGTACGTGAAGTGTATTCGCAGCTGCAACAAGTGTGGAAGGGAATCACGACAATGAAAATTTGTACCGGACGGGAAGTCGAACCGGGTTTCTCGCTTTACGCAATGGGTCGCCTTAACTATTTTGGCTGTCCGTACATTACCAACAGCCAGACACAAGCTTCCATATGCCGTCGTTCCTGCACTCGTGAACACATTTGTAATTCTCGTAGAAGAGAGCACATTTTAATTGAAAATCGCTGCCTGGTATCGGCGGATAAATACGATATTGCAGTGTCTTTGACGTTAAGAAGAACTGTGCAATGCAAGGAGGTACTGCGGCGACTGCAGCCGTTTTCAAGTACACGAAAGGTATCGCAGCTGCAAATACGGACAACCGTCAGCTGTGTAAGGGAATGACCACAGTGAAAATTTGTGCCGGACCGAGACTCAAACCTAGATTTCCCGATTTAGGCGAGCGGTCAACTTAACCGCTTCTCCTAACGGTAGACGACATACTGCCACACTCAATATGTGAGGCAGGAACGATGACCTATGGAAGTTGGGGTACGGGCATGAGTTGTGTACGGACAGCGAAAGCGGTTAAGGCGACCACTCGCGTTAGGCGGGAATTTCCTATACGAGCCCCTGTCCGGAACAATTTTCACTGTCGTCATTTCCTTATACAGCCCTGATGGTTGTCCGTGGTCACCAGGTATTTCATAACGGCTGTGGTCGTCCCAGTGCCTGTTCCTTCGGGCATGGATGTCGGTATGAACATTGCATCGTTCTTCTTAACAACACAGACAATGCAAAATCGTATAATGAATGTTGAGGTTTGGTTCAAATGGCTCTGAGCACTATGGGACTTAACATCTGTGGTCATCAGTCCCCTAGAACTTAGAACTACTTAAACCTAACTAACCTAAGGACATCACCCACATCCATGCCCGAGGCAGGATTCGAACCTGCGACCGTAGCAGTCGCGCGGTTCCGGACTGAGCGCCTAGAACCGCAAGACCACCGCGGCCGGCCCAATGTTGAGGTTTAAAATGAACTGCCTTGAAGAGCCAAAGAAACTGGAACACCTGTCCAATATCGTGTAGGTTCCCCGCGAACACGCAGAAGTGCCACATCACGACGTGGCATGGACTCGAATAATGTCTGAAGTAATGATGGAGGGAATTTACACCATGAATCCTGCAGAGGGCTCTCCATAAATACGTAAGAGGGCGAGAGGGTGAAGATCTTTTTCTCGACAGCACGTTCCAAGGAATCCCAGATATTCACAATAATGTTAATTTCTGGGGACTTTGGTTGCCAGTGGAAATGTTTTAACTCAGAAGAGTGTTCCTCTAGTCATTTTGGAGCAATTCTGGACGTGTGGGGCGTCGCATTGTCCTGTTGGAATTGCCCAAGTCCATTGGAATGCTCTATGGGCATGAATAGATGCAGGTGATCAGACAGGATGCTTACGTTCGTGTCAGCTGTCAGAGTCCTATCTAGACGTATCAAGGGTCCCATGTCATTGGTCCCATATCATTCCAACTACTGACGCCTCACAACATTACAGAGCCTCCACCAGCTTGAACAGTCCCCTGCTGACATGCTCAGTTCATGGATTCGTGAGGTGTCTCCATTCCGGTTCACGTCCAACCGATCGATACAATTTGAAACGAGACTTGTCCGACAAGCAAACATGTTTCCAGTCCTCAACAGTCCAATGGCGGTTTTGACGGGCCCAGGCGAGGCGTAAAGCTTTGTGTTTTGCAGCCATCAAGGGTACACGAGTGGACCTTCGGCTCCGAAAGCCCATATCAATGATGTTTCGTTGAATGGTACGCACGCTGACGCTAGTTCATGGCCCACCACTGAAATCTGCAGCAATGTGCGGAAGGGTTGCACTTCTTTCACCTTGAACGACTCTTTTCAGTCATCGTTGATGCCGCTCTTGCAGGATCTTCTACCGGCCACAGAAATGTGGGACATTTGATGTTTTACCGGATTCCTGATATTCACGGTACACTCGGGAAATGGTCGCATGGGAAAATCCCCACTTCATCGGTACTTCGGAGATGCTGTACCCTATCGATCGTGCGCCAACTATAACACCACGTTCAAACTTACTTAAATGTTTACAACTCTCCATTGCAGCAGCAGTAACCTATCTAAGAACTATGCCAGACACTTATATAGGAGTGGTCGACAGCAACGCCGTATTCGCCTGTTTACATTTCTCTGTATTTGAATACGCATACCTGTATCAGTTTCTTTGGCGCTTCAGTGAAGTGCACATTTGTCAAATCATAAGGTATGAGGATAGTATTTTCAGAACTGCCATGAAAAGCAATTCGGTGGGACAGATCTTACAAACAGGGGAGACGCTTTGTGCTACAGTGTCTTTACTTGGCAAGGACACATAAACGAAAAGGTGTTACCCAGGGTTTAACACAAGAATCGCTGTTGAAGTATATCAGACAGAAAACTACAGGCCTCCCTTACATCAAGGAATTCAAGCTGATTATGCAACTACTGCCACCCGATGCCGACGGTGTAGCCGATCGGTTCTAGGCGTTTCAGACTGGAATCGCGCGACCGCTACGGTCGCAGGTTCGAATCCTGCCTCGGGCATGGATGTGTGTGATGTCCTTAGGTTAGTTAGGTTTAAGTAGTTCTAAGTTCTAGGGGACTGATGACCTCAGAAGTATTATTCACAAACAGAAAGGCAGAAGCCGCTTTTGTGTTGGTGACCTGGTCTCTTTATGCAACCGAGCCCTTGTTCTATTGCGTCTTACATGATAGACAACGCCTTGACAAAACAACAAGAGACAAGTCCGTACAGTACTACTGCTTGCAGACAGGCAGTTACCAGTTCAACAAGCTACGAGGGGAGGCCGAACCCAGTTTAGGGGCTGAAATGGTTCAAGAAGCCGTTATAGCTAGATTTTAGCTGTCTAAGACTGAAAGCTGTTGGCTCCCCGCCTTACAGCCGGTGGGACACCTGGTGGCTAACTCTGATGGTCCATCTACACTACTGGCCATTAAAATTGCTACTCCACGAAGATGACATGCTACAGACGCGAAATTTAACCGACAGGAAGAAGATGCTGTGATATGAAAATGATTAGCTTTTCAGAGCATTGACACAAGGTTGCTACCGGTGGTGACACCTACAACGTGCTGACATGAGGAAAGTTTCCAACCGATTTCTCATACACAAACAGCAGTTGACCGGCGTTGCCTGCTGAAACGTTGTTGTGATGCCTTGTGTAAGGAGGAGAAATGCGTACCATCACGTTTCTGACTTTGATAAAGGTCGGATTGTAGGCTATCGCGATTGCGGTTTATCATATCGCGACATTGCTGCTCGCGTTGGTCAAGATCCAATGACTGTTAGCAGAATGTGGAATCGGTGGGCTCAGGAGGGTAATACGGAACGCGGTGCTGGATTCCAACAGCCTCGTATCACTAGCAGTCGAGATGACAGGCATCTTATCCGCATGGCTGTAACGGATCATGCAACCACGTCTCGATCCTTGAGTCAACAGATGGGGACGTTTACAAGACAACAACCATCTGCACGAACAGTTCGGCGACGTTTGCAGCAGCATGGACTATCAGCTCAAAGACCACGGCTGCGGTTACCCTTGACGCTGCATCACAGACAGGAGCGCCTGCGATGGTGTTCTCGACGACGAACCTGGGTGCACGAATGGCAAAACGTCATTTTTTCGGATGAATCCAAGTTCTGCTTACAGCATCATGATGGTCGCATCGCGGTGAACGCACAAAGGAAGCGTGTATTCGTCTTCGCCATACTGGCGTATCAACAGGCGTGATGGTATGGGGTGCCATTGGTTACACGTCTCGGTCACCTCTTGTTCGCATTGACGGCACTTTGAACAGTGGACGCTACATTTCAGAAGTGTTACGACCCGTGGCTCTATCCTTCATTCGATCCCTGCTAAACCCTACATTTCAGCAGGATAATGCACGACTGCATGTTGCAGGTCCTGTACGGGCCTTTCTGGATACAGAAAATGTTCGACTGCAGCCCTGGCCAGCACATTCTCCAGATCTCTCACCAATTGGATACGTGTGGTCAATGGTGGCCGAGTAACTGGCTCGTCACAATACGCCGGTCACTACTCTTGATGAACTGTGGTATCGTGTTGAAGCTGCATGGGCAGCTGTACCTGTACACGCAATCCAAGCTCCGTTTGACTCAATGCCCAGGCGTATCAATGCCGTTATTACGGCCAGAGGTACTGATTTCTCAGGATCTATGCACGCAAACTGAGTAAAAATGTAATCGCATGTCAGTTCTAGTATAATATATTTGTACAGTAAATACCCGTTTATCATCTGCACTTCTTCTTGGTGTAGCACCTTTAATGGCCAGTAGTGTAGTTGCCTCAGCGTTACTGTCTGTGCGGACACACACTGTCGCTGGTCGTCGCCAAGTGCGACGATGATTGTGCGGGCACGCGTCGCCACTGTGAACCGCTTCAGCCTGCACTGGGGTTCACAGTTTGATAATGCACGCCCGGCGCTGCCCGCACCAAGACGTGCATTCCTGCCGCACGGCACAACAGCTTACACCGGTCTCCAGTTGCTGCCCAGTATCCGGCCACTAGTTACTGTCGGGGCAGGACTGCTGACAACTCCACCTCGCCGAGCCATCGACCGTTGCCTGGGGCAACGCCATACTCTGCTGCGACAAATGGTCGTGGTAAGCTGCGTCGCTCGAGTTCAGCCTGCGCTTTCTGGCGTTGATTGCTGACTGACAGTACCGCGGTATTTTCTCATGGGTTAAAACATGTACTTAGCATTGCAGCATCTAATGCGGGACTAAGACGCACCTTGTAGCATCCCACGGCACACCTGCAACCCCGCATAATGTGGTGAATCGATGGCTGTACTGACTACTAGCAGCCTACGTCCACCACCCACCGTAGAGGTCATCCATCCCCGACCTCCACCATGTTAAAAAGTCGACACACAAACAACGTGAACGTTACACATGTATATTGTTGTTGTGGTCTTCAGTCCTGAGACAGGTTTGACGCAGCTCTCCATGCTACCCTATCATGTGCAAGCTTCTTCATCTGCCAGTACTTACTGCAACCTACATCCTTCTGAATCTGTTTACTGTACTCATCTCTTGGTCTCCATCTACGATATTTACCCTCCACGCTGCCCTCCAATGCTAAATTGGTGATCCCTTGATGCCTCAAAACATGTCCTACCAACCGATCCCTTCTTCTAGTCAAGTTGTGCCACAAACTCCTCTTCTCCCCAATTCTATTCAATACCTCCTCATTAGTTATGTGATCTACCCATGTAATTTTCAGCATTCTTCTGTAGCACCACATATCGAAAGCTTCTATTGTCTTCTTGTCCAAACTATTTATCGTCCACGTTTCACTTCCATACATTGCTACACTCCATACAAATACTTTCAGAAACGACTTCCTGACACTTAAATCTATACTCGATGTTAACAAATTTCTCTTCTTCAGAAACGCGTTCCTTGCCATTGCCAGAGTACGTTTTATATTCTCTCTACTTCGACCATCATCAGTTATTTTGCTCCCCAGATAGCAAAACTCCTTTACTACTTTAAACTTCTCATTTCCTAATCTGATTCCCACAGCATCGCCCGATTTAATTCGACAACATTCCATTATCCTCGTTTTGCTTTTCTTGATGTTCATCTTATATCTTCCTTTCAAGATACTGTCCATTCCATACAGTTGCTATTCCAGGTCCTTTGCTGTCTCTGACAGAATTACAATGTCATCGGCGAACCTCAAAGTTTTTATTACTTCTCCATGGATTTTAATTCCAACTCCGAATTCGCCTGTCTCATACATCTTGCTCACCAGATGGTAGAGTTTTGTCAGGACTGGCTCTCCCAAGGCCGTCGGTACACATGTAACAATTTCAGAATACATCAATTTTACTATATTCGTCACTTACACTGAGACACTTCCAGCAACATTGTAAAACGAAACTACAAAAGTGACAAATCACGTCAGTTTTTGTCGTAAACAATAGCACGGTTCTCAAGCATAAGCCCTATGCGTACTCGTTCATAAAACAGCTCTGTTAAAATTACAAGTGTTTTCAAGTGGAGATTGTGACATTGTCTCGTTGTTGCATGACTGCGTTGCCACGGCCTTGCGTACGACCAACGGTTGTTGCCACGGGAGTGCGTCGCTCAGTGTACTCGTACAACACAGTCTGTCTCCGTGAGAGTACGTGACAGTGTTGAAAAGCACTGAAACGCTCTAGAATAGCTGATGAAGATTATGGTTATTCACGAAGACTCAATTAGAAAACACGGTACCATGTTCATATGACAAAATGATATCTTACATCATCAACACAACACTGAGGAACGCAATCGCTCACAACAACTGACAGTAATTGAGTATTCGTTGCCTTGGAAGCGTTTTGTTTTATTTGGATTGGTACTGATTTATAGTCATCATCATATGTTAAATATAAACTATGACACACTGAACGCGTAGTTGTAAATGGATCACTGTCCTTGAAGATTTGGTGATAGCTGTAAAGCCGAAACTGGTTACGTGTTCACATAAATCAAAATGTTGTAAAAACTGCATATTCTGTTGTCTGTTTAGATATGAAGGACAATGGTCTATCCCAAAGTTCAAAGCGAGCTCAATTATTAACTTGACAACGTTGTATTGTGAGTGCTATGACAACGATATAAAATTTAAGATGCTCACCTGACGATGAAATCTAGAACTCGAAACACATTGTGACTAGTAAGTATGTATTTTACTGTCTCGTTACTGACTGAGTTGCTATGTCACAATAAACAAGTGATGAGCACCGCAGAAACTACAATGGTCTCTGTGCCTGTAACTTTGTTCGTAAGTCTAAGGGGGCCACATTATTCCCTTTCTCATATAGCAGGGTAGAACATTAAGTTCTAATAACGATTCCACTTAAAGTCAGAAGAGGATCATTACGGCCTCATCGATAGTGCAGAAGTCTGATGGCTGTTTTATTCTAGCTATAGGATTATTCCGATCAGACTCGCTGCATTCCGACTGCCGTCAATCAGTTTAGGCACGACCCTCACGAATCTCTTCCGTATGCTGTCAAATCTCTTGGCAGAAAATTTATCGCAGCTTGGACCTCCTTCCTCTCTCGAAGCTTGTGTGCGCTTTCAGACGACACATGGGCTCATCAACGCCCGCCGGTGGCTGCCGAATATGCTGGATCTCTGAGGACAACGGGTGTGCGCTCTGTGATTACTTTTTTAATAAAATTCGTCCTACTTTCGGAGGCACGCAGATGACTCCTCGTAAACTCACTGAGAAAGCGTCCTTCTCGGCGGAAGAGAGAATGCAGCAAATGCTGTTCGTCACGTCCTCTGACGTTCCGGAAGCGTCAAGCGGTTTGGTGAAGCGCAGGTTACGGTCGTATGAATCCACGCGCAAATAGTGCCATTTGAGATGACTCGATCAAGAATTTCACAGCATACAGATTAGCAAGTTTGAGTACAAAAAGATGTGTCTCGGACACATTATCTTACAATGATATGACACCAACAATATTTTTTTTTTATGGAGGAAGAACTGTAGTTCAGTGGACTTAGACTGATAGTGAATGAAGTACAACTTTTTCTTTTTAAGCAGTAAACTTTTTTATTTTTATGTCAATACTCCACAAGCTACCGACTGATGTATTTCTGAGAGTACATGGGTTTCCGCTGTGACACATTTGCGCTGATTATAGAATGTCATTTTACCTCTCAAGATTAAGATTCTTAGTCGCTGACTTCCTCTAATCACAAAGTCAGTTTGAAAATAGCATTACACTGCAATTAAGGGTCGATAAGAATTTTAGTGATTATAATAATTACAATATTAATACAACTGTAAAGTAATAATGTAGTGGTAGTGATAGTAATCACCTTCAGAAGAAATCTATAATAATGGCGGTCATACACTTGTAGAAACTGTACTTTCTGTGAAACAACGTCCACGTCAAATAGCAACTACAGTAAGATAACAACAGCTGGGAATTAATTTTAACATAAGCTGAGGAAGACTAGAGCGATGAATTAAAAATGAATCATTAGTTAACAGAGGTTGGAGTCAAAGTAAGAGATAAACAGAGAGAGAGAAAGGGAGAGAGCAGGAAACCTAAAATGAATCCTGGAGAAAGTGAAGGGAACTGGAAGAAAGGAGAAATGGACATGTGATGTAAACAATGATGTGGATGTTCCGCTATGGTAATAAGGAAGAAGACAATTTACGTCACAGAGAAACAGAAACTATGGCTATTGATACAGACACTGCTACATGATTCTTTCAAATGCAGATATTTTATGACACAACAGGACTAACTTGTGTCCCGACACTTATGGCTCCAAAAGAGGAATTACGGGAAGGTTTTCTGTTCTACATAGGCGCAACTAAGAAACAGGGTGTATTAAATATGGCGTTAATGTCACACAGATGTTGTAGGTGTCTGATGTGTGGTATGATGTATTAAGGAGTTGGTACGATGAAGAAACTACAGTCTTCAGAACTAACATCGCTACTGCATTCACTCGGCCTTATCAAAGTTGCACAATCATGAAACGAATCCTTCTGATAATTACATATGTTGCTGTACCAGTCATGGGCTGTCCAATACATCTGCAGTTTCAATATTCGTAACATGTTGAAATTAAATAAACTAAAAAGTTTGTGCCAGCCAAATATTTGTCTCACCTGCAGTCTGGATATCTCACGTAAGTACAAGAGTAATGATAAGAAAAATTTTTCGAACACATTGTGACACAATTCTTCTTTTTAATTACAATTATGCTCTCTAGACATGGTTTTGCGAGAGAGGTAGTGAACCAAGGAAACTATTAAAGCTTTGTGCCTCAGTAAAGAATATAGTGGTAACTATCGTATCTTTCTGTCAAATACACAACTGTTTGTACACATCACGCATTTTAAACAAATATACTCAAAGACGACAAAGTGCTTCGAATGCACAGTGAGGGTCTTTCGAAATAACATATTACCAGAAACTGAGCTTCCAATTTTATCTCAGTGGTCACATTCGCTCGCCAGTCAATTTCATGATGCGCTGTTTAATATTAGCGGTACAACAGTCCACTAATGGCGTCACAAAAATGGGCCCATTGTTTGCAAAAAATGAGGTAGAAGATTTTATTTTTTAATGTTGTGTGTATAGTTGAGAGTATGCTAAATCCAAGTTTTCGACGTCCAAAACTTTTTGTGGTAAAAAAATCAAGAAATTTTGGCACTATTTTCGGGTTTTCGCCTATTTCTCGGAAACTATACATCATACTGAAAATGCTACCCGTACCAAAATAAAAGAGCATTAAATTTTGCGTCGAATGACCTATTTAAATGTCAAAATCGGTGCACCCGTTGACAGCAATCGGTTGTCAAAGTTCGTCCATTTTTATCAGCTTATTTTAAAAGTCGGCTCCAGTGCCTGTAACTCGGAAATGGCTACTCCAAATCCAAAATATCTGAATATTAAAGTTGTAGTGCACAAAATTTCATGTTTTTAGTGATTATGTTGTTGTTGTGGTCTTCAGTCCAGAGACTGGTTTGATGCAGCTCTCCATGCTATTCTATCCGGTACAAGGTTCTTCATCTTCCAGTACTTACTGCAACCTACATCCTTCTGAATGTATTTAGTGTATTCATCTCTTGGTATCCCTTACGATTTTTACCCTCGACGCTGCCGTCCAATACTACATTGGTAATCCCTTAATGCCTCAGAATATGTCCTACCAACCGATCCCTTCTTTTAGTCAAGTTTTGCCACAAATTTCTCTTCTCCCCAATTCTATTCAATACGTCCTTATTAGTTATGTGATCTACCCATCCAATTTTCAGCATTCTGCTGTAGCACCACATTTCAAAAGCTTCTATTCTCTTCTTCTCTAAACTATTTATCGTTCACATCCATACATGGCTACACTCCATACAAATACTTTTAGAAATGACTTACTGACATTTAAATCTATACTATTGAGCGTTCATAAACTTGAAAGTCAAAGTAATTACATTTTTTTTGCAAGTCAGTTTTTCAATGAAATTAAATTTCTAATAAGAAGACATAAATCCGCCCCACCTTCTGGTCCAATGGTATCTACAGATCTCCCTCGATTGACATGACGTATACAACCGATGCTGCCATCCTCTCCGTTCTTTTGTTATTTTTTCCATTGTTAGCCGCCCCCAGTCTTTGTATGTTGGACGAGGGACGCGTCAAAACTCTTTATGTCTTGCAAAACTCTCGTTCCTCGTTTGAGTTTACTTTAGTTGCTCGATTAGTGCATTTAAAGTGAGTGCTCTAGATCGTATGGAAGTGAGTTTTATAGGCGACGCCAATTTGGCAGGTGGTGATGTGATTAGAGTGAAACAGAAAGGACTGGGAACGCTAGTACAATCCAGTAAGGATAGGAAAATCTCAGCACATCTTAAGTTCCTAAAGGGTCTGGGTGAAGCTGAAGTGCACAGTGCTTGTCATAAGAAGTACAGGAATCCAAAATTGATTAGATTGTCTTTGGCAAAAGGCCCTGCACCGTCAGCTTCTAATCTTCGATCATACAAGGTGTCCGATTTTAATAACACTGATTTTATTTTGGCAAGGAACTTGATGCTAATCGGGAGAAAGTTAGCAGACTTCCCTATGCAACGCAAATTATTGTTCGTAAAGTGATGAAGCTTAAAACAGATATTGTTATTGGGGTTCCTGAAAGACGAAGTGATAAATGGGTTCGCGAAGTGTTGGAGCGTACCCCTGCTGAGGGCCTATGCGATAACAATGTGCAGTATCGTTTTAACAAAGAGATTCTTACTGGCCAATCAGGGGAGGAGGAAAACAAGGAACTGCTGGATCAACACAGACAGATGAAGCAATATAAATGATATCTTCCTACATCGAACAATCAGGAGAGGGCCAGTTTAGTTTGCAGGAGTTAAAGGACCAAACCAAAAATGGCTGGGAGCAGATTTAATGACCATAAAAACCCGACTCTTCCGGAAGCATGGTGAAGAAATAATGATTGTTAACAGACATAAAAAGAGCACAGTAGTGTGTTTCAAAAGTACAGGCTATAAGATACTGTCTGATAGTTTCTATCACAGCAAACTGCTGCTGCAGATGTACTTCGTGTAGCCATTCATACACAGGTCTATGGCACATCGCAATACACTCCACCTAATGAGTTCTTGCCAGACGTCCAACTAGTGATCCCTGAATCATCGATCCATTTCTTGGAGTAGTTGATTTTTTAAAAACAAACAATGAACTCTAAATAAATTGAAAAAAAGTGTGTTTCTAGCTTCACTATTGATTGGGCTCACTACATTCGCGTATAAAAGATTCGGATCAAGACTTATTGTCTCGGCTCTTAGTGTAACTCGATTCGCAGCTCCATATATTGGAGATTCCATATGTGAGAGGAGGAGGAGGATATTAGTGTTTAACGTCCCGTCGACAACGAGGTCATTAGAGACGGAGCGCAAGCTCGGATGAGGGAAGGATGGGGAAGGAAATCGGCCGTGCCCTTTCAAAGGAACCATCCCGGCCTTTGCCTGAAGCGATTTAGGGAAATCACGGAAAACCTAAATCAGGATGGCCGGAGACGGGATTGAACCGTCGTCCCTATGTGAGACGTCTTCGATTGCACGACGTGAGAATCCTAACATAACTAATGAGGGATGCATCCAAATTACCTCTAATGACGTCGATTTCAACATGTCCACGATTGACGGGATTAATACTTGTACTTCCCATTCCATGGGAGAAATCAAGTCTCTCTCTACACAGCTATGGAGTCTGACAAGAACGTTGGTAGGGAAAGAAGTTCCACTTCTGAACTTTTATCTACCCACGAGATGCTTCGCGAAGGGGAACATAGTCTTCTGAAAGATCTCGACGTTTAAAGACACCAAACGCTTAATCAGATATCACTTTCGATGAAGATACAAATGCTGCAATCGCAAAGGAGAAGTTTGTCGCTAATAAGAGCATCAAGACCGCTTGATTTTTATGCTCATGAGGAAATTTGAGGGTGGAGTCATTCAAGTGCTACGGGCAGAAGGTGCGGCTTCATTAATTGTGTAAACAGCTATTACACAAGTTGCTGGGTCTGACAGTGTGGCAATCGTAAGCGAGAATATCGGCGTGCTTGTTCTGCTACCGGTCGAGGAAACAACTACAACAACTTGTACTTCCATAAACCGGAAACAGGGCAATCAGCAGGAGTTCGGTACTCCAGAAATTCTCTCAATTTCGTTTCTGCATTTGCCCTTTTCAGCCATGCCTTCACGGGATGTGATCCACACCCTCTTTTTTGACCAAGGAAAAGCGACATTACTAAACCTTATGGAACGACAGCTACAAGTGCACGTTGCTGACTTTGCTAAACCCGCAGTTAATAACTTAATAACACAGGCAGCAGAACAGCTGAATTCCAACTGTGCGACTTCCGACGAGATCAGGTCCAAGAATTTTGTAAACCCTGCCACGAGAAAATCTTTCAAATATGTAAGGCTACCGCCAACATCGTACTCAACAAGGTGACAGTCATTGCGATCCTACTATCAAGTGCAATCTTCGCTGGGGAAGCAAATTGATCCATGCCAGTGGGGTAGGAAGAGAAATTTATCACGCTTGCTTCCTGTGACGATGACAAAATATGCGGCACCACGCTCGCTGCTGAAGATGGTTTCCTGTGTATGCAAAACGCGATGCTCAGCAGCATGTGGAGGTCGCAAATCCGGACAGAACCGCTCCACGACGTGCAAACACTGTAGTCGCTTATCTTGATAGAACGCCCCAGGAATTGGGCTTGACAAATATGCGGAAGGGATAGAAGGTATGTTTCAGGACGAGCAAGCTGGTGAAGGTGCCACAGTGGATCGCGAAGATGGGATACTGCACTGGGACCTACCGCAGTCTCCCAGACGACCCCGATGAAATTGAAACTTGATATCTCTGATATTTTAATTGTTTTTTAATGTTGTTGAAGTCCATGGGCTAGCAGGACAGAGCGGATGAGGTTATATTTGTGAAAAGGGGCCAAAATAAGTTACTATCAGTTGCACTCAACATATAAACTTTAATTGTTAAAACACACATTCACACAAGCAAGGATGAAACACTCTCAAGGTTTTAACGAAAGACCTCCTTTGATTTAATTTAGATCGGCTGAAGACCACATCGAAAATCCAAGGCACAAGGAATTGAGGTACAGGAGTTCTTCTGGAGGTTTCACCTCTTAAATTTTTTGTTTAACTCTTCAATATAAATAGGCTGAAAGCGTTAGCTTAAAATTTTTCCATAGAACTCGGCTGAAGGCCACACATTCGTCAAGAACAGTGTTACGGCTTAAGGTCGAGACAAAGATTTTCAATGTTTAATCTAAATAGGGTGAAAACTCGGCTTCAGGCGTAGGAAGTATAGCTTTCAATTTCAAAAGGCTGAAGGCTTTATCTTAAAATATTTCATGTAAAACTCGGCTGAAGGCCTGATACTAAAGAATAATGATCTAATGACTTAAGGGGAAGACAAGGATTTTGAATTTTAAATTTAAGAGAGATTAAAACTCGGCTGAAAGCCACTCACCATACAGAAAACAATTTTACGGCTTAAGGCCTAAAGGGAAGAGCTTCTAAATTACAACTAAAATAGGCTAAAGGCTTTATCCTAAAATGCTTCACATAAAACTCGGCTGAAGGCCACATACGAAACCCAAACAATATCACGGCTTAAAGCCCAGACAAAGAAATTGCAATTTTTTTAATTTAAGCTGGAAAACTCGGCTGAAGGCCACATACAAACTAGAAAATATTTCATACGGCTTAAGGCCTAAACAAAATTTTTCAGATTTTGATTTGAAAAGGCTGAAAACTCGGCTGAAGACCACATACCAAACAAGAAACAATTTTTTTTACGGCTTAAGGCCTAAGAAGAAAAGCCTTGCAATTTTAATAAGCTAAAACTCGGCTGAAGGCCACATTGAGTACTTAAGACTAAAAAGGAAATCAGCATGTAAAAAAAAGGAGCGGCGCTCAGAAGGTTCCAAGGGCCGGCCTGGGACGATAGCACTAACGCACGTTTAGGTGAGACAGGCAGCCAGACCGACAACCTGTTAATGGGAAGGCAACCCAACCGAAGCCAGCCGACGAACGAACCAACAAGATTAGTTCTGCTCCACCCGACCAGCGAAACGACAAGATGTCAATAGCACAACATTCTGTATACTGGTTCCCAATCCAGCCAAGCCAGAATAAACGCACAAAACTACCAACAACATCTCAGTTGTCGAACTACACGCCGGTCGTGCGGTAGCGTTCTCGCTTCGCCCGCCCGGGTTCCCGGGTTCGATTCCCCGCGGGGTCAGGGATTTTCTCTGCCCCGTGATGACTGGGTATTGTGTGATGTCCTGATGTTAGTTAGGTTTAAGTAGTTCTAAGTTCTAGGGGACTGGTGACCTTATAAGTTAAGTCCCATGGTGCTCAGAGCCATTTTCTAGCCGACTTCAATGCACACACGTTGTTTGCTCGCGGGAATCTTCCAGAAACCGACAACCAGGATCAAACGAAGAGATGTGATAGCAGTTGAGGTTCTGATAGTAGATTACGTGAGCACTCAACTTTAGTGTCCAAGATCGGTGGGCGACGAACATCGTAACCCTCGCAAGAAGCGCCTCACAACTCCAACCGCGCGTGCACGCCGCCAGCGGCTCCGCCACACTACACGCCACGGAGACTTCCTCGCTGCTCCCTCGCAAACCGACCAACTCCCCAACACCCGGCAACGGTCATAAGATCAAGTACACGTCGGCGATGAAATGGCCGATCGAACGATCAACCAACGGTCGTTGCCTCTCCAGTCTTCTTCAGTCGGACAGTACATTTGTGTTGCCAGCGGTGAGCAAGTACTGGCTGTCCGCACCTCACTGGCGCTACGTGCCCGGCGCTCCTTCGTCCCCGACTGCTGTCCCGTGCCCGACTGCACTGCTGGTCCGTCTCTAACTGACTTCCCGACACACGACGACCCGGAAATACTATCGGTCGCTCCAGAGATGGTATGACAGTACACTACCGATACGCGCTGCTGCTGCCACCCACAGGCAGGTAAGGCAGGAAGTTAGTGAGACCAGTAAATGGAATAAGAAAACGAGGGGGCCGTACCGCAATCAAAGATGACAAACAATAAATGGCATGAATACGAGCCGTGCGCGGCTCAGTTGTCATGCCGTATTATTGTCCATTTGTACTAAATTTTATATTACTCAACCGTAAATACATATTGGCCATTGCGATGCACTCTTTTTTAATTTTAGCAACCTACCCTTACCAATTAAGGCGCGGATGAAAACGAATAAAAATACATATTAATGAAGAAAATTAGAAAGATAATACGTAGCTAACACGTATGTGCTCATTAGACAGGAATCACTTCGGCTTTCAAGTGTGTGAACGCTTAATAGTGCCTAAAACTGAAAAACTAGATGATTCTCTAACATGAAATTTCATGCTCTGCAGCTTTGAACACTTGACATTTTTCATTTGAAGCAGCCATTTTTGAGTTACAGGCTTTGAGGTTGACTTTTTAGCTAAACTGATAAAAAAGAACTAACTTTAACAACTGACAACGGCCAACCGGCTGCACCGATTTTGACATTTAAATGTCAATCAAAGAAAAATTTTGGTAAGGATAACATTTTTAACAGGATGCTTATTTTCTGAGTAATAGACGAAAATTTCAAAAAAGTGCAAAATTTCTTTTTTTTTTTTTTGGCCACAAAAAGTTATCCCGAGGGTTTTGGAGATCGAAAACTTGGATTCAAGATACTCTGAACCTTATACCCAAGATGGAAATGAAGTCCCATGCGTAGGGGAACGATGCGGGAGACCCGCACCGCCGTACTAGGTAAGGCTCTGATGGAGGTGGTTTGCCGTTGCCTTCCTCCGACCGTAATGGTGATGAATGATGATGATGACGACGATACACAAACACCCAGTCATCTCGGGGCCGGTGAAAATCCGTGACCCCGCCAGGAATCGAACCCGGGATCAAGTGCTCGGGAAGCGAGAAAGCTACCACGAGACCACGAGCGGTGAACTAAACCCAAAATAAAAATATAAAATCTTCCACCTCGTTTTTTGCAAGCAAAAAGTACCCCGTTACAGACTACAATACCGCTCTATGGTCGACATTAAAACTGGCTTTCTGCTGAAGGCTAGATAGTGTGCGTACAAATGTGGTATTACAGCATCAACATCTGAAAGAAAATCCGGCTCTGTAAATTAGTGTGCATCAGTATAGCGTGATTTTTCCACTTAATTGACGGACTATGTTTTAATTCTAAACAGTAAAAACAAAGAAAGTGTCTTCGAAGTGGTTAGTAATAATAATGGCCGTTCTACGTGTTGAGCTGACTTAGTCATACAGTTGGGTTACGTTGTATAGAACTCGTACAGGACTTGGTAGATTAATCTGCCACGAGTAATGAGTATGATGGGCAAACATCTATTAGGCGCACTACGAATGTAGTGGTGTGGACATGTTGGGAATATGGATCTCACAGGGAGCGTGCAAGGGATGAGTCCCTGCAGACGCGCTATCTTCTGTGTCCGCGGTGGCTCAGATGGGTAGCGCGTCTGCCATGTAAGCAGGAGATCCCGGGTTCGAATCCCGGTCGGGGCACACATTTTCAAGATGTCCCCAATGAAGTACACCAACGCCTGTTGGCAGCTAGGGTGTCCATTTAATTATCATTTCATTTCTAGCAAAGCTGCATGGTCATCCACGGTAACTGTTCTTTCGAGAACAGACACTACCGTCATATATAGTATTGACATATCTTTCTGTCAGAAAAGTTTATTTGATATTTATTGCAATGTTTGTACAATTTGTAATTGAAACAAACTGGACAGTGAATCCAAACTCGTGCACTGCGATAGGCATGCCATCCCACGTGGGATTTCCTCGCATTGCAGATATTGCAGGGACCGGCGATTCTTCGTCAGGGACCGTTTCTTTGCTGGATTAACATGATTCAGTATTACTGGAGATATTTTGTCAATGTTTCGCACAGGAATTACGGCGTTACTTTGTAACGACATTGAATCCTCATTGACTGAATTCTGGACCTTCAGGATCTCTGCTGTCTTACCCTACTTAAACTTACAATATTTGTTTGTCTTTGATGGTATCAACTGAATTTATCCATTTTTTTGTGTATATATATATATCAAACCTGTTTTCAAACGGCTGTAGCACGGAAAGGGTACGTTTCCGGATACGGGCTCCAAATCGAATGTTGTATGCACAGTTCCTTCTACAAGTACCCCAGGTTTATAACGGAATTTTAGAGCACCTTGTGTTTATGAATACTAATTTATGTACAACATTTGGTCTGTCCTTGTATCTAGATAAGAGAGGATAAATGATTCAAACGGCTCTAAGCACTATGAGACTTAACATCTGACGTCATCAGTCCCCTAGACTTAGAACTACTTATACCTAACTAACCTAAGGACGTCACACACATCCATGCCCGAGGCAGGATTCGAATCTGCGACCGTAGCAGCAGCGCGGTTCCGGACTGAAGCGCCTAGAACCGCTCGGCCACAGCGACCAGCTAACAGAGGATAAGAAAATAGTAAATAAATAACAGAAATGTTCATGTTGACCAACGGTATCCGTGTCCATATTACATATTAAGTCTCCCTCTCAATCGGAACAAGTCGGCTCGACTCGTGGAAAAGTCGGCTCGACTCGTGGAAATCGGCTTTCAAATTTTTTTCTACATTGTGACCTGTTTCTGAACCTGACGTGGAATTCTCTTAATGGATTCTTATGGTATTGATTAATGACCATAATTGTGCACTTGCTTGTCTTGTAGTACGTTTTTTCTTAAGAAGAATTTCTTTCACAATGTGTTTAAGTAAGCTCGCAGACTGCAGCAGCCGATACTACGCTCCAGTTTCCCATATAACTCTGTCAGTCTCTACAAATGTTTCACCTATTCCGCGGCTCTGCAGGTATCTTTTAACCTTATGTGATTTTGAGCAGTTAAAAACAAATCATCGGACAGGAAAATTGGTGGTAACAGCAGCAGCACAGTCACAAATCTCACAGACCGCCTCTTATCAAATTTCCAGTTAACAGCCATTATTTGTATTCAGGGAAATTAATTTCTGCTTATGCTTCAGAAATGCTCGTACACGTTGCAAATTATACAAGCAGCACTCACATGTGTGTATGGCAAAGATGATTTCTGTAAGGAAGGCTCCATTTACACTAGCTCTTAGCTGAATATCCTACATTCTGATTTTATTAAATGAGGGCAAAATGCTGAAAACGGAACGAAAAAGGTAGTGTGGATATATAAACGGAAAGACGCTGCATGGGTTTTATACCCACAAAAGGTGAAGACAAAAGATTTTTAACAGTGTAGGTTTCAATGATAGGTAACAGACATATGAAGACAGCAGACAAGTACGCCGGCCGGAGTGGCCGAGCGGTTCTAGGCGCTACAGTCTGGAACCGCGCGACCGCTACGGTCGCAGGTTCGAATCCTGCCTCGGGCATGGATATGTGTGATGTCCTTAGGTTAGTTAGGCTTAAGTGGTTGTAAGTTCTAGGGGACTGATGACCTCAGAAGTTAAGTCCCGTAGTGCTCAGAGCCATTTGAACCAGACAAGTACGAATATTCTGTCTGTACCAGCGTTTTAGCTCCACACTCAAGAGGGCAGTCAGATGGAGCACCGTCACGTAGTAGCCTCATTACCATTCGTAGCAACAAAGGCATGTTCTGCAGCAGGAGGGGCAGGGTAACCCACAAGAAAATACGCCTCACCTGTGAGGAGTTGTTGAAGGATAGCTGATCCCAGGAGGCGGTCGTCAAGAATCCACGCCGCCACACTGGAGGCTGAACCGGTACTAATGGTTCGTTGCCACCAAGCCATAGAGATTCTGTGCAGCTCACAGATGGGTACTGTGCAAGGTGACTATACTAGCTCTCGTAAGGGTGGCATCGGTGAAAAAAATGAAATGATCGTATGGCGTCAGTGGGCGGGAGCTCTCAGGCGGAAAGTTCGGCCGCCAAGTGCAAGTCTTATTGAGTGCGACGCCGCTTTGGGCAACTGTGCGTCGACAATGGGGATGAAATGATGATGAGGACAGCACAAAACCCAGTCCCTGAGGGGAGAAAATCCTCCACTCCAGCAGGGAATCGAACCCAGGACCTCACGCGTGGCATTCCAAAGCGCTGACCGTTCAGCTGTTGGGGCGCACAGCGCCTGTGAAAAGGATAGATAAGAGAAATTCCAACATCGTGATGGTCTAAGCGACGAACCAGCGACAAAACCATCGCCGCGGACTCACGTCCGTACATAATAAGGCCTGCACGCATTGTAGGTGATACGGATAGTGGTTAGTTGTCGTGGGGAATGTTCCACACGGTGGTATGGCGTACACGACGCTGGTGGGCCACCAGCCTGTTGCTGATACTGGAGTCACTGTCAAAAGGTCTCTCACTTCCTGGAAAGCATTTCCAGTTGTTTGTCCATATGACCTTCTATGTTCGTTATCCTCGCAGGGATCGTTTCGTCCACTTTGTCCCCATGTAACAAAGTCATCCAGTATGTTTCGTGTTCGCGGGTAGTCAATCATTCTTGCAATTAATCACTTATGATGATGCTTGATAGACTGCGTTACATTGTGCTTTTTAGTGCTAAGGCTAACTATTGGTTAACCGTTGTCACCAAGTTGTATGTAATTAAATGGGCTTATTGGGGTCAGATTCCACAAACATCCTAATAAAAGAACAAAAACGGACGACCCACGAAGGAATTGTACAAATGGGGTGGAAACCAAGAGGTGTGATGTGCATGTTCACACAAACAAATGAGTACAATCTGAGAAAAACTGGATGATTTATTCAAGAGAGCTTCCAAAAGTGAGCAGTTGCGTAATGCTTTGTTCCACCTCTGGCACTGATGCAAGCATCGGTAGAGTTTTGGGATGTCCTCCTGAGGGATATCATCCAAAGTTCTGTCCAATTGGCGTGTTAAAATCCGGAGTTGTTTGGAGGGCACCACCCGCAATGCTCCTAGTGTTTTCAACTGGCCAGAGATCAGATGACCCTACTGGCCAAGGCAGGGTTCGGAAAGCACGAAAACAAGCAGAAAAAACTCTCCCCGTGAGAGAGGCTGGGCATTATTTTGCTGAAATGCAACCCCAGGACGGTTGCCATGAAGGGCAAGAAAACGGGGCACACAACACCGTCGGCGTACCGCTGTGCTATAAGGATGGCGCGGATGACAAGCAAAGGCATCCTGCTATGAAGATAAATGACACGCGGACCATCACTACAGGGTGTGTGGCGGGCGACGGTCAGGTTTGTATCCCAGCGCAGTTCTCGCGTTTCCGGACACGTCTTCGGCCTGGAATCCCATTGACTGGAGTCGGATTGTGTTGAGAGATGAGTCTCGCTTCGAAATCCCTGATGACCAGCGAAGAAGTTTCTGGAAACATTCCGGAAATCGGAGGAATACCAGCTTGACTGTGATCCACCTTATGATCCGAAAGCCAGGGGAAATAATATGGGGTGCTATCTCTTTTCGTAGCAAGATCTCTTCGGTTGTCATCCGCGGTTCCCTTACAGCGCAGTGGTACGTCAACGATATTGTACACCCCACTTTATTGACCTTAATGGCAAACCAACGCCGGCGACTGTGGACGAGCGGTTCTAGGCGCTTCAGTCTGGAACCGCGCTGCTGCTACGGTCGCAAGTTCGAATCCTGCCTCGGGCATAGATGTGTGTGATGTCCTTAGGTTAGTTAGGTTTAAGTAGTTCTCAGTCTAGGCGACTGATGACCTCAGATGTTAAGTCCCACAGCGCTTAGAGTCATTTTTTGAGCAAACCATCTTGTACTTACAATTCTGCGAGATAATGCCCGGTCACATACGGAGTGAGTTTCTACTGCTTGTGTTCGTGCGTGCCAAACCCTACCTTGTCCAGTAAGATCGCCAGATCTCTCCCCAGAGAGTACTGCGGGCACCGCCCCCCAACCGTTTCAGGATTTTACGACGTAACATGCCAATTGGACAGAATTTGGCACGATATCCCTCAGGAGGACATCCAATAATTCTGTCAAACAATGCCAAACCGAATAACTGCTTGCATATGGGTCAGAAGTGGGCCAACACGTTGCTAAATTGTTCAATTTGTGAAGCTCTTTCTCTTGAATAAATCACACAAGTTTTGTGTTACTGTAATCATTTGTTTGTCAGTACATGTACATCACATCTATCGATTTCCGCCCGATTTCAATAATTACTTCGTGATGTATCTTTTTTTCCTTTTTTTTCTGGTTTTTAGTTTTTTCTTTCTTTTATTTTTTTTACCTTAAGTCGAATTATTAGACAACAGCATTCAGTATTGCATTAGGATTTCATTTAACTGTTTAATTAACATATTTCAATAACAACATTACGAACAAGACGAGTTCCGGTAACAACTTGGATAGACTGTCAACTATAATCCCAGAAATTAGGTTGAACGATACGTTTTGTTACATGTTGATCATTGTTCCAGGCAAAAATCAAAGTTACGTTGTGTACGTATGGGTAAGCACTTATAGAAATTCTTTCTTTTTATTCTAATATTCCAATGGGCTGGGGGTGTCGCAGAGAAGCCCCTATTGGGAATAGTTGGGAATTTTCAGTTGCAACATTCACTTGACAACCAAGGGAAAGATATAAAGGAACTTGGTGGGAAGCAGTGCCTTCGAACCAGTTCCGATTATGTATGGGACAATGTTGATCATTGTGCCAGTTAAAAACTAAAATTGTGTGTGTGATATATATATATATATATATATATATATATATATATATATATATATAAGCTATTGAACAGATTAGTGAGCTGCTGATCTTTCTATGACGCGACCTCCATGCGCACCATTGCATCGTCCGCGAACATGGACAGACAGGCTTTAATGTATTCGCTGACCTTTGCGGTTTAAACTGAAATTCTGTTTACGCCGGAGGTCCCGGCATCGGCTGCGCCTGCGCCAGCTGGCAGCTGTTTGGCCCCCTGTGTGCTTCCCCGGCGTTTTCATCGCTCAACAAGCGCAGCACGACTCGCCATCCGCCTACAGAGCCTCCCACCCCTCCCGCCATTCACGTGTCCGCCACGCTGCCTCTCCCATCAGCGCGTGCCTACACCTCTGGCAGCGGTATTCGCCGCTTATTATTCTCTGCTCCTCGTTACGCAGTTTTAAAGCGTACAGCAAAAGGCACACACTACATTCAGCTTTCCTGCCTTTTCAGCATATGCTCAATAACATTTCATAACGGAGCATATTTTCTTCCAAAATTAAAGTCCTTTACTTGGTTGAGCTGTTTGCCATCCACTCCACGAACAGCCAGCCAGATATGAAGATCTGAAGAATTATTTCGGACTGAAGACATTTATCAATGTGTGGTGAAACAAGCGGTGTATCATTGTGAGAGATCCAGATGCGAGTGAGTCTGCTGCGACTTATACCAGTTCACTATTATCAGCGCCGCATGATCATAACGCGCCTGTGCTTAGCATGTAAAGGAATGCACCATCATGTAAGAGTGAAATTAAAAAAAAGAACTTTTCCAAACTTTGTCAGTATATGCTTCAGCATATATTAATGTTAACATTGTGAAGTCTCAGAATGATCTAATAAATGTGCTTTGCTAAGTGTATTATTTAAAAACAATAAGTAGTGCTAAATAATGAAGCTAAAATGGCAAAAATTGTTCGGAATGTGCAAATGTACGTCAAAATCACAAGTAACGAGTCTGAACTTAATCAGACCAATATTTTGGTCGAAATAGGCCTTTTTACCAAAATTGAAGGCGCTAAATATTAGACTCAGAAACATGAAAAATTTTACGTAGCCTCAGTTTCATATAAAAACGTTAACTATATGACTCCATTAGGTTATCTCTATTAGTTTTCAAGTTATATACTAGGTACTAAATTTGAAACGAAAATGTGCCTATTCATAATAGACTAAGTATCACTTGTATTTGTTACAGAAAGTTCTAATTACAGCACTCGATTACTCTGATAATGAAATGTAGCTGTATCAAGTTTCAAGACTTTAGTGTAAATGGTAATCATTACAAGAGGTCATGTTCTTTTGTCGTTTCCGTTCTAAAGATTCTAGCCGACCACGTAAAAGTGCTGTCGAGCTAAAACTTTGTCAGTACCTAAAGCAAACATAATTCCATTCATATAAAAATTATGAAAATCGTGAACTATTTCATAACGGAATTATTAAACAATAGGTATCCGAGAAAACTGCCATTTAGATGCTGCTACCTGTGCTTAAGGCGGTTGATAGGAGATGGTCTATTTGGCTGTCCGTTACGACCATATATAAATACGACCAGAGAGGCAATGGGAATAGCCACATCGCACCGAGATATCAACCTGTCCACGTCAGTCAAACGCTAAGGCCGCTACTACATTTTTTGTGTGAAAGAAGGAAGTCAACTGGCGAGGACCGTACACCGTCCTGGATAGCTTAGATTTCACTAAAGTAACGGTCTGTGTGCCACCCCTAATGCTGACAAAATTGCGTGGCAAGTGGCGAGATTTTCCACTTCTGAGGCAAGCCGTGAACTTTGACGATTAGAAGTCAGGGTGATAGACCATTTTACTTGGAACTTCCTGTAGAGGTCCCCTCTGTACTGTTAATAATGCTGTTTCCGATAGGGACATTATTACTATCAGGAATGGTATATTTTGTACATGTGAACTTTTTCTGAATATATTGATTAGGTACAACTCAAAATTTTTATTTACAGTATTAGTCCCTAATCCGGCTGAGCAAATAGCAAGTAGGAACATTTTCTTTCAGTCAGTACAGAAAGTAATGTGGACTTGCAGACTGCAAATTACGGTCAGTATGTTCTCCATTGCTTTCTAGCTGACCATAAAAATAGGTTTTCAGGCTCTTGTAAACAGCAAAGGAGTTATTTAATTTACCGTCCGCCCCACGAATGCTGTTAAAATGTACGGCACAGGATTAATGTATAGCAACAAAAAAAATATAGAAAATAAAATGCTAAGACTTTTGCAAAAACAGTTTGAGGAATATATATGTATTAACGTCTTTCAGCGTGCTGGTGCATGTAGTGTTCTGAATAACAATTATTGAGATAAGTAGATTTCACTCATCGACAGTGTACATGAATCATGAGAGACTCAATTTCAACGACGAGGGGGAATGTTTGGGAGTGACATTGTCCAGGAACTTCTCAACAGTGCATCACAGAAAACCAACGTTAGTAAAAGAAATGACTAGTGCTTTGTGCGCCCCTCTCAACAAAATACCAAATGAGTTCAGTAACATTACATCAGGTCACATTTGGGGCCATTGTCTCGTGCTGCTGATTTCTCGTCACGATAGGTTGTTACATTGACTGACTGAACGTGCAGTGGCGTGCCCCGGGTAAACAGGCGGGTGTGCACACTATTACAACATGTAACTGAGTCTTGTTTTGTAAGGTATGGCTTAGCGGTTATATGCATTAATTAGGTACAGTTATTGAAACGCAGTGATATGTATGGTATGTATATTAAGTCTATACTACGGAAGTTAAGGAAGACTTGGATTTAAATACGATATTAGCGGTATTGAAGCTGTAATTTTGAATATAGCTATCGAACTTTCGACAGCTGTCTCGACCATCCTTTCCAGAAGTAGAACTGTTGCTCCTCAAGAACGTGCCGCAGTCGAATGCTTCACAACTTTGCTCGAAATTCCACCAATTTAATTTCGAGAAATTTTCGTTAACACTTCTAGGACACAAGTAATGTACAGTATATAATAATCAAATCAAACGCATCTTTTAATAAAATAGTTATCCAGAGCCGCTAATGATTAATACCATTCGAATGTTTTCATCGTCGCTGCGGTGGCCTGAATGAAAAGATTCAGCGATGAAGGAAAAGATATAGCGACGTGAAAGACATTGTAATTGACGGGATGAAACCGTATGAATGTGTTACAGGACCATTCAGAGACATGGAATGACAGCGGTTGCACGGAAAGCTCTTTTATATTAGACATCATGATACAGATGAGTCACTTGACCCCAAAATCAAGACAAGTATAGAAACACAGTGAATTTAAGTACACAAACACTGAGCAACATCACAAACGCGTTGGACCACCTTTTGCTGCAATACATGCCGCAACATCTTTAGGCATCGAGTTGATTAGATGTCTGCCGTTGTCCTGGGGCAGACTGGGTCACATATCCTCAGAATCCACCTGCTAATCGTGGCCGGCCAGAGTGGCCGTGCGGTTCTAGGCGCTGCAGTCTGGAACCGAGCGACCGCTACGGTCGCAGGTTCGAGTCCTGCCTCGGGCATCGATGTGTGTGTTGTCCTTAGGTTAGTTAGGTTTAATTAGTTCTAAGTTCTAGGCGACTGATGACCTCAGAAGTTAAGTCGCATAGTGATTTCTTTTTTTTTTTTTCAAATCGTGCTCAGAGTGACACGGCGGCACCTGTCGTTTCATTTTGTTCCACACAAGCTCTATAGGGGACCAGTCCGTAGGAAAGGCCGGCCATGGAATAGTGGTTACACTATGTAGGAAGTCTTGAGCAACTCGAGCTGTATGCAGACGAGCATTATTTTCCTGGAAAAGTGCCCTGGATACACCTTGTGGGAAAAGTTCCACATGTGGTTGAAAAATGTCATCAGCATAACGCTGGGCCTTTAAGCCTTTAATGTTCCGCGCACCACAGACGGCACAGGCTGTCGTAGCCAACGACCCCAACACCACTAGGCCGTCTGACCGGGGTAGGGGGGTGGGGCAACAGGGTGGCTTCACTTCTACTCAGCGCGCGTATGCGGCACACATTCATCCCCCCCCCCCCCCCCCCCCATGACGAATCACGATTCATCACTAAACATCACATGCCGGCGATGTCGAGGTTACAACGGCAGTGTAGAACAGGGCACCTGGTTTGATGATTCCCATCCACAATGGGGGTTCCTACCCCATTCTGTGGCATCCAATAGCCAGGCCTACGAGATGAGTGGTTTGCCAAGCGAGTGTAATTAATATTCGTACATCAGACCCACTGCAACTATGCTCGAAATATGAGACCTAGTTCCATTCAGTTAAGCTATAATTTATTCTCGTCCTTACTTTTTAATGCAACGGAATGGATAACGCGTCTGACTAAGAGCTATCGCACATTTCTGATGGACTCACTCCACCCTGGCAAGACCACATTTCTTTCCTGTCGTATATGTTTTATCCAAAGCTTGGACAACCCAGCAAGATAATGGAGGTTATGTTAAAATACCTCAACAAAATGGGTACCCACAACTCAATAATCAAGACAACTGTTTGTCTCATATATCTCCCCTTTTATTACAATAAATTCTTTCACGTTACTGTTGCAAAATTTCTTGCATTACACTTAAACACAATAGTAAATCAAGTGATTCTCCTCCCAATGGGCATGACATAACATAAGCATTTTACTATTCTATGGTGTCGTAATGTTTCTGTTTATTGATACTGTGCACTTTCTGGATTGGTAAGGAATCTTTTGCTACTTCATTCTCTCCCACACTCTCGTAATCTCATTCATTAGCAACATAACGAATTTACTGACTATCGTGCTGTACTGGGAAAAATCATGCTTGACCCACTAAATTCGCTACTGTCTCATGCAAATCACACAGATTAAATACACATAATAAATCATAATGACAGCATAAAACACATCTCTAAAAACGAAATGTTTGGTTTTCTTCTCGTTCTGCTTTCCGACACCTAACAGTAGTCACCCCAGATTCACACGTCACTGACCCACGTAATAATTTTCCTACCACAAACTCTAGAGGATTTATGCACATCTCCCTGTGCTCCTCATGGAGTTGCCGGGTAGATGGCTGACTCTCCTTCATTCACTGAGTATCTGAATATCATGCTGGCGTCACACTAATGTACCTCATAATGGAAATTTTGGTATCTTATTTATTTCACACACGGATCCTCAACTGAATGCTAGGACAAGCACTTCAAATTCTTTTTGTTGTCTCATAGTCTGGTTGAGACTCACACTGTACTCACCACGAGGAAGTGCTTGTCCCTAATTCAAGTTCTGCACACGGAAATCTTAATTATTTTCAACTTAGATTTACACACGCAAATATTTCATATTAATGCTACCACACGCTAGTATTTAGTCTGATCGCTTGTGCACGGTCCTTTGAACCTCTCGCCTCGTCGTCTTCCTGGTCTTCAGACCCGGTACGTCGCACGTGTCCATTGCTCCCAACATCGTCTGCTGGTACACACCGAACGCTCGACCTGGTGAGACACACGGCCTGTCGACCAGCCTACCGTTTTCATGCCGATGATTAGGCCCTCTCAAACTGGCTTAACTGTGAGAAATGTCGTCTAACAAATCTACCTGACACTCTGCGACTACTAATGTCCTCCTGGAGTCGGTATGTGATCGTCACGTGTATGACTCGTCCGCTATGCTCCATTTAAATACGGTCCACTGCACGACTACAGCACCATTACAGGCAATGGCACCAAACTTGAATCATATGCATATCGGATATCACTGTACTTATCTGCTAAGTTTCGCGTTTGCACCTGTCTTCCCTGTTGGTGCGCTATTTTCAATGTTCCTGAGTGTGTGATGGAACTCAGCTTGAAACACAATGTAATGGAGCGCTTCCCACAGTAGCGATAGGTGAGAGCTGAACGATGGCAGTGCGGCCCAGCGAGGAGACAGAAACCGTGTGTCACTGCCCAGCGACTCAGAGCGGCCGAGCCAGCACTGAAAAAGCATGCTCCGGACCAGCGCTATTGCCAACGTGGACGTAAGCTCAGCCAGAAGTTGGTAACACTGTGCAGCAAGACTCACCCGACCAAAAGACTTTCCTCTGTTCTTCCACAGTCCAGGATTTATGGCTTCGGTATCACGTCTTCCTGTTACGGATACTTGCATCACAGATGAACGGTTTTGAAATTGCAGCCCACACTCTAGTTCCCAGCTTTCGGAACTCCCTTCGTGATGTTTTGGCGCGGACAGACTTTGCCAGTGCGTCATTCACTCCTGCAGTTAGTTTTACAGCTGCCGTCCTCTTATTTGCGACAAATCCTCTTCGAAGACCGTCTTTCACGAGCACCAGCATACACTTTCCCGCGTGTTGCGACTTAGCGGAGGATGTTTTCTGGCTTCCCCTTATTCAGTGTCTCTTGAAACAACAAACACTTCGGCCGCCTGGTCACGGAATACGAGCAAAAACAGTTTGCCCATGTTTTAATTCAGTTAGCTCAGACATAACGCGATCACAGCCACACAGAATGCTGTCCTGTCCTGACCACGACTCACGCTTGGACGCTGGACAGGAGCCGTTCGTGGTCAAATGCAACAGCGCGACACGCAGTATTGGCAGCATCAGCATTTGTTTTCAAGCGTGGATTTCTCGCCGTGTTTCGTCCTGAGCATGAAAAGTTTGATTCATATTCAGATTAAAGTGTTTATTTGATAATTGTAACTATAGTTAAGTAATTGATTTTAGAGACACTTGCAAACAAATCTCAACAGGAGCCGGCCGTTGTGGCCGTGCGGTTCTAAGCGCGTCAGTTTGGAACCGCGTGACCGCTACGGCCGCAGGTTCGAATCCTGCCTCGGGCGTGGATGTGTGTGATGTCCTTACGTTAGTTAAGTTTAAGTTATTCTAAGTTCTAGGGGACTGATGACCTCAGTAGTTAAGTCCCATAGTGCTCAGAGCCATTTGAACCATTTTTCTCAACAGGAAACTATGAAATATCATAGAAAATACTGATATTAAACATTTTGTATAACTCAAATAAGGGGTTGTTACATATTGCCTAGATTGAATTAGTACTCAAGTCTCAGATGTAATTAATTTGCATTGTCAGTTAGAAGCTGTGAAATTGGAGAGAGTGATCAAACTCAGTGGAATTATCAGCAAAACTCCTTTGGATATGAATCAACGTATGCTCCATTTTAATAATATCTTTTATGTTAAAGTGTAGTAACTTAGGCTACACACATCAATGTGTAATAAAGCTGGTTTTTGAAATACCGTTTCTCGAATGCAACCTGTACACATCTGATGTCAGAATATTTTCGATGTACCTAATTAAAGTACTTAAACATTCATTATTGGTCTAGTTATGTATTTTACTTACATTTGTTTTATGTTTTAAATTGTTATTTTACGTTTTACATTATTTTTTCTTATTTCTATGCTTCTTAGTTTACCGTTGTACATGTTCGTGTTTCATTAATTGACAACTATAAGTAACTCATTACTTAAAAACCAAACCATTCATGTTAATACGTAAATAAATGCTTAAAACATAACTTTTTCTTACGTCATGCACATAAAATCAACGAAATTTCTTCACGTATCATACGCGGCAGATAACACAATATAAAACAAAATTCAGCACTGATGTGTCAGCACAGCATTGAATTCAACACGATAGGCTGTGGGTTGGTTGGACTGGACCAAGTAATACGACAGGCAATCAATACAATTGCACTGAACATTTATTAGGCACATTTAAACAAGGCAAATAACATATAAATCAACACATTTTTAAAATTACGATTGATGTGGTGCAAGTTACTTCAAAATTTAAACATTCATAAACCATGGCACTTATCGCTTATTAAAAATTTAGTGAAATGGGTTAAAAATTATTTACTCAGAAACTGTGATGTACATGAACAATTTACTAAAATTTAACGAGGAAATGTATTTCGTTACTGCAGTGATTGGTATTACCAAAAGTAATTCAGAGTACAGCCAGATACCATGGTACACATCCACGTTACTTAAATGGCAGGCACCCTGCAATGTAGGATATAAAATATAAAATATCACGTGAGCAAGCAACCTCGAGGGACTCGAGAAACTACGCCCAGAAGCGTACGCCCACCCACTCAGGTGTTTCCAATAGAGGCTCGGCATGGACCCCCAAACGGGAGCAGTAACGGTCACGAATAGGCACAAAAAATCCCAGAACTAATGGGTATCTACAACAGATTGACATCTGCCTTAAGTAGCTAGAAAAACAATAATTCATTACAGCACATCATCTGTAGAATTAATCAACATATTAATGAACATCAGCTAAGCAGTAGAAATCTATTATCTTATGTGCATAAGGCCAATTATACATTAAGCCGCCAGCGGACTAGATACACGGCCAGCTGGCACGCGCGGGCAAAGGGGGCGGAAAATGCGTAACAGCACAAGCAGGAGGCAACCCAGGACCCCGCACCCGCTACCAAGAGAAACAGAAAAAGTCCCGATAAAACGAAATCAAATGTAAATAACTAGCTTGCAGGCTAACGGTATATCGAGTTCGACCCCCACCCCCGACGCAAAACACAAAGCGACTTACAGCAAATGGCCACACTTAAATTTGTGATTGAATCAAATGGTTCAAAAGGCTCTGAGCACTATGCGACTTAACGTCTGAGGTCACCAGTCGCCTAGAACTTAGAACCAATGAAACCTAACTAACCTAAGGACATCACACACAACCATGTCCGAGGTAGGATTCGAACCTGCGACCGTAGCGGTCGCTCGGTTCCAGACTGTAGCGCCTAGAACCGCACGACGACTCCGGCCGGCTGATTAAATAGAAAATGATTACAATATCCACATACTGTCATTAAAGGAATTCTTGTACTTTCATTAACAGAATCAGTTTCAAACTATTTAAAAACACAATAACTACGGGCGTCTCAGTAACTCGTAAGAATTTATGAAACTACTCATTTAGAATTAGACACGTATCTCTCAGACACACTATTATTTCAGATAGAAACGCAACAGTAATGTTATTGCCATTCACGGCAAAATATATCGAGAGAAAATTTTATCCATGTATATCTACAGCAATTGGCGAGCTTAACCCCGTCGTGTGATATAAATACAATAACCAGGCGGCACTTAGACAAGGCCCAGCCAAACTGTTTCAATGACGGTTGAACAATGACTGTAGCAATCTTCAAACAGGATGTATCAGCATTCCAGGCCCTAGTAAATGTTAATCATCATACCACATACAGCTCGCAATAGAACACTGCGTGCTAAGCAAGTTGAAATTAAACACATTCGAGGACAGACTCAGTAGGAGTAGCAACGGCCGGCCAAGAAAATGAAGTCAACAGCGCAGAACTCAGTAGTCGATTCCGGCCACAGTTAACAGCACAAGCAAGGCCCTTATCTTCCTGCTTGTTCGACGAAGCCAGCCGCCGCGGATCCCAGTGCCAAGAGATGTGTAGCAAGCGAAATACACCAACGGCTTCCCAGTAAAGTGACTGCTTCCACGCCGGCGTATTTCCTACGGCGCCGTCACCCAGGTGAACAGCCCCTTTTGGATGTGCTCTCTCTGCTGCCTCGCACGGCACCTGTACTGTCCGCCAGACTTCCCAAACGACGTTACTGTTAGGCGTCCCAAAGCAAAACCTTCCCAACTTGCTAGAGTTTACACCTCGCTCGGCCGACCGTGGTGGCCGAGCGGTTCTAGGCGCATCAGTCCGGATCCGCGCGACTGCTACGGTCGCAGGTTCCAATCCTGCCTCGGGCATGGATGTGTGTGATGTCCTTAGGTTAGTTAGCTTTAAGTAGTTCTAAGTTCTAGGAGACTGATGACCTCAGATGTTAAGTCCCATAGCGCTCAGAGCCATTTTTTTTACACCTCGGTCCCCTGTCGGTCCGATAGGTGGCGCCACCGCGCGCTCTGTGTACACCACCGGAAAGATGACCCATACTGCTGGTGGGAATACTGCTCATAGAGCCACATGGCTCAAGCACGATTTCAAACTGTAGAGGGTGAACCTCTAAATATCCTGCTTTGTGTCAGGCATATTTCAGCACATTGGCAAGCCTTAGCGGAGAGAATTGATTAAGTACTAGTGACTGCAGCTTGATTACATTGTTTCTCAAGTAGAGACTGATATCATAATCATTCAGCAGAACTAGATCTGAAAATTTTCTCATAAAGTTCTTGCACCATCGAAAGCCGTGTACGTCTCACGGCTATACCTATGCTGTCGAGCCTTTTGGGATCATCAAACGAAAACACTCCTTCTCAGGTAGCATACTCTGTAAGGTTCTGTCATTTTGTTAGACCCAAAAATTTAACAACAGTACAGATTTTTCTTCCTCACTGGAAGAAAAGTCTTTGAAATGTGTTTTGACCTACTCAGATGTTTGTTTATCACATGTCGAAAATGTCACAAGAAAATATGGGGCTTCAAAAAGAGACTCTCGAATTATTGGCCCAGACTCACCATTAGTTCTTTTTAAGCTACGAATAGGCAGACGGTCAGTATGTGAAAACCGTATTGACCATCATACCCAAGGACAAGGAACTCGCTCATCTCGTGATCCCACAGGACACGACGGCTCATTAACTGTAGTGAAATGTATCTGATTGTCGATGTTGGAAGATCTTTGTGAAATATTTTCAGATCTAGCTCTGTTGAATGATTATGATGTCAATCTCCACCATAAAACAATATAAACGAGGTGCAGTCACTAGTGTTCTTCAACGCTCTACGCCAGGGGTTATGAATGTCTGAAATACGACTGATATAAATCAGAATATTTAGGGGATCACATGCGGCAGTTTGAAATCCTGCTGAATTTTGTTATCTGTCGCGTGTATTATGTGGAGATGGTTGGGGGTCGTTTTTGGGGGAGGAGACCAGACAGCGAAGTCATCGGTCTCATCGGATTAGGAAAGGACGGGGAAGGAAGTTGGCCGTGCCTTTTCGAAGGAACCATCCCATCATTTGCCTGGAGCGAGTTAGGGAAATCACGGAAAACCTAAATCAGGATGGCCGGACACGAGAGTGAACAGTCGTCCTCCCGAATGCGAGTCCAGTGTGCTAGCCACTGAGCCACATTGCCCGGTTTTATGTGAAGAAATTTCTTTAATTTTATATGCATGGTCTAACAAGACATTATTAAGTTTTAAGCGTTTTTTGTTGCGGATAACATTATTGTAACAATTTTGTGTCATGATAATGAGTTACCTATTATTTTCAGTTAACAAAATACAATTACGTGAAACGATAAAATTAAAAAATGTATAACATGAAAAAAAAACAATTTAAAACATAAAACAAAGATAAGTAAAATAACTGGACTAATAATGAATTTTTAGGTGCTTACATTAGGTATGTTGAAAATAATGTGACGGAACACTGTGTACAGCTTAGTTTCCAGAAACAGTATTTCAGCAACCAACTTTATTCAGAAACCACGCACATAGAGGTATGTATCGTGAAAGCTTCTTTAATGTATGTTGTAACAACAGTCTTCATTTTTTTAATTAATTAATGGTGGTGGGGTATATGAAAAATTTCAGATTATTTCAAAATTCGATTATAAATTTTTCAGTAAAGTTAATTAAATATAAAATTTTAAGTGGAACACATTTTTATATATCATCGTTTCGAAGATATTCCCTCCGAACATATTATGCCAAATTACCTTCCTCTGTGTCTTTTACCCCTAAAGTGAGATGGGGCACAAACGAAAAAGTACGTATTGCATTACATTGCCCCTTCTACACACACGCTAAGTTTCATGAAGACCGTTTATCGACACTTGGGAATCTTCGACTGTGAGTAAGCAGCTCGCCTCTCTGCAACACTGCCCGTCTGTCGGAATGTGAATCTGTCAGAATATTACATGAGGGAAGAATGTACCCCAGTGACTATGCAATCTGGATGGAAAGATTAAACAGTAATCATGTTCATGGAGGAGTCAAGTAGAATGTTTAAATAAAATAGTGTGTGCATGTCCACCGCTGGTGTGCTTGCCGCTTTCCCACATGTCTCCCCATCTCCCAAACTATTGACAGACCCTACTATGACCACAGTAGGATTCTAACTCATCCTGACAAGCAAGAACTGCAAATGTTAACCTCCGATTTTTCCACAGCTGCACCAGGCCTGCTACACTTTGGCACCCAGCTCATGACGATTTTGCCTCGATCCTATATAATTTATTGCCGTTAAGACATAAACTACACCACACTAGATCAAATTCCGATTTCATGTCATGACAACACTTTTTGATGTTCCGTCCCTTTATTTGCCTACCTAAAAAGGGATATTTACGTTCAACTGCCTCTTTTTTTCCCCCATCAATATCTTTCACTCAAATCAATCGGTTTCCCAGTTTCACCATAAAAGATTCACGCTGCGAGAAAAGGGTAATATTAAAAAAAAAATAGGAGTCACTGGCCCCTCTGGCCGTCTCGAAGGCCAAGCATCGGTTCGTAGGCATCGGTTCACTCTAGGCCTTAAGGAAATCAACGCCGGATGGCTGAGAAGAATGGATAAAAATAGAAGTATCACACATGAAGATTACATCACACTCTGAAAAAGTAACGGCAACACTAAGTACCTAAAAATACTTGAAGATGACAAGAATAATTACGCAAAACGACACGTAGATAAAATTGAAATGATGGTGTCTCATTAATCTCTGTCTTATTAATCTCCGTTAATCAGTGTTTCTATATAAGTAATTTGAAGTGTAAGATTTAATTGTATACACGTAATTTGAAGCGTAAGATTTAATTGTATATACGTAATTTGAAGTGTAAGATTTAATTTGCATCTACATCTACATACATACTCCGCATGCCACAGTACGGTGCGTGACGGGAAGTACCATTAATAGTCATATCTCTTCCTCGTCCATTCGCAAACGGAGCGAGGGTAAAATGACTGTCTATGTGCCTCCATATAAGCTCTAACTTCTGTTTTCTTGTCTTCGCGGTCCTGAGGCGAAACGTATGTCGGTGGCACTAGAATCGTTCTGCAGTCAGTTGCAAATGTCTGTTCCCTAAATTTTATGAATACAATGTGGCGAAAAGAACGTTGTCTTACCCCAGGGATTCCCATTTGTGTTCACGAAGCATCTCCGTAACATTCGCCTATTGATCGCATCTACCGCTAACAAATCTAGCACTAGGATTCTGGATTTCTTTGATGTATTCCCTTAAACCGACCTGGTGTGGATCCCATACACTCGGGCAGTACTCAAGAACGGGTCACGCAAGTATCCTACATGCAATCTCCCAATGAGAGTTCTATATGCGATCTTCAAATGAATCGAAGTCGACAATTGGACTTCTCTCCTATCATCCTTACATTCTAGCTCCATTTCTTAACACTTTGCAATGTTACACCTAGATATTTCACAGACGTGACTTTGTTAAGAATGAAACTCCTAACGCTGTACTCCAACTTTGCGCCTTCATCTGCATTAACTTTTATTTTTCTACATTTACAGCAAGTCACCTTTCACCACGGCAACGAGAAATTCTGTCTAAAATATCCTTTATCCTTCTACAGTCATTCTGTGTCGATACTTTCCCGTATATTATAGCGTCATAATAAAACAGTTGCAGACTGCTATTCACTCTATCCGTCAGATCATTTGTGCATACAGAGAAAAAGATCGGACCTACCACACTTCCCTGGGACACATATGACGATATACATGTCTCCGATGAACACTAGTCGTCGAGGACAACGTACTGTGTTGTATTACTTACAAAGTCCTCGAGCCACTGGCATATTTGGGTACCTATTCCACATGTTCGTACCTTCGTCAACAGTCTGCAGTGGGCCACCGTGTCAAATGCTTTCCAGAATTGTAGAAATAAGGAATATGCCTGTTGTACATCATCCAAGATTCGCAGAATATCGTGGGAGAAAAGGGAAACTTCAGTTTCGCACCACCGATACTTTCTAAAACCATACTGATTTGTGAACAGAATCTTTTCTTTATGAACGACCTTTCTATATTCGAAATTAGAATATTCCCTCTCTAATTGGAAATTTCACTGAGTACAATGTTGTATGAAGTAATTAAGAATGTTTAAGTGACTTTGGCCCAACGATTAATCTGTAATCCGTAACGCAATCTGACTATAGCACAATTGATCATGTAGTTTCATTAAGTACTCACAAGAAATTTCTCAAATGGGACAACTATTGTCAGTTAGCACTGGAGGTGGACAAGGGTGGTGGAATACAAGTGGGCGAAAAGACTAACGAACTATTCTCCATGAAAAAGGACACTGAGTAAAAATGGGGTAAATTCTCCTCGAATTTAGGTAATCATTTAATAAGTGGATGTCTTAAACTCTCTAGGCATCGTTCCATTAGGAACAGGACGTTTCGTCGGAGGAATGGGACGCGGTCGCTTTGGTAAACACAATAAAACTCAAACACTCGCTACTGCTGGGAAAAGGAAGTGACTAGGGAAGTGACTAGAAAGTGGTCGGCCACGGTGGCCGAGCGGTTCTAGGCGCTACAGTCCGGAACTACGAGACTGCTACGGTCGCAGGTTCGAATCCTGCCTCGGGAATGGATGTGTGTGATGTCCTTAGGTTAGTTAGGTTTAAGTAGTTCTAAATTCTAGGACTGATGACCTCGGATGTTAAGTCCCACAGTGCTCAGAGCCATTTGAACCATTTTGACTAGAAAGTAAGTTCTCCAGTCAACGAAACACTTAACAGTCCCTATGAATCACGATTACTTTGCCGTCAAACCTTGCTTCTACCATTTATTACGCTCAAGAAAATCCGTGAAGCACAATGAAGCAATCGCAGCACCACTGGATAAGTCAAACACTTTGAAAAACTTAACTGAAAACCGGAAAAGCTTACACTCAGAAAATTCAAACCCGTAATTCCCTCGATACTCGAATGAAATGACTGTATAAACTGCCTAAGTATAAAACGAAACGCCTAACTGGAATCCCAAACAAAAAGTTTTATACCAAGTTCTATAGAAAGTACCACGTGTACTCACCACAGCTTCAGCCTACCGCTAACTCCGAGAACATCATAAAACTTCCAGACTCTGATCTGGCGCCTCGCCCCCCGTGGAGGGGGTAGGAGGGGTGGCGGAGACCGGCAATAAAACTTGATCAAAGCGGAACGTGTGTAATTCGGAAATCTGCCCAACCGTAAAAACATTTCAGTCCCGACGCATTCAATAAACTTTTATATGCTAATTTTTTATATAAAGTGAAACGTCCCTTACGCGGAAACGGAATCAAATTTTAAGACTTACTTAATAATTCATTGTACAATGCGGAAAAGAGGTTATACAGTACTATTCTATTACAGAATAAGTTAGTTATTCGCGACTCTGCAACGACTCTAGTTTTGAAAACAAAGACTGTATAGCCCTCACAATGCTGTTAAGTGACGCAAAACCCAGAAAAGACTTTAGGTTCAGCGCGGCACGGCGGGTGTAGACATCAAATCGCACCACTCTGTGCAACAACGAACAAGTTACACTCAGTGTCAGCACATCAAAGGAAATGGTTAGTTGGTAAACGCTCTGTTTTCCATTACTACTGATGCGCGAGTGTCTACACTGTAACACTGTTGCGCACCTACGAGCACTGCTGAAATTTGCGCAGTGAACGAGTAGGGTGCTGTTCCGTTAAACAATGGTTTCACCCGGCAAGGTCAAGCGTTCCAAAGAAATGCACAACCTGCTTTATTTTCTGCCAGTTTCCGTCGACTAGTAGCACTTTAAGTGATAAAACGTTGCCGAAAAAACACTTAACGTAAAGATAAAGGTAATCGGGGCGAGTGAGAAAGACAAATTCTCTCCGCGCGAAATAAAGTTGCATTTCAAATGCTGTAAAATATAAATGTAATATACTTCAAGAAACAAGGATAAGATACAGGATGAATGGATGAAAGAGAACGGGTAAATGAAAAGAACGACGAAGAAAACGGGAAATGAAGAAATTAGCGATATAGAATGGGAATGATTCGAAAGTGCTCGGGCAAAAACTTACATTTGTCTGGATCCATATTGCAAAGTGGGACTGTGAAATTCGTAAACTGCTTGGAAATATATAGTTTAAGGCGTCCCCAGGATCGCCGGACAGTTTCAAAACTGCGCACAACATCGTGTGGAATGAAGTGTGTGGGGAAGCTAAGGATGTGCAGGAAGCGCAGCAAAAAATGGAAGACAATAGTGTATAACGTATTTGCGAATTATGGTCCGAAAGATGTGTTCAGTGCCGATGAAACGGGACTGTTTTATCGCGTACTGTATCTTAAACAAAAGTATAAATTCATAATTATGCACTTATTTACTTACCTTCACTCCTGCACTGCAGAATTTCAATAACTGTATATTGTACAAGCGGACAATTAAATCCGTTTATTATTGTATGCATATACATATTATATCCGTGTTTATTTGCATTATATTTCACGTGTTTTGCCACGTGTCAAGGTGGGAAACCTGTCTGAATTAACTCTTCAAAATCTTTCTTATTTTAACTCAATTTTTTTGCTCTCTAGAACAGCTCCAACAGCTTGGGAGAATTTGTGTGTGCTGCAAATTGTATAACATCGTTTATTCATGCAATAACTTTTTCAGGCGCATTAGTTTTTGTAGGGACAGCATTTTGCTCCTCTTCTTCTTCCATTGTTTCTTCGTGATCATATTCTGTATTGTCGGCTTCTGCTAAATCTGTTGCTGAAGAAGAAGTGGAGTGAGTTGACAGAAAGTCATCAGTTTGAATGTAGTCACCTGCACTACATGAAGTTGTTTCGTATTTTAATTAATTCGGTTATGGCTGCTGCATTTTCTTGACCTTCGATGGCCACAGAACCGTCTTCTTCTTTACCTCCAAAACCCGCTTTCTTGAAGCACTTGGTAACAGCCAAGCAACCCAATTTACTGGATCCAGGACAGAAACTGACAGCGCAAGAGGAAGTGCTTTAGGCTTCTTCAACACTAAGAATGAGAGACTGCATCGATAATTGCCTATAAACGGGACCTGAATGTGTTAAAAGCTTCTGTCCCGTGGATTGTGTGAGGCTGGCCTAACCTGGCGGGAACTAAATCAGTTTTACGTTTGATATTAGACTTCCGAGTGGCAGGAAAAGATGGCTGGCGATTTACTTTTTTCATTTTGGCACTGAATGAGCCCAGCCATTGTTCCACTAGATTACTCACCATCCACGCCTTATTCAAATGTTCAAATGTGTGTGAATTCCTAAGGGACTTAACTGCTGAATGGCATGAAGCCACATTAATCATTACAAAAATAATCTTGGAAAGGTGGCTGACACGACTTTCAACCTGCGGTTTTTCCCAGTCACCAGGGACTTTGCGCTGGGCGATACATTCACGATAAATGCAACCTAGGTAAGGCGCCAATTGCGTAGAATACTCTCTGTAAAACCGAACTGGGCTTCCGTGCGGAAATGGCGACCCACTTGCTTCCAACTGCTTCAACTACTGCTTCTCAATCCCAATAGTTCGTACGTCCACCTTACGGGAAACTGTGCGACAGTCGAGCGATATTTCTATATGATCCTCCTGCATGAGTTATTTGTGAACACGAAATTTATGAATCCAGCTCCCTTTTGCTCTCTTTTACTGCCACACCGATCTGGTCGACGAGCAACTGAATAAACGCTTTCGACCCCCTTGGTAATTAAACGTAGCGGAAGATGCCTGTATACTACTGGTCATAGACTTTGACTTATCCTGAGCTCTGTGGCTTTGTGAAACATGTAGTTAATTCTCATTTAACTGTACTTTATTGTTTGAGACTTCAAAAATTAAATTAATTTTGATTACAACAGAAACCAAAAGCCACATGAGGCAATCAATGCTCTACATAAGATGGTAATCGGCACTGGTAGTGATATTCACCGTAAACGTACAATTTCTGGGTATATACCCCCCCATTATTTCAAATAGAAGCTAGGATCATCGCATCACAATGCGAGGGTGGGAAGGAAAAGACTTGGATTCATAAATAAAATGATTACATACAGAACCGAATTTTTTATCACTCGTATAAAACAACATGTAGCATTAAAGAAGCTTCCACACCACCTTATTTACTGTATTAGAATAGGCAGAGAAGTAAGTCATAACAATTAACAGGAACGAAAGCACGAGAATTCATAAAATTGAGAAAATTAAAATCTCGCTACACACATAGGTACTAGTTCTTCTTCTAAGATTTGGTTGGTTGATTTTGGGAGGGGACCAACAACGAAGTCATCGGTCCAATCGGGTTAGGGACGGATGGGGAAGGAAGTCGGCCGTGCCCTTTCATAGAAACCAGCCTGGCATTTGCCTGAAGCCATTTAGAGAAATCACGGGAAACCTAAAAGAGGACGGCCGGAGGTGGGTTTGAATCGTCGTCCTCCCGAATGCGAATCTATTCTGCGAACCACTGCACCACCTCGCTCGGTCCTGCTTCAAAGAGAGCAGTCTATTACAGAAAGCTATAGTACGCCTAACACAATATCGCGAGCGAATGGGTGGAGTGAAAGAACCACGTACGAGAACCACGGAAAGACATTAAATCAGCAAACAGACAAAATGTAGCTACAGGAATAGGTATCCACTTTAGGCAGAAAATTTATGCTAAATGCGAATAGGTACCTCGGTATTATCTAGCGAAGACATAGTAGAACACTGGCGAGTACACAAATGCAAAACCTATTTGGACATAAAAATCACATCTTAATGAAAAATCACGTACATTCTAGACAAATACTAAAGGTTGGGAACGCTCGTGAAAGACTACGAAAGCAAATGTCATGAAAACGTGGCTGAAGAAAAGATCCAACTACAATGACCTTTGAAAAATCGCAAAATTTAGGATTCCAAGACAGTGTTAAGCACAAATAGTCTCCTTTAAATTATCTAAAGAGCTGACAATGGAGCAACTTTAGCTACCTAAGCATGATTCCCTTGTCTTAACACTTCACATGATGGCCAAACGATGTATGGACAAGACGCTTGTGCACATGTGAAACTATACTCAAAAGGAATAACATAAGTTTCTCCTAATATTTTAAGCCTGGAAACCGAAAGTAACACAAAATTAAGGTGTATAAAAAAATCCATTACTTGTATCCGCACTTCTAATTGTCTCGAGAAAGATTATTTGGCCCGCCCGGTTAGCCGTGAGGTCTAACGCACGGCTTTTCGGAATGGGAAGGAACGCCTGGTCCCCAGCACAAATACGCCCGGCGGACGTGTGTCATGGCCCGGTGAGCCAGCCAGTCTTTGGATGGTTCTTAGGCAGTTTTCCACCTGCCTCGGAGAATGCGTGTTGGTTCCCCTTATTGCGCCTCAGCTACACTATCTCGGCGATTGCTGCGCAAACAAGTTCTCCAAGTATGCGTACACCCCCATTACTCTACCACGCGTACAGAGGGGTTTCACTCGTCTGGTGTGAGACGTTCCCGTGGGGGGGAGTCGTTCGGTGTGGGGCGGCGGAGGGGTGAAGTGGACTGCGGTAGTCGTCGTGGCGTTGTGGACCACTGCGACTGCAGCGGGACGGAGCCTCTCCGTCGTTTCTAGGTCCCCGGTTAACATAACATCACCTGACTTGCCAAGAACTCAAACAAGTGTTTTCCGCTGTTCGACTGACGAGCAATCGCCCAATCCGGAGGCCAGACAGGGGAAGAGCGCTACGGAAAAGACCGTTCTACCTGATAACAACAATTGCTTAAACACTTATACAAAAGAACCTGTCTCTATCTCTTGGTAAACTTCTCTGTCCTTCTGCCCCAGCAGCCTACGTTGGCATGCCTGCCCTAACTGACCGTAAACACCCTTCAACCACGAGAAAAAACGCAAACCAGACTTAAGGAATCAAAACACAAGGTTAGAACACGGAAAAAAGAATCAGGATAGCAAAACATAAATGCAGTGATGGAAAGAGAAAAAAAGACTCTTTTCCTTTCTTGATATAAGCTTACGTCATAGCAGAAGCCAGAGGCTTCCAAAACCCATAAACAACAAACTTAGCCGGCCGCGGTGGTCTAGCGGTTTAGGCGCTCAGTCCGGAACCGCGAGACTGCTACGGTCGCAGGTTCGAATCCTGCCTCGGGCATGGATGTGTGTGATGTCCTTAGGTTAGTTAGGTTTAAGTAGTTCTAAGTTCTAGGGGACTGATGACCACAGATGTTAAGTCCCATAGTGCTCAGAGCCAACAAACTTCTTAACACAAACCTATGAAATGGATCTGGTGGGTCCTTGTTAGTAGGACAATATTTTTCTCGGGTTCTCGATAAGATCATTCGCTAAGGTACGGCTGTGGAAGCCGTAGAACGCTTCATACATCGGTCTTTTTACAGCCCCACGAATTTCTACTAACTTATGCCTTTCGACATTTACACGGTCTCTCTTGACCAGAGATAGCAACACTCAATGCTTTCGCGGCATTTTTCTAATTTTGTTGCCATACCATGATGTCTGTTTTACATCCTTAATCCACTTACTCGGCGCATTCCAAAACCTGACTTACAGTCAGTTTAAACTTTGCCCCCCAATTCATCTACGACCGTCATACTGCAACTAAATGATGTCCATTCGCTGTCTAAGCTGCATGCTAACAACTGCTTATCTGCTCTTCCCAGCATAAGTACTCTCCTAGCCGTCTTTAGTAACTATCGTCATTACGATGAGATCATGGTTACTAATTCCTGCCTCTATACCGATACTATCGATAAGGTCACGTCTGTTTGTAGCTAAAAGATCTAATATATTTTCGCTTCGTATGAGTTGTTGAATTGTCTGCTGAAGACAGTTTTCGGGAAACTTGTTGAGAACTACTTCTTAATGTGTCAGGATTGGCAAGGAATGAAAAGAAGTAGGCACACGTTGAGGTGATGAAGTTAAACATTTTATGATAGAATGGTAGAAATAATGATCTATTTCAGTAAAAAGTGGTTGAAGGCAGGCCTAGAGAAGCTGCCAAAAACGAATTGACTGCAGCCCAAGAGAGTAGCATAGGAGAGCGTCTAACCGGGTCAGAATCTGCCATCAGATGCGTGTCCGCTCGCGGAAGCTAGCCGCTGCTCCACCCCCACGTGACCGCCTCCAAACCTCTCTGTTGGACAGCCAAATTATAGACGCGCGGTTTGGTAGAGTTGTCTCGTCAGAAACACGTGAGTTTAGCTGCTGATGGTCCAACACGTGAGTTTCGAAGTGGTTCTGTCCGGTATAATGCTACGTGACTTACGAGCTGAAACTAGCCGCCAGGCAGAAGGCACTGGCGAATATCAATTGAAATATAAAAGATTAAATTTTATAATATTACTTCCATTCTGTAATGCCCCCCCCCCCCCCCCCCCCCGCCCTCCCCTGTACATACTTCTCAAGTAGACTCTTTAACACGTTGAGATGCTTCGAGTCCATCATGAGGGCGAGTTGAAAAGAACAGCTTCATATCCATTCTAACGATTACTTCCTCCCACCGGTTAATATATTACAGGCAGCTACCTTCGGACCACTGTGCGACCACTGTGTCTCTCCGCTTTCCACTGCTCGGAATCTAACTGCCAATCTCTTCTTGCCAGCGTACTCAGTCGCCTCTCACAACAGTCCGGAGTCCCCATTGACTCCCGTGGCGGCCAACCCAAGGCAAATACTGACTCCTACCTCCATTCCACTCACCCCCCCCCCCCTCACCCGACCCACCACAACCACCACACCATACTCCTGCACTCAGACGTTTCGGCTCTAGTTCCGCGTCCTTCTGCCGTGCTGGGTCCTCACTCGTCAAGTCCACGTATAGCTGTCATCCAGAAACCACATATTTATTCAGCTGTGAAAACGTACTTCCGTCTGACATTCGCAACTAGCCCTATAGTTCCTGCAACCTCTACGATTTCGTAATTCCAGACATTGACTAGGCCAGGAGTCGGCAAGTAATTTTAGATAGGGTCCTGATACTTTTGAAAATTTTTAACGAGGTCCCGAAGAAAAACCTAATATTCCTTGCTAATTTTTTGTTTTAATTTTCACTCACAAAATAATATAAAATACAATAGAAACGTGAGACTTTCTTGGCAACCATAAATATAAACTCTTTTCTTCAAGTTGGAAAATTGAAACAAACGCTAAACATACTAAGAGAAAAAAAGTAATGATATCAGCTGTACAGGAGACCTGATTTACAGATAAATGTTGTTTTGAATCAGAGAACTTTACAATATTCAAAGGAAAATCTGGCAAAAGAGTCACAAAAATACACCACATCTAGACACTTGCTTTATTGCCGACAAGAAAATGATCGATTCAGTCTTGGATTTCTCTTGAAGTCGTGGAAGAATGTCAACACTGTCTTTCAAATCTATGAATAAAGCTTATATGATAGAAAATTTCCATGCTCCCACAAATGAATCAAACAAAAAAGAATCAGAATCAGTCGACAAAATTTGAGCAAAACTTGTAAAAAACAGTTGACAAAGTTCCAAAACACCATTCCATAATTTTGATAAGCGATTTTAATGCACAAATCGGTAGAGAAAAAAGTATAAACAAATCGTTGGTGACTACCCTGCACATAAAAGAAGAAATAAAAATGATGAGCGACTAATTGATATTTATAAAAACTGTAATCTTCTTTTAAAATCCACAGCCTTCAAGCGTCTACCTCGAAAATCCATAACTTGGAAACACCTTAACGCATTGTTTGGAGAATTCCAGCTGGAACATGTAGCTGTTTCTAAAAAATCCACCAGGGAAATTTTCAATGTTAAAGTTTTGAGGAATGCCAACATTAATTCTGATCATTACTTGTCTCTGGTAAAAATGAATATCATCCCAGATAGCCGAAAGAACCTTTGCAATATTTCAAGAAAAACCAGTCCTCCAAAATTTGATATAAGTAAACTGAAAGATGCCAACAGCAAATTTACAGAAACTCTACACACAAACCGTATAAAACAGACGAACATAATTAAAGAAGCCATGGTACAATCAGCCAGAGAAACTATACTGACCAATAAAAAATATATTCACCCATGGTGGAACGAAGATTGTAATGAAGCAATTGAAAAGTCAAGACAGGCTTGGACAAAATGGAATAGCAAGAAAACCTCCGAAAATCACGAAAACTTCTTGAAGGTTAGGAAAGATACATCAAACGTATTGAGAACAACTAGGCGACTCTTCAACAAATACCAAATCGATGAAATAGAAGCAAATTTTAGAAGACATCACACTCTGGAATTTTATAAAGCCTTTAAATCACAGGTATCGAAGTTTAAACCTCCTAAGTTACATATAAGAGGACTCGACGGAAAACTAAATTTGAATAACAAATCATGTTCAGCAGCTTTTGGAAATTACTTTTCATCCCTACTGAATGCTGAAAATCCAAATGAAAAGCTTGATTTCTATCCTACTGTTCCTCCTGCAGGTAGTCCCTCTCCCACATTAGATGAAATCATAAAAACTATACACGGGTTGAAAAATAACAAATCTGGAGGTGAGGATCGCATCTTGGCTGAAATGTGGGAAACTGAAACTCTAGCTCCAGACTGGACCGTAGCAATTATTCACCCACTTCATAAAAAATGAGATAAGAGTGATCTGAATAATTACTGAGGAATCTCTTTGCTACCAAAGATGTACAAGATCTTTTCCAGACTGTTGTTAAACAGAGCTGAATTAGTCTTACATCAACAACTGGGCGAATATCAAGCTGGTTTCAGGACATCAAGATCCTGTGCACAGCAGATCCATTTTCTGAAATCTGCTATATCATAGGCCAAATCAAGATCAAAAACGTTTGTTGTGACCTTTGACGACTTTCAAAAAGCGTATGACTCAATTGGTCGAGAAACAATAAAGAACACCCTTGCTGAATTAGGTCTAGATATGAAAACAATCAATCTGGTAAGCGCCTCTTTAAACAACACAGTGTCAAAGATCAAGTCCAGGGGCAAACTATCAGAACAATTTGAAATCTGTACAGGGGTGAGACAAGGTGACCTGCTCTTTCTATTGCTTTTCAACTGTGTCCTGGAAAAGATAGTCAGAGAGTAGAAAACAATCGTACCGCCAGGTTATGGGATTCAAATTGAACACAAAATAAATGGCCTCAGTCGAAACTGTTTGGATTTTACTGATGATCTGGCTCGCATTGCAAGTAATATTGACGAAGCTAAGGTTCAAGCGTCCAGCCTGCAATCAATTGCTGCTAAGACTGGCCTAAAAATAGCATTTAACAAAACTGAATTCACCACAAACATCTAACATGCTCCTCCTCATGTTCAAATACAACATGAGAAAATCAGTCAGTCGAAGAAATATACATATCTTGGAGAAATAATTACACGTGACGGTTCAGAAAACGGTTCTAAACTAGCAGGTGCTTTTCATCTGTGCAAAGACTTATACAAAAGCAAAAGCCTGTTTTTTAAACTAAACCTTTGTCATTATAACACTGTAACTAGACAGTCAGATCTGTATGCATCAGAATGTTTAATCATGACAAAGAAAGGATTACTACAAAAACTTGAAATAAAAGACCGGAAAATTTTGAGGAAAATCCTTGGCCCTATCAAAGAAAACGGAGAATTTCGCCGAAGACACAACTGTGAATTACACTAACATACAGAAGACATAGTTACCAGCATGAGGAAGAGGAGAATATCTTTTTTTTTTTTTTTTTTTTTGACCATCTGGAAAGAATGAACCCGCAACGACATACTCATCGCATACGTTCATCAATTTCAAAAACAAAATTGTATTCGAAATGGGCAAGCCAAGTTAAAAAGCACTTACAGGAAGCTGAAATTTCATTTGATGACATTAAGGATCGAGAAGTTTTCAGAAGAAGAGCCAAAATTACTAAAAACCTTATTTTGCTTACTACGTGAGTTCCACGTCCTGTCTGCAAATGGTCAAAATAGAGAAAAGAAGCATAGGCAGCCAAAATGGAAATCTACTGGCAAAAGAGGAAAACACAATCAGGGAAGAGATAAAAATCTTCGTGGTCCATAGCAGGCCGAAACGATAGCAAAAAAAAAAAAAAAAAAAGGATAGACAGGCATATTTGTATTTAAAAATCCACAGAAAACTTATATTCTCAAGTATTTTTTATTTTCAATTTTCACTCACAAAAAATATGAAATGCAAGAGATAGTCGTATTTGCACTAAAAATGAGTGGGAGACATTATGTAAGTAGGCTGTAGTAATGAATACGACAGAGACAATCATAGAAACAGACAATATGGCAACCAAAACTATTATTATCAGGGGAGACAGAATAACTTCAGACTCGACGGTCCACCATGCAGTGATAATTCAGGGAGAAATTCTCCACCACTTAACCAACAAGAAAGAAACTACAGGAACTACCGACATGACGACAGACGATATAATCATAACGACAGACCTGAATTTCATTACAACTGGCGAGATTCAAACAGGGCTGGGCCCTCTTGGCAAGGTGAATTTGTAGAAGTTAGGTCTCCTGATCCCAATAACGATGCACGCCAACAAAGAGATAGCAGACAATGACTCGCACCGCAGGCAGCCACGTGCGCCAGCTGTCTCAGAGAAAAATAACATAGATGCTAACCTTGAGAAAAATTTGAGCATTCTTTACCGATGTACCATATACCACACGATAATTCTGTTGAAGTTGAAACTCTGCGTACTAGGAAGAGTAAAGGTTTACACCACATTTCACACATAAAACCGTTTATTGAAAGATAATCTGCTTTTTAACTTTGTCTTATCCATAAAACTTTTCACTTCATGTTACTAGTATGCTTTGTCAGACTTAGAAACTGTTAACATGCAAGAATGTTTGAAGTTAAATATCCAGTCAAGAACCAAGAGAACTTATTTAGACAGTAATTACGAACGCATTGTTATAGTGAACAGACGACACAGTGTTATTGTGTGCGTGAAATCTTGCATGTTAGTTGCACGATTACGTAACGACTATAAGGCTTGCATACTTAGAACATGTACCAGTACTCCTAATGAGATTTTAATGCAACATTTTGGTTTACTTGAAAATACATTACGGATTTAAAGTGCTTTCTGACAGATACCAGATGACACAGTGGTTAGTTTATTTGACAGCTACACGACTATATCACGACGCTACTAATGTGTGACACAATTTACATTGTTGCTTTTGTGGTGTATCTGTTTTATATCTGCACAGTTTTTCTGTATTATTCTGGAAAGTAAAACATGTTTTAGTAGTAACTTTTGTGGTATAGCTACAATGAGACAGCCTTTTCCCTAGCACAACAATACGTTACATTATAGTACTTTCTTGATCATGGTAAGGTTCGTAATAACTACGATATCGATACGAAAAAGCATTTCACTTTTGTTTATGATGAGGTACGTACATTGACTTCAGGAGAACTTTGCTTACAGAGGACGATAACTACAACACTTCCACAGAATTATCTTACAGCAAGACACACATTTAGCGCTACAGGACACGCATTTGAGTGATTAATTTTGTACTTAAACCATTTATTTTTAAAGATTTTCGAATTACAAAGATAATTTTCTGTGATACATTTCATTCCATTGCTGTAATTTGTAACACCTGAGGGTATAATTACATTAATCCTCAATGGGGTACACACTTACTTTGTGTACCATGTGTTTGGGAAGCACAAGGAGCCCTAGCTAATATGTTATTTGCTTATACAACTTTACACATCGGTACCATATTTCTCTAACATAGAATTACACAGCTATCTGATTATTTAACAGTGAAACAAACTTTTTTTTTTACTACGTCAGTGACACATGTTTACGCAATTACACAGTTGGATAACATCACATATATGAAATTGTATTTTGTCTGTAATTTGTGAACTGTTCATATTTTTTTTGGAACCATTGTGATACTATGAGAGCTTTAAATGATATATTTGGTATGGGATCACGATTTTTAAAGTACGATTGAGGTAGATGACACAATTGAAATGAGCAGAGAATTTTTTTAGGTTTTGAATTATGCTATTTATTTATTATGATGAAATATTGAAGAAGTTTCGACGAATATGTATATGTGTAACAAGGTGAGGAATAATGAGTAGTGGTTAGGGACTCTGACTTGTGGAAAAGGATGTTGGAAACTAAGAATCGTACTTTAAGAGTTATGAAATGTGTGTAAATGCATGAATGTATCACAATGCTGGCGAAAATTTTTTGAACACTGTTATATTTATAAGATTTTGTTTCTACAGATTTGTAACGCAAATATTTCGACCTGTGAAATTTTGTTGGTATCAAACTGTCACTGTAGCAGAAACTGATGTCGTAAATATTTCAGTAAGGAAGGTAGGTCACCTTGACGTAATGCACTGTAAGCACCCAGCTGTGCGACAGTCACCTGGAAAAAAGCCATTAGTGTGTGCCTTTCAGAGGCATAGGTGGAGAAAAAAAGAGGCCATTATCCTCGCTATTGACATTTCTTTGTAGAAAGCATCGCAAATAGGACACGCTCAACCTTGAAAACATATGATTACACTGTGGAGCTCTTAATTTATGATATTTACTAAAATGCCTAATGAAATGATGAGAAACATTTTACATCTATTGTCTTTCTAGTTGAGAGATTGCTCATTTTGTTTAATATCTAGTTTCTAGCAGCACTGCAGCATTGGTTAAAATAAAATTTAATAAATGTACTAATATAATTATTTTATGCCTACAGATCCAGTAAATAATAATTGTATGATCTACTTAAAAAAACGAGGGAGCACAAAAAGACATTTCCCTTCACAGGAATTGCATACATAATTTTCTTTTCAAGTACTTGGTAATTTCTTTTGTAGAATATGTTGTGGTGCACCACTTTAATTACATAGACATTAAGATGTGAATATACATTTCCCTTATCTGCATTGTTGTCTTAAGTGTACTTTTTTTTCTTTTTGCTTGTGGGCTTGTCATGTTTAGATATAAGTTTTTGCATTTGCTGCTGCTGTGTGCCAGGCATAGTGCTACAGAATTTCACTTTGTATTACTCTGTTAAGCCAGTTTCACTACTGATTTATTTTTCTTGTTGCTGCACATTGGCTCATATTAGTTGTAATGTTGCATTTGCTCTGCTAATTTAGATATACTGCTTCTTGCTTTGCCAATTTGCATTTTTTTCATTGCTGTTTGTGTTAACTGTTTTGTACTTCTGCATTGCCTCGTCATTTAGTATACATATCTGAGCTCAGTAGACTTAAGTTAGCTTAAGAGGGGGTAGACTATATAAGAAACTTACTATGGAGAATAGGGAAAGAATGCATTGAGAAGTTATTCCAAAAAAATTTGGGCCAAAATGAGTATTGTACAATGAAGAATAATTATTTTAAAAGAGGTTGAATAGAATACAGAAAGCAGGCTTAGATAGGACTTTTTGGGAATAATGATGAACGAAGGGAGATTTCCACAAAAAAAGGTTTTGTTTGCAAAATACTGCAGTAACACAAACCCTGTCATTTCCTTTGGCGTTACCCCTATGTGTTTGTGTACCCTTGTGTATTTGTGTTTTTCCTGTCTTTATGTGTTTAGCCAATAAGAGTTATGTTGCAGAATTTTTCTAATAATATGTTATTTACTTTGTAGAGATGTTTAGACATTATTTATTCTGCTCTGTTTCAATGCTCATGTGTGAAATTAATGTTTCGAAAACTATTCTCATTATTTCGTACATTTACTTACGACGTAATTCCTGTAACACTGATGTATGTTTTTATTTCTATTCTTTTGTAAAGCCTGTATTACTACAAATGTTATCTGTATTATTATGTTTTAATGACGTTTTCTGTATTTTTGTAATTGTATTCTCATGTTATAAAATTGTAATAGGCACCAGTTCAGCAAATTAAGTAACTTGTAAGCATTCATTTCAGTGCATACGTTTCTGTTGGTCATAGTATATGCACAATATGTGAGAAGTTGGGACTGTTAGTGTTTGCACATGTGTTGGGCCCGCATCTCGTGGTTGTGCGGTAGCGTTCTCGCTTCCCACGCCCGGGTTCCCGGGTTCGATTCCCGGCGGGGTCAGGGATTTTCTCTGCCTCGTGATGGCTGGGTGTTGCGTGCTGTCCTTAGGTTAGTTAGGTTTAAGTAGTTCTAAGTTCTAGGGGACTTATGACCACAGCAGTTGAGTCCCATAGTGCTCAGAGCCATTTTTTGAACATGTGTTGATAATTCAGCAAGGGACTCGTTAACAGCATTGCTGGTGCTAAGGACAATTCCAAAAACTTTGTGAGTGCACAAGTGGTGGTTTATGGACTTGCTATATTGTACAAGACTCTTCGATGGTGATTGTGCACCTGCACAGTCGCAACAGATGGTTGCTGGCCGTCTCTACAAGGACTGAAGTGGGTCTGCACCTTCGATGGCCCACCAGTACCATTATTTCTACAAGGACTGCGGTGAGTCTGCACTCTACCCGGCCTGCTGGAAATATGGCTACGCATGTGGTTGCAACATGATGAGGCGCCTGCACATAAGGGTCGTGCTGTGTGCGGTTATTGAAATGAACTCAACGACGCCCGGGTAATTGGCAGAGGTGCTCGAAGGACGTGGCCCCCGCGATCACCAGACCTCACGCCACTGGACTTTTCCTGTAGGGACTCTTCGAGGTTCTAGTTCATCCACCTGGACGCGAACCACCTAGAAACGAAGAGGAATTAATTAATGGATCGCATTTCACATGCCACCAACCACATTAGGATAATGCCAGGAATCCTTGAAAGAGTTTGGCATAACACCGTTCAACGATACCAAGCTAGTGTCACGTCAGAGGGTCGCCAATTCGAGCACTTGCTTTAAGTAAACAACGTCCTAGCTACAAAAAAAAGGCCCTTTTCAGGGCCGACAAAATTTGTAAAAGACTTTCTGTGTGCTAAGTAACAGCTGTTGATGGGTTTGTTCGCGGTAGTCTTATCATGAAACTACAATGGATGTGTAAATATAGATTGCAGCAATCAGTCGTCCTTGCTTAAATTTTATTATGCAGATCTAGATTTCAGCTAGAAGCTAGCCATTCTCAATGCACTATTATTTTCGCTCAAAGCATGTAAGTCCCTGATGATAGGGCTTCACCCACAGTTCATTGAATACTGTATTCAATGAAGTATGGGTGAAGCCCATATAACAGGTACTTACATCCTTTGAGCGAATGATAGGGCTTCACCCATAGTTCATTGAATACTGTATTCAATGAAGTATGGGTGAAGCCCGTATAACAGGTACTTACATCCTTTGAGCGAAAATAATAGTACATTGAGAATGGCTAGCTTCTAGCTGAAATCTAAATCTGCATAATAAAATTTAAGCAAGGACGACTGATTGCTGCAATCTACACTCCTGGAAATTGAAATAAGAACACCGTGAATTCATTGTCCCAGGAAGGGGAAACTTTATTGACACATTCCTGGGGTCAGATACATCACATGATCACACTGACAGAACCACAGGCACATAGACACAGGCAACAGAGCATGCACAATGTCGGCACTAGTACAGTGTATATCCACCTTTCGCAGCAATGCAGGCTGCTATTCTCCCATGGAGACGATCGTAGAGATGCTGGATGTAGTCCTGTGGAACGGCTTGCCATGCCATTTCCACCTGGCGCCTCAGTTGGACCAGCGTTCGTGCTGGACGTGCAGACCGCGTGAGACGACGCTTCATCCAGTCCCAAACATGCTCAATGGGGGACAGATCCGGAGATCTTGCTGGCCAGGGTAGTTGACTTACACCTTCTAGAGCACGTTGGGTGGCACGGGATACATGCGGACGTGCATTGTCCTGTTGGAACAGCAAGTTCCCTTGCCGGTCTAGGAATGGTAGAACGATGGGTTCGATGACGGTTTGGATGTACCGTGCACTATTCAGTGTCCCCTCGACGATCACCAGTGGTGTACGGCCAGTGTAGGAGATCGCTCCCCACACCATGATGCCGGGTGTTGGCCCTGTGTGCCTCGGTCGTATGCAGTCCTGACTGTGGCGCTCACCTGCACGGCGCCAAACACGCATACGACCATCATTGGCACCAAGGCAGAAGCGACTCTCATCGCTGAAGACGACACGTCTCCATTCGTCCCTTCATTCACGCCTGTCGCGACACCACTGGAGGCGGGCTGCACGATGTTGGGGCGTGAGCGGAAGACGGCCTAACGGTGTGCGGGACCGTAGCCCAGCTTCATGGAGACGGTTGCGAATGGTCCTCGCCGATACCCCAAGAGCAACAGTGTCCCTAATTTGCTGGGAAGTGGCGGTACGGTCCCTTACGGCACTGCGTAGGATCCTACGGTCTTGGCGTGCATCCGTGCGTCGCTGCGGTCCGGTCCCAGGTCGACGGGCACGTGCACCTTCCGCCGACCACTGGCGACAACATCGATGTACTGTGGAGACCTCACGCCCCACGTGTTGAGCAATTCGGCGGTACGTTCACCCGGCCTCCCGCATGCCCACTATACGCCCTCGCTCAAAGTCCGTCAACTGCACATACGGTTCACGTCCACGCTGTCGCGGCATGCTACCAGTGTTAAAGACTGCGATGGAGCTCCGTATGCTACGGCAAACTGGCTGACACTGACGGCGGCGGTGCACAAATGCTGCGCAGCTAGCGCCATTCGACGGCCAACACCACGGTTCCTGGTGTGTCCGCTGTGCCGTGCGTGTGATCATTGCTTGTACAGCCCTCTCGCAGTGTCCGGAGCAAGTATGGTGAGTCTGACACACCGGTGTCAATGTGTTCTTTTTTCCATTTCCAGGAGTGTATATTTACAAGTCAATATAAAAGTCGCTGAGTGGAATCGCTTTCCAAATGGAAGGTAACCTGATGATACAATGGATGTTTCGGGATGCCGGCGGATTCGCCCCCAGGCGCCCAGATTGGAAGGCTGGCGCGCTACCACCGAGCATGCGGGCTGCCTTGGATACAGCGCGATCTGCGGCAGGTAAAACATTCATGCTCATGCGTTGTCCAGAGCATCCGGCAACAGGGCAATCCCGCGGCCAATCGGAGCGCGTGGTGCCGTTTCCGTAGTTTAAAAAATGGTGCGTTGTCAACCTACACAACGCTAGTTATTTTGGTTCCTACTGGTATCAGCTATCCAGGGTTATAAATTTCGTGACACAATTTTTCTCCACCCCATATATAAAATGTAGACTGGCAAGGAAAGCGTTTTTGAAGAAAAGAAATTTGTTAATATCGAGTATAGTTTTAAGTGTCAGGAAGTCTTTTATGAAAGTATTTGTATGGAGTATAGCCATGTAAGGAAGTGAAATATGGACGATAAATAGTTTAGACAAGAAGAGAAGTTTCGAAATGTGGTGCTACAGAAGAATGATGAAGATTAGATCGGTAGATAACATAACTAACGTGGCGGCATTGATCAGAATTGGGCACAAGAGGAATTTGTGGCACAAATTGACCAGAAGAAGGAATCGGTTGGTAGTACACGTTCTGAGGCATGAGGAGGTCATCAATCTAGTATTGGAGGGAAGCGCGGAGGGTAAAAACCGTAGAGGGAGACCAAGGCGTGAATACACTAAACTGATTCGGAAGGATGCAGGCTGCAGTAGTTACTCGGAGATGAAGTAGTTTGCACAGGATAGAGTAGCATGGTTCCCTTAAATGTACTTACACTGGTAGGGAGCGAGGATCTGGGAGCAGTAATGTACATAGCGAAAGTAAGTAATGTTACGAGTAAAATTATTCGTTTGTTTTATCCCCAAGGCCAATTTTTTTACTACAAAAGTAAATGATATTTGTTCCCCATGGAAGCTAATTTTGCCGGCCGGAGTGGCCGAGCGGTTAAAGGCGCTACAGTCTGGAACCGCACGACCGCTACGGTCGCAGGTTCGAATCCTGCCTCGGGCATGGATGTGTGTGATGTCCTTAGGTTAGTTAGGTTTAAGTAGTTCTAAGTTCTAGGGGACTTACGACCACAGCAGTTGAGTCCCAAAGTGCTCAGGGCCATTTGAACCATTTGAAGCTAATTTTGAAAATAAATCGTTGTATCCTGATAAATGCCCACCAAGCAGGCAAGGTACAGAATATCCATCAACGTTAGAGAGTACCACACATTTCAAGAAAAGTTTTGCACACGCAGCTGAAAAGGCAAGCAGAAAAATGTTGTTATCTCACTAACTAGGACAATCTGGGAAAGCAGAAATTTGAGTTAATTTATACGTCTGTGAAGTAAACTATGCTACCAAATGAAATCAACTGCCAAATGTGAAACTCAGTATTATGGTTTTAAAAATCTTGGCTGTTAAGCAGCCTGAAGGAATTGCTATTTTGCTGACATAAGATGAAACATTACACATCTGTGAAACTGAAATTAGTGTCTACAAACATCAATTACTTCAGAGGCAGAATTTCAAAGTTTCATAGAGACAAAAATATTATTATAACTTTACAAATACGCATCTCAAAGAGCCTAAAGGAAACACCTGTTGGATTGATATACATAACCACGGTAGACAGTGACTTCGAATTCAAAACGTCTCTGAGCAGACTGACAGGCTTATTAAGCATTTTTATGAGCACGAAATTTCAGAAAGAGAAAGGCCGGAAGCATACAAATTAGGCAAATTTCGGCCGACGTCCCAGACAATTGCTCGACAAATTCTAAAACACACGCATAGAATACAAATTATTTTACCCAGCAGGGACATGCAACAGAAACCTGAAGCCGTACAACTGAGACCATTTGCCCCACTATTACCAAAATAAGACAGATATTAAGTGGCACTTAAATACAGGAGACAATAGACATGTTTTAATAAAAAAAAGAGCACATACGGCTCCTGAAAGTGCATCTCATTGTGATTAGACGAGTGTATGTCTTAACAGATTCTTATTCCCAGGATGCTGACCCATACGAAGGTATTGACCAAGCACAGCCAATAGAAGAAGTCGAATCAGTTTAATGTCAAAATAACAAGGGACGCTCAGAAGTGACTCCAGTGAGACACGGTGTTGCCTCGTGAATTCTGATCAAGACTCAAAATACTATATTACTTACCACCGTCCCTGTACCAGGCTGAAGCAAATCATAGAAAGTGTATAACGGCCACGTCAAGCTGCCAACGCTGCAGAACAGAACTCCAATTATGCCCGTCACCGACCAGCCACTGTATGGGAGAGTGATGGAATTTGGAATTTGGCACAGCGGATAAAATGACGGACGTCAGTATGACCTTAATTGTGAGAGCTAGTCTTATCTGGTAGATGCTGCCACCTTGTGCTCTGTTATACAAATAAGCTTAAAGAACGTGACTTGCCAGTTGTCAGCGCAAGAAGCAAGAGTGTGTTTTGTCTCTGTTTCTTCTAATAATTGATGTGTAATTTCTAAGAGGTAAGCCATTTCCTGTTTTGTTAAAATAAAAGTTTTTGTTGTTATGCCTATCTCAACACATTAACATTCACGATTATATAAGTATTATTCCTCTTAAGCGAAAGGGGAGTGTGGAACTATAGTTTCATATAGACTATGCTTGTTGAGTAATTTGGCGCACATTGGCCGAGTGCGTCATTTTATCCTACTTCAGTTTCACACCAATGAAAGTAGTTCGCTGAATGAGATACATCAATATATATTTAATGAAAGTCAAACTAAACATAGTGCATCATTTTTATAAGAACGGAGACGTCTGTTCAGATGCCGAGGACGTACTCCGTAAAACAGAGAGAGCTTCTTGGACAGCGGATGAATTAAGAAATGCCATCAGTGCTGTTCATAATGGGACATGAACTAGACAGAGCGATATCTAGAACAAAACCATACCAGCGCCAAAGATCTGTGCGTAGTAAGCAGTGGCAAGGGATGATACCCGTGTATTTCGTGTACTTTTCGGTGTCATTCTGAATGCATTGGATGGGACCGTCCTGAAACGATAAGTGACTCCTCTCTGAAGAAGTCTTAGTTGTTTTACAGATATGCAAGAGACCATTTACTAAATACGGTTATACTTGAGTCTTCTTCTTCGTTTTTCTTGCTGTTTTATAAGCTATTTTCTTCTTGTGGAGTATGTTGTTCAGTATTTTGCTTAATAAACATAATACTCAGTATAAATATTTTGTATTATGAGATGTGCGGAATTAAATATCTTACGTCGTTCCTTGCTTCAATTTAATCGGTATGTCGGGTAAAATGAACGCAATGCTGTTGTTGTTGTTGTGCTGTTCAGTCCCGAGACTGGTTTGATGCAGCTCTCCATGATACTCGATCCTGTGCAAGCTTCTTCATCTCCCAGTGCCTACTGTAACCTACATCCTTCTGAATCTGTTTAGTGTCTTCATCTCTTGGTCTCCCTCTACGATTTTTACCCTCCACGCTGCCCTCCAATGCTAAATTAGTGATCCCTTGATACCTCAGAACATGTCCTACCAACCGATTCCTTCTTCTTGTCAAGCTGTGCCACAAACTCCTCTTCTCCTCACTTCTATTCAATACTTCCTCATTAGTACGTGATCTACCCATCTAATCTTCAGCATTCTTCTGTAGCACCACATTTCGAAAGCTTCTATTCTCATCTTGTCCAAACTATTTATTGTCCACTCTTCACTTCCATACATGGCTACACTCCAAACAAATACTTTCAGAAACGACTTCCTGACACTTAAATCTATACCCGATGCTAACAAATTTTTCTGCTTCAGAAACGCTTTCCTTGCCATTGCCAGTCTACATTTTATATCCTCTCTACTTCGACCATCATCAGTTACTTTGCTTCCCAAATAGCAAAACTCTTTTACAACTTACGCAAAGTTCCATAGACACGGCCAAACTCCAGCCGCCCTTGGCCGAGCTGCGTGCGTGCTTACATCCTTTGTGTGGCACCAGGACAGCGGTAACTAAGTAATGCTAGGCAAAGAGTTTACTAAAGCTGGGAATCGACGTCACCACGTGCATGAATCGGTATTAGAATACGTTTGGGTACTAAGTCATACTACTTACACCAGTGTGCCCCAACAACCGAATACATTCTCAAAAGCAATATGATTCAATATGTAATTATAAGAACGACGGAAGTCACAGAGAAATTGTTGCCCTATCTGAGATCCGGCATAGTCGTGTATGGAGGAGTGGAAAGAATTGCTACTCGAAGGGCAAATTGTTCTCGTGCTGATCTTCTCTGGCATTTGCATCAACAAGCGAAACCACAACTTTAAATGAAGGAAGACAAGATATACTAAGCGAAGCTGAAAGTTGGTGATAAAATAATCTTCAGATGGAAATGTCTGGGGAGCTAAGGTACGTCTAGGCTAAATAACAGATTAAAACAGCAGAAAAACAACAGAAGGAAACATAAATACTGGACAGTTCTTGAAGAGTAACGAAAGGTAACAATTCTAATCGTGAAAACGAACGTAAATGGCGGACAGGCACTTTTTCCGTAAAAAATAATCTTTCTGTAAATTCCAATGAAGTTAAACTTGCTTCCAGATAAGGCAAAAGTGATTAAATGTAGGATTGTGAGTCTTCGACCGCTTGGGATGTGGTACTGCTCTTGTTTCTCCGGCTGCGCGGTGTGCTGGCTATGACGTCATGCGTGCTGCATCGGGCAGGCGTGGCTGGCCGCTCGGTGGCTGCAGAAGACAATTAGTGTACTCTGCCAAACACCTGCTGCCTCCATTACGAACGACCACGGCCGTCGTCTGCTGATGGATCCTCATCAGTGCGTGATACTGCAGCACGTGTGTAGGCGGCAGCTGAGGATCAGAAGTACGTCGCGGTAATGGAAGTCCACCGTTAGCCGTGCTCACAGAGATGCCTACACAGCAACAAAGAACAGATCGCACGATTCTCAATAACTCATTTCAGTAATTATACTTTAAACAAGAGAAAAGTGCTTAATGTTGGAGTGTCCCATGCCTTTAAAGGTGGATAACTTATTTTATTTACAGCACATCCTCAGAACGACAATAATCTGTAACAGTTCCAGTCGTTCGTTTTATCTACATCTACATCTACATCTGCTCTCCAAATCACATTTAAGTGCCTGGCAGAGGGTTCATCGAACCACCTTCACAATTCTCTATTATTCCCATCTCGTATAGCGCGAGGGAAGAATGAACACCTATGTCTTTCCGTACGAGCTCTGATTTCCATTTTATCTTGGTGATCGTTCCTCCCTGTGTAAGTCGGCGTCAACAAAATATTCGGAGGAGAAAGTTGGTGATTGGAATTTCGTGAGAAGATTCCGCCGCAACGAAAAACGCCTTTCTTTTAACGATTTGCAGCCCAAATCCTGTATCATTTCCGTGACACTCTCTCCCATATTTCGCGATAATACAAAACGTGCTGCGTTTCTTTGAACTTTTTCGATGTGCTCAGTCAGTCCTATCTGGTAAGGATCCCACACCGCGCAACGGTTATTTTAAAAGTGGAAGGACAAGCGTAGTGTAGGCAGTCTCCTTAGTAGCTCTGTTACATTTTCTAGTGTGTCCTGCCAATAAAACGCAGTCTTTGGTTAGCCTTCCCCACAATGTTTTCTGTGTGTTCCTTCCAATTTAAATTGTTCGTAATTGTAATACCTAGGTATTTAGATGAATTTACGGCTTTTAGATTAGACTGATTTATCGTGTAACCGAAGTTTAAGGAGTTCCTTTTAGCACTCATGTGGACCTAGTTATTTAAGGTCAACTGCCACTTTTCGCGCCAATCCGATATTTCCTCTAAATCGCTTTACAGTTTGTTTTGATCTTATTATGACTTTATTAGTCAATAAACGCCAGCGTCATCTGCAAACAACCGAAGACGGCTGCTCAGATTGTCTCCCAAATAGTTTATACAGATAAGCAACAGCAAAGGGCCTATAACACTACCTTGGGGGGACGCCAGAAATCACTTCTGTTTTACTCGATGACTTTCCGTCAATTACAATGAACTGTGACCTCTCTGACAGGAAATCACAGATCCAGTCACATAACTGAGACGATATTTCATAAGCAAGCAAATTCACTACGAGCCGCTTGTGTGGTACAGTGTCAAATGCCTTCTGGAAATCCAGAAATACGAAATAGATCTGAAATCCCTTGTCAATAGCACTCAGCACTTCATGTGAATAAAGAGCTAGTTGTGTTTCACAGGAGCGATGTTTCCTAAACCCATGCTAACTGTGTGTCAATAGACAATTTTCTTCGAGGTAATTCACTATGTTGGAACACAATATATGTTCTAAAGTCCTGCTGCATATCGACGTTAACGATATGGCCATGTAATTTAGTAGATTACTCCTACTACCTTTCTTGAATATTGGTGTGACCTGTGCAACTTTCCAGTCTCTGGGTACGGATCTTTTGTCGAGCGAACGGTTGTATATGATTGTCAAATATGGAGCTAATGCATCAGCATATTCCGAAAAGAATCTAACTGGTATATAGTCTGGACCAGAAGACTTGCTTTTATTAAGTGATTTAAGTTGCTTCACTATTTCGAGCATATTTACTTCTACGTTACTCATGTTGGCAGATGTTTGCGATTCGAATTTTGTAATATTTACTTCGTCTTCTTTTGTGAAGGCATTTCGGAAGACTGTGTTTAGTAACCCTCCTTTTGTGGCACTGTCTTCGATGGTATCTCCATTGCTATCGTTCAGAGAAGGCATTGATTGTTTCTTGCCGCTAACATACTTCACATACGACCAGAAATTTTTTGAATTTTATTTTGTGTTCTTCACTACTGCGCAGTTCCAGCTTGTAGCCAGTACCATGGAGCTGAAACATAGACCAGATGCAACTTTCTTAAAATATAATCACACAGGGTGAACGTTAATAAGCCGACAAACTAGAGTGACGGATTCCTTACTGGAAATCGGGAAAAAAGCTCCTATGAACATGTGTCCAGGAATGCATCGTTGCCACAGCAGACAGTGATGAAAAATGGAAGTTCCTGTGACTACATGCCGTGTGTTCCTTGTGTGTTACAGGCTGTGTGAGGGCTGTGTACCAGGTTCTACAGGATACTGCAGAAACCGGTCCTCCAAATCAGGTGTACGACAGTCAACAGCCTCCCATGACGTTGGTCTGTCTGAAAAGACCCATGATCACACAAGTGTCCAAACAGGACTTGAAATATTGTGTGATGAGGTTGGTGTCTGTGAGGGTACCTGTTTTGGTACAGCCGTTTGGTACAGCTCAGCGTTTCCATCCGCTTAGCCGCACACAGACACTATCTCGACTTGGTCCCGACGTTAATACCGCTGCGTCTATCACACGGCCTGCAACATAAGAGGAACATGCGGCACATGGTCAGAGAAACTTCCGCGCGTCAGCACCATCGACTGTGGCAACGATGAATTTCGAGACAAAAGTTCAATAGGACCTTTTTTGCTCAATTTACAGTCAGCAATTGTCATTGCAGTTTTTCGGATTTATTAATGTTAACCCTTTAGAAAATCGTAGGTGTTTCGACGACCATGTAATAATTAAACACTACATAACAGCAACATAAGACCCACATAGTGTAAACCACCAATCTGATACAAGTTTGTTACAATCAAAACTTATTTTGGCGATACATTGGAGGGAGATGGAAAACAGTGTATGGTTTACCCTTATTACAGCATATTGTGTAAAGCAAACTTTTCATAAAGTATTATACTCTTTCATTACCATTATAACAAGTTGTAATGATAATCTAGCAAGTGACAAAATGTTTTATCCAATATAAAAATGAAATACTTGTAAATAGGTACTCTTTGAGAATAGCAATCATTAAAACTGTTGAATTTACTACGTATTTCCAATTCCACCATGAATTATGGGATGGTAAAGATTCACACCAATGAATAGGGCCCACAAAATCTGTGCAGAGAAAGTTTGAAAAAGCATGCAGGAAATTATCAATGACATATTCTGTTAGTAAACATATACCTTCTGGAGGAAGACATTTCTCAATGGACTGGTGCCCACAACCTACTTTAGACCAAGTATATAAATCCACATTTTCAGACACATCAGTATCAGAGCCTTTCACGAAATGCTTCTTCGAAAACAGTCTACCCTATATGCTGCATCTGTACTAGACGTTTCACCCACCAGTCGACTTGGCACGGCGTTACCCAGACTACCATTAGTTACTATAGAAATGCTTGAAACTGTAGAAATAGTGACTGAAACACCTACATCAGGGTGTCATCCTAGCTTTGGATCCTCTACGAGCTCTTCTGTAACTTCTTTCCAACAGTTCAGCGCACGCTCAGCCAGAACTTCATTGCCACTTAACTACGAAGTGCATTCAAGTTCTAAGGCCTCCGATTTTTTTTCTAATTAACTACTCACCCGAAATCGATGAAACTGGCGTTACTTCTCGACCTAATCACCCTGCAGACGTACACATTTTTCACAACGCTGACGCCATGATTCCATGGCAGCGGCGAAGGCTTCTTTAGGAGTCTGTTTTGACCACTGGAAAATCGCTGAGGCAATAGCAGCACGGCTGGTGAATGTGCGGTCACGGAGAGTGTCTTTCATTGTTGGAAAAAAGCCAAAAGTCACTAGGAGCCAGGTCAGGTGAGTAGGGAGCATGAGGAATCACTTCAAAGTTGCGTAACGTTGGCTCGATGTGCAGGTGCGTTGTCTTGGTGAAACAGCACACACGCAGCCCTTCCCGGACGTTTTTGTTGCAGTGCAGGAAGGAATTTGTTCTTGAAAACATTTTCGTATGATGCACCTGTTACCGTAGTGCCCTTTGGAACGCAATGGGTAAGGATTACGCCATTGCCGTCCCAGAACATGGACACCATCATTTTTTCAGCACTGGCGGTTACCCAAAATATTTTTGGTGGCAGTGAATCTGTGTGCTTCCATTGAGCTGACTGGCGCTTTGTTTCTGGATTGAAAAATGGCATCCACGTCTCATCCATTGTCACAACCGACGAAAAGAAAGTCCCATTCATGCTGTCGTTGCGCGTCAACATTGCTTGACAACATGCCACACGGGCAGCCATGTGGTCATCCGTCAGCATTCGTGGCACCCAGCTGGATGACACTTTTCGCATTTTCAGGTCGTCATGCAGGATTGTGTGCACAGAACCCACAGAAATGCCAACTCTGGAGGCGATCTGTTCAACAGTCATTCGGCGATCCCCCAAAACAATTCTCTCCGCTTTCTCGATCATGTCGTCAGACCGGCTTGTGCGAGCCCGAGTTTGTTTCGGTTTGTTGTCACACGATGTTCTGCCTTCATTAAACTGTCGCACCCACGAACGCACTTTTGACACATCCATAACTCCATCACCACATGTCTTCTTCAACTGTCGATGAATTTCAATTGGTTTCACACCACGCAAATTCAGAAAACGAATGATTGCGCGCTGTTCAAGTAAGGAAAACGTCGCCATTTTAAGTATTTAAAACAGTTCTCATTCTCGCCGCTGGCGGTAAAATTCCATCTGCTGTACGGTGCTGCCATCTCTGGGACGTATTGACAATGAACGCGGCCTCATTTTAAAACAATGCGCATGTTTCTATCTCTTTCCAGTCTGGAGAAAAAAAATCAGAGGCCTTAGAACTTGAATGCACCTCGTACTCCACCTCCGTGAAGTCATACATACAGGTTTAAAATAAATATTCATAAATGTCAGTGAAATCCCTCTAACTACAAAAGCCAGCCAACAGTGAGCAAATAATATACCTATTGCATTGAAATGCTGTCATAGCCTGTTGTATATTTTCAGTAATCATCCTACATGTGCATTGTCACCAAAAATAGTTTATATCATTCCAGTGGCTAACATTTTCGAGACAATTCGTGAAACAATATGATCTAGAATGTTCATTCCTCACTAAACGAAGCATTTCACAGCGGATAATCAGTAAAATTAGAGGTCACTTCGAACTGACTTCACAACAGGAAACCCACACTTTGGCAAATTCTAGCTGAACACAAAACCATAAGCGAATACTGGTGTCTCCACGGTTATTGATAAATGTTCATACCATTACCCAGCTGTTCCCCGATATCTTAATCGTACCGACTTAGAAACATGAAAATCGTATTCATACTTATCGGAGATACTCGTGAGTATATCAGTACCAATACAATCGATTGTTTGTAGTAAATAAAGTAATGAACAGCACGTAAGTCAAGTGGTGTATATATTTACCAGAGTCACTTGACGGATATTGCATTTTGACTACGGAAATACACTACTGGCCATTAAAATTGCTGCACCAAGAAGAAATGCACATTGAACAAATATATTATTCTAGAACTGACACGTGATTACAATTTCACGCAGTTTGGGTGCATAGATCGTGAGCCATTAGTACCCAGAACAACCACCTTTGGCCGTAATAACGGCCTTGATACGCCTGGGCATTGATTCAAACAGAGCTTGGATGGCGTGTACACGTACAGCTGCCCATGCAGCTTCAACACGATACCACAGTTTATCAAGTGTAGTGACTGGCGTATTGTGACGAGCCAGTTGCTCGGCAACCATTGACCAGACGTTTTCAGTTCGTGAGAGATCTGGAGAATGTCCTGGCCAGGGCAGCAGTCGAACATTTTCTGTATCCAGAAAGGCCCGTACAGGACCTGCAACATGCGGTCGTGCATTATCCTGCTGAAATGTAGGGTTTCGCAGGGATCGAATGATGGGTAAAGCTACGAGTCGTAACACTTCTGAAATGTAACGTCCACTGTTAAAAGTGCCGTCAGTGTGAACAAGAGGTGACGAGACGTGTGTAACCAATGGCACCCCATACCATCACGCCGGGTGGTACGCCAGTATGGCGATGACGAATACACGCTTCCAATGTACGTTCACCCCGATGTCGCCAAACACGGATGTGACCTTCATGATGCTTTAAACAGAACCTGTATTCACACCATCGCAGGCACTCCTGTCTGTGATGCAGCGTCAAGGGTAACCACAGCCATGGTCTGCGAGCTGATAGTCCATGCTGCTGCAAACGTCGTCGAACTGTTCGTGCAGATGGTTGTTGTCTTGCAAAGTCCCCATCTGTTGACTCAGGTATCGAGGCGTGGCTGCACGATCCGTTACAGCCATGCGACTGCTAGTGATGCGAGGCCGTTGGGATACAGCACGGCGTTCCGTATTACCCTCCTGAACCCACCGATTCCATATTCTGCTAACAGTCATTGGGTCTCGACCAACGCGAACAGCAATGTCGCGATACGATGAACCGCAACCGCGATAGGCTACAATCCGACCTTTATCAAAGTCGGAAACATGATGGTACGCATTTCTCCTCCTTACACGAGGCATCACAACAACGTTTCACCAAGCAATGCCGGTCAGCTGCTGTTTGTGTATGAGAAATCAGTTGGAAACTTTCCTCATGTCAGCACGTTGTAGGTGTCGCCACCGGCACCAACCTTGTGTGAATGCTCTGAAAAGCTAATCATTTGCATATCATAGCATCTTCTTCCTGTCGGTTAAATTTCGCGTCTGTGGCACATCATCTTCGTGGTGCAGTAATTTTAATGACCAGTAGTGTATTAATCGTTCCTTACCTTTCTGCCATTCATGCATGCAATTTGTCGCTTTCGTAAGTGAACAAAAATTATTTTAATATTACGTGAACGAGACAAAGAAACGTATCTTGCCGTACACGTTTGTCTCTGAGCCGCTGATGGGGAGGTGTGGCTCTACTTGCCGGCCGTGGTGGCCAAACGGTTGTAGGCGCTTCAGTCCGGAACCGCGCGACTGCTACGGTCGCAGGTTCGAATCCTGCCTCGGGCGTGGATGTGTGTGATGTCCTTAGGTTAGTTAGGTTTAAGTAGTTCTAAGTTCTAGGGGACTGATGACCTTAGATGTTAAGTCCCATAGTGCTCAGAGCCATTTGAACCATTTTTTTTGGCACCCAGCTTGCTAGTAGTATGTTCACTGGTCGGGGCTTTGAGTTGGTTAGTCAAGCAGATTCTGTTTTCTTGGGCCTACGGTGTAATAACCCTTTGTTTACATACATGAATATCCTACCGTGTAGTACGCAACTTGCTTTTGTGCGCTGCAAACTCTCTCTAGTCGCAATAAACTGATGCCGCTAGGTAGATTCGAAAACTACCCAAAGCAGTCAAGCAGGAACCGCTATCTGGGCCGCATTTACTGTTGATAATACAACGACATTTTCGAGTCCAGCGTCTGGACGCAGTGTTGAAAGGGTGTTATTGTCCAAAACATTTTCACAACAGTTTCGATCGTCCTACCAACACAGATGCTACGACTTCTATATGAAGCGACAACTGAATGAGAATATCAGGAACATCAGTCGAGCTCCACAACAAGCGAGATGACGATTTCGATGGGACGACTGTCCAAATGTCCTTCCACTCATCCAGAGTCATATTTTCCTTTATTTTCCTAAACTGGTCTAAGTGAATGCCAGGATGATTTCCCTCGCCTTGTTTCCCTACTCCGTACTTCTGCCCCGTCTCTGGACGGGACGTTGAACTGAGATTTCCTTCTTTTGAAGTCGACTTCCTGTGTTTTGCGAGTACTATGCACGTGAGAACCAAAACCAGGAAAACCGCCGCCACAGCATCACATTTCCTCTATCGAAGGTCACTGTTTGCGCAACAAACTCAAGAGTAGAGTTTTTATTGGGCATCCGACAGGTTCATTAACGTCTATCTTAATGACAATTACTGTTGTACGAGTACAATAGAAAGTGATTACACACTAAAGAAATCAGTAAAGTTATTGTCGATAAGGTAAATTAAGTTCCTAGGTACGTGAGAGTATCACCTGGCATCGTGTAATTTGTAAACCTTAAAATGGATTCAAAGAGGGTTACATGCAAGGAGTGCCACAATTTGAAAGAGGTCTGCTATGTAATATGCATAATTTAATCGCGAAAAAGTGGCACATTGCATATGAAACCTTACATTATGAATGTAAAGGGCTACGGTGTGACGTACAAACTACATTTAGCATCCACCTTTCGAATAAGCAGAACCGCAAGAAAAAGCTCTGCGTTTCGTCGTGATTATTCTCAGGTCCACAGGACTCAGATTGTGTCCGCATGACATGAGGAAACTTTGGGAGAAATCATAGATCATAAATGGCCCACGAAGGCTTGTGATATGAACACTATAGAAAATATCCAGACCAGTGCGTCAAATGACAGGTAAGTGATCTGCATAGCGTGCTAGACTTACTTGGGTTATTATGACGGGAAATAATACACGGTGTTTAGTCCTAACCCCAAAGGCTTGTGTTGTTCTTTTCCAACTTTTAGCAGTCTTCAAGACATGTCGTCACTTGAATATGACATAAGTAGCCGAAAGCTGGTTCGTTATCAAACAAATAACTTTTGCAAGACATCGGGAACGATTTCCATTTCAATGTTATTATCGTGTTCGGCAAAATACCCGCGCAAAATTCGATTTAAACTATTTTCGTTTGCCGTCTACATGGAAACTGTAAATGTAGATTCGAGCGGTCCATTTCGGCCATCTAAATAAGAACTTTAAATATCTGGAAAATAAATTTAAAACATGATTTAGAAAGCGTAACTATACCGTGTGCTAACATCTTTCGCTCTGTAGTCGGATACAATAACGTACTCGTCGAAACGAGGAGGTATTGAATGGTTTTGGGCGTAAGCCGATGCTAATTCCCACTGTTACAGTGAGCAAGCTACACTTCTGTTGACGCTAGTATTACGAAAATTTAATTAAATTGTCCCGGGGTTTGTCACTAACATTGAAACCCAACACTTGCGCGTAATGCGATATTAATTAATGTTCATACAGCAGGCGTTATTTGGCTCACTATCGCTAGGCAGAGTGACATTCGCTGCTGGAATTACCGCAGTTTAATGCAAACGAGGATCATAAAGCAGCGAGTACGGCTAAGTCCAGCGAACAGTACTCTGATTACGCTATTCGGGCCGCACATTATTAAAGCGCAGCGTGATAATGGCCGAGAAGGGCGTGTCGCGCCTGCATTCACGACGGCAGGCTGTGATGGCGCCCCTCTGCATTTCAATGGAGCTGTTGCGAAGGCTGCTTGTCTCTGTGATCCATTGGGGCCAGCAGTTGGGCTTCTCAATGGAAACGTAAATCATGTTTTGAACATCAACGGCGACTGTGACAGTCATTAATGGGCTGTCGTAAGAGTAAGTGACAGCAATTCTGAAGCAAAGTGCACGGAAAATTACACGGAAGATAAACTATGTAGTCGCGTTTGGAAATGTCTCCTCGGTTCGTATGACGTATAAGTATTCTCTTATCATTGGCTGTACTCACAGAAGAGGAGCAACGAGCGAGATGAAGCGTTGGTAAGACTCGGAACAAACTTTTGTGAGCGTTGTAGTTCGATTCCCCGATCAGCCAAACAGATTTAGATTCTCTTCGTTCCCCTAAACTGATCAAGGAAAGTGCTGTGCTGGTTTGACAAGGACATGGTTGATTTCTTAATCTATCTGTGTCGAGTTGAGGCGTAGCGCCGTGCACCGATCCTGCCTTGGAGGCGGTTAAGTGGGAGATGTCTCTCAGAGCTGGATAGTGACAGATGGTGACGCGAGACTGGACGCGCACGTAGTTAATGTATCAGGCGATAGAGGACAATATTGGATAGGGGGACTGTGATTTTAGTTTCGATTGTGCCCACTAGAGTGCATTAAAGTGATAGAATGTTTTTCATAAACTGTTCTAGTATTTTCATAAAGTATTATTATGTCTTTTTGTGTATGTAAAATGTTATAAACGTGTTTTAGCAATATGAATGATGCGTGAGTGTAGTTTAAGGTTAATATGAAGATAATTGTTTAACGAGTTATTTCGACGAAGTATGGATATAAACAAAGGGGATTTTTGTAGAATAGATTTGTAAAGTAAGTATATGGTTAAGGGAAAGTTAATTCAGCTACAAATAACAATAGTAAATAACTTAATCATAAGCAAAACTTCAGCATATTAGATAATTACGTCGGTAAAATGTGCAGTTGTTAGGTTTACTATTTTGCGATTGGTTATTGATGAAAAGCGCGGATTGACGCGGGAGAATGTTGTTTTGCTATTGGCTGTTGAGTAAACTGACCAATGGTAAAGCAATATTCTTCGCGCGCCTTTCTCTGCTGGTAGAGAAGACTTAGAGTATTCTAGAGAAGAGTGAAAGCCTAGCCATGAAAAATTTCGGACGTGTGTAGTAATAGTTCCGATGGAAACGATAAGTTGCCCGATCTAGCAGTGTTTCATACATCAAAAGTGTGCTAAAGTGACGGCAAAATTATTCTGATGGGCGTGTAGAAATTTCGGAATTTTTAAGTGAATTTTGTGGCGAGAAAAGACATATATTCCGCGTGGCGTATTGAGCAGGTCGGTGGCTAAAAACTGTGACTGCATTTGGTACCGACAGACTTAATATCTGGCGAGCATTATCAATCAAAAACAATCAGTATTTTTGTAGCTATTACGTTTTCGGGAAATGCAACACCATAAACTTGCGAATGTGAGTTAAAGGGATTGTGCGTGACTGTGTTAAGACTAGCACGGGCTTGGCAGTGATACTTGTTTACCTACGTTTTAGAATACATTAATTAAGGACAAAATTTCCAACCTTTCATTTCGTGTGAAAATTTTCTCCCGAAACGTAGATTAGTGACTTTAGTTGCAGCCTGGTTCACGTCAAAGTACAGTAGTTTTCGCTCGGCTTCCCTACTGATGATATGCTGAGACAATGTTCACAGGTAGGTGCAGGTGCGTCTTAAAGGGACGGTAAGAACCGCGCCGCCGCAGAGTCCCAGCTTGTGTTCCATCTCCTATGACGTCATCGTCGACGGGACGTTAAAATCTGACCTTCCTTCCTTCTGTAGGGGATAAAGAAAGCCACATCAAATTTGATGACTCAGAGTATATGAGATGCAGACTCAAGACGGATACGGACTTCTTAGGAACATCAGAAATACCGAACAGAACTCGAACGTGTCGGAGCAATAAGTCGATGGCCCGTTCTTGTCAGCGTAGCCCAGAAACTACTTTCAAGCTTGTCCACTGCGTTCCACAAGCAAGAATGTTTACCGTCTTACCAGTACCTAAGCGTCGAAAGTGTAGTGGTACGCAAAGACGAAATTAAGTTTAAAAAATGTGATTGATTGTGGTATTTGTGGCTGCGATCAGTAAACCACACCATCTTTGGAAAGAAGGCCAGAATTAAGAATTTGTACTATGCGAAATAATAAGTATCTCTGCACATATATATTTAAATGCGGTATTAATGTAGGTGCGGAGTTTTATACTGGGTGAGGCAGCTAAGACAGGCCACCCTAAATACATTCAGAATGAACAAATACATCGAGGTGCGGTTTTCGCGAAGTTGTAGTGGTCCATATGGCCAATTTCTTGACGTTCGCAAAACAATAGCTGCGTTACGTGTTTGCTTACATACAGGTCATACTTTATGGAACCTCTTTCCCTAACAGCGAAACAGTGGCTTGCGGCGCTGCTATCTGGATACTATTTGAGTAGATCCCATACATGTTATACTGTTGAAGTTAACTTACAAGGGAACCTCCCCATCGCACCCCCCCCTCGGATTTAGTTATAAGTTGGCACAGTTGATAGGCCTTGAAAAACTGAACAGAGATCAATCGAGACAACAGGAAGAAGATGTGTGGAACTATGAGAAAATAAGCAAAATATACAAACTGAGTATCCATCTGCAACATATGCCACATCAATGATGATGCTGTAAGGAGCGCCGTGGTCTTGTGGTTAGCGTCAGCAGCTGCGGAACGAGAGGTCCTTGGTTCAAGTTTTCCCTCCAGTGAAAAGTTTAATTTTTTATTTTCAGTTTATGTGACAAACTCTTATATTTTCATCACTTTTTTGGGAGTGGTGGTGGTGGTTGGTGTTTAACGTCCCGTCGATAACGAGGTCATTAGAGACGGAGCGCAATCTCGGGTTAGGGAAGGATTGGGAAGGAAATCGCCGTGCCCTTTCAAAGGAACCATCTCGGCATTCGCCTGAAACGATTTAGGGAAATCACGGAAAACCTAAATCAGGATGGCCGGAGACGGGATTGAACCGTCGTCCTCCCGAATGCGAGTCCAGTGTGCTAACCACTGCGCCACCTCGCTCGGTTTTTTGGGAGTGATTATCACATCCACAAGAAAACCTAAGTCGGGCAAGGTAGAAAAACCTTTTTACCTAATCACCAAGTGTACAAGTTACGTGGGTCGACAACATATTCCTGTCATGTGACGCACATGCTGTCACCAGTGTCGTATAGAATATATCAGACGTGTTTTCCTGCGGAGGAATCGGTTGACCTATGACCATGCGATCAAATGTTTTCGGTTCCCATTGGAGAGGCACGTCCTTTCGTCTACTAATCGCACGGTTTTGCGGTGCGGTCGCAAAACACAGACACTAAACTTAGTACAGTGAACAGAGACGTCAATGAACGAACAGACAGATCATAACTTTGCGAAAATAACGTAAGTAAATTTCTCACTCGAGGGGAGATTTGATCCAAGGACCCGTCGTTGCGCAGCTGCTCACTCTAACCATGGGACCACGGCGCTCGTATGGTTACACTGTCCTTGATATTGCCTACCTTGCTCATGGACTACTCAGTTTGTATATTTTGCTTATTTTTTCATAGTTCCACACAACTTCTTCCTGTTTTCTTTGTTGATCTGTGTTCAGTTTTTCAAGGCCTATCCACTGTGCTACCTTAATCTGAGGGGGGTGCGATGGGGAGGTTCCCTTGTTAGAAGCTTCATGCAAATGCCACAGAAAAAAGTATATAGTTCTGTCACGATAAAAAGTCTGTTATTCGGCGACTATAAACGATAAAAATGACTTGTGAGCATCAGAACATACGCCATATTTTGCGCAATAAGTTGCCTCACTGACCACAAGGACCATCAGTAGGCAACTCGCAGAAAGGGACTGAGCTCACAACTCCTTTAGCCCAAACAACAGTTTAACTCTCTACACCAACAAACCCGTTTGCAGGGGTTCTGGAAGAATTCAGCCCGAATTCCCATGGACTGGAGTAGAATTGCCTTCAATGATGAGGCCCTTCGAACTGATCCCCGATGAGCAGCGAACATATGCCTGGAGACGCTCTGGATATTGGTGGGATACCAAACTCACTTACGCCCGATGTGCGGCTCGATGATGTGAGATGCCACTTCATTTCATTTCAGACCTCTTTGGTTGTCATTCTCGGCACCCTTACAACACAGCTGTAGGTCGCCACTATTCTACGCTGTCGGACAAGTTTGCACTGTACATAACATTCTTGAGAAATCCCTAAATAAGTCAAATGCGTATGATCTTTGTTTCATGATGGTCAAGGAGTTGTGCGCGTAACAAAGGACTGCCATATGCATTCGACAGTTTCTTCAAATATGTTCGGATACCTTTATTTTTTTTCTTTTTTTCTTTTTCTTTCTTTTTTTTTCTTTGAAATGATTCGTACATCGTTCGAAATGTTTGACACGTGCCGTGTTTTATCTCGCGTGTAATGTTCATTGTTAATATTGTGCTCCTAGAGCTGTTATCAGTGTGGGATAGCACACAAGAGAGATTGTAATTTGACGGAAAAAGCAGATCGACCTGTACCAAGGACGGCATCTAGTTAACAGAGGAAAACTCACACTGGTTGACTTAAGTGTATTACAATAATCATTATGTTCGTTTAAAATAAAATTATGTAATGAGGCAACGACACTGCTTCATGTGCATCAGTGGAGCGCCGAATCTATTACTTCAAGAATTACACGGCTGGCTCTTTTTTAACTCTTCTCTAATTTAGGCAGATATTCATCTCTAATGACCTTGATGTTCACAACACATCAAACAGCAGTGTTACTTAATTTCTGTGTTTAGTGATAGCTGTGAGAACGGATTTAATGACGTCTTAGAGTTCAAATGAATCATATATTATTTTGCCCAATATATTATTCATCTCGAACACGCATCCATAACTGTTACCAAATTCGTTAGATCGCAGCTGTAGCAGCGAAAAATCAGCACTAGTAGATTTCAATTACCGGTTCCACCACCTAGGCCGATATAAAGTGCTCTGTTACATTATATGTAAAGTGTATAATTTACTACTGTACATATGATAAGCGCGTAGATGCTGAAACCTGGTTGTGGACAATGACTTTCATGCAAATAACGTTGCCATTTATCAATGAGTTGTATTTGATAAACTAAATAGGATACAGATCGGCGGTGGCCAACACTGTGCTTGCAATTGAACTATTATTGAAATGAGTGTTACAACTTCATTGAATGAGACCTTGCAAAGCATCTGTTGTACCGTAGTCATCATTCACTGGGCATGGATTCTCAGCGTTATATGGGCTCTCATGCTAATGTCTGCCACTCAGTGTGTGAGTAAACAGATGTCGGCTTACTTGCGACAACGGAAACTCAGTGTTATCCGAAGTGATTAACATAAAAATACAGCACAGCAGGAAACTAACTGAAAGGAAAGAAAGCCTTGCGTAGCTGAATGCGAGGACCTGCAACTGTTCTAAGCAGATCACGCTTTGAGTTTAGCCAGTGTAATCCCCAGGGTGGATTATACCGGCTAAGAGACATGTAAACAGAAAAAATTAAATTTTGTCGTGAGGAGATAGTGGTGGAATTTAGGTGCTCAATGATTCAAAAGAATCTAACTTTTAAAAACGGTACTGTGAGTCTCTGATGCTTTTTACATTAATATTTACAGAAATTACTTACTGCAAATATGACTCTGCTACGAAATAATTATAGAAATAGTAAAGGAGTGGTGACTGCAAGCCAGGTGACCGATAACTTTGCTCAATGACGTCGGAGCAGTGAATCCTTTTAACCCCAAGCAATAAGGAAAAAAAGTCACAAACTTTCCTCTATCCAAAAGCATCATAATTTACGCGCAAGCAATCAGTGCAACAACAACAGTGCCTGGAAAACTTCACTTCTCAAATTAATCGTTACCAAATAATATTTTCAGAAGTCCACATCTTCCGCATCCTTATCTCTGTGCTCTAAATGTTACGACAATTTTATTACCAACCAAAGTCCATACTGCATGCACTTAGAACCTCTGTGACGTAACATATTGACCATTGAAAACCTCTGTTTGAAAAAAAATCCAGTATAGGATATGGAGTATAACACAACGAATGAAAACAAACTTACACCAATTTTCTTGAATACCAAAAATAAGCTAGAGTAATAAAATAAGCACTCGTTTGAAGTTTCTTCAACTCTGTTTAAGTGCTGCAATCTACATCCAGTTGCACTAGATAACTGCATTTAGGGTTATGCCTCCCACTAAAGTTTTTAACCTCAATGCTTCCTTTCATTATGAAACTAATTCTCCGTGTCATATGATGTCTGTTATCAACCTACCGGTTCTTCTAGTGATTCTGTGCCATTGAGTTCGTTTCTCCCCAATTACATTCAATATCTCCTCATTGGTTGCTCAATCTACCCGTATAATCTACAGCATTATACTATAGCACAACATTTTACGTTTCATTTTCATATATTGTTACACTTCATACAAATATTTCCAGGCAATAATCCGTTAAATTTTGTAGTATATGCTGAAAAAGCTAACTTTTTAGAAAAGTTTTTCTTGCTATTGGCAGTCTATATTTTATAACCTCTCTACTTCGACCATCGTCTCATTTCCTAATCTAACTCCCTCAGAGAGGTCTCTTTTAATACGAGTACACATCATCAATACTGTATTAGATTTTTTCGGGGGTTATCTTGTAGCCTCTTTTTAAAACACTATACATTTCATTCAAGTGATCTTCCAAATTCGTTGCCATTTCTAGCAAAAACGCAATTTCGTAGATAAACTTTAAAGTGTTTCTTCTCCATGAGCTAATTCCTTTCCTTAATTTCTCCTTTGTTTTCTTTAGTGGTTGCTCTATTTGCAGACTGAACAAGATCGAAATTTGGCTGCAACTCTGTCTTAATCCTATCTCAACTACTGCTTCTCTTTAATGTCCTTTGACTGTGATAAGTCGGGTTTCCGTGCAGGTTGTAGATACCTCTCTACTCTCCTTTAAGACGTATAACGTTAGAATGTCAAAGAATATTTTCTAGCTAGCATTATCAAAAACTTTTTCTAAATCAACAAATGCTGTAAATATGGGGATACCTATTGTCTAAGATGGGTCGTAGAATTGAAACTAAATTGTGTGCTCCAGTATGTGTCCAGAACACAACCGGATCTCGTGCGTCATTCAAGCATTTCTACTGGGCGTTGTTGTTATAGCTAGTTGTCCCTCTGCTGACTTCTTCATCTCTCAAAGGTTCCTCCTCTGTTCCGTTTCTTTTCGCCTTTTCTTAACGACTTATTGTCTAATACTTCCTTTGGAGCTTAGCTTCTACTGGTCTTTCCGTTCAGCTGTAAATAGCTCATTTTACTGTTTTACAACGGTTTGTTGTGTTAGTGTTTCTTAACTTTACATAACCCCTTCATATTTTCCTTCCACATATCAGCTGTCTCTTCTTCCTGTAACTTTCCATCCGAGCTTCTGATTCCTTTCAGTTGCTGCTTTTCAAGAAGTTTCTTTAATTTTTTTATTCATAGACACTATCCTTCCTATAATCATTCATCCTTCTACAGCTTTGCAGCTGTGTTCTAGCCACTCTAGATTTACCATTTTTCACCTTCGGCTAACCTCTCATTTAGATACTTGTATGATATTTTTCTTACTTCATCAATTAAATATAATATCTCACTTATAATCCAAGGATTTCCAGTGAGGTCTGTTGCTCCACATTGTTGCTCCTCTCCTTGTGTCTTCATCTCTCAATGGTACCGATTCATCTTTTATTATGTTTCTTTCGTTTTTCTTTAGTCACTCATTAGCGAATACTACCTTTGAAGCTCTAAAACTCAAGCCATCGAAAACTTCTTGTACTGACCCATGAAACCATCACCTTAATACCTTACCTTTCTGCCATGTCTTCGGCTGTTACTTGTATTTCGAAATCGATAAATCTTGGTGAATATTAACTGCGAAATTTACAGCATGTTTCTCACAAGTTTATCTTGACTATTAGCAAACAGTAAAACGTCACTAGCAAAACGAACATGTTTTACATATGTTCCATTAAGTTTTATTCTGTCTTTACTTATTTTTTGAGTGATAACTTCCTCTAGGATTGGTGAGAATTTATGTGGTAACTTTAAAACACGTTACCTGATTATTTGAATTTCTTTCTGTCGAGATATACGGTAATGGAAGCTGCAGCACTTTTATCTTCCTCAGTCCTGTGTTTAGATTCTATGTATCAAAATTTTGTATGGGACAAAATAAGATTAAAATATTAAATTTAAAAAAAGTTATCATTAACCACATTTTAGGACTTGTTCAAATTGAATTCTGCTTCCGTTATATACATGGTTTTGACATACTGGTGCAGGAATCACATAATCTACCACCTGATGTTTTCTGCACGGTCGTGGAGCATAGCGCCCTTGTATCCACACTTCAGTAACTGACTTGCTGCCCGGGGGGAATACAAACATTAATGTCTCGTTTGAGTCACACGTACCTGGAATTACTAACTAACCTAACCACAAACCGCTCCTGATAGCTGTAATTATCAGTCTGCAAATGAAGTAAACACTGATGTTACATTGTTCACTATGCTGTCCTCAGCATTAAACAGAAATATCTGCACGTATACCCTTAACATCCATCATGTGCAATGCCCAGGAGACTCATCATTAAATATTTAAAAATTATAAAAAAATAATACTGAAATGTGATAATATAGGTCGTTGTTGAACGTAGATTTTGCGCTACATCGAAGAAAATATGTCGTTGTATTGTTGTGACTACACAATTAATCACTTATTCGGTAGAGTAGCGTATATTAGATGTTACAGCACATTCTAAGCGCATTCGCGTCCTAGATTACTGAAACAATCAGAAACAATATTTATTTACTGAAGACATGCCGACAAAGCAATAAACAGCTTTCTTCAAGCAGAAGCCTCCTGGGGACATGTAAAAATCAAGAAGAGTGATCTATAGAAAGCACATGGTGTAAAGCATGTGCTACAATCAGGTACAGCAAGTTTAGAGTCTTTCTTGAGCTGCAAGATAATAGAATTTGAATGTGGCGTATGTGGTGCAGAAGGACTGATGAGGATATTGTACTGACTTTAGCTGAACCGCTACATTTCCCATAGAGTGTTTGTGCAGATTTTGCTTCCTCACGATATAAAAATCTCCAACAAAGGAGTGGCTCACATATACTCTCCTGTTGTATAATTTCGTTAGTGACTTTCAAAAGGTCCATTCTGCCATATCATCATTTGGAAGTCGCTTGCTTCTTTGTACGATTGAAAGTCAATGATTTTACCATGCATTTTGCGATAATTTTACTTAATATTTTGTACCTTTGTACCTAATGGAGAGAACCTTGTTACGTCCATGACTTTTAATAGATGTGTAGTATTTTTTCTGAAGTAGAATAATCGCATCATTGTTCCAACATTGATGACTTGTTTTCCTCCGCAGATAGGTGGTATAGTAACTGTTTTTAATTCTGCAGGTAACTCCTCCTTAGTAGCATTATTTCCTTCTTAACTTCTGTCTATTGCGACTCACGGCTAGCATCACTGGTTGGTATTTCTTAGTTTCTTCCGTTTCGTCTTCCGCCTACAGACCTTCGCTCACATCCTCGTGATAAAATGCAGGCAGCTGTGCATAGGAAACACTTTCGAGGCCAGCTATACACATCAGTTCTGTACGTAGCTGAGGATACGTGATTCCGCAAATGCAGCATATCACGTCAGATTCGTAAAGACTAGCGTATTGGCCGAAAGTCTGATTTTTAAAAATTCAGAAACATGCAGCGACGTCTTCGAATAGCTACTGACGTTCGTTGCTTTATTCTCGCAGGCAGTAACCAAATTTTGATTGATCACATATGAACTTCCATATCTGACGGCGTGCTGTTTGTCAGAACCTGTTTACTGCAGTGACAGGTGCGGTTATTGTTATTTCCTTAAATAATTTTTGGAGACTGATGCCGCTTTCTCAGAAAATCTCACGTCATTGAAATAAGCAGAACGCAAAATTTCCTGAGGCTTCTCGTGATATCGAACATTCCTTTCATCTCGAGCCAGATTTTTAATCTTCATCAAAACGCTTTCAGTTGTATCCGTTTTTCCGCCACGTCTCCTTTAGCCCTGGGATTCAACAGACGGTCACAGAGAAAAGTGCTTTTTCATGTCTGCGTTATTTTTAAGTAGATGCGGAATAATTCAGCGCCAATCCCAGAAAGAAAATGTCGATAAGCAAGCACATTTATCTGGATCCCGATCTAGAAATTTCTCCGTAGGATAAAATATAAGACCGACACAGGAGAATTCATTTTACCGAAGATTTCTTGAATTATTATTTAACAAACTTTGATCAAGAGCTATGAAAAGTAAAGTTAATTAAAATGAGTGCATCCAAAAGAGATGAAGCCCCCCGCATGATGGAAAAGATGTACGTCGAAACAAACAGAAAGGAGGATGTACGAGCTAATAAAAACATTATAAAGAAAATTAAAAATATCGATTTTACGCCAACGTTTTAATCATGTACCTGTGGGAAAAAACTGCCAAATTGTCTGGATTATCTCACTATAGTGAGCAGCAGTATGCTTCTCGAGATCATTCCTAATATGATCTAAGATTTCGGGATGGAAGAATTAGATGATCACGTAATGCGTTGAACAGTTACCTGTGAAAATAGTCATCAACAACGCTAACATGTTTATTAATAATGAATAATGGTATTTACTTATACATGCAATGCCATATTTCACCGTGGAGAGCTATACGTGTTTCTGCGTCCACCTTTATCATCGTACGTCATTCGAAAACTCTGTTTCACGATATTTCATTGACGATCTCAGGTTCTAGAGTCTATGAAAATAAAAACATATCTGCTGCGTGTAGCGTGTGTCACTCAGACGAGGTTGTTTACCTGAGGTATACCTGTGAACTAGCAGTTTGTGATCACCGGGAGTATTATGTGTGCTTGACCACTATCGTACCGGCCATTAGCTGCTCCATAGGGCTGTGTCTGTTGCCATACGCGGCTCTCTTACTACGTTTATCTCGGAAACCAATGGGATTTTAGTACAACTTATACGTACGCTCAGCTGTAAGCAATGCAGCTGGCAATCTTCATTACATTGGAGATTTACTCTCGAAGTAACTATTTTCTGCTAACGAGATCACTGAGATCCAGCAGCTGACGGGCTTCATTCATTGCAGATTTACTACAGACATTTGTATTTTCTGGAAATGAGATCACTTACAAAATAAGTGAATTGATATTTCTGCAATGCTACTCAAATTTATGGAATGCACGTCGTGCTGCAGCTGCTGGGGACGGCTATCGTGTGGAAACAAGCACAGTTTAAATCGTCACAGACACTACCAGAAGCGCTGTAGAATGTATTTTTATAGCCTCCAGCTGTAAACCTTCAACCTTATTCTTTAGTGGGTTCGGTGTAACCTACTTGCGAGATTTATGGTATTAGCAAAAGTATATATACCGTTTACATACCTATATCGTTGTACTTCGTTTACTGTGTCATTTATGAGTAGTATGCGGTTGATCCACCTGCTGGACAGCTTTTCTTCCAGTGATGATCGTTACAAAAACTGAAACTAGTAAAGATTGAAGTTGAATGGGTGCAGCTCATTGTTATATAACCACTCTTATTCAGACATTTAGCACCTGTAGCAAGTTACCTACATAAACTAACAATCAAAAATGTCAGCTGGCAGATAGTCAAAGAAAGTCGCCTCAATCATCACGAAAAACTGCTTAGGCATATACAATAAATTATCTTCAGCAGCCTACACATTGCGCCTACAGAGATTGTAAAGATTATTCTGTTAACCTATAAAACAAGAGACATCAAGGCAAACACACTTCGTACTTTGATCTGCGAATGAAGACAGGAACAAATCAAAATGTATGGTACAATGGAAAAGAATCAGATACCAAGCACTTTACAGGGATTTACGGAGAATCAACACACATGACAACCTTTCTCCATGGTGCAAAGTTGACTGCAATCTCACAATGCCTTATGTACAATGAATATAGATAATTATACCAAGGCAATCGTCGGTGAGCTCAATTATCAACTTTTTGGGCACCTATAATCCGTTGTTTGCGGCCTAACAGGTGCCAGGATGGATGGAGTGGGAGAGTACTTTTGTGCTGGAAGTGGGTGGAAGCTTAAAGAATGATGGTACATTTATTGTTAATCGAACACAAACATAGCGCAGCATATATACAGTAAGCAGTTTGCAATGGACGGATGTTGAACCCTTGATCCAGGAGTGCTGGTGTAGATGCGCTACTTGCAGGGCAGCTCGAAGTGGTGGTCCACTGGCAAGCGATCTGTACACGAGCACATTTCAGTGACATGCTGTTGCTGCGTAAGCACCCCAGCTTTTGGAGACCAGAGGGAGGTGGGCTGGCAGGCAGCACAGTGGGAGACGCAGGTGCCGCCCTGGGTGACGAACACTGGACCTGTGGCTGCGGCGCCGCGTCTGTGGCGTTGGACCCTGCGCCGCAGAACTGGGTGGACCTCAGTTCATACTTAGGACCACGTAGATGGTGGAAGGGTCCCTGGTTGGCAGTCTCTCGGAGATGCCAGCAGAGCAAATGCGACGTGATGGCTAGACTGTCAGGTAACAGTCGTTCAGTCGTTGGTTCGAAGTCCCACTGATATGATGGTAGCTGCATGAGCATAGCGTCGGCGATCCCATGGTAGAAACAAACACACAGAAGGCGTCGGAGAATAATCCACCTAGCTAATGACTTGCTCGGTTCACTCAGGTCTACATACGCAGCTAAAGTGGGATGTCTGGAGAACTGTGTTAGTATTGAGCACATTGCTGGTATGGCGAAATGCTGTGTTGGCTGGTTGCGATTTACGTCCTCTGGGCTTCTGTCTTGAGCGATTACATATTCTCCCCCTTAGAAAATGTCTGGGCCAGTGGACTCCTGCTTGAGAAACTCGGCGTTACGGAAGCACTAATATATCTGTGTACAGTTACCATTCACCGTCTCGAGTCAGGAAAAACACTCCTGAAAAACGTGCAGCTTTTGCTGTCCTATTTCCTTTTGTATTTTTACATTATCTTCATTGTGTCACAGACCTGTTACACACTACCTTTCCTCCGCTGTTTCTCTGTACTCCTTTAAGCAGCTGTGTTGTTACACCCCTTATGAACGGGGTGGGGATAATAGAGGCACCATAATACGGTAACCTTATTAAACCTACCCACTTTTGCAATAACGTCCTCTACAACACCAGTTCAGGGTAACTAGTAAGGGGACACGAGTAACATCTACGAACCATAAGACCACATCGTGTGTATCCTACTTAAACAATTGAAGGTACTCTTCCGGGTCTTAACACCAAACCAAGCTCTCCTTGATCTGCACGGACTTACCTATTAGCACACTAACATACTGTATTATAACTGTGTTATGAGAATGAGAATAATTATTTAAAAACCTAAAGAGTATGTGACGGCATTGCAAGGGCTTAATTGTCAGACATACTGACTGCGGAATAATCAAAATTCCATGGTACCGTGACTCACTGAACATAATCGACCACATTTTTGCGACAATTAATCCCCATAATTGTAATTTAATCATCATATCCCTCACAAATAGCACTTTTTAATCTTCCACAATATAACACAGTCATAAATAAACTCATCATCATAATAGTATCACATCATGCCGAACCGGCAATACCTCACAATAAATGCGAATGCTTCAATTAACAGTTACCATTCGCTCTGAGAGGCATGTGCAGCTTCTATCAGTGAGTTACTTTCGACATCACAATACTCAGCAACCGTTCTGTGCTGTCAGTACACCTATGACGTTTCATAACTCAATACGTCAGTCCATAGTGTCAACTCTCTAGCTTGGGTACATACGTTAGGTGAATTTTCTGCTATCGTGCTCACTGTATCTCGAGAGACCTGGAGCGGTTTAATGGCGTCGTCATGTCCAGTGATCATCTTGTATCCGAGCTGTATCTCAACGCTTGTTCCTTTGATTCAGTGCAAGCTGACGCAAAGCAGGGAACCTTAACCATTTGATACTGTGCCGCTACTTGATTCATGTTGTTCTTGCTCAGCACTGTTCCACTGTCTGTATCTATCTTGCATATTTCTTATGTCAGGGAACTAAATAGTATCCGCTACCTACTGCCATGGTGGTCATCATACTACCGAATTATATGTTCTTAGTCAGATGATAGTTATTCCTTGTACTTTAATTTTACTTCATATGGACTAATACAGACACCTAAATATCAAATTCTCTATTTCCAGCAAACCAGTCTCGTATTTGCCAGTTATTTACATTGACCTAAATTGTCTCTATCTGTGATCTTCGTCTCCTTAATCACACATTCTCTCCATACTGTCTCTCCATACTGTCTCCATACTGTCGACGCTCTCAGCAAACAGTGTCATGTGATCTGGTGTATGGGGCTGTGTAGGCAGATAAGAAGCATTGGGTGCACAAAACCACTATCATCAGTTCGTTTCTTGGTCACTCTTGGGTACCATAACTGAGCCCATCACTGACATAATAGAGGCCAGAACAAACCACAGCTTAGAAGGACTCTACGAGTTGTATACAACGTGCACCTGCTGCTGCTTATGTTCACTGCTGTCACACATGTAGAATATGCGCTGCAGTTTCCTCCAGTACTCTGTCTCCATCTGTGTCATTCCACTGCAGTTCAATCACAGTCAATGCTGAGCTCCGTTGGTCAACCAATTCAACCTCCTACAGGTCACACTTCTGATACCAGACATAAACAGTCTCATGGATGATGGAGTAGGCAACTGGTTCTGTGCTGTAAGCAGCTGGATACTTAGAAGCTTATGGGAACCAGATGATGTGAAAGTGGCTTACTTCTCAAAGAGGCTTTGAGATCAGCACATTCCTGCTAGAGAGTATCACTGCCAGTTCTGGCAGGAATGCAGCTGACATCAGCATGAGAATTCCTGGAAATATAATATCACCATCAGCTTCCCTGGAATCGCTGACAGCAGCTTCCAGCACAGAAGCAATGACATCATCCCTTCCCCTATAGCCAATGGTGTTACACCAATGGCATGCAATTACGTCCCTTACCCTTTGAGCAATGTTAATTTTTATGGTCTGATTGCATGCTTGCTATCATTTACCTTCTGTAAGTCCATCCAGTATGAAGCGCCACCACCACACAACCACCACCACCACCACCAGCAGCAGCAGCAGCAGCAGCAGTGATCAGCTGAGAAGAAGAAGACTATCGGTAAGTATTCCCCTAGCTATAAATATTTTGTGTGTGTGTGTGTGTGTTTCTCCATACTTAGGGCTATGTTATTGTTACAGTTGTGGACATGCAGACATTGCTGCCTGAACCACGACAGCAGTAGCGGTTACTGTTTCCAGGATATCTTCCCAACCTTTAGAACGTGGTGTCATTCGATTATGTCATAGCACAGCCACAACAGTAGCGGCAGCTGTAGGAACTTGAGTCCCAGTTAAGTGCTAGCAGAATACTGCTGTTTACCAATATGTACGATTTGGCTTAAAGTGGATCTAAGCAACTGAATGTGGGCCTAGCACCTCACAGTGAATTTAATGTGGTGATTAAGATAGAGTCTGTTCAACATCTTGGTACTAGAGCGCAGTATTCACGGTTCACATGGGACTATATATGTAGAGCAATAGAGTTCATAGAGAGAAAGGTGACAATGGAATAGAACCCATTCCATACTCGTATTAAATTTAACATTTTAAAGGGTGGGCCATAAATTATCAATATATGTGGCTATGCAGAGCTTGAGTTGAAAGTGGTAAATTAAAACAACTTGTACAATCATATACTGGTTGTGACAGACAGATTGAGTTGCTGGCGTCCTAAGTTTAGAACAGTATATTGTGATATTATTGACTATTTGTGTGTGAACTACGTAAATATAAATCAGTTAAAACAGTGTATAAATGACTATGTTCATCGAACACCTGCTTATATGTTTGAAAACCCTACAAGTACCAGACAAGGTATGTGAAGGCAGAATTTACTGTAGGAATGACTGTGTATGTAGCTCCGCTTATAAGTCTGAATATGGTTCAGGCCTAATTTAAGGCAAATGCAAAAGAAATGTTAGGATAGTACAGGACATACAGAGTGATTATATATGGACTTATTTGTTTCCAATGTACAATAATTTTCGTGGCACACCATCAGGTGGCTTGCGGAGTATAGATGTAGATGTAGATGTAGAAGATTTTTTATAAAAAATAATAACACTGATATAATGAATTAACATAAGGTTTATTATTCTTCACAATACAAAAGAGATTATCCATATGCTGAGAGAGATATCACACTTACATAATTCATTGTTGTGTATGACTACATGACTAGCATCATATTACAGATTATCAGCAGAGAGACACTATAATAATACTAAGAGAGAAGATAGGGAGAATGATTTTCTTACATATGATTCGTTGTTTTTATGCATGACTAGCAGCATTTGATGACTTACATGCAGAGATACATCATACTAATACAATTAATTGTTTTGTACATGACTAGGTGCTTGCAACTGCAGAGATAGATCATACTAAGAGAGGAAGGATGTTATGTACAATATTTATATACTAGCAATTGTTTGCTGTGATACGTCACGCTAATACTACAATGGATTTCTGTACATATAATATTAACATTATATGGGGACTAGCAGCTGCAAGTGAAGAAAAAAGAATATACACATTGACACACACATATACAAGTTCAAATAGTGTGTGAGAGAAAATGCATACATAATACACATAATAATGATGTATACAAGCATACATAATATATGAGAGAAAGTATGTGCATAATACACATAAGAATGATTACCCAGTTTGGGAGTACTCTTAGTGTGTAGTCATTGCATACATGTGTACAGACCTGCACAGAACTACAACAAACACTACATTGTCTGTCACTACACACACACACACACACACACACATATTAACACACACATTCTCAAAGGAATAGTATCAGAATGGGTGTGTCCTGATACCATCCACGAAGAAAAAGTAGTGGCATGACAGAGTGACTCTCAGTTGCAGTGTAGTATGCACCTCAGGGCGTCGTGACTGAAAGACTGCTCGCCAAAAACTATCCAGAAATGCTTTGCCATGGTGCCGGAAATCCTTATAGTTTTCGGTTATGAGAGCCCGTCATGCCACATTACACGCATCTTTAGCCTAGCTTTGGGTGACACCTGAATGTATACAGTATGCATACTTATTCACTCTGAGCCCTACAAACTCCACAATCTGCTATCCATTTGCCTCGTCTTTCATTAGGCTGGTAACCTTTTATTTCTGTGGTGTTAGCCGCGCGGGGTAGCCGCGAGTTCTGAGGCACCTTGCCACTGTTCATGCAGCTCTCCCCGCCATAGGTTCGAGTCCTCCCTTGGGCATGGTTGTAGGTGTTGTCCTAAGCGCAAAGTAGTTTATTTTAGATTAAGTAGTGTGTAATCCTAGGAACCTACCAGAAATTTCCAATCTCTGTGGTGTTATGATGTAAGAATTAAGAGCAGCATATCGAGACATGTTGAATTCCTCAGAGTTGTATCTAATTACTTTTATATAGCACAGCCTTTCACCTATTAGAAGAAACTATGTGTATTCTTACAATGTCAGCTACCATGGGTTTCGCAGTTTTGTAGTCGAGTCAGTACAGGTGCAGTTTGGGAAGGTCCAGAATATATACACCGATATATAGAGGATTCATGACCTCAACTAAAACCTAAGCTATCTTCACAATGACTAGACCAGGGGTGTGCATCCTTTTAGCTAATCCGGGCCACACTGGAAGAAGACGTGTAGTACCGGGACACATGTAACACTAGCAGTAATGCTGAGAGAAAAGAGACAGACAGAACACAGCATGGACCAATGAGAGAATAGCATTGTGTGGTGGGAGTTTCATATTTAAAATATTCAATTTATCATTACTTTACACAAAAGCAGTGTTTTCGCTTACTGATTGTGTGATAGATGCCCACTTCTTGGGCCACATTGACACACTGATACTTGCCTTGCGCCACAAACAGCTCATGGGCCATGGGTTGCACATCACTGGACTAGGCCTTCATTAAAGATTGTGGCGCAGTTATACACTGATGGAAAAGAAATCGCAACCCCAAGAAAGTAATTAATGTAGAGTAATGAAATTTCGAGATACATTTGTGTAGGTAATATATTTAAGAGATTAACAGTGCAAGATCGCAGGTAAATATAAGCATGAGATAAGTCATTCAAAGGTGAAATGTCGGCCAATTATTAACAGGTGTAACGGCCGGAATTTTGAATGAAAGTATGCAAATGTGCATGTATTGTGTTGAGCAGGTGCCGAATGTCAGTTTGTGGGAGAAAGTCAATGCCTGTTTCACTTGATCAGTCAATTCAGCTGGAGACGCATATGGTGATCGAGCAGGCCAAGGCAACTTGTCAACACTTTGTAGAGTACGTTGGGTTACAACAACGGTAAGTGGGCGAGTGTCATCCTTTTGGAAAACACTCTCTGGAATGCTGTTTATGACTCGCAGCTCAACAGGTCGAATCTCCGGATTAACATAAAGATTCGCAGTCAGGGTGCGTGGGATAACGACAGAATGCTTCTGCTGTCATATGAAATCGCACATCAGACCGTAACTTAAGGTGTGGATTTCCGGCGCTTAACTGATCTCCTTGTAACCAACACATGGCCATAAATGTCACAGAGGCAGCACCAGCTTTCATCAGAAAACACAACAGTCCTACACCAGCCCTCCAGTGGCGTCTCGCTTCAGACCACTGACGTCGCAAATGGCGGTGGTGAAGGGTCAGTGGAATGCACGAAACATTTTGTCTGGCCTGCAGATGTCCTTGGAGTACCCGATTTGTAACAGTTCGTTGTGTCACTGCGGTGCCACCTACTACTCTAATTGCTGCTGCAGATGCAGCACGATAGGCCAGAGCCATGAGCCGAAAGTCATGGACTGGGCGGCTGGTCCCGGTGGAGGTTCGAGTCCTCACTCGGGCATGGGTGTGTGTGTTTGTCCTTGGCATAATTTAGGTTAGGTAGTGTGTAAGCTTAGGGACTGATGACCTTAGCAGTTAAGTCCCGTAAGATTTCACACACATCTGAACATGAGACAAAATGATGGTCTTCTCTCTCGATAGTGCCACGTGGGCGTCTGTAGCTCGGTCTTCTTGCGACCATACATTCGAGTGACCACCGCTGTCAGCAGTCATCTACAGCAGCTACATTCCTGCCAAGTCTTTCTGCAGTATTGCAGAAGAAACATCCAGCTTCTCTTAGCCCTCCTTCGCGATGTCATTCGAACTCATTGAGGTGTTAATAATGGCGTATTTGTCACCTTAAAGATGTTCTTGACTAACATCAATTCACCACGTCCAGTCTCAAAGGTAACTAACGCTCACGACAGTTATGGCGTATTTTTAAAGCGCACCTGATTTACATCCTCATAGTGGTGCTACTAGCGCCACTCTTGTGTGATTGGTGAGAAATTTTAATATACATTATCTTTCAGACGTAGAAACATGGCTTCCAAGACTCGTTTGAGACACACTACTCCATCTTTGTGTAGTGATTTTATTTTCATCGATGTAGTTTGGCTTGGTGAGGTAATCTATTGCTCCATAACACCCAGCCCCACGGTATACAAAACGAGTTTCGCAGTGGGTTCTAATATTCTCCATGGTTTCGCCGAAAACTAAAAATCTCTCTTTAAACTCATATGTCGTGGGTATTAACGTCAATGTGCTCCTTCAACAAGGGACGCTGGTCGACGAGGATGCTGCGGTTGATTGTAATAAGTTTCACCCCAACATGAGACATTGTTTGAGGTTTCTATACCGTTGAGTGTATCACCGCTTGTTCCCCATGGTTATCATGAGTGTCTTGGCGGAACCAATTTGTGGGACTAGGCACTCTGGGCACAGCAGCAAGTCGCCGTGCACGTCACGCAAACTGGAGGGATATTCCATGTCTACCTCCAGGACATATCCCCTGCCAGCATCAGCAGCCGCATGGTGCATCTTTTCCTCCAGTCTGACGATTTCATTCTTGGACAGTCATCGGAACTCTCCAAATGGAGATTTTGATGCAAGAAATGCTCTTAGAAATTGCCTGCATACAAAAAAAGGATGTAACCAAATCGTCAGAGATCCTGTACTCCTACTTACTTATTCGTGGGTTATTCGCCTTGATGTACCTGTGGATGCGCTGGCAAAGTCCGCTTCAAGAAATCAGCATATCAACATAGATCAACAGTTCTATGTTGATATGTTTCTGATTTAATACTGCATCCCACTAAATGCCTGCAGCAGTGGAACAGACAGTGGCATCCCGAATGTATGTAACCAGGCATACACTTCGGAATTTCTCAAAACGTCTGCAAGAAAGCGCACATCAGTCTCCACTTCCAGTTTAGCAAAATACTCTACATGATTTTTATCTCCTATCAAACATCCACTGTGTGCCTACACTTCTCATCTGTCAAGGCAGTGCCTATGAGTTTTCCGACGAACGTGGTTACATAGGGCAACGTGGGTTTTTGGAGTCTCTCGCTCGAATCGAGGCAATCGTAAGAAAGACCAGTTCTTCGCACAAGCTGTAAAATTGCACCTTTGGGATATGCGGCTTTGGTTATGTGCATACACTCTCGCAGCATTGTCTCAGTGAGTTTCGGAAGACGTGCGTATGTGAATCGTAATGAATGCAGGAGAATGAACTATATTTTCCTACGATGTCAGGTACAGCACTGACCTTATCATTCTCTATCCTAAAATGATCATAGAGCTCAACAGGAAAGTGAGCATCACACCCGCTGAAATTATGTCGTGGCAGTTGTTATTTCAAGTGGCATGCATTGTGAGCCTCATTACGGAACTTCCCCGTTTGGTAACAGTGGTCTCTACGCTTTTTTTCCGCTTTTCTTGTCAACTTTAGCCTACGAATATGAATGAGCCGTGCGTGGCTCATGTTCGTGCCATCTTTATTTAACATATAGTTTTTACCGTGCGGCCGCCTCGTCATTTTAATTTCAATTACTGGTGTCGCTGAAATGGTGTCTTGTCTGCCCGTGAGCTGCAGCAGCAGCGCGTATAGATAAGTGCACTGTCGTACTATCTCCGTTCGACTGATAGTATTTTCTGGTTGTCGTGTGTCTGGCAGTCAATTCGAGATCGAACATGGAGTCGTTGAGTTGGAACGCGGCAGAAGTGCAGTCGGGAGGTAGCAGCATTCGGGGAGGGAGCGCTAAGGAGGCACGGACAGCCAGTACTCGCCGACAGCTCGCGACACGAACTGTCCGACGGATGGAGATGGCCGTGGTATCTACCGTTGGTCGGTCGTTCAGTTGGTCGCCTCTTTGGGCGACGTGTGTTTGGTCTTTTCACCGTTTCTGGGTCTCGTCACTGGATCACCTTGTTGGACGTGGTTCGGTTCCTTCTTGTGCGGAGGTGTCGTGGCCAACGGGCAAGAGTTACCTCTGGATGCTGGGGTCCGAGCCTGTGTGCCTGGAACGGCGTGCTTCCCAGTTCCGGACGGACATCGGGTTGAGTCGGATTGGAGATGCAGTGAGCTCCGGATAGTCAAGACTCGCCCTACCGTTGCTGACACACATGGTTTGAGTGGCAACGACCTTGGTTGGTTGTTGGTCGGTCGTCTGGTCAGACGAGGTGTGTTTCGTCACCGACCGTCTTCGGGTTTTGCGTGTGTGTCCGACTATGAATTGTTCTAGTTGTTCATCAGGGATTCGTTTTACGAGTGTTCACGTTACTTGTGGCAGTGTTTCTTGGAACTCTGTGTACCCTGTGTCAGTTCGACTGAGCAATGCTTTAAGTGCTGTCATGCTGTCTGCGTACTGCAGTAGCCAGTTGGTCGGTTGCGACAGAGCAGCGAATGAATATTTTCTTACCGTGTTGATACTGTCCATCGCGGCGTGTACTTCCACAGCCGTTGCGATGTTCATGTATGTCAGTAGTTATTGTGCCTTGGCTTATTAACACACCAATACTTTAGGAGGAGTGTTACTGGTCTCTTCGCCTCGCTGGTATTTTGGTTGTAGTGTTTTTGGTCTAGTGACCGAAATCAGGTAGTTGGTTGGTTCGTCGGCTGTCTGTCGGTTGGGTTGCTTTTCGTTTTAGAGATTGTTGGTCAGGCTGCCTGTCTCGCCTAAACGGACGTTAGTGTTACAATTCCAGGTCGACCCTTGGAAACTTCTGAGTGCCGTTCCTTGTCTGTTACATAGTAACTTCCCTGTTTGCGATTTAGTTATTTGGTTGATGTGTGGCCTTCAGCCGAGTTTTTGTGTATCGGAATTAATGTTCCTGTCTTGCCCTTTAGGCATAAGATTGTTATTCCTTATATGCGGCTTTCAGCCGAATTTTACATCAAATCTCTTAAGGCCTTAAGCCTTTAAATTATTGTGTTGATGTGTGGCCTTCAGCCGAGTTTTAATTTCTCTTAAATTGATGTTCTTGTCTTGCCCTTTGGCATGAAATGTTTTAAGATAAGGCCTTCTGCTTTTTGATTATAACTCTTCTTATTGCTCACTATGCGGCCTCCAGCCGAGTTCCATTAAAATTAAATTGATAAGGCCTTCAGCCTGTTTAAATTGAAGATTCAGAAAATATAAAAGGGTGAAATCTACAGAAGAACCTTGTATTTCAATTCCTTGCTTAGGCCTTGTGTCTTGGATTTTGAGTGTGGTCTACAGACGATCTAAGGTTAATCGAGGGAGGTCGATTAAAGTTTTAAGTGTTTTTCATCCTTGTTGTAATATTGTATGTTGATAAACAAAGTTTGTATGTTGAGTGCAACTGACAGCAACTCATTTTGGCCCCTTTCCACACCCTAATTCGCTCTGTCCTGCTAGCGCAGGCGTTTCAATGAAATTCCACTGCCTTCTCATATAAGGCTTTATTCTCCTGCAGTTTTGTCATTAGAGTATTGTTACTATAAAGAACATCAACAGGCCACGCAAGTTTCTCGAGCTAAGATATCCTGCCTTTTTTTTCTCTTCCTGTCTACATCCAGAACCAAATAATTATTTCTGCAAATAGAATTCTCGTAGGTCTGGGATTGTGCTGGGGAATGGGATGCCTTCTGAGCTATAGCGTCAACACACATCATGTATCTGTAAGATGTGCGTTTTTCGAGTAATTTCTATCATGAACCAGAAGCGACAATGCGAAGCAATAAATATCCCTCTCAGATTGATGCCGTTTGAACTACAGTATCTTCTGAAGAGGTATGAATCAACACCCTCAACAACTAGATCAAAAACATGTGAGCAGATATCATGGTGGAGTACACAACCGAGTCCCTTACCAGACCCTCTTTCTTGCTTGGTGGAAAAACGGCTTATTAATACGCTCTCGATAAAATTGCGACACCTGCTATGACAGTATCTTTCCCCAAGTATTGACAATGATTTTCAGTAAAGCAATACTGCCTTCTTTGCAGTGGTACTTCAGCTCACAGTAGTGCTTTGCACCAGATGGCACGATACTGCTGAGTGTTGATGATTTCAGGGAACAATCTTTCCGACACTACTCGACAGGCATGAATGAAGGCACGCAGATCTCAGCACCCCACATTTGTGTTATCAATGCAGAACGCAAGATCCTATCCGCGAAGGCACCAGAAAAAGCAGAGAAGTCCAGCGCAGCTGTGTGATTTTCCTCGTATTCCTTAACAAGACAGGCTTAGTGAGTCATATTGCCACCAGAACCAGAAGGTTGCCATGACGATCGATAACAAAGTGAAGACGGTAGAAGTCGTGCTCCACACCGGGCTGATGGGCTGCATGTTGTGGTGATCAGGTCAGACGTGCCAGAGTGATGCTCCGGGCTGGGGCAATGGGGCCACCGCAAGTGATGGCGGTGGGATTGCAAGCAATGAACATAGCGAACGTGATGACCTGGGTCTCGGTGCTTGTGGCCACCAATTCGATGGTCTAGCTGATGTGATGCTGATGCTAATGATGAAGATGATTGACACAACATCAGCACATGCTGTGGTGGATACAGCAAGCAAGATGAGCGGGGCATCAGTGCTTGTGGTGGCTAATTCGACGGTCCAACTGGGCTGATGATACTGGGGACGTCATCAGCCTGGGCTGCGGTGATGGGGTTGCAAGCTGTGTGTGATGACCTGGATTGTGATTCTTGCAGCCTCCAAGTTAAGGGTCCGGGCTGGGGCGAAGAGTACTTTGACACTGGTGACGTGGTTAGTCTGCCTGCAAATAGCTCCAATACTTTTGACATGGAAGGAGTAAGAGTGGTACCTGGTGTCATGAACATACAAATGTAATAGACATATCTGTCAATAGTATAAATTTCCTGTACTTACATTGCGGTTCACAGACTCTATCAAGTAATTTTAGATACTTCTGATTTCCATCAATCTGGGTATTAGACATATATTCAGAATTTTTTCATTCATAAAATATTCACAAAAAATGGTTCAAATGGCTCTGAGCACTATGGGACTCAACTGCTGAGGGCATTAGTCCCCTAGAACGTAGAACTACTTAAACCTAACTAACCTAAGGACATCACAAACATCCATGCCCGAGGCAGGATTCGAACCTGCGACCGTAGCGGTCTTGCGGTTCCAGACTGCAGCGCCTTTAACCGCACGGCCACTTCGGCCGGCAAATATTCACATCTGTCAGTTATTATTTCTGTTCCGTCTTGAGATTACTGCAGTATAATTAAAGAGAATAGGACCAGACGAATTTCACGTTTATTTATAAAGAATCTTCCGTGGTTATCCTGCAAATTGGATACATACGTTAACACATTTTTGGTGGTTTTAGGTAAAAACAGTGCATACAGCTAATACGTGACTCGAAGTCTTTCGACATCAACCACTGCTAATAAGGAGGTAAGAAGCAGTGATTTTGAGAATATGTAATGAAATACCGTGAGCAACTTTATAAACAAAACGCTGTTTTTAACCTAAAACAATCAAAAATTACAAACGTATGTATCCAATTTGCTGATGAAGCATGGTAGATGCTTTATAAATAAGAGCAAAACTTGTCTGGTGTAATTATCTTTAATTAAATTGCAGTAAGCTGAAAGACGGAAAGCCAACAATAACTGATTTTTACAGCTGCTGCGGAAGATGGCCATGCAAACAAGCTGACATCTGTCCCTACGTTGTCATGGCCAGTGACTCATCTTGTAACTACGTGGTTCCTTAGCGCCGTACAACGCTGTTTTCGGTAAGGTGTTGCATCATGAGATGATAAAAGTAATTACCATAAGACGTTCCCGTAACGGTGCAGTAGCTGATGAGATATTGGTCTCCTTTTTATTTATGAGCGCTGTATCACAGCTTTCATCTACTCAACTAGAGAAAATAATCAAGACAAAAGGAAGTGCGCGGCACAGAAATGGAAAGGAAGAGAAAAGCTCTCCAGGCAGCTCAGACACACTGTGGACATCAGTCCACATATCTACTGGGGTAGATCGCTAGAGCACAGTTAAATTTGTAACGTATGTGCCAACTATTTAAACTCGCCTATACTTCCAAAGCATATGTTCCCAACATATTATCTTTTAGTGTATTTCTATAAAGAAGGGGACGAATACTTCACAAGGAGCATGGCGCATTTGGCATCCATGAGCATCTAAAGTTCGCATAAAGTGCTGCGTAGTCGCGATAGTGTTGATGACGTTAGCAGTACCTCTACCAATCACGCTTCCGCCACCAATGTAATGGATACTTCACGATAGGCTCTTACTTCAGAGGGGGGGACCGCTTTTCCTCGTCCTCTGGATTATGCAACCAGTCCCCCATCTACGTGCTGTCAGTTTGACTGGATGATGAGTCTTGCACAGGTTATGTTGGTTGCAGCAAGCTGGACGGATGACAGCAAAACCCTTTATTGCTAATCACTCTGGAGCAGATAAAGGTGAGCACCCTTTTCCATTGGACTTAGCTTTCCGTCGATCCGAGGCGCCTCCGTATCGATGCAGCAACGGCATTCTTCCGTAACGCTATGCACGCTACCGGCAGGCAGAGCGCTTACAAAGCACTGAATGTCATCCGTGCTAGTGGCTGCGAGGCCGCCAGCTGACGCACAGCTTTCTAGGAGGCCGGAGCGACTACTGTTATTACAGCACGGGATGACTTGGACAACCCAGTGGCCTTTGACCATGGACTCTGAGGAGTGTGGCAGGTGGCTATCTGCCCCAACACCCAGATCCGCTGAACTCTGTCGCGAAACTCTTCATTCTTCTCTTTGGTCAACTCTTTGCTGGTAATAGACAATCGAGCAAATCTCTTTGTAGCATAACAAGTTAGTTTACGTGGCCACCATCTTTATAACATAATAGGCCTAATACTTTTGCCGTCTGGCGACGATGGCATGCAAGGCAGATTGATTCAAAGTCGCAGTAGTTTCTCCCCAAGCTGAAGCAACGTTGAGGGAGAGTAACAGGTCGGGTGTGTCGTCAGCCTTGTGCCTCTAAGGCGCTAAGTGGATCACTGTGTCCCAAAATTCCCCTGTGTCGCACTGTAACTTCCGCACAACGATATTCTGAAAGATTTCAGTCCATCAAGGTATTTCGAGCAGTTGCCATTACTTGCTGTTCGTTTTGCATTCTCTCATGATGTCTCCCTGAGTGATGAAATCGTTAGCAGTATGTCCCTCTGACGAACATATCCACGCAGGGGGATTGTGCTTTGAAATAAACTATAAAAGATTCCAGTGAAATGGAAATGTCGTGTGGCTAGGGCCTCCCGTCGGGTAGACCGTTCGCCTGGTGCAGGTCTTTCGATTTGACGCCACTTCGGCGACCTGCGCGTCGATGAGGATGAAATGATGATGATTAGGACAACACAACACCCAGTCCCTGAGCGGAGAAAATTTCCGACCCAGCCGGGAATCGAACCCGGGCCCTTAGGATTGACAGTCTGTCACGCTGACCACTCAGCTACCGGGGCGGACAAAGATTCCAGTAGAGATGAATATTGATGATGTAGTATTATCTTTACTGGAGAGTACGTCTTACGTCCTGCGCCAGTTGAAACGCTCTGTCTGTTAACTGAGTGGCGTACGCATTAATGTGTTCTGACAAAATTTTTCAGTGTCAAACGTGCACAATTTTGAAGTCACTATAAATCATTGATCACTAGTGTATGTAACGTACGGCGGAAGAGACATGTCACAATCCCTGCTTCGTTACGAAGCTAGTGCCTCATTAGTAGCCTACTACTGGCATTAACAGCGTTAGCTTTGTGCCGTCATTAGCAACGCGTCAGGCCCGTGATGCAGTTTCACGGTGTGTGGTGACTACTGCATACAGAGCAGGCGCCAGGAGCAGCCTTCGTGACAGCAAATGAGGTTATGTCTAGGTGCTCGTGTGGCCTGGACTGAAGTATTACGTTCGTAATAGTATTTTCTTACCTCTTGAATCCACGGAGCACTCTGGACTTCATCTATATTACTTGAAAATTTTTATCTTGCTCGGTACATCTGAACTAAAATTGAGTGCTTTTTGGGTATTTTGTGGAAACATATAAATATCCTGTGGGGTTTCATCTCGGCAGGTATCGATACATACATTACCTGACAGTGGAATCAAATGGAATTATTGTGATTAGTGTTGTCGGACGTCCAAATTTTTAAAGTGTCATGAGACGTCTGCGGTACGCCTTTCATGGAGCGCCAAATGTTCCCACTTCTGGGGCTATGCTAACAATTCGAAATTCGGTGTTTATTCACAATTCGATAGCGGTACCGAAAGTTTGAATAGGGTACGTCAGCTGATAAACTAAAGGGACACCTGAGTGCATGTCTGAACTGTACGTTTCGAAAAAGACACGTTGACAATCCTGGTTGTATAACGAACTCAGACAGTCCAACGATGAACCAGAAAGAGAACCAAATAACTCTTGCAAATGTTCGTCTTAAAGTCCAATGTTGTGTTGACCACATGAGCTGTTCACTTGAAGATGAAGCAGAGAGGACCAAAGGTTTCATTTTTAGCTCGTGGTTCAAACGTCGGTTAGCACACATGATGTCATGTGGTTAGGTAGTGTCCTGGGATATAACTCACCCTTGGCGCCACTGCTAGCAGGAGCTGGCGCTGGGGCACACTGGTCTTCGTTAAGGCCGTTGCCAATGTGTTACCCATGACAACAGCGGCACGCACTATGTGAATGGATGGCCTGAATTGGTGGCAGGAATTAAGCATCAGGAGGCGATAGCACACCCCTTCCACCTGTGACCAAGTAAGGAAGAGAGTACAGTCGCATAGACCACCTGCTGACATATCGATGACGCTCAACTGATGAGACCAACCCAGAGAAAAGATAATCCTCATCCACAGCAAGTCGACGCCCCTTGTGTCCATCTGCCACAGTACAGCAGTGAAGCTAGCAAAACTGTCAGTGACGGCAGCATGAGACTCAACTGTACCGCCCAGACACAGTGACTCAAAGAGGGGTAACTCATGTCGGTCTGGTGTGGTGGCCTTAGACAGGGAACCCATGACGACATTAGGCGGATACAACACCCCTGACATGGTTGGCAGCAGTGGCGATGATAGAGGCTGCACCACTGTCAGAGATGCCGATGGTCTTATCTAGGGGACGTCAGATGCAGTGATGATACCAAAACGCAGCTGCAAATGAGGCTCCAATGCCTGTGTGGACTCCAGTTTTGGCAACATCATGACATTATGTGTAGTCGTGATGCAAACTGAGACTGTTACTCAGCCACTGGTGTGGCAGTTGTAGTAGCGGCGGCAGTTGTGAATGTGGTGGGAGAGAAGTGCGTGGCTATATAGGCAACTGCACTGGTGGCCATCATGATTGCCCTGACCCCGGTAGGTGCAAAGCCAAAGCCTGACAGCACAACAACACCTGAGCCTTAGCAAGGTGACTTTCTAAGCAAAGGCGATGAGGCGGCAGCATCAGAGCGAAAGGAAGAGCTATGGATTGATTGCGGTGCTGCAGCATCCTGCCTGAAAAGCCAATGCTAACATACATTGAACACCCCCTTGTCTCCACTAAAATGTTAAAGTCCCTCTTCTTGATAGAGAAATGTCGAAATAAACCTTTTAGCCAATTGTAATCTGACTGGTTACCAGGGGCTGCTGGCTGGATGAAGGGTGCAAGACGAAGTGATATCCAATGCGATCAGTGTATATCCACTGGTAGGGCCCATCTGGACTAGGCGATGGAAAGAACTGCTGCTGCATTGTAACTTAAGAAAAAAAAACCACATACCATGAAGGAAGTATCGGAATTGGACGGAAATCGATAGATGTGATACACATATGCAGACAAAGAATTTACTAAAATTTAAGAAAAAAATAGGTGATTTATTGAAGAGAAAGAGCTTTACAAATTGAGCAAGTCCATAGGGAGTTGGTCGACCTCTGACCCTTGTGTAAGCAATTATTCAGTTTGGAATGATAGAATTGTTGGGTGTCCTTCTGAGGGATATGGAATCAAATTCTCTTCAATAGGCGTGTTAGATGGACAAAATACTGAGATGATTTGAGGGCTCTCTGCTTAATACTCCAAACATTCTCATTTGAGGAGATATCTGGCAACCTAGGTGGCCAAGGTAAACTATGGCAAGCAAGAAGACAAGCAGTAGAAACTTTCGTCGAGTCTGGGTGGACATTATCATGGTGAAATATAGCCCAGGATGGCTCGTGGTGGAGGACACCAAATGGGGCGTAGATTGTGGTCAACGTGCCGCTTTGCTGTAAGCATGCTGCTGATGACAACCAGAAGGGTCCTGCTTTGAAAAGTAACGACACCCCAGATCATTATTCCTGGTTGTCGTTATATATATTACTATCATAGGATGAAAGGGTAGAGAAATGTGAGTGCTCTGTTGTTCATATATACATACACTGATCAATCAGACCGTTATGACCACCTGCCTAATAGCCAGTATGTCCACCTTTGGTACAGATAACAGCCACTACACGTCGTGACATGGAAGCAAATATGCTTTGTTAGGTTGCCTGGGGGTTGGCACCACATCTGCACACACAAATCACTTAACTCCCGTAAATTCCTGGTAGGGGGACGATGAGCGCTGACGCCACGTTCAATCTCGTCACAGATGTGTTAGGTTGGTTTCAGATCTGGCCAGTTGTGAGGTCAGCACATCAACTGGAACGCGCCACTGTATTCCTTGAAGCATTCCATCCCACTCCTGGTCTTGGGGCATGGCGCATTATCTTGTTGAAAAATACCACTACTGTTGGGAAATTTGATCGTCATGAATGGATGTACGTGGTTTGCAATCAATGTACGGTACTCCTTGGCCATAATGTTTGCTTTGCACTAGCTCCAACGGACCCACGGATGCCCACGTGAATGTTCCCCAGAGCATTACGGAGCCGCAGCTAGCTTGTCTCTGTCCTGCAGTGCAGGTGCCAAAGAGCTGTCTCCCTGGAAGACGACGGATTCGTACCATCCCGTCGACATGATGAAGAAGGTATTCTTGATTCATGAGACCATGTCAGGTTCTGCCATTGCGACAAAAAGTCCAGTACCTATGGTCACGTACCCATTTAAGTCGTAGTTGCCGATGTTGCTGTGTTAACATTGGCACAGGCGTGGGTTGTCACCGGCAGAGGCCCATCGTTAGGAGTGTTCCGTGCACTGTGATTTCAGACACACTTGTTCTCTGCACGGAATTAAAGTCCGATGTTAGTTCCTCCACGGTCTGCCGCCTGTCCTGTTTTACCAGTCTGCCCTGCATACGACGTCTGACATCTGTAATGAGGGGTGGCTGCCATAGCCCACGACATCTGGACGTGGTTTCAACTTGATTTTGCCACTTGCTGAAGACATTCACCACAGCAACAATCGACAAGCCATGCAGTTTCCGAAGTGCTCGCTCCCAGTCTCCGGACCATCACAATCTGTCCTCGTTCAGACTCAGAATGATCTCACTTGCCCGCATCTCGTGGTCGTGCGGTAGCGTTCTCGCTTCCCACGCCCGGGTTCCCGGGTTCGATTCCCGGCGGGGTCAGGGATTTTCTCTGCCTCGTGATGGCTGGGTGTTGTGTGATGTCCTAGGTTAGTTAGGTTTAAGTAGTAAGTTCTAGGGGACTGATGACAATAGATGTTAAGTCCCATAGTGCTCAGAGCCATTTGATCTCACTTCCTCCCCACTCTATGCACGGACTGCACATTCACTGAAATAGTCTCAAGTCTGTTACAAAGAAGTGATAGCATTAATATGACGTAGTACTATGGAGTAAAATCAACGTACAGTAAAACAAGAAGTTTTGCATGGGATAAGAGAGAGTTATGTCTGGAAGAGCCAAGAAAATTGTGTGGTAGTTACAGAGAAGAGGAACATTCGACAGATCGTTGGGTGCAGTCGCCCTGATGGAGAAATGTGCACTGGAGGTTATTTCTTTGCAGAAACACCAGGTGAGATAACTCACCGAGCAAGAAGCCATGGTGCTTAATGAGTTGTTAACAGACATGAAGGAATTCTGCTTGGTTAGGCATTAACAGACGCAAAGCAACTTGCACAGTTAGGTCTTGGCAGGTGCTAAAGGCCGTTGCAAAGCTGTAGCAGCCGTAGAGAGACGCTATACGATACGATGTATATGATGTTGCAGTCCCTGTGTTATTCTGAAGTACGATGTACAGTTCCTTTGGACATGCTTGCACCTGTACGGGAATATACATAAAAGATGTACGAGTAGAGGTTATAGACGTTCAGTTGACGACATATGGAAGTTTGAGACTGACTGTGAGTCGTGCACGGATAGCCATATAGTAAAGCGACCGCTCGCGATAACTAGGAAATCCGGATTAGAGTCCCGGTTTGGCACAAATTTCCATTGTCGTCATTCAGTTCCTCAGCTGACGGTAGTCCATATTCGTAACTGCGAATACATTTAATGTATATAGAGATTCTGTCAGTTTTGAGTGATTTTATATGGAAGAAGTATGTGAGTTCAATGCACTGATTTCGGTGCGTATACTATGAGTTAAAGTATGATGTAACGATATGCTGTGTCTTCAGGTATTGTTGATATGATATGGAGATGAACGAAAGTGATACCCATGTAATACAGGAGTAGTTGAAACAGTGAGGAGATGAAAGAGTTACGACGACCTATTTGAAGACGGTGTCTTTATAAATTTTGGATCTATCACTGAATCAAGAGACAGACATTAGATGACAGAGTCATGTGGTAAGAGGTAAAACAAAAATATGAAGAGAGGTAACATAAACGGAATAGGTAATATAAAGATGTAGAAAATAAAATCAACTGATACAGAATTAATTTTGCATATGTTGAGATCCAAATCATGTTAGTGATCTTTTTGTTACAGGTCTGTGAGCTCCAATTTTAAGGAAACCCAAAACGAGTAAAGAAGGATGTGCAACGATAAAAGGACAAACGTTGAATTTTATAAAAAAGACGAAAAATGGAAAGACTGACGAGTTGAACGGGTGAAATCTGGAGCAAACATCTTTTATGCGGCCACAGTAGTTTAGAGGCGAAGGGACATTTAAGGCAATCTGCAGCTAATTGGGAGAGAACCACGAAATGTCATTGTATCTCTTTGGTTTAATGTAATGCAAGTAAGCAAAAGAAAAGATAACAACAGGAAAACGTTAGAGAATAACTTGCCCTTATCCAAATTCCCAACCAACTGAGATACTTTAACAAGACATAAAGAGAAATTAAGAATAATGCTAACATGTAGAATAGTTGAATAATTAAAAAATGGTGAATAATTATATGATGTTTTGTAAATTGATTTTAATTGAATTATTTGTTAACTTTACTGTTTTTGTTGTTGTTGTTGTTGTGGTCTTCAGTCCAGAGACTGGTTTGATGCAGTTCTCCATGCTACTCTATCCTGTGCAAGCTTCTTCATCTCCCAGTACCTACTGCAACATACATCCTTCTGGATCTGTTTAGTGTATTCATCTCTTGGTCTCCAACATTTTTACCCTCAACGCTGCCCTGCAGTACTAAATTGGTGATCTCTTGATGCCTCACAATATGCTCTAACAACGGATCCCTTCTTCTAGTCAAGTTGTGCCACAAATTTGTCTTCTCTCCAATTCTATTGAATACCTCCTCATTAGTTATGTGATCTACCCATCTAACCTTCAGCATTCTTCTGTAGCACCACATCTCGATAGCTTCTATTCTCTTCTTGTCTAAAATACTTACCATCCGCGTTTCACTTCCATACATGGCTACACTACATACAAATACTTTGGGAAACGACTTCCTGACACTTAAATCTGTACTTCATGTTAACATATTTCTCTTCTTCAGCAATGCTTTCCTTGCCATTGCCAGTTTACATTTTATATCCTCTCTACTTCGACCATCAGAAGTTATTTGGCTCCCCAGATAGCAAAACTCATTTACTACTTTAAGCGCCTCAATTCCTAATCTAATTCCCGCAGCATCACACGATTTAATTCGACTGTATTCCATTGTCCTCGTTTCGATTTTGTCCTCTTTACATGACACTGTGCATTCCGTTCAGCTGCTCTTCCAGGACCTTTGCTGTCTCTGACAGAATTACAATGTCATCAGCGAACCTCAAAGTTTTTATTTCTTCTCCTTGGATTTTAATTCCTACTCCCACTTTTTCTTTAGTTTCCTTTACTGCTTGCTCAATATACAGATTTAATATCACTGGGGATATGCTACAACCCTTTCTCACTCCATTCCCAACCACTGCTTCGCTTTCATGTCCCTCGACTCTTATAACTGCCATCTGGTTTCTGTACAAATTGTAAATAGCCTTTCACTCCCTGTATTTTACCCCTGCCACTTTCAGAATTTGAAAGAGAGTATTCCAGTCAACATTGTCAAAAGCTTTCTCTAAGTCTACAAATGCTAGAAACATAGGTTTGCCTTTCGTTAATCCATTTTCTAAAACAAGTCGTTGGGTCAGTATTGCCTCACGTGTTCCATCATTTCTACGGGATCCAAACTGATGTTCCCCTAGGTTGGCTTCTACCACTTTTTCCATTCGTCTGTAAAGAATTTGTTAGTATTTTACTGCCTTGGCTCATTAAACTGATAGTTCGGAAATTTTCACATCTGTCAACACCTGCTTTCTTTGGGACTGGAATTATTATATTCTTCTTGAAGTCTGAGGGTATTTCGCCTGTCTCATACATATTGGTCAGTAGATGGTAGAGTTTTGTTAGGCCTGGCTCTCCCAAGGCTGTCAGTGGTTCTAGTGGAATCTTGTCTACTCCTGGGGCCTTGTTTCGACTCAGTTCTTTCAGTGGTCTGTCAAACTCTTCCGCAGTATCATATCTCCTATTTCATCTTCATATACATTCTCTTCCATTTCCATAATACTGTCCTCAAGTTCATCGCCCTTGTATAGAACCTCTATATACTCCTTCCACCATTCTGCTTTTCCTTCTTTGCATAGAACTGGGTTTCCATCTAAGCTTTTGATATTCCTGCAACTGACTCTCTTTTCTCCAGAGGTCTCTTTAATTTTGCTGTAGGCAGTATCTATCTTACCCCTAGTGATATGCGTTTCTACATCCTTACATTTGTCCTCTCGCCATCTCTGCTTAGCCATTTTTACTTCGTGTCGATCTCATTTTTGAGACGTTTCTATTCCTTTTTGCCTGCTACATTTATTGCATTTTTGTATTTTTACCTGTCATCAATTAAATTTAATATCTCTTCTGTCACCCAAGGATTTCTATTAGCACTCGTCTTTTTACCTACTTGATCCTCTGCTACCTTCACTCATAGCTACCCATTCTTCTTCTACAGTTTTTCTTTCCCCCATTCTTTTCAACCGCTCGCTATTGCTCTCCCTGAAGCTCTCTACAACCTCTGGTTCTTTCAGTTTATCCAGTTCCCATCTTCTCAAATACCCTAATTTTTGCAGTTTCTTCAGTTTTAATCTACAGTTCATATTCAATAGATTGTGGTATGATTCCACATCTGCCTCTGGAAATGTCTTACAATTTAAAACCTGGTTCCAGAATCTCTGTCTTACCATTATATAATCTATTTGAGACCTTCTAGTATCTCCTGGCTTCTTCCATGTATACAACCTTCTTTCATGATTCTTGAACCAAGTGTTAGCTATGATTAAGCTATGTTCTGTGCCAAATTCTACCAGACGGCTTCCTCTTTCATTTCTTACTCCCATTCCATATTCACCTACTACGTTTCCTTCTCTTCCTTTTCCTACTATCGTGTTCCAGTCACGCGTGACTATTACTTTTTCGTCTCCCTTAACTATCTGAATTATTTCTTTTATCTCATCATACATTTCATCAATCTCTTCGTCATCTACGGAACTAGTTGGCATATAAACTTGTACTACTGTGGTAGGCGTAGGCTTCGTGCGTTCACTATGCTGTTTGTAGTAGCTTACCCGCACTCCTATTTTTTATTCATTATTAAACCTACTCCTGCATTACCCCTATTCGATTTTGTTTTTAAAAACCTGTGTTCACCTGACCAAAAGTCTTGTTCCTCCTGCCACCGAATTTCACTAGTTCCCACTATATCTAACTTTAACCTATCCATTTTTCTTTTTAAATTTTCTAACGTACCTGCCCGATAAAGGAATCTGATATTCCACGCTCCGATCCGTAGAATGCTAGTTTTCTTTCTCCTGATAACAACGTCCTCCTGAGTAGTCCCCACCCAGAGTTCCGAATAGGGGACTATTTTTGCTTCCGGAATATTTTTCCCATGAGGACACCATCATCACTTAACCATACAGTAAAGTTGCATGTCCTCGGGAGAAATTACGGCTGTAATTTCCCCTTGCTTTCAGCCGTTCGCAGTACCTGCACAGCAAGGCCGTTTTCAATTATTTTAAAAGGCCAGATCAGTCAATCATCCATACTGTTGCCCCTGGAACTACTGAAAATGCTGCTGTCCCTCTTCAGGAACCACACGTTTGTCTGGCCCCTCAACAGATACCCCTACGTTGTGGTTACACCTACGGTATGGCTATCTGTATCGCTGAGGCACGCAAGCCTCCCCACCAACGGCATTGGTGTGAGGGGGAGAACTTTATTGTATAAAATATAATTCTGAGACAAGTATAAATTTCGAAATAGTGTTATTCTTCATTGACCTATTTTTAGAAATCTGAAAGTAATAGTTTGGGTAAATGTCATTAAATCTACATACAACCTGGAGGATGTGTGAAGTAATAGTTTGAATATGTCTAAAGTGCCTGCTGTTACATCATTTCTAGCTGCTACGTGAAAGGAGGCCCACTTTTCTAAAGCTTATGCCGACTACAACAGACAGGGAGGGCTCAGAATATTGACCCTAGGTCTTGTACAAGATGCCAGGAGACCCCGACTTGCTGTCATTGCTGCAGGGAGCCTTGCCGCTTCACCACCACACAAACTAGCGACGGAAGTGTCATTCACAGATACACTGCTTACAATACCAAGAGACACTTGACGTAGCCTGCTGACCATTTACTGATGGTTACCCAGACCTTGTGACTTTATATTTCATGTTGCAAGGACAGTAAGTCTCTGTAATGTCACACCAATGAACTTATAAACTGTAGCTTTGTGAGAGCAGGTGTCTGACCACTTTTCTTGCACCAACACTGGTAACAGCCCGTAACGTAATATGCGGGAATTCACCATGCCTTTAGTGTATTAAAAAGCACTACTTAATGCATTCATCATCTACAACTGCAAATTTCAATGCACTTCACTGTGATCTGATCATAGACTCGGACTTATGTAACTGTATCTAGGTGACCTATACGGTGAGCAGTTGAGTTCTGATTAGTATACTCGTATATGTGTATTTGCAACGTACTTAAGAAAAGCATTACCCTGTGGATGATCATGTATCAAACCAGGCTGATTTGTATTGAAGTGAGATCCATCTGCTACTGTGAAATAAACAGACTACCAATAAACAGTGATCATCGATCTTATCGGTGTACCTGTCATACTCAGACTGTGACAGCGTCGATCAAAGAGGGTTTGATTGATTACGCAGGAATGAAATAATAAAATATAAAAGTTGTTATTTTGGCTCTATCTATATCCTTAATAATGTCTCAGTTGAGCACACAATCCCGATTCCGCATACGAGAAAATTTCTTTGGTGCACTTGTCCCTTACCAAGTGCTGACCACAACTGCATTTACATAAATTTAAAAACCAGAGCGATCCAGATTTTTCGCTTATCGCGAGCGGTCGTCTTACCATTAGGCTATCAGAGCACAATTCGCGGCGAGAACCAAACTTCTATACGTCGTCAATCCTGTGTCTGCAACATGTGCTCGTACATCCATTATGTATATTCTCGTAGAGGGGAGGCATTTTGCTTGAAAGTCACTTCTCCGGTGTTGGTGGATAAACATGATATTGCGGTGCGTATGTTATTCCGAATTAAGATGCAAAGGTACTTTGGAAACACATGCATGTTCGAAGGGACAGGCATGAGGCGACTACAGCTGTTACCAAATACATGATATGAAGATACACTACTGGCCATTAAAATTGCTACACCACGAAGACGACGTGCTACAGACGCAAAATTTGACCTACAGGTAGATCATCTGTGATATGCAAATGATTAGCTTTTCAGAGCATTCACACAAGATTGGCGCCAGTGGCGACACCTACAACGTGCTGACACGAGGAACGTTTCCAACAGATTTCTCATACACAAACACCAGTTGACCGGCGTTGCCTGGTGAAACGTTGTTGTGATGCCTCGTGTAAGGAGGAGAATTGCGTACCATCACGTTTCCGACTTTGATAGGGTCGGATTGAAGCTTAACGCGATTGCGGTTTATCGTATGACGACATTGCTGCTCGCGTTGGTGGAGATCCAACGACTGTTAGCAGAATATGGGTAATACGGAGGAGGTTAATACGGAACGCCGTGCTGGATCCCAATGGCATACTATCACTAGCAGTCGAGATGACAGGCATCTTATCAGCATGGCTGTAACGGATCGTGCAGCCACGTCTCAATCCCTGAGTCAACAGATGGGGACTTTGCAAGACAACAACCATCTGCACGAACAGTTCGACGACGTTTGCAGCAGCATGGACTATCAGCTCGGAGGCCATGACTGCGATTACCCTTGACGCTGTATCACAGACAGGAGCGCATGCGATGGTGTCCTTAAAGACGAACGTGGGTGCACGAATGGCAAAACATCATTTTTTCGGATGAATCCAGGTTCTGTTTACAGCATCATGATGGTCGCATCCGTGTTTGGCGACATCGCGGTGAACGCACATTGGAAGAGTGTATTCGTCATCGCCATACTGGCGTATCACCCGGCGTGATGGTATGGGGTGCCATTGGTTACACGTCCCGGTCACCTCTTGTTCGCATTGACGTCACTTTGAACAGTGGACGTTACATTTCAGATGTGTTACGACCCGTGGCTCTACTCTTCATTCGATCCCTGCGAAACCCTAGATTTCAGCAGGATAATGCACGACCGCATGTTGCAGGCCCTGTATGGACCTTTCTGGACCCAGAAAAAGTTCGACTGCTACCCTGGCCAGCACATTCTCCAGATCTCTCATCAATTGAAAACGTCTGGCCATTGGTGGCCGAGCAACTGGCTCGTCACAATTCGCCAGTCACTACTCTTGATGAACTGTGGTATCGTATTGAAGCTGCATGGGCAGCTGCACCTGTTCACGCCATCCAAGCTCTGTTTGACTCAATGCCCAGGCGTATCAAGGCCGTTATTACGGCCAGAGGTGGTTGTTGTGGGAACTGATTTCTCAGGATCTATGTACCCAAATTGCATGAAAAAGCAATCACATATCAGTTCTAGTATAATATATTTCTCCAATGAATACCCGTTTATCATCTGCATTTCTTCTTGGTGTAGCAATTTTAATGGGTAGTAGTATAGTAACGGTTGTCAAAGAACAGATACCATTGATGACAGTGCAGCTTCTCTAGAATAAATGCTAATTAATTGAAACCCTCAGCTGCCAACAGGTGTTGTTGATATACCTAAAAGCGGACAGCCGAATACGTGTGCCCTGACCGAGTCACGAACATGGGATCTCCTGCTCACATAGCAGACGCTCTATCCATCTGAGCCACGGTGGACACAGATGAACAGCGTGGCTGCGGGGACCTATCCTTTGCACGGTGTCCCTATCGAGGTATGTCAACAACACCTGTTCACAGCTGAGGGTTTCAGTTAACTATCATTTATTCTAGAGAAGCTGCACCGTCATCAATGGTTTCTGTTCTTTCGAGAACAGTTACTATCTTCATATATATAGTTAAAGGCTACCCTACCATTGACCATCATCCGTGCGAATGCGCACAGGCTGGTCGAACTCTTATGGGAATCGTCACCTTAGTGTGCGCGAGAAATGAGTGGATGGGCAAATATCTATTAGGTACATTACGTATGTAGATTGTGGACAGTTGGAAATGTGGGTCTCACGGGAAGTGTGCAAGGGATAATTCCCTGCAATCGCACTGTTCATCTGTGTCCTCAGTGGCTCAGATGGACACAGCGTCTGCCATGTAAGGAGAAGATCCCGGGATTGCGTCCCGGTCGGGGCACATATTTTCAACTGTCCCCATCGAGGTATATCAACTACACCTGTCGGCAGCTGAGGGTCATCAAATACATGAAATGTATTCACAGTTGCGGATAAGACAATCATCAGCTGTATAATGAAATGACGACAATGAAAATTTATGCCACACTCGGACTCGAACCCGGATTTCTTATTTATCGCAAGCAGTCGCCTTACCATATGGTTATCTCTCGGTCATGTCCAACCCTCCACACATCGTCAACAATGTGTCTGCAAGCCGGTTGTCAGGCCCAAACTTCCACAAGTCGTCAACAATGTGTCTGCAACCTCATGGTCAGGCTCAAACTTCAACATGTCGTCAAAAATGTGTCTGCAACCCCATGGTCAGGCCTAAACTTCCACACGTAGTCAACAATGTGTCTACAAGGCAATTGTCTGGCCCAAACTTCCACATGTCGTCAACAATGTGTCTGCAACATCATGGTCAGGCTCAAACTTCGACATGTCGTCAAAAATGTGTCTGCAACCCCATGGCCAGGCCTAAACTTCCACACGTCGTCAACAATGTGTCTGCAACGCCATGGTCAGGCCTAAACTTCCACACATCGCCAACAATGTCTCTGCAACCCCATAGACAGGCCCAAATTTCCACACGTCATCAACAATGTGTCTGCAACCCCATGGTCAGGCCGAAACTTCCACATTTTGTTAACAATGTGTCTGCAGCCCATGGTCAGACCCAAACTTCCACACATGATCAACAATGTGTCTGCGACCCCATGGTCAGGTCCAAACTTCCACACGTCGTCAGCAATGTGTCTGCAACCCCACGGTCAGGCCCAAACTTCGTTAAGTCGTCAACAATGTGTCTGCAACCCCACAGTCAGGCCCAAACTTCGTTACGTCGCCAACAATGTGTCTGCAACGCCATGGTCAGGGCCAAACTTCCACAGGTCGTCAACAATGTGTCTGCAACCCCATGGTCAGGTACAAACTTTCACACATCATCAACAATGTGTGTGCAACCCCATGGTCAGATTTAGACTTTCAAGAGTCGTCAGCAATGTGTCTGCATCTTGTATTAGTAGATCCATTATTTGTATTCCTGTACAGGGAAGTCACTTGCCTGGTGTCAGCAGATAAATACAATACTGTAGTGCCTGCGTGCAGCGCAAGCATATGTGAAGAAACTTTCATTTGTAATTCGGAGTAACACAGTCAAACTCTTGGTGAAAACATTTTACAATCTAGGACTGGGGTGAGAAGGTTCGCATTATAGCAGAAGGAACTATTGGGCCCAAATGTGGAAAGCTGATAACTCTCCAGGAAACACTGGGCATCAGAGAAAACTGTCTTAGAGACATATCAGGGTTCAAATGGCTCTGAGCACTATGGGACTTAACTGCTAAGGTCATCAGTCCCTTAGAACTTAGAACTACTTAAACCTAACTAACCTAAGGACATCACACACATCTATGCCCGAGGCAGGATTCGAACCTGCGACCGTAGCGGTCACGCGGTTCCAGACTGTAGCGCCTTTAACCGCTTGGCCACACCGGCCGGCCAGACATATTAGGGATCCACATTTTAACCCCTTTGAAAACGTGCGGTACCACCGAAAATATTGATTGTGCAAAAAGAAAAAGGAATGTTTATACGTAAGAACCACCAGCTTTGGCTAACATAAATAAATTGCAGGTTAGGGAGAGAAACGTGACTATGACAATAATGATAGCCTCATTGGTCACACACACACACACACACACACACACACACACACACACACAAACACACAAAGAATGAAGCGACATTTTTCTGTCGTAGACGGTAGGACGGACATTATTGGTTAACCTGCTCGAGAAAGGAGACTAATGTTTTCTAAGGACCAATTTTATTGCCTGGAACTTGGAAGATCAATGGCACAGCCAATCTGAGTTTAGTAAGAGAGGCAAAACATAACAATGTGGGATTTTCGTTTGATTAATATTCGATCAGAATTCGCCAAATCTTCAGGAGCCTCCGCCGCCAGACTTTCACACGGAGAGCGATCTACACTCAGTCCCTGGTGAGGTTCATTTGTTCTGCCAGTGACTGATTACGCAGCAACTGCAGCCATCACCTACAGTGGTATGGTGAGATCAAGCTGCATTTATGAGATGATTTTTAGGGTCTCTAAAGTCAGTTTATAGTAATTCGGTTATTTCAAGTTTCGCTCTGAAGACTCGTATCTTAAGTGTATTGAGGAGCCCACAATCAACTCCGAATACAAAGGTGACTTATTTCCTTTTGTAGTAATGTCTGCATTCAATTAAAATCAAGACAATCACTGGACACTTGGCAGTTAGAATTAATTCAACTGTGTGAGTATTAGCATCTTTCCCCTGACCACTATGCCAGAAAAATCAAGGCCTTATTATATCAGTTCTGCCACTCTTTTTCTTTTGATTTGTCAATAATTTTATTGGAATAAATCAACTCCGAATTTTTTCTAATTTAGTGGTCATAAGTTTCTCCAGTCATATTTTTCAATATACCCTAATATTATTACTACATATGTTAGGCTTACCTTGCAGTATAAACCAAGCATTATTGTTAATAAGGATAGACAATGGCACCTACAACATATGTATACTCTTGATAAGTTACAAGACATTCAAATATAATCAATAATTACATATTGTAGAATTAATAATAAACTGAAACACATATTTATAAAAGTTCTACTCACGGGAATATAGTGAATAAATGTCTGTGACAAATTTCCTGGCTTTTAAGATGGATGGAAATCGTGTTTGTAAGACAGCCAGAAATAATCTTATTTTCTTCATTTACTTAGATGCTACTGGGTATTCTCATACACTGTCTGATACAGTAAGTAACCTATCATTCATATAGTTACTATCTGAGTTGAGACATCAGAGTACTCTGTCTTTTTTCATAAATTATTAAAACTGAAAACTAACACATTTGCCTCATGGTAATAAAGTACGGAAGTGTTTAAAGACGAACTACACTGAGAAATATCACTTAGTGTACCTACCTCTAATATAGTTCTGAAAGTCAGATCAAACGAAAAGGGACATGCGGTCATATCTGGAACAACAAACTATCGGCCACAGTTACCATTCCAACAGCTTCATATCGAACGTCAATCTTCTAAATTCTAGCTAAAGTATAGTATGGATTATTGCATTATAGTGTGAAACAAGTATAGCTGACAGGTGAAAGGTACTGTGAATTGTGATACAAAATAAAAGTCTGGAAAATTATTTTATTACTCGGTCTATGCTGATGGTTAAACGACAATTATTATCCTTGTAACTGTGGCTGGTTAGGTGGTTTTCGTAAAGTAAAAGAATTATGACTTTTGGATCTGTGTGGGCCGTATGGAAAGAAAATGTTGGAAAATTTCTGGTGTATTGGTACATGAAATGGTTATATCTCCTGCCTTAGAATTCCTAGCTGTTTGGAGTACTAGAATTGATGAAGTAGAAAGTCGTTCACATGACCTACGTTGCACAGGAAATGAAGGTGTAACGTACCACCCACACCCAGCCAACCGACCTATGTTTTGCTACAAAGTTAGCTCTCTTCATGGAGGTCGTCATGGTTCCGTGGGTTTCACTGCGTGCAGAACATCCCCTGCCCATTCGAAAAACAGGTTCAGAGGTCTCTTCTTTGTCAACTAAATAACTCTCTTTACTGGACATATTTGACTCGCAGATGGAAACCCTTCTTTTGCTTAAACAATTCACTGCAACGTTCACAATTTTTAATTTGCTTCGGAGCGGTGAACATTCGCAGATTGCTAGAGAACAAAAGGTAACTCCACGTTTTTGACAAAGAGAACACGAAAGCAAGCAGATACACGCTCCACGCGAGAAGTAAACAGTATCTGCCAGTTTACGGGCGACTTCCCTCAGCTAAAAGCGACAACTTGGACTTCTATTCAATGTTGCAAAGCGGAATCCTTTGGGAAATTCGGCAGTTTGCTCATGCAACAAAGAGAAGAAGAGAAATGCAAGAATCGGAGGAAGAGGAGGAGGAGGAGAAAGAGAGAAAGAGGTAGATACATGTATCAGCATATTGAGTATTCCTTTTGCAAAGGCTTCGCGCCAAAGCCATGAGTTATCGCCAAATTCAGATACATTACACGTCACCTCGAAACGTTAACATCGCAACTCCGCAGTGAAAATGATAGACATCAAAGGCTTCTTAGGTACGTCCTATTCCAGAAGTTATCAACCAATAGAAGCTGCTTTCATTGTAAGCTGAGTGAATGAAGCGGATCGCTTTTGAAAGAATTAGTAGCCCAAGATACGATTAGGCAGGGAACTGCTTGGAAGTGTTATACAATAATTCAAAAATGCTTTTACTTATCACAAATGACTTCTGCGGAATAAAAAGAACATCTCCAGGTTTATGTCTTTGAATTTCGTTTATTGTTATTTCAGTTCTCCACAGGGAGAACGTAAGATACTTTGGCACTAGATAAGAACGCTTTTCAACCAGAGACTAGACACTTCCAAATAATTCGTCAATAATTAAAGCACTTGAGCATGCAATTTCCTTATTTATGACATTATGACAATTTGAGTAATATTTAAAATTTGCACATGATTATATCGGACAATTAAAATAGATACTGATAGTAGTAGGGTAGTGGGGTAATGGGTACAATTTTGATATCAGATTGATGTGTAAATTAATTAAACTGATCAATTAATCACCATCTGCCTCCAGTCACACCCGCCCACATCCAACCCCGCTGCTGGATCACGTGATGTGTTTTTCTCAGCCTGTACGTGGGTCCTAGACCCCTCGCCGCCTTCCCCATCACTCAACCTACTCTATAGGCGGGAACTTCAAATTTGGTGGGAATTTCTTTGTCCCAAAGCTATGCTATCGTCCCATCCCACCCCTCACCCCCCCCCCCCCCCATCCAGGAACTGGTGGGGGATTAATTGGCGGTACCCTTTCCAGGACTCGAACCCATGTCCTCTTGGAAAGAAAGCCCAAGTGCATCCCCTGACACAATTATACCACCAGAGGCGCTTGGAATTGACGGAAATTTAACATGGTGGTGCTGTTGCTGCGACTCGAACCCTAGTTCTACTGGATGGAAAGCCCAGATGCAGGAGAGGAAGGTTAAGTTAATGTATTTATTGTGGTTGGGAAACTGACTCTAAGGTCGGGTCTAATTGCGTAATTAATCATAAAGATTGGGCCTAATTACACAGACATCTCAAAAACTGATGATTTCGCATTACAACTCGAAACTAGAGAGAGACACGCTCCAACTCTGTGCTACACCTACAAGTTGGCGGGAAAAAGGCAGTTTGTATAAAACTTCAGCAACTAGGAAGTACTTATTTGAGAAATCCAAACAGAGACCAGGTTGTTGCAGGATTTAAATTTGGTCACGTTAGAAAGTACGGTAGCGTCCTGCTGCCAATTGGTGCGTGCTGGTAACTGACGGAAAAGGAAGTGGAAATCACGACAGAAAATGTCTTCATGAATCCTTGTCACGACTTCCACTTCGTGGTAATTATCATAACTGACAACCATATGAGATAAACAGACGGTAGCAGTAAATGTGACTACCGAACATCGTTCCAAGAAAGTATTATTTATTTGCTTGGAGGTCCTCAATAACAGAAAAAAATGGCTCTGAGCACTATGGTACTTAACTGCTGTGGTCATCAGTCCCCTAGAACTTAGAACTACTTAAACCTAACTAACCTAAGAACATCACACACATCCATGCCCCAGGCAGGATTCGAACCTGCGACCATACCGGTCGCGCGGTTCCAGTCTGTAGCGCCTAGAACCGCTCGGCCATTCCGGCCGGCCTCAATAACCGGTTGTTGAGTAATTATTTCTCTCATTCGTAAACAATAGCTCCCTGCAAAGTTTACATTTCTTTTATTAGATAGGTGTATCTAAGGAACATCAGTGAAACATCAAGGAAAATATTTTTGGCTGTTAAGTTCCAATTTTAATAGTGGATGGATTTAAAATTATTAGGCGTCAATCAGCTTGATTAACAGAGCCTTTCACAAGACGGCGGTACTGGTGCTTAAGGAGTACTCGGGTTAAAATGAAAATCAAGTTAAAGTAGATCTATTTGTACCGTTATCAGATGTTAAAACAATAAAATATTGGATAATAATAAGAAGGCTGGCAGGTCGCGGACCTAAGGTGTAGCAGAGAGGGTTTTCTTGTTACTCATAAAATGGCAGCTTTTCATACAGTATCGGAGACAGATATTTGACGCGAATTTATTGGTGCTTGTAACAGTGTGGTCTTATGTTTGCGTTGTGCGATGACGAGGGACGGGAGAGGGAGAAATGCGGCGCCAGCACGTAGTCTACTCCTCTCGAATTAAAACCAAAAGGGTCGCGGGTCTCAGACACACAGATCACCAGTGTCAGACGCCCTGGCTGCAACAGGCACAGCGGTCTGGTTTGGAATTTAACCCAGGATGCTGGTGCAAAGCCTGCTGCGGGACCTTTTCGTCACTTCCTCTCCTGACCTTTCCGGCTAAAAAAAAAAAAAAAAAAAAAAAAAGGTTCAAATGGCTCTGAGCACTATGGGACTTAACTTCTGAGGTCATCAGTCCCCTAGAACTTAGAACTACCTAACTAACCTAAGGACATCACACACATCCATGCCCGAGTCAAGATTCGAACCTGCGACCGTAGCGGTCGCGTGGTTCCATACTGTAGCTCCTAGAACCGCTCGGCCACCTCGGCCGGCCTTTGGCTACAGAGACGGGTTTTGGACACATACTGTCCTGTAATAAATGCTGACAAGACACCATCATGCGCTTTTCCTGGCTTCTTTTCCCCAACCTTCAGATCAGTTAAGTTTGGTACAAATAAGTTGAAGTGCACCTTTTTAAGGAATACTAATTACTATTTTCTGTAGTTGTGGTAAAAGACTGGGGTAAAAGAGTATATTATCTTTCTAGGATACATAAGTATACAGGGTCTGTATCTATTAATGGACATGATGCATCCAAGTGAAGAGCCCTGATTATCAACTGCGACTGACTCGTTGAGGATATTACCGAAATACACAGACACACACACACATACACACACACACACACACAGAGACACCAACACACACACACACACACACACACACACACACACAGACTGACACACTAGCAGACACTCCGCTCAGAGCCTTTTCTCAATACAAACTCCGAAATTCCGCCCGCGAATTAGTGAATAGCTCGGAAACGGTGACGCAGTACGTGTTATCAGTAAGTACAGGGTTATTACAAATGATTGAAGCGATTTCACAGCTCTACAATAACTTAATTATTTGAGATATTTTCGCAATGCTTTGCACACACATACAAAAACTCAAAAAGTTTTTTTAGGCATCCACAAATGTTCGATATGTGCCCCTTTTGTGATTCGGCAGACATCAAGCCGATAATCAAGTTCCTCCCACACTCGGCGCAGCATGTCCCCATCAATGAGTTCGAAAGCATCGTCGATGCGAGCTCGCAGTTCTGGCACGTTTCTTGGTAGAGGAGGTTTAAACACTGAATCTTTCACAAAACCCCACAGAAAGAAATTGCATGGGGTTAAGTCGGGAGAGCGTGGAGGCCATGACATGAATTGCTGATCATGATCTCCACCACGACCGATCCATCGGTTTTCCAATCTCCTGTTTAAGAAATGCCGAACATCATGATGGAAGTGCGGTGGAGCACCATCCTGTTGAAAGATGAAGTTGGCGCTGTCGGTCTCCAGTTGTGGCATGAGCCAATTTTCCAGCATGTCCAGATGCACGTGACCTGTAACGTTTTTTTCGCAGAAGAAAAAGGGCCCGTAAACTTTAAACCGTGAGATTGCACCAAACACGTTAACTTTTGGTGAATTACGAATTTGCTGCACGAATGCGTGAGGATTCTCTACCGCCCAGATTCGCACATTGTGTCTGTTCACTTCACCATTAAGAAAAAATGTTGCTTCATCACTGAAAACAAGTTTCGCACTGAACGCATCCTCTTCCATGAGCGGTTGCAACCGCGCCGAAAATTCAAAGCGTTTGACTTTGTCATCGGGTGTCAGGGCTTGTAGCAATTGTAAACGATAAGGCTTCTGCTTTAGCCTTTTCCGTAAGATTTTCCAAACCGTCGGCTGTGGTACGTTTAGCTCCCTGCTTGCTTTATTCGTCGACTTCCGCGGGCTACGCGTGAAACTTGCCCGCACGCGTTCAACCGTTTCTTCGCTCACTGCAGGCCGACCCGTTGATTTCCTCTTACAGAGGCATCCAGAAGCTTTAAACTGCGCATACCATCGCCGAATGGAGATAGCAGTTGGTGGATCTTTGTTGAACTTCGTCCTGAAGTGTCGTGGCACTGTTATGACTGACTGATGTGAGTGCATTTCAAGCACGACATATGCTTTCTCGGCTCCTGTCGCCATTTTGTCTCACTGCGCTCTCGAGCGCTCTGGCGGCAGAAACAGGAAGTGCGGCTTCAGCCGAACAAAACTTTATGAGTTTTTCTACGTATCTGTAGTGTGTCGTGACCATATGTCAATGAATGGAGCTACAGTGAATTTATGAAATCGCTTCAATCATTTGTAATAGCCCTGTATATATAAACAAGTTACGTAAACTCCCCATCCTTTCAGCAGTTTACAACCCCATCACTAACAACATGTTTCGCTAACATTTTCAAAAGCTTTTACATGAAGCTAAGAAGCGATAGTTTGAGAATAATTAACTAATCTCTGTTGTCTGCACAGTGTTACATAATTGCAGTAACATAATCTAACAAAAACGTAAAAATATCCATACTTTCATTTTTCTCCTAATATTCGGGTAAATGTTTGTAATCTACTACTTGGGTATGTTCTTTGTTACCCTGAAGCAATAGGACGTCTTTGAGAGTTGATAGTTCATTTAGACGATACCAGTACGCATGCACCTCCAGGTGATCCAGTTGTTTGTGGTTCGGTGGCCCACCATAATTCACTAATTTAGTTACTTCCCAGATGACTGGGTTGTTTACAGATCAGTTAACAACTGCTGAATCTAATGGAAAATTGGCTTCCACTTCTTCTGCTTTGGTATCCATATGGAAACAGACCTCTGGCGCCAAGATGATCGCCAGATATTGTCTAAGTGATAGTCTTGCAGGATATCAGCGATGGGACATTGTACTGTGCCCATACCGAATCAGAACTCATCACTCGCTGGAGAGAACGCCGCTGCTATGACTGGAATAATACAGTTGGCCTTTAATAGCGGAAAAAGTGGTTTATGATCAGTTGATCATCATGGGACTTATTAAGGGCGAAGGTATAACCAGGGCTTCCTTGTGTTAGTGTCTTGCAGACGGACACAGTGGGGCATTCCACCCAGTCAACTACATGGGACAGGACTGCTCCCAAATTGTTGACCAATGCAACTGATGGCACAACTAAGGGCTTGGATGGATGATGAACAGTTTGTTTGAATTCCTGGAAAGCCTTCTCGCATGGGGGGTGGGGGGCAGTTCTGTTCAACATTTTTCAGCAGCAGTAGGTGGATGGTTCAGTGATGGCTGTCGCAATGAGGAACGTATTTCTATAGTAGTTGTGTCGTCCAAACAGAGATTTTTGTCATGTAGTGTCGCTGGGGTTCCGGGCGTTCCTGGATGGCCTGGATATATTGCGATGTGAGCCATATCTTCGACACACTGAACACATCTCCCGAACATTCTACTTATGGTAAAAACAACCAGCATTTGTTCTTGTCAGTTTTTGTGAAGATCTTGCTGTCACACTTTGGTGGTAACATCCATTGGCTTGGCCATGCTGTGATGGAAACTTGGAAGCTACACGAATGAAAACGCCTTCCACGTGTGATGTGGTACAAGCATGAAAAACTGAGTTAAATAAAAAAGACGTCATCGCCCATAGATCTGTACCATACCGCTGTAAGTGCAATAAGAACACTGTCGAATGCAGATCACGTTCATTAGTAAACACATGAACTCAAATTTCCTCATTGGAGTAAGTTTCTACAGTGGCAGAATGTGGTTAAGTCAGAGTTGCACTTCAGTGACACAGTAACTGTTCGTTGGGTTGACAGCCCCAAGAAACATCAAAGTAATTACTGAATTCAATTTGGAATTAGAAAGTTAATAAAACGAAGGACTGTGGTGGCCAGCATGAAACTTCACATATGTCCCCAGTGCAGATGCTACGCCTCAGCAAAATCTGATGATGACACTGAATGTTTCATACAGAGGAGATTTCTGGGTTGAAAACGGCATCGAAGATCTTGTTGGTGTCTTAGCAAGATGTTGATTATGGACCATTACTGTGCTCACCGCCTGGCCTAGAGAGATAGGAATGAACTGCGCTAGCACAGCCTGGGCACTGACTATTGTTAAGGTACGAGGATACAGCTGGCTGTATTTGCAGGCATATCACCTTGCAGAGGCAAGTACGTCCGCAAGGCCAGCAACCTGTTGAGGCGATTGCGCTGCTACCTCCTGGCCTGGCACGCACATGAAGCTTTCTGGCTGTCGTCTGCTGGAGTGGTTCCTGCAGTTTTGCTGTGCAGGCCACCTGCTTGACACTAATCTATGACTAATTGTTGCGTGAGAAGATAAAAGGCCATGACATAGTTGTTGTAAAGCTGCGTCAGCTTCTATTGCTTTAATAACAAAGGACCTACTGCTTCCCAGGTGGCTTCCTGAATTTCATCTTATGATAAAGAAAGAATAGAATATGACCATAAGTAACAGACCCGGGAATGTAGCCCGTAGTAAAATAAAGGAACAATTCAGAGTTAAAATCTGTGTAAACGACCTTGCAGGTAGTAAGGGAAGTACTCTGAGAGTTTTCAATGGTGGGGCTGAGACCTAAAATAAATTACGAATTTGTTATTACTGAGAGATAAATCTATCAACTTAGAAAAAGTTTACAATTGCCGCAGTGGATGGGAGCTCGCTTGAAACTACGCTCTTGATTAGTGTATCACTGTGGGAAACTGCTCTTTCTCTGTCTTACCAGATTCTTCATTAAGTCTTTTTCCTGTTCTACTCACAAATAGTGCAAACGGGGAATGGCTGCTGTTAAGGTCCTGTCCAATCTTTTATTGGTTTAATTTTATCCTCACAGTGCCCATCGGAGAGATATTCAGGGGGACTGAGAATATTTATGGAGTCTGTCCTCAGAAGCGGTTTTACGAAATGTCAACTAAGTTCAACAATGAATTATACAAACTTTAGTTTACTCTCAAAATTATTTCTTTACTCTCCACCAAGGCTAGTTAATGTATGATGATTTGCACAGTGCTTCATTTTGTGTGTGCTACATATATTGTTACTCCAATGTGATAGAAGCAAATTGCTATATGATGATTCGTACAGTCTTTCATTTTGTGTGTGCGTCTTATCTTGTTTCTCCAGTGTAATACATATCACATACATTCCAGTGCAGGTGGTACCACTGGTTTGTGATTATTCCTCGTAGATGAACTGTAGTCTCCCAGTAACTCTCATCTTTACATTTCTGTGGTTACTGCACAAGCGGTATGTTGGAGGCAGCGACACTCATTTGTATGTAATGGCTGTTATAATTTTCAGCTCAGTTGCGTAGTATGATATTAGCTTTTATTCGTTTGATGATTACTCAGTTCCACATTTCTTTGGTATGAATAATTTCCGCTCTCTGCACAAGGCTGGTATGTTTACAAGGATTTACTGGAAAATAACTACAATTTTTTGTCAGGTAATATTCATCTACATAAATTCTGAGATTGCAGCTGTTTTCTACACCATTAATATACAAAAAAAAGAACAGTAACAGTCTAGTCACATTTGCTGGAACACATCTGAGGCGACTTTTTCAAGTCTGAAGAGTTGGATTTTAGGTGCGGTTACTTCACTAAATTGAAAACGTTTAAAACATTCGAGAAACACAGATCACATCTGGTTGTCTCTCTCCATGGCTCTTATGATATCAAGAGATAGAGATAAAATTAGATTTTTTCTGCTCAATGTCTGAAAATTTTTATGTAGAGTGCATTGGAGGAGGTCTTTCTGTTCGAAACAGATCTTTATCTTTCGACTCACAATGAGACAGTGTGGTAGATGATTGCTAAAGATAGAGGTTTTCACCATAAGACATCAGTACTATGACTTAGTTCCAATATATCTGCTTAATGTGGGCAACAACTACAAATTTAGGTCAAACAAAATCGAAACAATCCACTCCATATAAATACTAACATGCACTTCGGTGGTTACAGAGAGAAACAGAGTATCACTTGTACTAGAAATCAGCAGGCGAAGAAGGGGCTGCGATATGTGTGCGAAATGTTCGTGTAAAGTGACCTTGCTGTACTATTGGGCCCTTGTCGTTGGATCGCCTCTTTTGACATCTCCACTCAGCGAACACTGTGCTGTTAGCTACGAGAGGCGACACCGAAGTACCATTTTCTCACAGCCACAGACTGCCTTTCTCGTCGATTTTTCTACTTGTTGTGCCTTTTTCACTGGTGCGATTAATAGAGTATCCACGCAGAAACAGCCGGGGAGAAATAGCTGGAAGTGTCAGGAATTGCGGAACGAGGAATCCTTGCATTCCAGAGGAAATATTTCGTTGACATTCCACGTGCGTCAGCTCAAAAATATTCAGAACATCCCACTGGAAAGGCGCTCACTACTTTACCTTAAAGGGCAAGTCTGTAAACGACGCACTTCATGCTGGTAGCGGGAAGGAACTGTCCGACTAGACTGCGTACTGCACGAAACAATAACGACAGTAAAAAACGCTGCAAATCGGCCGGAGGTTTCTCGGAACAGACTTTGCAGCGATGAGTCCTCCGCGAAATTAACAGAATGTCAGCGAGGCAGAGATACAACGGAAGAAAATGCGTTTGTGCCTAGGGCTTGAAGACCCACAGGGAAAATATACTTTGTCTCACTCGAAAAAAAAGACAAAAAGCCGCAACATTTGCACAAAAGTGCGCACAAGGGCACAAGCGTTCACGCACCCGCTCACGCACGTACACACATACGCACTTATAAAAAGGCGTTATTCAAATCTGGTAGCGCTGTCGGTTGGGTACAGAAAAGAGAAACGCTGTCAGCGGAGACAGGCATCGTCTGGAAACACACGGCGGTACGTTTCATCCTGCAGGCTGCAGGATATTCACCACCTCAGTCATTTTTTAATTAAGTAACAAAAGGACCAAGCAGCAGCAAAGACTCTCTGTGACCCAGCTCGTTCTGTTAATCCCGTAGTACATCTGTATGACCTCTGTAATATTGTCAGGTTCTGCTAAAAGGATTTCTAACATCAGTGTCTTCCGTAAACGAATTTTTCACTGATATTACCGCAGCGTGATCTTAACATGTCTAACTATCTATATTAGAGCCAACAGGCCAGTAATGTTATGGTGGTGCTGTAGCCGAGTGCGTAATAACGAGTACTTGTCCATAACGTGGCATTTGAAAACCATGCAACGTCTACGTTACTTTCGCACTAGCATAGTACCTTGAGTGCATCTTACGGTCAGATGATTGCTAGAGGTCTGATCGCAAGATGCTAGCTCATATAGCCTAACGCAGGGTACAACTGAAGCATTCTGCTATTTAAACGAACGACCTTTACATCCCTACGTTTTTCTGTTCTGGGTCTTGTCTTCTCATACGTTGAATATTGCAGCACAGTTATGATGTTGTTGTTCTGGTCTTCAGTCCAGAGACTAGTATGATGCAGCTCTCCATGCTACTTTATCCTGTGCAAACTTCTTCATTTCCAAGAAACTATTGCACCCTACATCCTTCTGAATCTGCTTAGTGTATTCATCTCTTGGTCGCCCCCTATGACGTTTACCCTCCACACTGCGCTCCTATACTAAACTGGTGATCCCTTGATGCTTCAGAACGTGTCCTACCAACCGATTCCTTCTTCTAGACATGTTGTGACACAAATTCCTCTTCTCCCCAATTCTATTCAGTGCCTCCTCATTAGCTACGTGATCTGCCCATTTAATCTTCAGCATTCTCCTGTAGCACCACATTTCGAAAGCTTAAACTCATCTACTACTTTAAGTGTCGCATCTCCCAATCTAAATCCCTCAGCATCACCTGATTTAATTATACAACATTCGAAAATAAACAATTTTTTTCAGCCTTCAGTTGCAAAGTAATTTTTACTCGTTTACCTAGGTTTCGATTCCAGTAATGGAATCATCGTCAGAACCTATAATTAAACCACATACGGACATATATTACTCACTGAAATACATCATCAGTCTAATGATTGAATAATAAAAATCGTGATACTTACAAAAAATTAAATTATTTTGAGAGCCAAACACTGGCCATGTCACAGATTAAAAATTAAAACAATAAAGTCGCATAATCATGAGATTATGTCTGTCAAGATTAAAAACCATTAAGGCGAACGCAGACGGAGCTACGCCGGCCAGCAATAAGGACCACATGTGAGCGGCGCAGAAACTAGGCGTCGCGAGCAGTTTCGCGGCGAGGCTCGGCTTTCAGTCACATTTTGTTTATATGTATATTTGCTCTAAATAATTTTGAGACAATTTGTCTCTCGCGCCTGCGCTGCGCTTGCGCTCGCCGCGAAACTGCTCGCGACGCCTAGTTTCTGCGCCGCTCACATGTGGTCCTTATTGCTGGCCGGCGTAGCTCCGTCTACGTTCGCCTTAATGGTTTTTAATCTTGACAGACATAATCTTATGATTATGCGTCTTTATTGTTTTAATTTTTAATCTGTGACATGGCCAGTGTTTGGCTCTCAAAATAATTTAATTTTTTGTAAGTATCACTATTATTCAATCATTAGACTACTGATGTATTTCAGTGAGTAATATATGTCCGTATGTGGTTTAATTATAGGTTCTGAAGAAGATTCCACTTCTGGAATCGAAACTTAGGTAAACGAGTAAAAATTACCTTGCAACTGATGGCTGAAAAAATTATTTATTTTCTATACATATAGGGTTGCTGATGCACTGCATGATGTTAAAGATTTATACTATATTCCCTTATCCTCGTTCTCATTTTGTTGATGTTCATGGTATAGCCTCTTTTCAAGACACTCTCCATTCCGTTAAACTGATCTTCCAGGTCCTTTGCTGTCTCTGACAGAATTATAATGTCATCGGCAAACCTCATACACTACTGGCCATTAAAATTGCTACACCAAGAAGAAATGCAGGTGATAAACGGGTATTCGTTGGACAAATATATTATACTAGAACTGACATGTGATTACATTTTCACGCAATTTGCGTGCATAGATCCCGAGAAATAATTACCCAGAACAACCACCTGTGGCCGTAATAACGGCCTTCATACGCCTTGGCATTGAGTCAGACAGAGCTTGAATAGCGTATACAGGTACAGCTGCAAATTCAGCTTCTACACGATACCACAGTTCATCAAGAGTAGTGACTGGGGTATGGTGACGAGCCAGTTGCTCGGCCATCACTGACAATACGTTTTCAGTTGGTGAGAGATGTGGAGAATGTGGTGGCCAGGGATGCAGTCGAACATTTCTGTATCCAGAAAGGCTCGTACAGGACCTGCAACATGCGGTCGTGCATTATCCTGCTGAAATGTAGGGTTTCACAGGGTTCGAATGAAGGGTAAAGCCATGGGTTGTAACACATCTGAAATGTAACGTACACTGTCCAGTGCCGTCAATGCGAACAAGAGTTGACCGAGACGTGCAACCAATGGCACCCCATACCATCACGCCGGGTGATACGCCAGTATGGCGATGACGAATACACTCTTCCAATGTGCATTCACCGCCATGTCGCCAAACACGGATGCGACCATCATGATGCTGTAAACAGAACCTGGATTAATCTGAATAAATGGCGTTTGCCATTCGTGCACCCAGGTTCCTCGTTGAGTACACCACCGCAGGTGCTCCTGTCTGTGATGCAGCGTCAAGGGTAATCGCAGCCACGGTCTCCGAGCTGATTGTCCATGCTGCTGCCAACGTCGTCGAACTGTTCGTGCATATGGTTGTTGTCTTGCAAACGTCCCCATCAGTTGACTCAGGGATCGAGACGTGGCTGCACGATCCGTTACAGCCATGCGGATACGGTGCCTGTCATCTCGACTCCTAGTGATACGAGTACGTTGGGATCCAGCACGGTGTTCCGTATTACCCTCCTGAACCCACCGATTCCATATTCTGCTAACAGTCATTGGAACTCGACCAACGCGAGCAGCAATGTCACGATACGATAAACCGCAATCGCGATAGGCTTCAATCCGACAGTTATCAAAGTCGGCAACTTGATGGTACGCATTTCTCCTCCTTACACGAGGCATCACAACAACGTTTCACCAGGTAACGCCGGCCAACTGCTGTTTGTGTATGAGAAATCGGTTGGAAACTTTCCTCATATCAGCACGTTGTAGGTGTCGCCACTGGATAGGTAATCATTTGCATAACACAGTATCTTCTTCCTGTCTGTGAAATTTCGCGTCTGTAGCACGTCATCCTCGTGGTGTAGCAATTTTAATGGCCAGTAGTGTAGTTTTTATTGCTTCTCCAGGGATTTTAATTCCTACTCCAAAGTTTTCTTTTGATTTCATTTACTGCTTGCTCAATGTATAGATTGAATAACATCGGGGATAGCTACAAACCTGTCTCACTTTTTTCCCAAACACTGCTTACCTTTCATGTCCCTCGACTCTTATAACTGCCACCTGGTTCCTGTACAAATTGTAAATAGCCTTTCGCTCACTAAATTTAACCCCTGCCACCTTCAGAATTTGAAAGAGCGTGTTCCGGTCAACATTGTCAAAAGCTTGCTCTAAGTCTACAAACGCCTGAAACGTAGGTTTGCTTTTCCTTAATCGATCTTCTAAGGTAAGTTGTAGGGTCATTATTACCTCACGTGTGCCAACATTTCTACGGCATCCAAACTTATCTTTTCCAAGATCATCTTCTACCAGTTTTTCCATTCGTCTGTAAAGAATTCGGCTGAATATTTTGCAGCCGTGACTTATTAAACTAGTTCCGTAATTTTCGCACCTGTCAATACCTGCTTTATTTCGGATTGGAATAATTACATTAGACTTGAAGTCTGAGAGTATTTCGCCTGTCTCATACATCTTGCTCACCAGATTGTAGAGTTTTGTCAGTGCTGGCTCTCCCAAGGCTATCAGTAGTTGTTATGGAATGTTGTCTACTCCAGGGGTGCCCTCAAGTACATCGCCCTTGTATAGACCCTCTATACAAGTGGCTTTCCATCTGAGTTCTTGATATTCATACAAGGGATTCTCTTTCCTCCAAAGGTCCCTTTAATTTTCCTGGAGGCAGTATCTATCTTACCCCTAGTGATACTTGCCTCTACGTCCTTACATTTGTCCTTTAGCCATCTCTGCTTAGCCATTTTGTACTTCCTGTCAATCTCTTGTTTGAGACGTTTGTATTGCTTTTTGCCTGCTTCTTTTACTGCTGTTTTATATTTTCTCCTTTCATCAACTAAATTCAATATCTCTTATGTTACCAATGGATTTCTACTAGCCCTCGTCTTTTTACCTACTTGATCCTCTGCTGCCTTCACTATTTCATCTCTCAACGTTACACATTCTTCTTCTACTGTATTTCTTTCCCCTCTTCTTGTCAGTCGTTCTCTAATGCGCTCTCTGAAACTCTCTAAAAAATTTGGTTTTCATTTTGTCCAGGTCTCATCTCCTTAAATTCCCACCTCTTTTTAGTTTCTTCAGTTATACAAGTAATCTACAGTTCATATTCAATAGATTGTGGTCAGGATCCACATCTGCCCCTGGAAATGTCTTAAAATTTAAATCCTTGTTCCTAAATCTCAGTCTTATCATTATATATTCTATATGAAACCTTCAAGTGTCTTTAGGCCTCTTCCACGTTTACAGCGTTCTTTCATAATTCATAAACCAAATGTTAGCTATAATTAAGTTATGCTCTGTGCAAAATTCTACCAGGCTGCTTCTTCCTTCATTCCCTACCCCCAGCCCATATCCAGCTACTACTTTTCCTTCTCTTCCTGCTTACGAATGCCAGCCCCCTATGAATATTACATTTTCGTCTCCCTTCACTATCTGAGTAAATTCTCTTATCTCACCATACATTTCTTCAATCTCTTCGTCGTCCGCGGAGGTAGTTGTCATGTAAACATGTACTACTGTGGTAGGCGTGGGCTTCGTGTCTAATTTGGCTACAATAATGGGTTCACTATCCATTTCTTAGTAGCTTACTCGCACTCCTATTTTTTTATTCATTAATAAACCTAGTCCTGCATTACCTCTATTTGATTTTGTATTTTAAACCCTGTATTCACCTGTAGTCTTGTTCCTCCTGCCACTGAACTTCACAAATTCCCACTGTATCTAACTTTAACCTATGCATATCCCTTTTTAAATTTTCTAACCTACCTGCCCGATTAATGGACTCCCGTTCCACGCTCCGATCCGTAAAACGCCAGTGTTGTTTCTGCTGATATCGTCGTCCTCCCGAGTATTCCCAGCCCGGAGATCCGATTAGGGGACTATTTTACCTTCGTAATATTTTACCCAAAAGGACGCCATCGTCATTTAACCGTACGGCAAAGGTGCATGCCCTCGGAAAGAGATTCGACTGTAGTTTCCCCTTGTTTTCAGCCGCTCGCAGTACCAGCACAGCAAGAGCGTTTTGGTTAATTTTACAAGGCCAGATCAGTCAATAATCGTTTTCGTTGCCCCTGAAACTACTGAAAAGGCTGCTGCCCCTCTTCAGGAACCACACGTTTGTCCGGCCTCTCAACAGATACCCCTGGATTGTGGTTGCACCTACGGCACAGCTATCAGTATCGCTGAGGCACTCAAGCCTCCACAGCAACGGCAAGGTCCGTGGTTCGTAGGACGTTTGGATAAACAGTCCATATTCACAAAATATACAAGTAAATAGCTCCGTGAGAATGACTGCCAGTACCAAGCCACATTCCACTACCTCACCTATGACACATAAATGCTCTCATGAAGCAATACAAAAAGGTCATGGGTAATAAGAAGCTACGGGTCTGTCAAGATGTCGGTGGTACAGACCATAACCGACTCCCCTCTCGACGACAACCAACAGCAACACCAAGGGGCGCTGTGGGAGGTGAGTTCAACGTTAGTAATGGATCGACGCAAGAATGAACTGGCCAACAGCACAATAATATGTTTTCCCATCACCCAGAAACCACCACGCAAAACATGGACTACACCAAAGAGAATTAGAGCCCAATACGATAGATGCGCACAATTTTAACACGAATGAGGTAAGCGGCTATCCCCACTTTTTGACTATGGAAAAGGAGGGACCATCAGACATATCACCGGCGAATATCCCACAAGATCATACGATGATAGACTAGTTTAGCTGGTGGTGACTCTAAATTCGATGGATTACATGTATGTTCTAGATGATTTCTTACATTTTGTATCATAAATTTTGCACTCCACATTTTATGTATGTTTATTTTCAGTGTTTCAGAAATCCACAAAATAAATTAATAATAAGTAGTATGAGAATTCACAACTTCTACAGAGGTTTGCTACCCGCTCTATCACAGTGAGAGGAACTTGTCCTGCTTTGGATACCTGATCGCAGAACGAATTCTCCTTTTCTGAAACAATTTTGAAACATTTAGGCAACGTTTTATTAATATTTAATTTGTACATAGCTTCTGAGCATCCGAAAATAATAAAAATGGTACCTTATCGAAATCGCGTAGTCCGAGAAACAATTTGAAGCATCGTTTTTACTACCTTTATCCAGGTACTCTTGGGTACTGTGAACAGGCCCTCACTTTCATATACAGACACTATGCTTTGGAATTAGATTGGATTATCAAAGCAGCACAGTCATAACTGAACTTGGAATAATTGCTATGTTACCGAGAGAACGCTCACATCGCCTTGGCAGTTGCATATTTCTGGGAGTCTAGATGTACACGTAATTAGATGTATACACCAATAACCAGTGTACAGTGCAAGGCAGGGTTTCGCCGCGTCAGTATTATTGATTTTCTATCCTATTCTATTCACGTAACTGGGCAAGAGAATACACATATGTATTCGCATGATATTCTTTCTTTCAGGATTCCTACACAAGAAATATAGGGAGTGTACAAAAATATGGAAACACAAAATACAAATACTTTACCATGACTACGGTGTAGTAAACAGCTTCCAATCGTTTCGGAATGGACGAACACAGGTCCTGCATGGTTTTCAAGGAATTCTTATACTGTTCTTCATGCAAAATAGTGGCAAGTTTGGATAACGATAATGGAGGTGGAAAGCGATCACCCATCCTTGTCCTCGAAGGGGTTCAATAGTGCTGAGATCTAGTGACTCTGACGACCAGATTCTTGGGACGGGCGACAGTTCGTCCTAATGCTCAAACACAAGTACTGAACGATGCGAGCTGAGCGAATAAGGGCCCTGACGTCTTGAACCACAGCACCACCATTGGGGAACAAAGATTCTTCCATGGTATGGACCTGATCACCTCAGTGAACACACCGTCCTTGGCAGTAATACGACCTGATAGAATAACCATGAGGCGTTTGGAGTTTCGTGATATGGCTGCCTAAACCATCACCGAACCCCTCTCCATGTTTCACTCTTGGGACGCAAATTCGGTCAGATTGTTGGAACAGGGTCGAACAAGACTCATCGGATCAAATGACTTTCCTCCATCGCTCCGAAATCCATGGTTTATCTCTTCGGCACCATACTCTAGTGTTACGGTTATTTGCATCGTTGATGAATTTGGTATTCTAGCTCGGCCAGCAAGCTCTTAATTCTGGACATCCGTCCATGTTGTTTTCATGTTGACAGGATTAGTCCGAAATTCAGTTTTTCATGGAATTCTGTGTCTGTCGTCCTCTCATTTTTCGTCAAAATCATCTTAAATCACCGTTTGCATCCATCACTCAACACACACTTTCATTCACGTTGTGACTTAGCTTATGATGTTTTCCCGCGTTCCCTGCACGTGGTATAAACCCTCAGTACAATGCCTTTTAAAACGCAGACACTTCAGCTACCTTGATAACGGGAGCTCCCACCTTCTCTATATTTACCAGTCCTACTGCACGAGAACTCTGTCGTCATTCTTCTGACGATTGCCGTTTCAGATTCCTAAGAAAATCTGTTTCACCTTTGTTTGGGCTATACCGATCTGTTACGATTCTACTAGAGCGTCTCTGAATTCATTCGATGTCTGTTACCGTACCTACTTGATAAGGAATCTAAATACAGGAATACTATTCTGCAAATGGTCGCACTAATTCCTTATTTGTGGTATCCTTTACGTATGCAATTTATTTTCCTAGAAGCCTTCCAACAAACCATTGACTACAGACCATACAGCAAGAGAAGATCCGTGATAGTTAACATGAGGTAGCCGTAATGCTGACGCGGCACGGATTTGTTTACATTTCACATCAATGTCGACGTCTCACTGGTGCTTCATGTAGTATGGCAGAGCCGGTACTGGCCCAAAACTCACATCAGCAACAGTAGTCTTTTCTTAGCTGTGATTTCATTTTACAGCTGAAACATTTGCCCTTGTTATATTTTTCTGAAATCATCAGCACTTTTTAATTTCCAAGGCCATTCCAAGGAATCACGTCACCATCATCGAATAAAGCCACATGCCAAGGCCACGGAGGCCCCCTCCCCCCTCCCTCGGCGCCTCTGCTCAGCAGCTGATAGGGTGCATTTTTTAAAAATTTGCATGTTTGTTGTCATATGCTGTCCAGCAGGAAGCATCCCCCAGTCCTCTACACCTCGGTGCCCACCCAATTTGGCATCCAATGGCGTGTAATTTGCATGTGCGTTGTCAGTATGAAGCACCCCAGTGCCCCCTGCTTTCACATGTCTAGTGCAGCACCGGCATACTTATTGTGTTCGCACCGTAGTCGAGCTAGCGCCTACCATAGTCTGCAAGCATGTCATATATCGCCGACAGCAGCACCAGCACATCCTTATTTCCACAACCATATTGGGAATCCAGTCACCCTGTCCCCACACCTCACACTCCAACTCCCCATGCACCCATGTGCTGCTTCACCACCACCCCATGCCTTCCCTTTGATGACGTCACCAATGACACGCAAGTCAAGGCCCGCCCATTGCTTTCGAGTAATATGCTCCCCATTCTAGCTCAGTGTTCGGGTATTTGTTATAAGAATAAATTTGTTACTGCCCAAACGTATTTGAATTATCTGACGAAATCTCACGCACACGAGCATACCGTAAGGACAGCGTCCATAAAAAATTTTGGCTCAAAAGTGTCTGTAGAGTTTATCAATCTTGCACTGGTGCTCTCCATTCGAGGCCTCTGCTCTGTAGCAAGAAGCAGTCTAAGACAACTTAACGGTGTGACACTGTTATGACATGATAAAACCACAATCGTCTGGTCATAAGTGTGAGTTCTTTTATTGCTATGGGAGGTGACTGATAACAGCTGAAACTTATTAAACAATGGTTCACTTTATTACAAGCATAATAAAAGGATGTACTTAACTTTAAAACTTTACACAACCCATTGCCACAGAAGTATACTGAATAGTTAGAACTGTCTTTGAACAATAAATCATCACTAAACGCACAAATTATAAACTTTCTCTCGAAGTGAAAGTTCAACGTCTACAAAAGCACAGTTCCGTTTGAGGCTTGAATAGGACTAATAACGTAACTAGGTGATTTTGACTACTTCTACGGAGGTAAAGAACTTGGGCTGGTAAAGTCCATGCTCAACTTTATATGGACTTTTGTGCTACGGCTTTGCGATGCCGTGAGGAGGGCAAGTCTTCAGGAGCGCCTCCTTCATGAGCAGCTTCTATTCGATTGTAGTGTATGTACTTCCAACAATAAGCTCTCCATTCTATCTCAGTGCTTGAGTAGCTGTTATAACAACAATTTTATTTTATTTTACTCTCAAAATATGCGCAAACGATCTGACAACATCTCACACAAATCGGAGTAACATCACATCAACATACAAAAGTAATATTGTGCTCAAGGTTCCTGTAGTATTTACTAACCATGCGCCGTTGCTTTCCGTTGGAGGCTTTACGCTATAGTGAGAAGCAGAGCAAGACCGTCTGATAATGTAACATAATGACGTAATATAGGTAAGGAACGAGCCCTACTATATATTCAACTATCTAAACCATCGTAAAGATTTGCTTAGGAACGTTTGACGGTACAGAATTCAAAAAACAATCGTTTTTGTAGAAAATTACAACTGGATGTAGCTGTAACAGTGAGCACTGTTTGACGTGGAAGCAGGAATCTCGAATTGCTTTTGTTCCATTGTGCGAAGCAGGCAGTCACATTGCTGTGCTACCTCGTGCACCTAGCTTTAATTACCTGCCGCCGGATTTTTACCCGCAGTTCGTATGTATTGAGGTTGAACCCCAAAGCATTTGGAATCCTAATAGAGAGTGCAATGGAATCTGACAGCTGGGAACAGAATAGTGTGAGGAGCCCTGTGCAAAAGTCCACAAGTGTGTTAATTTACGTATTAAGTTCTTCAAGTTCATAGCTATGAGACATGGTGTCAACGCGATTCTGCCGTTCCTCCTACATGGGAATGAAAACATGACGGCAAGAGGAATATTATAAATCACTTAAGAGCAGAAATAGAAATGTCTTTGTTAATGAAATGCAGTTGAATCGTGTGTTATTGTTGCTGTATACCCTCAATACAAGAGAGCCTCCTATGTAAGAAGAAAAGTGTAAACAAAAATTGTTATGAGTATTACGGGGCATGGTACTCCAACACTGCAGTACGTGTGACGTCATGACATCACCGACTTGCAGAGAGATGATGATTTCATTGCCATAATAAGCAGAAAGAGAAATCATATAAAGCGAACGTAGCAGTGATACTGCTTGGGAACTGCTAATAACTGTCGAAGTAACGTAATTATATTCTGCAAGAGAGCAGTGTGTCGACCCACCAATAGACGGTTCAGAATCAGTATCGAGAGTCTCTGGAAATTCTCACCATAGATTTCTAGAGGTCAATGCAGGCTAATCAGTTTAGGTCACAACTTTATTAAAGACGCTCATGCATTAGGCGAGAGAATTGTTGTAGCTTTTTACGATAATAATAACAGAAATTACAGTAGCTATAACTAACCATATATAACTCAGTACGGTGTGCTTTAGAAACGACGTGTCGCGAGTCGACTGGAGGCTTGGGGACTCGTGTTGGGCATATTGTGTATGAATAATATGACAGACAGACAAAGATATTATGATTAACGTAATAGCGTCTTTGCTTTAGAAATGACATGTGGTGAGCCAACTGGTCGCTTGGGGACCCTTGTTGGGCATATTGGATAGTAATAAAGTCACTAACAGTATTAATAGTAACCTTAGATCTTCTGTAGGTTTCAAAGTCGTTTAAAGAGCGACAATTTCCTTTAAATTTACAGAAACACTAAACTGTGCGTTTCACAAAGTAAAACAGGAAAGTAATTAGCGATTTATGTGGGTATGATTCGCGAGCATTCGCTTTGGTCTTTTCGATACGATTTTTTTGTGTTCTGTTAACAATTCTTTTCTTCGAACCCTGCAGGATAATCGTGAGATGGAGGTGTTAGGGGAATATTGTGCTTCGGACTAGGTGCAGCTACATGTTAACATAATGGTGATTGCATTCGGTCATGGTATTATTTTGATAATGTACATGTTTCAGGTTACAACCACACACATACATACACACACAAACACACACACACACACACACACACACACAAACACACACATACACACACACACTCACACACACATAAACACAAACACAAACACACACACCACACACACATACAAACGGGCGCGCGCACTCACACACACAGACGCACAAAAAATGATGATGGTGACGATGGCAGCCCCAGGTAGTGCACTGCAGTCCACAGATGCTAGTAGGTTGTAACCTCCCGCTCACGTATCGACCTTAATGCCAGTGAAAAATTAAACCGCGTGCACCTAATGGAAATTTGGGAAAAGCAATCGTCACCAAAGTTAATTTGTCGGTAAAGAGGGAGGAAATGGTTACATCTAAATGAAAGGAAAAATGCAAATGAAATTGGTGGAAATTAATTTTGAGAAAAGGGTAAAATCAATGAAGAAAGTAAATGTGCTGTCGTTACGTTAACAATTAATTGGCGTTAATTAGGTATTTGAGATTTGGGGAAAATTACGGTCGCCAGTCCTATGGACAACTACTATAATAACTGAAAATGAAAGATTAATGCACATATAATTAGCACTAAAAGCGAGGGAACTGAAGGTTGACATGTGTTGTGTGAAAACTGAATGTTTGTCAGAAGTAATAAATTTCGCTACACTCTGACTTAATTTAGCAAAAGAATTAATAAAACTGGAAAATTGAAAGTTAATTTAGTGACTGAAATTAATAGTGAACTTTGTTTCTGAAGCACTACGAAATTCAATAAAATAAGGCTAGTCTTGGGCTACCTCAACAATCATTTCAAAAGCTACTTGAATCTACGCAATTTAGAAATAAGAGATTTAACTTTGAACTTGAATTAAATGATTCTGAACAATTAACAATAGTAAAATTTAGTACGTACCAAGCTGAGCTGCTGTCACAGTTAAGCTAAAATATGGTAACAAAACTCGCACTCTTAATTTCTGCTTGTGTAATATAAATATTGTAGCTAGCTATGAATACTTTAACTGAACTTTGAAATTAAAGCAGTGAAATGGAATGATATTACTTTAATGCTGGCGTATGAATTTCAACGACACTTGGGTTTCATTCCAGAAAAGGAAGGGACCCTGCTTGGTAATGCAATTGGGACAATGAGCAACAAAGGTTCCTGCTAAGTTGCTGTATTTTTGTGATGCAACAGTTTGAAAAGCTGAGGTCTGCCATACAGTTCTAAAACTTTACGTGATTTTAGTCTTCCTTGTTGGTTGATTGAAGGTTTGCAATCGTCGATCGGGGAGGTGGCGACAGTCACTCATTGTCGGCCGTCGCTGTTGCAGAAGCTGGATGTTGGCGCGCCTTCTCTCGACACGGTCACCAGGCGAAACGGGCTCTTGATGTGCGCCAGCTAATGCTTCCCGTCCGCGACACCGTGTCAGAAACTATCATAGCAAGTCGAGCGCAATTATATGCTGCCAAACCCCGAAAGAGCGGCAACTCGGGCGAGCGCCACACTACTCCCTACTCCAGCCAGATTATCTCCGCCGGCGCTCCATGGGGCAGAGTTTACACTACCAAAGATCCTAAAAACTTTTGTTCTCCACACGACCTAACGATGTAATCGTTCGATAGCATAGTTTTCCCTAGGCCAGACTCAGCGTAAAAATACAAATAATATTTCCAAAACAAACCAATTATACATCGACATAAATGCATACATATATATATGAATATATATATATATATATATATATATATATGTATATATATGGTACAACAATGACAATATATAAAGACACGGAAATGTCATACCTTCAGGTAACAAAATAAGGAAAAAAATTATAGTACAATAGATGGCAATAGGAGGATATGCGTTTCCGGCGTTACAAGGTGCAGCCGCCACATCAACAACTGTGTGTCATTGGCCAAGTAGGCGTACCACCAACAGAAAGGCTTATAAGTACTGGACACTGACAGGCAGTAGTAGTAGGTCAGGAGGTGTAAATATCACTCGAGGCTGCAGACTGTGGACAAAGGTGTCCCACCCCCCCCCCCCTCCCCCCCCCAGAGATGCCCAGGAGCCGTTTTATGACAGCTTGGAGGAGACCCCAGACGGAGGGCACCAGTTCAGGAACTGGCAGCGTCTGGCCTAGGAGCAGCTCACGCACCATAAATAGTGGAGGCTGTGGATAATTGTGACCGATTCTGGATGACCCACATTGGGTCGACGGCTGGTGTGGAGTAGTTCTCAACGTAGGTAGCAGTCGAAGACATATACTGCGAGACCAGAGCAGCCAGTATATGTACCCTATCGACTCGGTTCTGCTATGACAAGGCGCTACGTCCAGTGACGTAGAGGACACAGGACAGAGCAGCGCTGTGCTGCGCTGGTATCTTGCACCATGTTGTTTCAGCGTTAACTCGGCACTCACACTGGAATTTTCTACAGCTGATTGAATTAGATGTACTTAACACACATTTAAAGAGCTACAGTAATATACTGTAAAAACGAAAATAACGGAAATTTAAATCATTTTCTTTGTTTTCATTCGTCAGAGGATAACATAAATATCATTTACCAGATGTGTTTTAGTCAATTACACGGCATTGCAACACAAATCATCAATATTCATGGGTATGATAGGGACGACTATTCGAAGCTAAAGTGTCTAGTAAACATGGGCTCTAAGAAGAATACCTGAAGAGCTATGAGCTCTAGTTCATCATTGCGACCATGAACTCACTTTGTTGGTTCAGGTGCTCTGGTATGTAGAAGCATGATCTCCAAATCTTTGAACATGCTATTCTCACAAGTCAACGTTATTATGGCACTGTTCAGTACTCCTTCACCATGGGCATCATTACAGGGACGCATTCAGCCATTACTCCATTTTTACGGATGACAATGCGTGACCGCATTGAACACCACAAGTGGACCCAATGCAATCACCATTATGTTAGCATGTAACTGCACATGGTTGTGCTGTGTCAAAACGCACGGGTTACGTTCGCCATTACTAGTGCTGAGCATCCTATACGATAACTTAATAATAATACCTGGTGGTTACTGTAAATATACGTGTACGATGTATTAAGAAAAAGATATGTTGTAGATGAGCGGCGAACGTCGACGAAAAAACAGGTGGTGAGCGCCCGCGACTCGCCTTCGCTGGGTCCAGAGATGCTGCCTGAGCGACGCGCAGTAGCCGGCCGCTGTCGTAGGGAACCGACAGCAGCAACGAATAATTAATTAATTGTCAAACGTTAGCCTGGCGCTGCGGTTCCTATGGTATGACATAAAGAGTTAGTTAGTTCCCATGTAGACCTCTCACCGAGTAGGTCCGATAGTAGAGCGACCATTGCTTGGTGTAGTGAGGCACCGCAGCTGGCGGTTAAGGCTTGGGAGAGGGAAAGGTGTTTGGATTGGTAGTACCAGTACTTTAATTTGGGTACAGTTCGCGGAGGCAGCGTGGCTATTTAGTCTGTTGGGCCCCTGCTTATATACGTGGCTGTGACGGTTGTTTCCTCCCAACGCTGAATAACGCAATATACAGAGATTCTATGGGATTTTCCGAATAGTCGCTCGTGACACACAGGTTTTGGTGAATTTAGGTGCACGAGCTATCAACTGATTGTCATCTTGTGGACAGTTTCGGTCGTAAAGTTTGCTGTGGTAAATCCAGTGTGAGCCTGGTCACAGACAGAAGTAGATTTGTAGGTGCTGAGTGTTGTGGCGTAACAAGACAGCTACGCCACACTGAAGTAGCCGAAAGGCACGCGTAATCTCTAGTAGACTAGATAGAGGTCTGAAACAGGATATACTTATTAATGTTATAAAGAAAGTATGCGGCTCCTCGAATACTTAACTTTTATATCGTCCTTTGGTTTACAACGTTCTTGATGAGACATTTCATACGATAACTATCAAACTATGTAAGGCTAATGGCGCCTTGCTAGGTCGTAGCTATGGACTTAGCTGAAGGCTATTCTAACTGTCTCTCGGCAAATGAGAGAAAGGCTTCGTCAGTGTAGTCGCTAGCAAAGTCGTCGTACAACTGGGGCGAGTGCTATTCCGTATCTCGAGACCTGCCTTGTGGTGGCGCTCGGTCTGCGATCACACAGTGGCGACACGCGGGTCCGACATGTACTAAATGGACCGCGGCCGATTTAAGCTACCACCTAGCAAGTGTGGTGTCTGGCGGTGACACCACACTGAGTTTTTGGGAATCGGTGGAACCGATATCCTGGTTGTTGTTTAAATACCACTATTTTACAGCGGACTGAGAACTGGCTGGAATAAATACGAACTGTTTCACTATATTTTGATAGAGTGTACCTGTAGTTGAGTGGATAAGCGGCGATAAAATAAAGGAACCATTTTACAAGTTAAAGAAAAACCTGATTTGTCAAAGTGACGAGCGGCCGAATACAAGTAGGGAACTTAGCGGGTCGCGTATTGTCAACGGCTGAAGAGGTTCAGAGTTGTTTTAAATTGTCACTTAAGGTTCGATTTAAAGTAGCGGTGAGCCTTAGGGTTTTTGTTTAATTTTTTTATTACTGAATTTCCGTGTTGTGGGGTGTAGTCTTTGATGGCACTCACTCACTTACGCGAATGAATTTGTGTTGAAATACCTAGAGAAAATAAATTCAAATTTTCTTAGGTTAACATAAACCTTTCGTGTGTTTAATTAGTATTTTACGAGAAAAGAAAAGGGTGAATTGCAGAGATCTCAATACTGCGTTGCAGGACACAAGTATACGCTGGTATTTGTAAGTTTGCCTAGTCAAAAGTTCATTGATTGAGTGGAACCACGATAAATCTACAGAGGGTAGATATTCTAAAAAGTAAAAACGGTTTCATTGATAGAAAGCGTGTCTAAGTAAACGCAAGTAGAATTGAAGTTGTTGTAATTTTTTACGGAAAGGTCAACGATTACACCAAAGACAAAGATTAGTAAATATATAAAGTACGTGACGTCGTATTATTTACATAGCAACTCTGGGCTAAGTGGAAAGAGATTTAGTGGTAGCATAAACTATTCCAATTGTTATCGATATTGGTGGAAGCGTCTTAATAAAAACGGGTCATAACACGACGGCATATGGAATAGGAATTTTGTAAGTAATTAAAAATTTACGAGTCTTTTCCAGAGATAATGTACTGCGTTGTGAGAATTTCGTTGTGTGGGAGAACAATTGCAAGCTAGATGGGCATTTATCACTACATAATATAAACAGGTACAGTATTTAAAGAGATTTGATGCTAGTATTCGACCAGTAGCTTAGATAACGAGAGTTGTTATCTAAATCGGCCAATCTCGTAATTACTGCTTGATATTGATGATCATTGTCATTAGAATGTTTGGATGTGTCTATTCTTAGTGTAATCGTGTCACTGTTCGATCTCGATGTTGTGTAAAGTAAGGGTGCTGTCTTTCATTATTCGATATTCGAGCCAGCTGCATAGTCAGTGGTTGAAGTTGCCGCAGTAGTAATTATACTAAGGGTGACCTGTCTTCAGTTAGTTCCTTGTGAGTGCGATTACGGTACGAGCTAGACTTCAAGTAGTCGCCAGGCGCTCCACTACGACTGGAATAATCGAAAATCAGATAGCGATCCGCAGTCATAAGATCGACTGTCAAATTAAAAACTGTACCTAATTATAGCTGTAGTGGTCGATTGGATCGCCCAAGTATTTTGCGCGGCAGGAAGCCATACATTAACACCATAGCGATGTTGGTTCAGTACGATACATTGTCGTTGAAAGTTCGATCTCGGGTACCACCAGTCGGAGCGTTACATAGTCCGGCGCACAATATTCCCGCAACATCTCCATCTCACTATTTTCCTGCCGTGGCTCGAAAAAAATGGTTAACAATACAGAAAACAAATCGTATCGAAATGACCAAAGCGACTGCTCGCGAATTATACCCACATAAATTGCTAATTAATTTCCTGTTTTACTTTGCGAAATGAACAATTTAGTGTTTCTGTAAATTTAAAGGAAATTGTCTCTCTTTAAGCGACTTTGAAATCTACAGAAAATGTACGGTTACTATCAATACTGTTAGTCACGTTATTACTATCCAATATACCCAAGAAGGGTCCCCAAGTGACCAATTGGCTCACCACATTTCATTTCTGAAGCATCTGTGGACCGCAGTGCACTCCCTGGCACTGCCATCATCACAACTGTACATGATCTAGCTAAATTAAGTAGGATGATCTGGTTGAATTAATGATTCCTCGAAGATCGAGGAACCCAACGCCTCACCCCCCCCCCCCCCCTCGCCATCCTCAGATAACCATCCAATCATTATGGTGTGAATACCACAAGTCCCAGAAACGTTGGCGTGAGGCCAGCTGATTCAAGTCCCTCGATAGACAGAGGGCACCCTACGGGCAATGCTCATCAGTATGGGACCCTTACCAGGTTGGATTAATAGAAGAGATAGACATGATCCAGCGAAAAGCAGCGCGATTCGTCATGGGGACATTTAGTCAGCGCGAGAGCGTTACGGAGATGCTGAACAAGCTCCAGTGGCGGACACTTCAAGAAAGGCGTTACGCAATACGGAGAGGTTTATTATCGAAATTACGAGAGAGCACATTCCGGGAAGAGATGGGCAACATATTACTACCGCCCACATATATCTCGCGTAATGATCACAACGAAAAGATCCGAGAAATTAGAGCAAATACGGAGACTTACAAGCAGTCGTTCTTCCCACGCACAATTCGTGAATGGAACAGGGAAGGGGGGATCAGATAGTGGTACAATAAGTACCCTCCGCCACACACCGTAAGGTGGCTCGCGGAGTATAGATGTAGATGTAGATGTAGATACACTCAGTATGATGAAGGTTAGATTACGCAACGGCGTAGTTAATTGTACAGAAAACAGTCCACTCACCTTGCCGTAAAAACAGACAATGTTTATCGACTGAGGAAGTTGTAGTAAAGTCAGTCGTATTACACGTTTCTACAAAAAAAATGGCTCTGAGCACTATGGGACTTAACTGCTGTGGTCATCAGTCCCCCAGAACTTAGAACTACTTAAACTTAACTAACCTGAGGATATCACACACATCCATGCCCGAGGCAGGATTCGAACCTACGACCGTAGCGGTCGCGCGTTTCCAGACTGTAGCGCCTAGAACCACTCGGCCACTCCGGCCGGCACACGTTTCTACAAGTTACATTAAATGAGCAGTGGTGTTAGGTTACTGAGCTGTTAAATTAAAGGTAATATGTAAGTGAAAATTTAAATATATTATGATCTGTCTGATACAAAAATACCGCACAGTCCGTGATAATATGAAGTTACAATCTTGGCACACACACGCGCAAACACAGTCACCCATAGTAGCCGGTTTATGGCATTTAACTAAGCCTTCACTGGAAGATTACCAAATGGATGGTCGCTCAAATATTCCACAACACAATGCATTTGAACGTTCAATTCTTGGTCTCGACTTGCACAACATGTAATGCAGATTTTGATTCTTGAAAAGTTACAGTGTACCCACAAAATTGGGAATTTCATGTGCTAGTTTTTCACACGCTTTCACGTTCACTTTGCGGCACTCTACTGTCGAATTTAACTCATTATTCCATAAAATCGTAATATCTGTTCAGAGCTCCTAACACCAGCGATCGAATATGAAAAAAGGAGAGCGCTAAACTATTGTTAGACGTTCCAAGCAATTCTTTAGCTCACAAAATACCCGCGAACACACCGTTCTCTGACTAAGTGATATAAATATTAGACAATCCGATATCAGTATTAAAAAGGAAATCCAGCGTCTTTTACACGTGACCAGTCACCAGTTAAAAGTTTCAATTGGCGGTTTATTAAGTGGAGAAGTTTAGAAAATTACAAATATTAAAGTAACTCCTTTTTAAATAACTGAATTATTGTAAGATGTTTCTTCTATGAATACCATAAAATTTTACAAATTTCTCGTGAGAGTATGATTCATTCTGTCTGTACATTCACTTTTTTCGTGCTAGAGTTTATACAGTTAATACAGAGGTTAATATTCATTTATTACATTACTTCGCATTCACACTGTCAGATCAACATATTAATTAACCGATAGTTAATACCAGTCTTAATCTTCACAACAGACACAGTTCTGTTTCTAAAATATATTTTTTTGACTACTAAAAATCTTATGGTATGCAAGATGCTGACGCCTTTCGGCCACGGCCATAATTTCCTGCAGATTGCTACTGGGTCGGATCGTGCATCTGATTCGAGATATCCATGGCTCATCTCTGCTGGAAGCTGCTTGCTGCCGTCAGACTTATATAGGCGCTATACAAGGCGCTACGCCCCAGCCACGACGATGTCGTGTGTGGAGTGTTTATTCTGGAAAAATAGTTGTTCTGTTGTTATCCAGTACATACAGTAATGTGGATGCGATGGTTATAGAAGGGAAAGAAATACGCATGATCGGCCGTCGATTTCTGCCGTGAGAAAATACTGGCACTCGTCCAAAACAGTAATGGTCCCTTAATACCATAGCATACAATCTTCGATGCAAACGATTTCCCACACGAAACTTTATTAACTTTATGTCTTTCTGTACTTTGAACTTGGAGTTATGATATATCTTCGATAAGTTGTGAGATCCATTGGATAGGGAACAGAATTTCTCATACGAGCCAGTGACTTCTATACCGCACAGAAGGAAGATTTTTGGATGGTATACAGTCACACATAGTTGCTATCCATCACTGGACTATTCACTGCTGGAATACAGACTATCGATGTTCTTTCAGAATCTGATTTATATCACTGCTGACATTCCCTGCCTATCACCTACATGTGGCTGTCCAATGCCGTTGGCAGTGAAGACGGCAGTTTATACCGATGATGGTCATGACGAGCCTGTAACGGGCACACTACGTACACATTGAGATCTACTGCGTAACTGTTAGTTAAGTACTCACTGCAACGTTGATTCAATTACTGTCACATTCATGGCATGGTGATCCATTCCCCACTCTCAGCCCCCCCCCCCCCCCCCCACTCACAGGTGACTGTTTAATTTGTTTTAGGGCGCAAAAACAACTAAGGTCATTGACGATTGATGACATCTCTGTCGAGTGGTGACGTGTAGGGGTTTGTTCCCTACTCCACCTCCTTCCACCCTCTCGATGTTTCATGACCCGTAAGTGCGTTGTGTCTCCACCCTGTAAACTCAGCTCTTTGATTACATTTGTATTTTTGACATGTGAATATAATAATTACAATAAATTAAATGTTTCCGTGTATTTATCACTACTGAATTAATTTACCACCTTCTGGCATCCAACATGGGGGCCATGTCAATCCCTCAATAAATCTTTCACTGCATTAATTGAGATACTACAATCAGCAATGGGCTGCCGCCTGAGCATTGATAACGTTAGTTTTCGGAACAATTCAAAATTTTGTCTCTGTGTTCACAATGTAGTTTGCTGTTCAGCGTAGTTACGCAGATGAAAAACTTGAGGACCACGCAGTTGACATGTAGTGTAGTTAAATTTAGGATCAAGAAGCTAATGAATGTTAAGCTCCATCAACAAGATCTGGGTACTTAACCAAGAAATACTTAACTAACAAAGCTGCTGTACGCGTACAGCTGGAGTTGCACCCTTATCACAAATAGCAACGGAAAGCTCTGCTTTGCAATGATTCTGTTGCTCCCGACTATAGCCCGAGGTCCTGCGCTACGAACAGAGCGTTAACAAAGAATGAATCATAAAAACTTGATTTCAAAAAGTAGCGGTGGTTCTTAGGGATGTTTTCGTACTGCTCCCGTAAATCTGGCCTGGAGGGGGCAGATGGGGGAAGAGTGTGGAGGGCGAAACGGTGTTGACAGCTGAAGCACATCAGTAATGACGCTTTAAAGAAGAGGTGTTGGTTCAAATCTTAGTGTAAGTAAGGCAGAATCAAGTGGTAAAGCACAGAGAATACAGGACCTAACTCAGCTTCACTGAAATATATATCACACAAAGCTCAAAATGGCACACCAATTACCTTTCATTCATTTTCAAACACCCCTCCGCCGTGAAAAACAATCGACACGTTGTGCTTATATGCAATTCCTATACATGTGTACATTGATACAACGTTTTTGTGTTGGTTTCAGTATATTACCGCTAAGATCGATCTCAGATCGTTGAGTTACTGTCTCTAATAACTTATTTTTTCGTTTCACTACATTACTAGTTACTTGTAAGAAAGAATTACTTTTGCTCGTTATTTTTTTTTTTTTTTCAAATAAACTTGATTTCACCTGTAAAAGCCGAGTAACAGCTATACCTAACTAAAATATATAAAATTTAATTGCTAAATATTAACATCATTAACTAATATTAAGTAATATCGATGCTCCTAATATTTTCATTTACATATTTAGATGTTAAAAGGTTTATTTTGGTTACATGCTTCTTAAGGCATCAATATGTTTGCATTGTAATTGGGTATCAGCTAATCCACGGATTCGTTTCACAGAACAATAAAGCAGTTTTGTTTGCTTAACGCTTTTAATTTATTTGGGGTTCGTGTCTCTGCGTTGAAACAGAGTAGATTACTTCCAGTCACGTTTTGCTAGTAACATATTTCCACAAGCCTTCATTCGTTATAGTGTGCAATATATCTCGCCTCACTGCCACGTGCTGTTAACTCTATGTGATAGGACAGGTAACTGTGTTAAAGTAGCTTATTGCAGCTATAACATTAATTCGCAACACGAATTACTTCCTACAAAGTCAGAGGACAACCTCCGACATAGGAGAATAACAGATGATGATGGAATACAAACAAAGAAACGCTTTATCAGACACACTGCACCATACGAACTCATTATTCAGAAGAGAACATTTTCATTGCTGTTAAGAAAGCAGTCGTCGGCTGGCAGAAACATCAGAGAAATTGCTTACGTGTTCACTAAAGCTCTAAAACCGTACAAAAACCCAACTTCGTGCTGTTCCTGAATAATTACGATGCGTAGCGGATGTTCAGGATCCATTAGCCACGCTGAAATCGAGTTAACAGAAAATGTTACGACGTAAATACCAGTAGAGTACCTGTGGATTTCATTAATCACTTTTACACAAAACGTTGTTTAACAATCCGTATGCTGAAAACTCGTTAGGATACATTGAGTTTCCATGTATGCTTGCATAACCCAAACAGCCGCAACCACATTATCCGTGTTGTACCACGACTAACTGTCTGCAGTTAACTTTTCACACAATTTACAGGAGAAGCATTTAATTTTATCTTCGTTTGAATTCATGACAGTTATTTAATTTAAAACATACCATGCATTGCCTTAGACTCAATAAAGTATGTGGAATCCTTAATGCTCCACATTCTGTTTAGTACGGTCTTAACGTAGTTTTGCGTTCTGAACTGTGAAATAAATGCAATTAGCATACCTTATTTCTCTCTTGAATAATCTAATACAATATGCCTCAACTGCAAATAAGTGTTAATGTGTGCACACTATGTCATGTATGGCGCTGGTGATACATTTCAGAGTACACATATTAGCATTTGTGGTTCATGTGGGATAACAAGGGGGCATTTGATTTTGTTTCCAACGTATTCGGCTAACCCAATAATATCTATAGAACATAAAAATTAGCTGCATGAAATGCTTAGAACAGCATCTCGACATCAGTCTACTTTCTTTTGTTTATTGGCTTTCTCTCTATACAAAGTTTTCCTCCAAAATAACAGATACCCGGAAATTATTACATCTTTTACGTAAGATCTTAATTTATCTCCTTAGGATGTCCCTCCAGGTGTTTCGATCTTGTACATCTTCTTCCTCTGCGCCATCGTACATTTTGGAGCCATGTGGTCATAGGGCGTCCTCCTCTCTTCTTTCCCTTCGGTTCCCATTCCAGGATAGTTTTCAGAATTCTGGATTCATCCATTGTTATTACCTGCCCGTACCATTGTTACTTCCATCTGTCCATCATGTGATCTATTCTTTTTCTTACTTCCAATCTCTTTATTATTTCGTCGTTCCTTACTTTCTATTGTCTAGAAATTCTTGCTGATCTCCTCCAGAAGTCCATTTCTACTGGCTGCAGATTTTTAGGTGTTTCAGATTTGTAGTCCAAGTCTCCACTAAAAAGCATAGTTATGCACGGATTGGAAATCAGTCTACTTTTGCCAGAACATAATATCTTAAATCTCATTTCGAAAATGAGAGAAGTGGTTAGTAGGGAATATATAAACATGAAGGTGACACATTTCAGACTCGTCCCGAACGCATATTTTGTGTGACTAGCTGCTGTACGGATGCCCCATAAAAACATTGATTTTTAGAAAATATTTAGTCTAATGACTGTTAGTTTTTAGAACCATCTCAATCTCCCTTTATGAAAATGAGTAGGCCATGAATTACGAATGTATACATTTACTTCACAACAACGTCCGTAAACAATTAACAGCTACATTATCGGCAAAAACGGTCGTAACAGTGACCCTGTAGTGGAGACGGGTTTGTTCATTTACGCATGTTAGTTAGTACATGAGGTACGAAATGCGTCTGCCAAATGTGTCTCCAGACAGGAATAGCACTCCTTTACTGTCACGAACATCGCAAGTTCAGCCCACAAAGAGCCATCTGCACCATAAAATTGTCTGAAATCGAAACTGGTGCCCAAAACCTAAGGTTGAAAGTAACTTCCGCTTGCTGTGTCACTCCCAAGTAACATATACAGTGAAACTTGGGCCGTACGCAGGTAGAACTGTTACAGTATAGTATGGAAAGTAACTGACAGAAATATGCAAGGACACCATTAGAAATGACAGTTTTAATCAAAAACAATAATCACACTGATGTCAGAGCAATTTTCGATGGCTGGCCGGAGTGGCCGAGCGGTTCTAGGCGCTACAGTCTCGAACCGGACGACCGCTACGGTCGCAGGTTCGAATCCTCCCTCGGGCATGGATGTGTGTGATGTCATTAGGTTAGTTAGGTTTAAGTAGTTCTAAGTTCTAGGGGACTGATGGCCTCAGATGTTAAGTCCCACAGTGCTCAAAGCCATTTGAACCAATTTTCGATGGTCCCCTGACATGTAGTTAGTTGACGCAACGTAGCTAAACAATTCATTGCAAAAGTAAGGAGTGGAATGATAAGAGATGCATCCACTCATCATCTCATCCATATTGTATTTAGATATTTACATCGTTATAAACATGTAATAGCTTTGCCACTACTGAACAAGTGGCGCTCATTTTACTCCATATAATTTAAACAAGTTGTTCAGAGCAATGCACGTGAAATGTTTAATAAGGAGCTTCTGTGCAAGGACAGTACTGATAACAAATATAAATATTTAGAAAATCTTAAACTTTAATTTTCGGGAGTTATTAACAACCATAATTGTTGCTAAATTACTCGTCATGGAGAAACTGATTTTAATTAACCGAGACGATTACAGAAAATCATACAACTAGCTACACCAGTACTTCAAATGTAGCATTCAGAAACGTCCATTCTTATGCAGTGATTCACATTCGCAAAGAAACAAGGGTTTCTGAGAAATCGGAGAAACAACGATGACCTGTTACCGACGCAGGCGGGGTGACGTAGCTGCGGTTCGAGCCTCATTCACATATTTCGTGTCGTCCCTTTGCGTACATAGTCTTGTTTTCTGTATTCGTATGTACATCCAAAACAAACCAATGAGCATTTCCAGTACAGTCAGGACAGCAATCGGTGTGTTTGCTCCGCCTGCTTCAATAATCAGAATGCGAAAATATCGACAGTGATTACCGGGCGACTCGTTTCAAACAAGTACACAAGACACCATTCACAACTACATTTTGGATAATTCGTTAAATAATTGCGCTCAGTCGTAATCCCACTGTTTTTTTATTGTTCTTGAATATCCAGATTTCATCAACAAATAGTCATCTTCAGTAAATTTGAGTGAGTTGTAATCCAACAAACTGCCAGCGGTACATATCACCATATGACTCTGCTGGTTTAGAGTTACCATCTGCCTGTACACCAGTAACGTCAGTTTATCAGATTACAACTCACTGAGAATTGTTCAAATGGCTCTGAGCACTATGGGACTTAACTTCTGAGGCCATCAGTCCCCTAGAACGTAGAACTACTTAAACCTAACTAACCGAAGAACATCACACACAACCATGCTCGAGGCAGGATTCGAACCTGCGACCGTGGCGGTCGCGCAGCTTCAGACTGTAGCTCCTAGAACAGCTCGGCCACTCCGCCGGCACTGAGAATTGTAGAAGATGGCTATTTCTAGCAGAAATATGCATATGCATGTCTAATAATTGGATTGCAAATCATTTCTGTGTTCCTATCCTTCCTTGTATTGATTTGGTCATTTTGATTTTATAAACAGAATGAATGCTTATACAAAATTTTCAGCGGAATGGGACATATCGACTTACGGCACAACCAAGGGACGTCTGACTAATAACGAGAAAGATTAAATGTACTTCTTTCAACTTAACTACTTACAAAACCAATAATAGTATGTAGCTACCAAGATCCATGTTCTCATAATATTTTACGTGAAGCAAATTCTGAAACTCATACAAAGAGAAATATTTCAGTCTTTACAAATACTTATCATTTTGTGGATTACGTATTTCTGAAATAAAGCTGCTAATGACTTGTGATGCCATTTGTTTAATAATGTACCAATTTTTTTTAATGATAGTGTATTTAAAACAATTTTTTCTGATTTTCAACAGTAACTTTCTATTCTCGTGCTTTGTTATTGGACATAAGTGTTAAACCATTTCATTTTTACCTATTGTTGTTTTAGCAGTTACCTTCTGTCCGAAGACTTGTTTGATGCATCTCTTCATGATAGTTCATTTGCAAGCCTCTTCATCTCTGCATATATACTGGAAACGAGGCCCACTGTCACATGCTACGTCTCTCTCCACAACTTTTACCACTCTCATTTACCTCTAGTACCAAATTCACTGATCTTTGATGGTTCAGGATTCTTGATCATTTCTTTTAGTCAAGATACGCTGTTAATACTTTTCTCCCAGTTTCTATTCAGTATCCCTTTATTAGAAGTCCGATCTACCAATCTAACCTTCAGCATTCTTTCACCCGTCGGAAGTTCGAGTCCTCCCTCGGGCATGGGTGTGTGTGTGTTGTACTTAGTGTAAGTTAGTTTAAGTTAGATTAAGTAGCGTGTAAGCTTAGGGACAGATGACCTCAGCAGTTTGGTCCCATAAGATCTTACCACGAAATTTTCAGCATTCCTCTGTAGCACCCCTTTTCAATATATTCTTTTCCGAACTGTGTATCATCAACGTTTTGCTTCCGTACAAGGCTAGACTACAGACAAATACCATCAAGGTGACGCTATACTGGAATGAAATGTGTGGCGAGGGCCTCTCGGTGAGTACATCTCATCACCTGGTGCAAGTCTTTTGAGGTGACGCCACTTCGGCGACTTGTGCGTCGATGAGGAGGAAATGGGGATGATGAAGACGACACAAACACCCACACCCTGAGCGGAGAAAATCTCCAACCCAGCCGGGAACTGAACCCGGGCGCTCCAGCATGGCAAGCCGGCGCGCTGTCCACCTAGCTGCGGTGGCGGACTTTTATCAACTGATCTTCAGAGTCCTTTGCCATATCTATCAGAAATAAAATGTCACCATCTTCCTGAACTTTGAGTCCCTTTCCAAACTTCTCTTTGGTTTCCTTATTCTTGCTCAATATACAGATTGAATCACATGGGGGATAATAAGAGTTAATGGATTCTAGTTCATTTATCTATATGAACAGCTTTCAGGCTGGTCATGTGTGATGTATTTTGATTTTTGAATGTTTCCGCGTCAGATGAAGCTTTCTACTTCTCTTTGTGTGAGGGGAAATGCTCACATGCCCCACGCATACATCGAGCTGTACGCATCCCCTGATTGATGGAGAACGACTATCAGCACTAGGTCAGCGTAGTCTCAGTGACATTTTGGCTAAGTAGAGGCTGTGGAGCCCTATAGCTGTAAAACCTGGAAATGCTTCAGTAACCACATAAGTGACGTTGTGAGTCACTAGATACGAGGATCTTGAACTAAGTACTCACATCTCAAGGATGACACAAGTTTCTATAAAAAAAAATAAGCATACAGAACTTCAACATGGTACCACGTGAAATGAGGATGGGTGGCTGTTGGGGTGAAACAAACGTTAGCGGGGAACTTCTGGGATGCCTACCACTCCTCATTTCTATCAAATATGGCTGAGTAAAATTTGTGTTTCATTAGCCGCTTTACTGAGAAGAGTAAAGCTGGTGCATTTCATGCGGCAGTTCTTATTAGCAGGAGTGTCATGCCAATAGAAAAAAGCCCTATTGATCACACAACTCAGTCAGCTGCGACGACAGGTTAGCAGAGATCCCAGAACGTATGGGATAAAACACTTTCCATTAGCAAAACAGGATTAGTTACCTGTTTTCGAAAACTACAACACACTTTAAAAACGAAGCTATATAAATTAAAAATAACTTCACATGGGTCAGATGTGTTCATAATCAACTACAGATTAATTTGCTTGGAAAACGCCGAACTGGTGACCGAAAATCTCGCATCACCCTTAATTCTCCCAACGTTGATTAGCTGAACAACTATTTTTAGATGTCAGCAAAAGGAATGGTAACGTGTATGATGACGCATGCGTCCAATTGCTGAAAACAGAACACGTGGTGCTACTATCATTACCAAAGATAATATCGAAAAATAAAAGGTTTCACTACAGCAGGCCTCCAAAGAACACAAAACGCCTCCTGAGTTCTCTTTATTGTAACAGAGTGGTCTGCTCCCCCTCGAAACTGGGGAAGTAGTTTCTGCAACTCCTTCCGAAAGAGTATCGTTTTTGTCACAATATGCACTTGGACACAGCGGCATTCGTAGAGTTAATGGGGGTGATCCGTCGGTACCAGAGGATTACCCAGGAACAGTAACGACGCTGATTTGCAACTGGACTACAAGGGACGGCTTACCAGGAACAACGGATTAAGAAAACAGTGGCAACGCAACGAACGCCTGTATTAAGTGAATGGGGAAGGTTCTTGAAAAACTTCATTGCAGGGAGAATCGAAAGGGACCACCGAGAAGGATGGAGAAGAGACAGTCAGAGAGAGAAAGAGAGAGAGAGAGAGAGAGAGAGAGAGAGACAGATTGCAAATATTATACAACCACACTCAAAAGTAACGGAGAGATAACACACTCTCCACCCGCGAAGCGTATACTTCAGTGGAGAAAAAATGGTTCAAATGGCTCTGAGCACTATGGGACTTAACATCTGTGGTCATCAGTCCCCTAGAACTTAGAACTACTTAAACCTAACTAACCTAAGGACATCACACACATCCAGGCCCGAGGCAGGATTCGAACCTGCGACCATAGCAGTCGCGCGGTTCCGGACTGAGCGCCTTAACCGCTAGACCACCGCGGCCGGCTTCAGTGGAGAAAATGAGAGGTAACTGAACAGAGAAAAGTATACAGTTCACACAAATCCAACAATGAACTAATTTTGTTGTTGTCGTCACTTTGTAACCGGCTGGTTCAAATGGCTCTGAGCACTATGGGACTTAACATCTATGGTCATCAGTCCCCTAGAACTTAGAACTACTTAAACCTAACTAACCTAAGGACATCACACAACACCCAGTCATCACGAGAAGCACTTTGTAATTGCCATGTAGTCTGTTTCACTACAAATGAAATGAAACAAAGGTGGCGCAAAACGACTGAAATTCTAAAATGCATATGGGGACGAAATGTAATGCCTAACTATAGTGTAATATAGATTTTAAAACAAAACATAAAGTATGGAGGGAAAATTTACAGAAGTGGGTAAAAGGCATCTGGATTTTCTCTCTTATTATTCACGTTTATTTTGAAGATGCATTGACTGAACTTCTGGCATTATGGAATAATCGGGCAATATGTAATACCGTGATTTCTCGTCTGTCGAGCGATGCTCTCAAGCGGAATACGCAATTACTACTTCGTAACGTTCCCGTGATGCTTTGTAACTGAGCCGGTGGGTTTCTGGCGCCAGGCGATATCGATTCTTACTTCCATCTTTGATCGTTGTCCCTGTGCCTTGTTCTCTTTGCGTCTTTGAGGCAAAGTCGAGCAGAGGGGGTCCGCATATGAGCCGAGTCACTCTGTGATGTGCGTTCTTTCGACGCTGTCGTTGTGGGAAGCTGGCGACACCATGTCACGTGGCACGGCCGTACGCCGTGAGAACCAGTTGAGTTGGAGCAACGAAGAAGCATGGGCCGCTGCCGGAAAGTATTAAAGTTGTATTGACACGGCTGCCCAGTGGCTTCCAGGATTTGCTAATATTTCGAGAGCTATGTGGATGGATGGAGTGTGGATTTCACATGAAGAAGAAAACATTAATCCAGTAATCGCCAAGCTTTTGTGGTGGGTTCCTCCTTATATATACAGGGTGAGTTACCTAACGTTACCGCTGGATATATTTCGTAAACCACATCAAATACTGACGAACCGACTCCACAGACTGAATGTGAGGAGAGGGGCTAGTTTAATTGTTTAATACAAACCATACAAAAATGCACGGAAGTATGTTTTTTAACACAAACCTACGTTTTTTTAAATGGAACCCCGTTTGACAGGGACGCTAGTCTTTCTAGTCGCTGCGTACTTCTCAGCAAGCTCCCGCCCCATCTGCAGGATGAAATCCCTGCGTTTCAATTTTTTATCATTTAGAGAATTGACCAATACACACGCATTTATCCCAGCCAAATCCAGCAAGTTGTAAAATGTGTGAACAGGCCAACGTCTCGATGGTGCTTTGACAGTGTATTTGCGAGCCGTTTGGGCGACCACGTCCACTCCATATTTAGAGCAGTTATAAAACGTAACTGTATCTGGCTTCTGTTTTATACCATCCTCAATCGTCACATAAGGATGCATAGTGCTCAGAATCAGGACATTCTTGTTGCTCTTACCCTGATAAACAGTCAGTGTGGTATCATCTTTTTTCAACAATACTGTGCTGTATAACTGTCCTCCTACCTTCTTGATACAGGCTGGTATTTCCCTGCGAGATCGATGTATTGTGCCCACAAGACTCGTAGAATTAGCTTTCAGTGTCTCAGAGAGCGCTAAGGAGGTGAAAAAATTGTCGCATGTGACATTTATTCCTTTGTTGCGGTAAGGTTACATCAATTTTTTTACAACAATGTCACCAAGACGTTCATCGCTCTACGCAACACATACATAAACAAAAATTATTATAAAACAAACACATGAACAAGCATACCTTTCTCATCAGCATTCAGTAGAACCTTCTCAGGAGTAACATCGTCTTCTGATGAAGAATCCGGAACTATTGGCGATGGAATTTCTTCCTCAAATAAAGACTCCAGCGGTTCGTCCTCAGATTCATTATCTAAAATCTCATTTAGAGCATTTATAATGTCCTCTTCTGTGTGTAGAAATTTGGCCATAACATATTCGTAAGTTACAAGCACTATCTACACAGACAGAATGCCCTACTAAACCCGTTTTCGTTGTACAAAACTCTGGGTGCGCAATATCTGCATACAAGGTCAGACTTGTTTGAACCTCTCTCCCTCTCGTCCCCTGCTGAAAACTGGAACGTCAGCCGGAAGTGAAGTAAAAACGAGTTTTCCGATTGTTGACCAAATGACAAGCACGACTCACGACCCAAATGACTATGCAGAAATACAGCTAGTTCTGTTACCGATGTTAAGTCAAAGACGGTTTGTTGCGAAATATGGAGTACTTGATATTTCTTGACTGTGCAGGCTCTGAGAATGGCTTGTGCAAGAAGAGGAATGTAAAGCACATACATACGTGCACTCCATCAACAAATAATGGTTCAAGAACTTTATTTTGAAGTTGATAGAATTTAAAAAAATTAACGGATTCGTTATCAAATCAAATCAGTTTTTTCCTCTGGTACTGAAAAGTGATTCCCTTAAGAAACTTCCTGGCAGATTAAAATTGTGTGCCGGACGGGACTCGCACCGGGCACTTTGCCTATCGCGTGCAAGTACTGTATCAACGCTGCTACCCGAGCATAATTCACGACCCTCGTCCCGGCTATACTTCCACCAATACGTCACCTTTCTCTTCCAAACTGGCCGAAGTAAAGCTGTGAGGAGCGGTTGGAAGTCATACTTGAGTAGCTGAGTTAATAGTCGGCCTTTGGCGGTGGAGCGGTGCGGTACGTTCTGGCCGCTCCGTGTCGCGTTGTCGGGTGTGCTGTTGTTTACCGCGTCACCGCGCTCGTGTTGGGATAGTCATGTTCCTGACAGCCGATGACTCTTTCGTATCGGAAATCCACGATATAACTGCATTTTGACACTACGTACTTTAGACCCAAGACCCACGAAGTAGAGAGATTTTTACGCGACGTGCTATACATGTTGACCCGAAAGAGCTGCTAGGTATCGACTTCCAGAATGAAATTTTCACTCTGCAGCGGAGAGTGCTCTGATAAGAAACTTCCTCGCAGATTAAAACTGTGTGCCGGACCGAGACTCGAACTCGGGACCTTTGCCTCTCGTGGGCAAGTGCTCTACCAACTGAGCTACCCAAGCACGACGGACCGAGACTCGAACTCGGGACCTTTGCCTCTCGTGGGCAAGTGCTCTACCAACTGAGCTACCCAAGCACGACTCACGACCCGTCCTCACAGTTTTAATTCCGCCAGTACCTCGTCTCCTACCTTTCAAACTTCACAGAGCAGCAGAGCTTCTGGTTTCAGGTATCCACTTATCTATCGTCTCCAACGTTGTCTACCTTTTCTCTGACGATGCGATCTGTGAAAAACTTATCAGACGCTCGTTGGAAGGTTACAGGTTCTGCCACTCTGACAGAAACGTGGGTGTGGTAACGCTCGAACGTGCTGGACTGGGAATACAAAATGTGCGCGTGTTTGAGCTACCATTTGAAGTTCCAGCGTATTTGATCACTCTTGCTCTTCGGTGCTATGGCACAGTCCTCGGCCATACGGCCGAAAAATGGAAGATCTTCAAAATTTACCCTGTCCTTAACGAGGTGCGACAGGTGCGTATTGAATTGCACCACCATATACCTTCGTATCTCATAATCACTGGTTGTTGGGCGACAATTATTTACGACGCTCAGACGAGGACCTGCTCCTGATGTGGACAGGTAGGACATGTGCGTACCGAATGCCTACAACGCCGCCTCGTGCAGGCTCCGTCAGCTCATCAGATTCGACGATCGATAGCGACCTCTACGCCGATTACGTATGTTGCAGCGGCGAGATGGGAGACGCCAGCTGTTTATGACATTTCTACTTATGATATTTCTGTTTCTATATTGGTGCAAGACTTGGAGTCCCCTGCAGCAGTTCCTGAGGAGCCCCCTGCGTCTTCCAGCTCCGATGCCTCTGTTGCCCGCGTCCACCCCCTGTCCTGCGCCGGACACGGAGGCGAGACAGCGTAAAAAGAAATCACCGAAGCGCCATAAGAAAGGGCTCATAACGACCGACGCAGTAGAAAGGCCCGAGGAAGCAACGATGGATGATGAGGTGCGTCAGCCGATAAACCGACCCGACACGGCCGATACTAATGTATCAAACGGTTCGCTGTCTTTTCCCGCTACCGGTCGGTCCGCGCACTGTATGCATGCACATCACCGAAACCCCGCCACCGATGATGCACTCACGACTACAGCTGCCTTTCGAGATCAGTGGTATCGACCTCCCTGGGAGACTGGGCGCAGGAGATGGAGATGCAGGATGCATTTCAGGACCATGACGATGCACCGATGCCGTTGGCAACGTCTACGTCGACGGTGACAGATGCCTAGGCCGGCACGACCCACACCCGTCGATTCCTATCTCTGCGCCCTGCAGACGCTCCACTACAACCCACCTGTAATACCAAGGAACAGGCATACCGCCTCGCCACGATCAATGTCTCAAAACCCGTATGTTGGAAGATACTTTACGAGTTGCAGATCAGGATATTGTTTTTCTTCAAGAAGTCCGATCAGGACTCTGTATCGATACCTACGGATGCGACGCATACGCTTTGCCTTCAGATGTTGGTGGACGAGCTACGGCTAGTCTGTTGAGGGAAGGGGTTGTGGTAGCTGATATACCCTATTTACCGTCGGCCCGGGGGTCGCAGTCACGGTTTGTACAGTTCATCTCTTGAACCTGTATGTTCCTTCCGGCACCGACAGAAGGAGAGAACGCCGCACCTTTTTTTGCCAAATACATGACACTGCTCTTCCTGGGCAATGCCGTACACTTGTTAGTAGGCGGAGGTTTAAATTGTGTGCTCAGACCATCCGACCAGACGTCGCACTGGATTACCTACCGAGCTCTTCAGACGCTTGTAACAGACTTGGATTTGTCGGACACATGGGTCATACAACACGGAGACCGAAAGGCATACTGCTTTACTAGCCATTCCGCGAGCCGTTTGGATCTAATTTACGGCACACGCGGCTTGCGATCGGCAGTCGTCGATGCTGAGATGTGGCCGGCAGCGTTCACGGACCACCTACTGTATGTGTGTACTCTCACCCTCCTATGCCAACGCGTCCGACAAGTAGAGGTCCGTGGTGCCTCAGCATTGCCCTTCTTGATGAGGTAAATTGCAGACGCGAAGTTGAGTCCACATGGAGCACATGCCAACGACAATTACGCGCCTACGGTTCCGTACTTCAATGGTGGTTACTGTGTGTCAAGACCGCCTTGTGCCGAGTATTAGCCAGCTATGGAGAAGATAAAGCGCGCTCGTATACTGCAACCACTGATTTCTACTACACTGTGCTCCACCAATTGGCTGTGCAACCGCTGTCGCCGGAACGACAATCGGCAGAACACTCTGTAAAGGCACAATTGCTATGTATTACCGCCGTACGTCTCGCGGGTGTGCGGGTACGAGCGACGACAAGTGATAATATTAGAGGAGAACGACCTTCCCTCCATCATATCATTCAAGACAGGAGAAGACACACGAGGCAGCTCATTACGGATGTTGAGACGGTGGATGGACGATGGGCTGAAACGCAAATGGACATCGTCCGTGCGTTCACACAGTCATATACACTTCTCTACGAGCGAGAGTACAACATGGATGTCTCTCGGAACCAGCAAGATGATGCTATGCTCTTGTCGGAGGTGACGTTGGAAAAACTTCGAGAGGCCATGTTGCGCGGTGCTCCCAACAAAACGCCAGGCCCTGACGGACTCCCTCTTGAATCTTACAAAAGATTTTTTGATCTTATGGGCCCAGTGTGGGACAGGATGTACAGAGAACACCTGAACCCCCATTTTGAAGTATCAAATGAATTCACTGAGGGCCACTTGATTCCGGTGCCAAAACTCGGAGGTTGCTGTCACCCTTTTGATTTTCGACCACTGACAATGCTAAACACTGAGTGCAAACTTTGACACGCATCCTCCGTGAGAGGCTCAGATCTACAGTAATGGCGGCCATTCACACTGACCAAACCTGCCTCGGCGGCAACATCAATTTGTGTACGTCTTTGAGCACCTACAGGGATGTGGTGGCGCCAATGTAAACATGCCGCCTCCACGGCGCTCTTGTTGCGCTGGGCTTTCACCACGCTTTCGAATGTGTCGATATGGTTTTCTGCGTGCAGTTATTGAACACATCGTTATCCCAAGCATGACGACATCTGTTGTGCTTCGTTTGATCCATGGGGCGGTCACGAGCAATATAGTAAACGGCTATGAGCCGTGCGTGGCACATGTTCCCGCCACCATGTATTTTACACCCTGTTTTTAACGTACTTCCACCTCACTACGTTAATTTAAATTACTGGTGTCACTGAGTTGCTGCTTTTCCTGACCCTGAGCGGCGATAGCAGCGCGTATCAATATATCCCCTCACGTAGTATTTTTGCTGGACTGCTATTACTTCCCGGTTGTTGTCTGTCGTAAGCAAGTTCTGGTCGCTAGATCAGGCTGCCAGTAAGTAGAACGCGTCTAGAGCACAGTCCGGACCCGCCAGTCGGGGAGTTGCAATGCGGCACTAGTGCAGTCGGGTTGGAGCAGTGAGGTCTTCGTCGACATGGCTCGCCCGACCATTGCCGCCACGCATCACTTGAGCCGGGCCACGGTCTTGGTGGGTCGTCGGTCGGTCGTCCCGCCGAACGACGCGCTCTGGCTCGCCGATCGATTCTGAGTCGGCTGTGTGTGTGTGTGCATAGACTCCCGATGTGTCTTCGTGCGTGCTTAGTTACTGTTGCGTATCGTTCAGGTCTTCGTGCAGTGTTTGTCAGGTTGTGTGTGTAGTTGCGTTATTTCCACTGACGACTATTTTAGATGTTGTCGGCATTCTGAGAGGAGTCGGGCGGTTGGTGCGGAGCAGGGAGGATATCTCCGTGCGGTATGGTTGGCTCCACTGGCGGTCCCTGCACAGTGTCGGAGCGTGTGTAGAGCTGTCCGATCGCTACGAGCTTCGTGGTTCACCGACCCAGGACGTCAAAGTTGAGTGGTGTTTTAAGTACCCAAGCCACGTCCACTCATGTTGTGTGGTTTCTTTCGGTGGTTCGCTGTTGGGGAGGTTTTCCTATGAGCAACACCGAGTGTTTGTATTGCTAAAATTTAGCCGCAATGCGGTGGAATTAACTATATTGTCTGACTAAAATTCAAGTGCACAAGAGGAATTTTCTGGCTTGTGGCCGAAGTGTTCCGGTTATTTGCCCTGGCCACTAACGTAATTTCAAGCAGTGTCCTTTCCTCATCTGTTATCGCTGTCCATCACAGTCTGCAGTTTTGACAGCTTAATTCATATACATATTTGATTGTGGATAATTACGTCCGTAACATTTTGTGTTTGAGTTCTCATATACCGACTGGTGGTAAGCAAGTCGTTTGTCGGTCGGTCCTGGCTGTCCCTTTGTTGGGTTCCGACGGATCAACTGTAGTTGGGCTCACCACCTGTCTCACCTAAGTGAACGAGGGCAGACCGACCCCCCGGAGGCTTATGAGTGCTGTTGTCTTTACTGGTGTTTGTTTATAATTTATCATAGCCAACGATTAAAAATTTCTTAGTTTTACTGTGTTTTATGTAAGTTTGAATTCCGGCGAGAGAATATTTGCTGAAAAGCTATTGCCGTTCTGTTGTCTTTTCTTTTATTCCGGTTTCAGCTACTTAAAACTTAACTCTTATGGTTATATTTTTTTTTAATTTTGGAAAATTAATTGTTGACCTTCAGCCTTGGAACCTTCTTCTTAAAATTATCTTTCAAGCTTAAACATTGCGGCCTTCTGCCTTTGAAAGGTTACGGTAATTTATTTTAAAATCTCATTTCATATTGTTTACGTTTGTCTATCCACCCTTGCCTTGAGGGTTTGAGCCTAACTGTGATATATATTACTTGCAATTGTAACTGCGTGTTATTAGTCACTTAAAATTTACGTTGCTGATTTTTAAGATTTCTTGTTTGGAGGCCTTCAGCCGTGAAAGATTTTGAGTTTGAAACTCGTAGTTGTAAAAGTTCGGCAATGCGCCGATCGGTTGTAAATGTGGTATTAAATTATAATAAACTACAATTTTGAAATGAAACTGACCCCAACCTTATTTGGCCCTTTCCACAATCCTAACCACTTGTTCTGCCCAGCGGGTTAGCGGGCGTTTCAGGCTATTTGTCCGCCCCGTCCGTATCAATAGGTTTGTCAGATAGGGTTGTCCTCTTTCTGCCATGTTATTCGCCATTTCCTTCGAACCAGCACGGACTCGGAGACGCTTGGAATGTCTTAGGCTTCGCTCTGTGACCTTTAGATGTGGCGCATACGCAGATGATGCGATGTTCTTAGCACCGACTGGTGACGAAATACGAACTGTGCTTTCCTGGCTACAACAGTATGGGGCGGTGGCAGGCAATGTGATCAACCTCCGGAAATCACGTACATGGAGGTGGGACGAGGCATGACTGCAGAACTAGATATACCTCTGACGAAAGTGCCAATGCTTAAATGTTTATGGATATCGCTCCATCGACAAATACAACGTACGGCGCCCTTTACGTATCGTAAGGACTTACGACAACTCTGCATAGAGGCTCGCCTCAACAAATTTAGATCGCTGGGCCCTTTGTAACGCGTAAGTACGTCAGTGTGTATATGGCTTCTCAACTTAACCATTACGCCCAGGTATTACCGATGACAGGCACGATAGCTTCCAGGATACAGGCAGTGTTCGGACACGTGGTGAACGCTGGTGCAGTTTTCAAGATTCGTTTTGTTGCTCATACTTTACCCTTCCACAAAGGAGGTGTTGGACTCACTGACGTCAAGCACAGAGCGTTGGCGCTGCACCTTCGCTCAATGCATCGACTCTGGCTTTCACCTAACTGACAACCCTTGTGCCCCCGTTGTACGATGGTTGATACGGATGAACGCAGATTGGGCTATGGCCCCACACGCGAGTGCTGGAAACTGAGGGATCAGTACCATCTTTGTCTTAATTTGTTCGGTGTAAATCTCTCCGTCAGATACTGTTTCTTTGAATATGTCACATCTGGTCTACACTTACATTGTTAATTTGGAAGGAGTGGAGATTGTCTCTCAGGAAGGCGTCGAGAGTTTTTTTGTCTCCTTCTTTGAATATATATGTTTTCTATTTCCTTATGGTGGATTTGGATGTACATAAAAGCACACACATATTTGTGAAGTTTCCCCCAAAGCGCCTGACACTATTTGGGAGCAATGGCATGATCAATTGTTGCTCCCAAATAGAGACAGGTGCTTTGGGGGAAACTTCACAAATACGTGTGTGCTTTTATGTACGAAACAGTCATCTACAGTTAATGCCGTTGTGCACTCGTGCCATGCCATCGAGTGAGACGTATGCGCCCTGTATGTCGTTCAAATACAAGTTATGAGAGTGGTGGGTGGAAGCTGAGAGCTCACTCAGCAAGAAAATCCCCTACTTTATTCGTTATTTCGTGGGGTCCATATCACAAGGCGTATCTGCTGCATTCAGAGCCAAAAAAGGGTAATACGAACTTCGTGACTCCACAATCAGAGTGCTGCACTGCCCTATGTTTATGTCCCACCCGCTCATGGACGGCGGTTCAAACCCGAGTCCGGCCGTCCTCTTTTAGGTTTTCTGTAATTTCCCGAAATCGATTCAGGTAAATACCGGTATGGTACCTGTGACAGGGCACGACTGAATTTCTTCCCTAATCCGATGGGACAGACGATCTCGCTGTTTGGTACCCAAGGACGCGTTCTGGATTTAATTGGCTGCGGTGATTTGTTAATAACAGTCACTGTACAATGTGGCAGCCAGTCAAGGAACATTTTAGGGAACTGGATTAAAAAGTTTTATTTCAAAGGCCCCAGTCATATCATTACAAGTTTTCTCCAAGAGAAAATTCCGCTGTGTTTCCTACCTTTCAGAAGCGAGACGTTTCTGTCCAGTTAAAGCTGCTGACGCCTTGAGCCCTCGCAGAATTTACGGCATCGGTTTCAGCCAACAGAGTGCATGGGAATCAAGCCAAGTGTGTGGACGTTGGAGGATTCTGCTGTGCAGAACACAGTTGCCTCTGTCTCTTTTGATCAGGATCCCGACTAGAATAGACGTCTTTCTTGGGAGGCGGAACCTCTGACTCTGCACATCACGGCCGTCCACTTCTCCTTCTGTTGATTCTCATATAGTCGTTCGCCCTCCCTAGGCGCGCCCTTTTTATTCCGTATACGGAAATATATTCTCTTTCGTAGACCTAATTACCTGTTTTGTCATTTAACGTCCGCTCTTGATGCCCGCTCGTAAATCCTGACCACTCGATCTCGTCTACATTGTCGTCATAAGCTGCCCAATTTGCACACACTTGCCGCACAATGTTAAGAATTTTTGTTTTGTTTTACATCAAACAGATTAAAGCTGCACATTTTGACCCTAGACGGACCAGTGAGGCTCCATCGTTTGCCATGTCATCCTATGGCAATGGCATCACTGGGTGCAGTATGAAGGATGTGCTCGGCATAACGGTCAAGTAGCTCCTAAGTTGGACTCACGAAGTTGACTGCACCGTTCAATAGTCAGTCCTCCCACCAAGGAAAAGTCGATGGCAGTACAGGGAATAAGACCCAGATTCCCCGCATGGCAGCCAGACATGTTGACAACTCAGCTGTGGAGTGGACTATCAAGCACAGTATGTGATATCAGAAAGATGGTCAAAGGGAAACAGAAGTTTAGTGCTTGGAAGTAACTAGAACCTTCTCACGTAAAATAGTCACAGCTCGATTTTCAATGCCTTGTAACTCCTATTAAAATTTGGTAAACATCAACAACGCTGTTTCATTGCAAATTTATCCTCCCCTTATATCATAATAGAACAGTACTTCTAATTGTACTAATGAAACCTAGCTCACAGTCATTGTCGTTGGCGAGCAGATTTGTTGAAGTATGTGAAACTAAAGAACTAGCGAACTTGAATGTATGTTGTTTTCGTCTTTTAACTCACAAGATACCGCTATAAATGGTTAAGGAAATCCACTATTCTACCTTCAAGCTCATTATCATAACCTGTAATCTGTAGAAGGAGTTATTTTCAGTCTGTAAAGCAGCAACCTTGTTACACAGACTGGGGAAGGACTCTGGCATAGGGTACAAGCTGTTTCACGGTGTGCATTTCTTCATGTCCCGTACAATGAATTTTGGAGCATTTATTGTTTCCATGATGTCCTTAGCATGACTTAATAAGATGTTGTCTTCATCGAAAATGTGGATAAATGCTGTCTTTAACAAAGAGAAACACAGGAAAGCTCTTTCGTGATTTTCCGAGGCTTTTACTGTATTGGCACCCTCGTGAGAGGAAAAAAGATGTCCATCATATCCGGAAAAATGTTCCAGTCAGCCATCTTTTCGTATATTTCTTTCATATTTTTACTCCAGTTTTTCTAACATCCAAAAAGGCAGTAGTAAATAATACGTCATTCACAAGAGACCAATCTGTTTCTATGTAATGTGTTGCAAGTCTCAAATAATGCAACTGATTCTGTGACTCAATCCATGTATCAACTGTCACAGCACATTCTTGTTATCAACTTCCTTAATAACAGAAAGCATTACGTCGTTTCGAACTGTATCAGCCTGTTTCATGCCATGTCTATTTATAGTAGCGGAACATGACATGGCATCTCAGACGCTGACCTTCAAGAGAAACGGCATTGAAAGATCTCATCGAAGTAGAAGAACTAAAATTTATGCTGCAGCCGGGACTCGAACCCGGTTTTTTTACACCTCCACGGCACTATGGTGAACACCGCTGCACGACCTACCCAAGTTGAGTGCTCTCCCCAACACAAACTTCATATCTTCTTCTTATTTTCCCTTACATTGTCACTACTGCCAGGGCTCTCCTACATTGGAATAGCACCCCAGCGTTGGACGTAACGGGAAAGTCCTGTACCATACGTGATCTTATAGCTCTTATAATTAAATGTAGCCCTGAAACATTTAAGTCTTCATTGTCTACGATAATGATCGAGGCAGAAGAACTGAATTGAAGTCTGTGTTTCGGAGGGCATTCAACTTCGGTAGTTCATGCTGAGTTGTTGACTATTGTGCCGTGGTGGTGTAATGGTTAGCATTTTTGCCTAGCAAGCAGAAAGATCGGGGTTCGTGTCCTGGCTGCAGCACAAATTTTAATTCATATCTTCCGCTTCGATCATTATCGTAAAGAATGAAGAGACTTAAATGTCTAATGGATACATTTAATTATAAAAGATCTCATGTCTATTGTATACCACGCTTTACTGTTATATTCCTTTTATTACTGCCTCCCTTACCCCCCCCCCCTCCTCCCTGAAGGAGCTGTGTCCCTGGGAAATTTCTTACAACTGTGTTCCCTTGAATGACTTCTTCCCTGCTGGAATCACAATAACGACAGTATTGTATAGCAGTTTACGAACGATTCTTATCAAGCAGACTCACTGTTTTCGTCTACAATTAACACGAATTTATTCCATACATCGACTTTTTGGGAGCTTTAGTTTCTTCAGTTTGTTCGCATTGGTTTCAATCTTACTTCTTAATAAAATGGCTAGGTCACACGGCATGATACGCACGCACACACACACAAACACACATACACAAACAAACAAACAAACCACGAATGAGAAGCCTTGTGTTGGCTGTAGATCCACTTCGCTTGCTCCGTCACGTAGGTCTCCAACTATTCGGTAGATGAAGATTTCATCACTGATAACGTTAAAGCTGCACATTAACTCAGTATCTGTGACATGGATGAAGGTGAGTGTGAGGCACCCGCTTTCGCGGCCCTAGGGGCTCCGTACGGTATGAGATCGGCTCAGATTTTGTGGGGCCCCGGACTGCCGCAGCCGGCAGGGGTGGTCGCTGTGCCTGCTAATTAACGGCCTGGCACCAGATGTGGCTGTAAACCACGGCGGCAGCTCTGCAGGCGACGTAAGCTCTGTGGAGTGAGATAGGAAGGGGGCGAGACGTGCTCTGCGGGCCGGTGCCTTCACACCAGGGACCGAAGGACAATGCCTGGCGTCTTTTATTCTAAGGCAAACTCATAACCCGACACCAACGCCTATGTCAAAACGACACAGAAACGACTGAGAGTAATAGCAGGGAATCACTCAGTACCGCTTCGTAATCAGTACTCTGAAATAAGTTGAGGAACGCATGGACGTAGATATACCTCTGTGCTTTGTTGGAAACACTTGGAATATAGTAAAAGGTTGATTGCTTACAAACTAGGAGCGATAGGCTGAATTTGGGCTACCTCTTGGTACCACAGCTGCATATACTCTAGGCTGGAGAGTTTGCTAGATGATTTCTTTTTCTTTAATGTTTTGCTACCCAGAAATGATGTAGCATCTTTATGCCATCTTCAACATGTACTTTATTTAAACGGATGCCTGCAAACTGCAATCAGAACATTGAAAAATGACATGTTTGTAAATGTTATAGAATCAACACAAAAAATTTCCGGGGTACTGAAAAGAATGATAAATTTTGGAACGTTTTGTGGAACGCTACGAGGTAGGTGGTACTGGATGACATAGAAAGCTGCTCTCACTGTCTTGCCATTTAGTAAACAGTGAGCATCGAACAATGGAACGGTGTGGAGCGTGCGTTTCCGGTAAGAGCCTACTACAAGAATTTCGACATCATTTCAACATCGGACGGCGTGGACGTGTTCCCTCAGCGCATCCAATGTCGACGTCATTAGAGACGGAGCACAAGCTCGGATTGTATCGAGGATGGGGACGGAAATCGGCTGTGTCCTTTTAAAAGAACCATCCCGGCATTTGCGTGCAGCGATTAAGGGAAATCACGGAAAATGTAAATCTGGAAGACCGTACGCGGGTCTCAACCGTCGTCCACCCGAATGCGAGTCCAGTGTACTAACGTCAAGCAGAGTCTCTACTGTTGCACCGCTTGAGTATTCAACGAATACTGAAAGTGGTTCTACCAATACAAGTTGCAGGTAGCTCAGAAACTTCAGACTAATGATCTGCTCATGTGTACACAATACGCTCAACGCATGTTCGCAGAAGCGTACGAAGACGAAAATTTCATTAACAACCTATGGATGTCGGACGAAGCTCAGTGGCTTTGTTAATAGAATTTTCGCTATTGGTCTCAGCAAAATCCACGTCATTGTAGCAAGCCTACTGTATCATGAACCATGTCATCGAGTGGCGTTATAGGTCCCTGCTTTTTTTAAGATGATGATGCGAGCGCAATCGTTGTAACGTCTGTTTGATATGTTGCCACGATGGAAAGTTTATAGCTCCTTAACCGCCCCATTTTCCTGCCAACAGTTGGTTGCAACATGACGGAGCAACCGTACATACGGCACTGATGTCGATGGGATCTGTACGACTTGTTTGGTAACCGTGTCATTTCAAGGCACGGTGATATTTTCATGGCCCCTAAGAGCGCCTGAACTGACAGCTTTTGATTTTTTTTCTTGTGGCGAAACCTTAAGAGCGCGATTTACCAACACCTCTAGGATTCAAATTGAAATGTTACGTCCAGCCGTGCATAACGTTTCTGTCAGACTGCAGGAATGCGTGTGCCGAGGCGGATGTGATATCCAAGTAACGAAAATGATTATGACATTCAGTAATAGCATATCATGCTCTTTAGACTGACATAAATAAATATGTGTAAAGGAATTGTGTTCATCTATTAACCTCCATTCCAAAATTTCCTGTCCTTTTGAGTCACACTGCATAGTACAGTAAAAAATATATGGTATATAGTAAAAGCTATCTCTATGTAGTAATAAACTGCACCTACAGTTTGTGTGACGTCTGTTTTTGTTGAAAGCTTGTAAAGTTTCATTTGGAGCAGCATTGCTGAGTTTTTTACACCACGGAGCTTGTACGTTTGTGTGAAATGTGCTTTACATTTGCATGCGTAATGGACAGTCCACCATGTGATATGTCGCAGAATTTACATAGCGTACCATATTCATATTCTACGCCTTCTAATAATTTTAGTGTCAACAGGATGTAAAGCAGAAAATAAATTTTTTAACAACAATAATCTCCATCACTGTCTTTCCTATCGTTTAGTCTTTTTCTCAACGCCTGTAGCTACTGTCCCACATCTACATCTACGTGATTACTCCGATATTTACAATAAAGTGCCTGGCAGAGGTTTCAATGAACCACCTTGAGGCTGTGTCTCTACCATTCCTCTCTCGAACAGCACGCGGGAAAAACGAGCACTTAAATTTTTCTCTGCGAGCACTGATTTCTGTGAATTTATAGTGATTATCATTTCTCCCCATGTAGGTGGGTGCCAGAAGAATATTTTCACAATCGGAGGAGGAAACTGGTGATTGAAGTTTCATGAGAAGATTCCGTCGCAACGAAAAACGCCTTTGTTTTAATGATTGCCACTCCAATTCACATACCATGTCTGTGATACTATCTCCTCCATTTCACTATAATACAAAACGAGCTGCCCTTCTTTGTACTTTTTCGATGTCATCCGTCAGTCCCCCCTGATGCGGATCCCACACCGTACAACAATACTCCAGAATAGGACGGACAAGCGTGGTGTAAGCAGTCTCTTTAGTATACCTGTTGCACATTTTATGTGTTCTGCCAGTGAATCGCAGTCTTTGTTTTGCTCTATCCACAATATTATCTATGTGATCGTTCCTATTGTATTGTAATTGTAATCCATAAGTATTTTGTTGAATTTACAGCCTTCAGATTTGTGTGACTTATCAAATTATGGAAATTTAGCTGATTTATTTTAGTACTCATGTGAATAACTTCACACTTTTTCTTATTCAGGATCAATTTCCACTTTTCACACCATACAGATATCTTACGTACGTGACTGCTTACACCACGCTTGTCCGTCCTATTCTGGAGTATTGTCAACCAAAGGAAGAAGGCACACTATTCAGAATCTTCGGAAAACGCATTTATAGGTGTTGGAGCTTCCTGCACGCAGTCCTGTCCTCGCCACTTCGGATTTCCATACGTTTGGTTCACTTAAAGATGGTTTCAGAGGCCATCGATTCACATTCGATGTAGAAGGAAGCGATGCGCAGGTGGCTTAGTTTGGAAGATTTTGAAAGCATTGTTCGATGATGGATCAAGTGACTATGTTCAAAAATGTCAAGAACTTTTCCTCTACAACTCCTTCCATTAACGACTTACTGCCGATCCGATGAAATAATTCGTCCCTTTTGTGCCGTGCACTTGCGTTTAATTTCGCGTAGTTTCCGCAAATTTGGAATCCTTCCGGTCTCAAGAGCGCATGGAGCGTTACTGTCACAGGTAGAGGGCAAGTCGGAGGAGAAGGTAGTTAAGGGCTGCAGCGACCTGGAGAAAAGGGCGTCCCCTCCCTACACCCCTCTTCCCCCGGGCTTCCCCACCCCCTTCCTCCCTTCCCCCTATCTCCTCTGCCCATGGCATCTGCTCTCCCCTCTCCCTCTCCCACCCCCCCCCCCCTCTCCTCCTCTCTTGGCAGGTCCTCGGACTCGTACACGGTTAGTGAACATTCGCGCGCCGGAGATCAACGCCTCGTGTTCTGTGTGTGCCGTCGTTTTGTGCTTAAGTGGTTCAGTGTTATTCGTTTTGTGCACCTACGTTCACGTGTGACAATTTTCGTCTCTGTATGTGTCCAAGTGTCTGAACAATTTTATCTTGGACTCTACGCCCGTGAACGGCACCTTGTATTTTAAAAAGTTTTGTCTCCGTTTATATGTCCACCATCTTTTTTTCTCTAATTGTCTTCATTTGTATCTTTGTGTTTCTCTGAGGCCAAAGAGCGGCGTAGTATGCTGCTGCAGGCCTGCCTGTAAACAGGTTTCAAAATAACAATAAAGAAAAAAAAACTGGAGGAAAGGGGGAGTGTGACAGGGAAGGCGAAGAGTGCAAGTGAGGCGGCGTGTTGCTGTGGCCAAGCGTCTGCTGTGGTCCGTCGGCCAGAGTGGGGCCTTTGCTCACTGCGGGTTTGGCGGGGCCGAGTGTTGGTCGCAGCCGTGAACGTGGCTTGTCAAAAGACAGTTCGACAAGACGTACAGTATTCGACGTGTCCGCTGCTATTGAAGTTGCCAGCAGTTTGTGTCCATTGTGGTGACGGGTTGGAGTCCGGTCTGACCTTGGCAAGTACTGGACGCGGTGGCGTCTGCTGGGCGATACCCGTGGGTTTTCTTCTACTAGTAATTTTCGTTACACCTTTCTCTTGGCGCTTTCTAAGCAAATGTTTCTCAATGGGTGCTGGATTTTTCGAGAAATAACGGTGAACATCCAATCAGTGTGCAAGGCACTAGGTGTAGTGAGGTGGCTATTTTGACTCTGTGTCCTGGTTGCCCGTTGATATGCATATAAATGTATTATTTATGGAGGTTTCACCTGGTACTACATGAGTCGAGTTCTTTCAATGTGTGTAGGTTTGTGGCTGTCACTGTTCCAAACTGATCTGAGAATGGCCGGCCGGAGTGGCCGAGCGGTTCTAGGCGCTATAGTCTGGAACCGCACGACCGCTACGGTCACAGGTTCGAATCATGCCTCGGTCATGGATGCGTGTGATGTCCTTAGGTTAGTTAGGTTTAAGCAGTTCAAAGTTCTAGGGGAGTGATGACTTAGAAGTTAAGTCCCATATTGCTCAGAGCCATTTTTTTGATCTGAGAATGTAATTCTTCTGATTTACGAATTGTAATTTATAGCCAGTAAAAGTAGCAGAATCTAGCTACCATATTTCTGAGGCATCCCTATAGTTACCTGTTGGCTAGTATCACGAGCCCATCTGTTTACTAAATTGTTTCCATAAAGAAAAGATTTCTGCATTCTGCATTAGCAAGGCCTGCGAAGCTACCCTTACCCTTTCCACATACGTCAATAAATTTTCACTTGCGGCCTGCACCTTCTAAATATACTGACATTCAAGATGTTTCCCAAAACCCTCTGTAAGTCTTTCAGTGGTTACTAGTTGTGTAAGTGGACGCAAGGAGAACCTCTCCGAAAGAGCTCTAGAAATTAATTCGTTACATCTCCCCTTTGCTAACGGGTAAAGCAGACCTAATAGGTTCAAATGGTTCAAATGGCTCTGAGCACTATGGGACTCAACTGCTGAGGTCATTAGTCCCCTAGAACTTAGAACTACTTAAACCTAACTAACCTAAGGACATCACACACATCCATGCCCGAGGCAGGATTCGAACCTACGACCGTAGCGGTCGCGCGGTTCCAGACTGTAGCGCCAGAACCGCTCGGCCACCAGGGGCCGGCAGAGCTAATAGGGTGGAATGTGGTATTCCAAAAGCAAAAGAATGCTGCTCAAAATGAACCAGTAACCAAAGAATTTCCTGTATCTTCACTAACGATTCTACTGTTAATTCTCCTACATCTTTTAACAGCAGTGCAATTGGGTTAGGTAACTTTGGGAAAAACTCCGAGTTATGTTCAATTCTGCAGTTTTGGTTACTTCTTTCAATTCCCGCTCGCACCGGATCCAGTTGGACCTGCCCACTAGATTCTTCGGAGCTAGATTCTAACCCAGTTAACCTAATCTGTAACGCAGCCACCTTCCGCTGCAATTAAATTACTTTCTTACGATCCGCCTCATTTACAGTAATTTGTTCTAAATCAGAGACCCGGTTAAAAACATGCACCAAATGTGCACGTAACCTAGCGAACTGTTTGCGACTCGGTCAGCAATAAAGCAGTCAAAATGTTGTTGGAACTCACCGACTTCTTCTGCCGCCGCTGCCATGGCTGTTGGAAAGTGACCAATAACTTCCGGTGTAATTTGTACCGGCTTCAGTAACGCATCCTTTAAATATGCTTGCAACTCGGAAACAGTACCTTCCTTATTTATGTTACGAATGCGCACTTCTTAAACCCACGCGAACAGCCCACTTCTCCCCTTTCCCGCTAGAGGGAGACACCGAAGCCTTCAATTGCGACAACGACGCCACCGCCAGAAAACAGAGGGCGACTGCTTCACGCTACGCGCTGCGGCGCTCTTTTCGAAGCTAACTTTACTACGGCTCAGTATCTCTTGTTAACTGTAATATTTTTTAAGATGCCTGAGTACCATGACTGACATTTAAAATGAAGGTTCCTAGTACTGTGGTAGCGGCAACTGCCGTCCTATGCTAGTAGAGGAGGAGGAATTATTGCTACTGGCGTCGATTTGAACCACATTTGTTAGTCATTTTGGCTATTTCGAAGGCAATGACGTTTTGATAGTTACTGACAATAGCCGATTGTTGATATTTGTGACATAATTTTTTGATAATATGTTTTGCTGTTTGTAGTGTAAATGTATTTTTTTCCCATTTAATATTCTTTACTAAAAGGAAGTGATTTTATACTGTTGCGCTTTTGAGGTGTTTGCCATCAGTTGTTTGCTGAAATGGTCTTTCCAGTTAATGTTATGGACACCGTAGGCGAGGTACTGTATGCGACGCTTGCTCTGTTTGCGACAGCCTTCTGCACAGCTTGACAGTTTGCAGGCCAACCTTCAGTTATTGCAGGGCAGTGTTCCTACGCGCGCACAAGTGTTTCGCGTTCAAGCTCCAATAAATCACCTTGTTAATCGAGTTGGCGACCTTAGTATAATCAGTTCAGACCCTAAGTAGAAAAGTCATTGAAAGATTGACGGATAAAGTAATTAAGCTTCCGCTTGATGGGAGTCTCTTTAACTGGCAAGTGAATGTGGCCAAGGAAGAAGGTTATGATCCCAGGGAAGGCTACAGTTCTAAGGTAGTTGGTACTGTAGAGGGGGATAATTGTCATAGTTGGAATTGATTTAGTAAGTTGCCTAATCCTCATCTGATTATACTTCAGGGCATTGCTAAGTTGAGTATAGACACGAATGAGTAAATTGTTGACTTGTTGTGGTTAACAGTTCGTTTGCAGAATGAGGGCAGGGTGTTACAACTTGCCGATACTGTCATTTTTCAGGCTATATATCAATTAGCCCAAAGCAAACTTAGTAGAGTAATTGCTGGCGCTGTTGTAGGGCAACCTCACTCACCGAGTTTAGGCAAAAGTTGTTAGAAAATGATTTGTCTAGCAGGTTTCGTTACGAACTCATTAATCGGTATGTTTATGATGTCAGCGGTCCTGAGTTTGGCCCGGCATATTGAGGAAATTAGAATGGCAGTTACAGCGTTGTGTCCTAATCTCCCGAACTGGAAGTTGCGAACAAGATTATCGAAGGGATGCGTCCTATGGTTCGGTGGCGAGTGCTTCTTGTCGAGAGACCTTGGTGGGTTACTTACCGAGATAGAGAGATTTCGATTTAGCGAAGAGAGGCGAGGCGCTATTCCTAATGGTTCTAGCTTAGTAGGTGAGAGATCTGTCGGTAGAGAAAGTTTGATAAAACGTAGACCCATGAAGTCTGGTCCTTGTTGTCGTTGTAATCAGCCTGGAGATTTTGTGCGTGAATGTTCGGCACCCCGAGAGAAAGGAAACCAGAGCTGACGGCAGAAGGGTGCAGGTTTTTGCGGAAGCCTGCACAAATTAATTAATAGGACCCATAAAATCAGTCTCTGCTCCGGGGAATCTGCTGTGTGTGCCACTTTAGGCGGTGAGCCGGGTTGTGCGTTGTTAGATCCTGGTAGCAGCCTTTCGCTACTTAGTGAATCTTGCTGTCGTAGGTTTTATCGATTTCGTAAATTTCCTAAGCTCCAAATGTCCTAAGTCAAGTGTCGGAGTGTTAGTGGCGGGATAATTTCAGTCGTATGGAACGTGGTTTTGTATCTGAAGATTGAACAGTGGTTATGGCCAATTGAGTTTACGGTGGTACAAGGTTTGAGTAAGGATGCATTGTTCGGGTATGATATCTTTGAACGCACCGATTGCATGTTGAGTTACCTTGATAGAGAGATTATGTTCAAATTTTTTCCTGGATGCAAGTACCCGTCGCGTGGTCATAAATGATAACGACGAATATTTGACGTGGCGGAAGATTGGTCTTCCTTTAAGCTTTCGCATTTAGAACCGAAGCGGGTCAGTGATTTATTACAGGTGTTAAATCAGTATCCGGAAGTACCCAATTATAAATTGCGCGCCACTAATAAGATTAAATACACCATTCGGCTAACGGATGAGATACCAGTTCGACAATCCGCTTGCCGATTATCACCCCCTAAAATGAAGGAAGTTTCAGCAATTGGCAGATGGAGTAATTCGTACATCCACCTCTCCCTACGGCTCTCCAGTATTTTAGAGGCAAAGGTCGGGGTTCAAGGGTTCCGGCCGGAGGTTGATTACCGCCAGTTGAACTAGGAAATTCTAGAATCAGTTCCGCTTCCGGATCTACATGATTGTTTTACCTGGTTTTCAGGTGCACAGTATTTTTCTATGCTGGATCTGAATCAAGCATATCATCAGATACCGTCGCGGAGAAGTCAGAGCCCTTGACTACGTTTTGTAGTGCCTGGAATTTATTTGAATATACTCTTGTCCCTTATGGTTAGGCTACAGGAGCTGCTGTGTTGTCCCGTCTTTTATATTTTTTCTTGGAGGACTTAAACTTTAAGTGTGTATACAAATATCTTGACGATGTCGTGATTTGTAGCGAGAACTCTGAACAACTCTCAAGTAATTTAGGTCAGGTGCTAGGCCGGATGCGGAATGTGTGGTTAACGGTTAGAGCGTCAAACGTTAGCCTGGCGACGAAGGAAGTTTCCTTCTTGGGTCTCATAGTTTCGGGCAGTGGGATAAGAATTGATCAAGAACGTACTGAAGCCATCCAAACTGATGGTTCTAATTCTTCGATTGCCGCAGTCCTCTTGCAAGAAAACGAGGGTAAAAGACGGCCAGTTGGCTGTGTCTCGAGAACATTGTCCACCATGGAAAAGAAATATTCGATATGAGTTAGAAGCGTTGGCAGTGTTATTCGGCTTGGAGCGTTTCAAGTTTTATCTTGAACATAAATCATCCCTGGTATAAACTGACAACAAAGCGTTGTCGTAGGTTTTGGCCTGGTCGCGGAAAACAGGACGCATAGCCAGGCGGGCGGTGAGAATTTCTGCATTCCATTTTCAGGTGCGTCATATTAAGGGCATGGATAATAAGGTAGGCGATGCCCTGAGTCGAATTTTTCTGGAGACGATTCTGGTCAATCCAGCGAGTGTGACCAGGAGTATGTTTGTGTGGGAGCAGTTTTAGCCGAGATTCCGGGCTTGTTTGGTGTCCTGAACCAGCAGCAGGATGAGGATCCTCAGTTAGCTCCCACAAAGCACGAGCTGCAGGAAGGGGTAGAGGTTACGGGATATTCCATTAAAAGGAGTACTCTGTGTTTTAGAACTCGTTATGACGGCAAAGAGAAGTTGTCTATCCAAGGGGTTGGTGCCAGTTGTTTTTCAGTATTTCCATAATTCCTTGTGTGGGGGTCATTTGCGTGTTTATAAGACCATCCTGAAGATAAAGCATCACCTTACCTGGTCCACATTGATTGGGAACGTTTGGAAGTTAGTGCGCCGATGCCAAGAAACCAGTTCAGAATAAGCGTAAAGGGGAAATAATTTCGACTAGGGAGGAAAGTCCCATGGACAAAATCTTTGTCGATTACCGTGGACCCTTGCGACGCACCCGGGATGGAAAAAGGTATCTGTTCGTCATGGTTGACGCATTCTCTAAATTTGTGTGATTAATTCCGAGCGTTAGGAACGTCGGAATCCACTGTTGAACTTCTGGGTCGGGTTCTTGCCTTGTTTGGTCCTCCCAAAGTATTAGTGAGCGATAATGTGCCGGCATTTGTCTCAAAAGAAATTAAAAGGTTCTGATTTGGTGGTGGAATATCTCACGAAACCACCATTCCTTACTACCCCCCAGCCATCGCTCGCCGAGAGAGTGAACCGGAATTTAAAGTCGGCGCTTACCATCTTTCACCAGCACTCGCAGACAAAGTGGGATGAATACATTAAGTGGCTAAATTTTGCTTTGAATACTGCTGTGCATGAGGCCCACAAGATGACTGTTGCCAAGTTGTTTTCTTACACAGTCAATTCTTCACTTTCTAATGGGGGATCAAAGATTTTCTCCCGGATGATAGTGATCCTGAAACGATAAGGAAAAATTAGGAGGCTGGCGCATAGAATTGAGGCTATCCGCTACAATCACGGGAGGTGTCCGGTCTCGTTACCAGTGGGTATTACTGTATATTTGAAGAATTTATGCTCACAAAGTGAAGATCACTGCTAAAATGCTTCCTAGATTTGTCGGGTCTTATACGGTCGTAAGAGCTATATCCCCGGTCAGTTTTCTGATCCAAGATCCATCTTCCAAGAAACTTATAAGGGGCCTATTGTAAGTAGGCTGTTTAGGTTTTTTTTATTGGTAACGCCACCTCTGTATGAAAATCACTGGCTGTGCTGTGTGCAGTCTGTGGCTGCTTTGCATTGTTGTAATACTCGCCATTGTAGTGTTAGGCAGCTGGTTGTGAACAGCGCGTAGCGTTGCGCAGTTGGAGGTGAGCCGCCAGCAGTGGTGGATGTGGGGAGAGAGATGGCGGAGTTTTGAAATTTGTCATGAACTGCTATATTTATATATGATGATATCAAGGTAAATACATTGTTTGTTCTCTATTAATATCTTTCATTTGCTAACTATCCCTATCAGTAGTTAGTGCCTTCCATAGTTTGAATCTTTTATTTAGCTGGCAGTAGTAGCGCTCGCTGTATTGCAGTAGCTTGAGTAGCGAAGATTTTTGTGAGGTAAGTGATTTGTGAAAGGTATGGTTTAATGTTAGTCAGGGCCATTCTTTTGTAGGGAATTTTGAAAGTCAGATTGCGTTGCGCTAACAAAATATTGTGTGTCAGTTTAAGCACAGTCTTGTATAATTGTTCAAAGGGGACGTTTCATATGTCGACCCTTGGCCTAGGATACCTCGCTGGAATCTTCTGATTTTTTTTCTTGTAGTTTGTGTAATTAGTGTAGCTTTTGTTTATTGCTAGCGCGTAATTATAGAGAGAGTTTCCATTGTAGTTGTAGTTTTTCACTGTTGTACAGTAAAACAGTTGTGGCATGCATGTAGATTTGCACAAAGTATTTCGCAGCTGCGCTTGCAATTAAGTAGACTTTATTTCCATTGCTATGTTATTTTATTTTGCTCTTCAAATTGTGCTTTTCTGTGTTATCGTGTGAAACATTGTGACAATTATGGCGTGTGAAAAACGTAATACTAGGCTCCAAAGTAAACTGAGAAATAATAGTGACGACGAGCGTAGCTTGCCAGCACCACTGTGTAATGAATTAACAGACGTTCAAAGTAGTAATTTGGTAACTGTGCATAGGGAAATGGAGCGGGCTGCAAACAATGGCGTATACAGTGAAACAGGTAGTGAACAGGGAAGCATTATCGATCGATCGCTCGGCAACAGCTCGCCTCAGGAATCCGAAATGACAGGACACAATTTTGCAAATACTGTACACTCAGGTTTTGGGTCCTCACTGTTTTCTCAAATAAGTCAAGACACTTTTTCTGCTTGTCAAAATGTGTATGTTGCCGGTGCTACTTCACTGCCGAAAAGCACTGAGGAACATGTTTCAGACACCAGTGCATTGTTATTACAATTAATGCAACAAATGGGACAAAAGCTTGAAAAGTTAAACACAATGGAACAAAATCAGAGACAAACACAGCAAAAGCTGGACACAGTGGAACAAAATCTTCAAAAGTTAGACACAATGGAACAACACCAGAGACAAACACAGCAACAGTTAGACGCAATGGAACAAAATCTTCACACCACGCTTGAACAAACACGTGAAGATTTAACTACTGAGTTGCATAACATTGAATCGAAATGTCAAAAAGTCTGTAATGACGTAAAAACACAAATTTGTGAGCATTTTCAACCTATTTTTTCGCGGCATGAAAATGCATTACAGAATCACGAAGCAGCCATAAAACAACTGCAAACCATTGTTCATGAAAATCATGAGACCTTGTGGGCTAAAATTGACTCAGTTGCATCTACCGATTCGGTTACGCAACTTGCAAAAACTCAGGAAAACTTAAAGGACACAGTAGATTCGATTTCAACACAAATGGACGCTCTGAAACTCGGTTCAGAAAAACACACTGAGGAAATGTGTTCACTATCGGAGAAAGTAGCCGAACTTTCGGATCAGGTCACTAACTTATCTACAAAGGTAGATGATGATCTGAATGACACAAGACCCGTAGCCTTCACTGACTCAGAAGAGTATGAACAAATAAGAAAATTCAAACAAAATCAAAATCAAATTAATACACAGTACAAAAGAGAAATCCGGGAAGTACAAGATCAGTTGACGCAGGTGATACAAGAATTACATATTTCAGAGGACACTCGCGCTCCAACACGGGAAGAGGAACTTAGAAATACGGAAAAGCCACAAAATAATAACACAGGCCATTTCGGTAATTATGAAAGGAATTGGCAAGGTGGACCGAATTTTGAGATGGAACCGCCGACACAACGTAACAATGACCGATATGCTACTCGCCGACACGATGACTTTGACTATAAGCTGTTCATTACTACACGTAAATTCAAAACATTTAAGAATTCTGGCAACGACATTCATCCACGAGCATGGCTTCATCAATTCTCTCATTGTTTTCTTCCCAACTGGTCATTACAGCACAGTTTAGAATTTATGTGTGGCTACTTAGAGAACGAACCAGCTGTAAGAATGCGATCGGTCATTCACGATTGTCACAATGAAGGAGAATTTTATCATGCCTTCCTCTCAGCATATTGGTCTCAAGCCACACAAGACCGAGTAAAACATAGCAACATAATGATGAAACATTTCGAACAATCCGAATTTTCCAGTCTTGTGAAATATTTTGAAGACATGTTGCACAAGAATCAGTACCTGTCAAACCCATACAGCCCCTCAGAACTCATCCGCATTTGCTTAATCAAATTACCTGAACATTTACGACACATTATTTTGGCAGGACGTTGCAAAGACGACATTGAAGCTTTTCAGGGACTGTTACAAGAATTGGAAATTGACACTGACAATCGCGGAATGCGGAAACAGGAACACAACAATTACAGGTCACATCCGTCACAATTCCTCGATAATAACTGGACGCGACAAGGTTATTCTCACAACACAAATTGTGACCAAAACAGACACCACCCGTATGACAACTGTTGGCAGAGTACTAATAATTACAGGGAAAGATCACCTCTCTGCAGTAATGACTATCACAGAGACAATCAGAGTAACAGACAATATGGGAACCAAAACAATTATTATCAAGGGAGACAGAATAACTTTAGACGCAACGGTCCAGCGCGCAGTTACGACTCAGGGAGAAATTCTCCACCACGTGACCGACAAGAAAGAAACTATGGAATCTACCGACATGACGACAGACGATATGATCGTAACGACAGACCTGAACTGCATCAGAACTGGCGGGATTCTCGTCACGGTGAATTTGTAGAAGTTAGGTCTCCTAATCCCAATAACAACGCGCGCCAACAAAGAGACAGACAATGACTCGCGCCGCAGGCACCCACGTGCGCCCGCTGGCTACGAGAAAAATAACATAAGACGCTAGCCTTGAGAAAAATTTTAGCATTCTTTACCGATGTATGCAATATGATAATTGCTTTGAAATTGAAACTCTGTGCACTAGGAAGAGTAAAGGTTTACACCACATTTCACATGTAAAACCGGTTATTGAAAGATAATCTGCTTTTTAACTTCGTCTTTGCCATATAACTTTTCACTTTACATTACTAGTATGCATTGTCAGACTTAGAAACTGTTACCATGCAACAATGTTTGAAGTTAAATATCCAATCAAGAACCTAGGTAACATTTTTAAACAGAAATTACGAATGCATTGTTATAGTGAACAGACGACACAATGTTGTTATTTGTACATTCTTGCTTGTTAGTTGCACGATTACATAACGACTATCGGGCTTACATACTTAGAACATTTACCAGTACTGCTAATGAGATTTTAATGCAACATTTTGGTTTACTTGAAATTTGGTGTATCATGAGGTAAGTACATTGGCTTCTGCAGAACTTAGCTTTCGGAGGACGATAACTACGACACTTCCACAGAGATTATCTTACAGCAAGACGCACATTTAGCGCTACAGGACACGAATTTGAGTGATTAATTTCGCACTTAAAACATGCACTTTTTAAGATATTTGAAGTACAATGATACAAGGGTTTTCCGTGATATATTTCATTCCATTGCTGTAATCTGTAACACCTGAGGGTATAATTACATTAATCCTCAGGGGGGTACACGCTTACTTTGTGTACCATGTGTGTGGCAACCACAAGGAACCCTAGCTAATTTGGTATTTGCTTATACAACTTTACACATCGGTACCATATTTCTCTAACACATAAATTACACAGCTATCTGATCATTTAACTGAGAGACACACATTTTTTTTTTACTACATCAGTGATAAATGTTTACGTAATTGCACAGTTGGATAACTTCACATTTATGAAATTGTAGTTTGTCTGTACTTTGTATTTTTTCAGAACCATTGTGATACTATGAGAGCTTTGAATGATGTATTTGGTATGAGATCATGATTTTTAAAGTACGTTTGAGGTAGATGACACTATTGAAATGAGCAGAGAATATTTTTTATGGTTTGAAATTATTGCAGAAAGCTACGACGATTTTGAGAATTGACTGAGATGTTATGATATTATTACGACGACGATGTGTGCTATGCTGTTGAGATATGTTTATGATCAATAATATGATGCTACCGTATATGAGGAATAAGAAGTATGTTGGAAACCAAGAAGCGTACTTTAAGAGTTATGAAATGTGCGTAAATGCATGACTGTATCACAATGCTGACGAATATTTTATTTGGACACTTATATTTATAGTGTTTTGTTTCTACACATTTGCAACGCAAATTCTCGACCTGTGAAATTTTGTATATGAGACTGTTACAGTAGCGGAAACTGCTGTCGTAAATATTTCCGTAAGAAAGTTAAGTGACCACCTGCACGTAATGCGTCGTGGGCACGCAGCTGTGTCAGACGCCGGGAGAACAAGTCATTAGTGAGTGCCTCATCAAAAGCACAGGTAGAATAAAAGAAAGGGGAGGCCATTGTCCTCGCTATTGACATTTCCTTGTTGAAAGCACACTGTGGAGCTCGTAATTTATGATATTTACTAAAATGCCTAATGAAATGATTAGAAACATTTTACATCTATTGTCTTTGTAGTTAAGAGATTGCTCATTTTGTTTAATATCTGGTTTCCAGCTGTGTTGCAGCATTGGTTTTATAAAATAAACTTAAATGCATCTGCTAATGTGAACACTTTCTGTCAACAGATTTATTAAATAAGTATTTTCTGATCCACATTCTTCGAAAAAGGAGCTCTTGGAATGGAGAAAACAATAAGAAGGGACTAATAACAGTAACTGCATCTATAATTTTCTTTTCAAGTACTTGGTAATTTCTTTTGTATAATAATTTGTGGTGGACCACTTTAATTACATAGACATTAAGATGTGAATATACATTTCCCTTATCTGCATTGTTGTTTTACTGTAATATTTTTTCTGCTTGAGCTATGTCATGTTTAGGTATACGGGTAAGTTACTGCTGTTTGCCAGCCATAGTGTTACTGAATTTGACTTTGTGTTACTCTGCTAAGCCATTTTACTACTGATTTATTTTTCTTGTTGCTGCACATTGGCTCATATTAGTTGTAATGTTGCATTGCTTGGTAATTTAGATTTACTGTAGCTTGCTTTGCAATTTTCCGTTTTTTGGTCATTGCTGTTTGTGTTACTTATTTTGTGCTGCTGCATTGCCTCGTCCCTTAGTTTAGCATCTGAGCTCAGTAGATTTAAGTTAGCTTAAGAGGGGGTAGCCTCTAAGAGAATGAGTTGCGATGAATTGGAAGAAATGCATTGAGAAGTTATACGAAAAAAAGTACAGAAAACAGGTTTAGGTAGGATTTTCTTGGAAATAAATGTTGAGGTAAGAAATGTGTGAACATATAAATACAGAAAGCATGCTTAGATAGAATTTTTTTTGGTGGAAACAAAGGATGAAATAAGAGGAAAGATATATGAAGTTTTGGGTTGGACTGCAGTACCACATGTTACACTGAAAACGAACCCTGTCCTTTCCTATTGGTGTTATCCCACTATGTGTTTGTGTACCCTTGTGTATTTGTTTTCTTCCTGTCTCTGTGTAGTTTCATAGAATTTTTTCTTCTTTTAATATTAAGCTACATTCACTATGATGAGGAATACTGTTATCCTCGAATATAATTGGCATTAATAATATGTTATTTACTTCGTAAAGATGTTAGACATTATTAATTCTGTTCTGTTTAATGCTCATGTGTGAAGTTGATGTTTCAAAAGTTATTGTGATCTTTTATGTATGTACTCATGTCATAATTCCACTGATGTATATGTTAGTTCGATTCTTTTGTAAAGCCTGTACTACAAATGTTATCTGTATTGTTATGTTTTTAATGATGTATTCTGTACCTTTGTTATTGTATTCTCATGTTATAAAATTGTAATTGACACCAGTTTATCAAACTAAGTAACTTGTAAGCATTCATTTCACTGCACACATTTCCGTTGGTCATAGTATATGGACAATACTTGAGAAGTAGGGACTGATAGTGTTTGCACGTGTGTTAATGATTCAGCAAAGGACTGGATAACAGCATTGCTGGTTCTAAGGACAATTCCAGAAACTTTGTGAGTACACAAGTGGTGGTTTCTGGACTTGCTATATTGTCCGCAAGACTCTTCGATGGTGATTGTGCACCTGCACATTTGCAACAGATGGCTGCTGGCCGTCTCTACAAGGACTACAGTGGGTCTGCGTCTTTGCTGACTCACCAGTACCATTATTTCTACAAGGACTGCAGTGGGTCTGCGCCTGTGGTGGCCCACCAATACATCTACATCTACATCTACATCTATACTCCGCTAGCCACCTTACGGTGTGTGGCGGAGGGTACTTATTGTACCACTATCTGATCCCCCCTTCCCTGTTCCATTCACGAATTGTGCGTGGGAAGAACGACTGCTTGTAAGTCTCCGTATTTGCTCTAATTTCTCGGATCTTTTCGTTGTGATCATTACGCGAGATATATGTGGGCGGTAGTAATATGTTGCCCATCTCTTCCCGGAATGTGCTCTCTCGTAATTTCGATAATAAACCTCTCCGTATTGCGTAACGCCTTTCTTGAAGTGTCCGCCACTGGAGCTTGTTCAGCATCTCCGTAATGCTCTCGCGCTGACTAAATGTCCCCATGACGAATCGCGCTGCTTTTCGCTGGATCATGTCTATCTCTTCTATTAATCCAACCTGGTAAGGGTCCCATACTGATGAGCAATACTCAAGAATCGGACGAACAAGCGTTTTGTAAGCTACTTCTTTCGTCGATGAGTCACATTTTCTTAGAATTCTTCCTATGAATCTCAACCTGGCGCCTGCTTTTCCCACTATTTGTTTTATGTGATCATTCCACTTCAGATCGCTCCGGATAGTAACTCCTAAGTATTTTACGGTCGTTACCGCTTCCATTGATTTACCACCTATGGCATAATCGTACTGGAATGGATTTCTGCCCCTATGTATGCGCATTATATTACATTTATCTACGTTTAGGGAAAGCTGCCAGCTGTCGCACCATGCATTAATCCTCTGCAGGTCCTCCTGGAGTACGTACGAGTCTTCTGATGTTGCTACTTTCTTGTAGACAACCGTGTCATCTGCAAATAGCCTCACGGAGCTACCGATGTTGTCAACTAAGTCATTTATGTATATTGTAAACAATAAAGGTCCTATCACGCTTCCCTGCGGTACTCCCGAAATTACCTCTACATCTGCAGATTTTGAACCGTTAAGAATGACATGTTGTGTTCTTTCTTGTAGGAAATCCTGAATCCAATCACAAACCTGGTCCGATATTCCGTAAGCTCGTATTTTTTTCACTAAACGTAAGTGCGGAACCGTATCAAATGCCTTCCTGAAGTCCAGGAATACGGCATCAATCTGCTCGCCAGTGTCTACGGCACTGTGAATTTCTTGGGCAAATAGGGCGAGCTGAGTTTCACATGATCTCTGTTTGCGGAATCCATGTTGGTTATGATGAAGGAGATTTGTATTATCTAAGAACGTCATAATACGAGAACACAAAACATGTTCCATTATTCTACAACAGATTGACGTAAGCGAAATAGGCCTATAACTATTCGCATCTGATTTATGACCCTTCTTGAAAATGGGAACGACCTGCGCTTTCTTCCAGTCGCTAGGTACTTCACGTTCTTCCAGCGATCTACGATAAATTGCTGATAGAAAGGGGGCAAGTTCTTTAGCATAATCACTGTAGAATCTTAAGGGTATCTCGTCTGGTCCGGATGCTTTTCCGCTACTAAGTGATAGCAGTTGTTTTTCAATTCCGATATCGTTTATTTCAATATTTTCCATTTTGGCGTCCGTGCGACGGCTGAAGTCAGGGACCGTGTTACGATTTTCCGCAGTGAAACAGTTTCGGAACACTGAATTCAGTATTTCTGCCTTTCTTCGGTCGTCCTCTGTTTCGGTGCCATCGTGGTCAACGAGTGACTGAATAGGAGATTTAGATCCGCTTACCGATTTTACATATGACCAAAACTTTTTAGGGTTCTTGTTTAGATTGTTTGCCAATGTTTTATGTTCGAATTCGTTGAATGCTTCTCTCATTGCTCTCTTTACGCTCTTTTTCGCTTCGTTCAGCTTTTCCTTATCAGCTATGATTCGACTACTCTTAAACCTATGATGAAGCTTTCTTTGTTTCCGTAGTACCCTTCGTACATGATTGTTATACCACGGTGGATCTTTCCCCTCGCTTTGGACCTTAGTCGGTACGAACTTATCTAAGGCGTACTGGACGATGTTTCTGAATTTTTTCCATTTTTGTTCCACATCCTCTTCCTCAGAAATGAACGTTTGATGGTGGTCACTCAGATATTCTGCGATTTGTGCCCTATCACTCTTGTTAAGCAAATATATTTTCCTTCCTTTCTTGGCATTTCTTATTACACTTGTAGTCATTGATGCAACCACTGACTTATGATCACTGATACCCTCTTCTACATTCACGGAGTCGAAAAGTTCCGGTCTATTTGTTGCTATGAGGTCTAAAACGTTAGCTTCACGAGTTGGTTCTCTAACTATCTGCTCGAAGTAATTCTCGGACAAGGCAGTCAGGATAATGTCACAAGAGTCTCTGTCCCTGGCTCCAGTTCTGATTGTGTGACTATCCCATTCTATACCTGGTAGATTGAAGTCTCCCCCTATTACAATAGTATGATCACGAAACTTCTTCACGACGTTCTGCAGGTTCTCTCTGAGGCGCTCAACTACTACGGTTGCCGATGCAGGTGGTCTATAGAAGCATCCGACTATCATATCTGACCCACCTTTGATACTTAACTTAACCCAGATTATTTCACATTCGCATTCGCTAATAACTTCACTGGATATTATTGAATTCTTTACTGCTATAAATACTCCTCCACCATTGGCGTTTATCCTATCCTTGCGGTATATATTCCATTCTGTGTCTAGGATTTCGTTACTGTTCACTTCCGGTTTTAACCAACTTTCCGTACCTAATACTATATGCGCACTATTTCCTTCAATAAGAGATACTAATTCAGGAACCTTGCCCTGGATACTCCTGCAGTTTACCAATATTACGTTGACTTTTCCTGTTTTTGGTCTCTGAGGACGGACGTTCTTTATCAACGATGATAATGTCCTCTCTGGTAAGCCGTCAGGTATTTTATCGTTTCGCCCAAGGGGGGGTCCCTCTAACCTAAAAAACCCCCGTGTGCACGCCACACGTACTCTGCTACCCTAGTAGCTGCTTCCGGTGTGTAGTGCACGCCTGACCTGTCTAGGGGGGCCCTACAGTTCTCCACCCAATAACGGAGGTCGATGAATTTGCAACCATTATAGTCGCAGAGTCGTCTGAGCCTCTGGTTTAGACCCTCCACACGGCTCCAAACCAGAGGACCGCGATCGACTCTGGGCACTATGCTGCAGATATTAAGCTCAGCTTGCACTCCGCGTGCGATGCTGGTTGTCTTCACCAAATCAGCCAGCCGCCGGAAGGAACCAAGGATGGCCTCAGAACCCAAGCGGCAGGCGTCATTCGTTCCGACATGTGCTACTATCTGCAGCCGGTCACACCCAGTGCGTTCAATAGCTGCCGGAAGGGCCTCCTCCACATTACGGACGAGACCCCCCGGCAAGCACACCGAGTGCACACTGGCATTCTTCCCCGACCTACCCGCTATTTTCCTAAGGGGCTCCATAACCCGCCTAACGTTGGAGCTCCCTATAACTAATAGGCCCGCCCTCTGTGACTGTCGGGACCTTGCCGGAGAATCGGCCACTGGCCCAACAGGCGAGGCATCCTGTGGTGGCTCGGAAACGATGTCATCACCACTAGGAAGCACCCCGTACCTGTTGGAAAGGGGTAAGGCAGCTGCCACGCGGCCAGATCCCACCTTCGCCTTTCGGCCAGGCACGCGCGAGCCCACCACTGTCCGCCATTCACCCTGGAGTGATGGCTGACCGGTAAGATGCTCACTGCCGGAAGACGCAGCGACATCAGGGGTTCCATGTGATTCCAAGGCCACCGAAGTAGGCATAGGTCTCACCACAGTTGCTCCAACGCCACTACGAGCCAACGCCAGCGCCTCGAGCTCTATGAGCCTAACAGACAAAGCCTCCACCTGCCCCCGAAGAGTGGCCAATTCTCCTTGCGTCCGCTCACAACAACCACAGTCCCTACACTTGACTATGTTTACCCTACAAGCGAACGGTGTACTCGCCTTATTAGCAGCAGGAAATCGAAGTGCTCTCTCACTGACGGTCTAACCGACACTGAGCTGTTCTAACCAAACAAACAAAAGCCTGTACGATACGAGGGTCGATAGCAACGGCGATACTGTACACTACACTGTTATTAAAATAAACGGTTGTGTCTAGTAGGCACTCAAACACGCAAGAAATTACAAAAATAAAATAGTAACTACCCAGATAACTGAAAATAAGTTGTACCTGTTTGAAGCTCGCAAAAATGTGTAACAAGCGAACGGTGTACTCGCCTTATTAGCAGCAGGAAATCGAAGTGCTCTCTCACTGACGGTCTAACCGACACTGAGCTGTTCTAACCAAACAAACAAAAGCCTGTACGATACGAGGGTCGATAGCAACGGCGATACTGTACACCACACTGTTATTAAAATAAAAGGTTGTGTCTAGTAGGCACTCAAACACGCAAGAAATTACAAAAATAAAATAGTAACTACCCAGATAACTGAAAATAAGTTGTACCTGTTTGAAGCTCGCAAAAATGTGTAACAAGCGAACGGTGTACTCGCCTTATTAGCAGCAGGAAATCGAAGTGCTCTCTCACTGACGGTCTAACCGTCTACAAGGACTACAGTGGGTCTGCACCTCTGGTGGCCCACCAATTCCATTATTTCTACAAGGACTACAGTGGGTCTCCATCTTTGATGACCCTCCATGCCATTATTTCTACAAGGACTGCAGTGGGTCTGCACCTCTGGTGGCCCACCAATACCACAATCTCTACCAGGACTCCAGTGGGTCTGCTCTGTGATGACCTACCTACCAATATTTTTCAAAACTTCGAATGACTCTGCTGTGGGTTTGCTCCATTGTGGCCCATTACCTGTCAGCATGTCAAGAGTAAGCACTGTCTTTCCGTTGGAAGGACAACACTACTTCTTCAAGACTGCATGGAAATCCACTACTTCTGTGTGCAATTTCTTTTACTAATGAGACTTTGTGAAAAAAAACCTGTAATTACTATTATGATGAATGATCAGGACTATCTTTATGGACTGTGAGAAAATTTTAGCTTTTGACCAACATTGTATCAATAAGTGTGTGCATTTGATTTCTTTGTTATTGTAATTATGAAAAATTTTATCAAATCATTATTGGACACTGCCCAAAAAAATTTGTATAAATTTTTTGTGGGGAGCATGGGGGCTATGTAAGTAGGCTGTTTAGGTTTTTTTTATTGGTAACGCCACCTCTGTATGAAAATCACTGGCTGTGCTGTGTGCAGTCTGTGGCTGCTTTGCATTGTTGTAATACTCGCCATTGTAGTGTTAGGCAGCTGGTTGTGAACAGCGCGTAGCGTTGCGCAGTTGGAGGTGAGCCGCCAGCAGTGGTGGATGTGGGGAGAGAGATGGCGGAGTTTTGAAATTTGTCATGAACTGCTATATTTATATATGATGATATCAAGGTAAATACATTGTTTGTTCTCTATTAATATCTTTCATTTGCTAACCATCCCTATCAGTAGTTAGTGCCTTCCATAGTTTGAATCTTTTATTTAGCTGGCAGTAGTGGCGCTCGCTGTATTGCAGTAGCTTGAGTAGCGAAGATTTTTGTGAGGTAAGTGATTTGTGAAAGGTATAGTTTAATGTTAGTCAGGGCCATTCTTTTGTAGGGAATTTTGAAAGTCAGATTGCGTTGCGCTAACAAAATATTGTGTGTCAGTTTAAGCACAGTCTTGTATAATTGTTCAAAGGGGACGTTTCACTATATAGGCCAACTCAAAGTGATCAAGGGCAACCAGGATGCCGGGGCGGAATCCAATGGCCCCCCACCTGTTCAAGCTCAAGGGGGAGACCTTTTCGGTAAGAACTTCCCCTACATGTAAATATCTTTGCTTGGCCACTCAATAAACTCTTCATGCTATAATTTAACTGTCAACTTAATTTTTAACTTCATTATATAGAAACGTGTTTCAAATACTTCCCGCTCAAATCCTAGTCATACTCATACTGTTTATAGGAAGCCTTCGTGATGGCTACTACGTGCTATATACATGCTCTTCCCGTCAGAGAAATATTTCCCTCCTTCAGAAGATTTTTCAGAAGACGCTGTAATTTCTGTCCTGATACATTCAGAACACTTTATATATTTTTCAAACTTGAAAATCTTTTTCTTCTTTCAGCGCCAGTTAAGAACCATTACACTAAGGAAGAAACATTAATAATGTATAATGTTCCTTCTGATTATGGGAAGCATACGACTTGGAAGAGTTTGAATGTAGCGATACAGTCAGTGTAGAATCTCTTTTGATGTTGTTCTCCTTCTGCAGGAGGCAACTACTAAGCAACAGCCATACTAAATACAATCGATAATTATTTCTGAAAATTTACACATTGAATAAAAACGTGTTAAACTGAAAAAGAATCATCGTGGTTTCTAAATGAAACCATATATAACAGAATCAAGTTCCTTGCTTGTGAAAATGTAGAAAATGTGGATAGGGCATTACAATTTAATCTTCTCAAAATTCATTCATCTGTACATACACTATGTGATCAAAAGCGTCCGGACACCGCCAAAAACACAACTTTTTCATATTAAGTACATTGTGCTGCCAGTTACTCCATACCATCGACATCAGTAGTCACTAGACATCGTGAGAGAGCAGAATGGGGTGCTCCGCGGAACTCACGAACTTCGAACTTGGTCAGGTGATTGGATGTCACTTTTCATAGGTCTGTACGCAAGATTTACACACTCCTGAACATTCCTAGGTCCACTGTTTACGATGTGATAGTGAAGCGGAAACGTGAAGGGACACGTACAGCACACAAGCGTACAGGCCAACCTCGTCTGTTGACTGAGAAAGACCACCGACTGTTGGGGAGGGCCGTAATGTGTAATAGGCAGAAATCTATCCAGACCGTCACACAGGAATTCCTAACTGCATCAGGATCCAGTGCAAGTACTATGACAGTTAGGGAGGACGTGAGAAAACTTGGATTTCATGGTTGACCGGCTGCTAATAAGCCACACATCATGCCGCTAAATGCCAAACGACGCTTCGCTTGGTGTAAGGAGCGTGAACAGTGGGAAAACATTATTGGAGTGACGAATCACGGTACACAATGTGGTGATCCGATGGCAGGGTGTGGATATGGCAAATGCCCGGTGAACGTCATCTGCCAGCGTTGTAGTGCCAACAGTAAAATTCGGAGGCGGTGGTGTTATGGTGTAGTCGTGTTTTTCATGGAGGGGGCTTGCACCCCTTGTTGTTTTGCGTGGCTCTATCACAGAGCAAGCCTACATTGATGTTTTAAGTACCTTATTGCTTCCCACTGTTGAAGAGCAATTCGGGGATGGCGACTGCATCTTTCAACACAGCCGAGCACCTGTTCATAATGAACGGCCCGTGGCGGAGTGGTTACACGACAGTAACATCCCTGTAATGGATTGGCCTGCGCAGTGTCCTTTGGGATGTTTTGGAAAGCCAAATCCATGCCAGGCCTCACCGACCGACATCGATATCTCTCCTCAGTGCAGCACTCCGTGAAGAAGGGCTGCCATTCAACACGAAACCTTCCAGAATCTGATTGAACGTATGCTTGCGAGAGTGTCATCAAGGCTAAGGGTGAGCCAACACCATATTGAATTCCAGCATTACGGATGGAGAGCGCCACGAACTTGTAAGTCATTTTCTGCGAGATGTCCGGATACTTTTTGTCACATATAATGTAGAAGAGGGCAATACTAAAGTGTTTTGTCGATTTAAGAAAAAAGTAATCTACGGGTCAACCCGCCAGTGCAATCGAGCAATAAAACAAGAAGTTATATCACAAAAGTGGACTGTTACAAAATATGCGAGTATCTGCATCAATTACTTTATAATTTACTATGATTCTTAATAGTTTGTCTCAGTACACAGAGAAATTTGCTTTTTCAAATGTTAACTAAAATATACGAGTAACACTAATTCATTATTTTGCAGTAAATTTAATATTTTGGCTTTGCCTCCATCATCGAAAGATACGTAGTTATGTGGCAGACTAATCTGATATTTTACAATGAATTATGTACGTTTTATACCTGAAAGCTGTTAGGCAAAGAAGAGAAGACAGAAACGTGAAAAGGGAATATTGAAGATCGATGCCAAAGAAACGTACGGAAACATAACATTATCGAAAATACGTGAAGATGAACAGGCAGAACAATGAAAGACATAGTCGAACCAAAGCACACGGAACAGGCGACAGTCCTTAGAATTATTGAGACTCTTGGGAGAACTGACAAGACCAAGCTTTTCAACCTGACAGGCAATATACACGGGACAGGCGGTATACTGTTGGACTTATAAAGGAATACAGTAATCTCAGTTCGGAAAGAGATAAGTTCTGACATGTGGATATTACTGAGCCGTGGGTTATCGCTCAAAATATTGTCAAACATCGTATACAGGATGGTCCATTGATAGTGGCCGGGCCAACGTCTCACGAAATAAGCAGCAAACGTAGAAACTACAAAGAACGGAACTCGTCTAGCTTGAAGGGGGAAACAAGATGGCGCTATGGTTGGCCCGCTAAATGGCGCTGCCATAGGTCAAACGGATATCAACTGCACTTTTAAAATAGGAACCCCCATTTTTTATTACATATTCGTGTAGTACGTTTTAGTTAGACCACTTTTTTCGCTTTGAGATAGATGGTGCTGTAGCAGTCACAAACGTATAAGTACGTGGTATCATGTAACATTCCGCCAATGCGAACGGTATTTGCTTCGTGATACATTACCCGTGTTAAAATGGATCGTTTACCAATTGCGGAAAAGGTCGATATCGTGTTGATGTATGGCTATTGTGATCAAAATGCCTAACGGGCGTGTGCTATGTATGCTGCTCGGAATCCTGGTCAACATCTTCCTAGTGTCCGGACTGTTCGCCAGATAGTTACGTTATTTAAGGAAACAGGAAGTGTCCAGCCACATGTGAAACGTCAACCACGACCGGGAACAAATTATGATGCCCAAGTAGGTGTTTTAGCTGCTGTCGCGGCTAATCCGCACATCAGTAGCAGACAAATTGCGCGAGAATCGGGAATATCAGAAACGTCGGTGTTGAGAATGCTACATCAACATCGATTGCACCCGTACCATTTTTCTATGCACCAGGAATTGCATGGCGACGACTTTGAACGTCGTGTACATTTCTGCCACTGGGCACAAGAGAAATTACGGGACGATGAGAGATTTTTTGCACGCTTTCTATTTAGCGACAAAGAATCATTCACCAACAGCGGTAACGTAAACCGGCATAATATGCACTATTGGGCAACGGAAAATCCACGATGGCTGCGACAAGTGGAACATCAGCGACCTTGGTGGGTTAATGTATGGTGCGGCATTATGGGAGGAAGATAACTGGCCCCCATTTTATCGCTGGAAATCTAAATGCTACAATGTATGCTGATTTCGTACGTAATGTTCTACCGATGTTACTACAAGATGTTTCACTGCATGACAGAATGGCGATGTACTTCCAACATGATGGCTGTCCGGCACGTAACTCGCATGCGGTTGAAGCGGTATTGAATAGCATATTTCGTGACAGGTGGATTGGTCGTCGAAGCACCATACCATGACGCACGTTCACCGGATCTGACGTACCTGGATTTCTTTCTTGCTATCCCTCCCTTCATTAGCAAATTCACTATTCCACCATACCTCAGTGTAGGTCCTATAAATTTATCCATCATTTAGTCAAGTTATGACATTCATTTCCCTTGTCCGCTATTTCATTCTCTCCACTTCACTAGTCATCCAGTCCTCCTACCTATCTTTAGCATAACGTTTCAAAAACTTTCATTCTCTTCTAGACTACAGGGCTTACAGTCCTCGTTTCAGTTCCGTAAAAGATTTTAATGCAGAAAAATATCTTTTTAAAATACGTCCTTAGTATGAAATTTGTTTTTTATGATAGTAAATTTCTCTTTTTTTACCTACGCTTTTCCTACTACAGGCGCTGTGCATTTGTTGTCTTGTCTGCTTCTGCCATTTTTCTACTTTTATTCTCTCACCATTGTCGCTTTTATGCCCACTAGATTCAATTGTTTTATTTTTGTCGATATTCATCTTGTAACCTCTTTCCAAGACACAATCCGTTCAAGAGATCTTCCAAGCAACCTGCCGTTTCTGAAGGAATTACGATAACATCGCCAAACCTCAAAGCTTTTGTTTCTGCCCTGAGCTTCATTGCCCTGATATCATTTGCTGTTAGACCAAGTTATAGAATGAATAACTTCAGATATAGGCTACAACTCTCACTCCCTCTTCGACTACAGCATCCTTTTCATGTCCTTCCTTTTTTATAACTGCAATGTGGTTTCCGTACAGGTTGTAGACACACCTTTGACCCCTATATTTCATCACAGCCACTTTCAGAACTTCAGAGTATTCCAGTCAATGTACAGTCCCCAATAAAAATATTACCAAAACCTGAAAGTGGTATTTGAAAGAAAAAACATTTAATATTGGATTACACGTGAACATTAACCGCTCAAGCGATATGTAATTTTCTCTCATGTGTATTATTATTATTATCATTTAAAATTCTGTGCGTCATTTTCGAGTGCAAAGAAAAAGAAGATGCACTCTGAGAATAAGGGACCACGCAGATGCAAAAGCAACCATCTTCTGTCATATTTTATCGGTAATCACTCTCCCTCTTGTCTTCGATGCGAGTAGTGTGGCATTTTGGCGAGTGTTGTTGAATGTAAGCATTATTGTACTTGTAATCAGGTAATAAATTAGTTTCATGCTATTATTCACTTTTAATTGGAAGAGGGGAGCCCTATCTCATGTCCGCTTCCTTTGAATAACAGTAATTCAAGTTATTTTCAGCGCAACAATTGCAGCCGCCGTTGAGCCACAGCCGCCATTACGTGGCAGTTTTAATTTATGAAATTAGCGGAAGCGAATTATTCGCCCGCTTCAATTATAATACAAAATTTTTTCCACAGCCGCCAGCCGCTGCAACGGAAGACATAGCTTTAAGATTTTTATTTTCAATTTAAAGCCGAGATCCAGAGCCACGACTCAGACTACAATACATTACGAAAGAAAATAGTAAGAAATTATTCTCTCGCGCGTGTGTGGGCAAATGCAAATATTAATCACAGATCTCATGTTTGAGCAGAAACGTTTAGCCGAGGCAAGAACCTAAAAAAGTTTGTTTCATTTTTCAACTTACATGTAACGTGTTACAAGATCATTGTGTCTTACAATTATTAAAGTGATTAATCAATTTGCTATGGATAAACTTTCACTGAACAAACCGTCTTACAAAAATCAATTTAATTCAAATCAAGGAACTATTAAAATTAAACTAATAACCAAATCAGCAATTAATTTTGATAAAAGTCTATCACGTAATAACGACATTCATATAGAAAGAGAGAGAAAACTATTTTTATATTATCATAAATTCGCGCGAGATCAACATTGTTAAGTAACTTTCTAAACCTACAAAAGTTATCAATGTAGGTTTGTGTGGTGTCACCGCCAGACACCACACTTGCTAGGTGGTAGCCTTTAAATCGGCCGCGGTCTGTTAGTATACGGCGGACCCGCGTGTTGCCACTGTCTGTGATAGCAGACCGAGCGCCACCACACGGCAGGTCTAGAGAGACGTACTGGCACTCGCCCAGTTGTACAGCCGACTTTGTTAGCGACGCCACACTGACAAATACGCTCTCATTTGCCGAGACGATAGCATAGCCTTCAGCTAAGTCAATTGCTACGACCTAGCAAGGCGCCATCACCAAGTTATATTGAGATGTTAATACTGTATCAACAAGACCAATGTTCACCAATTGTCGACTAAAGTTAAGTATTCCAGCAGCTACGTACTTTTCTTTATAGCATTCATTACGTATCCTGTTTCAGACCTCACGCCAGCCTGCGTGACTTTATGCGCGTGCCTTTCGGCTCCCTCTCATTGTGTCTAGACTGTCTTGTCTAGACACAACATTTTGTCTTCCCTGAGTCCCTCCTCTAAGATAAGCCGGAGGCTCAAATTGCCTCGCATGTGCCTGCAATTCCCGGGTACCCAACCTGGTGTTCGCGGAGGCTAGCTGCTACCAGTCTTCCCATTCACCTATACAGGGTGGTCCATTGAACGTGACTGGACCAAATATCTCACGAAATAAGCGTCAAAAGAAAAAACTACAAAGAACGAAACTTCCATAGCTGGAAAGGAGAAACCAGATGGCGCTATGGTTTACCCGCTAGATGGCGCTTCATTAGGTCAAACGGATACCAACGGCGTTTTTTAAAATAGATGGTGTTGTAATAGTCACAAACATATGGCTCACAATTTTAGACGGACAATCGGTAACAGGTAGCTTTTTTAAATTAAAATACAGAACGTAGGTACGTTTGAACATCGTATTTCGGTTGTTCCAGTGTGATACATCTACCTTTGTGAACATATCATTTCTGAGAACGCATGCTGTTACAGCGTGTAACGGCATTCCTCTCAACAGCGAGTAGTTCGCCTTCCGTAATGATCGCACATGCATTGACAATGCGCTGACGCATGTTGTCAGGCGTTGTTGGTGGATCACGATGGCAAATATCCTTCAACTTTCGCCACAGAAAGAAATCCGGGGACGTCAGATCCGGTGAACGTGCGGGCCAGGGTATGGTGCTTCGACGACCAATCCACCTGTCATGAAATATGCTATTCAATACCGCTTCAACCGCACGCTAGCTATGTGCCAGACATCCATCATGTTGGAAGCATACATTGCACCATTTAGATTGCCATCGATAAAATGGGGGCCAATTATCCTTCCTCCCATAATGCCGCACCATACATTAACCCACCAAGGTCGCTGATGTTCCACTTGTCGCAGCCATCGTGGATTTTCCGTTGCCCAATAGCGCATATTATGCCGGTTTACGTTACCGCTGTTGGTGAAAGACTCTTTGTCGCTAGATAGAACGCGTGCAAAAAAATCTGTCATCGTCCCGTAATTTCAATGTGCCCAGTCGCAGAACTGTACACGACGTTCAAAGTCGTCGTCATGCAATTCCTGGTGCATCGAAATATGGTACGGGTGCAATCGATGTTGATGTAGCATTCTCAACACCGACGTTTCTGATATTCCCGATTCTCGCGCAATTTGTCTGCTATTGATGTGCGGATTAGCCGCGACAGCAGCTAAAACACCTACTTGGGAATCATCAATTGTTGCAGGTCGTGGTTGACGTTTCACATGTGGCTGGACACTTCCTGTTTCCTTAAATAACGTAACTATCCGTCGAACGGTCCGGACACTTGGGTGATGTCGTCCAGGATACCGAGCAGCATACATAGCACACGCCCGTTGGGGATTTTGATCACAATAGCCATACATCAACACGATATCGACCTTTCCGGCAATTGGTAAACGATCCATTTTAACACGGGTAATGTATCACGAAGCAAATACCGTCCGCACTGGCGGAATGTTACGTGATACCACGTTCCTATACGTTTGTGACTATTATAGCGCCATCTATCACAAAGCGAAAAATGTTGTCCAACTGAAACATTCATATTTCTTTACGTACTACAAGAATATGCAATAAAAATGGGGATTCCTATTTTAAAAAAACGAAGTTGATATCCGTTTGCCAATGGCAGCGCCATCTAGAGGGGCAACCATAGCGCAATCTTGGTTCCCCCTTCAAGCTAGATGAGATTAGTTCTTTGTAGTTTTTTCGTTTGATGCTTATTTCGTGAGATATTTGGCCCGGTCACTATCAGTGGACCAACCTGTATACACCGCAAGCCACCTATGGTGCGTGGTGGAGGGTACCGTGTACCACTACTAGTCATTCCAGACGTGTTACATTAGTAAACAGGACGAGAGAAAAACAAATGTGTATGCGCCTCAGAACGAGCCGTAATTTCTGTTTACTTTGTGGTCTTTACGCGAAATGTACTTGGGCGGCAGTAGAATTATTCTGCAGTCAGCTTCAAAGGTTGGTTCGCTAAATTATTTCGTCAGTGTTCCTCGAAAAGAACATAGTTTTTGCTCCTGGGATTCCCATTTTGAGCTCGCGGAGTACCTCCTCAATACTTGCGCGTTATTCGAACTTAATGGTGAGACTTCTAGCAGCCCGCCTCTTGATTGCTTCCGTGTCTTCCTTTAATCCAACCGCCGGCCGTGGTAGCCGAGCGGTTCTAGGCGCTACAGCCTGGAACCGCGTGACCGCTACGGTCGCAGGTTCGAATCCTGCCTCGGGCATGGATGTGTGATGTCCTTAGGCTAGTTAGGTTTAAGTAGTTCTCAGAAATTAAGTCCCATAGTACTCAGAGCCATTTGAACCATTTTTTAATCCAACCTGCTGTTGGGACCCTAAACTCCCGAGCAGTACTACAGAAATGGGTCGCACTAGGATGTCCTATATGTGGTCTCTCCTACAGTTGAACCACCCTTTCCTAAACTTCTCCTAATAAGCCGAAGTCGACCTTCGCCTTCCCTACTACTATCCTTATAGACTCGTTTCATTCCATATTGATTTGCAATGATGCGCTTAGATATTTAATCGACGTGATTGTGTCAAGCAGCACCCTGCTAATACTGCATTCGAACATTGTTGGTTTTCTTACTCATCTGCATTAACTTAGTTTTTCTTTTTTTACATTTAGAGCCAGTTCTTATTCATCACACCAACTAGAAATTTTGTGTAACTCATCTTGTCCTCCTACGGTCACTAAACGACACCACCTTACCGTACACCACAGCAAATAGCCGCAGACTGCTGCTCACTCTGCCCCCTAGATGACTTATATATAAAGAGAACTGTAAGTAGGCTGTTTAGGTTTTTATGTTGGTAAAGCTACGTAGCGCTCTGTATGAAAATCACTGGCTGTGCTGTGTACAGTCTGTGGCTGGGTGGCATTGTTGGAATTTGCTGTTGTAGTGTTGGGCACTTGGCTGTTAACAGCGCGTAGCGTTATTGCCAAATGCATTGAGGTTGACGGACATCATTTTGAGCATTTATTGCAATAATGTGGTATTTACAAGTTATCACGCTGTAACAGCATACGTTCTCAGAAATGATAAGTTCACAAAGGTACATGTATCAAAATGGAACAACCGAAATAAAATGTTCAAACGTACCTACGTTCTGTATTTTAATTTAAAAAACCTACCGGTTACCAACTGTTCGTCTAAAATTGTGAGCCAGATGTTTGTGACTATCACTGCGCCATATATCAAAAAGCGAAAAAAGTGGGCCAACTAAATCATTCATATTTATTTAGTTACTACACTAATATGTGATAAAAAATGGGGGTTACTATTTAAAAAAAGGCAGTTGATATCCGTTTGACCTATGGCAGCGCCATCTAGCGGGCCAACCATAGCGCGATTTGGTTTCCTCCTTCAAGCTAGACAACTTTCGTTCTATGTAGTTTTTTCGTTTGACGCTTATTTCGTGAGATATTTGGCCCGGTCACGATCAATGGACCACCCTGTATATGTAGAGTGTGAGAGTTGTCGTAGGCTTGCACAGGGTGGACAACCGTGAGGATCTGCATCAAAACAGTCTACGCATAGACAGCAACAGCAGTGGCAGTAGCAACTGCTAAATAAAGTGTCTTCATAATGATGCATTGGTATATTTCACAATTTTTGCGTTAACGTATTCCTTAAGTTCAAAATTGGAATACAAGTTACCCATCAAATGAAAGAACGTAAAGAAAATGAGGCCTCTATGCAATATACACTCCTGGAAATGGAAAAAAGAACACATTGACGCCGGTGTGTCAGACCCACCACACTTGCTCCGGACACTGCGAGAGGGCTGTACAAGCAATGATCACACGCACGGCACAGCGGACACACCAGGAACCGCGGTGTTGGCCGTCGAATGGCGCTAGCTGCGCAGCATTTGTGCACCGCCGCCGTCAGTGTCAGCCAGTTTGCCGTGGCATACGGAGCTCCATATGCAGTCTTTAACACTGGTAGCATGCCGCGACAGCGTGGACGTGAACCGTATGTGCAGTTGACGGACTTTGAGCGAGGGCGTATAGTGGGCATGCGGGAGGCCGGGTGGACGTACCGCCGAATTGCTCAACACGTGGGGCGTGAGGTCTCCACAGTACATCGATGTTGTCGCCAGTGGTCGGCGGAAGGTGCACGTGCCCGTCGACCTGGGACCGGACCGCAGCGACGCACGGATGCACGCCAAGACCGTAGGATCCTACGCAGTGCCGTAGGGGACCGCACCGCTACTTCCCAGCAAATTAGGGACACTGTTGCTCCTGGGGTATCGGCGAGGACCATTCGCAACCGTCTCCATGAAGCTGGGCTACGGTCCCGCACACCGTTAGGCCGTCTTCCGCTCACGCCCCAACATCGTGCAGCCCGCCTCCAGTGGGGTCGCGACAGGTGTGAATGGAGGGACGAATGGAGACGTGTCGTCTTCAGCGATGAGAGTCGCTTCTGCCTTGGTGCCAATGATGGTCGTATGCGTGTTTGGCGCCGTGCAGGTGAGCGCCACAATCAGGACTGCATACGACCGAGGCACACAGGGCCAACACCCGGCATCATGGTGTGGGGAGCGATCTCCTACACTGGCCGTACACCACTGGTGATCGTCGAGGGGACACTGAATAGTGCACGGTACATCCAAACCGTCATCGAACCCATCGTTCCACCATTCCTAGACCGGCAAGGGAACTTGCTGTTCCAACAGGACAATGCACGTCCGCATGTATCCCGTGCCACCCAACGTGCTCTAGAAGGTGTAAGTCAACTACCCTGGCCAGCAAGATCTCCGGATCTGTCCCCCATTGAGCATGTTTGGGACTGGATGAAGCGTCGTCTCACGCGGTCTGCACGTCCAGCACGAACGCTGGTCCAACTGAGGAGCCAGGTGGAAATGGCATGGCAAGCCGTTCCACAGGACTACATCCAGCATCTCTACGATCGTCTCCATGGGAGAATAGCAGCCTGCATTGCTGCGAAAGGTGGATATACACTGTACTAGTGCCGACATTGTGCATGCTCTGTTGCCTGTGTCTATGTGCCTGTGGTTCTGTCAGTGTGATCATGTGATGTATCTGACCCCAGGAATGTGTCAATAAAGTTTCCCCTTCCTGGGACAATGAATTCACGGTGTTCTTATTTCAATTTCCAGGAGTGTATATGTGCTGTTCATAGTTTGAAATCGATTATGGTGTAACTAAAGTTATCAGAGCAAAGGTATTTCAAATAACTAATTTTATGTCATTGCACAGCTGGCATTATTCAAGTCAAGATATAGTTTCATTAGGTAAACATCAGGACCAAAAGTTAATTTTTCAGTACCATCTTAATGCCATTGCACAAAAGGCATTATTCTCTTAAACTTGATTGCTGAGTCAAATACATGTTTCATTACTGGCAAAATGGAGGAGTGCACGAAAAAAGTTCGCAGATGCAGTCAGATGCAGGTCTGTTGAATAATTATTTTGGAACAATTTCATATTTGATACTTTCACTAATTAAAAGAAAACAATTTTCGTTAGCAACTTTCACTTTTAAAGATACGAGGTGCGGCTAGAAAAAAAAACCGGACTGATGCTGGAAAAAACATTTATTTACAATTATTTACAATTTCATGTTATCTCCTTCAATGTACTCTCCTCCTCGGTCTCTACACCGCTCCATACGAATTTTCCACTGTTCATAGCAATGCTGCAGATCATTTTCGGTAAGTCCATACATTACTTCCGTCGCTTTTTCTTTTACTGCTTCAACAATCTCAAATCTAGTTCCTTTCAAAGCTGACTTGACTTTAGGGAAAAGAAAAAAGTCACAGGGGGCCAAATCAGGCGAATAGGGTGGATTATCTAAGATGGGAATGTTGTGTTTTGCCAAAAACGTCTTCACTGACAACGCACTGTGAGCTGGGGCATTGTCTTGGTGAAGGATCCATGACTTTTTTCTCCACAAATCGTTCCGTTTTCTCCGTACTCGCTCACGTAGGGTAGCCAGGACGCTAATGTAGTAATGCTGATTCACTGTTTGTCCCTCTGGTACCCAATCAATGTGCACAATCCCTTTGATGTTAAAAAAAAACAATCATCATTGCCTTGAATTTCGATTTTGACATTCGTGCTTTTTTTGTCGTGGAGAACCAGGAGTTTTCCAATGCATCGATTGGCGTTTAGTTTCGGGATCGTAAGTAAAAAACCACGATTCATCGCAAGTAATAACATTTTGTAAGAAGGTGGGATCACTTTCAATTTTTTCCAGGATGTCAGAACAAATCATTCTTCGGCGTTCCTTCTGTTCAATTGTGAGACACTTTGGAACCATTTTTGAACACACTTTGTTCATGTTGAAACTTTCATGAAGAATCTGCCTAACACTTTCCTTGTCAACTCCTGTTAACTCAGACACTGCTCTGATTGTTAAACGGCGATCTTGTCGAACAAGTTTACCGATTTTTTCAATGTTTGCATCTGTTTTTGCTGACAATGGTCTGCCAGTGCGAGTGTCATCACTGGTGTCTTCGCGGCCATCTCTAAATCGTTTAAACCACTCAAACACTTGTGTTCGCGATAAACAATCATCGCCGTACACTTGTTGTAACATTACAAACGTTTCACTTGCAGATTTTCCTAGTTTGAAACAAAATTTTATGTTAACACGCTGTTCTTTCTGTACACTCAACATTTTCCGACGCACAGACAAAACGTCAACTACTTAAAACAGACGCCACGGGCAGACTGAGTGCAGGAGGCAGATGAAACTCGAGCAGTAGGCGGAGCGAGAGTCACGTGACAGGCCACGCGACTTTCAGCCTTATTGCATTCGTTTTATTGTTTCACCAGTACTAGTCCGGATTTTTCTAGCCACACCTCGTAATTTTGGACGTGATACTTTCAATGGGAGCAGGATTTGTTATGAATAGGAAGGTAGGGCAGAGAGTGTGTTACTGTGTATAATTCATTGATAGGGTTGTTCTTATCTGAATCGACAGCAAACCAACACCGACAACAATAGTACAGGTATACTCGTCGACGTCGCAAGCCGAAGATGAAGAGAAAGAATATGAGGATATTGAAAAGATAATATGGTTTGAAGAAAGATAGAGGGAGGAGCAGAAGAAAAGGTTACAGGAAAATATGGGCTTGGGACAAGGAATGACTGAGGAGAAAGATTGAATTCTGAAGCACGTTTCAGCTAGTAATAGCGAATACTTCGTTCAAGAATCACAAGAGGTTGAGGTATACATGGGAAAGATCGGGTGATACAGGAAGTTTTCAGTTAATTACATTACGATCAGATAGATTCCGAAATCAAATACCAGATTGTCAGGCTTATCCAGGTGCAGACATAGACTCAGATCACAGTGTAGTATTGATGAACAGTAGGGTTAAGTTTACGAGACTTGTCAGGAAGAATTAATACGCAATGAAGTGGGATACAGAAATACTAAGAATGACGAGACACGCTTGAAGTTCCTCAGTCTGTAGATACAGAAGGGCAACCACAGAAGTTGTAAAGAAAAACATAAATGCAAAGGAGATAACTGCAATGAAACCGTAGGTAACAGAAAAAATCCTACAGCTGATCGATGAAAGAGGGAATTACAAAAACGTTAAGGGAAATTCAGAAATAATGAAATAAAAGTGCTGAAGAATGAAATAAATAGGAAGTGCAGATAAGCTAAAACGAAATCGTTGCCTGAAAATATGAAGAAATAAAAAATAAATGAACGTCGGAATGACTGGAACAGCATACAGGAAACTCAAAACGACCTTTGGTGAAACTGAAACCAAGGGTGGTGATATTAAGAGTGCAATGGGAATTCCACTGTTCAATAGAGAGGAGGGAGCTGGTAGGTGGGAAGACTACGTTCTATGAGGGGGAAGATTTGTCTGACGTGACAGAATAAGAAACAGAAGTCGAATTAGAAGAGATAGGGGATCCAATATTAGAATCATAATTTAAGAGAGCTTTTGAGGACTTAAGATCAAGTAAGGCCGAAGAGATGGATAACATTCCATCAGAATTCAGAAACCATTGTGGTAAGTGGCAGAAAAACGACTATTCCTGTTGGTATGTAGAATGTGTGAGTCTGGTGAGATACTCTCTGACTTTCGGAAAAATGTCGTCCACGCAATAAAAATATCGTCCACACAATTCTGAAGACTGCAAGAGCTGACAAGTGCGATAATTATCGCAAAATCAGCTTAACAACTCATGCGTCCAAGTTGCTGACAAGAATAAAATACGAAAGAATAGAAAAGAAAATTGAGGATGAGTCAGGCGACGATCAGTTTTGCATCAGGAGAAGAAAAGACACCAGAGAGGTAATTCTGACGTTGCGGTTGGTAATGGAAGTAAGACTAAAGAAAAATCAATACACGTTCATAGGATTTTACGACCTGGAAATCGTTCGACAATGTAACGTGGTGTCAGATGTTCGACATTCTGAGAAATATAGGGGCAAGCTATAGGGAAAGACGGGTTATATACAGTATGTAGAAGAGCCAAGAGGGATTAATAAAAGTGGACGACCAAGAAAGAAGTGCCCGTATTAGAAAGGGTGTAGGACAAGAATGTAGTCTTTCGCCCCTACTGTTCAATCTGTATATACAGGAAGTAATGATGGAAATAAAAAGAGGGCTCATGAGTGGGATTAAAATTTGAGGTGAAAGGCTATCAATGGAAAGATTCGCTGAAGACATAGCTATCTTGAGTGAAAGAAGAATTAAATGATCTGCTGAATGGAGTGGATAGTCTAACGAGTACAGAATATGGACTGTGAGTAAATCGAAGAAAGTCGAAAGTAATGAGAAGTAACAGAAATGAGAACAGCGAGAAACTTATCAGTATTGATGGTCACAAAGTGGATGAAGTTAAGGAATTCTACTACCTAGGCAGCAAGATAACCAATGACGGACGAGCAAGGACACCAAAAGCCGACTATCTCTCTCAAAAAACGGCATTCCTGGCCAAGAGAAGACTAAAAGTATTAAACATAGGCCTTAATTTGAGGAAGAAATGTCTGAGAATGTACGTTTCGAACACAGCATTGTATGGTAGTGAGACATGGACTGTGGGAAAGCAGGAACAGAAGAGAATCGAAACATTTGAGAAGTCATGCTACAGACGAATGTTGAAACGTAGGGCGACTGGTAAGGTTAGGAATGAGGAGGTTCCGCGCAGAATCGGAGAGGAAACGAATACTGGAAGAAACTGACAAGGAGAAGGGACAGGATGACAGGACATCTTTTAAGACATCATGAAATGACTTCAGTGGTACTAGAGGGAGATGCAGAGGGCAAAAACTGTAGAGGAAACAGAGATTGGAACACTTACAGCAAATAGTTGAGGACGTTGGTTGCAAGTGTTACTGAGATGAAGAGGTTGGCACATGAGAGGATTTCAAGCCAGGACGCATCAAACCAGTGATAGGACTGATGACTCAAAATACGTGTATCCCATTTGGTTGAAATCTATCCAGGAGTTTATGATGAGCCTTTTACCCGTGGCTTTACCCTCGCATAGAAAAGTCAAATATATTTAATATGTTTCACATATATTTATATGGATATTGTACCTATACCTCTAATGAATTACGCCCTGGTGTTTCGTGCAGCTCAATGTTTACGACGTTGTATCTCCTGAACTATCTCTCATACAATGGTATATTTTCGTACGTACATTCAGAAACATATGTCGATACCGTCTGCGAAATTATTTGGGAATAGAGCTTGTACCAAAGCAGTAATGGATTTAAACGTCATGAATAACGCGGCAGTTTTTCAGCCATTTCAGTATTTGTATCGTCATATCTGCTGAACTATGTGTCGTACAGTTACGTAATTTTGCTGCCACATTCACTGATACATGTGAATGCTGTCTGCAAAATATGTTGCGAATAAAATTAGTATTAAAGGAATTATAAAGTAAAACGTCTTGCTTCAGTGGCAAGTTCTACAGCATGAATTGAGAATCTGTAGTAAGGGATAAACTTTATTCCTTTCACCGTTTGGATTCGGCAGCAGGCCAGATAAAGTTTTTCTTCAGCTTCAAAATTACGTGTCGTCTCATTCTCAAATACTGGGTGAACAAAGCATAAATGCGAGTCGTGGACAACACGGCTTCTTCACCCCACACACCACCCCTTTGACAGGTAGGAGGTTCATACCCGCATACGGAATTATCTTCGAGATTGAATGTGATATGTGTACCAAGTTTGGTTGAAATCGGTCCACTGGTTCAGGAGGATACATGGAACATACAAACAAAAGAGGTGCGTTTAATACATCATGCAACGTATTTCTTTCAGTAAGTAGGCTGGACTTATGTAGGTTCTCCACTCTTTTGGCTACAAAACCCTGTTTGTCAACATAATCTCCGGTCAGTGCGGCGGCCTTACCCCACCTTACTCGAAAGGCACGTATGCAAGCGTAGTACCATTCTACTGGTCTACGTCGGAGCAAACGTCTTGCTGCATCAGTAACCTGCACACAATCCATGTACGCTTCCCGCGTAGCGCATCCTTCATTCGACCATACAGATGGAAGATACGAGATACGGACTGTAGGGCAGATGACGAAGATCTGAACACTGACGTTTTGTCAGCTACTCCCGGCTGCATGGGCTAGTCGTAGGCCTTGCTTACCTTGGAGAAGGTGAACAGGCTCTGGTTTTCCGCCAAAAGAAACTCAATGACAGCTTTCTGCTTTAACTCGCCTTCTTTACAGACGCCGTTTTGAAGGCTGCGTAGAGTACCACCACCACCTATAGAAACTTCGGGACACCAGACACCATATTGGTGATGCGGGAATATTCCTCTAAGTCCGACTGCAAATTCCGCATTTTTTCAATCGAAATTCGACGTAAAAAAGTGTTGCGTTACTTATATCGCGTCCCTCGCGGATGCATACGTACTTACATACATAAGTACACCCATTTTCATAGTATGTAAGGATAACCAGTGTCACATATCAGTAGTGTGTGAAACTATTTCTACTTTTGTATCACCTATGCAAAGATAATTTTTTTATTATATTTCTATCACACATTTTCATTTATTTTACTACAGGTTCAAACGATATGAAAGTAGCAGAATATGTGGTATAAGAGACAATGTTTTCCTTATTCATCATTTATAAACAAAACATTCTGTTTACACTTGAGAGAGAGAGAGATAGATAGATAGAGAGAGAGAGAGAGAGAGAGATCTGTACTTCATAGATCAAAAATTTTTAAAAAAATTGATTTGCCAGCAGAATGCGCGAGAAGTCAGTTGCTGTTAATACTGGTGACTTCTGGAAATTAATGAAGATGTGCCGTGCTGTACCCTCGGTATTCTGGACTGTGATCTGGTGGGGTGCCGCGGGCCTTTATTATCCTCACTGTTTCACACTTTTGTAATATCTTTCATTCCTTTATTGTAGAATTTCGTTCATTTCAGCAGAAGATCCCAGCAGGCTGGCAGCGGGGCAGAGCGCACCCCAGCGGGGAATGTGTGGGAGGGGACTCACTATTCCGGCATACGCCTCATGCCCGAGGGACATCTCGCGAAAACCATAATCAGAATCGAAGAATTCAAAGCATTTTAATTTATTTCTAGGGCAACATTGTCATTGTCCCACACAAAAATTGAAAGTGTGTGTGTGTGTGTGTGTGTGTGTGTGTGTGTCTGCGAGCGCGGGCGCCAACACAAACTCCGTTTGGCATGTCGACAGCTCACTGTACTGTTCTACAGGTAAGTAGCATAATGTAAAGACAGCTCGATCTCAGATTTTCGGTTTGCCCATAAATGAATAAATTATTAAATTACTGAGTTACAATTATCGGCACTAAATTGATTTTAAATAATTACTGTCCTCTTATCACATAATAGTTACACAAGGGCTTTTTTTCCCGATGTCCGGTGCGTCACGAAATAGAAGCCACAGTGAAAATCCAAAATGTTGTATTTGCAACATTTAGGTACTACACCTTTCAGGGATTTCTGTACAGAGTCACCGCTCCGACACTGACATTTGTCGATGCGTGGTAAAAACTTTCCAACAAGCACTCATGGGAGAAGGGCCCTTGTGCTTTCCACCAATTCTCTAACCTGGCCTGCAGCTCGTTATCATTACCAAACGGCTGTCCCCTTAATTAGCCGTTCATGTGAACAGAGAGATGAAAATGAGAGGAAGCCTAGTCCAGGCTGTAAGGATGTTTATCGAACACTTCCCATCAAAAGCGTTGCAGGAGAACCTGTGTTGAAGCTGCAATGTGCCCCGAACATTTTCATGAGGGACAATGCCTGCTGACAACATTCATTTTCGATTGTTCTGAATTGCTCTTCGAGACGATTTTCTCAATTCTCCTGATCCACACAACGTATGAGATGATCAAATGACACTCGCTTCCTTCCCTGACCGCCTGCGGCAAGAATTTCTGTGCATCCTGCTTGGAAGTTCCTGAGGCATTGCAGCACTGTGCTATCGCATATTACAGTTGAGTTCTATGGGCTCAATGAAATCAGCGGAAACTCCTCGGCATTAAGAAATCGGACGACAAGACACGCCCATCACACTTGGCAGGGGACTCTATTGTTCTAGGCATTTTTACAAGCTCACCGTGCGCTCAGAACTGAAAAGTGTGACCTGGCGATATCTACAGGAGTACTAGAGGCACTGGACAACACATATGCATAAAGCCTCATCGGCTTCTCACAGTAGTTTTAATTTCGGGACCGATCATTCTTAGAAAAAATAGCCCCTGTGTCAGTTTGAGTCTGAAGGATGCCACAGTCGTTCTGAGGCATTACATTAACTACAAACATCTTCATTATCATCCTACTGATGAGTTTTCCGTTGTTAAGTTCTTTATGCTAGTGTCTGAATACGGTTCATTAGTACTGACGTGAGCCCGCATCTCGTGGTCGTGCGGTAGCGTTCTCGCTTCCCACGCCCGGGTTCCCGGGTTCGATTCCCGGCGGGGTCAGGGATTTTCTCTGCCTCGTGATGGTTGGGTGTTGTGTGATGTCCTTAGGTTAGTTAGGTTTAAGTAGTTCTAAGTTCTAGGGGACTGATGACCATAGATGTTAAGTCCCATAGTGCTCAGAGCCATTTGAACCAGTACTGACGTGTTTTTTATGTTATGTATTATGCAAATGAAGTTTTTTTAGGCCTCACTGAAGTCGTTGATCTAAGGTCCGTTAGTCTTGACTAAATTATATTTCCTAAGATGGCGCAGAAATTAAAGACAAGAGAGAAGAAATTAAAAGTCTGAAGTTTCCAGATGACATAGTAATTCTGTCAGAGGTAGCAGGGAGATTGGAAGAGCAGCTGAAAGGAGTGGAGTGTCTTGAAAGGAGGATATAAATTGAACATCAACAAAAGCAAAACGAGGATAATGGTAAGAAGTCGAATTAAATCGGGTGATGCTGAGGGAGTTAGGAAATGAGTCACTTACCGTAGTAGTACAGACTTTTTTTTTATTTGGGAAGCAAAATAACTGATGATGGTCGAAGTAGGAGGGATATAAAATGTAGACTGGCAGTGGCAAGAAAAGCATTTTTGAAGAAGAGTAAGTTGTTAACATCGAGTTTAGATTTGTCACGAAGTTCTCCCTGAAAGTATTTGTCTGGAATGCAGCCATGTATGGAAGTGAAACAGTTTGGACAAGAAGAGAATACAAGTTTTGAAATGTGGTGCCACAGAAGAATGTTGAAGATTAGCTGGGTAGATTACGTAACTAATGAGGATGTAATGAATAGAATCGGGGAGAAGAGAAATTTGTGGTACAACCTCACTAGAAGAAGGGATCTGTTGGTAGGACACATTGTAAGGTTTCAAGGGATAACCAATTTAGTACTAGAGGGAAGCGTGGGGGGTTAAAGTCGAAGAGAGAAACCAAGACTTGCATACAGTTAGCAGATTGAGAAGGATGTCAGTTACAGTGGTTATTCGGAGATGAAGAAGCTTGCGCAGGATAGAGTAGCATAGAGAGCTGCATAAAATCAGTCTCTGGCCTTAAAACCACAACAACAACAATCTGAAATATTTCTTTTGGAGCACCAGTTAAAGCTGAGTGCTCTTACTACGCGTCATTTCATTTATGTTAGATGAAACATAGCGCTGTCTGTCCAAGTGGCCTCCAATGAATATTCCTTCGTAGGCAAGGCGATTCAGATAATAAAACCCGACTGCTGTATTAAACTACGAACGAAAAATTAGGGGAGAGTGGCTGGCGTTTAGGGATTCTAACTTTCAATTCATCTAAATGTGATACAGATAAAATGATTTACATTTTATGAAAGAAAATAAGAAGATATTAAATCCTTCATTCCAAGCCTGAGCGAGTGATTTGCAACTATTGTGTGCGTGATGAAGGAAGTAGGGTTGGATGCGCGGCAGCATCTGGCGATACACGAGCTCACGTCGCACAGACTCTGCTGGGGGCGTAGAGATGCGGACCGTGACTAACAGGCCGCCGCTGCCGCCGACACAGTTGCGCCGGCATTCAGCGCAGCCGTCGCCGGCGGCACTGATTCAGCTCCACTATACGCGGCCGCCACCTGTTCAGGAGCCGGCTGCAAGCGTCTCCCGTCTCCGACCGCCGGCGCAAACCCGATATTACTCGGCGCGTCGCAGTACGCTGCTGCCCACACGTCTGGCCTGCCAGGCAGCGCAGCCTAGCTGTCAGGTGGTACGTGCGCGTGCCCCACGCACAGCAATGCACAGCGCTACTGTCTCGACATAATTCAACCCACACAGCCAAGTAAACCCAGAAACGAGCAGTAATTTTTGTTCATAACAACGTAAGTTTACGTAATGTTACAGCTATCAAGCAGTAATTATTATTTTCAATGCCTGACAGTGTCTTAATTTATTACCTTGCAAGAGTGAGTGAGGGTGAGCTAAGCAATTGTGTGATGTAGGATTCTTGATATTTGTTAATAATTTTGGATGAGCGTGTGAATTACGTTGTCTAAACAAGTAGTGGATTGTGTCACCTAAGTAGTATGGTTTGCTTAATGTAGTCAGTTTAGGGATTCTAGAATCAAAATCAATTAAGACTGCTTACGATGTGATTCTTTCATTTGCTTCTGGTAAAATACTAAGTTTGGAAAATGTTTAAAGTATGTGTAAAGCCACAGTCGGGGACTGGTCAAGGAGAGAATTGACACACTTGTTGCGAAATGCTATGAGACTGATTAGCAGCTGTACGTTCAAGTCAATCAGAATAGGGAGCAATTTGGCATTCTCGAAGCGTGGAAGAATACCGCGCGCTAGATTCGGCGAGTCGTAATTTTGCTTTATGAGACTGTCCGGAAAGTAAACCCTTAGCATCTGGAAACAGAATGTTTATACATCCTGCTGACGAGGAAATAGTCCAATCTGAAACTCATCCTGAAATTTTTCATGCCGGAAGAATACAACAAAAGAAACGTACTGCCCGAATTTTAGGTGCTGAAATGCAATGAAAGTATTTTCTTATAGCGTAGCACTACGTAATCGTAATATCCCGAGTTACACGAGTGAATGAGAAGCACGTAAATCACACAAAAATGCCATGTATCATTACTGTTACAAATAAGACGGCTAAATTGTTGCATATATAATTTTTAATAACGTGATATCTATCTTGACTTTCCCGTTGTTGAAGTTAATTTAACTATATATTTGTTTGTGCTTGATTAGATGGTACTCTGCGGATAGTATTGTAAGTATATTAATTTTTATAGTGTTAAATGATCTTTAGATTTTTACCTGTGGAGAGTGAAAGGAGATGTCGCCGGCCGGTGTGGCCGAGCGGTCCTAGGCGCTTCAGTTCGGAACCACGTGGCTGCTACGGTCGCAGGTTCGAATCCTGCCTCGGGCATGGATGTGTGTGATGTCCTTAGGTTTAAGTAGTTCTAAGTCTAGGAACTGATGACCTCAGATGTTAAGTCCCATAGTGCTTAGAGCCATTTGAACCATTTTGAAAAGAGATGTCAGGATGACAGTAGATTGTCCAATTTGTTCATTCCGACCTTCTGCCATAGTACATCAGCAAAAGCTTAGTGGAGGTGACTAGTTCATGTGAAACAGTAAACATGTGGTATTGAAGACACTGCAAAGAGCAGGACCGAGCATGGTGTCACTTGAATGTCGCTGTCAGCTACCCCTCTGGCTGCAACCATGATGACAGCTGGGAAACACAGCTGATGATGGCCGTGAACTCCCTCCAGTGAGCGGACAGCTAACTCATGACTCTGGGCAGGCTGCACTGTCTCTTGGTCAAACAGTGGATGCCATAAAGCATTCCAATATGTCACTCTGGGTGTCACAGGCTCGTGGTATAGACTGTGATACTGATACGAGAATTCATTGAGTACACAAATTGCAGTGTACTTACAGTCTCCATACTATGTTTGTTTAAGGCTTAAGGCATGTAGGCAAGTGAGGAAAGGCTTCCATCCTTCCAGTAGCATCTTGCAGTGTTCGCTGTTGCTATACCATACCCAGCTGACTCCATTTCACAAAACCGTTGGCCATGTTTTGCTTTGCATTGTATAAGGCTCTCACGTGCTTGCGGCTGGCTCTGTTGCAACTCACTTCGACTGTGGCGTATTTTTTGACTGAATACGGTCAACACGCTACTCTGCCCTCCTTTGCACCAAGATCCGGTCCCTCAGATCGACCAAACGAGATTATCCTTCCTGGAGACCGGCCCTTCTGGCCCTGTTTTGCCACTCAGTAATTATTGTACAGTTGGATTCTTTAGCCATATCACTTACACATTTCCACAGGGCTCCTTGCCCTGCTTATGAACTCAAACGCTATGGAGCTTATTTAATTATTAGGCTTCTTGCACAATAACGTTTTGTATATTGTCAAGTTACAAACTAAAATGAATCAATTATTCTTTATACTACCCCCTTGTGCATTATCTTCCGCTGCTTTTCTGCTTGGCTTATCCAGTCTATTGGAATCTGAACGACAGCTGGGTCTGAGCTCAGTTTTGCTCTTCGCCCTCTATGTACTAAAACAAGGACTGATGTGGCAGCTGGTATGACAACAGTCAATGTGTCTCTTTCCGGTATTGATTTTCCCAATATGAATTTACATGCTGCAATAAGGTTTCCAGGGAGACTCGTCCCTCCTGCTGGTTAAGTAGCATGGTTATTGACTGCATTAATTTCGGACCTAGAATTTGATTTAAGCTGGTTATATTTGCCGTAGGTAGCACTTCCATGGCTCCTCTGGCCAATACACAGGCGGCTCCGAAATATTCAGGTAAGTTATTCCTGAAATCATGGCAGGCAGACAGAAAGTCACATGCTGTCCTTTTAATAACAAACCACTCCCGTTGAATTTGAGCCTCTTTGCTGACGTGAACTTCCCTGCTCGAAACAACAACCCACTACTACCATCTTGTCAAAGGTAGAGTACAACCAATGCGCCTCAATCCGCCGATCCATACCGCTATGAACTGCGTCATTTCGTCTCTTCTGCACTTCACCTATGGGCACGAAACTTTGCTCCCCCTTAAATTTATCACCGCTCCACAGCTGCTTATCACAGAATAACATTAAATCCGTACCCAACCCAAAAAATATTAAATGACTATCTCCTAGATATTAATCCATACAAGTTTTTCGTTACCGTTTCTTTCATCTTCTTGTTTCTCTTCTGACACCTTTCTCCTCACCCTTCCTTTTGTTCTGCATCTCCTACCCCTTCAATACCCTCCAGACTTCTTTGATAAGGTTTCAACTGCCCAACATGAACAATAATCGTTCTCGTCAGCAACTGAATCTTGACATTTACTGGCGACATAGTCTGTACCACTTGATATGGAAGCTGATACTTTGCAAAAAACCTTTTCATCTTTCTCTTTGCCATCACCCACTGACCAAGCTTGTAATATGGCATTCTTGTCATATGGCCCACTGCTTCTTCCTGTTTCTCCAGTGGTTGTGTATTTTCCCTAATCTCACTGGCAAATTACTTAACAGACTCTCCAGTATTCCCTTTCTTCACTTTCAATATGTCGAACTGTTCCGACGAAACGACAAGCGCCAGCATGAAGTTCAAGAACGTAACTACAGAGAAGGCTGTGAGACGACGTCAGCCAATAATACGCTGATTAATACCGCACCACGACAGGAGGGGCTCTGTTCGGAGAGGATATAAGGCGCCACTCGTGCCAGTCTCGGTCGGACAGTAGAAGACGCGCCCTAGCATATCCAGACTAGAAACCACGCACTAGAACAGAGGCACTGCAAGAGCCATTACTTGTGATCCATATGAACTTGCGTGAATTACTTGTATGGACATTGTACGTATATAGCGAAGGACATCGATTGTTTACGTGTCGCCAATTACCTGCGACCCAAAGATTTGAGTACTGTCAATCAACTTTATTGTAATGGAAACCATTAATGTGATTTACAGCACCCAATAAGAGAGGAGTGGGCAGGACACCACATGAACAGTGATGGCATTTTACGACTACATACTACTTCATATGTCGATAAAAATCCTGAATTCGTATGCTGCTTAGAGTTGGAGATGACATACTTCAAATAGACATCCCAGTTTTTGTGATGTGAGTCAATGTAGTATCCAAGCATCTTCTCGATTGTCCCATGTACTCTTTCAGTTGCCTTGTGGATGGGGATGACTTGTCCTTAACTTCGTCACATTCAATATCTTACACAAATTCTTTAATAGATCTGAGATGAAGTTTGTTTCCTGCACTATTACTTTTGTTTCAGGCATTCCAAACTTCAGTATCCAATTATTCACAAGTGCTTCTGCCACTGCTGCTGCCCGGTGGTTTGAAATTGCGACGATTTCCAAGGGCTGTGATTGTGAGTGCGTACTTATTCCCTGCAGGTGTTTTATTGAATGGACATAAAACATCAATTCCCACAAATTCGAATGGTGTGAATGCTTCTGATAATCTCGGCAATGGTACTTTCTACGACACAAATCCGCTATCTGTGCGCACTGTATTCAGTCCGTACATGCTGGTTTACGTTTGTCTGCCTATTCCTTCAACAATTCCTTTCCGATACTCTTTCGATGGTAGAATCCAACCTCCATGACACTCTAATATGTGATCATCAGCTTCATGTAGCACTCTGTTCCTTAGCTTCGCTGGTACCACTACCCACAGCCCCAACTTCCCTTTTATGCCTCTTGTGACAACACATAGCCATGTGCACGGTTCCATGCATCATTTGATAACACAAATTCTCTATTAAAATTTGGAAATACCATTATGAGCTCGAAGTTTAAGCTGCTTTTAACTCCTCAAAAGCATGATGACACTCCTCTCACCACACGAATTATTACCCTTTTCCCCCTTTTTTAACAGCTGCGTCAATGGTCTGGCAACAACCGTAAATCCTTTTACAAACCGGCGGTAACAGTTCGCGAGTCCCAAGAACGACTGAAACTACTTTACAGATTCTGCCACAGGAAATTCACATACAACTCTAATTAATCTTGGGTCTGTTTTAACTCCATTTTTACTTATGATATGACCTAGATGTTCTATCTCCTCAATCACGAAATTACACTTTCTGCACTATGATTAACTTCACTGCTTTTAACCTTAGAAATACTTCCCTTAATCGCTGCTTATGCTGCTCCACATCACTCTCTTAGACGATTATGTCATCGAGATACAAAAAGAATTTCCATATTTTAAATGTATGAGTACTTCGTTCAACAATTTCTGAAACGCCACAGGTGCATTTTTTAATCCGGATGGCATTCTTGTGAATTGGTAGTGTTCCCAGGGTGCCGAAAACGATATTTTCTATCGAGCCTGTGGTGCAGCCTCTATCTCATGATAAACACTCTTCAAATTCATTCTTCAAAAATATTAGCATTGCTCTAAATGATGATCCAAGGATTCTGTGATGTTTGACATCCGCTATCGGTTTTGAATTTAGGTGTCTGTAATCACAACAAAATCTATATTTTCGTGTTCAATCCACAGATTTTTTTTGACATGACAACTATTCTAACCCCCCACCCCACCCCCCATGGATTGTTACTTTCTTCAAACATTCCATTTTTCAGCTGTTGATCGATAAATCCCTGCAGTTACCTAGGTATTCTGTATGGTTGGCCGTACACTGGAGATTCATTTCCCTTTGTGTGCAGTGTTGTGTAATAGGCGTAGCTTACAATGGTCCTTTTGCAAAAATAAATCGTTAAATTCCAAAAGTAATTTTTCCATCTGTTTCCTATTGGTTCTCTCTAGGTGCTTCACTTTTTCTCCTAATTTAGTTTCAATTGCGTCCAGCAGTTGTCCATGGCTGACACCCCTCACGTCCCATTCTTCTTCCTCCAGCATGTCCCATTAGCGATTAACAACACCTCTGTTAATCCTACGTCATCTGCCCTAAAATTATCTATAGAAACAGGTACCTTCTTTTCACCCGTTATTTATTGTATGTTTAAAATACCTCTTTTAACCAAGCAATCCACCTGATCTAATACTTCATTCTCTTTTAACGGTTCCACCACACACAAAATTCCTGCCGGCAAGCTAGACTGAACACTGTCACGAAGTTCAAAATGGCTCTGAGCACTATGGGACTCAACTGCTGAGGTCATTAGTCCCCTAGAACTTAGAACTAGTTAAACCTAACTAACCTAAGGACATCACAAACATCCATGCCCGAGGCAGGATTCGAACCTGCGACCGTAGCGGTCTTGCGGTTCCAGACTGCAGCGCCTTTAACCGCACGGCCACTTCGGCCGGCCTGTCACGAAGTAATATCCCCCTTAGGTACATAATACCGTGACTCAATTCTTAATGTGGTCGTTCACAGTTTAATCGGTTTGTCTTCCATGACAGACTCTTCTCATGATATCGCTACACTGTCAATGGCTTGAATTAACTGAAACATTTTTTCCGTCAAGTTCTTGTCAAACATCGATTATGGCACAATGCTGATATGAGAAATCTAATCCCAGAACAATGTCGTAGCCCTCACTCACGTGTGACACAATCTTTATGCATTGTTTGAATTGAATCATATCCAGGAAAAAGTCTGTCCACTGATCCTAATACTGTGACATATTTATCCCCAACTCCATGCAATCTGTACTGTGGTGGGTCCCATTGCTTCCCTTCCATCAGATCACTACTGGTGACCAATACATACACGCCTGTTTCCAATAAAATCCTGAAATCCCTTTTTCCTACTAATCCTCGTATCGCACAGTCCACCTCTGCATACGATTTCGTAGCATCCAATCTTACTCGGATGGACCGTAGGTGGACCTGTGGTTCCTGTTGGTGTTAAACACTTTTACTTCCTGTTACTTCATTCACATACCCAGAGGCTGGCGACACAGCCTCCTTACATGCCTATTCCTCCACATCTGACACATTCTGTATTAGCTACGAACATTGTCCATTTACACTGGATCCCAGTCGACAAATCGATTTCCTCACATTGAATAGCTAACACACTTCTGTGCGCAATCCCGTCGGTCCCCGTGTCCGCACATGTCTTCAAATTTCCGTATACAAGCCTCTTAAAAAAGCATCGAGTGCCCTCTACTCAGATTCTTCCAAACTAATTTCATTGACTGCAGCATCCTGTCCTAATGCATAGCTGCATTCATTAAATTTCCTTATCCTATCTGCAAACGGTTCCACAGGTGCCATATTTTTCTTAGTTATTACCTCTAAATTTTCGCTACAGTATCTGGCACTATTTCTTTTCTTATATTTCTGAACTAACCTTTCTTTAAATTCTTCAAATGTTGGGGCTCGCATAAGAGTTTCTGTATAGCTGCATAAGTTTTCGCTCCCCCTGTTAGTCTGTTTTGCCACATTCAGTAATTCCTTATCAGACTAACTTTCCATCGCAGCCAGATTTCCAAGGTCTTCCACAAAGGCTTGCGCTTTCTCGACAGCCTTACCAGAAAAAGGAGCAATTAAACTTGGGACTGACACATCTGCGATGATCGCAATTGTACCAACCCATGCAATTCTGTATTATCTGCTTTTAATTCTGCTACCTTTTCCAACAATATGCATACTGCTTCCGGCTCTGGCAGACCTTACATCTCTGGTTCTGTCGAAGCTTTGTCCTTGACAATACTCGTTTTGAGAGTTAACATTTATAAGACCAGAGAGGACAATACACGGATTCTTACATCTAATCATAAGACATATCAACTCCCAGCGTTGTCTAGGCAAATGCCCCCAACAATTGCATATATCACATTTTCTGGAACTGAATTTTTACATGGCGCTGAGTGAGCCTCAAGGCTACACTGTGCACATCTAACAGGTACTAACCAAACACTACTTCCATTACGTCTAAAATTACACAAATCCACTGGTTCTCTACCTGCAATAAAATCTATTTTATAAAATTCACTACCGAAAACTTCACCTCCATGACCTTAATACATTTTATTTTTTGCTTACGCACGATACCGTAGGCTGTAGGTTCAGATGTTGCTGACACTGGTGTTAAACGACTCTTCACTTGTCACCCGTGGAGAGTGAAATGAGACATCATGACAACAGTAGGTTTGTTCAGTTAATTTCTTTATCCTACATCAGGAACAGTATGGTGGAGGCGTCCAACTGCCTCTCATGTGAAACAGTAGACATACAGAATTGCTGACAACACAGAGATTGGGGCCGAGCATGTTGTCACTCGCATGCTGCTGTCAACAACGTCCCCCTCTGTGAACTCCCTCCAGCGGGTGGGCAGCTGCCTTGTGACTCAAGACAGGTTGCCCTGTCTTGTGGTCGAACAGTGGGCCCATTACTGCATTCCGGAATTATGTTCTGGGTGTCAGAAGCTCGTTTAGATACTGAGATGAGAATTCATTTAGTATGAAAATGACTGAGTGCTTACATGCTCCAGATTACGTTCGTTTAGGGGTAAGGCATGTACTCTAAACACTTCCATGGTGGCAAATGAGGAAACGGTTTCGTCCTTCCGCTAGAGTATTGCCAGCGTCCGCTGCTTCTATACCGCACCCAGCTGGCTCCACTTTGCAACGCCAGTCGGCTGTGTTTTGCTTTGCAAGGCATAACGATCTCGCCCGCCTGTGGCTGGCTCCGTCGCAACTCACTTACGCTCTTGCGTACTTTTTGACTGAATAGTCGACGAGCTACAAGAGTAAGGAACCAATACGGGTAAAATAAACAGGGGATGATGCATTAATTCTTATATCTCTTAATCATATCAACGTTGTATAGTCCTTTACCTTGCCCATGGGCTTGATCTACCAGAAATACCGTTATAGGGTGAGTAATTTTGAATATTTTATAAATTACCTCATAATGATGAAAAAATTTTACAATCACCTTTTTCAAACTGGAACTCTGATGAGGTGATTTCGCCAGTACTAATTCACCTAACTGTAATTTATAGATAAAAAGTAAATAATAAAACTGATTCCTGCCTGGTCCCTCTGATCACATTAACATATCCATGCTATGGGGCAATTGGGAAAGTGCGTCAGGTAATGAATTTAATGAGGCTTTAATATAATGTATATGTGTCTAACTGCTGAAAAAATAATAATACACATCTCATTATTCTGCTGTGAAGCCGTTTACTCTTCTTTCCTTTACCGTTGCTGTATGGTTTCATTCATTCTTGTTAAGACTTTGGCTAGCAAAAGCTATAGTACTGTGTTCTCCTTATGCTGCATCCCACACTTGCATACATACATTAATCCTTGTACCATAGGTCATGAATACAACATTTTGTAATGACGTTGAATACGTCACTTTAACATAAGTTTACTTTACACAAATTACCTTTTTTTTATTTTAGTTTCTTTTGGTTACTGCTTCATATCTAAGAATTCATCTGTTGAATAGGAGTTGTAATTCAGAAATTCTTTCAATTTGCTTTTAAATGTTGGTTAGCTATCTTTTGCTTTTAATACTATTTGGCAAATGACCCCTTTCTGTGCCAAAGTGAGATTTAATCTAGAATAGTAAATCATCATCCTCTCTTCTAGTGTTGTAGCTATGCACTTTGCTATTATTTTTGAATTGGGGTCGGTTATTAATGACAAATTTCATAAGTGAGTGTATGTATTCCGGAGGTACTGTGAATATCATTGGTCCCTTAAATAAATGTCTGCAAGGTGATTTTGGATGGGCTCCAGCTTTATTCTGATTACACGCTTTTGTGCAATGAAATTATTTTTCTGTTAATGATGAATTACCCCAAAATGTGATGCCATATGGAAGCAGTGAGTGAAAATAGGCATAGTAAGTTAATTTACTGATACGTTTATCACCAAAATTTGCAATAACCCTAACATCATCAGTAGCTGAACCTAACCATTTCAGCAGATAATCAATGTGTTCCTTCCAATTCAATTTCCCATCAATGCACACACCCAGAAGTTTTGAGTATTCTGCAACAGACTTCTGTTCATAGTCTACATTTAGCAATGGTGTTATGCCAATTACTGTACAAAATTGTATAAACAGTGTTTCTTTATCAAAATTTAGAGAGAACCACTTAATAATTTTCTGAAAGACATTATTTACAATTTCGTCAGCTGATTCTTGCTTGTTGGGTGTGATTACTATACTTGTATCATCAGCAAAAAGAACTTAGCTTTGTATCTTCCTGAATATATGGTGGCAAGTCGTTGATATATATTAGGAACAATAAGGGACCCAAGGCTGAACCCTGTGGGACATCATTCTCGATACCTCCCCAGTTAGGGGACTCTGCTGATTTTTGCAGACTATTTGTACCGTTAATTTCAAACTTCTGCGTTTTTACAGTTAACTATGAACTAAACCATTTGTGCACTGTCCCACTCATACCACAATATTTAAGCTTATCTAGAAGAATTTCATGATAAACACAATCAAAAGCCTTTTAGAGATCACAAAATATCCCAATGGGCTATGTTCAGTTATGCAATGAATTCAATATTTGATCAATGAAAGCACATATAGCATTTTCTGTTGAAAAGCCCTTCTGAAAGCCAAATTGACATTTTGTTAGTACTTCATTTTTACAAAAATGTGATGCTACTTTTGAATCCATTACTTTTTCAAGAATTTTGGATAAAGCGGTTAGAAGTGAGATTGGGTGGTAGTTGTTAACCTCAGATCTATCCCTTTTTCATGCAATGGTTTAACAACAGCATATTTCAGTCTATTTGGAAAAATGCCCTATTTCAGTGTGTTAGTACATATCTGGCTGAGAATTTTGTTGGGAACAAGCTTTTAGTACTCTGTTGGAAATGCCATAAATTCCATGTGAGCCTTTACTTTTGTTTGAATTTATTATTTTCCTACTTTCAGTACATGAGGTGGGTTGAATTTCAGCTTCATCCATTTCATAGGTACTGCCTCTTGCATATACTGCCTTTCATTTACTAAAGAATAGCTGGATCCTATTTTCTCTTCAAAACTTTAAAAATGATTATTAAAAATGTTTTCTACTTCTGACTTCTTGTTAACACACTTTTGATTGTGTCTGGTAGAAATACAGTCTTCCTGTACTCTCAGTTGCCCTGTTTCTCTTATAAAAATATTCCAAATTGCTCTAATTTTATCATCAGATTAGCTAATGCCAGGCATAATGCACATTCTTGTGGACTTTTTAATAACTTTTCTTAATAGAGTGCAGTAGTTTTTATAGTGTTTTGCTCTTTTGGGATCATTACCCCTAGCTATAAGATACTCTTCCCTTTTCTGTTAACAATATATTTTTATCCCTTTAGTAAGCCATGGATTTTTACATTGATTCTTACAGTTATATCTCACTGTTGTCTTAGGGAAATTGTTTTCTAAAATACTCACAAAGGTATCATGAAATAGGCTAAATTTTGAATTAGCATCCTGTTCCCCAAACACCTCATCCCAGTCTAACTGCTGTAAGCTTATCTAAAATTTTGAATTGTTAAATCGTTAATTGAATGCACTATTTTGGAGGACTGTTTTCATTACTGTATGGGACTATATCATATACTATAACTAGCTGTGCATCATGATCAGACAGACCATTCGTAACAGGAAAAGTTTTTATTTGTTTAAATTTATCATGGTCTATGAAAACACTGTCAGTGTGTTGCTTTCCTGTGCCACCTGTGTAAGAAAAGCAATAACTGATGTCACATAGAAACAACCAAGTAATACTTCAAGGTCAAGTTTTCTATTGGGCACTTTCAGAAAATCTACATTGAAATACTCACAACAATAATATTCTTTTTTCTGTATGATAGATTGGTATTGTGAGGCCAAAAGTGCAGGAGGTTAGGTCCATGTGTAGGAGGATAAAAGTGGAGAATCTTCAAGATAAGGAAATCAGACAATCAGACACAAGTACATAACAGTGATCTCAGAAAGGTAACAGTTAGTTAAATGTAGTCAATTGCAGTCACTGGAAAAGGAATGGACGAGGTACAGGGTCACAGTACTAGAAGTGGCTAAAGAATGTCTTGGAACAGTTGTGTAAAGGTAGAATGAAGCAAACAGCCTGGTGGAATGACACAGTCAAGGCAGCCTGTAAAAGGAAAAAGAAGGCATATAAAAAAATGGCTACATACTAGAACTCAGGTAGACAGAGAAAGTTATGTTGAAGAAAGAAACAAAGCCAAACAGATAATTACAGCATCCAAGAAGAAATCTTGGGAAGACTTTGAAAACAGGTTGGAGTCCTTGGGTCAAGCTGCTGGAAAACCATTCTGGAGTGTAATTAGCAGTCTTCGAAAGGGAGGTAAGAAGGAAATGACAAGTGTTTTGGACAGGTCATCAAAACTGCTGGTGAATCCTGTTGATGCCTTGGGCAAATGGAGGGAATATTTTGAAGAGTTGCTCAATGTAGGTGAAAATACGGTCAGTAATGTTTCAGATTTCGATGTACAATGGGACAGGAATGATGATGGAAATAGAATCACATTTGAGGAAGTGGAGAAAATGATCAGTAGATTGCAGTGCAATAAAGCGGCTGGGGTGGATGAAATTAAGTCGGAACTCATAAAATACAGTGGAATATCAGGTCTTAAACGTCTACACAGGATAATTGAAATGGCATGGGACTCGGGACAGGTTCCATCAGACTGGACGAAAGCAGTAATCACACCAATCTTTAAACATGGAAACAGAAAATATTGTATCAACTACAGAGATATCTCTTCAATCAGCGTTGTGGGTAAAATCTTCTCAGGTATTGTTGAAAGGAAAGTGCGAGTATTAGTTGAGGACAAATTGGATGAAAATCAGTGTGGGTTTAGGCCTCTTAGAGGTTGTCAGGACCAGATCTTTAGCTTACGGCAAATAATGGAGAAGTGTTACGAGTGGAACAGGGAATTGTATCTATGTTTTATAGATCTAGAAAAGGCATATGACCGGGTTCTTAGGAGGAAGTTATTGTCTGTTCTACATGATTATGGAATAGGAGGCAAACTTTTGCAAGCAATTAAAGGCCTTTACATAGACAGTCAGGCAGCAGTTAGAGTTGACGATAAATTGAGCTCATGGTTCAGAGTAGTTTCAGGGGTAAGACAAGGCTGCAACCTGTCTCCACTGTTGTTCATATTATTTATGGATTATATGTTGAAAGCAATAGACTGGCTGGGTGAGATTAAGATAGGTGAACACAAAATAAGCAGTCTCACATATGCGGATGACTTAGTTGTGATAGCAGATTCTATTGAAAGTTTGCAAAGTAAGATCTCAGAGCTAGATCAGAAATGTAAGGACTATGGCATGAAGATTAGCATCTCCAAAACAAAAGTAATGTCAGTGGAAAGGAGATATAAACGAATTGAGTGCCAAATAGGAGGAACAAAGTTAGAACAGGTGGACGCTACGATCTACTCTCTTCTGCAAGAAGGAAGTCAGTACCAAGACTAAGTTATCTGTGCACCGTTCAATCTTTCGAACAACTTTGTTGTATGGGAGTGAAAGCTGGGTGGATTCAGGTTACCTTATCAATAAGTTTGAGGGTACAGATGTGAAAGTAGCTAGGATGATTGCAGGTACTAGTAGATGGGAACAATGGCAGGATGGTGTGCACAATGAGGAAATCAAAGAAAAACTGGGAATGAACTCTAAAGATGTAGCAGTCAGGGCGAACAGGCTTAGATGGTGGGGTCATGTTACTCGCATGGGAGAAGCAAGGTTACCCAAAAGACTCATGGGTTCAGCAGTAGAGGGTAGGAGGAGCCGGGGCAGACCAAGGAGAAGGTACCTGGATTTGGTTAAGAATGATTTTGAAGTAATAGGCTTAACATCAGAAGAGGCACCAATGTTAGCACTGAATAGGAGATCATGGAGGAATTTTATAAGGGGGACTATGCTCCAGACTGAACGCTGAAAGGCATAATCAGTCTTAAATGATAATGATGATGATGATGATGATGATGATGTATGATTGATAGCACAGCAAAGAATCCAAGTTATTCAAAAATATTTCAAAATTTCCGAATGGGGACTTATACACAGCTATAATTATAAAGTGCCATTGTTTAGTTTAAGCTCACAAACACATGCTTCCATATGTTGCTCTATGCAAAATTTAGTTACCAGATTTTTCACATGGACCTATTTTAACATATATGGCAACTCCTCCTCTCTCCATAGTGTCTCTATTTACATGTGCTGAAAGCTTATATTCACTAACTTTTACCATTTCCATAACTGTGACTATTTGATGTTCAGACAAGCATAGTATATCAGTTCCACCCTCAGTTTCTAAATCTTCTAAACAAACAAAAAACTCATCTACTTTGTTTTTTAATCACCTGATATTCCGATGCAATATATTAACATTATTTTTCACTGTGCTTTTATGTGAATTTTGTGACATACTAACACTATTTTTCACTGTATTGTTATGAGAAGCTTGTGAATTTTCATGTCTCTAGTACCTGCGTCTCTTAGCTTCTCATTAAGCTTAATTTCAATCAATGTAGGGTGATTGGACACTGACCTTAGTCTAAAGAAATACTCCCATGAGTTTCAGTGTCCCCCTTAAAGATTTCGGTATTGTCTCAGCCAGTTTACACTTCCGCTTGAAACAGTTAACAACCTAATCCCTATTCCAAACCACGTGCAACATTGGATGCCTAAGTAGCTTAGTACCTAACAAGACTTTTTGATTTTATTAAAGGATTCAGGAGTTTCCTTATCACATTTACATTTAGTTTTCGCTTAATCAATGAAAATGCAGATGGGTCATTCATGTATTCACCTTTTTAGAATCCAGCTAAACCTTAAAATGAATGTAATCATTGGTCTGGGCAATCTCTGATTACTCGTATTTTCGTGGTCAGGCTGTATCCCTTTCGGTTTATTTCTACCAAAGTGAGATTTTGTTAACTTAATTCTAATAATTAGAGAAAGCTTTTGACAATGTTAACTGGAATACTCTCTTTCAAATTCTGAAGGTGGCAGGGCTAAAATACAGGGAGCGAAAGGCTAATTACATTTTGTATAGAAACTAGATGGCAGTTATAAGAGTCGAGGGGCATGAAAGGGTAGCAGTGGTTGGGAAAGGAGTGAGACAGGGTTGTAGCCTCTCCCCGATGTTATTCAATCTGTATATGGAGCAAGCAGTAAAGGAAACAAAAGAAAAATTCGGAGTAGGTATTAAAATTCATGGAGAAGAAGTAAAAACTTTGAGGTTCGCCGATGAGGATAATGGAATGTAGTCAAATTAAATCGGGTGATGCTGAGGGAATTAGATTAGGAAATGAGACACTTAAAGTAGTAAAGGAGTTTTGCTATTTAGGGAGTACAATAACTGATGATGGTCGAAGTAGAGAGGATATAAAATGTAGGCTGGCAATGGCAAGGAAATCGTTTCTGAAGAAGAGAAATTTGTTAACATCGAGTATAGATTTAAGTGTCAGGAAGTCGTTTCTGAAAGTATTTGTATGGAGTGTAGCCATGTATGGAAGTGAAACATGGACGATAACTAGTTTGGACAAGAAGAGAATAGAAGCTTTCGAAATGTGGTGCTACAGAAGAATGCTGAAGATAAGGTGAGTAGATCACGTAACTAATGAGGAGGTATTGAATAGGACTGGGGAGAAGAGAAGTCTGTGGCACAACTTGACTAGAAGAAGGGATCGGTTGGTAGGACATGTTTTGAGGCATCAAGGGATCACAAATTTAGCATTGGAGGGCACCATGGAGGGTAAAAATTGTAGAGGGAGACCAAGAGATGAATACACTAAGCAGATTCAGAAGGATGTAGGTTGCAGTAAGTACTGGGAGATGAAGAAGCCTTCACAGGATAGAGTAGCATGGAGAGCTGCATCAAACCAGTCTCAGGACTGAAGACCACAACAACAACAACAACAACAATTCTAATACCCTGGTTGCATAGTTTTTAGAAGGTTCAAGTTTATAATTCACATTGTTCCTCCCATGATTTTGATATTAACTGCATAAATTCTACATACATTATTTAATCTTACACGAATTCATCTCCAAGTGCTCTGTCCAATGCTTTTTTAAAAAAATATATATTCACACCAAATAGAAGCACTTGGAACTGGTAACACTTCCCTTAAAAATGTGTATATGGTGGTCATGAATCTTCATCCAGTTTCACTTGGCAGTACATGACTGTCAGATTCATTGTACTAAGGAAATTGGCTTGCTCAAATATGGATAGTCATTCATCTATTCCTACTGGTCGGTCTCTTTCTGTTTCGATGCGATTGTTTAATGTTCGACCATGTAATACTAAGCACACATCATCAATAGCTTTCTTTATTACCAATAGAAGATAATTGTCTACAAATGGATTTCGTTAGATGATCCCATTTTCAATCATTTGTGGGTGAATCTCTTCCCATACCTCTATCCATAAACTCATACGAATAGTGTATGGCTTATAAGAAAATATCCTAACATCTTTTCTTTTACACCTACAGGCACAGTCTCCTATTGGTGGTGGCTTATCAGCATGAAACTTCCTTATTTATAATTAATATATAATGTAATTCCTCCTTCTGTTCTTCTGTCAGAATATCTAATACCATTGTAGAGTTCTGTGTATTTCAACCATTACATCTACAACATTCTCCACTACTACTATTTTAGCAGTACCCACCAAACGTATCTTGGCCACCCCTTTTAACTCTTGACTAATTTCTTTTGTTTTATTCTTCAATGGTTCATTGTAAGAAATAGTTCCAATCCTTAATGATACTCTGTTAGGACCAAAACTGAGTGAAACATTCTGTTGTTACAATCAATCAATTCAGAGCAATAAATACAAGTTATTGACAACTAATAAAGTTTGGTAAGGCACATAAACGTCCATTATAATTGGTATTCTTGTTTCTTATAATACAGTAATACAGGCTTACCTTTACTTCCCGTTATGCCTACTACATACACAGTAGTTAATGGTAATACTGGACATTTCCATTTACTACTAACTGAGGACATAAATTCCTTAGAAGTTATTCGTATCTCACTATCTGAGTCTAAGTGAATATCAACATCAATTTTAAAAGTTATTCTCACAATATTAGGCTTTATTTGTCCCTCCTCTACTGAGGCAGCTTCTTCTAGTAACCAATGGGAATTGTGTGCGTAAGAGATATTACTTTTTTATACCCATGTCCCTTCTGCTCCCGTGGTATCATGAACATCGCCTCGAGTGCTGGAACGATTGTAGGAAGTACATTCCATAGACTGTTGATGTGTTTCATTGTTTACCTTATTATTATAATATTGTCTTATGACCTTACAAAATTTTCTTTCATTCTTCCATTGAAATCTGGGAGTGTAACGATTTGTCATTACTGTCCAGTCTCTGATGGAAGTAGTCCTTCCTTGCTTTGTTTAAATTATCTATTCAGTATATGTTAACACACCACTAACATTTGTTCATCCTCGATACTGGACTTGCTTACATACATAATAAGGTAATCGTCTTACCAAATCTTTCACTAAATGACATTCTTGTATTTTATTGTCTAAATATTTGGACTGTGTATGGTGCCATTTCACACATGTCTTGCAAGAACGCCAAATGTTATTAGAATTTTTATAATCAAACAGTTAATGTGTTAATTTTTGAAGTGTGATAGTGGACCAGTATTTTATCTTGAAGTGTGATAGTGGACCGGTATTTTATCTTGAACTACTTTGTTACTTTTCGCAAGACTTGATGTATCTTGATTGGGCATTGTCCCATTCTACTGCATCTCCTATTAAATAGCCTAATGCTAAATCCATTTTTCAAGAGTGTTGTTAATGATCTAGAAAATGCCTGTGATGAAGTATTTCCCCCTCTGGTTCAAATTCAGCAAATTGCTTGGATAAATTTAAAATTGATCCTAACAGGAAACCCTCCAACTGTTCTTTAGTCATAACTTCGTTAGCCTTGTTCACTTTTTTTCAGTATCTAATTGTTTCCTCTAAAACTTCCCACAATTTTCGAAATTCTTATTATGGTTGTGCAGTACTGTCCACAGAAGTGGTACGTCTTCTAGAAGATTCCACAGTGGCCTGTACCTTTAACTCCATGAAATCTTGAAGTCCTTTCTCTAAACTGGTTAAAGTAGTATGTGGATTAAATACCTACTAGTTTTCTAAGGTTTCAACTCTTTCTTGCGTCTTTGAGATTTCATTACTTACCACGTGGAAGTTCTCTTCGACTCCTGTAAGTTTAGTAGTCACTAAGTTATCTGCAGTTGCTAGTAGATTTCAGTTAAAGCATCGACTTATTTTCTATAGAATCTACTCCTTTCTTGTGTGGTTATACGAGAAAGGAATTCTGTTTTAATGGTTTCCTCCACTTTCTTATTTATATTTTTCTCTACTTGCCCAATATCTCCTTCTTGCTAAGTCAGTTTAAAGTCTATTAATGTTTCTAACCCTTTATCATGTGCTTCTAATGTGTTCGTAAGACTGTTGTTGGTTCTTGAACCATTCAGACATTTCCGATGGTGCCACGAATTCCATCGCACATGCTACTATTGGCATACATTAAATCTATTATAATTTAAACTTATAGTAGATGTACGTAACCGAAAAAACAACTGAAATAAAATTATTACACAAAGTCTCATAGTTTCAATCGCCACAAATTTTCACCACCTGTACTGTGGAAATAAAATGTTGATATTTAGCTCACCGAATGAAGTTAAGTGCGTGCTGGTGTTGGCTGACAGCAAACCGCCGATCATTGGCAATGGGCTGCCGACGATCGCTGTGTTTTGCCGATAGGCTGCGGTGCATCGCGAAGCGGTAGCAGGATGCTAACGAACTGCTGCCGCAGGGACGGTGAATTAATGCCGCAGTGCAGGCCGGTGTGGCCGAGCGGTTCTAGGCGCTTCAGTCTGGAACCGCGCGATCGCTACGGTCGCAGGTTCGAATTCTGCCTCGGGCATGGATGTGTGTGATGTCCTTAGGTTAGTTAGGTTTAAGTAGTTCTAAGTTCTAGGAGACTGATGACCTCAGATGTTAAGTCCTATAGTTCTCAGAGCCATTTTTTTTTTAATGCCGCAGTCTCGCAGCGTACGTCGGCTCGTAACTAGACTTCAGTTACCAAGTCCACTGTCATCTTTTCTAGTACCGCTGTGAATTTATTTTTACGCGCCTGATACTCGTGACACATACCCCGTTGTAGTAATTCTGACTGGTGTTTGCCGGTTTCCAGCACTACTGCACATCTAAAATTATAGATAACTTCTTTAAATATTGTTGTAAAATAATTTTGAGTAATTTCTGTTATGTATCCTGTGCATTTAGTAAGTTCTCTTCTTGATTCGTTGTTGCTCGTAGCAACACCTCGTTTCCTCTTAATACTTTGTTAAAAGTCTTCAAAATTTGCTGTGTCTTCTTTCTAAAGTTTCTTTTATCAGCCATACAGCACACTTCCGACTCAATGTGAGGTCACCACATGGGGTGAAACGTATGCTATGGGTAGTTGTATGTGTATGTAACATCTACGTTGTATCTGTCAGTCAGTGTTAGCTTCTCGCTAATTATAGTAGATAATTACGTCGCCATCCTAAAAGTTCTCGTGGTCCAACTATTGTGTAGCGCTGCTGTGTACGAGCTTTATTACGTCAGACTTCATCTTACTGCAGGATGGCACTGAAGAAACCTTCACCACTCAACACTACTGAAATAATAAGTTTATTACTTTCATCAATGATTCTTTTACATTTGAGCAACTCTGGTCAAACAAATGACAGATACATTTTACAGTAACGTTCTGAATGATGACAATCACATAACTCTAAATATATTGAAGCATTTTAAGCAACGTCTACCATCAAACTAAGTCAGTTTAAAGACAGTCTTCTGGTCCTTGACAATGTTGGTGAGCCTCATGCTCTGAGGAATTCATTGCACCTTTCATATGTACTGTCAAAGCCAATGACCCTTCTTTTTCGTACTTTGTTGCAAATTTTGCTCATCACATGTCCACATATTGTCCACATAATCAGCATATACACATACGGGGATGCGCACAGTGTATTTTTTCTGATTTAGTGTACACCAAGTTTATATAAAGCACGACCATTTCTGGGTAGCGAAAGAAATCACAGTGAAACATGATGTTCTAATGAACATCGCGTTACGCCACAAGCGTTCAGCACAAGGATTGTTAACTGAATTTCATTTTTCTTGTTAACACTTAGTGATACCGCTAAAGTAACTGGTAATTATTACGAATAATAAATGACTACAACATTGAATGAAGAGTAACTGTAGACAGTTGTTTGAGACTATCAACGTGAACTGAAATTTTCTTTACAATTTACTATCGTGTCGCCGTCTTATTAGTTTATCGAGGCGCCATCTATCAAGAATATGCACTTGCCATGTTGCGCATGTGCATTCTGCTGTAGCACCGTTAGTGTCGTACATTCCTCCATTCACTTGGAGAGCTAAGAATTTGGCATGTTTGAATGAAATTTTTTTTACAATACTTGCATTGCGTTTTAGCAGCTCAAATTTTGACATCATTCTTGAGGTGAATCGTTACCGTATAAAAAAGACTTAAGGGTATGTTTCGAAATGTCGGATTGAATCATTCCCTTCAGAGACGTCTCAACAACTTTTACAGGTTGAACCATATTGTATGTCGCTTTGGTGCAGACTATGGTTCTAAGAAGATCGTTATAGTAAGTGAATAAATTCCAATGGAAAGAACGATCCCGCATCGCCGCACCTTCAGTGTGGTAAGTTATTTCATCGATAGATAACTTGATGGAGATCTTGTGTTTAAAGGTGACCATTTTGGCTGGAAAGAAAACATTTCAACTCAAAATTTAACTTATTGTCATTCCCGAAATGTCTGCCTCAAAATGGTTTCTTCTTCTTCTGTGGAGAGAAAAGAATCCACTGGTTGCAAAGTCAGCAGAACACGGGGGTGATGTGAAAGGTGATGGCGCTCAGGCACTCCCTTACCTCTCTTTCTTGGCGGATAGAGCGTTGCGCGTTATGCTTGAAACCTCCCTTAGAAATATTTGTAAATGGTTGTGCTGTTAAACCCCTTACGTTATTTGATTTTCAAACAGCTGAGCAAAACTGAACGTACTCAGACATTTCTCTCTTTACTGATTCTGCATCATCACTAAACTGACACAATATTTCTAGCGCAACGTAATCTGACTTTCAATAATCCCTACAAAAGAATGGCTCTGACTAACAATAACGTATAACTTTCATGAATCACTTACCTCACAAAAATCTTCGTTACTTCGTTTCAATACAGCGAGCGCCAATACTGCCAGCTAAATAAAAGACTCTAATTTCTGAAGGCACTAACTACTGATAGGCATAGTTAGCAAATGAAAGATTTCGGTAGATAACAAACAGTGTATTTACCTAAATAGTGTTCAAAAGTCATAATATATAGATCAGTTCATGACATCCAGTCTTACAAATTTACTCTCTCAGCTCTCAAAACTCCGCCATCTCTCCCCCCATATCCACCAGTGCTGGCGGCTCACCTTCTACTGCGCAACGCTATGCGCTGTTCACATCCAGCTGCCCAACACTACAATAGCGAATATTTCAACAATGCCAACCAGCCACAGACTGCACACAGCACAGTCAATGATTTTCATACAGACCGCGCTACGTGGCGTTACCAAGATAAAAACCTAAACAGCCTACTTAGATGCTATACGATGTGGTCGGTCGTAAGGTGTTTATTTCATTTACTAAATATATCGGTCTTTCCCAGAAATTCAAATGTTGCACAGACACAGATGTAATTTCCTCTTCTGTTCAGAAGGTCTGCCTATGAACAGATTCTTTTCGCTGTTTGATATTTCTCAGAGTGTCGGCGAGGAATGGAGGAGTTAAGTTTCCTACATATGCCTCGTGCATGTGACTAACTTGATTAATCTGTACCACTGTTTTGATGGCATGTACGGAATTCGACTCATTTCTACGAAACCGAAATAATTCACTTTAGTCACACGTTTGTTAACGCCAGTTCGTCACAGTTATACACGAACTACGTACCAGGTGTAGAAATATGAAACCGGATTTTGGTTGCAATAACTACATATCTGTTGTTTGAAACTGATAACAATACTTTATTCAAAAGATGTCCATTGGCATTTATACTCTTCTCCCACCTATCCGTCAGCCTGTGAATGCTACGCCAAAAAGCATTTCTTTTGAAGCGAACAAGTCAGCGAGCCATTTTCGTGCCATACTCATTGAAGTGTTGGTCAGCAAGATCATGTCCCAATGATGCAAACAGGTCATAACCGGACGGAGCCAAGTCTCGAAAATAAGCCGCATGCCCTAGTATTCCCAAAATGAACGCCTCCATCGTTTCCCTGACCCGTTTTGCTGTGTGCGATGGGCCGTTATGATGGAGCAATATGATTTTGTGTAGCCTTTTCTATATTCCGGTCGCTTTCACGTAATACTAGATTTAAATCGATCATTTTCTGTTGGTAGAGATCGCAGTTAACGGTTTCACCAGGTTATAGCAGATCATTATAGATAACACCCTTCTGATCCCATCAGACACAGAGCATCGTCTTCTTTCCAAAGCGATTTTGTCTTGTAGTGGATGTCGACGGTTTGCCTCGATTCACCCGAGATTTACGACGCTTAGGATTATCAAAATATATCCAGTTTTCATCACCTGTCACTGTTGGATGGAGAAACGACTTTCCTTTCTACTGGCGAACAGCATTTCACAAGTGGTGTTTCGATTTGGTTGCTGTCTTTCATTCAGTTCATGCGGAACCCATTTTCTCACTTTCTGCACCTTTCCCATAGCTATCAACCGAAGAGAAACGGCTTCATGCGTCACATTCAATTGTTCCGCGAGTTCCTGTTGAGTAGTGTCTTCATCCAATAAGGCCTGCAATCCGAACTTTTTTGGTGGTTTCCAGCGCTCGTCATTTCTCACGTCGAAATCACCAGTTTTAAATTTTTTGAACCAGTCGAAACATTGTATTTTCCCAAGCGCATGTTCGCCGAAAGCTTCGAAAAGCATTCGATGCGATTCTGCAGCAGTTTTCTTCAAATGATAACAGATAACCAACGCTGTCCGTAAATCTTAGTTCGTATTTCGCAGACACAAAACTCGATATGTTTACGTGTTTGAAACAGATACCGATGTATGAAACTTGGGTTACTGTGTGTTGACATTTGTCGTCAGCCGTTACAGGAAGCAGATGGCGCTGCAGACGCGGTCTCACGGGCCCTACACTGACGGTTAGCACCATCTATAGGGAAAGTCCGGTTTCATACTTCTACACCTGGTATGTGGTCTATGTTGCTGATGTTTATGAGTTAGCTTGCAACAGATCGCGGCGTGCTTCTTCCGTATGAAATTATGGTAACATGAACTGCGGGAAACCTCTGAAAATTTTGGATTTCGGGACTTCGGTGTTTCAGGGAGGGGTGGTCCTATTACATTCTACAAAGACAATAGTAGTTAATGAAGTCGAAACAACTGACACTCTAGGAAAGTTGCTCCCTATTCATAGGAAACACGAAATAAACGACTTGCGAGATAAAAAAAGACATTAACTGAAAAATTCATTAGCTTTGATAGACAAATCTAACATTTACTGAGCACATCTGCAGGCTAAAGATAAATGAAGACTATGATAGTGCGATGTAACTCGAGTTTTTACATTTGAAATGACACCATAATTTTAAGTTTAAAGCGGTATTTTATGTCTTATTTCATTTCATTTTATTTTTATTTTTTCGCTGCACATAATATACTTAACACCGTTAACAATAACTGAAAAAAATGAGAGAATGGCATCGTGTGACTATACAAAGCTGAATTTTATGGAATTTTTTCGTGTGATAACTCACTTCTTTGGCGCCAAATGGCTTTGGGCCCCCGGTTGGTCACCCCTGATTTAAACATGTAGAAGCCGCCGCTGTGACTGGTGATGGGGTATGGAATCGTTGTGAGGGGCACGATAGCGGATACGCACACACGGATGCTTCGAGGACACCAGAAATGTGCACTTCGACAGCTGCACTACTTGCCAAGCCACCTCCCGAGGAAACAACTACAGTAAATCACGTACTTCCACCGACTCTGGAACGATTTTTCGGAGACTGCAGGATTATTATATGAAAAAAACTTAATACTTCTATTAACATGATATCCTGTCACACAGACACAAGCTGTATCAAGAAAGCAAAGCGAATTACAAAATATGGGATAACAAAACGAGTGGGTCACACATCACCACCTAAGCAGAACGGAAGGAAAACCAGGGAAGGTGCAGACATGAACAGAACATAGAATAATACTGAAGTTCCTACAACAGTTCCAGCGGGAGAATTATGAGGCGTCGGTAAGCACCAGAATGTTCTTCGGCGTTAAGGCGACGGTGTTTTTATGCTGCTAGACAAAGTCGCCTAACTATTGTCATACGAGGTTTTTAATGGTTCTTTAATGCACTGTATCAGTTAAACCGTAGTCTTAGTTCGTATTCTAGACATTCTACAGTGAACTGTCACCCACTATTCGTATTCCGACTGAAGAGTGACATTGAAATAACTCTACCTGTAAATATTTCCACAAGTTCATAGAACTTCTAAATACACGGCACAATAGCTGAACGTCGATGGTGTGTGCACTAAAAAGAAGCGCTGACAACATTGCAATAGACAAAGTAGCATGATACAGTGCTTCGCAATCGAATCTGTAGCGACTTAACCGAATATCCAACGGGATGTAGAAGTAATACCCCTTCCTGCTACCTCCTACTAGGTTTCCAAGAACGTGGATGGGTTGCAGGATTGATAGGGTGTTCCGGTGGCTGATAGTAGTGGCTTGGTTTTCCTCTGCTGAATTCCGTGTTAAAAATCAGGCGACACTTCAGGGCTCTAATGCGTACGCGGTAAATCAATTCTTGAATGGTGTTCGTGCATAAGGTGTAGCGTGATTCTGAGACGCACGAGATGAATAGACGACTAGATCCACTCTACAGGAACGCTGTAGCCTATCCGTAAGTAGAACACTATCCACCGGTTCCTGGGTGCACACACAGCGAGATTCTTAGCCGGGGGTAGTGTTACATGCTGTGACGGTGATAGCCTACCATTGGATTGTAATATGTTTGGAGCCTTAACAGTACTGCCATGGAAGTCCCTACTCCCCCTTCCCACGTAACATACTTTACTCCAGAGCCATGGAGCTACATTAAGCCCTACAGTCAAGTACCAGTCCAATGATCCAGACCTGCACAATGTCATCCAAACGTGTTTACATTTCCTGCGGCGGCACAGTGTATCAAAAGTACAAAACCTGTAATTGGAACAGTAATATTAAACACTTCCGCTCTCACAACTTGTTGCAAGTACACTACGCAGTCTCTACTGCGGAGTCATATACTCGACCTGCTTCCATATTGTTTCGACACCATAAACTGTTCAGACAGCACAGTGACACTAGGACACAAGTTCAGCAATAAACCGAAAGAAAACGCGAGATTGGAGCAAGCCCGGTGTTCAGCAGAGTGGGTAAGCAACTGACAAATTGCCTACCTCAGCAGCATCTTCGATGGCTGTGAACTGAGGACATTCACTCATGACATAACGTGAGATAATGCCGTGAGTAATCAACATTAACAACATGGAAGCCACATCCGGTTAAGCCACCTGCTCTGTCCAAGGGTGCACCGCTTTGAGAGACGGCCAACAAAACGTCTTTCTGAGAAAATATTCTTCTGTCCGCCTTTGATCCTTTTCCCCTCTACAGTACTAATAAATGCTGCGAACATGAGATCTCAGAAGAGTACGAATGAAAAGTTTGTCCGGAGAATACACAATCCTTGAGTTTAGCCTGTCAGAGGTTCTCGAAAGATCTAGGAGACGCACTTCCGCTTAGAAACAAGTTCTCGGTAAAAGTGTAACAGAGATGCTTGTAAACTATAAATTGCATAAAGGCGACACGGTCTCGTAGAACACCAAATTTACCGAACAGGCATTATAAGCAGACACCTCGACAGTTCTGTTGCTTTAGTACTGTATCTCACGTAATAACCGATATCAGAGAGATATGAGCACGTACAGGACTACATAGTCATTTTTCGTTCATTCCAAAGGAGAATGTAACATGAATTTGTTGCGTAATGGGAGTACAATGTACAATTAAACAATTTGCTTACATTTAAGCGTAGGCTTCTGAGGCCACTGTCACTGCGGGTCAATTTATTATGGGTATGTCAGCGCTTTGCCAATATTATTGACAATGCTGTCACATAACCAGAAGAAATTTTTTGAGAATCTGCTTACAATTGTTTGTGAATGGTACGTATAGGTCCTTCTGAATGGAATTATTCTATCATGTACCGTCGCAAGAATTCTTAACATACATAGAATTCAATTTCAAGGTGGCTGCCACATTAAGTAACTGAGGAAGAAAAACTGTAAGGTCCATCAAAACTGAACTGGAAACTGGCCCACAGAGCAGAAGACTATATTATTTATTTACACATCAAGTTCCTTAAGACCAAATTTGGGAGTAAATCTCCAAGGTCACGGAACTTACCAGTATGTGAAATTACAACATAAAATTAATAACAGATGAAATAAAATGTTTATGAACCCCAAAAAAGGTCAAGCCATAAGTTTAAGTAAACGAAATCAACAATATAACACAAGAATCAGATTAATTTTTCAAGGAACTCCTCAACAGAGTAGGAGTGCCCCATGAGGAGACTCTTCATTTTCGATTTGAAAGCGGGTGGATTACTATTAAGATTTTTGAATTCTCGTGATAGCTTATTTTAAATGGACTCAGCAATACACTGCACACATTCCTGCACAAGAGTTAAGAAAGAACGATCCAAATGCAGGTTGGATATCTACCGAGTATTAAATGAGTGAAAGCTGCTAATTCTTGGGAATAAGATGATACAGTTAACAAGAAACGACAGTAATGAATATATACATTGAGAGGACAATGTCAAAACACCCATACTAGTGAACAGGGATCGACAAGAGGTTCGTGAACTTACACCACTTATTGGCCGAACTTTCCGTTTCTCAGCCAAAAATATCATTTTAGAACGGGAAGACATAAGCGAATGAAAATAAGCAAAGTAGACTATTTTTCGTGTTGAACGATCACTTACTTCAGAAACCGTTCGAACAGTAAAAATGGCAGCATTGAGTTTTTGAATAAGAGCCTCAATGTGGGCTTTCCACGACAGTTTACTATCTATCTGAACACCTAGGAATTCCTACAATTCAGTTTCACTAATCGCGTGCCCATTCTGTGAAGTTGAAACATTGGATTTTGTTGAACTGTGAGTTAGAAACTTTAAGAACTGAATCTTACTGTGATTTAACGCTTGTTTATTTTCTACAAGTCATTAAATTATGTCATGAAGTGCACTATTAGAAACAGAGCCACACAATATCCGTTACGACCAAGCATAGTGTTATCAGCAAACACAAACATTTTAGAATGACCCGTAATACTACAGGACGTATCATTTATATAAATAAGGAACAGGAGTGGCCCTAACACTGATCCCTTGGGCAACCCCATATGACCGTACCCCACTCAGACCCCACATCACCTCATTCTCAACACTGTGAATAATGAACTTTTGCTGTGTGTTGTTAATGTAAGGGGTGAACCAATTGTAAGCTACTTCCTGTATTCTGTAATGGTTCAACTTCTGGAGCAATAATTTTTGATCAACACGATCAAACGCCTTAGTTAAGTAAAGAAATTATGCGTAACGTTTGAAACATTTTGTTTACTCCATCCAGTACCTCACAGAGAAAAAAGAATACAGCATTTTCAATTGGTAAATGATTTCTAAAGCAGAACTGTCCATTTGATAACAAATTGTGTGACATAAAATGATCAATTATCCTTACATACACAGCCTTTTCAATAACTTTAGCAAACACTGACGGCGTAGAAATAGGTCTAACATTGTCTACATCATCCATTTCTCTCTTTTTATAAAGCGGCTTTATTACTGACTGGGGTGCAATGTAGACTAGCCTCCCCGTGGTGCACCCTGGGCAACGTGATTTTTTATCACGGCTAAACAATCTACAAATCTGGCTGCTGGACCTGTGAGGATTTCCCAGCTTTACAGAATCAGCACAGACATGAACGCGAATGCCCGAAACAACGGTTCCTCTCAGAACCCGTTGACCAAGGACATTGGAGATGTCCTTAAAATCCTACAACTCAACGTAGAAGGAATGAGTAGAGCTAAATCTGAACAACCATTCAGTGGATGCTGTCTTGCTCCAGGAAACACATTGCGCCGACGAAAAGCAGTTGAAAAATAGATGCAAACTTCCAGGCTATTCCCTTGCTGCAGCAACTTACCACGCTAACAATGGCACTGCCACCTACTTTAAAAACAACACTGACCGGGTCCACGATATAAAAACACACACTGACCCAAGCGCCTACGTCATAAGAACAAAAATTGCTGATATTGAAGTCATCAACCTCTACAAACCCCCAACTCAGTCATAGAATGACTCTGCTATTTCCAACATACAACATCCTACAGTGATAATAGGCGATTTCAACAGCCACAGTACCCAGTGGGGATATAACAACACCAATGAGGATGGGGAGGGAGTAATAAAATGGGCGGACATAGAAGACGTCTTCTTGATCCATGATCTAAAGGATAAAGGGACTTTCCACTCGGCTAGATGGAAAAGAGACTACAACCCCGATCTGTGCTTTGTTTCCAGAGACGCCAAAAAGCTACCATTACGCTGCAATAAACAGATCTTGCCTGATTTTCCTCGTAGCCAGCACAGGCCCGTCCTGCTACATGTCGGTATACAGATTCCAATAGTGAGATCTACACCTATACCTCGATGGAATTTTGGCAAAGCCAACTGGGAAGCCTTTACCGCCGAAATGGACCACAACATCCAATGGATTCCACCCACATCGAAGAACTACAACCGCTTTGTGGGATTACTCCTAGCCATTGCCAAAAAACACGTTCCCAGAGGCTACAGGAAAACTTATATTCCCGACTGGAGCCAAGAATGCATAGACCTATATAATGCATATTCGCAAAACAACGATCCTGAAATTGCGGACGAGCTTCTCCAATGTCTGGACTCAGCAAGACGAGAAAAGTGGCACACTCTCATGAAAAATATGGACTTCAAGCACTCCAGCAAGAAAGCCTGGTGCCTTCTTAAAAACCTAGGTGAAAGCTCCATTAAAACCTGTATGGGTGGCAACATACACCCCATAGAGGTAGCAAACAGAATAGTTAACCTTACGAGAAAAACACCACGCAGCAACAAGGATAAGACTATGAAAGTAAAGAAAGAACTGAGAAACAAGCTCCGACAATCCAAACCCGACAACAATTACTCAAAAACCTTTACCATCCTAGAGATCACAGAAGCACTGAAAGAAATGAAAATGGGTGAAGCGGCTAGTTTAGATGAGGTCTACCCCGAGTTCTTACGGCACCTAGGACCTCGAGCTCTACTGTGACTAACTCAGTCTTACAATGACATCCAACGATCGGAAACACTACCACCGCTATTTTAACAAACCAAGATCGTCGCCATTCTTAAGCCTGGCAAAGATGGAAAGCTCCCAGAGGACTATAGACCTATAGCTCTTCTAAGTGTATGCTACAAACTATTGGAGAGACTTATTCTCAACAAAATAAAACCCATTGCTGAGAATTTCATTCCTATTGAACAAGCCGGATTTAGACCCGGTTGGAGCTGCTGTGATCAAGTATTATCTCTTACCACACATATTGAGAGTGGATTTCAAAGGAAGAAAAAGACAGTCGCCGTGTTCATAGATCTATCGTCAGCATATGACACAGTGTGGAGGGAAGCAATGATTCTTAAACTCCAACGCATTATTCCTTGCAAGAAAACGGTTACCCTAATCAACAATATGCTTTCAAATAGATTTTTTGAAGTACACCTAGATGGAGAGATAAGCAAGAAATATAAGTTAAATGATGGCCTGCCCCAAGGATCCGTGCTAGCTCCATTACTTTTCAATATATATACATCAGACCTACCAGAAACATCTTCTAAGAAGTTTATCTATGCAGACGATATTGCTCTCACATATCAACATCAAGACTTCCACAATTCCGAAAGAATCATTGAGGAAGACCATATCAAAATGGATGAATATTTCGAAACATGGAGGCTCAGACCCAATACTTCTAAAACCCAAGTCTCCTGTTTCCACCTCAACAACAGACAGGCAAACTATGCACCCCACGTAGAGTTCAGAGGCCAGCTGCTTAACTACAATCCCCTCCCAAAGTATCTGGGAATTACATTGGACCGATCTCTGACGTACAAGGAGAACTTATACAAATGCGCAGCAAAAATCAAAACCAGAAATAATATCCTACACAAACTCACTGGAAGTAGCTGGGGAGCAAGCGCCACAGTTCTCAGAACATCTGCTCTTGCACTAGTATATTCGGTGGCTGAATACTGCGCTCCGGTCTGGCTAAACATCACTCATACAGCAACAGTGGACACCCAGCTAAACGACACCATGAGGCTCAGCTCAGGCACTATTAAACCGACGCCCCAACAATGGCTCCCGGTACTGGCTAACATAGCCCCACCTCATCTAAGGCGAAGATCTGCACTGAAAAGGGAATGGCAAAAGTGCGCTAACAACCGTGACCTACCCTTACACGAAGACTGCAAGAATCCCAGTCACAGGCTCAAGTCCCGTAAGCCATCATGGAGATTAGGGCAACAGCTGATCGAGGACAATTATGATATCGAGGAAGCCTGGCATCGGGAATGGGATGCGTCTAACCCTGATCACCTTAACTTAGTCTCGGACCCAACCGTACGTCCCAAGGGCTTCGGTCTTCCCAGAAAATCTTGGACAACTTTAAATCGTATCCGAACAGGCTATGGTAGATGTAATTACTGGAAGCACAAATGGGGACAGACTGACTCACCCAACTGCGACTGTGGGAATCCACAAACTCTACATCATACCGCAATGGACTGCCCTACGAGGAGATTCCCTGGCACAATGCAGGAGCTGCACCTCCTGGAGGGAGATGCTTCTGGCTGGCTGAGGGACTTGGACATACAACCATGAGTCTGGTCTACTCTTCTCCTTCTGAAAAATCTATTACTAAATACTATTACTATAATTTGTATGTATTTTGTGTTTTACTTCCTTTTTTAGATCTAATAATTGTTTGTTGCCTGTAACATTGACCATTCATTGTTTTTATACGTTGTTTGTGTTACTACTTACTTACTGCTGTATTCTATTAGCCAAACGAAATATATATACTACTGACTACTTCAAGCGTTGATGAAACCGACCATTCTTAAAGGAAAAATTACAAGTATGGCTAAGTACAGGGCTAACGTGTGTAGCACAGTACTTTAATATTCTGGAAAGCACGCCATCATATCCTTAAGAGTCGTTAGTCTTCAGTGATTTAATTATTGACTCAATGTGCTGCTTATCATTATCACAGAGGAATATTGCAGACATTAATCCCGGAAAAGCATTTTCCAAGAAAGTTGTACGATTTCCTGCAGAAGCTAAGTTTTTATTTAATTCACCAGAAATGCTCAGAAAGTCATTGTTAAATACTGTACGTAAATCTCACTTATCTGTAACAGAAATACTTTTACTATGAACTGACTTTATATTGTCGACCTTGTGCTGCTGACCAGGCACTTAATTCACCAGAAATGCTCAGAAAGTCATTGTTAAATACTGTACGTATATCTCACTTATCTGTAACAGAAATACTTTTACTGCGAACTGACTTTATACTGTCGACCCTGTGCTGCTGACCAGGCACTTCCTTTGCAAATGACCATATGGTTTTAAATTTATCCTTTGAATTAGATATTCTATTTTTGTACCACATACCCTTTGCCTTCCTAATAACATTTTTAAGCACCTTACAATACTGTTTGTAATGGGCTACTGTAACTTGTGACCATTTCAAACATTTTGATATAATTCCCACTTTGTACTACATCAAATCCTTATCCCACTAGTCAGCCACCCCAGCTACCTCTTCCTGATAGGACCCCATTTACAACGTACTAATGGAAAGCAACTCTCAAAGAGCATGAGAAATGTGTTAAGAAAAGCAATATATTTATTATCTATCTTATTGGCACCATAAACGTCGTGCCACTCTTGTTCCTTAATAATATTTATAAAACTTCTCTGTTGGTGTTGAATTAGCTTTCCTACACAGTTTGTAATTATATGTGACATTTGTTTGCGTAAAAAATCCTAGTGTTAAAATTTGTACATCATGATCTGAAAGGCCATTAACCCTTTTTCTAACGAATGCCCACTTAATAATGAAGAATGAATTAAAATATTGTCTTTGACTGTGCTGTTGTTCCCCTACATCCTAGTTGGAGAAACACAGTCTGCACCATATCATATGAGTTTAGGAGATCTACCAACATACAAAATTAATATTGAAGTCACCACATATATCTAATTTCTTTCTGGTACTTCCTATAAAGTGAACCAAGAATCCTCTCTAGCTTGAGCAGAAATGCTCTGGTCAGAGTTAGGGGAGTTACTACACTGTTTAACAATTACCTCTACATACCTTATAAACAAAAACGATTAGAAGTTTAGTTTCACTAAATTCAACTGCCGCTGTACAACATTCAACAGTTCACTAACTTTATCTCCAATACATTTTATACTTTGATGAAATATGCTAACTACTTCTCTACCTAGATACCTGACCACCTCTAAAGGTGATTCCTTAGTTAGGGGGACTGACTTTAAGCAGGTCTACCTATCAGCTGACTTCAATCTATAAAAGGTACAGCTCTAACACCAACTACTAGAGGACATTTTCCATGAGTGATCCCACCACCACCAACTACATTGTCACCTATAAACGTTGCCAGCCTCCCATTCCCATAACTATTGAGGTGGAGGATGCAATCTGCATTTCAGCTTTCAGTGGAAATGGAACCCCATATGCTTTCTGTACAGAATAGAAAATAACCGTAGGATATAGTATGAAGGCTTTCACGACCGGATGACATAACTTCTGGTAAACCTTCCGGGATGTAAGGTCGTGGTCCATGAAACTCTTCAGCTCCTAACGTTTCGTCCAGAGCTGCGCTGGACATCTTCAGAGGGGTGTTTCTCCTCCAGTGAGTCTTGCCGACTCACCGGAGGAGAAACACCCCTCTGAAGATGTCCAGCGCAGCTCTGGACGAAACGTTAGGAGCTGAAGAGTTTCATGGACCACGACCTTACGTCCCGGAAGGTTTACCAGAAGAACCGTAGGATAATTTTGAAATGTTCGCATGTTAAGACATGTCTAACAGTTTGCACACAGTCCACTTAATGAGTGGAAATACTCTTTCATTTCTCGTTGGTTTCCTTTGTAGCTTAATATTTTGTTTCCTTTCTTTCGTATCTCGTTGGCTTGTTGGTTTCCTTTGTAGCTTACTATGTTTCCTATGATTGATGAACCTGACTGCTGAACAACGTCAGTCAAGAATACATATAAACATTACATGACTGTAGAACAAATAATGCTATGCTCAGTTTTCATTACATTATTACACTGTTTAACAATTACCTCTACATTGTTAGGGCATTTCTAATGTGAGCGACGTAGAACCACCAACGAAAAGCAGGAAAGGCGTTCGCATGTAACGTAAATGTGCTATTATAAAGAAAGCGAGACTAAAAAAAAAAGGAAAGAAAATACACAAACTAAAAGGGGAACGACGTTTTACCCATAGCTTATGATTTACATTGTAGCACATATTGTGCACTATTTTGTCATTAATACATTGATAATTCACTCTAAAACGCCATTTGTTGAAATGTATTTGATGTAGAACCCTTTATGACCACACTTTTAAGAAGAAACCTTTCATGTCCAGTAGTTACTCATATTAATATTTCGGTTCCTATAACTAGGAATTTGCAACCTTTTGAGTCTACAGTAACATACCGTGTAGTAGAAAATGTGGGATGTTTCTCAACAGCTTCCAATTATTGGTCCTTCTGCACCATATCATATGAGTTTAGGAGATCTACCAACATACAAAATTAATATTGAAGTCACCACATATATCTAATTTCTTTCTGGTACTTCCTATAAAGTGAACCAAGAATCCTCTCTAGCTTGAGCAGAAATGCTCTGGTCAGAGTTAGGGGAGTTACTACACTGTTTAACAATTACCTCTACATACCTTATAAACAAAAACGATTAGAAGTTTAGTTTCACTAAATTCAACTGCCGCTGTACAACATTCAACAGTTCACTAACTTTATCTCCAATACATTTTATACTTTGATGAAATATGCTAACTACTTCTCTACCTAGATACCTGACCACCTCTAAAGGTGATTCCTTAGTTAGGGGGACTGACTTTAAGCAGGTCTACCTATCAGCTGACTTCAATCTATAAAAGGTACAGCTCTAACACCAACTACTAGAGGACATTTTCCATGAGTGATCCCACCACCACCAACTACATTGTCACCTATAAACGTTGCCAGCCTCCCATTCCCATAACTATTGAGGTGGAGGATGCAATCTGCATTTCAGCTTTCAGTGGAAATGGAACCCCATATGCTTTCTGTACAGAATAGAAAATAACCGTAGGATATAGTATGAAGGCTTTCACGACCGGATGACATAACTTCTGGTAAACCTTCCGGGATGTAAGGTCGTGGTCCATGAAACTCTTCAGCTCCTAACGTTTCGTCCAGAGCTGCGCTGGACATCTTCAGAGGGGTGTTTCTCCTCCGGTGAGTCGGCAAAACTCACCGGAGGAGAAACACCCCTCTGAAGATGTCCAGCGCAGCTCTGGACGAAACGTTAGGAGCTGAAGAGTTTCATGGACCACGACCTTACGTCCCGGAAGGTTTACCAGAAGAACCGTAGGATAATTTTGAAATGTTCGCATGTTAAGACATGTCTAACAGTTTGCACACAGTCCACTTAATGAGTGGAAATACTCTTTCATTTCTCGTTGGTTTTCTTTGTAGCTTAATATTTTGTTTCCTTTCTTTCGTATCTCGTTGGCTCGTTGGTTTCCTTTCTGGCTTACTATGTTTCCTATGATTGATGAACCTGACTGCTGAACAACGTCAGTCAAGAATACATATAAACATTACATGACTGTAGAACAAATAATGCTATGCTCAGTTTTCATTACATTATTACACTGTTTAACAATTACCTCTACATTGTTAGGGCATTTCTAATGTGAGCGACGTTGAACCACCAACGAAAAGCAGGAAAGGCGTTCGCATGTAACGTAAATGTGCTATTATAAAGAAAGCGAGACTAAAAAAAAAAAGGAAAGAAAATACACAAACTAAAAGGGGAACGACGTTTTACCCATAGCTTATGATTTACATTGTAGCACATATTGTGCACTATTTTGTCATTAATACATTGATAATTCGCTCTAAAACGCCATTTGTTGAAATGTATTTGATGTAGAACCCTTTATGACCACACTTTTAATAAGAAACCTTTCATGTCCAGTAGTTACTCATATTAATATTTCGGTTCCTATAACTAGGAATTTGCAACCTTTTGAGTCTACAGTAACATACCGTGTAGTAGAAAATGTGGGATGTTTCTCAACAGCTTCCAATTATTGGTCCTTCTAATAATCACCTTTCCGCTTCTCCTGAAAAGTTTGTGGCACTGGACATAAGGGGTTTCATATTTTATAAATTCATTCGTAGTCCCACAATCCGTTGCTAGACCTAAAATTATAGATCTATGGCTACACATTCTAAATGGGACACGAGTGCCATCGTAGAAGTGTTACGAAACGTTTCGACATTGTGGATGTTTTCCGAAACGAGACGTCCCTCTCCCTCCTAATTCGGTAAGCTCCTGCCATGAATAAGATTTGTCGATATTAAAATGTCTGTTTTATAATTGAAGATGTGATTAAACGAAAACTTGTTGAAGATTGTCGTTCACGTGTTTATCTCTTGAATGTGTCGAGTCCTAACTACAGAAATTCCACTAATTATTCCAACCTCAGAACTCTTTGGTAATGGCTAGGATTCCTTGAAAAAAGCAAAAACTTTGAAATTTCTTTAACCAGGATCGTAAAATAGTAAGCTTTCAAGGAATACTCCTCCTAAAGTGACCTGTGAACTAGTGTGTGATTAATTAACTCTCAGCAGCAAAACAGGTTGTGCCAATCATAATAAAGTGGAGAAAATGGTTAACCTTCCAGAAAACTAGTTGTAAGGCACAATCGAAGGCAAGCTGGGTAGTTTCCAATAATTTTATATCTTTCGTCCTCATTAGCCGTCCCATTACACTAGTTAACAAATTTAAACATTTTTTTCTGCATCTTGTTGTAAATGGGTGGATTTACATAATTTTCTGGTGCTGAATACACTGGTAAAATCAGTTTTTCTCTATGACGTCACATTTCCTAGATACACAGAAGAATAAAGAATGTTAATAGCGAAAAATGATACAATTAAGTCAAACAATAATACATATTAGGAACATTTTAAATCAATATCATTTTGTATGTTTATATGGGTATGATGCCAATAAAAGGTTCAAATTAGTTCAGAAGATATTTCTACCTTTAATCGTCTTTGGTTTTGAAAAATGCGACGACGGAAATCTTCTTTTGTTTGCCGTTTCATCACTCTCCCTAACAGGACACCTGCAGTAGTCATCCATCACTGAAGGGTTCGAATGGCCATAGTAAAGGTGTTCCATTGTAAGAATGTCATAGTGAAAGCGTTCACCATGCTCGTCGCTTATGGCTCCCAAATTTTCCGGGAAGAAATCAAGGCGATAATGTAAAAAGCGAATTTCAAGCGACATTCCACACCCCATGTTCTTATGGTTGTCCAACAGATCATTCACAATGGTAACATAGCTTTTGATTTTTCTCTTACCCAAAAAGCCCTTCACAATATTGCATTAAATGAACACCAAGCAGATAATTTGATATCTATGAGTTTGGTAGCAAAAGTTGGATCTTTGAGCAATTTTCTTATTTGTTGTGCAATAAATATACCCTGTTTCAGCGTTGTCTCACTTAATTTGGGAAACTTTTCTTTTAAGTGATTGAAGTCCTCATCTCCTCTATCCAGAGCTTTTACAGAGTTCTTGATAAGACGCAAAGTGATATGAAGGAGAGGCAAAATGATTTTATCGGGCTCAACAAATAGGGTATTGTTCACATTTACCTTTCCAGGAACATATGATTTCCTTATAGGCCATTCTTTGACTGTGTAGTGGTTCTTGATGTCACGGCTGTCACAAAGGCACGAAAAGCAGCAGTATTTCGTGAATCCAGCATGTAATCCTGTGAGGAGCGCAACAACTTTTAAATCACAGCAAAACTGCCATTCATGATACTTGTATTTTATTGCCTACAGCATCAAAGCCACGGTTTCATAAGTTTCTTCCATGTCTACTGCGCAAGCCAAAGGTACCGATGGAAATGCATTGCCATTATGCAGTAGTACTTCTTTCAAGCTGGTTTTACTGGAGTCAGTTATGGATTATGGAATATGTTGTACACCTAGCTACATTATCAGACCATTGACATCTCTACATACACACATTGAAATCTGCACATCGAAATGTTGAGCGAAGGAGGTACCTCTTGATCTGAAACAGAAAAGTTTTGTCCCTAGAGCTAAAAGGTTCCGTTGTTCAATTCCTTTTGATCAAAGAGCTGAGAAGATGAGTCGTGATATTAAGGGCAGTACTCTTCTATATATTCAATACTTTCTTATTCACTTGACATGGTGCCAAGTTACAGACAGGAACCCCTCATTATGAGGCACAAGCAAATGCACTGAAGATACATTTGGATACTTCATTTTATGTCTAGTTTTGCTTGAATGTCCAGAAATATTTATAAGACAGAAGTAACAGTTTGAATAATGGTCTTTAGGCTCACATCACACCATCGGAACAGCGAATGGCATGGCTCGGCGTTTTTCTTTCAACAACTCGGTTGAAGTACAGGTTCTGAAGGCAATACGAGGTACAAAATTTTTATGTTGATCACCAACAGAACAATCAAAATACAGTTTATATACCTTTTTAAGCAAATCATTGGTTGGTTTTCTTTGGTTTTTTGGAGTGAATTTCCCACACACATAACAAAAGTTGTCAGGGTGGTTTAGACAGCAACGAGATTTACTAGTTGCCACTTTTCTTAGTGTAAGTTTTAAACACAACAAGCTTTGCACTATCGTTCAAAGGAAACACTTACTAAGGATCTCTTTCACACCACTGGATTACCACAACAACCATTTACTGATGATTCGTATATCTTATAGCTCTCCTCTGCAAACCAAAAACAAATAATTAAACACCAAAAGAGAACAGCAAAAAGCGAAATACCGAATACGAAAAAAGTAAAACCTTTAAAAACTCAGAAATGGTACGTGCTAGAACATTTTGAAAGGTACATCCAGATTCTACGCACCAAAATACACTCTAGTTGATGTATCACATCCCAGATGCAAAATGGCGGTTGACTGGTGTTATCTGAAGCAAAACCTTTTACTGTGAAGACACCAGTGGAGTGAGAGTCCTAAATATGTGTGTTCAAGAATCTATGTTCCACAGCGAAGACCTTGGACGGCCACCAATGTTTACGTTTCAGAACAAAATACGGATTACTGATATTTGCGGTACACTCGTGAAATAGTCGTACTGGAAAATCCCCACTTCGTCGCTACCTCAGAGATGCTGTGTCCCGTCGCTTGTGCGCCGACTGTAACACCACGTTCACACTGACTTAAATACTGATAACCCGCTATTGTAGCAACAGTAACCGAGGTAACAACTGCGCCAGACACTTGTCTTATGTAGGAGTTGCCGACCGCAGCGCCGTAGTCTGCCAGTTTACATATCTCTGTATTTGAATACGCATGCGTGTACCAGTTTCTTTGGCGTTTCAGTGTATTAGCTGGTTAAAATAATTTCGTGTTTTTTGTGTTTGTTTACGATGGTAATGGTGTACCTTGTGGTTGCCGTCTTGAATAATGTAATCGGTCCGTTATTAAATGTTATCTGTGGCTGTCTTAGTAACTCGTGCAGATTATCCTCTTTACTCGAAATGTGACGTCATGGGTCAAAGCAGACGGTTGAAATCGGACATTGCTCTATTACCCTAATTTGTAGTCTGGAGCAGGTATTTAGAACTTTATAATTGCTAACGGCAGCGCTGTAGATTCGACGTATGGGCCAGATCGTACGCAGAGGCGCCCGCTCGCTCCTCTGCCGTGAGCGGAGGCTAAGGTGGAGGAGAGGCGGCCGCTCCCCTTCGCCCTCCAGCGGCAAGCATGCCTGGAGCGCCGGCAGCGAGTGCTGGAGTCAGGAGGCGGGAGACGGACGGCTGGCTGTGCGGCCCTCCAGAGCAGCTGCCTCAGGAATAATTAGTGGCCCGGCCACGCCCCTCCAACCATCCTGTCTGCGCCAGCCGCCTCGATCCCGTACAACACAGCTTACTCTCTCTGCGCGGAAACCTAAAGACGTATTTCCAATTATTCAAAAGAAGAACTCAGTATCACAACAGTAAACATAATAAGCTAACTGCATCAACACGTAACTGCTGGTGTTTGTTTTATGGGCGTGAGACAGTGGTCCAATTCATAATTCTCCGCCTAACGTTTCATCTTCCAATGCTGGAGACGTCTTCACAAGCTTTAATGACCGAGAAGGCAGTAACAGGCATGAACAAGTGCGGCAAGGCGACTTGTTTGTATAGGATATTCGGATATTCCAGTAATAAACTTCTACAACATGTAAAAGGAAGCGAATACATAGTATTCTGAACAGGAAGCCATGTCTGAAAACGTACTACAGCTGTTTGAAAACAAATTTGATAGGTAAATATGCAACATTATAGTCATGGTTATGATGGTTTCGTCGGATCTGCACTGTCATTTTACGTCTATCCTACGTCTCTGACGCATCTACGTTTCTAGTTCCTAGTGGTTTTCTGGATAAACCAGGAAGTATGCACTAGGACGTGGTAATCCTGGAACATCAAAAGGACCATAGTAAACGTATTTACAATTTCAAATCTTGTGATTTACCTTATTACATTTTTCGTGGGCTTTAACAAGTACCAGTTCACCAACGTTAAATTTAGAAAGTAGTACTCTCCTTGGCATTCCTATCTCATTAAAGTATTCAAACATTTTATGGAAAACTACTTTTGCCCTGGCTGTCTTGATTGGATACAGTTTAATAAATTTCGAAAATGCGTCTAAAATAACTAGAATTTAGGTGAAATTTCAAGCGGTTTTAGGTAGGGGCCCATATAGATCCATGGACAGTAGCTCTAAATTATCTAATGGTTTGAGACTCTGCATAGCAGCTCTGTTAGTATTGGTGGCCGCTTTAGCTCTTTGACAAACATCACATATCATTAAACGTTCTTCAATCTTCTTCAAAACATTACTCTCAATTTTGACAACACTTGCAATTTTCTGATGGCCGTTTTTCGCCCCAGAATGTCCACATCTGAAATGAAAGTAATCAATTAATGTGTTTCAAACCGTGATGGTCAACAGACTTGCCATTCTTCATTATTTTTCCTTTTTCTAATAAACAGTACCCCTTTAAATAATGTGTAAAATTTTGGTATCGGTGGACAATCATTACTGTCAAATTTGGCCTTACTGATTTCCACGCTTCATCTTTGTTTTGGAATCTCGTAATACTTTTACATGTATTGGCTATTCTTGTACTACCAGCTACCTCTTTTACGTACAACATTTTAAAAGTTCCATCCTCATTTTTTTTCTAAATTGGTTTGCTCATTGCCTTCAGGTAGCCTTGACAGTGTATCAGCAATTTGTTTTTCTGTTCCTTTCACATACAATATTTCATAATCGTATTGTTGTAAAAATAAAGCCCAGGAGACAGTCTCTGATTCAACAATATGCAATCCTTCAAAAATGTGGGAGCTTTATGTTCAGTATGCATAAATAATTACCGAAATTTCTTCAATCCCCAAATTACAGTTAACTGGAAGAAAGATAAAACTGATTATGATGCAAATTTTGACTGAATTTATAATAAAGGGTCGTCTTTTTTACACACGATTTTCTGGTGGTTTAGGAACTTAGCACCGAAATAATTATGGGCAGACATTGGCTACAGAAACTTTTCTGAAATAGTATAATTTCGTTCATATTTTGTTAATGTCCTGCTTGCGAAGGCAGTGGTTTTGTGAACAATTTCCTCTTGAGATTCCACTTCCTGTAAGATTGATACTACAATCCTGTAATTGTTGCTATGTGTGCTCATTTGTAATGGCAATGGCAAGTCAGAATGATGTAACATGTTATCCCTTTTTATTTCTTCAAAATCCCTTTGGCGTTCAGCAATCCAAACCAATGCACTATTCTTTTGTAGCAAATTATTTAAAGCTTGACTATTACAAGCTTGCCCTTTTGCAAATTTTGTATGAAATCCACCTAATCCTAGACAAGCTCTTAACTGTTTCATGTTCTTTGGAGAGGGACACTTTCCATAGCTTTTAGCATCTCAGGATCCTTCTTTATCCCTTCTGTCTTAATAATCTGTCCAAAAAGTTTGATTTCTTTTCTCACTCTCTCACATTTCTTACACTTCAACGTCATTCCTTCTTTCTGTAATGCTACAAATACCTGTTCTAATAAATCACTATGTCAAGATTTTACACTATATTGGATGACAGCCATCGCTATGTTCCCTCCAGTCTTGAGGGCGATCAACAAATCGTCCACATAAATTGTGAGTCTACTGATCAGTTCCCATCCTAACACCCAATTTGAAGCACGTATGAATACAAAAACTTATGTATTTAAACCAAAAGGTACCACCTTGTAGTGATAACACTTGCCAGCAAAAAGAAAAACCGTGTATTTTCTTGAATCGGCATCCAGCACAATTTGCCAGTATCCAGCATCAGGTCTAAGCTAGATAAATATTTAATATCATAGAAGCTTTGCAACATTTCATCTAGAGACTCAGTACGATCTATTTAAAACTTCACTATCTTGTTTAAAGTCCTGGCATCAGTTACCACTCTTACCCCATCGTCCTCCTTACAATAGCCAGTATATTGCTACGCTCTATAACCCTCCATTCAAGTGTCTTGTCAATTTCGGCTTGAACGGTCTGTTTCTTTGCTGTTGGTACCTGACGTGAGAAAACGAGAAACGACTCGTGTGGCAGAATTTTCTTGTAATACTCAAAATCTTTCATTCTACCAGGACTATCTCAAAACACACTGTAATTTTGATCCAATATTTTCAGTAACTCGTTTACACTGCACTGGATCCAAATATGCTTTGTCAGTGACAATTTCACGATATTGTTCTAACATCTGTTCTAAACTCTTGATGCTTCTTACGTGATAACTTTCAAATAATTCTGATAATCCTTCATTATTAGTATCTCTCCCCCTCATCATAGACTAAAAGTCTGGTTGACAGTCCCTACTAAAACTCTATGTTCACAGTCCCTTCCTCACTCATGATACTAACAGTTTTATTTGCGCAACTGATGACTACCTATTGTTTCTGTAGCCAATGTCTGCCCATAATTATTTCGGTGCTAAGTTCCGGACCACCAGAAAATCGTGTGTAAAAAAGACGACCCTTTATTACAAATTCAGTCAAAATTTGCATCATAATCAGTTTTATCTTTCTTCCAGTCACGCCCACTATTCTGATTCTCTGTACTGACTTTACCACTATTCTTTAACGTATTCGTAGAAAGATTGAGACATCACACTAATCTAGGAACCAGTGTCCAATAACAATTTTGTAACCATAAACCTCAATCGGGACTATGGTTAGTTTCATCACTTTCACTTCATTGTTCTCTTGTTCCTTCCACAATAAGTCTTGGTCTACCATTGCACGTCTTCCCATGAAATGGCATTCATCTCTTTACATTCCTAGTCGGGTGGTTCTTTCTTCTTTCCGATCGCAAAGTCCTTCATGATCTTTAGTTGAAGCTTTTTACTAGTCATTTCGTCTGGTGGTACCTATTTCTTAGGATCCGTTATGTCTTCCGGATTCTGTATTGACATTACTGCTTCTTCACGGGTCTCGACATTTACAGATTTTATTTCCTCTTGATAACTTCTTTTTCCTGTTTACTGTCCAATTTCTGCAACTTTTCGCACGAAATATTCTCATTTCCTGATAGTCTTATTTCTATCAGACGGATTTTTTCAGTAAGCTTCGTTTACTCCGATTCTGAATCATTAGACTGATGCTTTCTTCATTTTCATTTAAGTCGGCTTCTAACATGAAAGCACTTCGTAATTTCTTTGAGAACTCTAGATCGTCACTTGTCTCGTAATTGATGCATTTCTTGATTCATTCTATAGTAACGAGTTCCTTTTGTTTAACCTTTGTAGCAGAGAGATTGTTTTCCTCTGTTGGTAGTTCGTCTTCATCAGAACTGTCTTCCTTGTCTTTCCTGACGTCATCAGCTTGCACTTCACAAACATTATAATCTTTGTGGATTTCTATAAGTCCCACAAATTCGTTTTCCTTTAAATCAGGATTATAAATGACAGAAACATTATCCGCAGATTCGTTGTCACGGAATGATTCTTCAGCAAAGTGTAAATCTGCATCTCCTATTTCGTGTCTGCTGACGACCTCTTCATTTTCCCTACCATTAGAGACACGCATCCTCTGCGTGGTGCTTTTTGATTCAATTGTATTGGCAACTCGCGTACTCTTCGCGGTTTCAGACAATAAACCTTTCTCCTTTACCTCCTTTCCGGTCGTCGTAACGCTGTCGTCCTTTTCGTTACACTGCTGTATACCGTCATACTGATTACTAACGTGTATATGCCAATTATCATTATCATACAAACTCTCCTCCATCTAGGTTACTGCACATTGTCTGTCCGTAGCCTCCGAATTGGTTACAGTGGGCGATGCCCCCTCTATTGGCTTACTCACAGCCTCATCTGATTGTCCTGTGACGTCACTCTCCGTCTGCACTACTATAGGATTAATTCTCGCTGCAGCGGTCCCTGCAGCGACCTGTTAGTACACGAATTACGTCCGTTGCTAGCCGACTGTGATTCACCTGCAGTACCATCTGTCGTGGCAGGACTAGTGCCTGGCATCTCATCAGCGCCGTACTGCCGTGTATCGAAGCTTCTGTGTCTATGTCAAGAATATTTCTGCGTTTGGGCCTCCTATATCTCGTTCCCGCATCCGTTCAGCCCTCATCGTTCGCGTTATTTAACTTAACTCCTCTCTATGGGAGCTATTTCGCGGCCTTTGTCTGCTTCCGCGATGGTTAGCAGAAAATCTTCCTTTGCCTCTTTGAACATTGTTGACCTGATTCTGGTTTCCATTCCGTTCATCATTGCTGTTATTCCGACAGTTTCTTTCACTCCGGCGGTTGTTATTCTGACGGAAGTTGTTTTCTCGCCAGTGGTCTTCGTCAATCACTTTTTCTAAAAGTGCAGAAAAAGTTCGGTGGTTACTGCCTACTTATCTTTCGTAATACTCTTGTAATTTCTTCCAGAGTACTCATATGATCTCGGAATCACTCCTTCGATTCCTTAAGTGAGCCAATCTCCCATACCATGACTCACAAAATTCTTTCATATTCATTCGGCCTTTATCTTCGAACATTCCCACCATAATAATCTGACGGCAGAGGCTATATTGTTTCTGCTCGGACCGATACTCTTCCAAGAACTCATGTCTAAATTCATTGAAGGTCATTTCTTCAGTGCTTAAGTTAATTCCCCAACGTTCAGCATCTCCTGCTAAACTACTAATTACGATATTTACTTTTCCCTGCTCTGTGATATTTTCAGAAAATAATGTTCGCAGTTCTTAATAAAATCCACAGGTGATAATCCACTGTGTTTTCGCTAAGGGTCGAATTTTTCTTCGTTCTCTAGTACCTTGTAAATTGTTCTGTCTACCACGTAAGTGCCATTACAGTAATCTTTCATTCTTGGCCACTAATTGTTTCTTGTACACTGGAAGTGTTATTTCATCACTTCTATTCGCAATGCTCTGTTTTCCTTTCTAGGTTTTCCTGCCTCTTGAGCAGTCATTCTCAGATGAGAAATCTGTTCTTCGTTCGCTTTCGTTATTACATTCTTAACATGGGAAATCTTTTCCTCAACCTTTGACTCTACCATAGGTTCGACCCGTACCTGTATTTTCTCTATTTCAGTTTAAAACCTGTAATTAATATCCACAATTTCTACCTGTATAATACTGAAAGTTTCACGTAAATCTTTCACATCTTTCTTCATGTTAATAAGTTCCTCAGCCAGAAAACCTATTTAATTAATAACTTTTATTAACGTTTGGTTATTCCATTCCATTTGCTCACTCTGTCTCCTAATATTTTCGTTTGTACTGGCAATATTTCCATTTTCAGCCTTCATTTGTTTGCTTGAAATTGAAGTGTTCTTGTTTTGCGCTATCAGCTATCTGTGCATACTGTGTAGTAATGCATACAAATCAATTGGTTGTTTTTCATTTTGTTGATTATTGTTTACCCCCTTGTCTTCATGCTCTGAATCTACTTATTTCTTAATCTGAGATGGGCTTAACAGCATAGGAAACCCTGTCTCTATGTTGCCACATATAACCCTGTTACTAATTTTACTTTAGTTTTCAAATAATATACATAATGGGAGGATAGACCTGTTAATAGGAAAAGCTAATCAATAGAGACACCATTTTTACAGTATTCGACCGTGTTTTGTGTCAAATGCATAAGTAAAACAGACTATTCAATTCTTTCCCGGAGAATTTACCCTGCGGTTAGAAAGATACACAATACGAATAGTATTATATTGAAGCTAGGGCAACTCAGTTCCAAGTTCATTTACTGGTTTAAAATATCTACTAACGGTTGCCACCCTATCCAGACAATAAAACAGTGAAGTATTGGAAAAGCAGAAGTATGAATTTTGCCTACTCTCTTGCTACTGTTTGAGTTGTTTCTTCAAATAAATATTACTCTACGTAAACAATGTTGGTGCAGACAGTGGAATTATTTGACTACTACACCTTTGTACATTACGTTTTTAAAAGAGAAAAAACTCGTAGATAACTTTAAGGTAGCCAAGAAAAATTGGCCAGGGGGATCTTTAGAAAAGCACTTCTCTTAACCGAGAAAGTTAAATACTAAAATACTTAGATACTAAAGCACAATTTTTTTTTTACTGAACATTTCACTTCATGAAAACCTCTTTCATTCTGGAACTAACTTTCAAAAGCTATTACGCCTTGAACTAACTCTGTATAGTCATTTTACATATTATAGGTACTTCGCTTAAATCTGACTGCATTTTACGTAAGCAGAGTTTTACAATAACACTTTATAATAGTTCAGAAAACTTTTAAAAAGCAAGAATAGTTTGACTTTCTTTCTCTGTATTTACTAAAGTATTGACGTGTTATTACTCTAACTAAAATTTTCATTACAACTTTCAGTGAAACAATTAAGACAATATTTCTTTAACTATTGCTCTAGACGAAAATATTTATGAACTCTTTAACATTATGATGCAAAATTACATTTAAATTAACTCTAATCAGTTTACATTCTTCTACTAGTGAGACGTAATTTTATTACTGCAGGATTTAGTCCCTACATCCACATCTACGTGATTACTCTGCTATTCACAATTAAGTGCCTGGCAGAGGTTTCAATGAACCACACTGTCTCTCTACCGTTCCACTGTCAAACGGCGAGAGGGAAAAACGAGTACTTAAATTTTTCTGAGCGAGCACTGATTTCTGTTATATTATCGTGATGGTCGTTTCTCCCTATGTAGGTGGGTGTCAACAAAATGTTTGCGCAATCGTAGGACAAAACTGGTGATTGAAAAACCATGAGAAGATCACGTCGCAACGAAAAACGCCTTTGTTTTAATGACTGCCATACCAATTCACGTATCATGTCTGTGGAACTATCTCCCCTACGTCGCGATAATAACAAAACGAGCTGCCCTTCCACGTACTTTTTCGATTTCATCCGTCAGTCCCATCTGAAGCAGATCCAACACCGCACAGCAATACTCCAGAATAGTGCGGACAAGCGTGGTGTAAGCAGTCTCTTTAGTAGACCTGTTGCACCTTCTAAGTGTTCTGCCAGTGAATTGCAATCTTTGGTTGGCGCTACCCACAATCTACCTATATGATAGTTCCAATTTAGGTTATTTGTAATTGCAATTCCTAAGTATTTAGTTGAATATACAGCCTTAATATTTGTGTGACTTATCGCGCAATCGAAATTTAGCGGATTTCTTTTAGTATTCATGTGAATAACTTCATACTTTTCTTTATTCAGGGTCAATTGCCACTTTCCGCACCATACGGATATTTATCTAAATCATTTTGCAATTCGTTTCGGTCATCTGATGGCTTTAAAATACGTTAAATGACAGCATCATCTGCAAACAATCTAAGACGGCTACTGAGATTGTCTCCTATGTCGTTAATATTGATCAGGAACAATAGACGGCCTATAACACTTCCTTGGGGAACGAAGGATATTATTTCTGTTTTATTTGGTGACTTTCCGTCTATTACTACGAACTGTGACCTTTCTGACAGGAAATTACGAATCCAGTCGCTCAACTGAAGCGATGTTCCATAGGCACGCAGTTTGCTTAGAAGACGCTTGTGAGAAACGATGTCCAAAGCCTTCTGGAAATCTAAAAATATCAATTTGACATCCCCTGTCGATAGCACTCATTACTGGATGAGCATAAAGAGCTAGTTGTGTTTCGCAAGAACGTCATTTTCTGGATCCGTGCTGACCACGTGTTAATAAATCGTTTTCTACGAGGTACTTCATAATGTTCGAATACAGTATATTTTCTAAAACCCTACAGCAAATCGACGTTAGTGATATAGCCTGTAATTCAACGGATTACTCCTACTCCTCTTTTTGGGTATTGGTGTGACTTGAGCAATTTTCCATTTTTTAGATACGGACCTTTCTGTGACCGAGCGATTGTGTATAATTGCTAAATATGGTGCTATTGTATCAGCATACTCTGAGAGGAGCCTGACTGGTATACAATCAGGACCCGAAGTCTTGCATTTATTAAATGATTTAAGCTGCTTTGCGACACACAGAATATCTATTTCTATATTTCAAATGCTTAAAGTGGCTCTGAGCACTATGGGACTTAACATCTGAGGTCATCAGTCCCCTAGAACTTAGAACTACTTAAACCTAACTAACCTAAGGACATCACACACATCCAGGCCCGATGCAGGATTCGAACCTGCGACCTTAGCGGTCGCGTGGGTCCAGACTGAAGCGCCTGGAAGCGCTCGGTCACAACGAACGGCTTATTTCTATGTTCTCGTCTTGGCAGTTGTTCTTGATTGGAATTCAAGAATATTTACTTCGTCTACTTTGGTGAATGAGTTTCAGAAAATCGTGTTTAATAACTCTGCTTTAATGCCACTGTCATCGGTGACTTCACCGTTGTTATCGCGCACTGAAGGTATTGATTGCGTCTTGCCACTGGTGTGCTTTATGTATGACTAGAATCTCTTTGGGTTCTCTGCCAGATTTCGAGACAGAGTTTCGTTGTGGAAATTATTGAAACCATCTCGCATTAAAGTACGCGCTATATTTCGAACTTCTGCAAAACTTTGCTAGTCTTGGGGATTTTGTGTTCTTTTAAATTTGGAATGCTTTTTTCAGTGCTTCTGCAACAGCGATCTGACCAATTTTGTGTACCATGGGGGATCAGTACTATCACTTATTTATTTATGCGGTATATATCTCTCAATTGCTGTCGATACTATCTCTTTGAAATGATTCCACAACTTTTCTACACTTACATGATCAGATCGGAAGGAGTGCAGACTGTCTCTTGAAAAGGCGTTAAGAGTATTTTTATCAGCTTTTTTAAATAGATATACTTTGCGTTTCTTTTTGATGGATGTAGGAGTTATGGTGTTCAGCGTATCAGCTACTGCCTTGTGGTCGCTAGTCCCTGTATTCGTCACGATACTTATTACTTGTCCAGGATTATTTGTTGCTGAGAGTTCAAGTATGCTTTCGCAACCATTTACGCTTCGAGTTGTCTCATGAAGTAATTGTTCAAAATAATATTCTGAGAAAGAATTCAGTACAATTTCGGATGACCATTTATGCCTGCCGCCGGCTTTAGACGTGTAATTTTTCCAGCATATCGAGGGTAGATTAAAGTTGTAAGGTGTCAGGCAAATCCAACACCTTCCATGAAAACCCTGACATGATAAGCAAATCCAGTAGTATGTCACATAGCTCCGAATAAATCGTGACATTAAATTAACCAAAGTAATACGAGTAACGAGTGAGCAAATGGAATACCACAGACTAACACATGAATCCCTAAATGCATGTCATACCTTTCCACCGTGAGACAGACGCAGTTCCGAGGGGAGAAACGAGAACAGAAGCCGAGAGCAGAACCGTATTAAGCTAGAAGGCCCTACGATAAGGGACGGACGGACACCCACGTCGCAAGCTAGCCGCTAGGACCACACCACCCGCAAGTTTTAGCGTGAGACTTTTTCGCGTCTCTGTTACGTCAGGACCACCCCCAGCCCATGTTAAAAGCTAGAGCCCTCCAGAAGAACAGTATAGATCTTACGATAGCACAAAAAGGGCCACCCCAGCCGTATGTTTTAGCGTGAGACTTTTTCGCGTCTCTGTTACGCTGCAAACTTTAAAAACATTGCCCCACCACGAAAAGTATAACGATTCTGCCTGTTGCCCCCTGACGAACACCGACAAGGTAATGAACGCACCCGATGCCGCATAACAGCGCATAAAGCTTCACTCAGAACTGCGGAAGTCTCATCTGTTACACCCCCTTTTTCCGTAATACTAGTGTCGATCGTCAATTAAAGTTCATGGTGTTCACCTTTGCCACTTGAAGTAAAAATCTGAAACGCGATGATTTTTCTGTTATATAGTTATTGAGAAGCCACATCAGCCACTGTAATTTACGACAAGCCCTAATAGGAAGCACTGAAGCTCAAGTAGTTATAGGTAAAGAAAGCTGACTAAATCTGTAAATAATTTCAGCAGAAATTTTTTCTAACGATCTAACAATTTTCAGGAAGAATAGATTAAATACAATTGGTGGTAGAGTATTTATTGCTGTCAGAAGAAGTTTGCTTTGAAATGAAATTGAAGTAGATAGTTCATGGGTAATAGTATGGGTTGAGGTTATACTTCAAAATCCGTCTAATCTATTAATTGGAACGTTTTACCGAACCTCTGGATTCAGAAGATATAGTTGCTGAACAGTTCAAAGATAACTTGAGTCTCATTTCAAATAGGTACTCCCACTCATACAATTATTGTCTGTGGTGACTTTCTAACATTCTACCTGATTTCTGTCTGTTCTATATCGCGTCTCCCTACCACTTTCGCGCAACGACGCTCTGAGCGTGTTTCTTAGGGAATTGACTAGTTTGAACCTGGGACCTGTTGCTAGTAAGGAGACGCCAGACCACACATAACTTGTAGAATTCAGAAGAGTTCAGTGAGACCAGCGATGATATAACCAAATACTTAATGATTTCAGCGTCAGCTCCACTGCACTTCCTGTAAAAGAATCTTAATACTAACTAAATTTAGTGGAAGGGGTTCAAGGCTAACCTATTTTTAGTTAGTTGGTAAAATAACGTCGAAAAAGCAGTTAAGTTTAGCACTGGAAATTTTATTCTACTCACAAAACATCGTTTATAAATTGCACTACTGATAAAAGGAAATGTTTTAATATAGGATGGTAAAAACCAACTGCGTTCAACAAAAATGTGAACGAATATTACCTGAGTAGGTTTCCTAGTTCTACAATGCATCGAAGGATGACCTATGCCATATCACATCTATAATCTAGGTTTAAATTAAGTTTCACAAGAGAGAAAACTATCAAAATGGTCTACAGTGACCCTCAATTATCTTTAATTACTTATCTAACATGTCGTAAATTACAGTGGCTGATGTGGCTTCTCAATAACTATATAATAGAAAAATCATCGCGTTTCAGATTTTTACTTCAAGTGGCAAATGTGAACACCATGAGCTTTAATTGACGATCGTCACTAGTATTACGGAAAAAGGGGGTGTAACAGATGAGACTTGCGCAATTGTGAGTGAAGCTTTATGCGCTGTTATGCGGCATCGCGTTCGTTCATTACCTTGTCGGTGTTCGTCAGGGGGCAGCGAGCAGCACAGCTCCGCTCACCTCGCCGTCTCGGAAGCAACTCTCACCTGACTTCTCCTTACTACAATTTACCAAAGTTGGTTTAAAAAAAAATCTGGCTGTGTTTTCATCTGACCAGTCAGGGTCTCGATGTTAACCTTAAGCTACGCCTACAAAAATTCTGTCCGTCCAATGAGAATCGTTATACTTTTCGTGGTGGGGCAACGTAACAGAGACGCGAAAAAGTCTCACGCTAAAACTTTCGGCTGGGTGTGGCCCTTTTTGTGTTATCGTGAGATCTATACTGTTCTTCTGGAGGGCTGTAGCTTTTAACATAGGCTGGGGGGTGGTCCTGACCTAACAGTGACGCGGAAAAGTCTCACGCTAAAACTTGCAGCTGGGGTGTGGCCCTTTTTGTGTTCTCGTAAGATCTATACTGTTCTTCTGGAGGGCTCTATTCTTTAACATGGGGTGGGGGGTGGTCCTAACGTAACAGAGACACGAAAAGGTCTCACGCTAAGGCTCTAGCTTTTAACATGGGCTGTGGGGGTGGTCCTAACGGTTAGCTGGCGACGTGGGTGTCCGTCCCTTATCGCAGGGCCTTCTAACTTAACACTATTCTGCTCTCGGCTTCTGCTCTCGTTTCTCCCCTGGGAACTGCATCTGTCTCATGGTGGGGAGGTATGACATGCATTTAGGCATTCTTGTGTTAGTCTGTGGTATTCCATTTGCTCACTCGTTACTCGTGTTACTTTGGTTAATTTAATGTCACAATTTATTCTGAGCTATGTGACATACTACTGGATTTGCTTATCATGTCAGGGTTTTCATGGAAGGTGTTGGATTTGCCTAACACCTTACATATCACCACCCTTCGAACTTAATTTTTGTACTGAAGTTTGGCAATGATTGAATCGTTGTCTAAGCAAACTTAAAAATTATTCTGTTATCTAAATTTTGTTGCCTACTGTTCAGCCATGTTATTCTGGTTCTATGCTAGTTTGTATTACTAATTTATATTTTTATATTCTTCCACATTATTCTCAAAAATGACAAGAGAAGAATATTTTTACGCTATTATTAATTTTTAATTATTTTCTTTCTTTATTTAAGTGTGAAGTTTGTTTTTTAAGAAGTTTGTTATCGAATGTGAGGAGTCTTTCACATCGATTTTCTTAGAAATATATTTTTTTTATAAATGTAGTAATTAAGCAAAATCTATTCCTAACACATTTTCTAAATATCATGTACAAGTAAAATCTTTTTGTTTCTAGACAGTCATTTCAATATTGTTACACTAACAAATAAAAATTATTTCCAAGAATTGCTTTGACAAAGAAATATACATACACACGTATTGAGATATTATCCTAACAAATGGTACAAATGTTAAAAAAAGATAATTTTTTATTCTTTGTTTTTATAGGGAGAAAATAAGTAAAATATAGTTATTCTTATATTTTTATGAGGAGAAAATAAGTGGCATATAGTTTTAGTGTTTATTATGCCTTACTTTTGTTCTTTATATACCGTGCATTTCAGAACTAATGACTTATTTTCATCGATAGTCTATTTTTTACTTAAGTCCATAGTCAATGACTGTTATTTTGTAGTTTATTAGCTGTCTGGTGTGCTTAACTTACTTAGTTTTTCACACGTTTCTTTTGCACAATTCCTACATCACATAATTTGGTTTCACACATTCACACAATGCTTTGAATATTTAAGCATGAGGTTGGCAAATGTTTTTGCATGAAGGTGATGGACTTGAGCGAGATGGATGTGGGCAAGTATTTGATATACAGCTTCGTTCGTCATTCCTTGTTGGCTTTGCAAGTGTGTGTTGCTGTTGTGGAGGTCCCATAATGGAATGGAGCTGTGAGTGCAGAATCTCGTGGTTTACTGGCTTTGTATGCGTGAAAGTCATTGTTATGTGTCGCTGAAAGCGGTCGTTTTTGGTTGTAATGCTTCACAGACGACTAGTTTACAATAGGATATGGATTTGGGAAGGTATGTCGTCTATTCTTCACTCATTTTCTTTCTTGGTCTCAATCTTGCTAATCTTCAACTTCTGTTCTTCCTGCTTTTTCTCTGCTTCTTACTTAATTCTTGGTTCTTCTCTGGGCAGGATATGGAAATATTTATTGATAACTAGTCGCTTTGAAGTTCTCCTCTTAGTAACAGTTTGATAAATTGTTTTGGCGTGTCATTTTTACTTTGTGGAAGTTTTCTTCAGTTTCATGCATCAGCATGCTGTTTAATAGCAGTAATGTGACGTTTACACAAATTTTTTGCCAGTGGTGGCTTGCCCAAGCCGTCTTCTTGTCAGGCCATTTTTTTGCTCACTCTGTTCATTCGGGGTGCCCCGGAGTTTACGAGCAGTGAAAGTCTGGTGTTTACTTGTCAGTCCCTGCACCAGTCCCTTTCCAGCATTCGGTGTCCTGTCATGTCTCTGCAGGGTTCCGTGTACTGTCCCAGCAGGGTTCCGCTTAGCAGGCAGATTTATTGCCCACTTCTGATACAAGAGCCCTTTGTTGGTCTCGCTGTCCTTTCCTTTCTCTCGATGCTTCTGCCTTGTAGGAATCGTCTCTTGCTAATTACATCCTTTTCTTTCTTGATACTTCTCGCGTTGCAACTTGTGGGTCGTTGCATCTGGTCTTTGTTGGAGTTTTTACAATGGTTCTTACAAAAAGTTTTACTTATAATCATCTATCATATGTCTAGTACCTACATTGTTTTACACCTTCTTAAAAAGCTTTACAAATTTCGGCGCCCTTTCCATCTTACAGTTCTAAGATATTTTGAGTCTTAACTTCTACAAGAACCCTCAAATCGTTTTTTATTTTTGTGTAGTGTCGTGGTGTATAGCATTTTAGTATTTCATGCTGTTAGACTATCTATGCTTTATCCCTTCGCCCTAATCTATGGTACTATTGGTGTTATTTTTGTTTTTGTTTTTATTGAAACTAGCCAGCCGAAGTGGCCGTGCGGTTAAAGGCGCTGCAGTCTGGAACCACGAGACTGCTACGGTCGCAGGTTCGAATCCTGCCTCGGGCATGGATGTTTGTGATGTCCTTAGGTTAGTTAGGTTTAACTAGTTCTAAGTTCTAGGGGACTAATGACCTCAGCAGCTGAGTCCCATAGTGCTCAGAGCCATTTGCACCATTTTTATTGAAACTACTTTCTTTTTCCCACCTTTCTCTCTCTTCATTCTTCTTTCTCCTGACGATCTGATCTGCAACATAATCTTGAAATATTGTGCTGATTATTTACGAGTAATAGAATTGATCTTCAAACTTTTTGATATGGCTCACATGGTGCAGTCCAAAGGTTTTGCCTGTTTTTGGGTTCATTAGTTCCACAGCATTATCACGAGCAATTTGGCTAATTATGACAGGTCCTTTGTATGCAGCGTAAAACTTTTGTATTTTGTGTTTCTGTTTGCTGGAGAGATGGTGTGTTTTTACAAATACTTTCTGGCCGACTGAGAATGTTCTTTTAATTGCTGTTCTATCTCCTCTTTCTTTTCTTTTAATGGCTGCCTGTCTGATGTTTGAGAGTGCTGTTGCTATAACTAGTTTGTGCTGTCTACGTGGTACAATAGGAAATCTAACATTTTCTCTGGTTATGTTTGGGGGTTCAATATTTTTAAGTACGGTAACTGGAGGTAGTAGTGTAGTGCTATGTGGCATTTCATTTATTACTTCTTGAAAATCTGTAAGGTATATATCCCAAGTGTTGTGTCTTTTGCCTGCATATAATCGGCATAAAGTGCCTATGTCCTTCATAGATCGTGCTGCTGGATTTACACTAGGTTTGTACTTAGATATGTAGATGGGTTTTATTTTGTGTTGTTTTAACGTGTTCTGCCATTGCACTGATTTGTATTGTGGGCCATTATCCGAAATTATTCGTTCCACTCTACCTGCTTGTCTGAGAAAATCTTGTCTAAATGCTTTACTTATAGTAAGACCGGTTGCCCATTTTAATGGTGTCAAGGTAACATATTTAGAAGTAAGATCCAAACCGACAAATATGAAAATATATCCATCTTTTTTGCGTGGGAGGGGTCCCATCAAATCCGTTGCAGCTATTTGTTTTAATCTTTTAGGGATTATTGGAAACATAGGTGGTTTGGTTTGGAAAGTGACGTGTTTAGCCCTCATACATTTTTTGCATTTGACTAATACTGTTCTAATTCGTCTTTCCATATTAGGTCCAAAACGGCCATTACTTAAATGTGTATACCATATGTACTTATTAATTAGTTCATCTGGGATATAAATTAACCATTCATTCGTTGCAACATTTCGTCTAAAAAATAAAACATTGTTTTTTACGAGATAGTGCTGTCGAATGTCTGGAAAATCCTTACTTATCCACTTGTGTTTGATTCCTAGTATTTCGGGATCCTTGTCCTGTTCTTTGCCTATATTTTTCAATGCTGTCGTAATGTAGTTTTCGAAAGGTACTTGTTTCATATAGTACATTGTAAACTGGTATTCTGCTGCTTCCAAACCTATGTTATTGGATGCACCCTGTGGACATCGTGATAAAGCATCTGCTAATACATTCACTGATCCTGGTATGTGTGTAATAGTGAAGTCAAATTGTTGCAATATTAACATCCATCTGGCTAACCTCCCGTGAGTAAGTTTGGCGGATAACAGAAATTCTAATGCTTTGTGGTCAGTGTATACTTTTGTTTTTCTTCCGAATAGGAAGTATCGAAAACGTTGGAAGCCCCATACAATGGCCAATGCTTCCAGCTCCATGACTGAATAGTTTTTCTCGCTTTTTGTGAGTACCCGACTGGTAAATGCAATTGTTCTATATGATTTTAGCCCTGCCTGTTCGTATTCTTGGAATAAAACAACTCCTAAACCTGTTTTCGTGCTATCAGTGGCCATACAAAAATTTTGTGTAAGATCAGGATGTGCTAAAATCGGTGCTGTTGTTAGTGCGTTTTTCACTTTTAAAAATTCTTCATAGGCTTGTTGATCCCATACCCATGGTTTGTTCTTTCCAGTCAATGCACATAGGCGTGGTGTTGCGAGAGAGTCGATCCAAATAAATTTTTCATAGAATCCGGTGAGACCCAGAAGTCCTCTGAGAGTTTTCTTATTATATGGAGTACAGAATTCGATTGCCGTTAGTTTTTCTGGGTTGGGCATTACCCCTTTCTCGGAAATTATGTGTCCTATAAATCTGACCTCTCGCCTTCCAAATTTGGATTCTGTTATATTTACTGTGACTCCATGCTCTTTCATGATCTGTAAAAACTGATTTAATGTGTCGTTGTGATGTTCCCAAGAGGGTTCTGCTATAATCACATCATCAACATAACAAGTAATTTTTTGTAAAATTTCAGGACTGAGTATAGTATTAAATCCCCTAATAAACGCTGCTGATGATATGTTTAAACCAAATGGCAATCGTTTAAACTGGTAACATCTACCGAATACGATAAATTCTGTAAATTTTCTATATTCTGGGGCCAATTCTATTTGCCAGAAACTACTCCTGAAATCAATTGATGAAAATATCTTAGCACTGTGGAAGTTTTGTATCAATTCCTCTAATTTTTCTGGGGGATCTGTCTCAGTGATTATGATTGTGTTGATCTGTCTGGAATCAAGCACTAACCTGATGCTCCCATCTCGTTTTTGTACAATATGAAGCGGGCTGTTATATGTGGAGGTAGCTGGTTCAATAATATCGTCATCTAACATTTTAGATATCTCCTGGAATACTTTATTCCTGTAGGTTAATGGGATTGTATAGGGTGGCCCTCTAAATGGTTTGTGCTGTTTTACTTCAAACTTTTACTGAAAGTGTTTAATACTGCCAGTCTTAGGTAAAAATACCTCTGCTTTATCTCGTAAAATACCCTCTAATTCTCTTTTACTGTGTTCCGAAATACCTTGAACCTCTTGCAATTTTTCGTCGATTTCTTTATGGACTTCTAACATGAGTTGACGCAATTACACCTTTGGTGCATACCATTCTAATTCTTCAACGCGATTACACCTTTGGTGCATACCATTCTAATTCTTCATCCTCTTTATCTCGCGTCATTTTTAATTGTTTTTTTATAACTGGTATTTCTTCTAATTTTAGCTTTTGCTCAAAGAGAAGTGTGACATTCCCGAATGTTACGCTACCTTTCCCCGCATCTATTATCGCTCGTCTCTCATTTAAAAAATCTGCACCAATAATCAAATCTACAGTTAGTTTAGGTATAATCACGAAGTTGGCTTCGATCTTTTGACCATGACACGGAAGAATTAACCTTGTTTGTCTCGTAACTTCCGCAGCATTGTTTCTAATAGGACCTCTTACTTTAATCTTACGTGTTTTCAGAACTGGCAATTCCTCATTGGCATTACACAGCATGAATAAATTTTCAGAGATCGCAGTCAGTTCACTTCCGCTATCAATTACAATATTGACTGGGATATGCTTTACCATGGCCTTCACAATTGGCTGAATTTCAAAGGGTTGGTTCTGTTCTTCTTCTTCTTGCATCAACGAATCCTCCACTGAATCATACATGAGTCTTTTTAGTAATTTCCCTTGTGAATTCGAACTTTCTATAGGGTAAGCTTCGGCTGCTACTTCTCTCTCTTTTATTTCCTCTTCTCTATTTCTTCCTTCATTTACGTTTTCTTCAACATCCTCTACTTTTTCCTCATCCTCGTCTAACTTCTCCTTCTTCGTCGCTACTTCCACATAATCGCATCTAAATGCTCTAATTATCGCTTCATAACTTCCTTCATTATATACGTTCGGTTGTATGCCCACTAGTAACTTATTTTCAACTTCTGTCGACTGCGCATTATCCTCACTGAATTCACTTTCCCTGGTTTCCATCTCAAATAGCTCTGCAATACTCATTACTTCGTACTTTCCTACTACATTCGTTGTGCATGCCTCTGGAAATTCATCTTCCTCGTCAGTATTCTCCCAATTAATTTCGTCCCAACACGATATTGTTATTTTAATGTCTTCGTTTTCATCTGGTCCCTGCGGATTTGTTTCTTCCTTCTTCTCTTCTCGTGATAAGATTTTTACTTCTCTGTTCAAGGTGCTGCAATTGTCCTGGGTCGGTGCGTCATTCTCTTTGGCAAGGGCGCTTAGCTGTCAATTCGAATGTTTATCGGGGTTTGGTGATCTTACCTCCACCTCTTCTATCTGTATTCTATTTTCTTGTTCAGCTTGTTGGTAGTGGTTTCTTTGTTGATAATTTGTCGGTCTATTGGTTCTCCAGTACCCGTTCCGGTTGTCGTTATTCCCTCTGTAATTGTTGTTGCCGTTCCTGGGTGAATTATCGTTTTGCCATATTCTCTTCTAAATCCATAACCGGTTCTTTGTTGAAATCTATTGTCGTTTCTTGGTGCGAAGTTATCACATGGTTCGTAATTATTGTTACTTCGTACTGCGTCTTGTGGATTCCACTGCTTTTTGCTTTCGTTTTCACGTGTGCTTCGTCTTTTTCTTGCGTCATCTTCCGAAAATATGAACTCTAGTTCCCTTAGAATACCTTTAAATGCTTCGAAGTCACTGCCTCCGCGACCTACTAATGATTGCTGGTATTTCAATGGTAACTTATCGCGCATAATTTAGTCAACTCTCCGTCACTGTATGGTACCTCTAAGCATTGATTTTTCTTTGCCATTAATTCGAAAAATTTCACGGAACTCTTCACTCCTGAATTTTCAAAATATGGGTTCTGTAATAATTCGTACTTCAGTCTGTTCTGTGCTCCGCTGGACCAATATCGTGAGATAAACTTCTCTCTGAAATCTTCGTATGATCGGCATGTCGCTGCAACATTCTGCATGGTTTCTCCGACTGACCCTGACATGTGTGCACATATAAAGTCTAATTTGTGTGCTAGCGTCCAGTGTTCTGGTAATCCTACTCGGAATTGACCAATAAAAGTTCGTGGAGGTAATGAGTTTCCTTCTCGAAAGTGTTGAAATTTTCTGACTGTGAGGAAATGATCGTTGTTATACTTCGTCATAGTTCCATATGAAATTCGCGATTCTTCGCCACTTTTGTTTCTGATCATTTCTCCAGTCGTTCTTTCCTGTTGTGGTGGATCCATTGGATATTGTCCACTCTAACTTTCGCCTACCCTTGCGTAGTATCGTTCGAGTGGTACGCAATAATTTTCTTCCATCGGTTGTGAACGTATAACTGAATGCATTGCACTGTACTCTTCGCGACCTGGCTTTCCATTATCAGGTATTGGTTCGGTATCCTGTCCGGCTAACCTTGCCGCTTCATTGCACGATCCAAACTGTCTTGAAACATACATTTGTGGTTTCGCATGTGTTTGTGATGACGTTTGTTCATCAAGAATTTCGAAACGTGTTTGTTGCTGTGCAGGCTGTCGGATTTCACGTATGTTACTTTCCGCCTGTGATTGGGATCGCAAATGCGTAATATCTTCGTTAATTGGTTGTTTTTCCAGTGCTATTACAGATACGGATGTGGTCGCAGACTCTGTGCTTGTTCGATCCTGTCCACAACGCTCTAAAATGGTTTGCAACAACTCTGTTCGCAATTTCTGAAATTGTCGCTTCGTTTGCGCTTCTATTTTGACTATGCGGTTATCATATCTTTTCAGCGCTGCTTTTGTGATACGCTTGTGTAACACACTGTTTTCAACAATTTTTACGCCCTGTACCTGCTGCTTGTCTAGTAATTACGTTTATCTGTTTCTCTAGTTTCTTGACTTCTCCCTGGGTGTTGTTACGTAATGTTTTGATCTCGTCCTGAGTGTCATTACGCAATGTTTGTACATCCACTTGTACCTTGTCAATGTCTGTTTTCAATTGATTGTGAACAGTTATTAAGTTTCCTATCACTTCTCGAGATCCTTTTGCCTCGTCTTCAATACGACTTAGGTGTAACTGAATTTTTTTGTTTTGTTCTTTAATCTCACGCATTTGTCTCGTGGTTTCTGCATTCTGAATTTGAATTTCGTTCGCTATGTCTTTATTTTGCCTTGTCATGGCTTCCGTAATTTGTTGTAATAATTCTGTCAGATTGGTGGGTCCTATTGCGTTTTCTTCCGACGTCCAACGCTCTGTGTTTTCGCCCAATTGTTGGTTAGCAACCGATTGCATTGAACTGTGCGGTGACACGTTTCTGCCCGCATTCCTTGTACTCTGTGGTGAGGGAGCTCTGATTACTAGTACTATGGGTTCTACGTATTCAAGACGCAAGTTAGAATCCTCATCAGCTGTCTCTCTACTTTCCTGCTCCTCTGTCGTATGCTGACTTATGTTTTCTATGCCATGACGTACATTATCCTCGTTATGGTGCGTTATATGTCCTATTTTTCGCGATACTGCATCGTCTGTTGTACTGTCCTCTATTCTCTGTCCATTTTCATGCTGGGTCTCTACCTCAATTCGGTCAAGGTCTCGATCTGCCATTGCTAATCTTTCCGAATCCCTTATTTTCAGTTTCAAAAGAAATTCACGCGCCCTACTTCGAGTCAACATGCGCTCTTACGATCTCACGCGTTTCATAAACTTTTTGCGCACACGACTTGACAATCCATTCACTTACTTATTGGGTCAGAACCAACTTGTCAACGATTTATCCGCCACCTGTGCGCTTGCATTGGAGAGGAAACTTAATTCTAACAATATTAAAATTCACAACTTAATTATGCTATTGTCTCTGCCAGACTCACTTTCTATTGAATACTTCTACTATCTATCGCTGCAGCTACTGTTTTCGACTATGTATAACTTTAGAAAAAAAACATTTTTTACTACGAAAATTTTTCAACAGGATATTTTTCTGACCTAATTAGGCATGTGGTCGCCCTTCAATCATGGTATTTTACCATCCTGGCATGGTCGCCGTTTTCTAACATTCTGCGTGGTGTCGGTCTGTTCTATATCGTGTCTCCCTACCACTTTCGCGCAACGACGCTCTGAGCGTGTTTTTTAGGGAATTGACTAATTTGAACCTGGGACCTGTTGCTGGTAAGGAGACGCCAGACCACACATGACATGTAGAATTCAGAAGAGTTCAGTGAGACTAGCGATGATATAACCAAATACTTAATGATTTCAGCGTCAGCTCCACTGCACTCCCTGTAAAAGAACCTTAATACTAACTAAATTTAATGGAAGGGGTTCAAGGCTAACCCGTTTTTAGTTAGCTGGTAAAATAACGTCGAAAAAGCAGTTAAGTTTAGCACTGGAAATTTTATTCTACTCACAAAACATCGTTTATAAATTGCACTATTGATAAAAAGAAATGTTTTAATACAGGATGGTAAAAACCAACTGCGTTCAACAAAAATGTGAACGAATATTTCCTGAATGGGTTTCCAAGTTCTACAATGGAACGAATGATGACCTATGCCATATCACATCTATAATCTAGGTTTAAATTAAGTTTCACAAGAGAGAAAACTATCAAAATGGTCTACAGTGACCCTCAATTATATTTAATTACTTATCTAACTTGTCGTAAATTACAGTGGCTGATGTGGCTTCTCAATAACTATATAAAAGAAAAATCATCGCGTTTCAGATTTTTACTTCAAGTGGCAAATGTGAACACCATGAGCTTTAATTGACGATCGTCACTAGTATTACGGAAAAAGGGGGTGTAACAGATGAGACTTGCGCAGTTCTGAGTGAAGCTTTATGCGCTGTTATGCGGCATCGCGTGCGTTCATTACCTTGTCGGTGTTCGTCAGGGGGCAGCGGGCAGCACAGCTCCGCTCACCTCGCCGTCTCGGAAGCAACTCTCACCTAACTTCTCCTTACTACAGTTTACCGAAGTTGGTTTAAAAAAACTATCTGGCAGTGTTTTCATCTGACCAATCAGGGTCTCAATGTTAACCTTAAGCTCCGCCTACAAAAATTCTGTCTATCCAATGAGAATCGTTATACTTTTCGTGGTGGGGCAATGTTTTTAAAGTTTGCAACGTAACAGAGACGCGAAAAAGTCTCACGCTAAAACTTTCGACTGAGCTGTGGCCCTTTTTGTGTTATCGTATGATCTATACTGTTCTTCTAGAGGGCTCTAGCTTTTAACATGGGCTGGGGGGTGATCCTGACGTAACAGAGACGCGAAAAGTCTCATGCTAAGGCTCTAGCTTTTAACATGGGCTGTGGGGGTGGTCCTAACGGTTAGCTGACGACGTGGGTGTCCGTCCCTTATCGTGGGGCCTTCTAACTTAACACGGTTCTGCTCTTGGCTTCTGTTCTCGTTTCTCCCCACGGAACTGCGTCTGTCTGACGGTGGGAAGGTATGACATGCATTTAGGCATTCTTGTGTTAGTCTGTGGTATTCCATTTGCTCACTCGTTACTCGTATTACTTTGGTTAATATAATGTCACGATTTATTCTGAGCTATGTGACATACTACTGGATTTGCTTATCATGTCAGGATTTTCATGGAAGATGTTGGGTTTGCCTGACACCTTACAGGATAGCCGGTTCACGATAAGCTCCGTGACAGACTGTTTCACATTCAGTTGCAGCCCATCGCAATCCATCTCTCCTCATCACCCGTTACAACAATAAGATGCTACAGCGTGGGGCAAGTGACCCAGACCTTCAGCGACTTAGATTGCCATCATTTTGTAACCATTTGCGGCAGCATTAACGGAGGAGGAAAAAACCTAGAGTTACTCACAACATGATAGATGAACTGCTCATATAACCGACCGAGCCTTGGAGTAAATTTACACAATCTTCACTCCCGACAGACCTTTTCGAGAGGTCAGTCTGGTCGCATCCGTAGCCGGCCATTCCGATCCGTTAGAGTGCGATTACTTTGTGGGGGAGCCCACAAGTTTGCGGTGTACCGCAACAACCATGATAGTCTTCAAGAACTGCAGCAAAACACTCTAGATGAGCCTGCAGCAATTCCAGCAATCCAGCTTGGGTCTTCATTCAGCAACTTCATGGTCCAAAAGTGCCAAGAAATGACTAGGGGTCACTTTCAAATCTGCTATAGCCAGGTTAGTACTGTATATCTTTTCCTCTGCTTTGTTTCTTTCCCTGGAACTCTGTACACCAGGCCACTTTTATTTGCCCCATCCCGTATATGCAGTCTTTAAGAGTGGATAGCCAGCTGAGCGTCCTGCACTGTTTGCAGCTCCCAAGGAGTTCGCCTTCGATCTTGATGGTGCGAACCTTCGTGATTTCTGTGGCGAACCATTCTTCATTCGGTGTTCATGATGCGAGTTAATGAGTTGTTTTCAAATATTTCTTGAATGTCGACGATGTTCATTTTGTGTAGTGTAATACATTCATCCCATAGAAGGTTGACCTCTGCACCTCTCGGACACTCATTTCCCTCCTGATGCACATGGTGAATCATCAGCAGTTAGTATTGTGCGTGCCACAATTGTTAACACAATGCTTTCGAATGAGTCTTACTAAAGACTGAACTTGATAGCTCGACTCAAGGAGTTCCTTGTTTGTGAAACCGTACTCTCTCTTCTAGACAAATCTTCGCTGGTCGTCTGGACTCAATTCAAATCGAAACTCATGACTGGCGAGAGTTCTACTTCAGTCAGTGAGATTCGAGACCGAAGACGAGTCTGGAGACGCCTCAGACAGTGATGGGATACCAACATGCCTATCGCCGCCATACTGCTCTACAACTGGGACTAATGATCTGAGCTGCCATTTCTTTTAATGACACGATCCCTGTGGTTGTCGTCCGTGGCACTCTAACGACACAGCGGCACGTCGAAAATATTCTGTGCCTCATTTTGTAGTCCTTCGTGGCAAACCAAACTGGGCTTACATTTCAGCAAGATAACGGCCGCCAGCACACGGCGGGAGTTTCAACTGCTTGTCTTGATGCTTGCCAAACAGTACCTTGGCCAGTAAGGCTGTCCCTCCCAGACTGAGAACATTTAAATATTTGGAGCATTATGGACCGGCCCAACATCAGCTTGGAAATTTTGACGCTCTAATGCGCCATTTGGACTGAATTTGGCACTTTAACGCTTAGAAGAGCATCCGACAACTCTGTCACTCTATGTCAAGGCGATTAACTGATTGCAGAAGGGGCACAGTTAGATGAACGCGTCATATATAAAATGTATAATAAGTTGTACGTTATACATTTTATGCAATTTCCTTGTTTTGAAAACGAAATTGTCTGTCATGTCTCTGCACTGGGGTATGACAGAATCTAAGCACTTACGCTATCCAGCTTTAGCGAGCTTGCCTGTCCGAAGCTGTAGTCGCTACAAGAACTGTACAAGTGAGGTTACAAGAGTCTCTCTACGAATACCACATGTCTTCATGTTGTATCTATTCACATTTTAAAGCTTTTATTCGCATTGTTCTCAATGGTATGTACTCTTAAATGAGTCTTTCTTTCATACATATGTTCTTATCTTATGCGTGTGTGTACCTGTGTGTGTTGTTGTGGTCTTCAGTCCAAAGAGTGGTTTTGTACAGCTCTCCATGCTGCTCTATTCTGTGAAAGCTTCTTCATCTCCGAGTAACAACTGCAACCTACATACTTCTGAATGTGCTTAGTGTATTCATCTCTGTCTCCCTCAACGATTTTTACCCTTCATGCTTTCCTCCAATGCTAAACTGGAGATCCCATGATGCGTCAGAACATGTCCTATCAACCGATCCCTTCTTCTAATCAAGTTGTGCCACAAAGTCCTCTTCTCCTCAGTTTTATTCAGTACCTCCTCATTATTTATGTGAGCTACTTATCTATCCTTCAGCATTATTCTGTACTACATTTCAAAAGCTTCTATTCTCTTCTTGTCCAAACTGTTTATCGTCCATACAAATACTTTCAGAAAAGACTTCCTGATTCTAAAATCTATACACGATGTTAACAAATTTCTTCTCTTCAGAAACGCTTTTCTTGCCATCATCAATCTACATTTCAAATTCACACTATTTCGAACATCATCAGTTATTTTGCTATTCAAATAGCAAAACTCATCTGTTACTTTAAGTGCCTCATTTCCTAATCTAATTCTCTCAACATCACTTGCTTTAATTCCACTACATTCCATTATCCCCGTTTTGCTTTTATTGACGTTCATCTTACATCATTTCAAGACACTGTCCTTTCCTTCAACTGCTATTCCAAATCCTTTGCTGTCTCTGACAGAATTACAATGTTGTAGGGAAACCTCCAGTTTTTATTTCTCCACCTTGCATTTTAATTCCTACTCCCAATTTATCTTTTGTTTCCTCTACTGCTTTTTCAATATACAGTTTGAACAGCAACGGGGACACGCTACAACCCTGTCTCACTCCCTTCTCAACCACTCGTTCCCTTTCGTGACCCTCGACTCTTACAACTGCCGTCTGGTTTCTGTACAAACTGTAAATAGCCTTTCGTTTCCTGAATTTTACCATTGTCACCTTCAGAATTTGAAAGAAAGTATTCCTGTCAACATTGTGAGAAATTCTATAAACGTAGGTTTTCCTTTCCTTAACCTATCTTCTAAGTTAAGCTGTCGATTCAGTACTGCCCCGCGTGCTACTACATTTCACCGGAATCCAAACTGATCTTCAATAAATGGTTTAAATGGCTCTGAGCACTATGGGACTTAACATATGAGGTCATCAGTACCCTAGAACGTAGAACTACTTAAACCTAACTAACCTGAGGACATCACACACATCCATGCCCGAGGCAGGATTCGAACCTGCGACCGTAGCGGCTGCGAACTGATCTTCCCCCGAGTTCGGCTGCTACTAGTTTTTCCATTCGTCTGCAAGGAATTCGTGATTGTATTTTGCAGTCATGACTTATTAAACTGATAGTTCGGTAATTTTCAGACCTTTTAGCACCTCTTCCCTTTGAAAGGGAATTATTATATTCTTCTTGAAGTCTGCTATCTTGCTTACGAGAGAGAAGAGTTTTGCCATGGCTGGCTCTCCCAAGGCTATCCGTAGCTCTATCGGAATGTTGTCTACTCCCGAGGCCTTGTTTTGACTTAGATCTGTCAGTGCTCTGTGACTTTCTTCACACCGTACAGTGTCTCTCACCTCATCTTCATCTACGTCCTCTTCCATCTTCATAATATTGCCCTGCAGTACATTGCCCTTGTATAGACCCTCTTTATACTCCTTCCGCCTTTGTACTTTCCTTTCTTTGCTTGAAACTGGTTTTTCATCTGAGCTCTTGATATTCATGCAGGTGGTTTCCTTTTCTCCAGAAGTCTCTTTAATTTTCCTGTATATGCCATCTAGACCCCTAGTGGTATATGCTTCTCCTTCCTTACATTTGTCCTCTAGCCATTCCTGCTTGGCCATTTTGCGCTTCCTGTCTATCTCATTTTTAGGACGTTTGTATTCGTTTTCGCTGGTTTGATTAACTGCATTTTTATATTTTCTCGTTTCATCAGTTAAATTCGATATTTCTTCTATTACCCAAAGATTTATAACAGCCCTCGTCTTTTTCCCCAATTGATCCACTGCTGCCTTCACTACTTCATCTCTCAAAGCTACTCATTCCTATTCTGCTCTATTCGTTTACCTTGTTCTTGTCAATCGTTCCCTAATACTCACTCTGAAACTCTCTATAACTCTGGTTCTTTCAGTTTATCCAGGTCTCATCTGCCTAAATTCCTAGGTTTTTGCAGTTTCTTCAGATTTAATCTATAGTTCATAACCAATAAATTGTGGTCAGAATGCGCATCTGCCCCTGGAAATGTCTAACAATTTAAAACCTTAGCGTAAATTAGGTTGAATTAGATTAAGTAGCGTGTAGGCCTAGGGAACGATGACCTCACCAATTTGGTTCCTTAGAAACTTACCACAAATTTTCAAAAATTTCCACGCTGCGGTCCAACGCTAGATTTGTTTCTCCTGAGTAGTCCCCGCCCGCAGATCCGAATGGGAGACTGTTTTATGTCCGGAATATTTTAGCCAAGAGGACGCCATCATTATCTGACCACACAGTAAAACTGCACGGCTTCAGGCAAAATTACGGCTGTAGTTTACTTTTGCTTCCAGACGTTCGCAGTGCCAGCTCTGCAATGCTGCTTTGGTTGATGTTACAAGTGCAGTTCAATTAATCATCCAGACCTTTGGCCCTGGATCTACTGAAGAGGCTGCTGCCCCCCTTCAGGAACCACCCGTTTGTCGGCCTTTCATTGGATATCCCTCCATTGTGGTTGCAGCTATGGTACTGCTATGTGTATCGCTCAGGAACGCAAGCCTCCTCATCAATAGCAGGGTCCATGGTTCATGGGGGGTGCGAGGGGGGGGGGGGAGGTCGTGTATCTGTGTATACAGATTAAAAAAGTCTCTGTTATTGGTTTTTATCAAAACATCTGAAGATGGGCAGCACTCGCAACGCGTAATGGAAAAGTGAAAAGATTCCAGTAACGTCTAGTGACCAATATTCACGACCTACCACCTGTCTTAAATTTTTTTAATTATTGTAATTGAAAATGGTCACACGCTTCTGTAATGACTTTCAGCTACATTAAAAATGATTTTACTATTTCTTTGGAAGAGCATTACCGATTTCCCTCACCATTTTCCCCGATCTGAGCCTTTGCCCCGCTTGTAAAGACCTGGCCGTGGACGTTATGTTAAACCACAATAATCTTCGTTTCTCCTCTTTGTATGTGTGCGTATGTGTGTATGCGGAAAAAAATGTGATTACTATTTGAACTTCTAAAAGCAGGACATATTCGTCTCTAGTCGTAGCTCGAAGTAATAAGTTTACAGCGAGGTATGTGGCTTGTGTGGGCCAGAGGAGAACGTGAAACGTTAAAGCCATTCCCAGTTCAATGTTGGGAACAAAAAGAACTCGCAAACGATGAGAAGTACGAATGAGATACAGAGTATATTACAAACAAAAATGCGCAAAAAGCCTAGGAAAAGGGACTGTGTGGTTGCGATCTGTTCACAGGAAGCCCGGTTTCGCAATAGATCGTATCCGTGGGACTCTGTCGAAGATAATGTAGACTGTGCAGATTAAACAATAGAAGATCAGAGCTAGTAGGTACACGGCACAGGTGAGTTGTCCTCGAGAGGCAGCAGCGGCAGCGGCAGTAGCAGCCCCTGCCGCAGCTCAGGGCGGCAGCCAGCGGCAGAGACCGCATGCGTTGTCGGCAGCGGCACCGGCCCCGCCTGGTCAGGGCAACACCGATCCGCACTCACCGGCGGCCGCCACGCCGCCCACAGCTCACGGGCCGCCCACCCACACCATCCACCCCCCCCTCCCCACCCACCCTACCGTCACCTGACACCCCTTCACTCTCCTGAAATGCGCACGGCAGCCGATCTTCTATTCCGCACTTCGCACCACGACGTTACATACAGCCTTCTCGGCACCATTTTAGCATTGTGTACCTGAGTAATTATTTAAAACATCTAAAGGGTCTTAAGTTTATCTACATCTACACATATTCTCCTCAAGCCACAGTATGGTACATGGCGAAGAGTACCTCTTACCTCAACTAGACGTTTCCTTTCCTGTTCGACTTGCAACTAGAAAGAGGGATAAATTTGACTCCTTACGATTCCTAATTTCTCTCACCTTAGTGGTCCTAACGCGAAATGTACGTCACCAGCAGTAGAATCGTTCTGTAGGCAGCTTCCAATACCACTTCTCTAAATGCTGTCAGTAGTTTTTGTGAAAAGAGCGTCGTCTTGCGTCCAGAGAATGTCGTTTGAGTTCCTGAAGGAACTTCGTAATACTCGCGGTTTAATCGAATCTACCGGCAACAAATGTAGCAGCCCGTCTCTGAATCGCTTGAATATCTTCCACTACAATGAGATAACAAAAGTGATGCGATACCTCCCAATATCGTGTCAGACATTTTTTTGTCCGATATACCGCAGCAGCTCGATGCGGCGTTTAGATTAGATTAGATTAGATTAGATTAGATTAATACTAGTTCCATGGATCATGAATACGATATTTCGTAATGATGTGGAACGAGTCGAATTTTCTAATACATGACATAATTAGGTTAATTTAACAACATACTTAAGTTAATATAACAACTTTATTTTTTTGTGTGTTTTTTGTTTTTCTTTATTTTTTATTTTTATTTTTTTTATTTTTTAAATATTTTTTCTTTTTTTCTTAATTTATATCTAAAAATTCCTCTATGGAGTAGAAGGAGTTGTCATTCAGAAATTCTTTTAATTTCTTCTTAAATACTTGTTGGTTATCTGTCAGACTTTTGATACTATTTGGTAAGTGACCAAAGACTTTAGTGCCAGTATAATTCACCCCTTTCTGTGCCAAAGTTAGATTTAATCTTGAATAGTGAAGATCACTCTTTCTCCTAGTATTGTAGTTATGCACACTGCTATTACTTTTGAATTGGGTTTGGTTGTTAATAACAAATTTCATAAGAGAGTATATATACTGAGAAGCTACTGTGAATATCCCTAGATCCTTAAATAAATGTCTGCAGGATGATCTTGGGTGGACTCCAGCTATTATTCTGATTACACGCTTTTGTGCAATAAATACTTTATTCCTCAGTGATGAATTCCCCCAAAATATGATGCCATATGAAAGCAATGAGTGAAAATAGGCGTAGTAAGCTAATTTACTAAGATGTTTATCACCAAAATTTGCAATGACCCTTATTGCATAAGTAGCTGAACTCAAACGTTTCACCAGATCATCAATGTGTTTCTTCCAATTTAATCTCTCATCAATGGACACACCTAAAAATTTGGAATATTCTACCTTAGCTATTTGCTTCTGATTAAGGTCTATATTTAATAATGGCGTCATACCATTCCCTGTACGGAACTGTATGTACTGTGTCTTATCAAAATTCAGTGAGAGTCCATTTACAAGGAACCACTTAGTAATTTTCTGAAAGACAGTATTGACAATTTCATCAGTTAATTCTTGTTTGTCAGGTGTGATTACTATACTTGTATCATCAGCAAAGAGAACTAACTTTGCCTCTTCATGAATATAGAATGGCAAGTCATTAATATATAATAAGAACAACAAAGGACCCAAGACTGACCCTTGTGGAACCCCATTATTGATAGTTCCCCAGTTTGAGGAATGTGCTGATCTTTGCATGTTACGAGAACTACTTATTTCAACTTTCTGCACTCTTCCAGTTAGGTACGAATTAAACCATTTGTGCACTGTCCCACTCATGCCACAATACTTGAGCTTGTCTAGCAGAATTTCATGATTTACACAATCAAAGCCTAAACTCAACAAGTAGTTAGAAGTCCCCAGCATGAACATTGAGTAATGTTGCCTCTACAGTAGTCAGTAACTGCCGAAGTGTTGTCGGTGAGGGATTTTGTACACGAACTGACCCCTCAGTTATGTCCCATATATGTTCAAATTTTTAGACAACATAGTTGTATGGAGATAAACAGCGATTAATTTATTTATAATCAATTATTCAAAATGACAGTCACAGTCGCATTATTTATTTTGTCGCCAAACGCATTCAACCCGCGATGGGGTCATCTTCAGGGCAATTTACACCATTTAGTCGCTCGCTATAGTCGTCTCTCTGCCTGTGCACGATTGGTAACTGTCAATTATCAATTACCAACCGTGCACAGGCAGGGTGACGATTCCAGCGAGCGACCAAAGGGTGTAAATTGCCCTGAAGATGACCCCATCGCAGGTTGAAATCGGTTGGCAGAGAAATAAATAATGCGATTGTGACTGTCGCTTTGAATAATTGGCCATATATGTTCGATGGAATTCATGTCGGGCGACCTGGTTGGCCAAATCACTCACACGTCCAGAATGTTCTTCAAAGCAGTTGCGAAAAGTCGTCGTCTGGTGACATCGTGCATTGTCATCCATAAGAACTGAATGGCGGAAAATGATCTCCAAGCAGTAGAACATAACCATTTCACAGTCAGTGATGGGCTGAGTTCGGGTATAAGACACAGAAATACTGCCCACAGCATTAATGAGCCACCGCCAGCTTGCGCCGTCCCTTGTTGACGACTTGGTTCCATGGCTTCGTGGGTCTGCTCATGCTACCATCAGCTCTTACCAACAGAGCTCGCGACTCATCTGGCCAGGTAATGGCTTTCCAATCGCCGAGGGTCCAACCGATACGGTCACGAGCCCAGGAGAGGCGCTGCAGCCTATTATCGCCAAGTTTCGCCGCATTGTCCTAATGGATACGCTAGTCGTACGTTCCACATTGATTTCTGCAGTTATTTCACGCAGTGTTGCTTGTCTGTCATCACTGACAACTCTACGCAGACGGTGCTACTCTCGACTGCTAAGTGAAGGCTGTCGGGCACTGCATTGACCGCAGTGAGATGTAATGCCTGAAATTTGGTATTCTCGGCACGCTCTTGACACTCTTGCTCTCGGAATACTGAATTCCCTAGAGATTACCGAAATGGAATGTCCAATGCATCTAGCTGCACTTACTCTTCCGCATTCAGAGTCTGTTAATTTCCGTCATGCGGCCATTATCACGTCGGAAATCTTTTCACATGAATCACCTGAGTACAAATGACAGCTCCGCCAATGCTCTGCCTCTTCATACTATGTATACGGCACATTACCGCCATCCGTATCTGTGCATATCAGTACCCCATGACATTACCGCGATCCGTATCTGTGCATATTACTATCCCATGACATTTGACGTCACCTCAGTGTAGTCTCACCTGGTGAGATTACCAAACACTCGAGCAGTACTGAAAATGGCTCGCACTAGTGCTAGGTACACCGTCTCCATTTCAGACGTTCCGCACTTTTCTTAAATTATTCCAATAAAACGAAGTCCACTAATCGCCTCTACCACTACCATCCTTACGTGTTCGTTCCATTTCATATCGCTTTGCAACCCAACTCCTAGATATTTAATCGACGTGAATGTGCCAAGCAGCACACGAATAATATCGTATTTGAACATTATGGGATTGTTTTTCCAAATGATCTGTATTAACTTACATTTCTGTGCAGTTAGATCAAGCTCTCATTCGTCAGACCAACTAGAAATATTGTGTAATATCTTGTATCCTCCTACAGTCACTCAAGGACTACATCGTCCCGTGCACCAAAGCATCATCAGCAAACAGCAGCGGATTGTTGCTTACCGTGTGCGTCAGATCATTCATATATAGACAGAATAATAGTGGTTCTGTCACACTTCCCAACCATTGCTCTTATACGAATCGTCACATTATTTTTTTACCTACCATTACTCGAGTATGCATTTGGTAGTTATGCTTATGATTAAAATATTGTTTTCATTCCCGTCATCTTAACGCTATTACTTCAATAACCATTCACAAATGCAAACATGACAAGGCAGCAGGATTAGACGACATTTGTGTAGATCAAATTAAACATTTTCGCACTGCAACCAAAGACTGGGTCTTAAATCTCTATAACCACTGTCTGGCCTTTATCAAGATCCCGAAATTATGGCGCAAGTCACAAGTGATTGCGATACTAAAACCTGGAAAGTCACCAACGGATCCGAAGAACTTCAGGCCACACCTCTCCTTTGTTATCTCTATAAGATCATAGAGAAAATGATTCTTCACCGCTAAACTGCGGTAGTTGATCCACTTCTAATCTCGGAGCAAGCTGGCTTTAGACGAGGCATGAACTGCACCTCACAAATCCTTTATCTTTCTCAGTTCATAGAAGATACCAGGTGTAGCTTTTGTTGACCTTTCGGCGGCCTTTGACACCGTAAACCACATAATGTTACTGCGCAAAATCTACAACCTGACTAACGACTACGCGCTGACGAGGATAATTGCAACACTCCTACAGAATCGACGTTTCTTCGTGGACTTCCAAGGATAACACAAGGGATGGAGAACTAAAAAGAACGGTCCCTCTAAAAGAAATGTACTGTCACCTATTTTATTTAATGTGTACACTAACGATCAACCACAGCCTCAAGGATGCTAAAGTTTCATAAATGCTGATGACCTTACTCTCACTGCCCAGGGCAATCAGTTTGAAGATGTAGAGATAATGCTTACACACGGTCTATAACAGCTTGGTACTTACTATGAAAAGAATCAACTCGCACTCAACCCTAAGAAAACGCAAGTGTGTTAATTCCATCTGAAACATAAACAAGCTGAGAGGAAACTTGAAATATTCTGCAATAGAGTTCCACTAGAATATTGTTTCCACCTAAGGTATGTGGGTTTCACTATCGACCGTACACTGACCTACAAGAAACATTGTCTGAAGCTGAAGCAGAAGCAGAAAGTATCCTCCAGAAACTGCCTTCTCCGTAAACTGGCGGGATCGAACTGGGATACACATCAACAAACATTATGCTGTTCTACAGGAGAATATGCTAGCCCAGTGTGGTACAATTCAGTACAGGCAAAGCAGGTTGAAATAGCCTTAAATGACAGCTGTGGGATTGTTACAAGCTGCCTAAAGCCAACCCCCATGAACAAAGTTCAATGTCTCGCTGGGATTGCTCCATGTGACATCAGAAGAGAGGTCGCCTCTAACATCGAGAGGCATAAATCAAATACAATGACTTGACATCCACTCTCTGGACATCAACTTGTAAAGCCAAGACTGAAGTCCAGGAAGAGTTTCCTGGTAACTTCACAGCCCTTAGAAGGATCAAATGCGGTTACCAGACTCACCAAGTGGAATGAAAGATGCCAACACCTGTCAAACTGGATGACACCACAAGGATCCCTGAGAATCCCTGTCGCCTCGACACATGGAGAAGTGGGTCATGTGGAAGTCCTTCAACAGACTGCCGACTGAAGTCGCAAGATCGAGGGACAATCTCCTTAAATGGAAATTCCAACTGCCGAATGGCAACACAAAACTGTGCGAATGAGGTGAATTGCAGACAACCCGGCATCTCTTCAAATGTAACTCATGCCCAACCAGCTGTATCATGAAGGACTTAACGTTTGCAGCACCCAATGCTATCAAAGTTGCCCAATTCTGGATGAATACTGTATAGTTTTCTTTGTATGTACTGTATATAAGTTCATTTTAGTGTACCTCTGACACGAATACGTCAGTACACAAGCGTTATGTCTCAAGCTGGTCTCGTACATCTATCGCCGTAGCAGATCTGCCAAAATGTACATGTCGTTCATTAACTCGTAGCCGCGTCATACACCGCAATCTCCAACCAATTTTTTGGTGCCACTTAAGGATGCTCCGCAGGAAGCAGATTCCTTCTTTCTTTTTCATAGGAAATTCCCCATCAGCCCGCATCAGATACCAAGAACTGTCGCATATGGAACATAGCAGTACTGTTGCTACATGTTGTATCATGTCCTACGGTTTACTGTTAGACTCACTTTATAGACATATGGAAGCGTTTCAATTAATGACTATGATTTTTAAACTGTTGGATCTGCGGAGATGGCACTTACGTTACTTCATCATTTGCGTCTCCTACCGTCTACATAATGACGTTGAAAATTATCTGGACTGAATGAGGAGGTTCTCTGCTAAAACAAAGAGAAGAGGAACAGGCAGCAAATATCGATAGGAAGGAGAGACTGCATGATTGGATATTTATTAAAACTTGAGGGAGATGTACATGCTAAAAACTTTAGGGAGAGGCTGAGATTGGGATATAACCAAACAAAAACTGAAGACGGGAATGCAGCTGAGACTCTAAGATGAAGAGGTCGGCATAGGAGCGATACTCGTGGTGTAACAGCCCAACAAATGCGCATCATTCATTCTGTGTTGCAGCTTTCTCAACCAAGTCGGTGTTCCATCTGCAGTCCAAAACATTTAGCACTATCTACTTCATTGTTTGAGTGGACCCTTTTTATAGCTTGTAAATGTCTATGAGAAGTATTGCACTGTACAGGTAATAGAGTTTACATAAAAGACATTTATTCAATGAACACGTAATGCAATGCAACAGAACCTTTATGATTGACATATGCGTACATCTATACATATATGTTCGCTAAGTTAGGCAGTGTGTTCCACTTCTTAGATAAGTGGGCAACTGTGCCTGTGGTTTCAGCTACCAGTTACTTGAATTTGAGCTATCATTTCTGCAGACAGGATACGTTGTGTTTACTATGATGCCGAACTTCCAGATGCGTTTTCGGTATATGTTACAGAACGAAAGTTAGCTCCCGTGGTTGTGTCTTCAATTTCGTTCAACATTATCAAATTTAGTGACTGAATCACATGCAGTGAGCATAGTTAGACGCAGCAGTTTAAAAAAAGTAAGAAGGATGTCATCTTAATAGATCACTATAACGATATTATCATAACGTGTTCTTAAAAATTATTGTATTTTTCAGGACAGAGTTCTGAAAATGATGGCAGTGTACCCACTGTAAGGCCAGGCTGTAAAGGTTTGTTCAGAACATTTGTGGAACTCTAAACTGATACACAGACGTTGGCTCAGACTTGGATATCTGCCTTTCGATGTCACTATGTCATAGAAAGCTGCAACATTCGCAGCACAATGTCAAGCAGAGAGCAGAGTTATGCCTGTGCTGGTGCATTCCCCACGCTCGTGAAGGTCCTCCTACTGCGCTTACGCTCTGCTCATTAGGCAGCTCGCCAGCGGTTGGTGTGAAATCAATAACGTGGCTGTGTGACAGTCAGTGATCGCCTGCGGATACCAAAAGACACTGATCTGATAAGAACTCAACTCGTCAGTAGGCGAGAAAAACCCTCAGAGGTTGCTCATATCAATTTCAATAAGTTCTCCTCATTCATATTTTATCTGTACTCTACAAACATCCGTAGGTTTCTGACACTCGCGTTTACGGACGATGTATCAGCACTCTGACGTCACCAGTCGTATAACCGACCTCAGTATAAGTTCTATTCATACAACTGACCGGTATGTCTAACGAATGGTCCGTATAGTACATTACAGGCCGTTAGCCTTACTGGATATTTTCGTACACCCGCCAGTACTGCTGCTTCCTCTGTAACACAGTATTGTCACTAGAAAAGAAATACATTACCCCAGTGAAATCTACCTGATTGAATGGCGGAACTCGAAGGCCCCTATATTTAAGTTTCTTTGGAATTCCGTTTTCTCTGATGACTTATTCTTGAAGTAAATATCGTTGACGTTGATACATCATCTCTATATGGAAACTCGAGGACACACCATATGACAAATCCTTTTGCAGCAGAAGCAATCCGCATTAATTACGAAAAAAAGAACATCCTATAATGCACCCCTTCACAATCAGTATTAATCACAGATCCGTTTCTAATTATCTTGTGGTTTACACAAAAATGGTTGCTAAGTTTCTCTTTCTCTTCTACGTCTCACTACTTTCCTCCTTTTACTATACGCTACCTGAAATTAGGATTTGCACGTCGTATTAGATCTTATACCAAACATTTAAGCCATACTTCTTAAATTAAAATTACAGAATTTGGCTTTGAGGGCACTTACCGCTACAGGAACTCTTTCTAAACAAATAAGCAGAGGGATTTCAGCTCGAAGCTACCGGTACCTCACCCTGGGGACCCGCAGTCTCGGTCTGGCTTTCATAAACCCGAGATTGCCGCCACGATCTCAGCCACAAATCATACTGGAGAGGGCGTCTCAGCAATTCTGAATATCCCAAAAAATCTAGGGAGCATCTTACTCGTAATCCTGCCTGCAGCCCTACTACACCTTTTAAAGTTTTTGTCGAGGACAAAGTCGCCAGTTTCAAAAGAGGTAGGGCGCCTCACATTGTTGTACCGTTCTGACTCCCGGCGGTGAAGCAGTTTAACTATATTAAGGACCCTCTTAGAATTATTTCGGACGGTGACGGCTTCTACCTTCTCAGAGAGGAGGTCGTTTACTCCCCACCGTTGGAAATGAGAGTGTTAACGGGATAGGCTAAAACCAAACTTCCTAGAGTGGCTTTATTTGCTTCGTGCATTGCTGCATTGAATGCAAAATTTAGCCACTTATGTGACTCATCCCACTTATTTTGACCTTTTACTGTGATAAATTATCAGGACCACCTTTAAGTTGCGATTGAATCGCTGGGCAATGGAAGGTTTTAGATATTAGGGTCACACGTTTAACAGCATTCTGAAAGCAAAAATGCCTGAATTCCCTAGAGACAAACGTGGGTCCTTTATTCCAGAATGAGATTTTCACTCTGCAGCGGAGTGTGCGCTCATATGAAACTTCCTGGCACATTAAAACTGTGTGCCGGACCGAGACTCGAACTCGGGACCTTTGCCTTTCCGGGCAAGTGCTCTACCAATTGAGCTACCCAAGCTTGGGTAGCTTGGGTAGCTCAGTTGGTAGAGCACTTGCCCGCGAAAGGCAAAGGTCCCGAGTTCGAGTCTCGGTCCGGCCCACAGTTTTAATCTGCCAGGAAGTTTTTGGGTCCTTTGTTACTAACTAAAACCCTTGGCAGGCCAAAACATGTAAATGTGCTCCCCAAATTGTGTATCATGATGTCCACATTCATAGCCCTACTGGGGATCAGCCATGAAAAACGACCAAATGCATCGATGTCCCCGAACATACACGAGGGATGGAACTTTAATAGTGGCAATTACCATTACAGCTCGTACAAAATAGATACGTGTTTCAAAGTTTTACTCACCTTCAAAGTAGTCACCAGCATTGTGTATAACCCGTTGCAAGTGATGTGGAAGTCGTAGGATACACTTAGCAGTGGCAGTTGTGTTGACAGTTCGAGCGATACGGTCTATTGCCCGACGAATTTGTAGCCGTTCTGAGGCGAATGCTGTGAAGTGTTTCCTTCAGCTTAGAAATCGAAATCACGAGGGCTTAAGTCAGGGAAGTGCAGTAGGTGGTGTAGCACTTAACAGTCCCATCAGTCAAACAAATCAATAACAGCTTCCAATGTACGTGCTTGACCCTTGTCCTGAAAAATGATGGTCAGGACCTGCAGAAAGTGTCATCACTTCCGTCTCTATGTTGCTCATTTTTGGAACACAACCTACATCCAGCTTAGAAGTTATTCGTGGGAGGGAAGGCGACTGCACCCCGCGAGTACTTGGACACGTTTTTGGGCGGTATAGTGTAGCGCAATATCCATATCTGGAGCTGTTCCTGGATTCGGTTTCGGACGCGCTGGTACAGCATAGTATTCGTACAGTAGAGTATAGCACTGTTTCCGGACATGGTTTTGGAGGGATGGTGCAGCGCAATAGATGGACGGACTAGTGTATCGTAGTATCCGAGCGTGATAGAGGGATTGTGCGGAGCAGGATAGCGGTGTACTCGAGGGGGCAGTCGCCTTCCCTCCCACAGACACATTGCGCACAAAATAGCGCAATTGGGCTAGGATCTAAGCGGAGTGTATGACCGGAAATCACGTGAGCGAAGTGCAGTCATCTCGGATTTGTAGAGCATAAAAGGATGCATGTTGGCCGCATCTAATCAGTCTTCTGTGGTAGTTCAAAGTGCCAACATCGATTCTTCCAAGGTGTTTAACATGCCTCAACTATTAGGGACGACGCCGAGACCAACTGACGAACGCTTTGGTTTATGGTTATTACTGGAGAGCCTGGACAATCTTGTTTGTGATATTGGTAACGTAAATTACACCGAAAATGGCACTCTTGTTAGCAAGAAGAATTTAAATATGCTTACTCCTATTACAGAGCCCTTTTGCTATAACATGATGGCAGTTAAAATCTGTGATCAAGGGGACTGTCAGGACGAGTTAGAGAAGGGACGATCTGTAATGTTGAAGAAGGAGATATGTGGCTCATTTAACCTTTATCTACGTAGTAAATTTTCCAAGTTCGTCTCCGTAAGACATGGTGTCAAGGTGAAGCTGACATTTCTCCTACGTGTAAGCGACAGTGTAACAGCAAGAGGAATATTGGAGAAAATCGGCAAGAAAGCGTTGGAGATGATTTCGAAGAAATATAAAAATCCTGTGGCTATACTATACAAAGTGGAATTAGCGGACGTTAAATCGGATGCTCTAATGGAGGAGTTGTCCGGAATATTGCAGCAGCTACTTTTAGACGGTTATTACATTTTGGATTTAGACATAACGCAAGACGTTGCTGGAATTTTTAATAAAATGGAGATGTGCGACTACCTAATATCAACCCACGACTTCTGCATGGAAGGAGAGCATCAGGGACGCAGCAATGTGATTGTGGACAACAATAAATCAGCTGAATGAGCTCCAATTGTAGGGTAAAGGCATATAACAAATATATATGTCAAATCACAAGGTCAGGAGTAAACAAAATTATAGGTAACCATCTTATAGATGGCTAAGGAGCATGGTATTACCAAGCTGGAGGCCACAATATTCAACAATATTCAACTACAGAATGGACCATGTGTTCGACCCAGTGCAAAGCTATTTAATTGTATTAGACACCAACAACCAGTATTTATAATGTGTTCCACTTTACTCCGCGTCAATTGCATCCATGTGGTGTCAGCTAACTAATAATTTACAGAACAGTTGCTATGTGGTGTTTAACAACGTTCTACAATTTGCCTACTGGGGTGATAAGAACACCCGAAAATTGACTGGTGTGAAGGTAAGTCTGACTCTCAGCACCGAGAAAAGCTCATACGTTATGCTCTGTCTGCATGCAGTTTTAATTATCTAGCTGTAAACTACGTGGAGGTTCTTAACTCTGACTCCAACAAAGACAATATAAGTATTACGCATAAGTGTCATGTTGAAGTAAGATAAACTTATTTTTCTCAGTCTAGAATCCTGTTCTCGACAATACCGTCCGATATAGATATCGTCCATTGGAATTGGTTCCTACAAATAATGTTATACCTCAAGTATTAAGAAAAAGGACCAATGTATCAAACAGACTTAAACCATTCCTCATTAAAGAAATTACTTCTTTAAGTGCAGTTAATGTGTTGAGTGTACGGAAACGAAAACTGGAAATGGAGGACCTCAAAGTAAAGAAAAGGAAACTGGAGTACATGGAGAAGACGACTGCTATGAAGGAGGAATATAAGATGCAATTGGAAAAGGAAGAAACTATTGCCGATGTGCGTACCAAGTTTACGTACGGATATAAACACTCTGTATGGAAAAATCTGACTACAAAGGGGGAATACAAGACAATAGAGTTTACTGTAAAGAGCAGTGGTAAGTAGACATATGTTGGTGTACCGGCCGAAATCAGTGGAATCGAGAACGTTTACTATATTAAGGAACACACGAAAAATGTGTTTATTAAACTCCAATCCCCCTTACAGCTGATTAAAATGGATGGATACATTATATCTAATTGTGGTGGGCTCGATGTCATACACTTAGCAAGAGAACAGCCGTTTTCAGAGCCTAAAACCAACGGCATAACAACCTTTAATGGAAAATCGTTTGAAAAAGTTATAAAATTAAAGTCTATACCGAAATACCGCAAGAATGTGCAGCAGAAGAACTTGCAACTTATACCGAGGAGGATGTGGAGTGTTATAACAGTGTCATGCGGGAAATACCAGGAAAAATTAAAGTCCGCGAATGCTTTCGAGTAGAAGAACTGCCATAAGGAACAGAACTAATTATCAAAGCCTTAAAAGAGGTAGTTTAGAGGAAAAAAATTAGATACATACTGTACTTGTCAAATTACTGGCTGGAGAAAGAAATCGATATTTCAGATGTGGATTTAAGTTATTTAAATTGGAGATCATTAAAGCTACATCTACCAAAAATAAGGAAAGAGTTGTTTTCTGTACATAACTGTATATGCAAAAGTTAATAAATATTTGGACTGGAATATTTGTTTGTCTTATTCGCTAATCTACCAAAATTTCTAAGACATTTCCTATGTACATTGATCCATGGGCATGTATTTTGGTTCTCGAAAGTGTGTAGTCGAATGACCTTGAAAAGTAGTTGGAAATAGGTAGTTGAGAGTATAGTGACCCCCTTTTCTTACCTATATGAACAGGACCAGAGGGAGTGTCTTTTGCGACTTAGTATAATCTGTGGGACACGATCATTCACATAGAGTATAGGTGATCAAACTTTAAAGTGGCCTCTGCGTAGCCTGTATATTTAATAGGATCGTGCCACACAGACAGCAGCAGTAGCAGAGGAGTTTGAGGTGTAAATTCGGTGAGGGACTTGGTATACCGTTAGGAATGCTTGGATGGCTGCCACTGCGGTATTCTGCGGTGAGCATTACGAAATCTCTTTCCCCGCTCTGGACCGCACCACAGCCTTGCGTAATTGCACCAGCATCGGTGCCTATGTGACTTCTAAATCGGATGAGCTTTTATAGTTCGTAATTTTTCTCTGTTGGGGGGTATAGAATAAGGATGATAGCATGTTGGGCTGATTGATTTGAATGGACGCCTGTCTGTGGTACTGTAGTACTTGTATGTAATTTGGAGACGTACCATATTGCTTGTATTTCCGCTGAATGGTCAAAACACTGTCCTGTTGCACTAACTCAGATCATTCTGTTTCTACACGGGTTGCAGAAGGTGGTGGGTATGATTTTCTCCGACTTGTGCTCAGTTCCGACTTAAACTGGAACGATCCACGTGGAAATCTGCAGAAATGGGAGCAGTTGCAAGATGTGTAGAGGGTGACTAAAACCAGTTGTAATTTTAATGTGCAGACGGGTTCGAGGAAGGTGACCTTTTTCGAGATATGAGAGTGCCAGAAATATGATTCACTTGTCGATGTGATCCGATTCAGGTATGTGCTTGAATGGAAACACCTGATTTCAAATGATAGACATCATTTCATGGTGTAACACTAGAGATCTGAAAAAGCTAGTGTACATTTCATACAACCTCAATCGGCACATAATCTACTACTACTGTTTGTGTTACTTCTCAATCAGTTATCGCCTATAACTCAGTGGATATATACCAGAACCTCTGAAATGATATCGAGAAAGAATGCTCTAGAAATACTATAGAATTATCTAGTTGGTGCGGTGTGAGAGAGTTGCAAATACCGCTTACATACTACGTTCCTTAGCCAAATCACTTTCAAAATGCGGTAATTTTATCGTGAAGGTGCATGGTGAGCTTACACATTCCTACGATCACCGACACGGTATTTGTCCAGAAAAAAACCTCATTCAGAGGTAATGTATCTCGATTCGTAAAGCAGGTGTAGCTTTTAACCTGGATACTTGTCTGCACCTGTAGAACCAAGATGGTTTGTGACAGTAACATGTGGTAGTTGCTGCGATGGGGTTTTTCTTTAACATCTGGCCGATTACGTGTCTCTTTCTAAGACACGGTGATAACACTTGCAAGAAAAACATAAAAGAGATGCCCACCCGTCGCTGATTTTCGGTCAATATTTTTCGTATCATAGGCAATCAGTTACTGATGAAGTGTTATACGTAGTAGTAGTGGTGGATGCGTGATATTTTCGCATTTGAGCATCAGGTTTATAAAGTATATGTCTGTGGATCGGAAATGACTACGTCCAGTCATAGGGAGGGTCTGGATTTGACTTGGAGTACTGTGATAGCAAAGGGAAAAGTATGTCAAGTCATAAGAAAGGCAGTGATATTTCTGTTTCCAGAGCCACTGCCGACAGCAGGGTGTATTTCCGATACTTCATTCATTGTCGAATGTCGTTCAATTGACACCGCAATCGTGACATTTAATTGTAAATATAATGATGTAACATACATGTGACCGGTTTCCTGGAATAATTCCGTGTATGCATGGCCTATGGTGGGAATGATTCACATTTCCCGTTAACGGCAGCAGATCTCCGAATACAGAGGCCTGTTGGATTGTAGGAATGTGTCTGAGTTAACTTTGCCATCCTCTAGACGACCGAATAGCGAACTAATACTTAATATGTGTTGGACGGCTTTAGCAATCATTTGGAAATTTGAGAAGATTGTGTATGGATGTGCGTTTTGCGCTGGACTGTTATTCCCTCCCATGTAAATTGTTTGGTTGACTGATCCGGCAAATTTCGTGCCTTTATTTAGTTGAGAGAAGGGCGATTGTGGTGTGTGCATCTGGCATGTGGAAGAAATGTCTGCCTGTTCTCTAGACATGGGGAAGACCTTAGTTGGCTTGTAAATTTATAATTTGAAATCTGTTACATCACCGACATCGGTATTCGAGAGTGGAAATATCAGTTTCCTCTTGACGCTGCATCACAGACTGAAGCGGCAGCGATGGTGTACTCAACGACGAACCTGGGTGCACGAATGGCAAAACGTCATTTTTTCGGATGAATTCAGGTGGTGTTCACAGCATCATGATGGTCGCACCCGTCTTTGGCGACATTGTGGTAAACGCATATTGGAAGCGTGTATTCGTCATCGCTATATTGGCGTATCACCCGGCGTGATGGTATGGGGTGCCATTGGTTACACGTCTCGGTCACCTCTTGTTCGCATTGACTGCACTTTGAACAGTGGGCGTTACATTTCGGATGTGTTACGACCCGTAGCTCTACCCTTCATTCGATCCTTGCGAAACCGTACATTTCAGCAGGATAATGCACGTCCGCATGTTGCAGGTCCTGTACGGGCCTTTCTGGATACAGAAAATGTTCGACTGTTGCCCTGGCCAGCACATTCTCCAGATCTCTCACCAACTGAAGACGTCTGGTCAATGATGGCCGAGCAACTGGCTCGTCACAATACGCCAGTCACTACTCTTCATGAACTGTGGTATCGTGTTGAAGCTGTTTGGGCAGTCGTACCTGTACACGCCATCCAAGCTCTGTTTGACTTAATGCCCAAGCGTATCAAGGCCGTTATTACGGCAAGAGGTGGTTGTTCTGGGTACAGATTTCTCAGGATCTATGCACCCAAATTACGTGAAAATGTAATCACATGTCAGTTCTAGTATAATATATTTGTCCAATGAATACCAGTGTATCATCTGCATTTCTTCGTGGTCTAGCAATTTTAATGGCCAGTAGTGTATGTGAAATTGAAAATTTTCAGAGACAGTTTTATGTTAGGCTCTTCCACACACATTCACAAAGTTCCAATGGTAAGTTGAAATTGTGAATCGCTGGTCTTCATGAATCCTTTCGTCCATGGTGTTGAGCAGATCTTCTGTGATCACTGGCGGTCGGCCTGGTCGCAATTCATCAGGGATGTTTTCCTGTGCGTCGTTGAAAGCTCTCACCCACTTACACACTTCGCTGTCAGTCATCGCGTTGAGGTCGTACCTCACTTACCTGGCGAAGAATTTCCGCTAGCGCAACGTTCCTTGCTGTCAAAAATCGACTGTATTCACAATCGGTAGGCTGTTCGTTGTTTTAAACATTTTGAACTGACACTATAAACAGCACACTGTGATAATAACAATGCAAATGTCGTCGTGTAATGAGCAAGGCATGCCGGGAATTGGTGCCCATGCACATTTCAATGTTTGCATGACATTCGATTAGCTACAACGGCTCAAATGTTACTATGCGATTAACCCACGTGTACACATGTAAAGGAGTACATGTACGTATGACCCAGTTATCTTAGAACTTATATATATATATATATATATATATATATATATATATATATATATATATATATGAATATTGTGTATACTGAATATGAGTGAGTATGACGGTGTGTGCACATGTTGTGTGCATATGTATTTTACATATTGTATGTGGTTGTATATTTTCATTACTTTTATGGTTTTCCTGCTGATGGCCATCAAAGCCACATTATTTTCATAGTAATGAGTATGTATTTTATCCAATTTAAGTTCTTCAGCAAAACAGCGAAAATGTGTAGTTACCTAATATCCAATGAAAAGCGTGCAGCAACAGTAGTGCAAAAGATGTGAAACAATTGTAAAAACTTGTAAGAAATAAACTAGAAGAAGTGCAACAACATCTGTTAAGGCTGTATTTTAACAACTGCTAAGACTTTTATGTAAAATTTATGAAACGTCCCCTTAGAAAAATTGTACATGACTGTTCATAAACTGACACACAATATTTTTTTAGCGCAACGCAATCTGACTTTCAGTAATCCCTACAAGAGAATGGTCCTGACTAACATTAACCTATACGTTTCACAAATCACTTACCTCACCAAAAATCTTCGTTACTCGAACTACTGCAATACAACGAGCGCCACTACTGCCAGCTAAATAAAAGATTCAAACTACTGAAGGCACTAACTACTGATAGGCACAGTTAGCAAAAGAAAGATTTTGGTAGAGAAGAAACAATGTATTTACCTTAATAGTGTTCAAAAGTCATAATACGGATATCAGTCCATGAATTCAATATTACAAATTTCAAAACTCCGCCATTTCTCTCCCCACATCCACCACTGCTGGCGGCTCACCTCCAACTGCGCAACGCTACGCGCTATTAACATCCAGCTGCCCAACACTACAATGGCAGACAACAATGCAAACTAGCCACAGACTGCACACAGCACAGCCAGTGATTTTCATACAGAGCGCTACGTGGCGTTACCAATAAGAAAACCTAAATAGCCTACTTACAAACTTAACTCATTAAATTAAATGAATACATCGAAAAATTCTTCCTTTTTAACAGTTTCTTCTACTACAAGAGTTAGGTTGAAGTATTTGTTTAAATTATGAAATTAACAGATGTAGTTACACAAACAATACTTTTAACAAAAGTAAGAATTACTTTGGAATTAATTAAGAGTTGGCTTTTTTAACATGTTTTCGAATAGAGGCAAATAGATCCTTTAAGAATACTGGCCGTTGTTCCTACAAATGTTTACGATTAGTAAAAAAATTATATTTGTTTGCAAGTGACCAACCCCCTCCATGAACCATGGGAGGCTTGCATGCCTCAGCGACACAGATAGCCGTACCGTAGGTGCAACCACATTGGAGGGGTATCTGTTGAGAGGCCAGACAAACGTGTGGTTCCTGAAGAGAGGCAGTAGCCTTTTCAGTAGTTGCAGGGAAACAGTCTGGATGATTGACTGATCTGGCCTTGTAACACTAACCAAAACGGCCTTGCCGTGCTGGTACTGCGAACAGCTAAATGCAAGGGGAAATTACAGCCATAATTTTTCCCGAGGGCATGGAGCTTTAATGTATGGTTAAATGATGATGGCGTCTCCTTGGGAAAAATATTGAAGAGCTAAAATAGTCCCCCATTCGAATCTCCGGTTGGGGACTACTCAGGAGGCAGTCGTTATCAAGAAACAGACAACTGGCGTCCCGCAGATCAGAGCGTGGAATGTCAGATCCCTTAATCCGGCAGGTAAGTTAGAAAATTCAAAAAGGGAATTGGATAGGTTAAAGTTAGATATAGTGGAAATTAGTGAAGTTCGATGGCAGGAGGACAAGATTTCTGGCCAGGTGAATAAAAGGTTATAAATACAAAATCAAATAGGGGTACCCCAGAAGTAGGTTTAATAATGAATAAAAAAATAGGAGCTCGGGTAAGCTACTACAAACAGCATGGTGAACGCAATTATTGTGGCCAAGATAGACATGAAGCCAACCAAATCGCAGTTGTACAATTTCATGTGCTAACTAGCTCCGCAGGTGACGAAGAGATCGATGAAATGTATGATGAGATAAAAGAAATTATTCAGATAGTGAAAGGAGACGAAAATTTGATAGTCATGGGTGACTGAAATTCGATAGTAGGGAAAGGAATAGAAGGAAACGTAGTAGTTGAATATGAAAATGGGATAAGAAACGAAAGAGGAAGCCGCCTACCAGAATTTTTCACAAACCGTAACTTAACCGTATCTAACACTTGGTTCAAGAATCATGAAAGATGGTTGTACACATGGAAGAGACTTGGAGATACTGGAAGTTACAGACAGATTATATAGTGGTAAGACAGATATTTAGGAACCAGGTTTTAAATTTTAAGACATTTCCAGGGGCAGATGTGGGATCTGACCACAATCTATTGGTTATGAACTGTAGATTAAAACTGAATACACTGCAAAAAGGTGGGAATTTAAGGAGATGGGACCTGGATAAACTTAAAGAACCAGAGTTCGTAGAGAGTTTCAGAGAGAGCATTCGGAAACGACTGACAGGCAAGGGGGAAAGAAATACAGTAGAAGAAGAATGGGTAGCTTTGAAGGATGAAATAGTGAAGACAGGATAGGACCAAGTAGGCAAAAATACGAGGGCTACTAGAAATCCTAGGGCAATAGAAGATATATTGAATTTAATTGATGAAAGGAGAAAATATAAAAATGCAGTAAATGAAGCAAGCAAAAAGCAATGCATACGTCTCAAAAATGAGAGCGACACGAAGTGCAAAATTGCTAAGCAGGGATGGTTTGAGGACAAATGTAAGTATGTAGAGGCATATGTTATTTGCGGTAAGATAGGTACTGCCTACAGGAAAATTAAAGAGACCTGTGCAGATAAGAGAACCACTTCTACGAACATCATGAGCTCTGATGGAAACCCAGTTCTAAGCAAAGAAGGGGAAGCAGAATGACGGAAGAAGTGTATAGATGGTCTATACGAGGGCGATGTACTTGAGGACAATATTATAAAAATGGAAGAGTTTGACAGAGCACTGAAAGACCTAAGCCGAAACAAGGCCTTGGGAGAAGACAACATGCCATTAGAATTATTTCCAACCCTGACTAATTCCAATCCAAAAGAAGGCAGGTGTTGACAGATGTGAAAATGACTGAACTATCAGTTTAATAAGTCACGACTGCAAGATACTAAAGCGAGTTCTTTACAGACGATTGGAAAAACTGGTGGAAGCCGACCTCGGGGAAGATCCGTTTTGATTCTGTAGAAATGTTGGAACACGTGAGACAATACTGACCCTACGGTTCATCTTAGAAGGTAGATTAAGGAAAGTTACGTTTCTAGTACTACGTTTGTAGTATTTGTAGACTTAGAGAAAGCTTTTGGCAATGTTCACTGGAATACTCTCATTCAAATTCTGCAGGTGGCGGGGGTAAAATACAGGGAGCGAAAAGATATTTACAGTTTGAACAGAAACCAGATGGCAGTTATAATAGTCGACGGGCATGAAAGGGAATTAGTGGTTGAGAAATGAGTGATACAGGTTTGTGGCCTATCCCTGATATTGTTCAATCTGTACATTGAGCAAGCAGTAAAGAAAACAAAAGAAAAATTCTGAGTAGGAAGTAAAATCCATGGAGAAGAAATAAAAACTTTGAGGTTCGCCGATGACATGGCAAGGAAAGCGTTTCTGAAGAAGAGAAATTTGTTAACATCGAGTATAGATTTAAATGTCAGGAAGCCGTTTCTGAAAGTATTTGTATGGAGGGTGGCCATGTATGGAATTGAGACATGGACGATAAATGGTTTGGAGAAGAAGAGAATAGAAGCTTTCGAAATGTGGTGCTACAGAAGAATGCTGAAAATTAGATGGTTAGATCACGTATCTAATGAGAAGGTATTGAATATAATTGGGGAGAAGAGGAGTTTGTGGCACAACTTGACAAGAAGAAGGGACCGGTTGGTAGGACATGTTCTGAGGCATCAAGGGATCACCAATTTAGTATTGGGGAGCAGCGTGGAGGGTAAAAATAGTAGAGTGAGACAAAGAGATGAATACACTAAGCTGATTCAGAAGGATGTAGGTTGCCGTAGGTACTGGGAGATGAAGAAGCTTGCACAGGATAGAGTGGCATAGGAGCTGCATCAAATCGGTCTCTGGATTGACGAGCACAACAACAACAGTAACAAGTCAACAACAGAATTTAAGTTATTAAACAAAAGATACTAACTAGGCATAGTCAAAAAAATTAGAAAATCAATTACATACTAAAAACTAAGCACAAATTTAGATCAGGTGGTATATTCTTTATAACTGAGGGTCAAAATTTCTCTTTTATGAAAATGCAAATTATGCTCATATATGTTAGTGGTAATTAGTTAAAAGTGAAAAAATGAATTTTAAAGAGGCAGATGGCAAAACCTGAGGAGATGTAAAAAAAAACCAGCTTGCTTTTTCAATTCCCTTTGGCAAATCCTCTGTACAATAGTTTACTTGTTAGTAAGAACGAAAGTGTTTGATGATCACTATGTACTTTGGTGTTTCTCCCATAGGCAATACAGGAATTTGCGAAACTGCCTTACTACTGTGACCACTTCAAGCTCGCTTACCAAATGACCTCTTTCTAATTCTGTCTGTGTGCGACTCGCAAACTGGTTTTATTTACATTTTGATTTATAATGCCTAATCTGAAACAATATAGCAAGAACAATGTACCAAGTTTTTCTTTCTGTATGGCTGATAAACTACCCTATTCTTCAGCCTTACCCTTAATAGCAAGTAAAACTGTCGTTTCCTCTGTGAGCTGTTCATGACATTGCTCATTCACGTAAAAGACCTCTGGATACATCATATGGATACTTACTTTACTTGCTTACTAGTTATTTGCACAAGACTTTGTTTCCACTAAATCAACTGAAATTGTGTTATCGCCTAAGTGAAGGTAACATTTGCAGCTGCATACATCAATTTTCACTTGATATTGCCTGAAAAAGTACACTATTAGGGGACAGTTAACTATTAGTTTTTCTACCACTAGGAATGTACAAGTAACTGTGGTTCCAGCGAAAGGTTTTGGAATATAAATTTGTAATTTGATTCACTTTGAGTTATTTCCTATATCTGTTCAAATATAGCAGTTCTGCCCAGGTAAATCAGGTAGGTTATTTTACTGAACGAGCCGTACGAAGCAAGATTCGTAGCACTCTTGCGTCAAGCATTACATGTACGTCTATTGTTCCTATTTTGGTATTAACTGTCGCTGTACTTGATCGTCTATTCCTTTTAAGAAATGGTTCATATGGCTCTGAGCACTATGGAACTTAACATCTGAGGTCATCAGTCCCCTAGAACTTGGAACTACTTTAACCTATCTAACCTAAGGACACATCCATGATCGAGGCAGGAATCGAACTTGCGACCGTAGCTATTCCTTTTACATCATTGTCTTATCTGTATATACGCTGTGCTATCAAAAGTATCCGGACACTCCCAGAAACATACATTTTTAATATTAGGTGCAGTTTGCTGCCACCTGCTGCTAGGTACTCCATATCGGTGACCTCAGTAGTCATTAGACATCGTGAGAGAGCAGAACGGGGCGCTCTGCGGAACTCACGGACTTCTTGTGTCATACGTCTGTAAGCGCGATTTCCACACTCTTAAACATCCCTTTTTCCACTGTTTCCGACATGATTAAAGTGGAAACGCGAAGGGACACGCACAGCACAAAAGCGTACAGGCCGACCACGTCTGTTGACTGACAGAGACCGCTGACAGTTGAAGAGGGTCATAACGTGTAACAGGCAAACATCTTTCCAGGCCATCACACAGGATTTCCAAACTGCATCAGAATCCACTACAAATACTAGGACAGTTGGGCGGGAGGTGAGAAAACTTGGATTTCATGGTCGAGCAGCTGCCCATGAGCCACACGTCACGCCGGTAAATGCCAAACGACGGCTCCCTTGGTGTAAGGAGCTTAAACATTGGACGATTGAAAAGTGGAAAAACGTTGAGTGGAGTGACGAATCATGCATGGTACACAATATGGCGATACGATGGTAGTGTGTGGGTGTGGCGAATAGCCTCTGTACGTCATCTGTCAGAGTGTGTAGTGCCAACAGTAAAATTCGGAGGTGGTGGTGTTATGGTGTGGTCGTGTTTTTCCTGGAGGGGGCTGGCACCCCTTGTTTTGTGTGGCACTATCACAGCACGGCCCTTCATTGATATTTTAAGCATCTTCTTGCTTCCCACTGTTGAAGAGCAATTCGGGGACGACGATTGCATCTTTCAACACTATCGAGCACCTGTACATAATGCACGGCCCGTGGTGGAGTGGTTACATGACAGTAACATCCCTGTAATGGACAGGCCTGCCCAGAGTCCTGACCTGAATCCTATAGAACACCTTTGGGACATTTAGGAACGCCGACTTCGTACCGGGTCTCACCAACCGACATCGATACCTCTGCTCAGTGCAGCACTCCGTGAAGACTGGGCTGCCATTCCCCAAGAAACCTTCTAGCACCTGACTAAACGTATGCGTGCAAGAGTGGAAGCTGTCATCAAAGCGAAGTGTGGGCCAACACCATATTGGATTCCAGCATTACGGATGGAAGGCGCCACGAAATTGTAAGTCATTTTTAGCCAGCTGTCTGGATACTTTTGATCACATAGTGAAGGTCATCCTGCATATCGATTTCTTTGTCACAGCATAAGAAATAATTTTTGTTTCACATCATGCTTCCACTCACAGTTTCGGCCGGCGGCGAGGGCTTTGGGCCAACAAACCGCCGTTTACTGTCTGTGTGTGTTTGGCATTGCACTGGGGGATGTGGGATAGCAGGGTGCAACCACTGCCGTCAGTCACTTCTACAATATTTATAAAGTGACCGGTATTTTTACTTGATCTGTTCTGCGCATTATTGTGGGCGACTAGTTACTGATTTTCATTTATGCCGTTCCCATAGCCGTTGTTTTCATAATTGTTGTTAATGCGTGGGCGTTCATTCCCGTTTCTATACCCTTGTGGTTTATTATAGACGGGACCGCGCCAGTTATTCCAGTTATTATGGTAATTTCTCGGTACTGATCCATGGTACCCTGGATTGCAGTTTCTGTTATTTCTCTCTCTCTGACGATTTCATAATCCTACATTACTGTTATATCCTTGTGGCGGCTTGTGACGCTATCCGCACTGCGCGTTTCCGTACTGATTCCAGCTATTATTGCCATTGTTGTTGTTATTACCAACACCACGATTATTAAATCGTTCGTTTATCAGTGGAACCGACTGGCTTCTGTCACGCTCATTTGATTTTTGGCTACTCTCATATATAAGGTTGTAAGCGAGTGGGTGAGGGTGGGGTTATTGTTTCGTCTCTATTTGGTACTCCTACCCACTCGCCACGTAAATGCAATCGTCATTCGCATCTTCCCTTGCAGTCTAGGAGCAGCAATTTGAGTATTGCTGTAATAAATGATAAAACTAACAAGGGGAATAAAGGAGTGTTCAGTTACCGAAATTTAAGTTTCAGCCTAGTATAATCCATTGATGAATTTTTTTAACATTTGCACTACACAGGGCTCACTGTTACACGCTTCACAAATATGTTGATACGCTGATACAGTGACACTGCTCCACAATACATCATCTGACACTGCAATCCAGATGTGGCGTTCGTGGCCATATCGGTAATCGAAGTTTTATTTACCGGCATCTAATCATGTTCTCGCGATTGACCTCGTGGGTTTTGACTTCGCGCACCGCGGATTACGTCTCATGAGGTACACGATTGATTTCACAGAATCAAACACCTTTATAGTCACAAAATTTACTTATTCTGTCAGAGTGATTCCTTAACATGTTCACACCAAACACACGGTTAAACACCTCCACGTGACTCCCTCGCTCGTTCTGGCACGAATAAGAAGAAGCGACCATTGCGCTGTCATCATAATCGATATCAGTGCAACTCGATACATACTTACATTCCCGCACGAAAATTGTTTCTAAATTCTTAAGGAATTTACGAAAATAAGCACTAACGGGGGGGGGGGGGGGGGGGAGGGCAAGGTGGGTGCTCCATCAGAAGAAAGATAAACCTACAGTGCAGCCAAAGTACAAACACATAATCAGACAAGAGAGCATGAGAAACATCTATGAAAAAAAATTACAAACAGGAAGTAATATAGCACATATAAAGCAAAATAGTGTAGAAAAAATGAAACGCACACAAAGATAACACAACATTACCAAATGTAGTCTGAACACAGATAAAAGAAAATAATGAGAGAAAAAAATATCCGGCTAACTACCTAAAGCAGCATAAACGTACCAGAAATACAGAATATTGAACTGACTACACTATACAGTTTAAACACCAATATTGGTAGAACTAACACGTCACAATGCTGTCATACGCAGTTTATATGATCGCAAATTTAGAGAAAGGGAAATAAAGCAACATATGGGCCTAACGTTTATCAAGTATTGTCACATACAGCATACTACATTCATGATTACACATTTTATGATGAACAGTAACTGTAACTCACTTAATACTGTCTGGCAAGGGGGAGGTCGCTGCTCCAGGATGGCAATTGTAAGGGAGAGGTTGGGCAGCTATTGGCAGCATTATGCGTGACGTCTGTTGATGTAGAAATTATCTGCTAACCTCATCTTGTACAGCAACATTAAGCTCCCTCAGGCCATGAAACAAACTGTGAGCGCCCCATGACAGTTCATCGTACCTATACATTAAGGGAAAGGTAAAAGGGAAATAGCTGTGGCCATCCTTACATGAATATGACATACGAACTTTTGACGCAATTTTGTGAGACCCCATCAGCAAAAATTTATCCTTAAATCAATGTTATTTGTCAATATGTGGTAAATAATGAGTAAGAGAACAATTAGAATAATAAAGGATATCACATTACAACCTAAGGTAGTACATTAGATCACATATAACTCTTAACAGTTTGCAGTACATTTTCTGATTCCGTAACAGTCTTTAGTGACTGCAGTGACATAAAACTCTGTTTACATTAGTCACTCCTTCAGTAGGGCTTGATACTTTCCACATGATGGTTTCCTTCGTAGTTGCCACAACTTAATATTTCCAGTTCCACTGTATTTGGTCCTTCAGTGCCATTGATTTTATATGGTCCCTTATACTATAAGATGATTTTTTTTTATTTCGTCTGTCATCTTGCTCGATTTTTTATGTCTTAATCAACACCAAATCACCCACTTTGTATGAGATTGGATGAACTATTCTATTATGACACCATTTTCTTCGATTTGCCTTAGCTTCTAGAGTCTGCAGTGCTAACTGTATTTTATCGTCCAAGGTCATGGTGGTCTCAGTGACATCCTTAATGAGTTCAGAAAATACGACTCTAGTTCCTGGTTTAACAAAAGCTCACAAGGTGCAAAACCTGTGGACATATGTGGCACGCTGTTATGTACATCCTCAAAGTCTTTCAAATAGTCCCTCCAGTGGCTATGTTTCTGATGATAGTAGGTTCTGCATATACGATTAATCTCCTTCATGACCTGTGCTGCTGGATTCCAGGCTGGTCTATATTTTGCAACAATTAAGACTTGATCAATGTTACTTTGACACAGCAGCTCCTTCCACTCTTTGGAGATAAATTGTGGACCATTGTCTATAAGTTTCCTCTTTGCCTTACAAACATTTATAAAATAGTGCTCGACCAGCTTCTTCATTATCATCTTGCTAACAGCTGTTTTCAGTGGGTAAAAGTTACATATTTCGATCCTAAATCCAATACCACCATAATCTGAGTAAAATTTCCTTTCTTCATTGATGTTTAACTACCTGCTCCATTACATCCTCTTCACACTTAACTCCAGTTCTCCTTACTCTACCACTCTCTAGTTTATTGTTCTGAACTGTTGTCCAAGACTGTGGTCCTGTTTCTGGGATTCATAACTGGACCTCATCAGGCATCACACCTAGTTTTCCTCTCCTTGAGGTTCATGATTTTGTTCCGGCTCAGTCTGTTCACTGAACGCGGTTCTCTGATACCTATTGCAGAATGCAACACCACCACATCTACCTCTGTGGTCACTATGTCTTCCTCTGAATCTGCAACCATGTGATCCTTGATAATTAGTGTACCATCGTTGATCATCATGTCTTCTGTCATTTATTGGTCTGTCCCTGTTGGCTCCATCAAGAATTCTAGGCTGTCTTCGTTCAGAATCCACCTCATGATTTCTTTCTTCCAAATTGTCTATTTGTCCCAGTGCTAGCTTACTTGCACCTACACCATTCCTTGATATAGCCGGTAGCTGCTCCCGTGTTGTTGTTGGCATCTTACTAATGATCAACGACACTAATGCCTCCTTGCTTATTCGTTCATGCAGGTACATGTTTTCGTCATATAGTTTTTGAAAAAACTACTTTAAACCTCTATCACGTTCGTGACTATACCTTCTATGCTGATAGAGTTCATTCCAAAACTCATTCTGTTTCCTTGCTGTCCAATATTCGTTTAGGAATGCCTTCCTAAAACTTTCGTATGTCTCACATTCTCATCCAACTCTTAATCCCCACGTGCCAGCTTCTGCTTCCATATATGACACCACCAATCTAATTTTTCTGCAGTCATCCCACAGTACTGGTAATACATGCTCAAACTGATCCAATAAATCACGTGGATGCCAATTCCCATTAGGACTGAATTGTTTGAAAGTCTACATAACGTTTTGCACTCCTACAAAATTGTTGTTAGTTACAACACTATCATGAAATAGTGCCCTAACCTTGGCTTCCATCTATTCCCTTACCTCTTGCTTTATGGATTCAGCACTTACAATATACACTAGATTCACACATCGCTTTTGTTCCAACTCCAGCTTTTTCACATAGTTCATCTGCTTGTTTGCCTCCTTCTTAACATCAGTCATCTGATTAGTAGTCTTCTTATGCCATTGCTCCGTTTCTTCCCTTTGAATATTGGCACTTAACCGATTCTGCATCCATACACCTTTTGAATTCCTCCTCTGTCTTATGTATTTCATCTCTAAGTTCATCTGTCACTTGATTCAGCTTTTCATCTTGCTTCTGTATTCTATCGTCAAAACCCTTTCAATTCTGCACTGAAATTTTCTCGGACCCTTTTGATCTCCTCTACCAGGCACCTTCGAGTTTTATTACTCTGATCCATCACTTTCTTAATCTGCTCACTGGATACCTTAAGTTGCTTAATCTGGTCATTAGTTTACTTATTAGATGCCTGAATTTTGTTATTTGACGCTAAAAGCTCTCAGAATAGGCCATACAAGTTTAAATTTTGAAATTTTGAACTTGTTGTCCTCGTTTGGCTACATCCGAATCTGAAAACAGATCTGCACTAGAATTCCCTATATCATCTACCATGGTAACATCAGCAAAACTACAATCAACTGATGCCTCATTCTTTGACATCCCATTTTCAATACAGTGATGCTGGTAAACCAGATTCATTTAACACCCGATCATTTACCACTTACATCTTAGAACAACACAACTCAATAGCACCTATGTTGGCAATGCCGAAACTTAACACCATATACATTAATAAATAGTAAATGTACAGCAGCAGCGTAAGCAGTCCGTGAAGCGTTAATATGTTAAGCAATTATATTACAAGCAATCAAATTCAGATCTATTTGGGCGTGACCACAGCTATAAATAATTTTCCTTGTGGTACTGCGAACGGCTGAAAGCAAGGGGAAACTACAGCCATAATTTTTCCCGAGGGCATTCAGCTTTACTGTATGGTTAAATGATGATGGCGTCCTCTTGGGTAAAATATTCTGGAGGTAAAATAGCCCTCATTCGGATCTCTGGGCGGGGACTACTCAAGAGGACGTCATCAGGAGAAAGAAAACTGGCGTTCTACGGATCGGAACGTGGAATGTCAGATCCCTTAATGGGGCAGGTAGGTTAGAAAATTTAAAAAGGGAAATGGATAGGTTAAAGTTAGATATAGTGGGAATTAGTGAAGTTCGGTGGCAGGAGGAACAAGACTTTTGGCCAGGTGAATACAGGGTTATAAATACAAAATCAAATAGGGGTAATGCAGGAGTAGATTTAATAATGAATAAAAAAATAGGAATGCGGGTAAGCTACTACCAACAGCATGGTGAACACATTATTGTGGCCAATATAGACACGAAGCCCGTGCCTACTACAGTAGTACAAGTTTATATGCCAACTAGCTCTGCAGATAATGAAGAAATTGATGAAATGTATGATGAGATAAAATAAATTGTTCAGGCAGTGAAGGGAGACAAAAATTTAATAGTCATGGGTGACTGGAATTCGAGAGTAGGAATAGGCAGAGAAGGAAACATAGTGTGTGAATATCGATTGAGGGAGAGAAATGAAAGAGGAAGCCGTCTGGTAGAATTTTGCACAGAGCATAACTTAATCATAGCTAACACTTGGTTCAAGAATCATGAAAGAAGGTTGTATACATGGAAGAATCCTGGAGATACTAGAAGGTATCAGATAGATTATATAATGGTAGGACAGAGATTTAGGAACCAGGTTTTAAATTGTGAGACATTTCCAGGGGCAGATGTGGACTCTGACCACAATCTATTGGTTATGAACTGTAGACTAAAACTGAAGAAACTGCAAAAAGGTGGGAATTTAAGATGGGACCTGGATAAACTGACTAAACCAGAGGTTGTACAGAGTTTCACGGAGAGCATAAGGGAACAATTGACAAGAATGGTGGAAGGAAATACAGTAGAAGAAGAATGGGTAGCTTTGAGGGATGAAGTAGTGAAGGCAGCAGAGGATCAAGTAGGTTAAAAGACGAGGGCTAATAGAAATCCTTGGGTGACAGAAGAAATATTCAATTTAATTGATGAAATGAGAAAATATAAAGATGCAGTAAATGAAGTAGGCAAAAGGGAATACAAACGTCTCAAAAATGAGATCGACAGGAAGTACAAAATGGCTAAGCAGGGATGGCTAGAGGACAAATAAAAGGATGTAGAGGCTTATCTCACGAGGGGTAAGATAGATACTGCCTACAGGAAAATTAATGAGACCTTTGGAGAAAAGAGACACTTGTATGAATATCAAGGGCTCAGATGGAAACCCAGTTCTAAGCAAATACGGGAAAGCAGAAAGGTGGAAGGAGTATACTGAGGGTCTATAGAAGGGCGATGTACTTGAGGACAATATTATGGAAGTGGAAGAGGATGTAGATGAAGATGAAATGGGAGATATGATATTGCGTGAAGAGTTTTACAGAGCACTGAAAGACCTGAGTCGAAACAAGGCCCCGGGAGTAGACAACATTCCATTGGAACTACTGACAGCCTTGGGAGAGCCAGTCCTGACAAAACTCTACCATCTGGTGAGCTAGATGTATGAGACAGGCGAAATACCCTCAGACTTCAAGATGAATATAATAATTCCAATCCCAAAGAAAGCATGTGTTGACAGATGTGAAAATTACCGAACTATCGGTTTAATAAGTCACAGCTGCAAAATACTTACCCGAATTCTTTACAGACGATTGGAAAAACTGGTAGAAGTCAGTTTTGGTTCCGCAGAAATGTTGTAACACGTGAGGCAATACTGACCCTACGACTTATCTTAGAAGCTAGATTAACAAAAGGCTTTTAACATTGTTGACTGGAATACTCTCTTTCAAATTCTAAAGGTGGCAGGGGTAAAATACAGGGAGAAAAAGGCCATTTACTATTTGTAAACCAGATGGCAGATGTAAGAGTCGAGGGGCATGAAAGGGAAGCAGCGGTTGGGAAGGGAGTGAGACAGGGTTGTAGCCTATCCTCGATGTTATTCGATCTGTATATTGAGCAAGCTGTAAAGGAAACAAAAGAAAAATTCGGAGTAGGTATGAAAGTCCATGGAGAAGAAATAAAAACGTTGAGGTTCGCCGATGACATTGTAATTCTGTCAGATACAGCAGAGGACTTGGAAGAGCAGTTGAACGGAATGGACAGTGTCTTGAAAGGAGGACATAAGATGAACATCAACAAAAGCAAAACGTGGATAATGGAATGTAGTCAAATTAAATTGGGTGATGCTGAGGGAGTTAGATTAGGAAATGAGACGCTTAAAGTAGTAAAGAAGTTTTGCTATTTGGGGAGCAGAATAACTTATGATGGTCGAAGTAGAGAGGATTTAAAATGTAGACTGGCGATGGCAAGGAAAGCGTTTCTGAAGAAGAGAAATTTTTTAACATCGCGTATAGATTTAAGTGTCAGGAAGTCGTTTCTGAAAGTATTTGTATGGAGTGTAGCCATGTATGGAAGTGAAACATGGACGAAAAATGGTTTGGACAAGAAGTGAATGGAAGCTTTCGAAATGTGGTGCTACAGAAGAATGCTGAAGACTAGATGGTTAGATCACATATCTAATGAGGAGGTATTGAATAGAATTGGGGAGAAGAGGAGTTTGTGGCACAACTTGACAAGAAGAAGGGACCGGTTGGTAGGACATGTTCTGAGGCATCAAGGGATCACAAATTTAGCATTGGAGGGCAGCGTGGAGGGTAAAAATCGTAGAGGGAGACCAAGAAATGAATACACTAAGCAGATTCAGAAGGATGTAGGTTGAACTAAGTACTGGGAGATGAAGAAGCTTGCACAGGATAGAGTAGCATGGAGAGCTGCATCAAACCAGTCTTAGGAGTGAAGACAACAACAATGGGAAATAAAAGATTTACATGCAACAATTCAGTCGAATTCAATCATATCATTATTACTGGGTACGCTACTGTCGTTAGTTTCGTTACGCACGCATCGCGACACTTAGGCTTGCTATTATTGTGTTTCTGCTGCGTGTTGCTGTAGTGCTGTTAGTGTTGCTGCTATTCCGCGCGGCCAAGATGACGCGAAGCAATGCGGCGCGCGATGCTCCGTTGTCTCGTTCTCCACGTCTCAGTGCGAGACTACGCCGAACTGTTATGATCTCCGATGCTTAGTTCCGCCGTTAACGGAGATGAGGCGCTGCTGCAGCTTGCGATATTCTGTTGTCTCTGCGTTAACTCTTCCGTAGTGCCACATCGCGAACGATGATTGAATTACACACGTCCGTTATCTGCATTAGTGGTGGGGTTACAACATGGCCCACGCTGCTCTGCTGTCCTGACGTAAGCTCTTCAGTGGCACTGCAGTACGACCAATAACTGAACGGCTGCACCTTCACTTGTCAACATCGAGTTTCACTCAGTAGTGGGGCTATAGTACGGTTCACGACACTCAGTTGTTCACATGTCGGCTTACTGTGGGACTGCTGTACGCAGTATTACCAACAGCCACGATTGTCACTAACTCAACTACTGTCGTCGTAAGTTGATATAGTTCATTGCCACTTCCTTAACCTCACGTTCTTTGTACCGCACTGCCATAATACTGTCTTATGATGGTATCACTTCGCATTTCCGTTTTTGTTTGTCACACACAGAAGCACATGTGACATCACTACCAATTGAATATTGAATTAATTTTCAGTTACTGCTGTCGGCTCTCCTATCCGAAGATTGTAAATCCTAAAACGAAGTCGTCATGCAAGCCAATGGGGGAGGGTGGGGTTATTGTTTCGTATGTATTTGGTATTCCTACCCACTCATCTCGTAAATCCAATCGTCATTCGCATCTTCCCTTGCAGTCTAGGAGTAGGAGCTTGATTATTGCTGTAATAAATGATAACTAACAAGGGGAATAAAGGAGTGACAATTACCAAAATTTTAGTTTCAGCCTAGTATAATCCACTGATATATATTTTTTTACACTTCCTGTACACAAGGGCTGCACTGTTACACACTTCACAAAGTAACAATTTTTTTGTAATCGAATTGCTTCAGTAACTCGTCTTGTTCAAGTATCTTTCGAAATACCGCCTTATTTTACATTAAATGGCTGTGGGTTAAAAACATCCTTTCTTAGTCTTTCCCGAATTCCCTACAACCAGTATTTCTCTAAGAAAGCCAGTTCAAATTCTTCATAAGTTCGACAATAATCTGCGAGTTCGGTTGCCCAAAAGCGCACATCTCCTTGAATGACACCAACAACGAACTGAATCTTTCACATTTCGCCCAATGCCGAGGTAAAACGCTTCTAGAAGCTCTCACAAAGACAACGGGATGTTGTCAATGCTGCCTATGGCGACACTGGCACATACGTTTGACTGTTTGCAAACTGTTCTCCTTCGCTTTTGTCATAATCAACCCTTGGAGAAACAATCTTAGCGTGACTGCTCTGTGGTAGTGCTTTCCTGGTTTTGATTTAGCTGCGGAAGGCTGTTCGATCGAAAAACTTCGTTCACTGATAAGTTCTGAGCGAATCTTACTTTCTGTTACTTTAATATCACTAACCATTTTAGTGAGAATGTTATGTTGTCTCTCTTTCAGGATCTTTTCAATGGCGTCAACGTATTTTTTTATTTCGAGACGCAGTTTTCAGCTAGGGTATGATTGGTTCAAAAAGGTGTATTTCAGATACGCGTGTCTGAATTGTTGTTACCACTTGAGCCAAGCTTTCATGTGCACTTTGTAAAATACCGTGCACCTTTGCGTGTTCCTCAACGTGACGTGCTCTTTGACCTTGCTCTTCACTGATACTAGAAAGGTTTTTGTCTAGCTGATTGTACGTGTTAGTAAATGCTGTGTCTAATTTATTGGCTGCATCTGTCAACTGTGTGCTCATGTTAGTACGCATGTTTCTGAAGTCGTTCGAAAGTGTTGTGACTTTTTGGTCTAAGATATTGATACTCTGATCTAAATTGGCGAGATCAGTGGATACGTTTGTGATTTTTGTACTGATGTTCCGTACGTACCTCAGTATCCATTTGTATTAATTTCTCGAAGTATTGTTCTATGGGTGATACCTGCAAAAGACGATTACCTAATGTGTGTATAGGCAGTTGCTGATTTAAAAATTTTGCTCCTTTAGAAACACCATATTATATGCGCCTCCCCTTCCCCCCCCCCCCCCCCCAAAAAAAAACATGTTTTAAGTAACAACTATTACCCGATCACTTCACAGTTGCCGTTTTGGGTGGGATCGCTGTGAGCTGTTTCCGTACTCTGCTATTCGTTGTTATGAAGGACGCGTCAGCGGTCCAGTCGTGCTCTATCAAAATCTAATACAGTTCCTGAACTGTACTTGTTGTACGGCAGCGGATGAAACAAACTTAAAACTGCATTGTGTCAACACATTCTTCTGTCGAAAGACAACAGAAACGAACACAAGGAAAATAACTTTTCTTTTATGGTCTAAAAATTCAGCAGAGCTTGTAGGAGACAGCGGATTCTTGTTATACTTCACTTTTAAAATGTTCTTTTACACGAAACCGTTGAACATGAAAACAAAAAAAGTTGTGTTACAATCTAAAAATTGAAGCGAACGTGTCTTACATTGGATATTAATACGTATAATGTCGTTTTACGATCTGATAACTTGAATGTGTAGCAGGTAAGAAAAAAACGATCGGTATTAATACGTGAACCTATAGGAAAGAGTAAGAAACGAAAATGATTCCGGTGCACAAAGTAATAGCTAAACATAGACCAACAAACACAGAACTGGATTTGCTATTACATAATTTTACACAGTAGTGTGGAAAAATCAATTCCGTTTTATAATCTAATAGTTAACGTATAAAGCATTAGAGTCTGTGTAGATAGATGCTGCATAATAAGTGCACACAATATTTTTCATCCATGTAAGGGCTGAACAGATTTGTACTGCTGCTACTGCTCTCACCATAGCTCTTTCTAACGGTATTAGCAAAGCTTTTAGGTATTTATCGACAGAACTGAACTACGTTATTTATTAATATTTTTTCATCTGAGCGTACTCTCCGATAACATATATTTCCTCGATAACTATACATTTCAGCAGACGCCAAGAATACGCATCAGTTGTAATATAATACAATATCAGTATGACTTGACTGTACAGCGCAGAGCGGTCTGGGTCATTCAGGTGTTGGTCAGTGTTGTCGGGCGCCTTCTGTCTTGTCTGCAATTAAACGAGGTTTAGTTCCCCGTTCTACCATCGGCAATTGTAAAATAAACAAGTAATACGTACTTTGTAAATCCAGTGTATGTGCTCCAAGTTATAATAAAAATGACATTATAATCTTAAATTTTTAAAACTAGTATGAATAAATAAACAAATTCACCAAAGTTTGCGTCCGGCTTTGACGGCAGAAAACTCGTTGATCATATCTTCATAGTTCAGACGGTTATCAGGGAGTCGGTTCCGATGTGAAGAATGGACAAGGCGTTCAATTCCTCTTCAGGCAACGTAGAACGTAGCTACGATTTCAGTCTTTAAAGAGGCGGAAACGAGCGTTATGCTGAACAATTTGTAAGTACCATACATACAAATATTCTAAGAGTAATGTCAACATTCGGAAACACGGACTGTAACCTGTTTTTCGTAAAAATTTACTCATTTCGTCTGGTATGTCACTAATTTCAGAAGATATCAAAAGTTCCGCGATATGTATATATGCACTAGGGAAGGAAGGCTCTAAATCTGAGTCATATGACGCTTGGAGTTCTGCTGCACGTTCAGCAATATCGTCCGGCGAACTGTTCCTAAGGTTACTCAGAAAAGTGAAAGAGTCCAGCAGTGTTCTATAAATTTCCTTCCTCCTCACTAATTGGCATACAAGTTGTCGAGTACTCTGAGCAATGTCTCGACTCTAAATTTTTCCCTTACAGTCTTAAAAACTTCTTCAGAGTCCTCTTATTCCTCATCATGAAGTCTGCGTTTTCGTTATCTTTTATAGGTGTTTTCATAATCTATATGAGTCGCAATCTCCATGCATTTTTTTTCATAAAAGTCGAACACTCTACGAATAGAAGCAATAAAACCTACAAGTGATTCATATAATTCATGCACTATTTTAGTATCAATATTACACTTTGCAATTTCAGATTTACATTATTAAATCTCTGGAGTATGTCTTCCCGAACTGTCATCATGAATACTGTTTCTAGTCTGCTGAGTTGATTCAGTAAAGCTGAAGCCTCATTTCGCACAACTGGTTTTTCAAACGTATTAGTGGCTATATATGTGAACACATTGATAACGCCCTCCCAGTTTTCATACAGACTTAGACACACTTCCGCTCTTGCTGACCAACGTGTTTTTGGTAGACTTTTCACCGTTTTGCTTCCTGGTTTCATGAAAGAATGAAGTTTATTCCAGCGCTGTGTAGAAGCAAAGAAAAATTATAAAAGTTTTGCACTACATTGGAAAATGAACATGCTTCCCGTCAACAACTTGCAGCGCTAGCGCCGACTAAATTCAGAGAATGTGCTGCACAAGGCACATAATGCGCTTTCGGATTTCGTTCTTTAATGCGTGCCTGCAAACCAGTGTAGGTTCCTGACATACTGCTTGCGTTGTCATATGACTGGCCTCTAGAGTCAGTAATATCAATGGAATTTGTAAACAGGATTTCTAGTATGGTCTCAGCGTAGTTTTCGGACTTGTGTCCCGGGCTTGGTAAAAACAGAAGGAAATGTTAATCAGGTTCACCATTCTGGTTCACATATCTTAATATGAAAGATAATTGATCAATACGTGAAATGTCCGCAGTAGAATTTACAATTATAGAGAAATATTTGGCCAGTTTTATTTCACTTATGATAATTCTTTTTATTCATTCAGAAAGAAGCTCTATTATTTCATCACAGATCGTTGAAGAAAGATAAATTGTATGTCCCCGTCCCGGATTTCTGTGTCGTTCAATGTGCTCTGCGAGTAAAGCATCAAACTCGGCTATCGGTTCAAGAGACATCATAAATTGACCATTGTGTAATGAATGGAATCTTTCAACGTATCCGCGTAGGGGAAGACCACGACTTGTTAGCCTCTTCACTACTGCAAACACCCTTTTGAACACATTGTGGCAGTAGGTTTTCTCTGTCTCAACATATGACTTGAAATGGTTTTCCGAAATATTTTTCCAATCTGCAATACCATTAGTAGCAATAGCGGCCTTACCTCCGAACAATTTACTTGGTGTACGAAAAACAGCACCGGTGTTACAGGAGTATACTGAAGCCCCCGTCACCTAGGACGGCACTTCCGCGCATAGAGACGGTGCGGAAAGCAAGTGTGTGTGTGTGTGTGGGGTAGGGGGGGGGGGGGGGGTTGAGAACTGCGCATGCGCGGTAGCAAAGGGAGGGTAAACAGTCCACGCTGCCGAACTGCATTGCTGCAGATAAGTCAGACTCGTTTGCATACGATACATTGTATTATATGTTCAAATCTTGAGCTGAATAATAAATATTAAATCCAATTTCGATCAATCGTCATAACAGAAATATTAATGCACGTCATTTATTTGCGTCCACTGCTGCACAGATTTACTTTGCATGACGTCGGGAGGCGAGAACAGATGATACAGCTTTGTGAACACGTTAAGTACAATTTTTCTTAAAACTACGTTGAAATTGCTTGCAATAAGTACCATTTATTCCGATTTGAACTGCTTTATATGTAAAAATTTAATACACAACAAAATTAACTTCAAGCACAAACCGAAATCGTTATATTTGCTTGACAACTGTTTCATCTCAATAGAATTTTTAAAAATGTCAGGTGTGTGTGTGTATGTGTGTATGACTATAGTTAAGTGTAATCACTGCGTGTAAAAAAGAGTTAGTGGTAGAAAAGACTAGTGTAAAAGAATATCGTAAAAATGGTCAGTAGTCATATTTTTCGATGTTAACGGGCATTATGAGTGTAAACTAAGACGTTAGGTATTACTGTGAGAGACTGCTTTTATAATCCATTGAACAAACAAACAATTAACCGTCATCTGCAAATAAATCCAGGGAATCTGACCGATGACATCGGAAACCACCGTTATTTCGACAAGTAACAGTTACTGTCATTTTAGGGCCTTATCCGGTTCGTGCCTCTAAAACGACAGAGGTTTACAACATGGTGGGAGAAGCTTAACTTCTCCTTTGGCAATATGTAGAGCATGATAGTCTGCATAATTAGAAGAATACAAATTCCTAATCAAAAAGGCTAGGAAGATCTCATTATTAAGTATGCAACTGATATGTTGACAAACACATTTTTTAAAACACGAGCCTTTATAACTAGGAAATATTACTATTTTTTTCCAAAGTCTGCATCGTAATAACACCATCACTTCTATTTGAGTCTGTTTCCGAACAATCTCATTTTAAATTTACGATGATAGGTTCAAGGCTTATATCCATCATCACTTTCCTGTCAGATTCTTCTTTCTGAAGCTGTTCAGCATGGCATGCAGTCTGTGCTCACGCTACAGGTGGGATGTTGTCTATTGCCTCATGCAATAGCGATTCACTGTATATTATATTGAATTTTTTTTCTCCCACATAGCCTTAAAACCCTTTGACCAAATTAATTCCATGGGGTTACAATGACAGTGACATGTGGGTAAACGCAAAACTGTGTGATCCCATTCTCATGCATGGAAGTCAAGTTTGTACATTCTGTCACATGACTTGTACAGTATAAATTAACGAGCTGCAGGAGATACGGTACTTGGTATTTTTATTTTTAAGCTGGGGAAAAATATCCGCTTTTCTGGTGTTTGTACATGATTTTATCTCTATAAGAGTTGAATTATAACTGGAAATGACTGACTTCGAAGCAAGGTACGACAAGTAAAGTTTCTTGGGCTTCCAGTCGTGTCAAGTGGTTTAAAATCCATGAGCTTTCGGCCGAGTACTCCTCGGTCATTGTCAGGTGGTGACTGTCTTCTGGTTGCTGCTGCTGTCCTTATATAGCCGCGCTGCCTTCTGTGACGTCACTTTTACCCGCTCCGCGCACCATATATGGTAACGTTTGGCCGAAGTGGCCGTGCGGTTAAAGGCGCTGCAGTCTGGAACCGCAAGACCGCTACGGTCGCAGGTTCGAATCCTGCCTCGGGCATGGATGTTTGTGATGTCCTTAGTTTAGTTAGGTTTAACTAGTTCTAAGTTCTAGGGGACTAATGACCTCAGCAGTTGAGTCCCATAGTGCTCAGAGCCATTTTGGTAACGTTTGCGTTGTGCGGCCGCCGCGCCCGCTTCAACCTTCCGATAGCCGGATCCCACGCTGTGCTTAGCTGCAGGTTGCCGTCTTTATTGAGCATGTCAAACATTTTTATTTTGCTCACTTCTTTTATTATGCTAACCCTAAAACTGTTACTCTGTGTGGTAAAAGATGTCTCATTGAATGCATACGACGACTGTTATCTAATGCATGTTCTGCTACCACTGATATCTCTGGGTACCGTAGACAAAAACATCTCTCGTGTTATACACAGCGCTGTTCGATGGTATGCACAGTCTTTCCGATACAGATCCGTCCACACCCACATGGTATTTTATATACTCCTGGCGTTCTGAGGCCTACATCATCTTTTGTAGGCCTCAACAGTTGTCGAATTTTTGTTGGGGCCCTGAAGACCGAATCTATTTTATTCATTTGTAGGCGGTGGTTTATTTTTTCTGTTATTGAGCCACAGAACGGCAAGAACGCGAATTTATTCTGGTCCACCTTGGAGTCTTTCTGATTAAGTATTTTCGGAAAGGTAGCTTGCGAAATCCGGCGGTTGTTGTAGCCGTTTTCCTATTATCACAAGGTCAGTTTTTGGGGTAGCATAATAAAAGAAACAATCGAAATAAAAGTTTGCCACAACACGCTCCCTAAAGACGGCGGCCTGCAGCTAAACACAGCGTGGGACCTGTGCCGGAGCGGGTGCCAGTGATACCATGGAAGGCAGCGCAGCTATATAAGGACGGCAGCAGCAACCAGAAGACAGTCACCACTTGATAATGGCCGAGGAGTATTCAGCCAGAGCTTGTGAATTTAAGCCACTTGATGTGGCTGGAAGCAGGAGAAACTTTTGATACTACATATTACCGTGAAACTATGCACTCCTATAATGTATGACAAGAATGCTGAATCACGTCACAAAACTGACAATATTCATAGCTGAATGATAATCACTGCTGTTTCTCTTGCATGCAAATACAAGTTTATTCTCAGAAATAAAACCAGTAGAAGAGTGAGCATGCAGAATAATTATGTGAGAACCTGTCCCTATGAGAACTTTAAAACCGCCACTACCATCACTCATTTTCTGGCAGATCTTGGAATGATTCTAATTGACCGATGTTTCATGAAGGTAGTACAGTGTTGAACTACTTTCTTCTCTTGTACCATGTATCTTTACATAGGATATAGTTCACGGTGCAACCAGGCCACTTCTTTGAATTAAAAACTGTATTCTTAACATATCTGGAACTAGCGTCTTTTAAAACTCTTTACCTTGGCGAAACGTTTACCATTGATGTCTGCATAACTGTAGCACTTTTTGTTACGTCGGGCATTCATCATTGACATGGAGTACTTCAAACATCATTGTAAAAACTATCCATTTGTATTACAGGTTCCTTGCGATTTCGATGCTTTTCAGGCGACAGGAAACCAAAAGTTTCTACGATTCCTACAACTCTGACACTTTCCTTTACGATTCTCTTTACAGTTCTCTTGATTCTGGGGTCCTTTCTTGAGTTTTACAATGTCAACAGTAGGAGCCCTGCCTTTAAATTCATGTGTGAAAAAGTTATAAAAGCGGTAAATAATACCCCTCGCCTGCTTGAGGAGCACTTCATGTTTATTGCCATCACCTGAATTTTTTTAAGCTCACTTTAACATTTACACCATACACATTCACAGCTTTACTGCTGCGAGAAGAAAAGAAAGGAAACATAAAAATTGATTTTGTTGTTGTTGTTGTGGTCTTCAGTCCAGAGACTGGTTTGATGCAGCTCTCCATGCTACTCTATCCTGTGCAAGCTTCTTCATCTCCGAGTAACATCTACAACCTACATCCTTCTGGGAATCTGCTTAGTGTATTCATTTCTTGGTCTCTGTCTACGATTTTACCCTCCACGCTGCCCTCCAGTACTAAATTGGTGATCCCTGATGCCTCAGAACATGTCCTACCAACCGATCCTTTCTTCTAGTAAAGTTGTGTCACAAATTTCTCTTCTCCTCAATTTTATTCAGTAGCTCCTCACTAGGTATGTGATCTACCCATCTATTCTTCAGCATTCTTGTAGCACCACATTTCGAAAACTTCCATTCTCTTCTTGTCGAAACTAGTTATCGTCCATGTTTCAATTCCATACGCGGCTACACTCCATACAAATATTTTCAGAAACGACTTCCTAACACTTAAATCTATACTCGATGTTAACAAATTTATCTTCTTCAGAAACGCTTTCCTTGCCATTGCCAGTCTACATTTTATATTCTCTCTACTTCGACCACCAGTTATTTGATCCCCAAATTACAAAGCTCATTTACTGCTTTAAGTGCCTTATCTCCTAATGTAATTCCCTCAGCATCATCGATTTAATTCGACTACGTTCCATTATCCTCGTTTTGCTTTTGTTGGTGTTCATCTTATATCCTTCTTTCAAGACACTGTCCATTCCGTTCAGCTGTTCTTCCAGGTCCTTTGCTGTCTCTGACAGAATTACAGTGTGATCGGTGAACATCAAAGTTTTTATTTCTTATCCATGCATTTTAATACCTACTCCGAATTTTTTTTTGTTTCCTTTACTGCTTGCTCAGTATACAGATTCAATAGCGTTGGGGATAGGCTACAAACCTGTCTCACTCCTTTCCAAACCACTGCTTCCCTTTCATCCCCTTCGACTCTTATAACTGCCATGTGGTTTCTGTACAAATTCTAAATAGCCTTTTGCTCCATGTATTTGACCCCTGTTAGCTTCAGAATTTGAAAGAGAGAATTCCAGTCAACATTGTAAAAAACCTTTATCTAAGTCTAGAAATGCTAGAAACGTCGGTTTCCCTTTCCTTAATCTATCTTCTAAGATACGTCGTAGGGTCAGTATTGCCTCACCTGTTCCAGCTTATCTAGTTAATCCCAACTGATCTTCCCTGAAGTCAGTTTCTACCAGTTTCTCCATCCGTCTGTAAAGAATTCGTATTAGTATTTTTCAGCTGTGACTTATAAATTGATAGTTCGGTAATTTTCACACCTGTCACACCTGCTTTCTTTGAGATTGGAATTATTATATTCTTTTTGATGTCTAAGGGTATTTCGCCCGTCTCATACATCTTGCTCACCAGACAGTAGAGTTTTGTCAGGACTGGCTCTCCAAGGCTATCAGTAGTTGTAATGGAATGTTGTCTACGCCCAGAGCCTTGTTCCGACTTAGGTCATTGCTGAGTCAAACTCTTCATGCAGTATCATACGTCCCATTTCATCTTCCTCTACATCCTCTTCCATTTCAATAGTATTGTCCTGAAGTACATCGCCCTTGTATAGACCCTCTATAGTTGAACAAATAATTCGGTTGTCGCGAAGTACGGCAACAGTGCAGCATGTAGGAGCGAGATTCTCGCTCTCTAGCTGTAACTCGCTGCTAGCCTCTCGGAAAGAGAATGAATATTATTGGGCGCCAGTGACTAGTGGAAAGGGATGCGCAGATCAGCTGAAACTTGGGCCACCTTCTTACATGAGACGAACAATAGGAAAATATGCAAAATTGATTCATCATTTATGGCAAAATGTATTCTGGTTTTGTAGCCTATTGATCCTGTTGAATTAAAAAAATCACCGTACAATTTTGATTAATGCCACATTATAAGAGAATTGTTGAGTCAGTGACACGCCGTTCTGCAGGGTCATCAGTAACGAGGTTATTTCTTTTTGTAATGCCTGATTCGACACTTAAGTTTTTCGTGAAACTCGAAATTAGGAACAATTTGCTTTTCTTCATTTCTAACTTTTCTTTCGTCTGTATTTACTTCTATTACAACAGCTGCATTGCCAGAAATATCATCCGTACTACTTGAACTCGAAGTCGAACCAGCAACATTTTTTTGTGAAAAATTTATCTACTTTGTCAAGCGTCTTTAGAACATTGGCTTCTCGTTCTCGCCTTTCCTTCGATAAGTTCCGAAATTCTGACCCACTTAATTCATGTTAAGGCACTTACAAAATGGTCAACCAACAGTCAATACAAAAGAAAAAGTTTGTAAAAGGAAAGAAAGTAAGACTGTATCCAGTTCCAATCATACTACACCGCACATGAGACAAACGAAAGTTAGTTTCTTCTTATTTTTTCGCCAAAAAAAGTAACTGAGTAAATAAATAAAATATTTAAACTGTTGTGAAGTGTATTTCAGACATTATTATATATTCTGCTTAGGTTCTTGTCGTATAAACATGTGTTTAAAAATGTAAAATATTCCCAATATCAACATGTTTTATTAAACGGTTGTTATGAAATCAAAGCTCAGATATTGAAGACCACAGAGGTTTCACATTAACTACAGTAATGGAGGGCTGACTTTATATTTCTCCTTAATATCTACAAGAAATTTAAGTAGAGTCGGGTTTTACATACTGAGGCCCACAAATGTTACAGTATTTAAGAAACAGCTGATTAATTTATCACAGCTTTTCAGGGGTGCTGGTATTTTCACGGGGAAAATATGGCAGGGTTACGTAGAAGCCGACATCATTCTTGGAATAACAACGTTTCAAACATTGTATTGTAGATTGCCGTTCTGACAGCTTACTTCTAAATACTTTGAACAATCATAAAGATGATACCAGACACAGACCAAATGTTAAATTTCCATTCAGTCCCCAAGCAAACTAGATATATTTTCAAGCCTGTATTGTCAGATTTCGTTCTTAAGGATTCTTTAAACTAGCAAGTTGTTTAACAGTATTAAATTTTTTTGTCGTTTGTTAGCGCAATTCTTTTAAAACATAAAATGTTAAAATGAGCGTAAAGCAAAAAATGCGTCCCCCTTAAGGTGCCGGCCTTAGGCCCGCGCCTAGTAGGCCTCAATATAAACCCGCCACTGGGTAAAGGATGAGTACGTGTGTGTCCGTTCTGTTCACTCTGTATCGAGCTCGAAAAACATTGTTTCTACCCAAATTATTTTGAAAAGAGACGTTCTTATTGAGGACTGTAAGTTACCCTCATCGGCTGTCAGCCATGTGAAGTCATTAGGTCTAATTCATATCCATTCACTGCAGTTGAGTTCAGTTGGGTATTGTTTTCGGCTGTGATATTGCCATCCTGTCGTGATTCGTTGTCATTTTCATTGCCTAATACATTAGATTATGATTCAGTATTTTCGTGACAACTACCGTTAGTATTCATTTTCACACTGCCGCTTGATTCCATTTTACTGGCGATAAAAAGTACACAGTGTACTTGAATTGTTGAAATACAACAGAAACTCAATAGTTATCGAAAATTTCACTCGTGATACGTTCGCGACAAGACAGCCTCTCCGTATTGTCATTGTTCCACGTATGAAAATCGTTTACCACTAGAGTACAAAATCAACTCTGCCACAAATTTTATTGCTGAAAAACAATTTTTAGGGAGGTGAAGGATCAGGATATTGTGGCGAAACTGCTTTTACGTTCTATGATCAGTGGAATATTCTTGATCCTATCTTCGGTTGACGTACTTCTGTCACATTCTGTAAAGTTCAACTGCTTGCCTCTGGAGAAAATTGTCTTCAGTTTCCATAATATTTTTCTGTGTTACTGGTAACATTCTCGTTTTCTCATTATATCCTCGTTTTTGAATACGTGGAGCAAAGAAAGAGTGCAATTAGTATTTCAACAATCACTGTTACAATTACATTGCTTTTTACTTATGATCCGAAGATGGTGGGAGCTGGTCCTGTCACGATAGCCAGTGTATTATATTTTATTTTTACTAGTAACTTGATAATAAATTAGAGTTTGTCAATTGGAAATGTCTTATGACATTTAAGTGTGAAGTCATAAATGGAAGTTACTCAAATGCTTTTTACGGCCGGCTGCCGAACAGACACAATCAAGCGTATCTGAAATAAATAATCTAGGAAATTTATTACTAAATATTATTAACTGTATATTCTTTTCAGTGGGAAATTTTACCTCTCCTTTCAACTGTGATGGTCATCTTGACTACAGCTACCATAGAGGTTTCTAATTGTTGTCGATGCCGCCTAATGGAAGAAATATTTCGATGCTGTGAGCTGAACTGTTTATCAAATAAGTGGACATTATTTATGATAACATAAAGTCCAGTATTATTAACGAAGCTGTTACAATATGAGGAGCGATAAAATGTTCACCTCCTCTCTTCAGCAAGACTTACCACAGACTCCTCTCTTTCTGCCGACTTAAAAATGTGACAGTCACATCTCTCTCATCTGACAGCATCTCTGCTGCAGAGCTTCGCTTTCTTTTTTATTTTACGTATACCTTTCGGAAACAGCTAGCAAGTGCCCTTAAATAATGTATGCTACCCTGAAGACACATTTCAGTGTCACTGTGTTGACAGGATGCTAATGTCGTAACGTAAATACTAATAATAATAACAAAACATATGTTTCCGGTCAACTCGAATTAATTCTGCTGTACTGGGTTACAGGGACCACGCAGAACTCCTCTGGACACCATGCAGAGTGTCCCAGTACCGTCAAGTACCGTCTAGGGTGTTGGGGGGGGGAGTGTGAATGAGGAAAAACAGAATTGTCTTACAGTGTGACTGGGAAGAAAATCAGGTTACCATAAATCTGACAGGAACGCAGAGAGCACATGTTCTGTAATTTTTCCCCTTCTACCACCTTTATTAGAGGGTAACTATACCATAAATTTTATTTGCCTACGATCTGACTGTGATTTTTCAAATATTTGCATTTTGACGGGATACTTCTCCAAACATAACAACTTAAGTTCATCTACAATTTCGCTTTGACGAATGAAGACGGACACTGTTGTGCTATTATGATAGTACCTGTCATACTGGAATGACATTAAAGTTTCCTGAAGAATTCACAGTTACGATAGTTGAGCTTTGTGCTGTTCTTCCAGTGCTTTCATTTTCCACGAAGCAGTTTGGCTCTCAGTTCATTATCTTTTCCGATTTCAGATTAGCGCTGCAACTAATGTAGCAATACATATGCATAGTGAAAGATCCAATCATCCCATGGCACATGACGTCATGAATCTGATACTGCAGATGACAAATAGGAATCAGGAAGTTACCATGTGATGGGTAAAAGCACACCGTAGCAATCTCCAATCCACAGTTCGTGGTCTAGTGGCTAGCGTTGCTGGCTCTGGATCAGAGGATCTCAGGTTTTATTCCCAGCCGGGTTGGGGATTTTCTCTTCCTGGGGACTGGGTGTTTGTGTTGTTCATTTCATTATCATCATCATTCGTGACAGAGACTAGAACGAATTGTGTAAAAATTAGATTGTCTAAAAATTGGAACTTTGTACAGGCGCTGATGACCACGCAGTTGAACGCCCGACAAACCAGACATCATCGTCATCATCACCGTAGCAACCTGGAAATGAAAAATGGTAGACAAACTAGTCGAAGAAGCTCTCTATGACAGAACTATGGCGCTCCTGGAATTAGAAGTTTTAGAGCTTTTAAACGCTATTAAATCAACAATCATGGAGAAGTGGAACACAGAATAGCAAGAGACCTTCAAATACATAGGCAAATATAATGCCATAGCGGATCTGGTGCTTATTCTTAACTTATGGCACTAGAGAAACAGATGTTTCAGAAGATGCATGAACAGTGTAAGATGACCCGCACATTTTAACAGATGTTACAAGGAATATCAACATCTTTTTGATCCGATCACATGTTCATTGTATGAATGTGCGAAGAAGAGAATTTAAATACACTGCATATCACAACCAATAACGAAAACCGCTATGGGTAAAGTGTACAAGGGAAAAGGGGAGGGAGAGGACACCAAATGGTAAGTCAGTTGCTTGGAAAAATTTTGGCCAATTTAAGTACACTGCATTTCACAACTAGTAACGAAAACCGCTATGGGTATAGTGTACAACGGAAAAGGGGGAGGGGGAGGACACCAAATGGTAAGTCACATGCTTGGAAAAATTTTGGCCTGGGTGGTCCATTTCAGGAATGTTATTGTCCAGAAACTATAGCCCCACAGTAGCTGCTTTGTGACAGGGTATATTATCATACTACTACAATCATAGTCTCTGAACTGTTCCTCTACTGTATGCAGTACACACTGTTGTAAAACGAGTTTAGCCTTTTCTTAAGTGCAATAAGTTGACCACCACCTAAACAGGAAAAACAGCCCTGTGCCGTAGCACCGTCTACTAGAGGCCCCGCAGTATATGATGGCGGATGCGCAGTGACCAATTTTCTCCCAAAGCGCTGGACGAGTTAATTCGTTTGTTTGGAAGGGGAGACCGACTGTGTTGTCACCTTTCGGCCGGTCGGCGATGACAGAATCAGGCGCACGCCCTGCAACCTTTCTCAAACGATTTTACGGAACTATTGGGTAAAAGAATTTCATCATTTTTGCTTTACTTGTAACTTATATGTCAGGTTCCTTATGATGTACCAGTCATTTCGTTATGGTCGTATTTATTGTGATACTGACATGAAAGTAAGACACTGCGTGTGAAATCCGAGAGAGTTTGCAATGAACAGTAGGGGTCGCTATGATTTTGCGTTTGGTGCATATTAGGTAATAAGTTGCTGCGTATGAAATTTAGTTAATGTACTGAATTTTTCTTTAGACTTGGTTGGAAGTCTCTACCTGTCACCAACGTCGAGAAAATTAAGCTGATCTAGAACACTCATTTGCGATCACCCCGCGCCAGCGACAAAGCCAGAGTGAAGTATCCACAAAATTGCTCATATTTCATAAACGGTTTGAGATATCGATATCAAATTTTCCGATCATAGCACACTAAGAGGAGAGTATTTTTCCATGTTGAGTTACCATGCAAAACTTCATTATCTACCATGTTAATCCACTAAACACGGACTTTTTCGATGCAAAAGTGTAATTTTTAAGGTCCATCGATAGCTGGTGAAACGCAGTGGATTTTGGAACGACGTAAGTGAAGACATTAAACGTTTATTTTTGTACCAAGGCCGTGCTTTTTCATAAACTGTTGAACTAAATTTTCCTTACGTGCTCACTTAATGAAGTTAATAAACCACTGTTTCAGAATTCTTTGACAGTTGCGTTTGCGTGACGTATTACGGAGGTGACATTGTGTAAACTCTGCTGCGCTGTGATAAAACAATCAGATTTTAATACGGCAACAACAGAAATGTGTACGTTTTTCTCAATATTCACCACTCATGACGCTTATTTGAAAGATACAGATGCTTACCAAGCGAGGTGAACATAAATCGCTGCTTTTGTTGCATTTCAGCGAACTCAAACCACAGGTGGCAAATCTTTCTGAATGGTCACCATGCAAATGTGAGTGTAAGCATCTGTTTAGAAGGGCACTTCTCCTGCAGCACTCAGCCTTTCCCCTGTGTCGTATCGGCCGCCGCACAGCAGCCGTCAACTCAGCGCGGCGTGCTACGACACGCGCGGCACACAGCGAGTACCGCACACGATGTCAACAACTGGCGCTAGTGAACGCGTCGTCGCGGGGTTAGCGGCACCGTACACACCACTATCGATACAGATTACCCTGGCGGCGCTGCCCTTGCCACCAGAGTGAGCAACCGTATAAGGGCGCCATCTACCAACACTCTGATTGGCCGGACCTCCGGATTTAAGTGAGCACCCTGAGCCCGTTTAACCAGTTCGATCTTCGCCGATGGCTGTGTTACTACCCGGCTGCTGGATTTACGACGACCGAACCGTACTGTGGCCTCCCTGGCTGGAAACTTGCGACGCGTCGGTATCGACTGGTTGGCAGTAGTTTGGACTTATATTCTCTACTAGTGACTCTGATTTCTCCTTGGCGCTACAGCCAGCGAAGTGTTCTGTAGTCGAACGTAAGTTTTATTTTGAGTGACAGAAGGTGAAATAAATTTGGTTATTACGGGATATTTGTTGTGTTATAGTGCGTACATAACACCCTGCAGCGCCTGCCCGTAGACCCCACAACTACCAGTCTCCCCACGTGTGCCCTGACGTCTACACATCCACTGGTCGTGGTGTTTCTGGCAGATGCCACATACTTCACTGCTGGCCCTGCATGAGATGGCAGCTAACGTTCTCCAGACATCAGCGAAACCCAAACGCGTCCATGGGATTTCGACACAGTATAGGGTGATTCGTCACGCCTAACCACTTGTTTCCAGTCATCCATCGTTCAGTCGTGTCAGTCTTTGCACCACCGCGAGAATCGTTTGGTATTTATACAAATATGTGGCTTATGAAGAGCTGCTCGGCTTTTGTACCCTATTTTCTTTAAATCCCTACAGTCATTATGTTAGGTGGACTGGTATTAGTGCTTTTGTACCCACGACTGATTCATTCCACTGGTTCCATGCGATTTTGTAGAACCATCCTCCGCAGTGCCCGACTGTCCCGATTCGTCAGTACATGCACTTGGTCACGGTTTAGCTGTGGTCGTTCCTCCGCTCTTCCACTTCACAATCACATCATGAACAGGCTTGGCCAGTTTTGATATGGTTTAAATGTTCCTGATGGATTTGTTACTCCGGTGACATCTAATGACCAGTCTGCATTCGACGTGACTGAGCTGTTACTGCTGCGTTACTGGCGACACGATACCTCTGGACTCTTTTTATGCTGGATGGTCCGCCTCTCGTGACATCTTGTGGTTATTTACGCTTTACATCGGGGTGTCTGGAAACTTTTGATTAAGTAGAGTATCTGTTACTCGTAAGTAATGCAGTGTTATCAGTCTTCCGTATGATTAATAGTTCAGACACAGTTTTCATATTACTTCACAGTGCAACCTGGGCCATGAACATGTAAATGTAATGAATCGACCCTTTGATAAACTGACAAACTGAACTCAAACACCGCTGGAAGGTTTGTCGAGGTATGTGGCATTACATGTCTATGCATAGATCATGTAATTCGTGTAAATAACGAGAAGCTGATTTGCGTCTACGGTGATGGCGCCCGATAGCGACCCACATGTGTTCACAGGATTTACATCAGGCGAGACAGCAGCATGAGTTCTCCACAATGCTGCTGAAACCACTGTATTGCTGGGCTCCGAGACATGGACAGTTATACTACTGGAAAATGACTTCGCCGTCGGGGAAGACACCAAGCACGAAGAGATGCAGGTCAGCCTGCCTTAGATTGCTACCACAGATCCCATGCAGCTGCAGGACAATGTCTCACATAGCATAATACTGGCCCCACCAGCCTCCATCCGTGGCGTGCTGCACGTTTCGAGCCGCCGTTCACCTCTATGACGGCGTTTATGGGGACGACTATCGATGCAGCGTAACAAAACTGTGATTCATTCGAAGAGCCGACACGTTTCCATCCCGACAGTCCCATGCCCACTGCAATTGTAATTGACGAAGTCATTGGGTCAAAATGTGAACACGTAGGTGTGGTCTGCTGTGGAGCTCCATGTTCAACAATGCACGATGAACGGTGTGCTCCGAAACCCTTCTGCGTGCACGAGCATCGTGCTCTTTCTTCAGAGATCCCATAGACCACTGAGATGTCACTAAACCCACCGAAAGATGTAAACAACCATACATAAGCAGCTCCTATTAGACGGAAGGGGTCAGACAGCCAATCGGTTCCAGTCATTCCACAAGGAAGGAGGTACACGGCTCGTATTGCCTATAGTTTAATCATACCTTGGCGATGAAGACCGCGATTCGATCGCGTTCGCATTGTTACTTTGTGCAGCGGTTCTAGGCGCCACAGTCTTGAACCGCACGACTGGTACGGTCGCAGGTTCGAATCCTGCCTCGGGTATGGGTGTGTTGATGCCCTTAGGTTAGTTAGGTTTAAGTAGTTCTAAGTTCTAGGGGACTGATGACCTCAGAAGTTAAGTGTCATAGTGCTCAGAGCCATTTGAACCATTTGTTACTTTGCATCAGGAAGGGCTTTCGACAAGGGATGTTTCCAGGCGTCTCTGAGTGAACCAAAGCGATGTTGTTCGGACATGGAGGAGATACAGAGAGACAGGAACTGACGATTACATGCCTTGCTCAGGCCACCGAAGGGCTACTACTTTAGTGGATGGCCGCTACCTACGGATTATGGCTGGGAGGAACCCTGACTGCAACGCCATCATGTTGAATAATGGTTTTCGTGCAGCTACAGGACGTCGTGTTATGACTCAAACCGTGCGCAATAGGCTGCATGATGCGCAACTTCACTCCCGACGTACATGACGAGGTCCATCTTTGCAACCGCGACACCATGCAGCGCGTTACAGATGGGTCCAACAACATGCCGAATGGACCGCTAATAATTGGCATCAAGGTCTCTTCACCGATGAGTGTCGCGTATGCCTTCAACCAGAAAATCATCGGAGACGTGTTTGGCGGCAACCCGGTCAGACTGAACGCCTCAGACCCACTGTCCAGCGAGTGCAATAATGTGGAGGTTACCTGCTGTTTTGGAGGGGCATTATGTGGGGCCGACGTACGCCGCTGGTGGTCATGGCAGGCGCCCTAGCGTCTTGACGATACGTGAATGCAATCCTTCGACCGGCAGTGCAGCCATATCGGCAGCTTATTGGTTAGGCATTCATCTTTATGGACGACAATTCGCGCTCCATCGTGCTCGTCTTGTGAATGACCTTCTTCAGGATAATGACGTCGCTCGACTAGAGTGGCCAGCATGTTCTCCAGACATGAACCCTACCGAACATACCTGGGAGAGATTGAAAAGAGCTGTTTACGGACGACGTGACCCATACACCATTCTGAAGGATCGACGCCGAATCACCGTTGAGAAGTGGGACAATCTGGACCAACAGTGCCTTGATCAACTTGAGTATAGTATGCCACGGTGAATACAGGCATGCATCAATGCAAGATGGGGTTCTACTGGGTATTAAGGGTACCGGTGTGTACACAGTTTGGACCACCACCTCTGAAGGTCTCGCTGTATGGTGGTACAACATGCAATGTGTGGTTCTCATAAGCAATATAAAGGGGGAAATGATGTTTATGTTGATCTCTATTCCAATTTTCTGTGCAGGATCCGGAACTTTCGGTACCGAGATGATGCAAAACTTTTTTTGATGTGTGTATGTAACGTTAAGCAGTGTTGACAGGAAAACATATTTCAGTGAGAAGGTTATATTTTTTTGCTGAAAGAAACAAATTAAAGATGAGTACAAATTAAAAATCCGAAACGAAAACAACACATTACTTGCTTTGAAAATCAGCGACAGTTTCAATACACTGTCCCACATTACGTTTCTTCCCATGGGTACGGGCTGATATCTTACGGTTTATATCAGGACATCGTCTTGAATTCAGGTATTTTGACAGTCTGCTTCATTCCTAGGAATGGGAGCTCGTCGCTACGGTACTGGACTGTGAGGCTTGTATAGGCACTTTCTGTGGTGGTGTAACATACCTCCTCACATCTACCTACAGAATTTTTTCTGCGAAAACTAACATGAGAGGTTGTATTTCCATTTGTCCACTAGAGACCTACGCACTGTGTACAGTGACGTCCATAAACAAGTGCTAACCCGGTACCACTTCCTGTTACAAATATTTATCGTTAACTCACTATCATTTTAATCTTTTTCATCGGTTCACCTATATACTTGTTGCGTTCTGTCAGGATGGAGGGTCGAGAAACTGCAAGATGTTTTCTTGACAGCTGAAGGTATCTTTTAAAATTAGTTACTCGACTTACACCACTCGTATTTTATCCTGCAGGAACAACAGAGTTCTTATGCTATTTGTATAGAAACAGACTATTTCTCTTTTGTATGGCAGAATAGTACTTATTTCACCTTTCTCTGTTTTCTTCTTCTTCAGAACAGACAGTTTTGGGGGATACGGTCTTCTCTCACAGTCCTAGTGCCCACAAAGTAATACAGAATTACAGCAGCGTACGCATAACATAATGACGCGTAAAATTTATTATGAGCTGTCAAGAGTGCCTAGCGTTACTTTCATGTAATGTTGCAAATGCAGCTTGTGTCCCATCCATAGAAATAATGTAACATAAATTTACATAAATAAACTCTGATTTTTAGTATCTTATGGAACAACTTGCACTTTTTGAACGAATATGAATACCGGGAAATATTGTTATACTTATTCTAAACCCGCTGTGTGATGGAATTCAGGCTTTAGAAGAATATTCTTCAATTCAACTGCCAATTGTTCTCATTAGTGAACTGCTTCTCACAACTAATAACACAGGAATGAAAGAACAGTTTGAACAATCATTAAATATGCGTAACATGATTATAGAAGTTTGTTGTTGTCCATAAGCTCAGCAGAAGTCTAGTCGTGTCACGAGTACTATTAACGTATCGCTGGGCACTAATGGGCTAATTTACATTTGCGCGCACGTAACTACTGGCAACAGCTGTTGGCGCCCGAGCCCCGTCACACCATGATGCCTGCCCGCCTCCCTCGTTACAACTACTAAAATATATTATCGCAGCTGGCTGAACCGCGGTGCGCAGCACGTAGTCGAGAAAGCGTATTCTCCCGTATTACCAACATGGTTCAGAGTTTATATGTGATAAAATGAATTCGTCGTTGGCACTCATTCTGCGTATTACATTTTCATGAGTTTATTAAAAATAGGACAAATGTGTATGCAGTAATATATCCATGTTAAATTCAGTTACAGGAACGCACAAATGACAACAAGCGAAGGTTAGTACTGACTCATACGTCTGTGAAAAGGCCTATGTGAGTAGCTCAAAACAACTACCACCGTCACGCCATGGCAAAAGATCTCGCACAGAACCCGAGAAAATGCTGGTCTTACGTAAAATCGCTAAGCGTATCTAAGGCCTCCATTCAGTCCCTTGTTGACAAGTCTGGTGTGGCCGCTGAAGATGGCAAAAGTACGAGGGCAGTTGAATAAGTAATGCAACACATTTTTTTTCTGAAACAGGGTTTTTTTCAGCATTGAAATACACCAGGCTATTCCCCAATCTTTTAGCTACACAACACTATTTTTCAACGTGGTCTCCATTCAATGCTACGGCCTTACGCCACCTTTAAATGAGGGCCTGTAAGCCTGCACGGTACCATTCCACTGGTCGATGTCGGAGCCAACGTCGTACTGCATCAATAACTTCTTCATCATCCGCGTAGTGCCTCCCACGGATTGCGTCCTTCATTGGGCCAAACATATGGAAATCCGACGGTGCGAGATCGGGGCTGTAGGGTGCATGAGGAAGAACAGTCCACTGAAGTTTTGTGAGCTCCTCTCGGGTGCGAAGACTTGTGTGAGGTCTTGCGTTGTCATGAAGAAGGAGAAGTTCGTTCAGATTTTTGTGCCTACGAACACGCTGAAGTCGTTTCTTCAATTTCTGAGGAGTAGCATAATACACTTCAGAGTTGATCGTTTGACCATGGGGAAGGACATCGAACAGAATAACTCCTTCAGCGTCCCAGAAGACTGTAACCATGACTTTACCGGCTGAGGGTATGGCTTTAAACTTTTTCTTGGTAGGGGTGTGGGTGTGGCGCCACTCCATTGATTGCCGTTTTGTTTCAGGTTCGAAGTGATGAACCCATGTTTCATCGCCTGTAACAATCTTTGACAAGAAATTGTCACCCTCAGCCACATGACGAGCAAGCAATTCCGCACAGATGGTTCTCCTTTGCTCTTTATGGTGTTCGATTAGACAACGAGGGACCCAGCGGGAACAAACCTTTGAATATCCCAACTGGTGAACAATTGCGACAGCACTACCAACAGAGATGTCAAGTTGAGCACTGAGTTGTTTGATGGTGATCCGTCGATCATCTCGAACGAGTGTGTTCGCACGCTCCGCCATTGCAGGAGTCACAGCTGTGCACGGCCGGCCCGCACGCGGGAGATCAGACAGTCTTGCTTGACCTTGCGGCGATGATGACACACGCTTTGCCCAACGACTCACCGTGCTTTTGTCCACTGCCAGATCACTGTAGACATTCTGCAAGCGCCTATGAATATCTGAGATGGCCTGGTTTTCCGCCAAAAGAAACTCGATCACTGCCCATTGTTTGCAACGCACATCCGTTACAGACGCCATTTTAACAGCTCCGTACAGCGCTGTCACCTGTCGGAAGTCAATGAAACTATACGAGACGAAGCGGGAATGTTTGAAAATATTCCACAAGAAATTTCCGGTTTTTTCAACCAAAATTGGCCGAGAAAATAAATGTGTTGCATTACTTATTGAACTGCCCTCGTAAAACCGGAGTTTTAAATTTCACATTAAGGAAAACGTACACACAGCAGCATCGTACAAACATACCGTCATTTGACGATCGGACAGACTCCCGTATGCAAGTCGTAGTAATAAGCATACCGGGCGTAGAAAAACAACTGAAAGATTTGAAGGCAAATGAATCACCAGGTCCAGACTGAATCCTAGTTCGATTTTACAAAGAGTAGTCTGTGACAGTGGCCCCTTACCTAGCTAGCATTTATTCGGAATCTCTCGCCCAGCAAAAAGCCCCAAGCGACTGGGAGAATGCGCAGGTGACTCCAGTGTATAAGAAGGGTGAAAGAAGTGACTCGTAAAATTAGAGACCAATATCCGTAAGTTATGTTTGCTGCAGAATCCTTGAACATATTCTCAGTTCGAATACAATAAACTTTCTTGAGATAAGAAGCTTATGTCCACGAATCAGCATAGTTTTAGAAAGCATCTCTCGTGAGAAACTCAGATTGCCCATTTCTCATATGGTATATTGCGAACTATGGATGAAGGGCAAGAGGCAGATGATTCCGTATTTATAGATGTCCGGAAAGCACTGAGACGGTGCCCCGTTGTAAGCTGTTAACGAAGGTACGAGCGCATGGAATACACAGATATGTGACTACAAAACTTCATAAATATGAGAATTCAGTATGTCGTCCTCGACGGCGAGTGTTTATCAGAGACAAGGGTATCGTCTGGAGTGCCCCAGGGAAGTGTGATAGGACCGCTGTTGATCTCTGTACACATAAAGGATTTGGCGGACACGTTTGGCAGCAATCTGTGGTTGTTCACTGACGATGCCGGAGTGTACGGTAAAGTTGAGTGACTGTGGTAAGATACAAGACGACTTAGACAAAATTCCCAGTCGGTGCGATGAATGGTAGCTAGCCCTAAATGTGGAAAAATGCAAGGTGATGCACATGGGCAGGCAGATCAGACCTGTAATGTTCGGATGCAGTATTATTAGTGTCCTGCTTGACACAGTCGCATCGTTTAAATATCTGGGCGTAACGCTGCAGAGCGATATGAGCTGGAACGAACGTGTGAGAACTGTGGTAGTGAAGGCGAATGGTCGGTTTATTGGGAGAATTTGAGGAAGGAGTGGTTCATCTATAAAGGCGACCGCATATAGGACGTTGGCACGACCAGTTCTTGAGCACTGCACGGGTGTTTGGGATCCGTAACAGGTCAAATTCAATGAAGAAACGAACAAATTCGGAGGTGGGCTGGTAGTTTTGTTACCGGTAGGTTCGAACAACAGGTCAGTGTTACAGAGATGCTTTTGGAACTCAAATGGGAATCCCTGGAGGGAAGGCGACCTCCTTTTCTAGAGACAGTATTGAGAATATTTGGAGAACCGGCATTTGAAGCTGACTGTCGAACGATTCTACTGCCGCGCCGCCAATATACATTGCGCTTAAGGACTACGAAGATAAGGGCTGATATGGAGAACCTAGCGAGGTGGCGCATTGGTTAGCACAATGGACTCTCATTCGGGAGGACGATGGTTCAATTCCGCGTCCGGCCATCCTGATTTAGGTTTTCCGTGATTTCCCTAAATCGCTCCCGACAAATGCTGGGATGGTTCCTTTGAAAGGGCACGGCCGACTTCCTTCTCCGTGCTTCCCTAATCTGCTGAGACCGATGGCATCGCTGTCTGGCCTCCTCCCTCAAAACAACGTAACCCACGTGCAGACATATAAACAGTCGTTTTTCCCTCATTCGGTGTGCGAATGGAACTGGAAAGGAAACGATTAGTAGAGGAGCACGCAGTGTATGGTGGCTTGCAGAGTGGGGAGGAGGGGTGAAGTGCGGGACGAAGGGGGGGAGGGGGGAAGGGGGGGGGGAGGAGCGGCGGTGCAGGCTCCAAGGAAAATAAAAAAAAAACCACACTCTCCTCACGACCTTTCCAAGACAAAGACACAACACAGACATTAAGTAATAAACAAAGGACACATGCTATTGTTACTAAAAATCTGTTAGTTTATTATAAGTAATTTTACTGAGTAGGTGAAATTCAAAGCTGGCGTACTACTTAAAAAGAAAGAAACATCTATTTTCATCAATTTACTACTACTGGCCGTCCAGTTACTTTAACTTCAGTAAGACTATTCGTAATATTCGATTTTCTTAATTTCGTCGTTAAAAGAAACACTTTCACACAAATATGAGCTCCGGAGCATACTAGAGACTGGACTAGCTATTAAAAACAATTGCGGAAACTGTTCTCGGGGAAAGTTCTTGTCAACATTTCAATATTTTCTTCAGCGCGGAACCTTCCCGTGAGATACGACTATACTGAAAGTAAAAGAGCTCCAACCGAATTTCATGACGTCCAGTTTCAACGTCCACTACAAAAGGAGTTGAAGAAACACTAATCAACTTCAGATCAATTTAAATCACTGAATCTGATATCAAAGTTTTGTCTCATAGCATGCAGCAATGCATAAAATTCATCAAAATGTTTGCTCAGTGTCTGCTTTCCCAGATTTATTACATTTACAAAAAAGGCAACTTTCAAAAAGTGCGAAAATAACCTTCCTGAGAATTGCTTTATCCGCAACAGCTATGTTTTTTAAATCCAGAGTCGCTGTATGAAACATCGGTAACTATGTTGTCTACACTGGAAAGTTGTATTCATGACTTCAGGTGCGTAGTAAACTCAGTCAGAGACGCAAAATCTGATATACACTTGAGGTCATCAAATTCTTTTACTGGCTTTCCCTTCATGCAAGTTTGCAAAACACCATGACATAACAAGCGTACTACACAAAAATACAGCACATAGCTATAATGACACCCCAGCTCTGCCAGCTAGGGTTTAAACTATGGATGTCCCAAACGGTGTGGTCTAAGTTTATTAATTGTTTTACGAAAAGTGTACCTGACGTCACTCCTTTTGGCACATATTGCCTTCAGATTAACGCGGTGTAAGACGTAGTGTTTAGCTGGTATTTGTTAAGGGGTACAAACTTCCTTCACTATGTTCCTTACCAAAGCGACGGCGCTAGACCAATCGTTCTATCAGCTTCATCTGTTGCATTCAACGAAAGTTTTTCCCAACAAAGGTAATATTTGTCAATAATGCTTCCTAAGCATGAATATAATTTTTCTGTCGTAGTTGTATCGCACATTGGCACTAAATCATGGAGTTACTGCATCACGTTCAACTCGGCGTCAACATCTATCACAAATACAGCGAAAGAGAAAAAATGTCAAAGTCTTACCTTGCGTGCGTTTCCATGGCGTTTGCCGTTTTACGATGAGCTTGCAAACAGTTCTCCGTGAAAGAGGAACTGTTTCGAAAACCGAGTCACTACACACAAAAGTATTGTAGCAGCGACAAAACAATCGTTAACATATATCGTATTACTGAAGGAACGCACTGGTTTGGCTATATTAAGAGCTATGTGATCGCTCACTCTCATTGCACCTTCATTGTGGATGACATGGTTTTCTTCCCGTAAATAAATTGCAAGGAAGAGGTATAATCGACGACGAAACGTCATCGTGCTTTATTCATATTAGTCACATTTTCAAGAAATGGCATATGTATTTATGGACTTCTACTTCCTCTCTTTCCTGTTTTACCTCGAGAAGTTCGGCCTTTCGTTCCTCAGGTGGAGGGGTAACTGCTATCTGGCAGCGCCCTAGGGCAAGCAGTGTGGGCACTCACGAGCGCCCGCTCCTACAACAGCGGATTTACCCACCTGTGGTATACAATATACAGGGTGGTTCAAAAGTAACTGCACATACTTCGTTGGTGTAATGTTTGCATCAAAATAACAGAAAAACGTTACATAAAGTTTTTTCAGGAATTCGTACATTTCCGACTTAGGTTGAATAATGCCATTTGTGGTGCGCATTTCGTCATGGGCCAGTACAGGCGTCAAGCCTGTCGTTTTCGCCTGCATAGCGACCGATGTTGCTTTGTATAACCTTCTACAATGTTTGTTGGATTCTGGCTCGAAATGCCTTTGTCTACTTGACTTCGATGTGGTCTGTTGTACCCGATGGCCCTGTACTACGTACTCTCACTGTCGGTAATTCATAGACTGCAGTCATTATGTACGATAAGATGGGGTACCCTAACGGTGAATATGCGGATATGCAACTCCTTCACGGTGCAGCAGAAGGCACTGTACGGGCAGCAAGACGACCGTACATGGAAATGTTTCCAAACAGAAGAGTACCAAATCATCAGACTTTCAGATTTGTGACAGGCGTATAAGGGAATATGCCACTCATGGTGCGCCAAGGCTGGATCCGCTTTAACTGCATGGAGTGTGTGTCGAGAACATCCTGGAAATGGTATATGAAGATCCTATCGTAAGTACCGCCGGATAAATGCCGCTGCAGGGGTTCCTCAATCAAGTGTATGGGGTCTGCTTCGGAGACAGACATTCCACCCACTTCATCTGCGGAACGTACAGGAGCTGACACCTGTGGACTTCCGTGGACGTCAGAATTTCTGTGATTGGTTACTCGAGCACGGTGCTTTTAATCCATAGTCCGGTCGTCTGGTACTGATTACGGTGAAAGCCTGTTTAGCGGCACGGGAATCATGAACGCTCATAACATGCACGTGTGGGCGTATGAGAATCTTCGCCTAACTACAGGAACAGGAAATCGTCGTCGTTTTGCAGTGCACATATGGTGTAGAATAGTGGACAATCAGCTACGCGGACCACATTTTATTTCACAGAACATGATTATCAGGGTGCATAGACAGTGTTCGGAACGTGAGTTGTGTCGTCTGCTTCATGATGTCCCCCTAGCTACACGAACCAACTTACGGTTTATGCATAATAGTGTCTCTACAGTTCATTCGGGAGGAATGATAGATCTCAGTTTTACCTATCCCGATAAGTGGATACGTCGTGTATGACTAACTGCATGACGCGTCAGATCTTGCTCCCTGCCCTTCTAACTTTGCTGCCGTCTGAAGGAGCTCTTGTACGATGTTGCAATTTTAAAGGCAGCGCAACTGCAGCAGCAAACTGAAAATGGCTGTGCACCTGTGCAGAACGAGATTTAACGGAGCGTGCAACATTCCTAGAGCAGTAAAACTTACATGTCGAGCATGTCACTATGTTTTCCTAAAAGGACATCATTTTCAACAGTTTTTGTATGTCCATCCTTTTGACTGGAGGCCTTGGAGACCACGGAAGTTCACTATTCTCAGAAAATAAATGCTTACAGCCGTCCTTACGATCTTATTTATAGTGTAGCTGCCAATTTCGGCGCTTCAGTGTGTCATCAAAATGGTTAAAATGGCTCTGAGCACTCTGGAACTTAACATCTGAGCTCATCAGTTCCCTAGAACTTAGAACTATTTAAACCTAACTAACCTAAGGACATCACACACATCCATGCCCGAGGTAGGATTCAAACCTGCGACCGTAGCGGTCGCGCGGTTCCCGACTGTAGCGCCTAGAACCGCTCGGCCACTGCGGCCGGCTCAGTTTAATATTTATTGTGTTTTTGAGCCCTTGATAGAAAAAAAAACTGGTTAAGACACAGTGTTTCATTCTTAGCAGTTATCCTATGTAGAAGTCGTTGAAGTTAGTCGGGTAGTGTCAATCAGTGTGGAAAACTTGGTTCACTAAAAGTGGAGCTATTGCAACACCTACCGACAGCTAGACTGGCAGCTCTGGATGACGTAGATACAAATTTCAGGAAAGTATGGACAGTTTTCGTCTTTTCTGTGCTGTAGGGAAAGGTGTCGCTTTTGGAAGGATAAGGTAAGGAGAATATGAAAAGCTTGTTAGAAGTATACGTGTTGTTTAACCCTCCTGCCCCATTTCCAACTTCACTGCTGATTCAGCACTGTATTTCCACAGGGAATAAACCACAAGATTATGGGAAATCGCTTCGAATTCCACATCACCTACAACCAGTGATGAAGTAACTTATAAACCAACAGCTCCTTGATGGGATTGTAGAATTCCCTTCCACGGTCAGCACCAACTGAAAATATACTGAAATTATACTGAAAAAGACACCAGATGGTAGTAAGGCTTGTGGTATCGATAGCTAAGATGCCACGGCGAGGAGCAGGTTATTAGATTGGCACTACACTGTCACCGACGACAGCGCCCTCTATCCGGCGCTGGAGAGCTCTACGAGCGTTGGAACTGGATGTCACGGACGATTATATAACTTTTTTGAACTGGATGTCGCATTATTGAGGGAGAATTTGCTAAATACATTGTTTGCGCTGCAGCGGAGTCTTTTCTTTGTTAGCAGCGTACCTGTTGATAGATGGAGCCTACAGTGGTTGGAATCTTTTATTTGGATGGCTGTATTGGTGCTTGCTGTATCGCCATTCCAATGGAAACTGTACGAATCTTCCGCATGGCGGCGCTTAAATAGATCCAGCCCCGTGCTACTGGAGAAGTCTGGTATTTTCTATAATGATGTCGCTAGATCTAGGAGGTACTTGCCTCGTCGATACAGCACACGCAACATGAAAACCGTCTGTGAGGTGACATTGTCAACATAAACTCATTGACATAAATGAAACTAAGTGAAGCAATATATACATGTTGCTACTTTAGTACTTGAGCCATTCTCGTAACAGTATTTTGTATCGGGACAAAGTTGGGTCTATCGGGATGTCAGGACACGCACATTCATAACGGTGACGGTCCCTATATATCAGGACGAACAGCAACCCTACAAATGTACTTGTCACGAAGTTTACCTGGCCATTTCACCCATCGTTTCACTCCTTTAGGTGCTCGTTCAGTTCTCGCCTTCAGCCACGCTAAATACAAAGCTCATTAACTGGACGTATTACTGTCTCGTTTCTTTTACTATTTTCTTCTCAGTGTATTAAGTATACAGTATTTTCCCACTATTGTTATTGATATTGTGGAACACTTTCAACCTTAGTATCCTCTATTGGTTGTTGAAGTTTATCCGCACCATAAGTAAATAGTCCTACGTCGTCAGGTATGACCCATTAATATGTGTTTTCCCTGTATGAGACTGTGGGCGTGGCTGATGTACTCACGCTTTTAACAAACAGAAGAAGTCAGGAGATGGGCGCCCGCAGTTTTCGAGGATGTGGAGTTTCGGAGCTGTCAGATGTGAGCTATCGACAACTGAGGCTCTGCTATTGGCAGGATGCATCGTACACGTTCAGGAGAGCGGCGGTTAAATTTAATGGTTCTGCGTATGGCTTTTCCTCCGCTTATTTGCTGTTTGCAGGGAGTTCATAGAATGAGTGGCGCGAACCAGAGATGGTTGAGATTTGTGTGATTTCTACGGGAGGAATGAAACCAGAGGTGATGGAGAAACATGAAGGAGAGAAACAAAGCGAGAGAGCAAGTTTGCAGAGTTACTCTGTAGGTGGAATAATATATTAGTTAGGGACGATTAAAGAAGTAAACCTACGTTAGCCAGTTATGACTATGTTTTCAATAATTGTTCAGTTTTCCTATATTATTACCATTTTCTTGAAGGCATGGGGCATCTATGCAACTTCATAAAAAGGCTGTTTGTTTTATGTAACATTCCTGTCATTTCCGTTTATTTTCGAAGCGTCATCAGTGGCAGTACTACATCGTAAATTTAATTTTACGATACTTGCACCCAAGAAAGTATTCTCTTACATAACAATAAGTGAATAGTAATGAAACTTTATACATCAGCAAACTGGTACCGGGTAGTCAAGGAAGGCAGGATTCGGTTACGATTGTGGACGGGGTCGTAATCAGTTACTGTCTGCTCCCTTTTGCAATTACACACATTTATTTAGAAACGTTAATTCCAGACTCAGCAGTAAATAAAGATATCAGACGTTATTAATGAAAGAATAAACAACTGTGTGGTTAATAGTGCTTTCAGCGCGTTACAATTTACCAAACGAGCATAAAATACAGACACAGCAAATAATATTTTGAAAACAAGTCAATGTTATCCCAATTAGAATTTAAGGCAAGTAACCACAGTCAAGGCTGAAGGCCTTTAGCTTCAAGAACGGCAATTATAAAAAAAACTTAAACACACTGCAAAACAGCAATGCAATAGGAAAGGTTGATTTAAAAAGACAGGCAACTGATCACCAAACGGGTGAAACAAAAGATAGTAAACTTGGATCCACAACAATTTAAATCGGCTGTAGCGCCAAGAATTGCAGTTACACGAAAAAAAATTTAAAATAATACAGTAATACAATAAAACAACAGCAAAGGTTAATTTAAAAGGACGAGCAACTGATCACCAAACAGGTGAGACAAAGTGATGGTAAACTTGCTGACACAATCATTTAAACCTGCTGTAGCGCCAGTAATGGCAACTATATATAAAAAAATTTAGAAACATACAACAAAAAAACCAAATACAATAATAAAACACAAGGGCCAGTCACAGACGGTATACCAGGAATCGACCTCTGAGTAGGTGCGGCCAAAAACACTTCCGCGAGCGATGAGATAGGCAGCCAAGTGTTGCATTCACTTCACAAGATGGCAACTCAGACTAGTGGCAGTCCAACGAATGATTAATGATACTCTTGCTGAAGCTACCTGACGTCCAATAGACCAAATGCAAGGATGTAAAAATACGCCAAAGCTGGAACCGGCGTTCTGGACTCCGTCCAGAAATGAGAAAGGAATCACTACCACCAGAGTAGAAGAATCGCCAACCAACCTATAGTCAAGAAATCTGTCAAAACTACACGCTTCATCGGACAGCATCGGCAAGGCGAGGAAACGTACACTGCCATTACATACACTAACCCCACATGTGGCGTTAGCGGCCACGAGACAGGAAAAATACCGCTGGTTGATCTTAAAAAATAGTAACAACTGAACGCAATAAATAGTAATTAGAAGTGTAGGAAAGCAAATCAGATCCGCCTTCCCCTAGCACTTCACTCGCTGCTCTTCGCCTTGGCAATACTACGAACAGCAACACGAACCCAAGTCACTGGAGAATCGCAAGATCTCACAGTGGTGGAGGTTTCTCTACTTGAATCCAAATACACTCGACTTAAAGCTTGCAGGATCCGGTCTACGACGAGGTCGTGCACCCTTGTGACTACAGGCCTTCGATCCGGCAGTCCATGCGCGCTGCCAGCAGTCTCGGCGTGTTCGCGCACTGCGCAGACCTGGCTCCTCCTGAGTGCCCATCCGAACTGCACACTGACACTACCTAGAAGACGCACGACGTCATCCCAAAGATAGAGCCACAGTTACTACATATCGATAGCCGCCCCTGCTGCCACTAGCGGACGGGCAACACTTGCGAAACCAATTGGCGTTAGTCAACACGAGAATAAGACAAACAACAGCAACTATGAAACTTCCTGGCAGATTAAAACTGTGTGCCGGAACGAGACTCGAACTTGGGACCTTTGCCTTTCACGGGCAAGTGCTCCACCATCTGAGCTACCCAAGCACAACCAGTCCCCACAGCTTCAATTCTGCCAGTACCTCGTCTCCTACTTTCCAAACTTCACAGAAGCTCGTCTGTGAACCTAGCAAACTAGCACTCCTGGAAGAAAGGATATTGCAGACACATGGCTTATCCCCAGTGTGGGGGATCTCATTCTGAAACTGCAACCATGTCAGCTAAACGATACGGTCTGGCCTCTGACACCTTTAAATGATGGTAGCCTATTTGTTGGCATATCAATGCATGATATCCAGTGTCACTACAGCTAATGCATGCTTGCAGCCATGTAATACGGCATATAAAAGCGGTTGTAAAAACATCATAAAAGGGGACTATAAGTGAGTGTCACGCATTGTGAATAACAATAGGTTTCAAACCCGACGAAAATTGCCGCTGCCAGTGGTCAGCCTCATCCAGTTGCCAAGTTTTTATTTTATTTTTTATTTTAATTTCATGCCCCCGCCCCATATGCACAGGGGAGGGCTGGCAGCAGCACAGTCCGACGCTCGAGTGACTTTACAAACATATATAAAGGGGGAGCTCATACACAAAAGGGCGAATGCAGGGAGATATAAAAACACAGAAATAAAAATCATACAAAGAGAGACACTTAAAAAACCGCTGGAAACGACGTAACACTCACAAATAATAAAAACTGCTGGTAGGGACCAGCCAAGGGACTGGAGTCTGGAGAAGAGGGAAAAGAGGGGAGGAAGGTGCGGTGGGGAGGGGGTATTTGGTGGGTGGGAGGAAGAGGAGAAAAGGGACAGGGGGTGCACCAAGTGGCAGGAGATGGGCAGGGCAGGATATGGTGAGGGAAGACAAGACAGGAGGGATCACAGAGACACAGAAGAGGTCATGGGAAAAGGAGTGGGTGTGGGAGGGAAGAAAACCACTCTGGGGAAGGGAAGGGGAGGGGAAAGGGAGCCCTGAGAAGTAGGGGGGAGAGAGGTGGGGTTAGTAGAGCTGGTAGGAGGAGAAGATGTCAGGGAAAATCTAATCATCTGGGAGGGGTAGGTGCTGGAAGATGCATTGCGAAAGAAGGAGGAGGGTGCAGAGATGGAGAGAGGGTGGGACATAACGGTAAAGGTGCGGCAACAGGCTGGGGTTGGTGAGGAAGAGGACATCAGGGAGTGTGGGGCATCGAGTTAGCAGATGATGTACAGGTTGCAGATATGTTCAAAGAGAAGAAGAAGGTGGGGGAAGGGGATGAGGTCATAGAGGATGCACCTGGAGGATGGAAGGCAGAGTGCATGGTGTTCCAGGATTCAGAGGACTTTATAGAATATGGGAGGGATGGAAATCCAAGTGACACTGGAATAAAAAAGGATCAGGTGGGTCATGGATTTGTAGGTGTAAAGGTTGGTGGAAGGATGCAGTCCTCATGTCCAGCAAGACAGGGGTTTTAGGAGGTGTAGTCTATTGTGCACGTTGTGTTGGATCGTTAAGGAGATGAGCAATCCGCGTGAGGTGAGGTTGTGGTCAAGGGGAGGCTGAGGTACTTTAGGGCGGGAGTGAAGTCTTTTTTCTTTTTTTTGGTCATCAGTCTACTGACTAGTTTGATGCGGCCCACCACGAATTCCTTTCCTGTGCTAACCGCTTCCTTTCAGAGTAGCACTTGCAACCTACATCCTCAATTATTTGCTTGACGTATTCCAATCCCTGTCTTCCTCTACAGTTTTTGCCCTCTACAGCTCCCTCTAGTACCATGGAAGTCATTCCCTCATGTCTTAGCAGATGACCTATCATCCTGTCCCTTCTCCTTATCAGTGTTTTCCACATATTCCTTTCCTCTCCGATTCTGCGTAGAACCTCCTCATTCCTTACCTTATCAGTCCACCTAATTTTCAACATTCGTCTATAGCACCACATCTCAAATGCTTCGATTCTCTTCTGTTCCGGTTTTCCCACAGTCCATGTTTCACTACCATACAATGCTGTACTCCAGACATACATCCTCAAAAATCTCTTCCTCAAATTAAGGCCGGTATTTGATATTAGTAGACTTCTCTTGGCCAGAAATGCCTTTTTTGAAATAGCGAGTCTGCTTTTGATGTTCTCCTTGCTCCGTCCGTCATTGGTTATTTTACTGCCTAGGTAGCAGAATTCCTTAACTTCTTTGACTTCGTGACCTTCAATCCTGATGTTAAGTTTCTCGCTGTTCTCATTTCTACTACTTCTCATTACCTTCGTCTTTCTCCGATTTACTCTCAAACCATACTGTGTACTCATTAGACTGTTCATTCCGTTCAGCAGATCATTTAATTCTTCTTCACTTTCACTCAGGATAGCAATGTCATCAGCGAATCGTATCATTGATATCCCATCACCTAGTATTTTAATTCCACTCCTGAACCTTTCTTTTATTTCCATCATTGCTTCCTCGATGTACAGATTGAAGAGTAGGGGCGAAAAGCTACAGCCTTGTCTTACACCCTTCTTAATACGAGCACTTCGTTCTTGATCGTCCACTCTCATTATTCCCTCTTGGTTTTTGTACATATTGTATGTGACCCGTCTCTCCCTATAGCTTACCCCTACTTTTTTCAGAATCTCGAACATCTTGCACCATTTTATATTGTCGAACGCTTTTTCCAGGTCGACAAATCCTATGAAAGTGTATTGATTTTTCTTTAGCCTTGCTTCCATTATTAGCCGTAACGTCAGAATTGCCTCTCTCGTCCCTTTACTTTTCCTAAAGCCAAACTGATCGTCACCTAGCGCATTCTCAATTTTCTTTTCCATTCTTCTGTATATTATTCTTGTAAGCAGCTTCGATGCACGAGCTGTTAAGCTGATTGTGCGATAATTCTCGCACTTGTCAGCTCTTGCCGTCTTCGGAATTGAGTGGATGATGCTTTTCCGAAAGTCAGATGGTATATCGCCAGACTCATATATTCTACACACCAACGTGAATAGTCGTTTTGTTGCCACTTCCCCCAATGAAGTTAGAAATTCTGATGGAATGTCATCTATCCCTTCTGCCTTATTTGACCGTAAGTCCTCCAAAGCTCTTTTAAATTCCGATTCTAATACTGGATCCCCTATCTCTTCTAAATCGACTCCTGTTTCTTCTTCTATCACATCAGACAAATCTTCACCCTCATAGAGGCTTTCAATGTATTCTTTCCACCTGTCTGCTCTCTCCTCTGCATTTAACAGTGGAATTCCCGTTGCACTCCTAATGTTACCACCGTTGCTTTTAATGTCACCAAAGGTTGTTTTGACTTTCCTGTATGCTGAGTCTGTCCTTCCGACAATCATATCTTTTTCGATGTCTTCGCATTTTTCCTGCAGCCATTTCGTCTTAGCTTCCCTGCACTTCCTATTTATTTCATTCCTCAGCGACTTGTATTTCTGTATTCCTGATTTTCCCGGAACATGTTTGTACTTCCTCCTTTCATCAATCAACTGAAGTATTTCTTCTGTTACCCATGGTTCTTTGCAGCTTCCTTGTTTGTACCTATGTTTTCCTTCCCAACTTCTGTGATGGCCCGTTTTAGAGATGTCCATTCCTCTTCAACTGTATTGCCTACTGCGCTATTCCTTATTGCTGTATCTATAGCGTTGGAGAACTTCAAACGCATCTCGTCATTCCTTAGTACTTCCGTATCCGACTTCTTTGCGTATTGATTCTTCCTGACTAATGTCTTGAACTTCAGCCTACTCTTCATCACTACTATATTGTGATCTGAGTCTATATCTGCTCCTGGGTACGCCTTACAATCCAGTATCTGATTTCGGAATCTCTGTCTGACAATGATGTAATCTAATTGAAATCTTCCCGTATCTCCCGGTCTTTTCCAAGTATACCTCCTCCTCTTGTGATTCTTGAAGAGGGTATTCGGTATTACTAGATGAAACTTGTTACAGAACTCAATTAGTCTTTCTCCTCTTTCATTCCTTGTCCCATGCCCATATTCTCCTGTAACCTTTTCTTCTACTCCTGCCCCTACAACTGCATTCCAGTCGCCCATGACTATTAGATTTTCGTCCCCCTTTACATACTGCATTACCCTTTCAATATCCTCATACACTTTCTCTATCTGTTCATCTTCAGCTTGCGACGTCGGCATGTATACCTGAACTATCGTTGTCGGTGTTGGTCTGCTGTCGATTCTGATTAGAACAACCCGGTCACTGAACTATTCACAGTAACACACCCTCTGCCCTACCTTCCTATGCATAACGAATCCTACACTTGTTATACCATTTTCTGCTGCTGTTGATATTACCCGATACTCATCTGACCAGAAATCCTTGTCTTCCTTCCACTTCTCTTCACTGACCCTTACTATATCTAGATTGAGCCTTTGCATTTCCCTTTTCAGATTTTCTAGTTTCCCTACCACGTTCAAGCTTCTGACATTCCACGCCCCGACTCGTAGAACGCTATCCTTTCGTTGGTTATTCAATCTTTTTCTCATGGAAGCCTCCCCCTTGGCAGTCCCCTCCCGGAGATCCGAATGGGGGACTATTCCGGAATCTTTTGCCAATGGAGAGATCATCATGACACTTCTTCAATTACAGGCCACATGTCCTGTGGATACACGTTACGTGCCTTTAATGCAGTGGTTTCCATTGCCTTCTGCATCCTCATGTCGTTGATCATTGCTGGTTCTTCCGCCTTTTAGGGGCAATTTCCCACCCCTAGGAGAAGAGAGTGCTCTGAACCTCTATCCGCTCCTCCGCCCTCATTGACAAGGTCGTTGGCAGAATGAGGCTGACTTCTTATGCCAGAAGTCTTCGGCCGCCAATGCTGATTATTTATCAAAATTTAGGCAGTGGTGGGGATCGAACCCGGGACCGAAGACGTTTTTGATTATGAATCAAAGACGCTACCCCTAGACCACGGGTAAAAGTCATAGGACAACCATAAATGGTTAGGTAGAAATCTTGGAGACAGTAGGAGCCAGTGGTGCGGCCTATGATTATTGCCTGGGTCTTGGACGGGTTGATATGAAGGAACCACTGGTTGCACCAAGTGGTGAACTAGTCAGGGTGGGTTTGAAGGGTACATTGAGACCTTTGAAGGATAGGATAAAGGGCCAGAAAGGCGGTATCATCAGCAAGTTGGAGGAGATGAACAGGTGGGGGAGGATTGGGCATATCAGCAGTATCCAGGAGATAGAGGTTAGGGGAGAGGACGGAGCCTTGGGGTATGCCAGCAGTGGGATAGAAAGTTGGGAGTTGGAATTGTGGATAGTAACATAGGAGGGCCTATGGGAGAGGAAGGAACCAATGAGACAGACGAAATTGAGAGGGAGAGTATAGGTCTGAAGTTTGAAGAAAAAATGGCTCTGAGCACTATGGGACTAAACATCTATGGTCATCAGTCCCCTAGAACTTAGAACTACTTAAACCTAACTAACCTAAGGACATCACACAACACCCAGTCATCACGAGGCAAGGAAAATCCCTGACCCCACCGGGAATCGAACCCAGGAACCTGGGTGTGGGAAGCGAGACCGCTACCGCACGACCATGAGCTGTGGACAAGTTTGAAGAGAAGCCCGAGATGCCAGACATGATCATAGACGTTCTGGAGGTCGACAGAAACAAAGATAGGAGAGCAACGTAAGTTGGAGGGAAAGACGATTGGTAAGGTTAAGGAGCTGGTCGTTGGCTGAGAAGGAGGGCCGGAAGCCACTCTGGGTAAGGGGAAGGAAGTGGTGCTGGTTAAGGTGGCGATGAATATGGCAGGAGAGGGTGGACTTGGAGGTGAGGTAGATGGGGCGATAGGAAGAGGTGCCAGAGGGGTGGTTTGTTACATTTAGAGAACATCAGGACACAGGAAAGCTACCACAGGTCCAGGTAAAAGCCTGTGGAGTGGAGGACGTTGTACAGGGTAGCAAGGGCACCCAGGAAGAAGGGGAGGATTCCTTGATGTGGCATTAGGTGACACCTATGTGACCAGGGGCAGTGTTGTGTTTGGAGTGGAGGACAGGTGTGATGTTGTGTGCAGTGATGGGAGTGTTGATGTCTGAGGGGTATAGCTGATCCAAGTACTGGAAACTAGGTGTAAGCTGTGGGACAGAGGTATCAGTGCATTCAAGGACAGTGGGGAAGAGGGAGTAATCAAAATGGGGATTGTCAGGAATGGAGAGGGCCTTGGATTAGTTGGAAGCAAAATGGTTGGCATTACTGAGGTTGTGAAAGAAGGAGCAATTGCCATTGACAATAGGTTAATGCAGTGGAAGGCTGATCAGTACTTGGAGGAGTTGACAGGGAGGGTGGAGTTGAGGCATGTGCATGTCTGGCGCCAGTCATGGCGTTTCTTTGCTGTAAGGAGTTTCCAGATGTGTCACTGTAATTGCCAGGGGTGGATGAGTATATCCTGGTCATGGGTGCGGAGGAAGGAGCAGCCTGTGAGATTCATGAAGAAGAAGGACAGCTGTGGAGGAAGCATAGGGTGGTGAGGGAGGATGAGTTAGTTAGGAATGTGGGGCTCCACAGCATCAGTGATGGTCTTATGAATGAAGGAGGAGGCATAGGTGGTGATGTCAGCAGGATGGTGAAGGTAAGGGGGTGGCTTTCGACCTGTGAGGCAATGGATTCCCAGTAGTCATCTCAGTCAGCTCGGTAGTAGTTGTGGATGGACTCTGGAGGGGCCAATGGGCAGGGGGCTGCAGGGGGTCCACAGGCAGAGAAGATAGTGAAATGGTCAGGGAGATGGTCACTACCAATGGTATCAAGAATGTCCATGGCAATACGACCAAGGAGGTTGGGGGAAGTGAGGATAACATCTGGGGTGGAGTTACTTTCAGGATAGGTGATTTGTGGGTGAGGAACTAGGTCACCATGGAGGATGGCAAGGAACTGATGCCACTTCCAAAGGGTGGCAGGGTCACAGCTGTGGATGTTCAGGTCAGCAGGAATCATGAAGGTGGAGAAGGTATGGTCAACATTGTAAATGAAATCTTAGGGGAGAGGGGCTGTGGGACAGACATAGATGGTGGCACAGGTGATGGTGAAGTAGGGGAAAAATGCTAAGGAGAGGATTTTCAGTTGGGTCATTGGGGAGGGTTTGTAGCCAGACAGGGAGATGCTTGAGGTGGCCAATAGCGACCTCACTTTGGTTGAAGGGAAGGGAATTGTCAGTGTGGTGAAGGAGATAGGAAGAGATGTGGACAACATGGTGAGGTTGGAGGAAGGTTTCCTTAAGAATAATGGAGTATGCAAGAAGATGTATTTTTTGAGAGGGAGGGAGCGAATGTTTAGGTAGAGAAGAGAATACTTTTGACATAGCAGGAGGTGGGAGGGGAACAGGAAGTGGTGGAAGGAGAGAGCGGCTTAAGGAGGGTGTCTAGGTGAGTGAAGGTAAAGGATGATATCTTCAGCCATAGGGGGAGGGCAGAGGCAATCGTTGGGTGGATGGGCTGGTCGACGGGGTGAACAGGGACCGTAAGCTCAGGGTAGGTGGGAGGGGTTTGGCTTTGCATTTGGAGGAGTAGGTGGGGTGGAGTTTGTGGCAGATGGAGCAGAAAGGAGGAGAGGCGAGGCTAGGGCACTGTTTAAGGAAGTGGGAAGCCTTACAGTGGGGGCAGGTGGGGGATTATTGCAGTTTTGGGTGAGGTGGTCACTGTACAAGCGACAATGTTGGAAGTACTAGGATTGAGGAAGGGAACAGGTTGAAAATCAGGGCTCCCTTATGGAGGAGGTGATCTATGGAGGAGGTGGCCTCAGTAAAGATACACATGAGGAAGGTAGGGCCAGAGGAGTTGTAAATGCAGTGGGCTAAGCAGATTTTGAGTGTGGTATGGGCATTCAGTTCTGCCAACACCTCAGCCTCCATGCTCACAGGGCTGAATTTTGTGATCACAGCAGTGAGGATTGGTGGACGATGAGGATGTTGGGTCTGACAAGTAGAGGAGGATGTAAGGATGTGGGTGAGGGATGCATGGGGCCAAAGGTGATGCAGGGAAGGAAGTGGAGGAGATCAGTATAGGAAGAGGTAGGGGGGGATTTGATGAGGGCAGAGTCGCTGGGGGGGGGGGGGATGAGTTGAGTAATGGGGGCACTTGGGAAGTATTTATAGATTTTGAGGGTGAGGGTCTGGGCATCTACGAATTTTGGATCAGGGTTGGCAAGGATGGAGTTATACAGGGAAGGGGCTGGGGAGGTGGGAGAAGGGGTGGTGTCCATGAGGGAATCGAAGGGAAGAGGGGCAGATGGTGGATTTTGGAGGAGAGAGTGGAGGTGAGGTCACCACTTGGGTGCTTGGGAGGTTTCTTGCATTTGTGGCACAGCTGATAGTGACTCTGGTGGGGGAAGGAGTAGCTGTAGCAGGGTGGGTGGGGAGTGGTGGAAAGTTTTCACAGTGGGCAATAGCAGTGGGAGGGGGCATGAGCAGGAGCAGAGGCATGAGCAGGCAAAGGAGCAGCAGCAGGGGTGAGACAGGGCAGCGACAGGGGCAGGGGCAGGGGTGAGGGCAGGCCAGGGACAGGGACGAGGCAGTGGCAGTTGCAGGGGTAGGGGCAGGAGAAGGGACAGGAGCAACATACAGGTGGGGATACAGGGATGTGGAGGAGATACCTGGGGAGGAGACTGTGAGGAGGGGGAGTGGAGTAGGCAGGTTAGGCCCAGAGGAGGCACTATATGAGGTAACAGTGGATTAGGGAAATGGGAGGTGTAAATGATTGTGGTAGTGGGGGTCTCCATGATGAAAGACGTTGTCCACTGGCGATAGGAGCAGCCAAAGTGGGAAAACAACTAAAGCGGGGGGCTATGCCAGCGAGCACTGGGCGGTGAGCGATGGGCAGCTGATGGACAGAGGGATGGACAGACGGCTGGTGACAGACAGACGGCAGTGACAGGAGGCTTTTCCAAAAGCGTCAATTGCACCCTGAGTGTAGCCCAAGCAGCGTAATCCTTTAATTTGGAAGTGAAGAGATGCAACCCTCGAGAAGGGTCCAGTTGCCGAAAGAACAGCACAAATGTAACTGCACCCAATGTTCAAGTGGCGTTGGGTACCGTGCAAAAAGCCATCGCCCACAGAGGCATCGAAAGCTGCATCTCTTCAGTGGGCCACGTATCAACGACATTGGCCAGAAACTGTCTGGAGACGAGTAATCTCGTCCGACTCGTCACAATTTTGCGTCTTTTCAAATGATACAGAGCGTCGAGATCACCGACGGCCTAGTAATGCGTTTATCCTGGAATTCAGGAGAGCGTAGTTCAGATTTCTCGATTGCCTTTTCTTCTACATCCTCCGGACAAGCATCCTGTGGATGCTTCTTAAAAGACAATAGCCATGTTCACAGGAGCGAAAAAAAGTTCCTAGAGTGATGAACATTGAGGCACCCTAACGCACCTCGATGATTCCCAGATGTTAATCCCATAGGAAACGTCTGTGGCTGCATGAAAAAGTGGATGGGACGCAGCAACACATCCCCAGAATTTCGTACCTCTACGTAATCCTTTCATCAATGAGTGGCATCAGTTGGCTATGGAATACTGGAAAAACCTGTGAACTCTATTTTAACCCCAGTCAGGGTCATACTTACATTTAGAGATGCTGGTATACACTGTTACTCTGATGTCTCCTGGGGACAACAAATGTTTTGTGTGGAGTACTTACAGTAAAACACTAAATTCCGCCGGAACAGACCATGAAGGCCCTATGGTAGCGACCATTCGCCGTGTCAACCTCTCAGCCCTCAGGCGTCGCTTGATGCTGATATGGAGGGGCATATGGTCAGCACACCGCTTTCCTGCTGTCTGTCTGTTTACGAGACTGTAGCCGCTTCTTCTCAGTCAAGTAGCTCCTCAGTTTGCCTCACAAGGGCTGAGTGCGCCCCGCTTGCCAACAGCGCTCGGCAGGCTGGATCGTCACCCTCCAAGTGCTAGCCCAGGTCGACCGTGCTTAACTTCGGTAATCTGACGGAAACAAGTGTTACCACTGCAGCAAGGCCGTTGGCGAGTACTTACAGTCGGGTGCCAAATTAATATACTTGCCATGTAGTTGAGGAAGTTTGGTTTGGGAGTATTCTACACAATGTTCCATATGCTGTACTGTTTCCAAAGCATTGTTGAATAGCAAATAAGCTTATATTGTTTATTGATATGAGTGTGTATCTTCTAAATAATGTATTCGACCGTGAATTCAGTATTTACTCGAGATATTGAATAATTATGGCTGTGAGAACTTTCATTGTGAAGTGAAGTGTAGCGTACTATGGACAGAAGACTTTTAATTTTTTTGATTACTATCGAACTTTGGGTAAACCTTGTGTAATGTATTCCATGTTTTCACCTTTAATGAACCCCTGCTGATTAGGATGGAAACCTCTAAATCGATTGAGGACGGGAATGTCAAGAAGAAAGCCGAACCTGAGGAAGTAGGAAAATGGCGATGTACAGGGTGCATAACATGTCCTTGTCTGCAGAAACCTGCCCGATCCTTGCACCACAGGAGATCTTTATGTAGCAAGTGATAAGGCCATCAGAGTTTCGGAGCTTGCGATCCATTTAACAGAAAACCGACTGAGACAGCAACTCTGTGACACACGTCACTCCACGGAAAAGCCGGCCGCAGTGGTCTAGCGGTTCTAGGCGCTCAGTCCGGAACCGCGCGACTGCTACGGTCGCAGGTTCGAATCCTGCCTCGGGTATGGATGTGTGTGATGTCCTTAGGTTAGTTAGGTTTAAGTAGTTCTAAGTTCTAGGGGACTGATGACCACAGATGTTAAGTCCCATAGTGCTCAGAGCCATTTGAACCATCCACGGATAAATGGCCTTAATATCAATTCTTTTGTCACACTGCCAATATAATCAGCAGGATAGTGCTCGTATGGAAGGGATTTCACGATCCACAGTTCGAAATTTAAACAAAAACTTGAAAAATAATGGAAGTGTCGGAACATAGCGGGAAGGAAAATGCTCTCGAACACCCATTACATCCCCTAGAACAGACAGAGAAATAAGGCAAATTCTAGTGGTAACCCGATACGGATGATTAAGAACATGTTGGAGGATGGTGGACTGCCTGTATCTACCAGTACTCCGCAGCGACGTTTCGATGAAATGGGGATTCGATGTCGTCCTGACATGAAACAGAAACTTACGCCATAAATGAAACATAAACGACTAGAATGGGTCAAAAAGTATGGAAACTGGACCATGTATGACTGGAATGAGGTAAATAAACCGTAACATCAATGTACTGATTTTATTATAACAGAGATTTCCAAATTTGTCATGTGATATCATTTCAGGATTGCTTCCATGACGAAAAAAGCACCCAAATTCTGCAAGATACAACTGAATTTTGAGACGCACGATCCAAGAAAAATTCCACGAAGATTTCATATTAGAACGAATCAGTGAACCTCTATTATTAATGGTCTGTAATAAGTAGCGGCGATACGTCAAGATCAGTACATGTCAGTACTGGGAGTTCTAGTTCTTCAGGAGGTGAAGGAATGATTCACCGCCAACAATTAAATCTTTATGCACGATTCTGCACACGCCACAAGGCAAAAGCTGTTGCTAAATATTTAAGTGAGACTAGGATTCATGTTTTTTCTGGCCATGGAACTCCTCAGACATCATTCCAATTGAAAATGTCTTGCGTGGACTGAACACGGAAATTGCAAAAGGAGATAGACCCACAAACCAGATCAGGCTGCTGGAGAAACTTGTCGGAGCATGTACAGGACACTTGAACTGGAGAATATATCGAAGAAATGCATTATTAGTACGCCAAGGACAATTAAACAATTGATCGCTGCTGAAGGAGGAAATAGCAAATACTGAACGTATTGAAAGAAATAATCCGTTTTGGCTGTAGACCACTGTTCATTGAGTCATGACCAGATTCGCGCCAGTAGAAGACGCATCCTCATGTGATGATACTTTTTAATAGGTCATCGCGCGTCGTTTCGGCCCACTCTGATTGGTGCCATCGCCCGTAATCTTAGGCATATAAGAGGTAAATGGCGCCAGTCCCGGCTGCGGTAGAAACTCTGGCCGATGCTTTTGAAGCCCAGAACCAATTGCTCATCCAGGACCTTACACCTGATGAAATCCAAAATGAACGGGATATTCTGGCGGCCGTTGCAGCTTTCAGATAGAGACCATCTCTGACTGCCCCTCACCTTACGTCCCCAGTGGAAATCCAACGGATTTGCCAGCTTCTGGCGGCAACTGGCACAATCCATCAGGAACAGTTCCGATTCTCTTCCCAAAAGTACAAGTTCTTAGGGTCACAGAACACGTCCTGTACCAAGATGATGCCAGCGGTTTTCATGGATATGCGAAACGAGCATGACAAGATTTGGCAGGACAATATTGTGAACAAAATGCTGACACAGACGGCCATCCCCGACATCTATATCAAGATCGTGGATAATTTTCTTCATGATAGAACCTTCTTGATCACTCAGCAAGGAGAGCGCTCAGGCTTACATCACATGTCGATGGGTACCCCTCAAGGCTCTGTTTTGTCTCCCATCCTCTTTAACCCTTACATTAATGATATGCCAGTCATCCCACACTGCCACCTGGCGCAGTAAGCAAGTGATACGGCGCTCTATACGACCGGCCACACCACGGATAGCTCAATGATCGTCTCCAGAGGCAGGTAGACGCGACAGTGACCTGATGTTGTTGAAACAAGAATGCCCTCAGTGCCACCAAAACTATGGCAGTCTACTTCACCAAATGGCACCCAATCCTCCGCCAGAACATCACTATTTTAGGCGTCCAGGTCCCATGGTCCCCTGATACCAAATATCTAGGTTTCTGAATGCACTCCCATCGACATGCAATATACGTCAACCACAAAGGACAGAAGCTGATAAAAGCTTTATACCCGATGTTCAACAACTGGGTCCTGAAGCTAGAAACTGTACCTCTGATTGTACTGAATGGTTGTCCACTCTTCCCTCACCTATGGTTCCACTGTCTGGACAATAATTAGTGCCTTCCGGAAGCAGATCCTTCAGCGCCCGCAGAATAAGGTTCTTCGGTGGTGCCTGGTTGCCCCTCCCCTCACAAGGTTTGTTACCCTCCACGAGGAAACGAAAACGGTCATTCAGAAGACATCCATTCGAGAGAAGGAATGACGTCGCTATGACAAAGTGGATGCAATGTGTGCCATGGTTGCTGGCTTACAAAACACGAGCACCCAGACTCCCCAGCACTAGCACCGCCACCCTGTTCCTCTCACCACCCTTGAAGAATCAGATTCACACCGTGGCTAACGATAAACCTGTTGCGGCCATAAATGAAGTGTCAGTGTTGACACGACACTCTATATTTGTCGACCACCACATGCTGCAAATATCAGTACCTAATTTACTTGTGTTACCTATTGCCGGCACCTTGAACTTCCACCGTCGGAGGGTGGTATGCAACTTCTAGTCCCACCGCCACATCTTCAACGTGCACATCAATGACGTCCTTGGAATGACATCATTGTAGGAAAGGACAATATTACCTTCTCATCAAGATAATAAGATCGAGCTCCAACAGTGACATTACCAAAAACAAAAGATAAAAGAACAAACAGGCAGTAAGTAGTTTTACTCGACGATGGCGGAGCTAGCCATCGAAAGCTGGAGAATTATACTGGAAATTACGCGGCTGGAAAACCTAGAAGATTTATCCACTTTTAGACAAATTGTTATTTCAAAGTAACCGTTGATTCCAAGTATTTGAAAATTTCTTTGCATTAATACAGTAACCAGGAAGCTAAAAGACGGCGTTTCATGGAATACAGTATCAAATGATCAGCAACCAAAACAAAAATTCAGTACAAATATTGGTAATATTACCCAGGAATACGTACTGATGAGCCGAAAAGCAGCGAGCACTGCACACCGCGAGAAACTGGGGATCCAGCCTGAAACACAGGTGAAGGTACTTCTACAGATGATATGACAAAACTACAGAGACTTTACTGATCTCATACAGGCATGATTTTATAAATAAGACTGAAGCGGTGACTGAATATTTGTACAATGCCGTAAATCAATCTTGGGTCCCCTCCTACCCAGACAGGTGCGTTAGACGTGCGCTTGTGGAACCATTGCGCCCAGGTGGCTCGCAGGTTGATGCACCTGGCTAGTAAGCACGAGACCTGGTTTCGAATTTCGGCCTTGGTACAAATTTTCACTCGCCGCTTCAGTCTATATTCATAAAATAATATCTGCATGACACCAGTAAAGTCTCTGAAGTTGTGTCATTTGATTTGTGTTGGTAAAAGCGCTCGCAAAGTTTGTAAGGTTTTAAACTGAACCTGAAATAAAGGTAATGATATTTGGTTCGTGGGATGCTCAGCTGCGTATTTATCCGTGCCTGTACAAATTTCCAGTCTTTGCACTGTCATTATCGACACGTTCCCGAATGATGAAAGAATGACAACACAGACATCCAGCCCGAAAACGGAGATAATCTCTGACCCAGCCGGGTGTCGAACCAGGAACCCTGTCATCCATAGACAGCAACGCTAGGTACTAGACCAGAACTACAGACGTTCAAGAAAGAGGAAAACATTTCCAGTACCTACAGCGATATTTGTGAGTATAGTGTATTTATTTCTAATATAATTTCATTGTTTTAATTGTAATAACGTTGAATCGAATCTCCGAACACAACTTTAGCCGTTATCAGTGAATCCCGGCCCCCAGCTTATACAGCGACGTTAAATGTGCTGCAAAACTTATGAGCCTCGCAAGGCGAGAGAGGCGGCGTACGTCGCTGATGAGAGACTTTGGTAACGCCCTGTAGCTGAAACAAACACCACCTGACAAAAGAGGAAAGCGCACAGAAGGGGCGGAGGAAACGATTTGAAACTTCAGGGGTTGAGAGCGAGTATAATCTTATTTCAATGATTACAAAGTCGAGTCAAATTTACAAAGAACTTGGCAGTACGTGTGTATTTATCAGTATGATGTAGTATCCTCGATGTCTGGAATGCATGCACTGATTCAGATGGGAAGGGTTTCATGAAGCCATTGTATGAACGGATGCAGTTGGTTCGCAGCTGTCAGCTTCTCTTCGATTACTACCACAGGTCAAGTGCAAGTGCAGGAGAATGTCTCCCATAGCATAATACTGTTCCCACCACTTTGCGTCGGTGGCGCGCTGCACGTTTCGAACTGACGTTCACCTCGACAACTGCGTTTGTAGCCAAACTGTGAGTCACCCAAAGAATCGACGTTTCCATTGTTCGACGGGCGAATCCCGATGGTCCCTTGCCCACTGCAGTCGTAATTGGCAATGTGGTTGGCTCTACATACTAACACGTAGGCGACGTCTGCTGTGAAGCACCACGTTCAACAATGTACGATGAACGGTGTGCTCCGTAACACTTGAGCGTGCATAAGAACTGTGCACTTTCGGCTGAGATCCACAGATCACCAAATAGCCTACTATACAACGCAGATAAGCCTCCGAACCCCATGTTCTGTAAAGTCGTGGATGCCCAACCATTTAGAGCCCAGTGGTAGAGGAACTGAGGAAAGTTGTCTCACAACAGTTATAAATGGCTCTTGATATCCTTGATACTAGCGCAGAGATAGGGTTGACGTACGAACTGGCCCCACACTTGTTCTATCGGGCACCGATCTGGGGATACGAGAGAGATGTAAAACATGAGGACTCGTGATGTCTGTGAATCAGTTTTGTGCTGCCACAGTCACCACCAGCTGTCTCCGGGAGTCAAATCCACACCGTGTGCCGCTCCAAAATGTTGAAGAGTGGTACAGTTCCCCTGTTGACCGGCGATGTTAGTGGTGTAGTGTGGAACCGCGAATCGTAGCTGGAAACACTGCGACGTCATTCATCATCAATCCAAGATTTGCTGTCACATAACCACTTGAGAAGCAGGTGTTCCTGTTGTGATGTTAACGGCGGCTTACACTAAAAACCGTAATTACCTTGACCGATAGTTGGTAACATCCGATCATTAGTGTGAGATGACACACAGCGTTGCAAGGAGGCCACTACTAGTTCTTGGACGGCTGGCGCAGATGTGAAGACGTGACGATGTCCTTGGTGCACAATCCAGCGACCCTCCATTGTGTGAGTCAGATGTGGTGACCAGAGCCCTGATGAATAGTATGCCTTCCCTCACGTTCTCATGTGGTCAACATTAATTTACTGTCAAGTCAAAACGCCCCAAAAATGCAAGACTCGACCGATCGGCCAAATGGATACCCACAATTAGGCTCCTTTCAGCCTCTGGTAGGGACTGACAACGCTGTCTCAAAAGAGTGAGCGTCATCTTCTTGTCCTTCGCTGTGATCACACAACATCTGACGCTGCTGGTGGTGGTTATACTCTGACAAGCCAAAACATTACGACGACTGCCCACCGCGACGTTGGCTGCCGCCTGGTGACGTTCTACCCGCTTGATGCGGTAACAAAAGTGTGTAAGCGGAGCAGAAAGCGACGGGGGATCACCCTAGCAAAAATACGGGTTCCAAATGGGGAAATCCATCGAGATAAGCGGCTTTCAGAATGAGCAGATTAGTACCACGCAGAATCTGTGAACGAGTATCTCGAAAATCGCGAAACTGGTCGATTGTTTACGCGCTGCTGTGAGCATCTACGTGAAGAGGTAGGACAGTGAAACTACGATTAGGCGCTAAATTTATATTAATGACTATTCACAGAACGTGGGATTCAGCGGCTTGTCTGCTCTGTACAGGATAGAGGGCGACTTGTGGCTTCTCTGCTGAAAGAGGGCAGTGCTGGTGTACGCTCAGGTGTTTCGGAGCACACAGCTCATCGCACGTTGTTGAACATGGAGCTCAGCTGCAGATGACCCCTACGTGTTCATTGCTGAGCCAGCGACATCGTACAACTGCAGTTGGCTCGGAACCATCGGGATTCGACCATCGATCAATAGAAACGGGTCGGCTCCTCTGGTGAACCACATTTTTGCTACACTAGGTCGATGGTCATCTCCACGAATTCCGTCATTGAGGCGATCGGCGGCTCGAAACGTGCAGCGCGGCACGAACGCCGGCTGGTGGGAGTAGTATTATGCTACAGGAGACTTTCTCCTGTAGTTGCATATGGCCTGTGGTAGTAATCGAAGACACGCTGACCTGCATCCCTTCATACCCCGACGGCGATGTCATCTTTCAGCATTATTATTGTACCTGCCTCAGAGCCAGAACCGTGCTATAGTGGTTTGAGGAGCATTCTAGTGCACTCACGTTGATATCTCAGAGCCAAAACTCAGATGATGTAATTCCTATGGAACCCTTCTGGGCCACTATCGGGGACCATTGCCTCGTACGCATATCAGCGGCCCGGACCGTTATTACGCGAATTACATGATCTGAGCATAGAAATGTAATGCCACACCAACAAACTGTCGGATCCCTGACAAGCTTCAGTCCGGAACCGCGCGACTGCTACGGTCGCAGGTTCTAATCCTGCCTCGGGCTTGGATGTGTGTGATGTCCTTAGGTTAGTTACATTTTAAGTAGTTCTAAGTTCTAGGGGACTGATGACCTCAGATGTTAAGTCCCGTAGTGCTCAGAGCCATTTGAACCTGACAAGCAGAATCAGTGGTGTATTTTGCTCTAGAAACGGACAAACAAGCAATTAACCAGGTGGTCATAATGTTTTGGCTCATCAGTGTATATCCTGCTAAGCCTGCTAACAACACTGACGCACTCTGGTGGCTGTTTTTTCACAGAGAACTAGACATGTACCTACTAATTGTTCATGCATGTGGTGTCATTGTAAGACACCACTCGTTCTTTGGTCGTCAAAAGCCCACCAGCCCGAACATCGTTATTGACCCCGAGGGTCAAAGCGCAAGTATACGCAATTCAGGCGCCACGGCTCCCCTCTCCGGTAAGGCAACACGACACCAGCGTCCGCTCTGGGACTGGCATAATGGACGCTCGGGGGCCAGGTCGTCTCCTCAGTCCAACAGCTCAGCTCCAAAGGATAGCGGCTGCCGACGTCAAAGTTATTTAGGTCTGTGAGAACCAGCACAGATAGTACACTGTTGAATTGAGAAAAGACTTAATTAGGAGACTGGAAATGCTTTTTATGTTCTATATGATCGCTTCTCAAAAGAGAATTAAATGTGTTTGTTCAGTCCTAGCACTGTCTACTGATCTTTCGTAGGATGACCAGCTACTCTGCTCTGCCTCCCGCTTCCTAGTCTACGAATTACTGTTCTGACCACCCGAGATGGAACACTGTATATGTGTACGAAGTTACACTCATAGCTGATCATGTATTCTGTGTGCTTCATATTTTTTCTTGTCAGGCAATGTATGCTCTACATGTTATGTGTCAAGAAGTAATTCCCGACCATCTCAAGAGGAAAACAGTGAGCTGGGACTGAGGATACATATAGTGCAATTTCGTCTTCATTTCAATGACTTATTCAACCCTAGCTGTTTACACTGTAAATCGGAGCCTTTCGCCGTTATTCCACCTTAAGTACAACTGCAGCACCAACTCGCTTTGGTATTCATTCTCCGCTACACTCGAAAGGACCGGTTAGAGAGTCAGAGCGTGTCGCCGCAAGTTATAATGACGAACGCCGTAGTTGTAGCGGAATCCGCTAACGAGCTGATCTCATTGTCGCACCCACGCATTGTATTCGCGTGTGGCGGAGCCCGCTATGGAGGTGCGCCGTTGTCTGGGGCTCGGTCGCGGCGGCTCAGCATTTGGGTCACGTCCAGGTGTTTGCGGGCCGAGTTAGCGCTGGCAGGAGCCTTGTCCGGTCCCGAGAAGACGGAGCCGCTGGGACCTGCTGTTTTTCTCATCACCGACCAACGACGTAAAACGATTTCAGAGTCGTCTTGCTAGAATTATCCTTGTCACACTCCACCTTCATTCCGAATGAGGGTGCTGAGTAAAAACAAATGAAGAAAGAAGATGTAGATGTTCTAACAACCCTAGCACAACAAAGGTCAAAATTTAACAATGATTGTGGTGTTGCTCACGCTGCTAAATACTGCATTTTCGGGCAACAACAAAGTTATTATGTGGCAGGTGTCATTAAAGCACAGTTAATAAAGTCATTTCATATAATAATGAATAAATTAGGCACTCATCTTTCCGCGTTTTCCACGCTGGTCTCGTTGTAAAATCATGGCTCAATGGTCGAAAATCTAGGTGGTGATGATTCCAAGCTCCGATGTAAAGAGGCCAAGGTTTTATTCTGCTATATTCAAAAGTTTTATAGATGTGTTTCACAAACCATTCTGTAAGATTAAACCTTTGAAAGTTAGCACAATGGTGATGCAAAACATAAACAGCACTCCGAATTTAAGTTACACTTCCTTTTAATTGCTTTTATTGCAATATCACGTAACACACAAAACATCACTTCACAATACAAAACATACTTGAAAACATCTTCCTCACTGTTAAAGTTCACATTTTATAAGCTGACGACAATATGCGTCTTTCAAACATAACGTCCAAGACTTGACTTTTTCAAGGTCCGACACTCTAACAAATAGCCGCTTACGCGCCCAAAAATCAAGTGTTACAAGTACGTGAAAGATCATAGTGACAAAAGAAAGAATACACACATGAGAATAATATCACTGCAACATAAACATATCGATGTATCAAAGTATCTCTACATTAATGAAATCAAATCTGAATGTTGTCTCAGAAATATGTTAACTACGTTACAGAAACACAGTAGAATATTGCTGGTATCGAGAGGTTCAGGTGAGGTGCCGTAATGGTTGCGTAATTCAAGTACCATTACAATGTAGAGATTTCAAAATTTGTACAGCTGCCTTCTAGATGAATTTTCAAATTTAACTATCTTAAATCTTTCTTCCGTTCCATTTGTGCCTAAAGAGCAGGAAAAATTATTGTTAATATACTTCTTTGTGAATTGTTATGTCTTTCCGGAATGAATTTTCACTACGCGGAGGTGTGCACCGGTTTTAAAACATATTAGCAGATTGAAATTATCCAACAGCCCGGGACTCGAACGCAGAACCTTTACCGTTTTCGAGAAATTCCTCTGCCGACTGAACTATCCAGATACGACTCACGACCCTCTCTCTAAGCTTACCTCCAGACTTCACAGGAGTTCTCCTACATAGCTTGCCGAGTTAGCACACCTGGAAGAAAGAGAATGGATGGGAAATATCTTACTTAGCCATATTCCACGTGAGTCTTTCTAGAGTGAATATTCACTCTGTAGTGGGGTTCTTATTTTAACAATCCATACGGGCTCAATACTTGGTGAAACGCCTGGTTGTATCCGCAGGACAGAACAGGTAGTTGGAGTTGTGGAAAGGGGCCAAAAATGAGCCGCTGTCAGTTACCCTCAAACACATACAACTTTATTTAGTTGCATAAACATTACATCGCAAATTTCCGAGCTTAACTATCGACTGAATATTTCACACAATCTTATAGCGGAAGGGCACAACCTATTTAAATTTTAAAACGGCTGAAGGCCCATGATTTAAAACACAACTACAATAAATTTTCAAAAGGCAGAAGGAGCAAGGTTTTATCCTTAAATAATATTTCAATGAGGCTGAAGACCCAAACAACTTTAGGCTTAACAATAAGGAATTTTACTTTTAAAACGGCTGAAGGCCCATGATTCAAAACAAAATTACAATAAAATTTTACAAAGCAGAAAGCCCGAGGCTTTATACTTAAATTTTTTTGTAGGTTGAAGTCCCAAACAGTCTAAGATTTAACAAGTAAGGAATTTAAATTTTAACACTTCTGAAAGCCCATGATTGAAAAACACAACTACAATAAATTTTCAAAAGGCAGAAAGCCCAAAGCTTCATCCAGGAAAAATATTTTAAATGAGGCTGAAGGTCCAAACAATGCAAGACTTGACAAGCAAGGAAAAGGAACTTTCAATTTTAAAACGGCTGAAGGCTCATTATTTAAAACCTAACTAAAAGCATACAAATTCAAACCATCGGCTATGACCCAATCAAACACCAATAAGCAAAGGCAGTACAGCCAGCGGCTCTCAGAAGTTTCCGGGGGTCGATCTGCACTTGAAATATTAATGTTCGCTTAAGGGAAACAGGTAGTCGGCCCAGCTATATACCATCCGGCGGCAACTCAATCAAGATACAGTCAGCGGACCCACCGACAAGACGACTTGCTTTCCACTCGACCAGTACACGAGGAACTCCTAAGCCAAAACGTAAAAGGCGTAGCCGCCTACAACCAAGTATGCATAAGCTGTCCAAACTACACACACGTGTTGGACAGCGACAACACGAAGAGGAAAGGACACTGCCTGAATTATATGTCAGCGGCCAGGGCAGGCAACAGGAACGCTAACGGACACAAGGCAGAAAATTCCGCTGGTGCACTTGGACTTCAAATGACCAAAACACAAATAAACTCCACTGGATGGTGGCCAAACTATCGCCAAGTCGAACACTCGCTGTTGCTCACCGGAATACCCCCAACAGCCAACCATGAAAACCAACGGCACAATTTGAACAGTCTGGCTTCGGTAATTAAATCACCACTCAACTTCGATGTACTGGGTCGGTGAGGCACGAACCTCGTAGCAATCCGAACAGCTCCCACTCACTTCGACATTGCGTAGAGACCGCCAGCGGGCCCGGCCCACTGCTCTGCGCGGAAGTTTTCCTGGCTGGTCTACGCCATTCGGCCAACTGCCACACATCAGCACAGAGACAGCACTAAAATAACTGAGCAGTCGACATCAGAAGCTACACATAGTTTCACGAGCACTTGCACGAAGGACTAAACAATGCCAACGCCAGCGACTGTGCAATAACAAGGACGAATCACCAGTCGGCACACGCAGGCAACCCATAAGCGATCGCCAGCCAACATACACGTCGTCCGACAAGACGACCGACCGACGACCAACCGAGGTGGTCCGCACTCAATTGATATGTATCGGCAACCGTCGGGCGAGTCATGGCTGTCCGGAAATCACTTTAGCCGCGCCCCGACTGAACTTCTGCCATGTCTTAAGTCAAACACTGCCAGGTCCGAACTGCGCTGCTAGCGCCTCCAAACTGACTGGCAGATCCGAAATAACCGTTGATACGTTCCAACTGACTGGTCGCCACATGAAGACCGGGAAGTAATAGCTATCCGGCAGGGCTTATATTGATAAGCGCTGCTGCTGCCGCACACTGGCATGCAAGGCAGCAGCTCAATTGAACCGTAGCTTTACTTTCAAAATCTTTCCTAAAGGAATTTATTTACTAGAGATTCATCAAGAACAATAACACATATAATCACATTATGGGAACGTGGAAGTAGTTGTCAGTGGGTAACTGATGAAAACAAATTTCTTTCAACAAATGGAAATTTTATTCCTAAAAACCCTTTCTATCTTTATAAAGGAAAAAAGTTTAAAAATTATGATCAGAAAGCACCCTTTAAATATCAAGTTACAATTTATGCAGAGGCAGAAAGAACAATTTTTTTTTATTTGATAGTATGAGCTTTCGGGCTGAGAAGCTTGCCGCTCCCTTTTAACACGGCCGTAGTCACGGCTGCTCACAACAACCTCTGAAAGACTACACTGGTGGAAATCTGCAACACACCAGATTACTTTAAACTAAAAATTTTAACAACTCACACAAACACATAAACTAAGCACCCCATAGGAGGGATGAAAATGGTACAAAACACCCACATTAAAAAAATTACTTGCCACCGAAGGTGTAACTTGTTTTTAAAAGAAAACTCTTATGGTGGAAGGGTGGCAACTATATATACTAAAATGACCATTTAAATAAAAACCCATGAAATGCAGTCTTACATAAAATATACAAACATGCTCTACATTACACATATACCGCCTCTCAAGATGATAGGCAAGATAAAAACATATTTCAGGAATTCGGCCTTTACACCTTAAACAATAAATTCGTTAACACCGAATCCGACAAACATGACAGAGGCAGCTATTAACGTATGGCAGATTGACAGGGGGATTACTAACAATCCAAACCGCAGATTTCTCTAACCCGCCTCTACTCCACAAGGGAAAAACGGACCACCCAATTCATTAATAACCACCTTCCCGCGGGTGGGCAAACGGAGAATAATGGTGGACGACCCAAAAACAAAGCGGCTGGTGAGCTCACCAATAAAACAAGTAGAATTTAGCAAGTAAATGAAACAACGTATCTCCAGTCACTTAACTTCTAATAAACTGCGATTTCTCGAGAAGACCTGGCGCAGCAACCCCAACGCTCTCCCGAACCGTCCACTGCCAGCCGCTTCAACGGACGCAGGAAGGCGCGCCGATCTCCCGTCTCACGGCGTCGCAGCTCGCACCGGCCAGACGGCTGTCGTGGGTTGGCTCCTGTTGCTCTCGTGTCGGCCGCGAAGCCACTACCCCTCGCTACACAGCGCGGCCCACTGGACTGACTTGGCGACCTCGCATGCGCCGACGCTCAAGACGGATAAGTCATCTTGTGTCCCAGTACGCGACCGACCAACCGATCGATCCAACCGCCATTGATCATTGCCTGAACAAACTCGAGCAGGCTGGCGGCCTAACGCATACTAGCACTCCGGACAACCGACAGACACTAACTGCCCCACACTGACCCGCCTGACCGACTGACCAGACTCGCCGCCTAGCGAGCTAATAGCGCCCCCTTAAATGCACGTGAACAGGCTACCTTTCCCATTTCCCACCAGAGGGAGACACCAAAGCTGCGATTGCCACAGCGGCGCCACCGCCAGAAACGGAAGGCGACTGCTTCACACTACGCGCTGCGGGGCGCTCTTCAAAACAGCAATTTTTACCACGGCTCATTAATGAGACCAGTAATTGAAAACTAACATAACGAGGTGATAGTACAGTAAAAACAAGATGTCAAATGAGATACGGCACGAACACGAGCCACGCACGGCTCACTTAGCGCTGGGATTTGTGGTTGAGAGAAGGGAAATCGTAAATTATGAGTTGAAAAGTGGCGTTCTAAGAAAATAAATTTATAAAGGTGTATTTTTCAGGATGAAATTTGTGCTCTGCAGCTGAGTGTGTGCTGATATGAAGGTTCCTGATAGGTTCTATGCGCCTGGGGGAGACGCGGGCTCTGGACCTTTGAATGTGAAAGGTAAAGGTCCGGAATTAAAGTCTGGGTTCAGCACACATTCTTAATCTCCCTGGAAGTTTTAAAGTTTATATTGTCATAATACCTAAATAACACCTTTTTATTCATCTATGTTAGTACAATTACGTGGAGTGAATATAGGTAAAAGAAGTGGCTAGCAGATGGTCGGTATATGGGAATGTGCAGAGTACATAGGAAAGATATTCTGTGTTAAACACTTTTACTGCTTATATCAGAACACCGCTGAAATCTCAGTGAACAATATCTAGTTGAATAGTTAGCACGGAGCTACTCGGCAAGAACAATATACGCTTGGGTGTCTATTGGAGTGTTTCCATCACTAGGAGAGGAGTACTGTGATGTAGGTATCCGCTCCTAACCGTGCTGGAAGACTACTGAAATTTGTATGGACCATATGTGGTTGAACTCTCAGGTTGCAGTGTCTGGGCAAGAATTATTCATAGTTCTATTAGCTTTACCCTCACGACCCGGGTTCCCGGGTTCGATTCCCGGCGGGGCCAGGGATTTTCTCTGCCTCGTGATGGCTGGGTGTTGTGTGATGTCCTTAGGTTAGTTAGGTTTAAGTGGTTCTATGTTCTAGGGGACTGATGACCATAGATGTTAAGTCCCATAGTGCTCAGAGCTATTTGAACCATTTTACCCTCACGAGCAGATGAACGAAGTACTTAGATAAAGAAGTTTCTTGTGTGTACCGTGGCTTGAGGAAGTATTAGTCTAGCGTTGAAAACCTGGCGCAGCTGGAGGCTTCAAACCTGAAATGGCCTAGTACACTACTTGAAAACAGCTACATCAATTCCCGGAGGTGCTTTAAAAAACGACTACCTGAAATGGCCCAGTGCACTACTCGAAGACAGCTACATCAGTTTCCCGCATGGGGCTTTCAAAAACGTCTATATTCTCATTATTGTTCTTCTGCAATTCCCATGCTAGTAAAGACGGCGACTTGATGATTATCGTCTCGCTTGATAATGATGTTGTCAGTGTTCTATCCGTGGTAACAGGGCCTCGTTCAGTGCTGTTTAATCATGGTACGTGTGGTGTCACCGCCAGACACCACACTTGCTAGGTGGTAGCCTTTAAATCGGCCGCGGTCCATTAGCATACGTCGGACCCGCGTGTCGCCACTGTCAGTGATTGCAGACCGAGCGCCGCCACACGGCAGGTCTAAAGAGACTTCCTAGCACTCGCCACAGTTGTACAGCCGACTTTGCTAGGAAAGGTTCACTGACAAATTACGCTCTCATTTGCCGAGACGATAGTTAGCATAGCCTTCAGCTACGTCATTTGCTACGACCTAGCAAGGCACCATAGCATTTGACATTTATCTTGTGAAGCATGTACAGTCAAGAGCGATGTACACCAATTATGGATTAAAGTTAAGTATTCTACCAGTTATCTCCTGTTTTGCTAGCCTTATTTCTCTGACCTGTTCCAGACCTCACGCCAGCCTGCGTGAGCTTAAACGCGGGCCTTTCGGCTACCGGTCATAGTGGATTGGCTGTCTGGCCAGTCCACTACAGAACGACTTTGGCTCCTCTCTCAGCTTTGTAATAGCTGACACACGTCAGCTGGAGACAGATCGAGAGTTGAGTACAAAACAGGAGTAGCGAACATAGAAAAGAGTTTGTCATGTACCTGCACAAGAGGATCACATCCGCTAGGCGACAACGGTAGAGAGAGAGAATCGATGGATAATAATGCGACAGGCAAGCCTCCACATAGCCACTGTATGTGCAGAATTGGCCTTCAATGTTTTCTACTGTAGCTCGTAATGAAATTGTACAGTCAAAGCACGCGAGGACAAGCAGTTTTGTGATCCGAAAGGTCATGGATGTTGCACACTTCAGTATACTGCTTAATGCTTGGGAAGAAGGTGTAATTTCCATTGCTGAGTAGTGAAATGGGTGCTTTAAAATAACAATTGTTTGTTACAGGAACTAAACAAAGTACACATCTTCACCACACGATAACACAAAATTGTCCAGCCTGGATAATGCCTCTGCAATGCATGAAGTGTTGAGTGCTATTGACAAGGGATTTCTGATGGATTCCATATATCTGGATTTCCGGAAGGCTTTTGACACTGCACCACACAAGCGGCTTGTAATGAAATTTGGTACTTATAGAATATCGTCTCAGTTATGTGACTGGATTCGTGATTTCCTGTCAGAGAGGTCAAAGTTCGTAGTAACTGACGGGAAGTCGTGTTATAGGCCCTTTGCTGTTCTTTAACTATATAAACGATGTGGGAGACAATCTTAGCAGCCGTCTTACGTTGTTTGTAGATGACGCTGTCGTTTATTGACTAGTAAAGTCATCAGAAGTTCAAAATAAATTGCAAAACGGTTCAGAAAAGGTATCTGTATGGTGTGAAAATTGGCAATTGTGAAATCATGCACATGAATGCTAAACGAATCTGTGAAACTTCGGTTACACGATAAACCAGTGAAATCTAAAGGCCGCAAATTCAGCTAAATACGTAGGAACTATAATTGCAAACAACTTAAATTGAAAGGAACACATAGAAAAGGTTGTGGGTGAAGACTAACCAAAGACTGCGTTTTATTGGCAGGATACTCAAAAAATGTAAGAGATCGACTAAAAAGACAGTTTACACTATGCTTGTCCGTCCTCCTTTAGAATACTGCTGCGTGATGTGGGATGCTTACCAGATTGGATTGATGGATTACATCGAAAAAGTTCAAAGAAGGGACAGCACGTTTTGTATTATCGTGAAATAGGGGAGAGAGTGTCACATAAATGACACAGGATTTGGGGCGGACATCATTAAAAGAAAGGCGTTTTTCGTTGAGACGGAATCTTCTCATGAAATTCCAATCACCAACATTCTCCTCCGAATGCGAAAATATTTTGTTGACGGCGACTTACATAGGGAGAAACGATCATAATGATAAAATAAGGAAAATCAGAGCTCGTACGGGAAGATATAGGCGTTCGTTGTTTCCGTGCGCTATACGAGATTGGAATAATAGAGAATTGTGAAGGTGGTTCGATGAATGCCTTGCCAGGAACTTAAATGTGATTTGCAAAGTATCCATGTAAATGTAGAAGGTGCAGGAAACAGAGTACTGTACGAACTCACAGGCAGCCACTGGTGACCGTGGCGGCGCCTTCGGGAGGAGCTGCTGGAAGCCCAGCGGCGGATGTGGCACATGGCGAAGACTGCACGACAAATTGCAGGGCAGCGGAAGCGGCAGTGAGCGCGGCAGTCAGGGTCCGAACGTGGCTGCCTCTAGAGGTGGAGTGCTGACGTAAGCAAAGTCCATGGAAGGATATATCCGCGATGTCACGAGGATACGTGACCGCCGGGACGTAAGCAGGCTGCCAAGACCGCAGCGCCTCTCAAAGCGACTTGCACGCTATCTGGGATTGCGGTCTGTGCAACGGACGCTGTGGTGACTCCAGGAGGCTTGACTGTACGCAGTACCTCGATTTCTACCTACAAACAACCCCTTAAGTAAGATAGGGGGTGTACCTGGTCCACGAAACCTACACGTAAGTGTGGTGGCCGAAATATGAAGGGGGTGTCGTGCATACACCATAAGAGGTATGAAGCGGACTTGTGGTGAAGGCTACTTCTGTGTGAGGCTGGGTCGTCACGATGGCCTTGGCATCTTATATAAACAACATCAAAAATGCATTTTATTAACACTCACGTGACTACACCCTTAGCGTCCCAGCGGAGGCGGCAGGGCGGTCATGTCCGCCTCAAAGCACGTGGCAGGGAGCTGACCGCCTTCCGACATGAAGTTGGTGCCCAGGAATGCTGACTACTGGAGATTACAGACTGGCACGCGACCCATTTAACGTGACACGGTCGCTCATGGACAGAGGAAATGGCGATGAAGTCTGCTGCGTGGCTTGCGGGTGATCTCACGGTCCTGTGGTAGATACCGCCTGTACTAATTGTGATATGGGGAGCCTAGCCACCCTCAACAGCGGTGAAGAATGGGAGGCTGCAGCGCCCGCTTCCATGTCGCTGCCCTCCGAGGCAGAAGTCTTACCGCTGCGGAAGTGGGAAATCTGTCGGTGGAATAGCATTAAGTGCAAAATGGAGGGCTTGGTATAAGCAGATGGTGCGGTGATGGAAGCCCGAGCTCGTGGTGGATGCGTACTGTCCCACGTTGCTCGTCACCTTCGCAGCGCTCTCGTCCCTACAGGTGCTGCCGGACTGCTGATCCCTCTGATAAAATTCATCGTTATTTATCCTGGCTCATGGCCCGCTTTGTGCGCCGAAGCGATGATCCTGTCACTTTCAGGACAACAAACCAGTGGCCCGGCAGTGTGGAAATGGCTTGGCTAGTCCTACAAGAGGACTGTACGCCGGTACGTCGCAGTACTGCAGTGCTTGGCTTAGTCAGTCTGGAGATGAGATAAGCAGACCCGTTGCTGCAACTGGCATGCCAACACATCGGAGCTCGCCGACTACCTTCATCTACTCGGCTTAACTGCTAGTTTCTTCAGTAAAACCCCAAAATAGCGGCGGCGCTACGTGACTTCACTCTTCCTGAATACCCGACCTCTGGATCTCTAACCTAGACTGTTTGGTAACAAAATTTAGCCTAGATACACAACAATGTACAATATTTTCCTCCTGCATTACTAAGCAGCTTGAACCAGAATGTTCAGAGGCTGTGAATTTATGTTACAGGCTTAGCCCTTTGCAGTCCACTTTTATATATACTCCATAATTACCAAGTCTTCTTTTACAACTACTGTGTTACATCATCCACTGTCACTTCTAACAGTCAAAGAGTCCCCATAAAATCTTACAACACAAGGTACAACTGCTGTCGCCGCTTTCGCTAAACATGTGTCGCTTAACCACAACTGCTGGCTCCATGCCGTGCTTAGTAGTGTTCTACAATACCTTAGATACTAGGAAACAAATTTATGAACACTGTTGGCATGGTAATGTTCATACACACAACAATTATCCCTTACTTTTCACTTCAAACTAAGTATAATGCTGAAAAGCTCTTCCTCTCTTCATGAATTGTCGTTAATAAAGCTCCTTTAAGATTATCTGGTCTGACTCCATTAAATTCTTACGCTCGGCATCCATTTTACCTACCCAGTGATTTTATAAGCCTTTGTTTTGAAATACAATTCGGAAACACTATCCATGCGACAGCAGTTCTCCAAAAGCTTTCCTAAAAGCCTATTAACAAACCTGAACATATTAACGAACATCAACCACATACGGTACTGCCGCTCCCAGATAGCCCCACCTATCTGTCTCACTTAGTGCCAATCACAGACTGAATGGTGCTCGAAATTCTCGGCTTTCTGGTATCCCCGCTCCACTGAAGCTAAACTGCTGGCCATTAAAATTGCTACACCAAGAAGAAATGCAGATGATAAACGGGTATTCATTAGACAGATATATTATACTAGAACTGACATGTGATTACATTTTCACGCAATTTGGATACATAGATCCGGAGAAATCAGTACCCTGAACAACCACCTCTGGCCGTAATAACGGCCTTGCTACGCCTGGGCACTGAGTCAAACACAGCTTGGATGGTGTGTACAGGTACAGCTGCCCATGCAGCTTCAACACGATACCACAGCTCATCAAGAGTAGTGACTGGCGTATTGCGACGAGCCAGTTGCTCGGCCACCATTGACCAGACGTTTTCAGTTGGTGAGAGATCCGGAGAATGTGCTGGCCAGGGCAGCAGTCGAATATTTCCTGTATCCAGAAAGGCCCGTACAGGACCTGCAACATGCGGTCGTGCATTATACTGCTGAAATATAGAGTTTCGCAGGGATCGAATGAAGGCTAGAGTCACGGGCCGTAACACACTGAAACGTAACGTCCACTTGTCAAAGTGCCGTCAATGCGAACAAGAGGCGACCGAGACGTGTAACCAATGGCATCCCATACCATCTCCCTGGGTGATACGCCAGTATGGCGATGACGAATACACGCTTCCAATGTGCGGATGCGATCATCATGATCCTGTGAACAGAACCTGGATTCATCCGAAAAAATGACGTTTTGTCATTCGTGCACCCAGGTTCGTCGTTGAGTACACCATCGCAGGCGCTCTTGTCTGTGATGCAGCGTCAAGGGTAACCGCAGACCCAGTCTCTGAGCTGATAGTCCATGCTGTTGCAAACGTTGTCCAACTGTTCGTGCAGATGGTAGTTGTCTTGCACACGTCCCCACCTGTTGACTCAGGGATCGAGACGTGGCTGCACGATCCGTTACAGCCATGCGGATAAGATGCCTGTCATCTCGACTGCTAGTGATGCGAGGCTGTTGGGATCCAGCACGGCGTTCCGTATTACCCTCCTGAACCCACCGATTCCATATTCTGCTGACAGTCATTGGATCTCGACCAACGCGAGCAGCATGTCGCGATACGATAAACCGCAGTCGCAATAGGCTACAATCCGTTCTTTATCAAAGTCGGAAACGTGATGGTACGCATTTATCCTCCTTACACGAGGCATCATAACAACGTTTCACCAGGCAACGCCAGTCAACTGCTGTTCGTGTATGAGAAACTGATTGGAAACTTTCCTCATGTCAGCACGTTGTAGGTGTCGCCACCGGCGCCTACCTTGTGTGAATGCTGTGAAAAATTAATCATTTGTATACCACAGCATCTTCTTCCTGTCGGTTAAGTTTTGCTTCAGTAACACGTCATCTTCGTGGCGTAGCAATTTTAATGGCCAATAGTGTGCTTCCTGGTGCCTTATGGCGTTTCATCCTACAAATTAAGCCTTAGGCCTTGTTCGCAGTTAAGTCGATTTGTCCTTTACGACAGACGGACGTAGCGACAGGACTCCACTTCGCCTAGCTGCAGTTTTGTTCTTTAAGGTTCCACCGTGCATCGCCGAAGTTCAATTTTTACATGATGTTCGGACCGAAAGTTTACTCTCAGGTTTGCCTCGCAACTTCATCTTCATTACGCCTGTTGCGCACGTCACACTGCGATTGTGTTCTAAACGCCTCGCAGCGAGCGCAAGCAGCTCGTTTCTCAAGGTTGTGATCGACAGCTCGTGCTAACCTCAGGCACACACTCCTGAAATGGTTGCGCCCTGTCGACCCGACCAATAACTGTACGATCACGCCCCCTCTTCCTACATTTACCCTGATTCTCAGGAAATACGTCAGTAACGTTTCTTCACAACATACGCAACTCAACTATCAATACAAGTAGCTTCCTACGCATTCCATATGGTACCTACAATAACATCTGCTGCACGATACAAAAATCCGTGATACATGCATTTCTTGTACTTCCCACCTAGGCTCTACGGAGTCAAAACAGCTAGAATTTGCAACCAGTGATGTCGATCTTCAGCATTTGTATCAGTGCATTTTATTAAGACTCATAGGGTCTCGGTGGAGGCGGTGGCCACGGCCCCTAGCAATTTGTGGCGACGACAGCGGGAATTTTTGCGCCAAAGTCAAGTGCAAGAAGCCAGGTCAACTGTTAAACTTTCTGAGATAGATTCGGCCCTTTGGGAGATCTCCTGTTTGGAAAGCATTGTCAGGATTGACCAGGATAGCACTAAGACTGTCTATAAATTTCCTCCACTTAAGGATAAGAAAAGTGTGCCTAGACTCGTAGGTATGGTAATAACTTTTACAAAATTTATTTCCAATTTTATCCAATTGTCCGCTGCATTAAATCAGTTTTGTCGGAAGAGAGATAAATTCCAGTGGACTGACACCCGTCATGCTGCGTTTCATGTCTTGAAAATGACTTTAAATAGTGCTTCTGTTTTGGCTGTCCCTAATTTTGAGCGTGAGTTTCTTCTTTAGACTGACGCATCTACTTCCGGTTTGGCCACGGTGCTACTTGGGGAGTTTAATGGTGAACGGAAATCGGTGGCGTATGCTTCAAGGGCCTTATCATCTGCCGAAACTACTCGGTTTACTAGTTGAAAGCCTTGGCTGTCCTGTTCGCCCTTCAGAAAGTTACGTTGTATCTCGAGCTCGCTCAGTTCGAGCTAGAAACGGATAACCAGGAGTTAGATGGGTATTGGCCAGTCCCCACAAAACGTGTGAGACGTGGAACCCACGCTCTAGGATACTTCAACTCAATAAAGACAAGGCAATAATTACCAATTAAACAAAAATACTGGCATGTAGTTTCCAACAGATTTTATTTAACAGTTGCATGACAACAGCAGACTGTTGTTCACCCAGAATAAGAAACGTAAATTCCCTAGACTGTGAAACATTACTAAACAGACAAATGGCTACTGGATCAAGTCCCCCCTACCAAACGACAAATAATTTTAAAAAATACTTTACATAAATCTTAAGACCCATACAATTAATAAATGGTTAACTGAGAGAACTTCCACAGAAGCAGGACGCCTTTTAAGATATAACAGCGGAGACAACTCACAATTTTTCTTTCTGAAAAAAAATATTAAAAACCCAGTACAATGAAAGGCATCTTCTAGGTATTACAAAATTGCAGTGACAAATAATGGAATATGAGAGCTGCGAGGAAACAGCAATTCAGATGGAATTGGAATGAAAGCTAATAGGAACGGTTAAGAAGGAAAGACGGACGCGTCAGCGTCGCCAGGAAGATATAATCAAAAATTCAAATTCGCCGAAGAACTTGAGTCTACTGATAAACACAGCGACAGTGCTATCGGTTACAGTTCAAACTGGCCGCCGCCAAGGCGTCGTCCCCCAGTTAAACGACCAGCTACAACAGACGACGCGCACCGCTGATTATACCACTGAAACAACAACATAAAACCACGCAGCAACTGGGCAGTATCCAGAGTAACACAATCCTTAAGACATTAGAAAAATTTCAAAACGGAAATACATCCACAAGGGATCGACAAGCCATTCACATTCAGAATGTGATTAATTACGAGTATATTGTATATTCCATAAAGACACACTCAAGGATTACAGTACGACAGGACTCTAGCACACAATAAGCTTTTCATAATTAAGCCCCTGCTTGTTTGTCTCTGAACACACTACCTAAATACCAGCAGACAGCCAGAAAATGGAACCTGTGGATACTTTGGAGCGCGCACACACAAACTGAGATATACACTGCTTGTTCGTATCTCAAGTGCGTCCATAACAAGCAAACCTCATTCAAACAGGTAACCACTGTCCAATCAATTGTGCATCAGTGGTCAATACGAAACAGATAATATGTGTGTCCAAACACGGGGACAGCTGCTAATTGAAAGAAAAAAAAACAGGGTTAAAATGGCTCTGAGCACTATGGGACTTAGCACCTGAGGTCATCAGTCCCCCAGAACGTAGAACTACTTAAACGTAACTAACCTAAGGACATCACACAAATGGCCAAGGCACGATTCGAACCTGCGACCGTATCAGTCGCGTGGTTCCGGATTGAAACGCCTAGAACCGCTCGGCCATCGCTGGAAACAGCACCAAATTTAACATACATGTATATAGCAGGACAAAGACAATCTGAATAATTCCCACAGTTTGATTCTGTAGCGTATCCGGTAGCAGGCTGATAGATTCCAAAGCCACTTTCGCATGTTCACATGGTTTAGCAGCACTGATGAGACCATGGTCCTCACATTAGACGCAGTACACACTCGCCGACAGCACGCACGTCTCTGTCCGCAGCCTCCCTGCCCATGTGACGGAAAGAGGCAGAGCATGCGCAAAGGGCGAACACGGACAGCCAGACTGCACACAGGAGCGCCAACCAACCGACCTAAGACAAGCCCTCTCCCAACAACCCCGTGCGCTTAAAGAGGCGAAAAGCGACCAAAGAGGAAAACCGTGGCTTCGAGACACAGAATGTCCCGTAGGGATCTTAAATGAATACAGAGAAGCGACTGGCGCCAAGGGCGATACTTATCAACGGGTGGGACTCCCCGCTGGGCAGTGCCTAAAACCGAATCGCTGATGCCCTTAGAAGTATGTTTCGGTGTGAAACGGAAATAATCAAACAACTCCACGTTAGTCAACAACCACCACGTTTTTCTGCAGTCCTGAGTGAAATGCCGTCGTTATTTGGTAGGCTGAGGGAAAAACGGTATCGAGATGCTCAGTTCAGTAAAATCGACTACCAGCTAGATGATGGTATACAGATTTCGTGATATTCTATTACAGAAGTGTTTTGTATTACCTTACCCGTTACAATGGTAAATTAAAGATATGTCTTCCAAAGGAACTGATTCCAGCTCTCTGTAAGCGTTTTCACGAAACCTTACGTGGGGGTCGTTGGGTACACACAAAACTATCATGGAAATTAAGGGAATTAAGGGGCATATAACTTGGGAGAGTTTGAACACCACTATATGGAAATTGGTCGGTCAGTGTTACAATTGTGGGAGGTCAAGCTTAATTTCATTACCAGTCGAGGTTTCTCACATTCCACTCGAGTAGAGAGGCTCATAGATAAAATATTCGTCGTTTATCTGCGGTTTGATTCAAAATCCATATTACAGGCTTCTAAGGTATGGAGAGGGGTCTTAACAGATCAAGTTTTGAAGCGTGACTCATGCCCGGAAATGTACCGTTTGGATGTAAAATCAGTTTGAATCTCAGATCACTTTCGAATTTCCTGCTTCGCGGTACGCATACAGCGGCAATTGTGACATATGTGCTGTTGGAACACTTGACATGGGTAATGTTTCGAGTACTTGTACCCGCGTTCTCTCCTACATGATGAAGAATGTCCTCTTCAATGTCGAGACTGCAGTGCATCCGAGGAACACCAGTCAGTCCTCCCATAGTTGCGAATGTACCAATTTATTGCAGCCGTTGCTGTAGTCGGCGAAGGTATTTTGTGATGTCACACCTATAACATGGACTAGCGACGTTGCCCTTTTCTCAGCTTGTGCGCGTAGCGTGCAGTGGGAGATCTGAAAGTGATACGTGGCTGTACAGTCATTATATTCAGCTACCAGGAGCCCTTCTTAGAACAGTTGAGAAGGCAGCGGTGTGGAGATGACGTAATGTGGCGTAAGATACAAGTGACAGATGGTCTATTTGGTATGTGTATCGTGAGCAAGACCGTCTAAATTGTGTTTCTTTTGTGCGATTGGCTGCTGCGGTCGGAAACAGCGCCCCAAAACGAAACTTCTGTTATTCATATCAGAAAGAAGTAACAGTAAATTTACTTGCATTTCATATAAAAATACCTCTCAATCGCATGCTGTCATTCCAATATTTCAAAATTGTTAGTCGCGCCGGGTAGCGACGCGGTCTTTGGAGCCTTGCCACGGTTCGCGCGGCTCCCCCGTTGGAGGTTCGAGTCCTCCGTCGGGCATGGATGTGTTTGTTGTCCTTAGCGTAAGTTAGTTTAAGTTAGATTAAGTAGTTCGTAAGCCTAGAGAGTGATGAGCTCAGCAGTTTGGCCCCATGGAAACTTACAACAAATTTACAGTTTCCAAAAGTGTTAATTACTAGCAGAATAATAATAAATTGATACCAAATGATACCACTGACATTTTTCTCTGCGAAAAGAAGGATCCGTAAATTACAGTGAGGCACACTATACAGAACATGTTAATTTTCTCAGGATGAGGAACGGCAGTTGTATGTGGATTCTCTGTCCCCCATAGGCTTGTCCAGAAAGATGAGCACTGGCTACCTTCACCACTTAAAAATAATTATCGTACGAAGTCGTCGTTTTCAAGATGGTCCTAAATATCTATGCATGACACCAGACGGCGCAGTTTGTCGTCATGACTTATGGTTTTGCGGGAACTGCAATTCCTACAGCTTCACTCTGAATCGTTTTACGAATGATTTTCCACACTGTTGGTTGAGGCATGTTTAGTTTGGCTCTAGCTCGATAGACAGACTTCGTGGGACTTAGCAAAATCATGTTCCTAACTTGCTCCTCTGTTCAAAATTGCTCTGAGCACTATGGGACTAAACAGCTATGGTCATCAGTCCCCTAGAATTTGAACTACTTAAACCTAACTAACCTAAGGACATCACACAACACCCAGTCATCACGAGGCAGAGAAAATCCCTGACCCCGCCGGGAATCGAACCCGGGAACCCGAGCGTGGAAAGCGAGAACGCTACCGCACGACCACGAGCTGCGGACACTTGCTCCTCTGTCTTTTCTAATACGCCCAGTCTGGATGAATGATTTGCATCGGACAAACAAGCGCAGCACGAATAGTCACAGGTTTAATTGACCCGAGGGAGAGTGTCAAAGAGATAATGAAAGATGTGAACTGGCAGATTCTTTAAGACAGACGGAGGTTTTGAGAAAATTTGCTAACAAGATTTGAAGAACCGGTTTTTAATGATGATTCTAGGAATATACTATAACCCCCTACATATCGTTCCCATGGGGATCGTGAGGGCAAGATTGGATTAATTACAGCACCGACAGCCTTTTAAACAATTATTCTTCCTGTGCTCCATACGTGAATAGAACGGAAAAGAGCCATAACAACTGGCACAATGGGGCGTACCCTCTGCGACACACTTCGCAGTGGTTTGCAGGGTATAGATGGGGAGGTAGGAGTTGATTGTCCTCAAATTTGTTGTACTAATTCACTACGCTGTCGTAAATTGGTGTTGTATTGTGAAACGTACCACAGAAAAATGCTTGCACAAAAACTACTGTTTCGAAACCGGCAAATTCTATAGTATAAAATGCCTTCTGTCCTTGTTTTGCTGCCGATGCGCTGCTGTTGTTGGTTTTTCAAAGTAACTTGTCAGCAGCATGAAAAAAAAAAAACTGATTCTTTGGGAGGTTGTCTTTCATACACTGTATCATTATGGTTAGCCATTTATCTGCACCACTTTTTAAAAATATTTCATGGATATTTGTATCATACAGGCTAATGACAGAGTTAATGAAACTTATGCCATGGTTTTCGAAGCATGATTGAGGTTCAAATGGTTAAAATGGCTCTGAGCACTATGGGACTTAACTTATGAGGTCATCAGTACCCTAGAACTTAGAACTACTTAAACCTAACTAACCTAAGGACATCACACACATCCATGTCCGAGGCAGGATTCGAACCTGCGACCGTAGCGGTCTCGCAGTTCTACACTGAAGCGCCTAGAACCTCTCGGCCACTCCGGCCGGCATGATTGAGGTCCTGCCCCGATCATCACGTGGAACCAAAGTTGCAAGCAGTTTCTATTCCTCAACAAAATAGATTAATCTCGAAACAACAGTAATATAATAATAATGTGGTTTTGACATGAGCCTGCCTCGGGCATGGATGTGTGTGATGTCCTTAGGTTAGTTAGGTTTAAGTAGTTCTAAGTTCTAGGGGACTGATGACCACAGAAGTTGAGTCCCATAGTGCTCAGAGCCATTTGAACCATTTTGACATGAGCTAAGTTTCAAATAATGAAGTCTATTTAAAAGTAAAAAATAGAAGCAGTGTATGCATTAACTCCAACAGTAAATTAGGACTGCATTACAAATACACTGCAATAAGTGAATTAGTCTTGGATTCATGTCCTCTTAAAATTTACGATTTCAGTAAGACATAAAACAGGAAATTTTGTACTTGATTTTGTATGAAACATAACATTGGAAATCTAATAATGATAAAATTATCTAATGCATAACCTACAGGTCATGAACTGCTTTCAATAGAATGTGGAATAATAAACTTCAAGACGGCCGGCCGGTGTGGCCGAGCGGTTCTAGACGCTTCAGTCTGGAAACACGCGACCGCTACGGTCGCAGGTTCGAATCCTGCCTCGGGCATGGATGTGTGTGATGTCCTTAGGTTCGTTAGGTTTAAGTAGTTATAAGTTCTAGGGGACTGATGACCTCATATGTTAAGTCCCATAGTGCTTAGAGCCGTTTCAGCTAAACTTCATGACGTTTTAGTAGCGATGCAACATTTCTCCCCCAATCCAGGTCTCAGTGTTCTAGGGCTAAGGTACACACCATCCCACATGCACTGCCACGTGAACCAGAGCAATGTTTCACTTGGGGACGGGACACAGTACAAGGAATAAGCTATGCCTGTGCTCTCCAACAAGACTCTGCTGGCACCAGCAACCAAACCGCCGGAATTCTCCGGCCGGTTACCGGTTTTTTAGAGCCAGCGCCGCTATACTTGTGTTGAGAGTTCGCGCTTGGACGGCCACAGCACTGCCCCGTTGCTCGCTCGTCCCACCACTAAGCCGCCAAGCCCATTACTCTCGCCGCTGCCCACGTGGACCGCCTGATCCGCTGTTTGCTTCGAGGCTCTCGCACGGTCGCTACGGTCACTCTTCCGTGGTTACATGCGGTGCAAGCTGCGACCTCCTTTGATGATCCCAGGGAGAGAACTACTTGCAGTCTTGGTGCCACGTGCTGACCAAGTCGAGACCTCAGCTATGGCACGCAAATCAGAGAACAGTGTAGAGACCGAATTTAATTGGTAAGGAGAAAATATAAAAATTTAGCATACAAGTAGGCGATGGTGAACACGGGCATCCAAAATAAGAGTGACAAGAAATGCAAAAGGGCTAATCTGGTATGGCCAGATGGCAAATGCAAGCTGCATTAGCACGCATGATTAGCGGAATACCGAGAGATAAGGTAGCAAACTCCTTATTCTGCAAACAAGAGAAAACTAAAATGCGAAATGAAAGTATAGAGGAGACAATGTCATAGATAGATAGAGGAAGTAAATGAAGATGAGATGGGAGATATACTACTGTGAGAAAAATTTTACCTAAATGAGAACATGGCCCCTGGAGTAGACAAGTTTACTTCAGACCTACTGATGTCCTTGATAAAGTTAGCCATGACAAAACTATTCCACCTGGTGTGCAAGGTACATGATACAGGCGGAACAACATCAACTTCAAGCAGAATGTAGTAAACCAAATTCTAAACGAGGCTGGTGCTGAGAGGCGTGAATATTATCGAACTACCAGTTTAATAAGTCATGGTTGCAAACTATTGACTCCAATACTTAAAAGAAGATCCGAAAAAACCGTCAGAATGTGAACTCATGGGAAAGAAATGTGGGAAGACATGAGGCAATACCGACCTTACGCCTTATCTTAGAAGCTTGCAACCTACGTCCTGAATTATCTGCTGGATGTCTTCCAGTCTCTGTCTTTTTCTACAGTTTTTGCCATCTGTAGCTTCCTGTAGTACCATGGAAATCATTCCCTGATGTCTTAACACATATCCTATCATCCTATCCCTTTCCGTTGTCAGAGTTTTTCACATATTCCTTTCCGCTCCGTTTCTGCGCTGAACTTTCTCATTCCTTACCTTATCAGTCCACCAAATTTTCAGCATTCGTCTGCATCACCACATCTCAAAAGGTTCGATTCTCTTCTGTTCCGGTTTTCTCGCAGACTATGTTTCACTACCATACAAGGCTGTACTCGAGACGTACATCCTCATAAATTACTTCCTCAAATTAAGACCTATGTTTGATACTAGTAGACGTCTCTTGGCCAGGAATGTCCTTTCTGCCAGTGCAGGTCTACTTTTTATGTCCTCCTTGCTCCGTCCGTCATTGGTTATATTGCTTCCTCGGTATCAGAATTCCTTAAATTCATCTACTACGTGACCATCAGTCCTGACGTTAAGTTTCTCGATGCTCTCATTTCTTCTGTTTCTCATTACTCAAGTCTCTCTTCGATTTACTCTCAGTCCATATTCTGCACTCAGTAGATTGCTCATTCCATTCAGTAGCTCATGTAATCCTTCTTCACTTTCACTGAGGATAACAACGTCATCAGCGAATCATATTACTGATATTCTTGCACCCTGAATTTTAATTGCCGGTCGCGGTGGTCGTGCGGTTCTAGCGCTGCAGTCCGGAACCGCGGGACTGCTACGGTCGCAGGTTCGAATCCTGCCTCGGGCATGGATGTGTGTGATGTCCTTAGGTTAGTTAGGTTTAAGTAGTTCTAAATTCTAGGGGACTGATGACCTAAGATGTTAAGTCCCATAGTGCTCAGAGCCATTTGAACCATTCTTGAATTTTAATTCAGTACCTGAACCTTTCTTTTATTTCCATCATCGTTTCTTCGAGATTGAACAATAGGGGCGAAAGACTACATCCCTGTCTCACACCTTTTCTAATCTGAGCATTTCGTTCTTGATCATTCTTATTATTCCTTCTTGGTTCTTGTACATATTGTATATTACCCGTCACTCCCTGTAGCTTGTCCCTATTTTTCTCAGAATTTCGATCATGAACGCTTTTTCTGGATCTACAAATTCTATGAGCGTGTCTTTATTTTTCTTTAGTCTTGCTTTCATTATCAACCACAATGTCAGAATTGCCTCTCTGGTGCCTTTACCTTTCCTAAAGCCAATCACATCTATATTTTCTTCTCCATTCTTCTGTATATTATTCTTGTCAGTAACTTGGATGCAAGAGCTGTTAAGCTGATCGTGCTGTAATTCGCGCACTTGTCAGCTCTTGCAATCTTCGGAATTCCGAAAGTTAGACGCTATCTTGCCAGACTCATAAATTCTACACACCAACGTCGATAGTCGTTTTATTGCCACTTCCCTTACAGATTTTAGAAACTCTGATGCCATGTTATCGATCCCTTCTGCCTTATTTCATCTTAAGTCCTCCAAAGTTCTCTTAAGTTCTGATTCAAATTTTTTTTTTTTTTTTTTTTTTTGTCATCAGTTTACTGACTGGTTTGATGCGGCCCGCCACGAATTCCTTTCCTGTGCTAACCTCTTCATCTCAGAGTAGCACTTGCAACCTACGTCCTCAATTATTTGCTTGGCGTATTCCAATCTCTGTCTTCCTCTACAGTTTTTGCCCTCTACAGCTCCCACTAGTACCATGGAAGTCATTCCCTCATGTCTTAGCAGATGTCCTGTCATCCTGTCCCTTCTCCTTATCAGTGTTTTCCACATATTCCTTTCCTCTCCGATTCTGCGTAGAACCTCCTCATTCCTTACCTTATCAGTCCACCTAATTTTCAACATTCGTCTATAGCACCACATCTCAAATGCTTCGATTCTCTTCTGTTCCGGTTTTCCCACAGTCCATGTTTCACTACCATACAATGCTGTACTCCAGACGTACATCCTCAGAAATTTCTTCCTCAAATTAAGGCCGGTATTTGATATTAGTAGACTTCTCTTGGCCAGAAATGCCTTTCTTGCAATAGCGAGTCTGCTTTTGATGTCTTCCTTGCTCCGTCCGTCATTGGTTATTTTACTGCCTAGGTAGCAAAATTCCTTAACTTCATAGACTTCGTGACCATCAATCCTGATGTTAAGTTTCCCGCTGTTCTCATTTCTACTACTTCTCATTACCTTCGTCTTTCTCCGATTTACTCTCAAACCATACTGTGTCCTCATTGGACTATTCATTCCGTTCAGAAGACCATTTAATTCTTCTTCACTTTCACTCAGGATAGCAATGTCATCAGCGAATCGTATCATTGATATCCTTTCACCTTGTATTTTAATTCTACTCCTGAACCTTTCTTTTATTTCCATCATTGCTTCCTCGATGTACAGATTGAAGAGTAGGGGCGAAAGGCTACAGCCTTGTCTTACACCCTTCTTAATACGAGCACTTCATTCTTGATCGTCCACTCTTATTATTTCCTCTTGGTTGTTGTACATATTGTATATGATCCGTCTCTCGCTATAGCTTACCCCTACTTTTTTCAGAATCTCGAACAGCTTGCACCATTTTATATTGTCGAACGCTTTTTCCAGGTCGACAAATCCTATGAAAGTGTCTTGATTTTTCTTTAGCCTTGCTTCCATTATTAGCCGTAACGTCAGAATTGCCTCTCTCGTCTCTTTACTTTTCCTAAAGCCAAACTGATCGTCACCTAGCGCATTCTCAATTTTCTTTTCCATTCTTCTGTATATTATTCTTGTAAGCAGCTTCGATGCATGAGCTGTTAAGCTGATTGTGCGATAATTCTCGCACTTGTCAGCTCTTGTCGTCTTCGCAATTGTGTGGATGATGCTTTTCCGAAAGTCAGATGGTATGTCGCCAGACTCATATATTCTACACACCAACGTGAATAGTCGTTTTGTTGCCACTTCCCCCAACGATTATAGAAATTCTGATGGAATTTTATCTATCCCTTCTGCCTTATTTGACCGTAAGTCCTCCAAAGCTCATTTAAATTCCGATTCTAATACTGGATCCCCTACCTCTTCTAAATCGACTCCTGTTTCTTCTTCTATCACATCAGACAAATCTTCACCCTCATAGAGGCTTTCAATGTATTCTTTCCACCTATCTGCTCTCTCCTCTGCATTTAACAGTGGAATTCCCCTTGCACTCTTAATGTTACCACCGTTGCTTTTAATGTCACCAAAGGTTGTTTTGACTTTCCTGTATGCTGAGTCTGTCCTTCCGACAACCATAGTTTTTCGAAGTCTTCACATTTTTCCTGCAGCCATTTCGTCTTAGCTTCCCTGCACTTCCTATTTATTTCATTCCTCAGCGACTTGTATTTCTGTATTCCTGATTTTCCCGGAACATGTTTGTACTTCCTCCTTTCACCAATCAACTGAAGTATTTCTTCTGTTACCCATGGTTTCTTCGCAGCTACCTTCTTTTTACCTATGTTTTCCTTCCCAACTTCTGTGATGGCCCTTTTTAGAGATGTCCATTCCTCTTCAACTGTACTGCCTACTGCGCTATTCCTTACTGCTGTATCTATAGCGTTAGAGAACTTCAAACGTATCTCGTCATTCCATAGTACTTCCGTATCCCACTTCTTTGCGTACTGATTCTTCCTGACTAATGTCTTGAATTTCAGCCTACTCTTCATCACTACTATATTGTGATCTGAGTCTATATCTGCTCCTGGGTACGCCTTACAATCCGGTATCTGATTTCGGAATCTCTGTCTGACCATGATGTAATCTAATTGAAATCTTCCCGTATCTCCCGGCCTTTTCCAAGTATACCTCCTCCTCTTGTGATTCTTGAACAGGGTATTCGCTATTACTAGCTGAAACTTGTTACAGAACTCAATTAGTCTTTCTCCTCTTTCATTCCTTGTCCCAAGCCCATATTCTCCTGTAACCTTTTCTCCTACTCCTTCCCCTACAACTGCATTCCAGTCGCCCATGACTATTAGATTTTCGTCCCCCTTTACATACTGCATTACCCTTTCAATATCCTCATACACTTTCTCTATCTGTTCATATTCAGCTTGCGACGTCGGCATGTATACCTGAACTATCGTCGTCGGTGTTGGTCTGCTGTCGATTCTGATTAGAACAACCCGGTCACTGAATTGATCACAGTAACACACCCTCTGCCCTACCTTCCTATTCATAACGAATCCTACACTTGTTATACCATTTTCTGCTGCTGTTGATATTACCCGATACTCATATGACCAGAAATCCTTGTCTTCCTTCCACTTCACTTCACTGACCCCTACTATATCTAGATTGAGCCTTTGCATTTCCCTTTTCAGATTTTCTAGTTGCCCTACCACGTTCAAACTTCTGACATTCCACGCCCCCTTGGCAGTCCCCTCCCGGAGATCCGAATGGGGGACTATTCCGGAATCTTTTGCCAATGGAGAGATCATCATGACACTTCTTCAAATACAGGCCACATGTCCTGTGGATAGACGTTACGTGTCTTTAATGCAGTGGTTTCCATTGCCTTCTGCATCCTCATGTCGTTGATCATTGCTGATTCTTCCGCCTTTAGGGGCAATTTCCCACCCCTATGACAAGAGAGTGCCCTGTACCTCTATCCGCTCCTCCGCCCTCTTTGACAAGGCCGTTGGCAGAATGAGGCTGACTTCTTATGCCGGAAGTCTTCCGCCACCAATGCTGATTATTTATCAAAATTTAGGCAGTGGCAGGGATCGAACCCAGGACCGAAGACGTTTTGATTACGAATCAAAGACGCTACCCCTTTATTTTGTTTAACCACTTTTTTTTTATTTTCCTGGACCTCTTCCACTTCAGGCGTTGGCCCCTATCATCCACATCACCCCCAAAATCGTATCTAACCTAAAATATTAAAAAAAAAAAACAATCTGTCCAATACCCGTGAAACAGAAGTACACGAAATCAATCAAGCACTTCTGATTTGTTTTATGTTACGGCTTCTGGCAAATTAGTTTTCCTGAGGCACTTTCACCTGTTGTACTATAAAAATAAATAAATAAATAAATGCCAACTTAATTATAATGAAGCACAATTAGTATCGACTCGCCGTAGTGTTGTGTACCAACCAAAAAAAAAAAAAAAAAAAAATTACCGCTTCATTATGGCAAAGTGTGAAGTAAGAAATTTTGAAACAAAGCTTTATATTTCAGACTCGTTTTAAGGTTGTGGTGCTCTTCCATTATATACTGTATGTACTCGTCTATACTCGCATGTGTATTCGTAACTGCAAAATATGCAAACTGGCCGATAATCCAAGCATAGGTATTGTGCTTTGTTGCAGGAAAGAAATGCCAGTCTGGTTGAAGCACATCTTTAAGTGTTATAGCAGAGTCTGTGGTTCTAGTCCAGTTCCATATGTGGTATTGGTCGCGGCAGATGAGAATGTGTGCCAAGGTATCTACAGTATGGCAATGATCGCAGTACGGACTCTGCTTCATTTTGATATTGTGCAACTTTTCACCTGTGGGGACCTTCTCGTTCACAATGTCATACCACGTGGACACTACTTTGGAGTGGAGGATGGGATTGTTAATGTTTTTCCAGACGTTACTCCAGTTGACCGCTGGATATTTCGCTTCAATTGGGTTTTGCCTATGGTGTCTCGTGAGGTGGTGATAGGTCCTTCTGGCGTTAAGCAGCTGTGAAGTATCTTGAATATAGCTCATTTCCAGGTAATAAGTCCGGACGTGATCGAGTTGAGCGCTGATGCGACCAACATCGACTGGGGCCTTTTTGCTCGTTGGGGCTAACCTGTTGAATAACGTTTTCGTAATTGTCGGATGGGGTGACTGCAGTATTTTGCGGATTCGGTCCATATATACGGCAGTGCATTGGTTCTTGATGTCTTTGACGCCCAAACCACCAGCGGCGCGGGTTAACACTATGGTTGGCATGGCGACTTTGAAGATGTTTCCGCTCCATATGAAGCAATACGCTGCAGCTAAAAGCTTTTGCGCTGTATCCTTGGGTACTGGTAACACTGCTGCGATGTGATATATTTTGCTTAGCGCATAGCTGTTAATCAATAGAGCTCTCTGTATCCGACTGAGCGTTCTAGTTTTGTGTTCACGGAGAGTAGCCCTGAATATATGTAGTTTATAGTCCCAGTTGGCTACTGTCATCTCTCTTGGGTTGGCCATTAGAATCATATCTAAGTGGTTCGTCTTCTCTGTTCTTTGTAGCCACGTTCTTTGAATGGTCTCCATATGGGGTCCGACAGGTAAAATTTTCGATTTTTGTTCATTGAGTTTGGCTCAAGAAGTGGCGTAAGCGTGGATTATTTGTTGAACGACTTCCATTTCTGAGTGCATGTTAACTACTACGCTGACGTCATCAGCATAAGCGTGACACACGGTTTTTGTACCCAACACCTGTAGACCTTGTAATCTGTGATGCAGGTTTAACAGGGCAGCCTTGTCTCACTGATTGCTTGATCGGGACTGGTGAACTTAGCTGAGCATTAATTTTGATTCGAGAGGAAGTGCCGACTATACATTTACGTATGATCTGAATAAAATGAGCACTGAATCCCATCCGTTGCATTACAGTTAGCAGAAAGTGGTGGCTAATGCGGTCAAAAGCCTTATCGAAGTCTAAAAACATGAGACCAACATTGCATTTGCATAGCCACGACAAATATATCATGTCTCTATATTCACATAATGCATTCGACATTGATCTCCCTGGGACAGCACTCATTTGATAAGGGCCAAGTACTTTCGGCAGTACCGTCTTCAGTCTACAGTTTATGAGTCGGGTGAAGATTTTATAGTCGGAATTGAGGAGTGTTAGTGGTCGAAAATCCTTCAACGTAGCGCTACGTGGTTTTTTGGGGATCAGTACACACTTATTCCTTCGGTAAACTGAGATGGCATCTGCACGTCTCCCAATAATTCATTGCATATTTTGGTGAATTCCGGTCCTATGATGTGCCAAAAACAAGCATAAAATTCTATGGGTAGGCCATCTAAACCAGCAGATTTCCTTGTAGGCGAGTCTTTGATTATGGCACATACTTCTTCCTCAGTTATGTGGGCTACAAGGTAGGCGTTGTCAGTCGGATGGACCGTGGAATGAATGTTGGATAAAAGCAGCTCACTTGCCGTCGCGTCAGTCGCCGATGCGGAGTAAAAATCTGTATAATGTTGCACCACGTAGTTTTTTACTGTGACCTGTTGATCGTATTCGTTCACCTGTTCATCACTGAGAGTGTGGATTAACTTTTGTTTACCTCTCTTGGCTTCCCGTATCACGTGATAGACGGACGTATTTTCCTGCGTCAGTTCAATCGGAGGACGCGATCGAACTTTTTTCCCCTCTAGTGATTGTCGTACCAACGCCGTTATTCTTGCTTTAGTGCGTTTTATTCTAGAGCTGTTTGCTACTAATCCCATGGAGTCATCATATAATTTGCGGAGGCAAAGAAAGTGATACTCCAAAGTGCGTTTTCGCCAGTACGCTTTCATGCGACCATATCGTGCGATGCATTTTTTTATCTGCGGTTTCGCAGACTGTAGCCACCACATGATGCGTGTTGGATATCTGGATTGCATCCGAAGACAACGCTGCCATGTAGCATGGACCTCCTGTTTCAGTGCTGCGTCCTCCAAAAGTGACACGTTTAGCTGCCATACGCCCCTTCCCAGGAATGTTTTTTGTTTAGTATGCTCCGCGGTTATATGAAATGCGCAGTGATCCGAGAAGTTAAGAGGCCAAATTATGGATAAAACCTTTCGTTACATACAGCCTGTCTAGTCTGCTTGCCGAAGTACTGGATACGTACGTGTATCCTCGGGTGTGCGGGCGAAGGTGTCACCAAGCATCTATCATATCTAGCCCGTTAATTAACAGCAACAGCTCCTCACAAAAGTTGAAGTTCGGGATTTGATCTTCCGGACGCAATACGCAGTTAAAATCTCCACCCAAAATTATGTGCAGTCGAGGATCCGTTATTAATGGGACAATTTCGTCCCGGAACAGGTTGCCCCTTGCTCGTTTTCCGCTGGATCCAGAGGGAGCATATATATTAACAAGAAGTAAATCATATATTTGTGCAGTGATGCCTCGTCTAGATTCAGGTATTGCTTTGCTGTACATGGTATGCCGTGTTTGAACAGTATTCCTGTTCCACATTCATTGCCTACGTTTAAGATCGCCTCATATCCGTACACATCCGCTATTTTGGTCGTAACTACCTCTTGTAACATCGCTATGTCAATGTCGGCGGCATATAAGTAGTCCTTCACAGATTGTAACTTTACGTCCGAAACTATTCTGTTTACATTGAGCGTGGCGATTTTATACGCCTGCGTCATTCGGTAGTCCAACAAGCGCATTCAGTGTCGTCAGACCATGCTGTCCCCATATCAGTTCCGCAGCGGTCAACAGTGTCCATTGGTTCTTCAATTGGAGGGGCGAGGTTCATCTGTACGTCCTCATTCGGGTTGGGGATGTCTGGTTTTCCGATGTCTACCACGCCTTGCTTTCCGCTTCGATCTGTTTTAAGAATTTTTTTGGTACGGGAGAGTTTTTTCTCCAGTTCTTGAATCTCTGCAGGGCTCTGTTTTCGTGTTTGCCGTTTAGGTTTCACCGGCTGCTGTCTGATGTTGTCTTCCTCAGCATTCTTCAAATCTTCTAAGCGGGTGGTGTTTCGAGCTAAATTGTCGACCGTGCTCTTGGTGGATGATGGTGTCAATAGAGAAATCGGTTCACTATGAGGTTGCTCATTCCGGGATGGTTTTTGCATGTCATTCTCAACAGCGGAGGAATCGGATAATTTGCTGTGGCTCCCAATATCTTTCGGTGGCTGTTGTGTTGAAACCGTTACAGCTGTCACGATTTCCTTAAGTTCGGGTGGTCTAGCTTCTGTTGTGTCAGTGGTGGCAATCTGGGCTTCTTCTCGGGTTGGATGGTTCTCCGAATTCACATCAGGGCTCGGGGTCAAGACTTGGCCGCGGGCAGCCGTAGCGTAAGTCGCTGGCAGCGCAGTCATAGCAGGCGGTCGCGGCGCCTCGCCAGCCGGCAGCTGCGCCACTCGCCGCTGTAAACACTCCGCGCGGACGTGGCCGGGAGAGTTGCACGCCGCGCACGTCCTCGGCTGGCCGTCGTATATAACGATACCTCGGTATCCACAGACGCTGATGTATGACGGTACATGTTTGTGCAAATCGACCTTTAATTGCCTCACTCCGTTGAGAACTTGGAATTTGCGCGCGTTGGACCACCGTTCGGCAACATTGCTGAGAACTTTACCGTACGGCGCTATCACTGCTTTTATTTGTTCCGCCGGTACTTCGAATGGTAGTTCGAATATCCTGATAGTTCGTATTCCAAACCCTGCATGCGTTACGGTGACTTCGCCTACGTTTCCATCACAATGTTTAAATTTCATAATTCCTCCGCAAGACTCAACTATTTTGTCACATAAGTTATCATTCCTCAATTTCACAAATACAACGCTGCTCACTATCGAAAGATGCATTCCAATGACATCCTCTGAATCAACTTTCACTTCGTATTCCAACCAATCTTCGATTTCGTGTAGTTTAGGTCGGGCGTAATTACGATCAAACGAGAATTTCAAAGTATCTTGTCTGTTCAAGTGGGCCATCACGGATTCATATTTCAAATTTCAATATGCGTAGACGTTCTGCAACGATGCAAGAAGCACTGCGTCTTACCACGCCGAAGCACAGCAGACCGCGGCGCACGAAACTCAGCACATGTGCGCACAGCACGGCTGACGCGGCGAGACTGCCCTAGACCACCCTTATCTCTTCTAAATCGACTCCATTCCATCTTCTATTACATAAGACAAATCTTCCCCCTCATAGAGGCCTTCAGCGTACCGTTCCCATCCATCTGCTCTCTCTCTCCTCTGCATTTAACAATGGAATTCCGGTTGCGCTCTTATTGTTACCATCCTTGCTTTTAATTTCACTGACGGTTGTTTTGACTTTCCTATGTGCAGAGTCAGTCCTACCGATAATCATTTATTTTCGATGTCTTCACAATTTTCATACAGCCATTTAGTCTTTGCTTCCCTGCACTCCTATTTATTTCGTTCTTCACCGACTTGTATTTCTGTATTTCTGAATTTTCATGACCATTATTTTTACTTTCTTCTTTCATTGATTAGCCGAAGTGTTTCATCTGTTACCCATGGTTTCTTTGCAGTTAACTTCTTTGTACCTACTTGCTTTACTTTCCAGCTTCTGTGATTTGCACTTTTTAGAGATGTCCAATCCTCTTCAGCTGTACTGCCTACTGGACTATACTTTACTGCTGTATCTACAGTGTAAGAGAACATCAAGCGTATCTTATCATTACTTAGTACTTCTGTATTCCAGTTCTTTGCGTATTGGTTCTTCCTGACTAATCTCTTAAACTTCAGCCTAGTAGCTGAAATTTATTACAGAACTCATTTAGTCTTTCACCTCTCTCATTCCTTGTCCTAAGCCAATGTTATCCTGTAACGTTTTCTCCTACTCCTTCACCTACAACTACATTCCAGCCCCCCATGGATACTAGATGTTCATCTCCCTTTGTGTATTGTATTGCAAGATTCCTGGGTTTACCAATTGCAAGTTTCTGGCAGTGGTTGCCAGTTGCAACTTGGTGGTTGTTTTCGTCAACAATTGAAAGCTGTTGCTTGGTGTGTAAAAGAAAAGGATCTGACTGACTGGATGTCATTGAAAATTAATAACTTGAATAAAAATAATGTTCTTGCACATTAATCAAAATATCATAAAAATATTAATGAATATATCCAATTTTATTATGATTGAACCTTGAGTTTTCACAAATCCATGACTTTAATAAAATGGCAAAGGCGATGTAAATCAGAGCACATGGAGGAGTTGCTGTCTAAATAAAAATTAGTTTATTCTTTCTTAGTATCAACTGACAAATGATGCCTGAACAAACGCCACACAAACATTTTATCTGACAATCGCTTTCAATAATATGTGGTCTATGGTTAACAAAGCGATCAACTGGGGATCAACGCAACCACGGTAAACAGAACTAATCACTTTGCTGACTTCATAAATGTGAGAGAGGGGGCTGGGTCTTGGCTGTCGGCAAAAGTTTTCACCCAGGTACGACTGTCCGTTAAGTAAAGAAAAGTTCCCCTCCGCTCTCAGCCACCACACACTTTTACTGCTGTCAATTAACTCGGTACCCTCCTCCTTCGAACATAGGTAAGTACTACTGCTATGCCTTTTCTAGAGCACACAAGCAAGCGCGTTAACTACTGCCAAACCATTTCATCATGTGGATGAAGTCAGATCGTATCAAATGTAGGAACCAAGTGTAAAGATCACTTTCCCTATTAACATTAAGCAGTATGACACCATATCAAAAGTGAGAGTGCCCTGCAGTCTGTCAGTACTACCATTTGAATATCTTCACACACTTTTTCTCCCTCTTCATCTTCAGCTTGCGTTGTTTCCATGTATATCTGGACTACCATTGTCGGTGTTTGTTTGCTGCCGATTCTGATAAGAATAACCTATCACTGAACTGTTCATAGTAACACACACTCTGCCCTACCTTCCTATTAATAACAAATCCTACTCCCTTTACTCCAGTTTCTCCTGCTGTTGATATTACTCTATACTTATCTGACCAGCAATCCTTGTCTTCTTTCCATTTCATTTCAGTAACTACCCATAATATCTAGATTGAGACTTTGCATTTACCTTTTCAGATTTTCTAGCTTCCCTATCGTGTTCAAGCTTCTAACATTCCACGTCCCACTTTGTAGAACGTTATGCTTTCGTTGATTATTCGATCTTTTTCTCATGGTCACCTCCACCTGGGCAGTCCCTTCCTGGCGATCCGAATGAGGGACTATTCTGGAATTTTTCGCCAATGGAGAGATCATCATGAAACTTTTTCAGTAACTGGTCACATTCCTGTGGGTACCCGTAATATGTCTCCTAATGAATTGATTTCCATTGCCTTCAGCATCCTCATGCCATTGATGATTCTTCCGCCTTTAGGGGCAGTTTCCCACCTAGAGGTCTAGAGTGTGTCCTGGAACTCTGTCCGCTCCTCCGCCGTTTTTGACAAGACCGTTGGCAGATTGAGGGTGACTTCTTATGCTCGGCCGCCAATGCTGATTATTAATCAAAATTTAAGTGGAGGTGGGTTTCACAACTAGGTCGGAGGACGTTATGATTATGAATCAACGATTCTACACCTAGTCCATGGATGTATACTTACAGGCAGCATTTGACAACGTGGATTGATATTACAATGAAATCCAGACCTTTAGCTGCTTACAGGCGTTGATAAATATCAACGGGGACAGTTGAAAATGTGTGCTCTGACCGGGACTCGAACCCGGGATTTCCTGCTTACATTTCAGACACTCTATCCGACTGAGCCAGCGAGCACAGAGAGGATTCTGCGACGGCAGGGACTTATTTCTGGCACGCTCTCCATGAGACTCAAAATTCCAACTTACTGTCCATACACTACATTTCTAGTACCCCTGCCCACTGTATGAAGAAGGTATCTGTTCTTCCAGACATGTCTGAAACAACAGATACCATTGATGGCCTTGCAGCTCTCGAAGAATGAAACTACAATGAAATCTAGGGTTTTCTTTGCTTACAGGCGTTGACAAATATGGATTGGGTTTGGTTGCGCTATTCAAAATCATGAAAGTAACATATGTAAGATACATGGGGCAAAACATTATTGATAACTTGTACAGAAGCCCCACTGCAATTATAAGACTTAAATAGAGTTATAAAAATATCGTATTAAATGGTTTAATCGCAACAGAGTTTTTAAACGGATTTTAATGAGTTTATTTAGTTACTTAAATAGCTGAAACTCACAAGACTGATAATTAAGAGAGTAGCGAAGCATCCCTAGACAGAAGAAAAGCTCATTATAGGAAATGTAAGAGCTAGAAGATGCTCGAAGTAGAATATTCCGATAATGCGCTTGTTTATCATTGTAAAGCTATATAAATCTATAGAAGGGTCTATGGACACCATAGCTCTCACGCATTCAGAAACTATGTGACCCCCGACAGTATGTGGAACAGCATGCAACATAAACTGCTGATGCAAAACAAAAGGCAAATGGAAATATTGCGGCATGCTTTATCATTATGCACTGGTGTTGTGATTACGCCAACTTCTCAATAAATGTCAGGTATGTCCACGAGCTATTAAACAGGTGGAAAAGAGCTTCAGGTTATTTACGTTATATCAAACAACTACATTTAATAGATACGCTAGTGACCTGATAAAAAACCTTTGGTAGTATAGAGAAGTGTACTCCCAGGCGCTAAAACTACGATAATTAGAATACAAGGACAATCTTACTGTATTAACACACCAAAAACACATTAAAACAGTACATCGTCATGAAGATAAATTCAGTTACATGACCTAGTTACAGAAGTTCTCCTGTAACATGTTCTTCTGGACCGTATATAGTGTGTCCCAGCAGGAATGGTCAGTGTTTAAGGACGTGACAGGAACGAACATTTGAAGAAATTACGCCCAGTAAACACTGGCTGTAAAGTGTATGCCTTCACAGTTAAGAGCACCTGTTCAGTAGAACAAATGTGCTTCACAGCAGCGAAGATGAATAATTGCTCGTAGCTCTTAAGTTATGCACTTTAGAGTCCATGTTTACTGGACTTTTCTTCTTGTTTTGGTCCATAAAATCCCTCTCTATGTAGGTAAGCAAAAGGCTTGGAGTAGAAGAGATTCGTTTCACGGCATCGAAGATAAAGGAATGCTCATATCTCTTAAAATATTCGTCTTTTTAGAGCCCATTTTAGTAGACTTTTCTGCTACGAACGATCGTTTCTGCCATATACCTGAAGATCGACAATTCCTCAAAAAAAAAAAAAAAGTTCCAATTGCTCTATGCACTATGGGACCTAACATCTGAGGTCATCAGTCCCCTAGATTTACAGCTATTTAACAGCTGACTAACCTAAGGACATCACACACATCTATGCCCGAGGCGGGATTCGAGCCTGCGACCGTAGCAGCAGCGCGGGTCCAGACTGAAGCACCTAGAACCACTCGGCCACAGCGGCGGCGACAGTTCAGGCAACATGTATAAAATATAAGATATTGTATTACATAAAGGACGGGAAGTAAAGTGTAGGGCACATACAGGCGTCATGCCACAGTGGATAATACAATGAAAATACGTTTTTGTGTGTCTGCTGTAACCATCTGAAAATGTAACAATCGGAAAGAACGATGGCGAATAAGAAGTCATTTAAAAACTCTTACGAGACTGTGATCACACAGCAAATACGAATGTGTAAAGTTAACGAGAGTATTGCTAGAGCGGTGTATGTAACAGGTGCACTCCTTTCATTGTTAGAATCCAGATACTGAATACGTTCAACAAGATACAATCCAGTTGTGAACCACCTACGCATTATGCACTTCGAAGAGGTGTACTAAACATTGAACTCAAACATGCTCAGGGAACTGTTATGCAGAAGATATAGAAGTCACATTCGTTCTAATTAAGTGTGGATGGTGAGACAGATGTTATGGGCCACAGTGTGGTTAATTTTACAATAACAATTCCAGAGTCAGCATTTTACATGAAAATTTGCAGTGGGGAGGATATGAAACCGTCCAATACTGTGCCATTACTATCACTGATATTATCAATAAGATAAGCAACGAAAATTCCGTTACTGTTATTAAAGACAGTCCTCAAAATATGCTGGCTGCAGACAACATTTTACACCAATGATATCCACTGTTGTGGCGTCAGCCACAGGCAAGATTTATAACGAGCCACTTGTTGCGGGTTTGGTGGTCAAAACCGGGACTCCAGATGGCCGACTGTAGCCAGGACTGACCGCGCCGTATTCCATCATGAGGCTGAACAAGTTCAAGATCGTCGAGGGGCAGTGCAGGGTGATACAGTGGTATTCGGTAGCATTACTTTATTCAGCTAACTTACAGTATTCGATGGGTGCAGTGTACTTTCGGCATGCCGCCCTCAGCGCAGTTCCGCAAGTCTGGCCGGCTCAGTAATTCCTGGTATGCCGATGCTGCTGCTGTTGTCATCAAGGCCGCTCAGCTGGAAGTCGGCCGCGCTCTGCCTTGTCGCCACCTGCTGATGCGCCACGTAGCTGCCCGCGATTCTGGAGACTGCTACAGTCCCTGGTCCTCTCCACCCTCCACCCTGTTAGCTTGCTTTGTCCGACCATGGGGCGAAGGTGGATGTACTGGTCACCCGTGGCCCTCGGGCCGCCGCTGCTCGCAGGACAGGCCCAGAGTCGAACCTGCACTCTCCTGGATGCTGTGCCGCAACTTGCCACTAGTGGTGCTCGCCGGATGGCAACACCCACCACCATCTCTGGCGCTGCTGCAGCACTGCTGTGCCTCCTGCAGTGCACGCCTCGCCCGGACCCTGGTACGCCAGGTGGAAAGCGAATGTGGCCCGTAGACTGGAGTGGCACCAAGCCAATCCTGGATGCTGCAGACTGCTGTCAGTGCCCTCATTCAGGCATACCGTGCGATATCCAAGTTCCAGGCTGCCGTTCTGTCCAACCCGATGTTGTATCTCTAGAGGTGGAATATAGCCCGCACAAGTACATAGAAACAAAGTACAACTTTATGTAGAATACTTATAACATTACTGCCAGACTGGCCAATTGCCCGTCTATTTATACTGGTTTCCCCTCGCTTCTGACATAGTGTCAGAGACAAATGGTTCAAATGGCTCTGAGCACTATGGGACTTAACTTCTGAGGTCATCAGTCCCCTAGAACTTAGAACTACTTAAACCTAACTAACCTAAGGACAACATACACATCCATGCCCGAGGCAGGATTCGAACCTGCGACCGTAGTGGTCGCACGGATCCAGACTGTAGCGCCTAGAACCGCTCGGTCACTCTGGGCGGCTGTCAGAGACAGACAGAAACTATTGCATGGATAAATTCCCATACATCAGCCACTTACAAATCGCCCTCCTGGCTCTGGCCTAGTGCCCCGCCTCATACCTTGCAATGCTGCGGTTTCCTGATTTGTTGTTGGACCACTCAAAACAGATCGTGCGTGCAATACTGCCATCGCGCCTTCGTGCCCACAAGTGCCATGTTTACCTTGCTTGACCTGCTAGCTGTCATCTTTTACCACACTCTGCCAGCAGTCCCAGATTTCATCGCCCAACCACGCCTTCATTGAATTTTGATGAAATTTCCCTTTCCCTCGGCTAGGACTGACGCTATCACAGCACACTGGACGTGCTGCCCACCACCGTTGAAATCCTTGTCGGGTGCTAACGTAATCGTGGTGTAGCATTTTGAAATGCAGCCTTGTGCCATAGCGATGGGCTGAGTCACTTCATGTCGTGGCACAATGCTTCGTTTTCCAAACGTTTACTTAATGGAAAGTGGACTTCTGCCACCAGACAGTCAGTCCCGGTGAGTATTATGAATCCCCCTCGATCAGCCATGATTAGCACTGGCGCCTGCAACAGCGTCATGCCAATGAAGAGGGTCTGTGTGCTGATTCTAACTACTTAACAGAAACTACACTACGACACACAGTTAAAGAACCACTTCTTCCAAACCCAGTAATTATATCCTACTACCATTTACAAGTTTAAAATTTGGCTCAAAGGGCATATTACCTTCCTCTGGAAAGATTCTGAAACATGCCATCCTGCGGCATCACCCTCTGGCTAGGCGACGTTTCAAACAGCAAGATGCCGACACATGGCAAAAACGCCAGAAGTCATGAGTTCATGTAAGGTCTAAGGTGAGGTAATGATCTCAGAATGACACCAGATTTCACCACAGCTCTGCCCAGAGTCACCGTGGACATGTCGAACGATGAGAAGGTCATTGCACTCTCTCTTACCAAATTTATCAAGTTACCGCGATGGAGATTAAAACCGCTACTCCCAGCACTGAGATCGCTCGGTATTCTTACGTGTGACGATTGAAAGCGTTTCAGACACACCGACGCTCCGAATCGACACTAAAAGGTATTAAGGGGTGACGTAAAGGGCATCAGTGGAGTCATCTGTACCCCTGTGGTGTCGATTCCCACGCATTTTGCGATCTAAAACAACAGTTCGCTATGTGATGAGCAACAGAACGCTGTTCTTGACAGCATTTGGCACCGCTGAAATCCCAAGGACGCGTCAAACCTTCTCTAAGGACGTCGTGCGCTAGTAACCTCAGTTAACGATATAACACCCCTCTGGAGTGCGGTGAGACCGTAATTTTTGGTCTGGTGTATAGTATGCAGGCACGAAGGAGGTCTGAAAACTATTTGAACTTCTTAAAAGTGTTTCGAAAAAGCAAAGAGTGCCTACTCTTTTTCAGCCCTCCTGTTTTGCGCCACCATGTGGCGTGATTAAGGAGGGTTATGACTTACACATATGCGTGAAAAAAGACGGAAAATGGTCCCTCTAAAACACTCCAATCCGGCAAGACCATCAGTGCCATCCTCTCACATTTGTTGAGCGCTTTAAAAATGGACCTACACAGAGAAAACTCGTGAGGCATTCCTGGCCGCCTGCTAGGAGGCATGCCAGAATGATGAGGTGTCAAGTGGTTTCCTACCTGCAGGTGTGCACGCCACTCGTCACGGGTATCTCTGTACACACACGTTTTTAAAGTGCTCAATAAACGCGGATGGGTGGCACTGATGGTGTCGAACCGTTTTTTTTTATTGGGACCGTTTTCCTTCGTTATTCACGCATGTATCAATATAGCACCCATCCATCACCACGCCAGAAAAGATTGCAAAACAGGAGGGCTGAAAAAGCATAAGCACCCTTAACTGTTTTTGATAGCATTCAAATGTCGTCGAATAGCTTTGAACAATCCCTTCTCATTCCACACTGTACAATAAAGGAGAAATTGCGGTCGCACTACACTCCAAACGTGTGCGATAACGTTCAGTTGGGTTGATGGTCCACGATGTCTTTAGAGAAGGGTTGAAGCATCTGTGTGACGTCATCAGTGTCAGAGTTTATCAAGGGCGTCGTCCTGTTGCTCATCGCACTATGAGCTGCAGTTTTGGACCACTAGATGTGTGTGAATCAGCACCTGAAGGGAAGGAGTGATTTCATTACAGCCCTTTACCCCATCCCCTGAGGCGTTTTCGTGTTGATTCTGAGCGGCGGTGCGTCTGAAATATTTTCCTCGACCGGCGACGGAAATGTCTCTGAGTTTCACTGTCACTGAAGCAAGCTGCAAATTGATATTCACCTACCTCAGATTGTTGTCTGCTCAGTGTCCCTTCGCTCTGCTACGTAGATACTTACAAAGTGATGAAAAAGCAGCGTTAATGAAAGCAGCACCTAATATCTACAGTTACTGAGGCCACGTAAATCTCGTTATGATTGTTCCTGTAAATATTTATAATAAATTTTCGGGTGGAAATGGAGTCCTAATCTTCATAGAAAGTTAGGAAATCTGGTAAAAGTAGGTTTTATTTTCTTTGCTTAAACATCTACCATCAGCCCACATTTAGTACGCAAAACTGCTATTACAAGTTCCCAGTTTATGGCACACATACCGCAGCCAGAATTCTCCTAAGTCCATTCCGAGAATAATCACGCGAATATACAATCACATTCTACACATAGCGTTGATTTCTTACATAAGTCATTCAGTGGATTTCTTTCACGAAGATTTCTCGCCAAATATATTCTGTAGTAGAACACAGAACCTCGCCACGCGAAATTTTCTAAGTCCAACAAGTCACACGCGTATATCTCCCGAACAAAATATCCCACGACTCTCAAACTTCTAAAAAACGTTCGTAGCAACAAAAGCTACGATTAAAAATCCATCTGAACGCGAAGGACCGAACATTTTTTCATCTTACACATTTTACGGACAGACACATTTAAAATGACTTTCGCGTCTCAAAAGCTAGTCCACGATTCTCTTAATGCTGTTGCTCACAGCGCATTACTACTTGATAGAGCGCAGGAAAGACTTTACTCTGATTGTTTGATCATATTCTCGCCTAAACTGTTAGGAGCCAATCACTACATCAGATTCATTGGCGTCACTTCGACAAGCAAATTATTACTATAACGTTTATTAATTGAAACTAAACGAAAATTAATCTTGAGATAACTTTAGGTAAACATTACTCTACAAATAACTATTCTGGCTGCCTTCTGACAAAACAAGTACGCTTGGACATCAGCAATGTGGGTAGAAACATCATTCGCACGCTGTGATTGCGTAATGAATTACATAAAATTAATCTTGAAATTTAATGTATGTCCCATATACACACTCTCACTCACTCTCATTTACTCCCACAACGACATAAGACACAAATAATAATTTTGTTTGCATTTTATGTTACGAAAATGAAAATTAAAGTTTTAATATTGAAACCTTCCCGCTTTCTCTATATCTCTTTTGTTACGCAACCTTCCCTTCTACAATAACCTATGAAACCTTCCCTTAGGATTTTATTCTCTTGCTTAATAATAACAAATGAAATCTTCCCTTTGAAATTAATTCTCTTCCTCAATAATAATAAGAGCAGTCTTCGCATACAAATTTAAATGCTGCTAATTAAAAATGATTTGCTGATTATTCCGACGAAACATAAAATTTGTCGTCGTCGTGGCCCTCAGTCGTTACCTGCAACAACCCAAAACTGTTCCTTACCTTTCTTACTGTTGCTGGATCGCCATCTGAGTGCTACATCGAACTGCGACATGAATATACTTACTCGGTTTTACTATACTCTATTAGCTGTTGGTGGGCTGTCACAATAAGTGGCTGTATTTATTGCCAAAGCTGACTTTATTCTTTAATAGCAAAGCTGACGCTATTCTTTAATTAATTTGACTGAAATTACGTATTAAACTTTTTCTTGGCAACAATAAAATTTTGCAAAGTTTTACGTTGATGGTTTTCGGTATGGATTATAGTCAGTAATACAATATTGCTGGCAAAAATTAATTATATTCTGAAAAATATTCTACAAATATTTACTGTTGGTAATGAAATGATTTTACAAACGTTCAAATGGGACTTACGTTTTACAATAATCTTACAACTAGCATTGCGCAAACATACTTTCAGCAGTTTTGAGTTTCTCAAAAAAATAATTCAATAATATTAGTTCCTCTTATGATAATAGTTAGCTGATGTCTCTGTACATCCGTTTATAATCTCTTGTAAATCATAGCTGGTGGCTGGCAGGCACATCGCTCCTCTCAACGTCTCGCTTCAGACCTGCTACCGACTCGCTTCACATCTCGCTTACTACTGACTTCCTACCAACGCTAAAGTGCGGTCTCTCCCGCAAACAACGCTTTCTGGTTCAGACAATCCCTGCTTCCATTACGAAATGTATCAATGCGCGGTCTTTCCCGCTCTTTTCTTAAAATGTATCCATACACGGTCTCTCCCTCCCTTTTTAAAATTATATCTATGTGCGATCTCTCCCGCCAACAATACTTTGGTGTAGACATTCCCTGCTACCACAATTATTTCCAAAATCACAAATATTAATTATTCCTACTTAATCCTATTAATAAAATATGAGCATCCTTCATAAATTGTGGTTTGACAATAGACAATAGAAATATACACGTCTTACAATATGAAAATCTCAATTAATTAATTCTGCACACTGAGAGTTCTGTTTATGTGATCAGTTCTTCTCAGGTTATCAGCCGAGTGAAGGCGTCGTCATGTCGCAACGTTTCAATGTGTTTCGTACCCATCATCCCCTAGGCAGAAGATGATGGGTACGAAACTTATTGAAACGTTGCGACAAAACGACGCCACGGCTGATAACCCGAGAAGAATTCATTAGTGGAATACCTCGAGAAAGACTGCAATCGCATATAGTTATTATAGTTCTCAACTGAATTTAATTCCCTAAGTATCGGTTTTTGGTATTTTATGTAATTTCCCCCCCCCCCCCCCATGAACCAAGGACCTTGCCGTTGGTGGGGAGGCTTGCGTGCCTCAGCGATACAGATAGCCGTACCGTAGGTGCAACCACAACGGAGGGGTATCTGTTGAGAGGCCAGACAAACGTGTGGTTCCTGAAGAGGAGCAGCAGCCTTTTCAGTAGTTGCAAGGGCAACAGTCTGGATGATTGACTGATCTGACCTTGTAACAATAACCATAACGGCCTTGCTGTGCTGGTACTGCGAACGGCTGAAAGCAAGGGGAAACTACAGCCGTAATTTTTCCCGAGGGCATGCAGCTTTACTGTATGATTACATGATGATGGCGTCCTCTTGGGTAAAATATTCCGGAGGTAAAATAGTCCCCCATTCGGATCTCCGGGCGGGGACTACTCAAGAGGATGTCGTTATCAGGAGAAAGAAAACTGGCGTTCTACGGATCGGAGCGTGGAATGTCAGATCCCTTAATCGGGCAGGTAGGTTAGAAAATTTAAAAAGGGAAATGGATAGGTTGAAGTTAGATATAGTGGGAATTAGTGAAGTTCGGTAGCAGGAGGAACAAAACTTCTGGTCAGGTGACTACAGGGTTATAAACACAAAATCAAATAGGGGTAATGCAGGAGTAGGTTTAATAATGAATAGGAAAATAGGAATGCGGGTAAGCTACTACAAACAGCATAGTGAACGCATTATTGTGGCCAAGATAGATACGAAGCCCACACCTACTACAGTAGTACAAGTTTATATGCCAACTAGCTCTGCAGATGACGAAGAAATTGAAGAAATGTATGATGAAATAAAAGAAATTATTCAGATTGTGAAGGGAGACGAAAATTTAATAGTCATGGGTGACTGGAATTCGAGTGTAGGAAAAGGAGAGAAGGAAACATAGTAGGTGAATATGGATTGAAGCTAAGAAATGAAAGAGGAAGCCGCCTGGTAGAATTTTGCACAGAGCACAACATAATCATAACTAACACTTGGTTTAAGAATCATGAAAGAAGGTTGTATACATGGAAGAACCCTGGAGATACTAAAAGGTATCAGATAGATTATATAATGGCAAGACAGAGATTTAGGAACCAGGTTTTAAATTGTAAGACATTTCCAGGGGCAGATGTGGACTCTGACCACAATCTATTGGTTATGAACTGTAGATTAAAACTGAAGAAACTGCAAAAAGGTGGGAATTTAAGGAGATGGGACCTGGATAAACTAAAAGAACCAGAGGTTGTACAGAGATTCAGGGAGAGAATAAGGGAGCAATTGACAGGAAGGGGGGAAATAAATACAGTAGAAGAAGAATGGGTAGCTTTGAGGGATGAAGTAGTGAAGGCAGCAGACGATCAAGTAGGTAAAAAGACGAGGGCTAGTAGAAATCCTTGGGTAACAGAAGAAATATTGAATTTAATTGATGAAAGGAGAAAATATAAAAATGCAGTAAGTGAAACAGGCAAAAAGGAATACAAACGTCTCAAAAATGAGATCGACAGGAAGTGCAAAATGGCTAAGCAGGGATGGCTAGAGGACAAATGTAAGGATGTAGAGGCCTATCTCACTAGGGGTAAGATAGATACCGCCTACAGGAAAATTAAAGAGACCTTTGGAGATAAGAGAACGACTTGCATGAATATCAAGAGCTCAGATGGAAACCCAGTTATAAGCAAAGAAGGGAAAGCAGAAAGGTGGAAGGAGTATATAGAGGGTCTATACAAGGGCGATGTACTTGAGGACAATATTATGGAAATGGAAGAGGATGTAGATGATGATGAAATGGGAGATATGATACTGTGTGAAGAGTTTGACAGACCACTGAAAGACCTGAGTCGATACAAGGCCCCCGGAGTAGACAATATTCCATTGGAACTACTGACGGCCGTGGGAAAGCCAGTCCTGACAAAACTCTACCATCTGGTCAGCAAGATGTATTAAACAGGCGAAGTACCCTCAGACTTCAAGAAGAATATAATAATTCCAATCCCAAAGAAAGCAGGTGTTGACAGATGTGAAAATTACCGAACTATCAGTTTAATAAGTCACAGCTGCAAAATACTAACGCCAATTCTTTACAGACGAATGGAAAAACTAGTAGAAGCCAACCTCGGGGAAGATCAGTTTGGATTTCGTAGAAACACTGGAACACGTGAGGCAATACTGACCTTACGACTTATCTTAGAAGAAAGATTAAGGAAAGGCAAACCTACGTTTCTAGCATTTGTAGACTTAGAGAAAGCTTTTGACAATGTTGACTGGAATACTCTCTTTCGAATTCTGAAGGTGGCAGGGGTAAAATATAGGGAGCGAAAGGTTATTTACAATTTGTACAGAAACCAGATGGCAGTTATAAGAGTCGAGGGTCATGAAAGGGAAGCAGTGGTTGGGAAGGGAGTAAGACAGGGTTGTAGCCTCTCCCCGATGTTGTTCAATCTGTATATTGAGCAAGCAGTAAAGGAAACATAAGAAAAATTCGGAGTAGGTATTAAAATTCATGGAGAAGAAATAAAAACTTTGAGGTTCGCCGATGACATTGTAATTCTGTCAGAGACAGCAAGGACTTGGAAGAGCAGTTGAATGGAATGGACAGTGTCTTGGAAGGAGGATATAAGATGAACATCAACAAAAGCAAAACAAGGATAATGGAATGTAGTCTAATTAAGTCGGGTGATGCTGAGGGAATTAGATTAGGAAATGAGGCACTTAAAGTTGTAAAGGAGTTTTGCTGTTTGGGGAGCAAAGTAACTGATGATGGTCGAAGTAGAGAGGATATAAAATGTAGGCTGGCAATGTCAAGGAAAGCGTTTCTGAAGAAGAGAAATTTGTTAATATCCAGTATTGATTTAAGTGTCAGGAAGTCATTTCTGAATGTATTTGTATGGAGTGTAGCCATGTATGGAAGTGAAACATGAACGATAAATAGTTTGGACAAGAAGAGAATCGAAGCTTTCGAAATGTGGTGCTACAGAAGAATGCTGAAGATTAGATGGGTAGATCACATAACTAATGAGGAAGTATTGAATAGGATTGGGGAGAAGAGAAGTTTGTGGCATAACTTGACCAGAAGAAGGGATCGGTTGGTAGGACATGTTCTGAGGCATCAAGGGATCACCGATTTAGTATTGGAGGGCAGCGTGGAGGGTAAAAATCGTAGAGGGAGACCAAGAGATGAATACACTAAGCAGATTCAGAAGGATGTAGGTTGCAGTAGGTACTGGGAGATGAAAAAGCTTGCACAGGATAGAGTAGCATGGAGAGCTGCATCAAACCAGTCTCAGGACTGAAGACCACAACAACAACAACATGTAATTTTCTCTAATTTTGAAAATACCCCAGCCAGAAAGTTGAGATTTTGCAGCCAGCTTCTTTTTAATAACAAAAGGCTAAATATTTAGTTTTATCAAAATTGAATAACATTTAGTATCGTTTATTTAGATTCTCAGGGGCTTGAATATTCTGTCGATGGAACTGACACAAGTAGAACTTCCCACGGCCGCACTAGCGAGAGGTGCGAGGGAATCACGCCGAGATACAAGAGGCTGTCACCGCCAAAGCTACGAGCCCGTACTGCATTAAAACGCTATTGCTGATTGACTCGCGACGTTACAGGTCTCGGATAAGTAAACAAGCTGATTTCAACGCTGGGCGTCGTGGTACTAAAATCCACTGTGGAGGCATAAAAATAAAGTTTTAAATGTGGTAAGAGGAAGAGCGACGACTTTCCCTTCCCATCGTGTCACATGTCCACCGTGCGGATGGACAGAGTTGTGGTGAAATTTGATACCATTGTAATATCATTAACCCACCTTACACTTCACATGAATCTCTTAGTTCTTGCCTTTTCTTTGCCTGTGTCCTGTTCATGCTGTTTGAACGTCGCCTAGCCCGAAGATGACGTCGAAAGGCGCCACATCTTTGCATCATTCCCGAGGTAGAGTTTTGACACCTTTGAGCCTTATTTCAAACGTATGGGTCGAGATGCGAAATAACTTCGGGGTTTCGAGAAAGTTATCTTTTAATTCCGTTGCACAGTGTATGTGTCCACAATACAGTGAGCACTGTACAAGTTATTTATATCTGATTAAGATGCATTTGAATATGAAACAACATCCTCAAAGAATATAAGAACTGGAAGTGGTACATTGGTGGTTGGGTCGCAAGGAGAGCTAGCACTACTCGGGTTGTGACGCCTGGATTCAAATCTGCCAGCGCCAGTGCGCCCTTCTGCCGCACTCGTGAGTTTCAAACCATAATGTGTTTCCCACTTCCCATCTCACCTTCACTTAGCTTGTCCAAGGATAAACGTGTAGGCCGCTTCGTCCAATGAAAATGTAATTTCACATCATGCACGATTAAATAACTTTTCTGCAGGACGTGGAACCACCACCGGATAAGTCGCTGGGTTGCCGAGTACGAAAGCGCGGTGGGACCCAATGGGAGCAGCCCTTGAACAAACAAAACGAACGGGAAAAGACGGACACGAACAAAGACGGACGACCGAGCAAGGCCTAAAGCCGTCGTCGGCACACGAACCGTGCATCCGAACGTTGAGCGTTGAGCGTGCCGAGTTTCTGACGTCATAGCGTGGAACAGCACGCTCGGGAGTCTTTTCGAACGTGCAGAGCAAGATCTGGCATGTCAGATATTCTGAGCGTGCGTCTGAGCGTTGACCAATGAGATGGCACAACGCCACATACGTCACAAGCATGCCGTCTCGTTTCAGTACAGAGTTGTGAGGCGCCATATTGGCATTCTTTTCAGCCTATACGTATATATGCTGTTTCTGAGCACGAGCAAATTGAGAATCATTGCAAAACTCGTTGTTAACTGTAAGATTCGTTCCAATAAAATAATGAGAATCATCATATTCGTGGTAAAAAAATTATTGTAACTTGCGTATTATGAGAGTAGGCTATTTGAAGCCAGCGACACACTGAAGATCCACCCAAAACGCATTGTTCTTGGTACAATTTGTTATAATTAAATTTCAATTACTAACATATCTACGATTAAGGTCTTCAGCACGGGGTAAGATCATATGATTAGGTGCAAGAGGCGCAATGTGTGTTTAGTGTAATGAGTAGCGTAACTGACCTATATTCAGTTGTTTGGTGGGGCGCTGGTTCGCGTTTTGACACTACCAAACTTTTCCCGAACATTCGCGTCTTTATTAGGTTCTGATACTTTATTATTAGTTTAAGGTAAGTGTATACTATAATATTTGATGTTATGTAAATATAAGTTCACCTTTTTTTGAGGCGTGACTTTGTTCGATTGGCATAATCTACAGGACAGCTTGCTGGCTGGCTCTGAGAGAACTATGGGACTTAACATCTATGGTCATCAGTCCCCTAGAACTTAGAACTACTTAAACCTAACTAACCTAAGGACAGCACACAACACCCAGCCATCACGAGGCAGAGAAAATCGCTGACCCCGCCGGGAATCGAACCCGGGAACCCGGGCGTGGGAAGCGAGAACGCTACCGCACGACCACGAGATGCGGGCGGACAGCTTGCGCTACTTAATAAAGACATTCTGCTCCTTTTTCTTTTACGCTTCGTAATTCACCTATTGCAAAGATTCTGCTACTGGGAAGTAACAGTGATCAAGTAAGACTGACCTTGGAGTTTTACCAAAAAGTGGGAATAACGAAATGTTTCTCTTAAGCGGAGAAGTATTCCAAATTTGTAACGCACTGTTTGTAGTGGAACTTTTATAAGCCTGTGTCCTTATTGATTGGACATGGTACTTTCCTTTTCGTGGACGATGGAAGAAATGTGCGTTTTAATAGGGCCAACGTGGGAGTTTTACCCGTGCCCGTCGAGTAAACAGAGTGCGTTACGATCGCGCGTACCACGTTGGGGGCCCACGTACCCTACGCACAAGTCGCATCGTTTCTGAGCTTTCAGCAGCACGTTGAACTTGGCACGCTCAACGTTAACGTTCGACAGCACGGTCCGTGTGCCAACGGCTTAACGAACAACACGCAAATAGCAACGGGGTCACAAGCGAAACCTCATGACTCCACAACGTCGACTCGTACACGGAAACAGTAATGTAAACATACTGTGTGTAGGCGATAAACCGATAGACTAACGCGAATATCAAACTGCCCACTGAACTTTTTTTTTCCTTTATTGTCATTTTGAAACCTGTATTACAGGCAGGCCACCCACTGAACGAGAGGCAGGCGCTTAAATACATGATAGATTACCTTGCTATAGGTCCACGTGCTCCACCGTGGCGCCCTCACATTATACGCGGGCCAGGAGCGCCTGCGCAAACGGCGCGACGGCTGGAGAGACCTCTAGTGGTAATCGAGGTCCATGTCGTCTGGCGCGGATTCGAAACTCGCGGCGCTCGGTACCAGACATGTCAATGAAGCAGTTGTTTTCGTCCAGTCAGATTGCGTAGTTTATGGCTGAACGCAGTCCATGTGACATCTTTCGCATCGTCTTGCTAGTATACTTCGCTGCTTAACTACCGATATATCATGTCCACTTTTTATGTCCTTTGATGATGTTAAGCTATGTTTGAGATTTAAATAATTGGTAGAATCCTCACTGCTGTTGTGTTACTTATGAGAAATATTAAATAATCCAATGCATCCTGAACTTACAGTTGCCACTCTATACCCCCTCAAACAAAAAATAAATAAATAAATAAATAAATAAATAAATAAAAAATAGAAGAACGACACACCAGAAGGAATTATCCGAATGAGATGACAATTGATACTTGTTATGTATGTATATATAAATAAATGTTTCAATGATTCAGAAAAACAAATGATACTTTCAAGAGAGTGAGTTTCACAAATTCAGAAAATGAGTAACGCGTTAGTACACCTGTGGCACTTAAGCAAGCTGTTAATCGGCGTGGCAGTGATTGAAGGAATTGTCGGATTTCTCTTAATTGACATCGTTCGAAATTATGTCGAATTCGCGTGTTAGATCGTGATAATCACGTGTGGCTGGAGCACCCACCAAACAGTGCTACATACGTTTTTAATTAATGAAGATCCGGCGATATTGCTGGCCAAGGTAGGTTTGTGTAGCAAGAAGGGATGCATGAGAAATTCTCGCCGAGTGCGGGCAAACATTGTCAAGCTGAACTGTGAGCCCACGATGGTTTACCATGAAGGGAATGTCGTCGGCGTACCGCAGTGTTGCAAGGGTGCCGCGGATGATAACCAAAGGGGTCCTGCTCTAAAAAGAAATGGCACCCCAGACCAGCCTGCCAGGCAACAGTGACGTTGGCATCCCACAGCTTTCGGGGGCGTCTCCAGAAATTTACTGATCATCGGGGCTCATTTCGGAGCGGGAATCATCAACGAAGACAAATATCATCTAGTATTGAAATTCCAGGCCGAAGGCGTGTCCGGGGAGATCCCCGGAAGTGGTGGGATTCCAACATGACTGACGCCTGTCATACAGCCCGACAACAACGCGTGATGGCCTGGGGTCCATTTCATTTCACAAAAGAATTCCTTCGGTTGTCAACCCACAACTCTTAATCAACCAATGCCAAGTCGAATAACTGCTTGCGTAAGGGCCAGAGGTGAACCAATGCGTCATGGAATTGTTCAGATTGTGACGCTCTGTAACGTGTCAAAAGTAATTTTGAACAGTTTCGTATCGTTACGTGAATAACGTGGTCGTTTCAATCTATTATGACTACAGTAAAATGTCGGAAAGCAGATCAAGTATGTAACTCAAGTCAGTGTGTGCGTATATGTTCTAAAAAAATCGGTATTGTACAAGTGTTCACGCAGAAGCGGCAAAGACCAACTATGCGCTGGTGGCTGACAGCAGCAACGTGTGCCACCGATCTTCCTGGGCGAGCTGGCCGCTACACAACGAAACAACCACAAAAAATTATACACTGGTTTTTGAAGAATAATGGTAGCGCCCTACACTTGTCTAGATTTATGGTTCGCTTATGATTTTGTGGAAAGAAGTAGTTAGTCACTATCGAGGAGCCGAAGAGTACATGAGCTAGAGTCTCTAAGACGACCAATGTGTTACTGCATGTGGGTCGAGACACGTTTACGTGTGTCACTATCGATACTTTGGTACGAGAATTCCGTATCGACTGTCAAAACTGTTGGGGATTTCAGTATATTTTGTTGCAAAGGTATCGCAACCTTGTAATGAGTGGACTTAGATTTTAGTGTGGTCAAGCGATCTTTAACCGACGGGCTTAGTGTAGCGCTGCTGGTACGCTGTATCAGTTTGTAAACTTGTATTTGATACGACCACAAATTAAAGTTTTAATGTCAGCCATTGTGTCTGACCAGGTCAGGTTTTGTTGCCTGTAATAGTTTGTTGCACACGGCGAAGGATTTGGGAGTTGCGTATTGTTTGGAGAGTACATAGTTGAGTCTTAGCTTTTTGTGTAAATTTGTGGAGGGTGGTATTACAACGAGTTACTACGAGGTGATAACTTGATGTATACTGTCGTCGCTCTCAAGCCCAGGAATAAACAGATCAAAAGTGAATTGTGATTACCAGTGTATTTAGCCCGTACTCACTGTTATAGAGATTCTGTTGCAACAGCTGAACCATTTTAAGACGAAAAATACGACTGCTATCATTATTCAAGTAGTAAGTAGCGTGTAACATTTAATTAGATTTATAGTGGGTACGCGAGAACACCGGAATCTGTTGAGTTTTGAAAATTCGATTTTAAGTTGAGCTTGAAAGTGATTGTGGCGCGTAGGTTTCATGTTGTGTATTTTTGTTGTTTTTCTTTTAATTACTTTCTCTTTCCGAGTTGGTATTAGATTTGTGGTCACTCGCTCAAATCAACGTTTGCGATGTAAGGATCTGATTCATTTTAAATAAACTGTGATTCGTTAAAATTAAAACAAAGTCCCCCTGTTCCGATTTTGAACTTTGGAAAGAAAAAAATAAAGGTCGAAAGCTTAGTGATCTACACATATAACAAGCAGAGTAAGAACGCTCAAATCTTCGAAATAATATAAATAAATGAAGGACGAGCCTTTAAAAAGAAAACAGAGAAGTATTGTATCAAATTTAACGACGCAAAGTTTACTATTTACTTAATGTCTTGAAAGGTAACGTTGGAGTTGCATTTAAAAAGATATAGACAAAACCAATAAGTAAAGATTTATTTACGAAAGAATTCTAAATTAGTACGCAAGAATATACTCAACTTTCGTTAGCAGAGGTGTCGCTTATCGGAGGATGTAAATAACTGTTGTTTGTTTCCATAGTAATCTATACATCTTTGGCCTGAGAGGACAACTGCTTTAAAAAATAATTAACTCCAGGTTCTTTTACACATTCTGGAATGCTATAATTACGAAGTATGATTGACTAAATAAATAATTTAATGCCAAGTACGAACTTGTTACTATCTGAGTACCGAGTTAAGTGGTGTCAGTATTTCGTGGTAGAGTACGACTGCCACGCATAATTTTCATTAACAGTAATTTGTACGGCACTCACGTTTGTGGTGTGTTGATAATCTATAAAATTATTTATGAGCTTAACCCAAAAGGATCCGTGGGATCGTTACAATATTATAGTGTTGGAATGCTTACTTACCAATTCGGTCAGGTACACGAGAGCTGATTGTTTTCCGAAATTCTCGTACAGTGTTTTCAAGAACCTGTTACCTTATGAAAGGTTAGATTGAGATCTGAATTATTAGCAATCTATTGCGCCTATGTTTAAATTTTTTCTCGATTTCTTCTTCTACTGTGTTGGGGTGACGCCTGAGCTAGATACCTAGACACTCATAGGCGGCAATTCCGGCACAGTGCGTCTGTTTCTCTTGAATAAACCATGCAGGCGGGAGGTGGACCAGTGCATTATTAACTTTCAATTCGTGAAGTTTTTTCTCTTGAATAGATCATCCAGTTTTTACGAAATAGTAACCGTGTGTTTGCCTGGAACTACACAGGACATCTGACTATATCTGTCCCATTCGGCTGTATCTTTCGTGGTGCCGTATTTTTTTTTTTTTTTTTTTTTTTTTGTCGCATGGTGTAGTTAGAATCAGCTAACAAAGCTATCACCAGTCTCCATACTAATCGCCGGTGCAGTCAGCGTCTGAGCAGCTACAAGTTACTGAGCAGAGGCATCAGCTAGCCGTAGCCGCTGCTCTGTAATCTGTCAGCTAAACATAATGATTCTGAGACTCGAACTGGCACCTCTTCCTGTTTGTCATAGCCCGACATTCTATCCGACCCTCAGGGTCCTTGGTTTAGCGCATGACCTTTGGTCCCCTTTCCAGACACTCGGGGCAGTCTGCAGTAAGTATAAGGCCACCTGTAAAGTAGCTGACCACTGAAGTGACTCCAGACTTGCATCAGCAAGGCCACCAACGCTGACGGCCATGTTATGTTTAGGGGCCCTGCCACCACACAGGTGTTCACATTCGCTGCCCAGTTCGTGGGTGCAGACATCGACCTGTTCTGTGGAAGCTGTGATTTTTAGAGAGCCTTGTTATTGAGAGATCGTTCTTGACTTCACGGTTTTGGGAGATCCTCACCCAGTATACTGCACACACCATTCTAGAGCAGAAGTGGCATGTCTGATTACAACTGGTTTCAATGTAGACTGCTGCGCCGCTGCCCCGTTACACCACATATTAGCGCGCTCTGCATACCTTACAACACCAACCAACTGATAAAATACGTTGTGGTTCCAGGAGTGCTCGATCAATTTAATCGTGTGACCAAATAGATGATTAAATCTTTCAAGTACAGCCGCGTTGGTAATGTAATAACGGAGGTTGAGAGGAAAGAGAAATATGGTACACGATCAGTCAAACTCAAGTTTCCATACTGAAAGCGATGGGCGAATGCGGCTTGCTGCCATTACGCCATAAGAGACACCTTCAGGTGACATGCTTCGCTCTTTGAAAGTTCCTAAGTGTAGCTCTCAGAAAAGCAATGCCCTCACATGTGCAGTAGCTTTGTATCGTTGGAGTTGTGTCTTTAACCTGGTGAAGCTGTCCTGGAAACAATCGGCTAGAATCGGCTAGAAGACAGGTGCGCTAGACGACGGGAAACTACAAGAACTAGAAGAGGATTTGTGGCTACTGAAACCTGTGCATGAAACTACATCACTAGCAAATCCAGACAATTCCATTTTGTTCGTTAAAGGACGATAAAATATTTTCTGCAGAACACCTATCTGTTATACAAGCTTCCATAATAGATTAGAAAGAGTTTATGTGGAAAACGATCAACGCAGTAACACAATTTCTGAGCATGTGGCTCTTGCTACAAATGAAAAAAGTGCAGCAACGGACTATGTAGCACCATGAAGTAATTTGTTCAGCTTGATTATGGGACTATCTCGGCAAGTATGTCGGAATTTCAAGCTGGTGTTGCTTTCACTTCAAAAGATTATCTCTGGGTTGCTGCTGATCACGTGACTCCATCTAACTGGTGACGAGGACTGTGCACTGAGTAGCTTTCGCGCACTTTGCTAACAGTGGTTTCAGATGTACCACAAACATTAGCTGTGGCAGAACGCAACCGGACTCGTCTAGGGTTGATTCATAAAGAAGTCCGAAATGGATTGTCTCCTAGATAGATAACGAAACTGGTGCAAGTGCAATGGAACCTGAGATATAATTATTATAAAGCAGATACCAACGTGTCATTTGATGTCTCTGTTCAAGCTGTGAGGTAACGGGCGAGTTGTGGCGCCCTGAAAATATTCGAAGTTCGGAGTTGGCCTGGCCACGCACGGGTTTCTCGGCGGGCAGCGGCTCATTAGCAACTGCATGATGCTGCTCAATGGCCGCCCCACGTGGTCCATGGACTGCCTGGCTGGGAATTCCACGGTGACGCTGTGTCGATGAAGGAGGCATGCAGGGAGTGCCAAAGATGGTGGCCTTTGTGAAACCTTAATGGCAGACATTTCCCAGTTCATATAGAAATTAATAGTAGCCAGAAGAATCATAATACCTCAAAAAGAAACATGAACATTTACATTATTTGCAGGACGGTTATGATGGGGTATTCAGATTTTCAGTATCTTCCGCCCAAGATGGCGGCCGAGTAGGTTGCAGTGTGATGTGGCTCCGCATTCAGACGCAGATTTTCTCGGTAAAAATTTGATTGTGAACACTGATTTTTAATTTTCGTGTACCAGGAGTGTTGTCTTACACAGTCCGTTCTCGTTTACTCTTTAAATACTGTAAATAAAACAGAGAGAGTGATTAAAGTGCTTTAGTGCGTTCGTCGTGTCAAACGCGTCAACGGAGAGGCCGTCGCTCTCCCGCTGGCCGAGCGCGTGTCGGTTTCGCCAGTCAGCCGCGTCGGTTCTCGCGTGTCAGCACTCCACGCCGCGCGCTGCGACACCTCACCTCGCCAGCCGCAGCGGAATCCGACGCGTCGGCAGCGGCCATCGGCTGCCCCGCGCCCCGCCGTCGACGTCAGCAGTAGCGGCCACCAGCTGTGCTCCCTGCTGTTGGTAAACAACCGACTGCCTACCTTCGGCCCTGGATTCCAGCCGACGAAGCAGCAACACCACCACACCAGAGGCCGACGGAAGAAGAAGGAAAGCATGGGGTAAGACGCTTGCTAGAGCCATCAACGTCACTCCAGGTATGGAACACACGGAGGAACAACTTGTGCCCATGTCCCCCAGCCAAAAGATAGCAGCCATAGACAAAATATTGAGTGAAATAGGAGCAGAGTTAAAAGCTAAGCATGTTTCATCTGCCCTGTTAACCGTCATTAGAGACAAAGTGTTTCCCTTGGCTTTCGAAATAACTAGCCTTGAAGCTAAACTGTCCTGCCTAAACGATGAAAATGGGCGACTAAGACTAGAACTACAGAGAGCCTCGAATCCAGTCAAAGACCTACAAATACAAACTTTGCAAGAGAAGGCTGAGAAATTAGAGAACGAAAATAGGGAATTGAGTGTAGCGAACCAAGACTTGCAGCAACAAATAAGAGAACTAACTAATAAAGTCACACAACAAGCACAGAGACAAGCACAGACACTGACATATGCTGCCGCCTTAACTATAGAGCCCAAAACCAAAGAGGCTCGAAGAATAGAACAGGCTAAAACAAAACAGGCCACAACCCTCTATATCAAATCGACAGAAAATCAAGACGCCAAAGCTGTCCGACAGACCATCACCAAGAATATAAATCCCAGGAAAGAGAATATACATATAAAATCAATCAGAACCACGCAGACTACAGTTATAGTAGAAACGGAAACACAGGAGGACTGTCGAAAAATAATAGAAAAGACTAAAGACCTGCACACCATTGTCTGTGAAGGACCGCGAAAACGCAAGCCACTCGTGGCAGTATATCACGTGCCAGATACACTTACCGACGAAGAGTTTCTAGAAAGCCTTTATGAGCAGAATCTAAGCGGTGACACCACGAAAGAAGACTTCGACAGAGAGGTCAAAATAAGATTCAAAACAGGGCCTAGGGGAAGGGGTTTCAGTCACCAGACACTGGAGGTCAGCCCACACCTGTACAGAGTCCTTACAAGAAGACAGAAAGTCTACATAGACTTCGAATCACTTTCTGTGAAAGACTATACAGTTGTAAACAAGTGTTTTAAGTGTTGCGACCTAGGACATACGACTAAAACCTGCAGAAAAGCCGACGTCACGTGTGCCAAGTGCGGCAACCAAGGACACAAGCGCAGTGAGTGCAGGTCCGCGGTTTGCGTCTGTATCCCCTGCAAATACAGAGGCCGCGTCTGCAATAAAACAAAAGGAGGTGATTGTCAGACCTATAAACAGCTGCATGACCGGCTCCTGGACAGTATAGACTATGGCAGCTAAAATCAGCACACACGCAAGAAACACGAACGCCCAAAGCCAATCACCCAAAACACATAAATACAAATCACCGTCAACATTACAGAGAAGCTACCAAAGAGCAATTTCCTGGAGAAGACAAATGAATCTTCTGCCGGAGAATTACGTCGATAATGAACCCATCCCGCCCCTAACACACTCAACGACGTTACAGGATAGCTGCATTAATACGATAGAATATATAGATGACATGACAATCTGTGGTTCCATCCACTACGAGGTGGCAAAGCAAATTAAAAGACAATTACACCACTGGATAAACTTCCAAATAACATTAATGCAGAGGATAGATGAGTTGGAAGATGAACTTACATATATTGTGCACAAGAGAATGTACAAACAAAACCGACATACTCCCTCACAATTTCTCCCAGCCGAAGTACATCACACCACACATACACAGGATGAACACAAACCAGAATCATCATCACATGGAAAACCCTACGACACACGTAAATGTGAACAGTACATCAAACCAGTCAAATTTGTCTCGGGAGGCACTCTTCACCCCGGGAAAATGGAACAAGGAACAGACAGGCATGCAGTCCCTGAATCAAAACACATCGAAACACTCAGGCTACAGACCAATACAAAACTCAAAACTACTGGACCCAGACTTATAAAAGTAGACCAATTAGATGAGGACAAATCTGAGGGAGAGACATGTGACATTTGCAACGATGTCAACGTGCGTCTAGCAACAACCTCCACTCCAAACACAAACAAAGACAACATAACATATACAGTCAGTCCCATACAAATCACCACCATCGCCGACACCACGCAAGCAAGCACCACCAACATCAGTGAAAAACGTGTGAAGACAAACAGCATTGAAGAGGCGTGTGACAAAACGAAAAGTAACCGTGTGACATCCCAAAGAGGTCTTAAAATGTCCCCCAATCAGCGGCCAACACCAAGCCACAATCCGTCCAGTACCACCTCAGAGACCGCAACAGAAACCAGCACCAACAGCAATCCAGCTGCACCTAATTATGATAATTTAGAACTTAATTTACTTTTAAGTAGGCTAGAGAAAAAAGAGATACTGCAGACAGCGCAGCGGATGCTACTTAGATTGTGTCATCCAAAGGGAGATTCTCTCTGTTTTCCAGTAACTGAGCAAACAGACAGAATCATCCTAAAGACAGAAAATATTCCTACATCAGCAGAACCGCTGCTCGATCTCATGCTCCAGGTCTGCCTGCGCAGGTCAGAATCTTTCGACTTGGACAAAATATATATAGATCATGTAAGAGCACACGGACGAACATATTTTGATTACTCACAGACTGGCAGTAAATGTTTTGTACACGTAAAACACCCAGAACACATAGACAAAAAATGAATATCTTACAACATAATACAAAAAACAGTACGACAGTCAGCGCGGAAATCCCTAAAATAGCACTAGACCTGCAGGCAGACATCATGTGCTTACAAGAACCCTATAACAGAAACGGGCAACTGATATGTCTACCAAAACATGCTAACACAATAACAGGCAGCAATGACTGTAAGGCTGCAATAGTAATTCTAAATAGAACTTATAACATAGTTAAGGTAACACAGTTATGCAATCAACACTTGGTTACCATAGAGATAACTAACGGGAACGTCACATGGGTTATTGCATCCATGTACGCCCAATACAGCCATCAAATACAACCGTATGCAGACTACATCAGAGACCTAGTAATGTATGCCAGAGGCAAAAAATTAGTGATAAGTGCTGACATTAATTCCAGATCGACCCTCTGGAACTCAGACAGAACAGATGACAGAGGACGCATAATCACCGATCTAATACAAGAAACACAACTACATGTAATGAATACGGAAGGACCTATACCAACATATGCAGGGTTCGATGGTACGAGCAGTAATATCGACTTCACGCTAGCAAATAATGCAGCAATGGCATACGTAACAAACTGGACTGTACACGACAACATAACCAGTAGCGATCATAATGTCATAACATACACACTAACTCACACTCAGAACACAATGACCAAATCACACACCAGACACTTGCTGTTGCACAAAGCAGACTGGAACAAATTAACGGAAATTATACAACGACACGATCTACAAAACATCAATGGAAGTATCGATTATAGAGCACACAAGTTAACACAGGTGATACAACATGCACAAAACACATCAATACCGACAGCAAAGAACACAAATTACTCACCAGTACCATGGACCAACGAACTTACGAGACTCAAACAAGACGCAAGACGCAAACGAAAATTATATCAAAGGGCGATAGCAGATAGGGACCGACGAATAAGACTTGAAGCATATAGGCATGCACAAGACTTATACAGACAGACCCTATACAATACGCGTAGACAACAATGGGAGCTATTTGTAACAACACAAACAGAGCAAAATATATGGGGGGAACCATACAAAATATTGACAGAGAAGATAAAAACCCCACTAGTTCTGGGAACGCTAAGGCAGGATGACGGCACGATGACGAGGGGATGGAGGAATACAGCGGAGTTTCTGCTGTATAAACTGCTCCCTGACGACGTTATCGATACAGACACACAATATCATGCAACACTAAGAGGAAACCTACACACACCATACAACACTGCAACTGTCACCTGTCCTTTTGCGCAAGAAGAGGTTGCGCTAGCAATCTCAGAGCTCAAAAACAAAAAAGCACCTGGACCAGATGGTATCCACTCGGAAACACTGAAAAAACTAGCACCGCAGATCACCCCGTTCCTAACAACGTTACTGAACGATGCCTTACGGCTGGGCAGGGTACCTGCAGTATGGAAAACCTCCAAAGCAGTCATTATTAAGAAATCAGCGGACAGGGATCCTTCAGATCCAAAGACTTACAGGCCAATATGCCTAATAAACACCCTAGCAAAGATTCAGGAGAAGCTACTGTGCAAGCGCCTGCAAACACACAGAGCTCTCAGGGGTATGAGCCAACACCAGTTCGGCTTCAGAGCGGGCAGATCAATAGATGATGCCATCAACCAGGCCCTGCACATAGTTAACACCACAAAACAGAAATACGCCATGGCAATAATGATTGACATTGCCGGAGCTTTTGATAATCTTTGGTGGCCAGCACTGTTTCAGAGGCTAAGACATCTGGAGGTACCGCAATCACTGTACAACAGTTTTCTGGACTACTGTAAAGACCGAGTAGTCGAATGGCAGATGGACAGCCGGAAAGTAATTAAAAGAATTACCAAAGGCTGTCCTCAAGGGTCGATCTGCGGCCCCATCTTCTGGGACATAACAATCGAACCACTCCTACAACTTCTGGATGGGGATGACAGGTCAGACGGAATTGTCGCCTACGCAGATGACCTATTAGTTGTAGTCACTGCAAACAACAGAGCCCAGTTAGAAGAGAAAGCCAGTGGATTACTACAAACAATTACTCTGTGGTGTCACAACAACAAACTCAGGATAGCCGAAAACAAAACAACATACACTTTACTGAAAGGATCACTCCGAAGGAATCCTTCGGTTAAAATTGGGGACACAAACATCAAACGAGCACGCATTACGCGCTATCTTGGGGTACACATAGATGAAAAATTGAATTTTCACGAACACATAAGGCTAACAACAGACAAAGCAGAAAAAATACTCCACAAACTGGTGAGGCTAAATTCAAAACAGTACAGACTACCTCTACCAGTCATACGTACATACCACTGTGCGCTCTTCGAATCAGTACTCAGCTTTGCAGCTAGCACGTGGGCACATAGACTGAACGTGGTCACCAACAAAGCATCCGTCAGACGAGGGCAGAGAAGTGTCCTACTTAGGTTATCTGGAGCCTTCGGTACCACCTCTGCGGATGCACTGTGTGTAGTGCTCGGAATATGCCCCATAGATATCACGATCAAATACAGAGCTGCAAGGTACTGGTTAAAGGTGGGGAGACTAGATAAGGTACACACAATAACCGGTGTGCCCATAGAGACGATACGTCACCTTAAAAGTTGGCGTTTGGATACATGGCAAGGTGAGTGGGATGTAAGTGATAAGGGACGTAGGCTGCACGACTTCCTCCCTGACATAAGGGAGAGGTTGAGAATGAGACATGTCGATCCCAGCCGCGGTATGGTACATTTCTTAACCGGGCACGGACCTTATCCCACGCACTTAAACCGCGTGAGTCTGAGGCAGACACCTACATGCACATGCGGGGCAGAAGGTTCCCCAGAACACACTGTCTTTTTCTGTGGGCAATACGCGAACAATAGACATACACTACACTTAGACTACACAGATACAGACATAGATATATACACAGCAATAAGAGACGAAGAACAATGGGCACAATTAAACGCACTGACAAACAGTATTTCAAAAACAACACATGAAGAGTATATGCGGACACGACGTCACAGACATGCCTATGTGCAGCGTAACAGAAATGTCCAGGGGATGGACAGCGATACCCACAGTGACAGCGAAAATAGTGACAATGAGGAGGAACAGGAGGAGGAAGCTGAGATGTGACAGTAAATAAGTAAATTGCTGGCAATCTAGCCAAGAAAACACCAAATGCTGTACATAGATGCGCACCTAATGTAGTTAATACATAGGATTAGTAACAAATAGGATAAAAAACATTTCTCTACTAATAACCATTTGTGTGTGTGTGTGTGTGTGTCTGTGTGTGTGTGTGTGTGTGTGTGTGTGTGTGTGTGTGACTGGCGGTCAACGGCTCGATGAAACCATTCCGAGGTATTCACCGTCAGTCACACTCGGTGATGGTACTAACAAATCTCTCATCTATCCTATCTTCTTTTTATATTCTTCTTAAAAACAACAAAATTTTATTTATATTTCAACCTCAAATTATTGTTATTTTGAATCATTCTTTGTAAATTTTGTAGATAAAACAAAAGGAAAGAAAACTGTAAAAAGATGAAAAACGAAAATTGTAAGATGTACGACCTGTTTTAAACATCAGGTAACAGGTCTATAATTTGGCAATAAATAAATAAATAAATAAATAAAAATCTTCATTATTTAAAGTTTACTATCTGACAATAAATTATACAAGTAACATTCAGCAACGTATTCCCAAAATCGAAACGCTTCATCCGATTTTCTCGATCGACATGTCTTCAGAAAGTTTTTAGTGTAAACCTAAATTGGTATAAATTACAGGCATGTAACTTGCGTTGTACATGAGTTATTGGAGGTCAAAGTGGCCGATTACTATCGATCGTGTCAAGCCATAAGTACTCCACAGTTACATGAAGAAATGGTAGCAGCATGCTTATAAATATATTTATTCGTCTACGTCTTTGTTTATATCCGATATATACTATTCATGAACAAATTGGTCAAATATTTGCTGTGTTTAGAAAGCAAGGAGACATTAGGCTACAGGCCTGCTTTGTTTCTATTCCTGTGATATATGTTTGTTTAATTTGTTTATGTATTTAGCAATGTGTGTTAGAGCGTGATTATGTTTCAGCTGTAGAAATATTTATTTAATTTCAAGTTATTTAAATGTAAATCCAGTATTTCGAATCTGTTTCACTATGTTTGTGCGTGTGAGTTGGCTTGGAGACAGGGCGGGAGCGCTCTAGCCAATCACAGCGATCGTTTCCATAAAGGACACGTGAAGAGACATATGGAGGTTGGGGAGGAGCATCGTTTCCGTCAGAGGGCAGGAGAGAGTCCCGGACAGTATGGCGTGACGGACCCAAAGGAGACGCGAAAGCGCGGCGGAGAGTCGCGGGAAAGACTTGGAGAGTGGAGCAGTTTGCGCGTGGTCGCGGGAGATAGAAATATTTCTTAGTGCCGACTTGTGCACTTGTGAGAGTTCCGTGGCTTCTGCAGGGAAGACATAGTACATGTTTAGAAGTGAATGTCTCACGAGCTATGCTGTTGTTCATAACTAATTACGTGAAGTAGGAATCTATTGTTTCCCCGATATTCAACTTATATTTTATTTAATTGCTGGACCATCGACACCAATAAGGGTTTTACAGTAATAACGGACATTCTTAAAGGTACTTCCGCTATCGTATCCATCATTTAAAGTCGTTGAAATAGTACCTGCAGAATTTATATAATTGCAATTTTTCATCTATATATTTATAAGTTACGTTCATAATTTATTATTAGAAAATTCGCAACTGTAGGTTTCTCGTTCGGGATTTCTGTCCTGGAAAGTGGTAATTCCCTTGCTCTCCGTTACTCATTGTACTATGCAAAGTGTAACAAACGCTTGCAAAATCAGGAGAGATTTCTGTAGAGGGAACCTCTCACAAAACAGTTTGAGATCGTTTTTCCCCGCAAATAGGTTTCAAGAAAGAGTGAAATTGCGCAGTAATTTTCACAACTAATACGTGCTATCGATAGATGTCCTAATATATCACGGTAAAGGCAATTTGCGCGGGGGCTCAGAGTCTAAATAAGTTGAGTGCAGGGAACAGTAGCGGTTAGGGCGTTTAACGGACAGCGGTATCGGAGACGGCTGGAACACGAGATAACGTTCAGCACCTACAACTACATCAGGCGACGTCTCCAGTGGCAGCCACAGATCAACAGCAGTACGATGGCAGCGTCTTCGAGTACTCCACGGCAGTCTTCAATGTCGACTTCCACTACAACCGACGGCATCACCATGGCAGAGGGAACCATCTCAGATCAGATACGTGCCTGCACAAAGAGTGAGATAGTGTTTAACTCTAAAGTTCAAGCTCCACTTATAGATCTCGCGGATGTAAAACAGCCACCTAGTATGGGTAATTCTAAAAATGGAAGTGAGCCGGTTAGTCCAAAATCAGAGTGCGAAAGTGTAACTAGTAGGAATTCAGGCAAGGGGGATGAATGTGGGGGAGATACGATGTCTCAGCTAATGCAAATGATTCAGGGATTGGGAAATAACATGAATCCAATGGGAAATAGCATCAGTACAATGGGAAATAATACGAATACAGTAGCAACTAATATCAGTACAATTCAAACAGTTACGGATACAATTTGGACTGATATGGGTACAATGCGAACTGAAATAGGTTCCACTGTAAAAGAGGAAGTTGAAAAAATTATGGGCAACCTTGGAAAAGGAATTGATGATAAATTAAAACTTGTCCGAGTAGATATGGGGAAAATTACAGACGAAGTTGTAATAGTAAAATCTAAAATCGGATAAGCAGTAAAAGATCTTGGGGAAAAAATGTATAAGATACAGATGGAACTTGGGGGCAAAATAAGCGATTATATAAAAGCCCAACGTGCTCATAAAAGCAATATAAATTTAGCAATTAGTGACGTAGCCTATCGTGTAGGTGAGGGGGAGAAGGAAGCTGGCAAAATTAGAGATAAAATAGATTCCAGTATCACTAGTGAAAATGAATTAAAAAAAACAAATACAACGGATAAAAAAGTGATTAAAATTCGTTAGGCTCACAACAGGCCGCGCCGGTTGTGAATATCCCTTGGGCAAATACTGGATCTATGAAATGTTTCACAGATGACAGGAGATGTCACCCTGTAGATTTCTTGGCTGCGTGTAGGGACGTTTTTATTCACGGCATGTCGGACGAAGTGAAAATAAAATACATTAAACGGCATTCGGAGCGAGATCGACAGCCTTGGGCAAATGATAAACGTAGTGCGTGCGAATCGTACGAAGAATTCGAAAAGTGTTTTTCGAATAAATTTTGGAGCGATGCAATACAGACGCGGATCTAAAATGAATTTTTAAGCGTGCCGAGTTACAGGTACGGTAATGGGACGGTGAGAGATTTTTGCAAGGGTGAACTTGGATGGCTTATGCATGTAAAACATCAGTTGGGGGATTTAACGGAAATCACCACGTTAAAAAGGCACTGCCCGAAGATTTGCAGTGGGATTTTGTCCATAGTCCATGTCATTCCGTGGACGAATTTGTTGAATTTGTAGAAAAATTAGAGAGGGCTTTAAAGTTCAAACCTCAGAGCAAACCGGGTGGTAGTTATCAACATGGGATCAAGATAATTATCACCAAAATAATAATCATGAGAAAAATCAAAGGACTTATAAGGGAGATAGTAGCTGGGATGAGCAGAATGGTCGGACAACAAACAGGAGTGATAACTTCCGTGAACGGGACCCAAGAAAAGAACGCAGATTTGGCGGGGTAAATCCGCGCGGTCGGTAAACAGATGTTCGCCACATCTCAGGTCCGAAGATGGCAGTCTGAACAGGCGATGAAAAGGACTGGAGATAATGGTAATGGTAAAATGGTTAATAGGTTTGGTGAAAGGCAACCAATATGTAATACAGAGTATGTTAAAGAGAAAGGCCATACAAGTGGCTCTTCCAACAAAAGCTGGTGCGAATGCCGGAAGCATAGATTTGTGAGAGATTTAATTGAATATAATAGGAATAAATTCGCGGGGAACGATGTAAGTTATAAATGTGTAATTAATGAGTGTGAGAATGGTGATGAATGGAAAGATTCAATGGTTCAAACAGAAGATAAGGAGGAGATGAATTTTCTGAAAGCATACTGTGTAGTGAGCTGTGAAGAGGTATTAAAAATAGTAGCAACTGCAGCAAGGAAGGTGTTGTAGTAGCAAGTATTTGTGAGTCGGCGATAAGCGACGATTTTATTGAAGGCGGCTTATCTTTGGTCTCGCCATCTGTAAGTGAGGGTGATTGTGTTTCTGCGGAAAGCGTCGAAGTTACTAAGGGAGGCTTAGCGTTGGTCTCGCCAGCAGTTGAAGTTAAACACATGTCAGCGGAGGTAAGTGATTTCTGTTTAAAGGTACAGAGTAATGGTGATCTATGTAATGGTGTAAAAGCTACTGGTATTGGTACTTTGGAGGAAGGAATTTATACGTTTCTAATCACAAATGAAGGCGAAGCGAAACTTATTGATGAATGTGTGGATCTAAAACGTTTGTCAGAGTGTGAATGTGAGAATGTATGAAAGTAGGATCGAGGGTTAATCTGGATGAAAGATGTGCAGAAATGGCAAAGTGTCTTGATTTCTGTCCGATCACAGGGAAATGTAGCAAGTCTGGAAGTCCCAAAATTGCATGACAAGGTAACAGCAATTTGTGTAATGTAGAGGCGGAGGATAAAGTTGTGTACGATTCGCCTAAAGCTGATTTGTCGACGGAAGAAAGTAATGTTTCTGATGTGAATTTTTGTACTGATTTAAATGGTGTAACAGCAGATAAGGTTGCTCAGATGAATATTTATGGGGATGATGGCATAGGCATCGATGTATTATTTCAGGAAGAAACAATGTTTAACAGTGAACTTGTAATGCTATTGTAAATATAATCCTGCCATTAATCTGTATATTTAAAAATTTTTGATGTTCCATTATAATTTTGAAAAATTAAGCAAGTACTATAAAGTGAGTAAGCTTTTGTTAAGTGTAGTCTATCTGTTTAAAATAACCTCTTTGACGTAGGTGGAATAAATGTATAAAAACATATTTTGTAAATAATTATGTAATATTTCAAGAACAACTGTAATTAATTACGTCAATTTTGTATGTATATGCTGTCATGCAATTGTAGACTGTTCATACTTAGGTTTTTTGTAAGCAGAAGTGTAAATTGAAAAGGTGTAGGGATCATAGGCACAATGGAACTCCGTTCTGTGGTGGAATGGAAAAGGTGGTGGGGCGCGCGAGTGAGATTTGGTGGGCAAGTGGCTCATATAGTGGGTAGCTGCCCTGCAAGAGGTGAACACGCATTACGTTGGTCAAGCACTAGAGGCCCCGAATTTACCTGCAACTCTGGGTTTTGGCCTCGGACGTGTTCTACATGATTGGCGCAGTACGTCAATAAATTAATAGCTCAGAAATTTGTAATTTTATCGTCGCCACCATGAGGAAGACAGAGCTATGTACATCAAGAGCCGTACCTGCGCGATGTTACTAAGCAGCACCGTCTCACGCCACCTTCGACATCAGTAACAGGCAAAGTACAGGGTGATTCAAAAAGAATACCACAACTTTAGGAATTTAAAACTCTGCAACGACAAAAGGCAGAGCTAAGCACTATCTGTCGGCGAATTAAGGGAGCTATAAAGTTTCATTTAGTTGTACATTTGTTCGCTTGAGGCACTGTTGACTAGGCGTCAGCGTCAGTTGATGCTAAGATGGCGACCGCTCAACAGAAAGCTTTTTGTGTTATTGAGTACGGCAGAAGTGAATCGACGATAATTGTTCAGCGTGCATTTCGAACGAAGTATGGTGTTAAACCTCCTGATAGGTGGTGTATTAAACGTTGGTATAAACAGTTTACAGAGAATGGGTGTTTGTGCAAAGGGAAAAGTTCTGGACGGCCGAAAACGAGTGATGAAAATGTAGCACGCATCCAGCAAGCATTTGTTCGCAGCCCAGGAAAATCGACTCGCAGAGCTAGCAGATTGCTGCAAATTCCACAATCAACTGTATGGAGAGTCCTACAAAAAAGGTTGGTTATGAAACCTTATCGTCTGAAATTGGTTCAAGCACCGTCGGCGATGGATCGGCCGCCAGGCAGCCCGTGCAGAGCACTTCATCACTGGCCTCCAAGAAGCCCTGATCTTACCCCCTGCGATTTTTTCTTATGGGGGTATGTTAAGGATATGGTGTTTCGGCCACCTCTCCCAGCCACCATTGATGATTTGAAACGAGAAATAACAGCAGCTATCCAAACTGTTACGCCTGATATGCTACAGAGAGTGTGGAACGAGTTGGAGTATCGGGTTGATGTTGCTCGAGTGTCTGGAGGGGGCCATATTGAACATCTCTGAACTTGTTTTTGAGTAAAAAAAAAAAAAAAAATTAAAATACTCTTTGTAATGATGTATAACAGAAGGTTATATTATGTTTCTTTCATTAAATACACATTTTTAAAGTTGTGGTATTCTTTTTGAATCACCCTGTACTTTATTTAGAAGTGTATCACAGTATGAACCATCCATCTTCAAGCAGTGGAATATAAGTGTTAAATGTACCTTTGTGTTTAACCGTGATTTTCCTATGTCATTTACCTCAGTAGGGTCCTTACCTAAACGAATTTATTCCAAGTATGCTGATGTTTATTGAAGCTCGAATAATAGTAAATTAGTGGCAAGAGTACTGTTTTGGTAGTAAATTCTGAAAATCCTTATGAAATACTAAAGTTTGCACGTATCAGTTTAAGGGACACCGCTTTGCGTGGTCAGGAGGATAAGTTTTCAATAGTATTTCTGAAAGTAAAGTAACATAATTGTTGTACTGCAACAATCTTAACAGTAATTGTTCGTGTTGCTTCTCTATGTCATAGAAAGCCACTAAATTCTTTGCCACACTCTTATACAAAGCATAAATCAATACATATTTTACTTAAATCCATTAGGTCACTGATCTCCACGCACCCTCGGTGCATGAATGATAGCTATAAGTTCAATATTTTTTTATATCCTTGTTGAAACATATGTGTCTCTTCTTTAAATAATTACTGAAATATAGTGATAAATTCCATAAGTAACAGAAAGTGGGATTGATAGTACTTACTGCCAGGTGACCGTAGTAAGTGAAAGTAGTCATTTATTCAGTGTCGAAAATTGACTTCATCTTTTTGTGTAAACACTGTGCCCAATTTGAGCTGGCAGCCGTTTTATTAAGCGAAACAGTTTGTTGTTATAACAGGCTTTGTCTGACAAAAGGTTTCCAAAAGTAATTGTTCTCACTGCTTTTCCCCCAAACTGTATGATTCGGAGAAAAGTAGTTCGATGCTTTACCATTAGGTTGAACATGGTTAAAATCTCTCTCCGAGAGTCGATGGTTTGGAGTGTTAGTGCTGCGTAATTTTGTGGTGGTGTTACTACACAGTTCTGACATTCCGAATCGCGGATCTTCCGTCTTTACAGTGGTAGAACTAACAGAAATTTAGAGAGGACTGAAGTAAATAGTGAGGATGGCGATAGTTTGTCTAATGAATGTCTTAAGAATTCGTGTATGAAGGAGGAGTGTGATTCTAGTGAGACCGATTGGCGTTGGTATGGTAGAACGTTACAGTTGTTGCTGCCGCATATGTGGTAACGAGAGAAGTTTAAAACTGCTAAGGGTATGTAGAGAAAGGGCAGAAGTGAAATGCTCCTCTAATCTGAAATTATCGGTAGTAATTTTGGAGGGAGAATTTATATGTTTATTTGGGGATTCATTAGTAATTTGTTAGTTTATTGTGGCACTGTATGTGTGCAAAAGGAGGAAGTTTAGGCACTGAGTGTGCTTGGAGGTCAGTGACCTAATGGATTTAAGTAAAATATGTATTGATTTATGTTTTGTATAAGAGTGTGGGAAAGAATTTAGTGATCAATTTGAAGGGTATTAAAATAGTAATTGTATGTGCATGCACTTTTGGTGCGTGGAGGTAGGAAGGATTGATTAAAGTCAATTAAATAGGACTTATGGGAATTTGAGCTTAATATGATTCAATCGTTTGCCTTGTGACTTTGTTCCTAAAGTATCGTCTTCTGCTGGACGGAATCTTTAGCGAGAATCCTGGTTTGTTTTTGGAAATAGTTTGTTAAGGGGTTTCTACTTCTGGTTTTTGTTGTGGAAATATTTGTCACAAGAAACGGTCTAACTCGGAATTCAGCGGCAGACAACATTTCTGCTAGGGTCTTGTCCAAAAGAGTGATGTGAGCTTGTGTAGTGTGACAGGAAAGATTTGTGCGAGAAGGAGCCTTAGCGCTGTGTGCGTGCAACATGGAGTGCTTACAAAATTACACATAAGTGAAAGTGAAATTAAAATATTTATTTCTTGTCCAAAAAATTTTTATGCATAACTGAAATGCAGGCATTTATTTATGCCATTTAGTTCATAATTTGGGTTAGTTTAAGTTTATTTCGAAATTTATGCTTGTTTATGCATAACTGAAATCCAGGCGTTTAAGTAATATACCGTTTCATTGATAATTTGTGTTAGTTTAAATTTATTTCGAAATTCATGCGACTCCCACACCACTACAAGAAATTTGTAAACACTAATGGCCTGGCGTTTTTATCATAAAATTCTTTTCTTGGAAATTTGTTTTATATGTACTTGTATGAACTGAGAGGTGTTACTTCTGAACATTCTGGCAAGCTAGAATGTTAATAAGTGGAGGTGTGTGAGGTAACGTGCGAGATGTGGCACCCTATAAATATTCTAAATCCAGAGCTGGCGTGGCCATGCTGGGACCTCTCGGCGGGCCACAGCTCGTTAGCAACTGCCTGATGACACACTATGGCCGGACCAAGAGGCCTATTGACTGCCTGGCTGGGAAATCCACGGTGACGCTGTGTCGATGAAGGAGACACGCAGGGAGTCCCAAAGGTGGCGGACTTTGTGAAACCTTAAAGGCAGATATTTCACAGTTAATATAGAAGTTAATAGTGTGTTGTGGTCTTCAGTCTGGAGACTGGTTTGATGCAGCCCTCCCAGCTACTCTATCCTGTGCAAGCCTCTTCATCTCCCAGTACCTGCTGCAGCCTACATCTTTCTGAATCTGCTTAGTGTATTCATGTCTTGGTCTCCCTCTACGAGTTTTACCCTCCATGCTGACCTCCACTACTAATTTGGTGATCCCTTGATGCCTCAGAACATGTCCTACCAACCGATCCCTTCTTCTAGTCAAGTTGTGCCACAAGCTCCTCTTCTCCCCAATTCTATTCAATACCTCCTCATTAGTTATGTGATCTACCCATCTAATCTTCAGAATTCTTCTGTAGCACCACATTTCGAAAGCTTCTATTCTCTTCTTGTCTAAACTATTTATCGTCCATGTTTCACTTCCATACATGGCTACGCTCCACACAAATACTTTCAGAAACGACTTCCTGACACTTAAATTCATACTCGATGTTAACAAATTTCTCTTCTTCAGAAACGCTTTCCTTGCCATTGCCAGTCTACATTTTATGTCCACTCTACCTCGACCATCATCAATTATTGTGCTCCCCAAATAGCAAAACTCCTTTACTACTTTAAGTGTCTCATTTCCTAGTCTAATTCCCTCAGCATCATCCGACTTAATTCGACTACATTCCATTATCCTCGTTTTGCATTTGTCGATGTTCATCTTATACTCTCTTTTCAAGACACTGTCCGTTCCGCTCAACTGCTCTTCCAAGTCCTTTGCTGTCTCTGACAGAATTACAATGTCATCGGCGAACCTCAAAGTTTTTATTTCTTCTCCAGGGATTGTAATACCTACACCGCACTTTTCTTTCGTTTCCTTTACTGTTTGCTCAATATACAGACTGAATAGCATCGGGGAGAGGCTACAACCCTGTCTCACTCCCTTCCCACCGACTGCTTCCCTTTCATGTCCTTCGACTCTTATAACTGTCATCTGGTTTCTGTACAAATTGTAAATAGCCTTTCGCTCCCTGTATTTTACCCCAGTCACCTTCAGAATTTGATAGAGAGTATTCCAGTCAACATTGTCAAAAGCTTTCTCGAAGTCTAAAAATGCTAGAAACGTAGGTTTGCCTTTCCTTAATCTTTCTTCTAAGATAAGTCGTAGGGTCAGTATTGCCTCACGTGTTATCTACGGAATCCAAACTGATCTTCTCCGAGGTCGGCTTCCACCAGTTTTTCCATTCGTCTGTAAAGAATTCGCGTTAGTATTTTGCAGCTGTGATTTATTAAACTGACACTCACAAACATAAAAAAACACATTCTAAATACTGGATTTGCATTCTAATAACTTGAAATTAAATAAAAATTCCTACGGCTGGACCATAAACACGATCTAACACACATTATTAAATACATAAATAAACATATATCAAAGGAATATAACCAAAGTTGGCCTGTAGCCTAATGTCTGCGTGCTTTCTAAACAGCAAATATTTGACCAATTTGTTGATCAATAGTATATATCGGATATAAACAAAGACGTAGACGAATAAATATATTTATAAGCATGCTGCTACCATTTCTTCATGTAACTGTGGAGTACTTATGGCTTGACGCGATCGATAGTAATCGGCCACTTTGACCTCCAATAACTCATGTACTATTCAAGTTACATGCCTGTAATTTATACCAATTTAGGTTTACACTAAAAACTTTCTGAAGACATGTCGATCGAGAAAATCGAATGAAGCGTTTAGATTTTGGGAGTAACTTGCTGAGTGTTACTTGTATAATTTATTGTCAGATAGTAAACTTTAAAATAATAAAGATATTGAAAATCTGGTTACATGATCAGAATCACCGTGCAAATAATGATAATGTACACCTTTCTTTTTGAGGTATTATGATTCCTCTGGCTACTATTAAGAAGGAAAAGAGAAAGGAAACTGGCGTTCTACGGATCAGAGCGTGGAAAGCCAGATCCCTTAATCGGGCAGGTAGGTTAGAAAATTTAGAAAGGGAAATGGATAGGTTAAAGGTAGATATAGTGGGAATTAGTGAAGTTCGGTGGCAGAAGGAACAAGACTTTTGGTCAGGTGAATACAGGGTTATAAATACAAAATCATATAGGGGTAATGCAGGAGTAGGTTTCATAATGAATAAAAAATAGGAGTGCGGGTAAGCTACTACGAACAGCATAGTGAACGCATTATTGTGACCAAGACAGACACGACGCCCACGCCTGCTATAGTAGTACAAGTTTATATGCCTACTAGTTCTGCAGATGATGAAGAAATTGATTAAATGTATGATGAGGAAAAAGAAATTATTCAGGTAGTGAAGGGGGACGAAAATTTAATAGTCGTGGGTGACTGGAATTCGACAGTAGGAAAAGGAGGAGCAGGAAACGTCGAAGGTGAATATGCATTGGGACTAAGAAATGAAAGAGGAAGCTGCCTGTTAGAATTTTGCACGGAGCATAACTTAATCATAGCTAACACTTGGTTCAAGAATCACAAAAGAAAGTTGTATACATGGAAGAACCATGGAGATACTAAAAGGTAGGATTTAGGAACCAGATTTTAAATTGTAAGACATTTCCAGGGGCAAATGCGCACTCTGACCACAATCTATTGCTTATGAACTGCAGATTAAAATTGAAGAAACTGCAAAAATGTGGGAATTTAGGGAAATGGGACCTGGATAAACTGAAAGAACCAGAGGTTGTACAGAGTTTCAGGGAGAGCATAATGGAACAACTGACAGGAATGGGGGAAAGAAATACAGTAGAAGAAGAATGGATAGCTTTGAGGAATGAAATTGTGAAGACAGCAGAGGATCAAGTAGGTAAAAAGATATGGGCTAGTAGAAATCATTGGGTAACAGAAGAGATGCTGAATTTAGTTGATGAAAGGAGAAAATACAAAAATGCAGCAAGTGAAGCAGGCAAAAAGGAATACAAATGTCTCAAAAATGAGATCGACAGGAAGTGCGAAAAGGCTAAACAGGGATGGCTAGAGGACAAATGTAAGGATGTAGAGGCTTATCTCATGAGGGGTAAGATAGATACTGCCTACAGAAAAATTAGAGAGCTTTGGAGAAAAAGGAACCACTTGCATGAATATCAAGAGCTCGTATGGAAACACAGTTCTAAGCAAAGAAGGCAAAGCAGAAAGGTGGAAGGAGTATGTAGAGGGTCTTTACAGGGGCGATGTTCTTGAGGACAATATTATGGAAATGGAAGAGGAGGTAGATGAAAATGAAATGGGAGATACAATACTGCATGAAGAGTTTGGCAGAGTACTGAAAGACCCAAGTCGAAACAACGCCCCGGGAGTAGACAACATTCCATTAGAACTACTGACAGCCTTTTGAGAGCCAGTCCTGACAAAACTCTACCATCTGGTGAGCAAGATGTATGAGACAGACGAAATTCCCTCAGACTTCAAGAAGAATGTAATATTCCAATCCCAAAGACAGCAGGTGTTGACAGATGAGAAAATTGGAATAAAGGAACAAACCATTTATATTCACTTCGGTATTTAAATTAGTTAATTTATTCTATAAATGTAAAGTCTGAACTAGAAATGTAAAACATAAACTCCAGGAATGATTTCTATCTTATGATACTATGTTCTTTCCAGTTCATTCTATTATACCATTAAAACCCGTTGTTAAACGGTTTTGAACCAAATTTTCTTTTAAACCAGTCACATTGTACTTTCTGAAATCAGCCATGCATCTCCAAAGTGGAAGGAGGTGAAATGATTGCAGTTATTGAGAACTGATTGAGACAATGTTGTAGCTTATTCTCGATGCTGTTCAGTCCATAAAATTAGAGAGTTGGGAAGGAAACTATAGAAAAAGCTGGAAAGGAAATTAACGTTCAGGGACAAGAATAAAAATGTTTAGGTTTGACGAAAATACGGTAACTCTGCAGAAATAGTGTCTTGCAAAAAATTATAAGATGAACACCGAAAGCAAAATAAGGTAACGGAATTAGACTTAAATCATCGATGGTGAGGGAAATAGATTGGGAAAAGAGAGACTGAAGTAGTAGGTGAGTTTTGCTATTTGAACAGTAAAATAACTGGTTGAAGTAGAGATGGTAGTATGTAAAGGCTGGCAATAGCAAGAAAATCATTTCTGGAAGATAAGAATTATTTGACATTGAATACAAATCTAAATGTTATGAAGTGTGTACGAAGGTATTTGTCTAAAGTAAACCTTATAAAGAAGTGAGACAAAGACTGTAATATTTTTTTTTCTTGGTAACTATAGAATTATATTTTTTCTCCTGTTTGGTGAGGAACACTGATTCCCAGACATTTATTTACTATTATTGCGAATGAGGTTTCTTCCAATGTTATATTACAAAGTCAGTTTGTCGGATCTCGGACATTTTTTATTCCCATATATCCACTCCCTCATGCAAACGCTTCAAAATAAATATTTGCTGTTAATATGTTGTGCCAAAAAATTACTTAAAAATGTGAAACATAGATCTATCCATTCTTGCTTTGTTCAGAGGTGATACGACAGCCGACACGTGTTTAAAAATGTCAAGAACTCCGTCAGCGATAATTTCGTCTCTAGTTTATTGGTTACTGGTTTCAGCGTTACAGTACGGCAACACCAAGCCTTCTATATGAAAGGGTGGCTAAATATCCTCAGTGACAGCAGTATGTATGTCATATGTGAAGATAACCGGACTTCGCACCAGCTCTTGCTCACAATGCATTTGCACACAACACGTGGAACACAACTGCTGCTCGCCGATCTGATATTTAGTGAACTGATGTGTTTCGAAATAATGGAGCGCATATATCCCGATTTGGCAATGTCGAATAATAACGACGTTGATTTTTATTAGGCCGTTATTTAGTTTACTGGCACACGGTCTCGTCGATCAAGATCGTAGCTCATAAGACGTTTCAGCGTTTAATTTTGTGCTCTGTCACTTGTGTGGAGTGACAAGTTTGGTTGATGATACTGATTAAACCCTTTCTGTGGTCTGTATTCAGCCTTTCTTTCCACGCCGTCGTCTAACGTTCGAATGTACTGGATTGTGCGTAATTCTCTTCACGGTGGGCGAATACAGAAATTTGACGAGCGTCATTATTTTTGTCTTGTTGTTCTGGCTCTGCCAAAAGGATTCAGTTCGATTAATCATCAAAGACACCAGTTCCATATTTAAATTTGATGTGGATGTTAATTTCTCGTGTACTGCGAATGGTATCTTTCGTGCTAGGATTCCTCTTTAACCGGATCATCGAGGCAGTGTCATTGCAATGCTTTTGCATATACCTGCCCATAGTACCACGCTATAATGCCTAGTTCGGTCGTGTAATAATTTTTTACTTTATGTTCCAGTGCTTTTCTCGAGGCCAAAATTTATTTGAAAATGCGGTTTCAAATTATTTTGAATGTGAAATAATCTCCTGATACACTCATACACCAGATATGTATTTCAGAATGAGATTTTCACTCTGCAGCGGAGTGTGCGCTGATATGAAACTTCCTGGCAGATTAAAACTGTGTGCCCGACCGAGACTCGAACTCGGGACCTTTGCCTTTCGCGGGCAAGTGCTCTACCAACTGAGCTACCGAAGCACGACTCACGCCCGGTACTCACAGCTTTACTTCTGCCAGTACCTCGTCTCCTACCTTCCAAACTTTACAGAAGCTCTCCTGCGAACCTTGCAGAACTAGCACTCCTGAAAGAAAGGATATTGCGGAGACATGGTTTAACCACAGCCTGGGGGATGTTTCCAGAATGAGATTTTCACTCTGCAGCGGAGTGTGCGCTGATATGAAACTTCCTGGCAGATTAAAACTGTGTGCCCGACCGAGACTCGAACTCGGGACCTTTGCCTTTCGCGGGCAAGTGCTCTACCAACTGAGCTACCGAAGCACGACTCACGCCCGGTACTCACAGCTTTACTTCTGCCAGTACCTCGTCTCCTACCTTCCAAACTTTACAGAAGCTCTCCTCATAATACTGGCAGAAGTAAAGCTGTGAGTACCGGGCGTGAGTCGTGCTTCGGTAGCTCAGTTGGTAGAGCACTTGCCCGCGAAAGGCAAAGGTCCCGAGTTCGAGTCTCGGTCGGGCACACAGTTATAATCTGCCAGGAAGTTTCAGATATGTATTTCGATTTTCATGTGGCCAGTGCACACATCAATTTTAATATCTCCTGTAGAAAGTTTCTGAAATGCACTTTTGATCCGTCTAATAAAAGCTAAGGCATGAATACCTCTTTCTGGTGCGTATTCTTGGGAAATTAGTGCACTCCTCCCGTTATCTACAATTACTTGAGGAACGTCAAGAATCTATCACACGTAGCGCTGTATCAGTCTCTTCCCATACGAACTAGTTATGTGCTCGATCCCTATTCGCATTCTGAAACCTTCCAGTGCATTTTGTATAGTTCGATGCCTAATTCATTGTATAATCATCTATTTATTACTTCTTGTAAGCATTTTTTTGCGGGTGCAGTTTCAAAACCTTGGACTCGAATTTTATCAGGAGCGACAGTAAACAACGTTTCAGTTTACTCGTTTCGTTTGTCAGTCTGTTCTTAAGACAGTGAATTTCCCTTTTTAGTCTATAATGTTTAATTCGAATTTCAGTTCAGAGATCATGCATTTGATTAAATGTAGTAATGAGCTCCGTTCGCAGACTACTAATTGTATCCCACCCATAATTTATTGAAACCGTCCTGCATTGACGTTTCTATTTCTCCATGAGTGTTTTAAATTTTTTGACCCAGATCCTGAAGAGACTTTTTAATTTATTCACGAACTCCTGAAGAGAGATTTTAATGTATTGCACAATTCTCGCTGCCGTTCTCTCACTAACTGCTTATGTTTAATTCTGTATTTTAAATCTAAAATTGAGAAGCCACTACATTCTGTTTCGCAATTTGGGGAACAATAAAAATCAAAATTCAGTTATTTATTAACTGAAAAGATCAATGATATTTCACTATAAAAATACAGCAACCAGCCAATTTTTAATGCGTTTTATTTATGCCAATATGCATTTCGGGTTTGCACCCATTTTCAGCTGGCAAATCACATGTATCTTCAGTTTCTACTGTGGTACAATCTCGACAGCAGTTTGTATGCTGCAGCTGGCCTGTGCAAAAGCAACAATTCCATTCATTTACTTCAATTTCGCGAGTTTAAAGTTACGCACTATCAATTGCTCATTTTACTTACATTCTCCTCTCCTTGTTTTTCTTGGCTTTTCTTCGGTTTTGCAACAACACAAACACTTTTTGTCACGTATTTTACACAGGCGCACTGCGTTATCCACCATGTTGTCGACTGACTGTTTTTGTTCACATACAAGCGGTTTATCTATGGACAGAGTTATATTTTACGAACGTTTTGAGGTTCTAAGATAAGCTACTGTTTTCTAAACATTGACTTGGGTGATAGAAGTATTCTAAGTACGATGTATACAATTTTTTTTGGCAGTATTGAAGATAATAAACTAACATAACACATTTATACAAAGCAGTGATTCATACATTTACAATATAATAACGATAGAATTAAGATTTTAGAATTAAGATTTTTATGTTGTATATTATTACATGCATTTGCTGGGTTTATATTAGATTATGTTATTTATTGATTGTGCTTAGTAAGTGGTTTGATAAGTAGAGTGTGGAAGTTTTTCAGAAATATTCGGTTTGGTAGCTCTGTTTGGTCGTTAAGTATGTCAAAAGGAGATGCATGTTTATGTGAATAAATTTCGATTTCTTCTAGGAGGTTCATTCTTTTTCCTTTGTTGGCTAGGTGGAGAACGTGTAGGTTATGGGATATGTCTGTTACTTGATGTTCTTCTTCTGCTACATGTTGGGCGAATGTGGATTTATTTAAGTTTTTTAAACGAAGAGCATCCATGTGTTCTCGAAACCGTATGTTGAAGTTTCTCCCTGTTTGGCCTATGTATGTTTTTGGACATGAGTTGCAATTTAGTTTGTATATTCCTGATTAATTGTATGGTTTGGTATTATTTTTAATGTTATGGATAGCTTTGTCCTTTATTTTGTTATTTGTATCGTAGCTGATTTTGATATCTGTTCCTCAGAACAGGTTTGCTATTTTATATGAGAGCTTTTCTATAAATGGCAAGCTTACATATTTTTCTTTTGGTTGTGTTGTGGTATTTTTTAATGCTGTTTTGTTATTGTATTTAGTTATGTGGGGATTTATCTTAGAGTTTAGTTCATCTATTAATTTTGGATTGTAACCATTATTGTAAGCAATTACTTTGATGGTGCTTAGTTCTTCTATTTGGTCAGGTGGTTCTAGTGGTATTTTGTGCATTCTGTTTAGCATTGCACTGTATGAAGCCATCTTATGTTTAACCAGGTGGCAGGATGAGTTATTAATTGTGTTATCTGTGTATGTTGGTTTCCTGTATACTTGAAATTTGTGTTTGTTATTGGAGCTACTTATGCAGGGATCCAGAAAATTTAAACCAACTTCTGTTTGGTGTTCTACAGTGAAGATGATGTTCTGATGCATTTTATTCATTTCCTTTGCAAGGTTATCAATTTCTTCTGCTGTGAAATCAAATAAGATTATTATATCATCAACATACCTTTTGTAATAAATTATCTTGTTTACTATCTGGGGGTTTTCTTTAAAAAATTTACATTCTCAGTTATTGATGAAAATATCTGCAAGCAAACTGGCAAGGCAGCTACCCATAGCCAGGCCCTCTTTCTGCTGGTACATTTTGTTATTAAAAGAAAAATAGTTGTGTGACAGTACTAGTGTTAATAGATCAATAAATTCATATATTTCTGGTAATGCCTAATTTTTATATTTAAGTAAATTGTTTTTAATTATTCCAATTGTTTCTTTGACCGGTATGTTTTTGTAGAGGTTTGTGACGTCAAGTGATGCAAAGCTAGCAGTATCAGGAATCCGAATTTCCTTTAGACAATTAATAAGTTCATAACTGTTCTTTACTGAGTATGTCTCTTCAAATTAGAATGTGTTGCTAAGGATCTCATTCAGTTACTTGCTGATTTTATACGTTGGGCTGCTCCGAGAATTAACAATTGGACGTATGGGACAGTTATCTTTATGGGTCTTAGGTTGTGCTCGTAGACGTGGTGCATAAGGGCTCATAACAGTGCAGTCATATATATCTTTGCATTTAAGAGGAAATCACTTTTTTTAATCATATTTTTACGTTTATCCTGTAACTTAAGAGTGGGATCAGATTGAATTTCTGCTATATTATTGTTACTGAAAAATTCAAGTGTTTTTGCTTACATATTCACTTTCATACATTACAACAATAGCATTGTTTTATCTGCCCTTACTACTAAAGCTTTATTGTCACTTAGTTTCTTGTTAACACTTTTAAGTATAGTACTGTCATGGTGCTTTATACTATTATTATTATTTGCTTTCTCTATTTGTTTGGTGATAAAATTGTTAACTTTGTGGCCTATGGCAATCTGATCATCCTGAATTAGTTTTGCAGTATCTCAGGCTATTTTGGTGCATAAATTCTCCAAACATCTAGCAAATTCAACTAACATCATCTTCAGTGATAAAGAAGTAAGTTTGCTGAATAAAGAGCTTCAACATAATATCACCCCATCTTTGACTGAAAATAATAGTAGGCACCAAAATAGCCCTGATACTGCAAAACTAACTCAGAATGATCAGATTGCCATAGGCCACGAAGTTAACAATTCAACAATGAATAGAATAGACAGGTAGACAGGTTCAACTGGATTTAGGTTGCACTAGTAATACTAACGTAAAGAGACTTGCAAAGGCTAGACTACCACGGAGAGCTGCACCATGCCAATTCTCGGTCCAAAGACTGCAACGATAACATCAATAAGAATTTATTTAATACATGTAATTACATGATCCCTAGAAATACTACATAGAAAAACCAGCAAATTCCGCAAAAAATATAAAAAATACAAACAGCTAAGGTACTAATAATACAATAACGAAACATGAAAAGAAAGTACTTCCTGCCACTTACTCCGAAGTGCCAAACAAACTCGTATAGCCATGTGTATTTAAATACAGAGATATGTAAACAGGCACCATACGGTGCTGCGATCACTGAAGCCTATATTAGACAACATGTGTGTGGCGCAGTAGTCAGATCGGTTACTGCTGCTACAATGGCAGGTCGTCAAGATTTGAGTTTGAATGTGGTGTTACAGTCGGCTCACGAGCGATGGGACACAGTATCTCCGAGGTAACGATGAAGTGGGGATTTTCCCGCACGACGATTTCACGAGTCTACCGTGAATGTCAGGGATCCGGTAAAACATGAAATCTTCGACATCGTTGCGACCGGAAAAAGATCCTGCAAGAACGCGACAAACGACGACTGAAGAGCACCGTTCAACTTGACAGAACCGCAACCCTTCAACAGTTGCTGCAGATTTCAGTTCTGGGCCATCAACAAGTGTCAGCGTGTGAACCATTCAACGAAATATCATCGATATGGGCTTTCGGAGCTGAAGACCGGCTCGTGTACCCTTGATAACTGCACGACACCAAGCTTTACGCCTCGCCTCGCCTCTGGCATTGGACTGTTGATGACTGGAAACATGTTGCCTGGTCGGATGAGTCTGGTTTGAAATTGATAGACGTGTACGTTTCTCAATTCATAGACGTGTACGGATATAGAGACAACCTATGAATCCATGGACCCTGCATTTTAGCAGGAACTCTTGAAGCTGGTGAAGGCTCTGTAACGGTGCGGGGCGTGTGGAGTTGGGGTGATATAGGACCCCTGATACATCTACATACACTTCTGACCATTGACACGTACATAAACGTCCTGTCTGATCACCAGCACCATTCATGCCCATTGTGCATTCAGACGGACTTGGGAGATTCCAGCAGGACAATGCTACACCCCACACATCTATAATTGCTACGGAGAGGCTCCAGGAACACTCTTCTGCGTTTAAACACTTCCGCTCGCCACCAAACTATCCATACATGAACATTATTGAGCATATCTGGGATTCCTTGCAACGTGCTGTTCAGAAGATATCTCCACCCCGTCGTACTCTTAAGGATTCATGGTCAGCCCAGCAGGATTCATCTAGTCAGTTCCCTCCAACGCTACTTCAATCATTAGTCGAGTTCATGCCACGTCCTATTACGATACTTCTGCGTGCTCGGGGGAGCCCTACACGATATACGGGATGTATACCAATTTCTTTGGCTCTTCAGTGTATATACTACTACTGGCCCCTTAAACAAATACCTAACGTAGTACTACCGTTGGTCGTATTTCTTCTATGACTAATATCTGTAAACTTTTCATTTTGTTATTTAGTGACGTTGATCGGTTTCTCGCGGAACTAACACACCTAAACCACGTTCCTCAAAGTTCTTTTGCTTTGGAGCACACCAAAGGAAGTTTCAATCTCTTGCGACACCCCTACATGTGATTTTTTTCCCTAGATGCAGAAAAACAAACACGTAAAGTAATCTACATACAATACTTTCTTTCATAGTCAAATGACTATGGGATACAACTATTACATATTTAAGAACTTACATGATCATTGGGCATGCAAGAAAAGTAAACAATCGAACTTATTGCTCCTAAACAGGGATGTAAAATATTGTATGTTGTAGATATTTTACCTACGTAAGATTAGAAGACATTAAAATTTAGCAGCAAACCTGACATGTATTCGCGACACATGACAACGTCGCGACACGGCAGTGGAGAAACGCTCATCTAAACTATAGAATTTTAGTTGCCCCACTGAATCCTGCCTCAAACAATCCCGGTTAACCGCCATTGTCTGCTCGGTTCCTCAGTCGTAGGGTGGGACGAGAGCAGCGTGTCCCAAGTGCCAATGGATTACACAATTCACTTTAACTTGTTACAATCTACATTTCCCTAATCACATGCAGTGTCACAACGTGCAGTCGAGAAGAGCGTTGCCTTTTGTCGCCAGCTCTCTAGTATCTACGATTAGAGTTGGCAACATGATGAAGTTTGGTTGAAAGCCTTTTGAACCCTTCCTTCGCCTTTCAGGAAATTCTCCTTGCGGTATCGTCTAAGAATCACCAGGCCTCTTAGTTCCTCATTGTTTCTTTGTTTATTTAGTCTGACGTTCATTGCAGTGGTAGAGACGCTAGAAAACGCTCATAAAAACCAACAAGGAACGGGAATACAGCATGCTTCTATGGTGGTCTACATCGAACCGACTCGCACAGCAGTGACGTAAGGACACGGCGCTGAGAGATGAGGCACGTCTCAAGTGCCGCTACGGGAAGGGATTAATCTGCCAGCGCGGGGGAACACGTTCAGTCGCCTGCAGAGGGGGCGTTAATCCGAGGCGCGGGACAGCAAGCGCGGCCAGTTAGCCACGTCCGGGCCGTGGGTTGGGTTACGGCTCCTCCGTCCACGGAGGCATTCAATTTGCAGTGCAGGCTTAATCACAGGACGGGGACCGCCGGGTGTCGAACTCATCTCGACCAGGGCTGCCGTCGCAATGCTGCCAACTTGACTGCTCCCTACGCTGTAATCAGGCGCTGGCCCGAATCCTGTCTGTGCGTCAGCCAACACCGAGCACCGTGTCTACCTATCGCTCCAGCCAGAGTATCATTTGTGCAACGTTTATTTTATCCATTACCGCAGGATAACTTTGTTTCGATGTATAAAGATGAGAAGAAGCGAAACAACTACACAAAAATATCGCTACAAGATCCACAAACGCAGACATAACAATCTTCTGGTCAAAGCACGTCTACAAATGATGCACATTTTTCGCACAATTTCCGTATATATGTTTCAAAAAGATCCATTCAGGTCTACAAGAAGGGAGACAGAAACTTTGAATGACTTAGGAGTTTTTGTTTTCTAAAGAACCATTAAATATTACATGGATATATCGTTTACATAAAAGCATATTAAACTGTGGTGTACTTTCTACATTTGTTTCGGAGCAAAGTTTCATTTACCTTTGACAAATATTCAAAGAGCCCAGCATCGTAAAAACATATAGGACATACGTCCAAACGATACTGAAAGTCCCGTCATATATTAACGGGCCTGTCAGCAGTTAATGCATTCACTGCTGCTGTTATACACCGTTGCTGTCACTTAAAAGGTGATTATATGGAAGGCACGCGGACAGAGTCAGTCAGACCCTCCCGTAACACACATATACATTTATTTATTACCATCTTATTTGTTTATTGTAGTACTCTTTCTTGCTGACTGCGACTGATGATTACACATAAAATTCGATTTCAGTGAATAGCAACACCAAAAAATAATTAATGTAGAGTAATGAAATTTCGGGAACACATTTTTTAGGTAACATGCTTAAGTGATTAACAGTGCAAGACAGTAGGTTAATGTAAGTGCGAGGTAATCCATTGCCAATTTAAAATTTTGGTACGTTAGAAGCAGCTGTAACCGTCAGAATGTGGAATGAAAGCATGCAAACTTGCATGCGTTGTTTTGTACAGGTGTCGGATGTCAGTTCGTGGGATGGAGTTCCACGTGTTCTGCACTTGGTGGGTTCAAAAATGGCTCTGAGCACTACGGGACTTAACTTCTGAGGTCATCAGCCCCTAGAACGTAGAACTACTTAAACCTAAGTAACCTAAGGACATCACACATATCCATGCCCGAGGCAGGATGCGACCGTAGCGGTCGCACGGTTCCTAGAACCACTGGGCCACTTCGGCCGGCACTTGGTGGGTCAAACCAAGGATGGTTAATGCTGTTGTGGATGTCGCTGGAGCCGTCTTCCGATGATGTCCAATATGTGATCGGTTAGAGACAGATTTGGTGATCGAGCAGACTAAAGCAACATGTCGACACTCTGTAGAGCATGTTGTCTAACAATAAGGGCATGTCGGTGAGTGTTATCCTGTTGGAAAACCCTCCCTGGTATGCTATTCATGAATGGCAGCATAACAGGTCGAATCACCACAGTGACGAGTAAATCTGCACCCATGGTGCATGGAATAGTCACGAGAGTACTCCTGCTGTCATACGAAATCGGACTCCAGATCATAACTCCAGGTGTAGGTCCAGCGTGTCCAGCACACAGACTGGTTTGTTATAGGCTCTCAACTGGCCTCCGTCTAATCGACACGCGGTCTACACTGATACCGAGGCTGAACCAGCTTTCATCCGAAAACAGAACAGACCAGCAACTTGCCCTGCAATAAGCTTTCACTTGACACAACTGAAGTCGCAAACGGCGGTGGTTTGGAATCAGTGGAATGCACGCTACAGGGTGTATGGATCGGATCTGTCCGTGAAGTAATCGATTTGTAACACAGTTCACTGAATGACTGTGGTGCTAACTGCTGCTCAAATTGCTGCTGCAGATGTTGTACGGTGCGCCAGAGTCATACGCTGAACACGATGGTCTTCGTTGCCAGTAGTGTCACGTGACCGTCCAGAGCCCGGTCTTCACGCGACCGTACATTCCCGTCACCACCACTACCAACAACCGTGTACAGTGGCTAGCCCATATGGTCGGGGCTGCTAAGGCAATTGCTCGAGTTACGTGAGAAATATGGGTTCGAGACCCGATCTGGCACAAATTTAATCCCTTGCCATGAATTCATTTCGGTGCTCAAATGAGGCTAATGTCAATGAAACTTGAATAGTTCAACAGAAAGACTTTCACTAGACCATTGAGCAACAAGAAACTATTTTTATTATCTACATACGTAATTAAGTTTGTGCGGAATAGTAATGATGCGAGTCCTACTCGCACATGTCTGGTTGTTTATTTATTTATTATAAACATGGTGTTCCAGTAGATGCTTCATGTAGGAATGAAGATGATGTACCAGCTATCACATTTATCTTCGCTACGCCAGATACCTTTTTGTCTAGAAGCAAAATAAAAAAATGTAGGTAACCAATGCCTTTTACGTATCAGGGGGACATTATGTAGCACCACTGTCTTTCTTGCACCTTTATTTGTTACTAAGATATGAACAACAGTGCATGTATTTTTAAATGGCACCCTCTATTTTGATTCGGTAATCCATTTCCTCCCCTCAAGCCATTTTCAGAAGCGTATGACAGTCTAACATTCACTTAAACATGAAGCTAATAAAGAAACGTAACAGAAATTAGACTTTGCCTTTCCTGTACTACCGTATTTTACGCACCATAAGATGCACTTTCTTTCTTCGAAAAACTGCGCCCAGAATTCAAGTGCGTTTTACACTCCAAATTAATTTGAAAATGCCCTGTATTTGATCTCTAGCGGGCAACATTGGATTCAACTGGCAGCATCAGTGCACCGATGAGACGAACGTGAGTTACGGGGATTCATAAGCTTACTAGCACTGTCTCCCTCCCACCCCGACATCACAAACCAAGAACACTGTCTAGTCTACGGTGCCAGTGAACTTTAACTGAAAGTGATTTGATATACCGGCAACAACACAAAATTTTTGTTAGCAGCAAGTTTCGTAATAAAAAAAATAAAAGGTATCCATATGATGCGGGCTATAAATGGAAAGAAACAGCATATGCACAAGAACTTGGAAGCAGACTAACTAAGAGGTATTTCCGCCCTCCATTAACAGAAGAAACCATTAACTAATGGCGGTATAGTAAACAATAACAGAGCTAAAAATGAGGAAGACTAAATGCGCAAATGGAATGCAAAATGGCAAAAACTAGAAGATGACTTGTTGAAATGCATACAACGACACAGTCAAAATGGCATTAGAATTAGTACAAAAGGATTCAAATACACGTTCGTAACCTAGCGCTACAGTAGAACTTAACAGAATTTAAGAGTGGAATTGGTTAGTGCTAAATCATTATGAAGCATCATGGATTTCGCAAGAGAACGAAAACCAAAACACCTCAGAAAATGTCACAAGAATATTAAGAGTAAATATTATCTTTCCATCGCTTTACTAGTCACCGTAGAAAGGAAACCAGTGTTGAACGAAATGAAATAGCGAAGTATGGACGAAACTCCTCTGATATTTGATGTGCAGAGTAACAGAACAGTTGTCATGAAATAAAACTGTAGTTATAAAAACCAATGGATATGAAAAATTCACTACACTGTTGCCTTTTCATGTTGTGCTGATACTACTAAACTTAATCCAATGATCATTTTCAAGCGTCGAACTTTCTCAGATACCGCCAGATATTGTTCATGTACATGACAAGGGTTGGATGGACGAGGCTGGTATGCAATTATGGGCTAACAGAGTATGGGAGCGAAGAAAACGAGAGAAGAAAGGAAACCATTTAAAGTGTATATGGAAGAGACATGGAACAACTGAATGATGGATGAAACCCAACATGAATTCACGCCAAAGGGAGTTTTAAAACTATCTACAATCAAACAAGTGTGTCAGTCTATAAATCAGTCGCAGTCTAGAGTGTGTGGAGGATTTATTGTTAAGTCTTTCAAGAAGTGCGGCGTAAGTAACTGGCAATAATTGGCAACCAATTCTGTACAATTGCAATAAAGTCATGAGATATTCATTTGACTCTTTTATTAGAACATGTTACGCGTTTCTGAATTACAACCATCTTCAGACATCTGTTACAAAAAAGTACATAACATAAGTGAACGGCACATTCAACACGTCTCAGCATTACAGAAAATGAGATCGGGTCATATGAGTTACATACGACAAATTTCAACTCCTTCCTAACCAACCAGGCGTACAGCCTTGACAACTCAAAGAAAGTGTCCAATAACATGTGACTATAACTGCGACACAAGCAGTCTTGAAGTAGAGCGTATACTGACGCTAAACAAGTCAACTAGCAGCGAAGCGCTCCATGAGTTCTCGTGTAATTTAATAATAATATACTCAGCACACAGCATCTAACAGGGTGTAATTACGACTAGCAACCGGAATGGTACTTCCGCACACGTTAATACTAAAGGAATTTTTTTTAAATTTCTTTAAAATCTCCAAAAGTTTTACATTGCCATACTATACCTATAGCAAGTAGTGGCACTAAGCACAATGCAAACTATATGTCAATATAAAATAAATAATGGGGGCGGGGAGTTCCTTCATGAATAATTACACCCTGTTAGATGTTGTATGCTGAGTACATTATTATTAAATTACATGCGAAAGCATGGAGCACATGACCATACAGCGCCCTCTACCGAGGACGCTTCGCTGCTAGTTGACTTGTTTAGCGTCAGTATACGCTTTGCTTCAAGTCGCAGTTATAGTCACATGATACTGGACACTTTCTTTGGGTTGTCAAGGTTGTACGCCTGGTTGCATAGGAAGGAAGGAAGGAATTGAAGTTTGTCATATGTAAGTCATACGACCCGATCTTATTTTCTGTAACGCTGAGACGTGTTGAGTGTGCATGGGTTTAGGTATATTTGTGTGCCAACATAAAATTCCATTGAAGCCAGTTCTGCGCTCCCCTCTCCCTTTCCGTAATTACCTGGTGAAAGTGAATCCTGTTGACTAGAGAGAGACCAGTTGTGATGATGTATAATATAAGAGCCCCTGCTGTTGCACAAGAATGGGAAGTAACACTGCAATAGATACATGGCTAATTGTTCAAATGCTATAGGTAGTCAATAAATATCAATTAATCTAGATCCTATCCTTATTATTTCCTCCATTTATCATTAACAACTTAAAGAATAGGTGAAACTATCCAAACCTCCTTACCAAATGGGAAATAGGATTGATAAAATATCCGTTAGAAATGACAGGCAAACCCCAACAGATTAGTCCCTACCTCAGTCGCATGCTTGGTCAACAAATAAAAATAAAGAAAAGTTCTATGCTCCCTGTTAAGCCCTGCATAGATGCCTTCTGTAGTGGTTATAAAGATTGCGCTATCCGTTGCTTTCAACTTTTTGCCGGTATGTTAAATGCACTTTCTAGAAATTATTAATACCCCAGCAGTAACTCGAAGGAGCCTGTAATTTCGTGGAGTACACGAATTTGTTAACCCAATACTACAGAGTGTACTTGCAGCAGCAGTAGGACATGATAAGCGACTATAAACATTCTACCTAGTCAAATTTCACCAGTACCATCAGGTAGGGTGGGTTACGTTGCATGTAGACATGGCAAGTACAAGAGCAGCGAGCCAAAATGATGATTAAATCCTTGTCATTATCATATGTGTAGCTGCCTTGTTGCATATCCCAACTGCTTTCCTTCTGTCAAACAGTGAACATGTATTTCAGGTCCATTGTCAACACTACCCATCATTTCCTCATCGCTGCCTACTTCTCTTTTCTTTCCTGAATCTAAGCCATTAATTTCATTTTTCGCTCTTTTTCGAGCCAGTCAATTTCTCCAGATCCGATGCTTTCTGCTACTGCCACAAATTTCTGTTGTAAGTTACCCACATTCGACAGACACGCAACGAGGAAATTATTTTACATTATGTAACACAACCAGACGTTTCTGAAATATTTATTAGCATGACTACTATAATTTATTATCATTAGTGATAGTAATAGGAAGAGGAATAGTAGCTTAACTATGTACTGCTGATGTACTACGGATATTATCAGTACCACTGTTATTATCATCTTCTTTTGGATATAGGGCACAGTGTACTTACTGTTTTAGTATATGCAGCATTACCTTCCTACTCTGCAATTATCGATGAGATATTCTATGCTCTACTGAGCATATTATATATGTACCAAGACTTTCTGTTCTCTCCATGTTTCGAGTGTTTCTTGTTTCCTCATGACCCCTGAAATGTATAGTCAAATACTTTCAAAAACTACAGTTTGCTTTACTTTCTAGAAGATCTGACTTATATGTCAGATATCCAACAACGAACATCCCACCGTGAAAATCAGAAAATATGCTGTCTACTACAGTCAACCTTGCGTATAGAGGCACTGAGTCGCAGCTGAAATTCTTCGCATATGAAAGTAGCACAATATCTCTCTGTCCAAATCAAGTCCAACCATAACTCCGTTTCCGGAATGAGATTTTCACTCTGCAGCGGAGTGTGCGCTGATATAAAACTACCTGGCAGATTAAAACTGTGTGCCCGACCGAGACTCGAACTCGGGACCTTTGCCTTTCGCGGGCAAGTGCTCTACCAACTGAGCTACCGAAGCACGACTCACGCCCCGTCTCACAGCTTTACTTCTGCCAGTATCTCGTCTCCTACCTTCCAAACTTTGCAGAAGCTCTCTTGCGAAGCTTGCAGAACTAGCACTCCTGAAAGAAAGGATATTGCGGAGACATGGCTTAACCACAGTCTGGGGGATGTTTCCAGAATGAGATTTTCACTCTGCAGCGGAGTGTGCGCTGATATGAAACTTCCTGGCAGATTAAAACTGTGTGCCCAACCGAGACTCGAACTCGGGACCTTTGCCTTTCGCGGGCAAGTGCTCTACAAACTGAGCTACCGAAGCACGACTCACGCCCCGTCTCACATCTTTACTTCTGCCAGTATCTCGTCTCCTACCTTCCACACTTTACAGAGGCTCTCCTGCGAACCTTGCAGAACTAGCACTCCTGAAAGAAAGGATATTGCGGAGACATGGCTTAGCCACAGCCAGGGGGATGTTTCCAGAATGAGATTTTCACTCTGCAGCGGAGTGTGCGCTGATATGAAAGCTGTGAGACCGAGCGTGAGTCGTGCTTCGGTAGCTCAGTTGGTAGAGCACTTGCCCGCGAAAGGCAAAGGTCCCGAGTTGGAGTCTCGGTCGGGCACACAGTTTTAATCTGCCAGGAAGTTTCATATCAGCGCACACTCCGCTGCAGAGTGAAAATCTCATTCTGGAAACATCCCCCAGACTGTGGCTAAGCCATGTCACCGCAATATCCATTCTTTCAGGAGTGCTAGTTCTGCAAGGTTCGCAAGAGAGCTTCTGCAAAGTTTGGAAGGTAGGAGACGAGATACTGGCAGAAGTAAAGCTGTGAGACGGGGCGTGAGTCGTGCTTCGGTAGCTCAGTTGGTAGAGCACTTGCCCGCGAAAGGCAAAGGTCCCGTGTTCGAGTCTCGGTCGGGCACACAGTTTTAATCTGCCAGGAAGTTTCATATCAGCGCACATTCCGCTGCAGAGTGAAAATCTCATTCTGGAAACATCCCCCAGACTGTGGCTAAGCCATGTCTCCGCAATATCCTTTCTTTCAGGAGTGCTAGTTCTGCAAGGTTCGCAAGAGAGCTTCTGCAAAGTTTGGAAGGTAGGAGACGAGATACTGGCAGAAGTAAAGCTGTGAGACGGGGCGTGAGTCGTGCTTCGGTAGCTCAGTTGGTAGAGCACTTGCCCGCGAAAGGCAAAGGTCTCGAGTCTCGGTCGGGCACACAGTTTTAATCTGCCAGGAAGATTCATATCAGCGCACACTCCGCTGCAGAGTGAAAATCTCATTCTGGAAACATCCCCCAGACTGTGGCTAAGCCATGTCTCCGCAATATCCTTTCTTTCAGGAGTGCTAGTTCTGCAAGGTTCGCAGGAGAGCCTTTGTAAAGTTTGGAAGGTAGGAGACGAGATACTGGCAGAAGTAAAGCTGTGAGACGGGGCGTGAGTCGTGCTTCGGTAGCTCAGTTGGTAGAGCACTTGCCCGCGAAAGGCAAAGGTCCCGAGTTGGAGTCTCGGTCGGGCACACAGTTTTAATCTGCCAGGAAGTTTCATATCAGCGCACACTCCGCTGCAGAGTGAAAATCTCATTCTGGAAACATCCCCCAGACTGTGGCTAAGCCATGTCTCCGCAATATCCTTTCTTTCAGGAGTGCTAGTTCTGCAAGGTTCGCAAGAGAGCTTCTGCAAAGTTTGGAAGGTAGGAGACGAGATACTGGCAGAAGTAAAGCTGTGAGACGGGGCGTGAGTCGTGCTTCGGTAGCTCAGTTGGTAGAGCACTTGCCCGCGAAAGGCAAAGGTCCCGAGTTCGAGTCTCGGTCGGGCACACAGTTTTAATCTGCCAGGAAGATTCATATCAGCGCACACTCCGCTGCAGAGTGAAAATCTCATTCTGGAAACATCCCCCAGACTGTGGCTAAGCCATGTCTCCGCAATATCCTTTCTTTCAGGAGTGCTAGTTCTGCAAGGTTCGCAGGAGAGCCTTTGTAAAGTTTGGAAGGTAGGAGACGAGATACTGGCAGAAGTAAAGCTGTGAGACGGGGCGTGAGTCGTGCTTCGGTAGCTCAGTTGGTAGAGCACTTGATCGCGAAAGGCAAAGGTCCCGAGTTCGAGTCTCGGTCGGGCACACAGTTTTAATCTGCCAGGAAGTTTCATAACTCCGTTGTATGCGCACTACTGCCCAACAACTGTCGGCACTGTAGTCACACATAATGTACTATTACATGCCGCTATGTCGAGCAAGTGGTTTAGTGTCAGATCCACCCTTCATTTCCTATCACCTTAGGGAGATGGGAGACGCTTCCCGAGGCATGTCACTGTCTTGCGAAATTGCAAGGGCCCTGTGGAGCTCCCTCGGAGCCGTCTTGTGAGGGAAATTGGGGAAGTCCGCGAGCGAGGCCGGCGCTGAATTTCCCTGATGACGGATCCCAGTGCTAAGTTGGCAGTCTTTTGTCAGCAGCGCGTCCGCCGCAAATCAAGCGCCTCCCCCCATCCACCCCCATCCCATCGCCCTCCCCACCCTCCACCGTCTCGTGCCAGAGCTGGATTGGACGGCCGCCTGAGGGCGCGCCTCGCCGCGCCTCATTTGTTTCCGAGGCCGTAACGCAGTCACGTACGCACGCCGCGGTCAGCGTGAATTTCCCACATGTCCTGCACGTCGCTGCCGGTGGAAGCGGACAGCAGGCCTCTGGTGGCATGTGGATGCGGGGGCGTCATGCAGACGTGACGCTGCCTAGAGGTACCGTGTCTCCTCGTAGTAACACGTACTGGATTTAAAATCTACCCGTCGCGTATCTTCTTGATCATATCTTCTGTTGAATACCTAGCGATTTTTAGTAATTCTGAATAAAGCTATACTTCTGCGTTACTTCTGCAAAGATTTAATTTCCGACTATAAATTTAGCACAAAATATTTATTTCTCCAAGTTATGATACAGTCGTGAATAAAGATTGATCGCAGTAGTACGGAATTTCTTTAATTCTAGTCATCGATCACAAGCAAATTGTCGTTAGACTACCGACTTCAATCCCTAATTACCATCTTCAGACTTGTCAAGGTAAAGAAAAGTAGGGCAATATACGACTTGTAAACGATAGATAACATAATGAAAATCTGTAATAATTACAGATATGTAGAGAACATGACATCTACGATATAGGCTAGAGAAAAATTCATGCTCGCATTCCTACAACACAAAGTATCGGAATAAAATTCTCTGTAAATTCTATTCTGCACATTTACGATCGAAAATGGACGTCTGAGAATGAGAGATTTGCTACACCGTAATAACAAGAACGACTTTCTATGTTATAAGCGGGCTGCCCATTTAATGCAGTCGGTAGTCAGTCTAGAATTCCCAACGTGGACCGTTTGATTCGAGGTGCACGTTTATTTATTTTGTTCTGGTCAATAATAATGTACTACAGTGTTCATTAAACACCACAGTTCGTAATACTACACAGTTGTGAATTTTTAACGGTGACTACGGCGCAGCTAAAGAGGGGTATCAGCATTTTCATTAATTGCTCAGGTAAGAATCTGGTTGATCGACTGGTATGACCTTGTAAAATTAGAAACCATGCCCTTTCCGTGCTACTACTGTGAACGACTGGAACTAAGAGGAAACTACAGTCATTTTCCCTAAGCTTCGCTGTATTGCTGAATGATGAGGTAAAACAGTCTCCCACTACAATCTCCCGGCGGAGACTAAGAACGATGTCGTCCGTAGGAAAATTTAAACTGGCGTTCTGTGGGTCAGAGCGTGGAATGTTAGTTCCATTCATTGGGTGGGTAACAACACAAGGCTAGCAACACAAAATTAATTAGGGGTAGTGGAGGGGTACCCTGATAATGACTAGGCTATTGGAATGCAAGTAAGCTACTACAAACAGCTTAGTCAATACATTATTGTAGCCAAGACAGACACGTCGCCAACATACCCAACATACAAAGCAGTAGTACAATCGTATATGCCGACAAGTTCCTCAGATGGCGAAGAACTGAAAACCATTTGGTGAGATAAGGGAGATTATTTAGATATTAAAGAACGCAAAAATTTAATTGTGATGGCTACTGGAAATCGATGTAAGGGAAAGGAATAAGAAACAGTAGGAGACATGGACTTGGGGGCAATGAATGAAAGGGAAAGCAAAATTTTAAGAATTGTCTTTGGCTGATACCACTCTCGTAGGGTTGGGAATCTGTACCTGTCATATTAACTATAATGGACTTAAAGTTAATTGTCTCTGGTACACAAAAAAGAAAATAAGACAGTTAGGTTCCACAAAAAACATCGATGAAATAATTCTTAGTCTTTGTACCAGCTGCCTCGAAGAAGTTCTAAGCGAGTGAAAATATGTGTGCAAATCGCCACCTAGGAAAGCACAGGGCCTGCTTCTTCAACTGTATCCAAATAACTGGTTACAAGAAAAGTTTGCGACATCCTTCTAAAAATCGGTACCCGTGCCTCTGGAATATCCAGTAATTTATGTCACTCAGCGAGTTAGAGAGGTCGTCAGTCTGAATTACAATATTTGATACAGAAAAGGAATATTAAATCTAAATTTGTGAAAAGAAATCCACTGAAAAGATAATTAAAATGGTATATTCTCAAGTACTCCATTTCTTCTACTGGCTATTGATGGCAGATGCTAATCATGAGTACGTACACGTGATAATTTGCGCAATGGATATTTTAATGCTACTGCAGTCGCCCAGGAGGAGTACGTTATCTCATTAATTATGTTAATTGTCATGTGATAACCTACCCGTTTCCCAATCTTATCCTGTGGATACGATAGAATATCAAGATAAGTCGACTAATTCCAGTCCTCCTTTTAACGAATGAAAAGGAAATGAGTGTTTGGCGTCATTGGCCAGGAGGCCCCTTACGGGACAGGTCCGTCCGCCTTGGTGCAGGTCTTATTACATTCGACACCACACTGGGCGACCAGCGCGCCGGATGGGGATGAAATGATGATGAAGACAACACAACACCCAGTCCCAGCCGGGAATCGAAACCGGGCCCGTAGGACGGCAATCCGTCACGCTGACCATGCAGCTATCCGGGCTGACCTTTTAACAAATAAATTATAAAATGTACACAAGAGACAACAAAATACTATGCAGAGACACGAAAATACTATGTACAAGACCGCAGCTCGTGGTCGTACAGTAGCGTTATCGCTTCCCGCGCCCGGGTTCCCGGGTTCGATTCCCGGCGGGGTCAGAGATTTTCTCTGCCTCGTGATGACTGGGTGTTGTGTGATGTTCTTAGGTTAGTTAGCTTTAGGTAGTTCTAAGTTCTAGGGGACTGATGACCATAGATGTTAAGTCCCATAGTGCTCAGAGCCATTTGAACCATTTTTGAACTATGTACAAAAAGGATAAATGCCATGATGTTAATACATTTATTCATCATAAAAAACAATTTAAGGAAATTAAGTAAGGATTACAAATCTTAGGTTCTCCTTGCACTAATACCGGCCCTTAAACTGCCTGGCTCTGTCTTATAATGTACTCGCGATCTGTGATTGGGCGCAGAATAACTGACATTCCCCGTGTACTAAGTAGCAAGAAGGAACTACTATCTCAATGAGCAGTGTGAAACCTCAGAGGAGAACGGAGTAGAACACGTGATTCACCAATGTAAATTCTCTTCCCCACCTGCCGGGGCATAAGCAAGATCACTGGAATGATCAGAAGCTATAACCGCAGGACTTCTCACCTCAGCGAGATAATAGCAAAATTGTAATTCACAAAAATTACAGGCGAAGACGTCCGTCGACTGCCGTGGACCTCCAAGACGACCCTCCTGCTCCACGACCCCGCAACGTCTCTTCCCTTTTTTTCTTCTCCTCTCTTTTCGCCTCTTAGAGTCTTTTCTCCCACTTAAATTTGGGTGGCGAATCATCTTTCTGGAAGGAGCTAGTTTTTGAACGCCGACCAATAGTTTATAATCCAGATCGAAGTTTCTGGGAGTTTTTTCTATGTCCGTCGGGAAATACGCGAATACCTGCTGCCACGTGTTTTTGGCCGACTAGGCCGCCTTCTCACGCCTGCCCGCCGGACACGCGTTCCCGTGTTGCAGGTGGTCCAGCTCACGGACGGGTCCCGGTATTAGCGCCAGAAGCGGCTGTGCTGTCCTATTGCCCGAAGGAATGTGTCAGCTTCCTGTGTCCTTCCGTTCTACCATGGGTTTCATAGCTCTGCTTGTTCCCTAGTCACCCACCATGCAGACGCTATACAATAAATTAAGGGTACTAGACGATGTCGGTCATATACATGCTTTTAATGGAAGAGCACAAAAATGTGTTTTCTATCATTGAAGTGGCTTACTTATGTCGTAATGGACGTAAGCGCGGTTTCTAAGTTGTAAATTAACGCCACCTTACAACGTGACAATGAAATATAGGTGGCGTAGTTGGCCCGCAGTCTTAAGTAGCATAATTACACATTTCAAATTAAGATTTCAGTATTTCTTGGTTGTCTGTCGTGCCTCGAAAATTATGGTTTATACAAGAATGACACATGATTTCTGAAAAAAGAATGATCTCTTCCCTTGTATTTATTTATTTTTTTATTTACACGTCTAGTTCTGTATTACCATATTGAGGAGTTAATCTCCAAGGTCACGGAAAGTGTCAGTACATTAAATTACAAACATAGAAGAAATAACAGACAAAATAATGTGTTTACGAACGCAGAAAAAGGTCAAGCGATAAGTTTAAGTAAACGCAGTCAACAATATAACATAGGAATCAGCATAATTTTTCAAAGAACTCTACAAGAGTATAGAAGGAGTGACCCATGAGGAAACTCTTCAGTTTCGATTTGAAAGCGCATGGGTTACTGCTAAAATTTTTGAATTGTTGTGGTATTTTATTGAAAATGGATGCGGCGGTATACTAGACGCCTTTCTGCACAAGAGTTGGTTTCCAAATTCAGACTGGATTCCTTCCGAGTATTAACTGATTGAAAGCTGCTAGCGATTGGGAATAAGCTTCTATTGTTAACAAGAAACGACAGTAAAGAATAAATATTGAGAGTCAGATGTCAGAATACCCAGACTAGTGAACAAGGGTCGACAAGAGGTTGATGAACTTACACCACTTATTGCCCGAACTGCCCGTTTCTGAGCCACAAATATCCTTTGGTAATGGGAAGAGCTACCCCAAAATATAGAACTATACGACATAATCGAATTAAGATAAGCAAAGTAGACTGATTTTAGTGTCGAACGCTCCCTTACTTGAGACACCGTTCGAATAGTAAAAATGGCAACATTAAGTCTTTGAATAAGATCCTGAACGAGGGCTTTCCAAGACAGTTTCCTATCTATCTGAAAACCTAGAAATCTGAATTGTTCAGTTTCAGTAATCATATGCCCATTCTGTGGAATTAAAACGTCGGGTTTTGTTGAATTGTGTAGGAAACTGTAAAAACTGAGTCTTACTGTGATTTAACATTAGTTTATTGTCTATAAGCCATGAACTTATGTCATGACAGCACTATTTGAAATAGAGCCCATGTTACACGCAACATCCTTTACTACCAAGCTAGTGTCATCAGCAAACAGAAATATTTTAGGATCACCTGTAATACTAGAGGGCATAACATTTATATAAATAAGGAACAGGAATGGCCCCAACACTGATCCCTGGGGTACCCCCCCCCCCCCCCCCATTTGACTGTACCCCACTCAGACCCTACAACACTGTGAATAGTGACCTTATGTTGTGTGTTGTTAAAGTAACACACGAACCAATTGTGAGCTATTCCGTGTATTACATAATAGTCCAACTTCTGGAAAAATATTTTGTGATCAACACAATCAAACGCCTTAGTTAAATGAAGAAACAGGCCTAGCGTTCTAAACCTTTCGTTTAATCCATCCTGTATCTTAAAGACAAAAGATAATATAGCTTTTTCAGTTGTTAAATGGCTTCTAAAGATAAACTGTACATTTCATGACAAATTAGGTGATATAAAATAATTAATTATCCTTATATACACACCCTTTTCAATAACTTTAGCAAACAATGTTGGCATAAAAATAGGTCTAAAATTTTCTATATTATCCCCCTCTACCTTTTTATAAAGCGGCTTTACTACTGAGGAAACTGACCATTCTTAAAGGAAAAATTACAAGTATGACTAAGAACAGGGCTAACATGTGCAGCGCAGTGCTTTAATATCCTACTAGGCACTCCATCATATCCATGAGAGTCCTTAGTTTTCAGTGATTTAATTATTGACTCTGTATCCCCCTTACCACTATCATTGAGGACTATTTCAGACATCAATCTCCGAAAGGCATTATCCAAGAGAGCTATATGATTCCCTGTGGAAACTAAGTTTTTATTTAATTCAGCAGCAATGCTCAGAAAATGATTGATAAGTACTGTGCATGTATCTGGCTTATTTTTACTACGAACTGAGGTTATATCATCGACCTTGTGCTACTGACCAGACACTTCCTACACAACTGTTTTAATTTTGTCCTGTGAATTAGTTATCCTATTTGCGTACAACATACTCTTCGCCTTCCCAGTAACATTTTGAAACACTTTATAATACTGTTTGTAATGGGCTACAGTAGCTAGCTTGCGACAACTTCTAACATCTTGATGTAATTCCCGCTTTGTTCTACATGATATACTTATCCTACTACTAAGCCACCCAGGCTGCCTTTTACTGCTAATACTCGTCCAGTATAGGGTTCCTAGAAAGCTGTTTTCTCGGATCGCTAGACAACAACTCAAGCATGAGAAATGTGTCAAGGAAAGCAATATATTTGTCATCTATGTTACCAGCACTATAAACATCCTGCCACTGTTGTTCCTTAACGAGGTTTAAAATAAACTCTTTTGCTGTTGGGTTAGCTTTCCTACATAGTTTGTGTAGTATCCTGTCCACTCGTCCAATATAGGGTTCCTAGAAAGCTGTTTTCTCGGATCGCTAGACAACAATTCAAGCAAATCAGATTAATTGAATTTATTACTGTTGTGGATTGGCAGGAGCCAACCCACGGGGTTTGGAGGAAGCCGAAAGGCACGCGTTTAAGCTCACGCAGGCTGGCGTGAGGTGTGGAACAGGACAAGGTATGTAGAACTTAGAAAAAAAGGAGGTAACTGGAAGAATACTTAACTTTAACCCATTAATGTTGAACGTAGCTCTTTTCTGCACATTCTTTACAATATCAATAGCAACTGATAATGGCGTCTTGCTAGGTCGTAGCAAATGACGTAGCTGAAGGCTATGCTAACTATCGTCTCGGCAAATGAGAACGCATTTTGTCAGTGAACCATCGCTAGCAAAGTCGGCTGTACAATTGGGGCGAGTGCTAGGAAGTCTCTCTAGACCTGCCGTGTGGCGGCGCTCGGTCTGCAATCACTGACAGTGGCGACACGCGGGTCCGACGTATTCTAACGGACCACGACCGATTTAAAGGTTACCACCTAGCAAGTGTGGTGTCTGGCGGTGACACCACAATTACAGTAAGTTAAACTGACAATACTTAAGTTTGCGTATTCACAAAAGTGTGTCACAGACAACTGGCGACATGCAAGCAATCTACGTCATCCGGTGTATAGAATTTCAATGCAAGCAAAACAAAACAGTTCATAAGTCACTACTGCAGCATTTTTATGACGGCTCGTCTTCCAGCACGGCCGCGGCTGTTATATTCTCTTCGTTTAGATGCCGCTCCACTCGTGGTTTGGTCCTAGACAGAGTACGGCTGGATGACGTCGTCTCACAGCCCTCTTTGCTGTATCGTTCGACGCCGACGAGCCGGCGCTTGTCGTTAATACACTCTAACGTAACAGTCGCGACACTCACTGCTGTAAAAGTTGTTAGCATTTGACAGATGGAGCGACACTAGCGCTCCAAGCGGCGAGTAAGGTGAACGTCAGACGCGTCGTAAGCATAATGTTTGTTTTGCATCCATTTCCTACGTAATTTACGAAATATTTGAGTTATTTTCCAAGGGTTCGTGTAGTATCAGAAGGCATATATGTTTCTAAAAATGAATCTAAAATGAGCGCAAGTACGGACAAAAACCATGAATCGAGTGGCAAGGTGCAACAAATTCGTGAAGAAACACTTGTGACGTTGGATAGAATTGCAGCTTACCTCGTTGATATAAAAAAAAATATAAACACACAGATTCACTCCTGTAGGCCTACTGTGCTTGTCATTGTCGCCTGTTGCCACAAGTACGACCTTCATCTTTATATTATTCTAAGTGTGACAAGCAACTGCCAAGTAGTGGATGAAATGTGTTGAAAACATTATAATGAACTATTTATATTCCATTTCACGCAAAACCAAATATTTGAATAATTTGAAAACAGTTTGTCAGTGAACAAGGAAGCAGGGAAAATTAAGTGACTATCATCAGAAGTGAATGAAATACATACCAAACATTACGATTTTGTAAGACGCGAATAACTGCACTTAATCTAACCACTTCAGCGTCAAAGCAGGTCTGTTTTGACGATTCACACGAATCTGGCTCTGATACATGGAGAGCTGAACTGGCTGCCTGTAAATCATAGGACTGTTTTACAGCTTTAGATGGATGGTCGAATCTTTGAGGCAGTTTCCTCTTCATCGTCGTTTGAGGTGGCTTACTTGGGATGTCAAACAGTGTTGGTACTGTATTCCACACGAGTTTGTTATTGTCTGCGTTCATGAACTGGTTTTGTTCGAAATGTAGCGAACAAAATCTAATATTATTACACATTTAAACTGCGTCTTTTTTCATAAGGTCTTCTCGTCTGCTATTAACTAGCGATTTTCTGCTCCTAAACACGAAACATCAATCATTAATTCACATGTAGTTTGAGAGCGAATCCTGACGATACAGTTTAGTAATATGGAGGTATATACCTCTCAGGATCCTTAGGAAACCTAAAAAAAAGACAACTGTGGTGTGTTCTTCCTGTTGCTGTTGCAATTTATTGCGCTACAAACGCTCCCGCTTGTAAAAACCATTGTAGAAATGAAAATAAACAACCACTATTCGCTTTCACGACACAGAAGAGTCAGCGTGCACATGACAGTGGCGAAGTTCACTGTGATGTCGGACCTGCAGTCCGTTTGGACCTGAAATGAGATACATGCATGCACAAAGTCGACGGACGACCTCGCCCCGCGTCCACCATCTGCTGCTGCTAAAAACCCTGTAAAACACAGTATCGTGCGGCGGGAAGCGATACTTGCGGCCTTCATTCGGCGCCGAATGCTGAGAAGTGTGAAGCAGGCGGAGCAGTGTGCAATGGCGGCAGCCGTCAAGCAATTCCGCCAGCGATGGTCCATCTCGTGGGTGCAACGATAGGGGGCGAGAAACAGTAGCAATGCTTGATCACTGGTGTGTGCGGCGTGAGGTATGGCCATCTGCTGCCTTAAGGCTCTGACAAAACGTTGCGTGTCGCCGTTTCACTGTGAATTGAACGGTGCACTAGTTAGATGCTGTATGCCATTACGTTCACAGAAGGTTTCAGATTCATTTGACGCGAACTGAGGGACGTTGTCCGACACTGACTTCAGGTAAACCTTCGAGGCAAGAAACAGAGGACAGCACCTGAATTGTGCTACGTGACGTTATCGAGTTCATTCGCACAGCAAAAGGAAACTTGCTATACGAGTCAACAAAAATCAACCAGCGAGTGTTCCTAGAAGGTCTCGCAAAGTCTATGTGCACACATGCCATGGTGATTGCAACTTAAGCCAAGCAGAGAATTTTTGTGGCGGAGCGGACTGATTTTTCGCCCATGCGTGAAACCGTGAAGTCATCTGTTCTGTTTAGGTGTACATAACCTGCCAAGTAGTGTCGGCGCGCTAACTGCTTTGCACGGACAATCCCCCGGTATCCTTGGTGAAGTAACTACGTAACTTCGTTTTGCAAAGCTTTAGGGATCAGCACACTTGACTGTCCATTGTCTAGAATCACATATTCCTGTATAACGAGGCTACACCGACGTGCAAACCATAGGCCTACTACAGAGTTCTCTATGCTATGCAAAGAGCGAGGCCAAGATGTTCGAATGTATGTTAGAAAAATGTTCAAATCTGAATAAGCTTCCGTGGCCTGTGCAAATTTTCTATGAGCATCGAAGTGACAACAAGGTACAGCAGAAGCGTCAGAGTCTGTATCAGTGTCAGTCGGAAGAAGTGAAAGAGCGTCCGCATTACCATGTTGAGCTGTCGGACGATACACAATCTCGTACTGGTATTGAGACAACAACAAAGCCAATCTTTGCAATTTTTGGGCGATTGGTACGGGAACCGGTTTCATCGGATGAAACAATGACTGCAATGGCTTATGATACGTTACTAAGTAGAATTTTCTGCCATACAGATAGTGGTGTAATTTGGTGACACCATACACAATAGCCAAAGCCTCTTTCCCAATTTGTGAATAGTTACACTGAGCTTTGGACAACACTTTTGATGCAAAAGCGATAGGCCTGTCTATATCACCAATTCTGCATCGCACCGATTCCGTGAGAGGAAGCGTCAAGTTGCAATACACCTGGTTTGTCAGGATCAAAGTGAACTAAAGATAGATCACTGAGCAATAAAAAAATGGTTCAAATGGCTCTGAGTACTATGGGACTTAACACCTGTGGTCATCAGTCCCCTAGAACTTAGAAGTACTTAAATCTAACTAACCTAAGGACATCACACACATCCATGCCCGAGGCAGGATTCGAATCTGCGACCGTAGCGGTAACGCGGCTCCAAACTGTAGCGCCTAGAACCGCTCGGCCACTCCGGCCGGCACTGAGAAATACATCCTTAAGTCTTTTTAAAAGCTACTTGACACTCATCTGTCCAAACAAATGGGACATTCTTGCGACGCAAGCGACGCAATGGAGTTGTGATTTGTGAAGCTTTCTGTATGAACCGAATATTCATTTTCCTTAAAACTGACTGCAGTTCTGAGACATTGCGAGTAACAGGCATATCTCGTGTGGCTAACAAAATGAGACTGAAGAGGATGCACACCTCAGCTGTTTGACATGACCAAGATACCGCAACTGAGGTTTAGAAAAAAATCACACTTGTCCAGTCTACACTTTAGTCCAGCATCAGAAAACACCAAAACAAAACAACAAAGCAAGTGTTTACCAAAAAAGAGCAGTGGATAGCTGGACGGGCTTTACTGTGTGTGATCTCGCCTATGTCCCACTAATTTTACGCCTTCGAGTAGCTCAAGTGGGGCAGGCCAGGGGTTCCGAACAACAAAAACTTTCAATGAAGAAGTCTGTGTTCGCTACGACGGGGAATCTTGCCGGGAAAATATACGTCTTTCCTTAGAGAGAGGCGTCAGACTACATGTAGGAAACGGAAGTGTGTTAGATTTCTCTCTACCAATGAACCAGCAAATAACATCGCCAGTTCTTTGAAGCTGTTCGTAGACTGCATAGGAGAATACTGGGAGGTTAGTGTTATCAGAAAAATAGTGAGTGTAATTTACCCGTGATTGGGAACCCGTGCGTAACTATTATTGAGCATTCATCGTCATCCTGGGATTCTTACCATATCAGATCAAAATACGAGTTGGGGAAAGGTAATGGAAAATACGTAGGACGTGTTGGTTTAGTCAGAAACATAGCGTCACACTAAACAATTCCCAGTGGGAATGTCGGCAGCAGTAGAAATGTCCATCACATAAATGCCAACAGTTAAATTTGTAATAGCAAATCAAATTAAGACCGCGCTCAGCGCGTTAGTTATCTTGTTAAGTGCACATTCCGAAGATAATTGCCAAAATTGTGAGTCTAAGAAAGCAGAACTAATTAATTTTGCGTTGGTAATTTACATCTTACTGCAAAGCACATTGTCATAAGTTTTACATTAAACAACAAATATCAATTCAAATTAAGATATTAATATATAATCTGCTCACCAAACACCAGAAGACATCTATCTCTTACTTTAGATAAGCAGAGATACTGACACATTGAGTGTAGGCAGAATGCTCAACATTTATTATATTGGGCTCTGAGCACTATGCGACTTAACTTTTGAGGTCATCAGTCGCCTAGAACTTAGAACTAATTAAACCTAACTAACCTAAGGACATCACACACATCCATGCCCGAGGCAGGATTCGAACCGGCGACCGTAGCGGTCGCTCGGTTCCAGACTGTAGAGCCTAGAACCGCACGGCCACTCCGGCCGGCCAACATTTATTATACAACTCGTTACTGGTAATGATATCGAAACAGTCTGCACCACCGCTCAATCGGATAAAATAGGAGTATGCCTATAAATAGGAAGTTCCTGTGTGGAACGGGAGGTATATCTGGCAAGGAGAGGAATGTCGGGGTAACTGGAAGAGGGACTTTAAGGCTACGTGTAATGTGGATAGCCGAAATGTACCACGGGTGTACTAGTTAATTTTCTCTTTGTAGTTTCAGATAAAAGACACCGTGACAAGACAGATATCACGTGCGGAGGTGACTTTTTTCTGCTAATGTGATGAGTTACATTCCATGTAGATCTTGTTGCGACTGCATTCCGTTATTAACAACCAACAGCGTTCGTTTTATTGTACAGTACTGAGCTTGCCTACAGTTAGTAACCAACACAGAGCAGTACCTTCTGCGTCCGAGCTGGATGGCTCTCGTGCAACTGCTGCATCACGCATATATCACACCCACACGGGACTCGGTAGCGTAACCGGTGTTACTGGTGGCCCCAGATGTACCATCACGCTGTCCGGATATACGCCGTTGATTCATAGCGGCTGGCAGGCATATATTCCATTTTTATTTGAACATATCCGCTTATGCAATTCCATACACAGCAATTAGCTATTAAGAGACAACGAGCATGAAGAATCGAAATATTTCATACTAAAAAGATACCATTGGAGTTACCGATAAGGGAGTTAGAAGGCGAGCAGACGGAAAGCAAAAATTAGATCATTCACACAATGCCGCATAGCTCCGCCACTAGCGTTGAAAATGGCCTCAGGCCTCTATACGGCAAGGGAACAGAGTCCGTAAATTTCTCTTGGATCTTAATGAACATTTCCATTGAGGATAACATCCCGTAGAGCTGTCACATTTCGCGTATGTTGATCGCATCCCAAACAGGCCAGGACATTTCCTGTGAGGTTAGGACTGGACGTTTTAGTGGGACAGTCGCGATGCTACACAGTGATCGTCAAACCAGAAACGTACGCATCGAACTCGCTGAACACGGCTGTTTTCACCTTAGGACCATACCCATCCTGAAGACGTAGAAGCCAGGGTAAGACATGCTCATCAAGAATGTTTAAGTAGACATCTTGGTTCATTTTCAGACTGACCTGAATGAATGGACCCAACTAATGCTACGAAAACAACTTGCAAAAATATCAAAGAACTACCGCTGGCCTGAAGCACATCTTGAGCAAACTGCGGCTTAAAGAGGTCATTGGGCCGCCACTGGATATCGTAACTGGCCTGGCCACACTACTCGCATCCAGTCAGATGTCCAGTTTCTGTGTTGTCTGGCTCACTGAAGACGTGGAGCTTCAATGGCTTTCTTAGAGGTACACCTCTCCTAGTCTTCAAAATGGCCTCGCTTTGGATGTCCACTTTGTGCGGTACTATGCACAATGTTCGCTCGGAACTGGTTGAAATAGATCCATATTCGAAATAAGTGGCTGCAGCTCCTCGTATGTTACATGAAGAAGTATATTTCTTATTTCTTGATGATGACTAGTTTCTGACACCTGTGTCCATTTTCAGACCATCGTTATTGTAGCTGTGACAAATATAGGCGATAGCCGATGTACAGAATCTGTCCCTGCAGTAATCAAAGCGGTATGTGGCTAATTTAACAACAGCAAAATCCGCCACACAGGACGGACATTAGAGTGTTCTCTTATGTCCGTTCTATGTGGTGCACTTTGTTGTCGTTATCTAATGTTCGTCCTATGTGGTGCATTTTGTTGTTGTTACATTGGCTATATACCGCTTTGATTACTGCAGGGGCAGATTCTGTACGTCGGCTACCGCCTGTATTTGTCACATATACAATAACGATGGTCTGAAAATGGACACAGATGTCCGAAACTAGTCATCATCAAGAAACAAAAATACACTTCTGAATGCAACTTATGAAGGAGCTACATTTATTTCAAGTATAAGACAATTTGTGAACTTATTTTCCACTTGCAGCATGCTGCAAGTTCATAGACTCTACATTCACTCACAGCAGAGATTTGGAAACGATTACCACTAAGGAAGCTTGACAACTGTCTGAGGTCATTATCGGAAAGGGTCTTTCTGCGACCGTGTTCTTACGCCTTTTCTCGTGGCTGCAACTGGTACACTATTACTTGTACGCTCGTTGGACAGACCGGGTTGGTACACCAACAAACCTCGCAACCTCACTCAGTGTGTGGTCACGCGTTCGTCCAAATATGATAGCTCTTTTGTGGTATTCTGATCGCTTGTCAGCAGTTTTACGCAATCTACAGCGGCCAACAGCGACCAGTTTGGTCTAATATTTCATACAGTGAGCTAAATAGCGATTTTTACTGCTTGCCCTGGTTGCCCTTTATCCCTCTTCAGAGTCGTTGTTGTTGATCAAACTGTAATACGTTTCAGTTCCATCGACTATGAACAATTCACTTCAGTCTATCAATTCACTTTTTCAAATTTGCAACAGACTGCAGCAGTAATTTTTTGTTTTTGACTATTAAGGAAAGATAATTTTTCTCTGTGATATTTGGTGTGGGTGGCCACCACTATGACAGGAAGTAGAATTTCACTTTGATCACGCACATTCCTCTCTTCGGGAGAAACGTTTCCATGTGAAATATATTCACTTCTTGGTTTTTACGGATGTTTGTTTGCTGGAACTTTGAGTTAGAGCATTTGGCGGCAAAAATAGGAAGCGAAAACAGCACAAGGCGACATAGTTCATCCAATTCCCTCTTGGATAAATTCAGAGCATCTTCATTGCAGGAATACTTTGCGACCTTAGTTCTGTCACTATCGTGTATCTCACGTAGGAATCATGAGGACAGTGTAAGAGACCAATAACGAGAATGTTGCACTACCGGTTGCCAAATGAGTGATATTTCTTTCACAACATGTTTCGGGACTGTGTTAAAACATTGCCAAGTGCTTAAAGCTTCTCTGTCTTTACAAGCTAAAAAATAAACATGTGACAACTTGTGGCGTAAAATTCTCAGTATCGATTCATGTGACAATTGTGCGATGGGTACGCAACAGATAAATGTAAGAGATGTTGCATGTAGAAAGTCAGTTTTCCCTTGCCATTGTGCGTATGGAATGAAAAAGAAAATTGTTGTTACAAACGTGAGTTCTTCTTCCGAGCGATGAACTAGTAAATTTTATTGATTACTTGTGATAAGGGACTGTCCTGACTTAGAAAGCAGACTATTTACTATTTTTGTAGTTCTGTACACTAAGACGTCATTGACACAAAATTGTTGCAAAAAATCTGCGAATTCTGTAACGTGACCCAAGCAAACAGAACACGCAATAAAAAGGGAAGTTCCTGCGACATTAATTGGCATTAAGTTATGGGCTGTCCGTTGCTGCCTTTCAGGTACGGATTGTTACAATAATGATGTGCCGTCTTCAGTCACAATTCTTTATTTTCTGTTTACCGTCGAACGCATTTACAAGCTACAACTGTATTTCCAAGAACTGTAAGGAGATAATGGGCGTCACGTCTACTTTAGTTTTTCACCAAACATTAACAGAAGGACACAGTTGTTATAACTAGCAAACCATACGATCTCTGGTAATCAGGCCTGCTCAAATTTTAATTCGTAGTTTGTACTTGAGTGAGAGAGAGGCGTGAGTCATTCCACAGGTCTTGTGTCGTAATTCGGTGGCGGTGGCGGAACAAATTACTGGCGCACGCTGAGAAAACGGGAGAGAGGAGAAAGGCAATAGCGGCGCTGCTGCTGCTCGGCCTGATGACGCGATTCACGGCGAAACTTCGTTAGCGCAGCCGGCCACGTGGAAGTCCGGCCCGTGTCAAACAACGCCGTACTGGGTATATTTACTCCCTACTCATTACTGCCTTCCTCATCTCAGACGGTGCGTCACGTCTTACTAATTAGCGACCGGCTCCTGTATTTAAGAATGTGGCTTAGTCTTAGGGAGAACTGCGTTTACTCTGCCAGGATAAAGAATGCTTAGCACTCCTCTTCGCATAATGAACTACTATTAGCTTATGCTTAACTGTTCAGAAACCTATAGGGTTCTTATTCTTTTCAGCAGAACTGACTTTCCACGAACTTGAGTTGTGTGTATGTACGAAGGTGGGTGAACGTCACATTCTGCCGAAACAAAGACGGAAAACACTTAGAGGCACGTCCACTTCATTCTCTTGGCTAGTCCCAACTGTACTGTCTTGGTAACTGAGAATATTGGTGCACGTGAAACTTGGAGAGTGTTTCTGCTGCAAACTTGTCCTTTTCCTACAGTGCCATCCGTTATAAATGATTTTTTGACCAAACAGTCTTATCCCATCGCCGTTTAGTATATGACGTTTGCCCTCTGAAATAAGGTCGACGTACAACCACAACAGACTGACGTTGTTGGCTGATGCGTTGTGCACCGCTTCCCTTCTCTGTCTTGCTTCACATATGCACTCCGATTTTCAGCTGTTGTGAGATGCACATACTCTTATAGAACGCAGGGGGGAAATCAGATCTTCCAGATTCGAAGGCATTCGTCGTATCAATAATACAAAACGCATGGTGCAAGAAAATGGATGTTGGCAGATCTCCTAAATTCATCTGATCTAATGCAGAGTTTATTTTTTCCAACTATGTGCATGGGAACAGCAGCACAGCCATAGATAATACTTCTATTCATTCCTCATTACTAGATGGGCGTTCTGATAGTAAAAGGGTGAATGGCTTTTCAGACCATGATATACAATTTTAACACTAAAAGTCTTTTATACTCAAACAAATGTCACATGTAATTACAAAGTATGTAGGAAAGTTGATCCAACAGCAATAGAGAGTTTCTTAAACCCTGTTAAGGAGCAAGAGTGGCAGGATGTTAATAAGGGCGATAACATAGTTGATAAATATAATGCTTTCCATAACACATTTCTCATGCTCTTTGAGAATTGCCTGGGTCTCTGACTAGTGGGATAAGGATATCATGTACAACAAAGGGGGAATTATATCGAAATGATAGAAGTAGTCACAATAAAGCTCCTGTAACCCAGTACAAACAGTATTGTAAGGTGCTTAAAATGTTATTAGGAAGGTAAAGGGTATGTGGTACGCAAATAGAATAGCTAATTCACAGGATAAAATTAAGACCATATAGTCACTTGTGAAGGAAGTTCTGGTCAACAGCACAAGATCGCCGATATAAAGTCAGTTCGTAGTAAAAATATTTCTGTTACTGATATATCAGATATATGTACAGTATTTATCAATCATTTTCTGAGCGTTGCTGGTGAATTAAATGAAAACTTACTTTTTTCAGAGAATCATATAACGTTCTTGGCAAATGCCTTTCCGACATTGAAGTCTGAAATACTCCTCTTTGATACAGACAAGGGGGAGATTGTGTCAATAATTACGTCACTGAAGATTAAGTAGTCTCAAGGTTATGATGGAGTGCCTAGCAGAATATTAAAGTACTGTGCTGCACATGTTAGCCCTGTATTTAGCCATATTTTTAAATTTCCTTCAAGAACAGTCAGTTTCTTGAACGATTTAAGTACTCGGTAGTAAAGCCGCTGTATAAAAAGGGAGAAAGAGGTAATGTAAACAATTTTAGGCCTATTGCCACGCTAACAGTGTTTGCTAAATTTATTCAAAAGGCTGTGTATGTAAGGATAACTGATCATTTTATGTCACACGATTTGCTATCAAATGTACAGTTTGGCTTTGAAAGACGCTTAACAACTGAAAATTCTATATTCTCTTTTATCTGTGATCTACTGGATGGGTTAAGCAAAAGGTTTCGAGCGCTAGGCATACTTTTGAATTAACTGAGGCGTTTGATTGTACTAATCATAAAATATTGCTCCATAAGTTGGGCCATTATGGAATATGGGGACTAGTTCACAACTGATTCAGCTCTTACCTTAGCAACAGACAGCAAAAAGTCATTATTCACAGTTTTGAGAATGGTTGTGATGTCGGGTCAGAGTGGGATACAGTCAAGTGGGAGGTGCCCCAGGGACCAGTGTTGGGGCCACTCCTGTTCCGTATTTATATAAATGATATGCCCTCTAGTATTACAGGTAACTCTAAAATATTTCTGTTTGCTGATGACACTAGCTTGGTAGTAAAGGATGTTGTGCGCAACATTGGCTCGGTTTCGAATAGTGCAGTTCATGACCTAAGTTCATGGCTTGTAGAAAATAAAGTAACGTTAAATCACAGTAAGACTCAGTTCTTACTGTTTCTAACACACAATTTAACAAAACCTGACGTTTTAATTTCACAGAATGGGCATATGATCAGTGTAACTGAAGAGTTCAAATTTCTAGGGGTTCGGATAGATAGTAAACTGTAATGGAAAGTCCATGTTCAGGATCTTGTACAGAGACTTAATGCTGCCATTTTTACTATTCGTACTGTATCTGAAGTGATTGATCGTTCGACACGAAAATTAATCTACTTTGTTTATTTTCATTCGCTTATGTCATATGGTATTATGTTCTGGGGTAACTTTTCTCATTCTAAAAGGATATTTGTGGCTCAGAAATTGGCGGTCCCGTCAATAAGTGGTGAAAGTTCACGAACCTCTTATCGAACCATCTTCATGAGTCTGGGTATTTTGATATTGGGCTTTCAATATATATATTCTTTACTGTCATTTCTTGTTAACAATATTAGCTTATTCCCAAGAATAAGCAGCTTTCTTTCAGTTAATAATCGGCAGAAATGAAACTTGCGTTAAGATCGGACTTCCTTGATTCTTGTGTAGAAAGATATGCAGTATACTGCTGCATCCATTTTCAATAAGCTACTACTCGAATTTAAAAGTCTAAGCAGTAACTCACGAGCTTTCAAATCCAAACTGAAGAGTTTCCTCATAGGTCACTCCTCGAGCAGTTCCTTGAAAAATTAAGCTGATTCTTGTTGTATTGTTGATTGCGTTTATTTTAACTTATGGATTGAGTTTTTTCGGGTTCAGTAACATTTTCTTTTTATCCGTTATTACTTTTGTGTTGTAATTTCATGTAGTGACACGTTGCATGGCCTTGGAGATTTGCTCCTCAATTTGGTCCTACGGAACTTGACCTGCAAATAAAAACTAAATAACGAATTTTGAAAATTAGGGGACTGATAAGGTAAGGAATGAGGAGGTACTGCGCAGGATTGGAGAGGAAAGGAACCCGTGGAAAACACTGGTAAGGAGAAGGGACAGAATGATACGTAATCTGTTAAGACATGAGGGAATGACTTCCAAGGTGCTAGAGGGATCTGTAGAGAGCAAAATCTGTAGAGTAACACAGAGATGGGAATACATCAAGGAAATAATTGAGTATGTAGATTGCAAGTGCTATTCTGGGATGAAGCGGTTAGCACAGGAGAGCCGGCCGCAGTGCCCGAGCGGTTCCTCAGTCCAGAACTGTGCGACTGCTACGGTCGCATGGATGTGTGTGATGTCCTTAGGTTAGTTAGGTTTAAGTAGCTCTAAGTTCTAGGGGACTGATGACCTCAGATGTTAAGTCCCATAGTGCTCATTTGAGCCATTTTTGAGCACAGGACATGAATTCGTGGCGGACCGCATCAAACCAGTCAGAAGAGTGATGACGAAAAAGGAAATCTCTTTTGATGTCCTCCTTGCTCCTTCCGTCATTGGCTGTTTTAGTGCCTAGGTAGCAGAATTCCGTAATTTCATATACCTCATGACTATTAATCCTGATATTAAGTTTTTTTGCTGTTCTTATTTCTGCTACATCTCATTACTTTCCTCTTTCTTTGATTTACTCTGAATCCACGTTCTGTACTCATTACATTCTGCATTTTATTCAGCAGATCGTGTAATTCTTTTTCACTCTCACTCAAGATATCAATGTCATCAGCGAATCTTATCATTGATATCCTTTCACCTTGAATTTTAATTCCACTCCTGAACCTTCCTATCTTGGCTTCTTCGTTTCACAGACTGAACAGAAGGGGCCAAAGATTGCATCCCTGACTTACACGCTTTTCAGCCCGAGCACATTGTTCTTGGTCGTCCACTCTTCCTATTCTCTCTTGGCTCTTGTACATATTGTATATTATTGTCCCTCGCTATACCTTACCCCTACTTTTGTCAGAATTTCGAACATCTTGAACCATTTTACATTGTCGAACACTTTTACCAGGTCCTCACATCCTATGAACTTGTCTTGATTTTTCTTTTGTCTTGCTTCCACTATCAACCGCAATGTCAGAATTGTGTCTCTGGTGCCTCTACCTTTTCTAAAGCCAACCTTATCGTCATCTAACATATCCTCAATTTTATTCTCCGTCCTTCTGTATAATATTCTTGTCAGCTGCTTGGATGCATGAGATGTTAAGCTGATTGTGCGAGAATTCTCGCACTTGTCAGCTCTTGCAGTCTCTGGAATTGTGTGTGCGATATTTTTCCGAAAGTCAGATGGTATGTCGCGAGACTCATACATTCTACACGTCAACGTGAATACGCTTGTTGTTGCCTATTCCCTCAGGATTTTAGAAATTCTGATGCGATATTGTCCATCCCTTCTGCCTTATTTGATCTTAAGTCCTGTAAAGCTCTCTTAAATTCTGATTCTAGTACTGGATCCCCATCTCTTCTAAATGGAATCCTGTTTCTTCTTGGATCACATCAGACAAATCTGTCCCCTCATAGAGGCTTTCAGTGTATTCTTTTCACCTACCCGCTCTCTCCTCTGCACTTAACAGTGGAATTCCCGTTCCACTCTTAATGTTACCACCCTTGCTTTTAATGTCACCGAAGGTTGTTCTGACTTTCCTATATGCTGAGCCTGTCCTTCCGACAATCATTTCTTTTTCGATGCCTTCACATTTTTCCTGCTGCCATTTCGTCTCAGCTTCCCTGCACTTGCTATTCATTTCGTTTCTCCTGAATTTCCAAGAACATTTTTGTACTTCCTCCATTCATCGATCAAATGAAGTATTTCTTCTGTTACCCAGGCTTTCTTCGTAATTACCTTCTTCGTACCTATGTTTTTCTTTCCATCTTCGGTGATGGCCCTTTTTAGAAATGTCCATTAGTCTTCAACTCTACAGCCTACTGAGCTATAACTTATCACCGTATCTATAGCCTTAAGAAAATTCAAGCGTATCTCGTTATTCCTTAGTACTTCTGTATCCCTCTTCTCTGTGTATTGATTATTTCTGAAGAAATGTACTCTTCTTCACTACTATGTTCTGATCTGAATCTATATCTGCTCCTGGGTGCGCCTTACAGTCCAGTACCTGATTTCGGAATCTCTGTATGACCATGATGTACTCTAACCAAAGAGTTCCTGTATCACCTGTCCTTTTGCAAGTACACGTCTTCCTCTTGTGATACTTGAACAGAGTATTCGCTATTACTAGCTGAAATGTATTACAGAAATCAGTTAGTCTTTCTTCTCTCTCATTCCCTGTCCCAGACCCATATTCTCCTGTAATCTTTTCTTCTACACCTTCCCCTACAACTGCATTCCAGCACCTCATGACTATTAGATTTTCATCTCCATTTTCGTACTGTATTACCCTTTAAATGTCCTCATATACTTTCTATTTCTCTTCATCTTCAGCCTGCAATGTCGGCGTGTATATCTGAAGTATAGTTGTCGGTGTTGGTTTGCTGTAGATTCTAATAAGAAATACCCTATCAATGAACTGTTAGTAGTAACACACTTTCTGCGCTATCTTCCTATTCATAACGAATCCTACACCCGTTATAAAATTTTCTGCTGCTTTTGATATTACCCTATACTCATCTGACCAGAAATCCTTGTCTTCTTTCCATTTCAATTCACTCACCCCTACTATATCTAGATTGTGCCTTTGCATTTCCCGTTTTAGATTTTCTAGCTTTCCTAACTCGTTCAAGCTTCTGACATTCCACGCCTTGACTCGTTGATCCTTTAGTAGGTTATTCAGTCTTTTTCTTATGATCCCCTCCAGGAGATCCGAATGGGGAAGTATCCCGCAATTTTTTACCAATGTTGAGATCATCATGACACTTATTCAGTTACAGGTCACATGTCCAGTAGATACACGTTACGTTTCTTTAATGCAGTTGGCATTGATGATGGCTGAGTGCCGTGCGGGATTAGCCGAGCTGTCTCAGGCGCTGCACTCATGGACTGTGCGGCTGGTCCCGGCAGAGGTTCGAGTCCTCCCTCGGGTATGGGTGTGTGTATTTATCCTTAGGATAATTTAGGTTAAGTAGTATGTAAGCTTAGGGACTGACGACCTTAGCAGTTAAGTCCCATAAGATTTCACACACATTTGAACATTTGATTGCTGAGTCTTCCGTCTTTAGGGGCAGTTTCTCAGCTCTAAGACAAGAGACAAGAGGGTGCACTTAACATCTGTCCATTCCTTCGTCCTCTTTGATAAGGCCGTTGGCAGAATGAAGGTGATTTCTTAAGCCGGAAGTCTTCGACTGCCAATGCTGGATATTAATAAAAATTTATGCAGTGGTGGGTTTCGAAACCGGGGCCGATTAGGTAAGCAAAGACGCTACCCCCAAACCACGAGTACCCCGCAGTTACGCTCGTCTAAATGTCAGAAACTTCTGTGCGAACAACAACTGTTGAGACTATCTAAATAGTATCGAAATAAGCATAGTAAGCCGGATATTTGCTAGTATCAAGTCAGGAAGGAAATTGGATGGAAGGCATCATTTTCGCTGTAATTAACTTGCACACACAATAAGGCAAAATGAAGATCGCTCACATCGCAAGATACGGGACTTAATTATGAATCTAAGAGAATATGTACCAACTGCTTCTCCGGTCCATATATAGGCCTACCATACACACTCAAAGAAAAATTGTCTAAGAATCATGTTTCTACACAGCTGTTTCAATCAGTTTATTGCACACTGAGTACTATCATATGCCTCACGACAGACAGATGTACTGCACGCTGCATGTGCTAGTGGGCTATAGGTGATTGGAGATGTTGGTTTGTGAGGTGTAACTTATCTGACTGCAGTCTCAGAATAGACCTTAAGACTGCCTGTTTATGATTGAAAATGATTCCGTGTTAAAGTTATTTTTATATCTGTGTGCCACTATGAATTTACAACTAATTTTAGACGCTGTAAATCATCGCCTCCTAAAATAATATAAAAACACAAATCATTCTATTTCTTTAAGACGTACTTACGAGTAAATTTTGATAATTGGACAACGATGTAGATGAGCCTGGAAATCCAGCCCAAAATTTCAGGACAAATATCTGTGTCAACGGAAGAAGGCAAAAAACAAAAGAAGAAAAATACTAAGCTGATGTAAGCTGGTATATGAAACAGTAGGTTTTGTGCTGTACTTTATTCCTTTTTATTTATTTTTTTACCTTTGGAGGATTTATTTTAATCTGAGTTTCAGAAGTATTTAACTACTTAAATTACTGTGACATAAATTTAAGTAACTAATAAGTAACTTAGCAGCAATTTATCATAGATCGCTGGAACAACGAAAGATGATGAATCTGTGATGTCAGTCCTTTGCAGAATGGTGTAAAATGTATTTAGACTCACAACTTATGAACGAAAATATCCTTTATAAAGATCAACATGGATCCAGTTTCGAAACACAGTTCAGCCCGTTCGTCAGTAAAATCTGTAGTGCCACAGGTGCCGGGTTCCAAGTTGAAGCCGTGTTCCTTGGTTTCCGGACGGCATTCGATACAATTCCCCACTGCAGTTTTGTGAACAAAATACGAGCTTACTGGGTTTCAGACCCGATTTGTGACTGCATTCGGAATTTCATAGCATATAGAAGTCAACATGTTGTTCTTAGAGGAACGAAATCGTCAGGCATAAAACTAATTTTGGGAGTGCACCGCAGTAGTTTTATACGTGGTGTGTGTAAAACGTTCAGTGAGCGCTATCAGACAACAAACAAACAAAAAACACATACAAACAAACGTTCGTCATTTCTCTTCGAAATACTCGAAAGCCGCTACGACAAACTTTTGACAACTTTTGCACAGATTCAGGAAACTATTAGCAAAGGCCTCCTGTGGAATCAATCGCAAGATGGATGTCATACGATCTTTGATGGCATTTACGTCCGCACAACGTTCACCTTCCATAGCCGCCTTCAAGTGGGGAAACAGGAAAAAGTCCGCAGGAGCCAGATCGGCGACGTACGGAAGGTGTTCAAGAACAGTTACCATCTTCTGCGCCAGGAATTGGCGCATACGCATCGCGCAGTGTGCAGGGGCGTTGTTATGGAGCAGCATCCATTTTCCAGTCCTGTGCAACTCTCGCCGAAACGGCCCGACACGCTGTAGCGATCGGTTCAAAGTGGACTGGTTCAAAAAATGGTTCAAATGGCTCTGAGCACTATGGGACTCAACTGCTGTGGTCATCAGTCCCCTAGAACTTAGAACTAATTAAACCTAACTAACCTAAGGACATCACACACATCCATGCCCGAGGCAGGATTCGAACCTGCGACCGTAGCAGCAGCGCGGCTCCGGACTGGAGCGCCTAGAATCGCACGACCACCGCGGCCGGCTGGACTGGTAAAATGCAGCATTAATGGTTTGCCCTGCAGGAACAAAGTCCTTGTAGATGATGCCGTTGTTGTCGAAGAAGGCGATCAATGGTATTTTCATCTTGGATTTTTGCAGACTTTTTTTTTTTTTTTTTTGTCGCGTGGAAGAAGGTGAACACCATGACATCGATTGCCGTTTTGATTCCGGATCGAACTGGTAGCACCAGGTCTCATTTCCAGTGACGATGGTGTTGAGAAGCAATGGATCCTCGTCACACATGGATATGCAATCACCAGGTGTTTCCATCCGTTTGGTTTCTGCTCGTCTGTGAGCTTGAGCCACACAAATCTGGGGCAGATATTCCGCTTATGCAAGTCGTCGCGGACGATGCTGTGCGCCATGTTCTTGCTAGTGTTCAATTCCTCCGCAATCAATCTGAATGTCCGTCGCCGATCTCGTTCCAGCATTTGTCACACTTCCTCGATTTTCTCTGGGGCTCTGCCTGTCGACGGCTGACCTGAACGTGGCTCTTGCTCAATTGTTTCATTCCCTTCACGGAAGCGTTTAAACCATTCGTAAGCACATTTTCTGCTCAAGGCTTCCCTCCCGTACACCGGCACCAACATTCCATGCGTCTCCATTGCAGCCTTCTCGAATTTGTAGCAGAACTTGATGTTTACACGTTGCTGCGTTGCGCTGTGACACTTCCTCTCAGACTGAAGACGTTCAACTGGTCGTAGTCTGTTTACTCACAAGGGGAGGCCGCCAATTGTGAAATTCAGATTCGATTCATACTGCGCATAATAAAAGCTCATGGCCAGAGGTGTAATGTGGCAAAGCACCAAGATGCACTTCTCAGCCGTTGTCGAGAAAATCGACAGTTAAAAGAAACCGTTGCGGTGAAATACTCTCGACGATTAGTAATTTTCTATAGCGTCGTGGCGCAGCGGTAAGCACTCCGGTTCGTAATCCGAAAGTCGCCGGATCGAATCTCGCGCCATGAAATTTTTTTTTATTATTAGTTTTTTGTAATTCAAATATATATATATATGTATAAAGTATTAATGAATTGCTTATGCATGTTGGTGAAGGCGGATCGCTCTCCAATTGTACCGCCTCCATTTTTCTGTTTTTTTTTTTTTTTTTAACAGGGTGTACCAAAGCTCTCCCGTCCGCACTGATTTTCGACAATGTTATAAGTTGCGCTAGGGACCGCATCTACCTTCTTTCGAAGTTAGCAGGCCACTACGCTGTTATGCGGCGGCTCGTTTCGGCCCATTCAACATCTGTCATTCAAGTGTAACGAGCGAGTAACGGAGTTTATATTTCATACCTGCCACAGCAAATTTGTGTTCGTGGGGTCTCTATTCTAATTCGAACGTTTAACTTACGCTATACGTATTCGTTTCGGAATATCGTTTCTACGTTTTCCGTTAACTATGCGTGGTTAACATTATGAAGACAATTAATAACATTTGTGAAATACAACTTTGTTTGCGGAAAACATAATGATGTTCGAAGTCGCCAGTTTTTCCACGACAAACGACTTCCAACAACTTATTATATGCATAATTGTTGCAACTGATTGCTGGGAATTATATATATATATATATATATATATATATATATATATATATATATATATATTTGAATTATAAAAAACAAATACTAAAAAAAAAGGTTGCATAGTGCGAGATTCCATCCGGCGACCCTCGGATTACGAGCCAGAGCACTTACCGCTGCGCCACGACGCTGTAGAAAATTGTTAATCGTAGAGAGTATTTCACTGCAACGGTTTCTTTTAACTGTCGATTTTCTAGACAACGGCTGAGAAGTGCATCTTGGTGCTTTGCCACATTACACCTCTGGCCATGAGCTTTTATTATGTGCAGGATGAATCGAATCTGAATTTCGCAATTGGCGGCCTCCCCTTGTCAGACAGCCACATGCAGTCCATGTCGTGTATCGATTCTCCTCAAGTCTCTAAAGACCCATGTGCAAGCGCGCACACATGCGCCAAGTTGCCGTTCAGACATGACACCATTCGCCAAATGTTTTAGACACACCACTTAGGGCTGTCACTGTTTACAATACACATAAATGATGCAGTTGGTAATTGTCTACAGGAATGTTGCAAAGCCGGAAGGCTGTAGTGAAATTCAGCAGCCGGTCGCTGTGGCCGAGTGGTTCAGTCCTGAACGACGCTGCTGGAAAGGTCGTAGGTTCGAATCCTGCCTCGGGCATGGATGTGTGTGATGTCCTTAGGTTGGTTAGGTTTAAGTAGTTCTAAGTCTAGGGGACTGATGACCTCGGATGTTAAGTCCCATAATGCTTAGAGCCATTTTGAAATGCAGGAATGTCTGCGGACGTACGATGTTTGCTGCAGGATCTACTAGTTAACCGTTGTAAAATTGTGGGAAAAGGATTTGGAAAGATGAGGAAAATATTGTTCAAAGGATTAAATGATTTTTAAGATTATTCTGGATTATGATATCGGATAAAGGAGGGGTTTCGGCTGTCCGTACAGTCACCGTAGCTAATGAAGAAAAGGCTGAACAACAATATTTCGTTAGCAATACATAGACATAAAAATTAAACATGTTTTATGTCTCTTCTCCAAACGATTTATTACACCTACCTTTTCAACGCTGCAGAGACGCGTTAGTGTTTCCCCCCATTATCCTTGCAGGTCCTCACGATCATCCAAACATTTATTACGATGTACTTCCATGCAGTAATAAATAAGTATTCAAACAACTTTTTAAAATTGTCCCGAAAATATTTTCGCACAGAACCTTTACGTAGGACTTTCACAAGGGTACTAATACTTGGCATGCGTACATTTTTTACACAAGTCATCACATGCGTCTGGTCTCTTTCCCAACTGGACACAGACAGACAGCTACTAATTAATCAGTGCGGACTGGATTGCCCATTAATAATCATCTCGGCCCTCCCTGATTTTTATCGTTGTCACAGATGTTATCGCTATCAAGCGGCCAGAGAGCGCGTTGTAATCAACTTAAAAATTACCGGCACCCTGTGAACGTAAGATACTGCTCATGAAAGAGCGAAGATATTTGCTGTTGTCTGATTACTCTGTTGGCAGGAAATAATTGGAAATAGAATCCGTAAAACACTTTGAAGTAACCATCTAGAACGACCTAAAGTGAAACGTAGTTTGGGAAAATCAGATGCCCATACTGAGATTTACTGGAAGAACCTCAAGGAAATGTAATTCATTTAGGAAAGAAGATATTTATAAGATAATTTTTCGATCGATTGTTACTGTGAAGCAGCCTCTGTTGTTAGGTTGGCTTAACGGAAAGAACGGACAGTGTTGTTACCACGTTTTTGGTATGCGAAGAGGCCTTACGGAGCTCTTCAACGAAGTCCAATGTCAGAAACTACAATATAGAAGTTGGATGTCAAGGATACTTTGCTGTTGAAAATCCAAGAGCATAATTTCCAAGAAGACATGAGTAACATACTATTTCTGTCTTCATGCATCTCCAAGAAACAGCCACGACGAACAAACCACAGAATTTGGACCCCTTGACGAGATATGCCGACAGTCCACTTCCCTTCCCGAATGGAACAGGGAAAGAGGTACCTGAAATACCGTTCGCTACACACCGTTATGCGTTATAAATTCTAATGCAGACAACTTAGAAAGAAAGTTGATGGACGCAAAAGTTTAGAGTCCGTAATAACGGGCTAGGAGAGAAAAATAGTGTCGTTTGTGTTCAGGATGGGCGCAGTTAAAGTGTTGGTCCACATACAAATGTGGAATTCAGATGTTTCCTTTACGGTGGCTACTTTGGATGGTTCCCCTAAAATGATCATAGTAAACTTCATCCGCATCTTTATCGGGGTCGATCGTTTGCACTGTCTCCAAAGCCTCGTTCCGAGGTAGCGATAAACCTTGAACTTACATACTTCTTCTTTGTTTCCTTTTTACTTATTTCTTTTAGTTAGGTGCTTTTGAGGAGGCATTGAGTGCCACCACGAATTAATGAAATGTAATGGACTTATATTCCAAACCATTTTGTTAACTGTAATATCTGTAGTCAATTTGTTTGTGACGATAGTGAAACAATGCATATCTACATTGGAGTTGTGGTACTTAAACCCTCCACACGCATAGTTACGTGACGAAGATTATGACGTTAGGAAACTGTCTTTACTTCGACCTCACCAATTTCGTTTCAGCAGCAACCGTTACGTTTGACGAACTTCGATGTTCTTCTCCCACGAACTGGTTATGCAATGATATTGCTGTTCTCCCTACACTATTTTCCGCCTCGGAAAAGTCATATTGCAAACGCGAGTCGCGTCTAGAAAACTGAAATTGATTGGTGCCCTATAAAGTGTCGAAGGCCCGGTCACCAAATTGAGTCAGCTAAAAAACCAGCTCTAGTGGACGGGACATGTGTTCCGAATGCATAGACATCAACAACCTACGGAAACTTGATGTAATGAAGCACGAAACAAGAAGAGGGGAGCTGGAGGATAGCAAATGCCTTGCAGAACTCTTACAGGACTTCGCATTTGCTGCAAATCTGACTCGCCGGGTAGCCTACATTGTAGGCGAGCCTGGCAACGACTGCACCCGACGCCGTGTTTTTCACTGAAGTGGTGGACTCCTCAGACCGTTTAGTGCGGTATTTTAGTCAACGTTCTCCTTACCGCCCGCTAATGAGCGTTCCAGCTTTGATGTGGGTCGTACGTGGTTGGGGTTATATAAACATTTTCTATACGTTTTCATAAAATTTCGTACGTAATTATTATTATATTTTTTAACTTGTTGTAACTCTGCTTTTACAATATTTACAAAGCAAAAATACTTTCATACATTATAAATCACCTTTACTGTGGAAAAGGTAGGTGGGTAGAAAATTTTACTATTAACAGAGATGTGGGTGGTAAGTAAAAATAACGCTTCCCGTGAAGATACTCCCCACGAATCAGTGTGGAACGTGTCGCCACTTTTACATGGAAAATGGGTCATTCCCTATGTTTTCTTCTCATTTACAACCGAATTATGTTTGCACGTACACGCACACAGCACACACACACACACACACACACACACACACACACACACACACACACACGCACACACACACAGTCAGTCTTACATGTCAACCGGGAACTGAAAATAACATGGAATTTGTACAGGAGTAAGACTAGTTTACAGACAGGCACTGCCTACGCTGGTTTCTTGACTACAGAGCTTGCTTCTCTTAGAACTGCTTACCCGAACTATCAGCACTAACACGTGTGGTTGTAATTGAATTGGAAAAGAGGGAGAGCCAGCTGTACACATTCGACAGTGCTGCAGAAAATATTTCAGAGACGTGGACTTTAAGTTCTCGGCTGATATAGTACCGCTGATACCACTTTTTTGTTTTATCGACTGTAAGTGTCTCAATTCAAACGGAAGGCTGTTGGGTTTTAAGACGATCGTACTCTGGATGCTGTATTCCTGACATACGCGTTGAGTGCTAGTGACGGCAGTCGTATGCATGTATACAAAGGCCGGTGTGTCGTTATCTTATGAATAAAGTATTCCAAGAACATTGAACCAGAGCGCGAGGTCATCCGTATTTATTTTCTGCAACTCATGGCTTGGTGATACATAAGTGGCTGGCTCGATAGTTCTTAATGAGTTCGGTTAGGAAAGTTATAGTGAACCTCCCTCTAGTTGTTCTGCAATTAATACATTAGTTGTTCGTAAAAACGTTGTTACGTAATGTCTCTCATGGTGTAGTGCTGATTTCCTAGGTTAAAAGTAGTTTGCGTTACAGTAACTCGAGAAATTGTACTTATCTTTTCAAGGTGGCTTCAGCGCTAAGATCTCTCCTTTGATGTGTAGTATTATATACAAAGCGGTCCTGGCTGTTACCATTAACTCTTTGTGATGAATTAACGTTTCAGTTCTGTGTTTATTTCTCTCTTCGTTTGAACATGTGTGCTTCCTTAATTACTACATACACTCCTTCAGTTACACAATGTAGAAAATACATCTTTTTTCAAATCTTTCAAAGAACTTCATCTGAAACTGTCTGACAACAAGCAGCCAGTAGCCTTGACCTATTTCAAGAAGTCCAGTACCAAAATTTGACTCAGCTAACCCAACTCTGACGCGCTGGTCTCGAAAGCTGTTGTCAGGTGCATTTTTCTGGTGATTTTTGCAGTTTCTTTTCTTCAGTACATAGCTGGAACGAGCCGAAACAAATATTACTAATAAAGTCTTTCATGCGACGCCCAGTACCGATAAAAGATGTCAGTATTTTTTCCATTACGAGCAAAATGATTTTTAATGAGAAGTTTTATGAGTCCCATTCGACAGAGTGGTCCAAAATTAGGAGGTGTGTATCAACAAGTTACCAATTATTTCGCTCGTAACGGGACTGAATCTGTGGCTTTTTGACAGCAGTGGGTGTCACATGGAAGACTTGTTGAGCTGTATTTGGGTCCACCCCAGCTGCACAATGCAGAAAAGAAATTGCAGATACCTACCAAGACACGAGAGAAAATGCAACAGACGATCCACAGAAGAGACACGCTCTGTATATTATGAACATATGATCCAGAACATTCGAAGAAGAGTAGTAAATCAAATTAACATTTAGACAGATTTTGTAATTGAAACTGTTCATAGTTCTTATTTATATATAGTTTTCTGAAAATAATTCTTTAATTGAAGATTATAGGCCTAATGGTTAGTAATTGAAAATTACGGAAGTATGACAAAGAGAAGCCTCCTGTTACTTTATAAAATAAGTTTAATTATCGATGCTATACGTAATAACATTACAAGTGGAGTAAGATATTTGTTGCCTATAACCCTGAGAAATAAAAATTATTGTATCACTGTATCATATACTTTTAAAAATTGTGACTTCTAATTTTTAGGGTGTAAGGTCCACCCCTGGTCCATTGGTAGCATTAGTCAAAACGTTCTCGGTCCCGAGTTCGAAACCCTCCATTGGCGGCCGAATGCTTCCGGCTTTAGGAGTCACCCTCTTTCTACCAACGGCCTTGTCAAAGATGGCGGACAGAGATTAAGGGCTCTGTCTTGTCCTTTTGGTGGAAAACTGCTCCTAAAGGCAGCAGAATCAGCAGTGATCAACGGTATGAGGATGCAGAAGGCAACAGAAACCACTGCATTAAAGACACGTAACGTGTATCCACAGAACATGTGGCCTGTAATTGAAGAAGTGTCACGATGATCTCTACATTGATAAAAGATTCCGGAATAGTCCCTCATTCGGATCTCCGGGAAGGAACTGCCAAGGTGGAGGTGACCATGAGAAAAAGATTGAGTAATCAACGAAAGGATAACGTTCTACGAGTCGGGGCGTGCAATGTCAGAAGCTTAAACTTGGCATTGAAGTTATAATACTTGAAGAGGAAATTGCAAAGACTCATTCTTGCTATGGTAGGGGGCATTGAAGTGAAATGGAAAGAATACAAGGATTTCTGGTCAGACGAGTATAGGGTAATATCAACAGAAGCAGAAAACGGTATAACGGGAGTAGGATTCCTTATAAATAGGAAGGTACGGGAGAGAGTGTATTACTGTGAACAGTTCAGTGATAAGGTTGTTGTTATTAGAATCGACAGCCAACCAACACCGACAACTACAGTTCACGTACACATACCGACGTTGCAAGCTGAAGATGACGACATAAAGAAAATATATGAGTAAATTGGAAGAGTAATACAGTACATTAGGGGAGACGAAAATCTAATGCAGTTGTAGGGGAAGGTGTAGAAGAAAAGGCTACAGGAGGAAATGGGCTTAGCAGTAGGAATGAAAGAACAAGAGACTAATTGAATTATGTGATAAATTTCACCAAGTAATAGCGAATAATCTGTTCAAGAATCACAAGAGGGGAGTCATACTTGGAGAAGGTCAGATAGAAAGGGAATATTTCACTTCGATTGCGTCATTGTCAGACAGAGACTCTGAAATCAACACTGGATTAAGACGTACCCAGTAGCATAGATAAACTCAGATCACAATGCACTAGTGACGAAAAGTTGACTGAAGTTTGAGAGATTAGCCAGGAAGAATCAATAAGCTATGAAGTGCGATGCAGAAGTGATAAGGAATGACGAGATACGCTTGAAGTTCGCTAAGGATATACATAAAGCAATAAGGAATAATTCTGTAGGCAGTACAGTTGAAGAAGAATGGATATCTCTGAAAAGGGCAATCACAGAAGTTGTAAAGAAAAACATACGCACAAAAAAGAAATCATTGGTAACTGAAGAAATAATTGAGTTGATCAATGAATGAACGAAGTACAAAAACGTTCAAGAATTAAGGAATACAGAAATACAAGTCACTAACTAATGAAATGAATAGGAAGTGAAGGAAGCAAAGACAAAATGGCTGTTCGAAAAACTTGAAGAAATCGAAGATCGAAGAAGAAATGGCTGAAGTACTAGCTGTGTGTATCAGTCAGAACAATCTTTGGTGAAATTAGAGGCAAGGGTGGTAACATTAACAGCTGCGTACCAACGAAGAGGAGGATGTTAGTAACTGACGCCAACCTAATTTTTGGGCAACAACTGCCGTTTTGTTAAGTATTTTATTTAATATATATCTGACATTTATGTTAATGATTATTGCTACAACTGATAATAAGGACAGCTTTTACAGTCATTGTTGAGTCATAGTGATTGTTGTAAGTGAGGGTGTAGCAGCTTAGCAATCACCACCCGCAGTCAAACTGAAGATGTGGTCATGGAAATTCCAGATAAGGCAGTTTGTGACAGCAGCGAGTTGGATGAAAATGGACAGGGTAAGTATTGATTTTTACAACTTTTTGCCGATATTTTGGAGTACATTAGGATGTCTGTCTCGGTAGATGAGTGTTTTTGAGATAAAAAATGTCTGCCGGACCGCGACTCGAAGTCTGGACTTTTACCTTTCGCGGGCTACTGTTCTATCAACTGAGCCACCCAAACACGACTCACGACCCATCCTCACAGATCAGTTCTGCCAGTAGCTCGTCTCCTACATTCTTCCAGGAGTGCTAGTTCTGTAAGATTCGCAGAAGAGCTTCTGTGAAGTTTTAAAGGTAGGAGACAAGGTACTGGCAGAATGCAAGCTCTGAGGTTAGGTTCTGAGTCGTGTGTGGGTAGTCCAGTTGGTAGAGCAATTGCCCACGAACGGCAAAAGTTCCGAGTTCGAGTCTCGGTCCGGTACAAAGTTTTAATATGTCAGGAAGTTTCATGATATCTATTTTCCCGATTCCTTCAGGGTTTCCATTATTACTTACCGAAACAAGAAAACGGTAACATTTTACCTGTATGGAATACACAATAAATCTACTGAAGTTGAGAATACAATAATTTACTTCATAAACCTCTGTGTGTATGTTGTCTGAACTATTACAGCACCTACATACTTAGTCTCAAATCCACTTACACTGAGTTTCACGAGTATGACCACGAGATCTTTGGTGCGTATTAATGATTTTTCCAAAGATATTTCACATAATTTTCTCTTTTATGGTCTAGTATTAAATTCAGATCAACTAAATAAGGGACTGAGTCTGCTGGAATAGCTGTTGAAATGAGCGAAGTGCTGACGCGGCGGAAGTCGAATGCGATGTGGACCATTGGCCAAGCCGTACAGCACAACAATAACCTTTCCACGACGAACACAAATTAAAACTAAGCCACTTTAGTCAGGTATAGCTGCGTTGTTTCAACATACTGAACAGTGTGCTGTCGTTAATACATACTTAGCAAATGTTTAAAATAATAAACTGATACTCATTGCGTTAAGTATTATTATTATTTGTTTCCCTTCTCAGACGTGATGTCTGGTTAAAAATGGAAAGTGACGCTGACCTAAATCAAGCGTGACTTCCTTTTAACTGTACGGTATATGGTACAATGCATTTAGGAACTTTCGGGTGAACATGTATCAATAATTACAGATTTCTGTAGTTGTATATATACGTTTGGATGTAGCTGTATTGCGTTGATGTACTGGTGGATATTGTGTGGTATGACTCCTGTAGTTGATAGTATAATTGGTATAATGTCAACTTTATCCTGATGCCACATGTCCTTGACTTCCTCAGCCAGTTGGATGTATTTTTCAATTTTTTTCTCCTGTTTTCTTCTGTATATTTGTTGTATTGGGTATGGATATTTCGATTAGTTGTGTTAATTTCTTCTTTTTATTGGTGAGTATGATGTCAGGTTTGTTATGTGGTGTTGTTTTGTCTGTTACAATGGTTCTGTTCCAGTATAATTTGTATTCATCATTCTCCAATACATTTTGTGGTGCATACTTGTATGTGGGAACGTGTTGTTTTATTAGTTTATGTTGTATGGCAAGTTGTTGATTTATTATTTTTGCTAAATCTCAAGTCTTCTGGTCGGTTGGTTGATTGGTTTTGTGGGAAGAGACCAAACAGTGAGGTCATCGGTCTCATCGGATTAGGGAAGGAGAGGGAAGGAAGTCGGCCGTGCCCTTTCAGAGAAACCATCTCGGCATTTGCCTGGAGCGATTTAGGGAAATCACGGAAAACCTAAATCAGGATGGCCGGACTCGGGATTGAACCGTCGTCCTCCCGAATGCGAGTCTAGTGTGCTAACCACTGCGCCACCTCGCTCGGTCAAGTCTTCTGGTGTATTCTGTATTTGCTAGTATTGTACATCCTCTTGTGATGTGATCTAGTGTTTCTATTTGTTGTTTGCAAAGTCTGCATTTATCTGTTGTGGTATTGGGATCTTTAATAATATGCTTGCTGTAATATCTGGTGTTTATTGTTTGATCCTGTATTGCAATCATGAATTCTTCCATCTCACTGTATATATTCCCTTTTCTTAGCCATGTGTTGGATGCGTCTTGATCTTTGTGTGTCTGTGTTAGATGATATGGGTGCTTGCCATATAGTGTTTTCTTTTTCCAATTTACTTTCTTCGTATCTGTTGACGTTATGTGATCTAGGGTTGTAGAAGTGGTTATGAAATTGCAATGGTGTAGCCGATGTATTTATATGAGTGGCTTCTTTGTGTATTTTGCTAGTTTCTGCTAGTTCTATAAAAAATTTTCTTAAATTGTCTACCTGTCCATAATGCAGGTTTTTTATGTCGATAAATCCCCTTCCTTCTTTCTTTCTGCTTAATGTGAATCTTTCTGCTACTGAATGTACGTGATGTATTGTATATTTGTGGCATTGTAAACGTGTAAGTGTATTGAGTGCTTCTAGGTCTGTGTTACTCCATTACACTACTCCAAATGAGTAGGTCCATATTGGTATAGCATAAGTATTTATAGCTTTTGACTTGTTTCTTGCTGTCAATTCTGTTTTCAGCATTTTTGTTAGTCTTTGCCTATATTTTTCTTTTAGTTCTTCTTTAATATTTGTCTTATCTATTCCTATTTTTTGTCTGTATACTGGATATTTGTAAGCATCTGTTTTTCCAACGCTTCTATGCAGTCGCTGTGGTTATCCGATATGCAATCTTCTTGTTTAGTGTGTTTTCCCTTGACTACGTTATTTTTCTTGCATTTGTCTGTTTCAAAAGCCATATTTATATCATTGCTGAATACTTCTGTTATCTTTAGTAATTGGTTGAGTTGTTGATTTGTTGCAGCCAGTAGTTTTAGATCATTTGTGTATAGCAAATGTGTGATTTTGTGTTGGTATGTTCCAGTAATATTATATCCATAATTTGTATTGTTTAGCATGTTGGATAGTGGGTTCAGAGCAAGGCAGAACCAGAAAGGACTTAATGGGTCTCCTTGGTTTATTCCACGCTTAATCTGTATTGGCTGTGATGTGATATTATTTGAATTTGTTCGGATAGTAAGTGTGGTTTTCTAATTTTTCATTACTATGTTTAGGAACTGTATCAATTTAGGATCTACTTTGTATATTTCCAATATTTGTAGTAACCATGAGTGGGGTACACTATCAAAAGCTTTTTGGTAATCAATGTATGTGTAGTGCAGCGACCTATGTTTAGTTTTAGCTTGATATGTCACCTCTGCATCTATTGTCAGTTGCTCTTTACATCCTCATGCTCCTTTGCAGCAGCTTTTTTGTTCTTCATTTATAATTTCATCCTGTGTTGTATTGTCATTAATTTCTGTGTAATGACCGAACTTAATATTTTGTATATTGTTGGTAGGCATGTTATGGGGCGATATTTTGCTGGGTTTGCTGTGTCTCCTTGATCTTTAGGTTTCAGATAAGTTATCCCTTGTGTAAGTGTATCAGGGACTGTGTATGGGTCTGCAATGTAACTGTTAAATAATTTAGTTAGATGTGAATGTGTTGAGGTGAACTTCTCTAGCCAGAAATTTGCTATTTTATCTTTTCCAGGGGCTTTCCAATTTTGCGTAAAATTAATTGCTCGAGTGACTTCATGTTGCAAAATTATCACTTCAGGCATTTGTGGTATCATGTTGTATGTGTCTGTTTCTGCTTGTATCCACCATGCATGTCTGTTATGTTGTACCGGGTTTGACCATATGTTGCTCCAGAAGTGTTCCATGTCTGTTATGTTTGGTGGATTGTCTATTTTAATGTGTGTGCTATCTATTGTCTGGTAAAATTTCTTTTGGTTTGTGTTGAATGTTTGGTTTTGTTTCCTTCTATTTTCACTTTCTTTGTATCTTCTAAGTCGTTTGGCCAATGGTTGTAATTTCTGCTTCTTTTCATCTAATTGCTCTATCGCTTCTTGTTGTGACATTTTACCTAACCTTTTTCGTTTTTTGTCTGATATTTCATTTCTTATAAATTGTGTTAGCTGTCTGATGACTTTTCTCAGTTTTTCTATTCTGATCTGTAGCCTGTGTTGCCATGCTGGTTTTGTGGGTTTCTTCTGTGTGTTGGTTGGTTCTGATCTCTGCCTAGTGTGTATATTTGGTGTAGTGAGTGCTCCTATATAAACCAGTAGTTGTAACTCTTCCATAGTTGTATTTTCATTTATTTTGTTGTGTATGATTGTGTTGACAGTTGTTGTTGTTGTTTAGACTTTTAGGGTATTTGGGGGTCTATGCAAGAATGGTCTAATGTCTGTATTTGTGTCTTTGTATTCTATATATGTCAGCTGAAATTTTTCTTCTATATCTAACATGTGTGTCATTTCGTGTTCTAATTGTGCTTGTTCTGGTGGCTGTCTTAAGATTTCGTATTCCTCTGATTGTATAATTGATGTGTGTTGTTCTTTGTTTGTTTGCTCTGGGATGTTTGAGTCCATACTGTATTTTCCTCTTCTTCTGATTGCACATTATTTTGTTCCAGTATTTGTTGTACTTGTTGTTTGATGTTTTCTAATTCTGGCTGGGGTATCCTGCTATTTTTATTATTAGACGGATCTGATCAGCTAGTCGTTGTTCTGTTAAAAATTTTAATTCTGGGTATCTGTTAATAAATGTTGTGTATACTTGTCATCTGTATCCAGTTGTGTTGGTTCCTAAGTTTGTTGCTTGCTAATAACAGAACATGAGGTGTCGGTTAACTTCATCTGACCATCTCATCCTCTGTCTTTGTTTTCCTTCTAGAGTGGTTGCAGGAAGCATATCCTGCAAAACACCTCTATTTGGATTTAAATCATTTTCCGTGTGGTTAGCAGTCTCGTTACCATTGTGGACGGGTATAGGGTTCAAGCGTCGTCCCCGAGCATGACAGCGCTTGACCGAGGCTTCATTAGTTCTGTTCTGAACCAACTAATCACACTAAAAGGGGGGTTAGCCTTATTGGTGGTTTGTTCTTTTCGTTGCCTTTTACGACTGGCAGAACATACCGGAGGCCTATTCTTTTCCCGAGCTATATTATTGTTATTATTATTACTATTCTTACCAAATTCCTTTGACAGGAGTATATGGGAAAATTTGAAAGAAGTGCAGCTTGGATTGTACTATCTCGAAATAGGGGGGAGAGCGTCACGGATTTGATACGTGCGTTGAGCTGGCCATTTTTAGGACAAAGGCCTTTTTCGTTGAGGCAATATCTTTTCACGACATTCCAATCAAAAGAATTTCTTCTTGGAAAGTGAAAATATTCTGTTCACGATCAATACTTAGGAAAAACATCATATTCATACGTAAACATCATATTCTACAGCACTGACATTATAAAATTGCTGCAATAAGGGATATTGCAAGCCGTTAGTCTCTCAGAGTCTTTGGTTGTGACCGTATGTATGTTGTCTGCGCACGCAAGAGATATAATCTTCCGTCATTAGTCTTACTAATGTTTATCATTTTACTACAGCAGCTGATACAGATAATTATTAAGTGAGAGATTGTGGCCTTCCTGTGATACACTATATTAATGCTTGTTATCTTTATTAATGTTGGTTATTTATCTTTATTAATGCAGGTTATTCATACGCGGTAAGTTTAGGAATACAGATTCCACTTACATCGATTCAGGGAAATACGTTCACTCATGGATAGCCTATGACCACCGGCATCCTGCCATATCATCTTACCACGTAGGTAAAATCACGGTATGTTAGACGAAAACATTTCTTTGTTTGGGTTTGCGGTTTTATTATTTAGATTTAAATCACATAACGTGCGCTGCTCGTGGTCTCGCGGCAGCGCTCACGTTTCCCGAGCACGGGGTCCCGGATTCGAACCCGGCGGGGTCAAGGATTTTCACCTGCCTCGAGATGACTGGATGTTGTTGTGTCGTCTTCATCATCGTCATGCATCTCCATTACGGTCGGAGGAAGGCAATGGCAAACCACCTTCACTAGGACCTTGCCTAGTACGGAGGTGTGGATCTTACGCATCATTCCCCTACGCTCTGTCAACGATTATGGGACTTCATCATCATCATCATCAAGGAAGTCAAATCGATAGTTCATCAAACCATCCAAAACAAAAGGTTTCGTGCCTACGAGATTCCATCGTCAACAACGACGGAGGGATTATACGAAGGCTGTTCGGAAAGTAAGGTCCGATACACCGCGAAATGGAAACAGCAGTGAAAATTCGATGAAGTTTTACTTTTATGTGTCCGACAGCGGCTCTAGTAGGCCCGTCGGTCACGTCACGTCGCTCTTATCAGCTCTGACAGCACAGTAAGCATGTAAAGATCCCCAGGCAGCAGTGTCTCCCTGCAAGTATCAGTGCCTGTGAGACATTTCGTCTGGTTTCACGCAGCCTACACAACGTAACCGTCATACATTTCCTTCTTCAAAAAAATTCCTGGCCGCACACTGCAGGGTCAAGGAGGACCCTGCTGCAGCGTTTTCGATGGGAAGTGTTTGATCTCCCACCATTCAGTCCATACTTGACTCCCTCTGCTTTTCATCTCTGCTGCAATGAACGGCTGGCTACGAAGACAACACTTTGCGACAGACAGCTAGCGGCTCATCAATGCAGAGAACTAGTGGAAAACACAAGAGGCTGCCTTCTGTGACGAGCGTATCGGAAAGTTGATACAACGCTACGACGAATGTCTGAGTCACTGCGGCGACTATGTAGAGAAGTAGCTAGAAGCTGTAGCTAACTGTTGAAAATAAAACATTTTTGTATTTCACTGCAGTTTCCCACTTCGTGACATCTACATCGACATCTACACTATTACTCTGCAATTCACAATTAAGTACGTGGCAGAGGGTTCAACAAACCACCAAACCACCTTCAAGATATTTCTCTACCGCTTCATTTTCTGTCCGAACTCCGATTCATCTTATTTTACTGTGATGATCATTGCTCCCTACCTAGGTGGGCCCAAAAAATATTTTCACACTCTAAGGAGAAAGCTGCTGATTGAAATTTAATGAGAAGGTCCTGCCACAGCGGGAAACTCTTTGGTTTAATGATTGCCACGCCAATTCACGTAGTATATCCGTGGCTTTCTCTCCCCTATTTCGCCGTAGTAACAGTCGAACTGCCCTTCTTTTAACTCTCTCGATGTCCCCGTCTATCCTTCCTGATGCACGGCAATATTCCGGTAGAGGACATACAAGTATAGTGTAGGCAGTCCCTCTAGCAAACCGGTTGCACCTGCTCAGTTTCTGCCAGTAAATGGTGCTCTTTGGATTGGTTTACCCATGACATTATATATGTGATTATTCCAACTTGTTACTCGTAATTGCAATCCCTAAGTGTTGTGTGATTTATCGTGTAACCGAAATTTAGAGGACTCCTTTTATTACTCACATGGTTGACCTCACAGTTTTCGTTCTTTAAATCAACTGCGACATTTTGCATGGCACAGATATCTTGTCTAAATAGTTTTTTAATTTGTTTTGATCATTTCGTGACTTCATAAGACGGTAAATGATAGCATCAGCTGCAAGCAGTCTAAGACTGCTACTCAGATTGTCTCCTAAATCGTTTATGTAGATCAGGAACAGCAGAGGGCCTATAACACTTCCTTGGGGGACGTCAGATATCCCTTCTGTTCTACTCGATGACTTTCAGTCAGTTACTAATAACTGTGACCTTTCTGACAGGAAATCACGAAACCAGTCGCACAACTGACAAGATAGTCCATAGGCAGGCAATTTGATTATGAGTTGCACAGTTTTGAACATGCCTGTCTTTCAGTAATCACATATAAGTTTCAATGGAGAAATAACACAGCCAGCCGGCTGCAAATAATTGTTTAATACATTTACCTAAATTTCGACAGCTCTAAGTACGTCTTCATCAGAACAAAAATTTAAAAGCAATAAAGTTACATTGAGAAAAGGCAATAGTCAATGTTTAGAAAGGCAATGCTAAAAATTAAAAACGTTACAGCCATTGGTATATACACCTTGCAAGGAACAACATTACGCTGATGAAGACATCCATAGAATTGTCGAAACCTAGGTAAGTGTATTAAGCAATTATTTGTAATCGCTTGTGAGGTACGGTGTCAAAAACATACTGGAAGTTTAAAAATGTGAAATATTCTCTGAATCGACTCCATGGAGTGTTCTGTGCATCACGACCAGATGCTGGAGACAATTGGAAGGAGAAACAGCATTTGTCGTATCTTTGTTTTTTTGTTTTATTATCCGCAAAATCGATTTTCGGTCACTTAGTGACCATCCTCAGTGCTGTAATATAGAAATTGTGGATACCAGTGCCTACCAATTTTATTTGTATATTACAGCACTGAGGATGGTCACTAAATGACCGAAAATCGATTTTGCGGATAATAAAACAAAAAAAACTACGACCAATGCTGTTTCTCCTTCGAATTGTATTCTCTGAATCCGTGCTGACTTTTGATCAATAGATCATCTTCGATCGAACCTTACTTTCTGTATAGCCCTTGTAGTAATATAGAAGCCGGGCACTGTGGCAGACCGGTTCTAGGCTTTCCACTCCGGAACAGCGCTGCTGCTACGGTCGCAGGTTCGAATCCTGCCTCGGGCACGGATGTGTGTGATGTCCTTAGGTTAGTTAGGTTTAAGTACTTCTAAGTCTAGGGGACTGATGACCTCAGATGTTAAGTCCCATAGTGCTTAGAGCCATTTGAACCAGTAATATAGAACTATTCTCTCGCGTGATATGTGGAGCGATGTCACTCGGAAGTAGTACCGGTCGTTTGCAAGCTTCGCGGCTAAGATAGCGTCCATTAATTTGGACACCGCTGTTTATTGATAACTTCGTCCTGTCAGCCTGCCGCTGGCTAGCAGGGCGGCGTGCAGACAGGAGCAGCGCTAATGGTGATTTATCCGTGGGAAGTGACGCAGCTGCTGGAGTGACGCAGAGCTGGACTGCGCCCTGCCTGGGCCGGTCTGGTCGCAGCTGCGATAAGCGCTGGATTTACTGCGACCGGCGGCGGCCGCACTTCCTCCCCAGTTTCCAACCGGTCGCGCGCGCGGCGCGGCGCGATTTGCGATTTATGCGCGGGGGACAGCTCCGGCCGCCCGCATGCAAAGCCCGGCCCTAGCGGCGGCAAGGCCGCGGATTACACCGAGAGGGTGGTGCGGCCACCAGAGAGACCACATAGTTCCAAATTTCACAAAAGATCTCCCGTAGATTAATTCGCAGAGCCATTTACATTTGCAGTACACTGGGACGGGAACAGAATATGAGTGTCCTGGAGTGATATTTTAGTGAAACCGCACCTAGAACGGTAAACAATATCTTCTTATTTCAAAATTTAGTAACAGGCGTCTCAGTGAAAAATATTTTAAGGTAGATTCAGAACATGATCAGAGTTTGTGTTTATAGTTACAGTTCAAAAAAATGGCTCTGAGCACTATGGGACTCAACTGCTGAGGTCATTAGTCCCCTAGAACTTAGAACTAGTTAAACCTAACTAACCTAAGGACATCACAAACATCCATGCCCGAGGCAGGATTCGAACCTGCGACCGTAGCGGTCTTGCGGTTCCAGACTGCAGCGCCTTTAACCGCACGGCCACTTCGGCCGGCATAGCTACAGTGGCGTCCCAAATTATTACTCACTGAATGAACACGGTAGTTTCATTATGCAATTTTATTCTGCCATTTTTTCTAAACTGAAATTTTATGTATCACCAGTATTACATTTCTGTTAACTCCCTAAGCTATTTTAAATTAAAAAAGAAAAACTTTTAAACAGAAAATTTTACTGAAAATCACGAAGATGAACAAAGTGTCCATTATTTGGGATGTCCTCCTGCCGTAGTTTTCAAACATTTAATTCTGTTTGGCATGCTCGTAATGCTTTTTTTTTTGGTCTATTCTCCAATTCAGGTGTTCTCTGCCATATTCTGATAAATTTTTCCAGTGGATTGATCTCATCTGTGGGCTTGTCTCCCTTAACAGTTCCCTCTTCAGTCCATGCGACACATTATCAATTGGGTTCTTGTCTGGGGTGTTCCCAAGACAGCCGGCCGAAGTGGACGTGCGGTTAAAGGCGCTGCAGTCTGGAACCGCAAGACCGCTACGGTCGCAGGTTCGAATCCTGCCTCGGGCATGGATGTTTGTGATGTCCTTAGGTTAGTTAGGTTTAACTAGTTCTAAGTTCTAGGGGACTAATGACCTCAGCAGTTGAGTCCCATAGTGCTCAGAGCCATTTGAACCATTTTTTGTTCCCAAGACAGACCAGAATATGATTTCCAGTCTCAATTAAATATTCATTTACTTATTTTACCTTGCGTCATGGTGCAGAATTCTGCATAAAGATCTAATTGTTGCTGGGAAATCGTTCCTTCATCTGGCGAAAAAGTGAAGTTTCCAGTATTGCTCTGTGATGATCTGAACGCATCATCTCTTTCATAATACGAAGGCGTCAATTTCTTTTGATACTTAATATAGACCAAATTATTGTTGACAGGCGCTTGACTCGATGAACTATGCAATCTTTGTGAAATTTTTCATGACTCCTGCGTCTCACAAATTCATCTTTGTCTTGCAGAAAAAATGTTCAAATGTGTGTGAAATCTTATGGGAGTTAACTAAGGTCATCAGTCCCTAAGCTTACACACTACTTAACCTAAATCATCCTAAGGACAAACACACACACCCATGCCCGAGGGAGGACTCGAACCTCCGCCGGGACCAGCCGCACAGACCATGACTGCAGCGCCCCTGACCGCTCGGCTAATCCCGCGCGGCTGTCTTGCAGAATTTGGATACTTGTTTTGTCAGACAAGCGAAACCACATGTCATTTTTGGAAGGCCCGATTATTGTAAAAGAATAAACAATGAGATGTAGTATATCTAACGTTTTCCAGTAGCCCACATTCAAGTTTTTGTAATTTTTATTGGCCTATTCTAATCCTTTTTGTTTTACCACTGAGGTAAGTTTCTGTTTCTTGACAGGAAGACGGCTTCACAGCCTCTTTCCATTGAAACTTCACTGCAGAGCACCGGTAGATACAGGCGCTTTTACATACTCCAACATGTTCTTAATCACCCGTATGTGTTTTCTTCGGTTCTCCGCTACAATTCTTCTTATTTATCTGTCTGTTCTAGGAGATGTAACACTTTTTCGACAGCATTTGCTATTCCGCTGCATTTAGAAACTCTTATTATTTTTCAATATCTTCCTTATATTTCGAACTGTAGAATGTGAAACTCCTTCCATATCAGCAGTAGTATCACGCGGACTACAGAGACAGTCTGACAAAAGAGTCGATATTCTGATCTTTTTGCTCGAAGTGAGGTCAATACGTTTAATCATAACTAAAAGCAGTCACAGTAAAACCATAGAATTAAGGAACTCATTAAAGGCTAAATCATGGAATGCCTTGCGCAAAAATGTAATGAATTACTTAAGGTTTGATAACAGCTGAAAAACTTACTGATCTTCTGGCACTTCACAAACGTAGCTGTGGGAGCACCAACTATTCAGTATCTCAGCAGAACTCTGAATACATTACCGAGCAGGCATACATTGTTGTCAAGCACACAATATAGGCTTATTTCGTATTCCACAGTGCTGTATGAACAATGCGACTCATGAATTATAGTCCAGTGCAGGGTACTTCCACACCAGAATTTCGTCGGCCGTTGTGGCCGAGCGGTTCTAGGCGTTTCAGTCCGGAACCGCGCTGCTGCTATGGTCGCAGGTTCGAGTCCTGCCTCGGGCATGGATGTGTGTGTTGTTTTTAGGTTGGTTAGGCTTAAGTAGTTCTAAGTCTAGGTGACTGATGACCTTAGATGTTAAGTCCCACAGTGTTCAGAGCCATTTGAACCAGATTTCAAACTTTCGTGAACTACATGGCGAGTATAGTAATTTTTGCGCCCCGCTGTAATTTGATGTTTCGCGAGTAATAATCTCGGAAAATGAAAAAAAGTCGAAATATGTCATCACTGTCAACTACGGTCAGAATCTTCGACGTGCTGAAATCTCAAGGTGCTCCAGAAAAATAAGAGACTGCATAAATCCGTGAAATGACACGTAGAGGTGTTGGACAAAAATATAAAAATCTTTGCGAGAATGCGTACTTGAACAGAAATGCGTATGTTAGCCCAGCCTGCAGGCTGTGCTCTTGTGTTATTTGATCCCGAATGCCACCTGTTCAGTGTCCTCGTTGCAATTCTCACTCGTCGACTGAACAGTGTCCTGTATAGATGAGAATGCGTTGTGTCGGAGATAAGTGAATTCGGAAACGTGAAAATCGTTGGTGAGTGTTTCCGCAACCAAGACAGCCAAAGTATATAGTGTTCGAGAGGCAGCGTATCGCATACTGGGAGAACGGAGAGAAAAACATCGTCCGCTAAGTCACAACGAATACGGGAGTGTGTGTTGAGTGACGGACTGTCACTGAACAGGACTGTGACGTAAACTGACTGGATGACAACTGCAAAAGTCAGTGCACAACTGAATGCCGCACTCTTGAACCCTATCAGCATCGAAACAACACGGAGGTCGTTCCATCCGCAGGGGATTTCAAGGCGCGCAGGAATTCTAAAACCATTCATCAGTGATGAAAATATCCGTGGCAGGAAAACGTCAGTTAGAAGCAATGAAACTGGGCTATGGAGTAATGTAAGATGTGTCTTGTTTCACACAGTTTCCAACTTCTGGCCCAATTTACGTCCCAAGAGTGAAACATGGTGGTGTTCGGTGATGATTTGGGCAGTCAAATCGTGATATGGTATGAGCTCCATGGTTACTCTGCAAAGTGACATTACTGCCAAGGCTTAAATGACCATTCTGGCTGATCAGATCCATCCCGACGTACAATGTTTCACCCCAAACGGCGATGCTGCGTTCCAGTCCACCCAATTTTCTCAGTTACCATCATTCAGATCTGGTTTTCTCAGCGCGAGGATGTGTCGCATCTTCCCGTGTCACCAGAGTTACCAAATCTCATTATTGTTGAGAGTTTGTGGTCAACTTTGGAGAGGAGGGTGCGTGACCGCTATACATCTCTGCCATCATTGCCAGAAATTGTCGCCATTTTGCAGGAAGAATGGCATAAGAGTCTCTTCAAAACCCCACTGGACCCGTATTTACCCATTTCGAGACGAGTGGAAGCTGTTGCGGATGCCAATGGTTTTCCTATACCGTGTTAAGCAGGATAACGTGTTGTGTTGTGTTTTGTGTTTCTCTAGTTTTGTCCTCCCCTTACAACAGCCACAACTACCATCCGTTAAGGAGTACATACTGTAACTATCCTCTAGCTGCCAACGACTAACTAAGGATGTCAATTACAAACCATATCAGGACGTTTCTATGGAAAAAAAGTGCCGATTCTACCTTTAATAGGAAATTTCTCTATATCAGCATACCAAAGCAAGGATTAATATACAAATCGGCAAGCCTTACTACACTCTCCAGTCACATTAATTTGATCGCTTATCAAAAGTATGAATAACTACCTTTTACTATGCGCATCTCTGTGAGACGTGCAGGAAAAAGAGTCTGTAAGTTTCTGGAAGGTAGCAACAGGGGTGGGAGCAATGCCGACTCACTGGCGTAGGCAGCTCCACTAGTTTCCTCTCGATCTTTGCCGATTGATACAATGAATTTCTGTGGTCTGCTGAGTAGGGGCAGGGGAAGTGGTTTTGAAAGATGGGTCGCCGTGGGTTCAAATGGCTCTGAGCATTATGAGACTTATCATCTGATGTCATCAGTCCCCTAGAACTTAGAACTAGTTAAACCTAAATAACCTAGGGACATCATACACACCCATGCCCGAGGCAGGATTCGAACCTGCGACCGTAGCAGTCGCGCGGTTCCGGACTGAAGTGCCTAGAACCGCTCGGCTACCGCGGCCGGCGTCGCCGCGGGAGAGCTAGGGCGGGGGCACTACAGTGGGCCGGGCGTTTTTCCTCGTGGTGGCAGTGAGGCGTGAACGAGGAAACAAAAGCCGTGTGTTAGAGTGCCTGCTACAGAAACAGTAAGGATCGGTATATCAGCGAGGAATGATCCTAAGCTAATTTACAATGGCCACGTTCGTTGCCTGTAAGGAATCTGTGGAGCCAAGGTAACCTTATGGGGAACAAAAATTGAACACATGATGTGTTCTCGGAATGTGAATATTGTCTTCGTTGCCGGAAGGCTCCAACTCTTCTTGTGTGGCTCTATGTGACTGTTAACTTCGAATTATGGCACTCTACCATGACGACCAGCATAGCCCTTTGACAGTGGATAAGTTTCTCCATTACTATACACTAGAAGGATCCATTTGCTTGACAAACGTTTCGGTTGTACTACTATTGAAAATTATATATTTGCCTTGTATCGAATGGTGGATTCATCTGGTGTTATAGCGGCCAGTACTAAACGAAGTCAGGATTGCACTTGTTTTCCAAGGGGCTGGTTGAGCCTCCATGGACGTACCTCTCGGTCAGATGTGATGAGTGTGCAAATCTGCAAGGACTGTTTGTTGGTATTTATGTATTGGCTCTGAGAGGCACCCACATGCCTTGCTCATACTGTGGCATCAAGCAGTCAGACCTGCAAGATGAGTGGTCTGCCAAGAGAGTGGATTCTTATTTATCGAGTAACATCAATGACTGATTATGAGCTCTAGTGCTCACAATTAAGCTACAAATTATTCTCCTGTTTGAATATTACGCAACGGAAACGGATAACGCACAACTGACTATTAGTAATTTACACAACTATGATTGTTCACTACGCTCTGGCAATACCACATTTTCTTTCTTACCCAACGGCTTTGATCAACACCTGGCCATCGCACTGAATATGAATGGCGCACACGTTATAAATTCTGGATATCGTGACTACACACTATTCGAAGAACAAGGCCACCAATCTTTTTCTTTTCACTATTCCTATTCCTATTCCTATAAACTCTATTATGATTCAAAGATAACCTAAACACACCATTACATTTTATACAACAATTACACATGAGAAACTCCGCCCAGTGGGGCATGGCTTTACATTGGTGATTCTCTATGTTATGGTCTTGTAATTATCTAACGCTACAGTGCACTTTCTGGATAGGATGGTGGATCTTTTGCTATATCTCACACTTCGACTCTCACACCCATCATCACGAAAATTTACTCCAGACCGAGCGGTACAAAAAAGAACATGCATAACCCACTGCCTCTGAACCTATCTTGCCACTCTCCCATGCAAACCACACATAATTAAATTACGTGAAATACATCACACTGGCAACATAGAATACAATCACAATGAATAGACACAACGTTAGAATCACTTCACTTTCAGCTTTCCCACTTCAATTAGTATTCATCCCAGTTTCATGCGACACTGTCCCACTTCGTAACTTTTATTTCCTACTATGAACTCTGGATGATATATGCACGGCTTCCTGTGCAATGCAAGCCAAGTGGCGTTGCTGGATAGTCGGCTGACTCACTTCCTTCTCTCTCAGAGTATTAGAGTTTGAATCTAGCGTCACACGGAAACATAGCACGCAAAGTAATATTAAGATCATATTCGTCACACGTGCGAGTCCTCAACTGATACGTTGAACGAGTACTTCTCTTTATCCTTTGCCTCATACACAGATTGAGACTCACACAGTACTCACCAGGTGGAAGTGCTTGTCTCTAATTTCAAGTCCTGCACACGCCGTTTCTGAAATATTTCCAACACGCCAGTAATTCAGCTTAACTTTATCACTCGTAAGTATTTCAACTTGGTACTAGCACTCGCAAGTATTTCAACTTATTGCTACATGTGGTTTCATTGTGACTGTTGGTCACTTCCGAAGATTAATATGATCCTCTTAATATTACCTGCCTGTCATTTAATTCTCCCCACAAAAGTTCCTGAAATAGAGATATAAATATTCCGAACTACTCTTAAGTATTTCACATGCATATCATCTCTCCACTCTTTTGTCTTTACGCAGTACACCTACGACTGGTCTTACCAACACAAGATCCAGCGCCAGAGTGCTGAAACATGGCTGTTCTTCAGGTCATCTCGCACCTCCGCCGAAGTGGGGGAGCACCATGCTACCGTATTGGTCAGCCACATTTCAGGCACTCAAAGCTCAGGCGAATTTCATCTCTTTGGTTCCACCAAAGGTGACCAAAGGACCGTCTCAACGATGACCATATATTGCACATTCACTATCTGCGGTTAGCAGACGACCTTACATTCATTTATTTCACAGATCTCACCAAATTGGATGTAGGGATTTATTCTGTGGGAGTGCACATGTGATCAATTAAATAAATAAATTGTCCTTCTTTCCTACACTGGTATCCGGCTTCGGTGTTTTAAGTGAAATTGAGTTATTATTACAAAAAATATATTGTTCTGACAAGAATAAAGAAGAATGTTGTACCTATTTTAAATGTCGGGCAGTACTGTACCCTCTCAGCTCATCTTAATTTTGGTACTAAGCAAGCATAGCGGTATCCAATCAACGACTGTCCATATGTAATTGCACACCCTAAGGTCATTACTACTGATCTGAGATTCATATCTAACTCTTTTCTTACCAGAAAATGTGTACAGCATTACCTACCAGTTGGTCCTCTCAGGCCTGTGTTGTTTAAACTGACATAAATTGGCGTTGGTTGTTGGAAAATTGCTTCTAACCACACGGGCCTGCAATACACGTATGAGAGGAAATGTGCAGCAACACTTTAACACAAAGCCATAGTTAATTTTTTGCCAAAATTGTGACTAATGTGACAACGTAGAAAAGGTCATAAAATTCCATTACAGTAAAATGTATATTTACCTACAGATACGATATTAAACGTCACAAATGGGCCTCTCAGGCCCGATGGTAGGTAAAGGATTAATGAAGTTTAAAAAATTATTAAAAATGTGTTCGTGGCATTTTTGTGTCGCGTCATATTCAGCGGTTTAGCGGTAATTATCATCAGTATGTAATGTCATAAATCACTCCTGAAATCATCTGATTTCGCCTTTAATGAAAACTCACTTAAACAGCCATTTTTTAAAATTATTATTACTGCCATTTTATCGCTGTTTCTGCTTTTGGTAATTTAGTACCGAAACTAATAAATCACTACTGAGAAGGCTGAAGTAGTATCTAACTTGCCATAAGGAAAATTTTATTAAAAGTTATTTTGCCATTTTACTGCTATATTGTATTACAAAGAGTAATTTAAAGGTGACTACTCATTACTATTTTACCGCATGTCATTGCTGAGGTTGCTGAAGAACTTGCACTTAAAGAACATTTTTTTGGAAGTTGTTTTTGTCATTTTGGGCTGTGCTACATTCCATATTTGAATTGTAATTATTCTTCATTTGTATTCTTTCAGATTTTATAAATGTCTCTGGGCTAAGGGCCTAATTTGTAAGCACAAGGGAAGCAACAATTAAACCCGATATTCCTGTCAAGTAAAAGATGATACCTGGAACGTACCACTTCCCAGAAAACCCCCTCCCTTCTCAACTGTATTCAGTAGTATCTGTTACATTATTATTTTATAACACAGCAGTAATCAATAAGTGAACCCAAATTAAACAGAAATGTCGCTTTCTACATTTTATATTCCCTCTACTTCGATCATCATCAGTTATTTTGCTCTCCAAATAGAAAAACTCATTTACTACTGTAAGCTTCTCATTTCCTAATCTAAATTCCTCAGCGTCACCCGATTTAATTCGACTACATTCCATTATCCTGGTTTTGCTTTTGTTGATGTTCATCTTATATCCTCCTATCAAGACACTGTCCATTCCGTTCAGCTGCTCTTCCAGGTCCTTTGCTGTCTCTGACAGAATTACTATGTCATCGGCGAACCTCGAAGTTTTTATTTCTTCTCCATGGATTTTAATACCTACTCCGAATTTTTCTTTTGTTTCCTTTACTGCTTGCTCAATATAGAGATTGAATAACATCGGGGAGAGGCTACAACCATGTCTCACTCCCTTTCCAACTACTGCTTCCCTTCATATCCCTCGACTCTTACAACTGCTATCTGGTTTCTGTACAAATTGTAAATAGCCTTTTGTTCCCTGTATTTTACCCCTGCCACCTTCAGAATTTGAAAGGGAATATTCCAGTCAACATTGTCAAAAGCTTTCTCTAAGTCTACAGTTACTAGAAATGTAGGTTTATCTTTCCATAATCTTTCTTCTATGATAAGTTGTAGGGTGAGTATTGCCTCACCTGTTCCAACATTTTATTTCTACGGAATCCAAACTGATCTTCAACGAGATCGGCTTCTACCAGTTTTTCTATTTGTCTGTAAAGAACTGTGTTAGTATTTTGCAGCCATGACTTATTAAACTGATAGTTCGGTAATTTTCACACCTGTTAACACTTGCGTTCTTTATCATTGGAATTAATATATTCCTCTTGAAGTCTAAGGCTATTTCAACTGTCTCGAGCATCTCGCTCACCAGATGGTAGAGCTTTTGTCAGGGATGGCTCTCCTAAGGCTATCAGTAGTTCTTATGGAATGTTGTCTACTGCTGGGGCCTTGTTTCGACTTAGGTCTTTCAGTGCTCTGTCAAATTCTTCACGCAGTATCGTATCTCCTAACTCATCTTCATCTACGTCCTCTTCCATCTCAATAATATTGCCAAGTACATCGCCCTTGAATAGGCCCTCTATATATTCCTTCTACCTTTCTGCCTTTCCTTCTTTGCTCGGAGCTGGTTTTCCGTCTGAGCTCTTGATATTCATGCAAGTGGTTCTCTTTTCTCCAAAGGTCTCTTTAATTTTCCTGTAGTCAGTATCTATAATGCCCCTAGTGATATAGGTCCCTAGATCCTTACATTTCTCCTCTAGCCATGCCTGCTTAGCCATTTTGCACTTCATCTCGATCTCATTTTTGAGACCTTTGTATTCCTTTTTGACTGCTTCGTTCATTGCATTTTTATATTTCCTACTTTCACCAATTAAATTCAATGTTTCTTCTGTTACCTTTATCTTTTTACCTACTTGATCCCACATCACACAGCAGTATTCTAAAAAAGGACGGATAAGCGTAGTGTAGGCAGTCTCCTTAGTAGATCTGTTACGTTATCTAAGTGTCCTTTCAATAAAACGCAGCCTTTGGTTAGCCTTCCTCACAACATTTTCTATGTGTTCTTTCCAATTTAAATTGTTCGTAATTGTAATACCTGGGTATTTAGTTGAATTTAAGGCTTTTAGATTAGACTGATTTATCGTGTAACCGAAGTTTAACGAGTTCCTTTTAGTACTCATGTGGATGACCTCACACGTTTCGTTATTTAATGGCAATTTTCGCACCATTCAGATATTTTTTCTAAATCGTTTTGCAGTTTGTTTTGACCTTCTTGTGACTTTATTAGTCGATTAACGACAATGTCATCTGCTAACAACCGAAGACGGCTGCTCAGATTGTCTCCCAAATCGTTTATATAGATACGGAACAGCAAAGGGCCTTTAACTCTACCTTGGGGAACGCCTGAAATCACATTAGTGGGAAGCCAGCGGTGGTCTATGATCGGAGTCACAGACAGGCCTTTCTTCAGTTGAGATATCGAGTCACAGTTTATTGGGAAAGGAAGCATTAATGTTACGGAGAATCTATACTTATGTTTGCACCTGCCATAGGGGAGGATCTATTGTTTCGACCTTAGAATTATGAGAGAAGCAGATTATAGCTGCTAACCTTGCTGAGCTTCTACAAGTGTTTATCGTTAACGTATCGTAAAGCATCTAACCTGCAGCCTCTGTTAAGAACTATGTAATCTGTGAATATCAACATAAGAACACTGGTGTCTCAGTTCCACGGCAAGACTAAATAACAGTGTAAAACAGCGAAATATTTTGCAGAATTTAAGGAATGGGATTTCTTCAGTAGAAAAATGTTTGAAAAATTGTATATAGGTCTACAGTGGAAGGAAGTCCCAAATTTGTTTGTTAGGTTCCACAGCCGCTATGAAGTAAAGGATTAAAACGATCGTTTCATTTGGAAGTAGGTCAAACGGTATGAATATTGCCGCATTACCTTTGGCTTCAGTGCCGATTTTACTGTAATATGTATACACTCAATGATACGTACTCCGAAAGATATTCTGTACGAGGACAGAAGTGGTTTTTAAAAGGCGATTTTTGAAATAAGATCAGTCATTCTCTGGTGGGTAACACAACTGTGAATTATTCTCGTAGTGTCGCTAGTATTGGTAGTTAGTTGGGGTTTGGGTGCGATTAGTGAGGCCTGGATTAATGAAATACCCCATTTCATAAGTGCCAACAAAAATCAGTACGTACGGTTGCAGGAAAAACTAATCTAGAGGCGAGTTAATGCGCATCCCGTTCCTGCTTCTTTTTCATAGATTTGTAGGCTATTGTCAAGAAGGAATTGGTCCTGTTCGTTGTTACTTTGTCGTCAAAGGCAGCTTTTTCTCGCATTATGTCACCAAGTAGAGATTTCTGGTCAATCATGTTTACACGCAGTGCTATCCAGGCGTAACAGTACAAGTGTCTTTTGAAGTCTGTTTGCGTGCATTAGAAAAATATCGAATAACATGTGTCTTCACTTGGTCTGAGAAAATGTTACTCAACCTCTCAGTATCTCTTTCGTAGTTCCATTCATTATTTGTCTCAGCGATATGACTTCCTGTCTCTTCGTAAAATGAAGAAGTCGAAGGTCATCGTGACGATATAGTGGAAAACATCTGGCACACCTAATGCTGAGATGAGAGAATAACAAGTGCACCGTTGAAAATCTCAATAAGCTTGGTGAGAAGGTTTAACATTAGTACGTAAGGCGTTAACAACTCCTGACGTACAGAGAACTGAAAGCAAAAACTAAATAAAAGTAGCTGTTGTGTATAAGCTCCTAACGACGCTGAAGTCTCCTTGCCTAACTTACGAGAGAGTTGTACGGCCTTAACCGATTAGTCTGAGCAGTAAGGACGGTGCTGCGAAGCTATTGCGTAACTGCCCGATCTGTAGTCCTGCCGAGTAGGTTGAGGCCTCCTCAGAGGAGCAAATTACGGGCAAAGCTAATAACATTCGGGCTGGTGGCGAGAACTCCGTAACAGCAGAGGTGCGGGCGGACTGTTGGAGCAGCAGCGGCCTGGCGGCGGCGGCGGCGGCAGGTGCGCGCCTCAAAGGCGGCCGCCCCCCTCAACGTTAATACCTCGCGAGTCTGCCCGGCGCGCCTACACGCGTCTTCATATCGTCTGCGCTGCTCTGTGGCAGCCTTAAAGCTGCACGTTGTAAGCTTGTGCACCTGCCACTGGAAACGCGAGGCAAATCCCTTATCTAGTGAGGATTTACGGAAGTGGAGGAATTGTAAGTTTTAGTAAACGTGTGGCGTAAGGTCACGAGGAGGCTAGCGACCATTCTACTAAATATGCGGAGATCTACATCCACATCTACATTTATACTCCGCAAGCTACCAAATGGTGTGTGGCGGAGGGCACTTTACGTGCCACTGTCGTTACCTCCCATTCCTGTTCCAGTCGCGTATGGTTTGCGGGAAGAACTACTGCCAGAAAGCCTCCGTGCGCACTCGAATCTCTATGATTTTACATTCGTTATCTCCTCGGGAGGTATAAGTAGGGGGAAGCAATATATTCGATACCTCATCCAGAAACGCACCCTCTCGAAACCTGGACAGCAAGCTAGACGGCGATGCAGAGCGCCTCTCTTGCAGAGTCTGCCACTTGAGTTTGATAAACATCTCCGGAACGCTATCACGCATACAAAATAACCCTGTGACGAAACGCGCCGCTCTTCTTTGGATCTTCTCTATCGCGTCTGTCAACCCGACCTGGTACGGATCACACACTGATGACCAATACTCAAGTATAGGTCGAATGAGTGTTTTGTAAGCCATCTCCTTTGTTGATGGACTACATTTTCTAAGGACTCTCCCAATGAATCTCAACCTGGCACCCGCCTTACCAACAATTAATTTTATATTATCACTCCACTTCAAATCGTTCCGCACACATACTCCCAGATATTTTACAGAAGTAACTGCTACCAGTGTTTCTTCCGCTATCATATAATCATACAATAAAGGATCCTTCTATCTATGTATTCGCAATACATTACATTAGTCTATGTTAAGGGTCAGTTGCCACTCCCTGCACCAAGTGTCTAGCCGTTGCAGATCTTCCTGCGTTTCACTGCAATTTTCTAATGCTGCAACTTCTCTAGAGTTAAACTGGCTGGGTCGCATAAAAAGACATACAGCAGCTGAAAATTTATTTTATTTATTATTATGATGCGTTTTGTAATCACTTCCGTCTTTAGAAATCAAAGTGCAAAGGTAGCACAAGGACGAGAGACTTACCAGCTGTGAACCAAACGTAAGATGACAGTCTACTCAAATGTACTAATCGCCACTCTTGATGAAGACATAACAATTAAATGAAAACTACAAACAATTTGAAGAGGCTGTTCAAAAACAATAGCACTCCTGTAAAGGGCTGTAGTGGCAACTGCTGACACAAAATGTAACAGCAACACCAAATGTAGAAGCGAGAGGTAGAAGCACCGTATTTATTTTTTCCAACTACAGTGCCCCCGTTCCTCTCGGTCTGTGTCACTGGGTCCTGCAATGCTGAGGACACAACTTTGCTGTCTGTAAAATGGCTTGTCGCGGAATGGCTGCCTCAGCTGCCCATGCACGCACTGCTGTGTGTCGGCCTTGTACGGCAGCTGAGTGGCGTCGTCGTCAGGATGCACCGGCAACCGATTCACTGGCCTTGGCGTCTGCCACATCAGCACCGCCCACTGCAAGGCAACCCGCAGCACGCTCCCTCGCCGGCGTGGCTACGAACGCGACGACAACGAGCGCACGCGATCCGGCATCTGAATCTGCGGCCCTCGCCCTGGATGTCTCCAGTACGTGTTGGGAGCCACGACGACTGCCTGCGGTAGCGAGCTGTGGAGTGGCCCGCTACTGGCTGGGTGCAGAGCACGCATCGGCCTCAGAGGGTCGAACCAGCGACCTGCCAGGGACTGGAACGCTGGCGCCCCATCTGCTGCTGTGTGTAGTCGGTGGTGTGACACGTCCCACCGTCCAGGAGAGCTGCCACACTTGAATGCCCCTCGTTAGAAAACCAGCACCTATTTATACGTGGCTGCGAGACTCTGTTTTGCTAACGTGCCGCTCCGAGACACGTACTCATAACTCCTAGGTAGGCCAGTGGGCCCCATCTGCCTGTAACTTGCGGCATGCAAACCGCTGCATTTCCTCTTTTCAGCGGGTATATGGCCTTGTGGCCTCCATTCTACTTCGCAACCGCTGGTAGCGTAACAACTGCCAACAGGCCCGCGACTGGCTGTAACTTGTGTTCTCTGAAATATTGCACAAAAACTGACTTTTCCTATCCCAAACTGTAGGGCTGCTACAGAGCCATTGAATATTCTGAGTTGCTACTCTCTATCCACATACATTTTACTGTGTAGTTCGGCCATTTAATTCTTTCTTATCATAATACTATAAAAAGTCCCAATCTTAACAGGTCGTTTTTTTAAAAAAAATTTCTTCTAGAAAGCCGGCCGGGGCGGCCGAGCGGTTCTAGGCGCTACAGTCTGGAACCGCGCGACCGCTACGATCGCAGGTTCGAATCCTGCCTTGGGCATGGATGTGTGTGATGTCCTTAGGTTCAAATGGTTCAAATGGCTCTGAGCACTATGGGACTCAACTGCTGAGGTCATAAGTCCCCTAGAACTTAGAACTACTTAAACCTAACTAACCTAAGGACATCACACACATCCATGTCCGAGGCAGGATTCGAACCTGCGACCGTAGCAGTCGCGCGGCTCCGGACTGAGCGCCTAGAACCGCTAGACCACCGCGGCCGGGATGTCCTTAGGTTGGTTAGGTTTAAGTAGTTCTAAGTTCTAGGGGACTCATGACCTCAGATGTTAAGTCCCACAGTGCTCAGAGCCATTTGTACCTTCTAGAAAAGCTCTAGCTGTATGGGTCGTGGAACTTGCACTTTTTTTAGTGTTCCAACTGAAAATTTGTGCTGTCGGATAGCCCAGAGAATGATCTTTGAATAAGATGTTGCATACTGTCATCGTCGAACGCCGGAGATAAAGCGAGCATGAGAGATTAATATGTCATCCACGCACTTGAGCGCGCCCTCATTACTGAACTGTAGAGTTCTGTCGAGATAGAGTTCTGTCGAGACGAATGGTTGTATATGAATGACAGTTTTGCCGTATTGAGAAATTTGTAGGCTGCAATTTAGCATAGTACCTACATTCAGCCAAAGCAGTCCTATTGTACAAAAACCATAAGGTATTCGCTCAGTATCCTTGTATTAACAGCACGTTAAGTATTTTTTTCTACAGGTTTGAAGACACGGGTCGCACGAAACGAGTTGTGCACAAAAGCCAAACCACGGGGAAGATGGCGTCGGCGCTAGGCGTCAGAACACATTCCATAGTGCAGATACGTATAGTCCACATGAAAATGAGAAGCGTCGATTGTTGTACAATCTGTCAGTTCACCCACAAGTGGAACGCTAGGAATTGTACAGGAGAATTTCATTAAATATGACGAAGATCGAACCAAATAAAACATTGCTCCAGCTTCAATAGATTCGTCAACAGACACAGGGGTGCCGCGATTGGCAACAAATGACCTCTTCCGCGGAAACTCTCTTTAGTGTAACCAATAATTACAGAGCTACATCTGCATCATGAGGGTGCAGGTGAGCTTTCGACATACGCTGCGCATGTCAGAATCATCCATGTTGGTTGGACTAGCCAATAGATCGATGCCCATGGACTCATAACGATTTAATGAAAATTGCTGACGAGCAATGTAACAAATATTTCCGGCCGGGGTGGCCCTAGGAAATATGCGACAGGGGTGTTGTACGTTACAAAAGACAAAAAATAGGGTGTTCATCTGCCTATGAAATGAAACAGTGGTCCATATTAGTCCCTGTGTCCTCGGGGTCTTTCGCGACGGCATACATGAATAAAACATGAATTCCGGGGCTGCTACGGTTTCTCGCTTGTATAGGCATGATGACATCATCAGTAGCCAATCACATCGAGCCAATGAGGCGCGCGCGCGTAAGTCGATCCGGGCAGCTAGCGGAGCCATTGCCCGTGTCAGCACCGGTGACGTCAGGTGGCGCCAGGGGCAGGCGCCACGTTTGAAACTGCCGCTCCGGCGTCCCGCATCTGTCTTTGCTTTCTTTTGATGTCCAACGCCCGTCCCCATGCCCTGCTGAGTATGTATCCTTGGACTCTGTTGAAATTGTCGTTGTTTAAACGAATCTCGTCCGCTTCCTTTATAGCGGAGTCCCAAGTTGTAAACGATGAGCCAGAACTTTTTTTATTTTCGAACTGTATTTTATATCCGTTTTGTAGCGAATGCTCCGATATGGCCGACTAGTCAAGCTCCCTTTGTTTTATATGGCGCTTGTGCTCAGTACAACGCTCAGAAACCGTGCGAATTGTTTGTCCAATACACATGCTGGCACATTCACAGGGTACACCACTCACACCGTACACTCGAAGAGCAATGTCGTCTTTAACAGAGCGCAAGATATCTTGTATCTTGGGGGCGGGCCGGAACACTCGTCTTAGCTCATGTTTCTGCAGCAGACGTCCTAACTTACTGCTAGTTGCTCCACAGTATGGCAGGAATACAGTCCGTTTGGCATCTTCTACTGATTCACCAGGTGTCTTTCGCCGGTGGCCCCTGAAAGAGTTTACGATTTCTATTTTGCTGTATCCAAAAATGGTTCAAATGGCTCTGAGCACTATGGGACTTAACATCTATGGTCATCAGTCCCATAGAACTTAGAACTAATTAAACCTAACTAACCTAAGGACAGCACACAACAGCCAGCCATCACGAGGCAGAGAAAATCCCTGACCCCGCCGGGAATCGAACCCGGGAACCCGGGCGTGGGAAGCGAGAACGCTACCGCACGACCACGAGATGCGGGCTTGCTGTATCCATTTTCCCTGAAAAGACGTTTTAAGTTCTGAAATTCAGACTATAGGTGGTCGTCGTCAGAGAAAATCTTGGCTCTATAAACCAAAATGTTCAGAACAGCTTCCTTGTGTACAGAGTGGTGGAAACTATTGGCGTTCAAGTACCGATCAGTGTGTGTTGTTTTCCGGTACACTGAACGACCAAGCTGGCCTCCTGCCTTGCGCTCAATCAAAACATCCAAGAATGGCAGCTTGCCGTGCTTCTGCATCTCGACAGTAAATTTAATGTTGGGATGCACACCATTCATATGATCGACGGAGTGCTGTAGTGTATCTTCACCATGAGGCCATATCAGGAAGGTGTAATCAACGTATCGTAGAAAGCAAGACGGTCGCAATGTCGCAGTTTGCAGAGCCTGCTCCTCAAAGTGCTCCATGAAGAAATTTGCGACTGCTGGAGACAGTGGTCATCCCATGGCTGTGCCGCCGTCATCTCATAATATTCATCGCAGTACAAAAACTACTTTGTCGCTAGGAAGTGACGGAACAACTTAATGATTCTAGATGGGAAATGTAGGGGCCAAAAGATCCATCGTATCTTGTATTGGCACCCTCGTAAAAAGTGACACAACGCCCAGGCTAACCATTAGGTCGTTTGGGCCTATCTTCATTCTCTTGAGTGTCTCAACAAATTTCTACGAGTTGACAACATGGTGTTCGTAATGTCCCAATTTTGGTGCTAATAATCCTGCCAGATGTTTAGAAAGTCTGTAGGTGGCCGAAGTGATTACAGTTTCCTTGTGTATCTTTGGTAATCCATAAAGCCTGGGAGTTCTGGCGGCACGAGGCATTAATTTCTTCACCACTTCATCTGGTAAGCCAGAGTACTTCAATAACTTCCCTGTCTTTCTGACAATGGTCTGTGTGGGATCACGACTAAGCTTATGGTACGTGGCGTCTTCTAATAAATGTGGCATCTTCAGGTGGTAGTCTACAGAGTTCAGAACCACGGTCGCATTCCCTTTGTCGGCTGGCACGGAGAATAGCTCCGCTAGCTTCCCGGGTCGCCTTAAGCGCGCGCCACATTGGATCGATCTGATTGGCTGCTGATGATGTCATCATGCCTATATAAGCGAGAGACCATAACAGCCCCGGCAGTCAGTGAACTCCTGACGACGATGGCGGAGATGGCCATCGAAAGCTCGAGGACGTTATTCGAATTGACGCGGCTGGAAAACCGAGAACGTTTTACTCATATTAGTCCCTGTTTACTACAACGTTCCCTGGTTACATTCGTGAATAACGAACTATTATTAGACGTTCTTTCCGACCACAAATAATACACAAAGAAAATTAACAATTATTGATATGGGGCAATACTAACGTAATACTTGAATATGGGTGGGTTAGGTGAATGGGACAAGAGCGTAATCCAGACGTTAGTCATGGGAAGATAAATCCGTGGTTGTCGAACAGATTGATGGTTGAGTCGTTAATGAGTGTAGACCTGAGAAAATTACTGGATTCGCGAAGTGTGGCTAACCCAAACAGCGCACCTATAAGCCCATGGTAGTTATCGTACCCTGCTCGCGCAAGTTGCAGCCTCTTGCCATACTGAGCACTCAGGTGTGTAGAGCGAAGCGGGCGCTTTGACCTGCAGCATCCTGATACTAATCGGCTCTCTATCTGGCCGCCAGACAATGTCTCAAGACCAAATTCTTTCCTCTGCTTCTCGTCTCGAAGTGTCCTCCACCGTGTCGCAACCCAAAGTGTGACCTACACAGACACAGGGTTCTTTTTCCACCTTGCGAGTCTGATAATTTGTGTACGCCAATGACAAAATCAGTGAATAATGGTGATCAACATCGTTTTTGTTAACAAGACAACTATCTCCCCCCTGAACAGAAATTTTATAACATTAACCAAAAGTTGCACACCCAAGCACTAAGTTCTTAATCTACTATGAGCTACTCTCCTACTACTCAGCTGTTTCTTACTTCAGCCAATACTTTCGCCTCAAGTCCTCACTTGTCGGAAAGTGGTGTCCTAACTTCTCCCACTCATTTCTTTTTCTGGATTAGACAATGAGAATTCCTAGTACAACGTTTTAGGCCACAGGCTATTCACTTCATCTAAAGTAGCAACGGAAAGTCCGCGCTTTACGTTACAAGGAGAAAGCAATTTCTGTTCACAAGGCAGCCCGGACAATTCTCAAAAACACTGAGATCTCTGACTGCTCCTCGCAAGGCAACTTAAAGACGATTATTCGGCACAAAACAAAGTTCCTTTGAAGTTTGTTTTAGCCAGGCGCCCTGCTTGTAAAAACTGAGACTCTCCTCGAGTGTAGGTGTTCGCCAAGCTTTATTAATTTTTCTGTGAAGGTAGCAGTCGACCCATATCGTGCAAGGCGCACTCTGCGAAAAATGGCAGGGACGGAACTCGCAGATACCAGGTCTGATAACGGCTGGGTCGCTGGCCGGTGCCTGCTATGGGCGGTCGCCGTAATTCGCGCTTCTTCTGAAAAGGTCGGCCACAACAGCCCCCAGGTGTCAGTCCGAACATCTAGTCATGTGCTTGGCCCACTGCATCCTGCTTGGTTCTACACGTATCCAACTAAATTACACAGCAAGTTACATGCAAAAAATCCAGAGAAGAAATGGAATTAATACAGAAAAAGATCGATTACTCCTTGAATCAAATGGTTCAAATGGCACTGAGCACTATGTGACTCAACTTCTGAGGTCATTAGTCCCCTAGAACTTAGAACTAGTTAAACCTAACAAACCTAAGGACATCACACACATCCATGCCCGAGGCAGGATTCGAACCTGCGGCCGTATCGGTCTCGCGGTTCCAGACTGCAGCGCCTAGAACCGCACGGCTACTTCGGCCGGCACTCCTTGAATCACTGACGTTATTAATTGTAAGTGTTAACTAGTTTATTGAAAGAAATAAAGTTCAGATAGTTACGATTCGTGTCAATGTTAACGATGTTCTGTACTATTAGAGCAGCGTGTTGAGCGAGTAGAAGATTCTCCCTGTGTGTCCCAGCGCACTCCCAAATTTCAGTTATATTATTCTCGTAATTCCTACGTGAGATACACAATGGCGGTGGTAATCTTTCTTGATTAACACTCCTCTAGATTTATCCAACAGGATTTGATGATAACAACATTGTTTTTGTGTTAAATGTACCAATTTAAAGTTATTGCATTATACGATATCTCACTAACTTCAGTAGAGGCAAAGATCTTAACGACAGAAAGAATTTTGCAACTGCATTTGTAATCATAAGGACAGATGTGGCACTTATTGCAATGTCACTGCTAATTATGTTTGAGTGCTGTTTCTTTATTGGGGTTCTATAACAGGAGGTGTAAAAGACAGACAATGAACCATTTGGGGTGGACAAGAATGAGACAATGAAAGACCACTCCACGGGTCACTCCCTTGCGTCACAAGCAGGGGTGTCTTTTCAGAACTCGGCCATCGACTCACAGCAGGGAGAACATGGCAGTACTGGTTTTAGTCGAGATGGGTGGCCTTGCGGTAGGTCCTGGCCATTTATGGTATTGGACAGTGCGGCCGGGCGGATCTACGGTGGTAAAAATGTCGAGCCCTTCTGTTTCCACCAGTGCAGTCTGCAGACAACATAGACCATCCAGAGGTGGACGAGTAAAAGACGACGGCGGAGGATTTAGAGAAAAGTTATTCCCCGCCTGCAGGAGCCTATGCTTCAGATGTAGATCACATTTGTACAAAGCTGACCAGAAACTCCACAATCTTTGGCATTGTAGTCGTGTGGGTGACTCTCCCAGCCGATGCTAAAAGAGCAGAATTTATTTTTCACTTTTTATTTTCCCACAGTGGCGAGAACGGACTGGTAGGAAGGACACACCTTGACAATGGCGGACACTCTGTAATGTTCTGAGCAGAGCCAGGCGATAAGGAAGTGGATTGGGAGTGGATATTTTATGAGGCCGATGGAAGGATTCAGAGACAGTTTATAAATTTATACAATTGACCGATATTAGCAGCAAGGCAAGAGATTGGGTAGAAAGTTTGAGGAGACATGAACAGTTAGATGGAGTAGAATGGAGGACAGTAACATTCGGACCGAGGACGTGGAAAAGAGCTGACTAGTGGAGACTGGGGACGCAAAAAAGAGCAGACAGTAACGTTCGGACGGGGTACACGGCAGAGACCAAGCGTGCAACATCTCAGTATTGGTGTGCGACACCAGTGGGGGCATATGTGACCAACAGGGACGGAGGGCCACCTCAAGTACTACTATTCGACGCCAGCTGGCACCGTTCACAGTAAGACTGTAGTGCTGAAGCAGAATGACAGGGGCCAGTGAGCACATCAATTAATTTGTTCTAATAGAAGTGGCTATCTCCAGAATGTCCGTTCTGCCTCAGTAGGAGAGAGATCTTCATTTGTTGTAAATCCTTTACATGCTTCAATGACTTCCCACTTCGTGTGTCTGTAAGTGTTATGGGACTGCGTCATCTTCTGATTGATATCCTTACGCATCTCCGAATCTTGCCAACAAATAACCATGACTGTCAATGTAAACTGTCATATGTCCTTGCAAAATCCAATGGTATTTGTGAAATAAATTCTGGATATTGTAATTTATGACTTTTGCTTTCATAAGTAGTAAACTCCATGGTATAAAAAAAAAAACAAAGGCTTCAAAGTGACCTCACTTAAGATACAGTGCTTAGGGATCCTTGCACCAGATCGTGTTATCCAAAATCCAGTCCGCAGCTTCACTAATTAGTTCTGCTCCCTGAGTACACACCTGCTTTTGGATTCAGACCTCTCAGACTAGGCAGTAGAAGCACAATTATGGTTAAATTTTACGTAGATATGGGAAGTCCCGCAACACATACGAATGATGAGCGCCGGGTTCGGGCGAACACTGGGAGCAGTTACTCAGATCTTCTAGAGCAAAAACATTCAGAGCAGTGACCCAGAACTTGAACTGGTGCACTACATTCAACGCGTTGTTGGAACTGTATCCCAAACGGTTAACACTCGTTCTGAGATTGTTATGAATTTCAGGTTTTTTTTTCTTGGTTAGCTATATAAACTTTCTTTTCTGACTTGTCGCTTCAGCTGAAATGGGCTATTGAGAAGAATCAGTCATTCCATATAGCATTATTTCGCTCCACGACGGTCACGACACAAAAACCGTACAAAGTTAACAGCACAAAGTGAATTTAAAAAGAAACTTGTAGGAAACGTATTCGACAGTATTAAAAAAAATCGACAAATATTTTAGAAGTCCAACATTTCGAACAGAAATTTTTGTTGATAGACAACACACATTCAGTCAAGACGCCACAATAACTGACAACAGAAAATTGTGCATGCATTCTGAGATTACTTTCTATATTGCAAGAGATGATGCAGAAACATTGAAAGTAGACGATGAAGATGATTTCGTTTCGGGCTTAATGCCTGATGTGGTGTACCACGTCAATCAAGCTGAAAAGGTAGGAAACGACCTTGAAAATAATGGTGTCTCAGTACAAAGTTTTAGAGCTTATCTTGTTACAGAATGTTAGAGGTGGAGAACAGTTCCTCAAAACTGAAGCAATGCTATGTTCATTCTACTTTACAAGGAGACACACGAAATATGCAGAAGCTGTACGTCTAATGGACTCCTCTCAGTGATGGACAGTCAATTTACTAAAATCCTCAACAATCGCACAGATAAATCACTGGACTTTATTCGGAGAAGTAAGCTGACTTCAGAAGTGGATGTACAGAAAAAAAACCCACCTAAAAGTCGCAGGTGGAAGTACAGGACACAGCAGTTACCATGTATTATAACTTTGGCTAAAGTTCGTAGATTTTTGGAAAACTTTTATCTATGATTCAACAAAAGCTGTTTAGCAGTCCTTGACAAACATAACATTTACTGCACATATGTTAGTATTTTAAGCAACACAGTTTGTATTGCACTTTAATGATAATGTTAGTACAGAGCTAAAAGAGGATGAGTCTATTCTACAGCACCAAACCTATACCCAGAAGCCTTAGAGCTTAACAAATCCGTAAACTAAGAAAATGAAGCTGAAATGTGTGTTAATGGAGTGCATCCGAACCAACTTAGTTTTCTTAAAGATGTTTCCGGTTTGCCTCTTCTACGATGCAACGACTCAGTCACGACAGATATACTTTGAACGCAATACCCGTGTCAGGCTGTCTGTGGTAGGAAGCACAGGGTCAAAGGGAGACTGAATATCATTCGTGTTCTGAACTTTCTCCTTGTATTAACAGAACACACTAAGTTAACTTCATTAAACATCTATTGGAGAAACGACTTCAGCAGTACCGACTGCTAAGGAACAGAATAATTTACAATCCCAAAACTGCACCACACTGATTAATAACAAACAGATTAAATACAATACTACAAACTTTAGCAATACAATAAAAGGGCTAAAAATTCTATATTGAAAAAATTTTAAAATTTACGCTCTAAAATACAAGTATACTTCACTAATAAGTATCACATAACAAAATTACTATCACGTGGATATCGGATGCGCGAAAGGCACGCAAGAGTAATAACCAGACAAAATTTATGTTAAATACCAAGTCCTGAATGGTACAAAAAGTCAATGGGAAACTTCAAGAAATTAACAAATCTTAAATCTCCTGGTGTTTGGCCAGTACAAAAACCAGCAGTGTATACAGGGACTGCCATTAATAACCGTTCAGTTAACCGAGCCACACTTGCATAAACACATTTTAGTAGATAAATCTAGTAATTATCGAACTCACAAATTTAAAAAAAAATTTAAAGGAGATTTGCAGTAGGCATGCAGTGATTAGCAGGTGAAATACACCGCCAAAGAGAGTTGCAGTATATGGTTATTTCCAATTAAACTTTGGCATGGCATTAACGGATTTAAACCCGTCTTCCTCAGAGGGACGAGGAAGAAACTTCGCATTAGCAAATAATCAGTAAAGCAATCTCCACATCAAATGTGTCGGCAATAGTGTGTACATTCATATACAGGGTGGTCCATTGATCGTGACCGGGCCAAATATCTCAGGAAATAAGCGTCAAACGAAAACGCTACAAAGAACGAAACTTTTCTAGCTTGAAGGGGGAAACCAGATGGCGCTATGGTTGACCCGCTAGATGGCGCTGCCATAGGTCAAACTGATATCAACTGCGTTATTCAAAAAGTAACCCCCATTTTTATTACATTTTTGTATAGTAAGTAAAGTAATATGAATGTTTTAGTTGGACCATTTTTTTCGCATTGTGATAGATAGTCAAAAACATATGGCTCACAATTTTAAACGAACAGTTGCTAACAGGTAGGTTTTTTAAATTAAAATACAGAACGTAGGTACGTTTGAACATTTTATTTCGATTGTTTCAATGATGTACATGTACCTTTGTGAACTTATAATTTCTGAGAACGCATGCTGTTACAACGTGATTACCTATAAATACCACATTAATGCAATAAATGCTCAAAATGATGTCCGCCAACCTCAATGCATTTGGCAGTACGTGTAACGACATTCCTCTCAACAGCGAGTAGTTCGCCTTCCGTAATGTTCACAGAAAGAAATCCGTGGACGTCAGATCCGGTGAACGTGCTTCGACGACCAGTCCACCTGTCATGAAATATGCTGTTCAATACCGCTTCAGCCGCATGGGAGCTTTGTGCCGGACATCCATCATGTTGGAAGTGCATCGCCATTCTCTCATGCAGTGAAACATCTTTTAGTAACATCGGTAGAACATTACGTAGGAAATTAGCGTACATTGTACCATTTAGATTGCCATCAATAATATGGGGGCCAATTATCCTTCCTCCTATAATGTCACACCATACATTAACCCGCCAACGTCACTGATGTTCCACTAGTCGCAGCCATCGTGGATTTTCAGTTGCCCAATGGTGCATATTATGCAGGTTTACGTTACCGCTGTTGGTGAAGGCGCTTCGTCGCTAAATAGGACGCATGCAAAAAACATCCGTCATCGTTCCGTAATTTCTCTTTTGCCCAGTGGCAGAACTGTACACGACGTTCAAAGTCGTCGCCATGCAATTCCTGGTGCATAGAAATATGGTAAGGGTGCAATCGATGTTGATGTAGCATTCTCAACAACGACTTTTTGAGATTCCCGATTCTCGCGCAATTTGTCTGCTACTGATGTGCGGATTAGCCGCGACAGCAGCTAAAACACCTACTTGGGCATCATCATTTGTTGCAGGTCGTGGTTGACGTTTCACATGTGGCTGTTTCCTTAAATAACGTAACTATCCGGCGAACGGTCCGGACACTTGGATGATGTCGTCCAGGATACCGAGCAGCATACATAGCACACGCCCGTTGGGCATTTTGGTCACAATAGCCATACATGAATAGGATATCGACGTTTTCCGCAATTGGTAAACCGTCCATTTTAACACGGGTAATGTATCACGAAGCAAATACCGTCCGCACTGGCGGAATGTTACGTGATACCACGTACTTATACGTTTATGGCTGTTACAGTGCCATCTATCACAAAGCGAAAAAAGTGGTCAAACTAAAACATTCATATTTCTTTACGTACTACACGAAAATGTAATAAAAATGGGGGTTCATATTTTAAAAAACGCAGTTGATATTAGTTTGACCTATGGCAGCGCCATCTAGCGGGCCAACCATAGTGCCATCTGGGTTCCCCCTTCACGAAAGACGAGTTTCGTTCTTTGTAGTTTTTTCGTTTGATGCTTATTTCGTGAGGTATTTGGCCCCGTCACTATCAATGGACCACCCTGTATAAAAGTTAAGGCCCTAGAAGCAAGGGCTTGTCACATCAGTAAAAGCTGTGGCATAAAATACGATGTTAATAGCTACACGTAGCTCTTAAGATGGTCTGGTATTTTATGCGACTGCTAGTGGCCTTAACTTTTATTTATGGAAGTATTGGTCGTTGCCGTCGCATTTCATATGGAGATAGCATTACTGACTGTTTGATAATGTTTGTTTCTTATCCTTCTGAGGGAGACGAGTTTACATCCGTTGAAACCATGGCAAAGGTTAACTGAAAACCGCCATTTATTGCAACTGGTTGGCTGCAATTTCACCGGCTATTCTGTAAACGCTGTTGAACTGCAGCCATGTTCAAAATATCACGCAATGATTGTGACACAAAAAAACGCAATTACACGCTACACAGCCCTTTCTGGACAACGTGTTGTGGACTCTGAAAGATTAAGTGGTGCAGTACCACGTGCATTCGGCTGGCCGTTCCACAGAGCGTTGACTTGGCTTCGCTTTCGGACGCTGCGCCTGCTGCGTTAATCAAGTAGATTTCACGCAACTCAAACACAAGAAACACAAACAACTGCTTGATTAACAGAGAAATACAGAATTTAATACAGGAATTGACCAGGCTTTTGGTATAGACCGAACACCACAGCAAAACGGTCAAAATTACACCACCAAGAAAGAAAAACAAGTAAAAATTTTTTTAGTGTGAGCTGTGTCACGGCTCAGCATTTTTGATTTACCTGCGAGATTATTCACCCGTTTTCGCCACAGCGATAGGGGGCGTGACCGCTGAGCGCTGTTGGCGCTGGTGCGCGAAGCAAGAGTTTTTGGAGGACGGCTCGGTCGCGAGATGGCGAGAGGACCAGTCAGTCAGTCACGACGAGTCTGGTCAGTCGGTTAGTCGCTCAGTCTGGGAGTCGGTGCAGTGAGGCGACAGAGTCAGTCAGAAGGCAGACACTGGCATGTTAGTCGGTCGACTCTAAATCACAGTCGCTGTTAGGTTGTGGACTGAGTCGGGTTCGTTGTTACTCCGCGGTTAGACGAGTTGGCAGTCAGCATCAGGCAGGTCCGCACGGTGCAACTATGCGCCGGGGCCGTGGTCGATCGGTCGGCTGGTCGTCGGATGGCGACAGGACGGAAGCGGCTTGGAGTCAACTGGTGCCTGCCGTTTGAGGACTGCGATAATATGGCTGTTTGCGATCATGTGGGGAGGACGGAATGCTCGCTTGCTTAGCGTGGTTCTACATGCCCAGCTGTTGTTTGTTGGGCCTAGCACTCGAGTGTAACAGGAAACTGCATTGGTGTGGTTCTCGTCACCTGGCTAAGGCCGAAATTTTCATATACTTTTATTATATTTCATGCTCATTACTTATTATGGGGTTGGTACTTGTACCCAACATTTTGTGATTTGTAGTTTTTTCGTTTGATGCTTATTTCGTGAGGTATTTGGCCCCGTCACTATCAATGGACCACCCTGTATAAAAGTTAAGGCCCTAGAAGCAAGGGCTTCTTTTGGAAGAAATGGCGACCCAGACCAGTACTTTTTGAGGATGCAGGGACGATGGGACTGCAACATGGGGCTTTTCGGTTCCCCATATGCGCCAGTTCTGTTTATTGACGAAGCCGTCCAGGTAAAAATAAGCTTCGTCAGTAAACCAAATGCTGCCCGCATGCATATCGCCGTCATCAATGCTGTGCACTATATCGTTAGCGAATGTCTCTCGTGCAGCAATGGTAGCGGCGCTGGGGGGTTGCCGCGTTTGAATTTTGTATGGATAGAGGTGTAAACTCTGGCGCATGAGACGATACGTGGACGTTGGCGTCATTTGGATCGCAGCTGCAACACGGCGAACGGAAACCCGAGGCCGCTGTTGGATCACCTGCTGCACTAGCTGCGCGTTGCCCTCTGTGGTTGCCGTACGCGGTCGCCCTACCTTTCCAGCACGTTCATCCGTCACGTTCCCAGTCCGTTGAAATTTTTCAAACAGATCCTTTATTGTATCGCTTTTCGGTCCTTTGGTTACATTTAACCTCCGTTGAAAACTTCGTCTTGTTGCACCAACACTGTGTTCTAGGCGGTGGAATTCCAACACCAGAAAAATCCTCTGTTCTAAGGAATAAACCATGTTGTCTACAGCACACTTGCACGTTGTGAACAGCACACGCTTACAGCAGAAAGACGACGTACAGAATGGTGCACCCACAGACTGCGTTGTCTTCTATATCGTTCACATCACTTGCAGCGCCATCTGTTGTTGAAAATTGTAACTACTGTAATTTCGAAAGTTTGTCCGCCTGAAAAGGTACTGTTGTCCCAAGCATATTGCAACAAACGGTGTATTTCTATCGCTGCTCGTTTAGTTTTTATTGCCGTTTCAAATATACCGGTCATTTTTGAAACACCCTGTATAAGCAGAGCACTAAACCCCAAGCTAACGCGTTCGGTTGGCTAAAGAACCCCTGATTAATAGCAGATAGAACGTAACCTTTTGAATGACACTACAGTCACGTGTAAGATAGTGACAAACGCAAAACCAAGTCCTGACAGAGAGGGAATTAAAAAAAAAAAGAACGTAGTATCATAAACACCCAATAAGACAACAAATGAAATTTTGCGCTCCAGTAATTGCACATTGTGAGCGTACAACCAGTGGGGGAAGATTGTAGCGGCAGTTTCCCGCCGCAGAGCACGTCGCTGGTGGTTGCTACGGGGACGTGGCGAGCGGCTAGCGTCTACGTGGCCTTGGAAAAACCCGAGCGGGAGCTAGGCAGGCGCGTGTATTGCCGTGTTTTCGCGCTTGGAGAAATTTATATGCCAGAGAAAAATTGATAAATACAGAATTAAGAGTGACACGAAGGTGCGAGTAGGCACTCATGGACAGAAAAATATGTAAAGCTAAATTATCTAGACTCACTAAAAAAATATATAATAGTTTAAAAGTTATTGTTGTCTTAAAAATTGTAAATTTATGAAAGTTCAAAAGCTAATATCTTGGCAATGCTTTGGCCGATTAATATGAACAAAGTGTCTACGGATGCGGTTAGTACAGCTGCATTGAACAGTCATAGCCGATTTAGCAAAATATGTACCGTTTCTAAATAACAGGGCGGAATGTGGGATCCGACAAAGTAACTGTGTTTTTGGTAATAAATAAATTTAAAGAGACGGAAGTAGCGGGAGCATTCAAAGGTTAAGGAGGTAGATGAGTAATTAAGTATGTATTTTTATTTGTTTATTTATGTTTAGTGTAAAAAAGTTCCGGGAAAAGCAAAATCACGCCACAAGGACAGTGTTTGGGAAAAACGGTGACAGATACAGAAAATTGGATTTTAAATTGTTATTTCCCGAAATTTTTCATATTTTTCAATATACCGTATATGTTTTTGTGTTTAGTTTTAGAATAATTGTAATTTTCTTTGTTTTGGGTTACGCAGTCGTTTCGAGGGTGCATGGGGTGGCCATCTTTGAGGACGGTGGAGTTTCAGCGACGCTGAGAGCCGGACGTGCCGCCCGTCTGGGAGTACTGGGTTGATAGTCACCTTCGAGGACAAGCATGTATGTAGCTACGTTCGAAAACGATCAAGCTGAGCGCAATATAGTGGTTTAGGACAGCAGACAAGATTGTACTTTTTGAACCGTGATCAGACTGCCGAGTGCTGTGATCGAGACATATGGATTTTAATGTGAAGCGTTGTAGCATCAGGAATTAACAGCCGCCGTCACGTAAAACCCACTCGGACTGTATTTTATGTGTTTAGTCAATATACTGAAGATTATTCGTCGAAAAATAGAAATAAACTACTTGTTCAAATTTTAAATCAAAGTAAGTGACTCAATGACTTTTCAAATTTCATCGCAATACCTACCTCGATTGCTTTCTTTATATTTTTATTTCAGCTTGAAAACTTAGTTTACGACAGGTGTGAGCTGCACCCTATGACTAAAAACGTAGCCAAACATTGAGACCAGCCACATCTCTGGGCCACTCAGTTAAGCTGGGTGTGGAGTGTAAAAAATATATGTATTTTCGTGCCGTAGCACTTTGGGTGCTCGAGATGATTATTCAGTCTACACAGCATAGAGCCCAACACTGTCGTAACATGCAGGGCGTGGCACATGAAATGAAACCACTTAGTATAGAAATGCATGCCGTCAAAAATCTGACGCCTTAAAGCTGCCAGTTAGGAAGCTGAGACCGAACTTGGCAAATAACACTCATATTGGTAGATATAGTACAGAATCAAATTTAGTAGTTTAATAGTATGGTATACACTACATTCCCGCCTAGAGAAAGAAGCGGAATCAATTAACAGAAGTCTGATACGGAACCCGACATGAACCTCGAACAAACAACCAGAAAATTGCGTAACTAAACAGTCACAGTACAGGCACAGGAACAACATCTTCGGTTACCGCCGAAGCTCGCCTCACTCGTATATTATAAACCGAAAAGGAAGCTCACCAGATATATCAGTACAACATCCAGGAAGGACAGCATGGAGCCGACACACAACTTCAACACAGCGGCGGCCCGCCGTCCGCCTCTAGGTCCGGTCGGTCGCTGATGCACACAACACACCCCTTGCCTCGTTCTGCGCCCCACACGTCCAAAGGTTTTTATCCGGCCAACAGAGGTAACAATGGTTCGCAATCGAGGAACGCGCATGAGTGTCTCTCCTAGGTATCGGTGCTGCACTTAGAGCCGGCCACTGTTAAGTGTCGAACTTAAACGGGGTGGGCCAAATAAAAATGGCACGGAGGAAACACGGAAGAGCAGAGGAAATACGGTACTAAATTGACCATAGAAGATACTGAAAGTGACCCCCATTCATCTCTTAGCACATTTGGGCCATTTTCAGCAAGTCGCTGATGGCGGATTGAAGCTGGACTGCTGTAATTGGTACATCCGAAAAGTTCGGTTGCCATTCTTGAAGACTGTCAGAGTTGTTGCGATAAACCTTACACTTGAGCGCTCCCCACAAAAAGTAATCACACGCTGCCAGATCACGTGACCGGAGGGTCAGTTACGACCGTGACCAGACTGACCTCTGCTAACAACCCTGAATATTGTGTAAATGTTCTCCAACTTCCGGCCGGCTCTATGGCCAGTAGCTCCATCCCGTTGGTAGTAACGGTAGACCTTTCCTCCTTCGTTAATGCTGTCCCAAGTCCTATACACGCGTCCGGGTCACTTGCATTTGTCCCCACCATGTACTAGCAGTGCGAACTGTTTCACCTTCCCACTCTCACTGCCACCCCCATTGCCGCGGATATCCGCTAGGACCACTCTTCCCTCAAGCCAATATGTTTACTTATAGGTTCTAACCTTCACCAACCGTGGTGGCCGAGCGGATCTAGGCTCTTCAGTCCGTAACCTCGTGACTGCTGCGGTCACAGTTTCGAATCCTGCCTCGGGCATGGATGTGATGTCCTTAGGTTAGTTAGGTTTAAGTAGTTCTAATTTCTAGGGGACTGATGACCTCAGATGTTAAGTCCCATATTGCTCAGAGCCATTTGATTCATTTTTTTCTAACCTTCTTTTCGTGATAATGTTTCGTTTCCTGGATGAAATTGACGCAGTGACCATGTAATTATAAACGTAGTAACTTCGTGTGTTTTGCTCACAGTGCCTGCGAATAGTGCTACGCTCGGCGGAATGGGAATAGGGCTGCAAATGCTTCAGCTCGCTGGCTCTCATCGTCTGACTCGGGGATGATCTCCTACCCCTTCTGCCTCCAGACACGTGCGCTTAACGACTGTTAAAGTGCATAAATAAAATGCTCTCGATGCTGCTGACCGACAAGTACAAATTTTAACTAGCATATGTCTAGGAGTCTGATATAAATGGACGAATCGAATGCGTGTGTTAAGTTCCTTCAAATTCACATGTTTTTATTAATAGTTACGTACCGTTCAAGTGATACCTTCCAAACAGTTACGTGCCGTTATAATTATTTCTCGAGCCACAAATAGTGATACTGAACAATCTATAAATTTTAATAAAAGTTGTTGAATGCTGAAGAACATCGATTAATATTTAGCAAATCAATCAGTTTGGTAAAACATGGCCTAATCCCGACGATCTGAAGTTCACTTGACACTAGCGCGAATTTATAAGTATAGAATGCTACAAAATATTCAATGTCCCAACTAGTTTTTGCTAAAACAGGGAATAATCCCGATGACTTGAAGTTCACTTGTCACTAGCGCGAATTTATTAGCGTAGAATGATACAAAATATTCAAAATCCCAACTGGTTTAAACACAGTTAAAATCCAGTGGAACTGTCTCAGAATAAATCACTTAAACGTGGTGAAATTAATTAGAGTCCAAACTACAAACTGAGTCCCACTCATATCCCAAAACAAAGTTCAAAATGCTCAGAATAAACAGAGTCCCACAGTATCGCTTCAGAAGCAACGTGTGGCGGTACTCAGATGGAAACAGGGTCCCACAGTTACGATTTTGCAGCAAGGTCACGTTTGCGTACAAAAACATTCACCAATAGACACAACGCATGGAAAACATAAGTCCCTACTGTGTTCCACACCGAAACTATCCGAAGCCCGGATTCTTCGTGAAAAATTTTGTCTTCCTTTTACGCGCACACGTGAAATTTGGCAAAGTTCAACACTCCTGGAACCGCAAAACCTACCACCGAAGTGTCGCGTAGACCAACACAGTTCCGGCGTCGGCAAGGGCGCGCTGATCTCTGACCCCTGCAGCTTTCTGTCAGCCAGCTCAAATACCCTCGATCCGAAATACCCCAAGTTACGTCACCAACTGCTTTCCATTGATCACCACTTCTTCGCGCTTGTTTTTACATAGGAGAGCAATCTTAATTTTGTTTGCAGCATTATATGCTCCCTCAAATTCCCATCAACAAACATTCTTACACAAATTAAAATCGAAACAAATGAGCCATCGGTCACAATTATTTTTAGTCTTATTGATCAGGACTTCTAAGAGTGTCTTCATCAGAATTAAAACAATGAAAATGGCCTATAACGTTGTTACAAATCTATAGGAAACGACATTTTTTATATAAAAAGTGTAAGTACTGACTAACAATAAAATACAGAGGCAGTACTTACATGTCATATATAAAATAATTAACAGGCCAGAAGGGTTTTAGTCACAAAATAAATAAAAAGGAATGCGTGACAGCTAGCCACTATGCAGCCTGTGGCTGTACAGGTACGAGCAGCCCATCCTGGCTAGCTTTTACGCATTCCTTTTTATGTATTTTGTGACTAAAGCCCTTCTGGCCTGTTAATTACTTTAAATATGACATGTAAGTATTGCCTCTGTATTTTATTGTTAGTCAGTACTTACACTTTATATATGAAAAAATGTCTTTTCCTATAGATTTGTAACAATGTTATAGGCCATTTTAATTGTTTTAATTCTGATGAAGGCAGTCTTACAAGTGTTGAAACGTGATCAATAAGACAAAAAATAAATGTCACCGCGGGCTCGGTTGTTTCAATTTTAATTTTGAAACGGTCACTAATCCACGCAGCCATGTTTAAAACTTTACTTACATAAATTTGTAACTGCAATAGTTTGCCCATAATTAATGTTTTAATGGTTTGCAATTATCTTTGCAGAGTGCGAAAATAGCTTTTGTCTATTTGTGGCGCTACATAACATTACAGTTCTTTACAAGACATCACTTTACATACGGATTTTAGGCGCTCTTTCTGATGCGCCGATCGGAATTTATGTATATACAGGGGTTAAACAAATATAGGCAAAATTATTCAAAATTAGTTCTAAATAAAGACAACATAATAACTACAAGTATCACAACTAACCATGCTGAAATGTGTACAACGACACCTGCTATAATACACTGCCTCGCTGCTCGTGTATCTGTCTAGTATTATCTGTTTTATTTAATTATTAGCAACAGATTAATAAAATTGGTGACTTAGTAGTGAAATAATAATGCTGCAAATTATGCATGTATGTCAGTCTTTTCGTTTCGACAAGACTTTTAAAACGAGCACTCGCTCTCCTCTGTGCGTGCAATGATTGCAGATTTATTTATTTAATATCTTTTGACGTGGAATTCGTTTAAAACGTAACAACGTCTCGGCTGATTCGTCTCAACTCCCCTCTCATTTGCCGTATCGTACTTCGTCGTACTAATTTGCGTTGGCGAGTAATCAACGCAAACGTGGATACAGCGTTGTCTTAAAGCCGTGCGCTGGGATTGGGTAACCCTCGTGACGTCACGCAACCGCCAGCCGCTTGAAACTGACAGTTTCACGTGGAGCGATCTGCCTCTGACCACTCGCTAGCCGCCGTCTTCCCCCGCCGGCCTCACCGGCCGCCGTAAGCTAGCCCTTCAAGGGCGACCCGTGATCAAACTTCTCTCTCCAAATGACAACAAACTACTGTCGTGTCACAATAAGAAACTCTGTCTCGTCGACGCTGGTTTTCGAGTCTATGATATATAACCGAGATGTATTAGGAGTGGCTGTTACGATAGTCGTCTATTTAGCCCAAGAGGTTTTTTTTCAGCCATCTGCCTTTATGCCGGGGAAAAGAACTGCTGATAGTGCTATTCTAAATAACTGTAGAATGCTTATTATCTATACCTTATGTGAAAGGATACGAAATCGTAGCTAAATGTTATAGTAAAGTACTATATTTATTTAAACTAAACTTCATACTTATTACTGTAAAACAAGCCTCATACGGAAAGCACATCGATCGATTTACTCTCCAGAAGAAAAGAAAAAGTATCTTCCGTCATGAAGGAATTATAGGGGTGGGACAAAAATCGGATGGTTTATTTAAGAGAAATAGCATAGCAAATTGAGGAATTCAATAACGCGTTGGCCCATGTCTGGCCTTATATGCAAGCAGTTGTCGGGTTTGGCATTGATTGACAGAATAGCTGGATATCTTCCCGAGTGACATCGTGCCAGATTCTGTCCAGCTGGTGGGTCAGATCGTCAAACTCCCAGGCTGGTTGCAGGGTCCTGCCCATATTGTTTCAAACATTGTGAATTGGTGAGGGATCCGGCAACCTTGCTGGCCAAGGTAGATTTAGCAAGTACGAAGACAAGCTATAGAAACTCTCGCCCTGTGTAGGCGGACATTATCTTGCTGAAACGTAGGCCTGGGATGTCTCACCACGGACAACAAAATGTGGGTAGAATATCGTGGGCATACTGCTATTCTATAAGGTAGCCGCAGATGACAACCAAAGGGTACTGCTATGAAAACAAATGGTACAGCAGACTATCATCATGTCTGTCGGGCCGTATGGCGGGCGACAGTCACATTGGTTCATATGGCTCCGAGCACTATGCGACTTAACTTCTGAGATCATCAATCACCTAGAACTTAGAACTAATTAAACCTAACTAACCTAAGGACATCACACACATTCATGCCCGAGGCTGGATTCGAACCTGCGACCGTAGCCGTCGCTCGGTTCCAGACTGTAGCGCCTAGAACCGCACGGCAGTCAAATTGGTCTTTCACCTGTGTCTTGACGTCTGCAGACACGTCTCCGACCTGAAATCTCATTCACTGGAGTGGAATTGCCCTCAGTGACGCGTTCCGCTTCGAACTGAGCTCCGATGACCATTGAAGTCGTGTACGGAAATATTGTAATAATTTGTTGTACGTCACATCTACAGACTTCCATCCGTTTAGGATGATCCCTTCGAGGAGCGCTCTTTTTTTGTCTTGGAATGTATTTTGTCTGGTAAGCTTATGTAGAGGACTGTATTGTCTGCACGACCATATGTACTCCATAAAATATGTACTCTACAAAGAAGGTACACTAGAAATTTATTACACTGCAGACTAAAAGAACTAAGGGCGCACATCATGAACACTTCTGCAAATATTCTTTGGTCGCTAATGTGACTTTTGGTGAATTTCCGCAATATTCATTTTCTCCTGGAAGTGTGCTGTAGTACGATGTATCATAAATTAAAGGTATAACTTTAGTGCAATGTTGCATGCGTGAAAAGAAATCAGAGTGAATTTACATGAATTACTGGGCACGAAAGGGGGAGGCCTTCTTTTAAATGAATGTCTTACTTAGAATAAGTATCTGGAGTTTCATCAAGTCGGAAACACACACGTTCCCGAAGATAGAACGGAAAATCTTCTAACGACATGCGGAAAATATTTATCATAAAATTCGGTTGAAGCCAGTGCAGTTAAGTGGAGATATAGCAGATACCTAATCGCTGAAAATGTTCGCCGAAACGTTCACTGCAAACCTGTGCTCACGGGTGTTCAGAACTTTGGGAAGTCGTGTACGGCGCGTACAAGACTGCTGTGCCTCATGAACCTTGAAGTTTAGCAAAACAAATTTTGTCCGACAATACTCGTGCAAGGAAAGCATTTGCAGATTATATAGCACAGCAACATACTTTAGCTCAACGTTAAACAAGGTCAATAGTCAATGAGAGTTAAAGGTTGACATTCTCGCGAATTAGATTTGATTAGATCATGAATACAACACTTCGTAATGATGTGGAACATCTCAGGTTAATAAAAGGCGTCTATACAAGATATTACATTACACAAAATATTACATGACAATATTTTTAATTTTTCTCCGGGGTTGGGGAAATTACCCACTTACTATGTCCAAAAATTCATCTAATGAGTAGAAGGCGTTGGCATTAAGAAATTCTTATAATTTCCTTTTAAATGCTATATGGCTATCTGTCAGACTTTTGATGCTATTAGGTAAGTGACCAAAGACTTTTGTGGCAGCATAATGTACCCCTTTCTGAGCCAAAGTTAGATTTAACCTTGAGTAGTGAAGATCAGCCTTTCTCCTAGTGTTGTAGCCATGTACACTGTTATTACTTTTGAATTCGTTCGGATTGTTAATAACAAATTTCATAAGTGAATATATATATATTTTGAGGCTATAGTGAAGATCTCTAGCTCTTTAAATAAGTGTCTGCTGGATGATAGTGGATGAGCTCCAGCAATTACTCTGATTACACGCTTTTGTGCAATGAACACTCTTTTACTCAATGATGAGCTACCCCAGAATATGGTGCCATACGAAAGCAGAGAATGAAAATAGGCGTGGTAAGCTAATTTACTGAGATGTATATCGCCAAAATTTGCAATGACCCTAATAGCATTAGTAGCTGAACTCAAACGTTTCAGCAGATCCTCAGTGTGTTTTTTCCAGTTCAACCCCTCATCAATGCATACAACTAGAAATGTTGAATATTCTACCTTAACTACCGATTTCTGATCGAAGTCTATATTTATTAATGGTGTCATTCCATTTACTGTGTGGAACTGTATATACTGTGTTTTGTCAATGTTTAATGAAAGCCCATTTGCAGAGAACCACTTAATGATTTTCTGAAAAACATTGTTTACCATTACACCAGTTAATTCTTGTCTGTTGGGCGTGATAGCTATACTTGTATCATCGGCAAAAAGTACCAGCTTTGCATCTTCATGAATATAGAATGGCAAGTCATCAATATATATTAAAAACAGCAAGGACCCAAGACTGAATCTTGCGGCACCCCATTCTTGATTGTTCCCCAATTTCAACTTCCTGCACTTCTCCAGTTAGGTATGATTTAAACCATTGGAGCACTGTCCCATTCATACCGCAGTACTTGAGCTTATATAGAAGTATTCCATGATTTACACACTCAAAAGCCTTTCATAAGTCGCAAAAAACCCTAACGGGTGACTTCCGGTTACTCAGAGCGTTTAACATTTCATTAGTGAAAGTATATACAACATTTTCCCTTGAAAAACCCTTCTGGAAACCAAACTGACATTTTGCTAAAACCTTATTTTTACAAAGGTGTGAAGCTACTCTACAATACACTACTTTTTCAAGAATTTTGGATAAGGCAGTCAGAGGAGAGAATGGGCGGTAGTTGTTGACATCAGACGTATCCCCTTTTTTATGCAGTGGTTTAACAATGGCATACTTCAGTCTATCTGTTCGCCCCCGGCACCTGAGTGGTCAGCGCGACAGAATGTCAATCCTAAGGGCCCGGGTTCGATTACCGGCTGGGTCGGAGATTTTCTCCGCTCAGGGACTGAGTGTTGTGTTGTCCTAATCATCATCATTTCATCCCCATCGACGCGAAAGTCGCCGAAGTGGCGTCAAATCGAAAGACTTGCACCAGGCGAACGGTCTACCCGACGGGAGACCCTTGCCACATGGCATTTCCATTTAGTCTATCTGGGAAAATACCCTGCTTCAGAGAGCTATTATATATATGGCTGAGAATCCCACTTATTTCTTGGGAACAAGCTTTTATTATCCTGCTCTAAATGCCATCAATTCCATGTGAGCTTTTATTCTTGAGAGAGTTTATTATTTTCCTAAATTCAGAAGGAGAGGTGGGTGGAATTTCAGTTGTAAGAAATGGTGTGGGTGAGGCCTCTTCCATTAACTGCCTTGTTTCTTCTAATGAACATTTAGGTCCTATTTTCTCTACAACATTTAAAAAATGATTATTCAAAATGTTTTCGACTTCCGGCTTGTTGTTTATCGAGTTTTCACTCGCTTTGATGGTGATTCCGCCATCCTGTACTCTTCGTTGCCCTGTATCCGTTGTAATATGAGTGTTTGTCCCGTATTTCTGGCCTTAATCTCTTATCTTCAGGGGGTAGGGATGTTAAGTTTCGAATGTGGCAATGTTGGTGATAGAGAATGGTCGGATGCCCTTCCTATCCCTACCATCTTCCTCACAGCATGGAGTCTGTATTTCACAAATGCTTGTGTCTAGTGTTATCCAATGTGAAAGTGTGTGAAGTTTTTTCCTCATTCTTGCGAATCGTTTGACTGGGGCAAAAGATGGGCATCAGATCGATTTTCACGTAACTGGATACGGGAAACTGCCTAAAAACCACATCTAGACTCTCAGACACACCGGGCATCGACATCAAACTGCCAGGTGGATTCGATCGTGGGCTGACTCGCCTAACCAACTCCCGGAATTGGAGTGCTGACGCGCATGGCTAGTCTTTGTTTTTATAGTTCGAAGAAAGGTAAGGGGGGGGGGGGGAGGCAGGAGAAAAGAGGGCAGGGGTCGCAACCCAAGGCCTGACCATCATGCCCCATTCTACCCTCAGAACTGAGAAGGGTGGTGGATGTAGTATCCAAGAGGTCCAAAATGCATCAAGGAAAAGAAGAAAAGATTTTTTGCGCACCATCACCAATGTGTTGCTGACGTTTGTGCTATGGAATGCCTCATAACATCCAGAGGAAGGTAAATGAAAGCTCATCCTTTTCAGCAGCCAAATAGAAATAACAACAAAAGAGGTCGTCTCGTTACGACATGAGCGCGCTCCACAGTGTTACTCGCAGCAGGATTAACGATCGATGTATATCGTAGCCGTGTGATCATTGTTGTTAGTTCAGTCGTAACAAAAAGGTTTCGTTGTTCAACTTCTCCTGTTATGGATAATCCTGCTGTGAGATGGGTTATAAAACGAGCTGCAGGGAAAATTTGAGAAATATTGCTCTTGCCTGGGATTATGTGCGATCACACACTGTCGGGCGTTTAAGTAGTGCCAAAATTCAAGGATTGACTTCTGTCACCGAACATATTGTTCATGGCATGGCTGCGTATCGAAGTCGATATGGCCGCGAATTTGGAAAATACACCTCATGTGGGGGAGGAGCCGGCACTCACACGTCTGGGAAAGCTACCATCTGGTCCGCGAAGTGCCAAAAGTCCTTAGCCGATCCGTACACAAGGCAAACGTCATCCATATACATCAGTTCGCACGTGGCAAAGTGGTGAGTCCGTGAGATGGATTTGATGTAGATGAGACAGCACACATGCTTCCCACTAAGCGTTATATACGAAGCAGACTGAACTTCCATATCAAGAATGGCGGCGCTCACCACCTGCCACACAGCACGCCACTCTGCATGGGGGTCTTCCCATTCAGTCACTTTCGCTGCCCTACTCAGTTGTAGGATGGTGTATATCACTCTCGGTGATGATCAGTTTTGCGGTGCAGATGTAACTTATCTCAAGGAAAATTCTGGGATGTCCGGTAACAGCACCAGAGATCGGCACTAAGGTCTCCAGCAACAGGTTTGCAAGGCAAATCGGACAACGTCGCCACATCTTTATGTGATAGCTTACAAATAGGGCCTTCGTTTTGTCCTGAACATGAAAAAGGCCTAGGCCCCATTCCTCCCACGGGAGATTGAAAGACTCATAGCGGATCTAAAATAACAATACAACAGTATGCAATCTAAATTTACTTTATAATAGAAACTTATGAATGTAGTCCAGATTATTTGACATAATAATACTTTAGATTTTAGTTTCTGCAGTAGGCTGTTGTAGCACTGCTCAATGAGCCACGATTCTAGATATTTTTTGAATGTCTCTCCAGTTCGATGAAAACATAATTGTTAGTCAAATGAGCTAGAGCAAATGAACGCAACAGTTTCACATCACTAAGTTTCTCTGTGCTCCGTCAAAACATATGTTTTTAACGATTTTGAAGCTGCGTTCCGTTTTGGAAGATGTCATTCCGCTATAGGCTGCTTACCAGAGAGAAGCTTGCCATTCTAAAACTCATGGAAACGAGGACGACAAGGGTGGAGTCTAGACTGGGGCAAGAGATGATTCGGAGAAATTCTACTCAAGTTACCCACACTAACAAAGGATCCGAAATCCACCAGCACGCAGCTGGACGGAGATGGCGGATAGCAAGCTTCTGCATGCGCAACGCCCAATAGAAATTGGCATATCGCATCCGTTGCAGGATATCTACAGTGCTAAGAGGGTGATCAGTCACCTCTGCTCTGATCTGGTTTAATAGACGCCTACAGCTGAGGGCTATCGAGCGCCACAGCCACAGTTCAGTTGTAGTCAATGCCCAAGCTACGTATCGTCTCACTTACTCTTAGGAGGTCACGCACCCATCGGGCAGATCCTTGCCTCTAGACAGGACAGAGCATGCGATTTTTGGACGTTCAGAACACTGCCCGATGCGGCGCCGTAAGTCACTCTCATGCCAATCCTGCACGGACATCATCAGCGTCACGCAGGAGGAGGGCCAGATCGTTCGTTGACAAAGGCAGTGCAGCAAAAAGTATGTCTGCCGAGTGTCATCCCTATAAGGCGTTCTCGGAGGCCACGGACCAGATGCCCAAAAGCTTAGACGTGCTGTATCGCTAAGAGAGGACAGCCCTGTCTCACCGAGCGCTGAATCGGGATCAGCGGCGTGAGACGGCCGTTGTACAACTCCCTGGATGCCGCGCCGCAAAGAAGGTGCATCACCGCATCGTGTCGAGGTACCTCATGTGTCGTAGTGCCGCCGTCAAAAGCGCGTGGTCGGCCATATCAGAGGTCTGTCTAAAGGCGAGGGAGACGAAGACGAACACCATGCTTTTGGCGAGTCTGAGCAGGTGAACTAGAGAGGCAATCTGATGTTGCGGTTGATAATGGAAGCAAGACTAAAGAAAAATCAAGACATGTTCATAGGAATCGTCGACCTGGAAAAAACGTTCTGCAATGTAAAATGATGTAAGGTGTCCCAAATTCTCAGAAAAATAGGGGTAAGCTGTAGGGAGAGACGGGTAATATACAGGGCTATTACAAATGATTGAAGCGATTTCATAAATTCACTGTAGCTCCATTCATTGACACATGGTCACAACACACTACAGATAAGTAGAATAACTCATAAAGTCTTGTTCGGCTGAAGCCGCACTTCAGGTTTCTGCCGCCAGAGGGCTCGAGAGCGCAGTGAGACAAAATGGCGACAGGAGCCGAGAAAGCGTGTGTCGTGCTTGAAATGCACTCACATCAGTCAGTCATAACAGTGCAACGACACTTCAGGACGAAGTTCAACAAAGATCCACCAACTGCTAACTCCATTCGGCGATGGTATGCGCAGTTTAAAGCTTCTGGATGCCTCTGTAAGGGGAAATCAACGGGTCGGCCTGCAGTGAGCGAAGAAACGGTTGAACGCGTGCGGGCAAGTTTAACGCGTAGCCCGCGGAAGTCGACGAATAAAGCAAGCAGGGAGCTAAACGTACCACAGCCGACGGTTTGGAAAATCTTACGGAAAAGGCTAAAGCAGAAGCGTTTCTTAAACAGGAGATTGGAAAACCAATGGATCGGCCGTGGTGTAGATCATGATCAACAATTCATGTCATGGCCTCCACGCTCTCCCGACTTAACCCCATGCGATTTCTTTCTGTGGGGTTATGTGAAAGATTCAATGTTTAAACCTCCTCTACCAAGAAACGTGCCAGAACTGCGAGCTCGCATCAATGATGCTTTCGAACTCATTGATGGGGACATGCTGCGCCGAGTGTGGGAGGAACTTGATTATCGGCTTGATGTCTGCCGAATCACTAAAGGGGCACATATCGAACATTTGTGAATGCCTAAAAAAACTTTTTGAGTTTTTGTATGTGTGTGCAAAGCATTGTGAAAATATCTCAAATAATAAAGTTATTGTACAGCTGTGAAATCGCTTCAATCATTTGTAATAACCCTGTATAATATGTACGAGAACGAAGAGGAACTAATAAGTGTGGACGACCAATAACGAAGCGATCGGTTTAAAAAAGGGTGTAAGACAGGGATGTAGCCTTTCACCCCCACTATCCCATACGTACATCGAAGAAGCAATGACGGAAATAAAGGAAAATTTCAGGAGTAGGAATAAAATTCAAGGTGAAAGGATCTCAATGATACGATTCACTGATGACATTGCTACCCTAAGTGGATGTGATCTTTTGAATGGAATGAACAATATAATGAGTACAGAATATGTATTGAGGGTAAATCGAAGAATGATGAAAGTAATGAGAAATATCAGAAAAGAGAACAGCGAGAAACTATACATCAAGATTGATGGTCGCGAGGTTGATGAAATTAAAAGGAATTATCATACCTTGACAGCGAAATAACCAATGACAGTTGGAGCAAGGAGAACATGAAAAACAGACTAGCAGTGGCAAAAAGGACATTCCTAACCAAGAGAAGTCTACTAGTATCAAACATTGGCCTTAATGTGAGGTAGAAATTTCTTAGAATGTATGTCTGGAGCTCAGCATTTTATGGTAGTGCAACATGGACTGTGAGATACGCTAAACACAAGAGAATCGAAACATTTGAGATGTGGTGCTACAGACGAATGCTCAAAAATAAGATAAGGAATGAGGAGGTTCTGTGCAGAATCGGAGTGGAAAGGAGTATGTGGAAAACACTGACAAGGAGAAGGGACAGAATGAGAGGACATCTGTTTAGACATGAGGGAATAACTTTCATGGTACTAGAGGGAGCTGTAGAGGCCAAATACTGTAGAGGAAGACAGAGATTGGAATACATCCGACAAATAAAATAGGTTGCAAATGTTACTCTGAGATGAAGAGGTTGGCATAGGAGAGGAATTCGTGGCGGACTGCATCAAACCACTAAGAAGACTTATAACTAAAAAAAAAAACTTATCAGTCCTTCAAGGAACGGCCCACGGAGCTGCACTGTTGGAGACAGTAGATCACGGCATATGTCCCGCATGCTGGCGACAGTAAATGCTGGGAAGCTCACATCTGTGTTGCTTCAAGGACCTCCTCCTCTGTCACATCTTCAATCAAATCTGTTGCCGCAGCCAGGAGTATAGTACTAAAAGTGGCTGAGAGACATGTGCAATCACCTGTGGGGGATGAAAATGATCCGAGAACAGTGTAGTGTTGTGGGTATGAAGTGTATTCCTACATCCCACTGAGTATTGAGGCGTATGTCCATCGTCCATCGCTACATGTATCAAAACCTTTTGCTTGCTTCGTCTTTCGCTAAGGATGGTCCCTTCTGGGCCACTTTATCTTGGGTGCGTTCCCTGACAATTCCTTCCTCAATGTGGCGGCATGGCGGCATTGCTTGGCACGATTCACCGTTGTCTGTCATGTGGGCGTGTGTGGCAGTGTGTAACATGCCCATAGGGTACTGTATCAGATATCCGGGGATTGTCATCTCCATGCCTCCACATTCCTACCATAGCCAGTCAAGGACTTGTGGAGGGCAAGTACAGAGTAACCATTAGCGAAGGGCATAATAGGTGCTGCCATGATGAGTGTGGCAGTTCCACACCTCCTCTATTAGCCACCGAAATTCTGGAGAAATGATGTGGGCCATATTGAACTTTCATGGACCACAGCTGCGCTGATGACTGTGGATAATGGCACCGATACAGGCCGCATGGTCGCACTTTGGTGGCTTTTGTCCCCCTGACAATGGAGCTCGAGATGTAAACCGATCGACACGGCTAAATGGAAGACTAGTAAAGTGCTTAAAGCCTGACCAATCGCCAGAAATGTGTTCCTACAAGCCCACAGGGTGGTGGTTGTTTACAATTGCGAAAAGTTCTGCACACTGAAAGTGACGTGGTAAGCGACCTTTGGGCTGTTAGGTGCAGTTTAAATCTCCTCACAGTGCCAAGGCATCTTGCTATCCAATAAAGATGGACATAAATTGTCTGACCCAATCTGGATATCACATAGACACTGATGAGTCTGGCCCCTTGGGTAAGAATCTTACCTCTGGCTTGTGAGAGGTACTCGACATCTTCGGGAAGGATATCTTCATGGAGGAGGACCGCCACTCTGCTGTCAGTGTATGGATGTAAGACACAAGTCTTCTACCTGAATGCAAAATGCACCTCTTTAAAGAGGGCAATGTCACTGTCTGCTGCATTGAGCATGTCCTCAGGCTTAGCCAGTTCATGGCGCCCATGATTGTTTTTAACATTAATTGTTGCTAGGCAGTCATTCTGGTGGACTGCCCTGTCCAGTAAACTGTTCATCACAGCAATTACAGCTGCTAAGGGCTATCCCATGAAGCTGCTATTGCCGTCGCAGTCACTGTGACAGGATGGTGCTGGACACAGCTGAGGGGATACCTCCGTCTGCAGCACCCATTGGGTGCTCTCATTCATCTCCAGTGTCGTCCACCCAAGTATCAGATGAGGCACTTGATAGCCACTGAAGAGCACTGCCGATGGGGCACTCATGCGCATGCTCATCGTCAGAAGAGGACTATCAGATTTACACACTGTAGTTGCTGTGACATCGTGACAGGGCATACAGGATGCATCAGTAAGAAGGGGGTGTTTCTACCTGATTGCCAGGTGGTGGAGCCCTTTGCTTCATCTGATGATGGATCCTCGTTCTGCACGCACCCAAAGGAGTGAATTGTCAGATGGCATATAATGCCACTCCTTGTGTTTTTAAAGGAAACATTGTTTGGAGACATGTTACTCCATGACAGAGTGTGGGCAGCAGGGATCCGACGATGCCCCCTCAGGAGAAAGGTAGAAATCCATCTTCTAAGAAGATAAGTCTGCATTGGTCGTTTCCTTAGGCAGTTCGGCCAGTGACAATTTGGGAGTAGCTGTGTAGTACGCCATGCAGATGTCGTCTGTCAGGGGGGACAGGGTGTGTCAGTCCTGAATAAGAACATCTGTCACTTCTGTAAGAACTGTATAGTTGAGGAGAAATGCAGTAGGCGTCACATGGGGTGCAATATCATCAACTGGTATCAGAAGCAGCCTGCGTTGGATACGTTCAGATTGGACATGGCCTCCCTGGCTGCAGTTGGCCCATATATGGTCGCCCATCATAAATGACGAAGATAGTGCAGGCCCTGATAACTAAGATGGATAGCATATGCTTCATCAGTTCTCTCTTCATTCGTCACACACTGTTTTAGTCATGATACGTCTGAAATGTTTGCCACTTTTCAGCCAGGAGACGTATCACATTACTGTAAGGTTTGAGTTTGAACACTGTCATCGCAGTATATGGGAGGGCTTCCAAAGGGAGCTCAAACACCCTCAGTGTGCGGATGCCAAACGCAGGGTGGTCTATTGTGACAGTCCCAGTATGACAATCAAAATGCCTAAATTTGATATCATGATCATGTCTGTGGACGACACCTACGTACATCTCCTCATTTATCAGTAAATGTAAGTGTCGCTGCTAGCAGTTGATAAGTGGATCTCAATGATGCCTTGAGGAGTAACAACGATGATCGCCTCGGTTAAAACGTTCAATTTCATGTGCTCGCAGTCTTGAACAGTGTGCTTGAAAAGAGACCATAATTTTGGCCTGGCTCTGTCCAAAGATGGTCGTGATTCACTTGCTGCAGCGAGAAGATAAACAGGAAAGATTCGCGGGCGAGCAGATTGCATTACAGGCCGAATGCAAACAAAACAACCGCCCTCACTTCTGCCAAAGGCAGACCGCTATTTGGTTTGGTCGCAGCTTTGTAAATGTCTCCCATTTTACAGACAGACAGCTTACCAACAGCTTACTGAAGTCTCCCGCTGAATACATGAAAGCAATATTTCTTCCAGTTATGGAGTCTGTGTAACTCGTTGCATCCTCAGGCATTCTGCTATGCTGGTTTTCGAGTTATTGACAGGCCAAAGCTAATCATCTGGCCTCTGTCGGTGTTCCCTTCTCCTTAAACCCCGAAAGTTTGTATGGTTATAAAGAAAACACCATTTTCAATACAGTGAATGGGACTGTTTCCTAGCTTTCTTTACATGATTGGGTTATCGCTGTTGAGAAAAACTATACTACGCAGGGAAATTATGTGGTCACTCTTCGTAGACCACGTCAAAATCTCCCAATAAGTAGCGGAAGTTTTGTGTGAAAGCTGCCTACAACCTTCTTCTTTAATGGTGCAAAAACGTAGCGTCTTGCGACGTCACCCTTGGGCTTGGCGATGTCTCGAAGGAAAAATTGTCAACACATGCGAAAATACGGCCAGAGATCAGAAGCCCATGTGAGGTGCAACACTGGTTAATGCGGTCACACTGGCGCCAGATATCACCATAATTCTGCTCAACGCCAACGTGGACGTATCACACGATGAGAAGATAGTCACAGTACCTTAGACACATTTCACCCTCATCTCTTGACTCCTCTGTGTTGGAGGTGAGAACCTCGGCCACCAGCTTTAAAATCACGCGGATTTCTTATGGGCTGCTGAGGAAGACATTGCAAACACCCAGTCTCTCAGAATCGACAGAAAAAGGCCTCAGGACGTAGTATAGACGGCACCAAACCACCGCTTTCTCCTGGGATTTTATTCCCACACATTTTTGAAAGTGACAGTTTACAGTGCGTTGAGCAACATGAGGACGTTCCTGGAAACTTTGAGATGGCTCAAACGCTCTGGATTATTTGGCTCCTCTCTAAGGGCATTGTGGGTCTAAAACTTCCACTGAACGTGATCACAACCCTCTAGAGTGTAGCACGACCGCTATTTTTCCTTTGGTGTACATGTTGGAACAACTAGAGGCGGTTCAAAACCATACGACGAAATTTGAACGTGGTCCGAAGTAGCAATGAGCGTTGACGCCCTACCAGATCCCCTGTTTCGAACCCCTCCCTGTGGTATGACCACGGGGTAATGTGACCGTGCCTGAATAGAATGGCAAATGGTCCCCCCCCCCCAAATTCAGCAACACGATTGGTGTCACATGTGCATCTTTGTTGGGAACTTTAAAAGTGTTCCTGTGCAGAGACAGCCAGTCTTTGACACCTAGGAGCCGATGTGATGGGCATTCCATCCGACACCCCTTACATTTCACATGCAGCATACTCAGGGGTATCAAAAATGGTTACCTGTTACATCAGTGTCTAGAAACCAATGACTGGCCATCTATGTTTAGACACATTTTTAAAGTGTTCAACAGAGGAGCCTGGGTGGCACTGAAAGCGTTGCCGAACTGGGGGGGGGGGGGGAGGGGGCTGTCTTAGACTGTCTTAGATCGATCCTCTGCGGTTTTATTCACATTCACTCATGTGTCAATTTCCTCTCCTCCTCCCCTCCCTGCCCCCCCCCCCCCCCCCCAGCTTTGATCAAACGACTGAGAACATTAACACTCCTAGCTGCCTCAGATCACGTTCAGAAACCGCCGATTGGTTTTGAACGTTCCTTAGTGGTTACACCCTGTATACCAGAGCAGAAATTACTATTGGTTTCACTCCAAAGCGGTGCAACGACTTTCAGCGAGGTTGCAGCCCAGTATAATGTAATAAGAAATAAAATTTAGATATATGGAAATAACTAAAGTAACTAATGGCAGATAAGAAAATAATAGAGGTGATCTAAAATTGGAATTCTGGTTACTGTGTTGTATAAAATTTTCCGGGGCGTCGGACAAGCACAATAAGCTGAGCTATGCCTGTAAGTGCGTAAAAAGTCTTGTCATATTAGTTCCATATAAACGAAATAGTCTTTCTCTTGTTGCAGATTTATGCTTACCAAGTAATAATACTACCTCTGATCGCCGTATCCACCCACAATATCTTGCCACCTTCGTTTATTAACAGAGAGCGAGTCCTTCCTCTTACCGAGGGACAGGGAAAACATCTTCTGTTATTTTCAACATTTGAAAATCAAAAATGTATGACGATAGGTGCAGGCTCTACGCTGGACTACCACTTCACATTTTCTCTTTGCCTTTGAAGGAAACGAAAATATAATAGCAAGAAATGCAAAAGGTACATCACACCAGTGATATCCTTAGTAACGGACTGCATGTCTGGATAGTGTCAGCAGTGTCGAAGGTAGTCGGGTATGTCTTCCTGTTGCTCATCGCACTCAGAACTCTCGTATCCGACAGCGAAATGTGACGAAATCAACACCACAAGGGAAGGGGTAGATTCATTGGTGCCTTTTATACCGCTTTCGGGACTTCTCGCGTTGATACTCGGGCGCGGTGAGTCTGAAATGTTATCCTCGACTACTCATTAGAAAACGAGGTGACTTCAAAGTTGGACGTACCGTTTCCGATCTGCATTCCAGAAGCGTCAAGAGCAGTGGCCAAATGTGCGTAAAAGGGAATGCGACGACCTCACACTCGTGCGACCCATCCACCGTGGCGCTGGCCAGAATTGTGGTGACGTTTGGTGCCAGTGTGACGTCATTAACCCACGTTACTGCTCACATGAACTTCTGAGCTCTGACCTTTCCTTCGCATGTGTCGACAGCTTTTATTTGAAGCGTCTCCGAGCCGGCGAGACAAGACGTAGGGTGCCAGGCTTTCTGAAACTTCTTCGTCGCAATGGGAGACAATTAAATGGTTTCGAAGAAGAGACTCTTTAATTTTGTTGTATAATGTATTAGTAAGTGTATACAGCAGTCCTACGAAATGTTTTCTCTTTTGCCGACAAATTCATAGCAAAAAATTCTGCAACTGTTTTGGCAATAAAACTTCGTTTCACAGTCTCAGTTGGACGGAAGTTTTGATTAATACAGCGCTATTCATAATTATTTGTGGGATTTGAAAAGACTACTGCTTCAAAACTACAAATCATATAGAGAAATGACCCATATCAGTGATCTTGGCGTCTCTCCAAGTTTTAATTAGCAGTACGCGTAGTCTTACTAAAGAGCAGACTGGTCAAAATATTACAGACAAATCACCAGATCCGTATTGTCGCCTCGTAATAGTTCGCGCCTGCAGTTAGGCAACGCAATTAACAGATTTTCAAGGCGGTTTACCGTCGCCCCTTCGTAATCGATGGACTTCACGCACGTATTAAAGTTTACTACGTTACAAACTCTGCCCATTTTGAGTAATGTGAGTTAAAAATTTGGAGAGACGCCCTGTTCATTACTAGAAGCCACATTCATAGAGAACGGCTAATGAGATTCTGTATAACATTGTAATGTGTAGTTCCCTATGGTTATGATGTTCCTTACGTAACAACAAAAAACTGAAGATGATCAATTATTTATCGAAACAGATTATCATAGAAACAAATGCGCAACTGATGCAGCGAAATGTTGGATACGTTTACACCAGATATTTCCTACGAGATAGCAACTTCCATACGAACCCAGTGGCTGGCATAGATACTATAAGATTCCTGACTAGGGCAGATAGTGCTCATTCCACTCACCAGAACTGCAACAGGTCCCGAAAACGAGTGGAGCAGACCAATTAAACACTCATGCACTTAGCTGTCAGACCACATACATGTCGTTGATGAAGCATTGTAGTTTGCAGCATAACAGTCTGCCGGCAACGACTATGACTGCGTACTTGTGTTTTCTATTTAGTATAACTGTACTGTTAACGCTAGCTGGAAACAGCCTTGACTTTCCCATACATTATTTAAAAGTTCAGCATTCAGATTTGGTTGTATCTCCGTAGCTAAAGAGATACAGAAGTTGGTTAAGAATGCTTTCATTCACTTGTATCCCTGACAAACAATTGCTGTGCATGTGAGAGCACCAATCAAAGGTGCAACAAAGCAAGCATAGTACTTACAGCACCATCAGCAATATCAGAAGCGACAACACCGGCAAACCCGTCTGCTCCAACAGCACAACAGCAACAAAACTGCGTTATTGCAGCAACTGGTTCAACAAATGTTGCGGTCTCTTCTTCTTGGCCGAGATGTTCTAGGCGCTTCAGTCCGGAACCGCGCTGCTGCTACGGTCGCAGATTCGAATCCTGCCTCGGGCATAGATGTGTCTGATGTCCTTAGGTTAGTTAGGCTTAAGTAGTTCTAAGTCTAGGGGACTGATGACCTCAGATGTTAAGTCCCACAGGGGTTAGTGCCACTTGAGCCATTTTCTCTTCTCCTCCACCGAAGCCGTTAGACAGATTCGACGAGTCTAGTAAGATTAGCGACTACGTCGTTCCACTACTTACTGAGAGGTTCATACGATTGTTGTTCCTACATCGATGCATGCTTATCAGGCGGTATTACCCGCATCGCAACACAGTGTGGAGTTCATCCGAAAGAAACGAGCAACTGGCTGATGAGTGCATCGTCCATGCAGCTGTAGCGCAAGAATAGGTTATGCCACCTGTGAAGATAACACTACAGTACGATTTGACTTCTTTTTTTTTTTTGCATTTTTGCGTTTGTTTTCATGTGCTTTCTTTTCTTAGTATGTTCCGAGATTTATTATAATACGGAGTTATTATGGCCGGGATTGGTATTCTTTATGTTTTGTGTGTGCTTGTTTGTTCCCATATTATTAAAATTATTTTCCCTGGACTTGATAATATAAAATTATGGCTTTACATAAAACTTAAATCAGAGTACTCAATGTAATGCTATGCGAGATGTATAGAGTGCTGGGGGACGTCCTAACTAACATACGCACAAAATAAATAATATCCCCTCCAAACGACGACTTTTCTGCTCGACAACGACAGCTGTACGAACCAACCAATCTCACTGATAGAAAAGTACAGACATGAATTGTTACGCGCCAGCACTTAAATATATTTTATATTTTATGAATTTAATAGTTTTTGAGGTAGTGACGTATATCCTTCTGTGGCCTCAGTTGAACCAATCCCAGGCAGGAGTCGACAAAATAAGCTGGGTGACGATCTAAAATCTAAGCTGATGCTCCAGGCTATTGAAATGGGGCCCTGGGAGGCGTCACAAAAAATGCAAGGGTACCCTCCAGAATAAAATGACGAGGGAAACTTCTGACTGCTAAATGAGAAACGAATTACAATTACTTTGATGTATTCCAATAAGATAACAACACTGATATTATTCCAACAAAATCATAAGCGAAACAAATGACAATCTGAGGCAACATCAGTATAAGAACTTAGCATATCTGACATAGCACAGTCGGGGAAATGATGCTAATAAACAGGCAAGTGAATTAATGACAATTCCGAAGTGCACTGTGATTGTCGTGATGTTAACTGAAAACAATTGGTACTACAAAAGGCAATACGTCAAACTTGAGGTCGGAGCTGAAAGCATACTGTTCACTAGTGACAAAAATGTAAGTCTCCAGCGTGAAGCCTGAAGTAACCGTATTGCTGTAAAATGACTTACGTCCCTACACATCACCTAACGACTGCGGCTCGATCTCACCATAGCGTTGCAGATGAAGTGGCTGCACAAGCAACCACCGGCGGAATCAATGACCCTCGCCAGCGGCTAAGTACTGATCAGCCCCAAAACATCAGCTCAGGCAGCACGGCAAGTCGGCAGCAGCCCTCAGCATGCAAGTTTGGCGGCAGAGATTCCGAATGACCAGTTGACCTCTGATCGAATGTTAAGTAAAAGAAAACCACGAGTCAGCGCTTTTTCGCCTCTTACTCAAATTTGATTGGTCTGGTTCCGGTTCTTACGATTGCTGAAAGATAAAACCGCTCCTTACAAAATAGTAGTCCATTTGATCCACCTGGTTAACCAGTAACTTTCGTCCTACCATCCCCTACAGAAAAAAGTCGCATGCATCATACTCTCGCAGTCTCTCTCTGCAACCAATGAGCTGCTCGTCGTCATCACCGTGCATTGTTTCCTTCTCCCTTACAGTTTGTTTACGTTAGCCAATGATGGACGCTTTACATAGCGTAAATGTTTGTTTTTTGCTGAGTCAAACTGTTCAGCAGTGTCGCACGTTTTCGAACGACCAGGGCTGTGGGTCCCCAGTACGTCTTCGAAATGTTTATCTCTTTCAGTGCTTTCTGGGAAAATGAACAGCTTTCTACGTTTTGAGCACAATGTGCCTTCAGCTGAAAAGTGTTCTCACGTCACTCTCAGATCGTGAAATCTTTTGGCCAGGGGTGTGCTCCACAGCACGTGTTATGTGTGTTTGTATACCAGCTGTCCGGTTGTTTTAGGACGGCAGCACAAAGCGATGGCCAATGGTCAGTGGGCTATTGACCCTCGGCACTAACTCGACAGTCTGTAGGTTCGTGGGCTGATTTTCATCATAATAAATCAGTAGTCATAGGAGAAAATTGGAATTGTAAATATTGTCTGCCGTCTTTTACGAGAACCTGGCGACAACTTCTGTGGCAGCCAGAACGCAATCGAGAACGTGCTGACCATATTTTCCAGCCTGCAAGCCCACATTCTTGTCCAGCCCACTGAAACAAATGTTTCCATTCTCTATTTGCTCAGCATGATCAGGACTATGATTATAAATGAAGATTCTGAGTTCTAATTGATACTTATATTTGGTAAAGTTACACACGCACAACATTGTCATGTTCATTATGTTCATACTGACAGTAAATGTCTCTATCCTAAACAGTAATATGAGCAGTTGAGAGGGGACCTCTACGGTAAGTTACTAATAAATTGTCTTTCGCCCTGACTACTGATAATCAAAATAAATGCTCGCCACAAAAGTGGAAAATAATTGTCACCACTTGCCATGCGGATTTGCTAACATTACGGGCGGCACACAATAGTTACCTTTGCGAAATGCGAGCGATCCGGGACGTTGTAAAGTCCCCGCGATTTCACTATCTGTTATTGCTGAAAATAAGTGTTTTGTAACAGCCTGTCTCTTACGTCATCTGAGGCAGCGTGCACTCCGGCATTTGACTGAGGCGGATCTTACCGTCTTGCTTGCTTCGTTGCTTTGTGCAATCTCGAAGCTGCAGCTGCGTTGGGTTGGAGGGTTAGCGGGTGTAGCTGATTTTCCTTCTTCTTCCTCTGGTTAGATTTTCGGTTCATCGCGTCTTGGTTTGTTTCTTCTGGTTTGACACTCTTCTTTTTCCTTCCTCTTGCTGCCTGAGCAGCGTTGCTACTCTCGTAGCAAGTCCGGCCATCTTGTTGTCTCTCGCAAGTGAATCTGGTTTCCCAAATTCCTGATGAGAGGATTCGTGGATCTTCTCGTGTCGTCATAGAAGTGTCTCGTCGACTGCCTGAAGCGATTCTTGAGCATCGTCCGTCAGCCGAAGTAGTTCGGCCGTGCTGAAATCACGCGGAAGATGTAGTGCCAGTCTCAGGCACCTGTTCTGGAGGCTACTGATGTGCGTCTCGGCGGCATTCCCCCACACCACGGCGCCGCATTCCAGCACGGGCCTGATAAGTGCCAGGTACAGCGTCTTTCCTAAGTGTGGAGAAGGTGTGGTCGTGGGATTGAGGAAGGGGAATAGGAGGCGTATTCTCCCACGCGCCTTACCCCGTATTTCGGCGATGTGCGTCTTCCACGTAAGGCGCCAATCCAGTGTGACGCCCAGGTAGCGAGCGGTGTTCGACCATGGGATAGGGCCTCCCATGATGCGGATTGGAGGCAGAGCCATCTTACCGCAAAAATGATAATTCTCAACAAACCATAAGGACATTGGTACTTTATACTTTCTATTTGGAGCATGGGCAGGAATAGTAGGAACATCAATAAGAATACTTATTCATGCTGAATTAGGTCAAATAGGCTCTGTAATTGGAGATGACACATTTATAATGTTATTATTACAGCCTATGCGTTTGTAATAATTTTCTTCATAGTAGTGCCTATTATGATTGGTGGATTTGGTAATTGTCTTGTACCATTAATAACTGGAGCACCAGATATCGTGAAGATCACAGCCTGGCTCTTCGCTGCATTGAACTTGAACCGCCACTTGATGGCCCAAGCTCCCAGCTCGTTGCAGCCTATTTGTAATCTTCCTTCCATCAGATGTGGGTTGATGCTCTTGGTGTGCAGGGCTGTATCACCGGCATATAGCCCCGTCTTCACCCGTTGCGTTGAATACAGGAGGGGCCCCAATACTGAGCCATGTGGGACTCCGGTGGCTATTTCCCGTGCTGTTGATATCCCGTCTTCTATCTTCACGTAAAGGTACGTCCCACCAGATAGTAGTGGATCAGGCGGGCGTGTGACACCGGAACTCCCTGTACTTGTAACTTGTAGACTAGTCCGTCGTGCCACACGCTGTCGAAGCCGCGCGAGACGTCTAGGAGTACCGTCCCAAGGTACTCCCTCCTCTCCAGCATCCCCATCGCCTGCTCCACTAGTCGCAGCAGTTGGTGTGTTGTCCCACGCCCTCTCCGTAAGTGGAACTGCTCGACGGAAAGCAGTTCTTCCTCTCCGACGTGACGGTGCAGTCTCCTGTCATATATTCGCTCAAATACCTTTGAGACTGTAGGTAGCAGGCTGATAAGCCGGTAATTTTGCGCCAACCTGTTGTCTTTGTCAGCCTTAGGTATCGCCATCAATCCCCATGTTTCCATGAGGCGGCGGGGGGGGGGGGGGGGGGGGGAGATGGGTGGTGGCCGGTCCTAACGATGTCGTTGAATATCTTCGTGAGCAGTTTCACAGCATCTGACAGGACATCCTCCAGGATTGCGCCACCGATGTTATCGCACCGACCCGGTTTGCGCCGGTCGAGGTGCCGTAGCTGCCGTTGAACCTCTTCTTCCGCTGTGGGTTCTATGGAGACCTCAGGGCCCTCTGCCGCGAGGTATACACTGAGCCTATCTTCCATCATTCGGATATGGTCGATATCTACTTCTTCTTCGACTGTCGTGAAGTTGGCCGCGAAGGTATCGGCCGGTACCCAGCTTTGGCGTCAGGCTCGGCCACTGCATGCTGTCCGACGTGTAGCAGCGGGACTCGTTGACTCCTGCGAAGGAACTGCTTGGTTGCTTGCCAAGCAGTGCCGTCTCCGATGTTCAGGGTCGCTATCCTCCCAGCCTAGTCCCTGTTCCTGTGCTCCGCGACCGCGTGCTGTATGGCGCTGCCCATTCGGTTGATCCGATTTTTCGTCGCCGCCTGGCGGGTGACGTGCCACTCTCGGGGCCAGCTGCTTCTTCTCCCGCATCATCTGCAGGATGTCCGGCGGTAGCTGGCGGGAGAAATCCCGCGGCTTCTGACATCTGTGCTGCGTTGCTGCATCAGCTTCTCTGATCGCGAGAAGCGAGATCACTGCGAGTGGTGCGTCCAGGCCATCACCATCAGGATCCGGTACTACGACGAGCGTCTCTTCCAGATGTACCGTGAGGTGTACCCAGTTGCTGTTGAAGAAGGTCTTGCGTCCTTCAGGTGGTGCTGCCCCGTCCGCGCTCACATCGAAGATCACTGGCAGGTGATCTGAGGACAGGGCCACGTGCGTCGTTGCAACTGCGTCGTGGGTCACCCCTTTGATGATCGCCATGTCCAGGACACCCGGGTGGCCTCTCTTAGAATAGTGTGTAGGGTCGTAAGGCCCCAGCACTATCGCGTCATCATCTGTGGCGGCTTTAAGAAGCCTCCTGGCGCTGGTTGTAGTGACCCTGGAGTTCCACACTAGGTGCTTGGTGTTGAGGTCACCGCCGGTAAGGATGTCAGCGTCTCGAAGCCCTGTTGTCGTAGGAGTCCTCTACGCTGCCGGTACCTGGCGACGAAGGTCACTTGACCCACTGAGATGCTGACTGTAACGCCTGTTGCTTCTAGTTGCGTCATCTCTGGTAGCTGGATTTGGTGGTGTCGCAGCGTTCTTCTTACGTAGACCGCAATTCCGCCGTCTGCTGTTGCTCTATCGTCGCGATAGCATCTATAGTTAGGTGCCCTCGCGTTTACGCCGTGCTCTAGCCACACACGAGGCAAACATCCACGACCTCGTCGATTAAAAACTGCCTAAATTCGGCCTCCTGCTGCCTTATGCTGTTTGCGTTCCATACGCAGACAGTGAAACCTATGATGCGATTAGGCATCATGGGTGTTGTTGGCTTCTCGTGTGATGTTGGCCTGGTTGGCCGCAATCAGTGCAGACACGGTAGTTGAAGTAGCAGCTGCTTGAACTCCCGCAGCATCTCTAATAGTAGTGGTCGGAGGTGGTGGGGCGGGCGTAGGTGGCGGCCTCCCTTCTTCGCGCCCACGAGTCCGTCCGGCCCTGCTCTGCGGCTAGTGCTCCTCTCGTGGCGGTCGGGGAACGCCTTCTGCTGCGGGGGTAGGCCGCCCCGCCTGACTCTTTTGCTCGGCGGGTTGCTGTGCCCGTCTTGCAAGCGTTTCCCAAGCGGCCACTGCCGCGGTCGCCGCTGCTGCTGCATAGCGTAGTTTCTTCCCGGCTGAACTCTCCTCTGCCGCCCTTTTGCAGCTGTTTTCTAGAAGGCTTTGCAGCCACGGAAGGTAGCGACGTGTTCTTCATTGCAGTTGCAGCACATGGGTGTCTTCTCGATCGGGAACGGGCATTCCCGGCTCACGTGCTCCCCAGCACACTTTACGCAGCGTGGGGACATTTTGCAGTATTTTGCCAGGTGGTCGATTCCCTGACAGTTGAATCAATGAAGCGGGCCTCTCCGCCTCCTCAGTTTTTCAACTCTGACCCCGCTGACGCTTCCCACTCTCGTTTCTTGAAAGATCCTCCTACGCTCCGGTGTGTCATCCAGTATGACCTGGAAGAGCGGTATGTCTGCGTTGTCTTTCGGCGAGTTCATCCGGGATAATGTCCTTACGGTGTGCCCCTTGACCCCAAGAAGCTCTATACTGGGGTCCATACTGAAGGGCAGGCGTTGGAAGACTACTTTGAGCGACTTTGTAGGTTCCGACTAGTATGTGAACCAGTTTAGACCACGGCTGTCAATGAGGTCAGTGACACTTTTGTAATCTTCCGAGGTTCGCGTTACGATTCTGTACATATCGTGACTTGCTGTCTTCGTGGTAAAGTTGTTCTTGACGACCGCGAGGATCACCTGTTCTGCTTCTTTAAAGGAGCCCGGCCATTTCACCGTGATGGGTGGTGGCGGGGGCCCTTTTGCTTCTCTGCTGCTGGTCTGCTGTCTCCGCCTCCTTCCCTTCGAGCTCAGCAAACAGGTTTTGAACGACCACGCCTGGAGCAGTGGCCATCTATACAGCTCTTCCAATCTTCTTGCATTTGGGTATTTGAAACCCATCCGCGTCAGTGGTCGTGTTAGGGGCTTTGTACCCTTTCCACGACGCCTTTCTTCGTGTTTGCAGCGTCGGTACGGTTGTGGGAGTGGCGTTAGTCACACATTTCCGGTAGCTTTCCGGACTCGTTTTCCGCCGGGCGGTTCTTAGTGCGACTTTCCTCCACCTCCATGTCCTCCGTGTCTTCAGCTTCCTCTCCGTCGTTCCCCAGCATGAACTGGGCCGTCCGTTGAACGGTGTCCGCGAAGACTTTATCCGCTTTCGAGACCCGACTTCATGCCAGGAGACCTTGTCTTCAGCGGGCGATGTTACCCGTTCGGTTGTCTTGATCTTGGCAGTGGCGTTCTTTGGTCCGCCCACGTCGAGTGCGTCCATTACTGTGTATGAGGACATGCCTCCTGCGATAGTAATGGTGCGCTTCTGCTTCTTCTTGTTCCCTTTTGGGAATGGGTTGCTGTAGGTTGCAGACAGGGTGTGGTCACTGGTAATGTGTTACCCCCGGTCGGCGACTCCCCCCGCAACTAGCTTCCTCGACCGAGACAGAAGTCACATAACAGCTACCCGACCCATCATCATTGTCTCGTGCTTTTGCGTCTTCATCTTCCGTCGTCTTCCCGGAGCGAGACGGCGTAAGTAGCGGACAGACCGTATCCGCCGGTATAACCGGGCGGCCACTTTTCCCGCTACTTGCAGCCTCCGCCGAGGCATTAGCTGCATAACGCCATCTCATCTCCCTTCCTTCCTCCCCTTGGATCTTCATTGGCCGGTCCGTCGTAAGCAGAGGGTCAGATGGGGCCGCCGACGGATCAAGTTCCGCCGGGCGGCGATCCGCCACTCTGCGCTCGTCTTGTAGTCCCAGGAAATCAGCCACCTCCACTTCCGGATCACAGAGCCGGTCAATTTCAGTAGGGGGGCCGGATGGGGCTTCCGACAGAGCAAGCTCTCCCAATCGGCGATCCGCCACACCCTTCGCTTCAGCGTCGCGTTCAGCACGGTGCGCCATCTCTGAGCTCCTCTCCGGACGCTAGCGAGCAGCTCTAGTCTTGCCTCTCGGACTGTATTTATATACGTGGCGCAGCAGACGGCCAAACGAACGCCTCCTGTCATCCGCCCTCTGCACATGGTTGCAGTCTCTAAACGGCCGCTTTCTCAGACACACAATATTTAATAACAATGTTATGAATCAGTTTAGAATTTTCGTAATTTTTGTATTAAAGTAGGTAAGTTGGCTAATATCACAGAAATTTTTTTAACTCGCCTGCATTAAATCTTTGCCTTTTATAATTTTTAGAACGGAACTATCAGTAGAACATGACCTGTATTGGTTGTTATTAACATCAAGGTCATAAAACTTCTTAGAGCTGTATTATTTAATAGGTTTCATCATGTACTGTAACCAAATCTTTCTAGCATTAATGTAACAGATACTTAATCTACTACAAATAAACACTTTTTGTTCCAGATTTAGTTTTCAGTAAGTTACACGAAAACTATTAGAGATAGCTTAATGGGGTCACATAGTTATTATTTTTATGTTGAACTGAAGCGTCATACAAATTTTTCACATTTCTAAGTCTAATATTAAGCGCCTTCAATTTTTCTTAAGAACGTGGATTCTGACATAAATATTGCTTTTATCACGTTGAGACTTGTAACAGTTAATTTTGACATACATCTGCATATGCTTTATTATTATCACCACCTCTTTTTTCTTAAAATGATATATTTAGGTAAAATATTGAGCTACTCAAACTGATACCTTGCAATTTAAACATTATTACAGTAAAGCATGCATATGTATCTCTCAAACGATTCAGCGCTGGTTTCAGCACAATTCCTTCTGCGACCAGGTTGTAAGGGGCACTCAGGTCTATCGCCTCGAGTGACTCGTGTGCCTTCTCACCTTTCAGGATGCTTTCAACGTTTCTTACTTCTACAAGACATGCGAGTTTGAATAAATTTTAAAACAATTGTAACTCACCTTATAGCGGAGATGCTGAGTCGCAGATAGGCACAACAAAAAGACTGTCAGAAAAGGAGCTCCCACCTGCGCAGTTCAGAAAAGGTGTTGTTGTTGGGAAGCACTGAGGTGGCACAGGTTGTGAAGCAGTGACTGAAACGAAGAACGTCGTGTTGGGCAGCGTGCTCAGACGTGGGATGATATGCTTCACCGCAGTTTGTCGGTGGTTATTCATGCAGACAGACAACTCATTGGTTGTCATAACCACGCAAAATGCAGCACAGTGATTGCAGCTTAGCTTGCAGATCATATGACTAGGTTTACAGGTAACCCTGCCTTTGATGGGATAGATCATACTTACGACAGGAATAGAGTAGGTGGTGGTGGAAGGATGTTTGAGAAAGGTCTTGCATTTAGGCCTATTGCAGGGATATTAGCCATGAGGAAAAGGGTTGGGAGCAGGGGTTGTGTTGGGATGGATGAGGATATTGTGTAGGTTCATTGGGCAGCGGAATTCCACCACCTGAAATATATCCTATGTTTCCGTAACACTCCTTTCCTCAAACTTCGTTAGTCATTGTACTTACCCAGTAGCTCCTTCCCAGTTCCCATTCCAGAACTACACAGCCATCTATTCCACCAATCATCCACATTTTTTTACTTCTCTCCTTTACTGCCCCCTCCCCCTCCCCCTTCGCCACTACCCACTGTCTAACCTCTCGATTGCACCTGGCTGCCCTACCCTCTCTCCATCTCATCCGTGTATGCTACTACAAACAGCACTTTACTGTCCCCCACCCCTACCCTGTTATCCCTCCACAGCCTAGCCTCCTTCTTACTCCCACCACCCAGTTTCTTCTCCCATTTTCCACAACTCCTTACAGTCTGGCCTCAGCAGCCAGAGACTGTCGTCATGTGTGTGTGAGTTGCATCTGTGTGAGTGTGTGTATTTCTGTGTGTGTGTGTGTGTGTGTGTGTGTGTGTGTGTGTGTGTGTGTGTGTGTGTGTTGTCTATTTCTGACAAAGACGTCGTTGCCTGGAAGTTCACTTTCTGCCAGTCTTTTTGTTGTGCTTATCTGCTACTCGGCATCTCCACTATATGTTGAGTACCTACTATCCTATTCATATTACTGTTACATTCTGTCCTGGATTTTCCATTACTGGAGAAACAGTTCCGTAACATGAGTTATGGGGACACACTGACAGGTCGACAGAGGAACACCTACAATTGAATCTGTAGAGCGAGAAGAGAAGGGACTGTCGTGTTACGTGAGTGCAGGTGTGTTGTGTCCTTGGCCAACGTTAAAAACAGTTTTATCTGTGATTCGTGCCTTGATTTCACTGTACACTTACACGGGAACTAGTAACCAAACCAAATGTCTTGGATTCCTTCTTATTTTGAACTGATAGTCGGGACATTTATCTGAAACTGTGATATGCAGATCGGCAAGCCGCTGTGTTACTATGCATATGCGATATCTATTGTGAACAGCATGCAATGTAAGGTGTGTACCATGGATTATTACATCAACGAACAAATATATGTATTTACTCATCAGGGACTGATATTCGGAACATTGGTCTTGAATGTACGATGTACCGATCGGTGCATGATTGTTGTGAGCGTATGGCATCTACTGTGAACAATACGGACTGTTTGGCGCATACTACCGATTGTCAAATAAAGTTAATAAACACATTGATGTAGTTTGTTATTATGGACAGTGGTACTTTGAAGTGATACAAGTCGCGATCGAATGGGATACAGTAAATTCCAAACAGTGAATAGAAACGGCCAGAGAACGTTATGCCGTCTAGATATGTCACGTGTTAAATAAATGACATGAGTCTTATCTACACAGCAAACTGCATATAAGCTAATCGAGAGAGGTCTACAAACACCGCGCGTTCCTGCTCACCCACCAATGGGCAGTTACCATACAGAGACTCAGCATGATGGCGATACATAATGGACTGCACGCTCGTCGACTACATACCAACGATGTGGACAATAACGACATCATGACAACACCAGTTAAGTGAAGACAGGAAAGCTCAACCCTAGCGAACTATTATTGGAAACAGCTTTGGAATTATTATTTGTGTTAAGGCTGTGTTGGTTTATTACTGTGACTGTCTTAAAAATGTTTGAAATTCTGCTTTATTCTCAACGGCATTTTTTGGTAATTTTCATAATAAAAATTAAAACCTATTACGTTCATTAAATAAATGTCTACTACAGACGTTCTATTTTTGTAATTACATTGTCTTGAAAAGCTCTTGCCGCAAAAGAATGCTATTATCAGCGGTAATGCTGCAGTCCACAATCCTGGTTCTTCATTCTCTTTTATTACTTACATCTGTCTACTTTGTGTTGTTTGGTGCTATTATTGTCTATTGCATTGGTTTTATGTTCATTTTCATATCGGTTGCGAAAATACAGACAATGTAAACGACGGCCCTAGATGTCTTCACAAGGAATTCTTCTTTATTGCTTTATACATAAGCATGCTTTAAAATGAAAACAAAAAAATTTCCCCGTCGCGCCATCAATGAGCTGTACCGAGGAGCAAATTACGTCTAATAACAAGGTGCAGCACAATATTTAAATGTTCATTAATAGATTTTATTGTCTTCAAAACATTCACATTCATTCGAAGACTGGTGAAACCGTCTACATTAAGTAGTTACAAGCAGTTAGTGGTCTTGCCATATAAAATTAAATAAAGTAAAACAGCTGGAATAGACGGGCGGTGTCCACAGGTTATAACACAAGCTTGTTATACGTTACTGTTTCCTAACAACCTAACCTCAAGTCCTGTAATGAGAAAAGGCACGCATAACATTAACCTGCCATGGCACAAGCTAATGGTACCCTCTGAGAGGATTTGAGAAACTTTGACCACGTGTTTGTCTAGTGAATGAAAGTACCGGACTGTAATTTTGAATATAGTGCAATTAATAGCAAAGCTAAACACACTTTAATTTTGTGGTTAATGAAATTAGTGAAATATTTATACGAATGAAAAATGAACGGTCGTCAGCCTAATTAGGAAGATTAAATGGGCAATATAAGTTTAAGAAAATCGAATATCAGTTATTGAAGTTATTTTCATTAGTATTCCCTCTGAATAGCACACAGGATACAAACGGACACAGGGCAGTCTGAGCTGCGGGTGGCATTAGTTACCAGTTAGGCACATACTAGTAATAATAGAAAGCCAAATAGTACCAAACTCACACTAATAACGGCTATACTCAATATTTTTACTTAGATCAGTACTGAAATCATCCTGCACGAGATGAAGAACTAAAATTGGCAATGAGGGGCTACCGACTTAACTGACATATGAAATACCACAACTGAAATAAATGATACCACAATCACACTGTTTAGATTCCCATTTATAGAAATATTTCAGGTTTCCTTAGTAGCAATAATATTCCAGTTATCTTTCTAATACGAGAAGAATATAGTGGGGAACCCTAGTGAGATAAGCCTCTACATCCTTACATTTATCCTCTAGCCATCCCTGCTTAGCCATTTTGCACTACCTGTCGATCGCATTTTACAGACGTTTGTATTCCCTTTTGCCTGCTTCATTTACTGCGTTCTTATATTTTGTCCTTTCATCAATTAAATTCAATATTTCTTCTGTTACCCAAGGATTTCTACTAGCCCTCGTCTTTTTACCTACTTGATCCTCTGCTGCCTTCACTACTTCATCCCTCAGAGCTACCCATTCTTCTGCTATTGTATTTCTTTTCCCCATTCCTGTCAAATTTCCCTTCTGCTCTCCCCTGAAACTCTGTACAACCTCTGCTTCTTACAGTTTATCCAGGTCCCATCTCCTTAAATTCCTACCTTTTTGCAGTTTCTTCAGTTTTAATCTACAGTTCATAACCAATAGATAGTGGTCAGAGTCCACATCTGCCCCTGGAAACGTCTGACAATTTAAAACCTTGTATGAATTTCAAGAGCTCAGATGGAAACCCAGTTCTAAGCAAAGAAGGGGAAGCAGAAAGGTGGAAGGGGTATATAGAGAGTCTATACAAGGGCGATGTACTTGAGGATAATATTATGGAAATGGAAGAGGATGTAGATCAAGATGAAATGGGAGATACGATAATGCGTGAAGAGTTTGACAGAGCACTGAAACACCTGAGTCCACACAAGGCCCCGGGAGTAGACAGCATTCCATTAGAACTACTGACAGCCTTGGGAGAGCCAGTCCTGACAAAACTCTACCATCTGGTGAGCAAGATGTATGAGACAGGCGAAATACCCTCAGACTTCAAGAAGAATATAATAATTCCAATCCCAAATAAGCAGCTGTTGACAGATGTGAAAATTATCGAAATATCAGTTTAATAAGTCACAGCTGCAAAATACTAACGCGAATTCTTTACAGACGAATGGAAAAACTGGTAGAAGATCAGTTTGGATTCCGCAGAAATGTTGGAACACTTGAGGCAATACTGACCCTACGACTTAACTTAGAAAATAGATTAAGGAAACGCAAACCTACATTTCTAGTATTTCTAGACTTAGAGAAAGCTTTTGACAGTGTTGACTGGAATACTCTCTTTCGAATTCTAAAGTGCGCAGGGGTGAAATACAGGGAGCGAAAGGCTATTTACAATTTGTACAGAAACCAGATGGCAGTTATAAGAGTCGAGGGGCATGAAAGGGAAGCAGCGGTTGGGAAGGGAATGAGACAGGGTTGTAGCCTGTCCCCGATGTTATTCAATCTGTATATTGAGCAAGCAGTAAAGGAAACATAAGAAAAATTCGGAGTAGGTATTAAAGTCGATGGAGAAGAAATAAAAACGTTGAGGTTCGCCGATGACATTGTAGTTCTGCCAGAGACAGCAAAGGACTTGCAAGAGCAGTTGAACGGAATGTACAGTGTCTTGAAAGGAGGATATAAGATGAACATCAACAAAAACAAAACGAGTATAATGGAATTTAGTCAAATTAAGTCGGGTGATGCTGAGTGAATTATATTAGGATATGAGACACTTAAAGTAGTAAATGAGTTTTGCTATTTGGGGAGCAAAATAACTGATGATGGTCGAAGTAGAGAGGATATAAACTGTAGACTGACAATGGCAAGGCAAGCGTTTCTGAAGTAGAGAAATTTGTTAACATCGAGTATAGATTTATGTGTTAGGAAGTCGTTTCTGAAAGTATTTGTATGGAGTGTAGCCATGTATGGAAGTGAAACATGGACGATAAATAGTTTGGACAAGAAGAGAATAGAAGCTTTCGAAATGTGGTGCTACAGAAGAATTCTGAAGATCAGATGGTTAGATCACATAACTAATGAGGAGGTATTGAATAGAATTGGGGAGAAGAGGTGTTTGTGGCACAACTTGAGAAAAAGAAGGGACCGGTTGGTAGGACATGTTCTGGGGCATCAAGGGATCACAAATTTAGCATTGGAGGGCAGCGTGGAGGGTAAAAATCGTAGAGGGAGACCAAGAGATGAATACACTAAGCAGATTCAGAAGGATGTGGGTTGCAGGAAGTACTGGGAGATGAAGAAGCTTGCACAGGATAGAGTATCATGGAGAGCTGCATCAAACCAGTCTCAGGACTGAGGACAACACAACAACAACATAGTGGGGTCCCTTAAACCGATATTGTATCACTAGTCAAACTTTATGATTATTTCAAGGGCAAAATTCAATTCAACGAAATTTAATTCTTAGCTTCACTTGAAATAGTTTGTCCTTCTTTTCTCAAGGCAAATTATTCAACACTGAGCTCAATTAACTTATAAAAAGCCGACCATGATAGTAAACAAGGCTCAGTTGTGTTTCAAATAAGCTTAACTTATGTGCCTTTTTCATCATCTGTGAAGCAGATACTTTAGACAGTCCATTTACACTGTCTTGCACTGAGTTTTGCAATACGATACTTTGCAATAAACTGAGATCACTTTAGCAACATTTTAACATAAACCCTTGCTAATCCCTGCACATTTCACAACCATAAATAACTCACTAGTTCATTTGAAACAGGATACTCGGTGTTCTGAACATTTAGGAGAGGATCCTGCATAGGTTCATGATTAGGACAAAAGATATAGTTCTAAACACGGGTTTATAGCACTTGGATTGTTATTAAATCACTCACACAGATTAACTGGTCTATGCTAAGATAAATATCTGTATGCATGAAGTTTGTGGAGCAGTGGTGAAATAGTGATGGCAAGCGACGTGGCGGCTAAAATTGGTCACGGCTCTTGATGTTTGAATGCTCCAACAATTTCTTCTTGGCGACGGATTTTTAACGTATTAGAGCCGTTCCTTATTGCCGAGAGTACCATGCAACAGCCAAATCCACATCCGAGGCAAAATTCCTTGCAAAGCGGCTTCCAATTGCCTCCCTTGGCACCGTCAATGTGTTCCATGCAACGGCTAGCCACTGACTGCATATCGCTCTCACCAAGTATCCGCCCAGTTCCACCGCCAAAACCACATTTTACATTCCGCAAAGCCACTTCCGTTGCGGAGGGACTTACCCACGACTTTTACATATTTCAAACACAAATGCCCTAAGCATGAACCAGGGTCCAATGTACAAAGTTTCGCGTCTAAATATAGACATATTATAAAATTTCATTATTTTAAACATCATTTAGCTTTATCTATACACATCACAATACTTAAAATTTCTTATCACAAATCAATGACCTGAACTAACAAGGGACACACGCTATAGTCGTAGATACAGTTACCTAATATAAACCTGCCACTAATCGATATAAGTGCTCCAGGCTAACGTTAAATTAAGATCAATCGCATACCAAATCACACCTAAATAGTGACTCCGACACACGATGCTTTACCGAAAGTCTCGATTAGTAGTACAGATAATCAACATTCCTCACAGGTAAACTTAGTCAACGTACAACATCAGTGTACAGAATCTGAGTGCCAAACTCACATCACACGAAAATTCATAAGTTCTGCCGATCTGCTTGGGAAAATAGTGTGAGTGTTGACCAACGCTGATTTATTCTAAGTACACAGTGAACTCGCGCAAAATAATTCTAAGCCACGCTAAAGACAACCTGAAAAATTTCTGTCCTCCAAAACGAGCACGGGTGAACACCATTCATATTCATATTCATATAGATATTGCCTCAACCAAAACGTTCCGAAAACTGTCCCCACACTTTCTGCGCTATCCTCAAACAAGATGGCCGTCGCCCTTATGTGGCCTCGGTCCACCACTCCACGTTAAATGCAAAGTGTATATCACATAACGAGTGTCGTAGTTTCAGCAGCCTATATCACATCTCTTAACACATAAGTAACATTGTGATACCGATTGCGTCATTAGATGCGCACAAAATTTCTAGTCCAGTTCGATATCCAACAATTAATTCTAAAAAACGTGCAACAGTTCACCCAAAATTTAAATTTAAACAATTGCAAAACCTAGTTTCAGTGCTGCTTGAGGCAGTTCATTCGCCTTTGTGTCGCTAAATACTACAGCAGTTCTAGATATGGCACCGCTTTCCCATAGGAATGTCACTTCTCTTTCCAATGTACTACTCAGAATTATGATATCTACAGTAGTTCACAAGTTATGGACAAAATTATACAAATTTTGTGAACAATTAATAAAACACATGTTACAAATTCTAAATGTTGAGAACTGAAGGCTGAGTATAATGTATAACGGGCTCCCACAATGCATGGTGCCTTACTGGATCTGTACTTCTATCAGATTTCATATCAATTTTCAATTAAAATCTAGTTAAAATGCATCTCACAAATTTTAAAGTATGCTGTAAATCAAGTGAATACATCAATCTGAGAGCCTTGTCGAGAGCTACTAAATCTTAAATATGGGAGAATTTATTTGATGACAACATGTTAGAAGGACATCATGTGATGGAATGGATAAGATAAAGACGGGTATGAAGTCGAAGGAAAGCAAGACGGCGGTTTAAGTGCACCAAATGTAGTCAGCCAGTTTGCCTGGAAATGTGAAGTGCGTCGACTGTGCGAGAGCTCTCCCAATTAATATTTACAGTTCATTTGATTATTGGCTTCGTTTACGTTTTCCGCAATCTTTCAATTTGCTCGTGAATAACATGACTTGTTTAACATTATTAAGTCATTACAAGACTCGTACTAAATGGCTATACATACTAATGATAAGTATAGTCAACGAAGTATTTACAAGTGCTGAGTAGTGTTGTATCTACTTGTTGTTGTTGTTGTGGTCTTCAGTCCTGAGACTGGTTTGATGCAGCTCTCCATGCTACTCTATCCTGTGCAAGCTTTTTCATCTCCCAGTACCTACTGCAACCTACATCCTTCTGAATCTGCTTAGTGTATTCGTCTCTTGGTCTCCCTCTACGATTTTTACCCTCCACGCTGCCCTCCAATACTAAATTGGTGATCCCTTGATGCCTCAGAACATGTCCTACCAACCGATCCCTTCTTCTGGTCAGGTTGTGCCACAAACTTCTCTTCTCCCCAATCCTATTCAATACTTCCTCATTAGTTATGTGATCTACCCATCTAATCTTCAGCATTCTTCTGTAGCACCACATTTCGAAAGCTTCTATTCTCTTCTTGTCCAAACTATTTATCGTCCATGTTTCACTTCCATACATGGCTACACTCCATACGAATACTTTCAGAAATGACTTCCTGACACTTAAATCAATACTGGATGTTAACAAATTTCTCTTCTTCAGAAACGCTTTCCTTGCCATTGCCAGCCTACATTTTATATCCTCTCTACTTCGACCATCATCAGTTATTTTGCTCCCCAAATAGCAAAACTCCTTTACTACTTTAAGTGCCTCATTTCCTAATCTAATTCCCTCAACATCACCCGACTTAATTAGACTACATTCCATTATCTTTGTTTTGCTTTTGTTGATGTTCATCTTATATCCTCCTTTCAAGACACTGTCCATTCCATTCAACTGCTCTTCCAAGTCCTTTGCTGTCTCTGACAGAATTACAATGTCATCGGCGAACCTCAAAGTTTTTATTTCTTCTCCATGAATTTTAATACCTACTCCGAATTTTTCTTTTGTTTCCTTTACTGCTTGCTCAATATACAGATTGAACAACATCGGAGAGAGGCTACAACCCTGTCTTACTCCCTTACCAACCACTGCTTCCCTTTCATGTCCCTCGACTCTTATAACTGCCATCTGGTTTCTGTACAAATTGTAAATAGCCTTTCGCTCCCTGTATTTTACCCCTGCCACCTTTAGAATTTGAAAGAGAGTATTTCAGTCGACATTGTCAAAAGCTTTCTCTAAGTCTACAAATGCTAGAAACGTAGGTTTGCCTTTCCTTAATCTTTCTTCTAAGATAAGTCGTAAGGTCAGTATTGCCTCACGTGTTCCAGTGTTTCTACGGAATCCAAACTGATCTTCCCCGAGGTTGGCTTCTACTAGGTTTTCCATTCGTCTGTAAAGAATTCGTGTTAGTATTTTGCAGCTGTGACTCATTAAGCTGATAGTTCGGTAATTTTCACATCTGTCAACACCTGCTTTCTTTGGGATTGGAATTATTATATTCTTCTTGAAGTCTGAGGGTATTTCGCCTGTTTCATACATCTTGCTCACCAGATGGTAGAGTTTTGTCAGGACTGGCTCTCCCACGGCCGTCAGTAGTTCCAATGGAATATTGTCTACTCCGGGGGCCTTGTTTCGACTCAGGTCTTTCAGTGCTCTGTCAAACTCTTCACGCAGTATCATATCTCCCATTTCATCTTCATCTACATCCTCTTCCATTTCCATAATATTGTCCTCAAGTACATCGCCCTTGTATAGACCCTCTATATACTCCTTCCACCTTTCTGCTTTCCCTTCTTTGCTTAGAACTGGGTTTCCATCTGAGCTCTTGATATTCATACTAGTCGTTCTCTTATCTCCAAAGGTCTCTTTAATTTTCCTGTAGGCGGTATTTATCTTACCCCTAGTGAGATAGGCCTCTACATCCTTACATTTGTCCTCTAGCCATCCCTGCTTAGCCATTTTGCACTTCCTGTCGATCTCATTTTTGAGACGTTTGTATTCCTTTTTGCCTGTTTCACTTACTGCATTTTTATATTTTCTCCTTTCATCAATTAAATTCAATATTTCTTCTGTTACCCAAGGATTTCTACTAGCCCTCGTCTTTTTACCTACTTGATCCTCAGCTGCCTTCACTACTTCATCCCTCAGAGCTACCCATTCTTCTTCTACTGTATTTATTTCCCCCATTCCTGTCAATTGCTCCCTTACGCTCTCCCTGAATCTCTGTACAACCTCTGGTTCTTTTAGTTTATCCAGGTCCCATCTCCTTAAATTCCCACCTTTTTGCAGTTTCTTCAGTTTTAATCTACAGGTCATAACCAATAGATTGTGGTCAGAGTCCACATCTGCCCCTGGAAATGTCTTACAATTTAAAACCTGGTTCCTAAATCTCTGTCTTACCATTATATAATCTATCTGAAACCTTTTAGTAAATCCAGGGTTCTTCCATGTATACAACCTTCTTTCATGATTCTTAAACCAAGTGTTAGTTATGATTATGTTGTGCTCTGTGCAAAATTCGACCAGGCGGCTTCCTCTTTCATTTCTGTCCCCCAATCCATATTCACCTACTATGTTTCCTTCTCTCCCTTTTCCTACACTCGAATTCCAGTCACCCATGACTATTAAATTTTCGTCTCCCTTCACAATCTGAATAATTTCTTTTATTTCATCATACATTTCTTCAATTTCTTCGTCATCTGCAGTGCTAGTTGGCATATAAACTTGTACTACTGTAGTAGGCGTGGGCTTCGTATCTATCTTGGCCACAATAATGCGTTCACTATGCTGTTTGTAGTAGCTTACCCGCATTCCTATTTTCCTATTCATTATTAAACCTACTCCTGCATTACCCCTATTTGATTTTGTGTTTATAACCCTGTAGTCACCTGACCAGAAGTCTTGTTCCTCCTGCCACCGAACTTCACTAATTCCCACTATATCTAACTTCAACCTATCCATTTCCCTTTCTAAATTTTCTAACCTACCTGCCCGATTAAGGGATCTGACATTCCACGCTCCGATCCGTAGAACGCCAGTTTTCTTTCTCCTGATAACGACATCCTCTTGAGTAGTCCCCGCCCGGAGATCCGAATGGGGGACTATTTTACCTCCGGAATATTTTACCCAAGAGGACGCCATCATCATGTAATCATACAGTAAAGCTGCATGCCCTCGGGAAAAATTACGGCTGTAGTTTCCCCTTGCTTTCAGCCGTTCGCAGTACCAGCACAGCAAGGCCGTTTTGGTTATTGTTACAAGGCCAGATCAGTCAATCATCCAGACTGTTGCCCTTGCAACTACTGAAAAGGCTGCTGCCCCTCTTCAGGAACCACACGTTTGTCTGGCCTCTCAACAGATACCCCTCCGTTGTGGTTGCACCTACGGTACGGCTATCTGTATCGCTGAGGCACGCAAGCCTCCCCACCAACGGCAAGGTCCATGGTTCATGGGGGGGGGGGGGGTGTATCTACTTATAAAATGAAATTGTTAGCTATTCACTTTTTTTCACATAAAGTGGAGTTAGGTTAGAATGAACAGTCATGATAGCAATAATACTTGTTTATTAACCGGCTTAGGCTTATTTAGAAACCATATTCAGAATTTTTGCCCCCCCCCCCCCCCTAGGGCTAGTGCTGTTTGCCGCAGTGGATACACCGGTTCCCGTGAGATCACCGAAGTTAAGCGCTGTTGGGTGTGGCCAACACTTGAATGGGTGACCATCCAGCCGCCATGCGCTGTTGCCATTTTTCGGGGTGCACTCAGCCTCGTGATTCCAATTGAGGAGCTACTCAACCGAATAGTTGCGGCTTCGGTCAAGAATACCATCATAACGACCGGGCGAGCGGTGTGCTGACACCATGCCCCTCCTATCCGCATCCTCCTCTGAGAATGACACTGCGGTCGGATGGTCCCGGTAGGCCACTCGTGGTCTGAAGACAGAGTGCTGCTTTTTTTTTATGGCTAGAGCTGACGGCTTCTCGCTTGTCTCGTGATACCACGATCGTACACTTGAGTGTACCAGCCATAAGGGGCCAAAAAATCTGAAGATGGTTTTTACATAAAGCGAAACCCGCTAATAAACAAATATTATTGCGATTTTCACTGTTTATTCTAAATGTAGCATTAGGTCGCTGATCTCCGTAGGTTATGTTGTCTATATCTATGAAAGTGGAGTTACGTGATAAGAAGTATTACGGTATCTACGAGATCGCATCTTCTTAGTTATACACATTTCAGAGACGTTTCGGGTTATTAAAGAGCGTTCGTTGCCGGGCGGTATCCTTAGAGTAGCGTAATGCGGAGTCGCCTGGCAGCAGGCTGTCGCCTGCAGTCAGGCCCAGCCCGGCCCGGCCGCCTACTGAGTAGCAGCAAGTAGTCCAGTATTTGTAAAACAGATAACGAGCCAGCGGGAAACAAAAAAGCGTAACCTGCGCTGCGGGACCGCTGCGGCCTCGTTAATTATACTGCGGGAGGGCCGTAATGAGATGGCCCGCCGGAGCGCGGCGTTTAAATTCCACGCGAACGGAACAGAGCGGGGGGGGGGGGGGGGGGGGTTTGCACCCGGTCTGTCTCGTTAGTGAGGTCTCCTCCCGTCCAACAGCCGTCCGGCTCGGCTCTGCTCTGCGCTCCTCTTCCCAGGCCCAAAAACCGCAGCGCGCTGTTATTATTGACGGGCATCGATAATGGAGGAACGCAGCCGGGAGCTGGGTGTCCGGGCCCGCTCTCTGATCGATTCGGTGCTTCCGCTACAGGTTACAATGCCTGGCTTCACATCATCTGTAACACAGACACCACCAAGAGTGTGGAGAGGTAATGGCTGTCTACATCAAAGCGAGTAAGTATAACACTAGAAAAATTACTCTTCGATACAAAAAGCAATTAGTGAAGTGATGCTGATTTTTCATAAATATTTCGAGGACAAGTTATTCTCTCACCTCTTTTGTTTGAAATGAATATTGTTGTTACAACGTTTCGTAACCGGTGCGAGACCCCAGAGGTTAACGGTCTGAGTGGACGTTGATGGAGGTAAAAGCATGAGGAACATTTATAACTATTGGTTCTTAGAAACGGCATGTTTGAAGCTGAATGAAAGTGGCGGTGAGCCATCCCTTAGTTCACCTTGCCGGACTGTCCCATTGTCGCAAAAGTGCCGACAAAACACCCCCTAGTGGAGACGGGTTTCCAGCAGGACAATGTACGCTTTAATTGCATCAGCGGTAGCCGAAAGCTGGGCTGGGGCGACAGACTGAAGGGACGCGTCTACACACTGGGGTTGTAAACAGGGCATTGTGGACTGCGCTAGGCGTAATAAAAATTTACAAGTGTTCGTGTTCGCCGAAAACTGCAAATGGGCCAATGACCCACTTCCATTGGACGCGTTGGTCGTAAAGGAAACGGTGGCGTCTGGGAAACGTTTAGAGGTAAAATCTTTATTACACCACATAGCTAGGACTAACTTGATCCAAGGCACAGGCAATTAAGATAAAGATCTGTAAGGTTGCATCTGTTCGCTTGCTGCCGTGGACAGCGAAGCTACTTCGGGGAAAAACATCTGCTCCCACCGTGAATCTTAAAAATGGCTGTAATTCGCGGTTTATTTATTTTTTTTTTTTTTTCCAGAGACGCAGGTCTCTTAACTCTTGCGCCGGTTCGTCGTGAGTTTGTGCTGGCGTGTAGGAGGGGAAATTTAGCTCCTTTATAGCTCTGTGGTGGTCTCAAGTCGAAATGGAAGGCGTTGTCGTTCGTATATTGTGCCGAAAAACGGGAATTGTTTCTATCTGGGGAGGTGCAAGGCTCTCTGACCGGGGACTTCGGTCTGGAAACAATTTCTGGTCGAAGCTCTGGCAGGTGTGGTTGGTACTTGGGACCCGTCCTAAGACTGACTCAACTTGCGAGAAGTTAGACTGGAGAGCCTGTGGTCAAGTTTTCACTGTATCGACAGTGTGACTTCAAAAGTCTCGGAATACTCGTTTGCTGAGGGCACACTTATTCCATTTGGTTTACCGGTCTCGACGTTTGGCATCCTTGTGCATCCTGCCGTATAAGTGAGCCGATTTGGTCCATGGTACTACCAGCGAACGTGTGTTTGAAACACTGAAATCATCCGTGATTTCAGGGCTCTAGTAGGGAGTAAATTGCGATCCGTCTGCCTGATCGCTAGATCGTGGGATTTTTCATTTCTTTCGTGGGCGCGACCGACTCACAGGTCCGCCTTACGTCTCGCCACTGCCACACACGACTCGCCAGCTGCAAGTTTCAGCGCTGCACGAAGCAAACAGGGTAAAGTACTGCTGCTCCAGCCTTGTCTAGGCGTACAAACACCAATCGCCACTTGCTCTCAACTGCACCCACATAGCCTAAGGTAGATTGAACAAGTCAAAGTCTGCTCAGCGTCAGATTAACACCGAGAACTTTATACACATTTTTAGGGCCAGTGTATTTGACTCACCTTTGCCACCCAGAATCCTTGTCCATTGTGGTCTTAAACCACCTGTTAGTTGTTTACGATACTCGAAAATTATCTGTTTAGGTTTAATTACACCTGTCGTTGTTTCTTTTGGTTTTCGTGTGTTTTGAAATATAAATGTTGTCAGTAAACCAAAATCATGTTTGCCTTCTCAATTAAATCATCTCTTTAATTAGGGTTAATTTTCATTGCATAAAACGTTAACAGGTAGCCTTTCATTGTGTACGGCATTGGCAGGATCTCTTACTTTTTATCGTCAATTTAAATGCCTGAAACCAATATTTGTTTGAGGCCTAACAATAGCAACTCATTTTCGATAACTTCGTTCAAAAGGGGGGGGGGGGAAGGGAGGAAGGGGGCTGGATGTGCTTTATGTCCACCGAAGAAAAGCCTAAAAAAAGTTAAGTTCGACTGCGCTACGAGCAACACACCATTTAGCGCCCATTAGCGCCCATTCTGAGCGAAGGTATCTATGAAACGTTTTCCTCAGCCACCCATAAGGAAACAGCATGAGTTCAATGCTGGACCTCGCGCTTCTGACCTCTTGTCACAGTGGCGTCAAAAGAAGTGGGGGGGGGGGGGGGGGAGAGAGATGTTACAACTTTCATATCGTGTGACACGTCCGCAGTAGCTTTGGGCAGAATTGTGGTGATATCATTAACCCAATTTACGCTTCACTTGAATTTCTGAGCTCTGCCCTCTCTTGTGTTTGTTGCCTGAAGCGTGTGAAGTGTCGCCGCACCGGAGAGCGAAATCGCTTATTCAGCATTACGGGGAAAGGCTTTAGGCAGCTTTGAGCCGGATTTCAAACTTTTGCGTCGCAATGGGAGGCCATTACGGGTTCTCAAAAATAGTGACACATCAGTTGTGTGGTACAGTGTGTATTGTGCGTTATCCTTGGGACAAAGCCGTAAGCCCGGTTATCCTACTATAGGCGCCGCCAACTCACCTGAACGGAGGTGACTTCATATACAGCCCACAGTCAGTCAAACTTCCTCTCCGTGGCCTCGTGGCTGGAAAACGAATGGGGCGAGTACGCCTGGAACGTAGTTGGTTTAAAGGTTTTACTGACACATAATGAAAAATTCCCTTTGCATAGCCTAGAGTTGGTTCGAACAAGTGCCCGTAAATTTGATGTAAAGCATTCACTTCATTAAAAGGGATGTACTTTAATATATGATACAAGTGGTCATGTATAGGGATACAATTGAAAATACATCTAGCCCAAATGTGTTAGGCGGTACTGGCAAAGCCGAAAGAAATAATGGAGAAACCTTCTATGGCTTTCGTCAGGATGGCTGTGTTGACCGACATGTTTCGACATCTTAACGGATGTGTCTTTATCTTCTGCGGAGCGTCGACATTGCCCGTTTGCGCGGTGTATATAACTGAGCGGCGACCGTCTCTCACCCAACATTCCCACTTCCCGCCGTGGGGGACAGATCGCCGTTCGACTCTCGGCGCGTTTTGTCTTGCCGAGACTTGCTAAGCGTCAACTGCAAGATGCTGTCTCGACACACACCTGCTACAGCAGGGTCCCATTTCGAGCGTAACTGGCAGCTCTCGCCCTTTGGAAGAAATTCTTGTGGTGGCTTATCTCTAATGATTCCTTAGCAAACCTCTCCCTAAAGTCACTATCTCGGCAGAACATTTCTGTTTTCTCAAATTCAAAGTTATGTCCTTCGTTCAGCTTACGTCCTGCCGCTGCTAATTTATCTTTATTCCCTACACGTACTTATTTAATGTGTTGCAAGCACCATTGTAAGATACAACGCTGTGTTTGCCTGATGTACCAGAGGCCACACTCACAGAGGCATGACCGTCTCGTCAGTTCGGAACAGGGATTAAGTTTAGTGTGGAAGCCCGCGCTAGCAGCTGCACGCAGAGACCGCCAATGGCTGTTGCCGCTTCGCGGTTCTGGGAAAGACTGAATTTATTGTTCTCTTTTATAACGACGGAACATATTTTTAAAGTACATTACGACACTTTTACACTGCCGGCCATGAGGGGAAGTCCAAGCCTCGCGGGTGCAAAACAAAAATGCTGATCTCTCCTTATCGACCACACATACAATAGTACGGGTAAATGGACACATAGTATTATTAAGATCATAATTCGCTGATGGAAGCTACTAAGCATGGAGCCGCCGATCAGCATAAGAACGATACTAAGAACCTTAACAGCTACATCCACAAGACACACGGTTCCCAACATACCTAAACAAAATACAGTTCAACGATTTTTTTGAACGCATATCTTTTAACCATATATCGCACAACCCCTAATTTATTTTACATAGTGGTAATGACAAGTCGCGAAAGTCTGCCACGATCCAGAAACAACGCAGCAATTTGAATAATTAATCAGACAGTTCCTCACATAATTCACAATCGATCGACTGTTTTCAATGACTACTACCCATACGTAGAATTACGATATCAAAGAATAAGATTCCAATAGAACTATGCAGAATTATTTGGCAATTCGCTAAACACAGCGATGACATGAGCATATTAAGAGGAATCAGACGTAGAAGATGAGTAGAAAGAAAAGAAGGAATAAAGAGGAATAATGTGTAACATGGATCGTTAAGAATGGTTGCAATGTGTCGAAGGTTCATTCACCCTAAATACATCGCAAGCCAAAATTTTTATCATACTTCTGATTGCTAACTTCGATGTAATTCACTAAGTATTAGAATTTGGAAAGTCATTACTAATAAATATCGTTAAAATGCGCTGAGTTTCTAACGGCGGTCTGCCCACCACTACCACGGGATGAAGACCTTCACAGCGCGTCCAAACGGTGGGGAGAGTCGGCCGCCGCTGAGGTATATATAGGGGACGCCCGCGTATCTCGACACTTATCCAGAACATGAAGAGAGTGAACTCATCTAAACATAGGAGAATTTCAACTCAGACAACCAGATAACATACCGACAATATTTAGTCAGCAGTAAACGCCAGGAAAATCTACATTTACCTGAGTAAAAATGTTAGGTTCTCCAAAAATTTTTTGTACCTGGCTGGGACTATGAAGGGGTTATTCTGTTTGATATCTTCCTTCATAGTGCAACCATCAACCGTGAAGTTTATTGTACTGTCCTCAGGAACACAGTTCTCCTTCTCATGACAATGCAAGGCTTCCCTCATGTCTGCGCACTAGATTGGAGCCCATAAAATTTAATTGGAATATTCGTCCTCGTCCACCCTAAATCCCGAATCTCGAACCTTCTGACTTTCATGTGTTTTTCCCACTGAGGGATGCACTCCGCGGGAAGCAGTACGTGGACGATGGGGAGATCACTGATGCAACAAGACGTTGGCTCCGACGTCGACCACTAAAGTAATGCCATGCTGGCATACACGCCCTCTTGGTAAGGCGACGTAAGGCCGTCGTAAATAGTACAACGGCTGTTACATTTGATACCTGAAATAATTTAACAATGCCCACTGGTTAAATTTTCCTTTGCTGAAACCAATCACAGTCTTCCAAAGAACACTTAATATTCCTCGAATTTGCAAGATGTAGACCCTATCTTGTGCGTTGATATATAAAGTGCTTATACTTCATCGTGGTGAGCTTGTAATAGGTGAATGTAGTTTAATACAGCAAGGAGTGTCTTTCTTCAGAATATTCGTTACGAGCAAAACCTATTCTGAGTGAAACATTTATAAAATTTGCCACGAAGGTGTTTAGTTACGTCAGCATAAGGCGTTCGTGCTAAGCCTTATAGTTACATCGATTGTCTCACTAATGTTGCTCCTCATTTAAGTGAAAATGTGAATGTTATGGATTTGAATTAAGGTACAAGATTTGCGTTGACTTTCGAATATTATTGCTCCTCAAACGTACAAGAAGTAACGTAAGAAGATTACTCGACACACCTGCCGTCTTTAATATACCCATACAAAATTTAGTTCTTCAAGGTAGAATGGAAAACCACGTACTGTTTGGAGAACGAAATACCGACTTGCTAATCCCGATCACGAGATAAACGCAGTCCATAAACAGTAAGGTAGCTGCCCCACTGAAATGTATTCACGTGAGCCGCTCTGTTACAACTTTGTTGTTGTTGTTGTCTTCAGTCCTGAGACTGGTTTGATGCAGCTCTCCATGCTACCCTATCCTGTGCAAGCTTCTTCGTCTCCCAGTACTTACTGCAGCTCACATCCTTCTGAATCTGCTTAGTGTATTCATCTCTTGGTCTCCCTCTACGATTTTTACCCTCCACGCTGCCCTCCAATGCTAAATTTGTGATCCCTTGATGCCTCAAAACATGTCCTACCAACCGATCCCTTCTTCTAGTCAAGTTGTGCCACAAACTTCTCTTCTCCCCAATCCTATTCAATACCTCCTCATTAGTTACGTGATCTACCCACCTTATCTTTAGCATTCTTCTGTAGCACCACATTTCGAAAGCTTCTATTCTCTTCTTGTCCAAACTATTTATCGTCCAAGTTTCACTTCCATACATGGCTACACTCCATACAAATACTTTCAGAAACGACTTCCTGACACTTACATCTATACTCGATGTTAACAAATTTCTCTTCTTCAGAAACGCTTTCCTTGCCATTGCCAGTCTACATTTTATATCCTCTCTACTTCGACCATCATCAGTTATTTTGCTCCCCAAATAGCAAAACTCCTTTACTACTTTAAGTGTCTCATTTCCTAATCTAATTCACTCAGCATCACCCGACTTAATTCGACATTATCCTCGTTTTGCTTTTGTTGATGGTTACAACATTAGTAATAAAAAATGGTACCGTTTCTCCAGAGTCGGCGTATGAGAGGTGGTCTGTTTTACTCACCACAGCTTCACAAGTGTAGTACAAATACTATTGAGCAGTGTGCGGCTCGCGTTGATGCAGTTCATAGCTTGGCATCTTGTAATAGCGACAGAGACGTCTCGTTTTCTTAATGTGTTCACTGGCGCCACTACGTTTGCTCGCCTTGTCTGTCTGTGAGTGGAAGCACTAGCACTTATCAAAAGCGCGTACTGTGGTACCATCTTTGGAGAGGCCTCTAGTATTTCCGGGGTCGTCGTGTGTTGACCTAGTTGAGTTGGGAACGAGCAGCAGTGAGATCTGGACAGCCAGTACTTGCCCGACCACTGGCGACACACAGGGACTGTTCTTTTTGGTTGGTCAGCTTGTGGAAGCGTGCTGGGCCCATAAACCAGATGTCCGTGGAGTGCGAGGGTGTACGACCCTGTGAAAGACCGCATTCAGCGAGTTTTAGTTGAATGTACCGTGTATTCGAGTACTGCAACTTTCACTTGTGTGTGTGCGTGTCCGCCCGTCGAAGTGACCCCATGGCAAGAAGTTGTTAGTAGACGATTTATACTGGGATCGTTCCAGTGCCTGACTTGAGTGGGTACAACCGTTGGTTGGTCGTTCGGATGGTCGTGGCAGGACGTGCATTTGGTCTTCCGACCGCTTCTGGCTTCTCTGTGTTTGTGCCGACTTATAATTCGTCTGTGTCATGTCACAGTAATGGGTTTTATTATTGTGAGGTGTTGGTGGAATTGTTTTCCTGGATCCGTATGTGTCTTGTGGTTTGGAATGAGCAGTTATTTTTATGTTTGGTGAGGAGAGGCGAATGGACATCAGTTCGGTTCGGGCGCAGCAGCGATCAGGTCCGTGCAGCGCCAGGGCAAGCCGCGGTCGCTGGCGGCGTGCTGTGATTGCCGGATCGAGGAGTGGTAGCTGCGAGAGCGACGACTTCGTTGCACGCCATACCCTGGATGTTTAAGTCGGGTGAAGAGTTAACTGCTAAAACAACCTCGACTATTCTGAGATCCCACCTTTGGTCGGCGGGTTGTTGCTCCAAAGGCCGCTGAGCCTGGCGGCAACGAGTGAAGTGTTTCGAGGTGGTGAAATTATGCAACCATCTTTCTCTATTTGTTATTCCTCATTGAATTTAGTATTATTCTTATTAGTGAAGTGCTACCAGCAGTATTTTCTGCCTTGTGGCCGCTGACGCCCCAGTTACCTGCTCTGGAGGTTAGTGTACTTTTCCGGCAGTGTACATTTCCTTGTCATGTTGATTCTGTCCGACACGGCATGTAGTTCAAATGGTTCAAATGGCTCTGAGCACTATGGGACTTAACTTCTGAGGTTATCACTCCCCTAGAACTTACAACTACTTAAACCTAACTAATCTAAAGACATCACACACATCCATGCCCGAGGCAGGATTAGAACCTGCGACCGTAGCGGTCGCGCGGTTCCAGGCTGTAGCGCCTAGAACCGCTCGGCCACTCCGGCCGGCACGGCATGTAGTTCGACAGTCTCTTGCATTGTGCTGTGCATATTTTTTGAGAGCTCTGCCTTGGTTCTAGTGTTTCCTTCAGCCTTGGGTGTTTTCTGAAGACGTAGTGCTGTCTGTCTCTTCGCCTAAAAGCATTCCATCGTTGTACTGGTGATCTGATGTTAGGCGGACTGGTTAGTCGGTCGGTCGGCGCTTAAGCTGCCCCTAGTTTGAGTTGCTATCCTGTTACGTGAGTAAAACTCTTCACTGCTCGTCTCAGGACAACCCTTGGAACACTTGCTGAGAACTAATTGTCCTGATTCCTTAGATTGTGATGTTTGTCTTAAGGATATTTGTAATTTTCTAATTATTGTTAATGTGGCCTTCAGCCAAGCAATAATTTCACTTATTTCAATATAAGGCCGTCAGCCATGTTAGAATAAGTTTTTTAAAGCGAACTTGTTTTAAAAGCAAAGTATTTGTTGAAAAGTGTGCTATTTGGAATTGTTCTTCTGACTTATAACTCAGACCTTCAACCGTTTGTTATTTGAAGTTGTGTGTGGCCTTCAGCCGAGCAATAATTTTTTTCTTTCGTAATAAAGCCTTCAGCCGTCTTACAATAAGTTTTTTTTTAAGCAAACTTGTTTTTTTGTTGAGATGTGTGATATTTAGAATTGTTTTCCTGACTTCTAATTCAGACCTTGAGCCTGTAGGGAAGCAGCCTACTCACGCTGTAGTAAATTCACATCAGTTTCCATTGTGTGCCAGCCAGTCCACTGTAACTAGCTCTGACGTCATAAATGTTGCGCAATACCTTAAAAATCAAGAAAATGACCTAAAACTTTTCTAGCATGTCAGGAATAATACTAAATTAATGTGTGTTAAATATCAGTTCGATAACTTCAGCCATTTTCGAAATTTGGACGTTTTTCTGAAAAAATCATTGGCGCAACAGAAAAGAGCTAGAGACTTCAAAATTTATATTTAGATTCATCTTTCATAATGATTTAATAAAAACAGTACTTTGGATTTCACAAATTATGATTTTAGTGGAAATTCATGATTTTCTGGTTTTCGTCTCAAAACTGAAGGAAGCAAGATAGATTAAGTAGGCTAATAAATAAGGCTAGGATGTTTAGATTTAAATATGTTGGAGGTCCGCTATGACTATGAAGATGTGAAAAGTTTTTTTTGAATACCTATAAAATTATAGCGATAGCGGATCTCAAAAGGGCCAGTTCAGAGCTCATCTACTGCGTGCAGTGTAATTTAATTAATTCTCTCGCCCAAAATATTTAACTTAGCCACGTCAAAAATTTATTATCAATACTTACCTGCGTGCTGAATGCACATTTAAATTAAGAGCTTCATCGGCCATCAGCAAAAGAAGCTATAATTTATTATGTAACTTGAAGTGGTGCGTTACTAGCCCAGCGGCTAGTCGGGAGAGCCGATTTGATCAGGCGTTCCCTTAGCCGTCCACACCGCGGCTTTATATATAAGAACGCTGCGCGAGGAGACAAGGCCCCAGTTCTCTCCAGACGCAGGATAACACGCCATCTGTGTCGGGAGTCGCGTCGCATCGGTATCACTGCTACAAACAGCCTCGGGTGCCGTATTAAGTTACTAGAGATACGCGGAACCATGAAATCATTTCAAGTGAAGGGTTAATTCTGGGATGATTTTCATTATCTAGCTTCAGTTTGCGTATTGTCGTATTTTCACGTACCGTCGCGGGACACACATTCTACCAATTATTTAGTGTGGCGTTTGATGAAATACTCTCATCAAATTATGGCGAGCATTCATTTCAACATTTAATTCGGACATTTATAGTTGCATCAGCGAATTAGTCTCTGAACTGCTCTGTTAGTTAGGTTGTATGGATACTTGTGTTTTTTATCAGTGAACTTCAGAATATACTCAACTATTTTGGAAAATTGTTTTTGATTAGAAATCCTGGACAATCTCCTAATTCCTCAGAGCTATAAGCTGCAGCTATAATTGTATTCTCAGATGAAGTGGGCACTAGGAACTCTAATTACAGGCTTCACGTTTTGTTAAATCACTTTCTGGGTGCTAAAAAGTAAATAGAGAGCCAGTGTTGAGAACGGCGAAAGACAGCATTAACAACATTCTAAAAGCCAGAAACTGATTCAACATGCAAGCATTTATACAGCAATTAATTTTTACAAGTTATTCGCCGCCCCACAAGCCGTTTGATATTTGAAATCGTTTGTGGCCTTCAGCCGAGTAATAACTTCACTTCTTGTGTAATAAGGCCTTCCACCGCGTTACAGTTTGTTTTGAAACGAAGTATGTATCGTAGTATGTGCTATTTGGAATTGTTCTTTTGACATCTAATTCAGGCCTTCAGCCGTTTGTTGTTTGAGGTAATTGTTAGTGGCCTTCGGTCCTAAAACTGTGGAATTTTTTTCCTGTGATAAGGCCTTCAGCCAGCACACAGTCAATTTTCTAAGAGATTGTTTTAAAATTTTCATTTCTTTAAATAGAGTTTATGTATTTGATGGGCAGCCAAGAGTAACTGATTACGGCCACATCCACAATGGTAACCGTATCCTGCCCCATCCTGAGAAAACCAGCTCTCAAGTATCTACGATTATATGACTTATCTGGCGTAGTGGTAATTTTGTTTAAAGTTCACTGCGTAGAATTACGATGAAAAATGAAAGAACTACTTTAGATAAGTGAATATCATCATTTCCATATAAACTGAACGATTTAACCAGCACACGCCATTTCCTAGAGTGCTGCGTCGCCTAAGGGCGTGTGCGCACGCTCGACATCACCCTGCTAACAATGGGACATTTCTCGTAGCACTGTACCAACTTTCCAGTGCCCCCATCACGGAAGGCAACCGCCAGCGCTGTCCGACAGTCCTCTACGCTGATCTATACCTTCACTGCCCCTGCAGAATGCAGCTGAGAATTGTTTTGAAAAAGGAAACTCATGACAGTTATGTGCGCTGCGTAACTTCAGGAGAAATTTCTCACCAGGCCCTCCTACTCGACGAGAGACACTATTTTACAGGCATCTTTACGCGTTCACAATGCGCTCAGAACTGGAAAGAGCGAAGAGACCCGATCGGAGGGCGAGCTAGAGACACTGTCCAATACATCTACGCAAAGCTTCTTCGGATTTTCACAGTGGTTTCCATTTCGCGACCCATCGGAATTTACTTTCCGAATCTCCCTCATATACGAAAATTCCTCATGAATCAACGTATCTGATAGTACAAAACCTTATCAAAATCCTTAGGTAGTTTCTGCGTGTAGCCCACAATATAAGCAGAAAAAGGCGGGCTGGAAATCTGTGACATGTGTAGAAGCATAATGTGTGTATACAGAGCGTCGAAGTAATGTTACGACAAACTTGTAGGGGAGATGTGGTACATCATTATGACTGATAATTGCGTAGCAACCCGAACGTCCGATACAAGCGGTAGCAGAGGTCGAAGATTTGAAAAGATTCAAGAGAGAGATTCATTTGACTTATTTTTTGGACACAATGAGTAAGCGTGGTGTATGACATGAATACATTTCTAATGTTACAACAGATCGTCGACAGATCATTGAATCCCGTACTCGCCTGAATACACCAGGAGTTTCTGTGGTTGTAGGAGCTGCACAAACGATTCAGACGATATACATCTCACATTCCTCAGGATCGCAATGCATAAGAGATTTCGTGTCTTCCCGCAGAAAGAAATCATGGCTAGATAAATACATAGCGCGTGGAGACCAGGGAACTGGCCCACCATGCCCATTCCGTCGATGCTAGAATGACCTGTTCAAATTCCTACGAACAGTCAGTCCAAAATGAATAAATCTCACACGTAAAGTCGATCTGCAACAGCGCATATTGGAGTTTCATGGAGCATTTTTTCATCTCGGTTTTACCGTTGAAGGAACCGAACAGATGCAAGACACTCTAGATGCAACAGAGAATGGTTAAATTATATTACAAGTCTCTTAGACTCGAGTCGTGGGACATACCACCGAGAGATACAGTGAAGATAGACTCGGTAGACATAGGAATTGGCATGTCAGTTTAATATTTATTGTGTAGTTGAGCTCATGATAGAAAAGAAAAACTGGTTAAGGCACAGTATTTCATACTTAGCAGTTTATCCTAGGTACAAGTCGTTGAAGTTAGGCTATTAGTGCCTGTCAGTATGGAAAACTTGGTTCACTAAAAGTGGGGCTATTATAACACCTACCGACAGCTAGACTGGAAGCTCTGGATGACTTAGACACAAAATTCAAAGAAGTGTGGACAGTTTATCGTCTTATCTGCACTGCGGGAAAAGGTGTCGCTTTTGGAAGGATAAGATAAGGAGAAGACGAAAACGTTGTTAGAAGAATACGTGTTGTTTCCTGGCCTAATGTTAACGTTACCACTAATTCAGCACTGTATTTCCACAGGGAATAAACCACAAGATTATGGGAAATCGCTTCGAATTCCACATCATTTACAACCAGTGATGGAGGAATTTATAAACCATTAGTTTCATGATGGGACTGTAGAAAAGAATTCCCTTCCACGGTCAGCACCAACAGCAATTATACCGAAAAAGACACCAGATGGTAGTAAGGTTTATAGGTTTTGTTATGATTACAGGTATTTAAATCAAAAGACAATAGCAGATGTGTAATCAATGTCTAACATCTGCTCATTTTTAGCACCAGTGAATGCCATTCGGATTAAAGAATGCAGCAAGAATATTCCAAAGTCTATTGGACAGTGTACTACATAGTCTGAAACGGAAAGATCGTGTGATTTACCTGGATGATATTACAGTTTTTTCTTAGGACGTTGAGGAACACTTTCAGAATAATGTTACGAATGGGATGACTAATGCTTAGTTTAGAGATGCGCCATTTTCTACATTAAGAAGCTCGCTATTTAGGCCATATTAACAGCCAGGATGGAGTGCAAACGAACCATCAGTTTGTGCAAGCCACAGGGGAATTCACAATTTCTATAAATTTGAGAGTTATAGTCCTTTCTGGAGACAGCTAATTATTATAGAAAAATCATGTCAACATTTTCTGTAATAATAAGACACTTGACGCATTTGCTGAAGGTGGGAATGGAGTTTCACTGTGATCAGGAGTGCCAAGAAACCTTTTTGTAATTAATGGATTTATTGGCCACTAGTTCCCTCATTTCATTCCCTGATTATGAAAAGAATTTACATTATCATGTGATTTGAGCAACCGTTCGATGGATTGTGTACTAAGTCAGGAAATTAATGAAGCAGAGCATCCAATAGCTTATGCTTCTCGATAAGTAAATAAGGCACAGGAGAACCACTCAACTACTGAGAAAGAAATTCTTCATTTGATGAATGGAATCATTTATATCCATTGCTACTTGTATGGTCGACATATAAAGTTGTAACAGACCATGCAACACTGAAAATGTTTCTGGGCCTTAAGCACCCAGCTAGCCACCAGAAACAGTTGGCTTTATGGTTACGTGAATTCCATTTCGAGATTACACGTTTCCTGGTAATAAAGCAGACAGCAGAGTTCAAAAATTGGTTAAAATGGCTCTGAGTACTATGGGACTTAACATCTGAGGTCATCAGTTCCCTAGAACTTTAAAGTACTTGAACCTATCCAACCTAAGGACATCACACACATATATGCCTCAGGAAGGATTCGAACCTGCGACCGCAGAAGCAGCGCGGTTCCGGACTGAAGCGCCCTAAAGCGCTCGGTCACAGCGGCCAGCAGACAGCAGAGTCACAGAGTTTGTGTTGTAGAATGTGTTGGTATATCTGTAAACAAAGGACAAAATGCTCAGGTCGCTGAATGAGACTTTTCATTGAAAGCTCAGTTAAGTGCTGATGATGCAGTATTATTCAAGCAAACACGGTGTGTTCGGGATATAGTCATCGCAGCATGTTTACGTGATGTAGTTAGCAGGACATGAAGATTAAAGAGACATGGAATGACACGTTGTGGAGAACTTTTGGTGATAAACAAGGATACAATCTGTAGTACAATTCATCACAAATTGCATACTTGGTATACAAAGAGCAGAACTTAGTCAAAAACAACTTCCATTCCAGTGGTTGTGCCGGCCGCTGTGGCCGAGCAGTTCTAGGCGCTTCAGTCTGGAACCGCGCGACTTCTACGGTCGCAGGTTCGAATCCAGCCTCGGGCATGGATATGTGTAATGTCCTTAGGTTAGTTAGGTTTACGTAGTTCTATGTCTAGGGGACTGATGACCTCAGATGTTGTCCCATAGTACTCAGAGCCATTTGAACCATTTTTTCCAGTGGTTGTTTAAGGTCAGCACACCATATCAAATGATTGATACCGACATTCTGGGCCGCTTTGCCAAGGCCCTGGCAGCTAGTCTGTGCAAGTCCACTACAGTTCATAGAATTTCACGATTTCTGTGCACAGAAAGGAAAAACCAAGTTACTCAAGTATCTCATCAGAGAGTGGGTTATGCTGACAAACTCCTACATACCAAAAGTAAAAGTAAGAAACTTGTTACATAGTACCAGGGGTCATAATATTTAATTGAAGTGACTTCTCCAGGTAATGTTAAAATGGACAGAACTGAAGCGCTAACTCATTTACAGCCGCTCCTATGCAAGAGGCGAGGGAAATGACAAACAATAAAGACACTTTCATGTGGAAGGAACAAGATACTCCTGGGGTTACTGCAATGCATTAATATATCTTTAAGTAAAGAGGAAGCACTGTGAGCAAATTGTGAGTTTCCTTCTCGTCTAAGATGCAGTATGGATGTTAATTTTATCTATGGTTTCTTTCTTATTAGTAACTGAGAATGTTTATAGAGAAACAGAACGTAACTAACATTTTTGTAATGGAAACATCGACGTTGTATAGCTTATTATGTTCGCTGAGTAAGAATGTGTACAAGTGTGTGTGTTAGTACTGAATATTCAGCTGCAAGTTTAAAGATTCATTTCGGAATTGTATGATTTGCTGAGTCGATATGTTCATTTAAAACGGTGTGGGCAACCCTGAGGAAATTCATGCGAATGTGAGTGCTGATGATACCATCTCATAAAATGTCCCACACATTGCTCTCCACTCTGGAGTTACTGCAATGCCGGGCCTAGTGAATTATCGTCTGTCCTATAAGGATAGTACATATCGTACCAGGATCAGGTGGGTTGAGCCTTTTCCGCGCCAACAGACATGTGTTTGAGAGTGCAAGGGAGGTAATTGCAGGAAAAAAGGAGTTCATCCAAGAAGTGGCTCTTTTCAGTAACAGATTTTGTGGTCATCATCTGTATCTGTTACAAAAATGGAAGCCTTGGAAGCATAGTGCTTAGAACTGCAAGGCAAGGGTTGCTAATCGATGGTACAAGTTGTGCTATTTCTGTTCCCACCTTTTGGCTCCCCACTATCACTTCCGAAGTCACAAGACTTAACTCAGAATATCGCTATTGCATCTACCTGATTTTCCCTTCGAAATTTTGTCATCGGAAAATCTTACTTATCTAAATATGACCCGAGACCCGGTCCTTCTATGCTACGAGGACCTGATGCTGGCTGTCCAGAATGGCCTCATGTCACTGAAACATCTGCTGGAGCACGTGATGAAGTACCATACAGAGTATCGACATCTGCTCCTCGCAGTAGTAACAACCACATCAATCACATTCATCGTCTTGATGATAAAGGCGTTGTTAATTGAAATGTAATGTGTAGGGTAGCCCAATCCTACTCCTACAATCGCTGCGTTGTCGGTCCATAATGGGAACATCGGCACAACTGAGGAAGTGATAACGTATTGTGACGTAGTGCCTACACAAGAGACAAAGAGTCAGTGTTTGAGCAAAAGAAGATGAAACAATGAAAATTCAGTAAATAAGGAAGTGCAGAGGACTTTTACTTTGGACTAGCGTTTTATAAAATATGAAATTTTGCCACTCAGGAATCGGATGGGACTAATTTCTCTAGAAGGGGCAGAATGTAGCGATGAGGGCACAAGATCGGGCCAGATGCCAAAATTCGAATGCCTGTCAACATGCTCAATATTTACACTACGTAGCAATACAAATACAACCTGCCCCTACGGCAACAACAGGCATTTCGAGACGTTTCAAGTTGCAGGGCGTGTACATAAGCTCAACCAAAACTACTCCTGTCTTGTCTAGTATGAAAGAAAACTGTCACCCAGGATGGGCATATCGACACAGGTGGCCTTGGTGTCCTCTGTGCCTTAGCCTCTGCCGTGAGGTCGCCAACGTCCATCCGACATGTCGTTGGGACCTCGTGGTGGGGTCCAGCTGCAGCCTGGATGGGCCGGGGCTGAGCTAACGTCCTCTCAGCTTCACCACCGGGTTCTGCCACCGCTTCAAGAGTCACAGTTCGGACTCCGATCCTGGGCCATTGCCGTCCGCCACTGAGGCAACAAGGCGGCTCATTCCTGCCACAGTTACGAGAGCAAAAGTGTGGTCCCTCAGGCTGCATGAGGCCGAACTATGGACTGCTAGCATGGCCGCCACCTTTCCGTATTGACGGAAGCACTGGCAGTGACGCCACATCATCTGCGTTGTCAGTCTGAGGCATCAACCTGCATAGTCATCCAACTTTTGTCGACGCCTGCCCAGCTTTGAAGCTGATAAAATGTTTGTCACCTGTGGCTGCCTTCACGTTCTGTATCTACCCATCACCTCCACCAGTGACCTCACATCCACTCTTTGATATCAATCTGCCAAGCCAAGACTGAAGTCCAGGAAGAGTTTCCTAACAACTTCACAGCCCTTACAAGGATCAGCTGCGGCTGCTCGACTCACTAAGTGAAAAGAAAGATGCCAACACCTGTAAAACTGGATGACACCACAAGAATCCCTGCCGCCTGGACACATGGAGAAGTGGGTTATCTGGAAGTCCTTGAACAGATTACGGACTGAAGTCGCAAGATCGAGGGACAATTTCCTTAAATGGCACTTCCACCTGCCAACTGTCAACACAACACTGTACGAATGCGGTGAATTGCAGACAACCTGTCATCTCCTGAAATGTAACTCACGCCCAACCAGCTGTAGCATGAAGGAGTTATTGTCTGCAGCAACCAATGCTATCAAAGTTGCCCAATTCTGGGTGAATACTGTATAGTTTTCTTTGTTTGTATTGTACATGTGTTAATTTTAGTGTACCTCTGACACGAATAAAGAAGACCTCCACCAGAGAGCCTCTCGCCTATAACCAGTACACATGCATTACGGGAGCATGCTGAAGAGTAATGCCTCCGAATTCCGAATTTGTTACTCTGTTCTCATTATCGGCTGAGGTTTTACATGTTATACATATTACTCGGTCGGCTTTCCCGTTTCGCTGACGCAAATTGAAAACCTCTGCCATTTTATGGCTCCGAACTGTAGCGCGCCATATGGCGGTGTGGAACATAATGAGGTTGGTGTGTGAGAAACAACAAGCTGTAATCCAATTTTTAACTGAAAGCCCGAAATCTAAGAGTTTATCCACACTTGGACATGCAGACGCTAGGCCACACACGAGCGCTGCTGCATCTGCAAGAATCCTGCGCCCTGGGTTCACCGTCGTCGATGATCCACCATACTGGCCCGACTTCACCCTATCCGATTTTCATCTGTTTCTAAAACTTCTACAGTGATGAAGCGGAGTAAGTAGCGGTAAGGCTCCGTTAACATAGTCGAACAGTCTGCAGTGACGGTATCTACAAAATGGTCTCTCATTGGGAGAAATGTGTTCGTCACCAGAGCGACTATGTTGAGAAATAAATATGTAGGTATAAATAATTAAGGTGTAGAATGTTATTAATGTTTGTTTTATTTAAAAATCTTTAAGATTCTTCACATAGAATATTCGGAGGCATTACTTTTCAGCTCGCCGTCGTGCAATAATGAACATTATTAAATTATTGTGTCTGTAACCTGATTAGCGTCAGGTACACAATATGTTAATAATGCAAAGCAACCAAGTTGTTTGAGGGCGTCTGGATACAAAAGAACTACCAGATCATATTGCTTGTGACCTGACAAGATTAACAACCATAAAACGAACACGTAAAACTAGCAACGCTTTGACAATAGTAAAACTGTGACATCAGTGATATTACTACAAAGGATTATAGAATGAAAATTTTTTTCTTGCGACTGTCAACAGCGTCGATATACTTGGAGAAATGCATAATACACAATGTGCTGTCTAACAGTATATTTATTCACCAACGTTTTAGACCATAGATCATCTTCACAAGAGTGGCACGGAAAAGGAAACAAACTTAAATCGTGAATATCATCAGAAATTACATTCTCATGAGAATTATTACTCGTAAAAATTAAGTGTACTTACGAAAATGTCACCTTAAATATTTTTCGTAAGTGTACTTAATTTTTCCGACTAATAATTCACAGGAAAAGGTAATTTGTGTTGATATGCAAGGTTTTCACTTTGTTTCTACGTTTGTGCCAGCACTATGAAGATGGCCGATGATTCAAACTGGTGGTGAATAAATAGATTTTAAGACAGCACAGTGTGTATCATGCATTTCTCCAAGATTGTAGAATGGCTAATAACGATGCAAAATATTGTTCCAGCTGGCATGATCAGATACTTAACTAATGTGAATTGCTACTATTGGTACAGATGCCGCGTTCCTTGCCTGTTGGCTCTCCAAGCATTGTGATGTCATCGTTAGCAAATAGCTGACGCACGCTGTAGTCGTGGCAGAGCAGTGCAGCCGCTGCAGGCAGCAGTTGAAGCCACCCCTTGCGTTGCCACAACGCACTCTACGCCAAATGATGTTGTGCTAAATGGGAAGCCTTTCCGGTAGGGGTAGTGGCGTGCAGACAGTATCCCATCTCCTCCAAGGAGAAGAAGGGTGAAGCCTCTTCTTCTTCTGCTGTTACTATCACGGCCTCCGTGGTGATGCTGCTGGGCTCTGGTGGTGGGAGACCATAGGCGTTGGTAGTTTTCTGCGCTGCTGAATCTCCCTGCCCCTTCCAGATACATGCAACTACTTCAAGGAAGAACGATCTCGATGTGTGGTCAGAGTTGATTCACATATTTTCGGCGTGGGTCTCTTTTTGCCTTTATGACGAACACTGCGTTGTCCAGTGATCACTGTCCCCATGTAAGGCTACAAGACTCCTTACACGCGACCATTGGATCGGTTATCCGCAGGTAACAGAGATTAAAATTGTAATTGTTGTGGAGCGACGGAGCTTGGAGGCAGTACCGTTCAGGCAGAGCTGATAGTTGTTCACTGGAAGCAGTACCGTACAGGCAGAACTGATAGTCGGTCTTGCATGAGGTTATTGTGTAATGGCAGACAGTTTGGTTGAAATGCACTTTGTCCCTGTTAATGTCAACGCTCGTGTATTTAACGAAATAAATGTTGTACAGTAAAATTCATGAATTGCTAATTTCAATAGTATATCGCCCAGTATCACATACAATAACGAGTAAAGTTAATAGTGGGAAAACAGCATTTTCAGTCTAAATCAGTTAAATGCAGGCCACTCGCTGACAATGAAAAAACGAGTATATTAGGTGTGCAGACGCGCACAGTAGCCTTGCATATGGCGACTCGTGTTTGGACTTCGATTCCAGCGCAACTTCGGATACGGCGGAGAAGACATCACGGCAGTTGCTGAATCCGCAGCAATTCAGCACACCAGCGTTTGGAATTCGATTCAACGTTGTTTAGGAGCGCCTGGGAAAGGAGCAGTAACGGTGTTAATAACATTTAATTGCGTGGAACAAGTTTTTTTATTACGCAGATGCAGTAACTTATAATAAACAGTGACTGTTGCTAACATTGTTAACATGGTCGACACTAAGCGAAACGGCGCTGTTGTAAATGAGGAAGGAGAGTTTAACGATTCAGTGAACGGAGGGCAGAGTAATGTGCCAGAAAATACCACAGCTGAATTAACAGAAGGTAGCAGTACAGTTAGCTTTGATCTGCCCAGGTGAACCACTATTGTTGATAATGACTTTTTACTCAGTTACTATGAAAAATATAATTAATCATCCAAAGAATCGCAAAGGCAACTAGAACGGGAGGAAACCAAAAAAAAAAATGCACGAGGAAAACATACAAATGCAGGAGAAAATCAAAACTAAATTGATCACATTAGCAGATACTGTTAATTTTTGAACGGAGCTTACTAAGACGTTCGATTAGAAACATGATCCCTCAGAGAGGAATGTAAAGTCACACACGAATAAATGGAAACGGAAATCGAAGAATTTCGGACCCAGATTGACGAAAAATACAGGTAGATAACCGAATTGTTTACTAACGCTCATGTGAAAATATGGGCGCGAAATGACGAAATCATTAAAATCAAGAATACGTGCAAGAAGGGCAAGGAATCCATGAGTATGGTGGCTAACAGCGTACGAACGCAGTGCAACGAACTGAACAATGAAGTAGACAAAACCTTTAACATAATTAGTGGCAATGACGAAATGTCGATCGCATTTAGTAACGAGAATTTGGCTGACGAAATTAATGCTGTGTTACACGAAGCGGATAGCAACAATCACCGCGGGACGCATGTTATTCTTGACAATGGACTGAGCACCAAAAATTTAGAGAGCTATGATCCAAAACAAGATATTCATACTGTTGCCTTTATTAAGAAATTTAAACACTCATTTCCGAAGTCTTACAATGAAAGCGCTAAAATCTACATTTGCGTTAGTCACATGAAAGGGAATGCACGTGTGTGGGGTATCCGAGAGTCCGAAAATATGAAGAATTTGATTCCGTATTTTTAATTAAATATTGGTCTAAAGAGAAACAGTGGGGCGCTAAATCAAAAATTCTTATGCCCCCAAATTATGCAAAACATCGCGGTACCATGCGGAGTATATACATAAGTACTGGAACGACAATGCATATTTATACGATCCGGTCAAGGAAGTAGAAGAGATGTTTATTTTAATACGGAAATTACACTTAGTAGTTCGCGAGATGCTAACGATTACGTTGCAGTTAAAAATAGAATAAGTGTGTTTGTTAATTGACCGCATGGAATACACTGAATGAACTCGAAATTGCGAATGAAGACAACCATCAGCTGTAGTATGGAATGACGACAATGAAAAATTGTGCCGGACGGGGATTCAGAGCATGCAAGCACCTAACACGGAAGGAGAACATGGAGAACGTAATAACAGCAGTAATCATCAGATTCGAAATAATGGCCCGTTGCGAGAGGAAATCCAATGGCACGGACGACCAAGTAGATTTGATCACCGAGAGGACGGGAGGCAACGAAGAAATAATTATGACACACGCGATCGATTCATCCAGAACAGGTCTCCGGACCGGCTACCTAACAACGGAGGAAGAACACAATATTGATCACCGGAACGTGTTCGAAGCCGTGGCCGTAATCAGCGGAATAATGAACCGTTAAACTGAACCACGTTTCGGAAGCGACCCGCTCCGAAAGTCAATTAATAACGGAAAAGTCAGAAATTATTATGAATGCTATTCAGTGTGAACACGTTGAAAATGGTTAAAATGGCTCTAAGCACTGTGGGACTTCACATCTAAGGTCATCAGTCTCCTAGACGTAGAACTACTTAAACCTAACTAATCTAAGGACATCACTCACATCCATGTCCGAGGCAGGATTCGAACCTGCGACCGTAGCAGCCACGTGGTTCATGACTGAAGCGCCTGGATCGCGTTGATGTGGTAGAAGAAGATTTGTACCGGGAAAAGGAAGAAACAGATAAAGATGCCTTTTGTTCAAATCGAAACTTATTGTATGATTGTAGATGTTCTAATAGATTCTGCTAGTGAAACGAGTGCAATTTCTGAAAGCTTATTTATACCGTTAAATAACAGGATGGCATTTCCAGCGTTACCTGTTAACGGCGCACGTATTGTCAGTGCAGTCGGTAGCAGAAGCAAACCCATTAAAAGGCCTGGCCTTATTGAAGTTCGGGATTAAACAGTATGAATACGAACAGTATGTACTAACTGTTGGCTCTCTTAATTTTGGACTGGTTCTCGGAATAGATGGGCTAACTAAAATGTGGTATTGATTTTGAAGAAAGTTGTCTGCGGATTAAGATGAATAACGAGGAGAAGAAGATTTTGTTTACAGGATTAATAATTTAATATGATAGCAGCACTGCGTGCGTGAAGATAAGAAAATGACTACGGTATATTGATAATTTTCACTTATGGACCGTCTGACAGCAACTGAATAAAACACAATTTTAGTGCCATACGCGTTTCGCCTTTACAAGCGTTCAGTGCATAGTGCTGTGGAATACGGAAAAAACAGCAAATTGGCGCTCATAGGAAGAAGAACAACACCAAAAATGCAACAGGAGCGTAATATGTATGAAACTGTCTACGCAACCTGCCACTGATGATGCCTTGCAGAAAATAAAGGCGAAACGCGTATGGCACTAAAATCGTGTTTTATTCAGTTGCTGTCAGACGGTCCATAAGTGAAAATTATCAATATACCGTAGTATTACGCGCAACTGAGGAGGACAGGACCACAAAAGTTGAAGATAAGAAAATGAAATTGTAAATGTTAGTCATTCTGAGAACGATGATGAACTGCAAAAGAATGATGACGAGGGCGCTCTAAATAGAATGCAAATCAAGATTCGATTACCAATAGAATTTTCTGAAGCGAAGCATGAAGTACTGACTGAAGTATTTAAATTTTATGCCGATTTAGTTTCAAAATTACATCGATTAATTAAAGGATGTGTTTGCAGAATTAAAATGAGGGACCATCAGCCGTTCCGCAGTAAATAATGTGCAGTACCATTAGCCAGCATTGCACAATCCTGCAGCATAGTAATCAGCCTGAAAACGTAGAATATTTACTAGAAAAGTTCAAATGAGTCAAATATTTAAGTAGTCTTGACTTCACTAACAGGTACCCCTAGACGAAGGTAGTAGAAAATACGCCGCATTGCTATACAACCTAAGATGTTACCAGTTTCAGATGATGACTTTCGGTTTGTCAATGTCTTCAGTAGCTCTTATTCGAGCGCCTGATGAAGTGTTAGAAGATTTATTAAAGCGTATGACACTCTATGCTGATGACATTTTAATTAGTACTGCCTCCTCGGAGGAACATCTGGATATTCTTTGTCGAGAGCTTGACGCTTTTGGAAGAACTGGAGTTATCATTAACTTGCAACAATCACAATTCACCAAGTCCCAGATTAAGTTTCTTGGTCATGTTATTTCGTCGCGTGGAACTGAAACGGGTCCCATAGAAATCGAAACAGTGATGAATTTTCCGCTACAGAAATGCCGCAAGCAGCTGAAATCTTTTATCGGATTCTGTAATTTCTGTCGCCGTTTTCTTCTTGGATTTTGTTTATTTTCTCTAGTGTTAATGGAAATATTAAAGAAAAATACCATTTGGAATTGGGGTAAGGAACACGAAGACGCATTCGAATTGATTAAAAAACAACTATATGAAGCACCAGTACTGCAACAACCTGATCGAATAAAGAAATTTTATCTCTGAGCTGATTCAGTCGGTTATGCTATAGGCGCAAAATTATATCAGCTAATAAAAATTAACGGAGTAATTGAGCATCACACAACTCCATTCGACAGTCGTTCCCTCACTAATTGTGAAAGAATATATACTGTCACAGAAGAAGAAGCACTCGCTACCGTGTGGAGTTTTGAAATGTATCGCTTTTACTTGTTTGGAAGACACACAGTAGTAGTGACAGATCATAAAGCGTTATCATTCTTACTTAATTGAAAATTGACGTACGACAGGTTCACCCGCTGGGCTTTAGCTCTTCAACAATACGGCTTCGAAATACAGTACACACCAGGAAACTAAATCATAGTACCGTTTGCGCTCTCGGGGTTATCTGCAGGACCTGAATCTGTTAATTTTGCACACCCGCAGTAGAAAGATGCGAGCATTCAATTTATGAGAGGCGTGGATGTTTAATGTACCATACGGAAAATTCTCAGAAACATAAAACATGAACAGGACGCCGATGAAACACCTAAAGTGGTAAAGTGGAAATATGATGACATGGCGTTAAAATACATCAGTATTATTTAAAGCAGGATGGAATTTTATGCCGACGGGAAAATGTTAACTCAGATCATTGGAGGTTGTGCATATGTACACATATTGTAGACGATCTAATGAAATATGTGCATGTGAGCTATGCTTATTTTGGGCATGTAAGTGAATGTTATTTTCGACAACATTGCTAGGAAAGTCCACTCAGTTCTGAAGCCTTGCAAACTGTGTCAAAAAACTAAACTATCTACTGTGTCGTTTAAGTGTTTCTGTGCAGAACAGGGTGCGGCAGAACCGAGTAAGCAGTTTTAAGGAGCCATAAAAAGTAAATCTGGATGTACAGAGAACAAATGTTCTTAGTTTATAAATTAGTACTATATACCATTTTATATTCATTTGATGTTGAAAATAATGTCCTCAAGATGGTGGCCATTAGCAACAACACATTGTTGTAGACGATCCCTGAAGTTTCGAGCAGCTCTTGCATACATATCGTGGGGTATGGCATTAACTTCGTCAATAAACCGCTCTTTTAACTCTGGTCGGGTGTGAGACCGGCTTTTTGAAACCTTTTCCTTCAGATATCCCAAAGGAAAGTAGTGACAAATGCTGAAATCTGGTGACCGTGCAGGCCACCCGACATCACCCCTCAAAGAGACGCGGCGTCCCGTAAACATTTCACTCAAAACATCAAGTGAAATTCGAGCTGTGTGAGCAATAGCTCCATCCTGTTGGAATCACAAGACCCCCAGTCCATGTTTTTCAACAGTCTCGCCCATTCTGGGTTGCACAAAATTTTGCAACATTGAAACATACCGTGTGGAATTCACTGTCATGGTCAGTCCTAACTCCTCAATAAAGTAAGGGCCTACCACGCCAAATTGTGATATGGCGCACCACGCTGTCACTTTAGGATAATGTTGCGGTCTTCCACGAATAATTCGGGTGTAATTTTCAGCCCAGTAGCGAAAGTTTTGCTTATTCACGCACCCACTAAGATGAAAACGTGCCTCGTCAGTACTGTAGAAAGCTGCATTCGGAGGGATCTGAGCAAGCAATCCCTCACACAGATTTTGACGGTTAGCGTAGTCTGCTGGGCGTAATTCTTCAGCAATCATTATTTTGAAAGGATGGAACTTCAAATCGCATTGCAGAATCCTTCTCAAACTGCGATCTGAAATCCTCAATGCTACAGCTCGTCCTCGAGCAGGTCGTTGCGGCGATTCTTGAACTGCTGTTCTCACCCGCTCCACATTTTCTGGCGTTCTAGTGGATCCGTGTCGGCCATGTGTATCTATTCTTATATTCTACCAGTTTCCTCCAACTGCCGAACCCAGGACCGAATTGTGTTTGCATTAGGAACGGCACTGTTGCGCGGAATGTTGAACTGTTGGTTAAAACATGGTTGTGTAGCGATCACAGATCTGTTGTTTTCACAATGAGCGCAAACGGCAAAACCACGATGTGAACCGGTTCAGACCACGTTGGCTACTGAAATGGGGTCAGCGAGTGAACAAAGGCAGGCCACGTGCAACAGCCTACCCCCAACACAGCCCCAGTGGTAATCGCAGAAACTGCATGAAACGCAGCACCGTTTCATGAAAGGTACGTGAAACGTGGTCGCCACAGCTGCCTTTTGCAGCCCGGTAAGTCAGTCATTCTATCGTATAATACCGCATAAACCTGGATAAACCTAGGCTGTTGACCTTTATGGACTCCTGCCCAATATAAAGGAAATGTCACACAAATTTTAGTTCAGTCTTCATTGGGCATCTACATAATGATAGCCGGCCGCTGTGACCGAGCGGTTCTAGGCGCTTCAGTCTGGAGCCGCACGACCGCTACGGTCGCAGGTTCGAAACCTACCTCGGGCATGGATGTGTGTGATGTCCTTAGGTTAGTTAGGTTTAAGTAGTTCTAAGTTCTAGGGGACTGATGACCTCAGAAGTTAAGTCCCATAGTGCTCAGAGCCATTTGAACCATTTTACATAATGATACAGGTTAATTACCTAAAGGCATAGGTGGTGGGGCAGCACAACCTCCGCCTCATTAAATTGTTTCGAAGAGTATAAATACATAATTTATTTGTAGGGGCATGACTATCAATCATGAACTAAGAAGCTCTGAGCACAAACTTTGACTTTACAAGACTATGCAACGGAATTCATTTTGCCCATGTTCTGAAAACCGGCAGTAGTCCTAGATACCTGTCGAGTTCTGCTGTCCTGTTTACCTTGCAAACATCACTACTCCGAAAATGTATTCAAGCACTTACCTCTTACTCCATGTGCCTGGTCTGTTTAAAAGCTTAAGTACCAGTAAACACTCGTCCACCGTGGTGTTATTTAAATGCGCAAGATCATCACGCAGTCCTGCGCCAAGCCACAACCACCTAAGAGAAGGCTGTGACATACTCGGTGTGACGTCACCCGGAGCAGGTCAGGCTTGGCGAGCAGCTGCGCTGATACAATACAGGTGCGCGCCCCACTGCAGTTTGTCTCAAACGATTTTACGGAATGTATTCGGTAAAAAAACTTGATTTATATGTTACTTGTACAATTATACACAGCCTCATGGTGAAATGACCATCAATTAGTTAATGGTCGTAGTTACTGTGATATTTCGTACATAAATAACAAATTCGAAAACGTTGCAATGAAAAATAGGGTTTTCTACGATTTTGCACTTGGTGCATATTACACCGTACGTTGCTGACAATGAAATTTAGCTAACATTTTGAATTTTTTGTTTGACTTGGGAGGAGCTCTCTGTCTCCACTCTTGAAAAATTGGATTTTAAGTAGCATGTAAACTGCCGCTCGCACGAGCGCGAGAATGAAATATTCGTAACATCCCTCATACCTCATAAACCATTTGAGATACCGAAATGAGATTTTGGCCAATGATGGTACATAAAGGCCAAAATGTTTTGCCATATGGTTAACGTACGGAACTTTATTTACGGAAATATAGCAGAAGCTACGATTTTCATTTTATTTTTCCAAACAAGTACAGTCGTCGATAGCCAATGAAAAGAGAATTTGCTAGTACGTAAAACAGGAAATTACGGTAGTGGTTTGAAAAAATTGAATAAAAACGGTAGCCTCTGTTATATCACCATAAATAAAGTTCTATATGTTAACAATACGCCAAAACATTCTGCTCTTTACGTGCTATCATTACCCAAAATCTCTTTTCGAGATATCGAACGGTTTACGGGCTATGAGGGATCTTATAAATATTTCATTCCCGCGCTCGTGCGATCGGAAGTGAACATGCTACTTAAAAAACATTTTTTAGAGATAGGAGACACATAGAGACCTTCTCCCACTGTCAGAGTACTGTAACTCACACGAGCTGTTACCCAGATGGAAGTAGCTGAACGGACTCATACCCATAAGCACTAGCGTTTAGTTACATCACGTAAATGGACGTGCGCTCTGAAGCGTATTTCTAGCCTGTCTATATAACTGAACCACTGATCTGGTGCCATATCAAATGGGCGGAAAGGCGATAGGAATTGTCGCATGTTCAAGAGCCGCTGTTCTTATTCCACTACTTTTCAATAGCAGCCGTAAGTGACTGGGACTGGTTCTACATTCTCAATGTAGAATCAATGTGCTCTCCTTTTCTAAATGAACTGCAAACAGGTTAATGTTCTCAGTCAACTTGATGATTAAATAATAAGGTATGACCCAAGTTCCAATAAGTTACATCCATTCCACTAAATTTGCAACCAAGAAAATTCAGCAAAATATCCTACAAGAAGCGTAACACCAGCCGATATCCATTACGATCACTGATTATCTAGGAGTCAATTCTGTAAGTCAGTCAAAAGTGTCTGTTCACAGTGAACTTGATAATCAAATGAGAAGGCACGATCCAACAAAAGGTGTCCAATTCACTAAATTTTTAGCCAAGGAAATCCAACAAAATATCCAACAAGAAGCGTAGCTCCAGACTACACCCATTACGAATACTGATTATCTGGGAGCCAATACTCAGTGAAAACATAGAAAGTACATCACGTTGATGTGATCCACATGATCACCACTAAAGTATATTCGCTTCAAAGCCTGCTGCCGCGCGGGATTAGCCGAGCGGTCTAGGGCGATGCAGTCATGGACTGTGCGGCTGGTCCCGGCGGAGGTTCGAGTCCTCCCTCGGGGATGGGTGTGAGTGTTTGTCCTCAGGATAATTTTAATTTAGGTTAGGTAGTGTGTAAGCTTAGGGACTGATGACCTTAGCAGTTAAGTCTCATAAGATTTCACACACATTTGAACATTTTGAACAAAGCCTGCTCTTGAGTACCCTTTAGTTTCCCAAATAACTGGATGACTGCGAATGATAAGTAAAGATTTGGTAATCCGTTCCATTGTCCTCTTGAAGGTCGCCGTCGTCGTTACTAATTACTACAGACAACAATTCCTTCCAAATACATGTTTTTATAAGATCACAGGACGTGGTACTTACCCATTTTGTTATTTTCTAAATCCAGATACGTATATTTTTTCCGTGCATAAATGCGTATTTTGACCGTTTTGGGGGTGAACACATACGTAATGCAAATATAAAGCGTTTTCATTTTAACTATGGTTGTAATATACATTATTTTCAGTTTAACTGCGTTTTTAATGGTTTAGAGTAGACATTTCAGCTTTTTTTATTTCTTTATCTTTATTGTTCGTTCAAGGATCGCGATTGAATAAAGACTGGGGAAAGGAATAACAAAAACAGAAAGTTCAGATTCTGGCAGTAGGATGACTTTTCCAGAATTTTACCTGCAGTACTCAGCAGATCACATGTCACAAAGCCTTTAATTTCGCGGTGATTGAAAATTAGCCTTTTAAATCAGGTACCGACATGTCACAGCTGCAGAGCCAGTTACGGAATTTGAACAAAATCTCTCTAGCAATTTCGATTCTTCTAAAACCGAAATCATTCGTCAAACTGTCTTCACAGTGCGCGTGTGCACCTCGTAAGCGGTAAATGTGCTATTAATGTTCCAGAAGGGTACCTTGATTTTACTAAATTAGATAGAGATGCTGTATTCCGTGAATGTTGTAGTAAAGAGGTAAAGGTTCTTTTCGCGAAAATTTTCTCTGGCACTGCGTCTTTGTAAAATATTATAAAATTTATTTTAAACAATTATGTAAGAAGGTCAGTTTATTTTTAAAAAAATCGCTTCCATATAACCGGAAGATCTCTAAGAATTTCCTACAAAACGTATTAAAAGACTTAGTCAATCACTGCAAGAATACGAAAACAAAAGTCTCTGCAGTGCGCGAAATCTAGCCATTTATTACTGGTGCGCCAATTAAGGAGTGGTAAAATTTTTTGCGAAGCTATTTGCAGAAACAAATATACCTCCTGACAAATTTATAAACCAAACTTTTATGGCTTTCGGTCAGTTATACATCAAAAGGTATTCATGATCCTTCGACATGGAATAAAAATTATGTTCCAAAATCTTATAATTTAGTAGGCCTACATAATGTATGTACAAAAATAAATTTAACCTTGTGTAAAAGTACATGGAAATTATTTTCCCACACGTTTAAATATTTGTTGTTTTTTTAACAAGGTACTGGATAAAATTTGTGAGGACTTGTGAACTTCAAACATATGGACATTCAAGATGAAACATTGATCCTGTGGGGAGTTCTGTTGCTAAACTAACTGTAGGAAATGTATCTGAGAATGGGCCTGGCCAAAGTCATCTAGTGTGCTGTAAAATCCTGCAACAAACGAGGAATTCCACAGCTGTTAGTTTCTTTGATGGTGGGATGCCTAAATTTTAATCAGTTACTGTAAAGGAATAAAATTTTAAAATTATATTTTGGTTTCATTAAAGTTTTTATTTTTATAAGTAGTTTTAGCTATTCTGTGAACCAACAATCTAATTAAAAAGAGAGTTATTTTACTGTTAACTGATGCTGGTTCCTACACGCTGAAGACCGGAAAAGAAATCAAAGTATTCCACTCTGATGTAAAACGTATTGTAAGTCTGTATGTCTTGCTCATGGGCTCCGCCGTGTTGCAAAAGCAATAGTCTCAGTTTATGACAATTTCAGTAAGTTGATAGCCCATGCTAAAAAGGTGTGTGCAAAATATAGGGATATGACAGTTTTAATGCCTACAAAGCTGTGAAAACACTAATCATTATAACATGTTATTTTGTTTTATACCTGTGTTTTCAAAAGCCCCTGCACTTGTAGCAGCTTGCAAAGAGCGTCTAATCGCTCATATCATCCGTTCTAGATGAGACAAATGGTTGGAAGCTGCAGTTATTTAGTCTGACAACTCCGATGCCATTAAATCGATATGAAATGAAATTTATACATAATTAATTGGAATGAAATTAATACTTCAGTATTTGATTCGAATGTAAATACTACTCTCGTTTTAGATAGTGAACAGTTTCTTGTTAGATGGTGCCATGTGTACCAAAGACATGGAAGCAGCATTTGAATACAGATATGTGCAGGAGGATTTGATTAACGCTCAGACAGACTTTTCTAACTTGCCGTCTGCAAATGCCAAATTAGAAGCCAACTGTCTACCATTGGTAAACTGAACGTTGATTGTTGAGGAAGTCCAGGGATTCCTCAGCCGTGGTAAAGAAACTTCCGAGTAGGTGTGAAGCACAATCGTGACAGTATGATAAGTATGAGCCTGACTACAGAATTTTTCGTCCCGTAAAGAAAGAATTTTGTGGTGAAGACGTGAATGAATAACTTGACATGACTCTTTCACACATATGTTCATTCGAATTTGCACCTATAAGTTCTTGTGATTTAGTGGAGTCATTTTCTGCCTATAGAAATATTTTGACTTATAAGTGCGGGAGCACACAAAAAAAAAATTAAAAGTTTGTTAGTGGTTAACTGTGCAAAAGGAAAGTGAATTAATAAACTGAGAACAAAAATGATATAGCATATTTTAACGTATTTTCCACTTGAACGTAGATGTATTGTAGTTTAATAGTAAATGCATGCGGATTTTGGGATTTTATAATACATGGGATACTCGTCTTTACTAATTAATTACACATTACTAACCGCGTGACTGTTTTAAAGGTCATACTATAGATCAGACTAGGGATGTGACTGGGTTCCAACGGCTTCAGAAACCACCACACAAAATAAGTTAGTCCAGGTGCAAGAAGACTTACTTATGACGACTCATAAAAACCTTAACATCCAACATCTTTAATTCGTATAGACGGAGAACTGAGTTCCGTAACTGATAATCGCTTCCAATTGCGAACACCTGCCCAGAGTCCAAAATAACGTCGCTGCGCTAAGGGCCGTGCTGTTCCGATCAACCCGGGTAACGTACGAAGGACATTCAATAAGTAATACAACAGATTTTTTCTTCTGCCAGTTTAGGTTTATAAAGAGAGAATTTGCTGTGGGACATCGAGGAATATTACAGCTTCAGCCCCTATAGCTTCACGAATTTCCGATAGGTGCCGTGTACAAGTAGCATTCAGAAACGAAAGGACCTAAACGTGTTCGTCGTCACAAAACTGCAAACTTCTCCATGACAACGCAAGGCCTCACACAGGTCTGTGCATCCGAGAAGAGCTCACAAAACTTCAGTCGACTGTCCTTCACCACCCTCCCTACAGAAAGGTTCTCACATCTTCCGACTTCCGCCTGTATGGCTCAACAAAGGACGCACTCCGCAGGAATCAGTACGTGGGCGATGGAGAGGCTACTGATTCAGCACGGCGTTGGGTCCCAAGTCGTCCAGCAGAGAGTTACCACGCGGACACACAAGCTCTCCAAGTAAGGTGAGGTAAGACCGTCACATCGAACAGAAATTATTTTAAAAGCACAGTTGGAAACAATATGATGTATTAAAATACTAAATAAAACCTACTTGCTTTCAGAAAAATGTGTGGCTTTACTTACTACACTACTGGCCATTAAAATTACTACACCACCAAGATGACGTGCTACAGACGCAAAATTTAACAGACACGAAGAAGATGCTGTGATATGCAAATGATTAGCTCTTCAGAGCATTCACACAAGGTTGGCGCCGGTGGTGACATCTACACCATGCTGACATGAGGAAAGTTTCCAACTGATTTCTCATACACAAACAGCAGTTGACCGGCGTTGCCTGGTGAAACGTTGTTTTGATCCCTCGTGTAAGCAGAGGAAATGCGTACCAGCACGTTCCCGACTTCGATAAATGTCGGATTGTAGCCTATTGCGATTGCGGTTTATCGTATCGCGACATTGCTGCTCGCGTTGGTCGAGATCCTATGACTGTTAGCAGAATATGGAATCAATGGGTTCAGGAGGGTAATACGGAACGCCATGCTGCATGCCAACGGCCTCGTATCCGTAGCGGTCGAGATGACAGGCATCTTATCCGCATGGCTGTAACGGATCGTGCAGCCACGTCTCGATCCCTGAGTCAACGGATGGGGACGTTTGCAAGACAACAACCATCTGCACGAACAGTTCGACGACGTTTGCAGCAGCATGGACTATCGGCTCGGAGACCATGGCTGCGGTTACCCTTGACGCTGCATCACAAACAGGAGCGTCTGCGATGGTGTACTCAACGACGAACCTGGGTGCACGAATGGCAAAACGTCATTTTTTCGCATGAATCCTGGTTCTGTTTACAGCATCATGATGGTCGCATCCGTGTTTGGCGACATCGTGGTGAACGCACATTGGAAGCTTGTACTCGTCATCGCCATACTGGCGGGTCACCCGGCATGATGATATGAGGTGCCATTGGTTACACGTCTCGGTCACCTCTTGTTCCCATTGACGGCACTTTGAACAGTGGACGTTACATTTCAGATGTGTTACGACCCGTGTTTCTACCCTTAATTCGATCCCTGTGAAACCCTACATTTCAGCAGGATAATGCACGACCGCATGTTGCAGGTCCTGTACGGGTCTTTCTGGATACAGAAAATGTTCGACTGCTGCCCTGGCCAGCACATTCTCCAGATCTCTCACCAATTGAAAACGTCTGGTCAATGGTGGCCGAGCAACTGGCTCGTCACAATACGCCAGTCACTACTCTTGATGAACTGTGGTATCGTGTTGAAGCTGCGTGGGTAGCTGTACCTGTACAGGCGTATCGAGGTCATTATTACGGCCAGAGGCGGTTGCTCTGGGTACTGATTTCTCAAGATCTACGCACCCAAATAGCGTGAAAATGTAATCACATGTAAGTTCTAGTATAATATATTTGTCCAATGAATACCCGTTTATCATCTGCATTTCTTCTTGGTGTAGCAATTTTAATGGCCAGTAGTGTAAAAGCCCCTCGTGGTATTCCCATTTGGATGTTGCTAGTTACAGACGAACTCTGCCGGAGGACTGCGTCGAAGACAACTGAATGTTCGCTGTAGACTGAAATCATTGAAGACTGCAGACACCTCGCCGGAGATTGCTCAGCGATGACTACTAATCGAGTACTGTCTCGCAGGCTGCTGGGCTGAAGGTCACATCGCCACGCTGACTGCTACACCGAGTTCGCAGGATTGGGTGCCACCACTGGCTTCTTGAGTTCTGAGAAACCAGTTCCACCACCGACTGTGAAGGTCATCCCCTTACAGTCAGTATATTGTGAAGACTTTTCGCAAGGGATTTATCTACAGGGTAGTCTTGTGGAGTGAAACATGCACAAAAACAGTTCAGATAAATTCTTAAAATGTGATAAGGTAGAAAAATTCTGATCATTAATTGGATACATCGAATAACCGTGGAATGGATGAAGGTGTGTGTGCTGGAGGGTCCAGGGCGGGGGGGGTTCATATGGATATACGTTGCAGTAGATGTTCAGTGATGTATCGACTTCGCAGAATAGACTACTGGGTAGGGCTTCTGACTGATGAACACAAGAAATGATATATTTTTCATCCTTTTACCACTGGCTTACGTCTCTTTAGGGGGCGATTGCAACTTTCCATTTTTTTCCCTTTATATTCACATCGTAACGTGTAATACACTCTTCCAAATCACAAGGATATTACAAAATAGTAATAATCATTGTCCTCAAGCTGGTAATTTTTAAATGTGAGGTGTGAAACGGCTCCAGTTGCATACATTATGTTTTATTAGTGCATGAGGTAACACAGATGTATGCGCAAAGATGAATGCCACAGTAGTGGCCTATAGAGCGACTAATATAGAGAATCAGGCAGACACATAAAATTACATTACAGTTGTTTTCAAGGCTTTCGGGTGTACAGCCGGATGCGATCGATGAAGTCACACGATATTTCTGCGAATAACCTTTCCGCCATCACCAGGTGGTTCTGATGGAATGGTATATCTTCGCTGACGCTGAAAAGACTAGCCTATCCTTGTCTCGAGGTGGTGCAGTTTAGACAAAATTTGTCGTTCTTGCGGTTCCTGTAAAAGAGAGAAAGATATATATTTCCACTCTTGTTGATTGGTCCTATCTGGTGTAACCTGAAAAAGAGAAAGACACACTCTGTTGAGGGATTACTAAAATTTAATCCCTTAGCAGGTCAGGACAACGCGTGGTTGGACTGTGATGAGGTTGTTGGCCCAGTCCACGGATGAGCCGGTTGCGGGGGCGTCCCGTCTTCTCGTAGAACTTCTTGGCGATGGCGCTGAACCTGTCTCGGAGAGGCAGGATCCCGGTGTCCTCGTGGAGCTGGCATGTCGAAAAGCACCTCGGAAGATGCATAGCAGTCTTCAGGGTACAGTTCTGTATCCGCTGCAGAGTCAAAATGTGAGCATCTGCGGCTTTGCCCCAGACCACGGCAGCATACTCTAACAGTGGGCGAACCGATGTTAGGTAAAGCGTGATGCCGTGTCGCGGTGGCAATGACGACTGCGGGTTTAGCAGCGGATACACGGCGCGAACGCGCCCTATTGCTCTCCCTTTCACATCACGGATGTAATGCTTCCAGGTGAGCCTGCGGTAAGGGTAAGCCCTAGGTATTTCGCCGTCCCATTCAATGGGATAGGATCTCCCAGGATTTCGACCGGCGTAAGCCCTGGCGGCCGAAGTCTTCGGGTGAAGACCACTGCCTGGCTCTTTGTGGCGTTGAATTTCAGCCACAACTTTGTTGCCCATGAGCCCAAGGCGTCGCACCCGCGTTGGAGGCGGTTTCTCAGCACTTGGGCGTTTATACTGCTAGTGAACAGGGCTGTATCGGCAGCGTACAGCGACTCCTGCCACTTTCGGCGCGTCGGCAGTGTACAGGGAGTACAGCGAGTGGCCGAGAACCGACCCCTGCGGCAGTCCTGCACGTATCTGCCGGTCTGTGGACGTACCGTCGTCAGCCCTCACGTGGAAGGTTCGTTCAGACAGGTACGACCGCAGCAGCGTCATTTGAGACGTCGGTATCCCTTGTTCAAAGGGTTTGAACTCGAGACCGTCGTGCCACACCGAGATCAAACGGTCGGGAGACGCCGAGGGACACTGGCCCAAAGAATTCCCTTGTTTCCAGTGCCCTAATCGCCGGTTCTACCACCCGCAAGAGCTGGTGGGAAGTGGCAGGTTCTTCTCGGAACCCGAACTGCTCATCCGGGATGATGCCCTCCTGGGTGGCATCAGTCTTCTCGCGTACAGCCTCTCGAAAACTTTCGAGAGGGACGGGAGCAGGCTGATGGGTCGGTAGCTCGATGCCTGGTGTGGGTCCTCGCCAGATTTCAGAATGGCCACGACCTCCACTTGACCGGAGAATCTCGTTGAAAACATCGGCAAGTGGCCGGTGTAAGCCCGGCGGAAGGTTCTTCATCAAGAGGTTTGTGACGCCATCGCTGCCTCGAGCCTTCTTGGGTTTCAGCGAGCGAAGCTGCACAGCAACTTACTCCTCCGTTATCGGCTCGATAACGTCGCCTTCCACCCTTGCGGCGCGGAAGGTTGGTAGTTGCCCGTGGACCCGTCGTATGTGCTCCATGTCGATGACGTCGGCCACCCGTGTGAAGTTCGCTGTGAGTGCGTCAGCCAGAGCGCTGGCTTTCGTGTCCGGGTCGCTGAGGAAGTCGTTCCCGACCTGTAACGGCGATATTCGCTGTCGCCGGCGTAGGAAGGACATTACCACCCTCTATGCACTGCCATCCTCAGGACTGAGGGTAGACACATGGTCTTCCCATCTCTGGTTCCGGTGTTGCTCGACTGCTGCCTTAATTTCCCGTCTCATGCGGTTCAAGCGGCGCTTCGTGTCTGGTTGGCGAATGAGCTGCCATTCACGAAACAGTCGGGTCTTCTCGGTTATCACATCCAGGATAGGGCGCGGTAGCTGTCGCGAGAAGTCTTGTGGTCCTTGGCGGTGTCTCGGCGTGGCTTCCTCCGCTGCTCGGAGTATTCTTCGGGTGAAGAATGCTAGAACGACGGGCCGGTTTCGTCGCCGTAGTCGGCGTGGTCCCGTCCCCGTCGGTCTCGGCTACTTGCGGTAGGTCTGCAAACCGGTTTGCAGCCTTGACCTGTTCCGGCGTCACCGGTCCAAACGACATGCCTCTCACTGTGTGACGCCGGGAGGGCTCGATGAAGCCTTCTTTGTCAGGCTTCCTCGGCGATATGGTCGTCGTCCTGCGGCGTACCCTCCTCTTCTTGCGCCTGGCGAAAGGGGGAGGGAGTGTCTGCTACGGCCGCGGCTTGGCGCTTCCGTGAGGTTTTCTCGACCTCGGCCTGGGCGTTGGTGAGGGGGTGGCGGCTTCTGTAGCCACCACGGCTGGTGCGACTGTTGGCGCGGCAGCTGTCGTGGCAACTGCGACAGATAATTGCCTGTTGCGACCCACAGGTACCATGGACCGGAGTCTCGTCAGTACCTCCACCCTGTCAACGTCGGTTCCCATGGCCAGGCGTTGCATGCAGATGCAACTCTCCTCGGGAGTCAGCATGGCGATGGCGGCGGCAAATTCCTCCTTTCTCAGGGGGATCGGCGGCTCAATGCGTCGTCTCGGCACAGAGAGCGTGCGGGCGCGGCGCCGTTCGTTCGCGGAAATTTCCGCGTCCGTACGGCGGCCGCGAGCAACAGTCTCACTCGTCGTCCTCGTCGGTGGTGGGGGGCCAGACGCTGCCGTCGTCCGGGAAACTTCCCTTAGACCGCTATCTGCCACACCCTGCGTCTCGCCGGAGCGATCGTCTCGTTCCGGCTTCTCCTCCATGTCGTAACCCCCGACAACTTTGCCTCCTTAAAAAGACACGACAGTTTTTGCTTTCTCAGAGAGTGGGTCATGCCACGTGGATTTTGCCGCACGAGTCCCTAAAGGCCCTTGCAGGCTGATGTGGACTCTGAAAGGAAGAGAGAAAAAGCTGGTTAGCGAGAACACGCAAGGCGAGTAGCCAATGCGTGAACCCGCGCAACCGATGGCTACAAAATCACAAGCGAGAGGTTAGCCTCGGCAGCTTTAGCACAGAGCGTCCGCACACTTCGGCAGCCACAGCGCAAGTGCGTGCGTGCGTCGCGTGCGTGCCGAGTGGTATATCTTCACATTGTCGGCGTTATTTATGTCCGTCAGTCGGGCTTCGATTCCCTGCGCCGACGGTCCGACTGCGGCCGCCGACAATCCGATTGCGGGCGCCGACGATCCGATTGCGGCCGCCGACAATCCATTTGCGGGCGCCGACCCCGGTCTGCGCCGTCCCCGGCGTCGCGAAGGGTGGTTGGAGATGCAACATCCCGTGGAGTGTCCCGGCAGCCGTCATGGGAAGATTTGTGTTCGCCGGCGGCGCCGCCTGCAGCCGAGGGTGCTGGCTTGCCGTCGCCTGCGGCTGCAAGGAGGGTTGCCGCACGCACAGGGCGTTCGTTGCACGCCGCTCCGCTGCCGACTACAGGAAACATCGCGACGGAGTCAAACCTTCCCGAAGAGGCGAAGGGAGACACCACCGAGCTTGCCGCGCTTCTGCGGTCGCTCAACCAGCTGACGACTCAGCTTCCGGCACTCGTGGGAGCAGTGACGGCGGCACTCCAAGCCACCGCCGGGAGAAGCCAGTCTTTAAATGGATAACAACCATATTTATGGGTTAACCATTTGCACGTTCAACGCTAGGAGCCTCCACCCACGGCAGGGCGAATTTCGCCAATTCCTACGGGACGAAACGTTCGACATCTGTCTTGCGCAGGAGACCTTCCTCAAACCCGGGGTCGACCTGCGGGCAGCAAATTTTGGCTGCTACCGAGATAACAGAGCCACCCACGGATGCGCCACTGACACCTACGTGAAGAAGTTACTGCGAGACCACCGGGTTCAACGGTCGGCGCTTAATGCGCGTGAGGCCACAGGAGTGGCCGTCGACACCACTGCCGCAAAGATTCTTTTCGTGTCGGCGTACCGGCAGCTGGCAGACGACCATACGAAGCCGACTTTGACGCCCTGCTGTCGCTGGAGGGGCGGACATTCATTGCCGGGGATTTCAAAGCGAAACACAGCGCATGGAACTCGCCAAGTGTAAATCGCAGCCGGCGCCGCCCCTCCCGCCCTGTTAACCGTAACGGCGCGATCATCGTGGGGCCGTTTGGCCCCACGACATTCCCTGTACGGGGACAACAGACGTGCTCAATATTGCTCTTCTCAAGGACATCGGGCAATTCGTGTCCGCCGAGGCGCGAAACGTCTTGTCCTCCACCAAGTATCGGTAATTTTTGGCCTCGACGTGGTCGGAGCTTTTCTTCCAGAGAGCTGTCCGAGCTATCGCAGGCTGGACGCCGAGCGCTTTCGGATGAAAACCCTCGAACTGCTCGAGCACACCAAACCCCGCAAAGGTAGTTGCAGACGCCGCTCTAGAATTCTTCACTCGAAGAATACTCCGAGCACCAGATGAAGTCATGCCGAGACGTCGTCAAGGGCCACGAAACTTCTCGCGACAGCTACCGCGCCCTATTCTGGACGCGATCACCGAGAAGAAACGACTGTTTCGTCAATGGCAGCTCACTTGCCAACAAAATACGAAGGGCCGCTCAAACCGCATGAGACGGGAAATTAAGGCAGCAGTCGATCAACAGCGGAGCCAGGAATGGACAGACTTTGTGTCTGCCCTCAATCCTGATGATGCTAGTTCATGGAGGATGGTAAACTCCTTCTTGCGCCAGAGACGGCGAATACCGCCTTTACAAACTTCCTGGCGCATTAAAACTGTGTACCAGACCGAGACTCGAACTCGGGACCTTTGCCTTTCGCGGGCAAGTTCTCTACCATCTGAACTACCGATGCACGCGAAAGGAAAAGGTCCCGAGTTCGAGTATCGTTCCCGCGGACAATTTTAATTTGCCAGGAAGTTTCATATCAGCGCACACTCCGCTGCAGAGTCAAAATCTCATTCTGAAGACCGCCTTTACACTTCGGGAACGACTTTCCCAGCGACACGGACGCGAAAGCCAGCGCTCTGGCTGACGCATTCGCAGCGAACATCACATCGGTGGCCCACGTCATCGACACGGAGCAAATACGGCGGGTCCACTAGCAACTACCAGCCTTCGGGCCGCAGGGGAGGAAGGCTAGCTTGCTGTGGAGCTTCACTCGCTGAACCCCAAGAAGGCTGGAGGCAGAGATGGTGTCACAAGCCTCCTGCTGAAGAACCTTCCGCCGGGATTACACCGGCAACTTTCCGATGTTTTCAACGAGATCCTCCGATCAAGTGTCTACCTCTCTGCGTGCAAACACGCGGAGGTTGTGGCCATTCTGAAAGGACCCACGCGAGGCATCCAGCTACCGACCCATCAGCCTGCTCCCTTCCCTCTCGAAGGTTTTCGAGAGACTGTAAGCGAGAAGACTGATGCGGCACGTCACCCAGGAATGCATCATCCCGGACGAAGAGTTTGGGTTCCGAGAAGAGCATGCCACTTCCCACCAGCTCCTGCGGGTGGTAGAACCGGCGATGAGGGCTCCGGAAACAAGGGACGTCTCCCGATCGTTTGACTCAGTGTGGCACGACGGTCTCGAGTTCAAACTCTTTGAACAACGGATACCGACGTCCCACATGACGCTACTGCGGTCATACCTGTCTGAGCGAATCTCCCACGTGAGGGCCGTCGACGGTACGTCCACAGCCCGGCAGATACGTGCAGAAGTGCCGCAGGGTCGATACTCGGCCCCTCGCTGTACCCCCTGTACACGGCCGACGCCCCGAAAGTGGCAGGAGTTGAACTGGTGCTGTACGCGGATGATACAGCCCTGTTCACTCGTAGCATGAACGCCCAAGTGCTGAGAAACAGCCTCCAACGCGGGTGTGATATCTTGGGCTCATGGGCAACAAAACGCGTCTGAAATTCAACGCCACGAAGAGCCAGGCAGTTGTCTTCACCTGAAGACTTCTGCCGCAGGGCTTACGCCAGTCGAAACCCTGGGAGAACCTCTCCCATGGAGGGGGTTGCGACACTTGTGAGGAGCGACAGTTGTGAGGAGCGACATTTGTGAGGAGACCTGGCCGAACAGGTAGCAGGCGGTCTACAGGGACACCAAACAGGTAGCACACCGCAGCTCAGAACTGCATCGTCACATCACTGCCATCACATACGAGTGCAAAACGATCGCTGCAACGCATGAGGCAAAAAGCATGGGATCCACACAAGATCCGACCGATGCTGCAGAAATATTTCTGCAAGAACACCACTTGCTAATGAATGATGGGAGCAAATTTTTACTTGCAGATGACGACAGAGGACCAAACGATAGGATATTGGTGTTCGCCAGCGAAAGGGGAAAATCCTGTTTAAAAGACTGCAATTCGTTCTTTGTCGATGGAATGTTCAAAAGCTCCAGCAAGTAGTTTGGACAGTTATTTATTGTTCATGCCAATATTTCTAGTTCTGAGGAGGAAACAAACACAGTTCCAGTTCCAACCGTGTACGCCTTGCTACCCAATAAAAAGCGAGAAACGTACGATCGCTTTTTCACAGCTGTTGAGAGCAACGTACCTAGATGGAATCCTACAGCTATCATGATGGATTTTGAAGCTGGAATCATCCAATCAGTAACACATTTGTTTCCTGATGCAAAGATTAATGGCTGCAGCTACCATTTCAGTCAGTGCTTGTGGAGGCAAGTGCAGAATTGCGGCCTTGTTGCTGCCTACAGGGAAAACGAAGAAATTCGTTTTCACATAAGATTGTGTTCCGCTTTGGCTCACATTCCCCCGGACATGTTATATGATGGGTGGCTATGTATTCAGGAGAGCACGCCAGATAATGAAAAACTGCAGTATTTTTACGATTATTTTGTTGAACAATGGCTCGATAATGAAGACATGCCAAGAGATATATGTAACTGCGCAGGAAGGCATCACCGCACCAACAATGTTTCAGAAGGATTGAATCGGAAGATAAATACATTAATTTGTAAGTTCATCCAAATTTTTACTCCTTAGTAAAAATTCTCAGAGAAGAAGCAGAATATAATGGGCACCGAATAGTTTTAAATCTAGGTGGCAAAAGAAGAAAGAAGTCCTCAATTAAGACAGATGAGATAGTTTCTAAGACCCTTACAAGACTCGAAGTTGACGGCAATATAAAATCATTTCTTACTTGCGTGACTTATGCACAGAAATTACAATGAAAAAGAAATGACTGAAGCTACAGCAACACTTGCAAATATTGAAAAGGGGTTCAGTTCACGCCGATAGCCATATTGTAAAAATTGTAAATAAATAATCATCCTGTAAATATTGTAAATAAATATAATGCGGGACTAAGAGGGGCTACCTCCTCGTGGTGTTCCCTGGAAACGATACAAAGTCGGCTAAATGTCTCTTACAAATTGTGAAAGATTCACTAATGAAGTCTGAAAAGTCATAGCTTTTCTAACAATCACAATCAGCATTTTTGTGTAGAGAATTTTAGAAACAATGTCTGTTTGAGTGGACGATGAATACATCTTGTTTCAGTACATAAATTGCATTCCTTAACGCTAAATGTTAGCAGGACTCACATTAGACCTCAGTACACTTCCCTGTGTGGTACGAAAAAATTGAGCTTTATTTCGAAATGATTAAAGAAAAACTTTCTACCGAGAACCAGATTCTTTCGTTGACTCCTCTTAATATATGGTACAAGGTTGCCCCTCCTATCATATCAAATTTTTAGTGAGGGGTTGAAAGATGGAAAACATTTTCGGTTTCTGTAGTTTCTGTAAAATACATCGTTAAGTATGAGGTTGAGCGAAAATATGCCCTATGTAAGATTAATAAGAACAAACATTCCAAAAAGGTCTTACGCATAACTGTGCTGCAACTAATGGTTGAAATGATATAGTGAGGGCAAAATCAGCTCCGATTTCTAATTTGACTAAGGCTACTCTTCCTTGCCCAAAAAAATTCTGAAATAATGTAACCTGGCTGCACTGGATGAGTGTGACTGTCCCTCGGCAGCTGCCCGGTCCCTTAGCATCACGGATTTCTCACAAGTGTCCACACATTCCAGTTTCTCACAAGTGTCGCTTCTCACAAGTGTCTACGACTCCCCATGGAATTGGACGGCGAAATACCTAGGGGTCGCCCTAGACCGCAGGCTCACCTGGAAGCATCACATCCATGAGAGCAATAGGACCCCTTCGCGCCCTGTATCCGCTGCTATACCCGCAGTCGTCATTGCCACCGCATCACGGCATCACGCTTTACCTAACATTGGTCCGCCCACTGTTAGAATATGCAGCCGTGGTCCGAGAGAAAGCCGCAGATGTTCACATTGTGACTCTGCAGCTGATACAGAATCGCGCCCTGAAAACTGCCATGCATCTTCCGAGTCGCTATTCGACGCGCCAACTCCATGAGAACACCGGGATCCTGCCAAGAAGTTCTATGACAAAGCGGGTCATTCCCACAACCGACCCATCCGGGGACTGGGCTAACAACCTCATCACAGGCCAACCACGCGTTGGCCTGACCTTCTGAGGGATTAAGTTTTACTAATCTCCCTTTTACAGGCTCCACCAGCAAGGACAAGTCAACAAGAATGGTAATGTCTAGTCTCTCACCCCTAGGAACCGCAGGATTGACAATATTGTCTAAACTGCACCATCTCGAGCCAAGGACAGGCTCGTCTTTTCAGCGTCAACGTCAGCCTCAACAGACCATTCCATCAGAACCACCTGATGATGGCGGAAAGGCTATTCGCCGAAATATCGTGGAACTTCAACGATCGCATCCGGCTCGACACCCGAGAGCCCTGGAAACAACCCATACGCAGTGAAAGCCTACGACCACATACATTAGGGTTTTTCCAGTATCATGTATCCATTAAACATTTTCAAAGTGTTGAAAAAACGCCCATCGCAAAAGAAACTATGTTCACCAGTTAGTGGTATTAGAACATGTAGTAGAGACAGTACAGGAAGAATTTGAATTAAGGCGTTCATAGACATAATGTGTATGACATCTGCCGTGGCATGTAGACAGTCACAATTTCCTCGCTTATTACTCGAATAACAGAGAACTTGACCTTCAGTAAGCATTGTAACGGGCTTGCAGAGTTTATGTCTACAGAAATAGTCTGTAGCAAACCTTAATGTCCTGTCCTTTAGTTACTCTGCCATTTAAAAATATTCTCACAACCCTTTTAGAAACAAGTACGTTTCTAGAACATAAAAACATTGGTGTACGTTACTTTTTCTGTCCTAGAAGCTATATTATTGTATTGAACTCATGTCAAAATAAAAAGAGTACATCTGTTGGCACACACTCTGTTGATAGCAATACAGGAATACGAGAAAATTTTCCTGACGTTCTCAGCGGCCGGTGAGATCCGTGCACTGCCTGTGAGACCCTTTGCAGTTCCCCGCTGCTTTATTTGTTCAGCGGTAAAAAGGTACGAGTTTATATTAGTGTGCATGCCGTGCACACTAAATTTTGCATGGGCGAATAGTTTAATAATCGGCCCAGCCTAATTGGAGTGGGCTGTAGGATATCTAATGCTACTCACAAACGCTGGGTGCATATTTATATATATATACGAGTATATACACATAGGGCAAAGGGCTGATCCGTGCGTGTCGCAAATAATAATGAGTGACAGCGGCGCGAATAAAGCGGACCCAGTATTTAAAGCGCTCTCGAGCACCGCTCCACTGTTTGTATGTCAAATTTTTCGCTGAAATTACTCAAGCGCCGAGTGGTTGTAAACCGTGCTCGCGAAGCGCGATTAAATTTTAAACGTAATTCATTTTTAAAGGTCGAGTACCTTCTACGTTTTAGAGTTCCTGCTTACTGCGAAACATATTTCGTGTCTACTCTGATAATTTACCCTGACTTTAGCAGCACAGTATCATCGTCATCGATATCTCTTTGCTTGACTGTCTTCCTTTCTTAAAGTAACACCCACCCACCCACCCACACACACACACACACACACACACACACACACACACACACTTACATTAGAGATTTATCTAAGAATTACGAGGGTAACGAGGGTAATTTAAAAGTCCTGGGCACTGCTCATGAGCGACCATTACGGTGGCGTGACCAAGTTGAAATTCGTGTCAACTGTGTGCGACACTTTACGCCTGATGGTCGTATATGTGTCTGCTGGTGCGCATGGCTGTGTCGTGAGTAATTAAGTTTTAAAGTGGAAGCTGCAACCAAGCCACGTCGGATTATACACTCCTGGAAATTGAAATAAGAACACCGTGAATTCAGAAAAAGTTTCAGTTCGCTTGAATAGAAACTTTGGCTCCTAGAATTTTTATAGTGAAACTAATGGTAGATCGCTACCTCTGAACTGTAACTTTAATAGATTTTGTATTGTTTGTTATTAATGCTACTATTCTAAAATTTGTTATAGCTCTATTATTTGGTACGTTTTATCAGGCGCTTTAACCAAAATTTTCTACTCTTAAAATTATAGGTACTTAATCTACTACAAATGGGTATATTTTAGTTACAAATTTGGTTTTGTTTAAATTACTCAAAAGCTTCATGTGGTCTCTTGGTTATTATTTTTAGGTTAATCTGAAACATCTTATAATTTTTACACTTATAAGTTCAATATTTAGTTCCTTAAATTTTTCTTGAAAACGTGGATTCTGGCTGTAATTTTTATTCTTTTGCTTTGAAACCTGCACCACTTGTTTACGACCTCCATAGGCACATTCTGACCAAATTCTGGCTCTCTAGCTTTATTATTTAGCGCCACTTATATTTTTCTTAAAACTGTATTATTATGGAAACTATTTATTTCATTACTTTAAGACTTGCTATCTAAAATGTTATTACATAAAATTATATGTTGACAAATTTTGGAATGGAAATTTTTACTTTTAATTTTATACTTTATTATGGTTCAATACTTGTGCACTACGTGCAGACGCGTTAAGGTGACGTGGTGCTACTAGCAGTGAACTGGGGTAAGTCCCGGCACACTCGCTCGCGTCCGTATCTCACATACGATTCAGCGCTTGTTTCGCTTCAAGCAGTGTACTGTTCCAGTTTTACTGCAATCCAAGCATAACAGTAATTTAACATGTTCTTTCCACCTGAAATCACTATCTAACTAAACTCTTAGAAACGTAGCGTAAGATGTTTGTTCAGTGCAACAGCCCCATAGATCTCTGACTTTACTTGTTCGGCTTTTGCTCTTACATCTCTAACACCATCCATATCGTTTTTTTTCTTTTTTTTTCGTCATTTGCAAACATTCGCTTCTCCTTAACTTCTTCCGCTGATGTCGCAGACACCTGCCGTCCTTAAAAAAAATGCTAGTATATCAGCGAAGAACACTGTCTCTACAACAGATAAGTGGTGTAGTAAAATTTTTTATAAAAGCTTGTAATTGCAGAGGGTCTAACACAGAACTCTGAATTTCAACATAAGTAATTTTACAGTATTTTGAAAAATGGTTCAAATGGCTCTGAGCACTATCGGACTCAACTTCTGAGGTCATCAGTCCCCTAGAACTTAGAACTACTTAAACCTAACTAACCTAAGAACATCACACACATCCATGCCCGAGGCAGGATTCGAACCTGCGACCGTAGCGGTCTCGCTGTTCCAGACTGTAGCGCCTATAACCGCACGGCAGTATTTTGAAAAGTTACATTTATTTTCCTACCGCTGATTAGTCATCCGTATGCAGCAAGCCCTATCTTTGAACTCCATAATCCCTGTCAAAAAGTATTATAGACGATACATAGAGACATAAAAGCAAAAATCTCATCCGAACGGTTCACGAACAAGGGACACTACTTTGATCCACAAAGAATACGAGAAAAGTAGTACAAGAAATTGGAGGCGTCTCTGGATCATTTATACGGGGCACTGAACGCTGTTTTTCAGACAACGAGTCCACTGTCTCTACGACGTATTCTCCTCCTGACAGCCTACCAGCGTCTCGTACAAGAGAGAGCTGCGTAATTGCGAGCAGCGGGTAATCAATCGTAGGCATTCAGTATTTGAATCTTGCGGTAAAAAACATGTCGACTTACAACTACTGCTGTCCTTTTCTCATTTCTGCAAGTAACAAACAGGAACAAAGAGATAGAGGCCATTTTAGCTGCATAATGTGTGGGTGAGAGATAAATGAGACAGGCGAGTTTCTTGTTATTTTCAGCAGATATGTAACAGGCAGGTAAGCTTACAGTTGTTATTGACTTACGTTTACCTCAATCTATTATTAAAACAGGTAATTCATTGTATTATTGCAAGGATTTGCTTTCTCATACAGAATCTGATTACGTTTAGTATGTAAAACCGTGGTGATAAGAGAAAAGAAAGCTGGAAGAAGGTGAAATGAAGAAGAGAATGAATAATGAAAAGACACAACAAAACTTCGTGCAGAACGAGAATGGGAAAGCTGCACTTTACTGAGCAGCGAGGAAAGGAGTAAAAGAATACCAGATGTAAGGACGTTAGCCCAGAGGCTTTGGAGATACCGTATGTTTCCAGCATTTGGGATGATAACGATTACTGGCTGCTGCTGGAAACAAAATGGTTCAAATGGCTCTGAGCACTATGAAACTTAATATCTAAGGTCATCAGTCCCTTAGAACTTAGAACTACTTAAACCTAACTAACCTAAGGACGTCCCACACATCCATGCCCGAGGCAGGATTCGAACCTGCGACCATAGTGGTCGCGCGGTTCCAGACTGAAGTGCCTAGAACCGCTCGGCCACAACGGCCGGCCGGTGCTGGAAATATCCGATGCGTCCTATGATTAAGATGTTTCCTCTCTATTACTGTCTTTATTCTTTTCCACCTGCTCAGTTAGGCAGGCACATACAACTTTCCCATCTTTCTCTTTCCAGTTCGTTGTTTCTTTTCTTTCTTTCTTCTTCATTTCAGTTACTTTCAGCTTCCTTTTCAGGCCGTGTGCAACTGTTATCTTTGAAAGCACCGTTACCACATTATTACGTACTAACGCAGTCACATTTGGCATGTTAAACTATTGTCGGCTCTAAGATAAAGTAAATACGTAAGGAAATATGCAACGCACCATGAAGGACTTATCCGAATGGAAAGGAAATCGGTAGATTTGATGTACATGTAAATAATAGTGGGAGCACGTCATATTTAATGAAAACAGGTTTACAGTTTTTATTAAATACGACGTCCTACCACTATTATTTACTGATATTTTCACAAGATGATGATTTTACATCTGGCATTTCGTGGGAAGCAAATATTTTTCTTAATTTATGGCTAATTTTGAGCTTGATGTAGTGCAATATATGTTAATGACATAAACTCAATCACTTGAAAATGGCATCAAAGGACGGAACCTGGGTCGTAATGAAATAAAAAACAATGTACTCAAATGGCGAAGTGTTTATCTAAAGATTGTTGTATGACTGTTGCTCAGCAACATCATAAACTGTTTACACAAAACTTTGATGGTGTATTCGAGACAAAGAGCTTCAACTAACTGAGCAAGTCAATAGCGTGTTGATCCACGTCTGGCTCTTATGCAAGCATTTATTCTGCTTTTCATTGAGTGAGTTTGATGTCTTCCTGAAGGATATAGTGCCACATTCTGTCCAATTGGTGGTTTAGATGGTCAAAATATCTAGATGGTTGGAGTACCGTGCCCATAATTCTCTAATAGCTCCCAACTGGGGAGAGATTCGGGTTTGGCAAACACAAAGACAAGTAGTAGAACGTCTTGGGTACTACAACCAAAGTGGTTCTTCTATGAAAAGTAATGGTAACCCAGACCTTTACTCCTGGTTGTAGGGCAGTATGGCGTGCGACAGTCAGGTTGGTACCCCGCCGGACCTGGGGCGTCTCTAGGCACATTTTGAGCCTGTAATCTCATTTATTGGAAGAGAATTGTCTTCAGTGATTAGTCTCTGTTCCAATGGTGCCCCAATGTCCGGAGTCGTCCCTAACGGTGGTAGAATACGTAACTGACTTTCCGACAGCCATCAGTGCAGGTCTGGAGCGCAGTCCCTTTTCGTCCCCTTTGGTGGTCATCCGCGGCAGGCTTACAGCACAGCAGTGCGACGATGGTATTCTACCCCCCGTTTGGTTCATCTTCATGGCAAGCCGCCCTGGAAGTACATTTCAGCAAGAGAATGCCCGCCTACACACGACTATAGTCTCTACTGATTACCTTCGTTCTTATCAAGCTCTATCTTGGCCAGCAAGGACGCCAGATCTCCCACTAATTAGGAAGGTTTGGAGCGTTATGGACAGTGCTCTCCAGCTACATCGGGATTTTGGCAAGATATTCCTCAGCAGTGCGTCCAACAACTCTGTCAGTCAATGCCATACAGAATAACTGATGGTATAAGGGCCAGAGTTGGACCATCACGTTACTGACTTCTTCGATTTGCTGTCTACATATCATCCAAGTTCTCTGAAATTGTAATCATTTGTTCGTCCGTACATGTTCATCAAATCTACCGATCTCCGTCCCACTCGGGAAATGGCCTAGTGGTGCGCCTTTCTTGCCCTTACAGTGTATTTAGAAATCAAATCCTTCCAATGTTACAATTTCCTTTCATGATTTACAGGTTTTGCTAGTGGGTTATGTTTCATCTGGGAGATTTAGATGATGACAAAGAGCTGTGGCACAAGTTTGTTGGGTGAACTGCTTGGAATCGTGCCGTAGATACTGGAGAGGACACCCCAAGAATATTTTTATGGTTATTGTTTAATCAAGAAGTCAACATTCTAAACAGCGTTCACATTTGGAAATCAAAGTGACTACATGCTTCATATTAGTGTTTAAGATCATTTCATTATTCTAATTCCGCAAAGGAAACTTATTTCAAGTGGGAATTGTTTTCAGTCATGTATAATATAGGCTTCCTTTCTCGAGCTCACAATTCCCCAACCACCAAGGATAATTACGCCCTGGGGTGGGGAATAGTGCGCAGTCGCAACTTTTTGATGTTTTCAGTGCAATTTCTTTCTACTGTTCTTCGTTCAAATGGTACAAATGGCTCAGAGCACTATGGGACTTAACTTCTAAGGTCATCAGTCCCCTATAACTTAGAACTACTTAAGGGGGGTAGGACATCAAACGGGCTGACCTGGAACAGGAGAGTCACCACAGGACATTTTAATTTATACTTTCTATACTATTACAAATAAATTCATAAAACTTTGTCACCATGACAAGAAAGGATTGAGGACTCACACTTATCGCAGTTGAAGTTAAAAAACGTACCAAAATACCTTTCTTTACATGTGAAATTTCATCATTTTCTCACTTGTTACTGGCTGCATTTGTTGCTGTAGGTATACTTTTCTTCCTAAGTAAGAGAGATTCTTCGATGAATTTTTCATAGTATACAAACAGTAGCTACAGGTGTATGAAACTCTAGAATTTTGCAAATCTATTAAAAAACTGTGGAAAAAAATTGAGATAATTAACTATAAAACTTGAGTTTTTTCTAAACATGAAGTTTAAAATGTAACAGTTCATTCACTTTTTCATAAATTAAATAACTTCTAGAGTTTCATACACCTGTAACTATGGTTTGTATGCTGTGCAAAAGTCATCGAAGAATCTCTCTTACTTAGGAAGAAAAGTATACGTATAGCAGCAAATGCAGTCATTAGTAAGTGAAAAAATGATGAAATTTCACATGTAAAAAAATTATTTTGTTATGTTTTTGAACTTTCGCTGCTACGAGTGTGAATCGTGAATCCTTCCTGGGCATGCTGACAAAGTTTCATGAATTTACTCGTAAAAGTATAGACAGTCGAAATTAAAATGTCCTGTGGTGCCTCTCCTGTTCCAAGTCACCCGTTTGACGTCCTATCCCCCTTAAACCTAACTAACCTAAGGACATCACACGCATCCATGCCCGAGGCAGGATTCGAACCTGCGACCGCAGCGGTCGCGCCGTTCCAGACTGTAGCGTCTAGAAACGCTCGGCCACTTCGGCCGGCACTGTTCTCCATGTTTCAATTTATTTAGTGTAGCAGAACTAGAGAAATTACGGAAATCTTACGTACAGTTGCATATAGGTGAGAAACAAATTATTTTGGCTTAAGTGCGCACTATACCCTTATTATCCCTTACTCGTATGGCACCCGTACTGGTTTTTCAGCTCGATCGACTCGGAGTCGGCGTGAGTACAGTGCTGTCACACTTGGGTCCCCGCGGTGTGCGCACGCCCCGCTAGCTGAAACGGCGGCTGCAGAGGCCGTGGCGCGGCTGTACATCCTGCAGCCCGGCCACTTGAGCTGATTCTAATCCACTCTGCCCGCCAGGAGGGCGCCGGCCAGCGGACGTCGCCTCCTGCCTGCCGGCGCTGAGGTTGACGCCGGCCGCTAATCGCTGCACGCAGACACCGGCTCCACGGGCCGCCCCGTCCTTGCCTGCTGTATTCGCGGACACCACAGCCACCTCCTAGGTCACTTACATACAGAAGTAGTTACCCTCGGTGTAACAAAGCAGCTTAAATCACTTAATAAAGGCAAGGCCTCCGGTCCACATTGTATACCAGTCAGGTTCCTCTCAGAGTATGCTGATAAAATAGCTCCATATTTAGCGATTACATGGATGTGTGTGATGTCCTTAGGTTAGTTAGGTTTAAGTAGTTCTAAGTTCTAGGGGACTGATGACCACAGCTGTTAAGTCCCATAGTGCTCAGAGCCATTTGAACCATTTAGCAATTACATACAACCGCTCGCTCGCAGAAAGTTCCATACCTAAAGACTGGAAAGTTGCTCAAGTCACACTAAAACTTAAAAAGGGAAATAGTAGTAATCCACTCAATTAGAGGGCCATATCACTAACGTCGATTTGCATTTAGGTTTTAGAACATATACTGTATTCAAACATTATGAAGTATCTCGAAGGAAACGATTTATTGACACATAGTCAGCACGGATTCAGAAAATATCGTTCTTGTGAAACACAGCTAGCTCTTTATACTCATGAAGTAATAAGTCCTATCGACAGCGGATGTCAAATTGATTCCATATTTTTAGATTTCCGGATGGCTTTCGACACCGTTCCCCCCAAGTGTCTTCTAACCGAACTGCGTGCCTACGGAGTGCGACTGGATTCGTGATTTCCTGTCAGAAAGGTCACATTTAGTAGTAATAGACGGAAAGTTATCGAATAAACCAGAAGTAATATCCGGCATTCCACAAGGAAGTGTTATAGGCCCTCTATTGTTCCTGATCTATATTAACGACATCGGAGAGAACCTGAGTAGTCGTCTTAGATTGTTTGCAGAAGATGCTGTCACTTGCCGTCTTGTATACTCATCAGATGATCAAAACGACTTGCAAGATGATTTAGATAAGATATCTGTATGGTGCGAAAAGTAGTAATTGACCCTGAATAAAGAAAAGTGCGAAGTTATTCACATGAGTACTAAAAGAAATCAGCTAAATTTCGATTACGCGATAAGTCACACAAACCTGAGGGCTGTAAATTCAACTAAATACTTAGGGACTACAGTTACAAATAACCTAAATTGGAACGATCACATAGATAATGTTGTGGGAAGAGCAAATCAAAGACTGTGATTCATTGGCAGAACATTTAGAAGGTGCAACAGGTCTACCAAAGAGACTGCTGACACTACGCTTGTCCGCCCTATTCTGGAGTACTGCTGTGCGGTGTGGGATCCACATCAGGTGGGACTGACGGATGACATAGAAAATGTACAAAGAAGTGCAGCTCGGTTTATATTATCATGAAATAGGAGAGATAGTGTCACAGACATGATATCTGAATTAGAGTGGCAATCACTAAAACAAAGGCGTTTTCCATTGCGACGGGATCTTCTCATGAAATTTCAAAACTTCAATCACCAGTTTTCTCATCCGATAGCGAAAAGATTCTGTTGACTCCCACCTACATAAGGAGAAATGACCATCACGATAAAATAGGAGAAATCGGGGATCGCACGGAAAAATGTAAGTGCTCATTTTTGCCGCGTACCGTTCGAGAGTGGAACGGTGGAGAGACAGCATGAAGGTGGTTCATTGAACCTCCTGCCAGGCACTTTATTGTGAATAGCAGAGTAACCACATAGATGTAGATGTAGATGTACGTTAGGGTCGTCTTCCTGTAATCTACAGTCTCCGAGTAACAAAATAAGAGACGTCGATAAGAAAAATAATATATATTCAGACAAAAGACTAAATGGCCAACAGGTGCAACGGAAATTTGTAGATTACAAAACGAGAACATTTTTCTTCTCTAAACATTTAATTGATTGATATACATTCGAACTAGAGACCGCTACATTGTCGGGATGTTGCAGAGAGAATGCTGTTGTTACCTTACTAGTACACAGCACGTGATAATTTGCACACCACGACAGTGAATTAAAAAAGGAAATAAAAATATTTTATTCTACTCAGAAATTTGTAATAGTAGGTCAGCTTTGGTATCGTTAGGGCTACTAGATACGCTCATAGAAAAGCTATCCAAGTGAAAAGTACTGTGTATATTTAGAATGAAATATAACTGCTTCACAAATCCCATTTTTGAAATGAAGGTCGTGCCTTTCCGTATTGAATACGCTGTAGCTGGCGCACTCTGAAAGAGCTGAGAGTGCTTGGTTAAATACATATTTCAAAACTCATACACTTCCATATTCTCAAATTCATTTTCTATACACCTCTACAGTCATTGAAGTCATTTGGCAAATGTGAATCGAGTGAAAGACTGATAATAAAGCAATGGAGATAGTTGAAAATTGCCGTCTGCTGTGACCGAGCGGTTCTAGGCGCTTGAGTCTGGAACCGCGCTGCTGCTACGCTCGCAAGTTCGAATCCTGCCTCGGGCATGGATGTGTCTAAGGTCCTTAGGTTAGGTTTAAACAGTTTTAAGTCAAGGGGACTGATGACCTCAGATGTTAAGTCCCACAGTGCTTAGAGCCATTTGAACCAAGTCGAAAATTTGTGCCACACCAGGTCTCAAACCTACACTTCCCGATTTTCATGAGCGGTTTCCTTAACCATTTCAGTCATCATGACACAGTCCCTGAGTGCCACAAATTTTCAACTTACCTTCACACTACTAACATACGTAGTGCCCACGCCCTTTTGGCTTCCTTAACTGCAACTTTTGCTGATGCCCGTATGAGTTCAAGCGTACATGTGCATCTGCATATGAGGAATTATTCCGTCCGTTTAGCCCTATTTATATTTATTGATATGTTGTCTTTTTTGCGGACATGTCCTAAAGAACAGACACCATATCTATACCAAATACACACAGTGTGAAAAAAAACCTCTCTTGGCGGTCAGCATGCCATTCTCGTCCAAATTCAACACAAAAGAGTATCGAGCAACACATAGACCGACCAACAGGTTTTATAGAAACGCGATTTAAGAAACGAAGCTATGGCAACGCTGTAACTGTGTACAGCGTATCCAGGATCTGCTAGTACTCGTATAAACTGTGTGCTGTGCACGGCCTTCCCCAGTGACACGATGGTAGTGGACATGTAGGCTAGCCGATGCTCGAGAAATGTTCGTGCCCAACATTTTTTTCATCAGTTGAAGTATCGCATTACACCCAGTTTACACCTCGACAATGCGATATCTTGTGTATTTCTTTCCATTACTGTTACCTTTATTGAAACGCTAAAACATGAACTAATTGCAGAAATAAACGATACCTATTTTTTCCTCCATGACAAAAATAAAGCCAACAGAAAATAACAACAGCTACAGCAGTATCGTTTGTATCCAATGAGGTCCAAAACACATAATAGGCTACACTAGATTGCACGTTACGTTTGACCCCATGCTTCCTTAACTAAGCAACGTTCACTTTACACAAGATGTTCAAAGCGAACACGTTCGAAACTCGCTGGATCATACTTTACTGGGTCCTACGCAACACTCCTGTAGCAATCATTGTCGAAGCAAAATGCACGCGAGCTATTAGCTCGTGTACATCACCTGGGTGGAGTACTACAGACTTTTTCCTTTATGTGTCCCACAAATAAATATGTAGTTTATTAAGGTCCCGGGAACGTGGAAGCCATAATACTGGACCCCAATGACTATTCCATTTTCCTGTAATCTCTTCATCCAAATAGTTACGCACATTCATTCCAAAGCGTAACTGTACACCATCATGCTGAAACCATGACCGTCTCCGAACACCAAGTGCAACGTTTTCTGACGAGTCAGGGAAAGTTCTCCAAAGAAACGGACGTAGCAGGGGCGCATTCAACTTTTCCGGCGATACGTAAACACCCAAAATCACTGCTCCCACAATTCCAGCCCACAGGTTTATGCCAACGCGTGCCTGAAAGTCACTTTCACGGGTGACGTGTTGGTTGTGTTCCGACCAATAATGACTGTTGTGGAAGTTGAAAATCACGAGCGAAGCTAGATTCGTCAGTACATACCACGTTATCCGTAAAATGATCGTTATCTCTCACTTGGTGCAACAGCCATTCAGCTGGCCCGTGTGGCGCTTAAGTCTGGAACCGCACGATCGATACGGTCGCGCCGTGCGGGATTAGCCGAGCGGTCTTAGGCGCTGCAGTCATGGACTGTGCGGCTGGTCACGGCGGAGGTTCGAGTCCTCCCTCGGGCATGGGTGTGTGTGTTTGTCCTTAGGATAATTTAGGTTAAGTAGTGTATAAGCTTAAGGACTGATAACCTTAGCAGTTAAGTCCCATGAGATTTCACACACCTATGAACCTTTTTGATACGGTCGCAGGTTCGAATCCTGCCTCGGGAATTCTTTTTTTTTTTTGAATAGCCGTTCACAAAACTGTATTGTCGAACGTGGTCTTCTGGTTTTGAGTTAACGAGTAATGATATCGACGCAGTTCATCGTGCAACACTTCAGCAACGAGTCTTTGAGATATCTGGAACTGCCTTGCCATCTCACAGATACTTTGCCGAGGTAATTGGTGAGCGGTTTCATGAATAACGTCCTCTGTCGGTAGAGTATGCCCAGCCCTTGGACGACCTCTCTCCATTACTCGCGGATGAAAATTACCTGTTTCCCGATTACGTTACTCCAGGCGACGAAAAACATTATTATCGGAACTGTCACAGGTTTTACCAGTGACGGTGCAGTAACAGGACACGCGTCCATTTATCTGGTCCTGCTACAAAATATGACGTCACTCCACAACACACAGTTATCTTTTCAGATGTGCGAACAGATTTTCGATTGCCCACATTCAGTAATTCTGTGAACTGAAGCGTCCTTGTAAATAAGCTTTGTCTGCCCACAGAATGCTCCATTGCCATTCTCTCTCCACTTCCATGTTAGCAGGAAATTCCAGACTGACTTTACTCTTAGTGGCAAGTTAGCACGAAACAGGCATGTCCAAAATTCCGAAAATTCTCTTTGAATTTCATATTTGCACTCCACCACTCGACCTCTCATGCGCCTCATACTGATGTCTGATCTATTGTTTTCCTCCATTTGCCACAACGCACTTAAAAAAAACTGTATTTTCGAATTTCGCAGTCATTTGCAGCATACTCTTGGTAGACATCGGTCCAAATAAGTTTCTCATACCCTTGATTGTTCGGAAGATCGACAGAGCTAATGGCACACAGTCACCTTTCTTGTAAAGGAGCTGCACCAATAGCGAGCGATTCTGCATTGAAACAGTCATGCCGAGCGTTTCATGCGCAAACTGAGAACAGTCGTGTACCCCGCGTCTTTCATTTTGCGTATTCTACAACATACACTGCCATCTTGTGGCAATATTTTCGTTAATTTTGTTTTGTTTTGTTTCCATAACGTTTGCCCCTTAATAGATAGTACTCCGTTCAAATTTGATGTCACTCTGAGGAGTGGTTCTTTTCATACAGCGTTTTTTTTTTTATCGGAGATCGTAAACACAGACTGGTATAAGTAAAACCTATGACCATTTTGGCCACATTAATTTCGTATTATTAGAATTCTGATTTAAGTGGTTCTCGCTTTACTTTCTGTCTCTTTTGGACTAAGAAAAACACTTAAATTACGACATGTGAACATCTGGACACCAAAAAGAACATTTCTTAAAGAGCAATAGCAATGTGCAAAAATTAGAGAATTCTATGACTCAGTAACATGTAGTTTGAACTTGAAACAGTAATTTGGTGTGTTAAAAAGTTAAGTAATAGGGGGAAACTTGTAGCTCTTCTGTAATTATGACGACCCGTTTGGTTCTGTCTTCTGGTTTTTTAATAAATCTAGAATGATATGTACATATTTGTTGCACAGTAGTAAAATGCCAACATTCAACCGAATGTAAAGTGTAACTGAACTTAAACAATGAGAAACTGTATATATTCTGTCCATGTGGAACGAGTATTTATGGAATCTCTATCGCAATTACTATTCATGTCCGTTGAAGGAAGTAAGTAAAAAGGGGTTATTATCAGAAAGTACTCAAGGATTTCTCCCAGCAAATTACTCTGACGCAGTACGGTTCACCTGTGGAGAAAAAGTTATCCTTAACTGGATCACACCGCACATTTTCGTTCAGACGTACAACGTTTCCGGTACTAAATATAAAAACTATATCGAAATCGTTACGACACTGCAATTCCTGTTATACAGAGTAACGGACCACATTTTTTCTTATTACTTATTTTTTCAGTGCTCAATCTGTGACACAGAGCTTATGGAGCTATAACATTAAGTTGCATGAATAAAGATGATTTAAACTTGTTGAACAATCTTAAAATACTAAGGTAGGATTTCTTAAGTACAGGTGTAATTATGTACGTGGCGTACAAAATTAAGGAAGTGTTGATTCTGTTCCTTTATTTAGCGATGGCAGAGGTAGCTACTTTGAGTATCTCTGCACATCAGTCGCCACAGTTTCCGCATGTGCGACAGTTTGACTCACATGGTAATAGCAAGAACTGTTACACCAACATCACGACACACATACACGTGAGACAGCTGTGTTGGGTGAGTGACATGCCTTGTGTCACTTCCCTCTCGTCATATCGTATAGTAAAGGCAGGGCAAGGAAGACGTGTAGCATAATTCCTAAATGAGATAAGCTGTACACATCGTCCTAGTGAAGAGTAGATCAGCTGACTAGTGGATACTGACTGGTAGCGGCTTATGGAGCAACCAGACGAATACGGTGCGCTGAGAGTCGTAACGGCGGAAGCAGAAAGTAGTCTCGATTATTGAGCAGTGTCTCGAGGCGGCTGCTCGGATATGACAGGCGCAAGGTGAGTGATGTGCCTGTGTGGTGGCGGCCTCTCGTGGTTCTGCTGTGTGCCTCTTGCTATGTATAGCCCACATAATTGTGCAAACGCCTTGATAAGCTTAGGTACCTTACATTCGTGGGAAGGGGAAGGAGCAGAAAATTGGTTAGGAAGAATATAGGATTCGTACTAAAATTAGAGAAGAGAAAAACTAATTGATTTGTGCAATAAATTTCATCTAGTAATAGTGAATACCCTGTTCGGGGATAATAAGAGGAGAAGGTATACTTACAAATGCTGGGAGATACGCGAAGATTTCATTCGCATTAAATCATTGTCAGGCTGAGATTCCGAAATCAGGTACTGGTTCAAATGGATCTGAGCACTATGGAACTTAACTTCTGACGTCATCAGTCCCCTAGAACTTAGAACCACTTAAACCCAACTAACCTAAGGGCATCACACACATCCATGCCCGAGGAAGGATTCGAACCTGCGACCATAGCCAGACATTGGAGTGTTAGCCGTATCCAGTAGCAGATATAAACTCATTCACAATTAAATACTGATGAAGAGTAGGCTGAAGTTTAAGAGATCGTTCAGGAAGAATCAATCCGCAAAGCAGTGGGATACGGAAGTACTGAAGAATGAAGAGACGTGATTAAAGTTCTCTGAGACTATAGATGCTGCGATAAGGAATACTTCAGTAGACAGTTCAGCTGAAGATGAATGGACATTTCCGAAACCGACAATCGCAGAAATTTACAGGACAAATATAGGTACGTAGAAGGTAACTGTAAAGAAACCCTGGGTAACGGGAGAAATCCTTCAGCTGAAAGATGAAAAAAACTTAGTACAATGATCACGGAAAGTCATGAATGCAGAAATACAAACTACTTAGAAATGAAGTAAATACGAAGATCAGGGAAACTAAGACGATGTGGCTGCATGCAAAATGTGAAGAAATCGAAAAAGAAATAATAGTCAGAAGGACTGACCCAGCATATAGAATATTCAAAACAAACTTCTGAGAAATTAAAAGCAAAGGAGGTAACATTAAGACTTAAATGGGAATTCCAGTGTGAAATGCTGAGGAAAGAACGGATATCTACAAGTAGGACACTGAAGTCCTCTATGAGGGGGAAGATATGTCTAATGACGCGGGAAGAAGGAACAGGAGTTGATGCAGACGAAATAAGGGAACCAGTATTAGAATCAGAGTGTAAAAGATCTTTGGGAGACTTAACAATGAATAAGGCAGATGAAAGGATAGATAACACTCTGTAAGAATTTCTAAATTCTTTGGAGCAGTGTCAACAAAACTACTGCTCACGTTGGTGTGTAGAGTGTACGAGTCTGTCGTTATGTCATCGGACTTTCAGAAGAAACGTCATCGGCACGATTCTGAAAAAAAAAGAGCCGACGAGTGTGTATGTGCGTGTGTGTGGGGGTTGGGGGGGGGGTGAGGGAATGTGTGTGAGGGAATAAACTGCTGAGGTCATCAGTCCCTAGACTTACACGCTACTTAAACTAACTTACGCTAAGGACAACACACACCAATGCCACAGGGATGACTCGAACCTCCTATGGGAGGGGATGCGCAATCTGTGACATGGTGTACCTAACCGCGCGGCCATTCCACGGGGCTAGCTGAGACAAGTGTCAGAACGTTATCACAAAATCTGCTTAACAGCTCATGCATGTAAGTTGCTGACAAGAATAATATATAGAAGATTACGGATCTGTTAAATGACGTTGAGTTTGGCTTTAGAGAAGCTAGAGGCGACAGAGAGGTAATTCCGAAGTAGTTGATCTTGGAAGCAGGACTAAAGGAAAATCAATACATGTGAATAGAATTTGTTCACCTGGACAAAGCGGTCAGCAACATCAAATGGTGCAAGATGTTCAAAATTCTGAGAAAAATAGATCTTAGCTGTGGGGAAAGACGGGTAATATACAATATTGTAGTGGGGTGAGGTACAAGGCTCAGTATTAAGACTCGTCCGAGCTTTCCAAATGATTTATTTGTTTCCACCACAGTGCCCCGTTCACCTCGGTCCACGTCACAGTGTCCCGCAATGCTGAGGTCACTGCTCCAGTGACCCAGTGCAACTCACTGCCTCAGCAGTCTTCTTCCCCGTTGACTCAGCGCTACTCCGCTGGGAGCCGCCGAACGGCCCTCTGCATCCTTCCTCGCTAGCATAGCTAAGATCACAGTGACCACATCTACATCTACATTTATACTCCGCAAGCCACCCAACGGTGTGTGGCGGAGGGAAACCAAGACGAGGGTTACATCTGGTGTCCGAATCTGCAGCCCTCACCTCGGGATGCCTCCGGTGTAAGTTGGAAGTCAAGACGACTGCCTACGGTAGCGAGCTGCTGCTGGCTGGCTGGCTGAATATCGACCCCATGTTGGTCGGCTGGAACGCTGGTGCCTCATCTGATGCTGCGTGTAGCTGGTGGTGTGACACGCTCCACCGTCCAGGAGACCTGCCACACTTGAATGACTCACATAACAAAACGGCACCTATTTATACTCGGCTGTGAACCTCTGTTTTGCTAACGTGCCTCTTTGTGTCACGTATGCATGACACTTAGGTTGACCAGTGGCCCCCTTCTCCCTGTGACTTGCACCACGCAAACTGCTGTGTGTGCCTTCTCCGGCAGTTCTATGCCCCTGTGGCCTCTATTTGCTTTCGCAACTGCTGGTATGCGTAACTCACTGCAATCCAGCCCGCACCTGGCTGCAACTTGTGCTCAGAATATGGCACAAAACAAACTTTCCCTATACTAAACGGTGGTGCCGCTACATTATTCCCCTCTTTGGAAAGACCCGATCCCCGGGTCGACCCTTAACTAGCTCTTAACTTGTTTGGGTCGGCACCTACGGCATATTTACTTACTGCTAGAAAACTTAAATGTGGTCTAGAGCCCTCTTAAAACCGTGACATGAAACAAAACGTAAACTGGACGACCACTGCTCGATCAACCCCTTACCTACTCATTAACACCCTCAGTATCCAATCCACTGGGACTACCCTTGGTTCCCTTTTCGAATTAGCTCTCCGCCTGATCAGAAAGAATACAAAACATAACAAGGTTAAGGCTGCAGTGACACTTGGCACAGAGGTGCTCAAAATGATCGTTGTTTGCAGTTCCTTTCCCTATACTGAGCGACATGTTGCGCCCCTCTTCCTCTAAAATGAACTGGTTTACGGATCTGAACAGACCTGGGTCCAGAGTTTGATTTAACAAGGTCAGATTCTGCCTTGGCAAAAACTCTAAAGTGGCTTCTGGCCAGTACAGCTGTGGCTGCTTTACATACGGCTGCGTGACTCCTGAAATAGCCACTGGCAGGTGGGAGGTTGGTCTTATTATGTTACACTTAATTCCATTGATTAAAATTCCGCTCCCGTCGAGCTCTATACGTTTCGCTTCTGAAAATGCTCCCCGCTCAAAACAATTTGCTACTACTATCAAATTCTCGTAGATGGAGAAGACCCAATGCATTCCGACCCGTTCCAAGCTCAATTTTGGCTCCACAATGTCTCTTGGACAAGTCTATTCCTTTCCCCCTAGCTAAAAATAACTGCACCATGCACGTGTCCCATATTTGTAGCTTCACAGATTTTCCTCCAACATTTACTATTTTGATCCAAACTCAACACCGTCTGTGTGACTACTTTCATCCTTAAATTTACATTATATGAATTGGTGCAATAAACACGACTTTCCTGACCCAACACAGTCGATAACTAAAAATTTAAACAGGCAATCGTACGACTCTGACATCGTTCAAAACATATTTATTACGGCTTCGCCGCAAAATTTACTCCGACGCATTTATTTCTCCAGAACTGCGTTTGTTTTCTCCAACAACGCTCCTCAGACGACATCTGCTCTTCTGACACTAAATGTAGAGGTGTCAGACCCCAAATGTAATGGAATGTGGTAGAAGGCACTGTATTAAGACTATGAACCGTGCATGGCACGTATTTCAGCCATCATGAATTTCACACCCTGTCTTTAATGTATTTCCATCTCACTACGTTAATTTAAATTACCACTGTCACTGAGTTGCTGCTTTGCCTGACCGTGAGCTGCGTTAACAGCGAATATCGATATATCCCCTCTCGTAGTATCTCTGCTCGACTGCTATTACTTCCCGGACTTGTATGTCCTGAGCCAGTTCGGGTCGTGAGTTCGGGTCTGCCAGTCAGTTGGAACGTGTCTGGAGCGCAGTCCAGACTTGTCAGTCGGGGAGTTTCAATGCAGCACTAGTGCAGTCGGGTTGGAGCTGTGAGGTCTGCGTCGACATGGCTCGCCCGTCCATTGCCGCCACGCATCACTTGAGCCGGGCCACGGTCTTGGTGGATCGTCGGTCCGTCGTCCTACTGGACGACGCGTTTTGGCTCGCCGATCGTTCATGAGTCGGCTGTGTGTGTGTGTGCATCGTCTCCCGATTTGTCTTTGTGCTTGCTTTGCTACAGTTGGGCAACGTTCAGGTCTTCGTGCAAGTGTTTGTCAGGTTGTGTATGTAGTTGGCGTAATTTTGATTGACAAGTTACGTTAAATGTTGTCGGCGTATTGGCACTGAGAGGTCAGTCGTCTCATCTGGCGATGTGTAACTGGTTCTCTGATCGCTTCTGGGCCCCTTCAATTACCAACTTCTGGAACTTGGGTTGGTCCTTTTCTGGTGCAGGGTTATCGATTAGCCAGTGCGCGTGTTTCCTCTGCATGGTTGGGTCCGAGCCAGTATTTTGTCCATTGTGTGTCTGGAAGTGAGTGGGAGACGCACCAGCAGTGCAGTCACGACTGAGCAGCATTCTCGGATGAACCAGCAGGCACTCGGTCGGTTGCTGCGGACCAGGGTGGTTATCTCCATGCGGTGCAGTAGGCTGGGTCCGTTGGCGGTTCCTGCACTGTGTCGGAGCATGTGTGGAGCTGTCGGATCACTACGAGCTTCGTGGTTCACCGACCCAGGACGTCAAAGTTGAGTAGTTGTTTCAAGTACCCAAGCCACGTCCATTCATGTTGTGTGGTTCATTTCGGTTGTTCACTGTTTGGGGAAGTTTTCCTGTGCGCAACACTGAGTGTTTGTATTGCTGATATTTAGCCGCCATGCAGTGGAATTAACTGTATTGGTTGATAACAATTCAAGTGCACCAGCGGAATTTTCTGCCTTTTGGCCATTAGTCTTCCAGTTACCTGCCCTGGCCACTAACGTAATTTCAGGCAGTGTCCTTTCCTCACCAGTTGTCGCTGTCCAACACGGTGTGTAGTTTTGACAGCTTAATACATATACATATTTGATTGTGAATAATCATGCACGTAACATTTTGTGTTTGAATTCTCATGTACCGTTCGGTGGCAAGCAAGTCGTTTGTCAGTCGGTCCATGGCTAATCCTTGGTTGGGTTGCGACGGATTAGTTGAGCTCACCACCTGTCTCACTTAAGTGAACGACGGTAGATCGACCCCCTGGGGGCTTCTAAGTGCTGTTGCCTTTACTGTCTTTCTCACCAGTGTATAACTGTCTGTTTATAATCTATCACAGATAATGATTTAAAAAATTCTTGGTTTTACTGTGTTTTATGTATGTATGTTTGAATTTAGGCAAGTGGATATTTGCTGAAAGGTTATTACCATTGTGTTGTCTTTTCCTTTAGTGCAGTTTCAGCTACATAAAACTTAAGGCTAATGGTTTTATTTAAAAAAAAAATTTGGAAAATTAACTGTGGGCCTTCAGCTGTTTGTATTGCATCTTGTTTATGTTTGTCTATCCAAACTTGCCTTGAGGCTTTCAGCCTAGCTGTGTTTGACATATTTTTTAATTATTTTATTTGCTATTTTAACTGCATGTTTATCTTGTTGATTTTTAAGATTTCTTGTTTGGAGGCGTTCAGCCATGAATGAATTGCATTTGGAACTCTTACAACTAAAAGTTTGGCTACGTGCCACTTTGGTTGTAAATGTGTTATTAAATTACAATAAATTATAATTTTAAGGCGAAACTGACCCCAAAATTATTTGGCTCTTGCCACAACCTAATCACCTGTTCTGCCCTGTGGGCTTAGCAGGCGTATCATACTCGTCAGAGCTTTCCAAATGATTTATTTGTTTCCACCACAGTTCCCTGTTCAGCTCAGTCTGCGTCACAGGGTCCCTCAATGCTGAGGCCACCGCCCCAGCGGCCCAGTGCAATTCACTGCTGTCTGTCGGCCTTGTAGGACTGAATCATCAGGGCTGCACCAGCAGCCACCTCAGCGGTCTTCTTCCCCGTTGACTCAGCGCTGCTCCGCTATGAGCAGCCGAGTGGCCCTCTGCATCCTTCCTCGCTGGCATAGCTGAGATCACAGTGACCACATCTGGTGTCCAAATCTGCGGCCCTCGCCTCTGGATGCCTCCGGCGTGAGTTGGAAGCCAAGATGACTGCCCGCGGTAGCGAGCCAAAGAGTGGACCGCCACTGGCTGGCTGGCAAGGGACCCCGAGTAGGCCTTAGAGTGTCTAACCAGCGACCTGCCGTGGACTGGAACGCTGGTGCCTCATCTGCTGCTACGTGTAGCTGCTAGTGTATCCGGAGAGCTGCCTCACTTGAATGAATCTCGTTAGAAAACGGCACCTATATATACTCAGCTGTGGGCCTTTGTTCTGGTAATGCACTGCTTCACGTCACGTACGCATAACAAGGTTGGCCAGTGGCTCCCTTCTGCCTGTGACCTGCGCCATGCAAACTGTTGAGTGTGCCTTATCCGGCAGTTCTACGCCCTATGGCCTCTACTTGCTTTCGCAACTGCTGGTACGCGTAACTCACTGCAATCTGGCTCGCACCTGGCTGTAACTTGTGCTCAGAATATCGCACAATGGTAACTTTCCCTGACCTAAACGGTGGTGCCGTTACAATATGTACAAGAGCCTAGAGGGGACATTAAGAGTGGAAGAAGTACTCGGATTAAAAATGATTTATCGAATACATTCTTTTGGCCCTTTTGTTCACAATATACATCGATGAAGCAATGACAGAAATAAAAGGAAAGTTCAAGAGTGGAATCAAAATGATCGGCGTTGTCCAGTATAGTTTCTATAACCACACACTGTTCAGGAGGGTCGAGTGCCTGCTTTGCTTTATCTTTTAACGTAACGCCTTACAACAGTTTAGCACCGCATTCGGATTTAGCTTAATGTCTGCCTCGTAACATATTTTTGAAACTTCTGATTTAACTTTGCATTCGGAATATCAGTTTGAATGTGGTCGCCTCCTTCGTGAATGACGTTCTTAAAGCATTGAAAATATCCAGCTCTAGAAAATTAGTTGCCTTGTTTGCACTTAAAACTACGAATGTAGCCTGTTTCGTCAGTTGTTTAGGCATAAGATCAGTTGAAAATTTTGGCTGTAGTGAAATCTCATGATTGCTGTAACTGAACAACGTGCTGTGACTGTTAGCTTTGGCGCTGTATTATACCTGAGTGTCTGATGTTTTCTCAGTTGTGTTTCATTCTGCACTCTTCATCGCTATGTATGGCATTTTTACAAAAATTACAACGTTCGGTCCGATGGAAACAACTGTCCCTTTTGTAGTTTACGCCGCGCAGTGAACATGATTGTATTTTAGCATTTCTGATCTTGTTTGACGGTTTCCGTTGGGTAGCAAGTTCGCTCTGTATGTACCGAGTTTGGCCGCACCGGTCGCTTGGCTGTGCCGGTTGTTGACCCGTAGTGAACACTTAGCGCCCTCGCACTCTGATGTTATACTTGCATTTGTTCATCTGCCTCTATCAGCGACAGACAGTCTTGTAAAGACAGGTTTGTTAGACTAATCAGAGTCTTTAATATATTTTCATTGGAGTGCATGACAAACGTACAACAAGTTAGTGAATCTGCAAATGATTTCTTACATTGATAATTTTCACAATGGAATTTAAATTCTGTAGCCAGGCTCTGTAATTAATTCCTCCAATCTTTATAGCTACTGTTCGACTACTTGAAACAACTATACTGAATCTTCAATGGGAATCCCCGTTTCTTATTATAGATTACGATTCTACGATATAATCTACAGACGTTTCGTCTAAAGCATTTTTTTCATTTCACTAGAGATGACGCTGTAATAAGAGGAATAGAAATAGGTGCAAAATCTTAATTTACGACATGTTACTCTGTATCCGTTGAATATCCAGTGGCACGTGGGGCCTTTCTCCATACTGCGAGGGCAGGACAGGCCAGTATTTCATAACTTCTAATTGGAAATCCCATTCGAAGCGTTCTGTTTCTCCGACATATCGAACAGGGGACTACTCGTCGCGTCACTGTGGCCGTGGCTCGAGGCGAACGCTACTCTGCTTTTCCAATTACAATAAATCTTCAACACACTTAGTTATTCGCTTTCCAAATGACATGGATAAGCGCCCTGCAATTCAGCCGCGATTCAGGTAAGCCCATAGGTAGTATTGTCACAATACTGCATCGTCATAAGTATCCTCCATACCAAGTGTCACTGCATCAAGAACATATTGACGCCTATTTCGATAATCGGATAGTATTTGGTGAATGGGTGTCTCATCAAATGCAAGCGGCCCCCATGTTCTTTGCAGAGGTACTATTTTGTGATGTTTCTACATTCACAAACAGTGGTATCGTTAACCGACATAACAAGCATTACTTGAGCGTAGACAATCTCCACTGGTTACGACAAGTTGACCATCGACGCCCTTGGCCGTTTAACGTATGGTGTGGCACCAAGGGGAATAAATTCACTGTTCCGTATTTTATCCAAGGCGTTAGCATACATACTTCAAGAACAGGTTGCCAATTATTTAACATTGAATAACCTCTTAGATAAATACCAGTCTGGTTTCCGGCAAAATCGCAGCACAACAACTGCTCTTATAAAAGTGACTGACGTATTAAAACATGCCATGGACAAATAACAGGCTACTCTTACGTAGTAGAATCGTAGTCTGCGATAAAAAAAATGGGGGGGGGGGAGGAAGAGTTCCAATTGAAGATTTCAAAGTTGTGCCTTCCGCAACCCACACTTGGAGTGGGTAGGGGGTGGGGTGAGGGGTTGTGTGTAGCATCATTGCATGTCCTCCTCCTGGACTAACAAATTGAAATGTTAACATTTTTTGATCCTATGTGTAGTGTTCGAGATATTTCACTGTCATCGTCCGCAGCTCGTGGTCCAACGGTAGCGTTATTGCTTCCCACGCCCGGGTTTCCGGGTTCGATTCCCGGCGGGGTCAGGGATTTTCTCTGCCTCGTGATGACTGAGTGTTGTGTGCTGTCCTTAGGTTAGTTAGGTTTAAATAGTTCTAAGTTCTAGGGGACTGATGACCATAGATGTTAAGTCCCATAGTGCTCAGAGCCGTTTGAACCATTTCAATGTCTTCAATTTAAATGAAGATCCTGTATAGTTGTTCCAGGCGTCAACTTCCTGATCATATGACAAAAAGAGTGGTGGTGTCTCTCCATTGCAGTAGTTGTTTTTATCCTTCGTTCTAGCTTTCTTTGGATAAGTGCGTCACCGTGAGCTCCTGCTTTGTTGACAGTTGTTGCATTAATTTGTGCATGAGTTGTAGGACAGTGAGAGCCAATTGGGCCTTCCTGGAAAGGAAACGGACTAGCAAATCTAAAATATATTATCCAGAGATAAATGTAAACTACGACGTGTTGCCACAGAAATCAGACAAATAAAACATGCGCCCAAAGAATAATTGGAAATAAAGGACAGCTTCTTAGTTCCGTAATATAATCCCTTATTGCTTCGTCAGGCTCATTGCTCCTGTAGATGAGAATAATACTGCAGTATGCATTGCCTCGTTGTAGGTGTAGGGTTCTGAATAAATCTCATCAATCTTGACTTTACCACGTCGACAACGTTCAGTAGTCGACAAATTGATAGACGATTTTCGTTCTTCCTCATTGCCAGTGGTAGTAACGTTAAAAATGTATCAATCTTTTACATATCCTCTTTGCCATTGTTGGTAACTGGAGAAAAAACTGTTGACATCAATGATCAGTTTTTCTCATCAATAGTGTTGGAACGTTGTAACTGAATGTTACTATCACTTCAGTCCAAACATCATAGCTAATAGAAAAGTTATTTCCTACTATGGTTCAATAAAAGAAGTGCTTGTATGCATGCTAGTACTATCAAATTATAAACTTACTTAACAGAGTGACACTGAAAAGAAGGGTGGGAACACAGTACAACCTGTGAGGTAACGGGCGAGTCCTGACGCCCTGAAAATATTCTAAGTTCAGAGTTGGCGTGGCCGAGCGGGGGCCTCTCGGCGGTTCCCGGCCCGGCAGCAACCACGTGGAGCCGAACGTTAGCTTAGCAACCGCGTGATGCCGCACAGTGGCCGGACCACGTGGCTGGGAATTCCTTGGTGACGCTGTGTCGATAAAAGAGACTTGTACTCTGGGAGTCACAAAGATGGCGGACTTTGTGAAACCTCAATGGCAGATATTTCACAGTTCGTATAGAAAATTAATAGTAGCCAGATGAATCATGATATACCTCAAAAAGAAAAAATGTGCATTACCATTATTTCCACAACGAGTCTGATGGTGTAATCAAATTTACAATTTCTTTATTAGTTTAAAGTTTAGTATCTGACTGTAAATTATACAAGTATTACCCAGCAACGAATTTCCAAAATCTAAACAGTTCATCCGATTTCGTCGATAGACATGTCTTTAGAAAGCTATTAGTGTAAACCTAAATTGGTAAGAATTACAAGCATGTAACGTGAACAGTACATGAGTTATTGGAGGTCAAAGTGGCCATAATCGTGTCAGGCCATAAATACTCCACCGTGACACAAAGAAACGGTAGCAGCATGCTTATAAATATATTTATTCGTCTGTGTCTTTGTTTATATTCGATATATACTATTCACGAAGAGATTGGTTAAATATTGACTGTGTTTTAGGAAGCTCAGCGACATTAGGCTATTGGCCTACCTTCTAATCTATTCCTTTGATATACACTCCTGGAAATTGAAATAAGAACACTGTGAATTCATTGTCCCAGGAAGGGGAAACTTTATTGACACATTCCTGGGGTCAGATACATCACATGATCACACTGACAGAACCACAGGCACATAGACACAGGCAACAGAGCATGCACAATGTCGGCACTAGTACAGTGTATATCCACCTTTCGCAGCAATGCAGGCTGCTATTCTCCCATGGAGACGATCGTAGAGATGCTGGATGTAGTCCTGTGGAACGGCTTGCCATGACATTTCCACCTGGCGCCTCAGTTGGACCAGCGTTCGTGCTGGACGTGCAGACCGCGTGAGACGACGCTTCATCCAGTCCCAAACATGCTCAATGGGGGAGAGATCCAGAGATCTTGCTGGCCAGGGTAGTTGACTTACACCTTTTATAGCATGTTGGGTGGCACGGGATACATGCGGACGTGCATTGTCCTGTTGGAACAGTAAGTTCCCTTGCCGGTCTAGGAATGGTAGAACGATGGGTTCGATGACGGTTTGGATGTACCGTGCACTATTCAGTGTCCCCTCGACGATCACCAGTGGTGTACGGCCAGTGTAGGAGATCGCTCCCCACACCATGATGCCGGGTGTTGGCCCTGTGTGCCTCGGTCGTATGCAGTCCTGATTGTGGCGCTCACCTGCACGGCGCCAAACACGCATACGACCATCATTGGCACCAAAGCAGAAGCGACTCTCATCGCTGAAGACGACACGTCTCCATTCGTCCCTCCATTCACGCCTGTCGCGACACCACTGGAGGCGGGCTGCACGATGTTGGGTTCGTGAGCGGAAGACGGCCTAACGGTGTGCGGGACCGTAGCCCAGCTTCATGGAGACGGTTGCGAATGGTCCTCGCCGATACCCCAGGAGCAACAGTGTCCCTAATTTGCTGGGAAGTGGCGGTGTGGTCCCCTACGGCACTGCGTAGGATCCTACGGTCTTGGCGTGCATCCGTGCGTCGCTGCGGTCCGGTCCCAGGTCGACGGACACGTGCACCTTCCGCCGACCACTGGCGACAACATCGATGTACTGTGGAGACCTCACGCCCCACGTGTTGAGCAATTCGGCGGTACGTCCACCCGGCCTCCCGCATGCCCACTATACGCCCTCGCTCAAAGTCCGTCAACTGCACATACGGTTCACGTCCACGCTGTCGCGGCATGCTACCAGTGTTAAAGACTGCGATGGAGCTCCGTATGCCACGGCAAACTGGCTGACACTGACGGCGGCGGTGCACAAATGCTGCGCAGCTAGCGTCATTCGACGGCCAACACCGCGGTTCCTGGTGTGTCCGCTGTGCCGTGCGTGTGATCATTGCTTGTACAGCCCTCTCGCAGTGTCCGGAGCAAGTATGGTGGGTCTGACACACCGGTGTCAATGTGTTCTTTTTTCTTTTTCCAGGAGTGTATATTTATTTAAATTGTTTATGTACCTAATAACGTGTGTTAGAGCGTGTTTATGGTCCAGCCGTAGGAATATTCATTTTATTTCAAGTTATTTAAATGTAAATCCAGTATTTCGAATATGTTCCATTATGTTTGTGTGGGTGCTTTGGCTTAAAGACATGGCGCGAGCGCTCTAGCCAATCACAGCGCTCATGAATGGGGGGACTGGATGGAAGTGGGAGAAGAGTTCTGGGCAGGACGGCACGGGACACGGACCAGACAGCACGGGACAGGACATGGGGAGGCTGGACGTGACGGCGCGACGGACGCTCGGTCGCGAGTGTGACTTGGAGGGTGGGGAGAGGTTTGCGCGTGGTCGCGTCAGATAGAAATACTTTGAAGTGTCGACTTGTGAACTTGTAAGATTTCCGTGGCTTCTACAGTGAAGACGTAATGTGCATTTAGATGTGAATATCACGCGATCTATGTTGTTGTTCATAACTAATTACGTGCGGTAGGAATCTATTGTTTCCCTGTTCTTCAACTTATATTTTATTTAATTGCTGGACCATCGACACCAATAATTGTTTTGCAGAAATATACCGCATTTTCAGAAGAACTTTTACTAACATACTCATAACTTAAAGTCGTTAAGATAGTAACTGCAGATTTTATTTAATTGCAATCTTTCATTTATAAATTTCTATGTTATATTAGCAATTGCTGAGTGATCGGAACCTTCGATCACTCGATTCATGTGTATTTTGATATTGTGTATTGTAGCCTCAGCAGTATTTGGCGTATAATGCTGCAACTACGTTTCCCAGCACCTTGACAACGAAACCAGCCAAAACTTTTAATATTTCAACTCAGAGTCTGAGATTGCGTAGTTGTGGGCCACCATCACATCTTTTATTTAATTTGAAATACCGCAAACCAATAATATACGTCAATAGTGATGCTAGCTTTAGTACTTAACTTTGGTAATAGTTTGATTCGTGACAACTGATATCATATACCTAACGCGATGAAATGTCGGTGACTTTGCTGACTCTTGGATGTTGAGTGATAGTGTCACTATGAGAGTATTATACAGGTACTTGTAGTTGACTTTTCTTATTAGCCATAAAAGCGACTGCTGTCGGTGCTACGCCGTGTCTTGTGCCTGTTGACAGAAGGGTCTTCATCCACACCAGTACTAGTCGGAAGCAGTGTAGTCTGCTTTTGATAGCTCTGAATCTGGCGGGTGGCATCGTACTCGGCGGACGAAAACGGTGCGGTGATGTTTGTGACGGTGCAAGCGAAAAGTAGTACCGATCAGCAAGTTTCATCTGGAGGCAGCTGCCCGGAACTGAGTAGGTGCCAGACGAGTAATGTGCCTTTGCGGTCGCTATCTCTCGTGTTACTGATGTGTACCTCATGCCACCTACAGGCTGAACAAAACTGTAGGAAACAATCCCTGAGGGGATAGGAGACAAAAAAGATCATAAAGGCATATAGCTGGAAATATATTTTTTGAGCGTATCTTTTCCAGCATTTCTTACTCTGCAACTTTAATTCTTTCATGACTTATTTCAAGGACACTCTTTTGGAGGCAGACTGCTGAATTTTTGGTTTTTGGCCTGAAAAACTTTCTCACGGAAGGTGGTTTTGAACAGTTCATCTAATCTTTCGGCTTTTGAAAATAGTAGGAGAGACACATATATCACTCTGGACCTTTAATGAGCTGTCATATTCAATAGATTTAATCGTCACTAATATCTGATGCTTAGTTCTATTTTTTTTTTGTAAAATACTGTAATGTGCCCATTTTTCAAATATGCTTTCCAGTTAATCATCTTTCTGCTTGACTATAAGCTCAATGTAAGTGATACTCTGTCACGCGACACTTTGAACACTTTCTCATGTTCTTGAAGTTAGGCCTACTGTCTTATCTTCTTCGTCTCAAATGCTCAAATATCACTGCTTCACTTCTAATTGGCTCCCTGTTTGGCATTTGTTAACTAAATGGCTCAACTATCGCCTCCTCACATATTCCCCCTGTTGAAACTCATATTCATTTCCAGGAAGACGTGAGTAGTATTCAGAAATATTTTTATGTTTCCAGCGATTTGTGTACACTGAAAACCGTTTCTTTACGCATCAGCTACTGATCGAAAACAAGTTAGAAGCTACCATAAAGATTTCTGCAGAAATGTTACTTGAGGTACAGTGAAGAAAGAAACTTAATCTAATAATGCAATCCACTATTGTCACATCGTCAGGTGTAACAGACTAAGATAATAAAAACTAAATAAGATATGCAAGAGAATATTACATGAAGCCTGGCAAAATCACACAAAAAATGTAACACAACTTCGAAGTATGCTGCTCTGATGGAGGTTAACTACTTAAGTACACATCACTCCTTACAATGGTCACCGCGCTGGTTGCTTGCAGTGTGCCTCTCCCGTGGCCATCCCACAAGCAGAAGCAGTTTGATGTACAGTAAGTACACCACAAGCAGGGGCGACGCGATCATTCATTGCCTATTAGGGTGTCAAAATTCATTGTGAGCGCCGGGAGAATGTATGGTATTTTTAAGAAGTTTAGGACTGGTAGTATTTAGCGTGACGGGTATATTTTTAAGGCCTGAATGGTAACTGATGAAAAAGCCGCCAAAATCATGTTGGGATGCACATAGAAAGCTCAAAGAACGCCAAGAAAAAGGAAATTCAAGCGAACGGTTGGAAAGCGGTTTATTGGTGAGGCACTGGAATCATCAAGTTCAGAATATAGAATGGCTCTGAGCACTATGGGACTTAACATCTATGGTCCTCAGTCCCCTAGAACTTAGAACTACTTCAACCTAACTAACCTGACATCACACAACATCCAGTCATTACGGGGCAGAGAAAATCCCTGACCCCGCTGGGAATCGAACCCGGGAACCCGGGCTTGGGAAGCGAGAACGCTACCGCACGACCACGAGCTGCGGACTCAGAATGTAGAAGTAAATACTTTTTGACACAGCGGCGGTCTTTCTAGGTATGCGATATTAGTCTTTATTAGCTCAGGATCTCTATTGTCTAATCGTATAGACGAGGTAATTATATTAGCAAGTTCCTAATGAGAGTTCAACAGTTACACCTTTAGCCCATAAAAGTAGGGTAGTGGCTGATGATCCAAGTTACTCTGTTCTGGATTAAACCATCGCCAAGCAGAAGATATAGTTATAGACTATTTTAGCGACTCCCATGAATAACGAAAAAGTAAAACACAAGTATTTTTTTAATTTACCTTCCCGAGAAAAAAAGACGTTGCTCCAATGATGCAATGTTTGAACAGTGTGTATCTTGCTTTGTGGCCTGATGGCTGAAAATACAATCGAGAGTGGCCAGTGCTTGTAAAGCTTCTTGCATGTGACTTGATTATCCTTTAACAAGGCATAATGTTCTATAACGCAAAATACTTGTGTGAATAAATCTGTATCCTGTACAAAAACGAGACAGAAAAACAAAGAAAAATGAAAAACAGCTCCAGCAAGAACACGAAAGTATACACAAATTATAGGTCTTCCTTGACCACCTTTCTCCATCGTCACTAGTTAGGATACTCGGTAGAAAGTGGCAGCATTCATCAGTAATTATTTTCAGAGTGTATGCAGATTTTAGACACTTGGCCAGACGATTCTTAAGCTGTAAGACAGGCTACAAAACTATCAGCTGACCAAGAACTGTGATATGAACTTTGCCTCGTATATGGCTACTCCTTTCTGGGAAAACAGGAGGAGTATTTTGATAAAGAAGCATACTAGGCCTTATTGACAGACCTGAGGGCTATACTTCATTGTATTGGAAAACAGAAGTTCTAACCAAGTTTACTCAAAAACCATGATGTGTAGTGCATGATGTCGAACAAGAAAACTAAGCATTGTTTATAAACAAAACATGTCCTTTTGCTTTTTGTCGAGAACTTTCCCTGTGTATAAACAATTAAAAAACTTGGTTTTTCATTTCGATAGTGATCCGTCCGAATAAGTGAAGTAGGTGACCGTGCTCGGTGATGTGTTACACTGAATTTCTAAGTGGTTCAAAAACGGTTCAAATGGCTCGGAGCACTATGGGACTTAACATCTGTGGTCATCAGTCCCCTAGAACTTAGAACTACTTAAACCTAACTAACCTAAGGACATCACACACATCCATGCCCGAGGAAGGATTCGAACCTGCGACCGTAGCGGTCACGCGGTTCCAGACTGAAGCGCCTTTAACCGCACGGCCACACCGGCCGGCTTTCTAAGTGGTTGAGTAAATATTTTCGGGGGTTTTGTGATACACTGACCTACATCCAAACTTCATAAGAATTACTCGGACTTGGAAATGACACCATTAAAGTTTCTTTTTCGACACAGGTTTGCTTCTAAGACTCCAAGCACCGTTAATTGGATTGTCTTCCCTTCTCTGTGATGATGACAGGAAAGCCGTAACTTCTTTTTTTGTAGTAGTTTTGGGACTGACGAAACATGAAGGAATGTTTGGAGCCTTGGCTTCATAAGGAGAGGGAACTGAGAGAAACGTTAATACAGAGGTAAACAATAAAGGCGACACGGAGACCTTTCGAGTCAAGTTAAAATTAAAGCCGGATGAAGTGTCATCGATATTTAATTTTTGTACCACCTAAGCGAAAAAATAGAAGCATCGTACAGTGTAACGTATGACGCAGTTTATCCGAAGTATTAACGACATATTTGTAGATAGAATTGTTATGCGTATGTTCCAATCACTTAAACATGTGGTATTATTCCATCTGAAATTATATGTAGTTCAAGACTGGTTCACTTCGTAGAACGTCTTACAAGAAGCTCATGAATAGTACTGTTCAAACGGATCTGATATTATCAGATCGTTGGTAGTCAAGATAATGAAAGAGAAACTACAGAAGCAGAATGTGGCTTAAAATTATTACAGATGTTGAATAAAAAGCTGGATTTTCGTACTGAGAATCATTGCAGAAACCTGTGACATGTTGTTCTGCTTAAGCAAACCTCGATGAGTAGTAAAGATTTTAAGGAAACAAAATATTAGTATTACCTGGCTTATTATAACAATTTTCTTGATAACAAAATTCTTTAGTAATGTTTGCTTATTGTCTTGATATGTTTCAGTAATATCAAAAAGCGTAAAAAATTAATTTTATTCATATTTCGCCGCTTTGAACGTGACTGCATTCAGTACACTGGAGTTATGAATTAAAAAAAACCTTCAGTCACAACTTTTCGTGTTTTATTTAGTACACGGTGCATTTCGGACCCTGTGAGGCAATCATCAGGTGTAATTTGTCTTACTACGTGCTTTATTCTTTCTCTTGAATGAGGTGAAATGAATATTCCTGTCACGAAAATGTTCGATATTGGGCTATGAATTTCGCATGTCAAACGCGGGAAACATGTGCAAAATAGCGGAAAAGTTGAACAGTGTAAACTTACCACATACTCCAAGGAAACCATGTATTAAAACGAATTACATCTGATGATGGACCCACAGGGTTCGAAATGCATCTTGTACTTAATAAAACACGAAAAGTTGTGACTGACGGGGTTTTTTAATTCATACCTCCAGCGTACAAAAGTTGTGGTAAAGATTTGATGTGACGGACAAAAGAGGGTGTTAATTCTGATAATAGTATAGCAACGTGTAAAATGGGGGAATTCACGGATAAAAAGTAAATGTTAAAAAAGAGCAAATGTCGGAAGACCTGTAGATGTAACATTTCAAATTTCGTTTCATACACTTTTACCTCACCGAAAGGTCAAACAATAACTATCGAATTCATACTGGAAATTTCACAGAAATTAACATAATTGAAGTTCTAAACATGTAATACTGAATCGTAGGTCACTCAGTTGTTAAAATCAATTCTTCACTGTCGCCATAAATAAGGAAAACTATGTATACTCTACTACACAGACACTGGGGTGACAACTCATGGGATAGCAACATGCAAACATACAGATGGCGCTAGTACCGCGTGTACAAGGTACGAAAGGGCAGTGCATTGGCGGAGATATATTTTGTACTCAGGTGATCCACGTGAAAAGGTTTCCGACCTGATTATAGCCGCAAAACGTGAACTTACAGACTTTAAACTGGAATGGTAATTGGAGCTGGGCGCATTGGACGTTCCATTTCGGGAATAGGGAATCTGACATCCATGGTGTCAAGAGCGTGCCGAGAACACAAAATTTCAAGCATTACCTCTCAATACGTGAATTTGTCAGTGCTAACACACAAGTAATACTGTGTGAAATAACGGCAGAAATCAATACTGTACGTAAGACGAAAGTATTCGCTAGGACAGTGAGGCGAGACATAATGTTAACGGGGTATGGCACCAGACGACTGAGGTAAGTGCCTTTGTTAACAGCGCGACATCGCCTACATAGCGTCTCCTGAGCTCGTTACCACGTTACCAGATCGGTTGGACCCCAGACTACTGGAGAACCGTGGTCTGGTCAGTGTGTACCTATTTCAGTTTGCAATAGCCCATGGTAGGGTTCGACTGTGCCGCAGACCCCACGAAGTCATGGACCCATTCTGTTAAGAAGGTACTGTACATGATGATGAAGCTCCATTATGGTGTCAGCTGTGTTAACGATTGAATTTTTATGGATGGAAGATCTGGAAGGATTGCAGGCAAACAACATAGAAAGTATAGATTATATTAGTACATAATGTCACCAGGCCACAAATGTTCCCGACACAAATCCCATCGAACATTTATGTCACTTAATCGAGAGGTCATTTCGTGCACACAGTCGTGTACGGGCAACACTTGGGCAATTATGGACGGTTATACAGGCAGCATGACTCAATATTTTTTTAGGAGACTTCCGACAACTTTTTGAGTCCATGCCAGGTCGAGCTGCAGCCCAACCTCGGGCAAAAGGAGATCCCACTACTTTTGCCACGTCAGTGTAGAGTTAAATTACAGTCATTCTGACTTAAGTAACTTCGACGTTCGTCTCTATATAAAACACCTACTTGGTTATCATGCAAACCACTCCGAATCGTAAAGCATTATACTATTTAAGAAAGCTTCTACTCCTAACATTCGCGTATGCATCGTGGAGAGAATCACTGCTTAAATGTGAGCGTTGTAATTACCCAGTATCCTACCAGGCGACTTTAGTCACCTTTTTTACCTACGACTAACCATATGTGATCGTTCCATAGCATATCCCTTCGGATTGTTTACATTCAGATATTTGTATGGTTTGACTAATTCCATTACTGGCTCATAAGCCGATTTATGACCGCATCATCGAGACATACTTTGGAGACTATTTCTGCTTTCTGATCCACTAATTCACTGTGTTGTGTGAGTGTTATGCTGGAATACTCCACGGCACGATAGATGAGCGTGGAGTGGACGAAATGCGAGGTTTAGCGGGACTGATCGGCAACATTTTACATTTATATGAGGCACAGTACATTCCAATGCCCAGAGAGCCAATGGAATTTTCACATGCTGCGTACTGTGTCCAAAACATCAAGAAGCACAACAATATAATCCACTTAGAAATGAAATCAATATGAAATGCAAGGAAGGTATAGTTAATTCGTGCAAAATGTAGCAAAAAGATGTCTTCGTAAGGGTGGTGCCAGCATACAGCAAAGTCACAATAACTTTCGAAAAATTAAGATAGGAAGAGTCCATTCGTGGCCTCTTTCAGGGGCAGAAATTGCCTGACGTTGTGGAACAAGAAAATGTCATTCGGAAGACATAGCGGATCCAGTATTAAACTGAGAGTTTGATAAAGATCTGGAAGGCTTGCAGGCAAACAACGTAGAAAGTACAGATTATATTCGTACATAATTTTGAAAAAAATATCACCGGAATAGCAATCAAGCGATTATTCAATTTAGAGTGTCAAATCTGTGAGAACGGAGACATTCCGATACGCGACACATTTGCCAGTCCGGCGCGTCTCATAAGCTAATCGTAATTTGACTGATGATCAATACTATCTGAATTTGATTACCGTCTTTTAATAAAAATGATTAAGAATAGCAATGAATAACGTCAGTGATGGCCATACGCGGCCATATAATTATGTATTAATAAGTGGAATTCCTACACGAAATTTTCTGTAATTGAGTTGAGTACATGATGAACCAAGCTGTCTGCCTGCCGAGACATTTTCTGAAACCAAGAGGGCATATGGCATACATGACTTTAGCAATCGCAGCACCACCCTGGCGTGGTAAATACTGACTGTCCGATAGGCACGCCTCTGAAGTATTACTGCATCAAAGCAGCCATTCATCGAGCAATAAAATGTCATTCTGCCGTGATGTCACTGCCTCTTTGCCATCTTTCTTACAGAACTGCCTGTAAATTGGGTCCAGCTATCGCCTGATGGGCCAAGTGTCGAAGTGAGTCATCCCGGCCTCTGAGCCACTGGGGAATCCATCAGTGCCAGCCGCCGCCAACCAGACATTGGTCTGGCCTACATACCCAGAATACTGTCGTCTCAAAACTGGCCAACCATCAGTAAAGTCAAACCTGCAGCTGACCCCAGCTAGGACTCTTTTCCTTACATCTGAGGCATAATTGCTAGCAGCATAACAACACCAGTCAGCTGCAACCTCTGATGCAGCACAGTGCAACTCGGACCATCTTAACAACCAATGTCGCTCCGCACTCAGGCCACACTTAGCATTAAGACAAGTCGCAAACTTAAGTGGAAACAATTTACTTAGTATATCATAGTTTGGATTCCAGAAAGGTTGCTTGACTGCTATTTGTACATCTCCACATCAAATAGTACAAGACTTGGTACCTCTTGTGATCTCTCCAAGGCCATTGTTTGTTTAGACCATAACAAACTCTCAGAAAAACTCATGTTTTTTGGAATTATTAATGGAGTTTCACACAGCTGGTGTGAATCATACCTGAGAAAATTAAAATTTGTGCTTAATAAATCAGACAATATCGGAAAGCCAAAATATTTTAGTAACTGGAGTAAAAAAAAAGGTCACAAATGGAGTACCACAGGGTTCAGTTTTGGTTCCATTCTTATCCCTTACATACGTGAATGATTTTTCCCTTACCATTCAACAAGCAAAATTGGTATTTCTTGCAGAGAATACTAGTATTGTTATAGAGACCTTTAGAGAGAGAACAACAGAAAAGCTAGTAAATAATGTTTTCCAAAGTAGTGTTAAGTGGTTCTCTGAAAAAGGATTCTTTCTAAATTTTGAAAAAACACATTACATTCACTTCTGTACATCAAATAGAGCATACCAGCAATAGACACAATACATAAGCAGGTGCCACTAAATAGGATAGAATGCTCCAAAGTTTTGAGTGTACATATTGATGAAAATTTGAACATGGAAGACGCATATTACTGGGCTCCTCAAACAGTTACGTTTAGATACTTTTACTCTCCTTATAATTTTTAATCTTCGAGACAAATATATCAGCGTCATCAAATATTTTGCATATTTCCACTCAGTAACATCGTATGGAATAATTTTCTGGGGTAACTCATCACTTAGCAAGAAGCTACTGATTCCATGAATGCGACCAGTGAGAATAGCATGTGGTGTTCGCCTACGGATTTCATGAAGGTATATCTTCAAGCAACTAGGCGTTTTAACTGCGATGTCACAATACATATTTTCGCTAACGAAGTGCGTCATAAATAGTCCAACAGAATTTGAGTATAACACTATTTGGAAAAAGACCTGCATTATCCACCGTTAAAGCTGTCAGTAGCACGTACAGGAGTTAAATATGCAGAAATAATTTTTTTGACATTTTTCTAATAACATAACACGTCTGACGGGTAGCGAAGCAAATTTTAAATCTAATTTAAAATAATTTCTCCTGGACCACTACTATTTCATTGACAAAGTTTCACCTTATAACTGGCAGGCAGTAAAAAAAAAAAAAAGAAAAAGAAAAAAGTGTAGTTGCATAAGTAGGAATAAAATGTTAATGTTTTCATTAAAGTTACCACTAATTATGTAGACATATTCTGTAAATCGACTTGTTCGACGTCATTGTGATAAAAGAATGGTTCAAATGACCTACGAAACATATAACTAACTAACTAACCAGACTGCGTCACCGGTGAGGACGCGTACCTGTAGCTGTTCAAGCTTGTTGGAGCAATAAAGATTTTCCATACGTGCCCTCTGTCTTGCTCCAGGCATCTTACTCCTACGATCGTGTTCTGCAGCCCTAGAAAACCCATTCCATCTGTAATGTCCAAGGGAGAGAGCCGAACGCCATGATGACAATTAGAAGAACGGCTTTTCCAGCCCTCTCTTGTGGTCACCGCTCACCAACACGCTACATTTCGCCGGCAGAAATGGGTTTGGCTAAGGTGCTATGGGTGTCGGCTATGAAGGTCAATAGAAACATGTGCGTTTTATAACCACCTTTGGGGTACTTTTTTCCATTTATTTGCTTTTTTGTCCGTTCGTTTTATCCCTGTCTGTTCCTAATACGTCGCGAATGAAAGTGAATGTATGTTGCGATACTGTAGGCAAGGGAACGTAGAAGACGTCTGCGTATGCAGTAAACGATTGTGTGCGTTCTCAAATAAATTATAGTCTTAAGAGTTCTGCAGGGGTCTACCTGTTTGAGGTCCACATGTGGGGGCCTTTCTGCTTCTGTAACACGCTCTTTCTGTTTGTTCTGTGTTCTAGTAGTGTAATTGTAAACTGTGGTAGCACGCTTACAAAGTTAAATACAGATCAGAGTGACAGCATTATCTTATGTATTGGGTTCCTATCGCTACACACTGCGACACTAGCTAGAAACAATGTAGCAAGTCGCTGAAATACTATGGATGCGAGACTAGGTCAGTAGAGGTACAGTTGGCATGAGAGCAGAAAATCTACCACTGTCCGAGACAGTGCAGTGCATAATGGGGGAATTTGTTAAGTATTACACAGTTATGTCGGAGTGTACATATTACTAAGTATTACAGAGTTGAATAAATGTACACAGGTAGTAGCTGGTTAAGCGCTTGCGGTTAAGAAACTACTACAGCGTTCTCGCACGACCTACGAAGCGGGATAATCTGGACACGTCTCTCAAGGATAATAGGTGTAATTGGTGCTTTAAGCAATATTTATCCAATCATTATCACCACAAATGTGACTGAAGTGACTTTGTCACAGATTTCTTCTACAGATAGTGCATGCAAAGATCTTTCTGAACTCATGTGCTTATTTCATAGTGCTAAGGCGTAAAGAGCTGTTAAAGTAGTATGTCACCTGAAGGACGAGATAAATAGGATAAAGAAGATGTGTGATACGCTGTTCAGGCTAAGCAACAATCGAGGAGGAAAATGCGTGCAAAAGGAGCGGAGTAGTGCGAATGTATATAATTGTAGTGGAAGTAGCACTGTAAGGCCTCTCAGATTCCCACAAATGTATTCCTACGAGATGGTTTGACAAAGCTGCTGGACTCGAAGACACATACTGAAAGAGAGTTATGGACTTCTCAGTAAGAAAACTTGGAGAGTGCTGCAGGAACCAATGAGTGAACCACGAAAAGGAACTTAAGCAAGTGTAGTGTATGTGTAATAACAAATCTCTGGTATTTCTTCTCAAGACTAGTGATAGTTTCTAGAGACAGCCACGGCTGCAACCACATAAACTGCGGAAAGTGTTCAGTTGTCCCTGTGTATGTATCTGTACTAGCTGTTGAAGTATTACAGATGGGCTTTTGTAGCTGTTGTGGGACAGTGATGAACCAGATAATTGTGTAGAATTAATCAGCTCCAGATGCAGACAGGGAGAATTTTAGGAACTGCATTCTGTGGAAAGAGGAAGAGTCTAAACACACAAGCCGAGAAAAATGCGCCCAATACTATGAAGCAGGTCGCTTGTAGCAATACACGGTGCCTGCATTCCGCCATGGCATTCACTGTACGTCTTCATACACCTGGCGATAAGATAACATCGTCACGCAGAGTAAATGACTTTAGCAGTAACAGACCCTCTATGGCATAGTTAATTACTGACTGTCTAGTCAGGGAGATAACTGAGCGTCCGTGCATCGAAGCAGTGACTCATCGAGTCCGTCAACTGTCAGGTTTCACTAAAATACACACGCTGCCAAGTCAGCCAACCGCCCCTACCAAGTAGGTCTGCTCTGACCCGATCTGTTGTTGGGTCCATGGTCCACATGCTTCTTTTATTATCTGCCTGACCTCTACCTACTTGTCCCTTCCACTACCTGCCATCCCACAGTTCGTCAGTGTACCCGGTACGGTCTACCAAGCAGTCGCAATGTTCCTACCCATAGTTAAAGGCCTGGCCAGACAGAATGCGGCCTGGCCGTCCGGCCTATGGCCTTGAACCGCAGCCGGCAGGCTGCACTGTTGAATCGCTCGTTATTGTATGGCGGCGGTCACACTGAGTGCGGCTTTGACGCACCGGCATGCGGCCTGCCGCACCGGCCGCCGCTGGGTTGTCACAGATTACAGATTCGCCGTAAGCCGGAGCGGCTGCTTGCCTCTGTTGGCGCACTCAACTGCTCTGTGATCACACTGGAAGCAGCGGCGTGAGGCGGTTTTTGTCTTGCAGCTCGTAGTGCGTGCATCATGGACACAGAAAGACTATGGAGGAGGTGAGGCAATACAACTTTTTGTATGATACACGCGATCCTGATTTGGAGATAGAATACTTTTGCCCTCGATATACTCTTGATAGAAAGCTGAATTCTCAGAAATAGTGTTGTCACTGTGACGTCCATAATTTCCAATATCAACTATTGTAAACTCGTAGTATGGATCAACGATCGCCAGGAGAAGCAGCGAAAAGAATTGTTTGTAAAAGAAGAACTGGCTCAAAAATGGTTCAAATGGCTCTGAGCACTATAAAACTTACCTTCTGAGGTCATCAGTCCCCTAGAACTTAGAACTACGTAAACCTAACTAACCTAAGGACATCACCGACATCCACGCCCGAGGCAGGATTCGAACCTATGACCGTGGCGGTCGCGATGTTCCAGACTGTAGCGCCTAGAACCGCTCGGCTACCAAGGCCGGCAGAAGAACTGGGATCCACTATCCTTCGGGCATTTTAACCATCTTTTCCGTCTATGCTTCCAAGGCAGTTCGGAAACCCCCAAAGCTCTAGAAATCCTTCTTCAGATTTCTTCCACATCTCTGTTGTAGGAGTAGCTAAATTCTTGGGTTGTAGAACAGTCCATATTGCCTGGCACACCTGTTCCACAATTTCTGAGACTTGAACACCCTAACCGAAAAGAAAAAGCTACGGTCTGGTGACTGTCGCCTGTAGTCAAGTATCTGGAAAAGATTAAAATAAATTATGCCGATAGATACGTTAACGACCAAAGATATGTTTGTTTAAATTCAATGACAATGTTATGAATACAATGAAACAAAACAATCTATTAAGTAGAAAGTTCTCTCCAGCGGGACATACGGATGCTAGATGTTACTATCGTTTGCTGTATTCGTAAACACTGCAGATAAATTTATTACTACACTCGTAACTTCATATGATGCAGAAAAACTGAAATGGAATAAATTATGCGACTTCTGTTTGAAGCACAAAGAGGCCACAAATGGTAAAACTTACCTCAAACAAATGGCTAGTCTGTGCCTTGTATCAATTGGCTTTCTCCAGTTCGTTGTGCACTTCTCGGAGCTACCTTCTTATCAGGCGATGCAGTTCCTCGAAACATTCTCAAAAATGTTCAAATGTGTGTGAAATCTTATGGGACTTAACTGCTAAGGTCATCAGTCCCTAACCTTACACACTACTTAACCTAAATTATCCTAAGGACAAAAACACTCACCTTTGCCAGAGGGAGGAGGTCCGCTGGGACCAGCCGCACAGTCCGCGAATGCAGCGCCTTAGACCGGAAACATTCTCGCGACATACGAAAGTATTTGAAGAACCTATCTTCGTCAGACTCCTGATCAATACACAGACGATGGTATTCTCCTAAGCTTTCTCTCTTGCTATTGGTGTCGTGCACCCAACATCTCCTCTTCTTGGTGCCGTTGCGCCGTCCGTCTCAGCGGCAGGCCGGATTCTGTCTGGCCAGGCCTTAAATGTGTCGGCGAGCCGCTCAGCTCAGGGGCTATCGGCCGACCAGTGGGGCTGTGGATACGCGGCCTTAACGGCGCACTACGGCCATCGTGACAGGGCCGTTTGCCAAGTACTTACAGGCGCCGGCTGATGGGCCGAGGGTCGAACTGAGGCCCTTCCAGCCTCTGAGCTAATGGGGCACCCACCAGCGTCACCATACCCCGTCTGACGCAGGTCGAGGGTTCATACTCTTAATGTTTCCTTCGCCTAACAATAGGCCGACTGTCAGCAATCCTCCCTCCAGGCAAGCTCGCCCTTGCAACTTCAGCTTGCAGCTGAGTCAGCATCGCTGGCCACTCCTCTAACAGCGCAGCAACACCAGCCAGGTGCAGCAGCCCCTTATGAAGCACAGCGCCACCAAGAATATCTTAATAGGCAATGGCACCCCACGTTCGGACCACATAAAGCTCTCCACCGAGGGCCGCGAGATTCAACGATGGATCATGCCGCAAGACACAGGGAATGTGAATCAACGTCACTCAGTGCATACCAGTTGGTGTTCAAGCTTATTGAAACACTAATGAGATTACATGCAAGCTGTCTGTCTTCCTGTAGCAACCTTACTCCACCGACAATCTTCTGTAGCTCTTACCACCCCATCGAACCAACAATGCCTAGGTGGGAGAGCTGAACAAGTGGAAGAACAACTCTTCCACCTCTCTTAAGTGGTCATAGATATCCGATCTGATATGGATGGAATGGCTAAGTCACATTCTAGGATGCTGTCTCCGTAATTAATCTTCATTATGCAGAAGAGTTTGCACTGTTTTGAAGCTTCCTGCAAGATTATACTGTATTTCAATCTTGGGCTTGTAACGAAACCAGCTGATTTCCCATTTGAGCGATCTGTTAAATTTTTAAATGACAGATCGCTTCGAATCGAACATAATCATTTCCTGTATTTGTAACTGTACTTTTTAATTACGAAAAAAGCGAATGTGAGCTTAATTTATGTTATCTTCATTTATCTGAAATAGAGTTTAACACTATGCAGATTCAAACTGTTAAGCTCTGTAAACCACAGACCGGGATGCTGGATGTTGTTTACGAATTGGCCAATCGATCGTCCGTTTTTGTGCACTTGCGGCCTGTGACTCATCTGCATATGTGGGCCCACAAAAACTACCGTTCGCGACACACTCTGTTTATAGAATGCCGGCGCTATCACTTATTGAGTGTTACGGTTTATTCTGCATTTGGCAAGCACCTTATTTAACTTATTTCAAAGACTCTCAACCACTTTTGACTGCGTGGAGCATGACTGGATGTACTTTATTGTTAAGGCATTCAAAGCTATTACTAACTTCTTTGCAAAGTGTTATGAGAATAAGGAGTACAATTTATAATTTTGGCACTTATGTAAATGAAGGTTAACTTGTCTGCATACCGGATATGTATGTCTTACAACGTGCGATTTTATCCTCATCAGAGCAGTTTGTAGTTTGAAGACTCCAAGACAACTGGTATTCCCTTAACATATGACTATCTCTCTCTAAAATTGTTGTTCTAGGAAGATACCTGTGACCAGTTTAGCAGGAGCAACTTAAACTTAACGTTTCAGTGATAATGTTAATTTTACTGATATGAAATTATTGTAACTAATTACTTAAAAATTGTGATGTTATTTTCAAGTAAAGCTAATTATCAGAAAATTTTCCAAGCGAGCACAATATTTAAGTATAGTAGCTCTTTAAGCTGTAACTCAGTTATATTTAAATTTAACTAGAATTCATGGCAAACGTACTTTGCCATGAAATTTGGATTCTGATAGGATATTTTATTTACACAGAAACATTCTTACAATTCATCCCCAGTTTAATATAATTAAGTAAGTGTTGAAGATGTTGTAGTGCTGCCATAGAATTTGGTGACTGGTGATTTTTCAAGGTCATCATGTCTCAAAACTAATGCAAATTTGTAGGAGACAATGCTTTGACGCTGTTGTGGCTCAAAATTTCATATTAAATTTATGACTGGGAAAAACCTCAGTCTTCATGACGAGTAATTTGGAGATATGACTTTCCACCATAAATTCAACAGCCACGGCAAATCTCTTTTCAGGTGGCACGGTACAGGCACCACTAAAATTTCATTTCTCTGGAAATAACACAGTTCCAGATCTGCAAACACTGCTAACCTGCCTTCGACTCCCCATCTGTTTATGTTTGCTCGCCACTCTGCGCTTCAAGATTATCCAAACAAAAGGATCCAAAACCTCTTCAGGTTATATTAGTCCTATTAGTTCATTTCCTCAATTTACTCACAGAAGCCTATAGTGTAGCTGCACTGAAGTTTTTTATTAATTATAAACAAAGCTGATAATTCCAGTAAGTTGTCATCCTCCTTAACATGAATCTTTTTAATCTGTTCTTTATAAAATATGTCTAAATGTCAGTGGAATTTAGCATCTGATTCAAGGCGAGCATTAATCCATGTAATGTCAGAGTAGCGAGCTTGGAGGAAATGGACAGCGGCTGCAGACAGGTGGCTCTCGGTGGGAGTGTGGGGCTGCCGTGATGCGTGCCGAGGCAGTCCGTCTGTGCACTGATGTTAAACACTGTGTCCCAGATGGCGCAGTGCTTAAAACACCTGCCCAGTAAGCAGGAGATCCTGGGTTCAAATCCCAGTCTGCTACACATTTTCACTCATTACCGCTGATTCCGCAGAATGTCCCGATGCAACTGACATAAGCAATCCCTTTCGTTTCCTCCCCCCTCCCTCATTTTCAATTTACATATCATCAGCTATTATTTCACAGAAATATACAGTTCTGCAACTGAAATAATGACCTCAACAACTTTCAATATTCGGTTATCACTTTAATTTTCGTTATTCTGCGGTAACACTTCGTGAATCAAAGGTACACAAGAGTATTCACCACACAGATGTAGTGCTCTACTGAGCAGACTGCCTGTGCGACACCACCATTTAAAATCCACGTGGTCACTGAGCTGTAAACAACGGCCCACCCAAATAGGATATCAAAACATTGTGACTTGTATCAGTGTTGTTGTTGAGTGAAGATGTTCTGAAGGTGCGATAGCACACAATAGTATCCTATTTTCAGAACGTATAAAAATTGTATATTGCATTAAATGCAGATATTTGAAAACAATATATTCAGTATTTTTTGGGAATTTTATCCCGAATTTATTAATCTGGGTTAACTGAAATGGAATAGTGAATGCTTATGGAAGTGATTGCTAATTATGAAGAGTATCTGGGTTACCAAAGGTTCTTTATTGTACTTGCTAGTAGATTGAGAATAGTCAGAGTCTCTTGTGAGCCAAAGAAAGGCGCTGAGAGGATAGCTGGAAAAATGGAGATAGTGCATGAAGATAAAGATGAATCAGGAATCAATAATTGTGAACTATCACTTGAGAAACATTTAGGTTATTCAACTGGTGACACTGAGACACCAGTGAAAGCAATGAGAGACAAGATGCCTCTAGATGTGGAAAGAGTACAGTTAATATCTGAGGCGATTTTAATGAGATGACAAAATGACAAAGAGAAGATGTTATGCGAAAACAAAGAAAATATGGAGAAGATAATATGAAGAGTCAGCATGATGTACAGACAATACCCCTTTTAGAATAAAGGAAACTTAAATTAGTGCAAAAGTAATAAAAAACTGGAAGAAATTTTGGCAGGAACATGAAGAAAGCTGGAAAGCAGGCATTGAAGGAAGAGACACTAGACTGCAGGGCAGTCTAAATAATCTCAGAGATGAAATGAATAGCACATGAGGTGAGGTAATGGAAGAAGCACAGCAAAATGTTATGTATCCTGACATTGAGTTACAATAGGAGAGTGGAGAAAGAAAGGTATCTGACGACCACCAAATTGAAAATATGACAGATATACAGTGGCAGAAAAAATGAAGGTCAATTTCGCACCTTACATAAGAGTTTTATACATCATAACGGGAAGGTGTATATGATACCTAACTTACTTCAACGATAATGAGCAGATTTGCCTATAAGTGTGCAATGCAAAAGGGATGAGACTCAATCGAGGGTATTAACACACCACTCCTATATAATGCATGTCAATGAGCAGAAGGAGAAACAAGCAGCGAGAGGAATCAGGGGCAGGCAGAAGCAGAGGCCGCACCACGGGAGGCACCACGAAAACCTCTTTGGGGGCGTACCATGACGGGAGTCAGCGACTGGACAGGTGACGCATACTGGAGAGCAAGTAATGGGCCACCAGAAGTAGGACAGAAAGAAGCTTTAGAAAACTGCATATCGGAATTCCATATTGATACGAACAAAACCAGTGATGCAGTTGATCATGTGAACAGCGAGTGGTACACATGTGATGTACGCATGTAACTTTTAGGCATCTGGAGCGGGCACAAAACGTCCGATTGGCGGAAACGAACTAGGAAGGAGTAAAGTGCCGAGATTTCGATGCAGTTTAATGGTAGGGCCCTTGTAATTGGAAGAGAGAATTGCCACAAAAATAAGAGGAGCACTCCTATTGGTCGAGAAAAGCCATGACGTGGAGAACGATAGAACCCAGATGGGGAGACAGTTTGGCTACGACAAAGACAAGAGCGAAATTTTGAGGGACTTTTCGCTGCACAAGCGCCAGGTGCAGAACAGGGTGCATAACAGTCTGTACGATGCAGAGGAGACATTTGTGTGAACACTGCGTTCACTGCAGCTGACATTCAGCTAGATATCAGCTGTAGCATCGTTGCGCTCCAACTGTGGACAAATGAACCAGTCAGTTAGTTACTTGTTCTTGCGAGGACTGAGAGGGCATTTTAATATACACGCTGCTCCAGCCATGCGTGTACATATCACGATTTTAGAAGACTAAGGATGAGTACATGTTTCATCACATAACGAGAAAAATAGGGAGAGTTTCTGCTGTAAAAATCAGCAAAGGTTTAATTAATTTTTATAGGAATTTCAGAGGAAGAGAGCAGCCATGCAGATGACAGCTCACCGCGACTGAGGTAAATACCACAATCAGGGATGTAAACTTGTTAGTTTACCTGTTTGTGTCCACTGTAAACTCGAGCGGCCTTGGGTAATCTTTCGCTCAACTTGTCACAAAACTAACCATCCTCTGTAGACTTGATTGTCATCCTAAATAGTACCGACCTTTCAACCGTAATCGGATGATTTATATAGTACTGGCCAACATCGTGCTATAGTCGTAAGAATAATTTTGTAAAGAAACTTCTAGTTACAATTTACAATTATTGTGTTTAGGATTATTTGTCTTTCTAAGGACGAGATACACTCGTTTGACAACTGTCGTAACGTTGTCGCATTGTAAACTGTGTAAATGCGTGTAATTATGTGATAAGATTGCAACACTAAACCAAAATATTTACAGCTTACACAGTTATAGTTCTGTCCTCGAAACCTTACACAGAGACACCACAATAATCCAACAACACTATTGAAGAATTAGAAACTTTCAGCAAAGGAATTTACTCAAATGAAATTGAAGGAAAAGGGGAAACCATGTCAAAGTAGATGGCCGAGATGGGGATGAAGGAATAGAAAGTTGTTACAGAAGATAATATGACTAAAATGCCAAAACTAGAAGAAAGAGATGAAGACATATCAATGGCACTTGATGAAAAAAGAATGACCTGCTCAAAATAAAGTATCTAAAGGCGAAACTAAAGTAGGAAAGGTATTTGTTTTGAAAAAAAAAGATAGATGAGGGAGAATAAAAGAATCTTCCACCCACAGGTACAGGTAAAGACATCCAAAAAAAGAAAAGATAGACGAACCCCTGAAATAACCAGGAACTAAAAGAATGGGACCAAATCTGAATTTGAGAGGAGAACTTTTTACACAGAGGACGGATGATGAGCAAATCAATCAAGGTATCAACCATTTGCAAGAAGATAAGCAAGAACAGGAGAGTAAAACTGAAGAGACTGATGGGAAAATTAATAATGAAACTTTGACAGTGAGGCAAAAAATATAATTACGGTAGCAAGTAGCAACAATACGTACATACAGGTAAACAGAGGGCAGATGTATAAACCAAAAAGGAATTTATATGCAATGATATTTAACAAATGGTTAAAAGCTGGTTTTCAGCACACATTGTAATTGAATATAAAATATAGTTTGTAACAGACACAGTGGAGGGTGAAGCTTTCGACTGAGGACTTAGAAGAAAACAGAAGTCAATAATTATTACAATCAGTCTAAACGGGTCTTTCTGAAGAAATTCCGGTGAAAAGTTTATTAACATGCAACACTTGAAGATTTATTAGGTTGCAAATCTCTTAACATAACTAGGGGTAACCCAGAGACAGAGGGAAGCTTATTAGTATAGAAAATCCCGTCTATCTTCTCAATTTGTTACATGCATCATCAAAGTAGAGAAAGACTGTAAAAATGTGAACTTACATAACACCTAATGGTTGTGATAAATAGGAGGTAGTGGTAAATGGCATACAGATGAGCAGGTGCTTGTGTAAGTCAATGATATGAAGTATAATTGGGGCAATGCGGTTGATGATGTGTCGAGACGTTTGTGAGTTGAAACGTTTATGAAATATGAAGTATTGTAAGAGTTATATTTGAACAGTGTCATTTATTTTCAGACATGTTGTCCTGTTTGTACAAGAATCTATCGGGTGTTTCCGTAAGAGCATAAAAAAGTTTAAGAGGACGTATAGGATGCTCCACTGAACAATTTGAGGCAGGGAACCTGGGGTTGGAGAAGACAGCTTAAGGAAATAACATTTTGTGTCCTTTTCTATTTACATCAGTTACAGCTAACTGCAAATACCGTCACCTACACGATGTACGTACCATTTGTTCTGTATCTTACAAAATGTGCTGAAACTGACGGCCATCAACCTTAATGCAAGCATGACGTCGCTGAACAATGTAATGCCGTACCCTGACAAATATCCCTGTTGAGTTTGGAATCATATCACAGGCAGCTACAATTCTGGCAACTAATTCCATCTCCATATCTACTAGGGTCTGATACGCAACTGACTTTAGATATCCCCTTAGGAAATAATCAACGGGAATCAGGTCAGGTGACCTCGTAGGCCATTGAATAGGACCTGCCCTTCCAATCCAGTGATCAGGAAATACAGCACTGGGATGGCTGTGGACATCTACAGTGAAGTGAGGCGGTGCACCGTCATGTTGTACCCACATCCTCTTGCGAACAGCCAAGGGGTACGTTCTTCAACAACTCAGGTAGAACTCTTTGCACGAACCTCAAGTACAGGTGGCCAAACAGACGATGCGGTCCTATGAGACTATCGCCTACAATGCAGGCCCAGATATTCACAGAAAATGTACAAGACGGTGTGACTCTACTACAGCGTGAGAATTTTCCTCATCCCACACATGGCTATTCCAACTGTTCGAAATACCATTATGATCAAATGAGGCTTCATCAGTAAACAGCACAATTTGGAGCAAATCTGGTTGATAAATTCAATGTTGGAGCAACCACTGACACAATGTAACCCTTGGTGCAAAGTCAGTAATAAGCATCGCATGGATACGTTGTGGGTGATGTGGATGGAACTGCTGTTCGTGGAGTACTCGCCACACCCCCGTACGTGCAGTGCTCTTTCTCGTACAATACGATTACTTGTAGTCGGGTCTGTTGCGACATGTCCCATCACCTTATTTTCAAACTCAGGTTTTCGAGTGGTCCTCATATTGGCAGGATCCTCGTTTCTTCTTTCCAATGAACCAGTCTTCCGCATTCGCCGATCGAGAGAAATGAACTGTTAGGAAATAGTTACCTGTACAGCTTTTTAGCAACGAAAGCATTGCATCGTACTTCTCCATAAACAAGGTGCATATCAGTGAGTTCTACGACACTGTAACGGTACTGCTCCATCGTATTGTACTGTACTTCTCTGTATAGCACTGAGTAATGAATGGGTCTGTCGTTGATTCGTAGCACGTACTGTTATGGGACATCGTAGACACGAAAAAACAGTCACCTTATGGACAAGTAATGTAAACAAAACCTGAATAGTGACTTCCTCGTAATCAGGCTCGTCCATCCTGTTTCCTAGCAAGAAATAATGAATATTCATGTAAATAAACAGCACAGTATTTGCAAATGTTAGATGTAAATAAGCTGGAAGTCAGTAATTCCAGACAATGCGGTAGACAAATTTACCTCCATATCTCCTTAATCTGGCTTCTCTGACCGCTCGTTCCCTTCCTCAACTGGTTCGGTGGAGCACTGTCTATGTCTTGTTGCATTTTTGCACGCTCTTACGGAAACACCCTGTATATGTATTTATATGTAAGTGATAATGTAAAGCCGGCCGCGGTGGTCTAGCGGTTCTAGGCGCGCAGCCCGGAACCGTGCGACTGCTACGGTCGCAGGTTCGAATTCTGCCTCGGGCATGGATGTGTGTGATGTCCTTAGGTTAGTTAGGTTTAACTAATTCTAAGCTCTAGGGGACTGATGACCTAAGATGTTAAGTCCCCTAGTGCTCAGAGCCATTTGATAATGTAAAGAACATTTTGATAACATTAAATGCTATACATGAAAATAAAGAAATAAGGGATTAATCATGTGGTTAACTACAGAAGTCAACAATGGAGATGACCTAGTTAGCTGCTGAAGTTGATAAGGGAAGTAGATCCATTAAGTTTCAGAAATAGAGTTCGGGTACTATTTGACGAACAACAAGCACCAACACTTGAAATGTTGAATCATACGTTGGTTTAACAAGGAAGTACTCTTTCAAGCGTACTGGCAATGATAATAACACTGTTCTTGTTGTTGTTGTTGTTGTTGTTGTTGTTGTCTTCAGTCCTGAGACTGGTTTCATGCAGCTCTCCATGCTACTCTATCCTGTGCAAGCATCTTCATATCCCAGTACTTACTGCAACCTAAATCCTTCTGAATCTGCTTAGTGTATTCATCTCTTGGTCTCCCTATACGATTTTTACCCTCCACGCTGCCGTCCAATGCTAAATTTGTGATCTCCTGATTCCTCAGAACATGTCCCACCAACCGGTCACTTATTCTTGTCAAGTTGTGCCACAAACTCCTCTTCTCCCCAATTCTATTCAATACCTCCTCATTAGTTATGTGATCTACCCATCTAATCTGTAGCATTCTTCTATAGCGCCACATTTCGAAAGCTTCTATTCTCTTGCTCTCCAAACTATTTATTGTCCATGTTTCACTTCCATACATGGCTACACTCCATACTCCCCAAATAGAAAAACTCCTTTACTACTTTAAGTGTCTCATTTCCTAATCTAACTCCCTCAGCATCACCCGATTTAATCCAACTACATTCCATTATCCTCGTTTTGCTTTTGTTGATGTTCATCTTATATCCTCGAGTCATGACACTGTCCATTCCGTTCAACTGCTGTTCCAAGTCCTTTGCTGTCTCTGACAGAATTATAATGTCATCGGCGAACCTCAAAGTTTTTATTCCTTCTCCATGAATTTTAATAAATACTCCAAATTTTTCTTTTGTTTCCTTTACTGCTTGCTGAATATACAGATTGAATAACATCGGGGAGAGGCTACAACCCTGTCTCACTCCCTTCCCAACCACTGCTTCCCTTTCATGCCCCTCAACTCTTATAAATGCCATCTGGTATCTGTACAAATTGTAAATAGCCTTTCGCTCCCTGTATTTTACCCCTGCCACCTTTAGAATTTGAAAGAGAATATTCCAGTCAACATGGTCAAAAGCTTTCTCTAAGTCTACAAATGCTAGAAACGTAGGTTTGCCTTAATCTTTCTTCTAAGATAAGTCGTAAGGTCAGTATTGCCTCACGTGTTCCAACATTTCTACGGAATCCAAACTGATCTTCCCCGAGGTCGGCTTCTACCAATTTTTCCATTCGTCTGTAAAGAATTGGCGTTAGTATTTTGCAGCTGTGACTTATTAAACTGATAGTTCGGTAGTTTTTATGTCTGTCAACACCTGCTTTCTTTGTGATTAGAATTATTATATTCTTCTTGAATTCTGAGGGTATTTCGCCGGTCTCATACATCTTGCTCACCAGATGGTAGAGTTTTGTCAGGACTGGCTCCCCCAAGCCTGACAGTAGTTCTAATGGAATGTTGTCTACTCCCGCGGACTTCTTTCGACTCAGGTCTTTCAGTGCTATGTCAAACTCTTCACGCAGTATCGTATCTCCCATTTCATCTTCATCTACATCCTCTCTCATTTCCATAATATTGTCCTCAAGTACATCACCCTTGTATAGGCCCTCTACACTCCTTCCACCTTTCTGCTTTCCCTTCTTTGCTTGGAACTGGGTTTTCATCTGCGCTCTCGATATTCTTACAAGTGGCTCTTTTTTCTCCAATGGTTTCTTTAATTTTCCTGTAGGCTGTATCTACCTTGCCCCTAGTGAGATAAGCGTCTACATCCTTACATTTGTCCTCTTAGCCATCTCTGCTTAGCCATTTCGCACTTCCTGACGATCTCATTTTTGAGACGTTTGTATTCCTTTTTGCCTCCATTACTGCATTTATATATTTTCTCCATTCATCAATTAAATTCAAAATTTCTTCTGTTACCCAAGGATTTCTACTAGCCCTCGTCTTTTTACCTGCTTGGTCCTCTGCTGCCTTCACTACTTCATCCCTCAGAGCTACCCATTCTTCTTCTACTGTATTCCTTTCCCCCATTCCTGTCAATTGTTCCCTTATGCTCTCCCTGAAACTCTGTACAACCTCTGGTTTAGTCAGTTTATCCAGGTCCCATCTCCTTGAATTCCCACCTTTCCACAGCTTCTTTAGTTTTAATCTACAGTTCATAACCAATAGATTGCGGTCAGAGTCCACATCTGCCCCTGGAAATGTCTTACTATTTAAAACCTGGTTCCCAAATCTCTGTCTTACCTTTATATAATCTATCTGATACCTTTTAGTATCTCCAGGATTCTTCCATTTATACAACGTTCTTTCATGATTCTTGAACCAAGTGTTAGCTATCATTAATTTATGCTCTGTGCAAAATTCTACCAGACTGCTTCCTCTTTCATTTTTTACCCCCAATCCATATTCACCTACTATGTTTCCTTCTCTCCCTTTTCCTACTCTCGAATTCCAGTCACCCATGACTATTACATTTTCGTCTCCCTTCACTACCTGAATAATTTCTTTTATCTCATCATACATTTCATCAATTTCTTGATCATCTGCAGAGCTAGTTGGCATATAAACTTGTACTACTGTAGTAGGCATGGGCTTCGTGTCTATTTGGCCACAATAATGCGTTCACTATGTTGTTTGTAGCAGCTTACCCGCACCCCTATTTTTTATTCATTATTTTATTCATTATTAAACCTACTCCGGCATTACCCCTATTTGATTTTGTATTAATAACCCTGTATTCACCTGACCAAAAGTCTTGTTCCTCCTGCCACCGAACTTCACTAATTCCCACTATATATAATTTTAACCTACCCATCTCCCTTTTTAAATTTTCCAACTTACCTGCACAATTAACGGATCTGACATTCCACGCTCCGTTCTGTAGAACGCCAGTTTTCTTTCTCCTGATAATGACGTCCTGTTGAGTAGTCCCCGCCCGGAGATCCGAATGGGGGACTATTTTATCTCCGGAATATTTTACCCAAGAGGACGCCATCATCATTTAACCATACAGTAAAGCTGCATGCCCTGGGAAAAATTACGGCTGTAGTTTCCCCTTGCTTTCAGTCGTTCACAGTACCAGCACGGCAAGGCTGTTTTGGTTAGTGTTACAAGGCCAGATCAGTGAATCATCTGGATGATGAAAAGGTTGCTGCCCCTCTTCAGGAACCACGCGTTTGTCTGGCCTCTCAACAGATACCCCTCCGTTGTGGTTGCACCTACGGTACGGCCATCTGTATCACTGAGGCACGCAAGCCACCCCTCCAACGGCAAGGTCGATGGTTCATACAACACTATAACAACAATATAAGTACCCTCAAGGTAAAATAGTCGATTGTTCTGAATTTTCTCCCTGGATACCCACGTTAATAGTAATAGTGTTTAGTTATGTAAGATCTGTTAACATCTACATTTTTGATTGTCATTTAATACAAAGTAAAAAACCCACAGTTAGTTATATGATTTGATCTATTGCAGTTATGGTTTTTTCTCGTAATTCACATCAACAGCTGTATGGACATAAGAATGGATTAGTTATTAAGCTTCATGTGAGGTGTCAGTTGAGCTGAAATAAGGGTGGCAGTATGGGTGGCAAAAGCCGTGCTCAAAGGACAGCAACTAACATGGTAGCTGCTGTAAGTTAAACGAATGTGTTTTTGCTGTGCTACAAAAAAATGTAACCAGCAACAATTATGTGTTTCATGGTCCACACAAACCACTAAAAGGAAAGATTCTTTGCAGTTAAATTTAAATTACAACTCCCAAAAACATTTATCATTTCCATTACAGTATATTGATTGTTTGGATGATATTTTTTGTAGAGGCAGTTCACTACTGCAATCAAAGGTTCAAAGGGAATTTATCCACGACTTACTGTAACTTTTACTGTTTGCTCTTGAATTCGGTGTTTAATTTTTCTATTTTCACTTTCATCTAAGGCGAAAAAGAAGTGTTGTAGGAAGGGGATGCAAAGGATTCGTTGTCCCTTACTCAAAGGTAATCATATTTTATTCGCGCAGGTCGAGCAGGCCAGGATCGATGGTCATGTGCCGAGTGTACCAGTGAGTGATATTGTTGTGATATGCGGTTGACTTGCGGAGTGAGTCATGAGTGGTTGTCGTAATGGCATAGCAGGAAGAGGCATATCATACCGGCTGAGCATATATACCAAACGGTGACAAATTGTACGGAAAAGCTATTATAAATACGGCGTGCCGAAGCTGCGTATTCATGTCTATCGCGCTGGTCAATGGATTGTAGTGAGGATAACGTGTGCGAACTGCACAGGAGGACAACGGTCGGGGCTTAAGGGGACGCCACACACGGATCTTGAAAAACATAGATAGACGGTCTTTATGCAGATCCATGTGTGGCACGACCGTTAGCGTGGATCCTTGTCCACCTCTGGCTTTCTGGAAGGCCTAGGTTTGAAGAGAATATCCAGTTTCACGCCATGTACCGAGGATGCATTATTTTAACCTCAGTTATACATCCTCTATGGACTCACGTGCGAATATGCAAATGAAGACGGGACACAGGTCTTGACACCGGCTTGTGCTTTCCATTTTAGAAATAAATAATCTTTACAGCTGCAGCAGATTCTGTCTCTGATGACATCTCGAGTTGCCTTGGTTCATTTAGTGCTGTCACCGTACTGCAGACAAAAGAGACTTGCATGACGCAGAGCCAGAGTCAGCTGGGACAACGAGCGGCATTTTTTGACTTTCGACGATGTGTCTCACTTCTGTTTATGCTGGTCACATTGACGTCAGGGTGTACATAGAGGACCTGGTGAAGGATTACAAGGTGCTTCGCTTCTCTTCAGCTATTGAAATCTTGCGGGGGGGGGGGGGGGGGGGGAGGGGGCTACTGGAAACGACAACGTGACTGATTTCCTAATTGTTGAAGGAAATCTGAATGTTCGCCAGTATTTGACAAGAATGGTAAAACCTGTTGTCGTAACCTACGTGACCAGGGAACGAAATTGCATATTCCTGCAGGTCAATGAACAACCGTACACTGCAGTTCGCAGCACAAACGCCTTGAAGAACTTACGATTCCTTTGCTTGTTCAGTCCCTAAAAAACCATATGCGATGTAACTGGAAGGTGTATTCTACCACATCAGCCTCCAGTCAGCAGTCTTCATGAACTGAAACAGCAGACGCTTGATGCACAACAATAAACTCCTCAAGACGTGAATCTGAGGCTTTTTGCTTCCAAGCTATATCGAATAAAGGGGTGTATTCGTGCCCAAGTGGCTCAAACCCTATACTGATTTGATTACGCAAGGCAGTTCCAAATGAAATGGACGCTTAATCATTTAATTTTAAAAATAACTACATATTTCCGTAACATGTATTACCAATGTGGTGCGTTGCTTCCGCATTTTCTTAAATATACTTAAAAAATTCGTTAACTGTTGTAGACTTATAATAACAACGTACTATTCAAAGAGATACTGTTGGGTAAGTTGGGTCCAGAACCTGAAAATACCTTTTAACATGCTCTTAACAGTATCAATACAATTTCAGTAATGTGTACAAACATTTGGAGACGGGGGTGGGTACTTTATGCCCTGTCTTAAATAAATTTAAGAAATGTAAAAAATGGTTCAAATGAGTCTGGGCACTATGGGACTCAAGATCTGAGGTCATCAGTCCCTTAGAACGTAGAACTTCTTAAACCTAACTAACCTAAGGATATCACACACATCCATGCCCGAGGCAGGATTCGAACCTGTGACCGTAGCTCTCACGCGGCTCCAGACTGAAGCGCCTAGAACCGCTCAGCCACAGTGGCCTGCTAAGAAATGCATATTTTGTTAATATTTGTTGACTTTTACTCAGTACGTATTTTTTAAAGAGTTGCTGCTTGGTTAGTAGCGTCCAGAATCTGAAAATATTGATTGGGGAAATAGACTTCTACTACTAAGTAGCCGGCCGCGGTGGTCTAGCGGTTCTAGGCGCTCAGTCCGGAACCGCGGGACTGCTACGGTCGCAGGTTCGAATCCTGCCTCGGGCATGGATGTTTGTGATGTCCTTAGGTTAGTTAGGTTTAAGTAGTTCTAAGTTCTAGGGGACTGATGACCACAGATGTTAAGTCCCATAGTGCTCAGAGCCATTTTTTTACTACTAAGTTTTGAATTTTTGGGTTTAATTTAATTGAAAAATTTAAAACATTTATGGAATCTGGTAAAAGAATTCATTAAAAACAATACCTTTTTTAAATTTTGAACTGTAAAATAAGTGAGTAGATCACAATATCTTCGAAACTTGGTCATGAAGTGCCCCCCCTCCTCACCCCCATCCACTCCACCCTCGCTCCAGCACGGTATTGCGTGGGTTAATTGCCGTTATGGAATTAACATTTCCATAACGCTTCATGCTGTAACAAAGTCCATTTCCGTCAGTGTATATAAACGTACGTTCTTGAATTTCTGCTGATAACTGACAGGATATGAACTCTCCCTGGCGCTGATCAGTCGTTGCACGACGAAGTCCATCTCGTCACGTCCCTGCTCCATACAGTGGCACTTAATCCAAATACAAGGCTTTCTACGACACTGATGACCAGACGGTAGACGCCTTCTCACTACCATAGCACCAGCACGCCCACGCCGAGTGGGACTCCAGTTTAATTGGAAGCTCGACCGTGCGTGAAGCGAGATAAGTCGATATTTTCGTTCTGCTGCGGCTCGTTCTGTTCCGGCAGGACCCCCGATTACCCCCCAACCCACCCACGCCCCCTTTCTCACCGTATATCCCCCACTTCTCCCAGGCTTTCCAACCGGGTCATTGGGTCTCGCCTTTCCTTTTTTTCGCCTTTCGTTCCGTTTCAGCTCTGTCGTGCGAAAGAGGCGTAAATTCCCCTGGCGACGTGGTCCTGAGGTACCACACGAGCGGAAGTGCTTCTAGCTCCAGTCAACCATCGCCTCAAGGAACACAGGAAATGTGATCTATTGAAGAAAAAGCAGGAAAACTCTGCGTGATAGGCGATCAGTTTTATTCCCGGACGGAGGAATTTCTTTGACGCCCTGCGAAGTATTGGAAGGAGAGGTACAGTTTACTAGACCGCTCCTTTCTGTATGCAGTAAAATACAGTAGATGTTTCTTCTAAGAACAGACTATCTTATAGACACTATAGGTCTCTTTCAGAGCCCATAATTGTTTGTCAAATGTGCTAACTTTCAACCACGGTTTTAATCTCTAAATTTTAGGATCACATGTAGCTCTCCACGTTATTTTTTTTTCGCCAGGATTAATCGCTCCTTGAGCGAATGTACACAGTATGCTCGTGCACCAAGTACTGTGCAACTTCCGGTATAATGCGAGGAACGAACACGAAGTTCAAATCAATCTGGGAAGAATTGGCTTTTGAATGAGAGCGGGTTCTGAACCACTATCGCGCGTATCACAAATTAATTTCACGGAATCTTCACTTGGTATCTGTAACACAGTAACGATTGATGCCTATAAAATGCTGGTAAAAGTAAACAACGTCCCATCATGGCCTCTGTTGCTAATTACAGATCAACGGGAAATTAAAATTGAAATAACTCTTACCTTTCCGACAATCGCATTACGGAATGATTGTGTTGCCGCGTCGTTAATAGTGACAGAATTATGTACACTTAATAAGTGCACAGTTATTACTAAATTTTCAGTGGTTCTACTATCGCTATATGTGTGTGATAGAAGCGCTTATCAGCAAAACTGTGTTTCGTGAAAATAAAGATGCATGCCCACGTAGAATAGTTATTACACATCTATTTATGACATCTTATGAAGAATTAGTGAAGATCTGATTGGCCGCGCGGGATTAGCCGAGCGGTCTATGGCGCTGCAGTCGTGGACTGTGCGGCTGGTCCCAGCGGAGGTTCGAGTCCTCCCTCGGGCATGGGTGTGTGTGTTTGTCCTTAGGGTAATTTATGCTAAGTAGTGTGTAAGCTTAGGGACTGATGACCTTAGCAGTTAAGTGCCATAAGATTTCACACACATTAGAACATTTTTTTGAAGATCCGATTGAAGCTCAGTATTACTGGACCTTTTTTTTTTTTTTTTTTTTTTTTTGTGGTTTTAGGGCGCAAAACTTCTATGGTCATTAGCGCCCAGCCCGTGACGTAGAAAACAGGAAAAAAACGAAATTTAAAATCAGCAGCAATGGGAACAAAGTCATAAAATTTGAGAAGCTAAAGGCAGAAGGAATGCTTAAAAATCCACTATAGAAAGGGGTTGGTTGTCCCCCAAAAAAAAGGCTTCAAATGACTGACGTCATTTCACTGTCCCTAATAAACTGTAGAACGCGGTCAGCTGAGCGCGTGTCATCTGCTAAAATCGACGATAGATCAGGCGATAGCTGTAGACGGGAGCGTAACGGATTAAAATAGGGGCATTCAATTAAAAGGTGTCCTACCGTCCACGGCTGAGAGCAGTGGGGACAGAGTGGGGGAGGATCACCGCTTAAAAGATGTTGATGACTAAAAAGACAGTGCCCTATCCGGAGTCTAGCTAAAATTACCTCCTCCCGACGACGCGATCGGGAGGAAGAGGTCCATGCGCAAGGAAGGGCTTTCACTTGCCGCAATTTATTATGGGGAAGTGTTGACCAATGCGCATGCCATAAATGAGCAACTTGGCGACATAAACCGCTCCGTAGATCGGTAAACGGAAGAGACTGAATAGCTGGCCGAGGAAGAGAGACTGCAGCCTTGGCCGCTATATCGGCCGCCTCATTTCCACAGATACCAGCGTGTCCTGGGAGCCAGAGGAACGCCACTGAGACGCCCCCCAGGTGGAGCAAGCGCAGACAGTCCTGAATCCGGTGGACCAGAGGGTGCACAGGGTAAAGAGCTTGGAGACTTAGGAGAGAGCTGAGAGAATCTGAGCAGATTACGTACTGTATCCGCTGATGGCGGCGGATGTAGTGGACAGCCTGGAGAATAGCGTAAAGCTCCGCAGTATAAACCGAACACTGGTCGGGAAGCCGAAAGTGATTTGGGGTGTCGCCAACAATATAGGCACTCCCTACACCTAACGATGTTTTCGAGCCATCGGTGTAAATAAATGTGGCTTCCGTCATTTGTGCACATAGAGCAGCAAATGGCCGACGGTAAACAAGTGTAGGGGTACCATCCTTGGGAAATTGACATAGGTCTCTGAGCAAGTCGATCCGGGGACGGAGCCAAGGCGGTGCTGTACCCCAAGTTGTCAAGAAGGTTTTAGGAAAGCAGAAGGAATGAGAATGGAGCAGTTGACGGAAGCGGACTCCCGGGGGTAGTAGGGTGGAGGAGCGGCCTGCATACCCGACATCAAAGGAGGCGTCGAAAAAAAGGTCATGGGCTGGATTAGCAGGCATGGAAGACAGATGGCTAGCATAACGACTCAGAAGGACTGCCCGCCGATTGGACAGCGGAGGTTCAGCAGTCTCAGCATAAAGGCTTTCCACAGGGCTGGTGTAAAAAGCTCCAGACACTAAACGTAATCCACGGTGGTGGATAGAGTCGAGACGCCGAAGAATAGACGGCCGAGCAGAGGAGTAGACTATGCTTCCATAATCCAATTTCGAGCGCACTAAGGCGGAGGCGGAGAAGGACCACTCGGTCCGCTCCCCAAGAGGTGCCATTCAGGACACGGAGGGTGTTAAGGGAACGCAGACAGCGAGCCGAAAGATAGGAAACGTGGGAGGACCAGCACAGTTTTCTGTCAAACATAAGACCCAAGAATTTAGCGACGTCGGAGAACGGAAGGTTGACAGGACCTAGATGTAAGGAGGGCGGAAGAAACTCCTTACGTCGCCAAAAATTAACACAAACGGTCTCACTGGGTGAGAAACGGAAGCCGGTTTCGATGCTCCACGAGTGGAGGCGATCGAGACATCCTTGAAGACGTCTTTCAAGAAGGCTGGTCCGTTGAGAGCTGTAGTAGATCGCAAAATCGTCCACGAAGAGGGAGCCCGAGACATCAGGAAGGAGACAATCCATAATTGGATTAATGGCAATGGCAAACAGTACAACACTCAGCACGGAGCCCTGGGGTACCCCGTTTTCTTGGGAGAAAATACAGGATAGAGTAGTGTTCACCCGCACCCTAAATGTGCGCTCTGCCATAAATTCGCGAAGAAAAAGGGGCAGCCGGCCTCGAAAGCCCCAAGAGAACAGTGTGCGGAGGATGCCTGTCCTCCAACAGGTATCGTATGCTCTCTCCAGATCAAAAAATATTGCTACCGTTTGGCGTTTCCGGAGGAAATTGTTCATGATATAATTGGAGAGAGCAACAAGATGGTCAACGGCAGAACGATGTTGTCGGAATCCGCATTGGGCTGGTGTTAAAAGACTGCGGGATTCCAGCCACCAAGCTAAACGGTAATTCACCATACGCTCCAAAACCTTACAGACACTACTCGTGAGAGAAATGGGGCGATAGCTAGAGGGGAGACGTTTGTCCTTTCCAGGTTTCGGAACGGGAACGACAATAGCTTTCCGCCATCGCCTGGGAAAGGTACTGTCGGTCCAAATTCGATTATAAAGGCGAAGGAGGTAGCGCAGGCTATGGGTTGATAAATGCAGCAACATTTGGACATGGATACCATCCGGTTCTGGGGCGGAGGAGCGAGAAGAAAAGAGTGCATGTTGGAGTTCGCGCATGGAGAAAACAGTATTGTAGCTTTCGCGATTTTGAGAGGAGAAAGCAAGATGTCGCACTTCCGCTGCACGTTTCTTCGGGAGAAACGCTGGCGGGTAATTGGAAGAGCTCGAAATCTCAGCAAAGTGCTGACCCAATGAGTTAGAAATTGCGACGGGGTCCACTAAGGTATCATGCGCGACAGTGAGCCCAGAGACCGGGGAGAAACTAGGCGCGCCTGAGAACCGTCGAAGCCGACTCCAAACTTCCGACGAGGGAGTGAAGGTGTTAAATGAGCTAATAAAGAATTGCCAGCTTGCCTTCTTGCTATCGCGGATGACGCGACGGCATCGCGCACGGAGCTGCTTATATCGGATACAGTTGGCCAAGGTTGGATGGTGACGGAAAATGCGAAGAGCACGTCGCCGCTCACGTATTGCGTCACGGCATGCCTCGTTCCACCAAGGAACTGGGGGGCGCCGGGGCAATTCGGAGGTGCGTGGTATTGAACGTTCCGCAGCTGTGAGAATAACGTCGGTAAAATGTGTGACCTCATCGTCGACGCTGGGAAAGCGACGGTCATTGAATGTCGCTAGAGACGAAAAAAGTGTCCAATCGGCTTGGGCAAACTTCCAGCGTCGCGAGCGCAGATATGGCAGTTGAGGCTGCAGTCGAAGGACACATGGAAAGTGGTCACTCGAGTGTGTATCATCAAGGGCGAACCATTCGAAGCGCCGGGCTAGCGGAACAGTACCGACCGCAAGGTCCAAATGAGATAAATTTGCCGTGGAGGCAGACAAAAACGTGGGGACCCCAGTGTTGAGGCAGACTAGATCCGCGTGGTGGAAGACGTCTAGCAATAGTGAGCCACGTGGACAAGAATGTGGAGAGCCCCAAAGCGGGTGGTGGGCATTGAAGTCCCCAACCAGCAAATAGGGGGGTGGAAGCTGATCAAGAAGATGAAGGAGATCAGCTCGTGCCAGTGGTGTAGACGATGGAATGTATACCGTACATAGAGAGAACGTGTATCCAGAAAGGGAAAGACGGACGGCGACAGCTTGGAAGGAACTGTTTAAGGGGATTGGGTGATAATGGAGAGTATCATGGAGCAGAATCATGAGTCCTCCATGGGCTGGAGTGCCTTCAACAGAGGGGAGGTCATATCGGACGGACTGAAAATGAGGGAGAACAAAGCGGTCATGGGGACGCAGCTTTGTTTCCTGAAGACAGAAGATGACCGGCGAGTAGGATCGTAAGAGGATCGACAATTCATTCCGATTGGCGCGAATGCCGCGGATATTCCAGTGGATAATGGACATAGGGTGAACAGAAAATGGAGAAACGTGACCAAGGGTGCTGTCAACTCAACGACTGCTCAGAGCTTGCGACCGACAGCATGGAATGGCATTCAGTCGAAGGCAGAAGATCCTGATCCATAGGTTGGTCAGGAGCAGCTTCTGCCACCAACGATCGGCCAGTTGACCGGCCACCAGCAGTGCGCCTCGGCGACACGGAAGATGGCCGAGGGCGATTTCCGCCAGGTGGTGCTGTAGTTGGGACACGCCTTGGCGGAGAAGGAGAGGAACTGTGTTTCTTCGTAGCCTTCTTGGAGGTATGATGTTTAGATGAAGGAGGAACCGATGGTTGTGAAGTTGCAGTACGTAAAAACTCTTCACGAGAATGCTCTTTTTTCGAAGACTTGGCGTCTGACTTTTGGGCTCGAGATTTAGCAGAACTCGACGAAGGGTGAGCCATAGAGTGGGCAGGCGAAAGTGGTGAGGTTGAACGGGCGATCTTTGCGCTGGCCGATCTGACGACCGTGGTACTAAATGTGAGGTCGCAAGTCTGCGTGGCCGCCTCCTTTGTTGGCCGAGGAGAAGCAAGGACAGTGCTGTATTTTCCTTTCTGAGGCACGGTGGGCTGTCGACTGGCGAGTAACTTTCGAGCAGCAAAGGTCGACACCTTTTCCTTCACTCTTATTTCCTGGATGAGCTTTTCATCCTTAAAAACGGGGCAATCTCGAGAGGAAGCAGCGTGGTCACCCATACAGTTGATGCAGTGTGGGGATGGAGGTGGACAAGCACCCTCATGGGCATCCTTGCCACACGTAACACATTTGGCCGGATTGGAACAGGACTGGCTGGTGTGATTGAACCGCTGACATCGAAAGCAACGCGTAGGGTTTGGGACGTAAGGGCGAACGGAAATTATCTCATAGCCTGCTTTGATTTTTGATGGGAGTTGAACTTTGTCAAATGTCAAGAAGACAGTGCGGGTTGGAATGATGTTCGAGTCAACCCTTTTCATAACCCGACGAACAGCGGTGACGCCCTGGTCAGACAGGTAGTGCTGAATTTCTTCGTCAGACAATCCATCGAGGGAGCGTGTATAAACGACTCCACGCGAGGAATTTAAGGTACGGTGCGGTTCCACCCGGACAGGGAAGGTGTGGAGCAGAGAAGTACGTAGCAGTTTTTGAGCCTGGAGGGCACTGTGTGTTTCTAACAACAGGGTACCATTCCGTAATCTGGAACAAGACTTTACAGGACCCGCAATTGCGTCGACACCTTTCTGAATAATGAAAGGGTTGACCGTGGAAAAGTCGTGACCGTCGTCAGACCGAGAAACAACAAGGAACTGTGGCAACGATGGAAGAACCGTCTGTGGCTGAGACTCAGTGAACTTACGTTTGTGAGCAGACATAGTGGAAGGTGAGGAAACCATTGCGGAAGAATCCCCCATGATTACCGGCGTCTCCGATGGCGTGCTCCTCCCTTGTGGGGGCCCTCACCGAGGGCACACCCGCCTTAGGTGATTGTTCACACCTCAGGTCACACCTCCCGACAAACGGACGGAGGGACCAATCGGCACTTTCGGAAGGTATCAGCTCGGGTAATCACCCCTCCCTGGGCCTGGCCTTTACCAGGGGGTACGTACGTGTCCTACCTGTCTACCCGGGGCGGGGAATTACGCGTTACCCCGTCACCGGCTACGCATGGAAGTGCGTGGGTCGGCCTTCAGACACGCACAGGGAGGAATAAAGAGAAAGGAAAAGGAAAGAAGAGGGGGTCTCAAACGCCGCAGTGGAGAAAAAGGGGAAAGAGAAGAGGTAAGGAAAGGAGAAGGACAAAGGAAGGAAGAAGACATACAAGCAAGGAAGAAGAAGAATGCGGTACATTTACAAGCGTCCATCTCCGGACGTAGGCGCAAACCATACTCCCAGAGGGGGAGAAAGTGAAGGAAAGAGCCAGAGGTGAGGAGGGGGGGGTGAAGACAGGGGATGGGGAAGGATGCGGAAAGGGAAGGTATGCAGCCCGGAAAGGAAGGAAGGCCACATTAGCTCGGGGCCCCGTGCTCGCCACGCATGTATCCACAAAAGAGTTGTGGACCCCCTGGGGGGATTACTGGACCTAGAGGAGAAAGGTCTTTCTGCTCAACTAGATATGTCACGAAAACAGTTTGCTGGCAAATGGGATGGTGACAGTACTAGAGCCTTGGGAGTCGTATTTTCGTACGCTCTGAAAGGTGTCAAACTGCTGAAACGTTTCAGAAAATTGATTTACCTTCAGCTAGTAAAATGTAGGCTAGTCACATGCAGCATAAGAAAGAAAGAAAGTTACGACCTTAATTCATAGTGACACATCTCTTAAAAACGTGACACCTCACGTTTGTAATTGAGCCTGATTTCAGTCGACGCTGTTATGGAGAGGGAGATTACACACTTAGAAAAAAAAAGTTTCTAAACGCAGGAAAATTTGCAGAGGATTAAGCTTGGCACACTAAGACTCTTTGCATGAAACATGGTATTTTAATGCTTATAAGAAACCAAAATATATGATGTAGCTTAACTATGTCGTCCGCAAACTATGAATCATGCTGGAGGTCTTAACATAATTCTAAAATTATGTAGATCGAAGGTTGATGGAGGGGAAGAGAGGAAAAGAAAGGGAAGGAACTAATGATACTTGTTGCAACGAGTCTTTACACGGAATCAACGGCCACGAGTGATAACGTGTGCCAGACCACGACTTAAATCCGGTATCTCCGTCTTACTTTTCTGGCCACCTTTTTTTCCCAAAGGAACCTTCCGGGCGCTGAGAGGTAGGGATTGGGGCAAAGTAGACAAGGATCGTAACCCCTAGGCCTCCCGCCTCCCCCCCTCCCCGCCAGCCCACACCAGGACTCAAGCATAGGGAAAGTGGAGTGCAGGTACAAAGCACATCAATGATTTATTTATTTATTTATTTTCCCTTTTTCAGTTTTTTATTTTTATATTTTTATTTCCCTTTTTTAATTTTTATCTTTATTTTAACTGTTATTAACACCACCGGAAATAAAACGAAACTGATGTGAAGAGGAGGGGCAGCAAGCCACCAGCCAGTCTTGGTGGGACCATCGACACCTAGTTTCAGAGAAGAAAATTCCGATGGCCAGAGAATAACTGGTTCTAAGAATGGGAAAGGAGTGGGTCAACTCCTCGTTGGAGAAACACTGCAACTCTGGGGTGGCTTAAGAAAGACACTACAAAGGAAATTGGAGAAATATTGTCTGCATTTGGGATTGAGGATAACTGCACAATGATGTTCATTAAAGAAATGTCAAAAATCAAGGACATTTTTCTCATCTTCAGCAAACAAGTAATGAACTGATTGTCAAGAAATCCACTTCCGAGTCTGGAAAGAGGAGCAGGTGAGGATGAATCTTACGAGATATGATGCAGGTAATTAAGGCCACCATCTGTTGCACCAAGAACCAGACATCGACAGTTGGCAAGACTAAGCACAACCAGGAGCACCTCTGAAGATGTCCAACGTAACCTTGGACGAAATGTCAGGGATTGAAGTGTTCCATGGACCATGGCCATACAACCCATAAAAATTCTCAGCAGCTGAAACATCTTCATTGTATGACTTTACCAATTCTGTTATCCACTCTAAACCAGAGAGAATCTGTTGTGATCCAAAGTGACACACACCATTGGTATTGACGTGAGCCATCACCTGCAGTTGGCTGCACCCTCTGCTCTTCATGGCATCCGGGAGAAACTGTTCCACATCTGGAATGATTCCACACGGTATGCACAGGGAGTGCACATTGGTTTTCTTTCCCTTCTTGTCAACCATGTGCCCAAGGGGCCCCATAACGTGCCTGATCTTGGAGCTCCCAACTATCAATAATCCCCACCCTCTGTGATTGTCGGATCTTGCAGGCTGAGAGGTTTCCTCTGAAACAGGACAGGCGACAACATCTGGCTCAGTGACAGAGTCAGCCACTGACAGCGCCTGGAACCTATTTATCAGACAAAATGAGGAGGCCTTACGGGGGGCCACCTGGGAAGTCTTTCGCTGCTTGCTACGGCTCGGGGCGACCTCTAACTCAGCCACAGGTGAGGGGTCAACCTCAGTGTAATTAGTAACTGGGCTGTCCACTGGTGATGACTGAGTATAGAACGCATCCATGTTGGACGTCCTTTGGATCCCGACGGCTGGCCCAAAACAGTGGTGCCCATCCACTGCATCCTCAAGCTGTGCAAACGAAGCCATCACAGCCTGAAGCTGAGAGCGAAGTGTCACCAACTTGGCTCACATCTGCACACAACAATCGCAGTCCCTGTCCATACTAAAGACCATGGAAAACTTAACTATGCAGACGAACTGACTATCGGCATGTGCTGCACAACTCTACTGTAAACGCTGACGAAAATGCAGGAACTGTGTCTAATAAATTAGATTAACGTGCAGAGAATCAAAAACCTAACTACCGAAGCACTCAGGTGAAACTAAATAATTCACTTCTGATTAGGAACTTGTAATACGTCACAAAATCGATTTACTTTCCGACGCAAATGAATATGCGAGAACTGTGGCAATTAGACATGAAGAAACTAAACTTTAAAGCATACAGATGATATAATAAAATTCGCTCCTGGTTAGGAAATCGTAAAAGGCCGGTCGTGGTGGCCAAGCGGTTCTAGGCGCTCAGGACAGAACCGCGTGACTGCTATGGTCGCAGGTTCGAATCCTGCCTCAGGCATGGATGTGTGTGATGTCCTTAGGTCAGTTAGGTTTAAGTAGTTCTAAGTTCTAGGGGACTGATGACCACAGCTGTTAAGTCCCATAGTGCTCAGAGCCATTTGAACCATTTTTTTGAAGAAATGGAAAGCTCTGTACTGGAGAGGCAGGCTGTTCAAATGTTGTAGTAATTGAAGAAGCCAACCCCAAAGATGCTGATCCTGAAGAAAACAGAGGCGAAATTCGTGAAGAGGGAAAGACGAGTTCACCGATGAGCATCTATGACTAATTGACTGCCACGTAGATTACAGCGTCTACGAGGCTAAGGCTGACATGCAGTCAGACGAGAGTGGTGTGGGTTGGGTGAGCTCGGGAGAAGGATTAGAAGCAGAAAGTGACCACATTTCTGCAAGAAGTTTGGAAGACGATCGCCATCTTTACTAAGAAAATTTACGTGACCTGACAGTTCACGATTTGTTGGTCATACAACGTTAATCGAAGAAACTGATAAAAAGGTTAATGTCTAGGGGTCTAAATGGCTTGAAAAAGCGCAGAACAGGCAGATAGAAGTTAAAGATGACCAAGAATAAAAAATTTAAAAAAAACGGCTTAAGTGCTATCGGTATCAGAACCGGGCGGATTTTTCTGTAATGATCTTAATGTGGATGAGAACTTGTTACGGAAAATTTAATCCGAAGAAGTCCTGAAATTATACGAGTATTGGTTTCAGGACGTAGAAGGACGAAGCAAGGTAGATAGTGTTTGAAAAAATATGCGTCATCAAAGCGAGGACTAATGCTTGAAAACAGTGAAAACAAAGAACGACGAAAAGAAAAAATACGGAGAAAAGTTGAGGAAGTATTACAGGATGTAAACAACGTCCTGTAGATACGTAAAAATGAGGATAGCGACATTGGCGGGTGTGTCGGCCCACCAAGTACATCACTGAAATAGTGGACTATTATCACTTAGATTATGGCCATTGTGGAGGAAAGAAATGTACAGAGAAAATAGCTGAAGTTGTGAAGTTTAACAACGGGTTAGAGAGAATAACAATTAGGATAAAGGCTTGTGGTAACTGTCAGAGGGTGAAAGCGAGTAGCTATACAAAGCGTGATCCTGTGCCGAGCAAAAGACCTGACTGTTAGCGTGGACAGGCTTCTACGGCTCCTGCCAAAGACCTCAGGTAATTTAACCTACATGTTAGTAGCATTGGAAGCGTTTTCGAAGTTCATTCAGTTATATCCGATAAACGATTACTTTGTACATATCACCAATCCAAAAGCGATTTCGTCAGACAATGGAGCACAGTTTACTTCCAGATTGTGCAATGAAGGTAGGGAAAGAAATGGCGTTGAAGTGGCACAAATCTCGGCTTATTGTCCGGACGGAAAACCAGCGGAACGGTACACGCGTCAGCTGAGACGACGTTGCCGAATGTATTGTCACCGCAATCACAGGGCGTGGGGCAAATACATAAACGATTTTCAAAAGGTTATGAATGCTTTGAAGCACCAATCTACAGGACTCACCTCCGAGGAAATCCTATTTGCCCATGAGTGTAAAAGTTTGGTGGAAGAGGTAAATGATTTCCATTCGAGACTTAGAGAACGAAGAACGTTTACGAGAGGGAATGTAAATGAAAGCCAAGGCGGGAATACTGCGTCAGACACGAAAGTGCGGTTTGTTAAATTTGTAATTGGGGACCTGGTTCTCGATAAAGCGCACGAGAAATCGAACGAGACTGATAATAAGATTTCAAAATTTAAATTCATTTATAATGGATCACATAAGAGTGTCAGTATACCGCACAATAATGCTTACTGTTTAACTTTTTCCTAATTCTGGTACTCCGTCAGGTGTACGCAACGTTTTTGACTTTAAATTATATCGATCAAGAATTAATTCATTTGAGAATGAATTTCCAGAAGAAACTTAATTACTATCGTAATTTTCAAAATTTATTCCAAATTTATTTCTTGAACCTGACGGTCATCAACGAATTTGTGAAAGGTATAATGATAAATTTAGATTATAGAGTAAATGCTATGAAAGAAGCAGAAATGAAAAAGAAACCCAAGCCACGACAAATGTGTGTAAACGTCACACTGGTATTTTTGAAATTTTGTATATAATACGTTGTAAAAATTTATTCCAAATTTATTTCTTGAACCTGACGGTCATCAACGAATTTGTGAAAGGTATAATGATAAATTTAGATTATAGAGTAAATGCTATGAAAGAAGCAGAAATGAAAAAGAAACCCAAGCCACGACAAATGTGTGTAAACGTCACACTGGTATTTTTGAAATTTTGTATATAATACGTTGGCCTACAAGATCCTATCCAAGGCACTACAAAACAGGATTGAAAATCAGGTAGAGAAAGAACTGGGTGAATATCAGGCTGGGTTTAGAAAAGGAAGATCATGCAGTGAACAGATATTCAGTCTACTCTCCATAATACAACTTCGCGCACGCGCATCGAAAAATCTAGTAATCACATTCATAGACTTCAAAAAAGCATATGATTCTATTGATAGACCAACCCTGATTAACACATTAGAAGAATTTGGGATTGATGATAAAAGCAGAAGTCTAATCCAGGAAACCCTTACGGGAACAAAATCGCAAGTGAAGTTTTTGGGTAGATTGTCACAACCGTTTGTAATTGGAACAGGTGTTAGACAAGGGGATGGGCTCTCCCCACTGTTGTTTAACATTGTCCTTGAAAAAGTGGTCAGGGAATGGAGAAAGAAGATGGCAGAAGCAGGAGTGAAAAATGGGATAACGTTAGGAAGAAATAAAACAAAAATTGAATGTCTGGCATTTGCTGATGACATGGCAATATTGGCAGATGACATCGAAACAGCAAAGATTCAGATAGAAATGCTGCATGAGATCGCTGAGAAGACAGGTCTACAAATATCGTATGAAAAGACAGAACTGATGATACAGGACAAAACAGACCCAACACAGACATTGCAAACTAAATATGGAATAATTAAGAGAGTTCATAAATTTAAGTATCTAGGGGAATGGATTACACCGACAGGGTTACCAAATGTTTCACTACAGGAAAGAGCAATAAAGATGGAAACGGCATACCAGCTATGCCGAAATGTATACAATAAAAAGTCGATCTCCATCAATGCCAAGCTCAGGCACTACAATGCGGTAATAAAACCAGAAAGTTTGTATGCGATTGAATGCATCCCACTGAACAGAAAACGTCTGTTGGAGAAATTGGAAATAAAAGAGAGAAAAATACTGAGAAAGATCTTAGGACCTAAAAAGGATGGACAAGATTATAAATTGCGATCCAATAAAGAGTTATACGAGAAAATTGAAAAACTGACAACATCCTTTAAAAAGAGAAGACTGAGTTTCTATGGGCATGTCAAAAGAATGGCACCAGAAAGAACGGCAAAGAAAATCCTGGAATACATGGAAAGCAGAAAGACACAAATTAACTGGCTGAAAGAAGTAAAAGAAGACATTGCAGAAATGAACATTATACCAGAGACAGTTTACAACAGAATGGAATATAGGAATGCCATCAACAAAATACAGGGATTCAAAGACCGAACGCAATCAAAGAAGACGGGAACAACCTGGTCGCAAGAACGTAAAGAAGCCCACTCAGAAAAAATGAAGAAGTACTGGGAAGAACGCAAGAAAAAGCACAAGAAATGACTGATGCTTAGCGTAGTCCAAAGTTGACTGTAACGAATATTAATAATAACGTTGTAAAAATATGTCCTGTACTATGTATAAGTTTCAGGTCTGTGTATGCGTGTGAATATGGACAGTGTTGAGTTATCCACTGTAATGGAAATATAAGGACTCCTTGAGATTACACGGGAGTGAGTTTTCAAAGAATACGAGACAGGCTGGACGTTCTGGAATGCCACTGCTCAAACAAGCAACGGAAAATTCAGGATGGAATGTAACAATATTAGAGAAGTAGAGTTGCTACTCACCATATAGCGGAGATGCTGTGTCGCAGACAAGCACAAAAAAAAAAAAATTACAATGTAAGCTTTCGGCCATTGGCCTTCCTCAACAACAGACACACATACGCGCGCGCGCGCTCATACACACACACACACACACACACACACACACACACACGCACACGCACGCACGACTGCAGTCTCAGGCAACTGAAACGAAATTGTATGAACAAATGGAGATATCAAGCGTTCCACTGTGGCGCACGCAACAAAGCCATCTCCGGACTGAGATGCTCCTGGTACTTTGAATGCTGCGACGTCCTTTGTAAACATGAGAGTGGAACGCGGCGTTTCCAATTTACATTTTATCGTGACACTTATTAGCAACACATGAGCCAATGCAAAAGTAATGATTGTTTGAAAGATGTAATTTTGTTTTGTTTGTTAATGAAAAGCTTAATGAGTGAATAACTGAATTTATGTAGACAAAAACGAATGCCTTTAACCATCTGTATTTCCGTTTGTATTTCTTCGGACATCCCTTGTGATGTGGGTTACCAACACAAGTACAAGGACAGCGTACCTGTAGGGACAAGAAAGGAGGCATGAAGGCCGCCAAAACAGAAATAACAATCATCCATTTATTGCACCATAACACACGCACATCATGATATATGAGACATTACGACAAACAGTGTGCATAATGAAGCCCGCACAATTTTACCAATGTAAGAAATTAAAATAATACTAGCATAAAATTAACTAAAGTGCCTTGAAGGAAATGTTTATGAGAAGAACACGACGGGGCCGCAAGGGAGGAGGCAGCAATACTTAACTCAGGTGCACCAAAACAAACAACGGACACCAGGCCGCGCCAACAACGGACACGTAAGGCACGCAACTACTCTCTCCGTTGCGGTTCCGCGCGTTCCATCCAAGTAATAGCTACCTGAAACATTTTAATACTTGGAACAGTACACCAGTGATCAGCAAATTTAAAAAACAATAAAATGACAAAAATACAATAATTTAAGAAAATCAAATCATATGAATATGAGATTAAGGTCTTTCGGTATTTAACAGATTGCGAAAGGCAAAGAGGCATGTGCCACTATTAAATCTTGCGTAATTACACTACTAAATTTCTCAGTACCTAAGCTGCAATTAACGCAACAAGAATTAAATAATTTAAGTGATAATGTTACTTTAAAATAATAATAAAATTATTTCACGCAAAAGAGGACCAAGAATGGCCCAATTAGTACTCCCCAGTGAAGCAGTTCGCACAAATGGTACTCCACGGCTCCGAGCACACAGCCCCATACAAAATGCAACACAACCACAGCGACCCGGCGTACTACCGGAACCACCAAGCAGTAAACCAAAATCGTAGTAAGCCAAAACAAGGACCGACTTTTAAAATAACGAGACCTGGTCCAGGCCGGGCAACAGACCAAATGCCGGGAAATCCATAAGAAACCTCAGCCAACTTAATGCCAAAACAACAATTTATGAACAATATGCAGAGTCCAACAGCTTCCGTTTAGTCGCGAAGGTGGCTCCGACCCGCCTGCTGAGGTGCCATGCGTCGTACGGAGTGCCGAGTCAAGCTTAACCTTCTTAACGGAAAACGGAAGCACCTCAAGACAAATAAACTTCAATCTAACTGCGCAAGGCAAACTCTAAGGAGTGCCACTCGAAGGCTATGCACTTGAAGATCAAACATAAAGCACCCAGACTAACGTGCCGCTGAACGACTCACTTCCATCACCAGCGTCTAGTAGAGTACGGAGAGCAGCGTAGCCCATCGATATACATCCATGGGACGGTAAACAAGGATAGCAATGCCAGCGGCGGAGACACGGGAGGACGAAATGACATCCCGCCGCACATAGAAGGTATTTCAAACACAGGCTCGACAAACTACAACAGGCGAGATTTTGCTCCCCTTGCGAATCAAATTAAACAGCACACCACGCCGCTGTCCACACTATTAACCGTAAAATCACGGTCCGGTCTTCCCATCGGGCCCCACTCGGCGTCCAGACGCAAACAACCCCAGCCGAGCCGAACTGTCTTCACGCCAAGGCAGGCACCTGTTACCTCCAGCTAATCCCCGGCCAGCGATCACACACGGAAACAACCGCATAATGCCAAAGGACAATCTGAGTGAAAACTCAGCACTAAGATCGATACGGACTTGGAATTAAGCAAGCACCGTAACACCTTGATTTGTTATCTTTTGGGAATAAACTCTCTTGGAATGTGGGGCATATGTAACACCGAAAATGCAGTTAAAATACCTTCTGCACTATCCAAAATTTTTGGCCGTTTAGTATCTGTTGATAACTTATAATATACTGCATTTTGCAAATCTCTAGGCTTTATTACAGAATCTATGTGTAATAAGTAATGGATGTAATAGTGTATCTATTTGTGAACGTATAAAAAGGATTGTAAGTGTAATGTGAACTGGTGGTTAATCGTCATGGTAACTTTGTTGAAGTGTATCGACAGTAACGACGAAACGACAGCAGCTGTGTTATTGTTTATGTTTGCGTATGGAGAGTCTGTCGCGCTGGGAGCAGAGAGGGGAGACAGCATCTAAAGAGTCTTGAAAGAGTGCAGAAGTGTTTGTTGGGTGGTCTCGCAGACACGGTGTGCAACTATGACCGCACCAGTGCAGGCGTACCTACGTTATTAACCAGCGAGTATTGAGAACACGGTTGGAGTGCAGAGGCGGAGGAAACTGCAATTCTATTGCCTTTTCCATAATTATCCGTGCCTCACTAGATGAGTCGTGGTTCTGAACTAGCAACAACTGCTCAGCACTGTCGTCCGCTACATTCTTCGTCGTCTGCACAGCTACAACACCCTAAGACTGTTAACTGACATAATGTAACTAATATTGAAGAGCCACTACCCAGTGGCATTTCTTTAACCATCTTTAATGACTAACTTTCTTGAATTATAACTTGCAACAGTCAAAACCTGTTGACTCATTCTCCTTAGATGTTATTAGCAGGCAGGGTACCTTTCCTTTCAATGCAAACACCGAGCCTCGTAAAAATAGGAAAATTGGTTAATTATTTACTGCAAGTTTTATTTGTTTGCTAACAATCAGTTCAGTCTACATCTTGCTGTCTCAGTAACTGTTCATTCATATATTGCATAACAGAGGCTTAACTAATTTGCAATTTTCATTATTAACTTCACTCACTTAAATTAACGCAATGTTTTACTGGTAAAACTAATAACTAAAGAGACAGGGTAAACTAAAGGTGAACAGTTTCATTTATTCTGTATTTAGCTTAGCGAGTGACATATGCTGGCTTGGTACGCATTTTATTGTTCTTGTGTTAAAAGTAAATCAGTTGCTCATTTGCTTAAAGTAAATTCATTAGAATCTTTGAATAACTCAAAGTAAACTGCATGCCTTTTTCCAAATTTTGCATTCCGTTATTCTAAGATTACTGAAAGTCATTTCTTAAGTAACAAAGTTTCAGTCATTTATTTCACCTGTTTTTCCGAATAATTACCTGTAAACCCAGTGCTTTCTGATTCATCTGATTAATTTATTTTCTCGTGAAAAGCTTGTCAACCTTCTGTTGCCATGCCATTGATTTTTTGCTTAATTTTATTTGCCATTACCTTTCCCAGGATTTCAGATATTCATTGCCTTATTGGACTGACGTCCGTTTAATTATCCCTTTTTACGCTAAACAGTATTTTTTGTATCAGATGTTACGTAGTACCCTCCTCCTATCTGTGTGGTTTATGAGCGATTGCACAAAATTCCATCAATTTCAAAATTATAATCAGTATTTACGTTTAGAATAGATTCTTCCTTCAGAAGGGCCTGTTGTACACTTTCCTGCTACTAATCGATATTATTTTCCTCCGGTAACGATAGCCTTACACATTGCAAAGTTTCATTAGGCTTACGCGATCACGGCCATTAATATCGCAATACAATCGGAAGATTAGGAAGTGACAGGTTACAAACGCCCATCCTCAACATCGGCGTCGTCCGCCCAGGAGACAGACGTGTCACTGGGCTGGTGCAGTGTATACTATCACAGGTACGTCCAAAGACAGAAAGAGAGGCAACGGCATCAGACACAGTCGGAGGTAGGTCAGTGTCTGTAGGACGCGGGGAAAGACGTCAACTCGTCTGTCACCAAGACATCAGAGGACAGCGCATCCACAGCAGTAGGGAATGGTTTCGCTATCCATATCGCTCGATATGAATCCCATTGAATATTTATGGGACGTAATCGAGAGATCAGTTCGTGCACAAAATTCTGCAGCGTCTGCGCTTTAGCATTTATGGACAGCTGCGGAGGCGGGATGGCTCAATATTTCTGCAGGGTCTTCCAGTGGCTTGTTGAGTCCATTCCACGTCGAGTTGCTGCACTACGCCGGGCAAAAGGAAGTCCGGACATGACATTAGGAGGTGTCCCTTGACTTTTGTCAACACAGTGTATTCCTGGTAACTGCACTCAGTGAGTTACCTTATCTCAAAACAAGCGTACAGATTCTAACTGCAATACTTGCCTTATCGTATTTCAGCCGTTGTGTGGGTGCTGTCGATTGATGTCTCCGTGGGACTATGACCATTGATTTTTCTTTACTGCATCCGTTAAATGTGCAAACTGCAACTTAAGTTTACTGTATATGAAACTTTTCTTTATATGTGAACACATAAATATGTGCTGAATTCAAATACGGTTAACAGTTTGTAAGAGTTAAGTACAGGATTCACCAAAATTATTTTTGGACTGTACTCAATAGTTTTATGTTCAGTAAAGAATTCCTTTCACTGTAGTAAGCTAGCTGTTCCATTTCCATCATTGAGCCACAGGATAAATTAAACACTTTTGTAGGCATAACTATACATGGATCTTATGAAAAAGTCTTTTAGAATCTGTAATATTCCTCACACGCATGCACTAATCCACAATGGGCTGGTTAGTTTTCAAATCTTGAAAATATTCTTGTTGGAAGTTATTTTAATCTTGCATACACGAATGGGATGTTCAAATTGTAGTGAAAGAGACAAGAGCTATTAAATTCCAAGCAATACCCTGCTACTGTTCACAAAATAGCCTTCTTCTGGACAGTGGTGGAACAGAAATATTTCTTTTGTGTCTTCTTGTATTTTTTTAAAAAGAAAAGTGACACGTTAGTATGGAAAGTGATATCTGTCTTCAGGTAGATGAAAGTAACATTCTGATGATATAAAATATCTTCTTATAGAAACTAATATTGACTCCTTGCCAAATAAAGTAAAAAAAATAAGAAATAATAATTATATTTACATAGGATAGCTCTGTAAGTTCTGCTGGTTTTTCCATGTTCTTGTGATACTTTGTTTTGTACTAAGTAGTGACTCCAATAAATTGATTCACATCTGCACCATAATTTTCAACATATTACATGCGTGTGAACGTGATCTCTTCGTCGTCTCATCTTTGCATGTTCGTATTCCATATACGCACAATATTCTTCAAGTATTGTATGACGATGATTGATAATATAAGCAGTGGTGTGACCTAAAACCCAAATGGCGGCATTTTGTTTTCTGCAGGGATATTGTATTTTTTCTGTTTGGTTAATTCCACGATATCGACCTTTTGGGGAACCGTGCGGACAATTATCACCAGTCTACTTCGCATGCGTGCCGCTATCAGTCCAGCTGTACCACAGGTGGACGTGTATCCACGTTACCACATACCGCACAGGCAGGTGTCGGGCTCAGGTGGATATTGCGGAGTGTCTCATTGGTTGGACTTTTGTCGCTGATGATTACATACCACGTTGACCGGACGCGTGATGCAAATACAGAGCTATGGATATTTCACCAGATGGTATTCCACTTAAGTGTGCGGATATTTTTAATTACCCTGTTTTCTATACCATCTGTTGTGAGAACTATAGAGTTTCGTGTTGGTATAAGGCAGATGGATGTTGTCAGTTTGTCGTATTAAATGAACTCGCAGTAATAGTCTAATATGGCGACAGGTTATTGGTATCATAGATTCATTAGTTGGTGGCATTATACTGCATAGCTTCCATCTACATCTACACCTACATGGACACTCTGCAAATTGCATTTAAGTGCCTACAGAGGGTTCATCGAACCACCTTCACACTTCTCTATCATTCCAATATCCATATACCACACTGAAAACACGAACACCTATATCTTTCCGTACGAGCTTTGATTTTCCTTATTTTAACGTGGTGATCGTTTTTCCCTATGTAGGTTGGTATCAAAAAATATTTTCACATCCGAAGGGGAAAGTTGGTGATTGGACATTCGTGAGAAGATTCCGTCGCAACGAAAAAGTCTTTCCTTCAATGATGCCCATCCCAAATCCTGTATCATTTCAGTGGAATTCTCTCCCATATTTCGCGATAATACAAAACGTGCTGCCCTTCTTTTAACTTTTTCAATATACTCCGTCAATCCTGTCTGGTAAGGATCACACACTGCACGGCAGTATTCTAAAAGAGGACGGACAAGTGCAGTGTAGGCAGTCTCCTTAATAGACCTGTTACATTTTCTAAGTGTCCTGCCAATGAAACGCAGTCATTGTTTAGCCTTCCCCAGACGGTTGAGTAGTAAGGTCCGACACTTATGACTGGCACTGACGAGACCAAGCCCTCCTCGTCGGGTTGGTAAGGTTAATGTTTCAAAGCTTACTTTGAAAGTATGGCCTCCTTGTGTATGCTGTCTGCTACGCGATTTGAGACTGGTAGAATTTGGCCCAGGTAGTACATTCTGCTCGCTATAGATATTCTGACTGTAGGAGAAGTAATTCCCTGCCAGAATAAATGCATGTTATGTCTCTGACCTTGTGCAGGATTTCTGTCCAGTTTTTTGTCACCACCACGTCAGGCAATGCACCCCAGTAGACTCCGTGAGATTTATGTTGTGTCCTCGCACACCAGTCCGATGGGTACGATCGGCAGTGCTTCCTCTTACATGGAGCAACATCGTCTTTCTCTTGTTTAGTTTCGCACCGGTGACTGTGTTGAAGTAGTTGTCGAGGTTCTCCTCTTCCGTCAGATTTGCTATGGATCGTACTGCTAAGACGACGTCATCAGCATAAGCAATGCAAGCCATTCCGATGTAGATTCTAAGTGATCACTGCGTCCAAGGAATGGTTCTACCACGATGGTGTACAACACCATTGATGGGAGGCAGCCTTGCTTGACCGATCTTCTAATGAGAGTTTTGTCGGACATGTGGTCATGTGGCATTGGAAAAGAAATGCTGAAGAAGTTGGGCGAACGGTGGCCGAAATACTTATTCGTTAATATCTTAGTCAGATATTCATGGTTTATGCGGTCATTCGCTTTTTCAAAGTCTAAAAAAAGTAGCGCGCCGGGATCTATATTGTCCGCCAGAGTACAGATGACATCCCGTACGGCCGGCCGGGGTAGCCGAGCGGTTCTAGGGGCTACAGTCTGGAACCGCGCGACCACTATAGTCGCAGGTTCGAATCCTGCCTCGGGCATGGATGTGTGTGATGTCCTTAGGTTAGTTAGGTTTAAGTAGTTCTAACTTCTAGGGGACTGATGACCTCAGAAGTTAAGTCCAAAAGTGCTTAGAGCCATTTGACACCCCGTAGATCGCAGGTGGCTGATATTGCATTGCGTCCAATTATCGCACCATATTGATGTTTTTGTAGTATTTTATGTAACACCAGTTACATTCGCTGTTTCACACTCCGTGTTATTATTTTAAAGTCTGAGTTAAGTAAGGTGATAGGTCGCATTTCATGTATCCTTTTGCTGTTTCCTTTATTGGGTAAAGGCACAATGAAGCCTTCTTTGAGTTCCTGTGTTACAGATTCAAGCTGCCACCATTCATTAGCAAGTTACGTTAATGTTGGGGCCAAAATATTCCAGTAGTGTTGATAAAATTCCGCACCGAGACCGTAGGGTCAAGGAGATTTTCGGTTCATGGCGCTGATCGGCCCTCAGCTGATTAGCGCTCTAGTTTCACGGCAGGGGTCATCGACGAATGAGTCAGTTGTACAAAGGCGTGAACATGCACATTCGTGGACGGAATGTTTGCTTACCTTCGTAGGCGAAAGTGGCCTGCGGTGCAACGAGCAGTATGCCTTCTAGTTTAATGAGATGAGCATTGTGATTATGCATCATGACCGAGGCATTGATTCACCGAGAGGGTTTCCCTTTTGGTGTGTTTACTTCCGATGTGGGTTACTAACTTATACTGGAGCGAGTCCAGAATTCTGAAACCGAGATTACAATTACTCTGCCAGCTCTAAAACTTATATTGTGTCCGTTTGGCCTTACGCTGTTCCTGCAGTGATTTGTGTGCTTTATTTGGTGAGCATGGGATATCATTAGCCTGTGACAGTGAAGGTCTTGACTGCTGTTGTGTACTACTTGGTATCGTCTTCACGCCTTGCGTGAGCATTCAAACTATGCTGTGTTGCAATAATGGAATAGATAATTTCTTGCTTAGCTGTACATTATTATAACCCCACGGGTTTCTTTATGAGCTGACTAATTTCTGTTACATTGGTATTTATACGCTAGTGCCTAAGGATGCAAACTACTCCTTAAGTTATATTCTGATTGCGATCAGTGTGAAGTACTCAAGTTACCAGTATAACCATTTACGTCTATTTACATTGGCGGTTAAATTGTTTAAGTCATTGAGATGTTACTTAATTATCTTGGTATGACTGTGTTGATCATTTCAAACATTGATCACACTGATAGTAGTCTTCAAAGGTTTTGAATGATAAAATTAATCTCTTATTGATGTTAAAGTAAGTTTTCTATAACATATGTTACGTGTTTCTGTTGTCTATGAGGATTTTGATGTGTTGCAGGGAGGTTGTGTACTCTACATTAGAACAGAAGTGCTTATGGATGGGCCATTGCTTCTTAAAGTTGCTGCCTGCAAGCGGTTGGTTGCTCCTGCATTAAAACCTGGCCTCACGTTTTGAAACCTGACGTCGCTAAGAGACTGGATCTTTAATACGAGTCACTTGGAAAAGTTGTAATTTATTTGCCGTTTGAGGGCGATTGTTTTACTACATTTTCTCATAATACAGCAATGTTATTTCTGAACACAAATTTTAAGAACATTTTAATAGTTTTTGATTTTGTATTTAACATTTAAGTTTTATTAACTAAAATTTTAAGTGTTCTGTTCTTTGTCGAGGTACTGTGAAAAGATGGTAACCGGGATTCTATGCTCTTTATGTATGTTGGAAGTATATTTACATTTCACCAATCATTCACCTACCTTCCTACCATCTCAGTGTTGAAGCTTTTGACATCAGATCATATATCTTAATAAGCAGATTACGACAACGTAATAAGTTTAACTCAGTTTGACTAGCCACAGTCTTAGCAGATTTGGTGGGTTATTCCCAGGGTGCTATCTGTGACGTGAATGAGCACACCGCAGTTAAGCCAGTATCTTGAGCTGCTAATGACCATAGAGAATGCAAACGGCAGTGCCAGTGGCTATTGACCCCATGACGTCATATGAAACTTACTCCATGGCAGCCTCTTCTGCCAATGTCGAGACAGCGTGTTGCATTCAGGTGTCTGTGCATTCTGGAGTGGCGTATGCCATCCACACCCTGCTGTTATTGTAAGCAGCCCGTGAATCAAGACTATTATGTATCTTTGAACAATAAATGTTCAAATTGTAAATGATATTTCATTAGCGCCTTCTGGTGCCAGACAGGAAATCTTACAACGAGCCATTGCTAACCCACGCAGACCGGTGGTGGTCCATCGAGATCCTAACCTCTACGACGACCTACTACCATCATCCAACTGTCTCCGGTCCTATGGGTGTTATACAAATATTTCGTCTAGTCGTTTACAGTATCCTACACTTACCATTGTCCCACAGTCACTCATAGACTTTAGTACCTTATTTTCCATGGCTGGCAATTCGAAATACAAACAAAAATAAAACTTGTTCCACTTCAAGTTGCCCTTTACTTATACTTCCCTTAAATCTCTATCTTGTCGTTTCAATGTGAATCACTGCAAACGTGGTGTCTGGGACCTCCATCTATGGTGAGGAAACCTGTGGCAGGCAGGCAACACGGCATGAAGTCGTTACAACACAGAGGCAACGTGACATGGTAGCACGGAAGCGATGTGGCATGGGAAAAAATGTGGAATGGGGCGATGCAGAAATGCTGCAGCACAGCAGCAGCACAAAATGCCATCAGCGACGACACACAGTCAAGTGGGACCCTGCAATGGCTGCGGCGCAGACTGCACGAAGCAGTGTAGATACACAGCATGGGCAGGTGTCATTATGGAGAAATTAGAGGGCTTCCGTTTAGGCAGGTGGCTGCATGTCTACATTTAGGCACTGGAGAGGTTGTAGCAGAGACAGGAAGCGGCCTAGATGCAATGGATATGTTGTGGCATATCCAGATATCATTGTGGACGGGTGCTATGGTTACAGCTTCGTCAGATGGCAGCCTGTGGACATGGCAGCACCTGAGCGGCTGTGAAATGGTCAGGAAGTGGCATGGTCAGGCAGAAGCACGTGAATGTGGTGGACTAGCAAAGAGAACATTGGGACTGTCAGATAACAACGCGAACAGTGGTGGCATGGAGATAATTGATACAATGACAGGGGCAGCCACGAACACAGTGTCCCAGATTAGACTGCCATGAACATATGACAACATGTACTGTGGTACTGAAGGGGATGGTAAGACATACACTGTAGCCTATTGCAACAGATATTGCGCACCCATACGCTACAATCGCCCTGAATCTATTGTTGCTGCTTTTACACAAACTAAGATCAGAGACACCAAATTACCTGTTTGGAGGCCTAAGTGGTTTATTGGGGCACCCAGCATTAAAACCATTTTTGGGACAAATAGCAGCTGCAATCCTATCCTGCACGAGCGAACCCAACTGGACTGCAACAGGTGATTAAACAGAGGATCCAAACCAGTTGCAATGTACCTGCTACTTCTTGATAGGAAACAAATGAAGAATAACAAAACGTCAAACGAAATCAATTTGCTGCTACCTAAGCACTGTAGGGTTAGCACAAAACCATATACATCGTTTCCTATAAACGTTACGACGAACTTCAATGGGTTGCAGAGAGTGTCCTGAGGAACAAATCGAAGATCTGTACGAAACCGTCATCCAACGACGCTATAGAGCGTCGAAGTTTTAGGCGGCGCTTCCTGCCACAAGGCCACGCCTTCAGCAGGACTTGTGACGTTGTATGCTGACAGACCGTAGGTGGACGTCTCACACGGTGTTGTTTGTTATGCATTGATAGTGGCTGCTCGCCAAGATCAGCAGTAGAGAAGATGGAGCAGGCTGCTGTGTAGACAGGCCTTGTCTGCTAGAATGCGACACTTTGTTGCCCTGGTGGATGACGCTTTTGGATACAAGTTTCCATCCGCGATTTGTTTCTCTCCTGTACACTGAAAAACACTGGGGATTTTAGAGATCCTAGGATATAAATAAACTGTGGATGGAAGCCTGTGTCCAAAACCGTCATCCACCAACGCAACAGAGCATTTTAGTTACAAGGAAAGAGATTTTTCTACACAGAAGACAGCTTTATCTTCTCCACTGACGATCGTGGCAATCAGTCTCAATTACTGAATAACAAACAACGTTGTGAAACGTTCTGCCTAAGGCCCATCACCTTACAAAGACACGTTTGCTGCCTAAGAGATGACCCAGTGACAGCTACCAGCGTGTATAACTTCGACGTTCCGAAGCGTTGTTGGATGATGTTTCCTCACATCGGTTTCAATCCTACATTTGTTCCTTAGGACACGATCTACAACCCCTCGAAATTTGTCATAACATTTCGGGTACACCCTGTATAAATTTAATGGCTATAGTGCTACCCTATGGGTTGTTTGTGTACTGTTGTACTCTGCCGTAATGAAATCTTTTTGAATAATGAAAGACCAGACTCATTAACAGTCAGTTAATAAATATCAAAGCACAAATAACTATGAAATATGAAAAGACAGTGGAGGGATAGTCCGTTAGGAAATGATCCACCATGTCACCAGTATTAGCTTCACTCTCAGTTTTCTTTACCACACGGATATATGTAATACAGAGTGATGGTCTTACAGAGGCTAATATTATATACTGTGAAACCAATACATATTTTGCAACAGCAAGGTATCAAAACACGCAGAATGTACACAGACAACGTTTAACTTGCGGTAGAGGGATTGTGCTGACCTGAAGAAATTCGCTACACCTAACAGATCACTCAAGTAAATCTGAATAACTAACTCTCCCAAGGCAAAATTCAATAAATCTATATCACAAATAGCTTGCGGTGAGCATGCATTACCAAGTCGCAAACTGTTGCACTGAAGTGATTAAGTCAGAAATAACTACACACTACACTATCACTTAACACATGCAACTCACCCTACCAAGAATACCGACAGGAACACAGTCACATACCTTGTAAGATGCCAGATTAAATGAATGTCAATTTCGCACCTTATATGAGAGATTTTATAAATCGTAATGGGAAGGTGAATATGTCGCCTGACGTACTTCGGCGAAAATGAGAAGGTTTGACTACTAAAATTTACAACATGCAATGCATAAATATGACACTCAGTCGACGATATTAACACACTGAGCCTAATTCCTGCATGTCAGTGAGCAAGAGAAGAAAAAAGCTGCTGGAGGGAACATCTTAGTTTGGGTGCAGATGCGAGTTGTGATACCACGGCGCAGGCACAATGTAACACGTGGTGTTCCAAGCGACACGTCTTAAAGCGACACGTGGTGAGGGATAACGAACACGCTGGGTGACTCATGAAAGAGGATAGGTAGCGAGCCAGTGGCGTGCTATGGACAAAATATTTAGAAAACTGCGATGGGGAATTTCCAGATGGATAGAAACAGGCCAGCGATGCAGTCGATCACGTGAACTGTGCGTGGTACACACATGATGTACACGTGTAGTTTTTAGGCGTCTAGAGTAGGCACAAAATGTCCGTTTGGCTGAGATGAACTAGGAAGGCGTAAAGTGCCGAAATTCGAAGCAGTTTGATGGTAGGCTCTTTGCGATTGGCAGAGATAGTTTCCACAAGATGAAAGAAATGCTCCTAATGGTCGGAAAAAGCCGTGATGTGGAGCACGAAAGGACCAAGGTGGGGGACAGTTTTGCTGCGAGAGACAAGAGCGACAATTTCGAGGCTCTCCTCTGAACCAGCGTCAAGTGCAGAACAGAGCGCCTCACGCTCTGTACGTTGCAAAGGAGGAATTTTGTGTGAGCACTGCATTCACTAGTGTTGTGTAGCACAAAATGCGTTATCTTGACAACTGACCTAACATTTTCATGTTATAACCTATGTAAATCAATGAATTCTTTTGACAATAATCCTGAATTAAAAATAATTTATGTACGGGTAAACACCAATCTGCTCTGGGTCCACTCCTTACTCCAGTCATTTATTCTATAGATGCTAACGCAATCACAAGGTGTTTTTGCTGATGTCTGACGATAGAGAAGAGGGGTGGAGTGTCAGATAACGGCGACCCGGCCAGGATGGCAATTGGTGTGCCAGGATGGCAAATAGTCAAGTTAGAAAGAATAATTAAATTTATGAATTAAAAACAATTTCTGAGACAAGGTTACTCAGGCTATCTGTGTGCATAGTGGTCAGAACTGTAAATGTGTGATTCATAGAGTAGAAAAAGTCGTATTAACGAGTAACGAAAAAGTTTTGCGTTTTGTGTAAATGTAGCTTGTGCATGACCTTGCTGGCGCACGCGAAGTTATTTGCGGCGTTGTTCAGTTAGCTGGAATATCCACAAACAGTGAACGGTGTTGGTAATGAAGTGTTTATTGTTGTGTCTAGACAAGACAGCCTAGACACAATGAGAGGAAGCCGAAAGGCACGCGCTTAAACTCACGCAGGCTGGCGTGAGGTCTGAAACAGGATACGTAATGAATGCTATAAAGAAAAGTACGTAGCTTCTGGAATACTTAACTTTAATCCACATTTGTAGAACATCGCTCTTGATGATACATTAATAGAATTTCAATATCAATTGAATACGGCGCCTTGCTATGTCGTAGCAAATGTAGCTGAAGGTTATGCTAACTATCGTCTCGGCAAATGAGAGCGTATTTGTCAGTGTAACGTCACTAGCAAAGTCGGCTGTACAACTGGGGCGAGTGCTAGTACGTCTCTCTAGACCTGCCGTTTGGTGGCGCTCGGTCTGCAATTACTGACAGTGGCGACACGCGGGTCCGGCGTATACTAATGGACCGCGGCCGATTTAAAGGCTACCACCTAGCAAGTGTGGTGTCTGGCGGTGACACCACATTTATAGCATAAGAAACTGTCAACGATATTTTGGAGACGTGTCAGGTCATATAACTTAATGTTGACGAGAGATCAGGCTCGCGCAAATAGAGAAAGAAAGTGGCTGGCTAGACGGTCTGAGATGGCGGAAGGACAGAGATCATCGCATATAGGGCAAACTGAAGATCTTGATTTGTTAGAAATTGACGAACAACGAAAAGTATCCAGCGGAGGTCACGATACCGAACGAAGTGACAATGCAGAAGGCATGGTGGCACTTTCGCGACTAATATCGCAGTCGGAGAACGCACAAGACCGAACGGATGAGACATCGAGTGGGTCAGAAGTAGAATCAGAGAACGAGCAACTTCTGTACGTTGAACCAAAGCTTATAATTCTGAATCAAACGTGACAGTTTCTTACGGAAATAATGTATGTAAGTGCGTCAGCACTGTGCTCAGAAGTCGGTGGGACGTCAAGTGCCCGCCAGAGTGGCCGAGCGGTTCTAGGTGCTTCAGTCTGGAACCGCGCGACCGCTTCGGTCGCAGGTTCGAATCCTCCTTCGGGCATGGATGCGTGTGATGTCCTTAGGTTAGTTAGGGTTAAGTAGTTCTAAGTTCTAGGGGACTGATGACCTAAGATGTTAAGTCCCATAGTGCTCAGAGCCATTTGAACCATTTTTAACGTCACGTGAAGGACGCGAGCGGCAAAATTTACAACAAATAGAGACAAGTGGTGATGGCGAAGACTCTGATAGTGTGTTCGCAATACTGAAGCAACTCACTGTTGTTGTTGCGCCGCGCGGGATTAGTCGAACGTTCTAGGGCGCTGCAGTCATGGACTGTGTGGCTGGTTCCGGCGGAGGTTCGAGTCCTCCCTCGGGCATGGGTGTGTGTTTGGCCTTAGGATAATTTAGGTTAAGTAGTGTGTAAGCTTAGGGACTGATGACCTTAGCAGTTAAGTCCCATAAGATTTCACACACATTTGAACATTTTTTTTTTGTCGAGCAAACATGTGGAACGATGACAGCAGAGTTAGCAGACTTAAAAACAGAAATAAATGTAGGGTTAGCAGACTTAAAAACAGAAACTAATGCAGCGTTATCGGCCACAAATGCTGCTTTAAATCGTCTCAAATTTGAAACCAATGCTGGATTCGAAAAAGTCCACAAATATCAGCAGAAGATGCGAACGGAAGTTAATGAACAGTTTAGTGAAATACGGAAAGAGGCGAGAGACTCGCGCGAACTAATTCCGTCGCTAATGGCGACCAGAGAAAGATGCGTACTGTCATTGACCAGGTGCAGGGTGCAGTGCCTAATATCAACCAAAGAGTTGATAATTTAGCACGTAAGACGTCTGGTAAGATGCAACAAATCGTACAGAACTAAAGGAGTGTATTGAGAACCGTACAGACGGCAGTAGTGAGGCGACGGAATCGATAGTATCATCTGACATAGAGGTGAAAAAAATCCAGAGGTAAACAAGTCCGTTATGCAATCTTCTGTGTCAGTTGCGGAAACACAAAAAAATCATGAGTTTCAACTTGTATGTCCACAAGATGTTGTGTCAGTATTTTCCGAACCGAAACGGAAGCGAACGGTGGGAGAATGGTTGAGACAGGTGAGCGAAGCAGGTAATGTGCGTTCACAGCAGACAATCGTGCGAGAAGCGGTAACTGCGCGCGTACCAACAGAGCGGCAGCCGACCCTCCGAACGCAAGCGAATGAAGCGATAACAGAACAGTTTACTGCACCACACGTACCAAATTCTCAATTTACGAGTTGTAGTACAACATGTCATATACAGCAGGTCAATATGAATCAATTCAAAGATCCAGTCCGATACACGAGGGAGGGTACGGTTTAGATAATTGCACACCACTGCTAGATACGATGCTATATGGGACTGAAGTATGTTATCTCAAGATCCAAATGTGGTAGGACGAATATAGGAAAACATGATGCAGTTGAAGGGAACGGAAAATGTTGCGAAAACACAAACGACATATGGTGCAATAGAAAAATTTGACAGTGATAACTGTTTGACAGTTAGAAAAGTCCAACATTACAAAGAAAGCGGGAAAGATTTACACTCGCGCACGTTTATACATCAATTCGATTGGCCACTTAGCCATAAACCTGACTTCATTTGTTGTCATATGGAAGGCGCAATAGCGGAAACAATGCAAAGAGTCGTTGCAAACTGTCAGTGTATGAACAGTTTTAGTCTGCGTTCTTGGAGCGATGCTGGTTTACATGTGTTTGAACAACTGAATTCAAATATCATTTCATTACAGTCAAATATTGCCAAATGATCAACTTTAAATTACATTTTGCTTATCGCATAACGGAAATGGCAATTATTAATCAAATGTACTACTTTATTCTCTGTTGCTAGTTTTACACTTCACAGTTCAAGTAACTTTCCACAAATGTTGATTCGCTAATCTTTTATTAAATAAACATAAACAATTAAAGTACAACAAAAGTTCAAATAAATCATGCAGAGGCTTACATTTCCTTGTAACTTTCTATTGGCACCCAGTAACAGCGAAATAAAAGTTTATTAATAACAGTATATAATGCACTCACTTTATAGCTGAATCCAGTACCTGTTAAGTGGTAGTTAAGTGGAGGTTAAGTGGTATATCATTTGTTTTATTTATTGTTTATGAGCCTCCACGTCTTTGTGGGCGCTATGCAGCACGGCTTGTTTGTGTAAAAAAACTAAAGCTCATACGTTCAGTAAAAATACTAAAACCTCTTCTAGTAAAACTACAAATAATCTGATGACAGCTTTTAAACCATAAAAAAGAGACGGGTTCAATAAAATTAGTCGAGAGTTCTACAGCAAATAGGTGATACTGACTTTTATGTGTTTTACACATAAACGTCAGTATAACACGTAGCAGAAACATCATTTTGGAGATGTGCAAACCCTACCTGAAGGAAGCAATGTAGAGGTCCTGGACACTTTTAACGTTAGATTTGTCTCTAAAAAGGGAACTGCCTTGCAGATCGCTTAGGTGAGTGGTCAGTGCAACTCTGTGCCCGAACTTCCCCGTTTGCGGGCTCTTGGCCATCAGAACCGTGTGATAATTTGATTTTTTCACTTTCCAGATCTGTCAGTTACATCTGCACGTACACAGGGACACTTTCAACTGAAATGGCAAACGGTCTCGAAAATAGCTCGAAAACAGATTTAAGATTGGCTCTGTCCTCTGTCCGTCTAGGAAACTGTAGTTGTAATTCTTCAAAGTTACAATGAATTTATCAGACTTCGCGTTTCCTTTAACGCGAATGAGGTTAGGGAACTATGTATCAGAATATGCCCGTTCTACAACGCGATTTTCTCTTTAAATGCATCCCCCATCAAGCCAGAAATATCTTGTTTCCCTCCTTGCAGTGCCTTACTATGAGCTGCGTACAGTGTATTTCACTTAAAATACGAGGTCTACAATGTATTTAGGATCTTCTAATGTTCGTTCCTACATTCTTTTCCCTTTATAAGTAGAACAACAGCAAGTTTCAAGTGGAAAAATCGTTCCAGGCAAGCCCCTTGACTTAACCAACATACTTTGCAGTAATACGTAGTCTACATACTACTCGTTCAGTTCCGTCGAACACGTTGCAGCTGAAGTCAAATTAATGCACGCGTTGTCGAAAATTTTGTTATTCGTACCACCAATTTCTTCACGTGCTCCATGCCTGCAAATTGAGCACAAACTGCTTCTTGGTCTAGAGAGCAATGAACTCCATCTATCGATCGCTGTGATTATTTGTTCTTTCATTGTCAACTAAATCTTTCAATTCCTTCTTCCTGGTACCGTAATGTCGCTTCATAGCAAATCTGCAGTGCCCATTGCTTATGCCACTGCGTAATATACAGAGTGATTCACGAAGATATGCAAATATTTTAATGTTATTCTACATGTAAAACTAAAGAAAAAAAGTGCATATAAACATAGGTCCTTAATTGCTTAGTTACGGAGTTACGGCTAATAAAAGGTGTTGGCTGAAATTTAACAACTTAGCCAATATGAAGCCATCGCAAAACTGTACGAGGTTAAAGTAAAGCACGATTTCCACTTATTGTGTTGTATTGGTCTGGTGCATCTCGTAAAACATGTCCCAGACGTTTATCTGCAGTAGTTTTCCAGGACATCCAGAGAAGCAAAGATTATTATACAAGCAAATTTGTTTACTTCCCGTTAAGAACGTAGAAACGTTTATGTCATTGTTGGCAAAAGTTATTGAGTCGTTTCAGCCGTCTCCTAACCTTGAAACGCGTTAGTTTTCTGTAATGTTCAGTGAAAGAACTTAATAACAACAATGTATTCAAGTGAAACCACATAGTAACTGTTGTAGTTTGGAGATTATTTATAAAATAGGGATGCCTTTCAAATTAACGACAGAGGAATACGCTGATATGGTGCTTATTCACGGCAAATGTGATGGAAATGCTACGGCTGCAGTTAACGAATATCGCGTACGTTATCCATCTCGCAGGATTCGGAATGCATGAAGCATTAGCGGAGTATTTCGAATGTTACGGGAGACAGGTTGTCTACCTAGCGTTCATAATCAGTACGAGCGCTCGATACGTGAAGACGATGATGAGGATATTATGGATGTTGTTCAACGTAGCCCGGGCACCAGTACACGACGTATCTCTCAACGATTAGGCACTTCAGAATGTAAGGTATGGCGTACACTAAAGTACAATAATCTGTATCCTTACCATAAACAAACAGTGCATCATTTACATCCTGGAGATCCTGCCCTTTGCATGGAGTTGTGCAACTGGTTAAATGCTAATTGGCAGTTACTCAAATGACTTTTATTTACTGATGAGTCACATTTTACTCGAGATGATATAAACAATTTACATAACGAACACGTGTGGTCTGAAGCAAATCCACATGCAACAGTGCAACGAAATTTACAGCAGCGATTTGGCATAAATGCGTGGTATGATATATCAACACACACCATATTGGACCATTCATTTTCCCAAGACGTCTAACTGGCGATACGTACCTACAATGCCTTCAAGAAGAAATGCCCCGCTTGATCGAAGATGTTCCATTTGCTATGCGATTGCAAATGTATTTTCATCATGATTACGTGCCTCCACATTTCACCAACGGCGTTACTACACCTTCAAATGAACATTTTCCCCAAAAATGGATTGGTCGTGGTGCTACACGTCTGTAGCCACCCAGATCTTCTGATTTAACACCAATGGATTTGGGTCTATGGGGCTGGGTAAAAGACATACTTTATGAGAAGAAAGTCAATGCACGTGAGGCATTACTTGCTCACTTTATGAACGCAATAGACGAAATTAAGAACAATCCTGAGAAACTGAAAATAGCAACAAAATCTGTTCATACACATGCAGCTAAATGCATCGAACTCGGTGGAGACATTTTTGAACATTTATTGTGAATGTGTTGTGAAACTGTGTGTACACTGTAGAACTTCCTTGACACTGAGCTTTGTTTTTTTTTTCGGTTTAACATGAATTCACGTGTGCTATTGTACTAATAACAGTATATTATCAGACACATTCATACAGTATCAGTTGACGTTATTACCATCATTTTCCAAATTTAAATTCTCTGCAGCTTCTGTTGAAAACTTCGTGCAGTTTTCTGGAATTAAAAAAAATTGGGCCAAGCAGTCAATAAATTAAAAATTTTACGAAATTACTTTTTTGTTTCTCTGGATGTTCTGGAAAACTACTGCAGACAGACGTCTAGGACATGTTTTATTAGATTCACTAGATCAATAACAACAAAATAAATGGAAATCGTGCTTTCCTTTAACCTCGTACAGTATTGCGATGGCTTCATATTAGCGAAGTTACTTAATTTCAGGCAACATCTTTCACTAGCCGTAATTCAGTAACTAAACATTTGCGGACCTATGTTTATAAGAACTTCTTTCTTTAGTTTTACTTGTAGAACAACGTATTAAAATATTTGCGTATCTTCGTGAATCATCCTGTGTATTGAAAACCCTCACCTCTTTCCTGTCACTCCCATTCACTTTTAAAGGCTGGCGACGGTAAATCGCTAGACTGCCTCTTTTTGTGCGAACAGCCACGGGACCTGCGAACGTCCTTAGTACCACGAACAAATAGCGAAGGATAAACAGCGGTGACACCGCAATTCTGCCGAAATGAAGAGAGTTGTGCTGACCGAAGAGTGCCACATCGAATACTAAATAAGATGTCGCTTCATACCAACTACTTCCGAAGAGGGCCGAGCAAAGCCGGGACAGGCCGGGCATTGGCCCGCACGCGGCTCGCACAGTCTAGCATAAGATAGCCGGCCCTGTTTTAGGCTGTCGAGTGACCGCCGTCTGTGGCGGACACGCTGTGTACGGCTGAGGCAAGGGGCCAGTGGGGGAGACCTCGCTGTTCACCGCGGAAGAAGCATTGTGCGGCTCACGCATAGTGGGGCAAGTGTTAGTGGTTGTAATCCGTGGCCACATCGCTGATCCACAGTTTTTGCACTGTGAATTCAGCATCTTTCTTTTTTATCTTAATCAGTTTGATAGGAGGGTATTGTTTGGTTTTGTCTCGTACCTAAGGTCTGCTATTAAGAACTTCAGTTCCGCGTTTAATTTATCGGCTTTTTCCGGTCTGGTTTGAGAATATCAAACAACAGACAAATAACAATAGATAATGATAATACGAGGGTGAGTCAAATGAAAGCCTTAAATTTGTAATAACAAATCGAAATTTAGCGCCGATATCCTGTAAGTTGGTAAGCGTGCTACAAACAGCGTACAGAATGCCCTGTAGGTGGCAGCGTAGTGCAGATGCACACATAACGTCTCGGTATCAGTATAATGATGGCCGCCCCACTTCCGGCTTGCACTAGGGAAGAAGAGCGTTCTGTTATTCGATTTTTGCATAGTGAAGGTGTGAAACCTGTTGAAATTCATCGACGAATGAAGGTTCAGTACGGTGATACATGTTTGTCACAGCAGCAAGTTTACGAATGGCGTTGGAAGTTCTCAAATGGTGTGACTTCAGTGGAAGATGCTCCTCATCCAGGTCGGTCACGAGTTGTGACTCCACAGAACATTGCAGTAGTTGAAGCCAAGTGCCGGCCGCTGTGGCCGAGCGGTTCTAGGCGCTTCAGTCTGGAACCGCAAGACCGCTATGATCGCAGGTTCGAATCCTGCCTCGGGAATAGATGTGTGTGATGTCCTTAGGTTAGTTAGGTTTAAGTAGTTCTAAGTCTAGGGGACTGATGACCTCAGATGTTAAGTCCCATAGTGCTTGGAGCGTATAAGGTTGCTGTCTAAATGATGGCATACAATGCAAAATCACGGTGCATAGAACACAAAATACTCACTGTTCAACGGATGTTTTATCAGTCGACGATTGGCACAGTTCTTCCAACAGTACGAAACAATCAAATAGCATGTGCGTGATCGAACCGCGATGCGGATGCTCCATAAAATTTCGGGTACGATATAAGAATGGGAACGTACCTGTGCTCACTATATTCAGCTAGTCAAAACGATATGTGTTTCTTTCACTTAGAAATTGCAGTTAGGATCATACCAGTCCACATTATTTTTCCATAATTGTCCAACAGTACGAAACAATCAAATAGCATGTGCGTGATCGAACCGCGATGCAGATGCTCCATAAAATTTCGGGTACGATATAAGAATGGGAACGTACCTGTGCTCACTATATTCAGCTAGTCAAAACGATATGTGTTTCTTTCACTTAGAAATTGCAGTTAGGATCATACCAGTCCACATTATTTTTCCATAATTGTCACAACGTGGTTGATTGTTGTTCTCCCGACACGACACACGAAACCGAGAAACATCACCTTTTGCATAAACATTCATACTGTGTCGTGAAATCAAACGCAAAACACTTGTGTGGCAAACGTTTTCATTTACTTCACCATAACTTTTATGATCCGTGCTGCAGCGACGGCATCAACACAACACTCCGCCCACGCTCCACGAAAGCTATGCGATAATTCCCCGCTGTTGCTCTGCGCTCGGCTGAGAGGCGAGTTCAGACTTATTATTCCGGCGCCACGTGCGCTGTGAAAGCAGAGGGATGCGCCCTTAGCGACAGTGCGTGTGGATATGTTACACGTCTTAACGTATCATGGTGAAACAGGGTCCGCCCCGATAGCTGAGTGGTCAGCATGACGGATTGCCGTCCTACGGGCCCGGGTTCGATTCCCGGCTGAGTCTGGGATTTACTCCCCTGAAGGACTGGGTGTTGTCTTATCATTTCATCCCCATCCGGCGCGCAGGTCGCCCAATGTGGCGTCGAATGTAATAAGACCTGCACCAAGGCGGTCGGACCTGCCCCGTAAGAGGCCTCCCAGCCAGTGACGCCAAACGCTCATTTACATTTCTATGGTGAAACATACCAGAAAGTGTAGTTTGCCACATTCATTTTGAGCAAAGAAATGGTTTTGTAAATGGCGAGTAAACGTAGTCAGCGCGGGCTTTTGTGTTTGGTTGCCAGTGTTGCGCTCAGTTAAATGAAAAGTATCATTACAACAAATTTTCTTCCGCCCATTACAGCTGACCACCTAACAACAAGTTCTATTAGCACTGTTAAGCTGGCGTATTTCAGAACATACCTATCTTTAGGCGCAATACGCTATTTAAGTTGTGCTGCGTGAGAAGTAACCAGTTTCCACAGATGTTTTGGTATACAGAGAGTAAAGCGCATAATGCTGTACCGTTAAGAGGAGCAATAGGCACTATTTATGTGTTGTTTTGTCCTGTGGTGGCTGGTGACCGCATGTTCAAATGTTCAAATGTGTGTGAAATATTATGGAACTTAACTGCTAAGGTCATCAGTCACTAAGCTTACACACTACTTAACCTAAATTATCCTAAGGACAAACACACACACCCATGCCCGAGGGAGGACTCGAACCTCCGTCGGGACCAGCCGCATAGTCCATGACTGCAACGCACTAGACCGCTCGGTTAATCCCAAGCGGCTGACAACATGTTCATTAGCTTTTACATCTGCTGTAAACTGCTTCCGTTAAGGAGAATAAATTGAATTTCTTCGACGAAATAAATTGGCGGGAAATCAGTTTGTTCTCGTCTTCGAAAACAACTCTCCCTGAGTATTTTAAGGAGGATTAAGGTTCAAAAAAACTCAAGTATTGATATTAAGCATTAAATGTATGTTTTATCACATGATTAATCTTTCGAGTAAAGGTCGTTTGCAGTCAGTGTTAAAATTTTTGTCTTAAATGAGAATCTGTGGATCTTACAGAGATCTTTTAAGCCTATATAATTTACTTAATACTGCATCTATGAAATTTTAAGCTTATAGTTCCTTCAGAGTGTCTTTAATATAAGAACTATATAATCTTGCGATATTCATCTCAAATGTTGTGTGTCTTTGTATTTGAAATGTGGTAACGTTGGAAGTGGGCCATGGTTCTTATACCGATCTCAGATAGAGGAGGATGTCTTTGGCTCATTACTGGGGGATCGGTGGTGCCAGATGTCGCATCCAAAGCTTGTGGTTCCGTTGTCATGGATGGATCTTGTAACGGAACATCCTTCTCTAGCATTAGCTTCCCTCAAGAGTAGATGTCGATAGCAATGTTATTTTTCCAATTTTGGGTAGGTCTATATTATCTCTGTTGCTTTTCTGAAAACTTTCATATAATTTTATATACAGTATTTTATATTTCAAGCTAAAAGTTACGAAAAGGCATTACTTTATAAAATAGTTATTATAATCGCTAAGTGCTAGTTCTGAATGTACCGGTACAGTTAAACTCATTTTTTTATAAACATTTGAAACTACGAATTATTTGAATACTTAAAGATTCTATTATTAATGACGCAATACTGTACTGTTTACTGTCTTTATTTCTGGATTCATTTAAGAAATTATGATCGAAATTAATAATGTATCAAAAACTAGCAGGAATCCATTTGTTAAGAAAGACTGTAAACGCTTTGGAACATTGTTATTTCGGCAGAGTGTGGCAGTCTTAAGCTTGCCTCTGATATGATCGGAAGCATTTTTGTATAATAGGTGCGAACAATATAATTTCGGCTTTGTTAATGTGACATATCAAAATACTCTGTGATATAATAAAATCTGAGAAAACCAGTGGAAAATATATTTACGTAAAAAATTCTGCAACGACAATCTTCCAATTTATTTAGTACAAACCGACCGGAAGGATCTGATGTTAGATAAACACCTTGAAGAATCAGACAAGAAGAACTGGAGCCATCTCAATATGACAAGCTAAGTAAACTTAAAAGTTTACTGTAATCTTTGTTCCTCTCAAATCTTAATAACAGACTTTTCTTATTATTTACTTGGACTAGGCATTGTTTAATGCGGGCAATAGATGGAAGAAGGAAGGAGTGGGGCGATTAAAGTCTCCACTTTACCTTCCGGGGTTACTGTCCCAAAACGATCCTTCAATAAGCAATTTTCAGTTCAACCTCGGCAGTTAATAGAATCGCAGCTCTCCTGTCCCCGCAACAGAAAATCGGCTCAATCTTACAACCTACATTCAAGAGTTCATACATTCAGTTCAAAGTATCGTCCATGTCCTTTGCCGTTTGTGTCATTGTATCATGGGAAACTTTACATCTTTTTATTTCTTTTCTGTAAACTTTCATTCCGTTTTATAATTTCTGTTCGATTTCCTTTACTACTCGATCTATCAATAGACTGAGGAACATGAAGCATGGATTATCTTCATCTCCACTACATACAACGTTTCATATACACTCCTGGAAATGGAAAAAAGAACACATTGACACCGGTGTGTCAGACCCACCATACTTGCTCCGGACACTGCGAGAGGGCTGTACAAGCAATGATCACACGCATGGCACAGCGGACACACCAGGAACCGCGGTGTTGGCCGTCGAATGGCGCTAGCTGCGCAGCATTTGTGCACCGCCGCCGTCAGTGTCAGCCAGTTTGCCGTGGCATACGGAGCTCCATCGCAGTCTTTAACACTGGTAGCATGCCGCGTCAGCGTGGACGTGAACCGTATGTGCAGTTGACGGACTTTGAGCGAGGGCGTATAGTGGGCATGCGGGAGGCCGGGTGGACGTACCGCCGAATTGCTCAACACGTGGGGCGTGAGGTCTCCACAGTACATCGATGTTGTCGCCAGTGGTCGGCGGAAGGTGCACGTGCCCGTCGACCTGGGACCGGACCGCAGCGACGCACGGATGCACGCCAAGACCGTAGGATCCTACGCAGTGCCGTAGGGGACCGCACCACCACTTCCCAGCAAATTAGGGACACTGTTGCTCCTGGGGTATCGGCGAGGACCATTCGCAACCGTCTCCATGAAGCTGGGCTACGATCCAGCACACCGTTAGGCCGTCTTCCGCTCACGCCCCAACATCGTGCAGCCCGCCTCCAGTGGTGTCGCGACAGGCGTGAATGGAGGGACGAATGGAGACGTGTCGTCTTCAGCGATGAGAGTCGCTTCTGCCTTGGTGCCAATGATGGTCGTATGCGTGTTTGGCGCCGTGCAGGTGAGCGCCACAATCAGGACTGCATACGACCAAGGCACACAGGGCCAACACCCGGCATCATGGTGTGGGGAGCGATCTCCTACACTGGCCGTACACCACTGGTGATCGCCGAGGGGACACTGAATAGTGCACGGTACATCCAAACCGTCATCGAACCCATCGTTCTACCATTCCTAGACCGGCAAGGGCACTTGCTGTTCCAACAGGACAATGCACGTCCGCATGTATCCCGTTCCACCCAACGTGCTCTAGAAGGTGTAAGTCAACTACCCTGGCCAGCAAGATCTCCGGATCTGTCCCCCATTGAGCATGTTTGGGACTGGATGAAGCGTCGTCTCACGCGGTCTGCACGTCCAGCACGAACGCTGGTCCAACTGAGGCGCCAGGTGGAAATGGCATGGCAAGCCGTTCCACAGGACTACATCCAGCATCTCTACGATCGTCTCCATGGGAGAATAGCAGCCTGCATTGCTGCGAAAGGTGGATATACACTGTACTAGTGCCGACATTGTGCATGCTCTGTTGCCTGTGTCTATGTGCCTGTGGTTCTGGCAGTGTGATCATGTGATGTATCTGACCCCAGGAATGTGTCAATAAAGTTTCCCCTTCCTGGGACAATGAATTCACGGTGTTCTTATTTCAATTTCCAGGAGTGTATTTTGTTTCTCGACTCAAAATGGGAATCTGGTTCGTGTAAACGTTTTCACAAACCTCTGGGTGTATTATACCCACTGATACCTTCATAATTTGCAAGACTGTTTTCGTTATGTGTCGAATATCAGTGTGAGTATCACTCAGTGGATGTGACCCGTCCTTCGACGTAAATCTGGCGACGTCAGGTCTCGTCAGAGTGGCAGGCTCTGCCTGAGCGGCCAGTGCTTAGAACAAGTGGCTTCCGCGTGGACCTCGCTGAGAGGCGGCGGCTGAGCAAACAGTGCCCGCCCCTGGCTTCAGCAGGAGAGGGAGCGCTGCTGCCGGCGAGGTTGGAGGTGGGGGCGGCCTGCGGGCGACTCGCTTTTTACGACAGTCGTGCCACCAAGTTTACGGCCGGCGCGAGAAAACAGAAAACACTTCGTTCCCGCGTGGAGCTCCACCCGCCCATAAGCTAGGCAGACACTCAGCTCCTGCGATTTGGAGTCGCTGCTGCAGAAACTGAGCTCCTTATTAAACAGCTCGAGGCGGGGCTGTGCCAATACGAAAGACGCCTTGTTAAAACTTTCCATCGTGCATGTGGTACTCCCAGGTTGTGGTGGTGTTTGCAATATCTTTCCCTCTGAGATTACCTGATTGGTTGTTAAAAATCAATATATCCAGGAACCGGGCCTTTCAGCAGAGATCAGCAATACCACGCAATGATAAAATACTTTCGGAGGGTTTAGCTCATTACATTTCTTCTATCGTCAGTGTCACCAACATGTTTCGCATGAATGCGATATCTAAAACGATGGTTTGAACGTTGATGTGCCATTTCTATTAAATCTTTATTGGAAGCTAGCGTGATGTGATTCTGTTAAGTGGTTGAGTTTAAGTATTATCAAACTTGCTTATTTTGTTTTCATGCTATGCCTGAAAACTACATGATCCATTTTAAGTGAAGAAAGCAATGAAAATTGCAAATCGTAGGTGTTTTAGAAACAGAGAGTAAGGATCATTCCTTGTAGAACTAGTGTATTATGTACTGTGTATTGTGCCGGGGAACTAAAAACGACGGAGAGGCTTCTGATACGCCCGCTAAACCCGCTAGGCAGAACAGGTAATAGGATTGTGGAAAGGGTCAAGGATTGACGTCAGTTTCTGCTTCTAATTGTTATTTATTGAAATTTAGCAACTGTTTCACGGCTGAAGGCCTCCAATAAGAACCTTAACAAGATAAAAATCCAATAAAATAATTCAAAGAAAAAACAACATACGCAAAATGCAATACAAATGGCTGAGGGCCACAATTAATTTCCAAAATTTTAGAATATATTATCATAGACCTTTAAAGGCACAAGGTCAAGAAGAAATCTTAAAAAAATCAAAAATTCAATTAAGATAGCAATAAAATAATTTAAAACTCAAAAAGCAACATATGCAAGGTGCAAAACAAATGGCTGAGGGCCGCAATTAAAGTTCAAAACTTCAGAAAGTATAATCATAGACCTTTAAAGACAGAAGGCCAACATGTTTAACAACAAGAAATCTTAAAAATCAACAAGGGAGGTCGGTTTGCCCTCGTTCACTTAGGTGAGACAGGTGGTGAGCCCGACTACACTTGATCAGTCGGAACCCTACCAGGGGACAGGCATGGACCGACCGACAAACGACTGGCTTGCCACCACTCGGTACATGAGAATTCGCCAAGAGCGAAGCACCGAAACAAACCACTTAACATGAATGCACATTGCTTGGATACGTGAAACCGCTACTCAACTCTGACGTCCTGGGTCGGTGAACCACGAAGGTCGTAGCGATCGAACAGCTGCACAAACGCTGCGACACTGCGCAGAGCCCGGCAGTGGACCCAGGCGACTGCACCGCACGGAGATATCCTCCCTGGTCCGCACCAACCAACCGACTGCCTGCTGGTCCGTCCGCGACTGCTGCTCCGTCGCGACTGCACTGCTACTGCGTCTCCCACTCACTTTCACACACACGACGGCGGAAACACTGGCTCGGACCCAACCGTGCAGAAGGAGCACGCCCACTGGCTAAACGACATCCCTGCACCAGGAAAGGACCGACCCAAGTTCCACAAGATAGTAACTGAAGTGGCCCAGAAGCGCTCGGAGAATGAGACGACCGACATCTCAAAGCCAATACTCCGACAACATTTAAAATATCTTGTCAATCAAAATCACGCAAACTACACACACAACCTGACAAACACTTGCACGAAGACCTGAACGATACCAAACAGTAACTAAGCACACACGAAGACAAATTGGGAGTGGTTGCACACACACACACACACACACACACACACACACACACACACACACACACACACAGCCGACTGAGAAACGATCGGCGAGCCAAAACGCGTCGTCCGGTTGGACGACCGACCGACGATCCAGCAAGACCGTGGTCCGACTTAAGTGATGGGTGGCGGCAATGGTCGGGCGAGCCATGTCGACGAAGACCTCACTGCTGCTCCAACCCGACTGGAGTAGTGCCGCATTGCAACTCCCCGATAGGCGGGTCCGGACCGCACTCCAGACGTGTTCCAACTGACTGTCAGCCTCGAACTCGCAACCCGAACTACGACCAACAGGCCGACAACAGGCAACGAGCGGGAAGTAATAGTAGTCGAGCAAAGATACTACGAGAGGGGATATATCGATACGCGCTACTAACGCCATTAACGGTCAGGCAAAGCGGCAATTCAGTGACAGTAGTAATTGAAATTAACGTAGTAAGGTGGAAGCACGTTAAAAACAGGATGTAAAACAGATGATGGCGGGAACACGAGCCATGCACGTCTCAGCTTCGTCCCACCGTAACTTTTAGAGGTCATAACCCCACAACAGGCCATAGCAATGCACCCAGCGCACCGCCGCCCCACACCGAATCCAGGTGTAGAACTAGTGGTATTACTTTATTTCACGCTGTCAGCTTTTCTCATCGACCTCAGCTCCCACTGCCCCTCCACCTGCGCAATACGTTTGCGGTCGTATGTTGTCATAAAAATGAAGTCAAGGCCGAATGCACCACTGAAAAGACGCACGTAGAGAAAGGCACAGTGACACAATAACGTTGACCGTAAAGATTAGGAGATCACTGTGCTCTTGCGTCCCCACACATAATATCTTGACGACCAAACCACGTTCGACAATGTTCCTGGTCGCATTGCGTGTTCCCACCGTTTGCCATATGAGGGTACGTAACGCCCTCAGAATTATTGTCAAATATGATTATTATGGAGGTTTAGGTGTCATAGTGTGGCGACTCATAATGTTTCATGGGGGTACTGGCGTCCAAATCACATTCACGGTTCAACTTTATTGCGACACCTCACTTCTCCTCATGTGCGACTTTTTGGGACGGGCTTCTTCTTTGACTCATTTTTATGGATGACAATTCGGAACCACATCGAAATATACAGGCGCAAGAGCTCTTGGAACGGGAGGATTTTCGACGAATGGACTGACCTGCCCACCACGAGTTACTCCATCCAACACGTTTGAGATGTGGTGGGGAAACGTGCTGTAGCACGTGCACATGCACCAGCGACCATCCACCAGTCGTCCGCCGCACCGATAGAACAATGGGACGCCCTGCCACAAGAGCTCTTGAACAGCGTTGCGGACAGAGTGTGAGTTCGTTGCAGAGGATGGTCCTTCCTTGGTGATCATACATCCTATCAAGATCCATGTTCCTCCATTTGTAATGTCCAGGGGAGCATTATGAAAGGCGGTGGCTTCAGTGTAATTATTGTCTTGAATAATAGCGCCATTTCAATTCAAGATCCATGTCCCGCCATTTGTAATGTCCAGTGGAGCGTCATGAATCGCGGTGGCTTCAGTGTAATTATTGTCTTTGAACAAAAGCGGCATTTCGATTCTTCTCATTGCGCGTTATTTTCATTTACCTTCAGTAACACAGTGTAAAAGTTTTTCTATGTATGGTCCAACTTTCATCTAGCTCTACTATTTGGTTTTGACACATCAAAAAAATTGTTCAAATGGCTCTGAGCACTATGAGACTTAACATCTGTGGTCATCAATCCCCTAGAACTTAGAACTACTTAAACCTAACTAACCTAAGGACATCATACACATCCATTCCCGAGGCAGGATTCGAACCTGCGACCGTAGCGGTCACGCGGTTCCAGACTGAAGCGCCTAGAACCGCACGGCCACAACGGCCGGCTTTGACACATCATACGAACATTACTTTCGTCCTTAAAGTTTGCACAGCAGTGTACTTTCTCAAAGTCGGCGGGCGATTAAAAGAGTAATTATGAGATCAACATGCATAACTTTTCTGAATTTTGTAAATCCTTATTGTTATTACGCAAACATTATCAGTAATTTAGAGAAAGACAGTTTCTAACTTATTTATAGAATTCTGTCATCGGTGATTTCTCATTTCAGAACACAAGTTTCAGTAGCTTGCGAATTTCAAAATACCGAGAAACGATATTTTAACGTCAAGAATCAGACTATAATCAATTCATGTGCGTCCAGTTCAATCTGCCGGATGTTCCAAAACATTTACGTAGAGTGGGTGACTGTGTGTGCTTGCATGGACCTGAGAAGAGAGAGTTCCAGACCTCAGTTTCTTGCCTTCCTTTTCAAAATGTTTCCTGCTACTCCTGAAATATTACTTACATTCCCAGTTACATAATATTCATCACAATTGCACCCTTCATCATCCATATCACAGGATGGTTTTCTGTATAGATTTAGTTTTTTTTTTAAAATTCACCAGTTTGTGACTTACGACTGTGTATGATGCTATTTACACTACAGGTTATCATGCTTTTCTGTACAGATTTAGTTTTAAATTAACCAGTTTGTGACTTACCGTTGTGTATGTTGCTATTTAGACTACAGGTTATCATAAGAAATTCACGGTTCTCCATCAGCGTCATTATGCTTCTTTACGTTGAGAAATCGTACCAATGGCAGTAATTCAGAAGTCGCTCTATTGTTCACTTCCAGACTGATTTTAGTAGTCTGTTCCAGATTGTCCTGTTATTATTGCTGAAGCGACAGCGGTATTAGAACTTCTCAGATTCCATCTTCACTTACAATATCAGACACTAAAAATGCAGTGCAGGCCATCGGAAACCAAAAGGCGCATAGTACAATGAACTACCAACATTAAAATTTTGCGGTACATATTGCAGAAGGAAAGAAGAGAAAACGGAATTTTCCCGTTTTATGTAAGTTTGATTTATGATCAAAGGTCGACCAGTAAGAGAAGGAGACCAATGATCTATTCCCTGTCCCAAAGTGAGCATTATACCAACATTCGATTTCAGGATACGGTTATGAAACTGCCCTTTGAGCGGATGTGAAGAGCGTTGGCGTCTTTTAATCCTCCAATGTTTATTAGAAGCTGAGCCAGGTCTCACCAGCTTCAGACGAAGAAGAATCTGATTACTACCGTTGTAAGAAAGCTTACTAATAATGATTAATTTTCCCACTTACAACAGTTAGGTTTCGAGGATAATTCTTTCTACGAATGTCAGAAGAAAGATGAAGGATATGTAAACTACTCGCTGTTTTCCTACTTCTTTTTCTAAAGATACCAAAATTATTTTCCAAATTTTGCGAAACTGAATGTAACCCTCCCAAAAATTTTCTGGTCTCTGCTTCATGATATTCAGATATAAGATGTCCTTCTTTATTTCATACGGGATACTTTTTAGAAACCAGTTAAATGTCAGTGGCCACATTAACACTTTCATCACCATCTGTACGATTCCGAAACTCTGTTATCTTTCTGTATAAAGCAGCTGTAGTTGAGACCATCTCAAAATTCTTTACAATATAAGCTATCTTTCTGTGTGCAACTATAAAATAGTCTCAAATCATTGTGCAGATTCTTTTGACTGTGACATTTCTATGTAAAAATTGTTAAATTTGCACCAAGATATTGGAGATATTGACCAATAATCCCAAGCAAAATGGAAAGAAAACTTCAGTGATATAGGAATCGAAAAAATAATAAAGGAATGAGAATCTTAGACGAGTACTCTGCATTGTTACTGCATGTGCAATGCAGTAACTGTGATGTCTATTATGGAAACGGAAGCTGCTTGATGCAGTCTTTTCAACCACTCATCCCTTACGTTGAGTTGTTCTGTTTGCCTTGAAGACACTTCTCAACTTTTCCGGATATCACATTTTTCAAGATAAGGAATATTAGGATGTAATGTTCCGCCGATGACGTTGTTATTAGAGCTTGCAACACTCACGGGCACTTGAGTGTCTTAACAGGGGCGCCTAGCGTTACTGTGTCAGATGCATCCATTATGACCTGTTTTGCAAATACGACTGTAAATTAGAATGCAAAAAAAAAACGATAATCCTGTGTCAGTCACTGTGTTACATAACCCGCTACATATTTCTACAGTTAACCATCATCATCAGGTAGACGGCATCTTAGTAGTAAGCGTCGGCGATTTCTTGCAGCAGCGAGTAAGGTGGCTAAATTGTTGTGTCGTGCACTGTTTATGCTGACTGAATTTGCGACAGAAATTATCGACGTGACACAGCAGTTGGTTGAAAGATACAATAGGTGTTTACAGAGCAAGAAGAACTGTATGCGTGCTGCATTTGTATACGATTGAACTTCCGAATATTGCCCAATTCCACAGTCAAAAATTTGTTTGTGATAGCCTAATAAGAATGGAGGACAATTGAGTAAATTGTTAAACTTTGTACAGGTACGCGCAAACGTTCTCTATATATTGTCTATATTACAATGTTTATTACTATAAGATAATAGGAGTTATAATATATATGACAAAATAGTTATACCTGCGGTAAACACACAGTTCTACAGGAAAAAAAATCTTTCTTCAATCTATAAATGCATTTTACTTTCCTACTGGTTACCGGTTTTAGTACCAAGTACCATCATCAGCCCATCCTAAGATCAAAAAGTTACTGTTCATTATTAAAATAATTCTTAAAGAAACATTTTTTTCTCTATACAGCAAACGCAAGGTACAAAATGCAACGTCAAATTATAGTCATGCAGCAACGGTAGTTTTTATCACTTGATCGTAACGAAGTGTTACAGTGTTCGTGGCGGTCGCTGCGACAGTGGCTACTGATATTAAAAGAATGATCGGTAGTCTAACATCTTTTCCATACCAGATTCCAGAGTGACACACCTGCTGATTTTCGGCCGCAGGGATTTGTTGACAAGTCGGTGGTGTAATTAACAAATACGGACAGGGGAAAACTACACAAAGTGAAAGGACCTCAGTGAAATTAAACGTGAGGAAGTATATTGTAAATCGAAAGGAACATAAATTGATGTAGCCCTGTCCAACAGCTACTTTTGTCCACTCAGTATTACGAGAGTTGCGCAGAATGTAACACGCCGCATTTTTTTCTTCAACAATTCTCTATAGAACGTAATGAGAATTACACACACTAAAGAATGGTGTTTTATCTACACAGCCCATTTTTCACGTAATCTCCATCCCTTTCTGCGGCCTTCCCCCAGTGCGAAACAAGGGCGTGTTTGCCCTGTCCGTACAAATCCTTGTCCTGGTTGCAGAATCGGTGCTTCACAGTGTGAATCACCTCCTCATCGTCCTCAAGTGGAAGTCCGAGGGGCTAGGTCAGGGCTGTAAGCTGGATGGGATAACGGTGTCCAAGCCTGTTTTTCAATGTGTTCAGAAGTCCTCAGACTTGTGTGGGGCCAAGCGTTATCGAGTAACGGCAAAACATCTCCTGGGATGCTCTGACGCTAAAGTCGCCGGAAGCGCGTCTTGAATTTTGTTAATGCGTTGACATATGCTTATGAATGAATGGTACCGCTTCTTGGCATCTCATAAATGGGAATCACACCTTCACAGTCCCAGAACATGGTGATCATAACCTTACCGGAGGAAGCAGTTGTTTTGAATTTTTTTGTTCTGTGGGGAGCGGGAACGGCGGCATTCCATTCACTGTCGTTTTGTTTCCGGTTCAAAATGGTGAACCCATGTTTCATCATCTGTCACAATCAGAGACAAGAAGGTCTCCCCCTCAGCTTCAAAACGTTGCAACTAATCAAGAGAAATGTTTTTTCTGTCCGATTTGTGATCCACCATTAGACACCGTGGGACTCATGTTGCACACACTTTTGAATATCAAAGAGTAGGGATAACTGCATCCCCATTTCCTTCGCTGATTGACAGATGCAGAGCCAACTTCCGAGTCGTAATGAGTCTGTCCTTGCGAATGAAGAGATCAGCACGCTGGAACATGTCATATGCGACAGCTGTGGATAGTCTACCGACCGTTGCAAATCGTGGAGCTCCACCGAACCGCCTTCTGATGACCTCCCTCTCCATGCACAGCGACTTACTGTACTTCTGTCGACAGCAGATGCTCCATAGACTGCACAAACGTTTGTGAATATACCCCAAAGTTTCTTTCTCTGCAGCGAGAAATTAAATGACGGCACGTTGCTTGTAATGTACATCACCTACAGACACCATTTTGAAACTGTCCTGCAGATACGCTATCTGTCGAAAGTGACGGAAACATGGCGTGCTCACTCAGGAGACTTGAAATAACACATACGTAACGTTTCGCGTTCGTATCATTCTTTGCGGCTGAGAAAAAAAATGCAGTGCATTACTTTCTGGGTAACTCTCGCACAAACGATTTGGCGAACTAGCTTCCTCCTGTAGGCCACATATTATACATAAAGAAATGCAGTAATGTCAATGAAATCGAAAACAAGTCCCTAGAGGGAGAGTTAACGCTGATAGCAATAAGTGGAACTCGACGGCGTTAAATGCAAGCCACGGGAATCGGGACACGTTGGCAGAAACATAAAGGGGCACTTTGACGCTTACTGCATTTCTACTGACTGATCCGTAGTACTAAATACACGAGAGCAGCTACCATATCTGCAACAAGCTCTCAACCCTGTATGTTGTGAACTGACTGCTATCTGCTCTATGCACTTCATTAAATAAACTTATTCAACAAAAGACCTAAATTCATAAATAAATGCAAACATTAGCATTGAATGCTCATAATTCTGAACTAGGAATGGACTAGGATGTGGAAGAGAATCAACTATGTCCCTTCAAACGAACGATCCAACCACTTGCTGTAACTCATTACATGAGACACTGATGTTTAAAACTCGATAGCCGCAAGATACGATGTTGCGAACCCCGCTTCTCAATTACTACGCCAATTTGCCCTGTCTACCTTCCAGGCGAGGTACGAACTGTAGTAATTAACAGACGGAACTATAATTGTTCAAAATGTTCAAATGTGTGTGAATTCCTAAGGTACCAAACTGCTGAGGTCATCGGTCCCTAGACTTACACACTACTTAAACTAACTTACGCTAAGAACGATACACACACCCGTGACCGAGGCAGGACTCGAACCTTCGGCGGGACGGGCTGCAGAATCCGTGACATGGCGCTTCAAACCGCGTGGCCAAAGTGTGCGGCGAACTATAATTAGCAACACTTGGAATCTCTAGAAGAAATCGTCTCTGTACCATGCCGAGTGCGGAATACGATAGAAAAATGCAAAACTGCAAGATCATTTGTTGTGCGCATGAATTGTTAACAAAATATACTGTTACGATAGACGGCGGTAGGCTATTATTTATCATCGTAGTTTGGCGCCTCTGAATTACACAACAGACGTTTAGAACATTTTATTTCAGTGTGGCCAAGTGAGTTGTGGACTTGTGGACTGATGAGTATGGATAGTACATTCTCCATCAAATTCTGGCTATTCGTAGAAATAGTTTTCATGCCCTTGTAAAATTCAGTGCTATTCAAATGTCGCATAAACCAAAATGAAAATCCGAGTAACTAATCCTTTTAAAAAATTTTGAGTGGTATGATAGACTCAGCATTTTCTTCAGAAGTGACAGTAACTCCAAAGACGAGAACAGTGCACGAGATGTCTTTCGCACCTCTGGTTCATGATTCAGTCCACTCATTCACACCAGCTTCCCATCGCTTGACAGTAGTGAGGGTGATCTCCAGCTGCTTACGAACAGTATTTATAATGCTGTGCCTAAGAATACAATACAGAGTGGGTCTGCACCACGCCTAATTACATTTTAATGTGTGGGACTGATACGTTGTATTACCAGTAGACATTTAGAACTGAAATGATTCACAGCCGAAACAAGATATCAACTACAACAGAAAAACTTAGTGCAAAATTTACTCTTTCTTTGAAACGTTTTTCAGGTTATGGTCACTAACAAATCCGACAATTGGGTTAATTTACAATAATTTGAGACAATATACACTCCTGTTAAAAGAGAAAAGCTAATGTTAGTTATTTACAGTAACTGTAAATGACAAACGCCGATTTACTAGGAAATATGTAACCACAACACTCGCACATTACGTAGACTCTCGAAAATCTATGTTAGCCTCAGAAACACACGTCTTTCACGCAAATATGTAACGTAATAAGGGAACCATTTGTCTTAAACAAGGACATTATAGTCAAAAAGTTCCTAAAAACCATAAATTAAGTTTACAATTGACGATGTAGTACGAATTTTTCGAGGCACTCGCAAATGTTCATAAAAAAGGCCTATATAATGATACACACGAATATTGACACAATCAGTGAAAGATTATGAGAAAACGACGCGAAAATCTTGATTAGAATCTAGAACTCCGAACTGGAACTACTTGGCACGCACGGTCTCAAATAAAGGAAACATCTCTAGTCGGCCTGTATATGGAGATACACATGCTAATTGCTCAGATTTTTTATTTAACTCATTCTGTGAGACCTTCTACTCTGGTGTACCAAAGGTGATCGCTGCAACGTCAGTGCATCACTCTCAAAATTTAGAAAATCTTGGAGCGCCAACAAAAGCATGTCCTCTGCTTGCGGCGGCTAATATTGTATTGCCTTCTCTAAATATAGTTCATAAAGTTCAACTAAAGAGCTAGTTAATTGGAGCATAAAGGAAATCTGTAAAGTTGGAGCCAATATGACTGATTAAACTAGGCAATACTGTAGTTTTCTGTTCCAAATTTAAATGCTTATTAAAATAATGACAAGACCTTTTGCAGCCAAAAGTTGTTGATATAGTAGCGGAGGCTGTCAGTCACTGCACACAGTGCCTTACTAATATCTCACAAAACGTGCAAGGTTCATTTCCTATGCTTTTTACTCATTTACTCTCTGCACCTAACGAAAATACAATATAAAAAAAGTCTAATTCACGGATGACCTCTCTCACACAATTTGTAGATTTCGATTGTGGATTTGTGTTCTGCCCAGAAACTAACAGGTCCAACTTGTCTATACTGCGTCTTCACAGCAGGTCTTCATTCAATCATTTCAAAGCACAGTGTCTGCTCTCCTGAAGTGAAACAAAAATCCTTTTCCAACCCTTCCATCCTGTGTATTCCCTCGCTGCCATAACCAAGTGTCCTGTCACTGGTTGCCGCTTTCACTGCTTCCCTTCCAGCCGTGCCGTCTGTTGTTACGTATCGTATACAGGAGAACGTTCACTATTCTCAAGCCAGTTTGCCGATTTACGTAAATGACGTCTTATAAGAGATTATCAAATCGCACATTAACCTAATCACTTCTTATATAATTTTAAATGAACAGTGTGCAAATATTGCTGAGTTCGTCTTTTCGTAATTAGTAAACTAAATCACAAATATTATAGATTTAGTTTATTATGAAGACGGAATGTACGGACCCACTAATAATTTATTTTATCTGTACCATTTGCTTAACATAGAACTGTAGTTAGACAATGAAACGAGGATTCTGCCGAGGACTTAATTTTACTTTTGAATGCGCCATAACGAGTAATGCTTGCCGTGGTGTGTTTTTCAATGTGTCTGAGCAGAAAATCCATCTCGCTGTCGGTAACTTGGCATGTGACGTTTAGTTTTCTTCTTTCCAGCATATACTCGTGTGGACTTTATTCCTCGAAGTGGCTACGCCTCTTTATTTGCGCTCCTTGGTCCTGAGTACTTTATGCTCTGTGCACCCGGCAGCGTTCAGCCATCCACAGCTGGACATTCCTGTTTCCATAACCAAATCAGGAGGTAGCTTTTCCTACTTTGAAACTTCTTTTCTCATCACTCGAAGCTCCTTGAGGTAGGACTGGGTGCTCATGGCTAAGCGACTCTGAGACAACATCTGTGAATATTTTTTCTTGCTGAATTTTTCACAGCGTACACGAAGTCAACGCATGCTTTCAGTGTGGTAGGTACTCTCACAGAACAAACGTCTCACCAGAAAGCTACGACATTCTCCAGCGCTTGGATTTCAAACCGGTGGGAAGCTTCCCCTTCCTTAAAAGAGTTCCTTGTGCAATACTATCCCATAATCTTAATGATGAATAAGAGGAAGAGGCAATGATTAGCGTAGACTGTTATGAAATTTGGACATACTGTGCGTACTGATGAAAATTTAAACTCCATGCAACCTGTGGTCGATACCTCAACTCACTTTTATATTTCGTCTCTTTTAACGATTAATGGTATGATATTCTGCGGTAACTTCTCAATTATCATGAAAAGATTGTTTGCAAAAAAGCGAAATGGAATAATTCACAATGTTCATTCACAGTAATCTTGTAGGCGTCTTTTCAGAAAACTGGGTGGCCTAAATGAATCTTCACGTTGCATACATTCGCTACCGAAATTCATCTTAAATAATCACATTATTTGGATGAGTAAGGATGTCATCTGCGAAGACCATAACTGTTCCTTACTAGAGTGTGAATGGCTTAGGAAAGAGTTCAGTACGCAGCCACATAAACATTTGATCATTTCTCAAATAACATGAAATGTATTTTTTGTAGTGACTCAAATTATAAGCTTAATCTGAAATATTTTGCCCTTGTCAGTAAATAAACAAACACCGACAGGATCACAACTTTAGTCTACTGACTACCGGTTTCAATCTGTGCTGCAGATCATCTTCGTGCCTAACCGGGAACAGTAAAGAAAGGCACCAACAATCAAAAATTACAAAAGTGCGATATTACAAATTCTGTCGTCACAGTTCGTACAAATAACAACAGGATATTATGAATCAACACATATCTGGCAACACGAACTGCAATTTGTCAACTGTAATGTAAAATTAACGTAAAACACAAGGATGTTGTGGGAAAAAAAATTTCGGAAAGTCATGTGACGTGTGCCGAAGTCATACGCTATTACACCGAAACAGTGTGAAAGAGGTTCCTCCATCACAAAATAAACTAAAAATAATATTAAAAATTAATAATTGAAAGGCTCGTTAATACTTTCAGTATAAATGGCACGGTACACAGTAAAATATAAAATATAAATGTAAACAACAATTTCACAGCACATTGTGCATCGCACCTTTTCGTTATTTTTGTATGCTGAATCCACCTTGTCTTTAACTACAACTTTAAGTATCTGCGTTCATTTTAATAAATAAAAATGAAAATGTACTGAGGACTCTTTCTGTGAGTTACAATAATGAAAAAAGGAGAAAAAAGGAATATAGTTACAAAAATTACTATAGCTTACAGCAATCAATTATTATAAATTAATGAAGGTGTTAAATGGTAGTAGCGTGGGAAAATAAGAGTGTGCCACCTACAGTAACAGTAACAGTGAGTTGAAGGACATCACAGCTGCGGTCGCCGCCGACCACCTTCCATCACAGCTAACGAACTTCATAAAAACATTGATAGCGGGAAAGTTTACATCACTGTTGACCAACTGCACTTTGCGGCGCCAGGTCTGATGATGTAGTGCAGATTGGTAGTAAAAAGAAATGATCTAGATAGTGATTGTTTATTTCTTACAAACTAGATTAGTTTGTAGTTAATTTTTTTCGCCTGTAAGATGAGAATTAACAAACATCAGCACATTAATTTTTCATTTGAATAATGAGACACTGGCCCCGTTAAGTATTTCTTCATTCTTAGAACGCTGTGCGCGGAGAATTTACTCTGATTATCAAGTGCAATTATTTACATACATATTTTGCGTGTGTTGCTCTGCCTCTCTTGTCTCGTAGTCGTCTTTCTGTGGTCTTAAGTTACTGTGCCTCGTGTTCAGTTCCTCCCAATAAAAACTACTTACCGGGAGAAACAGTAGAATGGCCATTGCTCCTATTTTAACATTTAAATAGTGAACTATAAAAATTTTTATAAGCAAATAGCACACTGTTTTCGTATGAGATTTTTAGTATTTGTTTTTATTTCTACTAACACTGGTAATTAGTCTATTTGTGCACGCAACAAATTGCGCAACTAATTGCGATTGTGCTGCAGGGTAAGGTAACACACTTCCTGTGAAGCCAGTGTACCGAGCTAGTCAAGTTCCGGAGGGCGAGCTGGAGCGTGAAATTGCGCGATCACCACCCGGACCATTAATTTGGTGACTTTAAAGCGTGCTGTTGCGAACGATTGCACGCACCTGGGATGTTTGGCTTCTGAATCGAATGAGTTTGGGATTTTTGGGAACCGTTCCATTGGACATGAAAGAGATTCGAGTAATGAATTGTTCAAAGACCAAAAGAATTCTTTTAAATGTTTTACCTTGACTGTCGTATCACTTTGTGATTTCCAACAGGGTTTCCTAATAATGTATATCATGGTAGATAGAGTCTGCAAATTTTAACAGCCACTCTATGAAATGACACAAGAAATTATTTACATATCCGTTCTGTTATATGGTTTGGGCAAGTCCAGCCAATTAATATTTACCTTCATTTTATCGCTAAATACAAAAAAAAAATCAACATGAGGGACTTACAATAAACTACTTAAAGCAATATGAGCATATGAATTAAGAAAAAAAGTATAAGGAATGTGTTTACTGCTTAATTATTATATTTCATTTATAACTGAGTTTGGGAATTATCACACTCTGAAAATCATTGCATACATTTCCAAACTGATTTCCATCGTAAAACACCGACTGTCATTAATTTTTAATCTGTTGATAAACTGATGTGAATAAGTACAGCAAATATTTCTGTTGAGTTTATCAATTACGCTTGGTCTCTACTAAAGAGGTGACACGAAGATAACCTCCTACCACTGAAAGGATTTGCTGTATTGGAATTGGCTCGTTAAGAACGCAGTAACTAATAACCTTCGTCAAAGAGGAAAGTTGATCTATTGGAACTAAGGCGAAAAACATTGGCAACACAGATTAAGATGCACATAAGAAGAATTTATTAACAAATGTTATACAGGGGGAGTCAGTTGTCAAAAGTTTGTTAGGTGCACTAAAATCAAACAAATGAAAACATAAAACTTTGATCAATACAAAAATAGGTGTAGAATACAGTGAATCTACAAAACAGGTTCAAAGTGGCATCTATATTGTTCTAAACAAACTTTGAAACTTTTCAACACTGATTTAGAAATTTTGTCACAGGTTTTCAGATTATGATTCGACTCTTTCCATCAAATACACAACATCACGAATCTTGACGGAATAAACCTCATTTTTTATATACCCCAGACCGAAAAAAGCATGGGTATGACATATGGAGCTATTGGAGACCATTCAGTAGAGCATAGTCTGTCACTCCATTCATCAAAGTTTTCATTTATAAAGTCTCTCACAATAACAGAAGTTTATCGTACTTCGCTGAAGCAACTTTTGGTACGTAGCGACAGGAAAAAAGCACAGGTCATTCCGTTTTCCAAGAAGCAGCTTAGGACAAATGGTTTAAATGGCTCTTAGCACTACGGGACTTCACATCTGAGGGCATCAGTCCCCTAGAGCTTAGAACTACTTAAACCTAATTAACCTAAGGACATCAGACACATCCATGCCTGAGGCAGGATTCGAACCTGCGACCGTAGCGGTCGCGTGGGTCCAGACTGAAGCGCCTAGAACCGCTCAGCCACATCGGCCGCCAGCTTAGGACAGATTCACAAAATTATAGGCCTAAATTGCTAACCTCGTTTTATTTTAAAATTATGGGACATCTTTTATGCACAAGAATTATGACGTTTTTGGAGGCGAAACTCTCCTCTATAGAAATCGACATGGACTCCGCAACCAGAACTCTTGCTAAATGCGTCCGACTCTGTTCTCCACGAGATCCACAGCACCGTAGACAACGGCATATAGGTTGACGCCGTGTTCTTTGACTTCAGGAAGGCCTCTACGTCTACATCTACATACGTATAATGCAAGCCACCATATGGTGCATGGCGGAGGGTACCCCGTACCACAGCTAGTCGTCTCCGTTCCTGTTCCACTTGCATATGAGCCCTAATTTGTCGTGTCTTATCTTCGTGGTCCCTACGCGAAGCGTATATTGGCGGCAGTAGGGTCGTTCGGCAGTCTGCTTCAGATGCCGGCTCTCTAAACATTATCAGTAGCGTTCTTCGAAATAAATATCTTCCTCTGTCCAGGGATTCCCACTTGAGCTCTCGAAGCTTAGCCGTAGCACTTGCATGCTGATCGAACCTACCCGTAACGAATCTAGCATACCGCCTTTGAACTGCTTCGATGTCTTCTTTCAGTTAGGTCTGGTGCGGATCCCAAACACTAGAGCACTGCCGGCCGCGGTGGCCGTGCGGTTCTAGGCGCTCCAGTCCGGAGCCGCGCTGCTCCGACGGTCGCAGGTTCGAATCCTGCCTCGGTCATGGGTGTGTGTGATGTCCTTAGGTTAGTTAGGTTTAAGTAGTTCTAAGTTCTAGGGGACTGATGACCACAGCAGTTGAGTCCCATAGTGCTCAGAGCCATTTGAACCATTTGAACTAGAGCAGTATGTCGCACTAGCGCCCTATATGCAGTCGTCTTTGCAGATGAACTAGACTTCCTTAAAATCTCCCATTAAACCCAAGTCGACCACTCGCCTCTCCACCACAATTCTCACATGATCGTTCCATTTCCACTTCTCATTGTTACGCCCAGATATTTAAGTGACGTGACAGTGTCAAGCGTGGACACTGCTAACGCTGTATCCGAACATTACGGATTTGTTTTCCCTACTTCGCTGCATTGACTTACATATTTCTACATTAAGAGCAATCTGCCATTCATCACATCAACTAGAAATTTTGACTAGATCGTCTTGTATCAACCTGCTGTCACTTATCGTCGACAACTTCCTGTACACTGTAGCATCATCAGTGAACAACCACAGAACACAGAACGCATCTGACACCGTGCCCCACTGCCGTTTACTGAAAAAATACTAGCTTACCGAGTATCGGACCAGATTTGCGACTGGATTCAAGACTTCTTTGCAGACAGGACTCAGCACGTCACTTTAAACCGAACAAAATCGACACATAAAGGTAATTACAGGGATACCCCAAGGCTGTGTGACAAGACCGTTACTGATTGCAATGCACTGTATATAGATGATCTAGTACAAAGCGTTGGAAGCTCTTCAAGACTGTTCGTAGAAAATACGGTGTTCTATAAGGGCCGGCTGGTGTGGCTGAGCGGTTCTAGGCGCTTCAGTCTGGAACCACGCGACCGCTACGGTCGCAGGTTCGAATCCTGCCTCGGGCATGGATGTGTGTGATGTCCTTAGGTTAGTTAGATTTAAGTAGTTCTAAGTTCTATGGGACTGATGGCCTTAGAAGTTAAGTCCCATAGTGCACAGAGCCATTTGAACCATTTTTTCTATAAGGAAGCAGTAAAGACGGAAGATAGTGTCGGTTTGCGGAATGACATACATAGGTTGATAAATGTTGCAATCTCTGCCAGTCGGCCAAGAACGTAAGTAAATACATCTCATTGCATTTACATAGGAAATAAAATACACTACGGTACAGCTGCACTGCTGATGACAAATTGGTGGAAACAGCAACCACCGTAAAATATACAGGGTGTTACAAAAAGGCATAGCCAAACTTTCAGGAACCATTCCTCACACACAAAGAAAGAAAATATGTTATGTGGACATGTGTCCGGAAACGCTTACTTTCCATGTTAGAGCTCATTTTATTACTTCTCTTCAAATCACATTAATCATGGAACGGAAACACACAGCAACAAAATGGTTCAAATGGCTCTGAGCACTATGGGACTTAACAGCTGTGGTTATCAGTCCCCTAGAACTTAGAACTACTTAAACCTAACTAACGTAAGAACATCACACACATCCATGCTTGAGGCAGGATTCGAACCTGCGACCGTACCAGTCGCGCGGTTCCGGACTGCGCGCCTAGAACCGCGAGACCACCGCGGCAGGCCACACAGCAACAGAACGTACCAGCGTGACTTCAAACACTTTGTTACAGGAAATGTTCAAAATGTCCTCCGTTAGCGAGGATACATGCATCCACCCTCCGTCGCATGGATTCCCTGATGCGCTGATGCAGCCCTGGAGAATGGCGTATTGTATCACAGCCGTCCGCAATACGAGCACGAAGAGTCTCTACATTTGGTACCGGGGTTGCGTAGACAAGAGCTTTCAAATGCCCCCATAAATGAAAGTCAAGAGGATTGAGGTCAGGAGAGCATGGAGGCCACGGAATTGGTCAGCCTCTACCAAACCATCAGTCACCGAATCTGTTGTTGAGAAGCGTACGAATACTTCGACTCAAATGTGCAGGAGCTCCATCTTGCATGAACCACATGTTGTGTCGTACTTGTAAAGGCACATGTTCTAGCATCTCAGGTAGAGTATCCCGTATGAAATCATGATAACGTCTCCATTGAGCGCAGGTGGAAGAACATGGGACCCAATCAAGACATCACCAACAATGCCTGCCCAAACGTTCACAGAAAATCTGTGTTGATGACGTGACTGCACAATTTCGTGCGGATTCTCGTCAGCCCACACATGTTGATTGTGAAAATTTACAATTCGATCACGATGGAATGAAGCCTCATCCGTAAAGAGAACATTTGCACTGAAATGAGGATTGACACGTTGTTGGATGAACCATTCGCAGAAGTGCACGCGTGGAGGCCAATCAGCTGCTGATAGTACCTGCACACGGTGTACATGGTACTGAAACAACTGGTTCTCCCGTAGCACTCTCTATACAGTGACGTGCTCAACGTTACCTTGTACAGCAGCAACTTCTCTGACGCTGACATTAGGGTTATCGTCAACTGCACGAAGAATTGCCTCGTCCATTGCAGGTGTCCTCGTCGTTCTAGGTCTTCCCCAATCGCGAATCATAGGCTGGAATGTTCCGTGCTCCCTAAGACGCCGATCAATTGCTTCGAACGTCTTCTTGTCGAGACACCTTCATTCTGGAAATCTGCCTCGATACAAACGTACCGTGCCACGGCTATTGCCCCGTGCTAATCCATACATCAAATGGGTATCTGCCAACTCCGCATTTGTAAACATTGCACTGACTGCAAAACCACGTTCGTGATGAACACTAACCTGTGGATGCTACGTACCGATGTGCTTGATGCTAGTACTGTAGAGCAATGAGTCGCATGTCAACACAAGCACCGAAGTCAACATTACCTTCCTTCAATTGGGCCAACTGGCGGTGAATCGAGGAAGTACAGTACATACTGACGAAACTAAAATGAGCTCTAACATGGAAATTAAGCGTTTCCGGACACATGTCCACATAACATCTTTTCTTTATTTGTGTGTGAGGAATGTTTCCTGAAAGTCTGGCCGTACCATTTTGTAACACCCTGTATAGGAGTATCTACCTGGAGCCACCTTAAGTAGAATGACCGTATAAAAGAAAACCGTAGGAAAAAAAAACCAATGACAGACTTAGATTCATGAGAAGAATCTTATGGGAATGTAATTCATTCACGAAAAATGTGTTTTACAAGGTGCTCGTTCGATCGATTCTTGAGTATTGTTGATCGATCTGGGACCCTTACCAGGTAGGAATAATAGAAAAGATAGAGAAGTTCCGAGGCAGAGCCGTTCGTTTCATCACGGGATCGTTTAATCGTTGCGCCAACAAACTCCAGTGCCAGACGATACGAGAGAGGCGATCTGCATCACAGGCAGATTTGCTATTGAAATTTCGGGAACGTACTTTCCGGGAAGGGTTGAACAAGATATTACATCCTCCCACATACGTCATGTAAAATGACCACAAGTAGAAAATTCTAGAAATTGGCTAAAGGCCATTCCCGAGCAGAAGAGGGAAGGGGGCACCAATTACTGGTAAACGAAGTACCCTGCATCACACATTGTCAGTTAGCTTCTGGAGTATTGATTAAAGTCCATATAGGTAACAGAAGAAATTAAAGGAGAAAATATAAAAATGCATTAAATGAAGCAGGCAAAAAGGAATACAAACGTCTCAAAAATGAGATCGACAGGAGGTGCAAAATGGCTAAGCAGGGATGACTAGAGGACAAATGTAAGGATGTAGAGGCTTATCTCACTAGGGGTAAGATAAGTACTGCCTACAAGAAAATTAAAGAGACTTTTGGACAAAAGAGAACCAATTGTTTGAATATCAAGAGCTCAGATGGAAACCCAGTTCTAAGCAAAGAAGGGAAAGCAGAAAGGTGGAAGGAGTATATAGAGGGTCTATACAGGGGCGATGTAGTTGAGGACAATATTGTGGATGTAAGAGGATGTAGATGAAGATGAAATGGGAGATACGATAATGCGTGAAGAGTTTGACAGAGCACTGAAAGACCTGAGTCGAACAAGGCCCCGGGAGTAGGCAACATTCCACCAAAACTATTGACGGCCTTGAGAGAGCCAGTCATGACAAAACTCTACCATCTGGTGAGCAAGATGTATGAGACAGGCGAAATACCCTCACACTTCAAGAACAATATAATAATTCCAATACCAAAGAAAGCAGGTGTTGACATATGTGAAAGTTACCCAACTATCACTTTAATAAGTCACAGCTGCAAAATACTAACACGAATTCTTTACAGACGAATGGAAAAACTGGTAGAAGCTGATCTCGGGGAAGATCAGTTTGGATTCCGTAGAAATACTGGAACACGTGAGGCAATACTGACCCTACGACTTATCTTAGAAGAAAGATTAAGGAAAGGCAAACCTACGTTTCTAGCATTTGTAGTCTGAGAGAAAGCTTTTGACAATGTTGACTGGAATACTCTGTTTCAAATTCTGAGCGTGGCAGAGGTAAAATACAGGTAGCGAAAGGCTATTTACAATTTGTACAGAAACCAGATGGCAGTTATAAGAGTGGAGGGGCATGAAAGGGAAGGAGTGGTTGGGAAGGAAGTGAGACAGGGTTGTAGCTTCTCCCCGATGTTATTCAATCTGTATATAGAGCAAGCAGTAAAGGAAACAAAAGAAAAATTTGGAGTAGGTATTAAAATCCATGGAGAAGAAATAAAAACTTTGAGGTTCGCCGATGACATTGTAATTCTGTCAGAGACATCAAAGGACCTGGAAGAGCAGTTGAACGGAATGGACAGTGTCTTGAAAGGAGGATATAAGAAGAACATCAACAAAATCAAAAGAAGGATAATGGAATGTAGTCGAATTAAGTCGGCTGATGCTGTGGGAATTAGATTAGGAAATGAGACACTTAACGTAGTAAAGGAGTTTAGCTATTTGGGGAGCAAAAAACTGATGATGATCGAAGTAGATAGGATATAAGATGTAGACTGGCAATGGCAAGGAAAGCGTTTCTGAAGAAGAGAAATTTGTTAATATCGAGTATAGATTTAAGTGTCTGGAAGTCGTTTCTGAAAGTATTTGTATGGAGTGTAGCCATGTATGGAAGTGAAACGTGGACAATAAATAGTTTGGTCAAAAAGAGAACAGAAGCTTTCGAAATGTGGTGATACAGAAGAATGTCGAAGATTAGATGGGTAGATCACATAACTAATGAGGAGGTATTGAATAGAATTGGAGCGAAGATGAGTTTGTGGCACAACTTGACAAAAAGGAGGGACCGGTTTTTAGGACATGTTCTGAGACATCAAGGGATCACAAATTTAGCATTCAAGGGCAGCGTGGAGGGTAAAAATTGTAGTGTCAGACCAAGAGATGAATACACTGAGCAGATTCAGAAAGATGTAGGTTGCAGTAAGTACTGGGAGATGAAGAAGCTTGCACGGGATAGAGTAGCATGGAGAGCTGCATCAAACCAGTCTCAGGACTGAAGACCACAACAACATAAGTCCATAATGCGGGTGTGCTCCATTCTTCGTTAACAGACTGCATATGTTCAAAAAGTGCATTATTTTCCAGTCAAACACTTCCTGAAGCAAACCAGGGTAATCAGTAGATCATTTAGAAAAATTAGGTCCCATTACCGAACAGATGAAAATCCCTGTCCATACACTCTCGCCAGGAGCATCCCTGTAGCCATAGTTGTGTCAGTTCACCTTAGAACGCGGTTCGTCGCTCCAAGGCATTCTTTTGAAAACTTTGGGGCCAGCTTCGTGTTGAATTCTGAACAACTCGCAGAATTTCACACGCTTGACCGTGTCATCTTCATTTAGACTTTGAAGTAGGCATATGTGCTCTCAAGTTTATCTTTTCCTGAATCGTTTGTAGGTTTTTTCCTGGCATTTCATAGTCCTTGGACGCTTTTCTTTCAGATTTAATCGGTGACCAATCAAAATATTGTGCTAAAACATTAAGATTCGATACGATACGATAAAGCAGTGCCTGTGATATTCCGAAATACGATGCATTATTCCTGTGGACACTGACTTTCAAGTAAAATGTCTCCTTACTAGAATATGCACAATGAATTTATCAGTGCAGGTTATAGGCACGTGGCTGTCGACATATGAAAGTTTGCGTCTGGCCGTCAGTCGTGTTGGGATAGCCAAATAGTAAGACGATCGCTCGTGATAAGCGGGAAATCTGGGTTCGAGGCCCCGTCAGGCACAAATTTTCACTGTCGTCATTCCATTGTACAGCTGATGGTTGCCCATATTCGCAACCGCGAATACATTTCATGTATTTCATGCTTTTCAAGTACTTTAAGATTCTTCTCTGTAGTAAGAGACTTTGGCCTGTCTGGACCAGAAAGCTCCGCAACCAATCAAGTGTCTTGAAATCTTTAATATGCGAATACTTTGTCGTGGTTTTGACGTTTCGGAAACGTTCCACAAACAAATCACAAATTCCATTGCAGTAATAGTCGTGTTGCCAACATAGCATCAGAACACATATACGCTCTTGAAACTTCCTGGCAGATTAAAACTGTGTGCCAGACCGAGACTCGAAATGTGGACCTTTACCTTTCGCAGGCAAGTGCTCTACCATTCTGGAAATATACGCTCTTATTTAGGTAACTTTTATTCCTAGTTTCTCAACAAACAACATAACCTCAAACTGCTACTGTCGGCTTACTTATGGGTACTAAGCACGAGTCAAGTTCAGAACTGACTTTCACTACGTGAGGCCAACTAAAGTGCGACTGACAACTGGCTTACGTATACTAACATTAGTATGATGATGACGATGATGATGATTCGTGCCAAAGATGTTGAAATTCTGATCACCAGTTTCTTCCTGAATACACTAAACAGTGAATAACTAAACTAGTAGATGATCAGTTGCGCCCTGCTGGCGCTGACAATGGACAACGCGTCAGACTGATGTCATACATCACTAGGCTACTAAGCGCTTGCTGCGGTACTGGCGCTGATGGTGGTACTGGTAGAGCTGTGCATCCAGTTACATTCGTGATCGGAAGATTAATGTTCATTTGAAGTCTGTTTGCATGACGTCAGATGGAAGTATCATATATGCCGTGTTTAGTGCGCCCTTTATGTCGTCGGATTGTAACTGTGGCCGATGGGTAGGACTGTCTGAGTGATGTTTCGTGAAAGCTTGACAGATACCCCGTTATGAGCACCCTCTATGACAACTGAATATAACTACGTTGCGCCACACTGGAGGCTGACCTTGCTGTTCTGCTCCTTCTGTGTCTAAGGCTGCGTACTGTCTCAAATGATGGACACGCTTCCCTTCCTCTGACAGAATGAAGGGAAACTGATGAAACTTGCTTCACTACCTTCATGCTTCAGTACTTTTAGTCCTACGTGTTTTGGAAGATGCACTCGTGTCGCTTTTACTGGCGTTTGCGTGGAAGTCCCAAGAACAATCTTACCAAACCAAAACCTGGATGAGGGGATGGTCGGTCAAGCTAACGCAATACGTCAACATCCATTTCTTTATCTGTGGAGTGAGTAGAGACGTTCACCGGTATCTGCGCTTTGTCGGTAGGCTGCAGCTGGTGCTCGCTGCTGATGGCGAAGTCGGAGACTGGTGCTGAGTGTAAACGTAGATCCTTAAGGCGTTTAGCTGTATGTTAGCCTGAAAAAGAAAACAGCGTAGAATTTCTGTCTTTACATGCAAGCGCGTGGTGAGGCTTCATTTGTTTCCGGAAGCATGAGAGAGGATTTTTGTTGTTTTACACCCAAACATGTTACAAGCATCACCAAGCCAATGGAAAAATCTAAAACGAAACTCAGTCCGAACACGTCATGAAGGCCCAACGGTACCGACCGGCCGCCGTGTCATCCTGAGCACACAGGCGTCACTGGGTGCGGATGTGGAGGGGCATGTGGTCAGCACACCGCTCTCCCGGCCGTACGTCAGTTTCCGAGACCGGGACCGCTACTTCTCAATCAAGTAGCTCCCCAATTTGCCTCACAAGGGCTTGTCAACAGTGCTCGGCAGACCGGATGCTCACCCATCCAAGTGATAGACCAGCCCGACAGCGCTTAACTTCGGTGATCTGACGGGAACTGGTGTTACCACTGCGGCACGGCCGTTGGCCAAGTCAAAGGAAAGGTACTCAATAATATGTACAAACATGAGAAGAAAGCCTGGGTACGTGCCAAATTACAAATGACATAAGAGCTTGGGAACATAATGTACTCAGTAGGAACTAGTAATGGTATCACAAAAAGAAACAATTTCATCAGCTTCCCCTCATCCTGAGCCAGAGAAGTGATACTGCGTCCGCCAGTCGAGCCGGTGCGCAGCCTTACACGAAGAGGGCGCATACTGCTAGGTGAGCCAGCAATGTGGCCCAGCATAGTTGCAGTCACCCGCCATAGAGAGCGAAATACTAGGGAGTAAAGTTGCATCATAGTCTCTCATTCAAAGATCATTGTCAAGAGAAAAGGCTGACAGCAGCTGAGACGTGGTAATTACTGGTGTTAAGGAAAACGTGGGAGGGAGAGCCCACCAATGTAACTTTCTTCTCACAAAGCCTGTTTATTTAACAATATATAATGACCAATTTGTTTCCTTTATCAATTAACAAGTTTGTGAAATGAATAAGCCTTTGCAAAAGAAATCAAAACAAGAACCACGTGACAATAATTACAAAGGCACGGACCTGCAGCCCGCCCGTTATCGGGTGAAACAGGTGTATTTACTACCGCCCTGGACACAGTTTCTCTGATTAAATGCTCTTCTGCAACACATGAAAACGTACAAGTAATATTGATGACAAGAGTGCTTCAATTACTCAAACAGATGACTTTTTTTTTAAATTTGGAAACTGTATGTCGAAAGGTTTGTGGTTAAGATGCGCACCTACACTTAAAGGTTAAACAAATTAGGAAAATATTATGACAATGATATGGCTTGCTTCAAAGCGAGCAACCTTTTTATTTCAATCAGCAACCAAGGTGCGACTGGACCCCGATCAGTGCGTTTTGACAATCTTATTCTGACTAAAGCCCTGCTGACAGTTGGTTGTTAATATGTCAAAAGTTAAACTGCTTGTCAGTTATGAAGTTCGCTCTGAAGGAACGTTTTAAAACATTACGTATGAGCACTTATTACAAGAGAACCCACTCGACGGAACCACAAGATGCAGTTAAAAATACACCAATAGTAACCGGAGCTTTCAAAGACAGGAACGCGCAGCTTAGTAGAACAGGTAGTTCAGATTATCACAAATGCAATTACAGTCAAGGAATTGAACCGGCTAACATTTGAATCTAACCACAAACTCCTGTTCGTTTAACGGCAACCTGTGCCTTGGTACAATTATTCCGATTCTATTTCCGACCAGGAGCTGATTCATTAAAACGTTAGTGATCGAGTATAAACTAGAAATGAAGGGCAGTGTAATATCAGAACAAATTTTCAAACGACAACCAGTGTGTAGTACAGTACTAAGATCTATATTTACCACCAAAGAGCCGACCGAGTAAAACTGAGGGTGGGGTACAAACCAGAAAATAATTAGAAGGTCGCGAAGATGATGACACCAATCAGTATGATGATTACAGAATGTTACTCCCTTTTCTCAGCAAGCGTCTCCACGGATCCACGGTACGTTGGGGCAGTTACTGACAAGGTAACCTCCCCATCGCACCCCCCTCAGATTTAGTTATAACTTGGCACAGTGGATAGGCCTTGATAAACTGAACACAGATCAATTGATAAAACAGGAAGAAGTTGTGTGGAACTGTGAAAAAATAAGCAAAATATACAAACTGAGTAGTCCATGGGCTACATAGGCAACATCAAGGAGAGTATGAGCTCAGGAGTGCCGTGGTCCCGTGGCAGCGTGCGCAGCTGCAGAAGGAGAGGTCCTTGGTTCAAGTCTTACTTTCTTTATTTTTGCGTAGTTATTATCTGTCTGTTCGTTCATTGACGTCTCTGTTCACTGTAATAAGTTTAGTGTCTGTGTTTTGCGACCGCATCGCAAAAGCGTGCGATTAGTAGACGAAAGGACGTGCCTCTCCAATCGGAACCGAAAACATTTGATCGCAAGGTCATTGGTCAACCGATTCCTCCACAGGAAAACACATCTGATATATTCTATACAACACTGGTGACGGTATGTGCGTCACATGACAGGAATATGTTGTCGACCCACCTAACTTGTACACTTGGCGAATGGGTAAAAAGATTCTTCTACCTTGCCCGATTTAGGTTTTCTTGTGGATGTGTTAATCACTCCCAAAAAAGTGACGAAAACATAAGAGTTTGTCACATAAACTGAAAATACATAACTAAAGTTTTCACTCGATGGAAGATTAGAACCAAGGACCTTTCGTTCCGCAGCTGCTCATGTTACCACGAGACCACGGCGCTCCTGCGGCCCCTGTGTCCTTGATGTTGCATATCTTCCCATGAACTACTCAGTTTGTATATTTTGCTTATTTTTTCACAGTTACACACAACTTCTTCCTGTTTTCGCAATTTATCAGTGTTCAGTTTTTCAAGGCCTATCCACTGTGCCAACTTATAACTAAATCTGAGGGGAGTGCGATGGGGAGGTTCCCTTGTGAGTGCTGCCGATGACAGCCAGGTAGAAGGGGGCAGCCAGGCTACTAGCGGCCGTCTCACACGGATGTTGCCAACCGACCGAAGGAATGTCGGCCTGCTGCTTGTAGTCGTCGTTGGCCCCAGTGAAATACTCCTGTATCTTTGCTCTGCGCAGGCCCTCCTTGCGTAGCTCGGACCTCGTGACCACCTCTTGTCACGACGCTACCGCTGATCCCCAAACTTGGTGCCCCCTTCCTCAGGCCTGAGGACACAATCCACAGATACCAACTCTTCCTCATAGATATTGGCAAGAGGGGTAGTCAATACTACCCTTGAGCTAGTGGCGCCAGACAGAACAGTCTACTAACTTAATGGCGCCACGGCTCAGGAGCTGCTAGAAAAACATTATACGTAAACTCACTGGCACGACCCAGGGACCACAGCCTAACGTGCTCTGTTCATCCGCCCTGGCACTATGCTTCTCTGAAGCTGCAGATATTGAGAAGGAGAAGCAGGAAGCCAACTGCAGGCATCCCCTGTTCACATGCGAAGCAGAAAGGCCTAGGAACAGGTGGAGAAGGAGGTTCACTCCGACTGCATCAGCAATTCAGTCACCACCTGGAACTCGTCGAACAAATGTTCGGCAAGGTTCATTAACTGGAAGGGATAGGAAGAACATCAACGAGGAACATGCCGAGGGCTTTCATCTGCCATATGTGATGTGGAAGGCTCTAAACCGACTGAGGACGGGAGTGACAAGACGCAAGGCCATCCTCAGGAAGTGGGGCTGCGCAACTGAGGAGGATTTATGTGAGTGTGACGACCTACAGGACAAACATCTCTGGTCTGCAGAAACCTTCCCGACCCTTGCCCGCAGAAAATATTTATGCAGCAAGTGACAAGTTCATCAAAATCACGGATTTCTAGTGCTTGCGGTCCATTTAATAGAAAACTACATGTGTCTTGCCGTATTATGTTATTACTTTCAGTATCTTGTATAATTGTCCTGTAAATTTATTGGTGATGTTGCATTTTAATTATTTTGTGTATCTACCTCCAGGATTTATCTAAGTCCAGGACACGAAAAATAAAAAATAAAATAAACAAATCGGTTTCCGTGTCTTTTGTGATAAAATTACCAATTTGGACAGTGTGCATTACGTTCCCAGATTATGTATCACTCACTTTGGCTGCTACTCGCGATTTCTTCCCATGTTTGTACACGTTACTGAGAGCCTTTCCATTGACTTCGAGGACCTTCTAACACGCTAGGGGGTTTAAAACAACAAAAATCCTCTCTCATGCGAATGGTGCACAATGCAGAAGTTTATGTTAAACACAGGCACGTGAATTTGACATTTTATAAGTTTGCATTTTAAAGACGCGTACCTGTCTTCTGTGACGGTTGTTCTCTTGCAGCTCCCACTGCCAGCGAAAGCTCAGATCTTTTTCTGTTTATTATTTATGTCATGTTGTGGAAACAGTCATAGAATGTATTCACAAGAAACTGTTAGATACTGAAATATACTGTGCCATGTACTCTAAAGTTAAATTGCACTCTTCACAACGAATTTGATTACATTCACTACATAAATTTTTGTTGCCTCCTCGGCCGCTTAGTCTGTTGTAAATATAATGAAGCTTGTTGTAGAATTGTTAGTCACTCAAGGTACTATGCTGGCAAACCTCTTACGTTATTTGATTTTCAAACAGATGAGCAAAACTGAACGTACTCAGATATTTCTCTCTTTACTTATTATGATCATCACTAAACTGACACAACTTTCTTTTCCTTTCTTTTTTTTTCTTTTTTTTTTTTTTTTTTTTAGCGCAACGCAATCTGACTTTCAATAATCCCTACAAAAGAATGGCCCTGATTAACAGTAACCTATATCTTTCATGAATCACTTACCTCATAAAAATCGTCGTTACTCGAATTACTGCAATACAGCGTGCGCCAATACTGCCAGCTGAATAAAAGATTCTAACTACTGAAGGCACTATCTACTGATAGGCATAGTTAGCAAATGAAAGATTTTGATAGGGAACAAACAATGTATTTACCTTAATAATATTCAAAAGTCATCATATATATATGAGTTATGATATACATTATTACAAATTTACTCTTCCTGACGGACACACGTCCAGATCGTCCGCTCTCAACATTCTGCCACCTCTCCCCCCACATCCAGCACTGCTGTCGGCTCACCTCCAACTGCGCAACTCTACGCGCTGTTCACATCTAACTGCCCAGCACTACAATAGCGAATATTCCAACAATGCCAACCAGCCACAGACTGCACACAGCACAGCCAGTGATTTTCATGCAGAGCGCTACGTGACGTTACCGACATAAAAACCTAAACAGCCTACTTACACTTTAACTTGTCTCAGCGGTGTTATCAATTGTTTTCACTAGTGTACGCGTCACCGTTTGCAACGAGGATGACTGATGATTCCGCGGCGTGAGGGCCAGAAGAGAAGTATCTCCGACCCTCAGATTAGGTCAACTGATTATACAGGCAATAATTAAAGAACAGAAACAACACTCAATGGCCATTCAACTTAGCATAAAAATTATGACAATTAAGAAGTCAAGGATTGCGAGGTGTTTCAAAACGCGGCATAGCTGTATAAAGGTGCTTCATTCGCAACTACCAGCTTCATGTCAGCAAAGACGGATCTTCGGGTTTATAATCGTTATATTTCCGTGATGTAGTTGGTCACAGTCCCATCTTATTTTCGTTGCTTTTATACAGCTGGTGTCTACCGGGTCTTTTAATGTATCCCACAGGGTGTTGTCTGGCCTCGTTCATTCAGCAGTCATGCTTTGTAAATTTTGAGAAGTATCTTTTGCATGTACTCAATTTTAACATGGCAACCCACAAATCTGGTTTGACTCTTAATGTGGATAAATTCCCGTAAGCTGGTGTGAGTGTTGTTATTGTTATTCACAATGTCTCTGAGCTGTGGTTGTCTTCATCAGAAAGTTCTTTCCACAGTTAAAATTCGGATTTCAAAACGTTGTAGAAAGGGAACCACTGCTCGCAATGACGTCAAATTAATGAAAATCTGACCAACAGATGGGACTGTAAGCGTCATAATGCGCACACCGACAGACGCGCGGCTCACGGCCGTTCCACAGTCCGCGTCCAAGAGGTCCAACATCACTGTCCCCATGAAGAATCGCGCGCTGCTGTCAAAGCACTTTTACAAGAACGGTGACTGCGCGTCAGTAGCACTGCAGAAGTTCCAGACAGCCAAGGGTATGCTAAGGCTCTAGAGAAAACGATTACAAAATTCGAAAAGACATGTTCTTTTGAAGTAGAGGGTGGCAGCGAAAGACAGGCAATTGATCCGACGTCTGTCGAATATGTGGCCACCGCACTGCAGGAGGAGTCGAACAGTGGTGTAGAAACATGCAGTACATGGGGTATAGTCCGAACGCTGAATGCTTGCGCGCACGATACCTAAAATCCTACGAAACACCCATTTTAAGGAGTTTCTTCCTGCTGACCTCCCAGCCGGACAAACGTTCCTTCAGGAATTTCTTGTTCGTACGGAAGTGAACAATGAATGGCCATAGAACATTCTGAAGACAGTCGAAATCCATTTCCACCTCCAAGGATACGTCAATAAGTAGAATCGCAAAATTTGGCAACGAGAAATCTGCATGAAAATTAACCGGTGCCATTTCATTCGGCAAAGGTGGGAATATGGTGTGGGTTAACGGCTTCGGTTACCGTAGGACCGCATGATGTTCGAGGAGATGAATCGTGCGGGTAATCTTACCTGTACCGTTACTGGTAAAGGCTGTCTAACATTTTGCACACCAAAGTCACTCTAACCCTTCGACAGCGAGGATATCGGATAGGATCATTTTTATGCAAGATGGCGTTTCTCCACACATTGCATAGCCAGTGAAGCGGCTGCCGCTGTGGCATTTCGGAAAACCTAGAATTATCAGCCGTCATTTCCCTATAGCCTGTTCCTCCAGATTACCTGATATTAATCCGTGTGATTTCTAGATGCGGGGTTATCCGAAAGATGTTGTGTTCAGTGCTCCAATTACGAACGTAACTGAATTGAAAGCAAGCATTGAGCGACGCATTCTGAACGTGACCGCGACACACTCAAATCTGTCGTGGAACACGACGTTTTACGATTTCAGTTTGTAGCAGAAAATGGAGGACGGCAAACTGAAATGTCTTACTCTAGTCTCACTAAAATTAAAAGCCGATTAAATTTAGATTTTTATGCTTTTTTTGCCCAAGGTTACAGAAAACACGATGTTATTTTGTATTCTGTGTGTTTTTGGCCCCAGTGCAATTGTTGTTGTTGTATTGGTCTTCAGTCCAGAGACCATGGAGCTTTCCATGCTACTCTATCCTATGCAAGCTTCTTCATCTCCCAGCTGAATCTGCTTAGTGTATTCATCTCTTGGTCTCCCTCTACGATTTTTATCCTCCACGCTGCCATCGAATACTAAGTTGGTGATCCCTTGATGCCTCAAAACATGTCCTACGAACCGATCCCTTCTTCTAGTCAAGTTGTGCCACAGATTTCTCTTCCCCCTAATTCTATTCAATACCTCCTCCTTAGTTATGTGATCTACCCATTTAATCTTCAGCATTATTCTGTAGCACCAAATTTCGTAAGCTTCTATTCTCTTTTTGTCCAAATTATTTTATCGTCCAAGTTTCACTTCCATTCATGGCCACGATCCATACAAATACTTTCATAAACGACTTCCTGGCACTTAAATCTATACTTGGCGTTAACAAATTTCTCTTCTTCAGAAACGCATTCCTTGCCATTCTCAGTCTACATTTTATATCCCCTCTACTTCGACCATCATTAGTTATTTTGCTCCTCAAATAGCAAAACTCGTCTACTACTTTAAGTGTGTCATTTCTTAAACTAACTACTACAGCATCACCCCACTTAATTCGACTACATTCTATTATCCTCGTTTTGCTTTTCTTGATGTTCATCTTATATCCTCCTTTCAAGACACTGCACATTCCGTTCAACTGCTCTTCTAGGTTCTTTGCCGTCTTTAATAGAATTACAATGTCATCGCCGAACCTCAAAGTATTTATTTCTCCTCCATGGATTTTAAAACCCACTCCGAATTTTTCTTTTGTTTCCTTTACTGCTTGCTCAATATACAGATTGAATAACATCGGGGAGAGTCTACAACCCTGTCTCACTCCCTTCCCAACCACTGCTTCCCTTTCATGTCCCTCGACTCTTATAACTGCCATCTGGTTTCTATGCAAATTGTTAATAGACTTTCGCTCCCTGCATTTTGCTCCTGTCACCTTCAGAATTTGAAAGAGAGTATTCCATCCAAATTTGTCAAAAGCATTCTCTAAGATTGCAAATGCTAGAAACGTAGGTTTGCTTTTCCTTAATCTATTTTCTAAGATAAGTCGTAGGGTCAGTATTGCCACACGTGTTCCAAATTTTCTACGGAATCCAAACTGATCTTTCTCCGAGTTCGGCTTCTACCAGTTTTTTCCATTCGTCTGTAAAGAATTCACGTTAGTAGTTTGCAGCCGTGACATATCAAACTGATCGTTCGGTAATTTTCACATCTCTCAACACCTGTTCTCTTTGGTACTGGAATTATTATATTCTTCTTGAAGTCTGAGGGTGTTTCGCTTGTCTCATACATCTTGCTCACCAGATGGTAGAGTTTTGTCAGGGCTGGCTCTCGGAAGGCTGTCAGTATTTCTAATGGAATGTTGTCTACTTCCGGGGCCTTGTTTCGGTTAGGGTCTTTCAGTGCTCTGCCAAACTCTTCACGCAGTATCATATATCCCATTCCATCTTCAACTACATCCTCTTCCATTTCCATTATATTATCCTCAAGTACATCGCCCTTGTACAGACCCTCTATATACTCCTTCCACTTTTCCGCTTTCTCTTCTTTGCTTAGATCTGGGTTTCCATCTGAGCTCTTGATATTCATGCAGGAGTTTTCTTTTCTGTAAAGGTCTCTTTAATTATCCTGTAGGCAGTATTTATCTTACCCCTAGTGAGATATGCCACTACATCCTTAGATTTGTCCTCTAGCCATCCCTGCTTAGCCATTTTGCACTTCCTGTCGATCTCATTTTTGAGACGTTTGTATTCCTTTTTGCCTGCTTCATTTACTGCATTTTTATATTTTCTCCTTTCATCAATTAAATTCAATATATCTTCTGTTACCCAAGGATTTCTACTAGCCCTCGTCTTTTTACCTACTTGATCCTCTGCTACCTTCGCTATTTAATCCCTCGAAACGAGCCATTCTTCTTATATTGTATTTCTTTCCCCCATTCTTGTCAATCGTTCGGTAATGCTTTCCCTGAAACTCTCTACAACCTCTAGTTCTGTCAGTTTATTCAGGTCCCATCTACTTAAATTCCCAACTTTTTGCAGTTTCTTCAGTTTTAATCTACAGTTCATAGCCAATAGATTGTGGTCAGAGTCCACATCTGCCTCTGGAAAAGTTTTACGACTTATAACCTGGTTCCTAAATCTCTTCTTACCATTATATAATGTATCTGAAACTTTCCATTATCTCTAGGCCTCTTCCATGTACACAACCATCTTTCATGATTCTTGAACCAAGTGTTAGCTATGATTAAGTTATGCTCTGTGCAAAATTGTACCAGGCGGCTTCCTCTTTCATTTCTTACCCCCGTTGCATATTCACATACTACGTTTCCTTCTCTTCCTTTGGCTACTATCGAATTCCTGTCACCCATGACTATTTAATTTTCGTCTCCCTTCACTATCTGAATAATTTCTTTTATCTCATCATACATTTCATCAATCTCTTCGTTAGTTGGCATATAAACTTGTACTGCTGTGGTAGGCGTGGGATTCGTGTCTATCTTGGCCACAATAATGCGTTCACTATGCTGTTTGTAGTTGCTTCCCTGCACTCCTATATTTTATTTCATTATTATACGTACTCCTGTGTTCACCTCACCAGAAGCTTTGTTCCTCCTGCCACTGAACTTCACTAATTCCCACTAAATCTAACTTTAACCTATCCTTTTCCATTTTTAAATTTTCTAAACTACCTGCCCGTTTAAGGGATCTGACATTCCTTGCTCCGATCCGAAGAGCGCCAGTTTTCTTTCTCCTGATAACGATGTCCTCCTGAGTAGTCCCCGCCCGGAGATCCGAATGTGGGACTATTTTACCTCCGGAATATTTTACCCAAGAGGACCCCATCATCATTTAAACAGTAAAGCTTCATGCCCTCGGGAAAAATTACGGCTGTAGTTTCCCCTTGCTTTCAGCCGTTCGCTGTACCAGCACAGAAAGGCCGTTTTGGTTAGTGTTACAAGGCCAGATCAGTCAATCATCGAGACTGTTGCCCCTGCAATTATTGAAAAGGCTTGTGCCCCTCTTCAGGAGCCACACGTTTGTCTGGCCTCTCAACAGATACCCCTCGGTTGTGGCTGCGCCTATGGTACGGCTAACTGTATCGCTGAGGCACGCAAGCCTCCCCATAAACGGCAAGTTCCATGGTTCATGGGGGGAGGCCAGTGCAATTAAAAAATCCATATCATTTTGCTTTGTACGTGGTTTTGAGCCTCAGAACAATTGAAAGCCGGTTTTTATCCATTCGTTGTGGTACGACCCCGCCGTGGTGACTGAGTTTACCTAACAGTGCCACAACTGTTGACTGCGGAGCTTGTTCAGTGATGCACACTGAGCAATACGGATATTGATATGTCCCACAGCCGTCGTATTGCTATTCATATGTAAATTGAAGCCAACCTCGTTTAAGTAACAATCAAAGTTTCGTTACATTTTTTGCTCCATGACTTTTCCGCCTGTGTCAGTAATACGCTGTTCAAATTTGACGATATTCTGAACAGTGATTATCTTTCTACAGCGTTTTGAAACTGGAACTTTAATTTTGGACACCATTTACATTAGCACCAACGACAACCTTCATTTGATTAATTATTAAAACAGAATCATTCTTTCAACTTCATTTCTCCACTACAACTCTTGAATTCTACACTCATTTAATTATAAGCACGGATCAGATAGAATGTAACACATCTCTAGTGAGAGAATGTTATCGTTTTGCGGTGAGAAAGTTACACAAAAAGCTATGGACCAACAGAGACAAAAAAATCTGCCGTCAGCTTTTGAACAAAGTTTTGCGACCTTACGTAAAAAAAAACCCTGCCAAATGGCATTAGGACTCGCTGTACGAGCGTTCCGTACTAATTTCATCTCCATATATAAAAGGCAATGTCCTGACCGATTGACTGACTGACTGATCACGACAGAAACTTGAAATCTGGAGAAGAAATTAACATTATGCAGCAGGCGTCGTTTAAGAAGTGATTTTTCGAAATTACAATTCTAAGTGGGTGAAATAGGCTACAAAGGGTTTTTTGAAAAATGTCGCTATTAAGGCGATTTTGAAGCTAGACCTACGAATGCTGGTATGTGGTGTCTCGGTCAGAAGTAACGAAATACGTTTTCCAGCAGTATTGGAAATTTAACATTATGGGGGTAAAAGAGTAAGTGAAACCCTTCATTGAAAATATATCATTATTAAGGAACTACTTAAGTATTTTTAACGCTACACCTATGAACACTGATATTTGACTTCTCGGTTAAAAATACAAAAATAGATGTTTCACTGTTTTTGGAAACTCAACACCTAAGAGAGTGAAATAGGGGATTAGATTTTTTATGAAAATATTTTATTACAAAAGCATTTTAAGGATAAATCAACGAAAATTTTAATTTTCATTCTCAGCTAGAAAGAAAAAAATGTTTTTCACTGTTTTTGGAAATGTAACCCCTATGGGAGTGAAATGGACAATGAAAGTTTTCATGGAAGTATTTCATTGTGTAAGCACTTTTGATGGTGACTCTATGAAGATTTGTATTTGGCTTCCCTGTTAGAAATAAAACAGATGCATGTCAATGGTTTTGGAAGTTCAACCGATAAGGGGATGAAATAGGGGGTCAAACGTTTTATGAAAATATTTCACTGCAAAAGCATTTTAAGGTTAAATCTTTGAAAACAAGTATTTGACTTCTAGGTTGGAGACGAAAAAATACATGTTTTACTGTTTTTGGAGCTTCAGCCACTGAGGGGGTGAAATAGGGTCGGACTGATACACTCATTCGGTCCAAGGCCAAACCGCTAAGGACAGAAACTTGAAATTTGGAGAAGATGTGGATTATAAGATCGTCGTTTAAGAAGGGATTCCTCGAAATTCCAACCCTCTGGGGGTAAAATAGCCGACGAAGGTTTTTTTAGGAAAATGTCGTTATTAAGGCAGTTTTGTAGCTAAACTTACAAAAATTGTATGTGGTTTCCTGGTCAGAAATAAAGAAATACGTTTTTCAGAATTTTTTGAAATTTAGTCCCATGTGGGTGAAAAAAGTTTCTTTTTTCAAAGTAAACGATTATTAAAGAACTACTAAAAAATTTTTAAGGCTGCATCTACGACACCTGATATTTGACTTCTCTGTTATAAATAAAGAAGTAAGTGCTTCTGTGTTACTGGAAATTCAACCCCTGAGAGAATGCAATAGGGGATAGAAATTTTTACGAAAATATTTCGTTACATTAAATAAATTGCAAAACTTAATTTACGAAATCCAGTATTTCAATTCCCGGCTTGATAGAAAGAAATATTTGTTACTGGATGAAAGTTGCTACCGAAATATCTCCACAATAACGCAAAATGCATGATTAACAAAAGCTTTGGACACGAGCTACCAAAATGCCTTTTAGGTCAGAAGTACATTCGGAAAAGAGATTGCTTGTATAGCTTTAATTAGCATGAAATGCAATTTGTGAACAACATAAAAATTCGTTTAAATAAAAACAGAAAATATTCTCTGAACGCCATTCAGTCTATGCGAGCGAAGCAGCGGGCGCTAGGTTGGTTATGAATGTAGATAACAACAAAAATTACGTGTGGCTCAGTGGCCAGATGCAAGTCGGAGGTCACTTCGGCGACTTGCTTGTCAGCAGAACAACCCCGGTTATCCAGTCGGAAAAAGGGGCCTATACTTTAACGTGGAAACAGTTGAGAGGGGATGGCTAGGTTAAAACAGACTGAAAGGTCTGTGGTCCTACTGAGATTCGATACAGCAACTTCTCGGTTTCTCAGTAAACATTTTATCACTAGGCCACCATCTGCGACATACATATAAATAATTCCTCTATAGAATGAGGAACGAGACTGCGATGTGACATAGAAGTTTAAAGCATTCACATTGCCGAGGGACCGTAGACATTTGTAAATGACACAAATTTCAACTTTTTACCTCCATCTCCTTCTGAAAGAAGAAGTCTTAACAGTCGGACAGACACATAGACAGAGAGACAGACGGACAGCAATAGCGATCCAACAAGGGTTCCGTTTTTATCGGTTGAGGCCGGAACCCTGAAAATAGATCGGTTTCAGTAATTTAAGTGTTGACACCAAAGACGAAATAACTGCACATATATTTTCGCCCTTATTCCACCAATTGAAGTTTCGACTGTGTCACAGAGTGACCTAATGCGGCTCCTCCTTGAAAGAAATACTTTCAGGAAGCTGTTGATGTAACTCCACGCCCATTCATGGAGTATGGAGTTCTTGCAATATTCCTTCACCAGAAACAAAGCTCGGCCAATCCTTGTCGGCCCGAAATGTCGATATTCAGAAATTAATCAATATATTCTGTATTACACAGTACTGCTATGATGTAACTGTGTTAGTTAATGTAAGATTAAACCGTACCGACTCTATGGAAACTAATATGTCTCATTTCCTGTGATTTGTGGACTCTTTTATTGGTTCAAATGGTTCTGAGCACTATTGGACTTAACATCTGAGGTCATCAGTCCCCTAGACTTAGAACTACTTAAACCTAACTAACCTAAGAACATCACACTTATCCATGCCCGAGGCAGGCTTCGAACCTGCGACTGTAGTGGTCGCGCGGTTCCAGACTGAAGCGCCTAGAACCGCTCGGCCACACCGGCCGGCTGGACTCTTTTATTCTCTCTTCTTGCCTCTCCTTCAGGAACTGTATCATTTGTGATGTTTCAGTGAAACTATAGGATGCTAGTTGTGGACTGCAGCGCACTAGGACGGGGATGACGACATTATCGGGTGGCAGTCACTCCCCACTGTGACCTCAACTTACCGAAGTGCTTAAAACGACTCGAAGAAATTACAAGTATTGGTGTTTTTAGTTGTGTAGGGGGATTTAAAAACGGATATCCTAACTGATGAAATGATGCAGGTTTCGTCTTAAAACGTTGAATTTATTTGATCGGTCCCACTTCGCTGCCTTACCAGTGCTTAACACGTTCAGGTTATTCCACTGCTATATAATGAGCGAACTGTCTAGTCTCCATTATTATTTGTCCCTCTAGGTTTACCCTGTTTAAGTGGTCCTCAACATTTTAGTTAAGCAAGAGCTGATGAGCAACTGTCTCAGGAGAAAGGCTGATGTGTGCAGTAACCACCTTTAAAGCTTTATCAAGTCTTTTCAGTAGTCCCAAAGACGAAATGAAACTACAATTAGCATCGTCTACTGAGTCAGATACTGCCATAAGCACCGTAATATAAAAAAGCAACGTATTTTAGCAATTCAGTCCCGAGATTTTAGATATGAATGTTGTGATACCTGAGAGCAGTCCTTAATGTGAAAAACGCGAGAAATAAACTCTGAGTAAAATACACCAGAATTCTTGTTACTTCAGTTTCTCTCTGTCTTAAGCTGTCTGAAAACTGAGAAGCTCATTCATCAGGCGTTTTTCGCTGTCACTGACAAAGGATCAAGAGCAGACGTTATGAGTAGATGTTACTTTTCGTCTCTTTGTATTTTATAGATTGAATGACACCTTTGCTTAATAGTGACGTATTTCACACAATACTGTCGACATTTTTGTTCTTTTCTGCGTTTTCATCGCAACTGTTTCTCTTTTCATGTTATCAGAAGCTGCAGTCGAAATTGCACTGCAATGACTCACTTGTTTCCTAATTTAAACTAACTAGAGATACATTATAAGACCATATTGACTCATTCATAGGAGTAATTTTTCATAATGATATGCTTATTAAGATAAAAACCCGATACTTATAGGCATCTCAGTAGGGGCTTGTGAGGCTCCCGTCCTGTATTAACGTCAATTCGAACACTCATGCATCGAAGAGATAGTTGTCTACGGTCATTGCAAAAAATTCCCGTGTTTGCTTTTCTGATATGAAACTGTATATTATTCACAGCGTATGAAATTTCAGTACAAAACGCCAACATCCAGAAACAGTGCCACGTACGTTGTCTTCCATCGGTGTCATTACAAATTAGACGTAGTGTTATGCAAGCATCCATAAGGAAAACTTTTTCCTAAAATACGATACTAAAATGAATGTTATTTACTCATAATGTTTATAGCAACGCATGCTGTAAAACAACAAATCATTTTCATTGCCTGAGTTTCAGTTTGTAGTTTACTTAAGGCAGAAGAATAAAAATACGTATGACATCCACAGAAGAGGAAAGCAACCTAAATAATTTTCCCTGCTGTTTATTTGTGATGTTCAAGTAGCAATTTTTGCCTCTGTAAATTATTCGCAACTACATTTAGACATAAATACACTCCTGGAAATGGAAAAAAGAACACATTGACACCGGTGTGTCAGACCCACCATACTTGCTCCGGACACTGCGAGAGGGCTGTACAAGCAATGATCACACGCACGGCACAGCGGACACACCAGGAACCGCGGTGTTGGCCGTCGAATGGCGCTAGCTGCGCAGCATTTGTGCACCGCCGCCGTCAGTGTCAGCCAGTTTGCCGTGGCATACGGAGCTCCATCGCAGTCTTTAACACTGGTAGCATGCCGCGACAGCGTGGACGTGAACCGTATGTGCAGTTGACGGACTTTGAGCGAGGGCGCATAGTGGGCATGCGGGAGGCCGGGTGGACGTACCGCCGAATTGCTCAACACGTGGGGCGTGAGGTCTCCACAGTACATCGATGTTGTCGCCAGTGGTCGGCGGAAGGTGCACGTGCCCGTCGACCTGGGACCGGACCGCAGCGACGCACGGATGCACGCCAAGACCGTAGGATCCTACGCAGTGCCGTAGGGGACCGCACCGCCACTTCCCAGCAAATTAGGGACACTGTTGCTCCTGGGGTATCGGCGAGGACCATTCGCAACCGTCTCCATGAAGCTGGGCTACGGTCCCGCACACCGTTAGGCCGTCTACCGCTCACGCCCCAACATCGTGCAGCCCGCCTCCAGTGGTGTCGCGACAGGCGTGAATGGAGGGACGAATGGAGACGTGTCGTCTTCAGCGATGAGAGTCGCTTCTGCCTTGGTGCCAATGATGGTCGTATGCGTGTTTGGCGCCGTGCAGGTGAGCGGCACAATCAGGACTGCATACGACCGAGGCACACAGGGCCAACACCCGGCATCATGGTGTGTGGAGCGATCTCCTACACTGGCCGTACACCACTGGTGATCGTCGAGGGGACACTGAATAGTGCACGGTACATCCAAACCGTCATCGATCCCATCGTTCTACCATTCCTAGACCGGCAAGGGAACTTGCTGTTCCAACAGGACAATGCACGTCCGCTTGTATCCCGTGCCACCCAACGTGCTCTAGAAGGTGTAAGTCAACTACCCTGGCCAGCAAGATCTCCGGATCTGTCCCCCATTGAGCATGTTTGGGACTGGAAGAAGCGTCGTCTCACGCGGTCTGCACGTCCAGCACGAACGCTGGTCCAACTGAGGCGTCAGATTGAAATGGCATGGCAATCCGTTCCACAGGACTACATCCAGCATCTCTACGATCGTCTCCATGGGAGAATAGCAGCCTGCATTGCTGCGAAAGGTGGATATACACTGTACTAGTGCCGACATTGTGCATGCTCTGTTGCCTGTGTCTATGTGCCTGTGGTTCTGTCAGTGTGATCATGTGATGTATCTGACCCCAGGAATGTGTCAATAAAGTTTCCCCTTCCTGGGACAATGAATTCACGGTGTTCTTCTTTTCAATTTCCAGGAGTGTAATATTTGAAGAATTGTGAATAAAATTTGTTGGCCTATACTAGGTATTTCTGCCCCTAGCCAATGCAGAGTAAGCTGGCGGTGCCGCATATTCTTGTTCGGAGTGTGTGAACTGTTCTCACTCAGAGGATGACAGAGGAACCAAATATTTGCTTCTGAACCTAGGAAGCTCGTTCCAATAAGAAATGCCGCTACTTCGTCATTCACTTTGCGAATCCTCTGTCTTAGACACTATTTGGACAACGAATGTGCGCTGTTTGATGCACTTGTGTGCTTTCTTAGCTTTGAAGCGATAACCCTCAGAGAGTAAGACTCAATTAACTTTGGTTTCTGATCTCGCTGGAGACAACATTCTTACCTCTTTTGCGAAAGAGCCAGTAGCAGGCAAATCGGTAAATAGTACAGAAGTCCTGAGACAACCTCTACCCCATAAGCTTTGTCGCTGTCTTGATTCTGCACGCTGTAGATTGTAAGGCGTCAGGCAAATCCAACACCTTCCATGTAAACCCTGACATGATAAGCAAATCCAGTAGTATGTCACATAGCTCCGAAAAAATTGTGACACTAAATTAACCAAAGTAATACGAGTAACGAGTGAGCAAATGGAATACCACAAACTAACACAAGAATGCCTAAATGCATGTCATACCTTCCCACCGCGAGACAGATGCAGTTCCGAGGGGAGAAACGAGGACAGAAGCCGAGAGCAGAACCGTGTTAAGCTAGAAGGCACAACGATAAGGGACGGGGACGGGACAGACACCCACGTCGAAAGCTAACCGCTAGGACCACCCCCATGCCCATGTTAAAAAAATGGTTCAAATGGCTCTGAGCACTATGGGACTTAACTACTGAGGTCATCAGTCTCCTAGAACTTAGTACTACTTAAACCTAACTAACCTAAGGACATCACACACATCCATGCCCGAGGCAGGATTCGAACCTGCGACCGTAGCGGTCACGCGGTTCCAAACTGACGCGCTTAGAACCACACGGCCACACCGGCCGGCCCATGTTAAAAGCTAGAGCCTTCCAGAAGAACAGTATAGATCTTACGATAACACGAGAAGGGCCACACCAGCCGCAAATTTTAGCGTGAGACTTTTTCGCGTCTCTGTTACGTCAGGACCACCCCCCAGCCCATGTTAAAAGATTGAGCCCTCCAGAAGAACAGTATAGATCTTACGATAACAATAAAAGGACCACACCAGCTGCAAGTTTTAGCGTGAGACTTTTTCGCGTCTCTGTTACGTTGCAAACTTTAAAAACATTGCCCCACCACGAAAAGTATAACGTTTCTCATTGGATAGACAGAATTTTTGTAGGCAGAGCATAAGGTTAACATTGAGACCCTGATTGGTCAGATGAAAACACAGTCAGATAGTTTTTTTAAACCAACTTCGGTAAATTGTAGTAAGGAGATGTTAGGAGAGAGTTACTTCCGAGAAGGCGAGGTGAGCGGAGCTGTGCTGCCCGCCGCCCCCTGACGACCACCGACAAGGTAATGAACGCACGCGATGCCGCATAACAGCGCATAAAGCTTAACTCAGAACTGCAGATGTGTCATCTGTTACACCCGCTTTTTGCGTAATACTAGTGTCGATTGTCAATTAAAGCTCATGGTGTTCACATTTGCCACTTGAAGAAAAAATCTGAAACGCAACGATTTTTCTGTTATATAGTTATTGAGAAGCCACATCAGCCACTGTAATTTACGACAAGTTAGATAAGTAATTAAAGATAATTGAGGGTCACTGTAGACCATTTTGATAGTTTTCTCTTTTGTGAAACTTAATTTAAACCTAGATTATAGATGTGATATGGCATAGGTCATCCTTCGATCCACTGTAGAACTTGGAAACCCATTCAGAGAATATTCGTTAACATTTTTGTTGAACGCAGTTGGTTTTTACCATCCTGTATTAAAACATTTCCTTTTATAAATAGTGCAACTTATAAACAATGTTTTGTGAGTAGAATAAAATTTCCAATGGTAAACTTAACTGCTTTTTCGACGTTATTTTACCAGCTAACTAAAAATAGGAAAGCCTTGAACCACTTCCACTAAATTCAGTTAGTATCAAGATTCTTTTACAGGGAGTGCAGTGGAGCTGACGCTGAAATCATTAAGTATTTGGTTATATCATCGCTAGTCTCACTGAACTCTTCTGAACTCTACATGTCATGTGTGGTCTGATGCCTCCTTACCAGCAACAGGTCCCAGATTCAAACTAGTCAATTCCCTAAAAAACACGTTCAGAGCGTCGTTGCGCGAAAGTGGTAGGGAGGAACGACATAGAACAATCAGACACCACACAGAATGTTAGAAAATGGCGACCCTGCCAGGATCGTAAAATACCATGATTGAAGGTCGACCACATGCCTAACTAGGTGAGAAAAATATCCTGTTAAAAAATTTTCGTATTAAAAAGAAACTCTTTTTGAAAGGCATAAATATTTGAAAACAGTAGCTGCAGCGATAGATAGTGAGACATTCTAGCAGAGACAATGGCATAATTAAGTTATGAATTTTAAAAATTGTTAGAATTAAGTTTTCTCCTCAATGCAAGCGCACAGGTGGCAGATACATCGTTGACAAGTTGGTTCTGACCCAACAAGTAAGTGAATGGATTGTCAAGTTGTGTGTGCAAAAAGTTTATGAAACGCGTGAGATCGTATGAGCGCATGTTGACTCGAAGTATGGCGTGAATTGCTTTTAAAACAGAAAATAAGGGATTCGGAAAGATTAGCAATGGCAGATCGAGACCTTGACCGAATTGAGGTAGAGACCAAGCATGAAAATGGACAGAGAATAGAGGACAGTACAACAGACGATGCAGTATCGCGAGAAATAGGAGAGATAATGCACCATAACGAGGATAATGTACGTCAAGGCATAGAAAACATAAGTCAGCATAGGACAGAGGAACAGGAAAGTAGAGAGACGGTCGATGAGGATTCTAACTTGCGTCTTGAATACGTAGAACCCATAGTACAAGTAATCAGAGCTTCCTCACCACAGAGTACAAGGAATGCGAGCAGAAACGTGTCACAGCACAGTTCAATGCAATCAGCTGCGAACCAAAACTTGGGCGAAAACACAGAGCGTAGGACGTCGGAAGAAAACGCAATAGGACCCACCAATCTGGCAGAATTATTACAACAAATTACGGAAACCATGACACGGCAAAATAAAGAAATAGCCAACCTAATTCAAATTCAGAATGCAGAAACCACGAGAAAAATGCGTGAGATTAAAGAACAAAACAAAAAAATTCAGTTACACCTAAGTCATATTGAAGACGAGGCAAAAGAATCTCGAGGAGTGATAGGAAACTTAATAACAGGTCACAATCAATTGAGAACAGACATTGACAAGGTACAAGTGGACGTACAAACATTGCGTAATGACACTCAGGACGAGATCAAAACATTACGTAACAACACCCAGGGAGAAGTCAAGAAACTAGAGAAACAGATAAACGTAATTACTAGACAAGCAGCAGGTACAGCGCGTAAAAATTGTTGAAAACAGTGTGTTACACAAACGTATCACAAAAGCAGCGCTGAAAAGATATGATAACCGCATAGTCAAAATAGAAGCGCCGGCCGAAGTGGCCGTGCGGTTAAAGGCGCTGCAGTCTGGAACCGCAAGACCGCTACGGTCGCAGGTTCGAATCCTGCCTCGGGCATGGATGTTTGTGATGTCCTTAGGTTAGTTAGGTTTAACTAGTTCTAAGTTCTAGGGGACTAATGACCTCAGCAGTTGAGTCCCATAGTGCTCAGAGCCATTTGAATCAAAATAGAAGCGCAAACGAAGCGACAATTTCAGAAATTGCGAACAGAGTTGTTGCAAATCATTGAAGAGCGTAGTGAACAGGATCGAACAAGCACAGAGTCTGCAAACACATCCGTATCTGTAACAGCACCGGAAAAACAAGCAATTAACGAAGATATTACGCATTTGCGATTCCAATCACAGGCGGAAAGTAGCATACGTGAAAACAGACAGCCTGCACAGCAACAAACACGTTTCGAAATTCTTGATGAACAAACGTCATCACAAACACACGCGGAACCACAAATGTATGTTTCAAGACAGTTTGGATCGTGCAATGAAGCAGCAAGGTTAGCCAGACAAGATACCGAACCAATACCTGACAATGGAAAGCCAGGTCGCGAAGAGTACTGTGCGATGCATTCAGCTACACGTTCACAACCGATAGAAGAAAATTATTGCGTACCACTCAAACGATACTACGCAAGGGTAGGCGAAAGTTACAGTGGACAATATCCAATGGATCTACCACAACCGGAAAGAACGACGGGAGAAATGATCAGAAACAAAAGTGGCGAAGAATCGCGAATTTCATAAGGAACTATGACGACGTACGGCAACGATCATTTCCTCACAGTCAGAAAATTTCAACACTTTCGAGAAGGAAACCCATTACATCCACGAACTTTTATTGATCAATTCCGAGTAGGACTATCAGAACACTGGACGCTAGCACACAAATTAGACTTTATATGTGCACACATGTCAGGAACAGTCGCAGAAACCATGCAAATGTTGTAGCGACATGCCGATCGTACGAAGATTTCAGAGAGAAGTTTCTCTCACGATATTGGTCCAGCGAAGCACAGAACAGAGTGAAGTACGAATTATTACAGAACCCATATTTTGAAAACTCAGGAGAGAAGAGTCCCGTGAAATTTTTCGAATTAATGGCAAAGAAAAATCAATGCTTAGATGTACCATACAGTGACGGAGAGTTGATTAAATTATGCGCGATGAAGCTACCATTGAAATACCAGCAATCATTTGTAGGTCGCGGAGGCAATGACGTCGAAGCATTTAATGGTATTCTAAGGGAACTAGAATATTTCAGAAGATGACGCAAGAAAAAGACGAAGCGCACGTGAAAACGAAAGCATAAAGCAGTGGAATCCACAAGACACAGTACGAAGAAACAATAATTACGAACCATGTGATAACTTCGCACCGAGAAACGACAATAGATTTCAACAAAGAACCGGTTATGAATGTAGAAGAGAATATGGCAATAACTATAATCCACCCAGGAACGGCAACAACTACTACAGAGGGAATAACGACAACCGGAACGGGTACTGGAGAACCAATAGACCGACAAATTATCAACAAATAAACCACTATCAACAAGTTGAACAAGAAAAGAGAATACAGATAGAAGAGGTGGAGGTAAGACCACCAAACCCCGATAAACGTTCGAATTGACAGCTAAGCGCCCATTCCAAAGAGAATGACGCACCGACCCAGGACAACTGCAGCACCTTGAACAGAGAAGTAAAAATTTTATCACGAGAAGAGAAGAAGGAAGAAACAAATCCGCAGGGACTAGATGAAAACGAAGACAAGAAATTAACAATACCGTGTTGGGGACGAAATTAATTGGGAGAATACTGACGAGGAAGATGAATTACCAGAGGCATGCACAACGAATGTAGGGGGAAAGGACGAAGTAATGAGTATTGCAGAGCTATTTGAGATGGAAACCAGGGAAAGCGAATTCAATGAGGATAATGCGCAGTCGAAAGAAGTTGAAAATAAGTTACGAGTGGGCACACAACCCAACGTACATAATGAAGGAAGTTATGAAGCGATAATTAGAGCATTTAGATGCGATTATGTGGAAGTAGTGACGAAGAAGGAGAAAGTAGACGAGGCTGAGGAAAAAGTAGAGGATGTTGTAGAAAGTGTAAATGAAGGAAGAAATAGAGAAGAGGAAATAAAAGAGAGAGAAGTAGCAGTCGAAGCTTATCCTACAGAAAGTTCGAATTCACAAGCGAAATTCCTAAAAAGACTCATGTATCATTTAGTGGAGGATTCGTTGATGCAAGAAGAAGACGAACAGAACCAACCCTTTCAAATTCAACCAATTGTGAAGGCCATGGTAAAGCATATCCCAGTCAATATTGTAATTGATAGCGGAAGTGAACTGACTGCGATCTCAGAAAATTTATTCATGCAGTGTAATGCCAATGAGGAATTGCCAGTTCTGAAAACACGTAAGATTAAAGTAAGAGGTCCTATTAGAAACATTGCTGCAGAAGTTACGAGACAAACAAGGTCAACTCTTTCATGTCAACGTCAAAAGATCGAAGCCAACTTCGTGATTATATCTAAACTAACTGTAGATTTGATTATAGGTGCAGATTTTTTAAATGAGAGACGAGCGATAATAGATATGGGGAAAGGTAGCGTAACGTTCGGGAATGTCACAATTCTCCTTGAGCAAAAGCTAAAATTAGAAGAAATACCAGTTATAAACAAACAATTAAGAAATTACGCGAAATAAAGAGGATGAGGCATTAGAATGGTATGCACAACAGGGGGAATCGCCTCAACTCATGTTAGAAGTCCATAAAGAAATCGACGAAAAATTGCAAGAAGTTCAAGGTACTTGGGAACACAGTAAAAGAGAATTAGAGGATATTTTACGAGATAAAGCAGAGGTATTTTTACCTAAGACGCAGTATTAAACACTTTCAGTACAAGTTTGAAGATTAATTTTATTACTGGTAAATAATCAGCACAATATTTCAAGATTATGTTGCAGATAAGATCGTCATGAGAAAGAAGAATTAAGAGAGAGGAAGGTGGGAAAAAGAAAGTTTCAATAAAAACAAAAACAAAAATAACACCAATAGTACCATAGATTAAGGTGAAGGGATAAAGCGTAGATAGTCTAACAGCATGAAATACTAAAATGCTATACACCACGACACTACACAAAAATAAAAAACGAATTTGAGGTTTTTTGTATAAGCTAAGACTCAAAATATCTTAGAATTGTAACATGGAAAGGGCGCCAAAATTTGTAAAGCTTTTTAAAAAGGCATAAAGCAATGTAGGTACTAGACATATGTTAGATGAATATAAGTAAAACTTTTTGTATGAACCTTTGTAAAAACTCCAGCAAAGACCAGATGCAATGACCCACAAGTTGCAACGCAAGAAGTATCAAGAAAGAAAACGACATAATTAGCTAGACACGATTTTACAAGGCAGAAGCGTCGAGAGAAAGGAAAGGACAGTGAGACCAACAGAAGGCCCTTGTATCGGAAGTGGGCTGTAAATCTGCCTGCTAAGTGGAACCCTGCTGGGACAGAACATGGAACCACATAGTGGCGGAACCCTGCAGAAACACGACAGGACACTGAACGCCAGAAGGGACCGGTGCAGGGACTGACAAGCAAACACCGGAATTTCACCGCTCGTAAACTCTGGAACGCCCCGACTCAGCGGAGCGAGCAAAAAAACGGCCTGACAAGAAGACAGCTTGGGCAAGCCATCACTGGCAAAAAAAAAAAAAGTGTAAAAGTCACACTACTGCTATTAAAACAGCACGCTCATGCACGAAACTGAAGAAAACTTCCACAAAGTAAAAATGACACGCCCAAACAATTTATCAAACTGTTACTAAGAGGAGAACTTCAAAGCGACTAGTTATCAATAAATATTTCCATATCCTGCCCAGAGAAGAGCCAAGAAGCAAGTAAGAAGAGGAGAAAAAGCAGGAAGAAGAGAAGTTGAAGATTCGCAAGAGTGAGACCAAGAAAGAAGATGCGTGAAGAATAGACGACATACCTTCCCAAATCCCTATCCTATTGTAAACTAGTCGTCTGTGAAGTATTACAACGAAAAACGACCGCTTTCAGGGACACATAACGATGACTTTCACGTATACAAAGCCAGTAAACCACGAGATTCTGCACTCACAGCTCCATTTCATTATGGGACTACCACAACAGCAACACACACATGCAAAGCCAACAACGACATACGAAGCTGTACATCAAATACTTGCCCACATGCATCTCGCTCAAGTACATCACCTTTGTGCAAAAACATTCGCCAACCTCATGCTTAAACATTCATAGGATTGTGTGAATGTGTGAAATCAAATTATGTGATGTAGGAATTGTGCAAAAGAAACATGTGAAAAACTAAATAAGTTAAGCACACCAGACAGCTAATAAACAACAAAATAACAGTCATTGACTATGGACTTAAGTAAAAAATAGACTATCGATAAAAATAAGTCATTAGTTCTGAAATGAATGGTACATAAAGAACAAAAGTAAGGCATAATACACACTAAAACTATATGCCACGTATTTTCTCCTCATAAAAATAAAAGAATAACTATATTTTACTTATTTTCTCCTTATAAAAACAAAGAATAAAATGTTATCTTGTTGGATGTTTTCCCTTTTTTTTTAACATTTGTACCATTTGTTAGGATAATATCTCAATGCTTGTGTATGTATATTTCTTTGTCAAAGCAATTCTTGGAAATAATTCTTTTTGTTAGTGTAACAATGTTGAAATGAGTGTCTAGAAACAGAAACATTTTACTTGCACATGATATTTAGAAAATGTGTTGGGAATAGATTTTACTTAATTACTACATTTATAAAAACAATATTTCTAAGAAAATCGATGTGAAAGACTCCTCACTTTCGATAACAAACTTCTTAAAAAACAAACTTCACAATTAACTAAAGAAATAAAATAATTAAAAATTAATAATTATAATAGAATAAAAATATTCTTCCCTTGTCAGTATAAACATATTTTGATAATAATGTGGAGGAATATAAAAATATAAATTAGTAATACAAACTAGCATAGAACAGAATAACGTGGCTGAACAGTTGGCAACAAAATTTAGATAACGGAATAATTTTTGACTGGCTCAGACAACGATTCAATTTTTGCCTAACTTCAGTGCAAAAATTAAGTTTGGTGGGTGGTGATATGTAAGGTGTCAGGCAAATCCAACACCTTCCATGAAAACCCTGACATGATAAGCAAATCCAGTAGTATGTCACATAGCTCTGAATAAATCGTGACATTAAATTAACCAAAGTAATATGAGTAATGAGTGAGCAAATGGAATATCACAGACTAACACAAGAATGCCTAAATGCATGTCATACCTTCCCACCGTGAGACAGACGCAGTTCCGAGGGGAGAAACGAGAACAGAAGCCGAGAGCAGAACCGTGTTAAGCTAGATGGCACAACGATAAGGGACGGGACGGATACCCACGTCGCCAGCTAACCGCTAGGACCACCCCCCTGCCCATGTTAAAAGCTAGAGCCCTCCAGAAGAACGGTATAGATCTTACAATAACGCAAAAAGGACCACACCACCCGCAAGTTTTAGCGTGAGACTTTTTCGCGTCTCTGTTACGCCAGGACCAACCCCCAGCCCATGTTAAAAGATAGAGCCCTCCAGAAGAACAGTATAGATCTTACGATAACACTAAAAGGACCACACCAGCTGCAAGTTTTAGCGTCAGACTTCTTCGCGTCTATGTTATGTTGCAAACCTTAAAAACATTGCCCCACCACGAAAAGTATAACGTTTCTCATTGGATAGACAGAATTTTTGTAGGTTAAGGTTAACATTGAGACCCTGATTAGTCGGATGAAAACACAGCCAGACAGTTTTTTTAAACCAACTTCGGTAAACTGTAGTAAGGAGAAGTTAGGAGAGAGTTACTTCCGAGAAGGCGAGGTGAGCAGAGCTGTTCTTCCCGCCACCCCCTGACGAACACCGACAAGGTAATGAACGCACTTGAAGCCGCATAACAGCGCATAAAGCTTCACTCAGAACTGCAGAAATCTCATCTGTTACACCCCCTTTTTGCGTAATACTAGTGTCGATCGTCAATTAAAGCTCATGATGTTCACATTTGCCACTTGAAGAAAAAATCTGAAACGCAACGATTTTTCTGTTATATAGTTATTGAGAAGCCACATCAGCCACTGTAATTTACGACAAGTTAGATAAGTAATTAAAGATAATTGAGGGTCACTGTAGACCATTTTGATAGTTTTCTCTTTTGTGAAACTTAATTTAAACCTAGATGTGATATGGCATAGGTCATCCTTCGATCCATTGTAGAACTTGGAAACCCAATTAGGGAATATTCGTTCACATTTTTGTTGATCGCAGTTGGTTTTTACCATCCTGTATTAAAACATTTCCTTTTATCAATAGTGCAATTTATAAACAATGCTTTGTGAGTAGAATAAAATTTCCAATGGTAAACTTAACTGCTTTTTCGACGTTATTTTACCAGCTAACTAAAAATAGGAAAGCCTTGAACCACTTCCACTAAATTCAGTTAGTATCAAGATTCTTTTACAGGGAGTGCAGTGGAGCTGACGCTGAAATCATTAAGTATTTGGTTATATCATCGCTAGTCTCACTGAACTCTTCTGAACTCTACATGTCATGTGTGGTCTGACGTCTCCTTGCCAGCAACAGGTCCCAGATTCAAACTAGTCAATTCCCTAAAAACCATGCTCAGAGCGTCGTTGCGCGAAAGTGGTAGGGAGACACGATATACAACAAACAGACACCACGCAGAATGTTAGAAGATCTAAGGGTGAAACGCTTACTGAGCTGTACATTTTTTAGTGCCTCATTTTTTTGTTTCCTTCATTTGTATTGACTTAAGTGTGGCAATGGATGATTTCTTAGCATGATTTCGTTATATATCTATCACTGTTGTTACATTTTCGTACTGTTATGGTAGTCCTTCCTGTAATGCTACTTCAGTATGACTGTGGACTGAATGTAGACACAGACCGTTTTGAACCCAGGAAAGCATACCATACCGCTAATTCGTGACAGTTTAAGATGATTCATTTTATTAAAAAAGGACATTATTCCTAACGCTATCATGGTAAGTTGTAATTCATTTGTGTTGATACAGTGCATACTGAATAACGTTTCTGCATTAGTGTATTGAACACAGCCGTTAAACAGAAGAGATAAATAAATCAGCAGCATTATAATGTCCCATATAATATTCAGATAGCTTTCCAACTTCTCACCTATTAACTATATTGGTAGCAGTTTCGGTAGCATATCACCTCTTTGCATCGTATGCTATGTTTAAAAACAGTATAGCTGTTCAGCTCAGCATGATAATGAGGCAAGCGGTCTCACGAATTCTGTCACTGACTGCACATAGTGTGGGTGAAGGCATCAACATACTGGATAGCAGCAAGAACAGTCGATCTGTGGAGTACAAGTTCTACTATGACCCAACCAAAAGTCGTTGAACGGTTATGGCTGCTGACATGAATGAAATCATATCAAGAGTTAGAGAGAAAAGCATTACTAAATAATCATTGACTTTGTCATCCAAGAGCTGCGTAAACTAGACCAAAAACTCTCCTGTGTAGGCTTGCGTCGTATGTGGTTTGGTTGATTAATGGCTGGCAGGTGTCATAAATATGAAACAGCATTCAGGAGCAAGTAAAGGGTTTAAATATATTTGATTATTGATACAGAGTCCAAATTTGCTCCCACCTCATCTGTGAAGGTAAAGACTGAAAAGGAAGTTGCATAAGTGTTTGAGCAGTAGGTACAGACATGGACAAATCACCACCCAGGTAAACTTCAAACCAATCATGAAGGAAAATTAAACAATTTCTATTTGAGAGACGTTAACGGCTAGCAACACAATACATCACTACTCAACATTCTCCGACATGCAACGAATACTGTGGAGTGTTTGAACAGAATAATAAAAAACTGTAAGTGGATACAGTTTAATCTTCAAGGATCTTATCACTGGCTCGATATTCTCCGACAAGCAATTGGGCAATTTAATCATTCTCAACATCATACTATAAAAATGAGGCCCATTGATATTTGTGATAATGAGATTATAAGTACGAGACCTGTTCCAAAAATTCCAGAACATTCGTAATTTTGCGAGAAAGGTGTGTTGGAGCGAAATGTGGTTGGCATTTCTGCACACATCTGTGTTTAATTTGTAATTGTTGGAAGTTTCATTGTTGTATGTCTGTTAGTTATTATTCAGTGCTCTATTGAGTAGAACACAGTGTCGTACAGTTTGCGAATTTCTAGGTGGCAGAGTTAGAGGAGTAACGCGTCTGCATTAAATTATGCGTGAAACTCAAGAAAACATTTACAGAGACACACCAAATGACGCAGGAAGTGTAGGATGATGAGGGCTTAAGCCATACTCGATGTTACAAATGTTTCACACAGCTTAAAAATGGCTGGACAGAAGTCAAGGGGGGATGTAATGGAAAATGTATCAGATTTATTTAAAAAATCATTACAGCCATATTTATTAATGTACAATTCTAACATTTTGAATGTTTAAGGCAAAAGAGCTGTGTTTTAACGAAAATGTATAATAAAATGTGCAGGATTAATATTTAGCCAGAAATTTGAATTTTTAATTTTTTTATTGTCGTTTCTATAAAAACCCATAACTCAAATTCTAATCATGCAGTGAATCTGAAAATCTTATTGTAGTTTCCTGAAAAGTTTATAAAACCACTGAAATACAGTTATTAATTTATGGTACAAATTGTATCATTAAGAGAGTTTTTAATTTTGAACATCCAAAATTAAGTTTTTTTCTACATACAATCAACAAAAAATAAGAATGTAATTCCTGGATCTCGCATTTTTTAGTACCAGGGAGACAGCGACATATTGCGAATAGTTCCTGAGAATTTCATATCATTAGCGGATATATTCTTTGAGAAAAAGTAAAACAGAGGAAATGAGTTTCAAGGATTTTCCTCTCATTCTTTTACATGTAATAAGCTTACCTCAATTTCGAAATCCTCCGTACTGATACTCCCCATCCTCCAGGTTCTCTTCTCGCATCTTTGAATCTGCCTCGCCTGTATTTGTATGTAAGACACTGATCTCTTTGCTTTCTTGACCCTGCTGTCGTCGATGATATAAAATTCTTTTGCTGTGAACACACCAGGACCTATACTAACTCTCTTCAGCACTTCAGTTCTGCCATTATTTCCGTGCTTGTAACATAATACTGTATCATAGATACCTTTTGAGTACTTCAAGTCCACAGAATGTCCTTGTCAAGCATCTAATCCAAATTAAATTAATGAGGTTTTCATTTGCATTTTGTATCTTTCCATGAAGACATTTCTTCAGTAAATCAGGATTTCCAAGAAGCCTGAATGTAGGCTTAATGGCATTCATAACAGGTTCTGGTCATGAGTGTTAATGTGAACACATCTCATTTCTGTTGTTGAACTTACACCCTTTTCTTTCGGACACAGATTGTGCATTTGTGTTTGGTCACTGGATGGTTAGTGGAAAAAATTTGACCACACAGCACGCCTCGTTGCCTCTAAATTATGTGATAGCTCTCCCATGAAATAGCTGAAGAGCATCAGTTTCTTTCGGAGTAAGCATCCCCCTTCCTCCCAGTAATTTTCCATCCTCAAGTATTTCACCTTCCTTCTCTTTGAGCAAGCGACTTAGCCTACCACCACGCCCCTTTTGGATGTGGCCAACACATTCCAACTTTTATACTGTTGTATTGCACGGATTTTTATCTGTTACAGCTCTGAACAAATAGGAGTCCCCATCATCAAGGTGTTTAGTATATCTAACACCATACTGGTCCTCATATCTGGAGAACATCCTCACAACTGCAGCAGCCTCCATGTCCCCACTTGAGCCACTATAATTTTTGGAGCATGCTACGAAATGCATTTACTTCCAAAGTTACACACTATCTTCATTGTTGGTCGTTTTCCTTGTTGCACACTAGTGGCAGTATTTAGACATAATTTCTACATCTAAGATTTTACCTGAGTCAATACCAATAAAAGATGCAACTCCATACAGAGATGTGTGACCCCTTTTCATTCAGGTCCCATCTACAGATACACACTTGTCAGTAACATTTGCAGGAGATTCACTGACATAAATGTCTACCCCAGGATATATTTCTTTTTGGTTTATTTCCACCAATTCCTCCACTGCTTGCTTCATAGATACTTCGGCAGTATCGCATACAGCAACAGACACTTCTTTATTTATTTTTTCAAACCTTGCACAAGGTGCAGGCACGTTCAGAAAACCACACAATAAATTACCTCGTTCCTTGCCCTGTCCAAAGCATCTCAGAGCACATACTAATCTAAAATTGCTTTCAAAGGTACCAGTGCAAATTTTTTGGGGGGAGGAAAATGAAAATTAATAGCCACACGAATTACAAATTAATTTAAAATCAAAAGCTATTCCCACTCTTCTTTCTTCATCAACAATCATGCATTCCGTATTTTTACAGCTAACAAATGAACACAAAAACTTCATAGCCTGGCAGAGAAGCTCTAAATCAATAACTCTGAATCCAGTTGAGTCCATATCAACATCATTCACCCAGCCATATAATCCCCCTGTCCCAAGTTTCGATGCGGAAGCTGAGAGCTTATGGTCTTCATTTCGGACTGCTTCCTCCTTTTTGTCGGTTAACCGATTTCCATGAAACCTACATTTTCTAAACAAAGTTTTTCCATCATCCATTATACGTAAATCTTGACTTCCACGTAAGTGTTTGCAAAATCAACCTTCTACCTACTAATATGTGCTAGTATTGTCAAAAAGTAAATAAACCACACGCAAGAAAGTTTTGAGGCAAAGATATGTATGTCAGCCAGAGATATGTCAGCAAAAGCTATCGAAAGAAAATTGCTTTCACACTGACAAACATTCCTCTGAAGCAAGCAGTTCCCCAAATGTCGGAAAAGGTGGGAGTGGTCGCCAGTGTAGAGTTAATCAGTTTAACAATTTAAAGGCATTTATGAAGCTGCTGATACCATAATATTCGCACACAACATAGATTAAACTGTGTAGATCAAGAAAGTAATATTTCTGAAAAAACGAGTTTTTGGACCAAAATCGATTACATCCTATCTTAAAGATGACCCTCGTCCAAGACGCCATTCGACTTCTACTGACCACACTCACGTCAGGAACACGAATGAAATTTTGTATTCCAATCGAAGATCGACTGTCCGAGAGATTGTAACACAATGTAACAATTGAGTTGGACCATGGCATGAAATCCTGACACAGCATCTTGGAATTCATCACGTTATCAAGTTCGTCCAACGGCTCTGGATCAGAAGGATCTTCGCCTCACAATCTGTGATGAGCTTTGGTATCGTGAAATGAGGACGATATGTTCCTTAAGAGAATCATGACTGGTGAAGAGATGTGGGTCTGTGGTTATGATGTTGAGACCAAGGTTCAGTCTTCACAATGAGCCAGGAAAGTTTCTCTAACTAGACAAAGAAAAGCTCGTTATACTGGGTCAAATGTCAAAGTTTTCTTTGTCCTTGAAGGATTAGTTCATCATGAATCTGTGCATTATGGCCAAACTTTTAATCAATGGTTCTATCAGGATGCGTTGCGATGTCTGCGAGGAAATATGAGAAGAAAATGGCCTGAAATTTGGCGAGACAATTCATTGTTCTTGCATGATGTTAATGCACCCGCACATTCATCCCTGTTGGTGTGTGACTGCTGCAAGAAAACGAAATAACTGTGCTGTCTCATCCTCTGTACTCTCCCGACCTGGTCCCTGCAGACGTTTTTTCTTATTTCCAAAGTTGAAAACCCAACTAAAAGGAGGAAGATTTGCAACGATAGAGGAGATAAAGGAAAATTCGCAGACGATTCTTTACGCGATCCAGCAAGAGGCGTAGCAAGACTGCTTCCGGAAGTGGAAACTGCGTTGAGAGAGGTGTATCAATTGTGGAGGAGAGTATTCCGAAGGAGACTATGCATAATAAGTAAAAGGTAAGCATGGAAAAATTTTGTGGACGAAGTTCCGGAATTTTTTAAACAGACCACTTACAGTAGAGTGACGCCTCACAAGTAGCAATTTCGTGTAGGTGATTCGGTGTTTATTTTCAAACGTAAGCCTGTATTTGAGAAATATTACCTGCTGAACTGGTCTACAGAGATATTTACTGTTTCCAAAGAACTATGAAAAAAATTCAAGAAGTTGCATCTTAAAGGATGTAAGATGAATAATTTTCTGCTAGTTTCTACACAAAGGAATTACAGGGAAGGTCTAAACTCAGTGCGTTTTTCATAGAATGCATCATAAGATGTTGAGGGAGCAAGGATTTAGTAGGAAGGATCACATTTCCTCCTTCGCACAACAGCTGGGTGGTTGATTAGGACATGTTACGCAACAATGTGCATCTGCATCTACATCATACGCCGCAAGCCATCTAATGGTGTGTGGCGTAGGGGACTTTCGGTACCACTATCTGATCCCTCCACCCCTGTTCCACTCACGAATACTGCGTGGGAAGAATGATTGTCGGTAAGCCTCAGTATTGGCTCTAATTTCTCGTATTTTCTCTTCGTCGTCAATACGCGAGATGTATGTGGGGGGAGGTAATACACTCCTGGAAATGGAAAAAAGAACACATTGACACCGGTGTGTCAGACCCACCATACTTGCTCCGGACACTGCGAGAGGGCTGTACAAGCAATGATCACACGCACGGCACAGCGGACACACCAGGAACCGCGGTGTTGGCCGTCGAATGGCGCTAGCTGCGCAGCATTTGTGCACCGCCGCCGTCAGTGTCAGCCAGTTTGCCGTGGCATACGGAGCTCCATCGCAGTCTTTAACACTGGTAGCATGCCGCGACAGCGTGGACGTGAACCGTATGTGCAGTTGACGGACTTTGAGCGAGGGCGTATAGTGGGCATGCGGGAGGCCGGGTGGACGTACCGCCGAATTGCTCAACACGTGGGGCGTGAGGTCTCCACAGTGCATCGATGTTGTCGCCAGTGGTCGGCGGAAGGTGCACGTGCCCGTCGACCTGGGACCGGACCGCAGCGACGCACGGATGCACGCCAAGACCGTAGGATCCTACGCAGTGCCGTAGGGGACCGCACCGCCACTTCCCAGCAAATTAGGGACACTGTTGCTCCTGGGGCATCGGCGAGGACCATTCGCAACCGTCTCCATGAAGCTGGGCTACGGTCCCGCACACCGTTAGGCCGTCTTCCGCTCACGCCGCAACATCGTGCAGCCCGCCTCCAGTGGTGTCGCGACAGGCGTGAATGGAGGGACGAATGGAGACGTGTCGTCTTCAGCGATGAGAGTCGCTTCTGCCTTGGTGCCAATGATGGTCGTATGCGTGTTTGGCGCCGTGCAGGTGAGCGCCACAATCAGGACTGCATACGACCGAGGCACACAGGGCCAACACCCGGCATCATGGTGTGGGAAGCGATCTCCTACACTGGCCGTACACCACTGGTGATCGTCGAGGGGACACTGAATAGTGCACGGTACATCCAAACCGTCATCGAACCCATCGTTCTACCATTCCTAGACCGGCAAGGGAACTTGCTGTTCCAACAGGACAATGCACGTCCGCATGTATCCCGTGCCACCCAACGTGCTCTAGAAGGTGTAAGTCAACTACCCTGGCCAGCAAGATCTCCGGATCTGTCCCCCATTGAGCATGTTTGGGACTGGATGAAGCGTCGTCTCACGCGGTCTGCACGTCCATCACGAACGCTGGTCCAACTGAGGCGCCAGGTGGAAATGGCATGGCAAGCCGTTCCACAGGACTACATCCAGCATCTCTACGATCGTCTCCATGGGAGAAAGGCAGCCTGCATTGCTGCGAAAGGTGGATATACACTGTACTAGTGCCGACATTGTGCATGCTCTGTTGCCTGTGTCTATGTGCCTGTAGTTCTGTCAGTGTGATCATGTGATGTATCTGACCCCAGGAATGTGTCAATAAAGTTTCCCCTTCCTGGGACAATGAATTCACGGTGTTCTTATTTCAATTTCCAGGAGTGTATGTTGTGTGGCTCCTTCTGAAAAGTGCTGTCCTGAAATTTCAGTAGTAAAACTCTCCGTGATGTACAATGTCTCTCTTGTAACGTCTGCCAGTGGAGTTTGTTCAGCACCTTCCTAACGCTCTCTAAGCGATCCCGTGACGAAACCCGCCGCTCTTCATTGGATCTTCTCTATCTGCTCTATCAGTCCTACCTGATAGGAATTCCAGATAGATGAACAATAATGAAGAATCGGGTGAACAAGAGCCTTATAAGCCACTTCTTTCGTGGGTGATTTAGATTTCCTTAAGATTCTTCCAATGAATCTGAGTCTTGTGTCTGCTTTCCCCACTATCTGTTTTATATTCTCATTCTAATTAAGGTCGTTCTGGATAGTTACGCCTAGATATTTTACGGCAGATGGTGTCTCCAGCCGTTTGTAATCAACAGTGTAGCTGTACAATAGTGGATTTCTTTTCCCATGTATGCGCAATATGTTACATTTTTTTACGTTCATGGTCAACTGCTAGAGTCTGCACCATTCATCAATTCTCTCCAGGTCGCTCTGCACATTCTTAATATCTTCTGGCGTTGCTGTTTTGGTATAAACAACTGCATCATCTCCGAATAGCCTTAAAGAGCATCCGACGCTTTCTACTAGATCATTTATATATATTGTGAGCAGCAACGGTCCTATCACACTTCCCTGTGGTACGCTAGATATTACCTTTACATCTGTCGATTTAGTTCCGTTAAGAGCGAAGTGTTAAGTTCTATCTGCAAGAAAGTCTTGAATCCAATCGTAGGCCTGCTCCGATACTCCGTAAGCTCATATTTTTTCATTAAACGGCAGTGCGGGATTGTGTCAAATGCCTTACTGAAATCAAGGAACACGGCATCAACCCGAGCGCCGTTGTCCACTGCGCTGTGGATCTCATGGAGGAACAGAGCGAGCTGAGTTTCGCAGGATCTCTGTTTGCGGATTCCATGTTGATTTTTATAGAGGATCTATTAATTTTCCAAGAACGTCATAATTCTTGAGCATAAGACATGTTCCATAATTCTGCAACAGATTGACGTCAACGATATAGGTATATAACTGTGTGGATCTGTCCTATGGCCTTTCTTAAAAACGGGAATGACCTGCGCTTTTTTCCAGTCGTTAGGTACCTTTCCTTGCTCAAGTGATCTACGATAAAATACTGGTAGAAGGGGAGCAAGTTCTTTCTCATAATCTTTATAGAATCTTATAGGTATCTAATCTGGGCCCGAAGCCTTTCCGCTACAGCGATTGCAGCTGCTTTTCAGTTCCGCGATTGGTTATCTCAATGTTTGCCATTCCAACGTTCGCACGACGATTGAAAGGAGGGACAGTGTTACGATCTTCCGCGGTGAAACAACTTCCGAAGACCGACATATGCCCACAAATGAAGTCCAGTTTATGCCTAAGTGGCCAATGCTCTGGCAAACCGATCAGGAATTCGGCCTGCTCTATTTCAACATGATGAACAAATCTTCCAACAGAAATATATTTCCCACATTTAATAATAATGATGAAATAAAAATTCTGATTCGACACTAGGATACGTTGACAATTCCAAGCAAGAGTAGTTTTAAAAGTAAGATGGTGACTCTAAAGCGACTTGGAAACACAGACGTAACATGTTCGTCTTCTGTTTCAAGAAACAAGATGTCAACTACATGGTGTCTAAATCAACGATACGCACAATATGGAAATCAAATGAACCCGAAAAACATGTATAACCGTACCGCATCTCCGGCTAATTGGGTTTTTCTATATGATTGTGTACCTAAAGCCCCTAATCTGTGGGAAAAGACATCTGCTACGAAGAATAAAGCAAAACAGAAAGAAGTAGATGGAGCTATAACAGAATCGCTACTGCTCAGTACTTTAGGAATGACAACTTGAGGAAAAGTTCGGTTAACTTTATATACGAGTATTTTTATTACGTAAACTAATTTTTAATTAACAGTAGTTAGTGGAAAATTTGGAGAAAAGGTTTTCAAAGTGTGTCACTAATGAGAATAATCAACGGTCACCAGTTTCTCAGAAGAACAAGAATAATTAAATTGAAACTGAACTTTATACTCGTAAGCAATCTTACGTAAGAATATTCATTGGCGTCAAGATGTAGGAACAGTACCTAACGCTCACTTTCAAGTACTTCACTCCACACATGTCACATAAGTCAGATAATAATCAAATAACAAACACATCCAACATATTGTATTAATTTTCATAGATCAATTGAAGTAAGATTGTTTACTGGCTATGGACAGAAACTTTGTTACGTTATTCACCGTATTACTGACTATTGTAATTGTAGCAAGCAGAAAGATTGTTTGAATTTACTCGTTGGTAAGGACTGTCATTTACCTAACAGTTACTCTGACATTTCTTTGCAATAAAAGTTATAAATTATGCCACAAGCTATAAATTAGAAACTGCGCTTTGACAGTGAAACTCGGTCTCCAAGACATTTTATTATGATAGTTACTCTATTTTTAGCAACTGAATTAATATTGGCTTTTGCATCTTTCTATTTGTGACACCATTCATACTACAGCTAAAGATTTCATTATTACGTAACTGTCCAAAACTTGGAAAAACTATGTTTTGCTAATTTAATAAATTAATGTTCACTTCATTTTCTGTTTATCTCAGTTCGTACAAAGTAATAGGGTGGATACTACTTGGATGATAACTTAGGAAAATTATTTACGTGACAATACGCACGAAAACAATGTTATTTAAGCAATAAAATTCCATACATGCGGATCAGCCTATTACACTTCTAGTTATAAAAAGTTTAGATCTTACTCAACTGTATGGTGCCTTTGGTTTGTCGAGTGGTTTCATTTAGCTGTAAAATAGGGCACAGGTTGATCTTCTTGCCATACCATAGCCGATAACAAGGGCCCACAGTACTCTTGATGTTATGTGAATTACTCTTGCTGCCTTTGTACTGTGCCCAATAAATGCCATACTCATAGCTCGCCCATATTAAACATCCGCCAAAACAACCATTTCAGTTTGCACTGCTCCGCACATCGGAAACAGGCCTTTTTTTCATCGGGGCTTTTGCATAGCCACATTGGCGAGTACACACAAACAGTGTCAACAATAGTCTCCTTGCGACAGTCTTCTTTCTACGACACCTAGAAAATGTATGATCGTCCACAGAGTCGTGGTGTTATACATACATTTCCGCATTTAGTTCTGATATGAACTATCTACAGCGCGCAAAACGGTTCATAAACAGGTCGATACGTGAATAGGATTGCTTTCGCTTACATTTACCGCTTAAGATGCTTACGTGATTTTGCGAATATAGGTAATGAGTCACCGTGTGCTCGAAACAAGAACTGATTTTCAGTGACAAGTATCACATAACGACTTAAGCGCTCAGGGAGAAGCTAATACCGAAAAGAATAAAATATTTTTGGTGAAGGTCTTCTGGAAAGTGGAACACATTTCAGTATCAGACGAAGGGAACCTGCAATTTCTGACTTTACTGAATTCGTCAGCTCTGCTGACATCAGCTTTCCTTTCATGTGAACAATATGAATATCCAGCTCTCCTGTCTACACTAAGACAGACTTGGTCCACTAAACCGGCTGATCAGTTGAAACACCTTCGTATATTATATTGACACTGCAGACGAAGAAGACAGGGAACATTAAGGTAGATTCGAGGGTATTCAGTAAATGTATACTAGCAAAAGCTAAAGAATTTTTAAATACTAAATTTTATCCATCCGATAACTTACAGCTGTGATGGAGTGATACACTGTACAGCCTACAATGCAACATGTATTCAAAGTTCGTCCTCCTTAATTAATCGAAACTCTCAGCTGCCAACAGGTGTTTTTGATACACCTCAATGGGGACAGCTGAAGATACGTGTACCCCAACCGAGACTCGAACCCAGGATCACGTACTTACATGGCAGACGCTCTATCCATCTGAGCCACCGAGAGCACAGAGAATTGCGCGACTGCAGGGACTTATCTCTTGCACACTTCCCGTGAGACCTACATTCCCAACTGTCTACAACCTACATTTGTAATGTTCCTAAAGGATATTTGCCCATTCACTCATTACTCTCACCAACTAAGGTGACGATTCGCATAAGAGTTCGCGCAAAGTATGCGCATTCGCACAGAAGAAAGTCAGTGGCCTACTAGCTTTTAACTATATGAAGATAGCAACTGTTCAGAAGGAACAGACACCAATGATTGACCATGCAAGCCCGTCCGGTCAGTTGTGCAGTCTAACGCACGGCTTCCCGGGGTGGGAAGGAGCGCCTCGGTGCCTATTCTGTATCTTTCCGCCATTGTGCCAATCGTTTCGGTACTCAAGAGCACCGAACGGTCTAGTACTCGAATTAGAGTCACTGCATTATTCAGTATGCATTTCGGTAGCGATACCGTTCGGGTCTAGAGAACTGAAGCACTGTTGTCAGTTCGTATCGCCCAAGCCAATCAAAAGCAAGCGGCCGCAGATCGGCGCATGGACACTGCAGCGCGTACAGAGCCACGAACACAAAGCGGCTAGCAGACGACACAGGCGCGCTGTTCTTCCAAGCACCGAAAACTGGTTTTACGTTGACATAACGCATGACGCCGCATTCCATCGAGCTGACGTGCCCGCCTTCATCGCCCTTGACTCCTCCTTAACAGTATCAGGTGCCGTATATCCATTTCCATGATCCTCAGCTGAAATGCATAAAAAATTTTAGTTTCTCTGACTGCATGTTTCCATGCATGCATAATAACGATAGCGTATTTGACTGTATTCTGCAGATTGTCATAAATGCCGCATTATCTCATCTTATTCTCATTCATACTGACATCATGTTTTGGATTTTACGTTTCGGAAAATGAGTTACGAATAGTGTGTAGTACCACATTGTACTATAAAAAACCCGAAAAATTGATTCTGTGAGTTTCAAAGAATAAGAAGATATACAAACTGTGGTTATAATTCACTCCTAGAAATCCAAATGATTAAATATCCAGCTTCTCTATATAATACGTCAATGATTTGTGTCTTAATAACGAAATTGAATAAACGCATTTTCGAGAGTTCCTGCAGTTCGTCGAAGTATATAACATGCATCTCATGAATGAAAATGTTTCGTATATTGTGCTACATTCTAAAAATATCACGGCGGAGATCTTTCATCTCTGTCTGCTGTTGCTGAGGCTACGATTGCAGATAAATACTTCTAACAGGCAAGATCATGAAGATGTCTGCTACTAGTTACATTCCCAGTAATTTAAGTTGTGATCTTAGATTCCTGTATAACCGCATACTCGGAAATCGCTACATATTCGGAAAAAATGGTGAATTATTTCTGACAAGAAAAAAATATGAAGGTTGCTGTCGGTTGTTTCGCTCACAGCAATTTCATTTCCAACAATTTCATATTTCGTATTTTAAACACACAGAAATCACGAAATCATTACTCAGGAAGTGCGCTCTTACATGTAAGTAATAACGAATATTGCAGAAAAATCTTAACTTACACGAATAACAATGTCTCAGAACATGTTGCATATATGAAGAGGAAAAATAAATTTTGCATCCACCCATGCGTGAACCCATGTCCTTTCATATCACAATCCCGCGCGCTAACAACTTGGCCACGCCAAACGACAGACATGTTGTGTTCAACTCTTATATTATTGTGTAGAGGCACGTAGTCTGATTTCGTTAACAAACGGTACTGAGTAAGTCACAAATGTGTGATAGTTTTTAAGGTTTCGAATATCAGGCTTCACATAATTGCTTTCCATTGTTATGTTACTTGAAAGCTGTAAACACTACAATTAAATAATAATAAAAGCTGTAAATAATATTATAATAATTACTAACAATCCCATTTGTGGGAAAATGTACACAAAGGTACTAGTAGCATCAGTTCACACTCATGTAATATACGTAAGCAGAGACGATGTCTTGATATTTAATGACATTTAAAGTCTTATTTCCATCAAAATAGCACGTATTTTGAGAGAATATTGACCGAATATGCTTTTTTCTTTTTTTGTGTTTTTGATGTAATCATTAACAGTAAGAACCTAACTTAACCATATTTCTAACAAAGGAAAATATTCCATTATGAACTCACTTTCCTACCGGATGCATCTCTGGTGATTCTTTAGTAACTCAATCACTAAATCCAAAGCTAAAACCGCTAAATATGTTTGAAATAACAAATTATAGGTGTACAGCTCACCGATCGACAGGTCCAGACCGAAATCCAAAATCTCTCGGTACTATTGTCATAAAATCGGTGGGAGTACCGTTCGGTAACAAGTCTCAGAAACTTACTGAATAGGATATTTCGATAAAGAACCGAAAATGACGTCACTACCGAGACTAGCCTACTACACCAATCGGTATGAACGATACAGAATAGTGCCCCTGGTCACTGGCACGAATCCGCCTCGCGGACTTGTGTCGAACTCCAGTGAGCCAGCCAGTCTCTGCATGATTTTTAGGCGGTTATCCATCTGCCTCGGCGAATGCGGGCTGGTTCCCTTTACTCCACCTCAGCTACACTATGTCGGCGATTGCTGCACAAACAAGTTCTCCACATACGCGTACACCACCATTTCTCTACCACGCGAACATAGAGGCTACAGTCGTCTGGTGTGAGACCTTCCCTGGGGGTCCACCGGAAGCCGAGCCGCACAACAAACCTGGGTTCAGTGTAGAGCGGCGGAGGGGTGAAGTGGACTGCAGTAGCCGGCGTGGGGTTGTGGACCACTGCAGCTGCAACGATGACGGAGCCTCTCTGTCGTTTCTAGATCCCCAGTTAACATAACATAACATGACCACGCAGCTTCTCAAGAAAGAAATGAAAATTAACCAAAACCCTCAGCTGTTAACAAGTGTCGCTGATATACCTCAATGTGGAGAGCTGAAAATGTGTGCCCCGACCAAGACTCGAACCCGGGAACTCCTACTTACATGGCAGACGCTCTATCTATCTGAGCCACCGAGATCACAGAGGAATGCGCGACAGCAGGGACTTATCCCTTGGACACTTCCCGTGAGACTTACATACCGAAATGTCTGCGACCTACATTCGTAATGTTTCTAAAGGATATTTGCCCATTCACTCATTACCTGCGCCAACTAAGCTGATGATTCCCGCAACAGTTCGGGCGAAGTGTGCGCATTATTAAGGAGGCTGTTGAAATAAGAATGAGCCAAAAGAACTTTAACCGCGATAGTGGATACCATCTGAGCTGTGCGTGGAAACGAGCGCTTGATGCAGAGAAGCAGCAGAGACGTTCCTTCCAAGGTTTACGTTCAAACGGAAGCGGTGGCGCCACCGGCGCACACAGTGACACCGTCTGAGACAGCAGTACGTAATCGCCGACCAATCATAAGCCGACCAATCAGAAGCTGGCTTCGGGCTATACAGAGGCTGCAACAGCAGCAGTGAAGACAGTCAGCTCCTGACGATGACGATGGAGGTAATCGTCGAAAACTCGAGATGTTATCTAGAACTGACGCGGCAAGAATGCCGAGAATGTTTTGTATATTATGGCATAGGCTGTATTCCCTCTAGGTGTTCTTTCTTTAGGTAGAAAAGTCTGTTCTTCGCAGCTTAATGTCTGCCATATCCTGCTTCACAGGACCAGTATATCAAACTCATTTTCGGGTGATGACAGTGTGCTAAGAGCATGCTTTATCTCTGTCATTGGATGCCTCCTCGCTATGAAACTCTCGTAAAGTAACCAAATGCCTCGTTACCTATGACGTACCGAGCAAGATGGCGGCGTGGTTAGCACACTGCACTCGCATTCTGGAGGACAACACTTCAAACTCGCGTCCAGCCACCCTGATTTAGGTTTTCTGTGATTTCCCTAAATCGCTTCAGGCAAATCCCTGGATGGTTTCTGTGAAAGGGCACTGCCGATTTCCTTTCCCATCCTTTCCTAATCCGAGCTTGTGCTCCGTCTCTAATGACCTCGTTGTCGACGGGACGTTAAAAGCTAATCTCCTACCCAGCCTCTTACCTATGAAACCTCTCAAGGCAGCAGCACAGAGGAGTTATAAATGCCAGAAAGCTAATCTCCTTCTTATCCTCTTACCTATGAAGTCTCTCAAGGTAGCAGCCCAGAGGAGTTATAAATGCCAGGTTCATACTATGTATCACTTTATAAATTCGGTGATATAGCTGACTTTATTACGATGATCATCTCTCCCAAAGTAAGTGTGAGATTAAAATTCCATTAAAAGGACTCACCACAACGAATAAACGCCTGATTACCGCTCAAGATCTCGAAACATATTTGTCCAACAGCACTGTTCCATTAAAAGACTATCTAGTCCTCCACATCCCACCATCTAGGTAGAGAGCTATTACATCGAGAAAAATGGCTAATGTACAGGAGGAAATTCGCAATCACGTAGAGCATACACGGACTGCACAAAGAAATTCAGAAGCTTCACACCTGCGATTTATTGATATAGAATGTCTATCTAAAATATCCCCTCGTACATGACCTAATCTTCATTATCGCATTCCTATGGTTAACACGCTGGAAATACTACAGTGTCATGGAGTCCGAGTCTTTGTTGGCAGCACATTCTATCTCTGACACACACACTCTCTCTCTCTCTCCTCGTTATTTCTGTAACATTCAAAGGAGTAAAACTATGAACTATAAAAACTTCGCTAACGTATCCTGGGAGAGAACTCCATTTGATTTCATCGCGTATCTCTCTTCAGATATATTGGAAACAAATACCGTCTGCATGTTTAAATTGACCATATGTGGTGATTCCACTAAATCTACAAATATTGGTCCACTGGAGCAGATGGCCAGTGATCAAAGTCGCTTTCCATAACCTGCGTAAAGTTTTATCGCCTGTATTGGCGGGAGACAATATCCGACAAACAATCATTCACAACAAGAGGATTCTAGTGTTGTTGTTTCACAAACCGTTTGATTGATTGTTTTTTGCTGTAAATCATTAAAGCGGTGTGTTCTGTCAGTTGACTCCTTTTCACGTTCGTCAGACATCAGCAAAAACACTCTGTGAGTGCGTTAGCGTCACTAGAATAAACTTTTGGGTTTAGGAGTAGACCCTTATTCTATGACAGAGCACATTGGTTTTTAGATGTACTAAATTTGTTTTATTCTTATATTGTTGTTAAAGAAGCACACAGGTTTACATAGATTGTGACATGACAATATCAGGACAGTTGTCAAGCTAACGCATTACGTCCTGTTTAGCAGAAATACCCCTAACACAACAATATCAAATTTAGTTAGAAGTTTCTCTAAAAGAATTTTCTTACTTCTAGACAGCGATTCCGGTTCTAAGTTCGGTACCATTAAGGATGACATTCAAGTCTACGGAAGATGGTTAGTTTTTGTGACAAGATGAGCAAAATATTACTGAAGACTGCTCAGGTTCACAGTGAATGCAAGCTGGAGATCCAACAATTTTACGCCTCTGCCAGCGCCATTTACCTTTAGCTGCGACGTGCTGTTGGCTGCAAGGCTTCTCTCACCCTCTGATTGGTTCAAATGGCTCTGATCACTATGAGACTTAACTTCGGACGTCATCAGTCCCCATAGAACATAGGACTACTTAAACATAACTAACCTAAGGACGTTACACATCCATGACCGAGGCAGGATTCGAACCTGTGACCGTAGCGGTCGCGCGGTTCCAGACTGTAGCGCCTAGAACCGCTCGGCCACCCCGGCCGGCTCACCCTCTGAAAATCCTATAAAAAGCTGATCAAAATCTTTACCGACTTTATCAGCTGGAACTGTCGTATGTTTCTGGTTAGTAGAGAAAACATGCACTCATCCCTAGTCTGGAAAATAAGACGATATACACGTGCATAAATGGAGCAACGTGTATGCTTCAATGGACTCTCAGTTGTCGCAAGAACAATGAATTACAGGACTGTTTTGTTTCTCCGCTATCGGAGCTCAACGACTCTTCTGCTAATTTCTAGCTGAACGTCAGCCAAAGAGAACGCAATGTTCACCCAAAATTCCTCTTTTGGCGTCACATGGGGCGTGTTGCGCCCTGTTCCACACTTGACGCTGATCAGAGGAGGGTCTCCGAAGTTTTCAGTATTGCATCTTTCATAAGAAACTGTCCCCCACTTCTTTCATGCTTCACGTCACGGCTTTTTCAGACCAATTGGAGCGTTCGTTTCATCTTGTGGAGACTGCCCCTGCCAATCGCAAAGAGCCTACCTTTAAAATGCTTTGAAACATCGCCCCTCTTTCTCCTTCAGTGTTTATTTCAGCCAATCGGACATGTTGTGCCCGCTCCTGACGCCTTATGGTTACATGCGTACATCACCAGCATACCACGGGCCTTTCGCATGATCAGCTGTGTCAGTGGTCTGTTTGTATATCTAGAAATTCCCCAACGCCGTTTTCTAAGGAATTTGTCCATCGCAAGCAGAACTGGGCTGTTACCTGCTACCCTCGCTATATCGCCGACTACGCTCCCCATCTCGTGAAGGAACAGAGCGAGCTAATTCCATCACTGCTGTTCAGATAAGAATGTTTCGCACCAGTCTTACTCATGGCACCAATCCCAGTGCACAACATCTCTCCAGATCCGTGCATTTCGAGGAGGTTAGTACCTCTTACCAGTGTATAGTAGATATCAGATGGTTGTGGTGACAGAGGGTTAAGAAGAAACATTTGGTTTATGCATGATGGAGGTTCAGACGAACGGAGTTTGAAGCATTCTGTGTAATTCAACTGCGCTATCAGTTCTGGAGTATTGTTCTAATGTTTCTAGTCAGTACCTAGAAGGTATTGACAAGAGAGAAATGATCTTAGAATACAAACACAAGCACTCCTATGGCTACACGATAATGCACGTGCTATAATATTAAAGCCATGTGGTTTCCGAAACATTAGTGATGCAGAGTGCAATACTCTCTCAGTAAAGCAACTCAGGACATGTATGTCCAACATCTGACATACATCCACCTTGCAACTTTTAGGTCCCAGTGCTTCCATTTCGATTTTTTACTCCCATTTCTCTTCCTGCCGCACACTCGTTCTTATGCACCAATATTTTCCTGCGCTAAGCAGCAGTGTAATTACTCTTTCGTTCTCCATCAATTTTCCGGCGTTTGGTAGAATTTCCACGAAATTATTATGTATTTCCCGCCAACTTTCGTAATACTTTTACCAATTTTTATGCCAGTTTTTCAGCATTTCTTGATGTATATATGCTCATATTGTTAATAAAACACGATGTGGTTGGTTTTATATGTGTAATATTCATCAACCTATTAAAATATTCCTGCTAATTTCCCTCCTTCCAGTGATCTATCTGCATGCATTTCAGATGGGATGAGCATGAAATTAATCGAATTGGATAACTGAAAGTGTGACAACTCTCGCTATGTATCTATGTGAGACTCTACGAGTGCAGCATGCAAAGCATGTAGTGAAAACTCGAAGTGTGGAAGCAAGCCAGTGTCTCACACTGATGCATCAGAGAATGTGTCTGTAGACTAGTGTAGTGGTGCAGTTGACGGGAACTCAAAGTCTGGAAACAGTTCTACATGTTGACTTGATTCGCACTCCAACATGTAGGGAGCTACAACAGAGACATGACCTGTATACAAAGCTGATTTCACCTGCTACTGTCTCGATTGTCCATGAGTATATGCTCCTATTACCAGATATGGTATGCTATTTCTGTTTATTAGAATTATCTGTTATTACCTTCAGTTGCTGACGGGCGTTGATATATATCAACGGGGACAGGTGAAAATGTGTGCTCCGACCGGAACTCGAACCCGGGATCTCTTGCTTACATGACAGACGCTCTATCCATCTGAGCCATCGAGGGCACAGAGGATAGTCCGACTGCAGAGTCTATCACGCGCACGCCTCCCATCAGACTCACATTCTCATCTTATATGTCCACACTCTACATTCTTAGTGTCCCTACCCAACACACTCATTACTCGTGGAAGACATTCTTACCAAGTCCCGTAAGAGTTCGGGTAATATGTGTGCACCTGCATAGTTCCTGTTTGTACCATCCAACGCTGATACACGCCCTATAACCCAGCGAAGGTATCTACAATCCGTCGATAAAACACACCTACATGTATCATCGATGTTTGGGATTAAAGCGCTGATGATATTCTGTTGTAAGCACGCAAAATGTAATTACGTTATTTCAAGTGCAGTATTCTCAGGCTAGACCTCTACGCGCTCTCCTCCTCACTCCAGCATTTTAATTTACCGCCAAAATTATAATTTACTACGAAATGTTGTCCCTCTATTTAATTAATTTCCTGCCACAATTTGAATTTTACACCATTTTTTATGGAAGGAGGTGAGGGGAGGTACAGGGATTTCCTAGAGAGGTGGTGGGGGTAGGGGACGCATGCCAGTGAGGGAAATGCCACGGCGTCATCCGGGAGTGGGGTAATTAGTTGATCAATTTTTAAATGTATAGTTAATTTGATATCAAAATTGCGCCAGAACGAACTTTTTTTTTGCCGCTACTGACCAAGTGTGCCCTTCCCGAACATTCTCATTACGTGAGGCGTTTCGTCGATATCTGTAAGAGTTCGAGAGTGATGTGCATCTGCACACGTTTGAATTATGTATGTGATATCTGTTCTCCCTTCAGTGCGGAAGGACACTGGCGCTATGTCAGTAGTGTACGGATACGTCGAGGATTTGTGTCTGACGGGAGGCATGCTAGGGTAGTGCGTGCAGTTGCGACGACCACTGTGTGTGTGTGTGTGTGTGTGTGTGTATGTGTGTGTGTGTGTGTGTGTGTGTGTGTTGTGTGTGGCTCAATGGTCAGAGCATCTGCCTTGTTTGTAGGACACTTGTGTTAAAATCCCGGTCCAGCACAAATTTGCAGCTTTCCTCATGATGTAAATCAGTGATCATTAGCAGCTACATGTCGCAATTCATTTGTGTCTTGTTGCGACAGTAAACGGCCGCTGAAAATCTGAGACCACGATCACAATAGCATTACTCAATGTTATCTTGAAGGCTTCGAAAACAGTTTGTCGACTGTCGGTCCATTTAAATGGCACGGCATTCATGCGCAACAGTTTAACGGAACAGCAAGTTCCGCTAACTCGCGAACAAAAAAATTGCACACACTGACAAAGTAAGATGTGCTGTTCTGGTTCTTGGGTGATCAGAAGCTAAGGATGATATGAGTGTTGTTCATGCGATGTCCTGCGGGGTGCCACACATTGGGGCAGCCAGTTTCAAAACCTGGACATTACAGAAAATTGGAGATAAAATCTTACAAACATATGAACTTTCTAGATTCTTTGGACCATTGATTAGGAATCCGATATTAGAATTACAAACTGAAAATGGTGGATCCAGTTTGGCAGATCAAAAATTATACCTTGCTGAAAACTTGCTAGCTCGGCTGCTAAAACCACACTGTCTTCTCAAGTAACGGTGTCCCACTCCGGACTGATCACTTCGGCGGTCTTCAGTCAGGCTAGGAGACGTCGGTGCGCGGCATGCGCGCCTCCTAGCGGCCGACACTATGGGGAGTAAAATCTGTGGATACAGGAGTGTGGCGCGAGCTATCGACCTTTGCGGCTCGGCACATGTTGGTGTTGGATCGAAAATGCATTCTTACCTTACAAAAACAGAATCCCACCCAAAGGCGGGCTAAGGCAATGTATCATGCAACCTCTTTAGGTGCTTACTGTATCGCAATTTAAAATCGGTTTGTCAAATAGTGACAAAAAACGCTTTATCTGAGCGTATAAAATCTAGACTCTCTCGCATTCATACTACAAAGGGCGTTCAAAAAGTTTTGAACAGTCATCTCCAGTTTTTTTTTATTTCTTGCAGGAGGTGATTGAAATTTTTTCTAAACGTACTTGGAACATTTAGCTATAAGTTAGTATATAAAAGGATTTTCCTTTTTTTTTTTTTTTTTTTTTTTTTTACAGGTGAGCCATAATGCACCGTGAAGTAGATGCCAGGTTGCGACAACGGTCGGTGTTGGAGTTTCTCCTCAAGACCGGCGATGACTCTGCCACATCGATTTACAGGAAGTTGCTCCCTGTTTATGGGGAGGACACAGTGGATTGCAGCAACATCCAGAGGTGATTGCAGAGTTTTAAAGACGATGATTTCTCTCTACTGGACAGTCCATTATGCAGTAGATCATCGACGGCAGCGAGTGATGTGAATAAGAAGACCATTGATGAAATCATCCAAAATGACAGATGTGTGACGACACGACAGCTTCCTGAAATGACTCGTTTGTCATTGGGTAGTGTGGTATCACTGGTACAGTCACTAGACGCGGTAGAATTTTGACGTCATGTTATCCAGTTTAGCTCTATCTGTTAACCCAAGCTGCTTCAAAAATTTTCTTTGACTCTAACCAGTTGATTCTGAAATAAAGGTTTTAACATCTGCTTACAGTGCTACAGGATGTCCATTTGGGAGTTTCCACTGCTGTGGAGCACAAACATCAGAGAAAACGTTCAGGCGAAAAAAGTCACTGGAGACCTTCTAACATCGTGTTGGACCTCCTTCTGCCTGGAGTAGTGCAGCAACTGGACGTGGCATGGATCAACAAGTCGCTGAAGCCCGCTGCAGGAAGATTGAGCCATGCTGCCTCTATAGCCGTCCGTAATTGCGAACGGGTTGCCAGTGCTGGATTTTGTGCGCGAGCTGACCATTCGATTATGTCCCTTAAATGATCATTGGGATTCGTTCAAAAAAAAAATGGTTCTGAGCACTATGGGAAAAAAATGTGTGTGAAATCTTATGGGACTTAACTGCTAAGGTCATCAGTTCCTAATCTTACACACTACTTAACCCAAAATTTTCCTAAAGACAAACAGACACACCCATGCCCGATGGAGGACTCGAACCTCCGCCGGCACCAGCTGCACAGTCCATGACTGCAGCGCCCAAGACCGCTCGGCTAATCCCGCGCGGCCACTATGGGACTTAACTGCTGAGGTCATCAGCCCCCTAGAACTTAGAACTTTTTAAACCTAACTAAGGACATCACGCACAACAGAGCCCGGTTCCAGACTGTAGCGCCTAGAACCGCTCGGCCACTCAGGCCGGCTTTGGGATTCGTGTTGTGCGATGTTGGTGACCAAATCATTCTCTTGGTTCACAATCTTTTTTAAACCATTCGGAACGGTTGTGACCCAGTGCCATGATGCATTGTTGTTTGGGTACATAATATCCGCGAATGGCTGGAAATAGTCTCCAAGTGGTTGAACATAGTCATTTCCAGTCAATGCTTGGTTCGGTTGGACCAAAAGACCCAGTTCATTCCATCTAAATACAGCCCATACCATTATGGGGCTACCACCAGGTTGTACAGTGCCTTGTTGAAAACTTGGTTCCATGCGTTCGTGGGGTCTGCGCCACACTAGAAGCCTACCACCAGCTCTTACCAACTGATATCGTGGCTCATCCGGCAAGGTCGTGGTTTTCCAGTCGTCTAGGATCCAACTGATACCGTCACGACACCAGGAGAGGCGCTGCAGGCGATATCGGGCTGTTAAGCGAAGTACTCGCGTCGGTCGCCTGTGGCCATAGCCCATTAACGCCAAATTTCGCGGCACTGTCCCAGCGGATTGTTCATTATACGTCTCACACAGATTTTTGCAGTTATTTCGCACAGTGCTGCTCTTCTGTTAGCACTGACAGCTCTACGCAAACACCACTGCTCTCGGTCATTAAATGAAGGCCGCCGGTCACTATGGTTGTGCATGCCTGAAATCTGGTACTCTTGACGCCTCGGTTCTGGGAATATTGAATACCCTAAGGCATTCCGAAATAGAATATCCATGCGTCTAGCTCCAACTACCATTCCACTTTCAAAATCTTTTAATTCCCGCATAAGTAAAAAATGACATCTCCGCTGAAGCAGTGCCCTTTTATAGCTCGTGTACGGAATACTACCACCAACTGTGTTACTGCACATCGATAACCAATGACTTCTTCACCGCACTCTTATTGACTGTGATGCTGTCCTAGGAATATTTGACGTATTGTTGGATGTAATTGTCACTTTGGTCTCTTTCTGTAGCACCCGTAAAACGTCCGCCTCCGTATCTGAGCGGCCAGCGTGGCAAACTGCCATACAGGGAGACCGTGTTCGATTACTGGCTGGCTCGGAGATTTCCTCCGCACAGGGCCTTGGTTTTGTGTTGACTTCAACATCATTTCATCACCATGGACACGCAAGTCACTGGAGTGGTGCGAACTGAAAAGGTTTGACCCAGGTGACTTGTAAAATCTGGAAATAACATGATAGCTTATTTAATATCTCACAACGTTTAGACAGTAGACGTTTAAGAAAGAGAGCACTTCTTCTTTCGCTACTTCCTTTATCCCGCAATGTGGGCAGGGTCGGCAGGGTTAAGTACGGAATTGGCATGGTTAATTTTAAGCGGTGGCCGGATGCCCTTCCTGCCGCCACCCCATACCTCCCTGGACGGAAGTAGTGTACCCTGGCTGTCTGCGCCTAGTGTAAATCGTGAATGTGTGTCAAATGTCTGCGAGTCGTGTAACTGAGGCGAAACGTGGGGACCAGCCCCGTATTCACTTAGTAGGATGTGGAAAACCGCCTACAAACCACATCCAGGCTTTCCGACCACCGGCCGTCGTCGTTGATTCGCCAGGGGGATTCGATCTGGGGCCAGCGCGCCTACCCGAGTCCAGGAAGCAGCGCGTTAGCACTCTCGGCTACGCTGGCGGGTTGACAAAGAGAGCATTGGCTCAGGTCAAAACGGTTCGAAGAGGCATGTGATGCGTCGTAGAAGAAATGGTTCTGTTACTCGTTTCAAGTAGTTTAAAATAAAGGTAGCAATCCTAGAAGACTGGAAAAGATCACTATTCATCCCCATTCCAAAGAAGAGAAGTTCTAAAGAATGCTCAGATAACCGAACAATCGCACTTATATCACATGCTAGCAAAGTCATGTTAAAAATCTTACAAAATAGACTTCGCCAATATCTAGATCGAGAGCTACCAGAAGAACAAGCTGGATTTAGGGAAGGAAGAGGAACTAGAGATCAAATTACTAACATTCGGTGGATTATGGAAAAAGCAAGAGAATTCCAGAGGGATGTGTACCTCTGCTTTATTGACTTCGCCAAAGCCTTTGACTGCGTCGATCACAAAAAATTACGGAACGTACTGGAAAACATGGGTGTACAAGATCACCTCATTCATCTAATACGGAGTTTATACATTGACCAAGAAGCCACGGTGAGAACTATGTAAGAAACAACGGAATGGATAAAGATTCAGAAAGGGGTCCGGCAAGGCTGCATACTGTCACCGTACTTATTCAATCTGTATGTCGAACATGTTATGAGGAATGCGAGGCTAGATATAGGAGAAACAGAAATTAAAATAGCTGAAATAAATGGAAACAACCTCAGGTACGCGGATGATACGATCCTGTTGGCAGAAAGTGAAGAAGAATTGAGAACAATCTTGATGAAGGTGAAAGACGAAAGTGAAAAGGCCGATCTCAGACTGAATGTGAAGAAAACGAAAATTATGGAAACTACACCTACCAATTCGTGGGATATAGCAGGAGAAATCATGGAGGTAGTGACCACATTCAGTTATCTCGGTTCCCAGATATCTGCTGATGGAGACTGCAGCCATGAAATTCGGAGACGCCTGTTGCTCGGTAGACAGGCGATGTCAAACCTTGACAAGGTTATAAGGTCCAGAGATATAACATTAGCAACAAAGATTGTGAAGGCTATGGTCTTTCCAGTTGTGATGTATGGATGTGAGACCTGGACCATTAGAAAGGCTGAACGGCGAAGAATTGACTCCTTCGAATTGTTGGAGGAAACTTCTTAGAGTTCCATGAACTGCAAAGAGAACCAACAGATCAATATTGGAGCAAATAAAACCAGCTTTCTCCCTGGAAGGTCTAATGTTAAAACAAAAGCTGACCTACTTTGGACACGCAATGCGAAGGCATGCCTTGCTGGAAAAAACATTAATGCTGGGGAAGATTGAAGGAACTAGAAGAAGAGGACGTCAGAGGATGAGATGGATCGATGGCATCACAGAAGCAATGTGTTCCAACCTGGAAGGTCTACGGGAGAAAGTCCAAGACAGGAAGAAGTGGCGTGATTTGGTTGATGGGGTCACGAAGAGTCGGAACCGGCTAAATGAATAGAGAGAGAGAGAGAGAGAGAGAGAGAGAGAGAGAGCAATCCTAGAATGGGTGAAATAGGGATTTGAATTTCTTTCTTCCTGATTACGAGAGCAAGCGAGTAGGGCTGCGTCGTCTGAGTCCGTAACGGCAGTACTTCGATAAAACACCCTTTTGTGACGCTTCCCAGTACGACGTCATTGGGTTTGTAGTTAACAGTGAAGCAACACCATCAGCTGAGTGACGTCAGAAAGACCGCTCACGCAGGAACTCCGGTCGCGCCGTTGCACCCTTAATCGTAGGAAGGGGTGAGTCGAGCGACGCGAGGAGCACGTGCGGCCGTTGCCATGGCAACGCGCATGCGCGCACAGGGTGCGAGGCGCCGCGGCCGCCGGACGGAGCGCGCTCGGCCGCCAGTGTCCGCGATGGTAGCGAGGTGCGCGGACGACGGCGGGGGCGGCTGCGGCTCGGGCCGCTGGGCGGCGGTGTACGCGTGTCTGTGCGCGCTGCTGCTGGCGCAGCTCGCCTCCTCCTGCTACCTGCTGCGCTACGTGCAGAGGGTGGAGCGTGCCTGCTGCAGCGGCGGCGCCGTCGCCGACCCCGACGACGACGCCGAGGGCGAGGACGAAGCGGCGCGGGTTCGCGCCCCGCGCAGCCTCGCCGATGACAGCAACGCCGTCGTGCAGGAGTCCACGGTCGAGTTCTTCGACCCCAAGCTGCGGCCCGAGATCGAGGAGCGCGACCAGCAGCAGAGCAAGGCGTCCGGCGACAAGGGCGCCACCCCCTGGGTCTGGCTTACCTCTTACTCCAGGCTGCCGGTAAGTCCGCACAGCGCGCGGCTCGAGCCCGCGCTACACGGCCAAGCGGCGAGTGGGCTGCCTAGCGGGCTAGCGGTTGCGTCGTATACTTGGCGAGTAATCTGAACAACAGATGTCTCCACCCATAGAACAGACATTAAGCACAGAAATATAATTAATTACACGCCCACACCGTAACAGATAAGTCAAAAAAGTTACGGAAGTTTAAACGACGTCTTATTCCGCGTACGGCTGTAGACGTTTTTGTTCTGCCATTCAAATTTCGAAATGATACCGTTGTCAAGGCATATATAAACCTAAAATAAAAGAGATCTTCAAAATTTAATGGGGAGACAACAATGCTGTGAAGAACATTAAGTGTAACCAATTAACACGTACGTACTTACAGGTATTCGGAGGCATGTAACGGCAAAGACAGACGTATTAAGGAATGTTGGTACTCCTGTACAATTTCGTCCCACTTCATAGCTTGTTAACAAACCATAGGCATATGTGTTCCACATATTGCTTCATGTTCAAATTGTGTGGAAATACGAGGGCGTGGCACCTCTAAAATTTTCTCAGAAAACTGTTACAACTTTTTAAATAAAACAAACGTTATTAATATTCTACAGCTTTATCCTTCATTACGGTATATTGATAATGTTTACTTATGGACCGTCTGACAGCAACTGAGTAAAACACAATTTTAATGCCATACGCGTTTCGCCTTTATTTTCTGCAAGGCATCATCAGTGGCCTGGAATATGTACATATGTTAGCTATTTAATTTACATTTTTGTCACTGTGCCTATAGGTTATAAACAGTTCTGGTGGTTGGTATTTCCTATTAAGTAGTAATGTTTTGAACCGTAATTACAGGTTGCGTGGACAATTTCTTACATATTACGCTCCTGTTCCATTTTTGGTGTTGTTCTTCTTCTTATGAACGCCAATTTGCGGTTTTTTCCCACATTCCACAGCACTATGAACTGAACGCTTGTTTTAATGCAATTTTTTGGTTTATGTTGCCGACTGTCAAATGTTTTTGCCAAAGATCGAATGTTATTGCCAAACTTATGAGTGTAATTATTGAAGTATCTGTGGTCTGTTCGTGTAATCATTTGTGTGTGTGTGTGTGTGTGTGTGTGTGTGTTATGGTGTGATATAATTTTTTTGTGCTCTGTGTGTGTGTGTGTGTGTGTGTGTGTGTGTGTGTGTGTGTGTGTGTGTGTATGTGTATGTGTATCTCCCAAAGGCAAACAGTTCGCCGATACCATCACCCCAGGATGTCTGTTCAAAAATGGCTCTGAGCACTATGGGACTCAACTGCTGTGGTCATTAGTCCCCTAGAACGTAGAACTACCTAAACCTAACTAACCTAAGGACATCACACACACCCATGCCCGGGGCAGGATTCGAACCTGCGACCGTAGCAGCAGCGCGGCTCCGGACTGGAGCGCCTAGAACCGCACGGCCACCGCGGCCGGCAGGATGTCTGTCTTTGATGACGAAGCCACAACCTTTTCTCTGCTTGATCGCTATCAATGTGAAGTCCTCCAAGGTGTTCTTTAAATTTTGGAAGCAGATGAAACTCGGATGAGGCAAAGACGGAACTGTATGGTGGGTGATCGATGGCAGTGAACCCAAGGCGTCGAATTGTTGCAGATGCCGTAACACTTGTGTGTGATCTGGTAGTTTCATGCTGGAGAAGAGGATGTTCCATGTCTGGACGAACTCAGCGAATTCTAAACTCGATTATAGCACGCATTTTCTCACGCAATGACAAAGTTACGTTAGTCAAAGCCATGTTACACGCTACAATTTCATATCGTCTAGCGACAGAGGGCTGCAGATATGTAGACATGAAGAATAATGATGTAGAATCTCAATAACGTTTGTTTTATTTAAAAAGCTTTAAGAATTTTCAAATCAATTTGGAGGCCTTACTTTTCTGCAGTGCCTCGTACTAACGTTGTTGGGACAGAGAACTGTTTGCCGCAGTATAGTACTGAAAATACTCAATGGCGTGCACATAAATGCAGGGTCAAGTGTGTGGTTCATACCATTGTCGTCTCCCCGTTATATTTTTCAGATACATTATACTGGATGTTCCTGGATGCTTGCCAATGACGTAACGCGTAAATTGCAAAATCAGAAAAAAATTTCTGCAACAATAAGGGGAAAATGACATCCTCTAAACATTTCATACATGATGCGGAGCCACAAGAAAAGCATTTACACTCTTAGATTTTAACAGTTACTTGTAAATAACATTAAAATCAGTATACACCACACATGCTTGTAAACCAGTCCTATGTCAATAACAACAGTCTCTCCTAGAGACAGCCGGTCGTGGTGGCCGAACGGTTCTAGGCGCTTCAGTCCGGAACCGCGCGCCTGCTACGGTCGCAGGTTCGAATCCTGCCTCGGGTATGGATGTATGTGATGTCATTAGGTTAGTTAGGTTTAAGTAGTTTCTAAGTCTAGGGGACTGATGACCTAAGATGTTGAGTCCCATAGTGCTTAGAGCCAGAGCCTCCTAAAGACAAAGCCAAAATTGCTCGTTACCGATGATTTTAAGTTTGTATTGCGGAAGTAAAATCGAGGTTTCTTTGTGTACTGCCACCAGAATAATGTCAACTGCGAACTTCGTTTTAAACTACATTCCGCAGCATCAGAATATAAAAAAAAATAGCCAATACACTGTATCTCAGAAACATTACAACGTACAAGGTCCTTCGTTTTCAGCCAATAGATGGCAGGTTCCGTACCATAAAAGTTTCTCGAACAATATTACACATTAGTAAATAAATTACTACAACTGCAATGAGATTTTTTTGGAGAACAAGAATGTAATTTGTGTTTTCTATACGAAAACATCCTATCCACGTAGATCATAACTGCCGATCATGGTAGGTATAAAGTCACTTTCTTCGTCCGTCGAATGTAAATGATTGTAGACTGTATTGCAATGCTGCAAATTCGCTAATAAATTACGTCAGTCCCTGTAGTGCTTAACGAAAATAATTCGTGAGCGTGCGTTTCCGTAGATGGAGTTTGGATTGTTAAAATGCATCTGCCTGAGAAATGTTTTGGAGACGAGACGCCTATTTATGCAGATCTCGCGTTGTATGAGCGTTACTTACAGCTTGGTTAACACGACTAGGCAGTAAATGCAGAACGCGAGGAATAGTTCGGCAAGCCCGTACAGTTTTTTCAAGCAGCCTGCGTTCTAACAAGGCAGGCAGTCTTCAAAGACGAAGAAATGTGAGGCTACCGAGGCAATATAACGACTTGTACGCGGAAATTTACATCTTTAAAATGATTTCATTCGTCTTTGTTAAGCCTTACCTTGGAAAACGCGTCTAAAAATGCTAGAACAAATGTTGCAAAAAGCAAATTATTAAAAATATTTGCCTTCTGTAAACCGAAATCTGAAATGAGGTAGACGATTTCAGCTTGGCTTGAAACTAGTATCAAGCCATAATGTCAAATTTTCACGTAAAAAACACAGGTGATTGGTATTGTACATGAATTTCGCTTTTTTTATCTCTCGTTGAGGCGTCAATTTTAATTCTTCGTATTCTGTTATTTATCCTTCTTCCCCTCCAGAATAGCATGTGATATGCTTGCTTCACACTGTTTTGATTGTTTTATTTCTGGCTCAAGGAGGTGACCAACGTCTCAGCGATTAAAATCAACTTGTGCAAAAGTCAGTTGGATTCTTTTTAAAACAGTGAGCACTCATCTTGCGTTAAATTTAGTTGTATTTAATGTTTCAAGTTAAATTATAATGAACTTTTCTTCTGTCAGCCGTACAGCCTCTGGTACGTGACAAAAGTGTACAGAGAAATACCATATTCTACCTTTCTCTATATTTTCTCCTATGGTTGACGTTTCAGTGTGTCATTCACGTGGATTTTCTTCAATTGAAGTACAGATTAAGTGATACAAAGCTTAACAGTTGAAAATTACTCCTTATAAACGGTCAGCAGTTTTACAAGAATTTCTGCTGGCGTTAAAGAGCCTGAAGCAAAGAATTTCATCTGGTGAAAATGTTTTATTTTATTGGCAAACTCACAATACGTAACGCGTACAATTACGTCAAAAGGAGGCATAGTTGAAACTATTCTGCACGCAAAATTACTACTTGACGTATCGTATCACACAACACAGCAAACATGGAATGTCACTGGAAAGCAAGTCCTCCTGTTGTCTGGTTGCAAATGTATCACCTTGCGTTCTTATACAGTGCAGCATGTTTCACGTAACGCGAACATGCATATTGTTTTATAGATGATTCGAGAAGTAGAAACAGAATTTTTGTGTAAAGGATTTTGAAACTGATAGCGGTAATTTAAAAAAAACCTTTACATAATTCTTGAGACAGTCACAGTCGAAAAATAGTCAAAATAATCCATACCATGCTGTTTTGTTAACGCTTTGTACATCTTACTCACCGCAGTACTGATAAAGAAAAGTGTTGTTTTCAAATAGAAACGTATTCGCCACGCGGAGTGGCCGCGTGATTAAAGGCGCTATGTCACGGATTGAGCGGCCCCTCCCGCCGGAGGTTCGAATCCTCCCTCGGGCATGGGTGTGTGTGTTGTTCTTAGCGTAATTTAATATAAGTTAGTTAAAGTGTTTAGGTCTAGAGATCGATGACTTCAGCAGTCTGGTCCCATAGGAATTCCCACACATTTGAACATTTAGAAACGCATTGCATGGGCCTTCCAAAGAAGCGTACAGCGGTAGAAGACTTTTCTTCACACAGAAATTACTCTTTATAAACGATGAACAATTTTAGATGAATTTTCGTTAGCGACAGCCGTCTAAAGCGGTATATATTATCACGTTAAAGAATTCCATTTTATATGCTAGAACGAAACAAATACAATTACTTCGAAATGCAGTAGAGTAGAAACTTTTCTGCACACGAAAATTGATACTTCGTATATCATATTTCACAATGTAATAAACACGAAGTGTCATTGAAAGCATGGAGCCCTGTTGATCAGCATAACACGGTTGCACAGAGCAGTTTCAACCCTGTTTTGCCAGGTTACCGGGGCAAAGCGCGAGAGACTTCGCTGTTAGCGATTTTATTTTCTTGTATCCTTATATTTCCTGCTTTTCTGGTGAAACGCTTCACTCCTGAAGATGAAGTTTGTTGTATGACTGTCCCTCCCTCCACTTCAAGAGCTGTCGAATACGATTAAAATAAAGTCGTTTCATAAAAACACATTTTGCTGAGTTAAATGTTATGAGTAATATGCATAAGTCAAAACTCCTTTTATGCGCCATCCGAACGTCGAAATTTTATTTCTGTATCTTAAACTGTTTCTAACATGATGTGTCAGCGGATGTCATGGAAGAGCATACTGGATGTTAAGTAACTGGATGGGATATCTGCACTTCTATTTTAAAACATTCAGTCTTGTTAGAAAACAGTAAGTACACTGTGATGTACAATGTTAACAGTAAGAATCAGACTAAGACAATGTTTAATCCTACAGTGTTAAATCTAGTAATAGAAAGCCAAAGAACGGCTCCACATCTGTTACGAGATAATAGCGACCTGTGATGCCCTACTCCTCCATCTTTCCCTCCAGATCCGTTCAACATTTCTTCGAGATATCTGCTCGACATGGTCAGGTGACGGGTGCTGGTTACCACTGGCACGTTACTCACTACCAGCAGTAATCAGCACCCGTCACCTGACCATGTCGAGCAGTCGCCTCGAAGAAATGTTGTAATATACACAAAATGTGTTCTTACAGCAGACTTGAGAGCCATATACTGATTTGCGGTGCTTGTTTTGGTAGTGCGCAACTTGCGACATCGTACAACACTGCTAGATTTGTGTGTCATTGAAGCCGCTATTGGTAAAATATGACGTTTTACTAGCTATTCGGCCTGAACCGTTCAAAATGTGGCCAACGCCGTCTTGATAAATAGTCGCTCATTCCATGGCTGAAATTTCGTAAATTCAGTCCTCAGTCAGTACACATCAAGGTTTCTGAACTGTCATAAAGGGTTTCGGCCAAATTATACGCTACACCAAGAAGAAATGCAGATGATAAATGGGTATTCATTGGACAAATATATTACACTGTAACTGACATGTTATTACATTTTCACGCAATTTGGGTGCATAGATCCTGAGAAATCAGTACCGAGAACAACCACCTCTGGCCGTAATAACGGCCTTGATACGCCTGGGAATTGAGTGAAACAGAGCTTGGATGACGTCTACAGGTACAGCTCCCCAAGCAGCTTCAACACGATGCCACAGTTCATCAGGAGTAGTGACTGGCGTATTGTGACAGGACAGTTGCTCGGCCACCATTAACGAGACGTTTTCAGTTGGTGAGAGATCTGGAGAATGTGCTGGCCAGGGCAGCAGTCGAACATTTTCTGTATCCAGAAAGGCCCGTACAGGACTTGCAACATGCGGTCGTGCATTATCCTGCTGAAATGTACGGTTTGGCAGGGATCGAATGAAGGGTAGAGCCACGGGTCGTAACACAACTGAAATGTAACGTCCACTGTTCAAAGTGCCGACAGTGCGAACAAGAGGTGACCGTGATGTGTAACCAATGGCACCCCATACCAACACGCCGGGTGATGTGCCAGTATGGCGATGACGAATACACGCTTCCCATGTGCGTTCACCGCGATGTCGCCAAACACGGATGCGACCATCATGATGCTGTAAACAGAACCTGGATTCTTCAGAAAAAATGACGTTTTGCCATTCGTGCACCCAGGTTCGTCGTTGAGTACACCGTCACAGGCGCTCCTGTCTGTGATGCAGCGTCAACGGTAACCGCAGCCATGGTTTCTGAGCTGATAGTCCATGCTGCTGCAAACGTTGTCGAACTGTTCGTGCAGATGGTTGTTGTCTTGAGAACGTCCCCATCTGTTGACTCAGGGATCGAGACGTGGCTGCACGCTCCGTTACAGCCATGCGGATAAGATGCATGTCATCTCGACTGCTAGTGATACGAGGCCGTTGGGATCCAGCACGGCGTTCCGTATTACCCTCCTGAACCCAACGATTCCATATTCTACCAACAATCATTGGATCTGGACCAACGCGAGCAGCAATGTCACGATACGATAAACCTCAATCGCAATAGCCTACAATCCGACCTTTATCAAAGTCGGAAACGTGATGGTACGTATTTCTCCTTCTTACAAGAGGTATCACAACAACATTTCACCAGCAACGCCGGTCAACTGCTGTTTGTGTATGAGAAATCGGTTGGAAACTTTCGTCATATCAGCACGTTGTAGGTGTCGCCACCGGCGCCAACCTTGTGTGAATGGCCTGAAAAGCTAATCATTTGCATATCACAGAATCGTCTTCCTGTCGGTTAAATTTCACGTCTGTAGCACGTCATTTTCGTGGTATAGCAATTTTAATGGGCAGTAGTGTACCATGTGGAGACCTGAAACTACACTCCTGGAAATGGAAAAAAGAACACATTGACACCGGTGTGTCAGACCCACCATACTTGCTCCGGACACTGCGAGAGGGCTGTACAAGCAATGATCACACGCACGGCACAGCGGACACACTAGGAACCGCGGTGTTGGCCGTCGAATGGCGCTAGCTGCGCAGCATTTGTGCACCGCCGCCGTCAGTGTCAGCCAGTTTGCCGTGGCATACGGAGCTCCATCGCAGTCTTTGACGCTGGTAGCATGCCGCGACAGCGTGGACGTGAACCGTATGTGCAGTTGACGGACTTTGAGCGAGGGCGTATAGTAGGCATGCGGGAGGCCGGGTGGACGTACCGCCGAATTGCTCAACACGTGGGGCGTGAGGTCTCCACAGTACATCGATGTTGTCGCCAGTGGTCGGCGGAAGGTGCACGTGCCCGTCAACCTGGGACCGGACCGCAGCGACGCACGGATGCACGCCAAGACCGTAGGATCCTACGCAGTGCCGTAGGGGACCGCACCGCCACTTCCCAGCAAATTAGGGACACTGTTGCTCCTGGGGTATCGGCGAGGACCATTCGCAACCGTCTCCATCAAGCTGGGCTACGGTCCCGCACACCGTTAGGCCGTCTTCCGCTCACGCCCCAACATCGTGCAGCCCGCCTCCAGTGGTGTCGCGACAGGCGTGAATGGAGGGACGAATGGAGACGTGTCGACTTCAGCGATGAGAGTCGTTTCTGCCTTGGTGCCAATGATGGTCGTATGCGTGTTTGGCGCCGTGCAGGTGAGCGCCACAATCAGGACTGCATACGACTGAGGCACACAGGGCCAACACACGGCATCATGGTGTGGGGAGCGATCTCCTACACTGGCCGTACACCACTGGTGATCGTCGAGGGGACACTGAATAGTGCACGGTACATCCAAACCGTCATCGAACCCATCGTTCTACCATTCCTAGACCGGCAAGGGAACTTGCTGTTCCAACAGGACAATGCACTTCCGCATGTATCCCGTGCCACCCAACGTGCTCTAGAAGGTGTGAGTCAACTACCCTGGCCAGCAAGATCTCCGGATCTGTCCCCCATTGAGCATGTTTGGGACTGGATGAAGCGTCGTCTCAAGCGGTCTGCACGTCCAGCACGAACGCTGGTCCAACTGAGGCGCCAGATGGAAATGGCATGGCAAGCCGTTCCACAGGACTACATCCAGCATCTCTACGATCGTCCCCATGGGAGAATAGCAGCCTGCATTGCTGCGAAAGATGGATATACACTGTACTAGTGCCGACATTGTGCATGCTCTGTTGCCTGTGTCTATGTGCCTGTGGTTCTGTCAGTGTGATCATGTGATGTATCTGACCCCAGGAATGTGTCAATAAAGTTTCCCCTTCCTGGGACAATGAATTCACGGTGTTCTTATTTCAATTTCCAGGAGTGTAAAACACAGGGGAGCAAGAGGACGGTTGTTATCACCTCAGCCAATGGTAAGCATCATTACAACATGGCGCAGCAGCTAATGAGAATGCTAGAAACGGTCCTCCTGTGTTTTAATTTTAGATTTGAAGTACGCGTAATTCCGCTGAAGTCGATTATCACACTGAAATAAAAGAAAGTGATCCGGGCTGTTTTTCTCATATAGTTATAAATCAAGATCACTCTTAGTTACTCAATAATACGTCGTCTTTCTGTAAACCAATATTTCAGTAAAAATGACTATATCTGTAGTTAAGCTGGGTAGGTCGCATAAAAAATCACACAGCAGGTGAAGAATGACCTTATTGATCAAAAAGTATGCATGGAGTGTTTCGGAATCGTTTCCATCTTCAGAAATCCAAGTACAAGGAACAAGAGCGTAAACAACTGTGTGTATAACATGAGATGACAGACCAAAGATCCGTAATATCATTTTACACACACAACTGGTGACACACTTGTTTTTGTGCTACCTTTGCCCATAGATTTCTGAAGATAGAATAAGTCCAAAACGTGTCATGGATACTTTGTGATCAATAAAGTAATTCTTCACCATATGTATGGTTTTTTAATGCAACCTAGTCAGCTTAACTACAGATCCCACATTAACAAGAACGGTCACTACATTCTTAAGTGATTTTTTGTCACGCGTTTATGGTATTTCAATACCTAAAGCGATTTGAGTCTTTCCATCTGATTTTCTGGTCGCTCTGAAATAAAAACTCCTGCCAAATTAAACTGCATTCAAGTCCTGTTGCCATAGGCTCACGTGGAAACTTTTATCATCTGTTCCATTTTTCAAATCGAAAATTACGTGATTGTTACAGACGATTGAAGCTTTGGGTCTTATTCCAATGGTGCAAGTGGCAAAGCATAGTCCACATTAAGTAGCTTACTTCACTTTCTTATCCGAGATACAGTGTTTATCTGTAAGGACATCTCACGTACTATAGCGGCTTGTAGTGGTAAGGCGCTGGTATACACGTAAGAAGGTTCTGGACTCACTCCGCGCTATGACCAGCGATGTGATAAAGGCTGTGGAATTGTATACAGTGTAACACAGTTGAGATATCCATCTATATTTCAGTTTGTTTTGGGTCGTCTAAGTCATATGAACCCAATGACGGGATGGATTTTTTGTAAAGGATACCACAGAGTTTATTTCTCGTCGTTTCAGAGTTTCTGTTCGTCTCTAACGACCTTCTCAACGTGGCACGATAGAAGCGTGGCGAGCTCAAGTGACTTTCATCCCTTCGCCTGTTACCTGCATAACGATATAACGCACGTCGTGTGGCTACAAGTACTCGGACGGATTGTTATAATACTGTTAACTGTAAACTTCGCGTAACGACGTTGCTGAGCCGTAGTAAATTGTATGATTTTACCGTGAGTTAGACGCAAGGCGGGAAATAGTGGTTGTTGCTTTAAATTGTGGATGTCATTGTAGTTAGAGTGTGGCAAAAGAATGCTTAATAAGTCGATAAGCTTTCTTTTGCCACAATGATGTCCCGAATTACAGTAACAACCACTGTTTCACCGTCTTGTGTCTGATTCACCGTATAATCATGCAAACTATCAACAGATGTCTGTACAATCGTATTCTGCACGGAAAGTGACATCCCGCTCAACGGATAACCATGCCAACGATGACGCCAGGGCACTTCTCAAACGGGATAGTGTGTGCCGGGCAGTCCCACATCCACAATCGCTGTGTACACAGCCACAGACGGGACGGGATGGCAAAAACAAGACGCCTACCAGGTGTTGGGTCATAAAGAGTATGGAGCAGAAGAGTTGCAAACTGATGTGGCTCGATGGCTTCATGTGAATCGTTCTGTTGTTTCTAGGATGTGGCGACAGTTGATAGAGACAGAAACTGTATCCCGAAGATTACGGCAGGGCCGACCACGTGCGATATAAAAAAGACAGGCGCGTTATTTGTTTGTACGGGCGCGACGATTCCGCACGGCAACTGGCATTTGACCTCGCAGCATGCACTCCACGTGCTGTATTCAGACAAACGGTTACAGTAAGCTTCGGCAGAGTGGTCTTTATTGACGGAGACCTGCTGTATGTGTACTTCTGCTGCGTCTTCACAGAAGGCAACGTGTGGAGTGCAGTTTGTCTACATACCACCTGGACGTCCAACAGTGGAACAATGTTCTTTTCACAGAGGACTTCCGATTTGGCAAGGAGGGTGATCTTCCAAGTATTCACATCTGGAAGGAACGTGGAACACGATTTCTGGACCGAAGCATTGTGCAAAGGGACCGATATCGAGGATGATCCCTAGTGGTGTGGGCAGGGATTATGTGGACCACTTGAATACGTTTTCATGAAACTGTACGCGTGAATCGGCAAGGATTAACTGCTGCCAAGTATCGTGTGGAGATCTTGGTACCTCATGTGCGAATGTTGCGAGTTGGTACGGAACCAGAAAGGAAATTGAGGAATTTGTGGTAAGTTCCTATGGGACCAAATTGCTCAGTCCGTCGGGCCCTAGGCTTACACACTGCTTAATGTAACCTAACTAACTTACGCTAAGGAAAACACACACACTCATGTCCGAGAGAGGACTCGAACCTCCGACGGGGGTAGCCCCGCGAACCGTAGCAACCCCCCTAGACCGCACGGCTACAACGCGCGGCAGGTACGGACCGATATTTCCTATTGATGGAAGATAACGCTCGACCTCACGGAGAAAGGTTAGTTGATTATTTCTTGGAAACAGAAATTGTTACACACGTTGTTTGGCTTCCTCGCTCTCCTGACTTAAATTCCATAGAGCATTTTGGGATCCCCCAGGGAGGCAGCTGGCGTTACGTCAGCACGCACCAACCACTCTCCAAGACTTGCATGCAGCTCTGCAGCAAGAAGGGCGTTGTGGCTTCAACATGCGATTGATAACATCATTCTCAGCATGCCCTGTCGTTGTGCCGGCCGGGGTGGCCGAGTGGTTCTAGGCGATACAGTCTGGAACCGCTCGACCGCTATGGTCGCAGGTTCGAATCCTGCCTCGGGCGTGGATGTGTGTGATGTGCTTAGGTTAGTTAGGTTTAAGTAGTTCTAGGGGATTGATAACCGCAGAAGTTACGTCCCATAGTGCTCAGAGCCATTTGAACCGCGTCATTGTTGGGCATATTTTGCTGCCAGAGGTGATCACACCCCATACTGAGCACATTAACCGGTCGTCGGAATGTTTGTCCAAATCAGTCAAGCTGGAAAAAAACGAAGAACATATTTATCTACCGTTATACATATACAAGTTATTTTTTTTCTCTATTCTTTACATTGTTCCTAATTTACTATCACCCGCTTACACTTTTTCATGGCAAAATAAATTAAACGTTGCAAAATTTCCGTTTGTTGGTTTAATTTTGAACACCAGTGTATTTAGGTAATAAATACACGTTAAATCATGTTACATGCGTTAATATACATGCGAACGCATGCATAAACATACCTCTGATTTAGATGCACTATTCGGTAAGATTAATGAAAGCCAGGAGGAATTTTCCTGTGTTGAGTGTACAGACGTGGTAATCGATTCTACAGTCATGTTATACAGGTAACTAACTAAAGCCACTAAGAAAACTTCACTCCAGTATTCATCTACCACGGAAAACGAAAATTATTGTTCAGTATTGAGACATATATTTTTAGGGGTTATTGCGATCCAGCGCGTCGATTTCTCGTTGCTCTACGCTGATAGCCTAATAGCATGTTGATCCAGCTGTGTAACGCAGATAGCAGCGTTCCTGCGTGGCATGTAACTGACGAATTTTGCTAGGTTTTTGGGGGTATGAAGCAACAGATGAACACTCACACTTCAAGCAATACCCTTTAATTACGGGTAGATCACTTAAAAGCGCGGAGCTGGTGTCCGATAGTGTTCAGAAGTGTTCCATCGGATTCAGGTCAGGCCAAGATATGGTGAGTGGACCATCATCCTCCTCAAACGACTGTAACACGATTATGGCCATGTGACACAGTTATCGTGCTGGAAGGGGCAGTCGCCGTCGGGCTAGACGTCAAACATGGAGGGTGGTCAGCAATAAAATTCACATAGTACACGGCTGTCATGGTACCTTCGATTATTACAACAAGTCCCTGTAAGACCAGTTGAATGTCCTTCTTTGGATAATGTTGTCCCCACCGGCGTGCGTCCGTATTGAGGTGCACGTTTAAGAAACGTAATTCATCCGACAGGCGACACGTCTCTATTGATCCACGGTCAATTCCTTATGATGCATTGCCCACTGTAATCGTAACTGACGTCGTTGGGTCTAGGGCCTTGAGGTAGACAGTGCACAGAACTGCTCTTGCGCGCTTGATGTCACTGAGTACTCTTTGCGCCTTACTTACTTACTTACTTACTTTTACGTTGGAGGCTGTGCGATTTTGTATTATCGTTTTTATTCAGTTACTTTTGTTCTGTGACTGCTTTGTAAGTAAAAGTGTTTCTATTGTGTGTAAGCAATAACAGGCTGTAATGTTATTGGATATAATGTTCACAATCGTAACACAAAAGAGAGTGAAGTAGACCATCATGCTCTCCTTCGCCATACAAGTTCGCATAAAACTGGGCTGTCGAAATGCTGTAAGAAAGACACTGCGAATGTTGTCAACACCAGAATATGCCCCCGTCATTTCAAAGAAACTGCTGGGGTATAATGGATTAGCGTCCACAACTGCTACATTTCTAAATTCTAAGTAACTTTGCCCGGAGTTGTGGATGCGACAATTTCTTTACGGAAACTGGAAGACAAGGAAAATAAAATAGAGGCAACTCTTAATATAGAAATTAACAATATTCAAGTAAATTTAATTGCGTAGTACTTACAATAATGACAGAAGTGAAACTCATTTAATAATGTTTGTTGGACAACCTTGTAACTCTAATTGCTTCTCAAGGCTCCTTGACTGATGGTACGAAGGTTTGGCATATTTCCCGTATCACATCATATCGTTGCTGAACGGAATATAAGGTACGTGAACTCACTTATATTTCTTGTACATCACATTTTGCAACAGTCGTAAGTTATCAACCTAATGTCCTTTTAATAGGTGAATTTCAACGACATAGACCGAAATTATCCTCTCATTCTGATGAAAATGCCAAAGGTTAGCGGTCTAACGAAAAGTATAAAATTGTGTGCTTCTAAAATTAATGCATTTACTTTAGTAAAATTGACAGTGTACGCCTATCAGCTAACTTTTTTAAACTTCTAATAGACAAGAAATAAAATAGCGCTTTATCTGTCATTTTCTCATTATAACTTTTCTGATAGTGAATTTATCAAATTACGTTAAAAGTTTGTTCACTGAATCGAAATTTCATTTTGCCCATAATCTTTACTAACAAAATTTACAAATTTATCGTTGCAGTATTCAGCAAAGACATCCCACTGTCAACTTCGATCAGTCGGGCCGAAATCTTATATCTCTGTGACACCGCTGAAGCGATTTTGCGTCTCTGGCAAGCTTTTGATCTCATTAGCCAATTTCAGGGCCAGCGTGCGTCAAACTGGCCATGCTGCTGTACAAACTCGAATGGACATTGCATTGTATTCTGCCTTGGCGTGCCGGACTCGTGTTGATGCGTTTTGGAGATATCGAGTGTTGGAAATTTTGGACGATACGGTTATACTCACTATGCCATGGTGATTAATAGGCAACGAGTAGGTCATGTAAGTCATGCGATGTAAATATTCGCGCAGTCGTTCTGCAATAATTCCGCACACAGATCTCGTAACTTAAAGTGTAAAGTGGGCCCATGCGTGTAGTGGTACAGGGGTTCACAGGCAGCTGTTTTCATAAACTACAAGCTGATTTGGCTTAAATGGTTCAAATGGCTCTGAGCACTATGGGACTTAACATTGTAACATCTGAGGTCATCAGTCCCCTAGAACTTAAAACTACTTAAATCTAACTAACCTAAGGACATCACACACATCCATGCCCGAGGCAGGATTCGAACCTGCAACTGTAGCGGTCGTGCGGTTCCAGACTGAAGCGCCTAGAACCGCTCAGCCACACCGGCCGGCTACAAGCTGATTTATGGGAATAAGTAATATCTGTTAAATCAATTGCATTTCATGTTGAATCTTATCTTCGTTTCTTACACTTTAATTGTTTGTTGTCTTTTTGAGAGACGTACCTGCAGATCGTCCCTCTCCGTGGTTTTCACTACAGTTAAAGTTACGTCCATGTGGTTTTCGTGATTAGCTTTGAGAACAATGAACCAAATATGTTCAGCATTCCGATTATTATATTCAATCTGTCATTAATTAATTACTGAACACAAAATAGCTACAAGCTGGAAGGCTGAAAAGTCGTAGGCACATGTTGCTACAGTCACTGGAAAGGCAGCGTGAGAATAGTGAAATAATTCAACTGCACACTGCTATTTCTGTCCATTCGTAGTAAATATTCCGCTCTGAGATTGAGTGATCTTACAGATGCATAAAGGTAGGTTACTGGACAATATTCCAGAATGAAGATGACTGAAGTTAACTATGTACTGTGTTTCTTTGTATAGGGGTGACATATTTCGTGAACTGTGTGGTAGCAACGCATTCCCCATTCTCAAAAAAATATGTGCAGGTTTTACTTTTCATTTACGTCGTGATCCTGTTGGACTGATGAAGCATTTAAGGAAGAATTCTTTTTGAGTCTAGATTCGGTAATTGTAGTTCGAGGAAATTCCTAAAGATAGTTTTCTTTCTTTTTTTGTCATCACTCTTCTGATTTATTTGATGAAGCCCTCCATGAATTCCTCACCTATGCCAACCTTTTCTTCTCAGGATAGCACTTGCAATCTATGCCCTCAATTATTTGCGAGGTCTATTCCCATCTGTCTTCATCTACAGTTTTTACCCTCTAGGCTACCTCTAGTACCACACAAATTATTCCCTCATGTATTCCCTCGCTTTCACATGTCGTATCATACTGTTACTTCTGCTCGTCAATATTTTTCATATATTCCTTTCCTCGTTGATTGTCCTCATTCCTTGCCTTATCAGTCCCCTCTGATTTTCAGCTTTCTTCTGTAGCATCGCATCTCAAACGGTATGATTCTCTTCTACTCCGGTTTTTCCACAGTCTTTCACTACCATACAATTCTGTGCTCTAAACGTACATTCTCAGAAATTCCTTCCTCAAATATTAAAGCCTATTTTAGATATTAGTAAACTTCCCTTGGTCAGGAATGCCCTCTCCACAAGTGCTAGTCTGCTTCTTATGTCCGCCTTCCTTTGATCATAATGGGTTATTTAACTGGCTAGGTAACAGAATTCCTGAATTTCATATTCAGTTCTGATGTTAAGTTCCTCATTGTTCTCATTTGTGCTACGTCTTTCTTCAATTAATTCTCCATCCACGTTCTGTACACATTAAACTCTTCATTATTCAACAGATCTTGTAATGATTATTTACTTTTACTGCGGACAGCGATGTCACCATCGAAACTTGTCACTCATAATGTTTCACCTTCAATTTTTTATGCAATTCTTGAACCTTTTTCTCATTTCCATCCTTCCTTCTTCGATGTATAGACTGAAGGGTGCGGGCTAAGGCTAGTTCCCAGTGTAACAACCTTTTTAATCCAAGCACTTCGTGCTTGGTCTTCCTTATACATTGATCCTTCCTGGTTCTAGTACTTATTGAATACTACACGCCTTTCCGTATAGCCTACCGCTACATTCCTCAGAAATTCGTACATCTTGCACCATTATACATTGTCGAACGCTTTTTGAAGGTCGACAAATCCTGTGAACTTATCTTCATCTTTCTTTTGTCCTGCTTCCAGAATTGCCCCTCTTGTACCTTTACCTTTCCTAAAGCCAAACTGATCATCATGTAATAGATCGTCAACTCTCTGTTATGCTCTTCTTTATCTTATTCTTGTCAGCAACTGGGATGCCTGAGCTCTTAAGTTACTTGTGCGATGATTCTATCACTTGTTGGCTCTAGATATCTTCGGAATTGTGTGGATGATGTTTTTCCTAGAGTCAAATCGTATATTGCCAGATTATTCGTTTTCCACACACCAACCTAATAGTCCTTCTGTTGCCACTTTTCCCAGTTATTTTAAAAATTCCGATAGAATATTATCTATCCCTTCTGCCTTATGGGATCTTAAGTCTTCGAGAGCTCTTCTGATTCTAATACTGCTCAGTCCGAAACTGCGCGCCTGCTACGGTCGCAGGTTCGAATCCTGCCTCGGGCATGGATGTGTCTGATGTCCGTAGGTTAGTTAGGTTTCAGTAGTTCTAAGTCTAGGGGACTGATGACCTCAGATGTTAAGTCCCATAGTACTTAGTGCCATTTGAACCATCTAATACTGGATCACCAGTCTCTTCCCTATCTACTCCCGTTTCGGCTTCTATCCGTCGCCAGACAAGTACCCCCCCCCCCTCCCCCCCACCTTATAGAGACCTTCACTGTACTTTTACTACCCTTCCCCTCTCTCCTCTGCATTTAACAGTGGAATTTTCACTGCAGTCTTAACCTGTTACCGCCCTTGCTTTTAATTTCACCGAACAGTGTTTTGATTTTTCTATATTCTGAGTTAGTCCTTCCGATAATCATTCCTTTCCCGATTTCTTTACAGTTTTCTTGAAGCATTTCACCTTAGTTTCCCTGCAATTCTAATTTATTTCACTCTTGAGTGACTTGTCTTTCTGTATTGCTGAATGTCACTGAACTTTTTTGCACTTGCTTGTTTCATCGATCAAGTGAGGTACTTCTTCTGTTACCCACGGTCTCTTCGCATTTACGTTCTTTGTACCTTCGTTTTTCTTTCCAACTTCTGTGATTGCCCTTTATAGAGATGTCCATTCCTCCTCGACTAAACTATTTATTGAGCTATTTATTATCGGAGTATCTATAGTTTCAACGAAATTCAGGCGTATCTCTTCATTCCTTTGGATTTTTTACCCCACTTCTTTGCGCATTGATTCTTCCTGACTAGTATCAAACTTCATCTTACTCTTCATCATTATTAAATTGTGATCTGAGTCTATATCTGCTCCTGGGTACGCCTTGCAATCCAGTATCTGATTTCGGAATCTCTGCCTGACTGTGCTGTAATATTCTCCTATCTCCCGGTCTTTTTCGGGTATAGGTCTGCCTCTCGTGATTCTTTAACACAGTACTCGTTATTTCTAGCTGAATTTATTGCAGATCTCAGTCATTCTCCCCTTCATTCCTACTACCAATCATGTATTCTCCCGTAACTCTTTTTTCTACTCCTACCCCAATAACCACATTCCAGTTCCCCATGATTATTAGATTTTCGTCTTCCTTTACCTTCTGTATATACTCATATACTTCTTCAGGTTCCACATTTCGTTGATAGGCAACATCAACTTTATTTAACTTCCTTGAAGCGTTTATTAATGGCTCTGTCAACAGTCACAGTTTATTAGGCAGCTAGTTTCGAACACTTACACGTTCATCTTCAAGCCTGGTCCACTGAGGCTGCACTGGCAGTGCCTGATCGTAAGAATAAACACGTATATAAATGTTAGCTGCATGAACGTGGCAGTCTACACATACATGTTACCAAGTCAAACTCGATAACAGGCTGCGGCATTCATCATGCTAACATTTATAGAGTAGATGTTCATTATTGAGATCAGGCACTGTCTGTGCAGCCTCAGTGGACCAGGATTGAAGATGAACGATAAGCGTTCGAAACTAGCAGCCTAATAAATAACTGCAACTGTGGACAGAACCATTAATAAATGCTTTAAGGAACTCTCAAATACTTTCTTGATCTTCTCATCTTCTGCTTGCGACGTCGGCATGTATACCTCATCTATTGTTGTCGGTGTTGGTTTGCTGTCGATTCTAATGAGGACAACCCTATAGCTAAACTGTTCACAGTAACTCACTGTCTGCCCTATCTTCCTGTTTATAACGAATGCTACTCCCGTTTACCATTTTCGCCGTAGGTTACTGGACGTTATTCTGGATTGTAAATGATTGTGGAAACCTGTGCGTTGTATTTCTTCGTGTAATCTCCATATGTAAAACGAAATATCCTGACTAACTGACTTACCATTGGCATGTCATTAGATTCACCTAGAGCGATGGAGTGCTTTTCTCCCGACCTTTTCATTCAATAAAAATCCAGTTTGGTCGCAGTAATCTAGCCCAGGTCCATCTCATCAGTGGTCTGTGATGTTTGCTGTTATGACATGCAAGCGATTGTAATACGCTCTTCTACTGTGTCACGAGCTATGGTCTCGTTGCATTTATCCAGTTTCGCACTAAGTATCATTAAAACAGTTTTTCGCACTATGTTTCTTTTACTTTCGTGGACAAAATGATCTTTAGCAGCTTAAAAAATAATAGTTTTTATTTATGAAGTATTACAGTAGTTTCTTCGCACGGCTACTTACATAATACGCACACGACCTATGCAAGTTGGCTGCATGTACATCTATTTCCTCCTTTGGCTGTCAGTCTTGTTACAATAAAGAGGGGAATATGGCGATAAAAACGCTGTTAATAATTGTCCGGATATGATCTCAGTAAAAATGACGTTTTATAAGTAATGACAGGCATGAAGGTAATAGAAGCTTTCGAAATGTGGTGGTATAGGTGAATGTTGAAGACTAGATTGATACATCGGGTAACTAACAAAGAGGTTCGGAATCGAACCGAGGAGAAACGACAATTGTGGTGTAACATGAGCAAAAGAAGGAACCCATTGGTGGAACCCGTCCTAAGGGACGAATTGTCAATTTTCTTATGGAGGAATGTATGAAGTCTAAAAATTGTTGAGGGAGAACAAGGCTTTTAGGGTATACGGAACGCCCTATGCTTACAATATTAAATTGAGCTAAAAGTTAGGAACATTTTCTCATTTGTTATTTGGACGATACTCTTGATGTTTTCACAGAACGCAGAGATATGTTCTGCTTTTATGCTGAATTATTAATTTTGAAAAAATAATGTATAGTTTTTCAGATATTTTATTTTTTGTAAATGTTAAAAAAAGTTATACATTTTAACAAGTATTTTAAAATTCACATCCATTAATACAAAATAATTCCACATATCTTTTAATTCAGATATATTAGAAGGTCTTAAGGAGCAACTACAGAAAATTTCATCTTTCTACTATAAATAGGCCCTGAGAAAATGTACCTTATACACAAAAAAACTAAAGTTATGGGAAATTAGCTTCAAAGTTTTTACTTCAGTACAAGCCTGCTCCATAACTTGTTTCATCAGAATCGTCCAACAGCTTCTTCTTGATGGCTCTGCTATGCTGTCTAGCCATCTTTGAATATACTTTTATGGCATTATCTGAAGACCTGAGCCGTTCCTTGTCCAAACAAAGCATAGCTGCGGCAGTTCGTAGTTCTACACAGAGCCCCAACTTCTGCAGAACTTTCCACTTTGTTATATTGCCATGATTGAATGATGAAACAGCATCATAAACGCCAAAGTGAAGTGTGTTTATACCCAAAAACACAGTTTTAGGTAGTCTATTCCATATCACATGGTTCACACACTAATTTGGATTTTGAGTCCGGCCATGAAGAAATTTCTTTAGTAGACTAATATCTGCGAGGTCTCGGAATATTGGTTTTATTTCATCCATTATGGCAGGTGGCAGGTGATGAGGGTAATTGTATTGTTTCTTATTTACCTTGCCTCTGTTGTACTTGCACCAACTATCGTCTCCTTTTGGACATAGCCCATGTTGGGGATTCTCATTGTTTGAAGCTGTATGAAAAAACAGATCCCAGACTGCTCTTCTCATTAATTCTGCATCTGCTGTATTCTGTCTTATTGCTAGACCATAGCACTTCTGAATATGATCTATTGTGGCATCTGTCAGTCTATTTTTCCCATCTAAAGTTTTTCCATCGCTCAATTTCTTGCCTTTCATGCTAGCCTTGAGCCGTCTAAGTCTTGATTCCATCCTTTTCTGAACATGGCCAACACATTCCAGTTTGGAAATTTTCACATCGTTACCATAGGGTCTCAGTTCCTCAATTTCTTTGAAAGCCTTTGAGTCACCATCTCCAAGATAATTTATGTATCTAACGTTGTACCATTTTACTGAGCATTGATAAATACTTCTTACACCAGCAACTTCCATACCACCACATGACCCATTGTAATTTGCCATGTACTCCTCTTCATGTTTATTTTTCATTTTCTCCTTGCATCTGCAATGCTTGGAAAGTATTGCCACATCAACTACCTTACCAGTGTCCACACTTGTAGCTGTTACTACACCATTCAGAGATGTGTGGCCTCTCTTCTGCCAGCTTCCATCAAAAGCTATGGACAAGTCTCTGCTATTATTATTTTCAACAACTGCTTCCTCAACAGCATCTTTCATGTTTTCCTGTGCCACATCTTCTACAGCAGAGCCTATTGCAATTATGTGTTTGTTAAATTTTGAAGGTGGAGGACGGAGGTTCATCACACCACACAACATGGCACCTGCAGCCCTGCCCTTTCCTATACACCGTAATCCATAAACCAGTCTAATGTTTATATCGTATAGTTTACCTGCATCTGCAATAACATGTGAGGAATTGAAGAAAGTAACACTGTGTTTGCAATAACTGCACATCAACTCTAATTCACAAGCAAGTCCTACTTGTAAGTTTGTTTTCAATGAAACTCCACATTTTCCACATTGTTTGCAGCACACATTGTTCTCCAAAACGTCTGATAATAAAGAAACGTTAATTACCGCATATTTTGTAGTCCCAGCATTTAGTTTCTTGTATTCTTCTTCAATTCCAGCTAGTTTTCTTCTTGAAGCACTTTCCAGTGTAGTGGCAGCAGCATCACTCAATGTATCGCTACCAGTGCTGAGGTTAGTCGCTACTGGGACATCAGATACTGATGAAGATGAATCAGACGAATTTTTAGTACACTTTACTTTCTTGCGCCAATGTACACGCTTTCTAAATACCTTCAGACTAGCTCTTGGCATGTTGAAGGAAAGAAAACTCAATGACTTCTCCACATACGACTTTCACAACAATGACATGGATGTACTCACAAAGGAAACAATACAAATGATGCAGAATCTATTGTCAACTGCCTAGCAGTGTAGCCAACAGAAAAGCTAACTCTCTAGTGCTCAATTATATCTCTGGCAAGGCTGTCTATATCAGGTATATTTCGCGTCTCATATACAAGGTGCGGAACATAGTGTGTCGAAATTATTTTAAAAAATTATTTAAAATAGTTCTATTCACGTCATCCAAATATTTTATACTTGGTATTAAACGGGAGAGTCTAAATTTTTCGAAAATTCATTTACCCAAAAATCGATTTTTTCATCGAAAAACTCATTCCGTACACCATTAATACAGTAGGCAGGTTCAGAGGTGTGTAGGCTGCAATAGTTAAGCAGAGATGAAGAGGCTTACACAGGACAGCGCGGAGAGCTGCATCAAACCAAATAACTTCCGGGAATTCAGCCAGGTAACACTTTCAGCGACCGCCGATACTTCGGCGGGAGAACACCCCGCCATTTTCAAGGCAAACTGCAACGGACAGGCGGCGTACATGCAGATTTAAAACCTCGGTTCTCGGACTGAAGCAGGAAAGATAACTCACACACTGAACACTAGTGTCACCAAAGATGACCAAATTCAGAGCTGTCGATAGTGAGACTACGAATTAGCAGGCGAGGTAGCATTGACTGTGTTCCTCTGTTTTTTGACAAGGGAGAGAGCCGGATTCCAAACAGAGTTTAAACAGAAACCTCCATCCCTGTTAACGAGGTTTTCGCTAATTTAATCTCAACTGCCTCCTTAATAACACTGTCCCAATAGCTGGACGTGCATGTCAATATCTCGGTGTTATTATATAACATGGGGTGACCAGTATCCAACCGATGTTCGGCAATAGCAGATCTATTTGGGTGCTGGAATCGTGTGTGCCGTTTATGCTCAGTACATCGGTCCTCCACGGTCCTGATAGTTTGATCAATATATGCCATGCCGCAGCTACAAGGAATACGATATATACCCGCCTTACGCAGTCCAAGATCATCCTTAACGGAACTCAGAACTGCTCTAATTTTAGATGGAGGTCGGAAAACACATTTCACATCGTATTTCCGTAAAATACGACCGAGGTTTTAAATTTGCATGTACGCCGCCTGTCTGTTGCAGTTTGCCTTGAAAATGGCGGGTGTTCTCCCGCCGAAATATCGGCGGTCGCTGAAAGTGTTACCTGGCTGAATTCCCGGAAGTTATTTGAAAGTTGTTTACGCCAGGAGAAACTCAGGTCTCACCTTGTGTCAAACCAGTTTTCGGATTCAACACCATAACAACAGCGACACGAATTAACATGCTGGACAAAATCTAGGAGGCTGTCTGACGAGGGATGAGCTCTTTGAATGTCCAAAGCCGTGCTCACAATGGCAAAGACTAACAATGAACCTTTCCAAACAAGAAGTTATAAAAGTACGGACAGTATAGCTATGGAAACGAAAAATTTAAGAATAGTAACTATATACAGCTCGCTTTAAATCATCAGAACACTGCACATGTGCTTTTTTTGTAGTTGTTATTCTGTCTCATTCATTGTTCTCATGTGCTTTCATCGTCGCTAGGTAGCCACGAGCAATATCATTTGGAAGCTCATAACGCTTGCAAATTGCTTTTTGACTATAGGAATATAAAAACCGAGATATGGGGTTGAGAAATCAAGGGCAGAATGCAGTCAGTCGCCTTCACATGTATGCAAGTCAGGAAGTCAGTACGGATTATTTGTCAACAATGTTGGCAGTTGTTAAGTCAGAGGTGAATCAGGAAATAAAAGATTACCACAGTAACAATATGCTATGAAAGCTATAGCTTTGGAACAACTAAAAAGTTTTTCTGGTAGACAAATAAGCCACTTAAAATTAAAAACAGACGTTTTGCTAAGATTTAAATGACTGAAACGACACAATTATGAAGTTAACCACTTCACGAAAAAATTAGTGTTAACTTGAAACAAAGATTACAATACTTTTGTACAATCACTGCAAATGTAATATTTGAATGAACATAAAGGTATCCCACGTGCAGTATTGCGGGGTGTCAGTTCACCAACATCGACAATTGCTTCTGAAGGGTCCCTTGTCAGAGGAACTACATCTTTTGCTCCAGACTTCCAGCAGAAGTGAAATAGCTCCAGCTTTCAAATCTGAATGTAAAGGCTGTATTTTATGCACTCCATCTTTCGTTGCAATATATTTGTTACGGATGTATACTGAGACCAATGCGCTGTTTTCGTAGTTCTCTTCTCAGAACTTTTTCGTTCTTAATTTATCTCCTTTATGGGCATTTTCTGTGTTTTGTAGTGACTCGTCCAGTGACTTAAGTATTGGTACGCCTACGGTCACAGTGAACGTGAAAAAATCACAAGTTAAAAGAAGTCCTTGCAGTGGTTACATATTATTTCGAGACTCTGCTCTGTCCTTTTTCCGGCTTGTTCAGCAGTGTTACAGTAGCGCTACATGCTTTTTATAAGATGGATGCAAATCACGATTCTCATTTTCCATGTTTGAAGAATCTATGGTTTAAGAAGGATGAAAATACAATTTGAACGACAGAAAAATTATTCCATGATTGTAAATGCTTGAGGTTGCCAGCTAACGAGAAATAAGTGACATTTATGGAGCCATTTGAGCGCTGAATAGCATGTCTGATCTACAAGCTGCCGCTGGCAGAAAGTTGATTGGCTTATTAAAGCGGATCTTAAAAAGCTGGCTTTCATATAAATAGCGGGCCTGGAAACGATGCTCTTTAGCTTAGCTGTGAAAGGCTGACATACAGCTTATTGGAAGAGTCGGCCGGTGGAATGTTGCCTTCAGGAATGCAGACATAGTTTCAGAGTGCGCTTCGTATTTCTTATAAAATTCGCCATAAATTCTGGACTGTCACTATCAAACCTTTTGTTAAGCTTTAGAGTCCCGTACGTATTGCCTGGCCGGAAGATGATGACAATGACAATCACTAATGCTGACTTTGGATATAATCATCAAATGTTACCAACTGCACAAGTATCGTCGAATATCCTTACGTAAAAACTCAGTCTATTCAATGAGTGTGTGTTGAATTACCTGATCAGGCACGTTCTGTGAACGGGATCTCTACTCTTTTGTCAAAGATATCACGTCTCCTATGGTGACTCTAGACCCTACTGAGAGGTGGTCAAGTCTTCTCGTGTACAGTTCATGCGTACGGATGTCTGCCGTGTGTGGCACATGCTGGAACTCTAATTGTCACCGTTCGTGGCTTCTACAAAGGTAAAACCTACCCAAGACGTTGCTCGCATCCTCCGCATGGTACAATGCAAACCCCACATCAGGGTAAGAGTCATAGCTTGCAACTCAAAAACGTCGCTAAGTTGACCTGTACGTGTGGGGCAGCTTTCGAGGAGCCCTGACATAGAATAGACGTCGTGAAAAACAGCTGAATAGACTCAGATTTGTGGTCGGATTCGAAATGCAGAAGAAATCATTTCGAGGCATAGAAGGAATAACTCAGATAAATTGTTTGACCATTAATTCACCGTCTGTTACCTACACTTAATGAAGTACTGTTGTTACAGCGGGACGTCTGATTCATATTGTAAATGAACAATACGGTTATGGCTTTAATGGGCTGCGTCCTAGAGAAGAAGACGGCTGCAGTGGAGTGTGGCTGGTAGAAGCACTTGCAGTGCTACAACCTCACATAGCCGCAAGCTGTTGCTGTAATTAGCTGCAAAGTTTTTGTGACCAAAATGCAATCCCAGAAGAAAAGGTCGTCTCTTTGACTGAAGCAGCATTCTGTTCTCGAGCTCTTGACTGTTGAAGGCGTTGCTCCAATTGAATTTTATAGAAGTGAAAGAGTTTTACGATATGGCTGTGCTGATGTTAGTACTGCTTAGCACAGGGTAAGCAAATATATAGCTGGTGTGCCTGGAATAACGTCACTGTGTGACAAATAAACAATTGGACTACGTCTGTCAGCAACCAGCGAGTTTTACGGGAAAGACACTGACGAACTGATTCAGACGATTCGGCGCATCACACAGCAGAAAACTGCTGGCACCATGGGAATTTCACGAGAGTGTGGGACTCACGTTACAGCATTGCTGGACTGTTGGAACATGTGTACTCGGTGTGTTCCCAGCGTGTTCATGCCTGAAATAAAAATTCCACGTATTTGAAATTTCCCAGCAATCGTCATTGCGTTACGAGATCTAAAGTGAAGCTTTTCTCGACAATAAAGTAACTTCACACGAAACTTGGCTCCACTATTATGAGCCCGAAACAAAACAACAGTCTCCTGAATATCGACGCCAATATCCGTCACAGAAAAAACAGGAGGAAAAAAAATATTACCACCTTCGGTCTGAATATGATGGCGTCTGTGTTTTCGAATCCTGATAGTCTGCTTTCACTGTTTATGGTTCAAAATTGAACAGACTGCGTTTTATTCCGGTAATGATACTTTATAACGATTTTCTCAAATCAGGCACCACCGTTGCCTAAGATCGTTAGAGAGATGTTCTCCAAAATGTAGGAATGCATCTCAGTTGAATTCGAGGGGAGGAAGGGAATATTTTGTTGTAACGACACACCACATATCACGAGCCGACACTGGAGAGTAAAGAGTGTGTTAAGTCACAAAAGTACAGCACCGCCAAACAGTTTAGATTCGGCGCCGTGTAATTTTCACATTTTCTTTAAAGTCAAGGAACATTACCATTGTTCCAATTAAGAAACTCACACTATGGTGAGAAAGAGATTGCTGAAACTTAACTGCGACAACTTTGCGAAACTTTTCTATCATTTAAAATAATGTCTCCAATTAACTGACGACTACATTTATAGTTAAAAATTTCATTAATGGGAAAACTCTGAGGAGAATCTCTGTATTTCATGTACTACAGTATTTCCACCAATTACCTCGTAGTGTCCATTATTTATCAATTGCCCCTTGTAGCTAGAAACCTGAAGCATACCAATGGACGGCGACATTAATTCTAGCGGAGCCGAAGTTCCCAGACTAAGGAGATTACAAACTGACAGTTTGACAACACCTGAACCTTGGCTCACCAAGTGCAACCCATTACCAGTAACATCTGAGGTTGATTTTTGTGGCCCGAAGCGAGTCGTGATTGTATCAGAAAAAGTGATGTTGATGAGAGGTGACATGGTCACCTTGAAGAAATAGCGATCCAATGTTGGAGGATACGTGGAAACCGGAACACTATCTGATCGCAAATTTTTTCATTCGATTCAGTAACCGGTTTCGATTGAAATAATCATCGTCAGATTAAACTTGAAAAAATATGCATATTTACAAGTAAGAGCATTGAGGTAAGTTGCAACGCTATAAGTAGTAGCGTTGACTCAGACCACCTGAGAAGCGTGTAACAGATAACAAATCTCCTTCCTCAAATTTAAGGGAAAAACAAATAGGACTCATAGCCATGACGGGCATTGTGACGCCATTCTTCATCAGAATTTATTCATTTTTTATATTATGTTAAGTTGAAGGAGACAGGTATGTTGTTCTAATATGCTATAGAAATCATGTGAATCGACGCTATTATTTATACTGTTGTAATTTATCATAATACCCTTACTGATAAATACGCAATTCCTCTTCTATGTCAATCAGATGACCACCATACCAATAGAAACCGGTAACTGAGTTCAATAAAACAACCTTGCGACCAAAGGCTGTTTTACTTTCCGCGGTTTATCGAAAGTGATTCTGGCAGAAATAAACAGAATTGATGAAATATATTCGCTGTTACGAATACGGATAATCGCCAGCTGTATATGGTACTGACAACAATGAAAATCTGTGTCGGATCGAGACTCGAACCAGGACTTGCCGCCTTATGTGAGCGGTCGCTTTACCATTTAGCTATCAATGGACGACTCTCGCCCAGACTCAAATTTCCACATGTTGTCGTTCCTGTGTCACAACCTTTACTCGAATACACCCATACAGGGGAGGACATTTTAACCGAAAGTCGCTGCCAGGTATCGGTGGATCAATATTTGATATTGCGGTGTCAGTGTTGTTAGGATGAACGAAGTAACGTTCCTTCAGACACGCACCCATGTCCAGAGGAAAAAATGGTTCAAATGGCTCTGAGTACTATGGGACTTAACATCTGAAGTCATCAGTCCCCTAGCCTTAGAACTACTTAAACCTAACTAACCTAAGGACATCACACACATCCATGCCCGAGGCAGGATTCGAACCTGCGACCGGTAGCAGCAGCGCGGTTCCGGATTGAAGCGCCTAGAACCGCTCGGTCACAGCGGTCGGCCCAGAGGAACAGACTGGATAAATAAGGTATTGCACTGCCTGTGTTGCTAACCCTTTTCACGGAAAATCAGATTTTGGCGGATAGTGGGATCATTTGTCTGTGGGTTGGACACATGTGAAATGCCAACCATTTCGTCCTTTTTACACAGGGCTACGTACCAATATGATAACTGAACAATTCACATTCTGTAAAAATACTTTATTTCAAAAATATTACAAATAAACAGATATTAATAATATTATGTAAGTATTCAAAACAATAAAATTATCTGAAGCAATAAAAATTAGGTAACAGGAGATGAAAGAAGGGCTGTTAAGCCAATAAACTTTAAATTATAAAAAATTAACGCAGAATGAGACTGAAATTTTCTTCTACGTGTCTTTTTAATGCATTCATTGCACATATTATTTTCGAGCATTCAAAGCAAGTAGGTGTATCACATCCAATGACCTTGTAATTTTTTGCCCATTTCTTTCTGACAAGGACAGTATGTGCAATCTCTGCGTTTTTCCAGTCTGTCACATTTTACGGCCAAGAAAGATAATGACAGAGCTCCTTATGTCTCATTTTCACCGACACAATCTAAAATGGTTTTACGTAATCTGTGAGGAAGGTTTGTTACCTTCAGATTCTTCTTCATGAATCGTGTAACGAAAGAAGTACCCAAAATTCTCAAAACGTTGAATCTTGATAAAGGTTCATTTTTTCCCCACAGTGTGTGCAATGTGTGCGAATTTGTACCACCATAAGCCAAGTACAGCGAGAGACCACCTTTTGGTTCTTCTGTTCGTCAAATGATTTGAACATTTCATGTCGATTATGTCCAGTCCTGATTATAAATGGAAATTATTTTCGTTTTTTTTTTTTTTTTTTGTTCCTAGGTCGTTGAACGCCGAGTGCTGCGTAGAAGAAAGTATAACAACAGATTTAGACTTCTTTGGCACATAGGAAAGGAATGTCAATTTCTTTTTAACCTTATAACCTAGATCCAAGAGTATGAGTTTTATTAGGAAGAAATTCAGGTGAAATCTGAGGTTTATTGCTCTTCATCTTCGCCACAAATATCAGTCCATGTTCAATTCATTCCTTGGCTGCTTCTGTCGAGCAGAACCAATTACTGCATGTGACAATACGAGTAATTTTGAATATACACTCAGTAAGGCGGACCAAGGTTTGGGTAGCGATTTTCAACTTATGTTCTGCAGGCGTGACCCTGGCACCATCACTTCCTTTCACTGCATATGTGTTTGCACTGAACAAGTATGAGTTATGAGCACCTGTTACATCTATCAGTTTCTACATCTACATACATAATCCGCAATCCACCATACGGTGCATGGCGGAGGGTACCTCCTACCAGAACTAGCATCTTCCCTCCCTGTTCCACACCCAAACAGAACGAGGGAAAAATGATTGCCTATATGCCTCTGTACGAGCCCTAATCTCTCTTATCTTTGGCGGCAGTAAAATTGTACTGCAGTCTCAAATGATGGTTCTCTAAATTTCCTCAGTAGCGGTTCACGAAAAGAACGCTTCCTTTCCTCCAGAAACTCCAACCCGAGTTCCTGAAGCATTTCCGTAACACTCGCGTGATGATCAAACCTACCAGTAACAAATCTAGCAGCCCGCTTCTGAATTGCTTCTATGTCCTCCCTCCATCCGACCTGATAGGGACCCCAAACGCTCGAGCAGTACTCAAGAATAGGTTCCTATTAGTGTTTTATAAGCGGTCTCCTTTACAGATGAACCACATCTTCCCAAAATTCTACCAATGAACCGGAGACTACTATCCGCCTTCCCCACAACTGTCATTACATGCTTGTCCCACTTCATATCGCTCTGCAATGATCACTAATCCCTGACACCGTCGATGAGGTCTGGTCTGTTCGTGGCTACCAGATCTAAAATATTTCCATTACGCGTTGGCTGTCGATTTAGCTGCTCAAGACAGTTACGCCGAAATATTTAATCGACGTGACTGAGTCAAGCGCTACACTGCTAATGGAGTATTCAAACATTACGCGATTCTTTTTCCTATTCATCTGCATTAATTTACATTTATCTATATTTAGAGTTAGCTGCCATTCTTTACACCAATCACAAATCCTGTCCAAGTCATCTTGTATCCTTCTACAGTCACTCAACGACGACACCTTCCCGTACACCGCAGCATCATCAGCAAACAGCCGCACATTGCTATCCACCCTATCCAAAAGATCATTTATGTACATAGAAAACAACAGCGGACCTACCTCACTTCCCTGGGGCACTCCAGATGATACCCTCACCTCCGATGAACACTCACCATCGAGGACAACGTACTTGGTTCTATTACTTAAGAAGTTTTCGAGCCACTCACGTATTTGGGAACCAATCCTATATGCCCGTAACTTAGTTAGGAGTCTGCAGTGGGGCACTGAGTCAAACGCTTCCCGGAAGTCTAGGAATATGGCATCCGTCTGATACCCTTCATCCATGGTTCGCAAGATATCACGTGAAAAAAGGGCGAGTTGCGTTTTGCAGGAGCGATTCTTTCTTAAGCCGTGCTGACGCATGGACAGCAACTTCTCTGTCTCAAGGAAATTCATTATATTCGAACTGAGAATATGTTCGAGAATCCTGAAACAAACCGATGTTAAGAATATTGGTCTGTAATTTTGAGGATCCGTCCTTCTACATTTCTTATACACATGCGTCACCTGCGCTTTTTTCCAGTCGCTCGGGACTTTACGTTGGGCAAGAGATTCGCGATAAATGCAAGCTAAGTAAGGAGCCAATGCAGTAGAGTATTCTCTGTAAAACCGAATTGGAATCCCATCAGGACCTGGCGATTTATTTATTTTCAACCCATTCAGCTGCTCCACAACCACAGGGGTGTCTATCACTATGTCCTCCATACGGGAATCTGTACGAGACTCAAACAGCGGTATGTTTGTACGATACGATCCTCCTGCATGAAAGATTTCTCAAATGCCAAATTTAAAATTTCAGCTTTCGTTTTGCTGTCTTCCGTTCCCAGGCTCGACTGATCAGTGAGTGACTGGATGGAAGCCTTCGACCCGCTTACCGATTTTACTTAAGACCAGAATTTCCTTGGATTTTCAGCAAGATCTTTTGCTAAGGTATGACGGTAGTAGTGATTGAATGCTTCGCGCATCGCTCGTTTTACAGCAGCACAAATCTCTAACTTTTGCCTGTCCTCATTCTCCCTATCTTTCTTGTACTGCGAATGCAACTGTCTTTGCTTCCTGAACATTCTCCCAACTGCGCTGTTAAACCACGGTGGGTCTTTTCCGTACGTAACCCAATTTTTCGGCATATACTTCTCCAATGCGTGATTTACAATGTGTTTAAAATTTGCCAATAATTCTTTCACGTCCATCGTACTGGAAGTAAATGAAGTTGATTCATTTACTAAGTGGGGTGATAACAACTGCTTATCTGCTCTTTCTAGTAAGAATACTCTCCTAGCCTTCTTGACCGACTTTTTAAATGACAACATCATGATATCATGATCACTAATCCCTGACACCGTCGATGAGGTCTGGTCTGTTCGTGGCTACCAGATCTAAAATATTTCCATTACGCGTTGGCTGTCGATTTAGCTGCTCAAGACAGTTATCGGATAATGTGATCAAAAGTAAGAACCTTCATCATCACAGCGCGTCAGCAATCGTTGGTTAAAATATTAAAAAACTAAAAACCCGCCTCGATTGCCGGTGTGAGGTGGAGTGTACACCATTAAGTTGTGTTTTTGACTTTGTACATATGTACTGTTTGTGTTTTCCTTTTCTTTTTCGTTTATAAATGTATAGCTATGGTGTTCTTTTAATCGTTGACAAAAGTCTTCTTAGGCACGTGTGGGTTTTATTGTTGTTCTGAAGAAGGAGTGGTTATGTACGCCGAAACCTGGGTTAACACTTAACACAAGGTGTTATTTTCGCAATCGAGGAGGATTTTTAGTTTTTTAATATTTTTTAATTTGTTCAAAAGTAATTCACACGACGGCTTGCCTGTACCACCTGTAATGAATCCATAGACATCCCAGTCTATACTAGGTAGGTTGAAGTCTCCTCCGACTAATATAGCATGATCCGGGTACTTCTACGATACAGAGTGTAGATTCCCTTTGAATGATTCTAGAACTGTCACGGTGGAACTTGGTGGCCGGTAATAACACCCAACAATTAACTTTATTTCTCCTAGCCCTGTTAAACGTGTCCAGATAACTTCACAATCACACTCTATTTCGACCTCAGTAGACACAATATTTTTGTCAACTGCAATGAAGACACCACCTCCTTCGGTGTCTAATCTGTCTTTCCGATACACGTCCCAACCCTCACTAAATATTTCAGAACTTCCTATCTCAGGGTTCAGCCAGGTCTCAGCCCCGAGAATAATTTGCGCGCACACGCTTCCTCGAGGGCAGTAAATTCAGGAACTATATTCCGAACACTCTGAAAATTTACTGCTAATATCTTGGTAGCTGAAGTGTCTTTACACTGAAAGCGTCCGGATTTCCCTGTGCACGCCACAAGTACTCTGCTACCCGAGTAGCCGCTTCCATTGAGTAGCGCACCCCTGACCTATCTAGGGACGTCCTACAATTCACCATCCAATAGCGCAAGTCCAGAAATCTGCAGCCAAGACCGTCACAGAGCCGACGAAGCCTCTGGTTGAGACCGTCCACTTGGCTCCAAACCAAAGGACCCCGATCCACTCTGGGAACGATGCTGCAAATAGAGAGCTCTGCTTGCACCCTTCGTGGGAGGCCAGCGGTCTTCACCAAATCCGCCAGCCGCCTGTACGAACTGAGGATCGCCTCAGAACCCAAGCGACAGGCATCATTGGTGCCGACGTGAGCAACTACTTGCAGATGACTGCACCCCGTACTCTCGATAGCCGCAGGCAAGGCCGCCTCCACATCTTGGATGAGGCCCCCAAGCAGACAAACCGAGTGCACGTTGGAATTCTTTCCAGCCCTGTACGCTGTTTCCCTAAGGGGCTCCATCACCCGCTTAACGTTGGAGCTCCCAATAACCAGCAAGCCTTTGCCCCTGTGTGCCTGCTCAGGCCCTGCTGAAGGAGCGGCCACCTGCCCACTGACATGATGAACGGGCGATGCCAGCCTCAACATTGACCCTCCGCCTCGTGCTCGGATGACGTCTTGAGTTGTAGGACGATCTCTTAAGCTGCGCGCTGGTCCTTCTGAAGTGGATTGTCGAACTTTTATTACGTTTTAATGTGTAGTTTTACTGCAGCAGTCAAGCGGTCGAGAGTTGCACGCAAAACAGTTTCTTCGTTTGAAGTATTTTCTGTAGGGAGGGTGGGATATTCCTCAGATGAAGTTGATAAGTTGATATTTGTGGCTCAGGCGGTGGGACACCGCCGTCACAATCTTATATATCTACTTCTGAGTCCCTATCATGTTCGGATGACGATATGTTTCCTACGCTAGGGACGTATGATTCATCAGAACGTATGTCGCCGTGCGATTACTCAGGTATCGCAAGTTCAATGATTCTTCTCGTACGGTTGAAAACATTTTGTTCACTCTGCAAAGAGAGCAAAAATATGGTCATGGTGGGCGCTCAGAACGGAATTAGAATAAAACAATAAAAAGTCAGAAAATGTCTTTATGGGTAATATTCAGTATGTTAAAAAATACTGCATTAATACAATACAATATCCAGTAATGGATACAGTGAAAATATTCGTTACCTGAATATGTACTTACTTACCATAAGACAAAAATAAAACTACGGAAGAAATAAAAATGTGTTAGTCGGATTATCTGCGTCACAAGCCGGTAAAAAAGTTACGCTTGCGAGATCGTCTTCCTGATAGGCAGGCAAAGAGGAAATGATTTGCCTTTGATACAGACTACTTTGGAGGAAAATGATGCTTGCCTGAAACAGAGAAGTCTACCAGCTGATGGCAACCGACCACCAGATGGAGGAGAGGTTAACTAAAGCATATGGGTGTCGTATGTCCCTTAGGTAGACATGCAGCGCTGTCAGTGGTGGAACTTCGAACCCTATCTGCCTGTCAGGCAGGAAATCTCACCTAAAGGTTAAGAGAAACGACGCAATGTTCCTTCGGACATGCATGCATGTCAGAAGGAATACACCGTTCTTCTTATCAACACAGTGCATAAGTGCACTGATCTCCTTCAACGAACGTCGTTTTCTCCATATGCGAAATTAATTTACTATCTGTTTTTCCTTGTCTATTTCACACAAAATCTCATTCTGTCTCTCTTTCTCTCTCTCTCTCTCTCTCGCTCTCTCTCTCTCTCTCTCTCTCTCTCTCTCTCTCTCACACACACACACACACACACAGCGAGAGAGAGAGAGAGAGAGAGAGAGAGAGAGAGAGACAGAGATACATACCAAATAGAGCTAACTGACGCATCTGGTACGTCTCAAAATCAGTCTTGGAACTAAACTTAATCATTTTGAGCTCCACAGTCGGTTGACACTAATATTAAAAATTAATAAGAAACACCACATCTGTAGTGATATACATTTATTGTGTCTCCACCGGTCTCGCTCGATATAAAGTTATCAGGTTGCAGAGTTGTGCCAAAATCATAACTTAAGAGGTTTGGTCGTCTTATGTAACGTTAGAAGCAAAAACTGCAAACCACGCTCGTACAAACATTCTGCCCACCGCCTGACAGAAGCTTAGCGAATCTGGCGTAAACAGCACACCGAGTCGCATGCACTTCCTATTCGTCATGCTCGCTCTTTTGTCATGTTCAGTCACATCCCAGATGTCTTCGATCAGTTTCCAATCTGGCGAGTTGAGGGGCCAGTATATCAAACGGAACTCGCCACTGTGTTCCTCAAACCATTTCATAACAATCCTGACCTAATGACATGTGCATTATCTTGTTTAAAAATACCATTACCGTAGGGAAACATGATCGTCATGAAGGAATGTACGATAATCCTTGGCCGTTATGATGCCCAAGTGAATGTTCCCAAGAACATAATGGAGCCGCCGCCAGCTTGTCTCTGTCCCGCAGTACAGGTGTCAAGGAGTTGCTCCCCTGGAAGACGGCGGATTCGCTCCCTCCTGTTGGCTTGATGAAGAAGATATCGGTGGTCATCAGGCCATTCAACACTGTGTCACTGTGCGAACGTGCAGTGCCAGTGGACATGCCCATTTCAGCCATAGTTGCCAATGTCGTGGTGTTAACATTGGCACATGCATGGATCGTCGGCAGTGGAGGCCCATAGTTTGGAGTGTTCCGTGCAACTATGTTTTCTGGCACACCTGTGCTCTGCCCAGCATTAAAGGCTAATGTTTGCTCCGCCTCCTGTCGTGTTTTACCAGTCCGCCAAGCCTACGATGAGGGGTGGCCACCCAACCCCAGGACGTCTGGACGTGGTTTCACCTTGATTTCACCATGTGTTGTAAACACTCACCATAGCACTCATCGAACGAACACCCAACGAGTCGTCTAATTTTCGAAATGCTTGTGCCGAGCCTCTAGGCGACCACAATCTGCCCTCGGTCAAACTCAAATAGATCGCGGGTCTTCCCCATTCTACACACGGACAGCACGATCACTGATACTACACCGAGCGCCGGTCTGACGCAGTCACTCCTCGCCAAGTGACGCTGCTAGCGGCTGGACAGGTTTATATCGATAGTAGGTCCGTGGTCATAATTTTCTGGATGAGCAGTGGATACCTACTGCCTATACTATCATGAAAACATGCACAGTTAATGCGAAAATTTCATTTTAAGAATATTGTGACATTGGGTTCTGATAGTGGCAATAGAACTTGTATTGTGACCGTGACAACTACGATAGCGGACAATGATCTTAATACACTAACTGTATGCACTATCAACGGAAGGAGTCCAAGGTAATATCATCTTGGACGTCCTTTTGTCCGGGGTAGTGCAGCAGCTCGACGTAGCATGAACTCAATAAGTTGTTGGAAGTCCCCTACTGTACCCTCTGAGATTGAGCAAGTGTTTCCGGTTCAGGATGTTGTGAACGAACAAACCTCACGATTATGTCCCACAAACGTTTTGTAGGATTCATGTTGGATGGCGAAACTATTCACTCGAACTGTCTACAATATTCTTCACACAAATCACAAACAGTTGTGTCCCAGTGACATGGCTCGACGTTGTTTGGGAACATGATGTCCATGAATTATTGCATATGATCTCCAAATAGCATAAAATAACCTTTTCCAGGCACTGATCGGTTCAGATGGACCAGAGAACCCAGTTCATTCCATGTACGTAAAACCCACACTATTATGGAGCCACCACCAGCTTGCACAGTGGCGTTTTGACAGCTTGGTTACATGGCTTCGTAGGGTCTACATGACACTCGAACCCCACAATCAGCTCTTACCAACTGAAATCGGGATTCATCTGACCAGGCCACTTTTTAGCAGTAGTTTAGGGCGCAATCGATATGATAGTTGTGATGCTCTTAGCAAAGGCGCTCCTGTCGTTCGTGTGCTGCCATAGCCCATTAACGCCACATTTCGTCGCACTGTCGTAATGGATGCATTCGTCCCACATTGATTTCAGCGGAAATATCACTCAGGGTTGCTTGTCTTTTAGCACTGACAGCTCTATGCAAACGTCTCTGCTCTCGGTCCCTAAATGAAGACCGTCAGTCAAACATGGCTCAGAGCACTATGGGACTTAATGTCTGAGGTCATCAGTCCCCTAGGCTTAGAACTACTTAAACATAAGGACATCACACACATCCATGCCCGAGGCAGGATTCGAACCTCCGACCATAGCGGTCGCGCGGTTCCACACTGAAGCGCCTAGAACCGCTCGGCCACACCGGCCGGCCACGAGAAAGAAAACTGGCGTTCTACGGATCGAGGTGTGGAATGTCAGATCGCTTAATCGGGCAGGTAGGTTAGAAAATTTAAAAAGGGAAATGGATAGGTTAGAGTCAGATACAGTGGGAATTAGTGAAGTTCGGTGGCAGGAGAAACAAGACTTTTGGTCATGTGAATACAGGGTCATAAATACAAAATCAAGTAGGGGTTATGCAGGAGTAGGTTAATTAATGAATAAAAAAAATAGGAGTGAGGGTAAGCTACTACAAATAGCATGTTGCTGTTGTTGTGGTCTTCAGTCCTGAGACTGGTTTGATGCAGCTCTCCATGCTACTCTAACCTGTGCAAGCCTCTTCATCTCACAGTACCTACTGCAGCCCACATCCTTCTGAATCTGCTTAGTGTATTCATCTCTTGGTCTCCCTCTACGAGTTATACCCTCCACGCTGCCTCTAGTACTAAACTGGTGATCCCTTGATGCCTCAGAACATGTCCCACCAACCGATCCCTTCTTCTAGTCAAGTTGTGCTACAAACTCCTCTTCTCCCCAATTCTGTTCAATACCTCCTCATTAGTTAGGTGATCTACCCATCTAATCTTCAGCATTCTTCTGTAGCACCACATTTCGAAAGCTTCTATTCTCTTCTTGCCTAAACTATTTATAGTCCATGTTTCACTTCCATACATGGCTACACTCCATACAAATACTTTCAGACACGACTTCCTCACACTTAAATGTATACTCGATGTTAACAAACTTCTCTCCTTCAGAAACGCTTTCCTTGCCATTGCCAGTCTACATTTTATATCCTCTCTACTTCTACCATCATCAGTTATTTTGCTCCCCAAATAGCAAAAGTCCTTTACTACTTTAAGTGTCTCGTTTCCTAATCTAATTCCCTCAGCATCACCCGACTTGATTCGACTATATTCCATTATCCTCGTTTTGCTTTTGGTGATGTTCATCTTATGTCCTCCTTTCCGTTCATCTGCTCTTCCTGGTCCTCTGCTGTCTCTGATAGAATTACAATGTCATCGGCGAACCTCAAACTTTTTATTTCTTCCCCATGGGTTTTAATAGCATAGCAAACGCATTATTGTGGCCAAGACAGACACGAAGCCAACGCCTACTACAGTAGTACAAGTTTATATGCCAACTAGCTCTGCAGATGATGAAGAAATTGATGAAATGCATGATGAGATAAAGCAAATTATTCAGGTAGTGAAGGGAAACGAAAATTTAATAGTCATGGGTGACTGGAATTCGAGAGTAGGAAAAGGGATTGGAGGGAACATAGTAGGTGAATATGGATTCGGGGTAAGAAATGAAAGAAGATGCCGTCTGGTAGAATGTTTCACACAGCATAACTTAATCATAGCTACCACTTGGTTCAAGAATCATAAGTGAAGGTTGTATGCATGGAAGAAGCCGAAAGTTCCATTAGAGCTACGACGGCTTCGGAAGAGCCAGTCCTGACAAAACTCTACCATCTGGTGAGCAAAATATATGAGACAGATGAAATACCCTTAGACTTCAAGAAGAATATAATAATTCCAATCCCAAAGAAAGCAGGTGTTGACAGATGTGAAAATTGCCGAACTATCAGTTTAATAAGTCACAGCTGCAAAATAATAACACGAATTCATTACAGACGAATGGAAAAATTGGTAGAAGCCGACCTCGAGGAAGATTAGTTTGAATTTCGTAGAAATATTGGAGGACGTGAGGCAATACTGACCTTACGACTTATCTTAGAAGAATGATTAAGGAAAGGCAAACCTACGTTTCTGGCATTTGCAGACTTAGAGAAACCTTTTGACAATGTTGACTGGAGTTCCCTCAATCAACTTCTAAAAGTGACAGGGGTAAAATACAGGGAGCGAATGGCTGTTTATAATTTGTTCAGAAACCAGATGGCAATTATAAGAATCGATGGACATGAAAGGGAAGCAGTGGTTGGGAAGGAAGTGAGACAGGGTTGTAGCCTCTCCCTGATGTTATTCAATCTGTATATTGAGCAAGCAGTAAAGGAAACAAAAGAAAATTTCGGAGTAGGTATTAAAATCCATGGAGAAGAAATAAAACTTTAAGGTTCGCCGATGACATTGTAATTCTGTCAGAGACAGCAAAGGTCTAGGAAGAGCAGTTGAACGGAATGGACTGTGTCTTGAAAGGAGGAAATAAGATGAACACCAACAAAAGCAAAACGAGGATAATGGGATGTAGTCGAATTAAGTCAGGTGATGCTGACGGAATTAGATTAGAAAATGAGACACTTAAAGTAGTAAAAGTGTTTTGCTATTTGGGGAGCAAAATAACTGATGATGGTCGAAGTAAAGAGGATATAAAATGTAGACTGGCAATGGCGAGAAAAGCGTTTCTGAAGAAGAGAAATTTGTTGACATCAAGTATAGATTTAAGTGTCAGGAAGTCGTTTCTGAAAGTATTTGTATGGAGTGTAGCCATGTATGGAAGTGAAACGTGGACTATATATAGTTTAGACAAGAAGAGAAAATAAGCTTTCGAAATGTGGTGCTTCAGAAGAGTGCTGAAGATTAGATGGGTAGATCACGTAACTAATGAGGAGGTATTGAATATAATTGGGGAGAAGAGGAGTTTGTGGCACAACTTGGCAAGAAGAATGGACCGGTTGGTAGGAAATGTTCTGAGGCATCAAGGGATCACAAATTTAGCATTGGAGGGCAGCGTGGAGGGTAAAAATCGTAGAGGGAGACCAAGAGATGAACACACTAAGCAGATTCGGAAGGATGTAGGCTGCAGTAAGTACTGGGAGATGAAGAAGCTTGGACAGGATAGAGTAGCATGGAGAGCTGCATCAAACCAGTCTCAAGACTGAAGTCCACAACAACAACTTCAAGTAATTGAGGAAACGCGCCGTACCTTTGACATTAGTCAATCACGTGTTACGCCGTAGTCCAAAAGCACTTACATCTACATAACTATTCAGCGATTAGACCTTAAGTGCCTGCCAGAGGGATCATCGAACCGCCTATAGACAATTTTCCCGTCGTTCCACTAACGGAACAACGCGCGGAAATGCAAACATTTAAATCTTTCCGTGAAAGCTCTGATTTATCTTAATTCACTGCGAGAATTGTTTCCCCCTGAGCCAGTGGGCACCAGCAAAACATTTTCGCATTTGGAGGAGAAAGTTGGTGATGAAATTTCGTGCAGAGCTGCGACGGAAAACGCGTTTAGTTTTACTGATGGTCACCCTAATCGTGTATCATATACGTGACACACTCTTACCTCTATCGCATGCCTAGGAGATTAGGCGTGAAACGCGCGAGTTGTACCTCTTATTATTTCTCCCTATCAAGAAACTTTCGTGAAAGAAGGAACGTGTAGAACACGAAAGAGGAAATTTTCATGTGCGGAGTAATGGAGCCCCGATCATCAGTCAGACGTTTATCCCTCGAGAACCGTTGGCGGATCGCAGGAGATGGAAATGTCGCCTCCAGACGAGTCAAGGAGGCAGCAGCCGCCTCTTAGGGAGGCCAGCGCCAGGAGATAACGACAGGAAGCGCTGCGCCGCTCCCAGCTGAGCCGCCGCTGCGCAGTTTGGCCTGATGGGCCGCCCCCCTCCCTGCCCCCCTGTCGTCACATTCAAACAGGCTGCCCCTGCGTTCCCGCCGCACCTGCAACATGACAACTACCTGCTCGAGTCCCAAAAAACACGTAGTAAGGAACCAGTACTGGTTTCTTTCACTCTCCCTCTATGTACAAAAAATGGTTCAAATGGGTCTGAGCACTATGGGACTTAACTTCAAAGGTCACCAGTCGCCTAGAACTTAGAACCACTAAAACCTAACTAACCTAAGGACATCACACACATCCATACCCGAGGCAGGATTCGAACATGCGACCGTAGCGGCAGCGCGGCTCCAGATTGTAGCGCCTAGAACCGCTCGGCCACTCTGGCCGGCTATGTATAAAAGTCTGCTGATACACACATCTGGTCTCAGACCACACACAGAACTTGACGCAAAAGGAAATGTCGCAATAGTCTCACTATTTTCCTCGTAGTTTAGACACTTTGCACCTGATGCTCAATAAAGGCCTCTCTAATGTTTTCCCACTGATAATCGAATCCTCAGGATTACACGTTTGTTATCAATATGTTCTGTTATCTGGTAGCAAGTAGCGTGTAGCCGAATATAATGTTTACGTAACAGTTAGAGAAATAATGCTACGTTGTGATCCTGCAATCTTATGCACTCTTTATCGCATCTGTTAACTCTTAACCGATATGGTAGGAAATCTTAACACAAAGTGCGTCCTCTTGTGTTGGGGACTTCAAAACAAAACAAGTGTATTGTGTCTGGTAATAAGTTTTGTTGCTGTTGTTTTGGGATGTATACGTAATTATATACGTATAAAGAAGAAAAACATGTTTATTTAGAAACAAACTAAAGCGAAATAAATGTGAAACTATTACAAAAAATATATACACTTCCTCTTATATCTATTTTTCAAGAAAAAGGGCCGGCCGCGGTGGTCTAGCGGTTCTGGCGCTGCAGTCCGGAACCGCGGGACTGCTACGGTCGCAGGTTCGAATCCTGCCTCGGGCATGGGTGTGTGTGATGTCCTTAGGTTAGTTAGGTTTAAGTAGTTCTAAGTTCTAGGGGACTTATGACCTAAGATGTTGAGTCCCATAGTGCTCAGAGCCATTTGAACCAAGAAAGAGGTGGCAAGTAAAAACATTTATTTATGGAATATACATTTGGTAAGGCGTAACAGTAAGACAAGAGCATACATATGCTCCTTTACGAAGACTGTGGCATACTGACAACAATCCAAACATGCATATAAAAAGAGATGGTATTTAGATTTACGATTCATTGAACACGCCAGTCTTTTCGTCTTCAGTTTCAGTAACCTGCATGTCCTCCTCGTCGTCAGGTTCATCCCCATTGGTGGGTTGATTTGGGGGAGGAGACGAAACAGTGAAGTCATCCGTCCCCTTTCAAAGGAACCATCCCGACAATTGCCTGAAGCGATTTAGGAAAATCACGGAAAACCTAAATCAGGATGGACGGACGCGGGTTTGAGCCGTCATCCTCTAGAAAGCGAATCCAGTGTGCTAACCACTCGCCACCTCGCTCGGTTCTTGCTGTTTCGTGATCTCTTGGAATATCAAAAATGGTTCAAATGTCTCTGAGCACTATGGGACTTAACATCTATGGTCATCAGTCCCCTAGAACTTAGAACTATTTAAACCTAACTAACCTAAGGACATCACACAACACCCAGCCATCACGAGGCAGAGAAAGTCCCTGACCCCACCGGGAATCTAACCCGGGAACCCCGGCGCGGGAAGCGAGAACGCTACCGCACGCCCACGAGCTGCGGACTCTTGGAATATCAATTTCGTTGGTAATGTTGATTTCGGGATCACCATCTTGAGCTGAATAACCAACAACACACTCCTCAACCCATCTTAGTACACCTTCCTCAAAGTCAGGATCTGCAGCGTTAACTCTTTTTTATTTTCGATTCACTGCCAAATTCACTAAACTGTGTCGCAGAGTTCTAATTTCATTGTTTACAGTGATTGACTTGATAACAGACTGCAGTCGCCCGAATACGTAACATGTCTCCCCACCACAGGAAGGTACTGACGGAGCATGCTCCCAAACCAATAGATATGAAAGCTACTGCAGCTTAATTTGAAAGTTACTAGAACTTCATACTTCCGTGGGAGATACTCCGCGACGCCTGTTGAGGGGTTAATATCACTTACAAATGCGAAGTGTAATCAAAACGTTTATAGTGAACTACGTAAGACACAGTTCTATATCTGAAACTGCTTCGTTCGAAAGCGCCCGTTTCGTCAGACTTTTGTACGACCCTGGCGCACGACCTTGAATGCGAAACGTATCGTAACTTTTGCTCTCGAAACAGCCATTATCCAAGCTGAAAGATCTGTTCTACCACCCATTAGAGTGCAGGCAATGTTATTACATTAGCAAATATACTAGTAGCAATTTTAATCAATTTTAAGCCACGTGTGCCGTAAATTAAACTATTATAAAAAAGGCTACTTACTACTAAATCGCAAAGTGATTGGTGGATAGAGGGGTCCGATCGTATATCTAACACACAGTAGAAAATACACTTCACTGCATTTATCACTGCCTACCTTCGTCATCGTTTCCTATAATGTAGATCTACCGCCAGTTAAAAAGTTGATCCTTCCAGGAGTAGAATAAGACCTGCATTTAATATGCCTTATGACAATTCCTCTGAAATAAACACTATAACTGTGTATTTAACGTCGCCAATCTCTGGAGGAGCTACCTTGGTACATCACTTCAAAAATTTACTAAGAAGCATTATTTAATTTTGACAAAGTAATTTGTACTTACAAATCAACGTGAAAGCAAGCAGAATTTCTTATGATACAACACTCATGCTATCATATTTGAAACTTCGTTTCTGTAATTACCGAAAATTAGCAATAGGAGCCTGAAACTTTATTTCGGCATAATTAACGTCAGCAGAATAAGACCTGCTTTTAATATACTTTATGACAATTCCTCTGGGGGGGGGGGGGGGGGGAGAAATGAAAAGAAGAAGCCGCCTGGCAGAACTTTGCACAGAGAATAACTTAATGATAGCTAACACTTGGTTCAAGGATCATGAAAAAAGGTTGTATACATGGAACAAGCCTGGAGATACTAGAAGGTATCAGACAGATTATATATGGTAAAACAGAGATTCAGGAACCACGCTTTAAATTGTAAGACAGGGGCAGATGTGGACTCTGATCACAATCAGTTGGTTATGAACTGTAGATTAAAACTCAAGAAACTGCAAAAAGGTGGGAATATGAGGAGATGGGACCTGGATAAACTGAAAGAACCAGAGGTAGTAGAGAGCTTCAGGGAGAGCATTACGGAACGATTGACAAGAATGGGGGAAAGAAATACAGTAGAAGAAGAATAGGTAGCATAGAGAGATGAAATAGTGAAGGTAGCAGGGGATCAGGTACGTAAAAAGACGAGGGCTAGTAGAAATCCTTGGGTAACAGAAGAAATATTGAATTTAATTGATGAAATGAGAAAATATAAAAATGCAGTAAATGAAGCAGGCAAAAAGGAATACAAACGTCTCAAAAATGAGATTGACAGGAAGTGCAAAATGGCTAAGCAGGGATGGCAAGAGGACAAATGTAAGGATGTAGAGGCTTATCTCATTAGGGGTAAGATAGATACTGCCTACAGAAAAATTAAAGAGACCTTTGGAGAAAAGAGAACCACTTGTATGAATATTAAGAGTTCAGATGGAAACCCAGTTCTAAGCAACGAAGGGAAAGCAGAAAGGTGGAAAAAGAATATAAAGGGTCTATACAAGGGCGATGTTCTTGAGGACAATATTATAGAAATGGAAGAGAATGTAGATGAAGATGAAATAGGTGATATGATAGTGCGTGAAGAGTTTGAAAGAGCACTGAAAGACCTAAGTCGAAACAAGGCCCCGGGAGCAGACAACATTCCATTAGGACTACTAACAGCCTTGAGAGACCCAGGCCTAACAAAACTCTACCATCTGGTGAAAAAGATGTATGAGACAGGTGAAATACCCTCCGACTTCAAGAAGAATATAATAATTCCAATCCCAAAGAAAGCAGGTGTTGACAGATGGGGAAATTACCGAACTATCAGTTTAATAAGCCATGGCTGCAAAATACTAACACGAATTCATTACAGACGAATGGGAAAAGTGGTAGAAGCCGACCTCGGGGAAGATCAGTTTGGATTCCGTAGAAATGTGGGAACACGTGAGGCAGTACTGACCCTACGACTTATCTTAGAAAATAGATTAAGTGAAGGCAAACCTACGTTTCTAGCATTTGTAGATTTATAGAAAGCTTTTGACTAGAATACTCTCTTTCAAATTCTGAGCCGGCCAGAGTGGCCGAGCGGTTAAAGGCGCTACAGTCTGGAACCGCACGACCACTACGGTCGCAGGTTCGAATCCTGCCTCGGGCATGGATGTGTGTGATGTCCTTAGGTTAGTTAGATTTAAGTAGTTCTAAGTTCTAGGGGACTTATGACCACAGCAGTTGAGTCCCATAGTGCTCAGAGCCATTTTTTCAAATTCTGAAGGTAGCAGGGGTAAAATACAGGGAGCGAATGGCTATTTACAATTTGTACAGAAACCAGATGGCAGTTATAAGAGTCAATGGGCATGAAAGGGAAGCAGTGGTTGGGAAGGGAGTGAGACAGGGTTGTAGCCTCTCCCCGATGTTATTCAATCTGTATATTGAGCAAGCAGTAAAGCAAACAAAAGAAAAATTCGGAGTTGGAATTAAAATCCATGGAGAAGAAATAAAAACTTTGAGGTTCACCGATGACATTGTAGTTCTGTCAGAGACAGCAAAGGACCTGGAAGAGCAGCTGAACGGAATGGACAGTGTCTTGAAAGTAGGATACAAGGTGAACACCAACAAAAGCAAAACGAGAATAATGGAATGTAGTCTAGTTAACTCGAGTGCTGCTGAGGGAATTAGATTATGAAATCAGACGCTTAAAGTAGTAAATGAGTTTTGCTATTTGGGGAGCAAAATAACTGATGATGGTCGAAGTAGAGAGGATATAAAATGTAGACTGGCAATGACAAGGAAGCTTTTCTGAAGAAGAGAATTTTTTCAACATCGAGTATAGATTTAAGTGTCAGGAAGCCGTTTCTGAAAGTATTTGTAATGAGTGTAGTCATGTATGGAAGTGAAACATATACGATAAATAGTTTAGACAAGAATAGAATAGAAGCTTTCGAAATGTGGTGCTACAGAAGAATGCTGAAGATTAGATGGGTAAATCACATAAGTAATGAGCAGGTACTGAATAGAATAGGAGAGAAGAGAAATTTGTGGCACAACTTGACTAGAAGAAGGGATCGTTTGGTAGGGTATATTCTGAGGCATCAAGGGATCACCAATTAGAACTGGCGGCCAGCGTGGAGGGTAAAAATCGTAGAGGAAGACCAAGAGATAAATACATTAAACAGATTCAGAACGATTTAAGTTGCAGTAAGTACTGGGTGATGAAGAACCTTGCACAGGATAGAGTAGCATGGAGAGCTGCATCAAACCAGTCTCTAGACTGAAGACCACTACAACCACACTGTCAGCAAATGAAATAAAAGGTGACCAATGCTTTACTTTTACTTTCAGTTCTGTTTAAATGAATCAACCATCACTTTAATACAATTGTTGACTCTGAGACATTGTCGGATTTCTGATATGATGATGATTACTGAAGTCATTAATTAAAATACATGACATAGAAGCTAAGATAGTGATTTTTGTGCAGGTTAAATGAACCATTGACATGCAGAGAAGATAACATTAACATTTTTGAAATCATGTTCTGTTCAGTATTTGCTCTATAATGACTGTCACTCAGTTAACAAAACTAATACTATGGTATAGCAGAAAATACTTGACTGCTCTCTGGTGTATCGTCCAAATAAGTGTTGGAAAACAATCTTACACAGTTCCTGCATGTTTCTGACAAACTGAATTATGTTGGTCCACCATAACACCTTCAGGAGCCATTTTCCAGCTGTATGCAGGGCTCAAAAAACCTCAGAACTGCGTACGTCCGGAAACTCTCCAACCACGACTTATTAATTATTTCAGAGACGACCTACAACGTGATGGTAAAAGTCGCACCACTTTAGAAGTGGTCCGACACACCGTTAATTGTAAAATTAAATACACATCTCTCACCAACAGCAACACCTCCACGCTCACGAACATCTCGCTACCGTCATCTTCTTCTCGGTACTGCACAGACTTCTCCACGAGTCAAGGTCACCCAAACAATGCGTCATTTGAGGTTCGCTATCTTACGTGGCTGAATGTTTAATATTTGACCTTCACAAAACATAATTCCCGTGGAGTGTTTGAGTCATTTACAGTTTTATAAACAATTCTTTTATCGTATTTTTATAAAGCAAAACACATTTTAAAAAATAATTTTGGAAGTTACAAGGACATTAGCTTCTGCAAAATGTATGAATCGATGTTATTTGACGTGTAGTTATATCAAGAAATGTAAAAAGATTTATAGGTTGATGTGTTCAATACAGTTGTTCCGTTATGCGCTGCTCTTGGTTTTGTGCCATCAATTCCACAAGTCTTCATGACAGCATTGGGCCATATCTTTCGGGGTTTCCCAAAGGTTCTTTTGTGTCCCTAAGATCTCTAATAAACCATCTTGCAGCAGCTATTGTTATCAGCCCATTGCCATCCAATACTGGTAAGCGGCTGTAGAAGATCTGTTATCTTACTTCTTCTGCAGACGCTGAGATTGACGTCCATCAATCCGACCGCTGTGGCCGAACGGGTCTAGGCGCTTCAGTCTGGAACCGCGCTGCTGCTACGGTCGTAGGTCCGAATCCTGCTTCGGGCATGGATGTGTGTGATTGTCTTAGTTAGATTTAAGTAGTTCTAAGTCTAGGGAACTGATGACCTCAGATGTTAGCTCGCACAGTGCTCAGAGCCATTTGAAGAATTTATTTTTTGACATCATCTGCCTCTTTATTCCGCTTTGCACAAACTGTAACTAATGAACCCTCGTCTTGGTTAATATGTCGTATATCTGGACCATAAATCGCTACTTGAAATACACAGGTATTTCGTTTCTAGGTTCATGGAACATCCTTGTTGCATAGGCACCTTCTCAATACACTCGCAAATCGGAAACAATACTTGAAGGAATTTTAGCTGCTGTGGACAAATTAGCTTACTAGGAAATGTGAATACAGAGTAAATATGTGGTAAGGGAGACTCAATTCTTATCTTAGAATTACAGAAAGGTTTCCACGACCTCCGAACCAACGAATGCCTTGAAGAAAATGCCAGCAAGACTTATACGGAAATCAAAGGCTAGGGGAAGATCTATATAACTTTGTGAATGAATTTTATGAAACTGCAAAAATAATATTAAAAGAAAGCAGGAGTGGAAAAACTTGAGATTCGCGGTACAATCTGTCTAGTATCACAAGCATTAAAACTGCAAAAGCAGGTTATCGAAGAGCTGAAAGAATAATTGAAATTTGAGTAGGAGAGGACTGTTATAGTGTTGAAAGTAGATTCACTGTACAAAACCATTTTAGTTTAATGTTTATCAATCCAGTGCAGAGTTAAGAGAAACGTGGAGACTTATACTATATACGTAGATGTGGAGAGGGATTTTGATAATGTGGAATGTAAAAAAAACATGTGTAGCTCTTATTCTATGTGTTATCAATTACAGGGTAGAAGGGTAATGCAATCTGGTTATTGCAAGAAGATTGCAGTAACCTGCACTGACGCAAAGGTGCAAAAGGCCGAACTCAAGGAGTAGCTTAAGGCGGTGCTAATCATTGTAGCCACTGATGTTTAATGTGTGTATTCAAGATGAAATGGGAGATTAAAGGATCTTTTCGATGTAGAAACTGTTTACAGTGGGCAAAAAAACACTACGATGAGGTTAACTAATGACATACCGCCGGCCACTGTGGCCGAGCGGTTCTAGGCGCTTCAGTCCGGAACCGCGCTCCTGCTACGGTCGCAGGTTCGAATCCTACCTCTGGCTTGGATGTGTGTGATGTCCTTAGATTAGTTAGGTTTAAGTAGTTATAAGTCTAGGGGACTGATTACCTCAGATGTTAGGCCCTATAACACTTAGAGCCATTTGAACAATTTTTTTAGTGACATACCAAAGGTCCCAAAAGCTAACATAACACGAACTTTAACGTTCTTGACGCAATTGAACCTGTTGCAGCCGATGGAATAAGGTTGTTTGCGTTACAAACTGGCGCGCTAGGTGGCTAAATGTTATACATGTAGAAGAGATCCTTTTAGAGGTGAATGAATTTTGTTATGTTGGAAGCAGGAAGAAGCATGAGGGCATAGTATGTTAATGGGGCTTTTTCTGTAAAGGAACAATCGCTATGTTGAAAAATGAGACCAAAATCATTCTCGAAAACAGTATTTGAAGCAAAGCTCTCTATGAGTGCTAAACGTGGACCATGCAGCAGACAGGAATAAAACGTGTCATGAGATGAAACACTCTGAGGGTAAGATCTACAAATGAGTAATTAGATTTGTCAGTCTTTGAAAGTAAGTGGATGATTGAAGATCTTCATAAAATCGCAACTTGGAGGACTCCTTGTATTGGACTAATAATCCGCTCCTAAAGTTAAAATCTGGGTTGTTAGATAGCGTCATATTTCCTTCTAAAATAAACGAAGTTTTGACTTCTCTGCTAGGATCATCTTCAGGATACTAGAACTCTCCATTGTTCCAACAATAATGGACACCGAAACATCCTGAAGAAGATCCCAGCAGAGGGGTCGAAACGTCGATTATTTCAGAAGGAAGTATGACGCGGCCTAACAACCCAGAAGATTTTAACTTTAGTGATAACGGCCACGAAAGCCTGCAGACTTGCATAATCCGCTCCTTCTTGTGCGAGATAGAGCTAACCTCGTCAGTGTTCACATTGGATGCGATGCAGGAAAAGGGTGTTTCTTCGAAAGCTCAGAGTTAATTGAATAATACCCATTTCTTATCTTTATTTTAGATAACTTAGGATCAAACTGTTTGGTATTTGTTCCTCTCAGTAGATGTCCTTTCAACTGAAACTAGGTCGGTACCAGCTAATCGACTTTGTGAACCCAACATGCATACTTGGCTAAGGGTACTTGGGACACACGAGTCGAATGAGGTCTATTTCGTTTCCTGGTCTCCAGTTACAACGATTAAATTGAATACAGAACAATGGTAGTTCATCGACAAGGGCTTTGCGAGTCCATTTCGGTGGCATTAAACAAAACGATAAAAATAATTCCCTGACTTAGCTGTTTGTAGAGGGCCAGCGGTTTAATCCCGTCAAAGGATATCATTTCTCCATCTGAGATAGCTGTAATGCCTTTCTTTCCGATGTGACGTTGGGTTTAATCTTACGGCCTATATTCTATCACACATCAGCGATACACGTTGCATCAGAACAAGCCTAGACACGGTCGCATCAAAGGTATCAAACCTCCCAGCAGTGAATCCCGTTCGCTACTCCCTTCCACTACAGGAACGTTTGACGACTGTTTCCCGTTTCAAATATGAGTCACTGTCCACCTTGTACAGTTCCTTTGTCCAAACTGCGAACATTACAACGTTACTGCTTTCTCCCGGACGTGTAATGAATGAGCCCCTCCCTCCTCCCCCTGCCCATACCTCTCTCTCTCTCTCTCCCTCTCTCTCCCTCTCTCGTCGTTTAAGCTCCTATGTTATCCGAACTTCCACTTGTACAAGCGGCAGAATACTATTCAATGCTTACAACCTGTCTTTCAATCAAATACTCGAAGTGCGAGGCTAGCCGCTTCCATCGGAGAGAAACGAGGTATGTAAGGCAGATTTAATATTCAGTATCGAGCAGCATGAGTGAAAGCGAGAGAGGTGGCCTGATTGCGATATTCATTGCAGATTCCCTTTGAAACGAGATTGCTGTCGGTGATCCGAGGTTAATGCGGATAGCGAACACGTGTCGCTGCCGGGGCGCTTCAGAATGTGCGCGTGTCGCCCACATTCAGGGGAGTTTCGCTACCCACGGTAGCTTAAACTGTAGTCTGTGTCTCCCCAATAGTGATGGAACATATTAATTCGACGTGAAACCGGCAGAGTCATCAAAATCAAATCGGTCGCTTGCATTTGTTTTACGCTCTCCATAACTTAAGAATTACTATAACATCAAAGTTGTACTCTGTTTGAAATATGGTAGAGAAACTGCACGCAGAAAAGCTCAGGTTCGGTTGAACGCTTCTCTTGACAGTCGGCAGAACATCTTACATTTGCACGTGGGAATCGCACTGTGTAGATCATGTTAATATGTAATGAAACTGGGGCCTCATACGACAAGAGCATGCGGTGGCAGCATGGGATGTTACACAGCACTGAGGATATTTTCCCTTTCTTTGTTGTCGTTTCCTGGTTCCCGTTTCCATGGTTCTCGTTCTTTTCTTTTTTTTATTCTCCTTCCATTTGTTCAGTTTTTTTCTAGTTCTGTACTCCGTTTCAATGCTTTAAGTACCTCATCAGCACGATGCTCCGCTGGTAAGGAATGCCATTACTCAAGAGTGTCCATCATACTCCATTTCAGTTATTCTACAAACTAGACAAGCTAGACCCATCCTGGGGTTTGTCCAGAAATACTTTTTAAGTATTTTTTGCATAAGTTACAGATTAACTGAGTTTCATTTTACCTCCTATTCCCACTTATCATTGTGTTTGTACCTCAGAGAAAATATCTGCACAGCAGGCAAATCTTGCCCATAGGCGCTATGTGTCATATTGGAAATATTCTTGCTTGCAGTCAGGGTATTTGTTGTTCACAACAGCCCATTTTATCCTCGGCGCACTTAAGTACTGCCTCTAGTTTGTTTTTTAAAATTTTTATTGTCATTTGGCCATCACCGTACAGCCATTCATCATATTTACAAGGTATCTTTCTTAAATGTTATTCTACTACACACTTCCTGAATTACTATTTACAAAAATATTCACTTTCTGAATAAATCATTTATACATGACACCGATTTAAACCACTAATAAAATGATTATACCACAATAATAAAAATGAATACATAAGACACAAAAATCAACACGTTGTGTACACAGTGTACCTAATTAGTTGGCTCACACATATTTAAGTGCTTGAAAATAACATTTAAAACTAGTGCAGTCTTTGGGTTGACAATACTGCAGCCGATTTTGGAACAGGAATCTCTGTGTTAAACAGTGTACTGGTAAAGGATTTTTGTTGTGTTTTCTATCTGGTACACGATAGCAGTAGATGAATCATGTCTACTTCTTCATTGCATAAATCACATACTGGAGCTTCCATCGATCGGTTCGGAAAATGCGAGTTGAGAATTCAAGATGGTTAAGCGGATGAGCGTAAGCATTGTTATGAATCGTCTGCTCCTATTCCATTCAGTATATCAAGGCGGTAGTTCTATTTTAAGCTGCAGCCAAACATATTGTACTGCTTTTGATTTCTTGACCGAATCCCAATGCGCCTGTCAGTCGTTTCTAGCTTTTTCCTTCGTCAAGTTCAGCGTTTGTTGACGAGAAAGTCTATCATTTAGGATTTCACCTAAGTTCTTTGCTCTTTTAGCTAATCTGTCTACTACTTTATTATGAAAGATGTCATCGTACCCTGGAATCCACAAGAAATTTGTCACTATTCCTGCTTGCTTATTTCTAACGATTTTTTAATAATATTTATAATCATGTGTCATTACAATAAAGCACAACCGAGAAGTACCCCTCTCAACTAAAACTAAAACCACACTATGCAGCCGGCCGCGGTGGTCTCGCGGTTCCAGGCGCGCAGTCCGGAACCGCGCGACTGCTACGGTCGCAGGTTCGAATCCTGCCTCGGACATGGATGTGTGTGATGTCCTTAGGTTAGTTAGGTTTAAGTAGTTCTAAGTTGTAGGGGACTGATGACCACAGCTGTTAAGTCCCATAGTGCTCAGAGCCATTTGAACCATTTGAACCACACTATGCAGTACAAAAATCTTTCTTTCACACGTTGACCTCTGCTCGCCGTACGACAACAAGACACAGAGCTTAATCAAATACGCCAGACAATGAAGTGACGTAATGGTCAGTCTACGAGGCGCGCAGGACACCCTGAGAGTTCAAAAAATTGCTCATTCTTTAAGCGCACTGCTAATGTCTGTCGAGCGATTTGCCAACTATTGAAAAGTTGTAGTTACTTATTTCAGTCATATTTTCCATTTAACATATGCGATGACCGATTTTGCGTGTACTAAAGCACAAGCATGAGTGGAACATAAAGTATTCAATTACGTGTTACACTGTAATTAAGTTAAAATGATATGAGGGTGGCTGATAATTTATGCAATCTCTCTTCCCGCTCTCCACGAATAGACTGGGAAGAAAACCTAATCACTGGTACAATGGCACAAACCTTCTTTCATGTATTTCTCAGTGATTTGTAGAGCATAGATTTAAATATGATACGGTAATCAACTGAAATAAATCGTAAGATTTAATCTATTAAATAAATACCTGTAAGGAATGTCCGATAGGTTGCGGAATGGGAACGACATTGAAAATCCGATGAAGCTCTGCACAGATGCTTAGGACAGTGTCTCTAGCATGCCCATCGACATCATGTCGCTCTTTACATTTCTTAGCAGACAGAGAGTACTTAGAGATGCCTGGAACAACAGCGTCTCCCGCCAAGTATGGCTTCCTGCTGAGAAGTTTCGCCTGATTTCATGGTACCTCACATAACACAACTGTCATCTGTTTTCTTCTTCGTGATATTTCTCGGCCGCACACTGAAGGGTCAATGAGGTCACCCCTGCAGCGTTTCCGAAGCGAAGTGTGTGATCACCCACCACAAAGCCACGACTTGTTTCCCTCTGGTGTTCATCTGTGGTCATATGAATCGCTGGGACAGGCAACTAGCTGCAGACCACAGTAGAGAGGTGGTGGAAAGCACAGGCGGTTGCCTTCTGTGACGAGGGTTTTGGAAAATTGGTTCAACTCTACGATAAATGTCTCAAGTCGCAGTGGCGACTGTTGTAGAGAATTAGCTCAAAGGCATAACAAACTGTTGCAGATAAAACACTGCACTTTTCATTTCGTGATCTATCGGAACTTACTTTCCGTAGAGCCCTCGTCGTTTCGTCATGAAGGAAATACAGAGAGACCACTTGTAATCGGTGGCCACGACTCGGCTGGAGTAGGTAGGTTCATGACGAGGTACGTCGCACCAGTTATTTGAAAATGAAGATAATTGCTTGGGGCAGATTACCACAGAGAGTTCCATGAAACCTTCTCAGACTGAAGATACCAAGAACATCATTGAATCAATTCAACGGCAGGAACAATGAATAGACATCAGCTACCTTCATAGCAGAGAATAATATAGAAAACACTATAGAACATAATCGCTATCTCTAATGACAGTTTCTTTATATTATAGAGTTGTGTGTCCAAAAAATAGTTACAAGGTGGAAAATAAAATGTTATAACTGGTGCAAAAAATAATGTTTTTAACAATATTAGAAAAGTTTTCCCCGTTAGAAGACTGACAACGAAAGAAACTAAGTTCAAAATTAATCTCAATCCAGTTCAATTTTCCTATGTCAAACACACAGTACAAAACAGTTCAATTTTCCTATGTCAGGCACACGTAAAAATACACTGTGTAGAGCTGTTGTGTCGAACGGAGAAGCTAAAATAACCAGAGAATCCGTAAACTTCATTAAGGTTCTTGAGGTGACCTACTGACTTACAAGTCTCATAAACTTGTAAGTTTCTCAGAGAGGCCTAAGTATCTTGACATCAATATACCATTTGGTAATGCCTGTTTCAACTACGTACTCAATACACTGTTTAGCTGATACATTACGACTATTATGTCTGACATAATTAATACGTGGGACCTAAAATGGAAAATTATTTAATGACACAATTGTATTGAATAAGCGCAGTACTGGGCCTTTAGCTAAATATTAACAACAACACTAAAAATACTTCTTGAAGTGTCTTCCAGAACTAATCAATTAACAGATAGACATTAAGTACTTCTTGAGAAAATTAACTATGGCAAGAAGAGTAATTCTTGAACTCTGTAGTAAACAGCACAGTCTTGCAAAACATCAATAATTGGAAAATATTTAATCAAGTCCCTTGCTGGCTGATATAACTGGTAGAATAAAGTTAAAACTCCAGCTATGGAGTACACTCATCGTGTACCCTAAGTTCGTGCTGAGCACAAATAATGAGAAACTTAATGCTCCCAGCTACACTCACTGAAACAAAGACAAACTCCAGACGTGCCAAGCTCACGCAGCCTGGTCCCTGTGGACGCAACATACTGGTTGAAGAGCGGTGGTGTACAGCAGACTGAACGCCAACAGTGATGGCAGCTCTGTTGATTTTCGTAGGTTCCGGGTTATGTCACTGGCTTCTGCAGCCCCAGCGTGAGCTTGAGATTTTGATGGGCTACGTACTGTATCTTTCTGAAAGGCTGCTCGACTGGGTGCCGGAAGAACAACGTAGTCTTGATCCGCACATCAGCTTTCACAGCCCTCTTATGGTTTACTCGCAGACTTCCTGGACCTGCCGCAGTTCCAGTGGAGCTGAAGGCGCTGCAATTGAGGGGTCAGCAGACATTCGGCTACTGGCACTCTGCGGTAGGTGCGCCACAATATCCCTCCTCCCTAGGATGGAGGTTTCGAGGTGGAGGCAGGTCACTGACGTCTGAAACCTCCGACCCCAGGGGGGGAAGGGCGAAGTGACGAATCGATGTCCATCAGGATGGGACTGCTGTTGAGCTGCCAGTGGGTGGATGGAGATTTCCTAGGCTCGCACCTGATCATTGTCAGCTGCTGGTGCCAGTATTTCTGGAACAAACAGTGGTAACAGATTTCTTGCTAGTTATGATGTTCCCTGCCCATCGTAGCCTACCCCTTGTACATATATTTGGCCAGACTGGGTCTTGTGGGGCATACCTGTCATGACAGGGTGGGAGGGCTGATGTGCTGGAAGTGTCAGCTGGGAATGTAACATGCATCTGTGTTTTCCCTCAGTGGGTGACCACCCCCACCCCTCTGCCTGTGAGTGTGTCCCCAGTAAGATGAAATAAAAAGAGAGACTGCTTGGGTGACTGATCGATACTGGCACAGATTAGTACTTACAAATGTCCCACCACGCCATTTGAAGCAGGGTGGAATGGGGCTCTATGGACTGATGTGCTCCTGTTAAATTTACAAACTGTCTAAGGAAAATATTCTGGTTAAGGTCTGCATGGTAGCAGTGCAAGTGATGGAAGGCATCCATGACACAAATGAGGATACAGATCCTACAGATAAATGGGAGAGAAGATCTGCCTTAGCATGTCGAATGGAAATGGATGTTGTAAGTATTGAGATAAATCTGGTTCTGGGACATTTTCATTGTGCAGATTGCATACATGCATACAGAATTCCTGGCGATCTATGGAAGTAAATTAGGGACTGTTATCTGTTAAAATCGTTCTTGGGAAACCCTCTAAGCAAAATATTCTGGTTAAGATCCAGATGGTGGCAGCGGAAGTGACACAATTGCATATACATAGCCTGCATCTACCACAATGAGCCAAGTGGTCCCCAGAAAGAGGCCAGCGAAATCCAGATAAAGCCTTGATAAGGGGATTAACGTGGATGTCCATAGGAAATATCTATAGGCAGGGGACACAGAATTGGACTGGTCAGTGGTACAAGTAGAAACACTGCATGTGATGGCTGTGTCAGTTCCTTGCCAGTACATGTGATGTCTGTCCATTTGTTTTGTGAGGATCACTCCACCCTCTCCCCTATCCCTCCTGTGACCATGGTGGCAGAGTTACAGGGCCCTCTATCAGGGCTTTCTGTTGGAGATTGCAACTTGCATTCACCCATTTTCTCCTTGAAGCAATAAAAACCATTACTATACAGAGTTTATTTCAACGATCCCAAAAGGCCTGAAGTTCTGGGTTCTGTAGTTGTTTTCTGTTGGCTGGCCATGCAAATTGCATACAATTGAAGACCTTTCTGAAGAGTGGATTGTGTGCTGTGTGATGCTTCACAGGATTGGCATCCAGAAGGAGGATGTTGATGGATTCCTCCACTACAACATGAAGGTGAAAGGAGACCTCAGGATCTACAGGTAAAACCTACAGGTAAACAGGAGAGAAGATCCACATAAGCACGGTGCACTGTCAAATGGAAATGGATGCTGTAAGTATTGGGATGAAGCCTGTTCTAGGCTATTTTCATTATGCAGGTGGAATGCATATGTTGGAATACTGACTGCAGTAATTGTATGCCCTAACACATAAACATTTCAGACAAGCAGTGAGATTATCGTTTATGTGCATATAGCATCCGAAAAAATTGTGGTATGTCCACATACACCAGTTAGGTGTTTTGATGATCTTCAGTCCTAAGAAATTATTTAACACTTAGGTCTCCCAGGAAGTGAGATTCGAGTACAGACAGCGCTTCTGGAAGTTGATGCATTCCACCAAGACACTCTCAAACACATTTTGTTGAGTACAGGCGTCTGGCACTATGTGATAATCAACAGTGCTCCAGTGGACAAAAGGGCTGGAAAGACATCTCTGATATGTGTTGGTGTACAATAATAAACACCACAGTCGATAGTGTGACAAAAACATGTGAGGATCTTGTTAGGGGAGTCCAAGCTGGTAATAAATTGCTCTTTAGATAATGAGGATGGTAAGTTTATCATAGGCACTTGTCCAGAATCTTTATAAAAATCTTTAAGGTAGTTGCTGATGACTTTGGGATCACGCTCAGACTCGTATTCCGACATATATAAATTTTTTGCTCTACAGTTAGTGGTCATCTACGTTAAACAATCTGTCCCAGTTGTCTTTATCGCTGTCCACGAAAAATTATTATTTCCCTGGTTCGCAGTGTTTCCATGTCGACTTTTTCTTGTACTCCTTTTGCCATCACATATTGATTCACATGTCTAAGAATTTTCTTGCATCAAACAGAGATGTACCTACTCCCTCATTTTCCCTCAATTTTCCCGCATTTTGGCGTATTTTCCCTCTAATTATATGTATTTTCCATCAATGTTTGTAATTTTACTGACTTCTGCACATGTGATCATGACCTAACTTCTGGGAACGTACTCTAAAATTGCTTGTAAATGTATTATAGATGACAACACCTAGCACAACTGCTCTATTTGTGTGTGTGCTACAAAACTTGACGGAAAATATAAGTGAATTGAGAGAAAATACGTCAATATGTGGGAAAATTGAGGGAGGATGAAGGAGCACTCACATGGCTGCTTGGTGCAGGAAAATTCTCTTACATGAAACGAGTGTGTGAGAGCACGAGGAATACGACAAAAAGATGACATGGAAGCACTGGGAACCAGGGAAGCTGATCATCCGTGTACAACGTTAATACGGCTGGAGTAGATTGTTTAATGAGGATGACCACCAACTGTAGTGTAATAAATTTATTTACGTCGGATCACAAACTCAGGTGCGACCCCAAAGTTATCGGCAACCACCTTTAGATTTTCAAGAAGTGTCTGGACATGTGCCTACAATTAACTTCCGTTCTGTGTCCGCTAAATGTAGAGAAATAAATTTATTTATGTCGGATCACAAGCACAGATGTGATCCCAAAGTTATTGTTAACCACCGTATAGCTATTATTGAAGTTTCTGGACATGTGACTACGATACATTTTCCGTCTTCCTTAGCCAAAGAGCACTGCATTACCATCTTGGGGAATGCAGTATACAACTAAAGAATGGCTCACGTGTTTGACCCTGTGCAAGACTGTGTAACTGGTCTAATCTGTGACAAACAGTATTTACAAAGTGCTTCTCTGTACCCTCTACCAATCATAATCATGTAGGGTCTTACAAATATCTTACAGAGCAGTTTCGTGTAATTGGTATATCTACTGAGGTAATACTAATACACGCAAATTGACTGTTGTCTTGGATGTTTTCCTGGGGAAGAGAACCATCTGCCTCTTAATTTGCATGTTTCTGCTTTAAAGGATGGTAGAGGGTAGACGGATTAATCGGTTGAGAGGGATTGTAACAAGGTAGGATTTAATGGTAGACTGACGATGCACTCTAGAGAGAAAGAGATCTTGTGGTAGGTCATTAATCGCACATTTGACTATTTTTTCCGTTGTTCTCTTGGGGTATATCAAATGGTTCAAATGGCTCGGAGCACTATGGGACTTAACTGCTGAGGTCATCAGTCCCCTAGAACTTAGAACTACTTAAACCCAACTAACCTAAGGACATCACACACATCCATGCCTGAGGCAGGATTCGAACCAGCGACCGTAGCGGTCGCGCGGCTCCAGACTGTAGCACCTAGAACCGCTCTGCCACTCCGGCCGGCGGGCTGTATCTATCGTGTGGTATAACTTACATTCGTCTCCTATACAACTGCGTTTTCTGTGCGTGACTTAGAGTCCTATCTATATGTAATCGTTAACAGCAAACCTCCCCATACCACAGTCGGCAGAGGACTTCCAACCTACACTATGTGATCAAAAATATCCTGGATGAAAATGACTTACAATTTCATGGCGCCCTCCATCGGTAATACTGGAATTCAGTATGGTGTTGGCCCACCCTTAGCCTTGATGACAGCTTCCACTCTTGCAGGCAGATGATCAATCAGGTGCTGTAAAGTTGCTTGGGGAATGACAGTCCATTCTTCACGGATTACTGCACTGAGGAGTGGTATCGATGTCGGTCGGTGAGGCCTGGCACGAAGTCGGCATTCCAAAACATACCAAAGCTGCTTTGCAGGATTCAAGCCAGGACTCTGTGCAGGCCACACCATTACAGGGATGTTATTATCGAGTAACCACTCCGCCACAAGCCGTGCACGATGAACATGTGGTCGATCTTGTTGAAAGATGCTATCACCATCCCCGAATTGCTCCTTAACAGTGGGAAGCAAGAAGGTGCTTAAGACATCAGTGTAAGCCTGTGCTGTGATAGTGTCACACAAAACCACAAGAGGTGCAAGCTCCCTCCATGAAAAACACAACACCATAACACCACCGCCTCGGAGCTTTACTGTTGGCACTACACACTCTGGCAGATGAAGTTCATCGGGCATTCGCCATACCCACACCCTGCTATCGGATCGCCAGATTGTGTACCGTGATTCGTCACTCCACACATCGTTTTTCACTGTTCAATCGTCCAATGTTTACGATCCTTACACAAAGCGAGGCATCGTTGGCATTTACCGGCGTGATTTGTGGCTTATGAGCAGACGCTCGACCATGAAATCCAAGTTTTCTCACCTCTCGCCTAGCTGTCATTATACTTGCAGTGGATCCTGATGCAGTTTGGAATTGCTCTTTGATGATCTGGATAGATGTCTGCCTATTGCACATTACAACTCTCTTCAACAGTGGGCAGACGAGGTCGGCCTGTACGCTTTTGACGCTTTTGTGGTGTACGTGTCCCTTCACGTTTCCACATCACTAGCACATCGGAAACAGTGGACCTAGGGATGTTGAGGAGTGTGGAAATCTCGCGTACAGACGTATGACACAAGTGACACCCAATCACCTGACCACGTTCGAAGTCCATGAGTTTCGCGAAGCGCCTCATTCTGCTCTCTCAAGATGTCTAATGATTACTGAAGCCGCTAATATGGACTACCTGGCCGTAGGTGGCAGCACAATGCACCTTGAACCTAATATGAAAAACGTGTTTTTCGGGGTGTCCGAATACTTTTGATCACATAGTGTATGTATGATGAATTACGTCCACCTAACCGATTGAAAACATATTTCTGCGCCTCCTCTAGACGAAGGAAGATATATACGAACTACTCTACTTCCCTGCCACATCCTAGACATGAATCGAGTCTTCAGTTTCATAGCTGTAGTGATTCTAAGTCAGTGACATAGATTTGTGAGATAGTGCAATCCCTGGGTACACATGTGCTTGACAGATGATTTTTGTGGAAGAGACTATGTTCTGTTCACAGAGTTAGTAGAACATGACGTGTAATTTCACATGCCAAACACCGCTGCTATGCGCATATCTATTTCCTCATAAAATGTTGTCGTTCTATGCATTTTCCGTTGCTGAAGATCAGTTGATAGAACTGATGCGAGCACAGCATAATTTCCAAACCGAAATCGGTTGTGAATAGTGGGCGTTATACACATCCAGAAAGCTATATAGTGCATGCCACAAAGAATCTACGTTTTGTCTTTGGTGTAGAAGGTAGTAGTTTTACTATCATAAACTTTGTCAGATGTTGGAAATATATAATTTCTGCATTGGAATATTGACAGCGTTGCATTTCACACCACTAATACATCCGAAAATACACAGCTTTAGTATTATAGAGTGTTTGGTTGCAGAACCATGTAACCTTAGGAGTGTGTTTATGTCCTACGATCATTTCTCTTTCCAATATCTTTTTAGTATGGACTACAAACACTAGAACAATACTCCAGAATTAATAGCATAAGTGATTTATGTAAAATGTTTCAAACTAATTTCGTCGTGCATAAACCACACGTCTCTTTTTCTTCTTCTTCTTCTTCTTCTTAACCGTCTGTTATATCGCCACAACACTCTCAAATGTTTTCAGGCTCATATCTACTATACACCTATAAAGAGTGCTAACCTCGTCAGCACACACGCATCTAGAGCGATCGTGTGTACTTGGATGGGTGCCATGAGTACGATTGATGTGGAACAGTCTTCACAGATCGCAGTTATGGTGTTGGAACGAGACTACCGGTTTGTTGTGCACGTTTGGAGCACGTGTTATGCTCTTCCTGAAATCGTAATATAGAATGTATTGATTACGTGGAACTCAGCTCAATCTTCTCCTTCACTAGACGTCAGATGGAGTGAGATAGTACCCTCCTACTTCTCGGCAGTTCCAAATTAAATCAGAGACAGTGTAGGAGGAAGGGTTGGTCAAAGACATTGTTGGGTGATCTTTCAATCATACTTTGTGACTGCCATCCACACAGATACAGATGTTCAATCGTAACTGGAAATTTCGCACTATGATCGATGTGGTATAAATATGTAGATAACCTAACTACATCGGTATAATGGAGGTGGTCTGATATACTTTGGTGTACATATCCAACAATTAACGCCGAATGAATGTACTTCTCAGTCTCTATCTACAGTCATTCTCCAGTATATAGCACTCGCAGGGTGGTAGAGGCGTGGTTTAGCAATGACACAGAAATAGGAAACCATGGTGTAGTGCCATTGGCTGATAGCATCACGAGATCTACACGATGAGAGTTTTTGTTGACGTGACAAGTCGTCGAGATCAGTGGTTTGAAAGTCATGTAATTGGGTAAAAATGAATCGAAATTGCGAAAAACCTGGTAAAAGCGCGAATTTTATTGGAAAACACCTAAAACTGAGGAAAATACGACAACATATGGATGGGTGAGGGTATATGAAAATCATTCAATTCCATTCCATTCCTATCTCCGTTGTAGTGGTTCTGAGTGATGGAAGCGCACCGAGGGTTTGAAGCAGTATGCAGTTTGGTACTGGACTCCAACATACGCACCATGCATTGAACAGTTGATCATTCCAGTGATACCCGAAGGATAAAGTATGGATGGGAATGTACCAATAGCCAGTGTCTGTCACATCAGTGTCTGATGACGCACCACTCATGGTTAATTCTGGAGACCGATCCATTTATTTAAGACATCCTAAGAGCAGAATACCTACAGTCTGATCTCGATTCTGATTGGCTGGAAGACTGATATACTAAATCATTTCATGGAGGTGACGAAATCCAGACATCTTGTGGGCATGAGACACCTGGGTTTGAGGTGATGTTTTCGTACAAGTTAGCTGGACCCTTCTAAGTTACTCATTTCTACATTAAACTTGTCAGTTTTTCCTGCTCTGGCGTACGCTGGGCAAGAACGTATGTAACATAAACAAAAGAAGCGAGAGCTCTTTAATCTCAATTACGCCCTTTATTACTGGACAAATATGTGATAAGGATGATGTGCCGGGACGATTTTGCTACTGGGAAGGTATGGTAGGCTATGCAAAATGACAACCAGCTGGTGTATGTGTGCACATACCATAATTTTTCGAGCACTGTACAGCTATAAATGGTTATCAAACTACTGTTCGGGGCACTTTATGCTTTTTCAACATAAAGATACTGTGGTTAGTGTTCCAAAATCTCACCAGACGCGTGAAAAGTATCGGACTACAATTCTTCCAAATATTTACGTTTGTGTAGCCGTAAGGGGAGGACATATTTGACACGGAAAAACGTGACTTCAACGCATTGACGACTACATCCGGTCGTAAGGGGTGGTAGAATCATCTCGTAAACACCTGCACAATATCAATGCAGGAATTCAGCTTTATCTGTTATCATGGACAGACACTAAGGCTGTAACATCATGAATACGCAGAACACCTTTTCATCAGCTTCGCTAAGCAGATGATCTGTCACACTATGTACTGTGATGTTTATTATAGTATATCAACAAATATTGGTGATGTCTTTTCAACCCCTTCGTCTGCGGGAACACGTGATTATCACATAGTGCCGGACGCCTCTGGGACTGATGACCTCGCTGTTTGGTCCTCTTCTCCAAATCAGTCAATCAGTTAATCAAACACCGGATTATTTTTTAAGTATTTCTAAGTAACAAAATATTTATAAACATTTAGAAAATTTAATTTTCTTAACTTTTTAGTGTTCACTCACATGTTGCTTGGAAATAAAGTTAATAATATGTTTCCGTTAAGTTTTGAGTTTTAAATTCTATTTCCCATCAGTAATACAGTTTTAATACAAAAACACTTTTTTTAACGTAGTCTCCTACTTTTTTGACACATATATACACCTGGTAGTAAAGACTTCGCCGTCACAGTCGGTGTCCATCAAGGTTCTGTACTATCACCACTTCTGTTCATTCTTGTAAAGGACAGTGTGACAGCTGACCTGCACTGGCCATTACCATAAACCCTACTTTATGCTGACGACGTGATGCTGGCCGCAGAAAACAAGTCTGATCTGCAGAGCCTTACTCAAGAACGGAGTGACCGGTTGACGCAACACGGTTTGCGCCTCAATTTGAAGAATACCGGGTACATGACATCAGACAGACATGAAATGGGAACCACCACGATTAATGGTGAAGATCTGACTCGTGTGAGTAAGTTTAAGTATCTTGGTTCCACGATCACCATTGACGGCCGACTCACGGAAAAGATCAACACCACAACTCAGGAAGCCTGGATGAAGTGGCGAACGACAACGGGAGTCACTTGCGACCGCAGGATGAAAGATAATTTAAAATCAAAAAATTACCGCACTGTCATCCTACCAGTCGCCTTATATGGTTGTGAGTGCTGGCCGACTACAGTTGAGACAGAACGCCTGCTAAGTGTAATGGAAACGAGGATGCTAAGGTGGACAGTGGGCCTCCCTAAGTTAGATCATGTTTCTAATGACAGCATTAGGAAATAGTTTGGTGTTCCACCGATCCAAGACAAGAGGCGTGAGAGTCGTCTTCGATGGTTTGGGCATGTTTTATGGGCCGGTGATGACTATTGCCAAGGCGGGCTACGCACTTGAAGTCGTCGACAGTAGACCCAAAGTACGACCTAAGTAACGTTGGGCTGATACAATTCATAAAGACCTTAAATGCGTGAACATCCACCCAGACGCAGGCTGTGATAGAGCGAAATGGAGGCAACAGACTCATATAGCGGACCCCGCAGGCACGCGGGACAAACGCTGAAGGAAAAGAAGTGTAAGGCTCTTTTTATGTACTGCATTTTACCAAGAAGTGGACAAATGGAATAGAAATAGACAAAGCAGAAATCCATCCTCAGACAAAAGAAGTGTAGTTCATCCTTACATCGGAGAAGTATAAACTAGTCAACATTTGAAAAAGTTAAAATATGCATAGTTTTTTTAAGACGAATAAGGCACCGAGCTAACAAAGCTGGGTCTACAGTAGCACTAAGGCAAGTACATTTTCACTCTATAGACAGTTTACCGAGTGACAGCATTGTCATTATTTCAATGTTATCTTCATAGAGACTGTGCCGCCTATCTGTCAGTACTTCATTATAGTTTGAAAACAGCCTCTCGCTACCAACATTGGAACACGGGAACCAAACAGTTTTCAATGCTGCAGCTACAAATTCCTGATTGTCGACTGCAGACATTTCACTATGTCAACTTGTACCGACTGCATTGACATTTGGTTTGGAACAAAATTCTAGACAGACTGATACCCCTTCAGAGTACCTGTAGTACTAAGAACATTCATCTCAGGTGCAGATTGCAAGCTACTGGCCATTTCGGAATTAATAGGATTGAGAATTATTGTCATTGGACCAAAACAAGAATCCAAGGCTTTGAAAACTGATGTACGTGGATCTGTGGTCCTTGAGTCGACAATCTCGTTTGGAGGTGCAGCCCAGCTCTCTTCTATCCCTCCTTAATTTCTGCCTGAAGCACTTCCCTCTTATCGTTTCTAAAACCTCACTGGTTTCATTAACAAATATACCTTTTCCCACAATACTGAGGCAAATTTCAAGATGCATCAACTTCCAATAAAGTTCATGTGAAGTTGGATGCTCTGAAGTGTCTAAGAAGACAACTATGCTCATCAAGCCTCTGGCATGTTTTTTTAACAAACATGGCCTCTGCAAGAAGCCTAGTTACATCATTATCTGACAGTGAAATAATATACTGAATGCCTGCATTCAGCAGCTCTCGTACATCACCTCAGTGGAAGAATTCAATCATTACCTCAAAATATTCTGGTACTAGGTGGCTGTGAAGAGCTAAGAGTTCCATCGTGTTAAAACTGGAAGAGGAAAAACCTTTGGATTTCTATTTCTCTCTTTAAGAAACTGCAAATATAAATGTTGTCTTCCTGGTGCTTAAACAGCACTCTTTAAATAACTGATTATGGCATTTAACTTACTAAGTTCTCTGGAATAAGTGTTAGCAATTAGATTAATTTTATGTGCCCAACACAACATGGATTAAATTATCACCTATCATTGTTTTCAAGGAGTCGACAAATTTGTTCGTAGACCTAGTACCGTCAATCACTACTGCTGTTACATTATCACACTATATTATATGTCTGAAGAGCCCCCAAAACAGCAGGAGCACATTGTGCCTAGTGCGCTGCATCGAGAACGTTCACAGTTGTCACAAAAAGTTTCTGCTCATTCCAAGCTTCTGTAATTCTCAACAAAACAGCAAAAACACAATGGCCTCTTCTGTCAGTCGTCTCGTCGGCAGATATAACATCTTTCCCTGCTAGTTGTTCCATTTCCTCTGTGTAGTAACCACAACCAACTGTGGGAACGCCTTGGGCTGCGGATCGGAGCCGCCAGGCGGGGAAGCCGCCGGCGGTGGAGCACGCACCACCGGGTAAACACAGGACGAGTCGGACGACAGACCAACGACAACTGACAACAACCGACCACGACCGAATATGAGCGACACAACAAGGAAGAGATAAACAACGGAGGCTTGTGGAAACCACAACGCCAAACACCAAACGTAAATCCACACGGAACCAGAGTCAGGCAAATGTCAACAACGAACAACGACCAGAACGCATTACCACCGAGATAGAAACAAAATCCAGAGCGAGTACCAGACTGGCTGGACTAGGTTTTTTTTTCTTTATTGTGATTTCATTCCCCTGCCTCATATGGGCAGGGGAGGGCTGTCAGCAGCACAATCCGCCGCTCTTCAGCCGAGTGACATGACAACTAAAACAAGAATAAAATAATATATACATAAGGAGGTAAAAAAGGGGAACATAAAACAGAGTAAGGGGAGAAAATGGAGGTAAAAATACACTGACATGTAGACGTTCATTGGGGACAGCTAAAAATGTCACCAGAAAGTTAAAAAACGCAGTTGGCGATTCTTAAAACACAGAGAAGACACTGGATGCGCATGCACAGGTTAAAAGTTGGCCATAGTATTAAAAACACTCCGAAACAACACACTTAAAACCCACTTGGAGCACACACGACGAAGAATAAAACTACCAAGTGGGATCTGCCGAGGGAAAGGTCAGAGAGGATGGAAAAGGAGGGGAGAGCATGGGGCAGCTGGGGAAGTGGCGGGATGAAGAGAGGAGGGGCAACCGTGGGTTCCCGAAGAGGCAGGAGACACATGGGGCGGGAGAGGAAAAGGGAAGACAGGGCAGGAGGGAGCGCAGAGACACTGAAAGAAGGCACAAGAGATGGAGGGGGAGTAGGAGGGGAAATCCGCTCAGAAGGAGGGAGGGGGAGGAGAGGGAGCCTGAGGAGGAGGCAGGAAGAGGGGGTTAGAGTTGGTAGGAAGGGTAGATGTCAGGGCGAAGCTCATCATCTGGGAGTGGTAGACAGTGGAAGTTGTGTTGGGAAAGGAGATGGAGGGTGTGGAGATGGAGAGAGGGAGGGACACAACGGTAAAGCCGCGGCAACTGGTTGGGAGCGGAGAGGAAGGGAGACACCAGGGGGTGATGGGGATCAAGGCGGCGGACAATATATAGTGTGCGGATGTGTTCAAGGAAAAGGAGAAGGTGGGGGAAGGGGATGAGGTCATAGAGGATGCGCGTGGGGGATGGAAGGCGGACGCGGAAGGCGAGGCGGAGTGCATGGCGTTCGAGGATTTGGAGGGCGTTATAGAACCGGGGAGGGGCGGAAATCCAAGTGATGCTGGCATAACAAAGGATGGGGCAGATTATGGATTTGTAGGTGTGGAGGATGGTGGAAGGATGCAGACCCCATGTCCGGCCGGACAGGAGTTTCAGGAGGCGGAGGCGGTTGTGAGCTTTGTTTTGGATGGTAAGGAGATGGGGAGTCCAGGTGAGGTGGCGGTCGAGGGTGGGGCCAAGGTATTTGAGGGTAGGAAGGAGGTGGATAGGACGGCCATAAATGGTGAGGTAGAAATCATGGAGGCGGAAGGAGCAGGTGGTGCGGCCTATGATGATCGCCTGGGTCTTGGAGGGATTAACACGGAGGAACCACTGGTTGCACCAAGCGGTGAATTGGTCAAGGTGGGTTTGGAGGGTACGTTGGGACCGTTGAAGGGTAGGATAAAGGGCTAGGTCATAGAGGATGCGCGTGGGGGATGGAAGGCGGACGCGGAAGGCGAGGCGGAGTGCATGGCGTTCGAGGATTTGGAGGGCGTTATAGAACCGGGGAGGGGCGGAAATCCAAGTGATGCTGGCATAACAAAGGATGGGGCAGATTATGGATTTGTAGGTGTGGAGGATGGTGGAAGGATGCAGACCCCATGTCCGGCCGGACAGGAGTTTCAGGAGGCGGAGGCGGTTGTGAGCTTTGTTTTGGATGGTAAGGAGATGGGGAGTCCAGGTGAGGTGGCGGTCGAGGGTGGGGCCAAGGTATTTGAGGGTAGGAAGGAGGTGGATAGGACGGCCATAAATGGTGAGGTAGAAATCATGGAGGCGGAAGGAGCAGGTGGTGCGGCCTATGATGATCGCCTGGGTCTTGGAGGGATTAACACGGAGGAACCACTGGTTGCACCAAGCGGTGAATTGGTCAAGGTGGGTTTGGAGGGTACGTTGGGACCGTTGAAGGGTAGGATAAAGGGCTAGGAAGGCGGTGTCATCAGCGAACTGGAGAAGATGAACAGAAGGGGGAGGTTTGGGCATATCAGCAGTGTACAGGAGATAGAGGAGAGGGGAAAGGACAGAACCTTGGGGCACGCCGGCAGAGGGGTAGAAAGTACGGGAGTTGGAATTGTGGATAGTCACATAGGAGGGACGATGGGAGAGGAAGGAAGCAATGAGATGGACGAAGTTGATGGGGAGAGCATAGGTCTGGAGTTTGAAAAGGAGTCCGGGATGCCAGACACGGTCATAGGCGTTCTGGAGATCAAGGGAAGCTGGACTAGGGCAGAGCGGGTCCCTATATACGAAACCGGAGGGAGCGGCTATTGGCCGCTGTCTGCACGTGGCTTAGCAGTGGCGCCCCTCGCTGTGCGAGAGCTGCTGCGCGGAATAGCCGCCACGGAGGCGGAGCCCTCTATGGGGTGACCACGTCCATTTGTTCTGCCGCGTGTTCGACTTCCGCGGCGGAAGGTACTAGACTCTGATTTCCTTTGCTGTTGAATGGAAGGCACAATAGTCTCACTCATTGTTTTAACACATGGGATGTTACCGGCACCAAAAAAGAATAGTCTGTTAGGTATTTGATCTTTCAAAATAATATGATATTGTACAAGAGAAAAATAGGTCGGGGGGGGGGGGGGGAGGTGGTGACCGGGGTAATTGGAATACCGGGTTAGTAGGTTATTAGAAAAATGGCCTACAAACAGTAAACCAAGCAAGTTAAAGGCACCAAGAATTTGTGGCGGATTTGTAACAGTCAACTTTTATGCCTAAATTAATACCATTATTTAAGATTCACTAATTAGATTTTGGTGAATATTTCAGGCTATGTAGTACTGACATTCGGTACGTCCCTAACAGCCCTACAATACATGCATTCATTATAAGTACGAAGGAGTCGGACACGCTATTCCAATACCCACAGATGTGGTACTTGGAACATACAGTTACAGACTTAATATTATTATTTTTTTAATTAATAATGGTTTGCTCCTGACACAAGATACAAAAATGAGAAAATTAGGGAAGTCTAATCATTAATATAAATTTTAACTAAAATATCTAGGTTGCTTTCTTTTGAAGCTTTGCAAGTATTTAATTTCTGTTCTAATTGCCCTGGTCCCCCCTATATTTTTATCAAATATGAAAGGTACAGACTGTGCAGTTGTGAACTGATCGAGAGAACACGTAAAGTGAAGATATACCAAAATAATTCTGAGGCAGGCTGTAGCCACATAATAAATAAAAAAAAGTAACACCACTACTGAGCTTCAGTGAACTCGTTCATCCACCGTCCTGCAGTTTGTGGTGTGGAATGTTGGCCCTCAAAAATGTTTCTACAGTCCTTTGGGCCAGATATTCACAATGGCTATTCTTCCATTTTGCAGATCCAAAGCTGCTGCTAATTGTAGACTACCGCTTTATTGGGAAACTGGTCTGCTTCAACTTGTTGTCCTTATGTTTTTCTGTCTACACATGTTTCACTATAGAATCTTTACGCTCCCACGAAACTCTAATATTGTAGAATTTGCAAAAACTGTTAACTTATCGGGAGCATATAAACCATCGATTTCAAATTCTCGCACCCGTTCGTCTGCGGTTACTGCAGGCTTAGGCATTTTCGCAGAACATACGTGTTCGTCGCCGACTCTAGAATAAGAAAACAATTTTAAAAAACCAGCAGTGATAAAAATTAGTATCCGACAAGAGAACTGTAACACCTTCGAAACGACTGAAAAACGCGCTACAAACAAAACACGAGTCAAGTGAAGTGTGCCCCAACTCTAATTCAGACAACTATGTGCATGCGCGAATCTGGCAGCTTGGCAACGTCAGAAAAATGTTTCGGGGTAGATTCTGGCTACTTTCTCTTACTGGTTGTACACCAAACTGCCACACTCTAAGTAACCAGAAGCGGGAGTATGCGCTGCTTATACCTACATCTACATCTACATTCCGCAAGCCACCTGACGGTATGTGCAGAGGGTACCTTGAGTACCTCTATCGGTTCTCCCTTCTATTCCAGTCTCGTATTGTTTGTGGAAAGAAAGATTGTCGGTATGCCTCTGTGTGGGCTCGAATCTCACTGATTTTATCTTTATGGTCTCTTCGCGAGATAAACATAGTAGGGAGCAATATATTGAAGATATGTTCTCGAAACTTCAACAAAATCCCGTACGGAGCTACTGAGCTTCTCTCTTGCAGAGTCTTCCACTCGAGTTTATTTATCATCTCCGTAACGCTTTCGTGATTACTAAATGATATGCGGTTTCAGTGCTGCGGATGCGCGGAAAGCTGCGTGATAACTGTTTAAACGAACCTTACTTCAACGAAGTTTGAAAACAATCATTTCGGTGTTAATTACAATATTCGTAAGTTAATACAAGCAGAAAAGTATGCACTCAGCCTTGAATGCCACAATGCTAATGGTATTGCACACAATACTGTTTATTCGCAAGGGTTGGCAGCAAGCATATTCAAAACAGTTGTCCTGCAGTGAATGGTATCTGTAAACCTGACTGAAGGCTTAAACACAAGCATCTACAATATTAACGTGGTTTGCGTGCAATCACGGATTACACCTTTTAATTTGTTTGGATGATTTGAGAATGGGTTCTGATACTTGAAAACTGTCATCAGTTAAACAAAAATAACTGAATGTTGCAACTTTGGCTGTTTTCTACATCAAACCGGTTAACTCAAGTTGCTGTACTGTTATTAATCCAGCGTGCCGGAAATCCAAAAAGATGAATTTTATGGCTGCTCGTTTCCGTCACAGAAATTAATGCTGTCCCGTAAGATATCTGCCTAGCAAACCATTCGCAACTGATCGCATATTCGAAATTAATACTTAAATATTTATTTGATTCTTCGATCTCTAATCAGACGGAAATATTAACATCACTTATTGCAGAACATGCTTGTATTACACTTTCGGATTTTTTCGTTTACTTTTACTGTAGAAAGTGGTAGAATCGTAAGCTCAATGATTGATGACGTTGTTGGCAGTGTTCGCGCCCACCTCCTTCTAAATACTTGCATTACATTCATAATAAAAGACCCAGACTGTGTTGACAATGCTATGACGGAAAAATATATATATTAGCATGCAGTGGGACACAAACCTATATCCATTCGTATCGTAAACCACAAAACTACCCGTTACGTTATGGCTTACTCATTCGGCTTTTGTCTCAAGTCTCAATGACCACATTTCTTCAAGCCTTATATCGTTGCTGCGTTATTAACCGCCTTTAATGAGCAGGGTGATGTGTTTGTGATAGAGTTTCATTGACCACTGCTTTAAAACGGCATACTGTGGCAGATACACTACAAAAGAAAGAAATAATCGAAATTCACACATTGGTCGTTCATAGGCGCTCGCAAGAGTCGATAGTCGAAAGGCCACTGGTGACGTCGCGACTGGAAACAGTAGTACGACAGTTGTACATGGAACATTTCAAACATTAAATATGTCACTGACATCACTGGATTTACGACTCTTCTTACGAGGACACAGAGAAATTTTATTGAAAACCGCTGATTTTGCGTTACTTCCTTAAAAACCATCGAATTCGAGTTATTTCCTAAAAAACTGATGAATGCGCGTTACTTCCTTAAAAACCTTCAAATTCACGTTATTCGTCGCGTTATCGTTTAAACGAATTTTTCCTGCCCCTATTCATCAGCTTATTATTAATTACTCTCCATCGTTCATCGTGGACCGAATTCGATTTTGCGAGTGGATATTACTTGTTCTCATAAGGCCATTGTACAAGACCAATTCCCTGATCTTCGCCAACTTGGTACCTGCTTTTGTGGTCCATATACCTGCAGCGTGGGGTAGCCGCGCGGTGTAGGGTGTCCTCCCACGGTTAGAGCGGCTCCCCTCGTCGGATGTTCGAGTCCTTCCTCGAGCATGGGTGTGGGTGTTGTCCTTAGCGTAAGTTAAAGTTAGATTAAGTAGTGTGTAAGCCTAGGGGCCGATGACCTCAGCAGTTTGGTCCCATAGGAACGCAAATTTCCAGCATTTCCCATATACCTTGCCGAGGTTGCGTGGTTCGCGTGCCTCAGTGGTGTAGAAATGGCCAACCACAACGAAGGGGTATCTGTGGAAAGGGCAGATAAACATAGGGTTGTTGAGGAGAGGCAGCAGTCTTTCAGTAGTTGTAGGGCAATGGCTATATATGAAAATTGAGACAGGATAGTAATGAATAAGAGAATGGAATGTGAGTAGGGTACTATGAACGGTACCCCAAATACATTGTAATAGACATGAAGCCGACATTCACCACAGTAGTACGCATACTACCTCTGAAGATGATGAAGAAATCGAAAGAATGTATCAGGAGATGAGAAATTGGAGAATAGTAGGTAATTGAGGAAATCAGGTCAGTGTAAACTGAAAGAAAGAAAAAGTTGTTGAGAGTTTCAGAGGCTCCATTAGGCAATGTTGACTGAAGCAGATGAAAGGAGGACAGTACAAGACGAATATGTAACTTTGTGAGATGACGTTACGAAGATAGCATAGGATGAAATAGGTAAAATTCAAGACAGGTACAAATCCTTGAATAACACAAGGCGTATTGAATCTAACTGACCAATAAAGAAAATGTAAAAATTTTGCCAATACAGCACGGGTCAGGGCATGGTGACAACGAAAAATCAGATCGTCAGCAAATGAAACATGCGTTAGCTTGAATGATTTACGAACTACAGAGCTGCAGTGCTGTATGTTTGACCGGTTAACATGGGGGACCGAGCTGCTCGTATCTGGCTCTTCATGACTCTGTTCGGTCACATTCTCGCTCCATTTCTGATGTACTGAATCGGAATATGCGAGAAACCGAGCATAGCCGGTCTTTGCTGACCTCCCACCTCACGTCACCCCACCGTAGTGCACAATTTCAACGTCTCTCTCTCTCTCTCTCTCTCTCTCTCTCTCTCTCTCTCTCTCCCTCCCCCCCCCCCCCCCCCTCTCTCTCTCTATCTTACGTTTTCTCTCTCTCCATATATTATATCACACTCAAATTAATAGAGCCCGTGGAAAAATAAATATTTCGGTGCAATCACACGAAAAGAAAGACTCGTTTCCCTCATTTCCAAAGAGTCGATTTATCCTGACTCTCATTCATAGAGAACTCCATACATATTTAAAAAAAAAAAACGAGATCCTTGAACTACAGAAGACGACTGTTTATAGTTACTGTTGATCAGCAGTATATGGCTGATGCGTTCTGGATTTAATTGGCTGCAGCGATATGTTAATTATATGTAAGCATCACTAAAGCACTGTTCGCTAGGTGCGTTTATAGCTGGCGTACTTAAAATACGTCTTGCGACTGTAGCCAGCATTGGTACATTTCTTTTATGACTGCTCCACCATTATAAGATACCACTATCGTTGGCGTGCATTAAAATATAGACGTCTGCTGCCCAGGATCTGATATTCTTCCAGCCCTTGAAAAAATCTCTCTTTGTGGCTAGCTATGACATTGCACTTCAAGTAACTATCTAACAAACAAGAAAGAGAAAAGTGATACAAAAGTGATGTGGAAATCACGAGAGCGTACCTGGAAGAAAAATATGTTTTACGTTGATGAAAAATTATAGAAATTACGGTCACCACAAAAAACTTGTTAGGATACTTCGTTCGTTATGAGACACTATGTACTAAAGATACAAAAACGGTTAAGTTAATCATAGCATGATGTACCCGAATAGCTTGCACACATTTGTCGCACACTGTTAGAAATGCTTTTAAATTTATGTCAAACATAATGCGAGGCAAGAAAGACGGCCAAACGAACGCGGCAGTTTTATGTTTGGAAGTAATTTCAATCTCCAGACGTGGAAAAGTAAGGCCGTGATTTTAATCCATTGTGTCTCCTGTTAACAAATACATACTTCCAATGTACATCAATTAAACTAGTTAATTACAAATCTATCCTTTCCTAGAACCACATTAAAATAGTACTTGTAACAGCAGTAATGAAACTCAACACAATCATTGTCTTTGACACTGCAGATGTGTTGAATTTTATGAAACTAAAGATCTAACTGAGTTTTAGATTCTTTTTTGCATTCTAATTCATTAGTGTCGTCTCTGGGAAATCTACAATTCTTCCCGCAAGTCCCTCTCATATCTCTTTCTTTTCGTTCAGTAAAGTAGCAACACCGTTATAGTGAGTGTATAAGAAACCTAGAAAAGTGTACTAGCCGTAACAGCGTGTGCTGATCTTGGTTTCAAAGATGACGTGAAAGATGAGCAGAAGCCACTTTTCTTTATGTACCGTACAATGCGTAGGACTGTTGAGATACTACATGTTGTTGAGCTGCCTCACCTGGACCACAGTTTCCATATTCACAAGAGAATCATATGACCCACACCTACTTAAGCACCAATATTGCGGAAATACAAAGAAACTGCGTCGAATTCCAAGGCGTACTGTTAGACACTTCTCCTTCTTACGCGAGGTGTAATACAATTTTCTCACAAATAAACGACTTTCAAATGCCATTCCTGAATGACGGATCCTCCGCGTAATTTTTCTGTACACATATATTGCAGATGCGGTTAGCCCTCCCAACATTACACTGCTGCGTTGAAATTCTAATCATCTGCATTTCCAAACATTTTGTCCACTTCATGCGAGTTTGACATTTGTTGCATGTCGCCTTCATGGTGTCGCAATTTCACGCGCCAACAGTGTATTTGCAGAAACAGTAAAGGTCGAGAACAGTAATGGTGATAGCGGAAGTATGAGCAGAAGCAATATAGTCTGTCTGTAAACTCAAGAGCGAGCAGCGCTTTTGGTGGGGAAGTAGCCTTTGCCGGAAGAACGCTACCACCGGCCTACAGGGGCACCCAAAATCTGTTGCCCGTTACCTGTCTAGAGGTGTAGATCGACGTGCAGTGATATACGTCGTTTCTGTTCGTATGATATTAGTTGCCAGTGCCGGTCAGTTGACTTTGTATACTTCCTGATATACTTCGATTTCCGGAAGTGATGGATAATCGTCTAGGATTGCAAGAAAATGTGCAGAATACGAGGAAGAGGAGGTACTTACGGAGTAACGAGCGTTCGATCGTCTCCAATGTTATTACAGCGTGTATTAAAGAGGCGACCCAAAAAGAACTGTTGAATAATATTACCAGTCCCAACCAAAGGGCTCCAATTTATGTAAACGTCAGCCACGTCCAATGGGACGCATAAGGAAGCAACGCGAAAATAAGCCGCATCGTTTAGTGGAATTGCCACGAAGGAATACTAATAATCTTGGGAGGAAACCGATCATTATAGACAGTTTCTAAATCACGTACAATCTTTGATGCTTATGCAACACTAAATCTCTATCTCGGTCACTCTTCACCTGATTCTGAGACATATTGAGAAAAATTTGTGCGCAGTAGCTATTCTAAACACTGCTGAAATTTTCTTCGAAAAATGTACGTGGATTCTGGAATTCAAAAACCTTGACATTCGAGATGCGTTCACGTATTAATTTTCATTTTTTTGTAAGAACTTTATTTGTTAATCTACAGCAATGTTATCCTCTTCAAAATATTCCCCGTTACATACTATACACTTGTGCCACTGCTTTTTCCAATTTCCGAAATTCTTTAGGAACTGTTTCTTAGGGGTAGTTTGTAGGTCTCTTAACTGTGCATTTTAAATCTCATCCATGCTTGTAAAACCGCTGTCCTTTAAGGCCTGCTTAGAAATGTTTATCCAACTTGTATGCCCTTGGTTCACTTATAACAGGCTCACCAAAAGCAATATTTAACATTTCTAAAACTTTCATACACTTCATTCCATCCCTATAACAAAATTTAATACAGATTCTCTAATCTATTTTTATACAAAACAAATGGTCGTTGATGCTACCAAAACACATGTAGCCTTTTTGACAGCTGACAACAGAGTAAATACCCAATATGCATAACATTGTACACATACTTTCGAGAGATGTTTACGAAGACAGTGACAAAAGGTAGTGCAAATCGGACTAATACAACATGCAAAATTATAAATTTCTGCTTACTTTTTAAACACTTTTCGTGTTGCAAAAATTGTTAAGTTTCAATGCAGTCATTCAAAGACAACATCTACCTTTTAGTAGAAACACAAAGTAAGAACAAGCCTCAAATTCTACAGATTGACTGCATTATATGGGGTTCGTTTTACGAATAGCAATAGAGGAACATATAATACATTCACATGAACAGGCATTCGGTTCTATGTTTGTAGTATAATCCTGACTTCCATTCTTATCTTCATATTATTTACTGTATAATATTGTGTCTCGGAAGAAGCTATAGTTTTTTGTATTCCTTATGGTCTTAATACATTTGTCTGACAATGAACGCAGCCGAGACGTATCTGCACACGGCGTCGCCACAGATTTAAATCGCGCGCCGCGGCAGGGCCGGTACTGCGTTGTGAAACGGCCTGTAGAAACGCCTCGTGACGTGGCTGGGTTGGCAGAGTGGGGACTCGCTAGCTCGCTCTTCAGTTTACCGACAGACTATACTAGTATTAGGCTTCATTTTTAATTGTAGCATCGTGCAATTTAATCCAAAATATGTTTCATAATACAATAAAAATTGAAAGACAGTTTTGTATCCTGTTGACTAATACTAGTTAACGTGGAAAAAATAAATAAATGGCATTAAAAGATATTTTAATATCTTATTACAGCAGTTGTGTGACATGCTGAAGTGTCAGGATTTAGGCTCATTCATGGAGCTGTAAAAATAAACATATTCAAATGAAGGCGTCCACTATCTGGACGTGTAGTATTAACGACAAGCAGACACAGACGATTTTGCTTGAAAATCATGGCATAAAGACTTCGTGTTTACAGACGCTTCGTTCCTTGTTACTTACGGTGAAGTGCGTGTAGTGCTAAGTATGTGAAGTACCTTGCTCATTTCTGAGAAAAACGCACTATCATGAGAGAAGGTGACGTAAGGAACTACATCGCCTACAAGGTGTGTGGATATCGAAATGTACATATAACTGTTTATTTGTTTTCTGCTTCTGAACATGAATAGTAATCACAGGTGCTTCACTAATCTGCTTAATATCATTATTTTATCTTATCTGTTTGTAATTTAAGAATTATTAAAGGAAAGATTTTTTGTTCAGCCACCTCTTTGGAATACGTCACCAAAGTTTATTGTTCAATTATTTTCTTCTATATACAACTGTTCTAATTTGTGCATAGTTATATAAGTCTGCAGGCTTTCGTGGCCGTTGTCACTGAAGTTAAAATCTTCTGGGTTATTAGGCCGCGTCAGGTTTCTTTTAAATTGTTCGACGTTTCGCCCCCTTTGCCGGGATCTTCCTCAGGATCTTTTGGTGTCCACTACTGGTAGAACACTGTCTGAGACGAGTGTCGCGTCCGCTTATAAAGGGGGAATTTTCAGGCGTTCGTGCTGGAGAAGTGATAGTATTGGTTAAAACACGTGTGGCTACCATTGGTGGGCCGTAGTCATAGTCTAATACAGGAGAAGGGGCGTTGGTAGCTCATCTCCTGTGGATACCATTGGTGGTCGTCGTCATTGGATAGAAAGGCACTGTTCCACACTTATGCTGGAGAATGGTTATTGGTTGAAACGCCTGCTACCGCAGGATTTTAGTGCTTTGAAACGAAAAGAGGAATCCGAGAAGTTAACGGTTAGAGTTAAGAAGGAAGTCGCTACTGTGGATCCGAAGCGAGTAGTGGTGAATCTCTCCTCAGAAGTACTCGATGAAGCAGCTGTTTCAGTTCTGGGCAAAGGTCTGAATTTCGCAGCTACACCGAAGAGAATACCTGTTGAAGAAATCGTAAGTGCCATCGAAGCATCCTCGTTTCGTTTTCCGAAGGTGCAGGCCGAAGAAGTAAGACAAGATGTGTCGAGAGTTCTACTGAAATGGAAACCTCCGAAAAGCAACATATCGGTGCAGGAAAGGAAATCTCTTATTGAACTCATGAGAAACGAAAGCATCGTTGTAACAAAATCGGATAAGGGGAATGCTACTGTTGTCTTGGACGCTGTGGATTATCACAGGAAGATGGAACAACTACTAGCTGATCCTGTGTATCAAAGTTAAAAAGCGATCCGACGAACAGAATTGTTCGGAAAGTGAAAAACCTGGTATCAGACTCCATACTGGACAGCTCTATTACAGAGAATCTAACACCTCGAATAACTGTCTCATCCAGAATGTACGGACTACCGAAAATACATAAAGAATCGGTTCCTTTGAGGCCTATAGTCAGTGGGATTAACTCGCCGAATTATTTTTTAGCACGTCATTTATCTGGCAAACTTAGACATCTCGTTGGTAAAACAAATACTTTTATAAAAGATTCGAAACATTTTTTAGAGATTATACGCACACTGAGGATATCTGCGGGTGACATTCTTGTTAGCTTCGATGTGACATCGTTATTTACTAACGTCCCAGTATCAGATACAATGGAGATCATAAGAGAGAATGTTGCTCCAGATGTTTGTGACTTAATTGAATTATGTCTTCGCTCGAGCTATTTTAAGTACAATGGTGAATTCTATGAACAGGCTCACGGTTTTGCTATGGGTTCACCCATTTCACCAGTTGCAGCTGAAGTTTTTATGGAACATTTTGAGCAACAGGCGTTAAGTAGTGCTCCTTTGAAGCCTTCTTGCTGGCTCCGCTACGTGGACGATACATTTGTTATATGGCCACACGGCGAAGAAGAACTTCATGCGTTCCACAATTTCCTTAATGGAATTCACCCCAAAATAAAATTCACCTTGGAGGCTGAGAGTGAGGTCGGTCTCCCGATCCTAGATGTGTTGGTATACAGAAGATCTGATAACAGTCTAGGTCACAGAGTGTACAGAAAGCAGACTAAAACAAACAGGTGTTTACATGCCACTTCGCACCACCCAGCCCAGAAGCAAACAGTACTCAACACACTGTCTTCACGTGCCTTCCGTATCAGCGATGACGACAACTTGGAATCGGAGTTGAACTTTTTAAAGAGGACATTGAAGGCAAATGGGTGTGATAGTTATTCCATCGACAGGGCTTTTAGGCAGAATATTCATACCGCTAATAAGAATGACGAGGAACCGCCTTCTCACTCCGTCAGGTTCCCGTTCGTTTCGGGGTCACTGACCGCATAAGCAGAATGTTAAAGAAAAATGGTATTCAGACATCTTTCTTTAGTCTAAACAAAATAAAAGACTTTTTGTGACGGAAAACGTATGCACCTGATTACCTCCACAATGCAGGCGTCTATCGAGTGTCATGTGGCTGCGGCTAAGTGTATATAGGCGAAACGGGAAGATCTGTTAAAGAACGCATTAAGGAACACGAACGGCACATGCGGCTAAATCAAAGTGCAAAATCAGCAGTAGCGGAACATCACGAGAACTGTGGCTCTGACATCGATATTAATAACGCACGTGTACTGGCTAAAGAAACAAACATTTATAGAAGAAAGGTCCGAGAAGCGGTTGAAATTTCTAAGAATTCATCTAATTTCAATAGAGAGGACGGCTATAGGTTTTCGGCATCGTGGCTCCCCGCCATCAAGGAAGTAATATGTGGCCGCGGTGTGTGAGGAGCGGCATAAACAACGCGCTGCAAGTCACCTCGGCGGACAATAATATTTTGGGTAAACATTCCCCCTCTCTTGCTCTGTCTGTTTCGAATCTAGCCATTGATGACGACCAACCAATAGCGGTAGCAGGCATTTCAACCAACAACCATTCTCCAGCATAAGTGTGGAACAGTGCCTTTCTATCCAACGACGATGACCGCCAATGGTATCCACAGGCGATGAGCTACCAACGCCCCTTCTTCTGTATTAGCCTATGACTACGGCCCACCAGAGGTAGCCACATGTATTTTAACCAATAATACCACTTCCCCAGCACGAACGCCAGAAAATTCCCCCTTTATAAGTAGACGCAACACTCGTCTCAGACAGTAGTTCACCACTTGATGCAACCAGTGGTTGCTCAAGGTCAATCCCTCCAAAACCCAGGCGTTCATTGTAGGCAAAACTACCCCTTCCTTCCGCCTCCTCGATTTCTATCTCACCATCTATGGCCGTCCTACTGCCCTCACCCCCACCCTTAAGTACCTTGGCGTCACCCTCTACCGTCGCCTCTCCTTGACCCCCCATCTCCGGATAATCCAAGCCAAGGCACGCTCCCGACTCCATCTCCTCAAGCTCCTTTCCGGCCGTATGTGGGGTCAGGACCCCTCCACCATACTCCACACCTATAAATCCCTCATCCGCTCTATCCTTTGTTATGCCCATCCGGCCTGGATCTCCGCCCCCCTACCTTTTATAAATCCCTTCAGATCCTTGAACGCCGTGCTCTCCACCTCGCCTATCGCATCTGTCTCCCCTCCCCCAAGTGGATCCTGTACGACCTCATTCCATTCCCCCACCTCCTCCTTTTCCTTGAAAGGATATGGATCCTGTACATCTCCCGTAAACTCGATCCTCCTCACCCGCTTGTCTCACCCATCCTCTCCCACCCCCACCCGCTGCTGCACCTGTGTTCCCACGTCCCACCCGGTCTCCATCTCTCCACCCTCGTTACCCTCTCCCAAGGTGGCTTCTGCCAGCTCCCCCTCCCTGATGATGTCCTCCTCCCCTCCATCTACCCCTCCTATTAAATTTGGTCCTCCCCTCCCACTTCCTGTGTATTTTCCTTTGGGCACCCTCCCTCCCTTCTCTCTCCTTCCCCCCTTCCTCCACCCCTCTTCCCACCAGGCTTGCCCTCCCCCTTCCTCCCTCCCCCCTATCTCCCCTGCCCGTGGCATCTCTGCTCTCCCTGCTCCGTCTCCCACCCCCCACCCCCCCTCCTCCTCTCTTGGCAGGTCCCCGGACTCGTACATGTTCAGTGGACATTTGCGCACCTCGCGCGCTGGAGATCATCGCCATCAGTGTTTCGTGTGTGTGCCTTCATTTTGTGTTTAGTGTTCTTTCGCCGTCACGCCACCACTGTTCACCTGTGCCGTCGCAGTCGTCCGTGTATTGTGCGCTGTGTCAACAGGTGTTAGTGTTTTTTCTCGTCCAGCGTGAATGGCTTCATGTTTATTGTTTTTCGTGTCTACAGTTTTTGCCCGCCGTTTTCATTGTATTATCTGTACCACCTATATCTCATATTTATTGTACCACTCGCGGCTGAAGAGCAGCGTATTATGCTGCTGACAGCCCGCCTTTGTCTAAGGTGATTAAAATAACAATAAAGAAAAAAAATCGTCTCAGTATTCTAGCAGTAGTGGACACCAGAAGATCCTGAGGAAGATCCCAGCAGAGGGGTCGAAACGTCGAACATTTTAGAAGAAACATGAGGCAGCCTAATAGCCCAGAAGATTTTAACTTCATTGTCCATAGTTCATTAGTTAACGTGTACCACATTTTATCTCAGTTATCGCACTTACACTAAATAATCCCTCTTGTTTTATTTTTAATTCTAAATTAGCATTTTTGATCTTTGTGAGTCGAGCTACTCTGTAGATGCACTAGTTTAAGACCTTTGATTCAATAAAATTTCACTGTGCCACCTACTAATCTTTGTATCCCATCATACCGCAACAGCCGAAACCCGTTTCGTGTAACAAATAATAAATATTGTAGAATATTGCACAATTGTTGTGTGTATTTCATTCGTAATGTTGGTCCATGAGTTTACAGTGACTCTTTGGAACCTCCCAAAGGATGTAATAGCTGAAACCGTTTCTAGTTTAGCACAAACTGGGATTATCAAGTACTAGAAAACAGCAATATTATTCTACCACTCGAATCACTGCAGTTTAAGTGTCGCCTTTCTCCGAAAATAGTTTTAGTTATGTTCACACGCTCTACCGATGCTCAGTGACTGGTTTCTTTGACATAATTTTGTGTAATGCCAATATAATGTAATTTTTGAGCAATGCAACGCCATTGTGTCGGGCATTTCCACGGCCATTCGTCCTCGACAAATCCAGGCTACAATGTGAACGTCACATTTGTTAATGAAGTTTCATTCGCGCGTGGCTCGGAGCGTGTGATTGGCTTTTCCGCTAGTGGCGGTGCAGATGTAATCACGGCGAAGTGGCAGGCTCTGCAGTGAACGCCGAGAGATGTAAGTGAATGTGTTTTATTCCGTAACAACGTCAATAGGTCAGAATTAGGTCACGCTGCTGTCAGATCAATTATGAGTGTCGAAAATAGTTTAGTATACTCGTCTTTGAAGACTTTCCTTTACGAAGATAGGTAGCTCTAAGAATTACTAAATGTTAAGTCAAATTTGTAGTTTTGTTAATCTGTCTTATATCTAAAATTGACGAACGGTGGAGCAGCTTTTCGAAATTTATTCATTACATTGTTATCATTGGCCAGATTCGAGCGTTCATATCATCTCCTGCATCGCAACAATGTCAAGTAATACTATTGCGTGGATACATTTTCTTAAGTGAAAATCAAAGACAATATATGAGAGAATACAAACAACTTACATTATTACTACTTGCTTGTAGTACAGTAACTGATTCAAAATCATAGCTTAAAGAGGGAGGGTAATAAATGGAACAGGAAAAAAGAAATACAGATTTTTTAGTAGCTAAGAGGTAAAATGTGTCTGACATATTTGATAAAAATATTACATTTCACATTATGGACGCAGTGAGAAGCATGGTGAGAGCTACCATTTTTCCAATAGAGACAAAAAATGTTTGTTGAAATTGGAGAAATTTGTAACTTCTCTGATATCTTGAGGAGGGTTGAGTTGGGTTGTTTTGGGGAAGGAGACCAGACAGCGAGGTCATCGGTCTCATCGGATTAGGGAAGGACGGGGAAGGAAGTCGGCCGCGCCCTTTGAAAGGAACCATCCCGGCATTTGCCTGGAGCGATTTAGGGAAATCACGGAAAACCTAAATTAGGATGGCCGGACGCGGGATTGAACCGTCGTCCTCCCGAATGCGAGTCCAGTGTTTAACCACTGCGCCACCTCGCTCGGTATATCTTGAGGAGATTTATTCCATAGTCATATGCTTGCAGCACGAAAAGACTAGCGTAAATACTAAAAAAAAAACAAAATTAGAACGAGGAGCCTTATAATTATTCATTATTTTGAAATATCATGTTTCAGGACATTTGCGGCTGTAATTTGGAGGGGTGTGATAATCTCGAATTTTGACTGTCCATAACTAACAACTTTCTTAGGAAGGGTAACAGTAGTGAGCCCTAAAGTATCTGAAGCAAAATGTTAGAGCTTATTTGCAAAGATAAAAAATTGTCACTCAAATTTATGCGCTCATTCAGCATTACACCAAGATCTTTATCTTCTACCATTTATCAATGAAACTTGGGTCATTTTCGGAAACTAGGAGATGAAGTACCGGGGGAAGTAATGCTGTGTGGAACCGTCGTGAGTTGTGTTTGGGTAGCTCAGTACGCACAGCACTCGCCCACGAAAAGCAAAGGTTCTAAGGTCGAGTTCCGGTCTGTCATAAAGCTTTAATCTGCCGTAAAGTTTCAATCAGCGTTACCCTTGATGCAGCTATCTGGGCTACTGCATAACTGTCGCACTGATTTTCGCGAAGACTGACGGGGACGTCCGTGTGGTCTGGTGTACCTTCAAATACATTTGCACTTTCAGCGAAATGTTACCTCGATTTAAAATAGGTATATCCGTCTTATCCCGTGTTGCCAGCTAATGGTTTTTGAGACAGGAACTTCACTAGCTCTTCGTGGCTTATTTGAGCACAGAAGAGAACAGAATAATTACTATCTCTTGGGTAGACAGTCACGCTCAATAACGACGGCATCAGGGTGAACCAAGAACACGTTACTCGCAAAATGACGAAAGTATCAAGTACACACGTGCTCAAGTCTCCCTAAAACCGCCCCGTTGCATATCATTCTTAACCTCAGCACCACAACACAAGTACTTAAAAGTAAGTGATATACATATAACCGATTAGCCACAAATTATAGGCAGAGAATATGCATCTCGATATAACATTCTACAGCGCAACTGGGAACATTTGTAAATAATTTGCTGGTCATGAAATACAGGCCGTCAACATGTCCGTTAATGAGAACTTCCAAACACTCACTACTCTTTAACCGTTAACTCCTGTCACATATACATTTGCGTCATGAGAGGAAGAGCGGTATCGATATAAACAACAGGGTACGAAATACTGTACGCTTGCAGGCTGCGTATTTAACGTTATTTAAAATTCTTGCTCAGACGGATGTAATTATTTGTTTGTTTTGCGGTGTGTATTTCTTCTGTTAACTCTTTCGTCTCAAAGGGCTTAGATCGTAAAACTACTTCGTCGTTTCAGAAACTTAAATTGCAAAAGAATGACTAAAACGTTTGCTGACACAAAGTGAACAATCGTATGAACTGGTAGAAGGTGTGCGAGTGTCCTGGAAAAGACTCCAAGTTACCTCACACGCCAGCAGGGGCGTAATCCTAGCGTTGTTGGCAGTGACTATCCCCGTCGCTAGTACAAAGCACTTCTACTGCCACCGATATATTTAAACAAATTATTGGCATCATCTGATGGTATCTATAGCAACCTACGATTTCTGAATATCGACCTACCTCAGTAACTGTAATTTCTATGTAAAAATATGTCACTGCAGCATACTAAAAATATTATTTGCAACGTACAGCATAGCTTTGATTGACTTTCAGGCCTCATCCTCTACGTTGCCTCCAGCTATTGACAATTCAATGGATTATACGCTACTGGCCATTAAAATTGCTACACCACGAAGAGGGCGTGCTACAGACGCGAAATTTAACCGACAGGAAGAAGATGCTGTGATATGCAAATGATTAGTTTTTCAGAGCATTCACACAAGGCTGGCGCCGTTGGCGACACCTACAACGTGCTGACATGAGGAAAGTCTCCAACCGATTTCTCATACACAAACAGCAGTTGACCGACGTTGCCAGGTGAAACGTTGATGTGATGCCTCGTGTAAGGAGGAGAAATGCGTACCATCACGTTTCCGACTTTGATAAAGCTCGGATTGTAGCCTATCGCGATTGCGGTTTATCGTATCGTGACATTCCTGCTCGCGTTGGTCGAGATCCAATGACTATTAGCAGAAAATGAAATCGGTGGTTTCAAGAGGGTACTACGGAACGCCGCGCTGGATCCCAACGGCCTCGTATAACTAGCACTCGAGATGACAGGCATCTTATCCGCATGGCTGTAACAGATAGTGCAGCCACATCTCGATCCAGGAGTCAACAGATAAGGACGTTTGCAAGACAACAACCATCTGCACGAACAGTTCGACGACGTTAGCAGTAGCATGGACTATCAGCACTGAGACCATTGCTGCAGTTGCCCTTGACGCTGTATCACAGACAGGACCGGCTGCGGTGGTGTACTCAACGACAAACCTGGGTGCACAAATGGCAAAACGTCATTTTTTCGGATGAATCCAAGTTCTGTTTACAGCATCATGATGGTGGCATCCCTGTTTTGGCGACATCGCGGTGAACGCACATTGGAAGCGTGTATTCATCATCGCCATACTGGCGAATCAGCCGGCGTGATGGTATGGGATGCCATTGGTTACACGTCTCGGTCACCTCTTGTCGCATTGACGGCACTTTGAACAGTGGACGTTACATTTCATATGTTTAATGACCCGTGGCTCTACCCTTCATTCGATTCGTGCGAAACCCTACATTTCATCAGGATAATGCACGACCGAATGTTGCAGGTCCTGTACGGGCCTTTCTGGATACAGAAAATGCTCGACTGCTGCCCTGGCCAGCACATTCTCCAGATCTCTCACCAATTGAAAACGTATGGTCAATAGTGGCCGAGCAACTGGCTCGTCACAATACGCCAGTCACTACTCTTGATGAACTGTGGTATAGTGTTGAAGCTGCGTGGGCAGCTGTAACAGTACACGCTATCCAAGCTCTGTTTGACTCAATGCTCAGGCGTATGAAGGCCGTTATTACGGCCAGAGGTGGTTGTTCTGGGTTCTGATTTCTTAGGATCTACGCACCAAAACTGCGTGAAAATGTAATCACATGTCAGTTCTAGTATAATATATTTGTCCAATGAATGCCCGTTTATCATCGTCATTTCTTCTTGGTGTAGCAGTTTTAATGGTCAGTAGTGTACTATATATATTTTTGACTTTCGGGCCTCATCTTCTACGTGTGAGGCTAGGAAAAGTGATAATCTTCTGTGATGCGATTTGTTGAGTCAGAGAGACACGGGCACCGTATCGTTTAGTCACAACGAGACGCTGCCTCAGGGGTTGAGACGCCACACTCGTGACTGGAACATGGAGACCAGGACAGGAGCGCGGGTGAAGTGCCTCTGGCAGCCGTGGATCACCAACTGATTGATTGCACGGCAGAATAGTGTGCCACCCCCAACCCCATACCTCCACCCCACCCCCCCACCCTTTCCCCCACCCGCGCCTCCTGGCTGCGTACCGAGCATCACCTCCGTCCACATATGAGTAGCTGCGAGCACTAAACTAGCTTTGTGATGGGGCATTGCATACAGGGAGACGCTACAATGTTTACTTGACATTCGCCCGACATTGTCTTCTGAACAGACTGTAACTTGCTACCGTTCAAGATTATATTATCGGTACTGTAGTTTTCCTATGAAAACCAGTTAACTTGCCAAGATTGATATATTAGCGTAATTACGACACCACTGCACATTAAAATTGCTACACCAGGAAGAAATGCAGATGATAAACGGGTATTCATTGGACCAATATATTATACTAGAACTGACATGTGATTACATTTTCACGCAATTTGGTTGCATAGATCCTGAGTAGTCATACCCAGAACAACCACCTCTGGCCATAATAACGGCCTTCATACGCCTGGGCATTGAGTCAAACAGAGCTTGGATGGCGTGTACAGGTACAGCTGCCCATGCAGCTTCAGCACGATACCACAGTTCATCAAGTGTAGTGACTGGCGTATTGTGACGAGCCAGTTGCTCGGCCACCACTGACGAGACGTTTTCAGTTGGTGAAGGATCTGGAGAATGTGCTGGCCAGGGCAGCAGTCGAGCATTTTCTGTATCCAGAAAGCCCCGTACAGGACCTGCAACATGCAGTCGTGCATTATCCTGCTGAAATGTAGGGTTTCGCAGGGATTGAATGAAGGATAGAGCCACGGGTCGTAACACATCTGAAATGTAACGTCCACTGTTCAAAGTGCCGTCAATGCGAACAAGAGGTGACCAAGTCCTGTAACCAATGGCACTCCATACCATCGCGAGGGGTGATACGCCAGTATGGCGATGACGAATACACGCTTCCAATGTACGTTCACCACGATGTCGCCAAAACAGGGATGCGACCATCATGATGCTGTTAACAGAACCTGGATTCATCCGAAAAAATGACGTTTTGCCATTAGTGCAACCACGTCCGTCGTTGAGTACTCCTTCACAGGCGCTCCTGTCTGTGATGCAGCGTCAAGGGCAACCGCAGCCATGGTCTCCGAGCTGATAGTCCATGCTGCTGCAAACGTCGTTGATCAGTTCGTGCAGATGGTTGTTGTCTTGCAAACGTCCCCATCTGTTGACTCAGGGATCGAGGCGTGGCTGCACGATCCATTACAGCCATGAGGATAAGAAACGTGTCAATTCGACTGCTAGTGATACCATTCCGTTGGGATCCAGCGATAGGTTACAACCCGACCTTTATCAAAGTCGGAAACGTGATGGTACCTATTTCTCCTCCTTACACGAGGCATCACAACAACATTTCACCAGGTAACGGCGGTCAACTACTGTTTGTGTATGAGAAATCGGTTGGAAACTTTCCTCATGCCAGCACGTTGAAGGTGTCGCCACCGGCGCCAACGTTGTGTGAATGCTCTGAAAAGTTAATCATTTGCATATCACAACATCTTCTTCCTGTCGGTTAAATTTCGCGTCTGTAGCATGTCATCTTCGTGGTGTAGCAATTTTAATGGTCAGTAGTGTACTTAGGCTGTACGTGCATCACAAGATTACCTTCCTGCAGCATGCTGACGATTTTAACGAAATCAGAGTGACGCTCCTTAGCTCGATGTCTAGGGCCTACATGAAAGCCCAAGAGGATACTGATGGTGATGCTGAAGGTCTATGATAAATGGAGAACATTGGTTTCGTACTTGAAGCAACAGTATTTCAGTGTCATCCATAAAATAATGTAGATGTAGATATATATTTTCTTAGTAACAAGGTGATAAATAGTAAAGTGTACAAAACTGTATGGGCAACTTATGGTTGTCTTACTTCGGCTACCAATCATTTGGTTATTGACAATCGCTCGTATTTGTTGTAACAAGAGTGTTACCGCAACCATGATTATAAGATTCCTTGGCCCAGCACACTCCATTACGTTGTAGCTCAAAATCTATGTCAGAAAACACAGGTCATGAATTCTTTTAACAATAAAACAAATAAATTAAAATATAAAAGTGGCAAAGACATCGAACTCGTAAGGCAGTTGCAACCATCTAAGCATACGTCTCTTCGGAAATAGCATACAAATCAGTGCTGGTTGCGTAGTCAGAGGTTTACGTCAGGCCCACGCCCAGGTATAGGTCATAAATACCCTCACAAATGAGAGTAAATGGTAAAAAATGAACATACAGGAAACTTGGGGAACGTTGTTTACAGTCTTTAGAAAATTTTACAGTATATCACTACCATATGTAAAATAGTTTTAGACATACACTACGTGACAAGAAATCTAATACTAAAGCGTATAATACTTGTATTATTATATCATATTGTGTTAATATTCTCATGTCCGGCCTCCGTAGCTGAGTGGTCAGCGCAACAGACCGTCAATCCCAAGGGCCCGGGTACGATTCCCGCCTGGGTTGGAGATTTTCTCCGCTCAGGGACTGGGTGTTGTGTTGTCCTAATCATCATAATTTCATCCCCATCGACGCGCAAGTCGCCGAAGTGGCGTCAAATGGAAAGACTTGCACCCGGCGAACGGCCTACTCGACGGGAGGCCCTAGTCACACGACAGTTACATTTGATATTCACATCATTTTTTGATTTGTGAACTTAATTAAAATGTGTGGCCGGTTTTAATGTTGGTTGTCTGTGTTTGCTTCTGCGGTTGTGTCTGCGTTTTTTGAGTGCTGCCACATATACATTGCTTTGTCCCTTTGCTGTTCATATATTTCTAGGGTGTTGTTTGAAAGGCAGACAGGAATTGACGAGGGAAAAATGAACGTCCTCAACAGAGTTTTTGATAGAATTTGTTAAATAAACTATTTATTTCAAATGTTCTTATTTCGAATGTGAGTGGAATGACAGGTGATATGTTTTCCTTTTTAAATACGGCTCGGCGCCTGAGTTATGAGGTGCTTTGCAAAATAATATAAAGTTGGTCACTCATGTTACATGAAACGATCACTACCGAAAACATCACGAATCTACGAACTCGTACAAGCAATTACGAAGAATTGAACACCAGGGTGCAGTTTGAATTAAACTTCACGATCTCACAAATAAACTTTAAAACTCCCTCCAATTGAGGCACGATAATTTTGCAATATTACTCAGGAGGGACTAACACGTCACTTATCCGCAAGCTTCCGTTGGCTGTCACCGGTCTTACCTTGAGTGCGCGCAACAGACTGACAGAGACCAGCGTGGTCAAGGCCCTTATGTACACTGGTGTCCAAAATTAAGGCAACAAACCACCGTTTCCCCGTCTGTGACTAATTCCCCATATAATCATACAAAATCTCAACAGATGTCATTACAATCGTGTTCAGGACGGACGACGGCACTCTGGTCAACGGACGAACATGCAAACGATGACATCAACTGTTTGTTAGGTAGTCCCACATCCACACTCGTTGTGCACTCAGTCACAGACGGTACTGTGTGGCACAGAGAAGACGCCTCCATACTCTGCAGTGAAGGGCCATAGAAGGAATGGATGCAGGACAGTGGCAAACTGAATTGGTGGTCTGAAGTCTTAATGTGAATAGTTCTGTTGTTTCTCAGATGTGGCGATAGTTTATAGAGACCGAAAGTGTACCCCGAAGACCAGCACAGGGCCTACCACAAGTGAAATCAGAAAGGACCGTTATTTGGCTGTAATGTCACAACAGGTACCGCCTTAGTATAGCACGGCAACTGGCATCTGACCACGTAGCATTCACTGGATGTGTTATATTGAGACAAACGGTGTACAGAAGGCTTCGGCAAGTGGCGTTTATTGTCAGAGAACTGCTGCATGTGCCTCTTCTGACACGACAGAAGGGTACGTATAGATAGGAGTCGTCAACGTACTACCTGGATGGTCGAACAGTTGGCCAATGTTCATGTCACAGATGAGCCCCGATTTGGGCTGAAGAGTGATTCTCGACGGATTCGGATCTGGAGGGAACGTGGGACCCAAACACTGTACAAAGGGACCAATATCGAGGAGTATCCCAAATGGTGTTGGCAGGGATTATGTGGACCACTAGAATGCCTTTTCATGAAATTGTACGAGTGATTCGACAAGGTCGAACTGTTGTGAGGTATCGTGACAAGATCTTGGGACATCATGTGCGATTGTTTCAAGGTGCTGTGGAATCAGTCTTTGTAATGATGGACAATAATGTTCGACACCATAGGCCACAGGCCATTGATGTGTTCCTGGAAACAGAATATAAGCACGAATGGCATGGCCTGCTCGCTCTCTCAATATGAATCCACTAGAGCATGTCTGGCAGGTTACATCACGTCAGCATCCACCAACCACTCTCCTAGACATGCTAGAAGCTCTTCGGCAAGATTGGGCGTTATTGCCACAACATGACATTGATGATATCATTCACAGCATTTTCTGTCGTTATGAGGCCTGTATTGCTGCCAGAGGCAACACATGAGAACACAATATGTCCATAGCGAACCGTTGTGCCGTGAAATATGCTCAGTCAACAACCGTGACCTGAAGGATACCCGATGGCTGATGGCTCGCCTCGAAGTTAATGCTATGCTTCTCCAAAACAATGGATGTATAGGATTCTCCCCAGGTCGCCAATACACTCATTGACTATAGTCATTCGCGATAGTTGAGTACAGAGATTCATTGGTAAACGCTGGCCGCTGTGGCCGAGTGGTTCTAGACGCTTCAGTCCGGAACCCGCGACCGTTACGGTCGCACGTTCGAATCCTGCGTCGGGCATGAGTATATGTGATGTCCTTAGGTTAGTTAGGTTTAAGTAGTTCTAAGTTATAGGGGACTGATGACCTCAGATTTTAAGTCCCTTAGGACTCAGAGCGATTTGAACCATTTTAACCATTGGTGAACATAATCCGATGACACTTATCACGAGTGAATGCTTCCCGGTAGCACCACCCCTCCCACGGCAACCGTTTTTGTTGTGGTGTTAACCTCAGCCTATTCCTGGGACGGCAATCCAATAGTCCGACTTCTGTTACTCGCTGACCTACGGTGCGGTATGACACGGAATGTCGAAGGAAGCTCATCACTTTTTCTCGGGTGGCAGACACAGACTAAAGGAGCTACAGTGTACTTGGTTCAGAATAAGTCAGTCCTCTCTTGCGGCGATCAGACGTAATAGACCGGAACATATAGGACGGCCACGTCTGTGTTCACGTACCTACGCAGTCCAACATCGGATTACTGTCACATCCGAATGTCCCACAAATATAGATATTGCACTATCCCTTAATGATGCTAGTGGACACATTTCTTCCATCGCCTAAGGCATTTAGAAGTTATTAATTATTAAAGGAGAAAGAAAGATCAACACAGTTCATCGTACATTGGTAATATACTATGGCACTCTCAGAGTATCATCGTCTAGGTTTTCGCATTCATATGGTTGCAATTTTGTGTTTCATAATTTTATTGGTGCTGTTTTTATTCCTCTGGCGACCGCGGAATCTCTAGCTGTCAGCTACGGTTCCCTTTATAACGGTCCGTCACATGCAGCCACTTCGCCCAGAATTCGCCATGCAGTAGCCTTTCAATTAACCTCAGCCCAAGTTTTCTTCGTGGTCGGTACATCCTGCCAATAGCAGGAAAAAGCTAACTTCTCGGGAACGATTCTGATCTATGCTATCACAAATGTATACTACACATCGTTAAATACACATCAAGAATTTGAAATTATGTTTGTTTAACGCAGTAAATGTTCAATGTTACCATTAAAAAGGTAGGCAAATCATCATTTTACAACTCTCGTAAAGGTAATGAATAAATCATATAGTGTGTAAACGATACGATTTTACAACGTACCACAATGGTGTATGTCAAGTCGAGACAAAGCAATCGGTACAGGAGACTTGTGGCCCATCAGGCTGGAAAACAGCCTCATATTGGCCTTAAAAACCCATCTAAGCTTTAGCGCATGAGCCCTGAGAGAGATTTTGGGTAAAATCGTGTTTGCACATTAAAAGCTTCTATTCCTTTTCATGACAAAATGAATAATTGATAGATTAGCTTAGGTTAGGTACGATTATTTACTTCAAAATATTGTGAATTTTAACAGAATAAAATCATCAATTATATCGCTTTGTTTCTATGACCTTCTTACTACGAAACTATTCTGCTTACGAGAGTAAAAATTAGATCGAATTTTAAACGCAACTAATTTTTGCATAATACTTACAAGAGTCTTTTTTTTCTTTTATCACCCTCACAGGAAAGGAGATATTACATTTTATAAGTGCAAGAAGAAGTGGCTTTAATATTCGAGGACGGTTTTAGCAGCACGAATGTGCAGTACGTCGGTGCCTTTTCTATGGCCAATTTGAGGCTTCTTCCTGACTTCATGGACCAGAAGTGTGCTACATGAATTTGTTGATCTCCATTTCACCTACACCACCGTCGTACGTTGTAAACAATTATCACTTAAGCCTGTATAAACGTCTGAGGATTGTTATATTATGACTAATTAGTGCATGTATGTTACTGTAACTAGTTCCTATTCAGGCACTAGACATCGATAAGCATGTGATGTAACGATGAAAACATAATCGGAGACTAAAGAAAGTTAGAGGTAGCAGCGTACGATGCGTGGATGAAGAGAGAGTCTGGAACGGAATGTCAGTCACTGGAGAAGTCAATAGCGTTATCAAGTATGCGCGAGGCTGTGCTAGCATACAGAAACTCAATATTTTGTCTGCAACGCTGCATATTTATGAAGAGGTTTGCCATCTTCCACGCTACCTTCCACCAGCATTTATGAGGTAATTAGATATATGAAGGTGAAGTCAACTAGGATGTTAGGCCATGTCATGTTACACTTCATTTTCTTCTTCACGATCGGGGATTTGGCCCCTCTGCTGTAATCTTCTTCAGCCGTGAACATCAGAAGATCCTGACGTAGAAAGCGTGCAGACTCACACAACCGGGTCTGTGTTTGAACGGTTGTCAGATTGGACAAATGAAATACAATGTCAGTTCCCTGAACCTCATCATCTTAAGCCAAGATATAATAAGGCCCTTTACCTAATCCAAAAGTGAATCGAGTTTATGTTGAAAAGAATTGAATTGCTATAAATATGGTGTAAAATTATTAACAGTTTATTCTGCTGCCATTCTAGAGATTACATATATAATCAAGAACCTTTCTGAAACTAATTCCCTTTATAAAAGGAGACTTTTACTTTCTAATGTGAGATTTTACCATAAGCATTTATATGTGTAAGGTGTACCAGCTTCTAACTGTGCTGAGTTGACGGAAACAGCGATTTAACTATGTTTTCTCCGTATTTAGGTACGAGATCGGGGTATTGAAACATCAGTAGATTAAAATTGAAAGGTTGTGTCAGATTCTGGGCAGTCAAGATCGAAGGAAACGTGAGATCACATTGTGAAATGTACAATAATAAATATACTGGTTGTTATTTTGTTTCTACTCAAAAAATATAGTTCAATGCATTTTAAAAAGATGATCAATTCTTTTGGAGTGTATTGTAGTACTCAACGATAAATGAGATGTTACAGCAATTGGAGAATAACAAATCTTTGCGCTAGAGGAAAATAGCACGTAAGTTACGTGGTTTTAAACAGGATAAGTCCTCGTAATATGGCAACTGTATGTATTTCACTTAGTCTAAAATAAATCAGTGTCATTTAATTTAACGATATATTTTTAATTAAAAGATTCTGATTGGTTTTAGATCAATTGAAATACATAGTCAGTATTTCATGGGAACTCATCCTGTTTGGAACCACGTAACTAATGTTTTACTTTCTTCTAGCGCATGTATTTTGTTACAGTACTCATTTCACGATGTTTGTGTCCTCTGTTGGTACTGCATAAGCATTATCCAAGACATTAGTCTCAAATACATACCTAGTTCCTATATTCACAGTTATTTACTAAAGATAAGTGATTAGATGGTACACTATATGTAGTACAACTGATATTTTGCTCCATTCCGTAATATTATTTTTAGACAGCTGTTCGAGTTGGTGGAAATTTTGTGGTAATGTTGACCAGCGTTATATAATTGTACTCACATCACTAAATTCTTGTTTATTTCTATACGTTCGTAAATAAAAACACTGCAAGTATGAGGCTTAAATGAAAGCATAGATCCCTTTTTGTATCGCCGCTTATGGAAAACCATGTATCAATATTTATAGTTGTTTATTAAATACTCAGGTTGTTCAATATACTTGTAATGCTACATAGAAACTTCTGCTATTTTTATCCATCCTCTAATATTATTATTTGCGGGCTAGCATTCGGGACGGTGGAAATATTCAGCTACCTACTACATTCCTTTGACGTCGAGTGTAAACAAAATTCCATGTGGCAATATTTGCAGTAACTTAACTGCTCGCACAGTCGGATAAAAACAGCACCGCACAGTACCCTGGCGACAAATGAAATGCTTAATTAGCTCGCTAATTACAGTACAACGTTTATTCATATTAATGCAGGTGAGCGTGCTGTGGCGCGATGTATGTGGTCTACGAGAGTGGGGCGGCAGCCGCCATGTTTACTCCCAAGATAGTTTGTGCAGTATTTGGAGAAATATAAATACACAACTGCATCGCGTCTGTTGTCGTTTGCTTTCCTGCGTTTGCAGAGCCAGGTGGCAAGTGCCGTGAGCCCCTGAAAACGCGACAACACGCTGTGCGGACGAGCGTAGCGGACTCACAGACAGAGCGGGCGCCTCCCGCAATCGCCACGAAGCGAGGATGTGCGTGCCAGAGGTTTCACTCGTGAAAATTAAATGGAGAAGGAAACTTCAGTCATCTCGTCCACAAAGCATTCAAACAAATACCTGCTGAAAATGTGGTATTTGTTGGCGCCATGTGCTCCAACGAGAATACAGCGTAATTCGAAATGAATACGACGATTACAAGAAGCTATAACTATTTCATGCATAGCGATATATCGATAAGATTTGCGTATAACGAAAAGAACGTTAATACAAGTTGTATGTGATTTACATGTGTTCCATATGAGTCCCTGGGTCACGCCATCTACACTACTGGCCATTAAAATAGCTACACCACGAAGAGGACGTGCTGCAGACGCGAAATTTAACCGACAGGAAGAAGATTCTGTGATATGCAGATGATTAGCTTTACAGAGCATTCACACGAGGTTGGCGCCGGTGGCGACACCTACAACGTGCTGACATGAGGAAGGTTTCCAACCGATTTCTCATACACAAACAGCAGTTGACTGGCGTTGCCTGGCGAAACGTTGTTGTGATGCCTCGTGTAAGGAGAGGAAATGTGTACCAACACGTTTCTGTCTTTGATAAAGGTGGATTGTAGCCTATCGCGATTGCGGTTTATCGTATCGCTCACGTTGGTCGAGATCTAATGACTGTTAGCAGAAGATGAAATCGGTGGGTTCAGGAGGGTAATACGGAACGCCGTGCTGGATTCCAACGGCCTCGTATTACTAGCAGTCGAGATGACAGGCATCTTATCCGCATGGCTGCAATGGACCGTGCAGCCACGTCTCGATCCCGGAGTCAACAGATGGGTCGTTCGCAAGACAACAACCATCTGCACGAACAGTTCGACGACGTTTGCAGCAGCATGGACTATCAGCTCGGTGACCAGGGCTGCTCTTACCCTTGACGCTGCATCACAGACAGGAGCGCCTGCGATGGTGTACTCAACGACGAACCTGGGTGCACGAATGGCCAAACGTCATTGTTTTGGATGAATCTAGGTTGTGTTCACAGCATCATGATGGTCGCATCCGTGTTTGGCGACATCGCGGTGAACGCACATTGGAAGCGTGTATTTGTCATCAGCATACTGGAGAATCACCCAGCGTGATAGTATGGGGTGCCATTGATTACACGTCTCGGTCACCTCTTGTTCGCATTGACGGCACTTTGAACAGTGGACGTTACATTTCAGACGTGTTACGACCCGTGGCTCTACCCTCCATTCGATTCCTGCGAAACCCTACATTTCAGCAGGATAATGCACGACTGCATGTTGCAGGTCCTGTATGGGCCTTTCTGGATACAGAAAATGTTCGACTGCTGCCCTGGCCAACACATTCTCCAGATCTCTCAGCAACTGAAAACGTCTGGCCAATGGTGGCCGAGCAACTGGCTCGTCACAATACGCCAGTCACTACTCTTGACGAACTGTGGTATCGTGTTGAAGCTGCATGGGCAGCTGTACCTGTATACGCCACCCAAGCTCTGTTTGACTCAATGCCCAGGTCTGTCAAAGCCGTTATTACGGCCAGAGGTGGTTGTTCTGAGTACTGATTTCTCAGGATCTACGCACCCAAATTGCGTGAAAATGTAATCACATGTGAGTGCTAGTATAATATATCTGTCCAACGAATGCCCGTTTATCATCTTCATTTCTTCTTGGTGTAGCAATTTTAATGGCCAGTAGTGTATTTCATGAATAGCGATATATCGATGAGAATTGCGTAGAACGTAAAAGAACGTTAATACCTTTTGTATGTGATTTATATGTGTTCCATATGAGGCCTCTGGGTCACACCACCCATATATGTGATCAACCAATCATCAATACCATCAATACCTAAGCGATATTCCATTTCACGCCATGAAGCAAATGTCAAGCCAGTAGTATGATTAAATTACCAACATTTATTTCGAGCTCTGAAGTTGTTTACAGCAAAATCTGCACATTCACATTCTCTTTCACACAATCCCATAAAAGGAGATGAACGCGGGCCACGTATGGAGACATGGCTTGGAAGGGGAACAAAGACGTAGTCTCCACGCTCCACAGTCGCCACTAAACGAGCTCAGCGTACCAGGGCGTGATGGAAAGCAATAACTTCGAATTTTTTTATGTGGAAGCTCTTGAAGCTTTTTAAAAGAAACAAACATGACCAAGATTCTCCATCTTTGTTCTTCTTGTCTACAAGTATGCAACGCTCTGTCGCTAGAGGGCTCCGAGTTGTAGCGTGTAACATGTTGATTTGAACGTACGTCCGTGAGTGAGAAACAGCGTGCTGTCATCGAGTTTAGAATTCGAAGAGTTCTTCCACACATGGAGCACCCTCTTTTTCGCCATTACAATGCCAGAGCACACACGAGGGCTGCGATATCTGCTAAGATCTGTCGCCTTCGGTTCATTGTTGACGATCATCCTCCATACAGTTCCGACTTGCTCACACCCGATTTTTATCTGTTTTCAGGACTTAAAGAACACCTTCGAGGATTTCACTTCGATAGTGCGGCGGTGAAAGCAGAGACGATGTTATGGCTCGGACAACGAAGCGAAACATTCTACAATAACAGTACCAACAAATTGGTCTCTCACTGCGTGAAATGAGTTTTTTTAGAAGATCGCGTCACGCCTCGTGTAATTATGAACGCGTAGCAGCACGTGTCGTAATCCGGCAGCAGCATAGTATAGTGGTGGAATGTTACAACATGTACCAAATAAAAATATGAAATTTTAATTGTCTCTTTTCTTAATGTGTATCCATTTGTATTGGTCGCAGCGCACTGGTCCATCTCACCCACACACGAGTGGCTGAGACTGGCCATTCAAGTATATTCCCATTTTAACGTATCTCTTGTACTTTAAATGGCAGTGCATTGCATGCAGTGCATTTTGCACTTAATATGACACTCTATACGAACATGCTGCCAGAAGTCACAGAGGTTGAAAAACACAAATGTTATGCTGAGGGGAAACGTGGCCTATCTCACTCGAATATATCGTAATCGGCATGCTGGTGTGGAGAAACAACTGAAATAGTTGAAAACAAACAAGTCGCCGGATCGAATGCAATCCCCATTCGTCTTTACAGCAAGTACTCTACTGCATTGGCTCCATACTTAGCCTACATTTATCATTAATCTCGCACTCAGCACAAAGTTAGGCGCAACTGGAAAAACCCAAGTGAATCCTGTATATAAATCGGTAAGAGGACGGACCCCTAAAATTACCAACCGATATCCTTAAAATGGGTTTTTTGTAGAATTCTGTTACTAGCGTTGTTCGAGATCACACTATTATCATACGACTATAGGATCGAATGGGTAAGGAGGGGCATATTTCAATGGTCACACAAATCTAAATGAGGCCGAGGTGTGCCTAGCGGTAAAACCTGAGTGCCGCCACGTCGCCTTTTTAGATGGATTCCACTACTGCCTGCAGCATCATGGTCGCACACATATGTCGACGCTCTGAGGAGAACACAGTAATAAGGATCCCTGTCGTAGAAAAGCGACTGAAAGAGATTAAAAAAAAAAACAAATCGCTAGGCCCGGAAGAAACTCCGATTCGGTTTTACAGGGAGTACTCTTCAGCAATGGCCCCATACTTATCTAGCATTTCTCGCGCATCTCTCGTTCAGCACTAACTTCCAAGAAAATGGGAAAAGCTCAGGTGACTCCTGCATACAAGATGGGTAAAAGAACTGATCCGCAAAATTACCGACCCTACCTTTAACACCGGTTTACTGCAAATATTTTGAACATGTTGTCAGTTGAAACACACTGCAAGACAATAGAAAAACGACGCACGGCGAAGGAGTTATGCAAAGTAGTCATAACATGTCATTCATACAGGTCTTGTCGGAAAACGGAAAACTGTAAATTTTGGCGGCCAATGGATGAATTTGTCACGCTGCAGCGCAGTTTCACAACGTAGCTGCAAGGATAGCAAAGGAGACAGGTCGATAGCGGCGCATAAAATTTTTGTGAATTTCATTTCGTGTAATCAGTTAGACAGTAACGAAGCCTCGCGGACAGGCGAGTGAACAATATCCGCACATGTCAGTATTTGAGAGCGAACGTATAGTTTGTCTTAGAGAAGCCGGTTAGAGTAATCGGCGAATCGCTTAGTATCTTAATAGGAGCGATGCCGCTATACGACGACGCTGTCAGGAATGGGTGAACCATGGCCGAACACGGCGTCAAGAGGGAAGCAGTCTGCAGTATACAATAAGAATACACACATGAATCGAATGGTCGAAGGTTTCTGTCACTCGGCAACTGCGAATTATGAATGTAACATATAAATTTATAAATGAAAGATTGGAATTAAATAAAATCTACGGCTACTATCTTAACGACTTTAAATGATGAATACGATAGTATAAGTACTTTTGAGAATGTGGTATATTTCAGCAAAACACTTTTAGGTGTTGATGGTTCAGTAATTAAATAAAATGTAAGTTGAATAACAGGGAAACAATATATTCCTACTGCACGTAATTAGTCATGAACAACAACACAGCTCGCGAAATATTCACTTCTGAACGCACACTACGACGGCACTCCGAAGTTTTTCTATCTGCCGCGATCAAGCGCAAACCGCTCCACAGTCCAAGTCCCTCTCGCTACTGTGCGTCCGTCGCGCCGTCGCGTCCAGCACCTCCCGTGTCCTATCCGTACTGTCTACAACTACTTCACTCCTCTCTCGAAACGATCCTCCTTCCTCACTTCCATACAGTCTCACCATTAACGAGCGCTGTGATTGGCTAAAGCTCTCCCTCCATATCTTCAAGCCAACGTACACACACAAACATATTTACGCACATACGAAATACTGGATTTACACTTAAATACTTGAAATTAAATAAATATTCCTATGACTGTACCACAGAGATGATCTAACACACACTATTAAACGCATAAACAAATTAAATAACCATATACCAAAGGAATAGCATCAAAAGGTAGGCCAGTAGCCTAGCCGGCCGGAATGCCCGAGTGGTTATAGGCGCTTTAGTCTGAAACTGCGCGACCGTTACGGTCGCAGGTTCTAATCCTGCCTCGGGCATGGGTGCGTGAGATGTCCTTAGGTTAGTTAGGTTTAAGTAGTTCTAAGTTCTAGGTGACTGATGACCGCCGATGTTAAGTCCCATTGTGCTCAGGGCCATTTGAACCATTTGAACCAGTAGCCTAACGTCTCTGTGCTTTCTAAAACACAGTAAATATTTAACCAGATTCTTCATGAATAGTATATACGGGATATAAAGAAACACATAGATGAATAATTATATGTATAAGCATGCTGCTACCGTTTTCTGTGTAACTGTTGAGTACTTACGGCCTGACGCGATCGATAGTAATCGGCCAATTTGACCTCCAATAAATCATGTGTAATTAAAGTTACATGACTGTAATCTACGGGTAATCTACACCAATTTAGGTTTACACTAATAGCTTTCTAAAGACATGTATAAGGAAGAAATGCGATGAACCGTTTAGATTTTGGAAATTCGTTGCTGCATGTTACTTGTATAATTTACATTCAGATACTAAGCTTTACACTAATAAAGATTGAAAATCTGACTACACCATGAGAATCCTCGTGCAAGTAATGGTACTGTACATGTTTCTTTTTCAGGTATCATGATTCATCTGGCTTCTATTAATTTCTATACGAACTGTGAAATGTCTGCCATTAAGGTTTCACATAGTCCGCCGTCTTTGGCACTCCCAGCGTGTCTCCTTCGTCAACACAGCGTCACAATGGAACTCCCAGCCACGCGGCTGGACCATGCGCTGGGGCTACCCCACTCGTCCGGCTAACGTTCGGCACCACGTGTTTGCTGCCGGGCCGCGGCTGGCTGAGCATCCCATGTGGCCACTCCAACTCGGAGCTTAGAATATTTTCAGGGCGCCACAACTCGCCCGTTACCTCACGGACCGAGCAATCGTCAGGGTCCCTCATTCATCGTTTCAGCGATCCGAAGTGCAGCAGGTGCTTCAGGAACCACAAGGACCATTAATAGGCGGCTGACAGGAAGGGGACTGACCTCACGGCCCCCCTTTCGCCGACTACTCTTGACCTCTGTACGTCAACAAGTACTTCGACAGTGGTATCGGGCACTTTCGGTTTGGAATCTCACTGACTTCTGTAGAACTGTTTACAGTGATGAGTCCTGCTTCTAACTAAGCTCCGCTGATCAGCGAAGACATGTCTGGAGACAACCTGGACATACGTGGTCTACCAACCTGACTGCCACCCGCCGTGCAGGAGTGACCGTCTGTTGTGCCATTTCCTTTCAAAGCAGGACCCATTTGGTTGTCTTCTGCGGCATCCTTACGGCACAGACGTATGTCGAGGGTATTCTACACCAGGTTTTGTTGCCATACATTGCAAGCTTACACTTCAGAAAGATAACGCTCACCTGCACAGAGTGGAAATTTCTACTGCTTGTCTTTGTGCTTTTCACACCATACTGTGCCTGATCTCTCACCAACCAAAAACACGTACAGCGTTACGGGCAAAGCCCTCCAGTCAGATAAGGATTGTGACGATCTAACGCGCCAGTTGGACAGAATTTTGCACGATGCACCTCTGGTGGATACACAAATCTATCAAGCAATGCAGCCGAACAACTGCTTGCATAATGGCAAGAGATGGGGGAATTCTTTATTTACTTGTTCAATTTGTGAAGCTCTTTCTCTTGAATAAGCCATCCAGTTTTTATGAAATTCTAACCATTTCTTTGTGGATACGTGTACATGACATCTACCGATTTCCTTCACATTCGGTTAGTTGCTTCGGGTCCATCGTTTTCCATTTTTGCCTTTGTAATAATTCTCCTTTACACGGAAAAGCAATACTCGAGCATATAACATTGTAGGCTTCCACGGCTGGTGTCATTTTGGATAAAATAATATTGAATGTTGGGCCGTGTAACTGTAAACTACTAAAATGTCTAAAATTCCGACGTTTCGACGCCCTGAAGAGGAACGCAGCAAGTCGGTTGAAACGTCGGCAGTTTCATCGGCTTATTAGTTTACAATGACGCGACCCAGTGCCCAAAATTATTACGTCCCTCACTCAGTTTGCCCTTTTCTCAAATAACATTGTGTAAACTAGGTGCGAAGAGGAACAGGTGCGCTTCATACTCGTACATTTCCGGAAAACGTTTGGCACGGTGCCCCACACTGTTAATGGAGGTACGAGCATATGGAATAAGTTCACAGATATGTGAGTGGCTCGAAGACTCCGTAAGCAGTAGACCCCATTACGAATTCCTCGATGACGAGTGCTCATTATAGACAGGGGTATAATCAGTAGTGCTCCAACGAAGTGTAAAAGGACCGGTCTTATTCTCTGCATATACAGGGTGCTACAAAAAGGTACGGCCAAACTTTCAGGAAACATAACCCACACACAAAGAAAGAAAATATGTTATGTGGACATGTGTCCGGAAACGCTTACTTTCCATGTTAGAGCTCATTTTATTACTTCTCTTCAAATCACATTAATCGTGGAATGGAAACACACAGCAACAGAACGTACCAGCGTGACTTCAAACACTTTGCTACAGGAAATGTTCAAATCCGCCTTCCGTCGCATGGAATCCCTGATGCGCTGATGCAGCCCTGGAGAATGGCGTATTGTATATCACAGCCGTCCACAATACGAGCACGAAGAGTCTCTACATTTGGTACCGGGGTTGCGTAGACAAGAGCTTTCAAATGCCCCCATAAATGAAAGTCAAGAAGGTTGAGGTCAGGAGAGTGGAGGCCATGGAATTGGTCCGCCTCTGCCAATCCATCGGTCACCGAATCTGTTGTTGAGAAGCGTACGAACACTTCGACTGAAATGTGCAAGAGCTCCATCGTGCATGAACCACATGTTGTCACGTACTTGTAAAGGCACATGTTCTAGCAGCACAGGTAGAGTATCCCGTATGAAATCATGATAACGTGCTCCATTGAGTGCAGGTGGAAGAACGAAACTAAAATGAGCTCTAACATGGAAATTAAGCGTTTCCAGACACATGTCTACATAACATCTTTTCTTTATTTTTGTGTGAGGAATGTTTCCTGAAAGTTTGGCAGTACCTTTTTGTAACACCCTGTATAAATGATCTGAAAGACAGTTTGAGCAGCAATCTGTGGCTGTTTTCTAATGATGCTGTGGTCTATGGGAAGGCGACACCGTTTAGTAACTCTAGGAGACTACAAGATAACTTCGACAAAGTTTCTTGTTAGAGTGATGAATGACAGCGTTCTGTAAATGTAGAAAAATGTAACTTAATACAGGTGAGTAGGAAAAACCATCTGGTAATGTTCATAGTGTAAATATCCGGTCTTAACTCTGCAAGGCGATATGAAATGCAACGCGATCGTAAGGACTCTAGTAGGAAACGCAAATCGTCAAAATAGGTGTTTTGGGAGAGTTTTAGGAAAGCGTGATTCATCTGTAATGGAGACGGCGTACAGAACGCCATTGCTGATCCTTCTTGAGTACTGCTCGAATGTTTGATTCCCCGCCAGGTCGGACTAAAGGCGGATATCGAAGCAGTTAAGAGGTGGTCTGCTAGATTTGTTACCAGTAGGATGGATCAACACGAGAGTGTTAGAGAGATGCTACAGGAACTCAAATGGGATTCAAATGGCTCTGAGCACTATGGGACTCAACATCTGAGGTCATCTGCCCCTAGAACTTGAACTACTTAAACGTAACTAACCTAAGGACATCACACACATCCACAGGGTTCGAACCTGCGACCGTAGCGGTCGCGCGATTCCAGATTAAAGCGCCTAGAACCGCTCGGCCACAGCGGCCCTCAAGTGGGAATGCCTGGAGGGAAGACGACGTTGTTTTCGTGGAAGACTGCTGAGAAAATTTAGAAGACCGTCATTTGAAGCTGACTGCAGAACATTCTAATTACGCCAACATACATTTCGTTTAAGGGCCACAAAGGTAAGAGAAATTACGCCCCATATTGACACATATAGGCAGTCGTTTTTCCTTCGATCAGTTTGCGAGTGGAAGAGGAAAGAAAGTGATTTCCGGTAGTACAACGTACCCCCCGCCAGGCACCCTACGATGGGTTGGGGGTATGTAGGTCCTGAATGTAGATGCATATACAGAGAACTAATGTTACCACATTGGATTCGTGTTGGTCATACGGGCCTAGCACGTGGGGCGATGGTAAGAGCTGCTACTGGATAGGCAACATGGTTCAAATGGCTCTGAGCACTATGCGACTTAACTTCTGAGGTCATCAGACGCCTATAACTTAGAACTAATTAAACCTAACTAACCTTAGGACATCATACACATCCATGCCCGAGGCAGGTTTCGATACTGCGACCATAGCGGTCGCTCGGCTCCAGACTGTAGCGCCTAGAACCGCACGGTCACTCCGGTCGGCGATAGGCAACATGATCACTTCTGATTCGAACAGCCAGTAATCCGAAAAGAAGCCGCTACATTTCTGATCTGATAAAGCTGGTAGCTGTGTTCTGTCTTCGACAATACAAGACCGCACGTTGCCCATGCCGTCATGACCAAACTCAATATAGGGGGTGTCCGACTCGTGACCTGGCCAAGACGCTGTTCCGAGCTCTCACCCACTGAAATCTGGTTGTAGGTTGCAAAGAGACTGGCACGCGGCAGCCACTGCAGTTGGCGTAAAGCTGAAGCAGCATGGAAAGATGTGCCCGTACATCGTGTGCGCCCTTATAATGCAGCTGTAGCTTTAATCCTGTGTTCTGTATAAGTACAACAAACAAATTTTCATCATTTGGATCCTCCCTGGAGTTGTAATTTTAGTGGGAAGTATTTCATTACAGCGATGATGGTGTGAAAGCATAGAGAATATGACCGGAAAAGAAAGCATGAAATTGAGTTTAGCACCGACTGACGTTCCAGAGCTCTCCCTTAAACCGGGTATGTTTTATCTTTCTGCCGGCCATGAGCGGTTCTAGGCGCTACAGTCTGGAACCGCGTGACCGCTACGGTCGCAGGTTCGAATCCTGCCTCGGGCATGGATGTGTATGAAGTTCTTAGATTAGTTAGGTTTAAGCAGTTCTAAGTTCTAGGGGACTTATGACCTCAGATGTTAACTCCCTTAGTGCTCAGAGCCATTTTTTAATCTTTCTGCATCTTTCTACGAGAGACTCTGTGATTTCGTAATTAGCTGTGTATGTAAAATTACCGCTAGCATCTGATATTAACAGCGTCGAGTCTTTTTGTGTCACTCGGCCACTGCTCCAGTGAACAAATAAAATAAAAGATGTGGATATTAGTCTCTTTTTTTTCACCGACTCAGTTACACAGTATTTTGGATGTTACCAAACCACCTTCAGATCTATCCAGAGTTTTGTATTACCAATGGTACCTGTGTGACTGGCCTGAGAATTTCATTATAACAAATACCATAACTTCCAGCAGTAAAATGTTTTTATAGGCCCACTTCATGTATTTCAAACACGGTAAACATCCCAGCTATGGAAAATAAATGTGTTACAATTTTTATGACACTAAAAACTGGCTGCTATAAAGTACAGCGAAGATGTAACTCTAAGGAATATTGGACATTTTGTTTAAAAACTCTGCATCTACCTTAGTGGGGGTTAACATATTACGTTACTAATAACTTACACGAAGTATTCTTTTGGTTCTCCGTTTGCGAATGCAGTGAGAAGATGCTTTAACACCTTGTACAGTAAGTTGCTCTGCTACTCTGTGTTACCATATAGTAGTCTTGCTGTCTCGATAAACCGGCCTCGGACATGGACATGGCTTTTGAAAGTGCCGTTATTGAGCGTTTCCGAGTGAGATAAAGAATTTATACAAAAATACAGTAGACCTTAGACTGTGAAATATGTTGAATTTAACTCACGTGTGTTGGAATCTGGCTCTCGATAACAATCAGATACGGGCTTAAAAATGAAACAAAAAGTAATTCTTTTTTATATGTAATTTCAATTTTTTGTGGAGTATAGGTGTAGATTCAGATGCTCCCTCTCTTCTGGTGCCCATTTATCACAGCTCCGTGTGTGTATACCACTGGAGTCTGCTCACGTGCCGATCACGGCGCCACTCCACTGCCGCAGCGGCAGACGTCGTTCTCGCGGTGACAAATGATGGCGCGCGCCTGATGCGAGTGCTGGCACCGCTTTCCCTACCGCCTCTTCATTTTTCTGTGTCAGCTGCCAATGCTGTGCATCCCATTGTCACGGATAGCTGTGGATGATCCAGTACTGGAACAGGCTGTAGTGCGCGTTGTCTTCACCAGTATCACATTTTGTGCGCGCCAGATACTCGTGGAATGATGTGGATCACGTATCTCCCCTTTGTTTGTTCATTTAAGTTTCTGCAATAGTGGTATCAAGGACTGATTCCCCAGAAAATGACAGCGAGCGACGGAGGAAGGAGGCTGGGAGGAGAGGGGAGGAAAAGAGAGTCAAAAAAAGAGTGAAAATGAGAAAGAGAGACAGAGACTGACAGAGAAAGGGGGAGAAGGAAGAGAGAGGAGTGAGAGACAGAGGGTAAGAGAAAAGGAAGCAAACGGAAGAGAAGTATAAATGGAGGGAGCAAGGGAAAGGGGTCGAGAGGATGAATGATAAAGTGAGGTAGGGTGAAGGATGACAAAGAGGGATGAAGAGAAGGAGGGGAATGGAGGGTGACGGAGGGAAGAATATTGCAGTGAATTGACAAATGATTAGAGGGGTTACAGTGGGAAGAGAGAGAGGGGAGGGAAGGAGGCAGTAGTGGAGTGGAGGAGAGGGGATATGGAAGGTGAAGGATGATGGAGTTGTGATGAACTGCAGGTTAGGTGGGAAGGGAGAGAATCGCATGTCTGTGCATGTGTGTGTGTGTGTGTGTGTGTGTGTGTGTGTGTGTGTGACAGAGAGAGAGAGAGAGACAGATAGAAAGAGAGAGAGGGGGGAGGGAAGGAGGGGACAGAGAGAGAGAGAGAGAGAGAGAGAGAGAGAGAGAGAGAGGAAGGGAGGGAGGTAAGGAAGGGGAGAGAGAGAGAGAGAGAGAGGGAGGGAGGGAAGGAGCGAGGGAGCGAGGGAGGGAGGGAGGGGGAGGGAGAGAGAGAGAAAGAGAGAGAGAGAGAGAGAGAGAGAGAGAGAGAGACTTTCATGAAAAAGTATTTTGTCCTTATTTTCTGTCTCTTTCACCATATTCCATACTATTTCCTGCCTCTCACATTTCTTCCCAGTGTGCCTTTCTCGCTCTCCTCTCTCGCCACTCCGTATGTGTGTTTGTGTGTGTGTGTGTGTGTGTGCGTGTGCGTGTGAAAGAGTGAGAAAGAAAAAAGAGAGAGAGAGAGAGGTGGGGGGGTGGGGGGAGGGAAAGAGGGAGAGAGAGAGACCTTTTTTCACTTTGCAGAAGTTAAGTTGTTATTTCGCTTTGGAAAAGAACAGTCAAGTCTTGTGTTCGGTTAAAGTGGAAATTAAATATATGAATATTGATACAAAACTGTTTTCTTGATGATGTGACAATTAAGAAGAAGTATATGTGAATTTACAAGAAGTTTAATAAAAATGTGTATCGTGAACACCAAATCAAAAATTATTTCTACCATACCATTGTTCTGATCTGGGATTGTTTGATCATTAAGAATTTCCTGAAAAACGCATTTGTTAGGTCTTCAAATATTGCTAAAATACAGATCTGGACCTTCTAGCAGTGAAAGTGGAATCACCCTAGAATCAACAAGATGAGCCATAATAACTTCGAAGAAATCTACATGGGAATCCATTCAAGATAAGTGCCAAAATTAATGACTTTTTTACAGTGAATTCATTATTTCCATTCTGATGATATCATCCACAGTCAATAACTTTGTTGTTGCCCGATAAAGCGAACATATGCTGCGTGAGCAACATTATTAATCGGACTTATAATCTACTTTGCAAGTGGTGGTATTGTTAGAATTTGGGAAGATATGTGAGAGACAGGAACAGTATGGAATATGGTGAAAGAGACAGAAAAAAGGGCAAAATACTTTTCCATGAAAGTTACTTCGCCGAGAACCAGCTCACATGACCTACCGGCCTACAGCGTTTGGAGGAGACAGTCTCTAGATTTGAATACAGTATACTCGTAAACTGTTCCTGTTCTCTCCGGATTAATTTGGCTTTCAACTCATACTACAGATTTTGCTCCACACTTCCACGCTTGTTCGCTTGCTCTGTGTTGCTGGTCAGTCCAGCAACTCCATTTGTTTTTCCTCTAAAAGTGAAGAAACTGGCTTAGATTTTGTCGAAAGAATCAATACTGTTTGATATCATTCGTAACCTTCATACACGACCATTAGCACAGCGCCATATGGTAACATTTTCTGTGACTTAAAATACAGGGTTATTACAAATGATTGAAGCGATTTCACAGCTCTGCAATAACTTTATTATTTGAGATATTTTCACAATGCTTTGCACACACATACAAAAACTCAAAAAGGTTTTTAGGCATTCACAAATGTTCGATTTGTGCCCCTTTAGTAATTCGGCAGACATCAAGCCGATAATCAAGTTCCTCCCACACTCGGCGCAGCATGTCCCCATCAATGAGTTCGAAAGCATCGTTGATGTGAGCTCGCAGTTCTGGCACGTTTCTTGGTAGAGGAGGTTTAAACACTGAATCTTTCACACACAGAAAGAAATCGCATGGGGTTAAGTCGGGAGAGCGTGGAGGCCATGACATGAATTGCTGATCATGATCTCCACCACGACCGATCCATCGGTTTTACAATCTCCTGTTTAAGAAATGCCGAACATCACGATGGAAGTGCGGTGGAGCACCATCCTGTTGAAAGATGAAGTCGGCGCTGTCAGTCTCCAGTTGTGGCATGAGCCAATTTTCCAGCATGTCCAGATACACGTGTCCTGTAACGTTTTTATCGCAGAAGAAAAAGGGGCCGTAAACTTTAAACCGTGAGATTGCACAAAACATGTTAACTTTTGGTGAATTGCGAATTTGCTGCACGAATGCGTGAGGATTCTCTACCGCCCAGATTCGCACATCGTGTCTGTTCACTTCAGCATTAAGAAAAAATGTTGCTTCATCACTGAAAACAAGTTTCGCACTGAACGCATCCTCTTCCATGAGCTGTTGCAACCACGCCGAAAATTCAAAGCGTTTGACTTTGTCATCGGGTGTCAGGGCTTGTAGCAATTGTAAACGGTAAGGCTTCTGCTTTAGCCTTTTCCGTAAGATTTTCCAAACCGTCGGCTGTGGTACGTTTAGCTCTCTCACGTGAAACTTGCCCGCACGCGTTCAACCGTTTCTTCGCTCACTGCAGGCCGACCCGTTGATTTCCCCTTACAGAGGCATCCAGAAGCTTTAAACTGCGCATACAATCGCCGAATGGAGTTAGCAGTTGGTGGATCTTTGTTGAACTTCGTCCTGAAGTGTCGTTGCACTGTTATGACTGACTGATGTGAGTGCATTTCAAGCACGACATACGCTTTCTCGGCTCTTGTCGTCATTTTGTCTCGCTGCGCTCTCGAGCGCTCTGGCGGCAGAAACCTGAAGTGCGGCTTCAGCCGAACAAAACTTTATGGGTTTTTCTACGTATCTGTAGTGTGTCGTGACCATATGTCAATGAATGGAGCTACAGTGAATTTATGAAATCGTTTCAATCATTTGTAATAGCCCTGTACTTAAATCGCGAGCGTTGGCTCTCATGAAAATTACATTTTCCTGCACGTCACAATAATTTTTCAATTCTCGGACTTAGTTTTCACCTAGCTACTAATAACGAGACCACAAGACATCAATTTTTTTTCATATTTATGGCTAAGTGAAGTTTAGCACACAAATGTCTGTCATCAAACGCAGGACAATGCAACTCTGAAAAATTAGCGAAAAATTTGACTTTGAAGTTTTCCCTTGTCTCTTCAATATCTTAAAGTTAGAACGAATTTTAGACAAGCAGCTTGGTTCTGTGACAGAATGTTTGCCTGTCACACAGGCGGTCCGGGTTCGATACCATTTGAACAAAAGTGCATGTTCCACCAGCGTTTCCATGAATCTTAAAATATGTCAAGATGAAAAACGTTTATCTTGTAATGTTTTTTGGTTTAAACATTATTAACAATCTGTTTACAGATAATCATTAAGTGAGACGTTATATTTACTATGAGAGCTGGATTTTTTAGTATGTAATTATAAAGAATAAGATGTACGTTTTGCTCATATTTGATATATGGGGATAAGGCCGTGGTCAAAGATTTTTCTCTGCCTAAAGTTTCGTCTTCCGCTGCTGCAGACATCGTCAGAGGCATTAACGACTCAGAAAGCTGTTGTACAGACAAATTCAGCAATCCGAACTGGTCAAATGTATTCGAAATGAACGGTTCCGAGTGCTACTGATTTTTTTCTCATCTTTATGGATTTTGCGCTTCATGGAAATTCTCGTAGAACATATAAACATCGGCTTGCTAAGCTTATTTGAATGTGTAACAACGTTTTGAGTCGTTAAAGCCTCTGATGACGTCTCCAGTATACGAAGAAGAGACGTTAGGCAGAGAGTCTTGTCTTGGACGACGGCATTATGCTCATAACGGACAAAGAGATAACGCAAATACCAGCCGTGAAAGCCTGAATTCTATCATGAAGACGTGCATTTTGACAAAACTGACAGATATGTGTTGATAAGCCTATATTGGACGAATTTTATATTTAAATGACGTATGTATTCGAAGTGAACGATCCTGAGGGATACTGATTCTTTTCCCGTAGTTATGTACTTTATCATTCTTAGAAATTCTTGTAGAACATGCAACTTCGTTTAAAAATTTACGTCACCTGGGAATCGAACATATTCGCAGTTTGTGGCTCGTGAATATTCTACCACAGTGCCACGCTGCATTTCAAAAGACGACCTTACTTTAAATTGCTGGAGAGACTCGGAGAAGTTCGAAATCGATTTTCTCAAAAATTTTTGAGAGTTGCGTCGAACTGCTTTGGGAAGTTTACGTTGAGTTCTAAACTTCATGTAACACAAATATAAAATAAAATACAGAAACTCGATAGCCGCATGGTCTGCTTGTGGGTCAGACTCAGTATTTTAATATCTACATTTGGCAACAGGCTCCGACACGACCTCGTCCGCTTTCACTCGCTCCAGCCTTCCCCATTCTACATCTCATGCCGCAGTGCTGACAGGTGACGACTTCATGGGAGATATCGAGTCGACACATGAGTTGAATATAGGAATTTCTTATTAATTTAACTACTGAGATGTTAATGAAAGAAAGTCTGCCCCCTTAGCAGAGTGGTCACCGCGTCTGACTGACATGCAGCGGAGAAGGGTTCGATTTCCCGCCATGTCGGAGATTTTATCTGCTCGTGTCCTGGGTGTTGTGTTGTCCTCATCTCCATTTCATCATTATCAACACGCAGGTCGCCCAATATGGCGCCAGCTGGAAAGAGTTGGAATTCAGCTGCCGAACTTCCACAGTTGCGCACTAGCGGCCTTCATTGCCATAGTATCATTTCATTTCAATGAAAGAAAATGGTTCAAATGGTTCAAATGGCTCTGAGCACTATGGGACTTAACATCTGAGGTCATCAGTCTCCTAGAACTTAGAACTACTTAAACCTAACCAATCTAAGAACATCATACACATCCATGCCCGATGCAGGATTCGAACCTGCGACCGTAGCAGTCACGCGGTTCCGGACTGAAGCACCTAGAACTGCTCGGCCACCACGGCTGACTAAATAAAATTGTAGTTAACGTCTTAGCAACAAGCTATGGGAGTGACGGATTAATCAAGCAAAAGGTAACTGACACAGTTGAATATATTGTTTGAAATTATGGTCACAATTCTGTGTACATGAGAAGCTCACTTCCTCGCGACGTCTTCACAGCATTGATTTCTACTAGACGATGCGAGGCAGCTTACTAAATGCTCCTATATCGTTCTGCTTTAATTTCCCGGAAGAAATTTCTCAGAGGAGCCACAGTCAGTAATTTACAGTGACTTAAGAAGATAATAACTCACTGCTTAAAATATCTTTTATGGGTGATGTATTTCCATCATAATCTGTAGCTTATAGAAAGAGATTTTCACTCTGCAGCGGAATGTACACTGATATGAAACTTCCTGGCAAATTAAAACTGTGTGCCGGACTGAGACTCGAACTCGGGACCTTTACCTTTCGCGTGGAAGTGCTCTACCGACTGAGATACCCAAACACAACTCGCGAACCGCGGAAGGTAATGGTCTTGAGTTCGAGTCTCCGTCTGACACACAGTCGTAATCTTCTAGGACGTTTCATTGTAGCTTATGCAAATGGAGTTATCAACCATTGCTACAGCGCTAAGGTCAGCTAATAAAATGACATTCCAGCAAGTCTTTGAAGATACAGGGGTCGTTTTACAAGTTGTTGGCGGTCATTTCCTTCATGTGGAGCAGTAAACGGCAGTCATCTTACATTATGGACGAGTGACCATCTGACCCATACAGCCTAGAAGTAGCGAAGTCAGTTAGCCGTACCTCAGGATGTAGCCTCCACAGCGGCAGCATGCACGTCGCCTACTATGGCAGAGTCGATTGGAGCTATGTGTCGAAGTCGCTGCTGCCACTACTGCCGCACCGTACCTCGCCCACACACACTAGGGAGCTTTCGCATGGCTTTCTCGTCTCACAAAGGACCAACTCCTGTGTCGCTTCCACGATTCAGATGCTCCCATCAAGAAAAGGTCTCATTGGTAGGTGTTAGCCATAAACTTTTACGTTAGTTATTGAGATCCTTGCGCGATTCAGAATAGCACAAACATTTTGTAGTTTTTTCTGTCAAAAGGAAATCATTACAAACTCATTTAGTAATAAATATACTAGTATAAGAATTTATATAACATTAGAAAATACTTCTATCTGAATTTGCCTGTCAGCTTTTCGCCATTGACGGATTTCTTGTCTCATTTCAATGATGGGGGCCTCACTATCTCTTTGTTTGCTCAGTATAAGACGTGAAGAGTTCACCTTTGTACCGGTCCGCCTTTTGCAAAACACAATTTTGATTTTGAACCCAAGCATGTTTCACTGCTGTTGCAGCATCCACAGTGGGTTTCTATTTCTCACCTGTTAAAGATCAAGAATGTTGTTTACTGTTTGTATACATGTAACTATTAGTTTTAAAATCGTAATTACAGATATTTGGAAAAACACATAAATTATGAATTCACACCTTTTTACCACATGGTGTGGTTTTACTGATGTGTTGTGTCCCTACAGTGACTGTTTTGTTCCACAGTTTGTCATCGGCAACCACTTGCACCTTGAAGTAGATAAATAGTTTAAGCCAAAATTACGATTTGAAAATAGTTATTTCTATGCCTGAACTTCCTCTGTAGGAATCAGCATGGGTTTCTAAAAAGACAATCGTGTGGAACCCAGCTCGCGCTATTCGTCCACGAGACTCAGAGGGCCATAGACACGGGTTCCCAGGTAGATGCCGTGTTTCTTGACTTCCGCAAGGCTTTTGAAACAGTTCCCCACAGTCGTTTAATGAACAAAGTAAGAGCATATGGACTATCAGACCAATTACGTGATTGGATTGAAGAGTTACTAGATAACAGAACGCAGCATGTCATTCTCAACGGAGAGAAATCTTCCGAAATAAGAGCGATTTCAGGTGTGCCGCAGGGGAGCGTCGTAGGACCGTTGCTATCCACATTATATAGAAATGACCTTGTGGATAACATCGAAAGTTCACTCAGGATTTTTGCGGATGATGATGTGGTATATCGAGAGGTTGTAACAATGGAAAATTGTACTGAAATGCAGGAGGATCTGCAACGAATTGACGCATTGTGCAGGGAATGGCAGTTGAATCTCAATGTAGACAAGTGTAATGTGCTGCGAATACATAGAAAGAAAGATACTTTATCATTTAGCTACAATATAGCAGGTCACCAACTGGAAGCAGTTAATTCCATAAATTATCTGAGAGTACGCATTAGGAGTGATTTAAAATGGAATGACCATACAAAATTAATACTCGGTAGCCAGGCTGAGGTTCATTGGAAGAATCCTAAATAAATGCAGTCCGAAAACAAAGGAAGTGGGTTACAGTACGCTTGTTCGCCCACTGCTTGAATACTGCTCACCGGAACTAGACAGGGTTGACAGAAGAGATAGAGAAGATCCAACGGAGGGCAGCACGCTTCGTTACAGGATCATTTAGTAAACACGAAAGCGTTACGGAGATGATAGATAAACTCCAGTGGAAGACTGCAAGAGAGACGCTCAGTAGCTCGGTACGGGCTTTTGTTGAAGTTTTGATAACATACCTTCACCGAGGAGTCAAGCAGTATATTGCTCCCTCCTACGTATATCTCGCAAAGAGACCATGAGGATAAAATCAGAGGGATTAGAGTCCACACAGAGGGATACCGACAATCTTTCTTTCCACAATACGGAACTGGAATAGAAGGGAGAACCGATAGAGGTACTCAAGGTACCCTCCGCCACACAACGTTGGGTGGCATGCGGAGTATGGATGTAGATGTAGATGTAGCGGTTCTTCTTTCGGCTCTCACAATTAGGTAGAAATATACAGCATCCAGTAAAAATTTTAAATATTCAGAATGTTTGGTGACTGAAGAAAGTAGTTCCTCATGCTACATACAAACTAATTACATATGTTGTAAGATCCTTACATCAGTTACGGAATGTTCTTCCACAGGCATCCGCTACTATACATCTGCGACGGGTGGTTCTCTGCTCAACAGTTACAGCGAGAGTCCTATATCGTTGCTGGTAGGAATTCTATGAGCATAGTTTTCCTCTTTCCTGTTTTGTTCACGGAAGTTATATTTCCCTATGAACGTTAAATTCCACAAAAATTGCTCTGAAAACTATGCGACTTAACTTCTGAGGACATCAGTCGCCTAGAACTTAGGACTACTTAAACCTAACTAACCTAAGGACATCACACACATCCATGCCCGAGGCAGGATTCGAACCTGCGACCGTAGTGGTCACGCGGTTCCAGACTGAAGCGCCTACAACTGCTCGGTCACACAGGCCAGTGGTTTCGCCCAGTGTTGTCCACTCAGCACCGCACTACCCGGACACCCGAGAAGTCGTGCAGTTTCCGAAATGATCATGCCGAGCCTCCGGGTCGTCATAATCCGCCCTCGGTCAAACTCAGAGAAATCGCCTGCATTCCCCATTCTAAACACGGATTGCACGCTCACTGATATTACATGCGTAGCGCGTATGTTGGCTAGCATTATTCCTCACCAGGTAACGCTTCTATTGCCTGGAGGGGTTTATGTCGATAGTAAATCGGTGGTCACAATGTTCTGTCCAATCAGTGTATGTTCAGGCAATTATTGTTCTCATGCCTCATCATTTAGATAGCGGCCCAATCTGAGCGATCGTCAATGGAATGACTGCATTAATGATATAGTAGGAAGAGCATTGTATTGAAATTTTAATGTTCTGAAGAGTAGTGTAGTTTTAATCGTAGTCAAAACAGAAATGAAAACTGCAGCTGGGTCTATGACTTACTTGCCCTCAATCTATTTAGTATAATCGCTTTATAATGCCTTAATCGTATCTCTTCAACTGCATTGAAGTGGAAGTCCAAAGCGCCACAAGTTTAATATACTTTTTGCGGGACATCTACAACTGTTGCAAAAATTTTTCGTGATGAATAAATGTACTCGGAAAATCTTTTTTTTTTTTTTTTTTAGATTGAAACATACACACTACCCGAGTTGCAGGATGTAAATCCCATCTTGAGATGCTTGATTGTTATACTAAAAAATCCAGCAAGGTTATCAAGCAGCACGTGAGATCCTTTGCGATAGAGGTACATAAAGGTTTCCCGAGTCAACCAGTACCACACCGGCTAAACGGGACCATGTAAGCGCTCGCGTATCATGAGAGCCCTGCAAGACCGATCAACAGACTGTAAATGTTTGTAATGAACTACAAAGGCACAACATCGCATCAATACGACTTAGTAATTGTAGACGAAACTTTCAGCCATTCATGGTTAAGATTAGTACACGAAATAACTAACAATTCATATAGTAGTTACACTCCAAAAGACAAGAACATTAAAAAAAAGTTGCAAGCAACACTTTACACGAAAATCGAACATTGCATCGAGCAAACAATTGGAAAGTGCAACTACAATGCTGTACTGTCAAGGGCAATAACGTCCACAACGCTGCCAAAGTGTCTAACTGCCAAATGGACAGATTCAAAGGGACACATTCACTCACGCGAAATCGTGTCATCACATGTACACAGCAATTACGTCATTATGCACTCTGGCAGCGTCGGAGAGTATTGCTTAATAACGCCTCACCTACTCTAGTCCAAAAAGATCTCCCATTAACACAAAAGCACGCTAAATAACACAAACTGCCAAGTTAAATACGGTGGAACACATATTAAATCAAGTCGGTGTGTCAGTAATGGATGTGCTAGTACCTATTCTCAGCTAGTAACATTTGTCGTTAGAATTCTTTGTATATGCTGATTATTGTTCAAGTATCTATAACAGAGGAACAAAACGGTAGCAACTACAGGAATTTGGTATATCCTTGGCATATATTCTGAACTAAGTTCCCTTCTGATTTGAGGGCTTGAAGTTCGCATTTTTACTAAGGTCCTACCTGGTTGTTACGACGTCTGACCTGCTATCAACGTGTGTAGTTCGTCTCTTATGAGCACAATACATATTGTTCTCACATGTACTTACACAGGGCTAAGGATTCCTTTACTGATGAGGTATTTTATCCTCCAGATTTACTGCACAACTGGTACAGAGGTACCTCACATGTCAGTTTTCCTGAAATGTTCTTCACGGTTGGCCTGGAACATCGGGAGAAAATGTGCGATTACAAAGTTTGGAAGTGGCGACGGTTCCCTTTTTCTTTTTTTATTGTTTTGTTGGATTTCGGGTAACCCCACTCAGCAGCCTACATAGATACCAGACCGGAGGGAAATATATTAAAGTAATACATTGAAGCTAAATACTTAGTTACAATAGCTTAACAATTAGCACGACAATATAGCTAATGTGATTATAATCATATTCCAACATTAGAATACTTGCTTTGTGCTACATGAATATCTCACATAGTTTTCCTTCGACTAAGGAGGTGTATAATGTTCTATATATTAATGTGTCTTTTTATGTTAAAGGTACAGCGACTGTGGTTGGTAACAGAGATCAGTCGAGTGAAGTTCCTTAGTAACGTTGTTGACAAGTCCTTCCAGTCAATTCAGCAAAAGTAAATGTGATTTGGATCATCCAAACGCCACAGTCACTCAGAAGAGATGGTATATTACTGATGCCGCAGAGGTGTGGCTTTCTTCGCAAAATAGTCATTGTCGGGAATTTACGAACTTCCAGAATTCTGGAGTCACGTGGGTCATCAACTTCCGTTAATCAACAGAACGAAAAACCACTCGAAGTTGCAAATATTTTATTTTTCATTCGATGACTATTTATCTGTTTGGACTGTGAATGACATTACACTTCTTTGACACCTTCGGAAATGCCGTTTTCGACTTCGTTACGCTGATTTGAGAATGGGGCTCGGCGCGAAACTAGTCAGCGTATACAGTCACTGTCAAGTAAACTGTTCTATAGTTTGAATGTACATGCCTTGCATTTTCAAGCGAGAGAAATTCAGATAAAGATCGTAAAATGTGATGATATGCTGTTCTATCGATTCCAGGGCATAATCTAAGTTCACCTACCAAATTTAATGATGGAGGGGCAGCTATATTTGACGATCTCAAAAGAAATCATCATAAAGCTTTAAGGACGGCCGCAGTCTCTTCGGGTTATACAGTGGCGTCAAAATTTCATTTGTCTGTGGCTTCACACTGTAGCATTGGGTTTCAGAACGCACATATACCGTCATTCACATTTTTTAACGCGTCCGTATATACTGCTCTAGCTTTTGGACGTCTGCTAGTATTCAAATAACTAAGCTGTATTTCCGACTTCAGTAGTATACGTAGGTCCACAATTACGTCTGACTCGAAGACGGTGGCACAGAATACTGGCTCAAGAGGCCGAAGCTTCGTGTTGAATGTCGATTGGAGAAGCAACTGGCAGAACGTTTCCAGACATCATCTATGAGGGGAGCACCAGATGGCTGGGACCGCTGTATTTGGAACTGGGGGGTTAAGTAATTCGTCTTAATGGTGATGGTAACCCACCAGTTTCGATTAACTAAGCAGTTTTTGGGATCTTATCACATTTTCAAAATATGTTCTTGTAGCTGGCATTTACCGAGTTTCTGTAATAGGTTCTCAGAGGCTGACCCAAAGCGAAGCCAAGGAACAAAATTGAACATTGCGTCGGTTTAGAAAGGATCTTCACAATTTCGTAACGAACGCCCAACGGCTTATTTTGAGAAATATCTGGTATGTAGCATGTATAGATTATAGACATTACATGTTTTTGGTGGAAATACATCAGAAGAAACTAACATAAACCAAATTTCGATTGTACGACGAATGATCGGAAAGGCATTGCGTTTATACATTGTAGTCTTGTCCGTGGTAGCCATGTGGTAGCCGTTTTAAATCTGAGTAGATCTATACATACATCTGTACATGATTTTGTAGAAACTGTGTTTTATATTCTATTAATTACAGTACCTTTACATCACTTACATAACTAGTAAATTCGTACAGTTCAATCCACGATAAACTTTGTTCCACAATACGTCGCGCTTGATGTATGTCGCAACGCTTGTCGACAGTCGAGCTGAAAATGGTGCATCGTCATAAACGATCTAGAAGAGTCTGAATAATTCATAAACTCAATTCTACTTTTACTTACAGGTGGATCTAACCGCATGCGTCTCTGTCGTATTTCGCGTTTGTGAAAATAAACCATACGCTCGTAGACTTCTCTACTGCATTCTCTGCTGCTTAGGAGCAATTTGTTCAACGTTTGTGCTGCCTTCCTACGTGTCCCTCGATGCATACACTAATTAGCCAGACGTTGTGGCCACCTGCTTAATAGCCGGTAAGTCCGCCTTAGGCTGGAATAATAGCGGCGACGTGTCGTGGCATGGAAGCAATGAGGCCTTGGTATTTCACTGGAAGCAGTTGGCACCACATCTGCACACACAAGTCACCTGATTACCGTAAATTCCGGGGGAGGGTGGCGATGAGCTCTGACACCACGTTCAGTCACGTCGCAGATGTGTTCGATCGGGTTCAGATTTGACAAGTTGTGGTGCCAGTACACCAACAGGAACTCGTCACTGTCTTCCTCGAACCACTCCAACACACTCCTGATCTTGTGACATGGCGCATTATCTTGTTGAAAAATGCCACTGCCATCGGGAAACATGATCGCCATGAAGGGGTGTACGTTGTTTGCAACCAGTGTACGATACCCCTTGGCCGTCATGGTGACTTGCACGAATTCCACTGCACCCATGGCTGCCCACGTGAATGTTCCCGAGAGCATAATGGGGCCGCTGCCAGCCAGCTTGTCTCCGTCCCGAAGTACAGGTTTCAAGGAGATGTTGCACTGGAAGACGACAGATTCGCAACCGCCCACCGGCATTACGAAGAAGGAATCGGGACTCATTAGACCGTGCAACGCTCTGCCACTGCGCCAACGTCCAGTGCCGACGGTCATGCGTCCATTTCAGCCGTAGCTGCCGATGTCGTGGTGTTAATATTGGCACATGCATGGGTCGTCGGCTGCGCAGGCCCAACGTTAGGAGTATTCGGTGCAACTATGTGTTCTGATACACTTTTATTCTGCCTAGCGCTGACGTCTCATGTTAGTGCTGCCACAGTTCGCCGCCTGCCCCATTTTACCAGTCTGCCCAGCCTACGAAGTCTGACATTTGTAGTGAGGGTGGCCGCCCAACCCCACAGCGTTTAGACGTGGTTTCACTTTGGTTTCGCCCAGTTCAAATGGTTCAAATGGCTGTGAGGACGATGGGACAACATCTGAGGTCATTAGTCCCCTAGGACTTAGAACTACTTAAACCTAACTAACCTAAGGACATCACACACATCCATGCCCGCGGCAGGATTCGAACCTGCGACCGTAGCGATCACGCGGTTCCAGACTGAAGCGCCTAGAACTACTTGCTCACACCGGCCGGCGGTTTCGCCCAGTGTTGTCCACTCAGCGCCGCACTACCCGGACACTCGACAAGTCGTGCAGTTTCCGAAATGATCATGCCGAGCCCCCGGGTCGTCACAATCTGCCCTCGGTCAAACTCAGAGAAATCGCGTGCATTCCCCATTCTACACACGGATTGCACGCTCACTGATATTACATGCGTAGTGCGTATGTTGGCTAGCATCATTCCTCACGAGGTAACGCTTCTATTGCCTGGAGGGGTTTATGTCGATAGTAAATCGGTGGTCACAATGTTCTGTCCAATCAGTGTGTGTGCAGGCAATTATTAGTCACATGCCTCATCATTTAGATATCGGCCCAATCGGAGCGACCGTAACTGGAATGACTGTATTAAAGATATAATGGAAGAAGCAGAGGTTAGACTGAGATTCATAGGAAGAATCTCAAGGAAATGTAACTCATCCACGAAAAAAGTGGATCACAAAGCAGTTGTTCGACCGACTCTTGAGTTTTGGTCGTCACTTTGGAACGCTTGTCCGATAGGACTAACAGAAGAGTCAGAAAGATGCAACGAAGAGCAGAGCCTTTCGTCAGAAGGTCGTTTAGCCGATAGAGAGCGTGATAGAGATGCTCAACAAGCTCAAGTGACAGACACTACAGGAGTGGCGCTGTGCATCACTAAGTGGTTTACTACCGAAATTCCGAGAGAGTACGTTCAGACAGCGTATTGCTTCCTCGCACATACGACTCGAGAAATGTCCACAACGAGAAAATTGGAGAATTTGGGGCTAATACAGAAGTTTGCCGACAGCACCGTTCGCGGCTGGAACACTGTAGGATTGGGCAGGTAGTCGTACCAGATGTATCATTCGCCCCACGCCGTCAGGAGGCTTGCGGATCACAGACGTAGATGTAGACGCACGTAAATTCTTCTTCGAGTCTTGTGTATCAATAAAGACCAGGTCATCGAGAAACTGACCTGTTCCGCGGTGATTATATATCCACGTAGGAGAGCCCAACAGCAAACGGTCAGCTTGCGCCGCTGTAGCCTCAAGTAATGGAACCAATATAGTGATTTCAGTTCTTGACGCGGCCAAGAAAATTGAGAAATTTACGGTTCTCGCCGGAAGTTTTAATGGGAGTTCCGCTTTCAATTAAATCCCAATTTAATATGAGATAATTTACTGCCGTTACGCCCCTTCTTTCGAGCTTAGCGCGGGAGCAGCACGCCCCTCCCCTAGTAATTATCGTCTCCTGATACAGGCGGGACACCTGCGAAGCAGCACAACACTTACAGGTGTTTCGAGCCCAGGAGGTCGGCTTAAAGGGGAACGGAGCATCCCTTTCCGCTGGCCGACACCAGTTTAAGGCAGGTGCCGCCTTAGAGGGGATTATTTTGTGCTGTTAATTTCCATATCCACAGTGTGTTTAGGAGGACTGGAAAAAGAACAATGGTTAACTTACCGACAACGAAGAGGTCGTTAGCGAAGTAGCACTGATTTGTGGATGGATAGGGAAGGAAATCGGTCATGTACTTTTCAAATGAATCTTCTGGAATCGGGGACTAGTAAAACTACAGGAAGACTAAGTGTCATGGCACCACAACCAACATTAACAGAGTGCAGACTGCAGCAAGCTCACCCCCTACAGTACAGAAAACGTGGGACTTTTCACAACCCCAGAACTCAGTGGCCAGGCCATCTGAGGGCATCTGCCAGGCAACCAGGCAGCATACATGGCAATGATAGAGGTCGCTGACAAGCCACACCTCTTCATGGATCTGTCGCGTCATGTGCCGAAAACAGGGCCGGAGGTATCCATTTGCGATGCAGCTATTTAGGCTGACACACGAGATATGGACAGTGTTCCATCACAGCCAACAACCTACATCTATGCCGCCTCAGGGACTCAGTCGGCGCGCTGGATAGCACACCACGTCCACGGCCAGGGATAGTACCATCTGCTGCTTTAAAAAAAAAATCTTTATTCTTCAATATATATGATACATAAACAACCCACCATCTTAAACAATTAGTGGGTCCTAATTGATACAATTCAAGTGTTATTACTACATCTTACTCTATGGTTAGTTCTTCTACTCACACTATGGGCACTACTATTATGTCTGGATTATGTTAGCCTCTGCTTATGCTAATCTACTTCTATTTGCAGCGTTACAGGTGTGCCAGCGTTGTATAAACCTGCGTTTGTTGGCCGTGTTCACCGAGGTAATCCCGGTGAACGTGCCCCTGGCACCGGACGGGCCCGGAGTTGTTGATCGCTGCATACTATACTAGTGTTGCTATCCTAGTTTATCCTACATCTAACCTAATATTTAACCTAATGTCGAATTCGGTGAGTGTCTGAATCGGTAAGAAAGGCGCACCCTCTCCCTAATCCCAGACGTGGCAGATTCCAGCCGTGAAGCGGCTGGCCAAGTCCACGCCTCGGCGGAACGGGACAAGTGCACAGAGTCAAGTCAGTAGCAATGTGAGATCTTAATTGTTGTTCCTTAGGAATTCCTTTATGACTTTGTGTGAGATTTCGTTTGCCAATTTGTTCAAGATTGAGAAGTGGTCCTCATGCCTGAGCAGGTGGTACGTGTCATGGTTGGGTAACTGATGACGTAATTGTACCGCTACGTCGTCGAAGAGGTGTCACTCATACACCACATGTTCTGGGGTGCCTGGTGTGGCCCCACAGTCACACACTGGTGTAGCCAGTTTCCTGAACCGGCATAGGTATGCCCGGTAGGGTCCATGACCCGTAAGAAAGTGCAGCACTCGTCTTGAAGGTTTGAAATATTCTAATTGCAGTCTCTCCCTGATATTGGGCAGTAGTTCGTGTGTTCTGTGATGGTTTCTTCATTGTCCCACTGTTCTTTCCAGAGCTCTTCCCCCCTGCGATTGATTTCCATTTTGTTTCCCACATGAATCCCCATTTGTGTGATTTTCTTATCCCTGTTTCCCTTTTTGACCCAGTACCACGTCGCTTGTTCTCTGATCTTTATATCGAGCGGACAGAGCCCCATTAGTACTGTTAGGGCTCCCCCCGGAGTTCTTCTGTATGCCCTCAATGATCTCACGCGCATATTTCGTGGCACTCTTCTTACAGCCATAGCAGACATGATCCTCGTGAGCCTGTGGGCCCAGTCTCCTGACCCATATCCTGCGATTGATGTCAAAATGCTATTATCGTATAATTTTATTAGTTTTAGTGGCAGGTGGAATCGTTTGTGTCCAATCGCTATTAGTTTGCTGTGTGTTTCTAACGATCTTTGTGTAACGGTGTCAATGTGTGATGTATAATTCCACCTCACATCGACGACTATTCTCAGGTATCGTGCCTCATGGCCTCGAGGAACTGGTGAGCCATCAATTCTTACGGTCGGATTCCTAGCTAGTTGTCCTTTCAGTAGTAAGTATGTAGACTTGCTTGGTGAGATCCTCGTTTTGGCAGTGTGGCACCTTGTACTCAAGACCGATATGGCCCTCTCAATTTTTGGCTCTAAATCTTCGCGGCTATGACCGACAACCAGCAGGAGGAGGTCGTCTGCGTAGGCTATGCCCTCTAGCACATAATCGCTGTTATGCAGGTTGTCCAAGAGGTGTTCCTTGTTAATATCCCAGAAGAGTGGCCCCAGGACAGATCCCTGTGGACATCCCTTGGTAATCTTTTTACTTATTCTCCCGCTAGGGTACGATGTTGTTGTTGTTGTTGTTGTTGTTGCTGTTGTTGTTGTTGTCTTCAGTTCTGAGACTGGTTTGATGCAGCTCTCCATGCTACTCTATCCTGTGCAACCTTCTTCATCTCCCAGTACTTACTGCAACCTAAATACTTTTGAATCTGCTTAGTGTATTCCTCTCTTGGTCTCCCTCTACGATTTTTACCGTCCACGCTGCCCTCCACTGCTAAATTTGTGATCCCTTGATGCCTCAGAACATGTCCTACCAACCGGTCCCTTCTTCTTGTCAAGATGTGCCACAAACTACTCTTCTCCCCAATTCTATTCAATACCTCCTCCTTAGTTATGTGATCTACCCATCTACTCTTCAGCATTCTTCTGTAGCACCATATCTCGAAAGCTTCTATTCTCTTCTTGTCCAAACTATTTATCATCCATGTTTCACTTCCATACATGGCTACACTCCATACAAATACTTTCAGAAACGACTTCCTAACACTTAAATCTATACTCGAAGTTAACAAATTTCTCTTCTTCAGAAACGCTTTCCTTGCCATTGCCAGTCTACATTTTATATCCTCTCTACTTCGACCATCATCAGTTATTTTACTCCCCAAATAGCAAAACTCCTTTACTACTTTAAGTGTCTCATTTCCTAATCTAATTCCCTCAGCATCACCCGACTTAATTCGACTACATTCTATTTTTCTCGTTTTGCTTTTGTTGATGTTCATCTTATATCCTCCTTTCAAGACACTGTCCATTCCGTTCAACTGCTATTCCAAGTGCTTTGCTGTCTCTGCTAGAATTACAATGTCATCGGCAAACCTCAACGTTTTATTTCTTCTCCATGGACTATAATACCTACTCCGAATTTTTCTTTTGTTTCCTTTACTGCTTGCTCAATATACAGATCGGATAACATCAGGGACAGGCTACAACCCTGTCTCACTCCCTTCCCAACCACTGCTTCCCTTTAATACCCCTCGACTCTTATTACTGCCATATGGTTTCTGTACAAATTGTAAATAGCCTATCCCTCCCTGTATTTTACCCCTGCCACCTTTAGAATTCGGAAGAGGGTATTCCAGTCAACACTGTCAAAAGCTTTCTCTAAGTCTACAAATGCTAGAAATGTAGGTTTGTCTTACCTTAAGTCGTAGGGTCAGTATTGCCTCACGTGATCCAACATTTCTGCGGAATCCAAACTGATCTTCGCCGAGGTCGGCTTCTACCAGTTTTTCCATTCGTCTGTAAAGAATTCGCGTTAGTGTTTTGCAGCTGTGACTTATTAAACTGACAGTTCGGTAATTTTCACATCTGTCAACACCTGCTTTTTTGGGATTGGGATTATTATATTCTTGTTGAAGTCTGAGGGTATTTCGACTGTCTCATACATATTTCTCACGAGATGTTAGAGTTTTCTCTGGGATGGCTCTCCCAAGGCTGTCAGTAGTTCTACTGGAATGTTGTCTACTCCAGGGGCCTTGTTTCGACTCAGGTCTTTCAGTGCTCTGTCAAACTCTTCACGCAGTATCATATCTCCCATTTCATCTTCATCTACATCCCCTGCCATTTCCATAAAATTGTCCTCAAGTACATCGCCCTTGTACAGACCCTCTATATACTCCTTCCACCTTTCTGCTTTCGCTTCTTTGGTTAGAACTGGGTTACCATCTGAGCTCTTGATATTCATACAAGTGGTTCTCTTTTCTCCAAAGGTCTCTCTAATTTTCCCGTTGGCAGTATCTATCTTACCCCTAGTGAGATAAGCCTCTATATCCTTAGATTTGCCCTATAGCCATCCCTGCTTAGCCATTTTGCACTTCCTGTCGATCTCATTTTTGAGACGTTTGTATTCCCTTTTGCCTGCTTCATTTACTGCATTTTTATATTTTCTCCTTTCATCAATTAAATTCAGTATTTCTTCTGTTACCCAAGGATTTCTACTAGCCCTCGTCTTTTTACCTACTTGATCCTCTGCTGCCTTCACTACTTCATCCCTCTGAGCTACCCATTCTTCTTCTACTGTATTTCTTTCCCCCATTCCTGTCAATAGTTCCCTTATGCTCTCCCTGAAACACTGTACAACCTCTGGTTCTTTCAGTTTATCCAGGTCCCATCTCCTTAAATTCCCACTTTTTGCAGCTTCTTCAGTTTTAATCCACAGTTCATATCCAATAGATTGTGGTCAAAGTCCACATCTGCCCCTGGAAATATCTTACAATTTAAAACCTGGTTCCTAAATCTCTGTCTTACCATTATATAATCTATCTGATACCTTCTAGTATCTCCAGGATTCTTCCATGTACACAAACTGCTTTTATGATTCTTGAACCAAGTGTTAGCTATGATTAAGTTATGCTCTGTGCAAAATTCTACCAGACAGCTTCCTGTTTCATTTCTCTCCCCCAATCCATATTCACCCACTATGTTTCCTTCTCTCCCTTTTGCTACTCTCGAATTCCAGTCACCTATGACTATTAAATTTTCGTCTCCCTTCACTACCTGAATAATTTCTTTTATCTCATCATACATTTCATCAATTTCTTCATCATCTGCAGAGCTAGTTGGCATATAAACTTGTACTACTGTAGTAGGCATGGGCTTCGTGTCTATCTTGGCCACAATAATGCGTTCACTATGCTGTTGGTAGTAGCTTACCCGCACTCCTATTTTTTTGTTCATTATTAAACCTACTCCTGCATTACCCCTATTTGGTTTTGTATTTATAACCCTGTATTCACCTGACCAAAAGTCTTGTTCCTCCTGCCACCGAACTTCACTAATTCCCACTATATCTAACTTCAACTTATCCATTCCCCATTTTGAATTTTCTAACCTACCTGCCCGACTAAGGGATCTGACATTCCACGCTCCGATCCGTAGAACACCAGTTTTCTGTCTCCTGATAACGACGTTCTCTTGAGTAGTCCCCGCCCGGAGATCTATATGGGGGACTATTTTACCCCCGGAATATTTTACCCAAGAGGACGCCATCATCATTTAACAGCCGGCCGCGGTGGTCTAGCGGTTCTAGGCGCGCAGTCCGGAACCGCGCGACTGCTACGGTCGCAGTTTCGAATCCTGCCTCGGGCATGGATGTGTGTGATGTCCTTAGGTTAGTTAGGTTTAAGTAGTTCTAAGTTCTAGGGGACTGATGACCGCAGTAGTTAAGTCCCATTGTGCTCAGAGCCATTTTAACCATCATTTAACCATACAGTAAAGCTGCATGCCCTCGGTAAAAATTACGGCTGTAGTTTCCCCTTGCTTTCAGCCGGTCGCAGTACCAGCACAGGTAGGCCGTTTTGGTTAGTGTTAGAAGGCCAGATCAGTCAATCTTCCTGACTGTTGCCCCTGCAACTACTGGAAAGGCTGCTGCCCCTCTTCATACGTTTGTCTGACCTCTCAACAGATACCCCTCCGTTGTGGTTGCACCTACGGTACGGCCATCTGTATCGCTGAGGCACGCAAGTCTCCCAACCAACGGCAAGGTCCATGGTTCATGGGGGTAGGAGGGGACGATAGCCAGACCTTATTCTCACAATAGCTCCTAAGACAGCCATATAGCGACCCTGGGCACTCCTTCTGTCGCAAGCGGGAGAAGAGCGAGGGCCACCACAGGTTGTCAAAGGTGCCACAGATATCCACCATGATGCTGACCACGTATTTGTGTGGGGTTGAGGCACAGATCTGCGCAGCCAGGGTGATGGCGTCAGACGCCGACCTCCCGGACCTGAAACCGAACTGTCTGTCGCTCATCCCACACTATACCCGGTGTGCTGCCAGTCTGTTTGCTAGCAACCTCTCAAAAAGTTTCCCCAGTATATCCAATAAACAGATGGCCCTGTAAGATTTGGTTTCATTAAGGTCTTTGTCTGGGTCCTTCTTGATGTTCACTACAGTTGCCGTTTTCCATATTTGGGGGAATTTCCTGAGCCGCAAGCACTCGTATAGCTTTGTAAGAGGTGCCACCAGCTGGGGGGGCAGGAATTGTACCACCTCTGCAGTGATGCCATCTGGGCCAGGAGCCTTACCCCTTTTAAGGGCATTTATCTGAGCAACAACTTCTTCTTTGGAGGAGGGATATACCATATTGTTGTTCCGGTATTCCTCTTGATCTTGTCTTCTGATCTGTTGTTGTGTGTCAGAGTCATCATTCTCGCTATCGTCAGGCAGCAGGGCACAGAGGAGGACCTCAGCAGCTTCCTGCCAGGTTTCCGTCATCCCGTCCTGATCCCTGACGGTAGACAACAACATGGGTGACCTGATCTTCTCCTGTACTAACTTGTGCGGGATGACCCATGAGTCTGTAGCTAGTTGTTGTTTGCACGTACTTCTCCCAGCTCTGTAGCCTTACTGCCGCAAGCTCCTATTGGAGGCGCTCCTTCGCCTCTCTGTATATTTGCAACCAACGTTGCTTTTCCTCCCAGACGACACTCCGCTGATAGTACCTCCTCGCCCTCCTTACAGACTGGCGCATCTGTCCTAGTTCGGTTGACCGTGGTGACGGAGAGGAAGCTATGGCTCTCCTCCTGGTTGGTACGGTAGCTTTCACCGCCCTAACAACTACTTTCACCAGTTCCTCGGCGTATCCTTCTACATTCTCCTCACCTTCTGGCAATGTCGGTATTTCACACTCGCTTGACAGACGGTCCCAGTCAACCCTGTTGTAGTTTAACTGTGTCTCCCACCCCATGTCCCAGTGGCACTCCTCGTCTCCCAATGAGAATGTGATAAGGTTATGATCACTGGTTCTTACTTGGTCCCAGACCAACCAATTTGTTACTCTGGTGGCGAGATTTGGCGTGACCAGTGTGGCATCGATGTTCGTGCCTTCACCCCCACCTCATGCGTAAGTAGGGGGGGGGGGGGTGGTCCCTTGTTTTTTGGCGACCATTAGCTGTAACGCCATGTTGGTCTCCTCGGCTTTTTCTCCCCGATCATCCCGTGTGCCGCTGAACTATAGGGGGGACTTTGCATTTATATCTGCAGTGATGATGCATCGATGCCCCCTGCTTGTACCTCACTCCACTTTTGTACCATACGCTACTTTGCGTGTATCAAGCTGCATCAAGGCGAGCTTCTAGCAAAATAAAATACTGGCGGCCACAGCCAGGAATGTCACACATTCCCTTTCTTCTTTGTTTTCCAAAGTTGGACTGTTCTCTAAGACAACTAACAAGTTAGTAAATGAGAAAATTTTTCCCGATATTAAAAAAAAAGAAGTTTCCAATCTCTCAGTAGCTCCTCTACTCTTGCATTGATGGGAATTCTTTAAAAAATATATGAAATTATTTTTCCTAAAATATCATCCCAATTAACGAAACCCATTGGCTTACTAATGCTAAACATATACTTTCTCATCTTAATTCTAACAAAACATCTTACTAAGCACACACTACATTACGAACTGTTTCTTACTACAAAATATCATTTATGATTTTCAGCACATAGCTGTCCTTTAAATTTTCTGTAGTCTTGTTATTCAACAGTAAACATAGGCACCTGCGCCGTTAAATCTCCTCATGAACACTCACTACACTTATTGATGTTTATATATTATAGGAAATAAACAATATATGTTGTCGGCGCAATGCCGTCCATCTTTACACAACACACGTTATTCATCTAATATCAGCGCAGTGCCGTCCACATTTACCTAATAACACTCACATTCTTTTTTTTTTAATTTATGCCAGTATTAGACCGTCCATATACATTGTTTACTATCACATAATTCGTAAATACTCTAAATCATATAAGCATGTAAGTGTGCTTACATAAAATTCATGCATAGATGTTACATAGTTTTACAATATCCACAATGTTACATTGAACATAATATAATACTATTTACAAAGTCTTTACACTGCTGTGGTGACTACAGGGCTGTCATTTGAATTGTCTCCTCGCGCGGCTAGTGTTCCTAATGTTGACTCATTGGTCAGTGCACTCTCGCACCACCTGCTAATATTTTGCCGATACGCATCAGGCGTGACTCATCCGAATCAGCGCTTACTTTCATTCCAGTTAATAACGACACTCGGCGCACTTCTATCTTAAGTCTACGAACTGAAAATGGAAATGATATGAGAATAGCTCTCATTTTATACTTCAGGTTATATTTTCATTTCAATCGATAACTTAACTAAGCATTCACAGAAGATCACAGGTCTTTTGAAAGAATTGAAGATACCCTACATCGTGATAGCAGAGAAAAATATATCCTGTTGCTTTAATTCGCTTGTAGCTTATTATGGACTTTGCTGCTCAAATATGTAAACACTATGAATATAACAAACATTTCTCATGTGCTTTATGCGTTTTTATCTCAGTACTTATTATTGTCTGTGTCCTATGTGAGATTCATGTTTTGTGTTCATTATCTGTGTGGGTAACATTTTTGCTTCGTGATACAATTAATAATAATGCTTCGGCGGAGATACCTTGCCTACTAACCCCTAAATGTGTGGCCGACTCTCACGTCGCCCAATACCTTCCTATTCCCTATCATCATGAACCAGTGGTTGACTTCTCTGGGCGATCCAAACCTCTCTCATCATCATTTTATCAGTGGCTGGACTCGTCCTAACCTAAATATGTATGTATTGCAGTGGAAACCTCATTACCGTTTGTAATCACTCGCAGAACATCTACCAACTGTTGCTAGTAAAGTTTAATGTAATCATCTCATGACCATTGCGTACTGTTTGTTCCAATTGCATCCACCTACTTGGTTTGCCGTCGCCCTCTTCCTCTTCGTCAGCTGCAGGCTAGCTAAATAAAGAAATATAGGACATTGTTTTCTCTGTATGTATACGTATGTAATTTCTTTTTGTTTCATAACACGTATAAAAATTTTCTGTACGTCGTTTATAGGTGTTCTGTTGCCTGCATGGATGATGATTTATGTCTTATAGCCCAGGTTCTGTACTTGTTTCGCAAACGTTATGCTGCATGGTATCTTTTGTGATACACAATTATAGTCTAAGATCGATTGCTTGACCATTCAATATGTACGTCTTTTGTTTCAGTTGACCCCTCTTTGTCTCCTTTTTTATCTTTTGAATAGCGTAGGATAGATGACAGATTTCAGTTCAGAATGATGGAGGGGGAAGAACTAACAGAGTGAAATGAAAGGAAGTAAACTGTTAGTTAACTCGAGTATCTGGTACGCGTCAGCTACATAGCAATACAAAGAGTGCTATTGTCCCCTCAGGTTATTTCTGCGGTGGTCAGTACGCCACTTGTTTTCATGCCACCCTGCCGGCACTTGTTTGTCGCCTGAAAGCGCGTACAGCTGTTCTAATACATATCGGAGGTTGTTAACCTCACTCTTGTTGACGTGAATTAGTCTCTGCAATACAGACATAGGAAACTTAAGAACTATTATTCCTACTTTTCCCAGTAGTAATGAAAGAACTCTTTATAACTATTCCTGCCACTGTTTTCAAAGCTCCTAACTTCAAATATTTCAGTTTTTAAACTGTTTTGTGTACTTATTGACCAGTATTGGTTTGAGAATGCTCTAATAAATTCTTGGTAAGTTACACGTATGTTACTTGGTATGTTTCACATGTGTTACTCATAGAGTCCTCTTCAAAAAGACCGGATAAAAATTTTATTTTCTGTTGTTCTGTCATGTTGTCTAACTGACGAATGAAAACAACAGAATGTATACTCCCTTTGCTAGAAAAGTTATGAAATTTGTAAGCATTGGCGTTACTGACTTCTTCATTAATATGAACTATACTCTTACGTTTTTCCCGTTCAATCCACGTTTCGAGTCTCTGTTTTAACGCACCTCTTACATCACCTATGTTTTTACTCATCTATGTTTTCTACCTTATATTTCTCTCAAACGACTGAGCGAATACAATCCTTGCACTCAAACTGGGATTTTTCTTAGTTTGCTATTTCGAATTTAATCTTGTTTAGTTTCCCTTCTACTTTTAGAATCAATTACAAACTATAAAAATACACAAGAAACACAAAATCAAAAATTAAAAAAATTACTAAAAACGTATAAAAATTGTTGATACATATCATATGATCTTGGCGGCGGTTTATCGGCTACTTTCTCGTTTTTCTTCCCTTTCTCCTTTTATTTATTATTCTGTTATCTCTAATTTATTCTCCTTTTTGCATCTTATATTACATGATGATTTGAGTATGTCTACTGATGTTTCATCATAGTACCATGTCATTCTGACAAGGAAAAAAAATCGCTCAGTCAGATAGAGCGTCTAAAATGAAAAAAAAGGAAAAGTGGTCTAGGGGTAGCGTCTTTGATTCATAATCAAAACGTCTTCAGTCCCGGGTCGAATCTCGCCGCTGATAAAATTTCATTAATAATCAGCATTGGCGGCCGAAGACTTCCGGCATAGATAGTCACACTCATTCTGCCAACGGCCTTGTCAAAGAGAGCGGAGGAGCGTACAGGGGTTCAGGGCACTCTCTTGTCTTAAGGGTGGGAAACTGCCCCTGAAGGCGAAAGAATCAACAAAGATCCACGGCATGAGAATGCAGAACCACTGCATGAAAGACACGTAACGTGTATCCACAGGACATGAGGCCTATAACAGAAAAAGTGTCATGATGATGTCTCCATTGGTAAAAGATTAAGGAATAGTCCTCCATTCGGATCTCCGGTAGGGAACTGCCAAGCGGGAGGTTACCATGAGAAAAAAATTGATTAATTAACAAAATAATAACATTCTACGAGTCGGGGTATGGAATGTCAGCAGCTTGAACGTGATAGGGAAATTAGAAAATCTGAAAAGGGAAATCGAAAGATGTGAAGATGTGAAGAAATCGAAAAAGAAATGATTGTCGATAGGACTGACTCAGCTTACAGGAAAGTCAAGACAACCTTCGTTAACATTAAAGGCAAGGGCGATAACATTAAGAGTGCAATGGGGATTCCATTGTTAAATGAGGAGGGGGGAATATTTGTCTGATGTGACAGAAGGAGGAACAGGAGTCAATTTAAAAGGTATGGGACCCGGTATTAGAATCAGAATTTAAAAGAACTTTGGAGGAGTTAAGATCAAATAAGACAGAAGGGATAGATAACATTCTACCAGAATTTCTAACATCGTTGGGGGAAGTGGCAACAAAACAACTATTCACGTTGGTGTGTAGAACGTATGAGTCTAACGTTCGGAAAAACATCATCTACACAATTCCGAAGACGACAAGAGCTGACAAGTGCGAGAAATATCCCACAATCAGCTTAACAGTTCATGCATCTAAGTTGCTTACAAGAACAATATGCAGAAGAATGGAAAATAAAATTGATGATGCGCTACATGACGATCCGTTTGGCCTTAGGAAAGGTAAAGGCACGAGGGAGGCAATTCTGACGTTGCAGTTAATAATGGAAGCAAGACGAAAGAAAAATCAAGACATGTTCATAGGATTTGTCGACCTGCAAAAAGCGTTCGACAATTTAAAATGGTGTAACATGTTCGAAATTCTGAGAAAAACAGGGGTAAGCTACAGGGAGAGACGGGTCATATACAATATGTACAACAGCCAAGAGGGAATAATAAGAGTTGATGACCAAGAACTAAGTGCTCGTATTAAAAGAGTGTAAGACAAGGATGTAGTCTTTCACCCCTACTGTTCAATCTGTACATCGAGGAAGCAATGATGAACATTAAAGAAAGGTTGAGGAGTGGAATTAAATATCAAGGTGAAAAGGCATCAGTGATAAGATTCGCTGATGACATTGCTATCCTGAGTGAAAGTGAAGAAGAATTATGTGATCTGCTGAATGGAGTGAACATTCTAATGATTGCAGAGTATGGATTGAGAAAAGAAAGACGAAGGTAATGAGAAGTAGTAGAAATGAGAACAGTGAGAAACTTAATATCAGGATCGATGGTCAGGAAGTAGATGGAGTTAAGGCATTCTGCTACCTAGGCAGTAAAAGAACGAATGAGGGACGGACCAAGGAGGACATTAAAAGCAGACTAACATTGGCAAAAAGGGCATTCCTGGGCAAGGGAAGTCTACTAATGTCAAACAGCGGCATTAATTTGAATAAGAAATCTATGAGAATGTACGTCTGGAGTACAGCATTGTATAGTAATGAAACGTGGACTGTGGGAAAACCGGAACCAAGAGAATAGAAGCGTTTGAGATGTGGTGCTACAGACGAATGTTGAAAATTAGGTGGACTGATAGCGTAATAAATGAGGAGGTTCTTTGCAGAATCGGAGAGGAAAGGAATACATGGAAAACACTGATAAAGAGAAGGGATAGGATGATAGGACATCTGCTATGACATAAGGGAATGACTTCCATGGTACTAGAGGGACCTGTAGAAGGCAAACACTGTTGAGGAAGACACAGATTGGAGTACATCCAGCAAATAACAGAGGACGTAGGTTGCAAGTGCTACTCTGAGATGAAGAGGTTAGCACAGGAAAGGAATTCGTGGTGGGTCGCACCAAACCAGTCACAAGACTGATGACCCAAAAACATAAAATCTCTCGGGAGGACGTTCAACCACTCTATCAATCAATGCACTGCCGAATACCTGGTTCCGTAAGGGACAGAGGTGGACCGAATCGTTACTGACTTGTTCAGTTTCTGAAGTTCTTTCTCTTGAATAAATCATCCAATTTTTCTGAAATTGTAATTTATTTTTTACCTTTGACAGACGTTGAACCTCTGAAACTTCAGATGTAATATCCTTTCAGTTCTTTACTTAGTTGTGGACTTAAACTTTTCCTGGCTTCAATTGTCCAGCAATTTAAGTTGTACTAGTATCTGATAGCAAATACTATAACTTTAGGTCACTGCAACAGTAAAAATGAAAACAGGGGTTCGGCAAAACTATGGAAATGCCGCGAGAATTGCATGCTTCAACACAAATGCGGAAGTTAGCCAAGCCTACCGGTTGTCGTGTTGCCATTGACCATGAACGGCTTCTGGGCAGTATGCTCAATACGTTACAACTGTGTGGTCAGAACAGTATTCTGTCTGATTGGGAACATTATGTCAGAGCCGAGTGATTTAGAGCGTGGACAAATCCATGGTGCTCGTGTGGTAGGCGTTTCCGTAACCAGATATCGGAAGTGTTTGTTGTTTCAAGAGGCACTACATCGAAGATTTATACCGCATACAGGAAAAGCAACAGAGCATCATCCGCTAAGTCACAACGTGGACGAAAGTGTGTGTGAGTGATCGTGACAGACAGTCACTGTAAATGACTGTGACAAAAAAAAGAGGGCATCAACTGCAAAAGTCACTGCATAATCAATTGTCGCACTCACGAACAGTGTTAGCAGCAAAACAGTACGAATGGAGCTCGAGGAGCTGGGAATCGCAGGGGGAACTGAAATTCGGAAACCACTCACCACTGATGCAATGACACGTACCAGTAAACCGTTTACGCCCAAATTGAAACATGGCGTGGAATCGGTGGTGATTTGGCCAGCCTTACGTGGTACTCATGCGCCTGATGGTTACTCAACAAGATCGCGTTACCGCCAGGGGTTAAGTGACCATTTTGACTGATCAGGTGCATCCTATGCTATAGTGTTTGCTCCCCAATGGTGGTGGTGTATTCCAAGACGACAGAGTCCCTGTTCACACAGCTCTAATCGTGCAGGAGTGGTTTTGTGAGCACGAGGATAAGTTGCCACATTTTTCCTGGCCGCCACACTGACCAGATCTGAATATTATTGAGCCTTTATGATGTATTTTGGAGAGAAAGGTGCGTGCTCGCTACTCGTCTTCATCATCGTTACCTCAATTTGAAAGATTTCCTTGAAAACCATGCAGAACCTGTATTGATCCATTTCGAGACGACTTGGAACCGTTTTGAATGCCAAAGGTTTCCCACTTCGTATTAAGTATTGTAATGGGTTTCCGTATTTTTGTGCACCCCACAAGGGGTTTGACAATTGTATCACTTTGATGTGGTACGGAGGTGCCAAACGACCCACGCAGGACGTTTAAGTACGATGCTTCCACAAAAATTCAGCATTAAATAGTAACTCGTCGTGAATCGTGTTCTGAATTATGACTCGTAGGATGCAGTGGGGCATTAGTGGAATAAGAGTGCCAGTTCAGAGTTGTCCGGTGATTTGGTTCAGGACTTCTGTTTGCAGTGTTTAATTGACTATTGTGGGGATAGCACACTGCTCTCCTGGCTGTTTTCAGTTTCCTACAAACTGTAGCTGGCATCACGAAATTGAATCCACTCCGTTTCAGTCCTCCCACCATGGGGTAGTCCCAGGCAGTACCAGAAACTGAACTAAGGTACGCCACGCGGGATTAGCCAAACGGTCTAGGGCGCTGCAGTTATGGACTGTGTGGCTAGTCCCGGCGGAGGTTCGAGTCCTCCCTCGGGCATGGGTGTGTGTGTTTGTCCTTAGGATAATTTAGGTTAAGAAGTGTGTAGGCGTAGGGACTAATGACAAAATCAGTTAAGTGCCATAAGATTTCACACACATTTGAAAATTTTTTTGAATCAAGGTCCTATAGGTGACAGTTATTTCACATGGTAGGTATTGTGGTGGACTCTTGTGAGGTATATGATATCGTAATGGTAATATGACAGGTCTACAAGACATCGTAGGGAATTGTAGCGTATTGCGGGAATTATCATGTTAAACAACTGTTGAAATACCGACCAACTCACATGAAAAAAGGACGGGGCTCTAAAAGTTATTGAACATCTGCATGAAAAGCAACTTTCGAATCTGAAACAGTTTTTCGTAACATTCTATAGAGTAAGAGTAACTGCAGATATAAATTACATATCACTTAATTGGAAACAAACATCTGTAGTAGTACCTTCGCGTAATCAAGAAGTAATTGACACTAAAACCATAAATTGGGTTAGAAAGAGGAACCTCAGGCAGGATGAAATCGATTTTCAAGCACTGAAAATATGGTTCAAGCACGAGTGTTTGCAGCTGAAACGTGAGAGATTTCTGACAGTGATACAAAGTGAGGTCGTTGCGACGTGAAGGTGTAGCAAGTACATCTGAAAGAGGCAAAGAATAGAAGGTAAATGCACTAAGTGTGAGAATCAGAAGATTAACATATCACACATTTCATCTGGGTACAAAAACCTGGCACCCACAAAATATTTGAAAGTAAGTGATAAAACCCCCAAAATAATTCACCAAATGTTCGTCAAGCTGCATTAGTTAAAGAAACACTTTCATGTAATACAGATGCGATCCTCTCACTGTTATAGACAATGAACAACTGAAACTGCCTTGGATTCCTAGCACAAGATTTGTTATAACAAGGGAGGGAGAGGGGTACGAGAAACTGAGAAGGATCTCTCTACATTCAGTTTCTTAAAAGTTGTTCTCCGTTGTCCGGAAAGGTTTGAAGAGCTGACTGATCATCTCACTGGAGTATTCAACGTTTATTTCAAAAAAGGCGGGTCAGATGTGGAAGTCAACTCAAGAGCATTCAGCAAACTAGAGCAACGAGAAGCCAGAGTACTCGTACAGAAGCTTTCGTCAGCTTCAAAAAAGCACATGACTAAACTGACAGACAAACCTTTATTTAGAGAAATTCGGTCTTGATACAAATCTGAGAGTGTTGGGTGTTGCCCACTCGTCTCGTATAGGGTCCTTAAGGGATGCTGCGTTTTCAGAATGCTATACAACAATTCAAGCAAATAACACTAGTAGCTTTATTTCTAATTCGCAAATTGACGATCCTTAAGTTGAATGTACTACGTTTTGTCGCCAGAGAGGGGCGACAGGCAATATAATTCCGAGTCCTTGCTGTAGACCATGTTCCTGCATGTTGACACACGTCACTAACTGTGCCTATACTGTCCACTAATGTCGGTATACGGAGCCGATCTCAGACGCCGAGGCTGGCAGGAGCGGCGGTTATATTCACTTCTTGCAGGGGTGCTCCTGTTATGGTGCAGTCCTAATCAGTGCAACATTGGCCGACGTTGTTGATCCGCCTTCTCTCGTCTTGCGTTCTTCGTCTTCGTTCCGAAGCTTGTAGTTACGCCAGAAAATCCCCCCCCCCCGATCCACCAAAGCGAAGGATGTGTAGGGAATGTGATAATGGCGGGGGATGCAGGAGCGTGGGCGCAACATCGGTCCGGAAGCTGCGGCTGCAGGGGACGTCAAGCTACCGACCTGACCTCGCCATCCGGCCTTCATTGTAGCGCAAACGTCCCCCGGAAAACGACCAGAAGGGTACGCATCCACCTCCTGCTGCCAAGAACCAGATGAAGAAGGTGGCGACTGCTGCGGTGTGGTCGGGTCCAGCTCCACCGGTAGGACGAGAGGAAGTGGAGGAGGTAAAGGCTCCGTCTCCATGGGGTCGTCCCGCGGTGTAGTGATGACACCCTCTGGCGGCTGCTGCGGCTGCGCTGCCCTCTGAATGTGGGGGAAGAGAGGCTGAAATATCTTCGTGCAAATGACAGAGGCCAAGTTGATTAAGATGATGGCTCTGCAAGCCATAGAGACCTGAAATAAGATACATGCAAGCGCCAAGCGACGGACGATCTCGCCTCGCGCCCAACATCTGCTGCCGCTATAAACCCTGTAAAAAAAATATCATGCGGCGCGAAGCGATACTTGCGGCCTTCCTTCGACACCGGATGCTGTGGTGGTTGGAGCAGGTGGAGCAGTGTGCGATGGCGGCGGGCGTGAAGCAATTCCACCGGCGAGGGTCCATCTCGTGGGTACGAACGATATGAGGCGAGAAACAGTTACGATGCTTGATCCCTGTTGTGCACGGACCGAAGTTTGGCCATCTGATGATTTAAGGTTCCGACAAAACGTTCCGCTTCGCCGTTTGACTGTCGATGGAACGAGGCACTAGTTTGATGCTGTGGGCCATTGCGTTCACAGAATGTTTCAAATTCATTTGACGTGAACTGAGGTCCGTTGTCTGTGTAAACCGTCTACGTAAAAAATTGATGACAACACCTCAGTTGTGCTACCTGACGTTGTCGAGTTCAGTGGCACAAGAAAAGGAAACTTGCTATATGAGTCAACCTCAATCAACCTACGGGTGCTCGAAAACAGTCCCGCAAAATCAATGTGCACACGTTGCCATGGCGATTGCGACTTAGGGCAAGCAGAGAATTTTTGTGGCACAGCAGGCTGATTTTCCGCACAAGCGGAACACTGTGACGTCATCTGTTCTATTTGGGCGTCCATAACGTGCCAAGTACAGTTTCGACGCTCTAACTGTTTGGTAGGAAAAATCCCCCAATGTCCTTGCTGAAGTAACTGCAACACTTCTACATCTACATCTACATCTATACTCCGCAAGCCACCTGACGGTGTGTGGCGGAGGGTACCCTGAGTACCTCTATCGGTTCTCCCTTCTATTCCAGTCTCGTTCGTGGAAAGAAGGATTGTCGGTATGCTTCTGTGTGGGCTCTAATCTCTCTGATTTTATCCCCATGGTCTCTTCGCGAGATATACGTAGGAGGGAGCAGTATACTCTTGACTCTTCGGTGAAGGTATGTTCTCGAAACTTTAACAAAAGCCCGTACTGAGCTACTGAGCGTCTCTCCTGCAGGGTCTTCCACTGAAGTTTATCTATAATCTCCGTAACGCTTTCGCGATTACTAAATGATCCTGTAACGAAGCGCGCTGCTCTCCGTTGGATCTTCTCTATCTCTTCTATCAACCCTATCTGGTACGGATCCCACACTGCTGAGCAGTATTCAAGCAGTGGGCGAACAAGCGTACTGAAACCTACTTCCTTTGTTTTCGGATTGCATTTCCTTAGGATTCTTCCAATGAATCTCAGTCTGGCATCTGCTTTACCGACAATCAACTTTGTATGACCATTCCATTTTAAATCACTCCTAATGCATCTCCCAGATAATTTATGGAATTAACTGCTTCCGGTTGCTGACCTGCTATTTTGTAGCTAAATGAGAAGGGATCTATCTTTCTATGTATTCGCAGCACATTACACTTGTTTACATTGAGATTCAATTGTCATTCCCTGCACTATGCGTCAATTCGCTGCAGATCCTCCTGCATTTCAATACAATTTTCCATTGTTACAACCTCTCGATATACCACAGCATCATCCGCAAAAAGCCTCAGTGAACTTTCGATGTTATCCACAGGGTCATTTATGTATATTGTGAATAGCAACGGTCCTACGACACTCCCCTGCGGCACACCTGAAATCACTCTTACTTCGGAAGACTTCTCTCCACTGAGAATGACATGCTGCGTTCTGGTATCTAGGAACTCTTCAATCCAATCACACAATTGGTCTGATAGTCCATATGCTCTTACTTTCTTCATTAAACGACTGTGGGGAACTGCATCGAACGCCTTCCTTTTGCAATGCTTTAGGGATCGACACACGTGACTGGCCTTTGTCGTTCTTAACAAAAATCACACCTTCCTACACAGTGAGGCTATGCTGACGGGCAAAGTATCGGCGCACTGCAGAATTCTTTACCCTATTCAATGAGTGAGGCCAAGATGTGCTGATAAATTGAGCAGAATGTTCAAATCTGAATCCGCTTCCGCGGTCTGTGCAATTTTCTTATAGTTCAGCGGAAAAGACTAGAGCAATTCAGAATCCTGAACATCGATGTGACAACAAGATGCAGTAGAAGCGTCAAGGTCTGTATCAGGGCCAATCGTCCGCGTTACCATGTTGGGCCGTCGGGCGATACACAATGTCATACAGGTATTGAGACAACAACAATGCCTATCGTTGCAATTTTTGGGCAGTTCGTACAGGAACCGGTTTCGTCGGATGAAGCAACGACTGCAAAGGTTTCTGATCGATTTCTAAATAGAATATTCTGCCACACAAATAGTGGAATTTGGTGACACCATACACAACAGCAGTTGCAGTATGTGGCCTTGCTCCATCTCGCATGAACCACTGCGTGTTGAAGGGCAAGGCAGTAGCAAGAAGCTGTGGAATGAAGCTATTGCGAAGCATGGTCAAATAACACTCGCGTGATTGTAGCACTGCAAAAGTCACTGTTCGCGTATGTAAGCGATACATAGCAGGCAAGGTACATGTTTCAAGAACGGAAATGTCTTGTCTATTATAATCTGTCAGTTGAGTGCTAGTTTTAGACAGGCGTGGGGAGCCTAACAGTTCATATGTGTGAAGATAGACCAATGCGACAGAGACACACGTGTCCTACTGAAATTGCACACGTTTCCCACAAACAAGTAAATGAACAAAATTTTTTCAATTTGTGGATAGTGACACTGAGCTTTGGAGAACAATTTTGCTGCATAAGCAATAAACCTGTCGTTACCACCAATTCTGTGCGAAAGCACTGCACCGATTCCGGAAGAGGAAGCGTCAACTTCCAACGCAACTGGTTTCTGAGGATCAAAGTGAACTAAGCACCAATCACTAACAAATGCATCTTTAAGTTTTTGAAAAGCTACTTGGCACTCATCTGTCCAAATAAAGGGGATATTCTTGCGACTCAAGCGATACAATGTTGCTGCCATTTGTGCAGCATTCGGTATGAAACGAATATAGTAGCTCATTTTCACTACGACTGACTGCAATTCTGTAATATTGCGAGGTACTGGCAAATCGGGTATGGCAAACAATTGCGACTAAAGAGGATGTACTCCTTGACTGTTTATGATATTTCCAAGATACAGCAACTCACGTTTAGAGAAATCACTCTTGTCCAGTCTACAATCTAGTACTGCCTTAGGTAACACACGAAACAAAGCACGTAAATTTGCAATATATTCTTCAGGTGGACGATCTGGGACAGCAATATCGTCCAAACAGTTTGAACAGTTTGGCACTTGTACAGTCAGATGTTACAAATACCGTTCGAAAATGGCGGGTGCCGAAGCACTGCCAAAAGGCAAACGCAAATATTTAAACAAACCCAAATGAGTATTTACGACACACACTTTTCGAGATTCTTCATCGAGGTGTATTTGGAGATATGTCTCACGCAAACCGATTTTTGAAAAGTTGCATCCAGCGCCAAATTTGTCCATAAGATCCTCTGGGCGTGGCAACGGATAAGTATCAATGACAATTTGTTGGTTGACTGCAGACTTATAGTCAACACAGAGACAAATGCGACCTGAAGGTTTTGGAGAAAAACCAGTAGACTAGCTGATACGGGCGCAATAACTCCGTTATCTTGCAGTTCTTTAAGTTCAGCCGCGACTTTGTGCCATAATGCAATGGGAACAGTTCTGGCCGGACAAAATTTCGGCTGAGCATTGTATTTAAGCGTAATATGTGCAACAAAGTTGTTATCTTTGCCTAAACCTTCAGAAGAGTTCCGGGAATTATTTTAGTTAGCTAGCTACACTGTGTTTTGCATTGAATGCAGACACTGACAACACATTGGCCTGAATATTAAAGCCAAACAAATCAAAAGAATCAAGACCAAATATCGTCTCACACTCGCGTGATTGTAGCACTGCAAAAGTCACTGTTCGCGTATGTAAGCGATACATAGCAGGCAAGGTACATGTTTCAAGAACGGAAATGTCTTGTCTATTATAGTCTGTCAGTTGAGTGCTAGTTTTAGACAGGCGTGGGGAGCCTAACAGTTCATATGTGTGAAGATAGACCAATGCGACAGAGACACACGTGTCCTACTGAAATTGCACACGTTTCCCACAAACAAGTAAATGAACAAAAAGTTTATTTGACTGGCGTATCACTGACGAAATTGCACACTTGCTAGTTTTTCTGACGCCCATTGCAGACTTTGAATACAGGGCATTAAAGACATGGGCCTTAAGACTAGGGTTTTGTAAGTGGACCGAATTCTTATGTTTGTTCTACTGCAAACTAACGTGCTGCACACGTCGTTCCCTACCACCAGCGTAACAATGCGCTTGCCAGGAGGGGAAATCTTGGTGTTTGTGCCGTGAATAATACCTAGGGCAAGACTCATTTCTGTTCGCCCTTGTAGCCACCTGTTTAGCGAACTGCCTACGCGGCATGGAAGGTTGTTTACTCGGCATGGCTATTGAACGCCGCCAGTGCGGAATGGGCGATCGCAACTGAGGCACTCAACCCGACGAATAACTAGCTGCTCAAATATATGAGCCGCACAAGGCACCAGAATCGTACTGATCTAGTATTTGCACTACCTGCTGAAATAATGGATCGGACTGTTTCAAAATTTGTTCCATAAATTTGACATCAGGTATATTGTACACGATCGCATCAAGCAACATAACATCTGAATATAAAGCACCGCAAGCACATTTAAATTTGCATTTCCTTGTTACACCCGGCAAATCTGTTACCCATTCGCGATATGTTTCTTCTGACCGGTTTTTTTCAATTAAAGAACTGATACCTAGCTGCTACCACATTCACTTGTTGGTCACAGTAGTTTGTTAGGGACTGTACTACTTGGTCGTAAGACAGTTCACTCGGAGTGGCGTTAGGAAAGAGTTTTTTAATTAATCTGAACACTGCACTTCCTACCGTGAATAATAGGTATGGAAGTTTCACAGTACCTTGGACGTTGTGAGCAAGCAAATGTGCTGCGAACTGTGATAACATCTCGAGACATTCCTCTTCTTGTTCACTAAACTGCCGAAAAGGTGGTATAGCAGCTATACTATGTGATGCTTCTTACGTCGGGCGCGTAGCATTGGCGAGTAGCTGCTGCACCGTGTTGAGTAGTGCTGATATTTGCTGTGGCTGTAACTGAAACATGTGCATTAGCTGTGTGGCTTTAACGCTTGCAGCTGCGGCGCCTGAGCAGGGGGCAGGACAGGATTGGTGGACGTGTTGGAAGACACAAATGCAAAAAATATAGAAGGCAAGCAATGTAAATAACGACAAAATCAAAGAAATTTTCTAGAACACCCACCTGAAAACACTGATTAGCAAAAACGACAAGGAACTGTGTAAGTAGGCTGTTTAGGTTTTTATGTTGGTAACGCCACGTAGCGCTCTGTATGAAAATCACTGACTGTGCTGTGAGCAGTCTGTGGCTGGTTTGCATTGTTGGAATATTTACTATTGTAGTGTTGGGCAGTTGGATGTTAACAGCGCGTAGATTTGCGCAGTTGGAAGTGAGCCGCCAGCAGTGGTGGATGTGTGGAGAGAAATTGCTGAATTTTGAGAGCGGACGATCTGAACGTGTGTCCCTCAGAAAGAATAAATTTGCAATATTGGATATCATCATCATCATCTTGGACAGTTTCCAGCCACTGGCTGGGTCTGTCGGGAACACAAGCCTCTCCATCGTGTTCTGTCTTTCCACCATTCCCCCTCTTCCACCTTCGTCCAGTTCTCTCCTCTTCTCGTCACACATTCCTTCACTCCCGTCACCCATCTATCTCTTGGTCTTCCTCTGGGCCTCTTCCCCTCCAGTTGCAGATCAAACATCCTCTTTGGAATTCTTCCCTCATCCATTCTCTTCATATGTCCATACCACTGCAGTCTTGATTTTTCTATCCTGTCCTGTACTGGTTCCTCCTTTAGTCTTTCCCTCACATACACATTTCGGAATCTGTCTCGTCTTGTTACACTCAACCTGCTCCTCTGGAACTTCATTTCACTAGCCTATATTCTACTTTTGTCGCTTTTGTGCATTACCCATGTCTCACTTCCGTATGTCAATATGGGGACAAAGTAGGTTCGGTATATAATTCCCTTGGATTTCTGTGGCACCTACTTGCTCCAAATAAGCCCCCTAATGCATTTGTAGAACTGCCCTGCTTTTCTGCACCTTTCATTTATTTCCATTGCGTTTCCCCCCTTACTTTCAATCATGCTTCCCAGGTACTTGAAGTTCTCTACCACTTGTAGTTTTTCCTCTCCACAAGTTATATCCACATTTGGCCTATTCTTCTTCCTTGTTGTGACAATTATTTCACTTTTCTTTGCAGAGAAATGCATTCCATATTGTGCTGCCGTTGCCTCCCATACATCTAACTGCTCTTGCACCTCCTTCTCGCAATTTCCCCATAACATCAGGTCATCGGCAAAAAGCACTGCTTTCATTTTATGATCTCCAATTGCATCTGATACTTGCTGTAGGATTTCATCCATAACAATAATAAACAATAAAGGTGAAAGTGCACTTCCCTGTCGCAGCCCATTTTCCAGCTTGAACCATGCAGTACGTTCCCTCCCCACTTTCACACAACTCTCACTTCCCTCGTACATTTTTCTGACTTTTCGTGTTATCTCTTCATCTATCCCTTTTGCGTTCAGCACATCCCAGAGCTTGCTCCTACAGATAATGTCATACGCCTTCTCAGTATCTAAAAAGGCCATGATTAAGTCCTTCCCGTACTCATAGTGCCTTTCCTGCAGTTGCCTTACCGCAAATATGAGGTCCGCTGTTGATCTTCCCGGTCTGAAACCATACTGCCTTCTTGCAGTCTACTTTCAATACTGCTTCTTATTCTCTTCTCCAGGATCTTTTCATAGATTTTTCCACAGTGGCATAGCAGGGTGATTCCTCTGTAGTTCTCACATCTCCTTTTATCCCCTTTCTTGAAGATCGGGACTATAATTCCTTTCTTCCAATCCTCAGGAATTTTGTTCTCCTTCCACACCACCCTCAGCACTCTGTATAGCCACTGGGTTCCTACTTCTCCTGCTGCTCGTATCATATCCACTGTTACTTCGTCCCAACCTGGTGTCTTGCCCCCTTTCATCCTCTTTATGGCTTCTTCCACTTCATTCCAAGTTAGATCATCAATTTCCCCACCATTATAATCGTATGCTGCCTTAGGCTCTCCAACGCTGTTAGTTACCCGCTTGGCGGCATTCAACAGATCTTCAAAGTACTCCTTCCAAATATTGGATATCATGAACTGATATATATATGATGACTTTGGAACATTATTAAGCTAAAAACATTGTTTGTTCTCTATCAAAATCTTTCATTTGCCAAATATGCCTATCAGTAGTTAGTGCCTTCAGTAGTTAGAATCTTTTATTTAGCTGGCAGTATTGGCGCTCGCTGTATTGTAGTAGTTCGAGTAACGGAGATTTTTGTGAAGTAAGTGATTCATGAAAGTTATAGGTTACTGTTAGTCAGGGCCATTCTTTTGTAGGGATTGTTGAAAGTCAGATTGCGTTGCGCTAAAAATAATGTGTGTCAGTTTAGTGTTGATCAGAATAAGTAAAGAGAGTAATACTCGTCACCGCCGATTCTGTTCAAATTTCTGGTATGTGCAAGACTTGGCCGCAAATAAAAATAATAGAAATGGGAGATCCAGACTGGTAAGCGAGTAGAGAAACACCACTTTTTGGTGCGGTGCCAATGCATGGAGCCATTTAGGTCAGCGTTGTTTCCGGGCAGCGGATGGTGCACTGGAAAGTGCGAGGGCTGTGCGAGGTCGATCCCTTACGGGGAAAAATACGTCCTTATTTTCAGTTTTTACGTTATTGACACTGGAAATGAACCGAAAATTTTAGCTCAATAATTTGTCTTTATCAATACTTTCATAAAAGCCGAAGGAAAAATTGGCTTTGCAAATAAATTTCCGGGAAGAGATTTTAACACACACACGAGGACGTTGGACACATAATTAGATACTTCCATTATTTTACAGTTGATGACATACGCTTGCTGGGGTGACAGTCATCGCAAAAACGGAGGAAGCAATCGTTTTCTTGACATTTTACACACGTCATGACCTTCACATTATTAGAAGTACATGGTTGTTTCATAATTTCTGTAGAGAAATAAACTTGGTTTACACCATTGAAGGTTCCCATATCGCAAAGTTTGGTAGAAAACCCTGCGTAACGCAACATTTCGCCAGATACTGTATTTGATGCAATGTTCTTGCGATGAGATTTATTTTTCTCACTCGATGAAACAAGAACAGTTTTGAGGCTTTTTGATCGTAATCTGTGCCTGACGATAATAATAAACGTCGCAGGGTTGCGCAAGGCGAGTGCATTTGTTGGAACAACTTTAATACTGCACAATGGTGATCGTTCATCCTGAAAAATCTTGTGTAATTGTACATTTATTTGTCCTCTCTTCAAGTAAATCAGCAGAAAAAATTCTCACTCCTACTCATACGTCTTCACCATACTAATATTTTTTTTTCTACAAGGCTCTTGTAAGTTTCCAGAATTATGAAGTATTGACGACATTCCTACATTTTGCGTCGCATACCCAGCAACTCGTTTTTTGAATCCTCGATCCAAAGGAGCCGGTACCCTCTCGTAGGCATATGTAGACAGTTGGCAATAATTATCCTGTATGGTTTACAACCTAGCTGTTTGGGCGTAAACATTTAACGCTATCCATGCGAAACGAACTGGATCACTGCTTGATAAATTATCAACTAGAAGTATCCAGTTTCCTGTAGATGTAGAGGAGAATGCGCAGTAACAGAAGCAAGTGTTTAAGAGGTTGCATTTGCCTCGCTTGATGTTACATACTGGAATGAGTCATTTCGCATCCACAGACGTAAAGTATGGACGTCATTTCATTACCCAAGATGGCGCAAAGTCTGGCGCAATAGTGATATGTACTGTCTATAATTTCTTACTGCTGCTAACAATGAAACAACTTCAATCTCTTTCAGGCTTATGTAATTACTATAGAAATAGGTCAGAGGGTTTGCTGAAATCGTAGATGGTTGATTCATTTTGAAAGACGCCAAGTTCTCGTGGCTTGTCGCCTTCCATTTCTTGCCTTGATTCAACTTTTTCTTGTTAGGTTCCCGAGTGGTGACGGCCAATTAAGGTCATTGGAGTAATGAAATCTGGAATGAGGGCTTCAATTTTCTTGAGATGGTAATTGGGTGACGGGGCTGTCTCACTTTATTAGACGTGGGCGGAAGGGCTAGCTGTGGACAAGAGGAGAGAGCGGGCCGCTCGTCGCACCACCACAGCAGGTGCCCAGCGTCTCTGCCTTTCGTAGCGAGGCGGGGTGAGGAGCGTAAGTGGTACGTGGCCAGCGTAAGGGCTGGCGCCTGGCAAAACGTTGTAGTGCACTGAGGCCTGCCGCTCGCCTACCAGACAACGCCGGACAGGTGCTACGTCTGCGTCGGTTCAGAGAATTTTAATGTCTGCATCCACGGATGTCGACAGATCGGCCTCAAGTTGTCCACTGCCGTCCAATGGCGAGAATCAGTTTCAGGCCTATACTTTCCCGTGCGTAGACCGAGAAACGACATCTGATACGGGTCGCAGCTCGTAGTCTAGTAGCTAGCGTTGCTGCCTCTGGATTACGGGGTCCCAGGTTCGATTCCCGGACGGGTTGGGGATTTTCTCTGCACGGAGACTCGGTGCTTGTGCTGTCCTTCATCATTTCATCATCATAATCATCGTAATCATTCGTGACGGGGCTTTGTACGTGTCTGTACGGGTGCTGCTGACCGCGCAGTTGAGGGCCCCACAAACCAGACATCACCATCATGATCATCTGGTAAGTAGACCGGTATGATGTGCGCTGGCGCAAAATTTGTTGGGGCGACCTTTGATAGGAGGAAAATTTGTTGTAATGATTTCGTTCAAAATGGTTCAAATGGCTCTGAGCACTATGGGACTCAACATCTGAGGTCATCAGTCCCCTAGAACTTAGAACTATTTAAACCTAACTAACCTAAGGAAAGCACACACATCCATGCCCGAGGCAGGATTCTAACCTACGACCGTAGCGGTCGCGCGGTTCCAGACTGAAGCGTCTAGAACCGCTCGGCCACACCGTCCGGCTGTAATGGTTTGGATGGGAAAGTAGTGGCAGAATCTAAGAGTATGATCAACAGCTGTTTCTGAGTCCTCCCACGATTGGAGATTTTCCTGTATGATGGGGACAAGGCGCTAATCTTTCAGTGTGAAGACAAAATGAGGAGTTCAGAGATTCGCTTCTGGATGGCCAGAGAGATCGGTCGTGTTTGGCTTCTGCACCGCCAGAGCGAAGATCAGATTTCAGCCAGAGTGAAAGTGATTGCAAGAGTCAGAAGTATTACTGTCATGGTAGTTTGGGCAGAACTTATCTGTTACCACTTGGTGACAACAGTGGGATTTCTTTGCCGTTTCACGCTCACAATATTTCGGTCAGGTCTTTGCCCACCTGCGCGGACTGCCACTAAGAGCAGCTGCAACACCACCTGTGTGCTCCGAGATGTCGGTACGTGGCCAGTCTTGCAGGTGATAATGTATTCACCACACCAGCGCAGCAGTCTAACTAATTTGACCCCTCTAATCTTAAGCTGTCGCCTTGTCGCCATACACAGCCATGGCTTGCATTTGTGATCTGTATCAAGGACTCTCTTTCCCCATAGATATTTGAGCCGTGCGCTGCTCGTGTTCATGCCGTTTCTTGCTTGACAGCTTCTCTTTACGGAACTGTCGTCTCGTTTCTTATTCGATTTACTGACGTCACTAAGTTGCTGGCTTGCCTGCCCGTGAGTGGCGACCGCTAGTATTTCCGGCTCGCTGTGTGTCGGGGGTTCAGTCAGGACGCAGCGCCAGTGAGGTCCGGACAGTCAGTACTCACCAACCGCTTGCGACACACATGCTCCGACGGAATGTGAGACTGAAATTGGAACGACCGTTGGTTAGTCTGTCGGTCGGTCGTCTCATCGGGAGACGTGAATTTGGTCTTTTGACCGTTTCTGGGCCTCGTCAGTTGGTCATCTTGCCGGACGTGGGTCGGTTCCTTTCTTGTGCAGAGATGTCGGTTGGCCAATGGGCATGCGTTACGTCTGCATAGTTGGATCCGAGCCAGTGTGCCAGGGTCACCATGTCTCCGAGTTCCGAACGGACATGGAGTTGAAATTAGAATTATATTAATACCGTCAGCTGCTAACGGGCGTTGATATATATCAATGGAGACAGGTGAAAATGTGTGCCCCGATCGGGACTCGAAGCATGGATCTCCTGCTTACATGGCAGACGCTCTATCCATCTGAGCCATCGAAGGCACAGAGGATACTGCAACTGCAGGGACTATCTCACACACGCCTCCCGTGAGACCCACATTCTAACCATATTTGTCCACACACTACATTCGTAGTGTCCCACCCCAACACACTCATTACTTGTGGAAGTCGTCCTTACTCAGTCACGTAAGAGCTCTGGGAATATGTGTGCATCCGCACAGAAGAAAAAGGTGATGGCCGGTATTGCCAGAACTATATACTTATATGGGTATGGTGTCTGTTCTTTCGGACATGTCCGAAGAACAGACACCATATCCATATTAGACATGGAATGGCGTCGGGATGGAGCTGCAGTGAGGCCTGGACAGCCAAGACGCGCCCGACTGTTGCTGACACGTATGACTTGAGTTGGGACGACCTTGGTTGACCGTCCGGTCGGTCGTCTCATCGGACGACTTATATTTGGTCGCCGACCTCTTCGGGTTCTCTGTGTGTGTCGTCATTCGTCCTCGTTATTCCACAGTGATTGCTTCTACGGTTGTTCGAGTTCTTGTGGAAGTGTGCCTTGACTGTTTTTAGACGCCAGTTGTCAAGACGTAGTGCTGCAGGTATCTTCGTCCTCGCTGATATTTTCGGTTGTCTTGCCGGTGGTCGGGTGGAAGGGAATTGATCAGGTTGTTGGTTGGTTCTTCAACCGTCCCTAGGTCGTGTTGCCGTCCGATTATTTAATCTTGCTTTTGGCTGCCTGTATCACCTAACCTCACTGTTCTGTTGTTTTTAGGTTGAGATTTTCTTTGTCTCAAGTATTGTGCGAGGCCTTCAGCCGTTTATTAATTTAGTTTGTTTTAATTTTAAAATAAGGCCTTCAGCCTACTTAAACTAAGGTTTCAAGACTGAATTGTTTAAAACTTATTTTTCAAAACGGAGATTTTGCTCTATTTCAAATCTTTCTTATTCAGGCCTTAAGCCCTCAGTTCTTATATCTCCAGTGTGCGGCCTTCAGGCGAGTTTTATGTAAAATTTTGTAACTAAGGCTTTCAGCCGTGTGTATTCCTTAAGACAATTTTAATAATATGTGTTCGGGCCTACAGCCGTAATGTTTTTTTAAATGGTTTTAAGGGCATGTGTGATTAAGAGTTTAAGGAAAATAAAGTTTATGTGTTTTGTGCAATTAACAGTAACCGATCTGGCCCATTTCCACAAGCATAACCTGATCCGCTGTGTCCTGCGAAATCAGATTTCAATATTGTTCGCAATAGTCAGAGGTAACGTGTTAAGGAAACAAGGTACTTTTCCGAAATATTACGTAATAATTAACACCTATTTCTTTCAGGTACTGTTTATAATGCATATGTTTTATAGATCAGGAAATGCAGCACAATTTCTAAACAAATTAGAAATATTTTGAATATTTCTGAACCTGCTCACGGTTATTAAAAAAATTGGAAAGAGATTGATGCATTTTTTTTTCAAAATTCTTCCTCAAGTTGAGGACCATTTAATCCAATATTATACATGTGAAGGAGACCAAAATTTTATCAGATTTGCATGACATGATGTATGAGGTACTAGACTTATTTCATTCTACCTATTATGTACACAACAAGGATAAAAAAAATTTTTTTTCCTAATAAAATGTTATTTTATTCTATAATTTAGTTGATTCTGCAATAAAGCTTAGGTCTACTACATAAGTATGGGCTATTGCAAGTTGCAGAAAAAATTAGAGCAATGATTTGTAAACTTTAGGAAGTATTTGTACCTGAATTCTGAAAAATACAACTTGCGGTAAATTGCGAATGAAGATATGAGTCCAATTAAACTGTGCCTCAGAACATTCCTGAAGCATAGGCTTAATCCAGCGGCATTTCTTCAACTTCAAGCTTCCTCTTGGCATTCCTTTTAGCACTTCTTGCTTCTTTGGTAGCTTGAAGAGCGAAACTTTCAGCTTCATGCACCCGTTGTCTGTCGCATACAAGCAACTGACCTTCCATATTAGAGCCACATTTTATACTTAAATTTCTCAGGACTTCCAACCTTCCTATCACTCCATCACTGAAACATATCACTGCATCTTGTACACCAACTTTTAATGTATTTAGTCCCACGAAAACATTCTTGGGTAATCTTTCCCATATGCAATGGTTGAAACTTTCATTCGTACTCTGAGTGCCGCCATGAAGACACTTACTAAGCAAAACAGGGTCACTCAGACCCGATTTTAATGGATGACGTTGTACGACCGCATCGAACTGCGCAAGTGGAGCAGCTCTCAGAATGACAAAACATTCGGCGAATGAGCTGGCCTACCCGTTCCCGCGTCTTAAATCCCATCAAGTACATATGAGATATGCTATGGAGGCGTAGTTCAGCACGTCCACATGTACCAAAGACCATCCAGCAGTCGTCAACCGCAGTAACCTCGAGGGCAGCATGGGAGCACATTAGAGATCTGATCACATACGCTACTGACTTTTGTAATGTCCAGGGGCCCATCACAAATCACTGTGAGTCCAGTATAATTATTGTCATTGAATAAAAGCGTCATTTGTGTTTGTCTTATTTCGTAGTCATTTATAGTTAGCTTCTGTATTATACTATAACAGATCATTCTATGTATGACTGAAGTTTCATAGAGCTACATTACGTGGCAGTGAACCATCACGTAGAAGTTACTTTCTTCCTTAAGTTTCGCCATCACTTAATGTCAATGGATGAGCCCAATTTGAGCAAGAGAGAGAGATTTACAATATGTCTAACTGCGATGGTTCAGACGGCACAGGAGCAGCTCAAATGCGATTGTTCTTGGGTAATGGGGTGAGGCATAATACCAGGGGGTTGTTTGACACCACACCCATCCATTCACATCGTAGGCATGAAATACCAAGGGAATGACGAGGTGGAATTTCAAGACCGTTGAATATTAGCCAATGTTACGACGCTCTGTCTCCCAGCTACTATCACTGGAACGACTCTAATAAACCTGCAACATACCTTCTTGTATTGGCCAGGTGTACTGACGCCTTATCAACTACAACCTGACCCTTTTTAAATCCACTCCAAAACCAGACTTTTAACTGTTAAGTAAATGTTTCAACATGTACGGCAGTATAGCGATAATTAACCCAATAACATTACGACCCTAATTTGGCGTTGTTTAACCTCCATTACCTCATGTGGGAAGCCGTTCATGTCTGAGACCTCACAGTTCATCAGTTACCAATGGGCTGCGTTACCCGTAGTGCATAATGATTAATTTAGTAATAACGAAATAAAAGCCACCTGATAAACAGGGACAAATGCCAATTATAAGGAACAATTATTCAGTGGGACTATTTGCTGTTAAATGATTGGTCAAAGGAATTCGCTAAGAAAGAAGATATTTGGTAGTTTATTGTTGTGTGATGATGTACAACAACGCAATCGAAGGAATAACCAGTGATCCATGTGGTTTATACTATGTTAGTGTACGCTGGTGAGCAGAAAAGTTGCATTCATTTATATTACTATTTCAACACAAAGTGATCATGTAGTTTCTTTTCAGAGATGTAAACAGTACAAATCTGGAGGCCGTATTTCTTCGAAGAAAGGAGGAATTTTGTTCCACGAGCTACTCTGGAGCAGTGAATTGCCTTACGCCAATGCGAAAAATCGGCGACCTACGGAGAAAAGTGCCGTCTTGATGGAAGCCAGCACTGTGAAGTAAGAAGACATATTCAGAGAGCAAGAGTACTTACTCAACACGCAGACGCTGCAAAATACGCCAGCCATCATTACTGGCCACGTTCAGACACCTTTCGCCTACAACAGGGCGCCCACAAAAGATGACAGGCCGAGAAAAGCAGACCAAGTGAAGACACTATTGCTTCACATTGGCGAGCGATCGTGCTATCTTGTTTCAGCTTTAAGGCTAAAGTGCTCGGGACGGGAAAACGCTATCTGGCATGGTTCACAAGAACAGTACTTTTACGAAGTCTTCCCTCTCAGATGTACTCATTGTGCTCAAATGTTCTTGAACAGTATCCAGGTGTTTACGTGGTGACAAGTTACACGGACAGTGCCAGTCACTGACTTTGAGATGAAGACCGATTGACCGCTTGTAGCTCATGGTGATGTAGCCAGTGACCTACTCAGGACTTTGGCTCCATAAGCTGCAGGCTTCTGCCCGAACAGACTATTGCATCCTTGCTACTTGGCTTCTTCACGACGCTGATTTGCCTACTGGGTGACTACGCCCTGAGGCGTTCACCTCACTAGTGGCATGTTTGTTCGAGTCCAGATTCGTAGCTGCCTGGCTAGTAAGTCGATGCAATTTGTTTCTTGTGGACCACCTCGCTCCTGGCCACCGCCCAGGTCGGGAACATGCCTTCGACGTCGATCGAGCTGGGGACTGTGTTTTGGATATCGTCCTTTCCTGTTCAGTATCCCGCGGCCAAAGGTGAGCATACTGCCTGGGCGTGGCTGCCATTCACCGGCCGCGGCGCGCGGTCCCTGCCAGCTACTGCTGTCCTGCCATCTGCGGGTGACGCTGCCCACGCACGTCGCTAACGTGGAGGTCTTGCTGATAGCGGATCCCTGATCCCCTGAGGTCCCGCTATGTCATCCTACACCAACGGCGTCCACTTTTGCGTCGGCGGCACCTAACATGAATAAGAGTGTAGTTCATTCAGGTTTGGTCTGACGGCCCGCTGCTAGATTTCAGCCACCATTCACATCCCAAGGCCTGGTGAAGGAGGCAGTTCTCCATCCCGACCTCGGTACACCTATTTTCTGCGTCCATGTTCGAGTCACCTCTCAGCCCCAATAGAAAAAATATTCTCTGGCAACCAGTTAGTATTGCCATAGAAAAGAATCGTTACACCTTCTGAACTCTAAGCTACGTTAACAGCGCATACACGAATCGAATGACACGAGAAGAATGGGCCATACAAGCATTCTCTACAAGGTTCTGTTCTATATTTGCGCTAATTTTCCAAGAACTTTCTCAGGAAGCCGCTGTCAGCCATTTACCTTCGGTACAGCTGAAATACTGTGCTCATTTTACAGTGTTAGGCTTGGGTATTTAATCGATTTAAAGCCGCATTCCTTTAACATTGTACTGCAATCAGTAAAATTTTTGTGGGTTTGTGACCGCGGTCGTTGTTGCAAGTTACCTTCTCAGAATGTTTTTGTACACTGAAATTCAATATATAAAACTACCGACGTTTTGTAAACAAAGACACCCTGAACAAGATCACTTGCAACGGTGACCGAAACGTCGGTAGTTTTATATATTGACAATGCGCTCATAAGCCGAGAAAAATTTTATCGACTGCGACAATGGTCGCGGAAGCCTACGTTTATATTGTACTGCAACATTACATAAAGACTCTCCTACCCCAATGACGACATTTATCCGTATACAATTCTGTCCTCAACGAGCAGTATCAGAAAGCTGCCCACTACAACAGGTAGATCGTTTCTGTACTTGTAGAACAGGAGTGGCCTACCACACACCACACTCCCACAGCCACTCATACCTGACGTTACATTTCCACTCAAGAACACTTGCTTTCCAATACAACGTAGTGTGTTCTGTTTTTCGAAATTTCTAAGAACCACTCATGTGTTTGATAGGATTTTAACAGTCTACTTGGTGGTAAAATGTCGAATGCTTCTTGTGAATCTAGGTATATAGAGTCTGTCTGTTGGATTGAGCCGGCCAGAGTGGCTGAGCGGTTCTAGGCGCTACAGTCTGGAACCGCGCGACCGCTACAGTCGCAGGATCGAATCCTGCCTCGGGCATGGATGTGTGTGATGTCCTTAGGCTAGTTAGGTTTAAGTAGTTCTGAGTTTTAGGGGACTGATGACCTCAGCAGTTAAGTCCCATAGTGCTCAGAGCCATTTGAACCATTTTTTTGTTGGATTGAATCCATATTCACCGATATCGTGTGTGAAATGGGCAAGATGCGTTTCACATGAGAGACGTTTTCTAAAATCATACTGATTTGTAGATATATCCGTCACTCCTTAGATAACCAGGAAAGGACGTGAGTAAATCCCAGGTATAACTGGACTGTCAGATCAAAGACTCCTGTTCTCGCACACTTGCCAGCTGAGGTTAGATTAGTGATCTGTTTTCCACACGTATGTGCAAATGCTCAGCTGATTCGCCTTTTCTTCTGTGTCCCAAGACATATGGCTGGTTTTATGCGACCCGTCACGAATTTATCTCTTGTGCCAATCTCTTCGTCTCAGATCAGCACTTTTACCCTACTTCGTCAAATATTTGTTGTATATTTTCTTACACCTACCTTCCCCTACAGTTTTTACCTTCTTCAAATGCCTTTAATACCAAGGACACTATTCCCACATGTCTGGCCGGCCGTAGTGACTGCGCGGTTCTACGCGCTTAAGTCTGGCACCGCGCGACGGCTACGGTCGCAGGTTCGAATCTTGCCTCGGGCATGGATGTGTGTGATTTCCTTAGGTTAGTTAGGTTTAAGTAGTTCTAAGTTCTAGGGGACTGATGACCTCAGATGTTAAGTCCCATAGTGCTCAGAGCCATTTGAACCATTTGAACCAGATGACTCAACACATGCCCTGTCAATCTGTACCTTCTTCTCGTCAGCCTTTTACATAATTATTTTCCTTTCTACGGCAATTCTGTGGATAACCTACTCATTCCTTATGTTACAAGTACACCCAATTTTCAACGTCCTTCGGTAGCACCGTATCTCGGACACATCGACTCTCTGGTTTTACCAGAATCCATGACTCGCTACCATACAACGCCGTGCTCCAAATGTAAATTCTCAGAAATTCCTTCCTTAGTTTAAGGCCTAAATTTGATACCAGTACTATTTTCTTAGAAAATTCGCTCTTTGCCTTTGCTAGTCTGCTTTATATGTCCTCCTTGCTTCGCCCACCACTTGTTATTTTGCTTCCGAGTTATCAGGACTTGTCAAACTCATCTGCTTTGTTGCCACAAATTTTGGTGTCATTTATCGGTAATCTCATTTCTGATATTCTTTATTACTTTTGTATTCTTTTTTTCGATTTACTCACAATCTCTAGCGTGTCTCATTAGACATTTCATTCCATTCAGCAAGTCTTGTAGTTATACCTCACATTCCATGACGATAGCCGAATATGTGATATGCTGCAACACAGCATTTAAATTCCACCCTTGAACATTTCATTCATTGCTATCATTGCTTCTTCGATATGTAAATTGAATAGTAGAGGCCAAAGACAGCATCCCTATTTACACTTCGTCCTTTGTCTTCCGTTTTCATTGTTCCTTCTTGTTTCATGTGCATATTGTATATTACCCGCCTTCCCTGCAGTCCACTCCTACTAGGGTTCCGTAGCTCAGTCGTAAAAACAAAAAGATGGCAGGATCACTTTGTTGTCCCTCCGTTTCTCTGTCTTTCTGTCTGTACAACTGTCTGTCCGACTATTAAGATCAAAACATACGGCCATTTATCTCACATATTTTGATATTCGAAAACTAACTCCTCGAAACCTATAGGGTGCTCCCATTAACATAGTATCATGAAATTTGGCAAGAAGCGAAGTATCACAGGCAAAAAACGCAAAATTTGTTAATTTAGAATCATAGCACAGGATTTTTTTTTCTTGGGGGGGGGGGGGGGGGGGGGTTCAGTCCGTCTGTCTCTGTGTCCGTATTTTAGGCCCATTTTCTCTGGAACAGGTTAGCGTATCAAGTTCAAATTTATGTTTCATACTAAAGGTTACGGTCTTGTGGGAGTGTAAAAAAAATTATGATTCGAAGTCAGTGCAGCCAAAAGATTCAATCATTTATCTCACATACACTGAAGAGCTAAAGAAACTAGTATATCTGCCTAATATCGTGTAGGCCCCCGTGAGCCCTCAGAAGTGCTGCAACACGACGTGTCATGGACTCTACTAATGTCTGAAATAATGCTGGAGGAAACTGACACCATGAGTCCTGCAGTGCTGTCCATAAATCCGTAAGAGTACGAGGTGGTGGAGGTCCCTTCTGAACAGTATGTTGCAAGGCATTCCAGATATGCTCAATAATGTTCATGTCTGAGGAGTTTGGTGGCCAGTGGAAGTGTTTCACTCAGAAGAGTGTCCCTGGAGCGGCTCTGTAGCAATTCTAGACGTGTGTCGTACCGCATTGTCCTGCCGGAGTTGTCGGAATGCATAATCTATATGAATGAATGCAGGTAATCAGACAGGAAGCTCACGTACGTGTCACCTGTCAGAGTCATATCTACACATATCAGGGGTCCCAGATCACTCCAACTGCACACGCCCCCACACCATTACACAGCCTCCACCAACTTGAACAGTCCCCTGCCGACATGCAGGGTCCATGGATTCATGAGGTTGACTCCGTACCGATAAACGTCCATCCACTCGATACAATTTGAAACGAGACTCGTCTGACCAGGCTACATGTTTGCAGTCATCAACAGTCCTATGTCGGTGTTGACTGGCCCAGGTGAGGCGTAAAACTCTGTGTCGTGCAATCATCAAGGGTACACGAGTGGGCCTTCAGCTCTGAAAGCCCGTATCGATTATGTTTCGTTGAATGGTTCACTCCCTGACACTTGATAATGGCCCAGAATTGAAATCTGGAGCAATTTGCGGAAGGGTTGCTCTTCTGTCACGTTTAACAATTCTTTTCAGTCGTCGTTCGTACCCGTTCTTGTAGGATCTTTTCGGCCGCAGCGATGTCGGAGATTTTATGTTTTACCGCGTTTCTGTTATTCGTGGTACACTCGTGACATGGTCGTAAGGGGAAAATCCCCACTTCATCGCTACCTCGGAGATTCTGTGACCCATCGCTCGTGCGCCGACTATAACACCACATTCAAACTCACTTAAATCTTGATAACCTGCCATTGTAGCAGCCGTAACCGATCTAACAGCTGCACCAGACACTTGTTGCATCATACAGGCGTTGCCTATTACAGGCGAGCTAACATCCCATAGATGTTTTTTCTGGCTCACATGCGGTTTCTCTTCGCCGAAATATCTTTGCTCAAATTCGTCTAGGGGTTGAACCACACGTGTCGCATTACACCCCCCAAATTAGACACTAGAGACCCTATGGGTAAATTGTCTTGCTGATGGCAAGTTTACGACATACAAAGTTAGTATAACATTTAATGACAGTAATAATATCGGGAATTAAATTAACGACCCATAAGGGATGGAGGCCACGCACTTGCGATTTGGTTAGAATAATGTTTCTTCAGAAAGCAAACTAATAGCGGAAGTGGTCGTATTTAGAATTTCTATTACACTCGAGCACATGTCCAGATCGTGCAAGTCTCATCGCGAAAAAGACCAATACTGCACCTCGTTAAATACGCGAAAAGTTAGAATTCACACGAGGCGCGCGGCTGCTCACCGCTCAAAGACCAAGTCCCGCGATACCACACAAGGAAATTTTCTGAGTCGTTTCACTTCCTAGCTACCGAAAGACCGACGGTCCGCTTTTGCGTCTCCACCAGCACTGCACCCTTTGGTGACCAGAGAGAAATGCTCGTTAACTCACACACAGTGCCGTATTGTTCAAATGTGTGTGAAATCTTACGGGACTTAACTGCTAAGGTCATCAGTCCGTAATCTTACACACTACTTAACCCAAATTATCTTAAGGACAAACACACACACCCTTGCGCGAGGGAGCACTCGAACCTCCGCCGGGACCAGCCGCACAGTCCATGGCTGTAGTGCCTAGACCGCTCGGCTAATCCCCCGCGGCAGCGCCGTATTCTGGCTGTTTGAATACGCATGCCTGTACCAGTTGCAGTGTAAGTTGATACTCGCGAACTCATTATAAAAACCTATAGGGTACTTCTCTTTGACCTAGAATCATGAAATTCGGCACGAAACGAAGTTTCAAGTACAGGTAAATTAAAATTCTGAAACTTGTTAAATGATAATTATGTAAAAAAACATCTTTTGCCATTTGAATGTATTTTGCATTCTTCACTGTAAAAAGCGTAATAGACGAACGTTACTGCATGGAAACATAATATGTGAGTTGTAGATATGTGTTCGTAAGTAAATAAAAAGTATTTTATTAAATCATTTCTCCCTCCATATATAAACTTAAGTCCCCTGCTCGCTTCTTTATCACGTCCGGACTTGTCCGAGGAAATACTGTACAGATTTTGATGCGCTCTTGGAACTCACGGGACCAATATCTTGCCAATATCAATACAGATAACAGGCAAATATCGTTGATATTCTCAATTCACGGGATGGGTGAACTATCTATACTCATCTTACGCTCTAGAATTCGGAGTCCTCTTGCGGCAGGTAGTTTGCAGCTTGCGTTAGCAAACCTGTAAAGTCGACCGAGTAGCATGGATGACGGATGTGAGTTTGAACGGAGCCCTCAGTGCGGGGTCCTAAGCTCACTTGGTCAGTTTTTGCTTTTGTTTTGATATTCGACTGCCTGCCTGCCTGTCTGTCTGTCCGTCCGTCTGTTACGACCCCTTTTTCTTAGGAATGGGTAAACATATCGAGTTGGAATTAATATCAGGCACTAAAGTCTACGGTCCCGTGGCGGTGTAAAAATTTTAAGCTGCTGTTTCAATGCAGTCAAAATATATAGCCATTTATGTCACATAGTTTGATATATTATCATTATTATGTGATCGTTATCGGTAACAGGAATAAACCATCGAAATTCTCAATTCTTTGGATGGATGAACTATTTATACACGTAATCAAGTTGGTACGAAACCCTCTGTAAGCGAGTCCTTCTTGCACTTATACGGAGATTTTTTCTTATAACTTCAAACATCTTAGATCATTTTACGTTGTGGGACGCTTTTCATTAAACTAGAGATCCCATGAATGTGTCTCAATTTTTCTAAACTCTTGCTCTGATTCCCAAGCGCAGCCTCAGAACTGACTCTCTGGTCTCTTTACCTCCTCTGAAAACAAACTAACTGTCATCTAAGAGAGCCTCATTTTCCTTTTCTAGTACTCCGTATACTATTCTTGTCAGCTAGGTGAAAGCATGAGCTGATAAGCTATCTGTGGATTGTGTGGAGGATGTTTTTCCGAATCTCTGACGGTATATCACTAATCTCTCAGATTCTACGCATAAACTTGAACAAACGATGGACTGCAGCTTCCCTCCTCCCCCCCCCCTCCCCCTCTCCCATGATTTTAAAAATTCTGAAGGAATGTTATCTGTTTTTTCTCTCTTATGTGATCGCAAGCCGCCCAAAACTCTGCTAAACCCTAGTACCTTCCATACCCACTCTCATTTCTTTTTCTGTCGCGCCATCAAATAGAGGCCTTCACAGAACACTTTCCACCTATTCCCTCTTTCTTCTGTGTTTTATCAGTGGAATTCCAACTGTGCTCTTAATGTCGTTAGCCTTGCTTTTAATTGCATCTAAGTTCTTTCGATTTTTCTATATACTGAATTAGTCCTTCAGACGATTATTTTCTTCAGTTTCTTCACTTTCTTTCTGCACCCATTTCACCTTGGCTTCTTATTTATTTCTTTACTAAGTGACTTAGATTTTCATTGTCATGTCTTTCCCCTGTGAAAATACTACTAAGAGCCTGACAATGTTTTTTTTTCCTTTTTTCTTTCCTGTTTACATCAAATAAAGTTAGAATCGTGCGGGTTTTGTGCTTCTTTCTACTCGTATACACTTTCTGTAACTACCCTCTGCGGAATTGTGATTTTTTTCTGTTGTCTGCTTAAAACTTTTCTATGTTCATAAAATTGTAATTTCTCTTAGAAGTTTAAAAAATTGTGATGTATGTAATATTCTCCTATACACGAGTATTGAAATGTAGAAAGAGGTCGCCGTGTGGCGCGATAACGAATTATGAAAAGAATAGCAGAAACTTTATCACCAAGCATCTGCGTAGAAATGGTTTCTATGTAGCAGCAGCTTTAGCTTTAGCAGTTTTCAGTGTATACCGCGTACTGTTTTCGAAGCATATTGCAGACTGTGAACTTAAAATATAAACATATTAAAGATTAAAGCCCTGCAGGATTCATGGTGTCAGTTCCATCCAACACTACTTCAGACACTAATGGGGTCCATGCCACGTCGTGTTGCGGCGCTTCTGCGTGCTTGTGGATGCTCTACACGATATTAGGCAGGTGTACAAGTTTCGTTGGCTCTTCAGTGTCTACTGCATACAGGGTAAACGGAAAAACTCCGTTCACTAAAACACAACGTGGACGTAGTGGTGTGTTGAGTGATCGCAGCAGACAGCCACTTAAAAGGATTGTGACAAAAATAAGCGGACGACGGCTGTGAAACTCACTACATGACTGAATGTCCCAATCTCATCGGCACCAAAATACCAAGAAGAGAGGGCCAAAAACTAGGATGTGATGGACGAGCTGGTATTCCAAAATGAGCCGTTACTGATGCCCATGTTCGTGGCTGGAATCAGACGTGATGTGAGCTAACATATGGCTCTGAGCACTATGGGACTCAACTTCTGAGGTCATTAGTCTCCTAGAACTTAGAACTAGTTAAACCTAACTAACCCAAGGACATCACACACATCCATGCCCGAGGCAGGATTCGAACCTGCGATCGTAGCGGTCTCGAGGTTCCAGACTGCAGCACCTAGAACCGCACGGCCACTTCGGCTGGCTGTCAGCTAACATATGCTGCTGAATGATTTTGTATTAGCAATTGTAATCAATAGTTAAAATCTACCAAAAATATAAACATATTCATTAAATAAATATAAATATTTGACATATTTATGGTGCATTCATTTGCTGTGTTGTGTGGAGAATACGATTTTCTAATAGATATTTGCATAATGAAAAGATGTTAAAAACGTAATGAATCAATAAATAAATTAGATACATAACGCGACTTTCAGGTATGTTAGCTACGTGTTATGCTGTCATCCGATATATTTTTTGTTGAAATCGCGTGATGAGTTTAAAAGCTGTTAATTCGGAGGTTCATTGTGTAAATGTTCAGTCACTCTAAAACAATTAACGCCTGTATTTTTAAAGATACTGAAAATATAGTTGTGTCGTTTTGCTGTGATCGCAGGTGTATTGAGATACCCTTTATTATTTGACTGTCATTTATAGTCGAATTTCCAAGAACTGTCACTCAGCCATCTTTCAGATTATCTCAAAGGCCGCCATTGCTGGTTCATTCCGCAGTTACCCAAGCGACTGACTGCTGTCCATATTCCCGAAACCGGGCTTTACCGGCTCCCTGTTTCCATGTCTCTGCATCTAGGGCCGCCTGGAGCCGGCCGGCCACACCCTGTCCTCGGCCATTGGTCCTACTAACATTCTGCCATACAAACTAATTCGCATCATACCAGTTCTAGGCGGCGACCTTGGTTTTCTTATAGAGCCTCACAGCTGATCACGTTAATGGCTGTTACACTACTTTCTTGCTTCCGATATTTTTATTTTCTGCTGTTAATATGTTTGCCAACTTGCGCTGTCCCGCACTACTGTAATGTTGACTGGAACAACTAAATTTGAACGCCATGTGTTTTGAAAGCCACATTTCTTCGATTAGTTAGGTAAAATGTAGCGTAGGGCCTTTATGCGTGGAAACATCCCAGAACCCCTGGCCGGTTGAATCGACTTCTCTGGACTTATGACTGAACCAGGTCCCTCTTGTGTCTTCAGGTTGTGACATAATTGTGCAACCATGCCAACAGGATTGCATAGCTAGTAGCACTAAGATTGCGTACTACGCTATGTTAGCCCCTACAGGGTCAAGAAAACCCCATTAGTGGATAACGAATTTTTACGATCTTAAAATTTCACTCTTCTTTCACTCTCTTCTTGCGCAGAAAACGGTATTTGTTGTATTGATTGAATCATTTGAGTCCATAGATTTATAAATGCATACATATATAATTCGGTATTCTACAGTCTACGACAATTGCTCTGTCACGACAAATTGAATATGGAGCTAGGTCTTCTTTTTCCATAGATAAACAGTAGCGCACCGGTTTGATTCCGCTGACTTGCAATGGGAGGGGCGTCCTTAAGGGAATTGCGGGCCGATGACGGGCACGTGTACTGGTACCATATTTGTCGTCCTGGGAATCAGTTCGCGGAGGTGATGGAATTGTTCCTTTCAGTAGCTCGATGAGATCTGTACTAGTAAGCGCCGGAGAAAAGACTGTAAGTAGGCTGTTTAGGTTTTTATGTTGGTAACTCAAGTAGCGCTCTATATGAAAATCACTGGCTCTGCTGTGTGCAGTCTGTGGCTGGTTGGCATTGTTGGAATATTCGCTATTGTAGTGTTGGGCAGATGGATGTGAACAGCGCGAAGCGTTGCGCAGTTGGAGGTGAACCGCCAGCAGTGGTGGATGTGGGAAGAGAGATGGCAGAGTTTTGACAGCGGACGATCTGGACGTGTGTCCGTCAGAAAAACGAAATTTGTAAGACTGGATGCCATGAACTGATATATATATATATTATGACTTTTGAACACTATTAAGGTAAATACATTGTTTGTTCTCTATGAAAATCTTTCATTTGCTAACTATGCCTATCAGTAGTTAGTGCCTTCAGTAGTTAGAATCCTTTATTTAACTGGCAGTATTGGCGCTCGCTGTATTGCAGTAGTTCGAGTAACGAAGAGTTTTGTGAGGTAAGTGATTCATGAAAGGTATAGGTTATTGTTAGTCAGGGCCATTCTTTTGTAGGGATTATTGAAAGTCAGATTGCGTTGCGCTAAAAATATTGTGTGTCAGTTTAGTGTTGATCAGAATAAGTAAAGAGAGAAATGTCTGAGTACGTTCAGTTTAGCTGTTTGAAAATCAAATAACGTAAGAGGAGTATCAGCGCAGGAGTTCATAAAATTTTCTAAGGGGAGGTTTCATAAGACTGAGGTCTCATTTCGGCACTTTCATACTGACCACAAAATACGAATATCGCCTAAGTCGCCACCACACCAAGGAAACTGTATAATTTCCCACGAACAAAAATGGTTCAAATGGCTCTGAGCACTATGCGACTTAACGTCTGAGGTCATCAGTCGCCTAGAACTTAGAGCTAATTAAACCTAACTAAGCTAAGGACATCACACACATCCATGCCCGAGGCAGGATTTGAAACTGCGACCGTAGTGGTCGCTCGGCTCCAGACTGTAGGGCCTAGAACCGCACGGCCACTCCGGCCGGCTCCCACGAACAGTGTAAGAACCAGAGTAAATAAAGGTATACAATAATTGCACAAGTCACAGTATTTACTGTCGCGCTTGGCGGCATTGAACGTACTATTTCGTTGAGTCGCATACCCTCCCGCTTTTGTTACGTCCGCACTGCGGACGCGTACGACGTTCCAGAAGCAAAGGAGCGAAGTGAAGAGTTCAGTAACGCAACCATCGTCTGAAAAGTTGACGAAACAATTCGAATTATCGAGTCTAAGACAACCGCTGATCTCGAATTATTCATGGTCCAGTCATACAGTATTCATGTCACCAACTGTCAAAGAGCTGATTAACCACCTTTTGCAGCGCGGACGTGTAGAAGGAGAGTCGATGAGGAGCTCGAAAGTACCGACTGAAATGTGGAGCCACGCTGACTCCAGTGCCGTGGCCAGATGCGACAGGTTTCTCGGCTGAGGACCCATGACGCAAACAGGTGGATTGAGGTGGTTCCACGAATTCTACATTGAGGATGTCAAATACCTTTCAGCATTCAGTTTTCAATCTTATTTCATTTCAGCGTTTTACAATGCAATTCTGGCCCCTGTTTTGATCACAGCCGAGGTAGGTTCCTCCTACACGTCGGTCAGGGACCTGAAGATGGCGTAGTAGAGCCCTGAAACTGGTTGCCAAATAAAATAAGACTGAAAATTGACGGCTGAATTGTATTTAACTTGTCATCCTCTATCCAACCGCCGAGTACCGCAACCATCTCTAAAAAGATGGACATACAGAGATTCGAGATTGGATCTAAATCTGGGAATTTAGTGGCCAGAGGAATACGCTTAACACTTCCTGATGATGTTCTTCGAACCACATACCTACACTGCGAGCTCTGTCGATCGTTCCATTGTTCTACTGATAGATACATTTGGGGATGGTATGGTACGTGCCTGTTGCCGATCAAAAAAATGTTCAAATGTGTGTGAAATCTTATGGGACTTAACTGCTAAGGTCATCAGTCCCTAAGCTTACACACTACTTAACCTAAATTATCCTAAGGACAAACACACACACACACATGCCCGAGGGAGGACTCGAACCTCCGCCGGGACCAGCCGCACAGTTCATGACTGCAGCGCCTAGACCGCTCGGCTAATCCCGCGCGGTCGTGCCTTTCAGAATAGGAGTATCACGCAGGGAATGCCACTAAAACGTTCCCCAGAACACAACGCTCCCTCCTCCGGCCTGCACTTTCGGACGATTGTTGCAGGTTGTTGGCCACCTGTCAGTAGGAGCATAAAAAGTCCGAAAAAGCCACTTGTCGCCACTCAATGGACGTCCATTTGCGGTATTGGTGTGCCAACTCCAGTCTTTGTAGCCGATGAACAGCAGTCACCGAGCGTGCATGAACCAGCCGCCTGCTGTGGCGTCCCACGCGCAGCAACGTCCACTGAACCGTCATTGAGAAGACACTGTTCGTGTTTCATTTGGCCGATCAGTTGCTGAACAGTTGCGAGCCTAATCTCCTGTACACATGTCCTCAGCCGTCCTCCACCTTTGTCACGTATCTCCGTGGTGCACCACAGCTACTTCGGCGCGGCGCCTGATTTGGACGGCGCCATTTTGCCACGCATAGTATACTTCAACCGCGGCGGACGCGAACAGTTTACAGACTCAGCCGTTTTGGGAATGCTTCTACCCTTGGCCCGAAATCTAATGATCATGCCCTTTTGACATCAGACAAATGAGGGAAGGGTGAAGGGGGAGGTTCTTTGTGCCCTCAATAAAAAATTTAAAAAATAAATAAAATTCATTAATTGTTCTCGAATTACATTAATGACATACTTTTTAAAGCTCTATTGATGCATAATCAGGATCCAGAAACTGAATATTTCTTCTAAAACTGTTTTCAAAAATGTATTTTATATCTTAAACTTACTTCATCATTTAAGATTACTAAGTCTGATTATGTTGAGGAAAATTAGTAGTAGTCGTTATAGTACTATTGAAGCACACTTTACTGTAATTAAAAAATGTTACAAAAACGTGAGGTAATATACCAGTAGCTTAGCTGCATAACATAGTTTTGTGAGAAGAATTATTCACCACTTTCTTCGTAATCTACTTCACCCTCGGAACATACAACTGCTGGGTTTACCACACGTCTACCTTTTAAGATTGTTGCAGATTATTGTTGTTTGATTCACTTTGTTGTACTTTCCTGCTTTTGAGCAGCTTTCACTAACACACACATGACATCTACCATTACCTCCATGAGCTTCCTTTGCACCGAAGTTCTGCTTGATTTTCCGTCCGAGAATACACTCCATACGTGAAACTACAGGCTTTGGAAGTTCTGCAATATTTGTAGCCCTTTCTTCACTGTATGGTTTCGTGAGCTGTGGTCCTAGTTCTTTGAAGAAAAAGTCGTCGCTTGTTAGGTTTTTTTCTAATTCCAGTCCGGGAAGTTCAACAAAAATAGTATATAACTATTTACTGCTGCTATGTCACAAGAGTACAGAAAACAGACGGCGGTCACCATCTTGTAGCTCTCTTAGTTGCATATTTCCTCACAGTTTGACCTATAGTGACAATGCCACTTTTAGTCTCACTATCATATAAATTTATTTCTTCTTAGTGTCAGTAGGTGAGCCAATTGCAACGTCATAATGTTGAGATGATAGAAACAGTATATTTCTTTTGGGTTTTCCACGGGGGATATAATTGTGATAAAACAATTGTGATTCGAATATTTCCAGTACCAGTATCACTGAAAGCAATTTTACTAGAATATAATTCTCGTCTTGAAGCACCCTTCAGTTTTTGAGGTATATGATTCCTATTAGTTTGTAACGTTCCCATGAGAGTTAGCTTGTGATTCCTCCTTAGATCATCGGCCAAATCAATTGAAGTGTAATATCTGTCCGTGGAGACATTTCGCCCTGAATTATGCATAGGGAACGCCAGGCGTTTGACCACAGGTGCAGCGGAATTTGATTGTTGTGTACCTTCATTTGTTTTCCCAGCATAACACTCCTTGTTGACAACAAATCTGGTTTTAGCGTCTGTGAGCATGCGTATAAGTATACCGTATTTACCATGTTTTTCCTACGTGAAGGCCTTGAAGTGACACCTGCCAAGGAACAATGACAACATTTCATCAATAGCGATGTGCATCCCAACAGAATAATATTTTGGCAATTCATTTCAAAATAAATATGGAAGACCTTAAATCACCAAATTAGGAAACGAGAAGGTGAACTGTTATGCTTTGAGCTTTCCAAGTGACCTGACAGAGAACCAGGGTCGTGTTACGAGAAGTCCCGATATGACTTTCACCCATAGAAAATATACAGAGTGTTTCAAAATTATATCGACAAACTTCAAAGGGATGTAGACGGTGTCTTGAGGAACAAAATGAGTATAGCAATCCATATCCGTAAGAATCATCGAATGACGGTCCAAAGCGTTAAAGTTACAGGCGGTAGTGCCTGTGTAAGTATATATATTCAGGATGATTCTGTGATGTTGCAAACTTTAGGAATGAAGAGGAATGGCCAATGTATCAATTTGAGATAAGGGGCTCTGGTCCGGAAACGAACGAGTCAATAGTTATAGGCGAAAATCTTTCTGATACCTCTGACGTTGAATACACTTACCGTTACTGTTCTTGCTGAGATTGTAGAGTAGGTAAGTGTCAGAGGTGGCGGTATGGACTGAACCAAGAAAAACAATCCAGTTTACATGTGCTCTGAAATGCATACCTTAAGAGTTATGAGCACTTGTTGATCTTCGCTACTGTGAAACACTTCTAATGAACAAGTGATCATAGCTCTTATGATACACATCTTAGAGCTCATGTTAAATACAGTTCCTTTCTTTTTTTGGTCCACACTATCGCCTCTGAAATTTACCTACGCTACAATCTTAGCAACAACAGTACCGGTACATGTATTCCACAGTCAGAGAGATCAGTACGATTTCCGCTTATAACTTTCGATTTGTTCGTTTCCGGACCGGAGCTCTTTACCTCGTACTGATACATTTACCAATCTCGATCATTCCTGAAAGCTTATAACATCATTACCGAGACATCCTGAATACACATTCATATACACAAGCGGGTCCTATAACGCTGATGCTCTGTGGCATCGTTGGTTGACATTTCCGGACATGGGTTCTATCCTCAGTTTGTTCCCCAAGACACATTCTGCATCCTCTCGAAGTCTGTTGGCGTAATTTTGAAACACCTCGTATATCTATAGAGTGAGCACGTTCTCAACATCAAACCAGACTAGCCACGTGACTTTGGGACACCACTGCTTGTCTACAATTAGCGGCAATAGCGGAACTCGAATATTACACTTACTCATCTTGGTTTATATACATTTCTGCACGTTTACTGCAACTGTATAACTGTAAATGTGATACTGATGTGAGACACCTTATACGTTGAAAAATAACGAGACACGGCATTGTAAAGTCTTGTACTATAGAGACAATTTTTATAATGTTATGGCCATCTGTTTACGGAGACAAGTACAAGATAAATCTGCAAGTAAACCAGTGCATATATATCGGTGCTATGTTCATATTCTGATAAAATTTATGGATGGCAGTCTGATTAATTTCGTCCAATTTATACAGGTTATCAATCTCTCACGTGTATCTAAGTATTTAAAGTATTTTTTCATGAGGCAGTTTCCTATACAGTGCCATTGTAACGTTATTAATCGACAGTATGAAGCAGAGAAAGACAAAACGTAAAAACAATACTGATGGCTGTTACTTCTTTTAGTACTCCAAAATTCGAGCACTGATCTTGTATTTTTCGTTTTATTTTTATTTCTTATTTTATTTTGTTCATAGTGTATGATTTTACTTTTCTGATGTGATGGCAAAAAAACAACGGACAAGTAGGTGGAGCAAACAGTTTAACGTGCTTACTGTAACAATTTTATAGTTCCAAATGCGTTGTTTCTTCTTGACACTTCGACGCTGTCTGCAGGGTAGCTGTAACGTAATCAATTAGAACAGAGGTTAGCCAATATTAATAAGTGCAATAGGAAACGTAAAATGACACTGTTGGCTGTCACTTCCTATCCCGTAGGTAAAGTGGAATCTTAACTATGATACTGTGGTGACAAAGCACAACACCATTGCTCTTCACTTCTTTAAGCCCACTTCAGTTCCTGGTGTCAAGCTGCTGAGAGGTCTGCAAAACGCATATACAGCGTTTCACCTGTACTTCTGAAGGTGATCTACACTCATGCTCATAAATTAACGGTAATTGCAAATGTGGTGCCACACAACACGGCACTACACAAAACTCTCGCTAATAGCATAGGCACATAGGGAGCGCACACGACACAGATCTGCAAGTCCGAAACACATGTGCCAAAAAGCGGCACTGATTCCTGCGCATGTACCCCGACATCAATATGGGATATGATCACCATGCACAAGTATACAGGCTGCACAACGGGTTGGCATACTCTGGATCAGGTGGTCGAGCAGCTGCTGGGGTATAGCCTCCCATTCTTGCACCAGTGTCTGTCAGAGCTCCTGAAGTGTCCTAGGGGTTTGAAGACGTACAGAGATACGCCGACCGAGAGCATCCCAGACGTGCACGATGGGGTTTAGGTCTGGATAACAGGCAGGCCACTCCATTCACCTGATATCTTCTGTTTGGAGGTACTCCTCCACGATGCCAGCTCGGTGGGGCTGTGCGTTATCATCCATCAAGAGGAAGGTGGGACCTACTGCACCCCTGTAAAGGCGGACATACTGGTACAAAATGATGTCCCGATACACCTGACCTATTACAGTTCCTCTGTCAAAGACATGCACGGGTGTACGTGCACCAATCATAATCCCACCCCACACTATCAAACCACGACCTCCATACAGGTCTCTTTCAAGGATATTAAGGGGTTGGTATCTGGTTCCTGGTACACACCAGATGAAAAACCGGTGAAAATCACTGTTCAGACTATACCTGGACTCATCCGTGAACATATCCTGGGACCGCTGTTCCAATGACGATGTACTGTGTTCTTGACACCAGGCTTTACGGGCTCTCCTGTGCCCAGGGGTCAGTGGAATGCCCTTGCAGGTCTCCTGGCGAATAAACCATGTCTTTTCAGTCATCTGTAGACTGTGTGTCTAGAGACAATTGTTCCATTAGCTGCGGTAAAGCTAACTGCAATACTCCGTGGCCGTTCGCGGGCACTGATTTTGTGATATTGGTTTTGTTGTGGTGTTGTACACTGTGGACGTCCCGTACTGTAGCGCCTGGACACGTTTCCTATCTGTTGGAATCGTTGGCATAATCTTGAGATCACACTTTCTGGCACACGGAAGGCCTGTGCTACGACCTGCTGTGTTTGACAAGCCTCCAGTCGCCCTAGTATTTTACCCCACCATAACGTCATCAATATGTGTTCTTTAAGCAATTTTCAACACACAGTCACCATTAGCACGTCTGAAAACGTACTCGCTGCGCCGTACTCTGACATGCACCAACACACCTCTGCATATGTGGAGTGCTTCCAGCGCCACAGTGCGACGACCGCAGGTCAAATGCACCTCATGGTCATACGCTGAGGTGATTTAAACCCACAAACCGCCCACCACAGCGTTGTTTCACCGTGTATGAGCATTATCCTTAATTTATGAGCATGAGTGTATCTGAATCAGCGAAGTAGTAACACCCGAAATACGTTAAGCGCTTATGGGCTAAAAGGCGCCGTACAAAATCAAATGACTTTGGACCGAGCACTGGGCTCACAACCCGAACCACACGCCATTGTTAAGCACTAATGAAGGACTGGTTCCCTTACTTCGATTTCACATAACTCATTAAGGTCAATCCAACACATTTATTTCAAATAACATAAATGAAGTTACATTTGAATCTGTCTGACATTAGACAGGAATAAAAATATCAATTTTTATTTTCAGCTGGTTTAGTGCGTGAAGCGCGAGGTAAGCCAATAACCAGATAAACTGAACAATTCTACGTAATTCAAAAGGAGGAGGAAAACAAAATTGAATCAATATACCCCACTGACAAATACCCAAAAAACCTTACAATAGTACTCAAAAGAACACACTGAAGTGGGGAGCAGTCATTCACCCCACAGAACACTTCAAAATGAGTTCAATAACAGAGCTGCGTGCCCCATAAAACTCCAAGACATTAAATACACTTCATTTGACGAATAAATACTCTTTAACATTACGCCACTCATGTTTGAGCTGCAGTGTCCCAAATAAACCGGCGCTTATTCTGAAAGAACAATTTTTTTTATATGTATAAATTACAGCATTAAGGAATTCCAAAAGATGTGCAATCGAACCCTGCTAGGAGGAGGCTGAGCCAGAAACACAGAATGCCACAAAAATACAGTTTTGCTGCGAAATCTTACAGGACACCCAGAAGCAGATACAGACAAGGGGTCGGAACCCACGAATAACACAGGCTAAGAGTCAGGCTGGGAGCACATCCTATGAGAACTTGTTCTCACTATGCTCACCACAAACTGTAGACATTCCGGCCGAACATCCGCTTGCGGTGGCTGGCAGAAGGACGAAGCAACTAAGGCGGGCCGCAAGATGAGACGCAGGGGGGCTGAGGGGGCTGACGCCAAATTCCTCACGGCAGCGTGAGTCACGGCGACAATCATCGCAAGTTGGATCGCAGTTTCAATACGCAGTTTGCTGAGGAACTTTGACTCCGGCAGAGATGGCGACTACTTCTGCTCTATTAATAGATATAAGTTCAGAATCGCATTCCGTTTCTGTGTTTGAGTTCGAAACGGTATGTTACATCGCTTTGATGAAACAAAAAGCAGAAAAAAGTGCGTACATGAAAAGAAGACTAAGTCATGGGGAATTCGCTTTAACTAAGGAATTTGATGATGAACAATTCACGAACTATTTTATATTAAACCATGATTAATTCCAAGAAGTGCATGGTCTCATCAAGAATGAAATTGACAGACAGGGATGCAACGCTACAAGGCCGATTGGAACCAAGGAGAAACCAGCTGTGTTTTTAAGGTAAGCTATTATGATTAACATATATCTCTATATATAAAAATGTTTTGTTGGTTTGTGTATAGCCACTAACCTCCGAAAGCTCTTGACCGATTGCTTTGAAATTTTGACACAACGTTGCATTCTAATACAGGATGGTTTTTAGGTACCTATTTCTTTAATATATTATATATATCCTATATTTAATCAGGACAGAGCACATCTCGAAAATTTGCTACAGAGTTTTAACACTGTCAATGTACAATGTTAACAACGAATGACAATGCAACTTACCATTTCGTATGTCCGTTTCCTTGGCCACTTCCTCCCACTTCTCAGCTTTCAGCTTCGCTTTCAAGTAATCTTCATGGCTGGTATCATACACAACTTTGCGAACACGTACGGCTTCAGTTAGCTTTTCCCCCATTTCGAACTACCAACAGCCAGAACCACCGTGAGCCTCGCAGTAAACTGCGTACAGGAGACTGCGGTCCGCAGGGTCACCAAGCGCAGGAACTGCGTCATGTCACGCTTCGCTCTAACGTGCGCAGGACCTAACAGGCCCACGCCGTGCTTCTCACACAGGCACCTCGATTTGTACAAACATCTTGGCCAACGTCAACTCCTGACTCCTCTCTCACTGCGAGGCTTGGCACAGTTTATATGAAATGCCTTTCAGACAACCAGTAACCGCCGCAGGAGTTTCACGATTAGCTAACAGCCCCAGCCTAACAGACATCACACGTGTGCTTACGCCCGAGTCACAACTCCGCCAGTCTCACCGGCCGCCCCAAACCGACTGCCTCTCGCCGTCCCGCGCGCCCCTGCCGAAGACGCAAAGATGCTTATGCCCGGGGACGCACCAAAGATAACAAGCCGATCGCTGATGATCGACCATAGAGCAGAAATATCTCTGGAGTGAGCATTGCGTCCTGCGCATGTTGTCAACATTAAATTGGAATTGTCACGTGATCTAGGGACGACGTCGATTGTTTAACGCCAATTCACGTCCGCCATCAGGTGACGTCACGTCTTGTCACATAACATCAAAACATTCTACAATACCTTTCGAATGGAGGTATTCACACAGGTCGTCAACGGAACGTCACGTCATTTCACGGTACGTCAAGGTTTCTCGGGAAGAAAATTTTGACGGTACCAGTCTGTTAACATCTTAAGTTAACCTATTTTCGCCGCGCTCATTCTCCTTATAATAGTGCATTTTGCACTGTTGTATCTTCATAATCTTTATTTTATAATAGCGCTTTGTTTTAGTGACAAATTGGAGATGTTCCATGACGAGTGCGATATTTTTTCCACTTTCTTACACAACCGAGGTCGTATATCTGAAGGCGAAAAGTTATTTAGCTTTTACGATAACACAACAGCGCTGACGCCCACAATGTATATGTATACGAACATAAGTAGACGAAGCAAATTCCACCATATGACATTTTAAGCAAAAAAGTCAGCTTTAATAAAGGAGTAAAATACAGTTGTTTATGACGTTATTAATTACGTAAGAAAAAACATAACGGATAAGTTTAGCAGGCTTCATTAATTCGTTTGAAGCTTTCTTTGATGTGTATGAATGTACATATTTTCCCTAGCAAATAATTGTCGATGTTTTGAAACGTTGTCTCACTTCTCAGTAATTTACCGAACTTAACTGCTCAAGAACATAGGTTATAAAGTCTGCTTCGGCCATTGACAAACTTTTGTCATTGTTAGCTCCTCAGTTCTGATACTATACTCTAACATTTTATGCATATTAGGGATGGTGACTCAAAACCCCAATTTTGCCGTTCAGTACTGTGTTAAGCGACTTGACGAGCTGTGACATGAAAGACATAGTAAATACATGCTGACATGAAGCTTCTGTGACGTCATGCTATTTCAAATATCAGACGTAAACTGCTATGGTGCCTGCAAAACGTCTATACTAAATCCACAGCACTTACGAAGGGAATCTGTCTTTACTAGCGATATGACAACATTCAAAATTTATAGGACAAATGTCGGACAAATCTACGGCGTCCCGAGATCACGTGACCATTGTGGCAACGTATGTTGACAACACAAAATCAATTCTGCCCTTCTGAATGCTCACTCCAGAGATATTTCTACTCTATGTGATCGACCAGCAATCTGGATCAGACTTGAGCTGCAGCAGATGTTGAGGACAGAATACTCGTTCTACGCATCCGAACGCACACTCTGTGGGTATTTATGTTTTCACCCCCGTAGCCTAGAGCGAAGTGCCGAGACGCCGCGCTGCGGCTGCGGTGTCGGGACGCCGGGAGCACGTGCGTCCGTTGCCAAGGCGACGCGCATGCGCAGCTGCCGCTTCTATTGCTGGCGCGTCGGCCCCCTTTGGGAGCGGCCGGCAGTGATCGCGATGGTCGCGGCGAGTGGCGGGACGGTCGACCGCGCGGGCCGCTGCCCGCCGGTATACGCGTGTCTGTGCGCGCTGCTGCTGGCTCAGCTCGCCTCCTCCTTGTACCTGCTGCGCTACGTGCAGAGGGTGGAGCGCTCCTGCTGCTGCGCGCCCGAGGAAGGCGGCAGCACGGACGAAACGGCTCGCGTGCGCGTGCCGCGCAGCGCACAGGTGGCGGGCAAGTTCATCGGCCAGGGGGCCAACGTCGAGTTCCTCGGTACCAACAAAACGAGGCCTGCAAACAAGACGTCCGGGGCCGACGAGGATTGGGTTACGCTGGACACCGTCTCTAGAGTACCGGTGAGTTTCGCGCAACGAACCACACACCAAGTATAAGCGGCATCCCCAGAACTGATACGCACAGGCCAAGCTACTGCATTTTGTTTTTACTGTTCGTTTCTGTTTTCCGTATATCGCGTGCACCGCATATCGGAACGATAATGACGACGACGACGACTCTAGTTCAAGTACACTGCATTAGCGTCTAATCAAAACTAAGTATACTAGCACAATAATAATCTAAAACACCATAGACTCTTCGGACGAAAACAGTAAAGTATGTGATGGCTAAAATGGTTCAAATGGCTCTGAGCACTATGGCACTTAACTGCTGAAGTCATCAGTCTCCTAGAACTTTGAACTACTTAAACATAACTATCCTAAGGACATCACACACATCCATGCCCGAGGCAGGATTCGAACCTGCGATCGTAGCGGTCGAGCGGTTCCAGACTGTAGCGCCTAGAACCGCTCGGCCACTCCCGCCGGCAAAGTATGTGAGCTGTCATCGATAACTGGGTCAGGTACAATCACGAAATGAGGTACAATTTGATCAGCTTCGTGATGTTGGCTCCACGGTACAGCGGCATCAAGAATCTATTTAAAAGCAGCAGTGTGCGAAATCAAAATAAACAAGAACTGTGATTTCAGTTGAAGGATGACTTCAAATTCGACATTCATGTTCTTAAGTTGTCGCTAGCTGTTACATCTACGACAGTCAGAACTCCGAGAACCTGTTCGTTTCCAGGACGGTCAGCGTGGATGCCGAAAGAAAAATCGGGTATCAGACGGTCTAACAGTACCACCATTTGCAAAGTAGGTTAGAAATCAGATTAATAATGTTGCTCACGCAGCATACGTTCGCTTTATCAAGCAACAACAAAGTTATTGGCTGTGGATGATATCGTCAGAATGGAAATAATGAAGTCATTGTAAAAAATGTCATAAATTTTGACACTTATCTAGAATGGGTTCCCACATATATTTGGTCGAAGTTGTTATGTCTCCTCTTGTTGATTCTAGGGTGATTCCACTTTAACTGCTAGAAGGTCGAGATCTGTATTTTAGCAATATTTGAAGACCTAACAAATGCGTTTTTTAGGAGATTCTTAATGATCAAACAATGCCAGATCAGAACAATGGTATCGTAGAAATAATTTTTGACTTGGTGTTCACGAACCACATTTTTATTAAACTTCTTGTAAATTCACATATACTTCTTCTTAATTGTCACATCATCAAGAAAACAGTTTTGTATCAATCTTCATATATTTAATTTCCACTTTAACAAACACAAGACTTGACTGATCTTTTACAAAGCGAAATAACAACTTAACTTCTGCAAAGTGAAACAAAGACTGCTGTGTGGCATTCGCGCCAAAACGGTTACAAGTAAGTCAAAGATTACAACAGTCTTACAGAAATGAATACACACAAGAACCATATCACTGTAATATATCGATACATCGGAGTACCTATACATTAATAAAACCAAATGTGAATATTGTCACAAAAATATGTCTGTTATTTCGCAGAAAAGTAGTACGATATTACTGGTATCGTGAACTGGTGTTGGAGTGCCGTAATGGTCACGTAAATAAAGAACCATTACAACGGCTAGTGGGCGCTTGTTGTTCGCATATCAGACCCTTTCTTTGTGGAGCTCGCCTCTATATCACTAGATATGCTGTATAATTGTAACTACACTGCCGGAAAAAACTGCAACACCAAAAAATAATTATTTGGGGCAGTGAAATTTTGGGAGTACTTTTGTCTAGGTAACATACGCAGGTGATACACATAGCAGGATCAGTGGTTAATGACAGCGCGAGATAAGCCTTTGCAAATGTGAAATTCTGGTACATTAATAACCAGAGTAGCCTCCAGAATGTTGAATGCAAACACGCAAAATTGCTTACATTGTGTTGCAGAGGTACCGAATGTCAGTTTGTGTGATGGAGTTCCACGCCTGTTGCAGTGGGTCGGACAGTACAGGGACGCTTAATGCTGGTTGTGGATGACGCCGGAGTTGTCCGATGATGTATATGCTCGACTGGAGAGGGATCTGGTGATATGTCGACACCCTGCAGAGCATGCGGGGTTACAAAAGCGGTACGTGGGAAATTGTTATCCAGTTGGAAATCATCCCCTGGAATGCCGTTCATGAGTGGCAGCACCAAAATTAAATACAGACTAAGCAGTGTCATGGTGCATGGGATAACAATGAAAGTGCTCCTGCTGTCATACGAAATCGCATCCCAGACCGTAACTCCAGGTACAGGTTGAGTGTGTCTAGCAAACAGACAGGTTGGTTGTAGGCTCTCAACTGGACTCCTTCTAAACAACACACGGCCATCACTGGCGCCAAGGCAGAACCAGCTTTCATCATACAATACCGGGTGAGCACAAAGTCTTGCCCCGGTTATAGAAATTTATAACAGAATAAACGTTTGACATAATAATTTACATTTGATGCCATTACATAGATTAGTGTTAGTAGTTTAAGACCACTTACGTTAGTAAACCTTACGTGTGCTCCCTTTGTAGCTCGGAGAATGTCGAGGCGGTATTCCAGTTCCCGCCAGGAGTTTCGTAACATATGTTCTATCACAGTACCCACAGCAGCTTGTATCCTAGTCTTCAGTTCGTCGACCTCGGCAATTGGTGTGACGAAGACTCTGTCCTTGATATAGCCCCAGAAAAAAACAAGTCAAGGGCGTAATGTCTGGAGAGCAGGGTGGCCAGGGTGTTGGACCGTTCCTTCCAATCCACCGATCCGGCCATTACTCCACTTGATATTTAAAGCTTTCACGGCGCACGTATTATTCCATAAGGAAATTAATCGATACTCTTGCAGTGTGTTGACACCGAAAAGCAGCATCTCTGTGGAGAGAGCAGCCCTCTGTAACTTAGGCACAGACGTGGATACGGTGTACTCAAGTCGGATAAAGATAATGCTAGAGATTAAAAAGATCAATGATTTATTGAGTGACACCGTAAAATCGATAAGGATCCTGCTAATCGAGCTATGTGAAAAACAAGAGAACTACTAACAGCAGTCTACCAAAGGAGATCCTTAAGAAACTGAGACGAAATAGTTCAGTTCCACCTAGCGCTCTATGGACCGCCCAAGGTCAACAAAGAAGGTGTGCCTTTACGCCCTATAGTAAGCAATACGAACTATCAGCTTAATAAGTCACAGCTGCAAAATACTAACACGAATTCTTTACAGGCGAATGGAAAAACTAGTAGAAGCCAACCTCGGGGAAGATCAGATTGGATTCCGTAGAAACACTGAAACACGTGAGGCAATACTGACCTTACGACTTATCTTAGAAGAAAGATTAAGGAAAGGCAAACCTACGTTTCTAGCATTTGTAGACTTAGAGAAAGCTTTTGACAATGTTGACTGGAATACTCTCTTTCAAATTCTGAAGGTGGCAGGGGTAAAATACAGGGAGCGAAAGGCTATTTACAATTTGTACAGAAACCAGATGGCAGTTATAAGAGTCGAGGGACATGAAAGGGAAGCAGTGGTTGGGAAGGGAGTAAGACAGGGTTGTAGCCTCTCCCCCATGTTGTTCAATCTGTATATTGAGCAAGCAGTAAAGGAAACAAAAGAAAAATTCGGGGTGGGTATTAAAATTCATGGAGAAGAAATAAAAACTTTGAGGTTCGCCGATGACATTGTAATTCTGTCAGAGACAGCAAAGGACTTGGAAGAGCAGTTGAATGGAATGGACAGTGTCTTGAAAGGAGGATATAAGATGAACATCAACAAAAGCAAAACAAGGATAATGGAATGTAGTCTAATTAAGTTGGGTGATGCTGAGGGAATTAGATTAGGAAATGAGGCACTTAAAGTAGTAAAGGAGTTTTGCTATTTGGGGAGCAAAATAACTAATGATGGTCGAAGTAGAGAGGATATAAAATGTAGGATGGCAATGGCAAGGAAAGCGTTTCTGAAGAAGAGAAATTTGTTAACATCCAGTATTGATTTAAGTGTCAGGAAGTCATTTCTGAAAGTATTCGTATGGAGTGTAGCCATGTATGGAAGTGAAACATGGACGATAAATAGTTTGGACAAGAAGAGAATAGAAGCTTTCGAAATGTGGTGCTACAGAAGAATGCTGAAGATTAGATGGGTAGATCACATAACTAATGAGGAAGTATTGAATAGGATTGGGGAGAAGAGAAGTTTGTGGCACAACTTGACCAGAAGAAGGGATCGGTTGGTAGGACATGTTCTGAGGCATCAAGGTATCACCAATTTAGTATTGGAGGGCAGCGTGGAGGGTAAAAATCGTAGAGGGAGACCAAGAGATGAATACACTAAGCAGATTCAGAAGGATGTAGGTTGCAGTAGGTACTGGGAGATGAAAAAGCTTGCACAGGATAGAGTGGCATGGAGAGCTGCATCAAACCAGTCTCAGGACTGAAGACCACAACAACAACAACAGTAAGCAATACTGGAGCAGCCACCTATGATTTGGCCAAATACTAGGCGTTATTACTGAAACCCATTGTAGACAAGTCTCCACATCACATAAGGAATCCTAGTCATTTTATCAGCAGACTTCAGTGACTTAAGCTGGAAATCAACGACTTCTTGTCAGTTTCGATGACGTTTGACTTTTTATAAATGTATCTCTGGTGGTCTCTGTAATCTCCCCCCTCCTTCCATTAAATAACGTCCAGTTCAAGTAATTAATAAGCAAAGATTTTTATGAAGATTTGAGAGGAGCGAAGATTACAATAAACTTTCAAGTTTACTTAGCTTGTCGCCGGCCAGGGTCGCCGTTCTAGGTTCTACAGTTTGGAACCGCGCGACCGTTACGGTCGCAGGTTCACATCCTGCCTCGGGCATGGATGTGTGTGATGTCCTTAGGTTAGTTAGGTTTAAGTAGTTCTAAGTTCTAGAGGACTGATGACCTCAGATGTTAAGTCCCATAGTGCTCAGAGCCATTTGAATTTACTTAGCTTGTCATATTGAGATGGCTCCAGTTTTTCTTGTCTAGGGGTTGATTCTTGAAGCTGAAAATCTCACATCAGGTCCTCACGGTTGGTTTGAACTACATGTATTGGGAGATTGTTGTTGCAGCATTTTTTTACGTAAATATATTTTCTCACATTTTAGTATCGCATACAGTGTTCTGATTTTTCACATTAACAGAGCCGAAATTACATTGTTCGCAAAAAATACAAAAATACCTCCTATCACATCGGAGGCAAGCTTACAGTTCTCACACTTCGCGCAAATAACAGTATTCCAAAGAGTTTACAGTATTTCTTCACAAATGAATTTCCACTAGTTTCATTTACAGACCAATCTTTTTACGTAAGATTTTTAGGAGCGATCACTCACCTCAGTATTTTAAAGCCGACAGTATTTTAGCGTTACGTTTATGACACTTTTATAGTTGGCCTCATGGTATGGACGGCCTTCGAGAGTTCTTTCAACATCTTGAATTCCGTACACGAAAACATAAAATGTACTATGGATATGAAAGAAGATGGTTCCTGGCCTTTATTAAACGTCTTGGTGTGACATAAGAGGGATGGGACACTTGGGCATTCGGTGTTTCGAAATCCCACTCATACAGAACTGCATCTGCAAGACAGAAGTTGCCACAAACGTTGGGCGTTATTAAGGCCATAATCCACCGAATTCATAAGATCTAGGACGCCGATAATCTGCAAACTGACCTGGGCAACCTGCAGACTGTGTTCCAGAACAATGGATATTCATCCCAAAAAGTACAGAGAGCGGTACATACCTACAAACGGCAAGATAAGCAAGAGGGTGAGACCTTAAAAACGATTGCTTATTTACAATATATTGAAAATATTACAGCCAAAACAAGCAGAATATTAAGAAAAAATAAATTTAAAGCAGTATTTCGCCGTGCTTCTAAAATCTCGGCGCTATTGGGATCTGTTAAAGAAGACATAGATTTACGTAAGGCAGTGGTAACAGAATTCCGGGCGAATGCGCAAATCTTACATAGGGCAAATGAAGCGCACAGCGCAGGAACGCATCGTACATCAGCGGGGTACGCGGCTCCTCCAAGCCAGTAACTGTGCTATCGCCGAGCTTTGTATCTCGCTAGTCATTTAATGAAATACAAAAAACAAAAACTATGGCCCAAACGTCAAACTTTTGGAGCTTCGTCATCAGGGAATCAGTGGAAATACGATTGTCTGAGTCCCTTATTAATCGAGATGGCAGTTTACAGACAAATTGTGCGTGGAATCCCGTCATAGAGAACGTCTACATCTACGTGATTACTCTGCTATTCACAATAAAGTGCCTGGCAGAGGGTTCAATGAACCACCTTCAAACTGTCTCTCTATCGTTCCACTCTCGAAGGCGAGCGGGAAAAACGAGCACTTACATTTTTCTGTGCGAGTCCTTATTTCTCTTATTTTATCGTAATGATCATTTCCACCTATGTAGGTGGGTGCCAACAGAATGTTTTCGCAATCGAAGGAGAAAACTGGTTATGGAAATTTCATGAGAAGATCCCTTCGCAACGAAAAGTCTTTGTTTTAATGATTGCCACTCCACGTTTCATGTCTGTGGCACTATCTCCCCTATTTAGCGATAGTACAAAACGAGTCGCTTTTCTTTGAACTTTTTCAATATCATCCGTCAGTCCCACCTCGTGCGGATCCCACACCGCACAGCAATACTCCAGAATAGGGCGGACAAGCATGGTGTAAGCAGTCTCTTTAGCAGACCTGTTGCTCCTTCTAAGTGTTCTGTCAATGAATCGCAGTTTTGGTTTGCTCTACCCATAACATTATCTATGTCATCGTTCCAATTTAGGTTATTTGTAATTGTAATCCCTAAATATTTAGTTGAATTTACAGTCTTCAGATTTGTTTGACTTACCGCGTAATCGAAATTTAGCTGATTTCTTTTAGTACTCATGTGAATAAATTCACACTTTTCCTTATTCGGGGTAAATTGCCACTTTTCGCACCATACAGATATCTTATATACATCGTTTTGCAAGTCGTTTTGATCATCTGATGACTTTACAGGACGGTAAATGACAGCATCATCTGCAAACAATCCAAGTCGACTACTCAGATTGTCTCCTATATCGTTAATATAGATCAGGAGCACTAGAGGGCCTATAACAATTCCTTGGGGAACGCCGGATATTACTTCTGTTTTACTCGATGACTTTCCGTCTATTACTACGAACTGTGATCTTTCTGACAGGAAAAATCATGAGAAGATCCTGTCGCAACGAAAAACGCCTTTGTTTTAATGATAACCCACACCAATTCACGTATCATGTCTGTGACACTGTCTCCCCTATTTCGCGATAGTACAAAACGAGCCGCTCTTCTTTGACGTTTTTCGATGTCAACCGTCAGTCCCACGTGGTACGGAACCCAAACCGCACAGCAATACTCCAGATAAGGGCGGACAAGCGTGGTGCAAGCAGTCTCTTTAGTAGACCTGTTGCACCTTAAGTGTTCTGCCGATGAATCGCAGTCTTTGGTTTGCTCTACCCACAACATTATGTATGCGATCGTTCCAATCTAGTTTATTTGTAAAACCTTGTCCTCTGTGTAGCCGGCGTCGTTTACCATACGAAAACCACCTGATATCGATAAAGCCAGTTTCACCACGGGGCAGCCCACAGACTGATAGACAAACAGCGCTTGCGCAACGCCATCCGGACGCACCGCCGGGGTGCTAAATACATAAGCTCAGTTCCTTTGCTGTCAATATTCACCTGAAGACGGCCAAAAGACTGCGCAGCAAGTTACAGACATCCGGAACTTCTCCCGAAATGTTATGTAACAGTTTATTGTATGTTTGCCACTACATTCGCTCACAGTGTACAAAGCATTTTGTTGGTGCCTTCTTTCGAAGTATGAATGTCCGGTATTGTTTGTTTACATATTCTATTTCTTATATTCTCATAGAAACAATCAATCAGCCGCAGATATGGTGGTTGCAGAGGCCAAAGTTTCCTCGAATTGACTTGTTTCCGAAAAAGAAAGCATTTTCTGTCATGGTGGACCGCTATGCAATATGCATCACTCTGGCGTGTTTAGTATTTCCACACAGAGATGCTCGTAATTCACTTACAGATATATTGAACATTTCTGAATATTTAAGTGTTTAGATTCCTGTGATAAAAATTACCCAAATCTCGGAAGTCCCATCATTCATTTCACCTCGCAAAAATTACACTATGTCGAAATAAACTTTCGACTCGTTTTTTTTTCTTTTTATTTCTTTTTTCACATGTTTAAATCTTCTGATTATTTATGCATCTTGCACTGTAAGTAGCAACTAGTCATCATGTCTCAGTAAAAATGACAAACAAGTATTCAGCTTGCATTATATTTATTGCCGTTAGTGAGAAATTATTTTAGAATAAGCGATGTGATCGTTCATGAGATCCTGGGTTACTCGGAAGTAACAACTGAGTTTCGAATTGACTATAAACATCACATCATAGTGTCTCAAACTATGTTAAAATTACACCTTATAGGCTCAAACTGTACGGGATAAATGTCTGCCATCTGCGCCCTACATCAGCTAATAACGTGAAAGTGGAAGGTTTATGTTGTGGTAGCAATAATTCATATATAACATAGCCGCTGAGTAAATTGCAACGTAAGTTAAGTATCATTGATACCTTAAATATTCACACATAGAGGTAAGGTACACGTGGAAATTGTGAGCAAAGAAAAAACGTGAAACAATGAACTCGTGAAACCCAAACATATGATAAATCAAATGCATGTGTGAATAACAATGAATAATTTATCATCATGGATAAACAAAGACATCCGACTGAACATTTCCCATCCTCCCTGAGATTCATAACACAACAGCACATAAAAATAAATTTACCCACTTCTGGGGAAAAATATTTCTCAAAGTGACTTGAATTTTCGGATGGTCAACTCAGAAAATGATACTGATCACAGCGTATTCTGATGAGATGAAAGCTAGGAAGTCCGGAAAAATAAATAAATAAAAACCAAGCGATTTGATATACATCCAACCTTAGTAATCTTGGCTGAAGCTAATCCACCATTATTTTCTGTGGTCGTATTCATAGCATTGTCACTAAGCTCCCTATGGACATTATGTGAGGCACCAGATAGTTTTTTCACCGTATACCTTGAAAATTGCCGCCTTGCAGTCCCTGCTTTCTAACTCTATCCCTTTTTGCTCTATTCTGTGATTAAAATTATCTCTTCTTCCCCCTTAATTTCTACCTATTAGGCGCACTACGAATGTAGTGGTGTGGGCATGTTGGGAATGTGAGTCTCACGGGGAGCGTGCAAGGGATAAGTCCCTGCAGGCGCACTATCCTCTGTGTCCGTGGTGGCTCACAGCCGGCACGGTAGCTCAGCGTGTTCGGTCTGAGGGTTAGCAGCCCTCTGTAATAAAAAAACTGAGCTAATCGATCAACAACGAACTTAAACGGATGTCATACGACGTCCGCCCCGAGCAGATGCAACGAAAAAAAAAAAAAAAAAAAAAAGAGGGATAGAGCGTCTGCCATGTAAGCAGGAGTTCCCGTGTTCGAGTACCGGTCGGTGCACACATTTTCAACACGTCCCTTATGAAGTATATCACCGCCTCTTTGCAGCTAGGGTGTCCATTTAATTATCATTTCATTCTAGCGAAAGATGCATGCTCATTAATGGTAACTGTTCATTCGGGAACAGATACTACCTTCATATATTGCTTCTTCTGTTTCTCTAATCTGTGTCCTTGTAATGTGCCCATCTCTACCACATTTGCAACTATTTCCATTAAAACTCTTGTTATTGTAATTTCCCTTCCTGATTCGTGCCAGTCTCTCTCTCTCTTTCTTTCTCTCTCTCTCTCTCTCTCTCTCTCTCTCTCTCTCTCTGTTCAACGAATTTCTATCTATAACGTAGAGCCGTATTCATGTTCTCATTGAAACTGAAATTCTTCCATAGAATCAATACGACTGTGGATTAGTTCCAATCGCAAGGGTTCTGGCAGTTTCATGTTCAAATCTGAAATCTCTGTGAAGATACCCATTGGCCTACCCAGATGATTTAATTTATTTAACAGACTACAACAAAACTCCTCATGTTTCTCACACTGGTAAGCTGGTCCGTTCAGAAAATCATTTTGCAGTCTCAACTACTTAACCTGCCCCAAATAGTTTTTCAAGAACATTGTTTCAAAACTTTGAAAACCAGTAAATTGCTCTGCATGGTGGTTTGCCCAAATCTGAGCTCTTCCTTTCTAACTGCCTGTTTACAGATTTAAATTTTATGCTGCCACTCATGATAACTATAAAATTACCCTTTAAACATAGCTAGAAAATCCAGTGCATGATACTCAATTTCTCCATTGAAAGGTGTGGTAATTGATCCCTTGTCCCACAGGATAATTTAACCTTAATTTACCATTCCCTACAGTTACACAATTGATAATCTCTTCAAAACATTTATTTCACCTTCGAATTCTTTCTTATCTACTTATTACATTCAGAAATTTCGACTTTTATGCACTTAAACTCTACATTATTTGCTTTTCATACCATGTTCATTTACGTTCTTCTGCCTCAGTCTACCCCACAAGATCACATTACACTCCCTCCATCCTGGCTAATAACCATTTCTCTACATCATCAACACTATTATGACTAACGGCCTCTACTGATTTGGAATTAGTCTCATGTTTCATTTTTATTTCTGTAATTTGGCTTCAAACTGATCAAATTATTCCCTTAATTCACTTAATTCCCCATCACCTCCACCAAGCTTTGACTCCACTTCCACATTTAATTCAGATTATATTTCTCCAAAGTTTGATGCTATTTTTGACAAATTATTATCATAATCTGTCAACATATTCTTGGTCGCTATTGGTTGGATTCCTAATACACACTGATACTCCACATCTGTGTCTTATCTCCGCATCTCAGAGCTGTTTGCATTCATTCTGAACCACACTCACTTGGAAACTTTTTAATTTTCTTCGTATTGTGCAGATGTGCTGACACAGAGGTGTGTGGAGGTTTCGGAACAGAGTCACTTCAGCACAGAGTCTACAGTTTAGTTATTCTGTGGAAACTGAGTGCTGATGCGGTGCAATTCAAAGACTTTGATGCAGAAACTTCCAAAGAGGTGCTGTGGAGTGGAGATACTGTGACACGAAGACTGCAACACAAGGGCAGCAGTACAGGTTCTACGGCACAGATTTGGCGTGAAGACTGTGGCACGGATATGCTGTAGCATGAAGACTGTGATGGAGGGAGTGCGACGCAGACAAAGCAGCGCCGAGATGTGGCGCCACTGAGAAGCTGTGGCACCAAGGCAATGTGGTACAGAGGCGCAGAACTGCTGAAAGCCGGCCCGTGTGACCGAGCGGTTCTAGGCGCTTCAGTCTGCAACCGCGCGACCGCTACTGTCACAGGTTCGAATCGTGCCTCGGGCATGGATGTGTGTGATGTCCTTAGGTTAGTTAGGTTTAAGTAGTTCTAAGTTCTCGGGGACTGATGACCTCAGATGTTAAGTCCCATAGTGCTCAGAGCCATTTGAACCATTTTGAACTGCTGAAACTCAGCAGCGAAGGTACACAACATTATGGATGCACAATGGCGCGAAGACTCTACGATGCAGAGCCACAATGATATTGAGACACTGAAGCGCAAAGACCTCGGCACAAAGATTGCAGCAAGGACGCACTGTGAATATGCATGCCGCATGAAGACAGATGCAGAGAATATGACACAGAGATGCTGCAACGCTGAGATTCTGTGGCGCTTAGAAATGGCAGCATTGGTACACAGTGGCATGGTGAGGCTATGGCATGAAGATGCTGCGATGCGAAGGGTCTGTTATAGAAAAGTACCATGAATGGCCCCAAGACAATGGCATGAAGACCGCGGAGACGCCGACAGTCACGTAGACGTGACACGGTGTCGTACCGCCTGCTACTACACTAAAACGTTCTTCAATACATAATGATTGCATTGCTACTAAAGCTGCAGCTGTTGCTCTATCTGGAACTCAGAGTTCCCTTAACTTTCGTCTGTTGCTAAGGCCTCAAGATTTTTACTAGGAAGGTGATCCAACAATAAATCTAGAATTATTTGGAAATGCAATCCCATCCTGGACAGGCTGCTAATAGCAAACTTCTGTGAGAATCAGATAACAATGATGTGGAATTCATCGTCAGGCAATATGATTTTATTGCTGCCTAACCACAAGTGGAAGACCTTAGATTTTAACATGGTTCATCTGATCAAAAGGGTTTGATCACATACACCAGCTTTAAGCCATTATAGTAACATGGAATATACATGGAGTTCCTTAATTAATAATGACAACATGATATAGTGAAACAAATGAATGTATGGATCGTGATCACTAGAGGAAATCGTTAAGAATGATTCTGCAGGTTAATAAATGTGCTACAAAATACAGAATAATCACTGATTGTTTCTCTACTCAAGTACCAACAAATGTATTCGAATGTTGGTCTCACATAATTTGTTTCTGAACACATTATAGATTGAACATAGTATAAATCATTAATTTGGCAATGCAAGCATGACATTTGCAAGCAGTAATATATGTTGGAAGCGAACAGGAAAATCACTATAATGGCAGCGAGATATTTGTTACTTGCTTAACAATATTAGAAATATGGTCATTCCCTACCTGGCATCAACAACTACAGAACTCCCTCCCTAGCTGACATCAAGAGCTACAAAACTGTGTCTGATGCATATATTGCACATCTGAATTATTTGATACCTATTTCATAAAAAATCGTCTAAATTTTAATAACTTCGTTAGTTATAATTTTACACACATGGTAATAATTTCACTCAGCTCATGTTTGCATAGCGGTTGCAATACTGTCTCTAGATTTTTCGTACAGTGTCTTTAAGCAGTTTTGTTGCTTTAGTTTAATATATTAGGTTTCAGGTTTAACGTACTCAGTTCCTGTTTTAACACTCAGTTCTTAAGTCATCTATCCTCACCCCTGAAGCACAGCCCCGTTCACTGTCACGTTAGCACTCGGGTTTTGCAAATCACTGAGCCGATTTTACCTGCCCAGCGCCCCCCCCCCCTCACCCCCCTCCCCACAATCACCACACCCGCATCCCACCCGACCCTGCCAGCGACACCCAGCCTCTGTCTACTCGCTGCAATAATATGGCTGATCTGCTCAGTGCCTAGTCGAACTTACTTTGCCCAGCCACATCACGGCGACATGCTAGCCATACACACCGCTCAACCACGTATTCACCATTTACATGCAGTGCTTAGGGGACTCGCTGCTCGTACTATTACGCCCTCAACGATCAACTGGTGCCGACACATCTAAGGTACTGCAAACTTCCTTCCGAAATCTTCTGACACGTCATTCCCACAAGATAACTCAGTTCAGTATAATAGTTAGTATATTTGCGTCATCTCTTCAGCAAAGTCAGCAATGGCTCTTTTTAATTTACCACTCTTTACCTGAATGGCTATACTGTTTCCCTGGAATGGACTTAAGCATATTTCTAGTTGTCAGAACCAACAGAATATCTTAAATATATTGAATCCACTTTTTATTTCATTGTGTGTATAAGCCATCATGTACATAATCTCTCAGAACTGGTGCTCACAGCTAATATAAAATTATTAAGTGATATTATCTAATAAATAAAGAAGAAGCAAACGTAACTCATTCACTGTTATTGGGACTCATAATAGGAGTTCTCAAGGAAAAGATTATGAATGAGTGACAAGTATTAAGTAGCACGCAATTATTATTACCATCAATCTACAACTCAGACATATAACTATAACTTTCAGAAGTATCTTTCCCATCTTCATACTCTCAAAGATATGAATGTCTCATTTATTACACCTTCAGTTGTAACACCAGGCATATAATACCATAGAGAACTTGAACAAAGGAAATGTCTTTCTGATCTGCATAATTACGTAATATACAGAACATGGCTGATAAAATACAGAGAATAATTATTACGTATAATGTATTTAAACAATGACCTCAAGTACGAATCAGTGGATAACATTTCGATTTACTAACAACTGAAGGTTTGAAGGTTTTCCTTTAGGTTACAGGAATACCTTACGCATTCTTACCTCAAAGTCTTGCTACTGAAATGAACTAAAATAAATGAAATTTTGAGGAATAATGTTCTTACAGTCAAATTAGGTTTGTTTTCCTGGGGTTTCCCAGGTCATTTCGTACAAATGTTAATTTCCTACGAATGGCCAAAGTCGTCACCTTCCCCATGTTTTCCTCTTATTATTGATTGGAAACTAATTGATTATACATACATGCAGTTATCATATATTTAACGTAATGTATTTAAGTTTTAGAGGAATTCTCTAAAAACTAGTCGACACTTGCGATTCAGTCTCTTGGAATTTCTAAAGTTCTGTAACTTAGGTCGTAGGCCTGAGCAGATCTATTGTCGAACGGTGAGATTCACAGTACTTTACATTTTAAGCAACTGGGAGGTCACCGTGAATGTAGGAGCTATGTTCGCTAATGATAAAACAAGTGAAATTGTTTATGATTTATTCGTTGGAGCATTTGTATTGTAGTAGCTTCATTAGTAAAATGAATCATTAGGCGCTGAGAAGTGGTGAGTTTTACTCTAATCTCCTTGCATTTTGTCTAGCCGCACTGTTTTTCCGTGCTCGGTATGAATGATGAATATATCAAGTTTAAAAAAAGTTAGCTAATTGTTTAGTTATATAACACAAACATACGTTTTTACTATTCAGAAGTGAATAAAGCAGTGTTTGAAGAAATTTATTGGTTGCTGTTCTCGCTATAGTTGTCCTTAATTTGCAGTAGCAGTGTTTGACGAATGCTTCTTCGGAAACGTAAATTTGTTTTGTAACTATTGTTCTATAATCAAGTGACACCATTGCTGTTGCTCTATCGAATTTTGGAAGAGAGAGAGTAAAAGAAAAGGGCTGCTTCCAATGTCAGACATTTTTAGCAACTGAGTTTTCTTCCATCGCTTTGATTTGCTACGCAGAACATAGAACATCGTAGCGCAGTGCTAGTAACATCCTGACCGCTTCCTGAATGATACGTAAGATGACGCAAGCGACTGACAGAATTCTGACAGACAGCTGTTAGACGATATCTGTTCCATGATTTACATCGAGGTCGTCAGCGGGTCAGATAAAACGACTGGCGTCAACAAAATATGAACGCTGAGATGTCAACAGCTTCCAGATAATCCGCTCCTCGTACTACTGCCTTCTGCATTCATTTCCCTCTAGCTGCCGCTGCGTTGCTTACAATCAAAGCGGCATCTACATAATAATGGGTTTTCTATCGTCTTTGCTTCTTCTTCAGTATAGTGAAGCATCAGGGAATGGCAGTAGATAGTCTGTTTACGCCATCAGTTAAATACTCTTTCGCTAGTTAGGTCCGACAGCTAGCGCGAATCATTAGCGTACAGAAACTGCGGGTGATGCGTGTCAGATGAATCTGCTGTTCGTATTCAGTCCAACTGCTACGTATAGCATTACCTCAATCATCGTTTTGTTTTGTGTTATTTATGGTCATCAGGTGGCAGAAATTCAACTGAATAAGAACCCGAATCAACTGTAGTTAACTAACGGCTATACTGTTGGATCATCGGCGAAATGAATTCTACTGAATTTCTGTCCGTGGCAAACGGCTCCCAAACCGAGATTGCCCACATCTTCCCTCGGTCTTTCTTCAATATACAAATTAAGTATCAATGATGAGAATGAGCTGCCGTACGTTACACTCGTCTTAATTTTAGTCTGTTGTATCGCTCTGTAAGCGCTGAAATATTCCACTTTGCTTCGAGTCCTAAGACTAATATCTTCCCTTCAACCCCTCATCGTTGCCTAAGAATGGAAAACATTTTATCCCATTTTACATTAACAAAAGGGTTCTTAAATTCTGCGAATGCAATGATGCTTCGTCTGTTTTTCCTAAACCAGCCCTCTCTTATTAGCCTCAGAGTTAAAAATGGTTAACGAGTGCCCCTACTTCCCTTAAAACCAGACTACAATGAGGTGACAAAAGTCATGGAATAGCGATATGTACACATACAGATGGAGGTAGAATAGCGTACACAAAGTGCAGAAGGGCAGTGCATTAGCGGAACCGCCATTTGAACTCAGGTGATTCACGCGGAAAGACTTCCGACGGGATTATGGCCTCTCGAAGGGAATTAACAGACTTATTGCAGCTACACGCATAGGACATCCCATTTCGAAAATCGTTGTTGTTGTTGTGGTCTTCAGTCCTGAGACAGGTTTGATGCAGCTCTCCATGCTACTCTATCCTGTGCAAGCTGCTTCATCTCCCAGTACCTACTGCAGCCTACATCTTTCTGAACCTGCTTTGTGTATTCATCTCTTGGTCTCCCTCTTCGATTTTTACCCTCCACGTTGGCCTCCAATACTAAATTGGTGATCCCTCGATGCCTCATAACATGTCCTACCAACCGATCCCTTCTTGTCAAGTTGTGCCACAAACTCCTCTTCTCTCCAATTCTATTCAGTACCTCCTCATTAGTTATGTGATATACCCATCTAATCTTCAGCATTCTTCTGTAGCACCACATTTTGAAAGCTTCTATTCTCTTCTTGTCCAAACAATTTTCGTCCATGTTTCACTTCCATACATGGCTACACTCCATACAAATACTTTCAGAAACGACTTCCTGACACTTAAATCTATACTCGACGTTATGAAATTCCTCTTCTTCAGAAACGCTTTCCTTGCCATTGCTAGTCTACATTTTATATCCTCTCTACTTCGACAATTATCAATTATTTTGCTCCCCAAATAGCAAAACTGCTTTACTACTTTAAGTGTCTCATTTCCTAATCTAATTCCCTCAGCATCACCTGAGTTAATTCGGCTACATTCCATTATCCTCGTTTTGTTTTTGTTGATGTTCATCTTATATCCTCCTTTCAAGACACTGTCCATTCCGTTCAACTGCTCTTCCAAGTCCTTTGCTGTCTCTGACAGAATTACAATGTCATCGGCGAACCTTACAGTTTTTATTTCTTCTCCATGGTTTTTAATACCAACTCCGAATTTTTCTTTTGTTTCCTTTACTGCTTGTCCAATATACAGATTGAATAACATCGGGGAGAGGCTACACCCCAGTCTCACTCCCTTCCCAACCACTGCTTCCCTTTCATACCCCTCGACTGTTATAACTGCCATCTGGTTTCTGTACAAACTGTAAATAACCTTTCGCTCCCTGTATTTTACCCCTGCCTCCTTCATAATTTCAGAGAGTATTCCAGTCAACATTGCCAAAAGCTTTCCCTAAGTCTACAGATGCTATAAAGGTAGGTTTGCCTTTTCTTAATCTAGCTTCTAAGATAAGCCGTATGGTCAGTATTGCCTCACGTGTTCCAACATTTCTACGGAATCCAAACTGATGTTCCCCGAGGTCGGCTTCTAACAGTTTTTCCATTCGTCTGTAAAGAATTCGCTTTAGATTTTTGCAGCTGTGGCTTAGGGAATTCAATATTCTACAATCCACATTATGGTTCAAATGGCTGTAAGCACTATGGACTTAACATCTGAGATCCTCAGTCCCGTAGACTTAGAACTACTTAAACCTAACTAAGCTAAGGACATCACACATATCCATGCCCGAGGCAGGATTCGAACCTGTGACCTTAGCGGTCGCGCGGTTCCAGACTGAAGCGCCTAGAACCGCTCGGCTACACCGGCCGGCAGATGCATTGTGCTACCACCTTCTACCAGGTACGCCGTATCAGCGACCTCAGTAGTCATTTTACATCGCGAGAGAGCAGAATGGGGCGCTCCGCTGAATCCACGGAGTTCGAACGCGGTCAGGTGGTTGGGTTTCACTTGTGTCATACGTCTGTACGCGAGATTTCCGCACTCCTAAACATCACTAGATCCACGGTTTTCGATAGATAGTTAAGTGGAAACGTGAAGGGACACGCACAGCACAAAAGTATGAAGGGCGACCTCGTCTGTTGACTGACGGTTGAAGAGGGTCGTAATGAGTATTAGGCAGGCATCTATCCAGACTACATGCAGGAATTATAAACTGCGTCAGGATCCACTGCAAGTACTATAAAAGATAGGCAGGAGGCGAGAAAACTTCGATTTCATGGTCGTGCGGCTGCTCATAAGCCACACATCACGCCGGTAAATTCCAAACGACGCCTCGCTTGGCGTAAGGAGCGTAAACATTAGACGATTGAACACTGGGAAAACGTTGTGTGGAGTGACGAATCACGGTAGACAGTGTGGCGATCCGATGGCAGGTTGAGGGTATGGTGAAACGTGAAACGTGAACGTCATCTGCCAGCGTGTGTAGTGCCAACAGTAAAATTCGGAGGCTGTGGTGTTAGGCGTGGTCGTGTTTTTCATGGAGGGAGCATGTACCACTTGTTGTTTTGCGTGGCACTATCACAGCACAGGCCTAGATTGATGTTTTAAGCACCTTCTGACTTCCCACTGTTAAAGAGCAATTGGGGTTGGAGATTGCATCTTTCAACAGGATCGAGCACTTGTTCATAATGAATTGTGTGCGGCGAAACGGTTACACGACAATAACATCCCTGTAATGGATTGGCCTGCACAGAGTTCTGACCTAAATCATATCAAGCAGCTTTGGGATGTTTTGGAACGCCGACTTCGTGCAAGGCCTCACCGATCGACATCGATACCTCTCTTCAGTGCAGCACTCCGTGAAGTATGGGCTTAAACTTCCTGGCAGATTAACACTGTTTTAATCTGCCAGGAAGTTTAATATCAGCGCACAATCCGCTACAGATTGAAAATCTCATTCTGGAAGAATGGGCTGCCATTCCTCAAGAAACTTTCCAGCACCTGATTGAACGTATGCCTGCGGGAGTGGAAGCTGTCATCAAAGCTAAGAGTGGACCAACACCATATTGAATTTCAGCGTTACCGTTGGAGGACGCCACGAACTTGTAAGTCATTTTCAGCCAGATGTCCGGATACTTATGATCACATAGTGTATCGTTCAGTTAGCTCCTCAACTGGCATCTGGAGGCTGAATGCAACTCCTTCTATTCCTCCTATTAAGGAAAAATACCTACAGGGTGTTTCAAAAATGACCGGTATATTTGAAACGGCAATAAAAACTAAACGAGCAGCGATAGAAATACACAGTTTGTTGCAATATGCTTGGGACAACAGTACATTTTCAGGCAGACAAACTTTCGAAATTACAGTAGTTACAATTTTCAACAACAGATGGCGCTGCAAGTGATGTGAAAGATATAGAAAACAACGCAGTCTGTGGGTGCGCCATTCTGTACGTCGTCTTTCTGCTGTAAGCGTGTGCTGTTCACAACGTGCACGTGTGCTGTAGACAACATGGTTTATTCCTTAGAACAGAGGATTTTTCTGGTGTTGGAATTCCACCGCCTAGAACACAGTGTTGTTGCAACAAGACGAAGTTTTCAACGGAGGTTTAATGTAACCAAAGGACCGAAAAGCGATACAATAAAGGATCTGTTTGAAAAATTTCAACGGACTGGGAACGTGATGGATGAACGTGCTGGAAATGTAGGGCGACCGCGTACAGCAACCACAGAGGGCAACGCGCAGCTAGTGCAGCAGGTGATCCAACAGCGGCCTCGGGTTTCCGTTCGCCGTGTTGCAGCTGCGGTCCAAATGACGCCTACGTCCACGTATCGTCTCATGCGCCAGATTTTACACCTCTATCCATACAAAATTCAAACGCGGCATCCCCTCAGCGCCGCTACCATTGCTGCACGAGAGACATTCGCTAACGATATAGTGCACAGGATTGATGACGGCGATATGCATGTGGGCAGCATTTGATTTACCTGGACGGCTTCGTCAATAAACAGAACTGGCGCATATGGGGAACCGAAAAGCCCCATGTTGCAGTCCCATCGTCCCTGCATCCTCAAAAAGTACTGGTCTGGGCCGCCATTTCTTCCAAAGGAATCATTGGCCCATCTTTCAGATCCGAAACGATTACTGCATCACGCTATCTGGACATTCTTCCTGAATTTGTGGCGGTACAAACTGCCTTAGACGACACTGCGAACACCTCGTGGTTTATGCAAGATGGTGCCCGGCCACATCGCACGGCCGACGTCTTTAATTTCCTGAATGAATATTTCGATGATCGTGTGATTGCTTTGGGCTATCCGAAACATACAGGAGGCGGCGTGGATTGGCCTCCCTATTCGCCAGACATGAACCCCTGTGACTTCTTTCTGTGGGGACACTTGAAAGACCAGGTGTACCGCCAGAATCCAGAAACAATTGAACAGCTGAAGCAGTACATCTCATCTGCATGTGAAGCCATTCCGCCAGACACGTTGTCAAAGGTTTCGGGTAATTTCATTCAGAGACTACGCCATATTATTGCTACGCATGGTGGATATGTGGAAAATATCGTACTATAGAGTTTCCCAGACCGCAGCGCCATCTGTTGTTGAAAATTGTAACTACTGTAATTTCGAAAGTTTGTCTGCCTGAAAATGTACTGTTGTCCCAAGCATATTGCAACAAACGGTGTATTTCTATCGGTGCTCGTTTAGTTTTTATTGCCGTTTCAAATATACCGGTCATTTTTGAAACACCCTGTATCAATACCAGGAAATAAACCCGCGTCCTGTGCATGCAAGTCAGACGCGCTGCCCACTTAACTACGGAGGTGGACAAACCCAGGCTCGTCCTCTGGTAATTTGATTTGAGTCACCTTGACGTTGAACTAGCTCTTGTGTCCGTGAGTCCTTATAAATAAATTGGTTTTTAGATAAGTTCCACCTTGAAAAAACAGTTTTTTCTTCTTTTTACCTTGACAGGTTTGGCTGAAGTTTCGTTACAGCATCTTCAGTGAGATTTTTATTTTCTTTCTATTAAACTGCAGGAAAATTGCTCTTTAATATCTGTACAACCAGAAATTCCATTTTTAAGGAGACAGAGTTACAAATTTGGTAATTCATAAATTTTTTTTTTGTAAATGCCTTGTTACCACATGCCGATGGATTTGTGGTTTCCTGTGTTTTGCGTTAGAATTGCTTTTCTTTTCCATTCTGTAATCTGAAACCATAAAGAACTTGACTTACGAGGTTATTTACATCGAAAATTTACGGCTGGGGAAGTTGTGGTTAACGCTAGTTTACTCTGTGTGGAAGGTCGTTTGTCTGTTTGCTTGTGTGTGTGCGCGCGCGCGCGTTTGTGTGTGTGTGTGTGTGTGTGTGTGTGTGTGTGTGTGTGTGTATAAGTTTTTTTTTAATAATTCCTGTATGGTTGCAGATGACAAACTGTGAAAGAAAAATAACTGTAACGCAAAAGACAGATAACCAAGAAAACCATCACCATGCGTTAACAAGGTACATATAAAAAGCTTTGTCTTCTGAGGCAACGGCCTGTTTCAGACCTTCTCCCACATTTCAATCTCTTTGCGTACTGAATTTCGTCCGTCATATGTTATTTTATCTTTAAGGTAGCAGAATTCCATAACTTGGACTTCTTCGTGACCACTAGATTCGACGTTATGATTATCGCTTATCTCATTTTTGTTTCTCCTCATTACTTTATTTTCTGTTTGGTTTGCTCTCAGTCCATGCCGTGTGTTCCCTTATTAGATATTGTAATTCTTCCTCAGTTTCAATATGAATGACGATGTGATGAACGAATTTTATTGTTGTTACACTTTCACCTTGAATTTTAATCTCCCTCTTGACCCTTTCTTTGATCTCCGTTATTGCTTCCTCGATGTATAGATTGAGCAGTAGGGACGAAAGACTGTATCCCTTTCTTACTCCTTTTAATCCGATCGTGCATTTCTTGGCCTTCCATTTTCATTAAAAGGAGATTGCCAGCGAAGTGCATTTAGTCTGTCGTTCTACACAATCTAATGTCGAAACATTCCCTATTTGAAATGCTAAGAGGCTGCTGGTCCTTCGAGATAATACCTTAAGCGCCGACTTGGGTTGTCTTCTGCTGACGCAAAATGAGGTGATTTTCGAGAATTTTCAGCAAAACGACACTTTCTATGTCGCTACGTTACTGTGAACGACTCAGTTACGTTAAATTTTGTGAGCATATAGCAAAATTTGATTCTGGCTCTTAACAGATTTCATTAGAAAAATCTTGAATTACTTGAACTGCCTTTTAGCCTACTAAATTTCATTGCTTGAGAAAATGATATACGTCCCTTTTGGATTCAAAATTTACACAATAATAGGTGACATTTTGTACCATTGCTTAGTTGTGAATCATACATACGACAGTAATGAAAGAACGGGTGCAGACAACAATCTTACCACTTCCAGTGTCATATGGCACATCCGATGTCAGGTTAAACACACGAGTTCCTTGATGCCCTGTCTCTTTCTCCCCTGGGGAATCACCGCGAACTTATCAAGGTCACCCAGGGAATCGCCAGCCCCTCCACTTCCCCTCATCTCCTCTGTGGACCAATGAGAAACATGCACCCCTCCACACATTCATCTTTTATAGCTCGGACACTTCAGTGGGAGGCATTCACTTTGCAGCTGGGCAGCATAGGGAGTCGATGAGACTGTGTCTATTTGTCAATAAAAATTACATAAATGCAAGTCGCTTCACTTTTATTTGATGATAACAATTTAATATTACGTTATTCCAGGCATCAACAGAAACCAAACTAAAGGATGTTTGTAAATACTCTCGTTCGTCCAAAAGTTTCTATAGTTTCCACATTATCCCCGTTTGTACGTATGTTTCAGTTTTTTCCAGATCTTCCACAGCTTTACTTATTTTTCTTCTCTTATTTTTTTCCATTCACGCATAATACACTACTGGCCATTAAAATTGCTACACAACGAAGATGACGTGCTAGAGAAGTGAAATTTAGCCGACAGGAAGAAGATGCTGTGATATACAAATGATTAGCTTTTCAGAGCATTCACACAAGGTTGGCGCCGGTGGCGACTCCTATAACGTGCTGACATGAGAAAAGTTTCCAACCGATTTCTCATACACAAACAGCAGTTGACCGGCGTTGCCTGGTGAAACGTTGTTGTGATGCCTCGTTTAAGGAGGATAAATGCGTACCATCACGTTACCGACGTTGATAAAGGTCGGATTGTAGCCTATCGCGATTGCGGTTTCTCGTATCGCAACATTGCTGCTAGCATTGGTCTAGATCCAATGACTGTTAGCAGAAATGGAATCGGTGGGTTCAGGAGGATAATACGGAACGCCGTGCTGGATCCCAACGGCCTCCTATCACTAGCAATCGAGATGACAGGCATCGTATCCGCATGGCTGTAACGGACCGTGCAGCCACGTCTCGATTCCTGAGTCAGCAGATGGGGACGTTTGCAAGACAACAACCATCTGCGCGAACAGTTCGAGGACGTTTGCAGCAGCTTGGGCTATTAGCTCGGAGACCATGGCTGCGGTTACCCTTGACGTTGCATGACAGACAGGAGCACCTGCGGTGGTGTACGCAACGACGAACCTGGGTGCACGAATGGCAAAACGTCATGTTTTCGGATGAATCCAGGTTCTATTTACAGCATCATGATGGTCGCATTCGTGTTTGGCGACATCGCGGTGAACGCACATTGGAAGCGTGTATTTGTCATCGCCATACTGGTGTATCACCCGGCGTGATGGTATGGGGTGACATTGGTTGCACGTCTCTGTCACCTCTTGTTCGCGGTGACGGCACTTTGAACAGTGGACGTTACATTTCAGATGTGTTACGACCCGTGGCTGTACCCTTCATTCGATCCCTGCGAAACCCTACATTTCAGCAGGATAATGCACGACCGCATGTTGGAGGTCCTGTACGGGCCTTTCTGGATACAGAAAATGTTCTACTGTCGCCCTGGCCAGCACATTCTCCAAATGTCTCACCTATTGAAAACGGCTGCTCAATGGTGGCCGAGCAACTGGGTCGTCACAATACGCCAGTGACTACCCTTGATGAACTGTGGTATCGTGTTGAAGCTGCATGAGCAGCTGTAACTGTACACGCCATCCAAGCTCTGTTTGACTCAATACCCAGGCGTATGAAGGCCGTTATTACGGCCTGAGGTGGTTGTTCTGGATACTGATTTCTGATTATCTATGCACCCAAATTGCGTGAAAATGTAATCACATGTCAGCTCTAGAATAATATATTTGCCGAATCAATACCCGTTTATCATCTGCATTTCTTCTTCGTTAGCAATTTTAATGGCCAGTAGTGTACACCCGATGGCATGATGCTCACAATGCAGCATGTTTCCGAATTATGTATCATTCCTATTGAACCACACCCTGTCAGCTTCATCTTGTATAACTGAGACTCTTTGGGGCCACACAGCTGCACAGGGAGAGGCTGTTGGACGCGTCTTTCTGTTAACAACTAAACATAACATTCCATCAGTAGAGGCACCAACAGAAGCTACGCCCAGACAGATTTGTTACTACACTCATTCTTCCCAAATTTTACGTACATTATCCTTGTTTCCCACAATTTTACGTATTTTACGTAATTATGCGAGGGCTGTCTCGATATCATGTCAAACACCGCGTTGAATCGTGTCATGACGTAGCGTCGTATCACGTTGACGCCATGAAGCTCTCAGCCAACCACAATGGCTCTGATTATGCATGGCTGTTAAGCCATCACAATATTACTAGACTTTATGACGTCATAGTAAAAGTCTAAATTTTCCAGTCAAGGATGCTATACGTGTAGCACAGTGCTAGAAAATATCCCTCTAGAGAAATTAGTAGTATCTATAACAGCCCCAACAAAAAATATGTCACCTGCAGGGTACCCCACTCTTCGGACTCAAAAGTGTAGAATATTGCCACGAGTGCTGCTCTCCTCTTTCCGCCTTCGCCCCCAACCGTCCATGGCCGAGAGGTCAGGTGTAATCCTCTCAGACCTGGTCTCTGACACAAAAGACACGTCTGTTATATGAGTTGTGGCCGAGGTATCTAGAACCTGCGCTAATAACGGCAAGCAGATTGCAACACATTGGTGAAAATATCAGAACTAAAAACCCTCCCGAACAGGCCATGAAGACCCAACGCTACTGACCGGCCGCTGTGTCATCCTCAGCTCATAGGTGTCAGTGGATGCGAATACGGTGGGGCATGTGGTCAGCGTACCGCTCTCCCGGCCGTATGTCAGTTTCCGAGACCGGGAAATATCAGAGACTGCTACCAATACACATACACTGCATTCGTAGGTCGAACGAGCCAAGTGAGATGCTGGTATGGTATGGAAACCCTTGAGTGGCCACAGCTGGCACCGAAGCCCTTGCCGTGAACGAAAGAATTCCACATGGCTGTCCCACACTAACAACAAGCCACGCCATCTCTCCATGTGTAGTAGAGGAAATTGCGTTACTGTAAATGTAATCATCTACAGCCTGGCAAAAAAAGACACTCAGTAATTAAGAGAGAATTGATACCTCCTAGGAAAACCAGTCATAACTTGCAAACATCTACACGCTTACCACAGAATCTGTGCATGTCTCTGCAAATGAATACTGATAACAGTTTACGTGCCATGCACTCCCCTCCACAATCCCCCTCTCTGCCTAGACTAAAAAGAAACAAGAGCCCAGTCCTCTCCCAACCATCATACTTCTGAAAGCTGCATGGGTGACCTCATTTTCAGCCAGGCGGCACTCCCACGTGGAAGGAAAATACGTAATTACAATTACGATATTTAAACAAAATAAAAACTGCAGTGTCATTAGTAAACGCGACATTGCTGTATGTCCCGTAAATTAGCTATAAGAAAATTCCAGTGTGGCCATCACTATTTAACGTCACTTTGACTGATCCACAGAATTCTAAAGACACATGCTGGACAACAATCACACTGCAGTATTTCAAAAACATTATTGCTACAAAAACATATCCGTGCATTGCATTAGTAATTAGTGGCATCATATATACACTCCTGGAAATTGAAATAAGAACACCGTGAATTCATTGTCCCAGGAAGGGGAAACTTTATTGACACATTCCTGGGGTCAGATACATCACATGATCACACTGACAGAACCACAGGCACCTAGACACAGGCAACAGAGCATGCACAATGTCGGCACTAGTACAGTGTATATCCACCTCTCGCAGCAATGCAGGCTGCTATTCTCCCATGGAGACGATCGTAGAGATGCTGGATGTAGTCCTGTGGAACGGCTTGCCATGCCATTTCCACATGGCGCCTCAGTTGGACCAGCGTTCGTGCTGGACGTGCAGACCGCGTGAGACGACGCTTCATCCAGTCCCAAACATGCTCAATGGGGGACAGATCCGGAGATCTTGCTGGCCAGGGTAGTTGACTTACACCTTCTAGAGCACGTTGGGTGGCACGGGATACATGCAGACATGCATTGTCCTGTTGGAACAGCAAGTTCCCTTGCCGGTCTAGGAATGGTAGAACGATGGGTTCGATGACGGTTTGGATGTACCGTGCACTATTCAGTGTCCCCTCGACGATCACCAGTGGTGTACGGCCAGTGTAGGAGATCGCTCCCCACACCATGATGCCGGGTGTTGGCCCTGTGTGCCTCGGTCGTATGCAGTCCTGATTGTGGCGCTAACCTGCACGGCGCCAAACACGCATACGACCATCATTGGCACAAAGGCAGAAGCGACTCTCATCGCTGAAGACGACACGTCTCCATTCGTCCCTCCATTCACGCCTGTCGCGACACCACTGGAGGCTGGCTGCACGATGTTGGGGCGTGAGCGGAAGACGGCCTAACGGTGTGCGGGACCGTAGCCCAGCTTCATGGAGACGGTTGCGAATGGTCCTCGCCGATACCCCAGAAGCAACAGTGTCCCTAATTTGCTGGGAAGTGGCGGTGCGGTCCCCTACGGCACTGCGTAGGATCCTACGGTCTTGGCGTGCATCCGTGCGTCGCTGCGGTCCGGTCCCAGGTCGACGGGCACGTGCACCTTCCGCCGACCACTGGCGACAACATCGATGTACTGTGGAGACCTCACGCCCCACGTGTTGAGCAATTCGGCGGTACGTCCACCCGGCCTCCCGCATGCCCACTATACGCCCTCGCTCAAAGTCCGTCAACTGCACATACGGTTCACGTCCACGCTGTCGCGGCATGCTACCAGTGTTAAAGACTGCGATGGAGCTCCGTATGCCACGGCAAACTGGCTGACACTGACGGCGGCGGTGCACAAATGCTGCGCAGCTAGCGCCATTTGACGGCCAACACCGCGGTTCCTGGTGTGTCCGCTGCGCCGTGCGTGTGATCATTGCTTGTACAGCCCTCTCGCAGTGTCCGGAGCAAGTATGGTGGGTCTGGCACACCGGTGTCAATGTGTTCTTTTTTCCATTTCCAGGGTGAGTCACCTAACGTTACCGCTGGATATATTTCGTAAACCACATCAAATACTGACGAACCGATTCCACAGACCGAACGTGAGGAGAGGGGCTAGTGTAATTGTTTAATACAAACCATACAAAAATGCACGGAAGTATGTTTTTTAACACAAACCTACGTTTTTTTAAATGGAACCACGTTAGTTTTGTTAGCACATCTGAACATATAGACAAATACATAATCAGTGCCGTTTGTTGCATTGTAAAATGTTAATTACATCCGGAGATATTGTAATCTGAAGTTGACGCTTGAAACCTCCGACGTTCAGTTGCGTGTTGTAACAAACACGGGCCACGGTCGGCGAGCAGCATCTGCAGGGACATGTTTACGATGACGACCGTGTTTACGAGTGTGGATGTAGTGCACTGTTGTGGTTTGGTCTAGCTGTCGCAGTGTCCGCATGTAGCGCTTGCTGCTATTGTTATTCTGCATTCGTCTCCGCACACAGACCAACCGTATTACATCGTGTTACCAGACGTCTGTGATAGTGTAGTGTTTTAGGAACTGTGTCCATTGTGTATTCGAACTCTGAAAAGGCGGAGATGATAGTCATCTATGGCGAGTGTCGACGAAATGCAGCTGAAGCCTGCAGAGTGTATGCAGAACGGTACCCGGACAGAGAGCATCCAACGTGCCGCACATTGCAAAACATCTACCGCCAACTGTATGCAACAGGTATGGTCGTAGCACGCAAACGGGTCCGTAACAGGCCCGTCACAGGAGAAGCGGGTGCAGTTGGTGTGTTAGCTGCTGTTGCCATGAACCCACACATGAGTACACGGGACATTGCGAGAGCCGGTGGACTGAGTCAAAGTAGTGTCATGCGCATACTGCATCGTCACCGCTTTCACCCGTTTCATGTGTCGGTACATCAGCAATTACATGGTGATGACTTTAATCATTGAGTGCAATTCTGTCAATGGACATTAACAGAGAAAGCGTTGCAGTTCTACCTGTTTACCGATGAAGCGGGTTTCACAAACCACGGGGCAGTGAATCTACGAAACATGCATTACTGGTCCGTGTACAATCCTCGCTGCTCAGACAGGTAGAGCGACAGCGGCCGTGGACTGTAAATGTATGGTGCGGAATCATTGGCGACCACCTCATTGGTCGTCACTTCATTGCAAGGGCCCAAATAGCTGCAACATACATCGCGTTTCTACAGAATGATCTCCCAACGTTGCTCGAAAATGTCGCACTGGAAACGCGTCGACGTATGTGGTATCAGCATGATGGTGCACCTGTACATTCCGCAATTAACACTAGGCTGACCCTTGACAGAATGTTCGACGGGCGTTTCATAGGACGTGGAGGACGCATAAATTGGCCAGCCCGTTCTCCGGATCTTACACGTCTGGACTTCTTTCTGTGGGGTACGTTAAAGGAGAATGTGTACCGTGATGTGCCTACAACCCCAGAGGATATGAAACAACGTATTGTGGCAGCCTGCGGCGACATTACACCAGATGTACTGCGGCGTGTACGACATTCATTACGCCAGAGATTGCAATTGTGTGCAGCAAATGATGGCCACCACATTGAACATCTATTGGCCTGACATGTCGGGACACACTCTATTCCACTCCGTAATTGAAAACGGAAACCACGTCTGTACGTGTACCTCAGCCCTTATGGTAATGTACATGTGCGTCAGTGAAAAGACCAATAAAAAGGTGTTAGCATGTGGACGTAATGTGCTGTTCCAGTCTCTTTTGTACCTAAGGTCCATCACCGTTCCCTTTGGATACCTACGTAATTCGGTGCTCTCCGATACACACGATCGAACAGCGGAGGAGTGGTACTCAAACGTCAACTTTAGGTTACATTATCTCCGGATGTAATTAACATTTTACAATGCAACAAACGGCACTGATTACGTATTTGTTTATATGTTCAGATTTGCTAACAAAACTAACGGGGTTCCATTTAAAAAACCGTAGGTTTGTGTTAAAAAACATACTTCCGTGCATTTTTTTATGGTTTGTATTAACCAATTAAACTAGCCCCTCTCCTTACGTTCACGTTCGGTCTGTGGAATCGATTCGTCAGTATTTGATGTGGTTTACGAAATATATCCAGCGGTAATGTTGGGTGACTCACCCTGTATATATATATATATATGGTTTTAATAGTGGAAATCTAAGGCATTGCTAAGAACGTACCACAACACAGTATTTATAATCACTAAACATTGCAATATAATAAGTTTGCGGCGATGCTATAAGACTCCTAAATACGTTCCTCGAAGAACACTGACTATGGACGAGATTCTCCAGGGCTCCCAGGATCTGCAACTCCCGCAACATTGGTGTACGACGTCATCATAAGACTCCTAAACAGATATGGAAGTACTCCAAAATACATAAACGTCCTTGCTAGACATAAATGAGACTCGGCATTGGTCACAGTGCAGCAAAAATGAACTCTCCCAACATATAAATCCATAGACTCACGGAGGTAACGATTCCTCTCCCACAATACGATGAAAAATACATTAGAGATCGTGCACCATCTATCGACAAGAATATGCTTCAAAGACCAATTAAAATGTCACAAACATAATTCAAATTTCGAACAACACGCGCATAACGACTGATGGAAAACAGGGCTGCACATACCTGATACATTAGAATCACTACTATTTATTCCCGATTTCTGTAACCCTCACAAAGCTCCAGGTAGTTCGCAGATGCCGTAGAACCCTACACTCAGAGTAAATGAGATGTCTGGTCCTGAGGTCCACAGCCTTATAGTGTGGACACTGGCTGACGGCAGCCTCGAGTGAAACTGACAAGTAGGGGGAATCAGTGTCTTAACGTACCGCTAGCAGTAACGGTCGAGAAATTCCTCCCCATGATCGGAGCGTACGTAATGACTGTTAAGAACCGACATGGTCTGTGTCGCCAGAAACTGATAAGACCACCGTTGTGTCACCATGCGACAGTGAAAAGCAGTCAGAGGAAGCTATATGGATAAGACACGTTCTACTTTTTCTTTTATTACACGTCTGTGAGTTGTAGGATTTACCAATACAGTCTATTTATGCATCATATAGTAGCAAAAAACATATCCTCCTTGTATTCGTTACAATAATGTCATCAGGTGTAAAGTGTTGGATGTTAAGATTTATTATAATGCCGCTTCCTTGTTCCAAATGTATCGTTACGGCACCAGCAGCGTCCCATCTATAACATAGTCATTTATGACGAAGTGCAAATCAGCTAATAGCTCAGTCAGGCCTGGATCCTGAAGCTTCTTGGAGGAGAAGCCTGTGGACAGGCAATAACTAAATAATTTTTCCGTTCTCATCTAAGGTGGTAAATGTGCATAATCTTTGCTTATAATGTTTTTCTCTCATAAGTGTCTGCTGGACAGTGTTGGTTTAGGGGTCATACGTTTAAGGTGGGGTGCATTGTAATTACATTCCACATCTATTAACCCAACCTGTTATGAGTCTCAGACTGATGATCAAATACTGTAATGTGTTATTGTAAGTTTGCTGACCACACTTTGTAGCAGAGAATCTATTGTTGCTGTAATACACACCTTATTAAGTACGAACCTTTTTTCAAAAAACAACATTTTGTGGGGGACAGTGAAACCATATTTTTGTGGTATCAGACGCCAAATGCGGCGTATTGACACCAAATGGTGAGGGTAGGAGCCAGGAGGTGCCATATTAAAACTCGGCGAGAGCTTTCCAAATGATTTATTCGTTTCCACTACAGAGCTTTGTTCACCTCGGTCCATGTCACAAGCCCCGCATTGCTGTGGAAGTACCCCAGTGGCCTGTGCAACGCAACGCTGTGTCGTGCCGGTCTTGTTCGCCAGCTGTAGAGTTCCGATTAGATCAGGATGGCTACACCAGCAGCCGACATCCCCTTTGACTCTGCGCTGCTCTGCTGGGAGCCGTAGGCCAGCCCCACTGATGCTTCTTTCTCGGCTGGCGTAGCTGGGAATGCGGCGACAACGACCACCCGCGATCCAGCGCCAGAATCTGCAGCCCCTCGCCACGAGAGTCTCCGGCGTGTGTCGGGAGCCGAGACCACTGTCTGTGGTGGCGAACCAAAGAGTGGCCCGCCTTGGCTGGCTGCAGACCCCGCACCGGCCTCAGAAGGTCGAACCAACGACCGACCGTGGACTGTGACGCTGTCGCTCCATCTGTTGCTGCGTGTACCCCGCCAGAGTGACACGCCCCGCCGTCCAAGAGAGCTGACACACTTGAATGACTCTCGTTAGAAAACAACACCTATTTATACTCGGCTGCGCACCTCTGTTTCGCTAACGCATTGCTCTGCCACGTCACATACGCCCCACACCCCGGTTGTGCCAATAGGCTCCTTCTGCCTATAGCTTGCGCCATGTGAACTGCTGAATTTACTCTTTTCAACAGTTTGACGGCCCTGTGGCCTCCATTCCACTTCGCAACCGCTGGTCAGCGTAACTTACTGCAATCCGGCCCGCACCTAGCTGTAACTTGTGCTTAGAATATCACACAAAACTAACTTTTCCTGTCATAAACGGTGGTGCCGCTACAATATTTTGTGTGTGTGTGTGTGTGTGTGTGTGTGTGTGTGTGTGTGTGTATGTGTATGTGTGTGTGTGTGTGTGTGTGTGTCTGTGTGTCAGGAAAGACTATCGATTAAATCCCTTATTTCATTGTAACTCATCACTAAGTTTTTAAACATGTTACATAAGTGATAAATAGTTGTAGATTCGAAGGTCAATCCTAGATATTTATTTGTTCCATACTGATATCAGCACAGCGTAATGGAAGCGTAATGCGACTGAAAAGACAATGTTACTGACAGCCATAGCTGTGAGGGCATAATAAAGCTAGCTTCCCAGTCTTTGTTCTGTAGGAAACAACGTGGGCAGACGGGATGATTTCAATCATCCAAAGGAGTATTTCTGAATTCCACAATCAGACTGGCTACAAAACAGCTTCCAGCATCGCTGTTTTTTGTTTCGTAATCGATTTCTACGCTGAAAGGGTAGGAATACAGTGCATAGTTTTATAAACCATTATAGGTCCTGATTGTCTTTTCTTTAGGTATAGCATCGAGATATTATATCCTGTCGTTCCAGAACAATCCATTAAAACTAGTGTTCCGTGACATGCAGACATACAGCTAAAAATATAAGACTTATGTATTCGTTTTTTAGGAGCCATAAGCAGAAAATACATCATAATCAGCACCATCTGATATACGAGGGATTCCCAGAAAGTAATGCACCGTATTTTTTTCTTCAGCAATTCTTTATTGAACATAATGAGAATTACACACACGAAAGAATGATGATTTATCCACACACCCTCTTTTTCCACATAATCCCATCCCGTTCTATGGCCTTCCTCCAGCGTGTAACAAGGGCTGTAACCACTGTCGGTACCAGTCCTTATTCTGGTGGCGGAGCCAGTGCTGCACTGTGTGAATCACCTCCTCATCGGCCTCAAAATGTCTTGGACGAATGGCATCCTTTAATGATGAATGACAACGTCTGCTCGCTGCAAACTGTCAGGTGTGACAGCCGTGGATGGTCTCCCTGACCGCTGGAAATCGTGGAACTCCACCTAACCGCCTGCTGATGACCTCATCCTCCGTGCCCAGCGACTAACTGTACTTCTGTCGACAGCAGATGCTCGAAAGACTTTGCACAAACCTTTGTGAATATTCCCCACAGTTTCTTTCACTGGAGTGAGAAAGCCGCGCGGGGTAGGCGCGCCACCGCGCGGGCTATGGCGCCTTGTCACGGTCCGTGCGGCTCCCCCCGTCTGAGGTTCGAGTCCTTCCTCGGGCATGGGTGTGTGTGTGTGTTATCCATAGCGTAAGTTAGTTTAAGTTAGAGTGAGTAGTGTGTAGGCTTATGGACCAATGACCTCAGCAGTTAGGTCCCATAAGACCTTCCCACAAATTTCCAAATTTTTTGCAGTGAGAAATTCAATGACAGCACGTTGCTTGTAACGTACATCACCTACAGGGACGCCATTTTGAGACTGTCGTGCAGCTATGGTATCTGTCAGTAGTGACGGAAACTTGTCGTGCTCACTCAGGAGACTTCAAATCACACATACGTAATGTTTCGCATTTGTAGCATTGTTTTAGGCTGAGAAAAAGAAAGTGGTGCGTTACTTTCGCGGCAACCCTCGTAATGTTTCTTCCGTAGTAGACAAATTGCATATTGCCTCCTTTACTTATCATGAAGTACGACTTATTCTATATTTATGTCAGAAAGACAGTAAGAACCTAAAGAGGTCCATAGTTCTGTGCATTCGCTTATATATGGTCAATAGAATTTTCACGATCTTAAAACTATCAAAAAAAACCTCTTCGAAGGTATTGTGTCCGATACTGGTACCCTTACAATGGGTAAACATTTATCCAGTCTATATATAGCTCACAGTGGAACTATCAACAATGCTGTTTGGTTGTTCATGTTATTGATCTGCAGCTTAAATAATTAAAACTGCAGACTTATAGAGCATAGCACTCTATCCAGTTATCGACTGTGATTATATGGAATATATGCATAGTCACACAAGTCAACAGTACATTGCATCGTATCATGGTACTATGACCAACAACAACGAATACTTTTTCTTACTAAGGATGACTATTCTCTGAGCACAAAAGAGCCATCGGGTAAGGTCTCTTATAGTAACACTTCCAGACACACGATCTTCTAAATCTGCAGCATCGTCGACAGGACTGACTGCGGACCTTTGGTACAGAGCCGAGTGGAGGGTCTGAATCAGAGGCTGAGACGGTTCTGCGACCGTGTGGGCTGCAGATTCCTCGACTTGCGCCATAGGGTGGTAAGGTTTCGGGTTCCGCTGGATAGGTCAGGAGTCCACTACACGCAAAAAGCGGCTACACGGGTAGCAGGGGTTGTGTGGCGTGGGCTGGGCGGTTTTTTTAGGTTAAATGGCCTTTGGCAAGTACAGAAAGGGCAACAGCCTCAACGGGTGCGGGGCAAAGTCAGGACATGCGGGGACCAAACAGCAATCGGTATTGTAATTGTCAACTGTCGAAGCTGCGTTGGTAAAGTACCAGAACTTCAAGCGCTGATAGAAAGCACCGAAGCTGAAATCGTTATAGGCACAGAAAGCTGGCTTAAGCCAGAGATAAATTCTGCCGAAATTTTTACAAAGGTACAGACGGTGTTTAGAAAGGATAGATTGCATGCAACCGGTGGTGGAGTGTTCGTCGCTGTTAGTAGTAGTTTATCCTGTAGTGAAGTAGAAGTGGATAGTTCCTGTGAATTATTATGGGTGGAGGTTACACTCAACAACCGAACTAGGTTAATAATTGGCTCCTTTTACCGACCTCCCGACTCAGCAGCATTAGTGGCAGAACAGCTGAGAGAAAATTTGGAATACATTTCACATAAATTTTCTCAGCATGTTATAGTCTTAGGTGGAGATTTCAATTTACCAGATATAGACTGGGACACTCAGATGTTTAGGACGGGTGGTAGGGACAGAGCATCGAGTGACATTATACTGAGTGCACTATCCGAAAATTACCTCGAGCAATTAAACAGAGAACCGACTCGTGGAGATAACATCTTGGACCTACTGATAACAAACAGACCCGAACTTTTCGACTCTGTATGTACAGAACAGGGAATCAGTGATCATAAGGCCGTTGCAGCATCCCTGAATATGGAAGTTAATAGGAATATAAAGAAAGGGAGGAAAGTTTATCTGTTTAGCAAGAGTAATAGAAGGCAGATTTCAGATTACCTAACAGATCAAAACGAAAATTTCTGTTCCGACACTGACAATGTTGAGTGTTTATGGAAAAAGTTCAAGGCAATCGTAAAATGCGTTTTAGACAGGTACGTGCCGAGTAAAACTGTGAGGGACGGGAAAAACCCACCGTGGTACAACAACAAAGTTAGGAAACTACTGCGAAAGCAAAGAGAGCTCCAATCCAGGTTTAAACGCAGCCAAAACCTCACAGACAAACAGAAGCTAAACGATGTCAAAGTTAGCGTAAGGAGGGCTATGCGTGAAGCGTTCAGTGAATTCGAAAGTAAAATTCTATGTACCGACTTGACAGAAAATCCTAGGAAGTTCTGGTCTTACGTTAAATCAGTAAGTGGCTCGAAACAGCATATCCAGACACTACGGGATGATGATGGCATTGAAACAGAGGATGACACGCGTAAAGCTGAAATACTAAACACCTTTTTCCAAAGCTGTTTCACAGAGGAAGACCGCACTGCAGTTCCTTCTCTAAATCCTCGCACAAACTAAAAAATGGCTGACATCGAAATAAGTGTCCAAGGAATAGAAAAGCAACTGGAATCACTCAATAGAGGAAAGTCCACTGGACCTGACGGGATACCAATTCGATTCTACACAGAGTACGCGAAAGAACTTGCCCCCCTTGTAACAGCCGTGTACCGCAAGTCTGTAGAGGAACGGAGGGTTCCAAATGATTGGAAAAGAGCACAGATAGTCCCAGTCTTCAAGAAGGGTCGTCGAGCAGATGCGCAAAACTATAGACCTATATCTCTGACGTCGATCTGTTGTAGAATTTTAGAACATGTTTTTTGCTCGAGAATCATGTCGTTTTTGGAAACCCAGAATCTACTATGTAGGAATCAACATGGATTCCGGAAACAGCGATCGTGTGAGACCCAACTCGCTTTATTTGTTCATGAGACCCAGAAAATATTAGATACAGGCTCCCAGGTAGATGCTATTTTTCTTGACTTCAGAAGGCGTTCGATACAGTTCCGCACTGTCGCCTGATAAACAAAGTAAGAGCCTACGGAATATCAGACCAGCTGTGTGGCTGGATTGAAGAGTTTTTAGCAAACAGAACACAGCATGTTGTTATCAATGGAGAGACGTCTACAGACGTTAAAGTAACCTCTGGCGTGCCACAGGGGAATGTTATGGGACCATTGCTTTTCACAATATATATAAATGACCTAGTAGAGTGTCGGAAGTTCCATGCGGCTTTTCGCGGATGATGCTGTAGTATACAGAGAAGTTGCAGCATTAGAAAATTGTAGCGAAATGCAGCAAGATCTGCAGCGGATAGGCACTTGGTGCAGGAAGTGGCAACTGACCCTTAACATAAACAAATGTAATGTATTGCGAATACATAGAAAGAAGGATCCTTTATTGTATGATTATATGATAGCGGAACAAACACTGGTAGCAGTTACTTCTGTAAAATATCTGGGAGTATGCGTGCGGAACGATTTGAAGTGGAATGATCATATAAAATTAATTGTTGGTCAGGCGGGTACCAGGTTGAGATTCATTGGGAGAGTGCTTAGAAAATGTAGTCCATCAACAAAGGAGGTGGCTTACAAAACACTCGTTCGACCTATACTTGAGTATTGCTCATCAGTGTGGGATCCGTACCAGATCGGTCTGACGGAGGAGATAGAGAAGATCCAAAGAAGAGCGGCGCGTTTCGTCACAGGGTTATTTGGTAACCGTGATAGTGTTACGGAGATGTTTAATAAACTCAAGTGGCAGACTCTGCAAGAGAGGGGCTCTCCATCGCGGTGTAGCTTGCTCGCCAGGTTTCGAGAGGGTGCGTTTCTGGATGAGGTATCGAATATATTGCTTCCCCCTACTTATACCTCCCGAGGAGATCACGAATGTAAAATTAGAGAGTTTAGAGCGCACACGGAGGCTTTCAGACAGTCGTTCTTCCCGCGAACCATACGCGACTGGAACAGGAAAGGGAGGTAATGACAGTGGCACGTGAAGTGCCCTCCGCCACACACCGTTGGGTGGCTTGCGGAGTATAAATGTAGATGTAGATGTAGATACTGTGTATACTGTGATGTAGAGACCGCAAGATCATGGAATGGGGGCGTGAAGTCCAGCGATGACAACCAACGTGCAAAGTGTGTAAGTAGGCTGTTTAGGTTTGTCTGTTGCTAACGCCACGTAGCGCTCTATATGAAAATCACTGACTGTGCTGTGTGAAGGCTGTGGTTGGTTTGCATTGTTGTTTGCTTTTGTAGTGTTGGGCAGCTGGATGTTAACAGTGCGTAGTGTTGCGCAGTTGGAGGTGAGCCGCCAGCAGTGGTGGATGCGGGGAGAGAGATGGCGGAGTTTTGAGAGCGGATTGATATATATATATTATGACTTTTGAACACTATTAAGGTAAATACATTGTTTGTTCTTTATCAAAATCTTTCATTTGCTAACTATGCCTATCAGTAGTTAGAATCTTTTATTCAGCTGGCAGTATTGGCGCTCGCTGTATTGCAGTAGTTCGAGTAACGAGGATTTTTGTGAGGTAAGAATTCATGAAAGGTATAGGTTATTGTTAGTCAGGGGCACTCTTTTGTAGGGATTTTTGAAAGTCAGATTGCGTTGCGCTAAAAATATTGTGTGTCAGTTTAGTGTTGATCAGAATAGGTAAAGAGCGAAATGTCTGAGTACGTTCAGTTCTGCTCAGCTGTTTGAAAATCAAATAATGTAAGATGTTTATCAGCACAGTAATTCAATAATTTTTCTAAGGGGACGTTACATGCTATTCTGCACTCCAAAACTGCATGCTTAGCTATGAATATTTATTGTAGTATCAGCCCACATGTCTATGTAAAAACGTTAAACGTAGACTACAAGCCTGACAGCAATATGGAAGGACATGAGAATTCTGCCTTAGGGTCGTCAGCATACCCTGCCGGAAAAAATCGCAACAGCAAAAAATGATTAATGTAGAGTAATTAAATTTCGGGAATACATTTGTCTGGGAAACATATTTAAGTGATTAATATTGCGAGATCACAGGTTAATGTAAGTACGAGATAGGTCATTGCAAATGTGATATGCTGGTACATTAATATCAGGTGTAACCACTAGAATGTTGAATGTAACCATGCAAATGTGCATGCATTGTGTTGTATAGGTGCCGGACGTTGGTTTCTCGGATGGAGTTCCATGCCTGCCAATACAGGGACGGTTAATGCTGTTTGTAAATGACGCAGGAATTGTCTTCCCATTGTGTCCCACAACTGCTCCACTAGAGAAAGATCTGTTGATCAAGCAAGCCAAGGCAACATGTCGACGCTCTGTAGAACATGTTGGGTTACAACAGTGGTATGTGAGCGAGTTTTACCCTTTTGAAAAACACCGCCTGGAATTCTGTTCATGAATGACAGCACAGCAGGTCGAATCACCAAACTGACGAACAATTTTGCAATCTGAGTACGTCGGATAACCACGAGAGTGCTCCTACCATCATAAAAAATAGCATCCTACACTATAACTATAAATGGAGGTCCAATGTGTCTAGCACGCAGACAAATTGTAACACGCCTGGGGTACAAATGGCGGGGGATTCCTTAATTCGTATAAGCGCTTGCTGCTTCTTGACCGTGCGCCCAGACCACACCACGTACCTGATAATCCCACGGCGGTCGTATTGTTCTGCTCCACACTGCTGACTGACCTACCTGAAATTATGTATCTAAATATGCAAGCAGGTTAGGGGAGCCACTCAGTGTCAAACACAACACTGTCCTACGTCTGATATCAACATCTATATTCTGAGACGATATGATAATCACAGGTTGCATTGTTTACACTCTAAGTCACAAGTGTTTACGCCCACTTCTAGATAATTATCTGTCCACGATATCACTTGGACGAGCGTACGCGTAACCGCACACTGCGCGGATGATTGTTGATGATGCGGAAGCCAAATGATCAAACGAAAGTTCTTACGCTCACCACGCTTACACAAATTTATTTTGGTACCAGTCCTCATTCACACTAGTAATCATATAACACTGCTCATAAAGTTGAATTACAGTTCACAGTTCACAATTGTACGAGCGTGCGCGTAACCGTGGCGGCGCGGCTGATTGTTGACGATTCGGAAACGCAATGACCGAACGCACGTTCTCACGCTCGCTACAAGACGCTGGCACTTGATTGCATTCTTTTATGGTAACTAATTTTTACCGATTCATATTAGTTCATTCTGAGAGACAGAATACGGCGCGGATGATTGAAGCTGTGCGAAACGCAACGAGAGGATACACCAATACGTTATCGGCGGCACTGCTCATTTTTAATCACATCATTACGCACTTTCCTCTGAATGACTTCCACATTTCATCACCTTACTGTAACAGCACTTATAGTAACACTTGAACTGCCATAATAACAATGCATCTCACATGCAGAGCTACCCACAACACAACATAACAGTTCCGTGTCCCGTGCTCGACTCAGCAAAAACGCGACCGCTCGCAAGGATGCTCCGCAACGAAGCCAGCGATGTGACAATACGCTTACAAAGTTGGGTGCAGGTCCTCAGCTGACCTCCTTGTAATCAACACACGGCCATCACTGGCACCGAGGGAGAACCAGCTTTCACCAGAAAACACAACACACCTCCACGCTGCCGCCCTCCAATGAACTCTCGGTTCACACTACAGAGGTCGCAAATGACGTTAGTTTAGCGTCAGTGGAATGGCACTCTAGCATTTAAAGCAAACCTGATTTCCATACTCATAGTGGCGCTATTAACGCCACTCCTATGCGACTGACGCGGAATCTGAACAGACTTCAACTTTAATGGGTAGAACACGCCTATCAATTTTTGTTTATGTCGCGCAACACCTTTGTAATGCAATTTAGTTTCCTTCTGTGTATTATAGTTATCAGTTTAGCACCTAGCCTGCCGATAGCTGGATTTTGTGATCGTTCCATCCTACGTCGATCCAAGCTGGTAGTCCTGCATACTTAAACTATGTGACTGTAATTCCTTCGTGTAGGCTAACGACATCAAGCGCTATCGACTATTTATTCAAATCCTGACTCATTTATTTATGCAATCAATCACTAAAACAAGTGCTAATTTCCCTTAAGTCTTTCTCCACATCACTGTATTTTTTGAAACGACGTATCTTCCCAGTTTACAACTACGAAGGAGCTAGTCTGCCGTGTCATTAATATAAGCCTGCCTTAAGTTACACTGTACACTTCGTTTGATAGCTGTAACGCGAATTGTGGCTTAAGGACTCTACGGTTAGCGTTGCTGTATCTCTATCTTGAGTTCCCGAGTTCAATCACCGTCAGAGTCGTTTTCTTCCCTCTCGTGTCTGTATGTGTGCATTGTACCCATCATCATTTTATCATCACAGACGTGCAAATCACCGCAGTAGCGTCGTATAAAGAGACTTGCACCAAGCTCCCGAACATCCCATCCGAGATCTCCTGGCCAATAAAGCCATACGCACGGTTCATTTTATTTTACTCATACGCGAGCCGTGGGTAACAGCTAGAATACAATGTTTATACAATCCTCAACGAGTTTAATCCATGTCGGTCCAAACTTTCATCCCAATATTAAAAATGCGAAAGTAGCTCTGTCTGCTACGTTTTCGCGACTAAAGCGCAGAAACGATATCCATGCAATCTGACGAGACATATTTTGAACCTTGTTGAAGAAGACAGGCTACTTTACGAAGTACGTAGCGCAAGATATTTATTGATTTGAAAAATATTACGCAAAATTAAGGAAAAATATGTACTCTTCGAGAAAGCTATTTACCTTTTCACGGCTGAACTTTATCAAATCAGTAAAAATACTTTTATTGGCTGATTTGTTCTGCTTAATCAATACAATACTTATTCAGTTCCCAACGTATTTAATCCATTCTTCCATGCTAATACTGGTAACTTATTATTAATTGCAAAGCAACTCAATCTGTTACGTTTCCACGAATCTGCGACTGAACCGATTCCGATGATACTTGGTATGGTGATAGCTTGAACCCTGAGGAGGATCGTAGGCTATTTTTAAAAGCTGTATCTTTTTGGGTATCATTAACATTTTTAAATGTGGCATAAGTGAGTAATATGCAGGCTACGCGGGCGCAATGGTCGACGACTCTTAGTGTCTATAGTTTATTCCTTGACAGTGCAAATGCAATGTTATTGTGCGCTTGGTCTATGATAGTGAGTTCCCACACAAACCGGCATAGCTGGAGAACTTTGGCGAAACACGACAATAACATTGGACGGTAAGCCCGGGAACCCTATTTGAAATTACTACTACAAGCCTCACAAACTTATGTCTGATTTAGTGTATAGTTTTAAGAGAGCTCAAGCTGCGAAAGTTACTAGAATCCAAGACGCCTTAGAGTAACCTCATGTCTGCCGCAACTTGGATGCAGAACGCCAGGCGGCCTTAAGAGCTACAAGTCACAAGCCGGTCGTATTTTGGACGCTGAGCTCCACGCGTCTCTCACAGCTTCAAGAAACTTGAAGTCTCACAGCGACGGCGTCACTTAAAGGCAGTTCGACAAACAGAGAGCCGTACTTCTACATGTGGAATTTGGGAGACTTTTGGTGAGTCTACATTTGATTATGATCTTTTAACTGAATATGGTAATCAGAGCCGGCCGCGGTGGTCTAGTGGTTCTAGGCGCGCAGTCCGGAACCGCGCGACTGCTACGGTCGCAGGTTCGAATCCTGCCTCGGGCATGGATGTGTGTGATGTCATTAGGTTAGTTAGGTTTAAGTAGTTCTAAGTTCTAGGGGACTGATGACCACAGATGTTAAGTCCCATAGTGCTCAGAGCCATTTGAACCATTTGGTAATCAGAAATTAGTCATCATAGGGCGATGGATCAAAAACGTAGCACTATAACTCATTAAAATGGAGGGATAGATGGGTGGTATGTATTGCTTTGGTGGCAGAAGAGCAAACCCAGTACTAGGTGAGCCAGAGAAACTCTAAAATCTCTACTTTTGCTGCTCAACTGTAACAAATCGACGCATTTTTAAATATAATTGTAAAACATAATGCATGCTTTCAAACTCGACATACACCAGAATAATAGAAACACGTTCATTAAGTACCTAAGTACCGGTGTTGCATACTTTTTTAATCATACGTTTCTACAGCACTTTATACACAGACATCTTGTAAAATTTCTAGCTTACTTACTCACCATCCCTCTTCATAACAAAATACTCGTATTCGAGCGAAGCAGGCGGATTTTCATCTTCTAAACGGTATTATCAGGGGCACTGATTATAGTCACAACAAAACAAGTCTGCGACATGTTGGTAATATTACGAAAAGAAACACATTCGAATTCGAATTAATCTAGATTCACTTAAGGGGCCTCAGGTAGCGTGAGGAAAGAAGTGCTCGGCACTAGGGGTTGGGTTGTTTGGGGAAGACCAGACAGCGAGGTCATCGGTCTCATCGGATTGGGGAAGGACGGGGAAGGAAGTCGGCCGTGCCCTCTCAAAGGAACCATCCCGGCATTTGCTTGGAGCGTTTTAGAGAAATCACGGAAAACCTAAATCAGGATGGCCGGACGCGGGATTGAACCGTCGTCCTCCCGACTCGGCGCTAGGTTTATTGATTAAAGCATATCTAGCTGTGTTTCGTCTGCATCCATTCAGCTGGTTTCAAGAGTCGTTTACTCATCTAAACACGTCTAAAAGACTGTCTTATCTCTGCTGATCGATTTATATGTGACGGAATCGAAGTAAGCTTCGCTGGTCTGTACATGACCAGTATACCCCTACCTAGTCGAGATACATGCGTTGCTGTTCCTTAAGATCGGACACGAGCTGGGTTGAGACGCTGACATCCAGCGCTTTGAAACCACCGTAAAGGTACTATATTTCTTTGCCAACATGACATGAGGTAACGATCTGGCTGGCGGAGTCAGTGGATCGATAGGGACACACACATTATTCTAAGTTGCTCTATTCCAGGGTTTCCCAAAATGCGTTACGCGCGAAGTGCACCACGAAAAACTATTAGCAATATGGCGTTTTTACCAACATTTTGACGATGCTTATGACTTAAAAAATTGTATTATGGTACCTATGTTATTATTTAAGATTTGAAATTGAAGTAATCACTAAATGAAGAAGTGTCTCTCATTTTTAAGAATTTTATTAACTTTCATTACAAACAAGGTGTTCCATCGAAGTACTATCTGTCTAAAATTCGGTACCTAGATACCCCAAATCCTAGCTTTCAGGTTAGTAACTTTCCTTTCTATCTCAACAGGTATAAGCATACTTAAACTGGTTACTAAAGAACTACTTAAGGGGGCATTGTACATGAAATTCGTTGAAATTTGACATTTTCTGTTTTCTACTCCATAATGTACTTCTGTCTTTCCTGAACATTTTGGTATATAATACATTAAACCAGACAATTGTGAGATCTTCAAATAATATTTTGATTGTTGACGTGCGACAGTCACATTTCGTGGCCATGCATATACTGCCACAGTTGAGTAGACATATCTTGGGAACTATACAGTCTAGAAGGCTGTGAATTGCTTTGCTTTGTGCCTACTGCTACGTCCCAGAAGTTGGCATTATGAATAAAAAAAATCAGTCCTTTGTTTATAATACTAGTTTTCGTTGAAAATAGTGTGATTATCAGCTGTTTTCGTAGTAAGCTAACTTCTATTGTTTTTTTTACGTAAATAAAATGACTAAGCGTAAAAGTAACTTCAAGAAACGCACATTTGTGTGTGACAGATATGGAAGACCTGCATTTTCCTCTGAAGTACTGGAAAACACGTGTGCTATCAGTGAAGGAAAACATGATAATATTTCTGAAGTGAGCACGCCCCCTAGTGCATCGAAAAGGAAAGTAACTCTAGAAACGGGTGACAGTGGTAATGATATGGACAACGTCACTATTGAACTGCAAATCCTTGTACAAGTTCTTTCTGAAACTGTCTCTTGCTATCTTTGTGGTGCTGAAATAAAACTTCATGAAGATATTGGAGCTAGAGTAGGTATTGTTACCAAATTAATTATTTAATGTCAGGAGTTCAAAAACGTAAAAGCGTTTCATACTTCATCAAAGTGTTCAAGTAATGAAGTGTATGAAATCAATGTGAGACGGTTATATGGCCTTAGATGCATTGGTAGAGGTGCAAGGGCTGGTAATGTTCTCTGCACTGTGTTGAATTTACCAAAACTACCTTCAAGATATACGAAATATGTAACAGCAATTGGGGACCCTGTAAATGCTGTCTCTGAAGATTCAAGCTGTTGAACAAAATGAGGGTAACACAGACATCAGCAATGCTGTGAATGTATCCTGGCAAAAGCGTGGGTTTTGTTCTAAAAACGGTTTCACATCTGCAATAAGTATTGGCATTGGAAAATTTTTGGATTTTGAAGTTCTCAGTAAGTACTGACATGGTTGTACAGTGAACCAGAAGAACAGATTACTCCAGATGCAGCAGTGTATAAAAAATATAAGGGCACAAGTGGAGGAATGGAGGTAAAAGGAGCAGTTAACATTTTCCAGCGTTCGCTGCCGAGAGAGGTGTCAGGTGTGTGAATTATTTAGGTGGTGGAGGCAGCAGGTCTTTCATTGCAGCACAAAACAGTAAGCCATATGATGTTCCTATACAAAAACTTCAGTGTGTAGGACATGTCAAGAAAAGGATGGGATCACGTCTGCCTAACCTAAAAACCAAGCTGAGTAACACAAAACTGTCTGATGGCAAGAAAATAAAATCTGCTGGAAGACTAACGGACAAAGTAATTGATGAATTACAGGAATGTTATGGGAAGGCTGTCAGAGATAACTGTGACAGTCTAGAAAAGATGAAAAGAGCTGTGTGGAGCACTTTCTTTCATCGAATATCAACCGATGAGAAACCGTGTCATGCTTTGTGTCCCCCTTCACCAAACACTTTGTGTAAATATAGGCACGCCAAATTTTTTGGCACCCTTCATGAATTTACACATAAGCATTCTCTTTCTTTGGCAGTAATAGAGGCAATCAAACCTGTTTATAAAGATTTGACAAATCCTGAGCTATTAAAGCAGTATTTACATGGGAAGACCCAGGATGTGAATGAGTCCCTCAATAATGTTGTGTGGTGCCATGTGCCTAAAAATGTATTTGTTGGCCTTATGACTCTAACGTTAGGAGTTTCTGATGCTGCAATAACTTTTAATGTTGGGAACTATGAAAGGCTTAGGGTTTTGGAGAATTTAGGGGTAAGATTTGGACAGAACACAGCTAAAGGACTGCGGGAACTGGATCAGCTTCGTATACGTGAAACAGAGTTGGCTACTCGGCAAAAGACTAAAGAAGGAAGAAAGAAATGGAGGAGGCTAGCTCTGGGATATTTTGACACTGAAGAAGATACAGGCTATGGACCAGGGAATTATAGTTCATAAAAGACGCAGAAATGTAAGTCTGTATAAGAATTTGTAATAAAAAGTGTTTTAAACCTCAAATTCTCTGAACTACGTTTTTTTGCAATAAATGACGCGTTTTCAAAAAATGTACTGATGGTATAGACATGAAATTTTCGCAGCATGCCAAGCGTGAGACTCAATACGTATGGAACTAGAATAATTAAAATATCCTGCGTTGTTTTGTTTTTACGTTCATTTTTTTTACAAAATTCTGTCAAAAATAGTGTTTGAAAAAAAAAAAGATAACATGCTCCACAATACAATTTTAGTAATAATTCTAATTCAGTGTATCTAGAAAGGTGCATTCGATAATTATGGAAAATTGTAAGTTGGTGTCTTAAAAAGTTTCCAAGATAATAGGTCACAAAATTCGATAAATTAATATTGGCGGCATAGGACATACAACGTCCCCTTAATACAAATTCTAAATCCATGAACTCTTCCAGCGTCTCTTACAGTAGAATTTCGTGTTACGAGCTGTATTAATTTCAGTATCCTAATTTTGGCTTGAGTATTTGCTACGACGTCACAACATGTAGCATCCCTCGCTGAAAGCAAGATTAGCTCCATTTCTGATTTCGAGGCTAGTTTATGCATAATTTAGACGGCATCGTGATATAAGTCACAAAGAAATCCTTCTCAACTAAGTATTTTAGCTCTTTGAAATCGAACGAGCTTAATTTCATATTCTCTACCGTTGCTGAGTTCTTTTCTTTCCCCGAAATCAAATGCTTGTTTCCTATAACTGCGAACTGTAGATTCTACGGCAAATGTTTATCAAAACCAGAATTCGTATGGACTGCTGATGAGGTTGGCAGCATCCACAGGAGTCACTTAAGTCACGGTTAGAGGTAGATTCTGTAAAAAAGACAGTAAACAACCATTTTCCAGCTATATTTTTTTCTCAGTACAGTCAAACCCGTGTTAATTTATTATGTTCAGAGAAACTTCACACGTATTTATGTTATTTCGGTGGGAATCCTTCTTGCTGCTCGGGTGCTGTGTTTTCTTCGCTTCATACACGGTTCACACTGATCACTAAATTGGGTGTGTAAGCCATTAATATTGATCATATGAATTTTCTTTCGTGTTTGAGCCTTCGACCAGAACACCAACATGGGTTCCCACTGTGTCATACGTGTTAAGCCAGCCCGTCTTCCACTTTAGAAGTAGCTCATTCCGGTAAGCGTTGCTGACAGCGTATCACTCAGCGCACTCAGCTGAATAAACCAGCTCTACACGTCACCCAGGCGACAAATAGGGAAATATGAGGAATGAGTAACGTGGTTGTTGCTGGCCGCATCTGGTGAACAGTATGCGAAAGAGACGCTCTCCGGTGATCCAGCTTTCAGACCGAGCGTGCAACTTCTCGCCGTCTGCCTGTTTCTGCGTGTCACGACCGGTCACTCGACGTGAACCACCTTCCCTTCCTACTGCTGTATTGAACTGTCACCAAGACTGGCGACCGCCCTCACAGTCCCGCCTGGAAGAGGCTTTAAGGGGAGGGTTACTATCTTTGGCGCGAAAAAGCATGTTCTTTGAGAATTTTTTTTCTCGGGATGTATTATAGATATCAATGTTAAATTGGTCAAAATGTTTATTGGTATTTCCTCTACAAACTGGAATTTTTTCGACCGGAAATGTCGAAGAGCAAAGGCGGAAGTGTCGTCGGGACGAAACAAAATTTCGATGTAGACCTCCACGCGCGGTATGTCTCAGGTCAGCCAGGTCGTCTTAAATCAAAATTGAGGTGACGTTATCGAAGTATGTAAGATTCTTTAGAAGTTGTAACTCGCTTAAGTTATTTGGACGATAGGAAAGAAAATGGTGGCCATTTGAAAAAATAGTTTTTTTTCATATTTATAGTTGATGGATCGGAATGAAAGTGGTACAACTCCTAGAAAATGTAGTTAGCTTCGTCGGAAACAAAGAATCATGCCAGTCGGTTCAGTAGATTTCAAGTTACCATACCACGCGATAAAAAAAAAGTCATTTCGAGAAAAACGCGTTTGAAGTTTTGACTGCATATAAATGCAATATTATGCAACTTAAGTTCGATCTGCTATTCCGGGCCCATAATCCTTCCTCTTCCTCATAGAGGGCCTTGCGCTCGATCTGGGCCATCCTTCGCTTCACTAGAGCCGCTCGCACGGCCGGTGACACGCAGTTTTCGGTCGCTTGAATCCGGTGTTTGTCCGAATGCTTGGCGAACTGCGTCGAATAGAGTTCCAGGGTGACGTCCAACGTTGTCATGGTCTTCAGAATGGCTGAATACCCTTCGTTAAAGCTGATCACTGCCAGGAAAGTGGCACTCTCCACAGTCTTCGCACCAGAATGCAAATGCTTGGGGCTAACTTCCAAACACACACGTTCAAACTTTCATTTGAATTTTGTGTGTTTCCTCCCAAGCGCCGGTACAATAACTCGTCCTCCGAAAGAAAAAAAACTGGTGCGTGAAAAAGGCTGATTTCAGGCAGGTACATTTTTTTGTTCAACCGCGAATTTCCGTTCCGTATTCAGAAAAACCGTTTCAGTGGTGGATTCTAAACACTTTTATGGCTCCAAAAATGCAATTAAAAAATCGATTTTTTGAACCAAAGGATAGTAAACCTCCCATTAAGTAACCCGTAATTTCCGAACTTAATCAGATTCGAGTTCAACTCTCTTTTCCATTTCGAACCACCATTCCAATGCCCTCCCTGTCCCACCCTCGATCAGGCCAACACTTCTTAGGCCTGTAAAAAGTAGAAAGAGAATCTCCCCCTTGCTTCACCCTCTACAGATATCGTTTGTGGCATTGATTAAGGAAAAACACACATGGAAACAAATCCGGCTACTTTCGAGGTTGGGGACACACTTCAAGGCCTAAATCTTTCCCAACCCAACTGGGGACATGTTATCATACGAATTCTTCTGGTGCGGGAAAAGATCCTTGCCCACATTTTTCAATAATGTTACGTATTTTGAAAACTAACTGTTTTATCCGTTTTCTGGACATCGTGCATTACAATGGTATTACGTGTAACTCACACATACACCCATAAACAAGTGAAGTTTTCTCGGCAACTTTCCCTATCTTTAAAGATCTTTCATTTTCGACAGTGCACCATTTTCACTAAAATTTGGTTTCCTGGTTATGGTGATGGTTATACGTTTTGTCCCATCATCTATGTCAAAAGACCTTGGGAACACACTTCTTATTTCCGAAATACAATTGTGAAAGGTCTAACGTGGAGCACTTTTGCTTTGGATGCAACAAACGTGGCACCTATGATACGTGAGCTACTTCATATGAAATATTACATCCAGCAAGAAGTTTTGCGAGAACTCACTCATGTTTTGATTCAGGCACCATCTTATATACAGGGTGGTCCATTGATCGTGACCGGGCCAAATATCTCACGAAATACGAGTCAAACGAAAAACCTACAAAGAACGAAACTTGTCTAGCTTGAAGGGGGAAACCAGATGGTGCTATGGTTGACCCGCTAGATGGCGCTGCCATAGGTCAAACGGATATCAACTGCGTTTTTTAAAATAGGAACCCACATTTCCTATTACATATTCGTGTAGGACGTAAAGAAATATGAGGCAGTTAGCTACAAAAGACTGGCCTAAGTTGTCAGTCGACCCTAAACCTAAATAAATATAACGTATTGCATGTGGATAGACTGAAAGACACATTGTTTTCTGATTGCACGATTCAGCACTGGAAACTGTAACCGTCATGAAACATCCGTCAGTAATGGTCTGGAATGACTTATAATAAATAACTGTATCAAATTACTTCTAGGGAATTCAGATCCTAGACTGCGATTAAGTGGAATAATAGTAACCAAATATCACTCATCCAGGAAAAAAGCGGCTTACAAAACACTCATTAGTATTCAGTCTGGTGCACTGAAACAATGGATTTAGACAGGGAACGGGTAAAATGCTAGGAAAGCCGACGCCCTTCGTCACGTGCTCGTGTAGTACACGCATAAGCGTTATGGAGATGAACATACATTTACAGTTGCAGCTCTAGTGGCAAGGCCACTGTTAAAATTACGACAGCATACATTTTTAAAGAAGACAAGGGTAAAGTATTACTCCTCCCACCTTCACCATGTACAAGGGCAGTACAAAAATATGAAAACAACGTGAGAACTGCACGCTTGAATATAAATGCAAATCGTAGCCGAGCCTGCAGGTTGCGCTGTATACAGGGTGAATCACCTAACGTTACCGCTGGATATATTTCGTAAACCACATCAAATACTGACGAACCGATTCCACAGACCGAACGTGAGGAGAGGGGCTAGTGTAACTGTTTAATACAAACCATACAAAAATGCACGGAAGTATGTTTTTTTAACACAAACCTACGTTTTTTTAAATCGAATCACGTTAGTTTTGTCAGCACATCTGAACATATAAACAAATACGTAATCAGTGCCGTTTGTTGCATTGTAAAATGTTAATTACATCCGGAGATATAGTAACCTAAAGTTGACGCTTGAAACCTCCGACGTTCAGTTGCGTGTTGTAACAAACACGGGCCACGGTCGGCGAGCAGCATCTGCAGGGACATGTTTACGATGACGACCGTGTTTGCCAGTGTGGCTGTAGTGCACTGTTGTGGTTTGGTCTAGCTGTCGCAGTGTCCGCATGTAGCGCTTGCTGCTATTATTCTGCATTCGTCTCCGCACGCAGACCAACTGTAGTACACCGTGTTACCAGACGTCTGTGATGGTGTAGTGTTGTAGGAACTGTGACCATGGTGTATTCGAACTCTGAAAAGGCGCAGATGATACTCATCTATGGCGCGTGTCGACGAAATGCCTCTGAAGCCTGCAGGGTGTATGCGGAACGGTACCCGGACAGGGAGCATCCAACGTGCCGCACATTGCAAAACATCTACCGCCAACTGTATGCAACAGGTATGGTCGTAGCACGCAAACGGGTCCGTAACAGGCCTGTCACAGGAGAAGCGGGTGCAGTTGGTGTGTTCGCTGCTGTTGCCATGAACCTACACATGAGTACACGGGACATTGCGAGAGCCGGTGGACTGAGTCAAAGTAGTGTCATGCGCATACTGCATCGTCACCGCTTTCACCCGTTTCGTGTGTCGCTACATCAGCAATTACATGGTGATGACTTTAATCGTCGAGTGCAATTCTGTCAATGATCATTAACAGAGAATGCGTTGCAGTTCTACCTGTTTACCGATGAAGCGGGTTTCACAAACCACGGGGCAGTGAATCTACGGAACATGCATTACTGGTCCGTGGACAATCCTCGCTGGCTCAGACAGGTAGAGCGACAGCGACTGTGGACTGTAAATGTATGGTGCGGAATCATTGGCGACCACCTCATTGGTTCTCACTTCATTTCAGGGGCGCAAACAGCTGCAACATATATCGCGTTTATACAGAATGATCTGCCAACGTTACTCGAAAATGTCCCACTGGAAACGCGTCGACGTATGTGGTATCAGCATGATGGTGCACCTGCACATTCCGCAATTAACACTAGGCTGACCCTTGACAGGATGTTCGACAGGCGTTTCATAGGACGTGGAGGACGCATAAATTGGCCAGCCCGTTCTCCTGATCTTACACCTCTGGACTTCTTTCTGTGGGGTATGTTAAAGGAGAATGTGTACCGTGATGTGCCTACAACCCCAGAGGATATGAAACAACGTATTGTGGCAGCCTGCGGCGACATTACACCAGATGTACTGCGGCGTGTACGACATTCATTACGCCAGAGATTGCAATTGTGTGCAGCAAATGATGGCCACCACATTGAACATCTATTGGCCTGACATGTCGTGACACACTCTATTCCACTCGTAATTGAAAACGGAAACCACGTCTGTACGTGTACCTCACCCCTCACGGTAATGTACGTGTGCGTCAGTGAAAAAGACCAATAAAAAGGTGTTAGCATGTGGACGTAATGTGCTGTTCCAGTCTCTTCTGTACCTAAAGTCCATCACCGTTCCCTCTGGATCCCTACGTAATTCGGTGCTCTCCGATACACACGATCGAACAGCGGAGGAGTGGTACTCAAGCGTCAACTCCACGATGTAATTAACATTTTACAATGCAACAAACGGCACTGATTACGTATTTGTTTATATGTTCAGATGTGCTAAAAAAACTAACGGGGTTCCATTTAAAAAAACGTAGGTTTGTGTTAAAAGACATACTTCCGTGCATTTTTTTATGGTTTGAATTAAACAATTACACTACCCCTCTCCTCACGTTCGGTCTGTTGAATCGATTCGTCAGTATTTGATGTGGTTTACGAAATATATCCAGCGGTAATGTTAGGTGACTCAACCTGTATATGACCACGGACGGCACCTCTTCAATTTACACAGTACCTTTCAAGGGTCAGTTGCGGTCAGAACAGTGTTCTGGATAATCGAGAATGTATTATACAGGAATTAAGTGACTTCAAACGTGGGAAGATTGTTGGTGCTCACACTTAGCTGCTTCCGTAACCAAGCTGGCCGAAATGTTTGGTGTTTCAGGAGACACAGTATCGAAGATTTATGCAGTAAACTAGGAAAGCGAAAAACATTATTCTCTAAGTCACAACGTGGGTGAAAGTTTGTGATGAGTGATCTCGACAGATGCTCATTGAAGTGGTCTGTGATAAAAAATAAGGACAGCTTCAGAAGTCAGAGCAGATATGAACGTCGGACTCGCGAAACCTGTCAGCACCAAACCAACAGAAAGGGAGCTCCATAAGCAGGGAACTGCAGGACTAGATGAAATTACAAAACCACTCATAAGCTATGCAAAAGACCGAAATAGGAAAACGCCCTGCCGAAGCTATAAAACAGAGACTATGGGGCAATGTTATGGGATTTAATCGAATGAGTTATGTTTCACTGTGTTTCCTGCTTCTGGCCGAGTTTACGTCTTAATGGTGAAATATAGCGGGCGCCTCGGTGATGATTCGAGCGACCACATTGTGGTATTCCACGGGGTCCATGGTTACTTTGAAAGCTCGCATTTTTGCCGTGAACTATGTGACAACTGTAGGTGATCAGGTCCATCCCACTGTACAGTGTCTGTTCCCGAATGGTGACGCTGTGCTCCATGGCGACAGGACCCCTGTTAACACAGCTCGTTGTCGTTCAGGAGTTTTGTGAGCTCGAGGATGAATCGTCGCTTCTCCCCTGGCCAACACACTCACCAGTTCTCAATATTACTGAGCGTTAGTCGTCTACTTTGGAGACAAGGGTGCTTTTCACTATCCACCTCCACCATCGTGAGGTGAATTTGCCACTGTTTCTCAGAGAGAATTGTTTAAGATTCCCTTGAAAAGCATACATGACATGGATTTATTCATTCAGAGACGAGTGGAAGATGTCTTGAACGCCAAAGATTTTCCTACGCCATATTAGGTGTGGTAATGTGTCGTCTTTTTGGTGCTGCCACGTTTTTGTCCACCTCCTGTATAAGCCACGAAGTGACCATGACGGCAAACAGGTATTCGAGGTCACACTTTGGCTCACTGGGAGCCGTTCTTCCCGCACGCCACTCTGGGATGGAACAAGAGAGACAGAAACTCTACTTTTACCGGGAGCACCCTGCGCCAAATGCTGTAAGGTGGCTTTCGGAACATAGACATTGATTTTACGAAGTGTGTTAAACTGCTCTTGCCTAATATATCGTGATTCTTGCCGCTCTGTGACGAATCAATCCAGACAATTATTGTAAAGTTGTCAAATCATAAGAGGGTTAGATTAGTCAAAATGTGTATAACAGCTTGAAGGAACGATACGGAATAGAATCTCCAGCAAACTGTAGTAGCGAGATAGCTGTTTCTCCTTTCGACCTGCCAATGTTGCTGTTTTCTGACAAAAGTAAGAGTCGAAATTACCACTAGCGCTATTGGAGCGAACCTGTCGGTCGAGTTCAAAGCTTCTAAGGCCACAGGCTCTTGTCCGTGGAAATGCAAGGTGCAACTTTGGCTTGGTTCATGGGTTGGGACTGGTGGTGCAACTGGTACCCACAGTTCGTAAAGAAAGGTGGATCAGCAACCGAGACCCATCTCAGAGAGAAGTTTTAACTTCCGAGCAATCTTATCGTAGAACGTACTCCACTCAAAAGTATAAACCTACCATTCGTGTCATCCTTATTAAATCCGTAGCATCCTAACAGTCTCACAAATCGTAACTGGCTGTCCGCTCTCGCGATGCGGCAATAAGCGATTGAAGAGCTCCTTGGTGAATATATAATTTAAATTGTCCCCCGGTGTTCATACGAACTGAATCGTTGGCTCTGCACCAGTTTTCAAGTGGATGCCAATACAACAGCGTATTTTTCGTACGCGGGTACTTTGACGAACGAGACTGAGAGTATCAATGGATTTTATTCGAGATTGTATTTCAAGATCTCGGCCGTATTCGGTCCCGTCAATACGCAAGCCCCTAGCCTCATCCCTGCCAGTGCTATACACACACACATATATATATATATATATATATATATATATATATATATATATATATATATAAGCCAGCTGTCCTCTCTGTTACAGAATCCAGTGCTTGAGGAAACAGTAGAAATCCTACTTCAGCAAAACCAGATAGACAAAGTCAGCTGATCTGCCTTAACAAACCACGAGACTTTACGTTTGGCACGATGAGAGCAGAGTGTGAGGAGGGATCCGAAAGCGGTGACGGCACGGCTACCCCTGAGTCTCAAACACATGACCGCTGTTCGTTTCGCCCTCTAAAGATAAGGGTGCCAGCTGAACCAGCCCGACGTACATTTCGTTATCTTGTACGTACATTTCGTTATCTTGTCTATTATTTTATGAGAATTTTGTGTTTGATTCGTAGCTGATAAAGTATTTTTCTGAAAATGAACCAAAACTCCAGTCTAAAAGTCTCTCTCTTTGCCACTAGTCTCGGCTTTGAATCCCCATTCTCCGGCGATCGGTCTCCATCAGTTGAGCAAAGCTGTGATGCTGTAACCTCGCATCACCGCTGCTCAGAATATGACTAGAGTTGCAGACTAAAATGGCGTACCAAACTGAATATTTCACTTCCATATCCATTCTTAGACTAATTGTGGCCAGAGATGAAACCAAATTGCACCATGACAGCTGAGCTGAGCTGGCCGAGGATGAGCTCAGGAAACTGCGGCAGCGACTCGGAAACTAGTAGCAAAGAAAGACATTGTGAGGTGTGTTTGTGCCACACTTTCTTCCAATAAAATAAGAGGAGCAAATCTTCGTATTCCTCGACAGTAAACTGAATACAGCAGCCAGCATACTTTACAAAGTTCGTACAGTACCAACGTTTCAACCAGGCGAAATGCACAATACGAATTTAAATTAAATTACGATACCACGAATTTCAACATCAATTTCTGCACAATAAACGTCAAACATGTGTCCAGAATGATTCACATGTACGGTGCTATTAAGACCATGTTTAAATTAATTTATCTAGCAAGAAAAGGGCTTGTGCAATGACCCCACACTCATCCCTCAGTTCAAACCGCATCTGTAACGCCTTCTACTACTTTATTTGTAAATTGTTTTACCACTTCTGCATAATTGTCTTCAACCATTTTTTCTAAACATGTCACACCTATTAGTTACAACGTTTACCATAAAACTATTAGAAATTCTCAGGAAACTCATTAGATGATGGACGCTCGCCGACAGCCCTAATTTCTCTAATGTTAACGAGACTTACATGGGGGTAAGTAGTACATTTTTCAACTCTGTTTGGAATGTCTGCTTCTGGAATTTTTGTGAGAAAGTCTTCGCAATGCACATCACGTTTTCTGCAACGTCTCACAGTGCAGTTTGTCGACCGTTTCTGTGTCATCCACTGACAAATACTTGCCGAATAGTGCCGCTCTTCTTTGAATATTTTCCATTTCAGCCGTTAATACAATGTCGTAAGGGTCCTAAAGGGAAGAACGGTTCTCATGAAAAGCCTTATGTAAGCCCCTTCTTTCGTGTATCAATGTCACTGATTACAGTAGCTGATCGTCTATCACATATTCAAAAGTTATATACCTTTATTTACCTCATAACAATACTTTCTTAATGACCAGAATAAAGTTACATTTGTTGCAAAGGCAGCTGCCGTCTGTACGTCGTTCTGGATTTCGTATTAAATTTCTTATGATGACAACTCTCTGTATATAACTTGTCTTCTATGGATAGACTCATACGTCTATAGTCGTTATTCGCGAGGTCATCTCTGACGGGTTGTTGTAAAGTTTTAATTTTCGTCTATAAAAAATTCAGTGGACTGGGGTGCGCCATGTTCTTTTCGCTTCTTTAGCGCCGAGCTATTCTACTGTGTCACGGGGATTTTAGTATGTGCCAAGAGCGCAGACGTGTACTCTCATGCACAAAAGTAAACGAACGACCTAAACTGCTTTCCACCCTATTTGTATGCAACCCACGTGATGCAACTTCCTTGCAGCACCTCTAATTTCTCTTCGGTTCAGTATGACATAAAAAATGGCTACTACAAGAGACCACTAAAGAATATTATCCTCTGTGGCAATCAGTCCAAATGCAAATTAATACCACAGTAACAAAACTATAAGGAAACACTTTATTAAGGATAACACTGCTTTATAGCATATAAACTCAAATTTAATACAGTAAATAACATTTTAAAAAACACATTTCCACTACAGATTAGTTATCGAGCAACTTTTGTCCCTCTTAACTAACCACAAAAGATCTTAAACACCATTCACAAATAACGAAGTATGCATACGTTTACACTTGAAATGGTGTGGCGTAAAATTTGTGTTGTACAGGGATTTGAAGCCAGCACCTATCGGGTTGTTAACTAGGCACAGTCAAATGTGAGATACGGATTTTTTTCACAAACAGTAATATAAATGAAAAGGAAACGATGAGATGAAAGAATTTTGCCTTACAGCTATTCGAACACAGCGTCCATCACCGTCGTTTTCCAGCCACGAATAGATGTTAAATGTCTTTGTTCACCATTACCTTTTGGCAGTTTGTCCCCTTCTAGCACGACACAGTGAGTTTCCTTTGTTAGGAAGTCTTCAATTGAGTCTTATATTTGTTAGGATATTTCGTATCTTCGTGATGCGGACCTGTATCAAAAGATTTTCTGGAAGTCGGGGAACAAGGCATAAAACTCATCTCCGCTGTCTACTGGATTCTAGATAACATAAACAGACGGAGAAAGTGGGTTTCGCACGATTGGTGCTTGCGAGACCCAAGTTAATTCAAACGTAGGGGCTGTTTCGCCTCCAGAAAATTCATCCCGTGCGAACTCATAATATATTCCATAATTCAGAAAGAAATAAAACATGATATTGTATAAACGTTTATACTTAGAAAGCCAAAATTACTTTCAAACAAGTATATTGACTTCACTATTTGACTAACAAGCACTTGTAAAGGTCACCTCTAAATTAAAGGAGAAATAATGGACAAAATAATATCTTCAGACAGAACAAAGTTGTAACCTTACACAGACGTACAAGACTGTAACGAACAACAATATATAAATGACTGTCTTTAACCACAGTATCCAATAAAATATTCATATGGAACATTGTTAATACTAAATTCCTAGAGATCTGTCAATTTTTATGTGTAATGCAGAGGAAATAATGTTACTTTAGTCATTCCTTGTAGTATGGATTATGCTGACTTCCGTTACAAAGAAATCAGTACATTAAAATGTTATTCAGCCTTCAGTTCTTCATAAAAGTATTTCAGTTCCTCTGGAATATAGTTGCACATATCCATTAAGTCTTTAAACTTTCCTACTTTTATTGTCACAGGCTGAGAACAAAGAAGAGGAATTCCAGTAAGTGGCACACCGTAAGGGTTACAATATGTACTGCGAACCCCTTCTGGTTTCCTTAAGATGAGATATGCGTGCCAGGGTTGTATGTAATACACTGTGACCGATTCTCATACGAAATGTTCTGGGATCATCTGCTGGTATCTGGATCCAATGTGATGATGTCAGTTTGAAGTTCGGATCCCTTCTCAGCGAATGTTCCAAATCACTTAGAACTTTGAAGTCTTCGGGCTGTAAATCATATACAAGGAAAGGTTTCATCGGCCTTGCTAAAGCGATAACCTATATCCAGTGTTTAGGAACAGAACATATGATGTTCCTTTTGACGCTCTATTAGGGCAAAGTCTTCATCACAGTGCAGAAAAATATGACCTGATAACAAGAAATTTTGACTGACTATCGTAAAATATCGCAGTGTTATTAAGTACTGACAAAGTCACAGCGTACGCCCATCATTTTTTTGCCCTACGCAACTGTCAGACCAAATACTGAAGTCTCTCCTTCACCCCCAGCAAGGAGCTGATACTTTGAGGTGAGGCACTTCAATATAAACTCTATTGCCAAAAGTACATTTTTGCATCGTAAGCTCCAGCATTATGTATGGCTTGATTATGACATGAATACTGTCTCTGATGGAATACTGAGGAGTGGCACAATACAGAACAGAAGAGCACTTGCTATACATCGACGTAAAGTACACTGTAGTTACGACTCTGACTTTGTTTTCATCTTCTTTCATCGCTGTATAAGTTAATTCAGCATTGGAATGATGTAATATACTTTGAACTTCAATAACTTGTCTCTCTTCATCTGTCTTTGCTGACATAATACCCAAATACTACCAGTCACAGTATGAGCAGGAATCTGCTCTAGGGAGACCAAATCGCAGATTGAAATCTGAGTGGAAAATCTCTCTAGAGTTGTGTTCATTGCATTTATGTTCAGAATGTCGTTCTATAAACATATCAAGCATCTTTTTTTAAATTTATATCAGCAGACAAGCAACTCTTTTCAGATTTGTGGCAGCTATAATGGCAATCTGTTTTTGGCAATGATCGTATATGATTTCGGATAGCTTCCCTTACATGTAGCATAAGGTCGATTTTTATGTTTGTCCCTCTAGTCACAGAATGACTCCGAACTTTTCATTTTCTCTTGCAATTTCTGCATTCTACGAGCTGTTATATTATGAACATGACATAACATCTTTTGACAAACCCGGTAAGTGTCACGACGGAACTGTTAATAAATAAGAAAAACTGCAATTTCTATCAGACACACCTTCTTCAGCCTCTCTTCTTTTAATGTGCTCAAGTTTTGGACAGTGCTGACCATTGATCGTAACTCAAGTGTGTCTTTTGTGTCCAGTGTAATTTGTCTACATTGATAGGGGCACCTGCAGCCGAATGCCCGAAAAAAAACTGTAATCACGTTCTCTGATGGTCCATCACGGTCAGGGGACATCGGCTGCTACGTTCTTTTAAATGTCAATAAACATAACCAATAGCCGTATACCTTAAGATATTTTATTTTGTTCTGAAAGCAACCAGTCTCGGTAATTCGTTTTGCCATCTTATGGGTAGGCTCAGTTGCCGTCACGTCTTCGTATGAAGCGTCTGTATAACGATTGTAATTCACGAAATCCAGTGTTTTATGGCGCTATAAGATAAGTTCGTTGATTTCGAAAAAAGCGTATGGGGCCTGAAGATTGCAAAATGAATTGCTGAAACTGTTTGGTTTCAGAATAAAATAAAATACCCTGAAGTATACGGCTGTTTATAAAGTTTATTGACATTGAAAAATATAATCAATTTTGTTGTGGCTGTGCCCTCTTGTAATGTATTGGGATTCCTTGCTGGATGAGGAGAGGTGATATGATAGGGTGGTTGGTCTCCTCTCACTACAACACGAAATGCACACGTGGTTAAAATGTGCTTTATTACAGATACCAATTGAGTACTTAACTTCAATGGTGTCCAGTCTGAAGTTCTGTGGTTAACAGTAATTAGTAAATAATATTTACTAATTCTAGAATCTTCTCCGTGTCCATATCACAGCTATATACAATGAGTAACGTTCCGTCGCAGCTAGCTAAGGTGCGAGGCGAGAACCGTCACTGTAAAACTCTAGAGCACATTGCGACGTATTGAGGTGCAATGCGAACTGGGTACCAATGGAACGTACTGAGGTAATGAGATCGAGCGATTGGGGTGGATCGGTCGGCGGTGGCGCCCTATATGCACGCTGCCCAGGGGGCGGTATCTGCGCGTAGTCTGAGTGCGTGTCGTGGTCTTCTCTTGTCATAGGCACGCCCAGTTCAGCGCCTGCTATACAATGTTTCCTAGTGCCGACTGGTGTGCTGACGAAGGCGTACGCTAGCACAACGTTTTGAAGCAGTGTTTGAATAAATTTATTATATTTTTTATAAACATACCGTAACTCGTTGTTATTTATCCAGTGGAAGACAATGATTACATAATAATGCTGTATGAATGTGTAAATCAAGTGCTCTCTTGTGTTACACTATTATGCATTATTTTACGTAACCTTCCATTGTACGACTATCCATTATGCTGCGATATGGTCCGCACTAATTGGTGATAATTCACAGTAAAGGCTGGACAGAAATTTGCTTTTCTAGCCACAAACTAGGCTACTTATTGAAGGCTATTGAATCATAAAATGATGAAAAATAGCGATACATAAAGTGTATAAAGTTGGATTACAACCTTGTCCTCCGTGCCTCACCTGTTAGACATTTTGGCACTATTTAATTCCCCGTCTTTGATATATCTTGTTTTCCAGTGTCCCTGAGTCGTTTACGATTCACATCACGCCATTCACTGGCACGTTGTTTACGCTTTTTGCCTCTATCCATGTGGTTTTTAGCACTGACTATAAGAGGCATACTTGATGCGTCCACCGTCTCACTTACAGATACAGCCTAGTTCTGCACAATGAAAACTTATTGCCACTCTGACACGAAAAAAAGTTTGTGTAGAGCAGTTCCAATATCCCTACCTTGTGCCAAGTACCGTAAAAAAAATTTTCCATGCGAAAGCGTATTTTTATAAAAATAAGGGTTACAACCTTATCTGGGTTGCTGTTCAATTGTAAAACACATTAACATCAGCCATATACACTATCTGATCAAAAACATCGGGAAAAAGCTACTACAGAACTGAGCCCTAGACGGTACGAAAGGCGGCCTCCCCCCCCCCCCCCCCCCCAGGGATTTTTTTGTTATAGAAGGAAGACTAATCATTGGATGTCACATGAGTAACAAATCCACCAGCGACATTTAAACCCTGCTAAAGCTGCCCAAGTAGGATGGTGGTGATGTGATTGTACGAGGGCAGTTCAATAAGTAATGCAACACATTTGTTTTCTGAAACAGGGGTTGTTTTATTCAGCATTGAAATACACCAGGTTATTCCCCAATCTTTTAGCTACACAACACTATTTTTCAACGTAATCTCCATTCAATGCTACGGCCTTACGCCACCTTGAAATGAGGGCCTGTATGCCTGCACGGTACCATTCCACTGGTCGATGTCGGAGCCAACGTCGTACTGCATCAATAACTTCTTCATCATCCGCGTAGTGCCTCCCACGGATTGCGTCCTTCATTGGGCCAAACATATGGAAATCCGACGGTGCGAGATCGGGGCTGTAGGGTGCACGAGGAAGAACAGTCCACTGAAGTTTTGTGAGCTCCTCTCGGGTGCGAAGACTTGTGTGAGGTCTTGCGTTGTCATGAAGAAGGAGAAGTTCGTTCAGATTTTTGTGCCTACGAACACGCTGAAGTCGTTTCTTCAATTTCTGAAGAGTAGCACAATACACTTCAGAGTTGATCGTTTGACCATGGGGAAGGACATCGAACAGAATAACCCCTTCAGCGTCCCAGAAGACTGTAACCATGACTTTACCGGCTGAGGGTATGGCTTTAAACTTTTTCTTGGTAGGGGAGTGGGTGTGGCGCCACTCCATTGATTGCCGTTTTGTTTCAGGTTCGAAGTGATGAACCCATGTTTCATCGCCTGTAACAATCTTTGACAAGAAATTGTCACCCTCAGCCACATGACGAGCAAGCAATTCCGCACAGATGGTTCTCCTTTGCTCTTTATGGTGTTTGGTTAATCAACGAGGGACCCAGCGGGAACAAACCTTTGAACAGCCCAACTGGTGAGCAATTGTGACAGCACTACCAACAGATGTCAAGTTGAGCACTGAGTTGTTTGATGGTGATCCGTCGATCATCCCGAACGAGTGTGTTCGCACGCTCCGCCATTGCAGGAGTCACAGCTGTGCACGGCCGGCCCGCACGCGGGAGATCAGACAGTCTTGCTTGACCTTGCGGCGATGATGACACACGCTTTGCCCAACGACTCACCGTGCTTTTGTCCACTGCCAGATCACCGTAGACATTCTGCAAGCGCCTATGAATATCTGAGATGCCCTGGTTTTCCGCCAAAAGAAACTCGATCACTGCCCGTTGTTTGCAACGGACATCCGTTACAGACGCCATTTTAACAGCTCCGTACAGCGCTGCCACCTGTCGGAAGTCAATGAAACTATACGAGACGAAGCGGGAATGTTTGAAAATATTCCACAAGAACTGTCCGGTTTTGTCAACCAAAATTGGCCGAGAAAAAAAAGTGTTGCATTACTTATTGAACTGCCCTCGTACATAAGCTAAAGAACAATCACAGCTGAACCAAGACCAGATAAAACTCTTGTAATGACGGACAGGAACCGTCGGTATTGCCGAAGGCGGTTGTAAAAAATCGCATGAAGTCACCGGAAAGAAGTCCCATCACCAGTGCGGCTAGCACAACGGCTGAGCCCAAGGAGCAACAAACCATGGGATAAAATGGTCGGATAGCTCCTTATAAGCCACATATCTCTTTAGTCACTGCTAAGCGATGCTTGAGGGCTGGAAAAGAGTAGTTTGGAATGATGAAGCACGCTATAGCCGGTGACCATCCGATGGAAGGGTTTGGCTTATGCGATTGCCTGGAGAACGATTTTTTAAACAAATATGTGGAAATCTTGGGAAAAACACCCTTTCACAAGGAAGTAATACCATTTGGAAAAAATGGAAATGAACGTATGGCATCGTTGGCCGGGAGGCCCCATTCGAGAAAGTTGGGCTGCCAAGCGCAAGTCTTATCTCAGTGGACGCCACATTGGGCGACTTGCGCGCTGGTGACAAGGATGATATGATGATAAGAACAACACAACACCCAGTCCCCGAGCGGGAAAAATCTCCTACCCGCCTGGGAATCGAACTAGGTTCCTCTTGGATGGGAAGGGAGCACGTTACCACCCAGCTAAGCAGGCGGGCACTATTTAGAAATTCAAACCGTAGGGTTGGCTGCAAAGACACAGGTGTTGTAGGAAATAATGGAAACAAAATCAGAAATATCAATGGTCACACACTAATACAGATGTGTAGGGAACATGAATACGTAGTTGCAGATATTTTATCAGAATAAAGTACACATACATACTAGGGAGGACCCAGTGCGAGCTACTGGATCTAAAAACAGGGCGAGAAATGTAAAAGTGTTTAGACAACCCGAGCGCGCAAATGCACCGTGTGGTGGAAGAAAAAGTCATTTCTCTCTTCAAAGTAATGAAATATACAATAAGAAAACACAGAAATGAAACAACACTGTAGAAACATACATTCATGTTCGGAAAAAAAAAAAAACAGATCACCGTGGACGACTACAGATAGAATGCTCATATACACGGGACATGTACATTAGTGCGTTCTGCAGAAATGATTAGCGTTTAAACGACGTCGGACCGCAGGTTCAAGGTCAACATTGATATCACGACGCAACACCATCCAACGGTAATCTGTGCCCGCGGCTATCGTTGCCGCTATAAACCGAAGGTAATGGATCAGAGTGACTCGAGCTGACGTGTAGGATGCCTCGCGGACGTATGCGCAAACCGTACCGTCAAATCAGTGAGTTTGCAAGACGACGTATTACTGGCTTGAGACAATGTGATGCACACTTCCGGGAAATTGCTGCTCGTGTGAGACTAAGTGTTTCGGCAGTGCAACAGATGTGTGCAGAATGGTTCACGGAAGGCCGTGGGACACGACGAGATGGGTCAGGTCGCACCATCCAGAGGATCCCTCGAGAAGATCGACACCTCATCCGAATTGCGTTGCAGGACATATGTGCGTCCTCCTAGGCTCTGGGACAACAGGGGAACAGTGTAGTACTTCGTACACTATCAGGGGTGACAGCCGTCGCCGTTTGTCACGGCATGGCTTAAGTGAGCGTCGTCTACTTCTCCGAGTTACGAATGTGCAGAAACGTGCTAGACGGCAGTGGTGTATGGAACGATATCACTTGGGGACAGGAATGGCATCAGATAAAGTTTTCGGGCGAATCCTGGTTCTGTTTTTTTGAAAATGATGACCGCATTTTGTTTCGCCTCAGACAGGGAGAGTGACATCACAGTGACAGCATTCACACAAGACATACAGAGTCATATGGTATGCGGTTCAGTTGGATACACCCGAACATCGCAGTTTGCGCGTTTCCAGGGCGCTGTGACCAGTGTGATCTAAGTGAATGACATCCTCCGACTCGTAGCCACACCCTTTCTGCACAACACCCCAGACGACGTTTTTCAGCAAGACAACGCAGCATCGCATGTTGCTGCGTGAACATTGGAACCAAGTGAATGCAGCATGGATGAATATACCACAGGACGCCATTCGCGCCGTATACGCGCCGATGCCAGCACGCATGGAACAAATTATCAGACCCATTGGGACCCTGTGACTACTATTTGACGGGCACATGCTGAACCGAGGTGACTGAAATGCTAATCAGTTCTGCAGAACATACTAATGTACATGTCATGTGAATATGAACTTCGTGTCGTCCATGCTGTTTTTTTTTCTGAGCATGAGGATATGTTTAAAACAGATCTGCTAAGACAGTATGTTATTAGGATGTTATAGAAAAGCAAGATGGAGAACAACTTACTCATCTATGAGATAGTTACCACCAGAAGAGTTATATGATCACCTCTAGAGCGCTGTCTCTCAAGCGGTCAAGCGGCCACCGAAGCTCTAGGAATTGAGACAAGAGGGAACAAACATGTCGAAAGACTCAGACAGGGTTTGGAACATTGTATTAAGGAGAAGGAAAAAAAGTGCATGTGAAATATTTACCAAATAAGACTATTCAATATATAAAGTGATAGGATGCTTTTTCTCTCTGTCACGGAGTGGGCGCTGATACGGCTCTGTTTCAAATAGGGCAATTCATGACATACGTTCAGGGCGTGTAGAAAATAAACATTAAGACTCAGTTTCTACAATTTCTAACACATAATTCAACGAAGTCTGACGTTTTACTTTCACAGAATGGGCATATGATTAGTAATATTGAACAGTTCAAATTTCTAGGTGTTCAGATAGAGAAAAAACTGTCGTGGAAAGCCCACGTTCAGTATCTTGTTCAAAAACTTAATGCTGCCATTTTTACTTTTCGAAAGGTATCCGAAGTAAGTGATCGTTCGACACGAAATGTAGTCTACTTTGCTTATTTTCATTCGCTTACGTCGCGTGGTATCATATTTTGGGGTAACTCTTCCCATTCTCGAAGGATATTTTTGGCTCAGAAATGGGCAGTTCGGGCAATAAGTGGTGTAAGTTCGCGAACCTCTTGTCGACCCCTTTTCACTAGTCTGGGTATTCTGACACCAGCCCCTCAATATATATATATATATATATATATATATATATATATATATATATATATATATATATTCTTTACAGTCATTTCTTGTTAACAGTATTAGCTTATTGCCAAGAGTAAGCAGCTTTCACTCGGTTAATACTTTGCAGTATGTACCAGTGTCAGACATGGTGAACACCTTAGACTAACGCGTGGCACCTGGTATCTGCGAGCTAGTTCACCATGGTTTAACGACCACATATTTCAGATGGAATGAGGAATTCTACGAACATACAGGTGACGTAGTGTAAGTAGGCTGTTTATGTTTTCTCTATGTAAGTAGGCTGTTTAGGTTTTTTTATTGGTAACGCCACCTCTGTATGAAAATCACTGGCTGTGCTGTGTGCAGTCTGTGGCTGCTTTGCATTGTTGTAATACTCGCCATTGTAGTGTTGGGCAGCGGCAGCTGGATGTGAACAGCGCGTAGCGTTGCGCAGTTGGAGGTGAGCCGCCAGCAGTGGTGGATGTGGGGAGAGAGATGGCGGAGGTTTGAAATTTGTCATGAACTGCTATATTTATATATGATGATATCAAGGTAAATACATTGTTTGTTCTCTATTAATATCTTTCATTTGCTAACTATCCCTATCAGTAGTTAGTGCCTTCCGTAGTTTGAATCTTTTATTTAGTTGGCAGTAGTGGCGCTCGCTGTATTGCAGTAGCTTGAGCAGCGAAGATTTTTGTGAGGTAAGTGATTTGTGAAAGGTATAGTTTAATGTTAGTCAGGGCCATTCTTTTGTAGGGAATTTTGAAAGTCAGATTGCGTTGCGCTAAAAATATTGTGTGTCAGGTTAAGCACAGTCATGTATAATTGTTCAAAGGGGACGTTTCAGTAGCTACGGGTTTCCCTTCTCTCGCTTATTCCAGAAGACATCTTCATGGATGCATCTGAAGGAACAGCACTCCAGTCCACACCATTACCCCCAGAATGCTGACATCCACTGTGTTGATGATACCTTCCTTATCTGGTCACTTGGAGAAGAAGACCTACAGAACTTCCGCCAAAACTTCAGTCGGTAGCGCAGCCACACCCAATTTATTATGGAGATAGAACATAATGACGTGCTGCCTTTCCTCGATGAGTAAGTTTACCGCAACCCTGGTAGTTAATCTGGCAACATAGCATACAGGGTGTTGCGAAAAGGTACGGCCAAACTTTCAGGAAACATTCCTGACACACAAATTAAGAAAAGATGTTACGTGGTCATGTGCCCGGAAGCGCTTAATTTCCATGTTAGAGCTCATTTAAGTTTCGTCCACCTACGCTCAATGGAGCACGTTATCATGATTTCATATGGGATACTCTACCTGTGCTGCTAGAACATGTGCCTTTACAAGTACGACACAACATGTGGTTCATACACGATGGAGGTCCTGCACATTTCAGTCGAAGTGTTCGTACGCTTCTCAACAACAGATTCGGTGACCGATGGATTGGTAGAGGTGGACCAATTCCATGGCCTCCACGCTCTCCTGACGTCAACCCTCTTGACTTTCATTTATGGGGGAATTTGAAAGCTGTTGTCTATGCAACCCCGGTACCAAATGTAGAGACTCTTCGTGCTCGTATTGTGGACGGCTGTGATGCAATACGCCATTCTCCAGGGCTGCATCAGCGCATCAGGGATTCCATGTGATGAAGGGTGGATGCATGTATCCTCACTAACGGAGGGCATTTTGAACATTTCCTGTAACAAAGTGTTTGAAGTCACACTGATACGTTCTGCTGCTGTGTGTTTCCATTCCATGATTAATGTGATTTGAAGAGAAGTAATAAAATGAGCTCTAACATGGAAAGTAAGCGTTTCCGGACCCATGTCCACATAACATATTTACTTTCCTTGTGTGTGAGGAATGTTCCCTGAAAGTTTGGCCGTACCTTTTTGTAACACCCTGTATAGGAAAACGACCGACACTGACAGGTGCCCACATGTCTGCTCTCACCATCACCCTACGCAGGCAAAATCCGACGTGTATACTTTAACGAAGACGGTCCATGGGATCAGGAGAGAAGAATATCTGAAGGTGGAACTACATTGTCTCAGGTCCATCGTTGGAGCCTATGGTTAAGGGATGAAGATGATAGATAACACTGTGGCAACAAAGTACGAAGGCAAAAGGGAAGAGCAGAAGAAAATGAAAAAAAAAAACACCGCTCTACTACCATACGTAAAAGGGGCTCTGAACGTGTGAAGAAAACCCTCCACCGCGCATCCATTTTTCGAAGCAGCAACAAAAAACAAAATGTTCTCTGATCAACGAAAGATGAAGTCGACAAACCACTGCTACGTTTTGCTGGAATCCACGAATTTGGCTGCGAGTGTGGTCTAGAGTATGTAGGCGAGACGGGGCGACCGATTAGTAGACAGATATGTGAACATGAAAGATTTGTTTGTCTAAGGCAACATAACAAGTCAGTGGTGGATCAACACCAGGATGAGAGCAGCAAACAGATTGTATTTCGAGAATCCTGCGCACTGGCGAAACAACCACTTACCTAGAGGAGGAGGATTATCGAGGCGATAGGAATAGCCAAGCGGCCCGTGAACGCGAACAGAGAAGGCAGGTACAGCTTTCCATCCTCTCGACTGCCAGCAGTAAACCCGTGCCGCATGACAGCTCTCGCAAAGCAAGCCACCCACACAGAGGCGTGGGAGGCCACAACGGCCGCTGATGCACTGGCAGGCGTCAGCCGGCGCTAGGCAGCAAGTAAACAGCGCTGCGTCGAAACTGCCGTGCGTTACTCAAATATCCTGTTTCCACTAGTGGAAGAAATAAATCAAACACCAGTCAAGGAGGGGTATTCCTGCCAATGACAAGAAATGAAGCAAACACCAATAAAGGACCTCTAATACCTGTCCTCATACTCAGGACATTATCAGATTACCATAACAGCCAGTCATTCAGCAGGTAGCAAAACATCCTGATGAAGACCATTTGCAACAGTGGCCGAAACGCACGAAAAATTATACTTATTGGCAAAGCGATCACATAACCTGAAATATTTTACCGACAGACTTATATGGCTTAAGCGTAACGAAGTTAACTCCAATGGTCGCAGCAACATCTACTTTAAGTCGACAGTCTTTCGAATAATTTGTTGCTATCAGAGTATTTCATTGTGTTGCATAGCAACAAGTCATAACCAAAAATGGTTCAAATGGCTCTAAGCACTATGGGACATAACATCTCAGGTCATCAGTCCCCTAGACTTAGAACTACTTAAACCTAACTAACCTAAGGACATCACACACATCTATGCCCGAGGCAAGATTCGAACCTGCGACTGTAGCAACAGCGCGGTTCCGGACTCAAGCGCCTAGAATCGCTCGGCCAAAGCCATAACCACGTAAAGACAATAAGACTAAACTGCTACTGCAAACATTCTCTGTAATCTATTTAGCGTATTCAAGCCTTTGCCTACACGCAATGCTGTTCAACGCTACTGCTCCTTCCAGTGGCACGTTGACTACACCTGGACGGTGTAGCAGATCTTCCACAAACCTGTCCCTTCTGGTGAGGGTTGCCCACAGACTTGTCTCTCCGTCTATTCGTTCTAGTTGATCCTCATTTTGTTACTTATGAAAGCAATTAATTGTTAATATTGTTCGATAGGAATATTCAACTACATTGCTTGAAAAAAAATAGTTAAGTGCCCAGAGGGGGACCAGGAAACGAAACATTTAGGGTTGAGACGGTACATGGTGTTATTTCACTGATTATTAAATCCACTTAATAAAAAAGCACTCCGTCTTCAGGCCGCAAGTGGCCCATCGGGACCATCCGATCGCCACGTCATCTTCAGCTGAGGACACGGATAGGAGGGGCGCGTGGTCAGCACACCGCTCTCCCGGTCGTTATGATGGTTTTCTTTGACCGGAGCCGCTATTATTCGGTCGAGTACCTCCTCAGTTGGCATCACGAGGCTGAGTGCACCCCGAAAACTGGCAACAGTGCATGGCGGCCCGGATAGTCATCCATCCATGTTCCGGCCACGCCCGAGAGTGCTTAACTTCCGTAATTTGACGGGAACCGGTGTATCCACTGCGGTAAGGCCGTTGCCAAATCCACTTAAATGTACAATTCACCTGGAAATATAAGCCGACCTATCACTATGACGTAGCACTGATCATCTGACCTGGATGCATACTGTTAACTCGGTTGAGAATAGTCTTATGAAGCACTTGAATCCGCTTGAAGCAAGATGGTCCTCAGCTGTTGTAACTAGTGCTTAATATCCTGGTTACTGGCATAGGACGGAACTGACTTTCGAGATGGTCCCACACATATTCCATCAGGGGCAGTTATGATGGTCTTCATGGTGACAGACTACCTCAACATCAAGCAGACAGTTGTAGAGACACGTGGCATGTGCGGACGAGCCTTGTCCTGTTGGTAAATAGCAACAATGTAGTGTCGCGAAAGAGGTAACACATGGGAGTGCAGGACGTCCGAAACGTACCGCCGTGCCGTCAGATTTCCCTCATCCACTACTAGAGCTGCTGATAACATATCGATATACCAGTACATCGATATTTCTTCATAAAATGTCGATTTATGTAGGCGATGCTTTTTCCCCGATATATCATTATCGAAATATCAATATCGAGTGCCGACATTTTTATTTTATATTATACTTTTTTCGCAATTTTCGGTAAATGTACGAAATTGTTCTTTCGAAAATGTAGAAGAACACAATTTTACTTTCACTGTGTAAATAAGTCTCACAAATTTTTGATCTCTCATTACATCTGGTCAGTCTCTTTGACTATGTTAAGTAAGCTTAGGTTGTAACCTCCCAACAGATAAATTCCGTAACCTCCCAATAAAAAAGTGACTAACCTAATAAAAATGTGACTCATATATAGCCTTTCAAAAGAAATCTAGTAATGTAACTTTTCAATAATTAACTGACTGTGAATCTAAACTGGTAAATCTGGACGTCAGCAGCGCTGCGTCATGGCCCTGAAAAATCATTCTGAATAAGCTGAAAATTCTTACCTCAATGATGTCACCGGATAACGCGTATATATCTGCTGCTATAAGAAATTTTTCTGGCACAGCCCAGTGCAATGCTGGCCACTAGATTCTGTTATGTATGCGGTAGCGTTCTCGCTTCCCGGGTTCGATTCCCGGCGGGGTCGGGGATTTTCTCTACCTCGTGATGACTGGGTGTTATGTGATGTCCTTAGGTTAGTTAGGTTTAAGTAGTTCTAAGTTCTAGGGAACTGATGACCATAGATGTTAAGTCCCATAGTGCTCAGAGCCATTTGAACCATTTGTTATGCATGAAAAACAACTGATTTTCTTTACGATAATCGGCATGACTATGTAAAGGAGAAAAAACTTTAAATTCAGATGAGTGACTGTCAAAAGTTGTCTTTATAAGAAAGATTATTATTGAAAGATTTTTGAAAACATTTACATGGGACTTTGATTTAACAATATTACAAAAATTAGTTGTAGCAATTAATATATGCGCGTGGCAATAAAGAACAATAATATTTTGCTTTTACCTTATACTACATCGCTCAGGCACTGCCATCGATCTCCACGACCGGCCTTAATAATTCTATAACTCTACTGCCCTTCTCGAGCTACAAAACATCACTACTGGACTGCATTGTCCGAACTCCAGGACAAAAGAGCTCTCTGTGAGCTATACAACTCGACAGCTGCTCTCTATGAGCGGTCTGACCCAACCGCCTGACTGCGAGCTACTACTACTACTGCTACCGACACTGCTCTCTGGTTGTTGGGGGTTGTTTTTGGGGAAGGAGACCAGACAGCGAGGTCATCGGTCTCATCGGATTAGGGAAGGACGGGGAAGGAAGTAGGCCGTGCCCTTTGAAAGGAACCATCCCGGCATTTGCCTGGAGTGATTTAGGGAAATCACGGAAAACCTAAATCAGGATGGCCGGACGCGGAATTGAACCGTCGTCCTCCCGAATGCGAGTCCAGTGTCTAACCACTGCGCCACCTCGCTCGGTGCTCTCTGGTCTGCGATTCTATTGTATTGTAGCTTACATATCGCAGGTAGCGCGTGAGCAATCCATCGAAGTTACATCTGCTCGAGTGCGCTAGTAATAAATTCCTTAGTCATGGACCTATTACAAGGTAGCACAAAGAAGAGGTCCGATTGTACTGGTGGGGGGGGGGGGGGGTGGTAACAAGTTTTCCGACGTGGGGAAATAGCTTACCAGTTATGTTAAAAACGAACTTTTAACGCAACTTGTGTGCTATCTCTTCAATCGTCATTCTTCAAAACCATTTCTGAAAAATATGACCATAACCAAAGTGACAATATTGGTTTTAGTGGTGGGTGGAGACGTATGAGAGGAAATGCTGACGTAATCTGCGCTTGGCGCTACCAACAGAAACTCCAATGTTTATTGTTCGCTCAAACAAAGTTGATACTCGGCGCGGTGGCTGATGGCAGCGACTGTAAATGGGAAATACATTTACGGTCGCTCCCATCAGTCACCGCGCCGAGTGTCAACTTTGCGCGTGTAGTAACTTCACCACGCAATTTTGACAATGCAACTGCTAGGGTGCTGGGGTGTGCAGATATGTAAAAAGAGTGAAGTCGGCATTAAGTGTTCCAGGAAAATCCTCTATGTGACGAAACCGAACGACGGACCCATGGGACACCTTTTATTGTGCCACATACAAGCAGTTACCATTGTTGCAAAGTACTTATCGGCAAGTGTGAACGTGCATCGTTTTCCTTTCAACTCTTGCTCTAAGGGGGACAAGCTGACAGCTAGCTTGTTGATGTACAGAATAACTAATAATAAATCAATACTTACTTATACAGAACTAAAACAGGCAAAATATTTACAGTGTGCAACCAATATTTTTATAGGCCAATACGCCGACACATTCTTCGTCGGTATATCGATACCTATTTCTTAAATATCGATATCTGATTTGCGACGTTTAGAAAAATATCAACAGTCCTAATCACTAGCAGCCATGACGTGAAGTTAAACCCAATGGTTCTCCACATCATGACACTAGGAGTTGCACTGCTAGTACCCTCCTCAACACTGGAAGAACTGAACGTTTCCCTACGTCACCGATCGACGACGCCATTCATCAGCGGTCCATGTTTCTGTTAAACCAGCATTGCAAATGCAGACCTTTTTTGTGTCGTGGTGTTGACAGCAGCACACACATGGCATGATAATCGCCTAGTGCAGCTGCTGTTGGTCTCCGCGCACTAGTGCGTGATGACACAGACTGTTGTAGGAGTTCACTACTTGTTCTCAGATGGCAGTCTCACGCGAGTACGCGGCAGCTCTGTGTCCTTCGCAGTGACCACTCAACATCTGGAGCTGTTCACGCTTCTTATATACCTTACATGGCCTGACGACAGCTCTGAACGCAAAAGACACAACTCACGCCTATGGGCGTCCTACTTGTCACAAAGAATTGTAGCTCTGACCATTTACGTGTCTGCTGTACATGTACGAAGTAACAGTGACGTTCAAGCATGTCATCTGTATACTTCACATTTTTTTTCAGGTGTTGTGGGTAGTTTATTCTTTTCCGGATTAACGGTAGTGCATTTCTGACTTTAAAAAAGTGCTCTACTACAGACGTACAGTTTCAGCAACTTCGGCCTCATTTCCGTACCAAGTAAATAGTAAAGATCCTTTGCGGAAGAAAGCTTCTTCATTTGTGCCAATCTACTTGAGATATCTTCCCTGCATCGACAAACTAAATAATCTTGCTTCCTAGAGATGGAAATCGTTCTCTAACGTCCCTTCACACTGTGGAAGTAAAATCAGTTGTTATTCCCTCTCTGACAATGTACATAGCCATCGTCACTACTTTGCTTGTTTTTAAGAAATCATCTCAGCTGCTCTATTGTTTCAACAGCTCTTCTAAGACGTTCTTACAGTCGGCCACAAGAACCACATCGTCTGTTAGTCATAGCACTGGTATCTGATTTGAGACACGAATAACGATATTATATGGCCGGCCGCTAGTGTCCGAGCGGTTCTAGGCCCTTCAGTCTGGAACCGCGCGACCGCTACGGTCGCAGGTTCGAATCCTACCTCGGGCATGGATGTGTGTGATGTCCTTAGGTTAGTTAGGTTTAAGTAGTTCTAAGTTCTAGGGGACTGATGACCTGAGATGTTAAGTCCCATGGTGCTCAGAGCCATTTGAACCATTTTTTGAACGATGTTATCTATACTTACCTCACATAAATCCTTTGTCTGCTTCTGCTTAATGTGACATCTGCATAACCATGCTCTTTGATGTAATATCTACGTAAATGTATTTATTCAATATTTATGTCAATTTATTTAATCTATGGACGTAATTTTAAAAAGTATTGTTCTGTAAAAGAAAATAAATGTTTAAAGTTCACTTATAGTAAAGGTTAATGCATAGGAAAAGTAGGTTTGTAAATATGTAAAAGATCCGACTTGGTGGCAACGTAAAAGGTGTACTTGCCGGTCGAACTGCAAGGCTCCTCTGTGGCACAAGTTAGTCGATGGCAGACAGTGAGAGATTGTGGTAAGCAAGGAGAGTGTTCACATGTTGTGTGCTCAACGAGACAGAAGAGCAGCAATATTATATAGTATAGCTTTGGATATGGAAGCAATCTGGCCTGCTCGTGGTATACGTTGGTTAGCGAAAATCCGACTCTAAACAGATAATTTTCAGAGCTTGTTACATAGCAACAGACGTCGGTATTCTTTCCGCCTTTTTGAGTAGCTACAGGGAATCGTCGCAGCCACTACTTCATCTCAAATTATCAGTTGATTACTGTATAATGACATGTACCCGTTATTTGCTTTCTTATCTAAATAATAACACTATTTTGTTTAAACTTTGCGTCGAAAACCCATATTTAACACTTAGTCATTTACCGAGACAGATCCTTTTCGAAGTGCTGCAGCGTTTCCGAGTATCCCACTTTAATGAACTGAAAAGTAATTACTTTCCATAACAAAATTTGGTAACTTTTGTAGAGAAGTAAAATCCATATTTATTCAGGGAGTCTAGTTTTTGAAGTACTCTACCCGTTTTAAGATAGATAAAGTTTCACCATAATACAACTGCAAAGACATTAACTAAAGTGTTTTGCTTAAATGTTGTTCTTATTGAAATCCCAGTACCATATTAAAGTTACATAAATAAAGCTGGGTTCATATAAAACAGTTTAATAGCTAATGAACTTGAAGGGACAACACAATGAATAATTATTGTGCTGTTCCGTAAGCAACAATGTTTACATTTTGATACATATGTAGTTGAAAGTGTTTCCCATAGTGTGTATTTACTAAAACGTTCAATTTTGGTCTGAGATAGCATATAGAACCGTTTCTGGGTCCCCATGGCAGTTGTTGAATCAGTTTTGCAATATATATTGCCGTAAAGGTACTGAGCAAGTGCAACTTTCGTTCTTATGAATTGTGTGCGCTGTAATCAGTAACTGGCTACCGCTACAAACTGCATCAGACCTATGGGAGTCACATGTTTCGTTTGAGCTATGTAATACAAAGAAGAGAATGCTCCTTGGGAAAGCAAACAGTAGTCAGAGTAGAGAACTTAAGTACCTGAAAACTATTTCAGTCACAGTATTTTCCAATATTATTATTAGTGCTCAACCATTAACAACCATTTAATTACCATTAGCTACCCACTATAATGTAAAGGTAGTGTTATTGAGAGCCAGTGGTTGACAAACCGTTTTATAACAATTCTGTGTTATTCATGCCAAACCATTGTTACACTGCTTGCTAAACTGAGCTAATTTCTTCTTTTTTATTTGCGAAATAGAAATTCAGTACCAACTAAAGTGAATCCCAATAGTTAACCTCATTTCTGAGCAGTGCTAGTACTTGGTACACTTCTACCTAATTAGCAGTTTACAATAACTAACGGAGTCTTAGTTCTAATCCCATTTGTTTTGCTACTGCCTCCTTTCAATAGTCGAGACACGGAAAACAGTCCGATGCCTTTCCATTACACACTATCGCGATCATTTCTAATCCTTTCAAAGGAGTAACTTTACCGATGTATCGCTAATTTAGTAAGAGCTCGTAGCGTTACAGGTTCCCTCGTAATTTTACTCTTGGGCCGGCCGGAGTGGCCGAGCGGTTAAAATGCGCTACAGTCTGGAACCGCACGACCACTACGGTCGCAGGTTGGAATCCTGCCTCGGGCATGGATGTGTGTGATGTCCTTAAGTTAGTTAGGTTTAAGTAGTTCTAAGTTCTAGGGGACTTATGACCACAGCAGTTGAGTCCCATCGTGCTCAGAGCCATTTGAACCATTTTTTTACTCTTCAACCGAAAATTTCTTAACTTGCTTCATTTTTTCACGAATATCCAAGGTGAAAAATAGTTTATCACTTTGCCCATCTCATAAAGTAAAAGTTTCTGAAAAGGGGACTGCCTGATTTGGTATATTGCACACGGCATGTGCACTTCAGAATACAAGTAGGTCAAATACCTTGTAATATTTAATACCAATCGAATTCGTGGCCTGTAAGCCACTTATCCAGTCAGTTAGTCGTTCGTTGATCTTAAAAGTGGCATGTTTACAGTTGGTCTACAATGAAGTCAGGGTAAATAGTTCTGAAGTATAAAAGGTCCAGCCAGTTGCTGACTGGGACGTTTCGTTAACGGTCGCTATCAAATGCAGCTTAATATTTGATTCCTGTGCCCCTCTAATGAGAAAAGAACGAGAATCGCGATAACAGTTTGCAAGAACAACTGCAGAGATTGTGTAAATAAGAACTCGCTTATCCCAGCGACCTATTTTAGATCCATCCTACGAGACTGGCAAATCATGGGCAGTCCTGATCACTCGATATAAGACAACAACAGTCTTGGCCATGATTTTAGCACTTAGGCTTGAACCATGGCTGTAGCGGGTCGTAGTGAAAGACAATCCATGCCTCAAGTAATACTGCTCTCCGCCAACTCGAATGTGTTTTGTGTAGGCAGGGGCGCCGCTACGGATGCGGCCGCACTACGGCAAGTCCCGCAGACACTAGGAGCAAAGCTACGTATTCCGTGCAGATGAGCTCACTCTGACGTCCTCGCGTTGCAGTGGCAGTGACGCCTCCGTGCTGTTCTCATAATGGCTTCGTCACAGACGCAGCTACTAACGAGGAGAAAACGGCAAGTGTCACAACACGATCTTCCTGGAACTTCGCTCAGTGGAAGAGGAGTCTAATTAACCGAACGCATGTTTCGGCTTATCTGGGTATACTCAACTGTTTCTGAGTAAACGACAGCCAAAGTTTGTTAGTGCGCTCTAATCTTAACCGAAGTGATAGCACAGTAGATAGCCTGGCGGTCTCTCATTTTTGCACGCCGTGTTCGAAACCAGATTATTGTTTTTATGTATTTAATTTTTAATTCTTTCATTTATCTACCCATGTCCGTATGTGCTTCCCCCACAGGAATGTTTCATATCAAAATAGTGGATACAAGGGCGTTAAATATTACAAGTGAATTACACAAAAAAGTGTAATACATTTATTACTTAATATACACTGAAGCGCCAAAGAAACGGGTATAGGCATGCGAATTCAAATACAGCGATATGCAAACAGGCAGAATGCGGCACTGAGGTCAGCAACGCCTATTCAAGTGTCTGGCGCAATTGTTATATCGGTTACTGCCACTACAATGGCCAGATTTAAATTAGTTTGAATGTGGTGCTATAGCCGGCGCACGAGCGACGGGGGAGAGCATCTCCAAGGTGGGATGACTTGGGGACTTTCCCGTACGATCGTTTCACGAGCGTACCGTAAATGTCAGGAATCCGGTAACACATCAAATCTCCAACAACGCTGTGCTTGGAAGAAGATCCTTCAAGAACGGGACCAACGACGACTGAAGAGAATCGTTCAACGTGACAGAAGTGCAACCCTTCCGCTAATTGCTGCAGAGTCCACTGCTGGGCCATCAACAAGTGTCAGAGAGCGAACCATTCAACGAAACATCATCGATATGGCCCACTCGTGTACCTTTGATGACTGCACGACACAAAGTTTTACCCCTCACCTGAGCCCGTTAACACCAACATTGGACTGTTGATGACTGGAAACCTGTGCCTGGTCGGACGAGTCTAGTTTCGAATTGTATCGAGCGGATGGACGTATACGGGCATGGAGACAGCCTCATGAATCCATAGGTCCTGCATGGGAGGAAGTGAATGTTCAAAATGGTGGAGGCTCTGTTACGGTGTTCGGCGTGTGCAGTGGAGAGATATGGGGTCACTGATAAGTCTAGATACGACTCTGACAGGTGACACGTACGTAAGCATTGTGTCTGATCACCTGTATCTCTTCGTGTGCATTGCGCATTCCGACGGACTTGGGCAATTACAGCAAGGCAATGCGATACCCCACACGTCCAGAATTCCTACAGAGTGGTTCCAGGAACACTTCCGAATTTAAACACTTACACTGGCCACCAAGCTCCCAAGACACGAACATTATTGAGCGTATGTGGGATGCCTTGCAACGTGCTGTTCAGAAGAGATCTCCACCGCCTCGTATCCTTAAGAATTTATGGACAGCCCTGCAGGATTCATGGTGTCAGTTCCTTCCAGCACTACTTCAGACACTAGTCGAGTCCATGCCACGTCGTGCTGCGTCACTTCTTCGTGCCCACGGTGGCCTTTGCTACATTGGCGTTTCTTCGTATCAATCTCAGTCAGAAAGAAACGACGTTGACACTGCTGAAGGTTTCATGCGTTGACAATAACTACGCGGAAAACCACGCATAACGGATCACTTTACCGAAAAAGTGCGCCTGCAATTGATGATGAATCAAGATACGCTACAGGAATTTCACTAAAAGTATTCTTCTCGTTAATTTATTGTTTTCTTAATTCATTCACTGTCAACGGCCTTGCCGCAGTGGTAACACCGGTTCCCGTCAGATCAACGAAGTTAAGCGCTGTCGGGCTGGGCTAGCACTCCGATGGGTGGCCACCCAGCTGTCCAGCGCTGTTGATAGGCGGGGTGCAATCAGCCCTTGTGAGGCGAACTATGTAGTACTTGATGGAGAAGTATCTGATCCGGTCTCGTAAATTGACTTCGGCTGGGAGAACTGGGTGCTGATCGCACGCCGCTCCATACCCGCATCCAGTGACGCCTGTGGGTTGAGTATGAAACGGCGTCCGGACGGTACCTTTGGACCTTCGCGGCCTGATCGCTTAGAGTTTAGTTTTTTAATTCATTCACTAGACATACAATTACACTGAAGAGCCACAGAAACTGGTACACATGCATAACACCGTGTAGGGCCCCCACAAGCGCGCAGAAGTGTGAAACACGACGTGACATGGACTCGAATAATGTCTGAAGTAGTGCTGGAGGCAACTGACGCCATGAATCCTACAGGGTTGTCCATAAATCGATAAGAGTACTAGGTGGTGGAGATCCCTTCTGAACATTACGTTGCAAGTCATCCCAGATTTGCTCAATAATATTCATGGCTGAGGAGTTTGGTGGCCAGCGGAGGTGTTTAAACTCAGAACAGTGTTCCTGGAGCCACTCTCTAACAAATCTCTACATGTGAGGTGTCGCATTTGCCTTCTGGAATTGCCCAAGTCCGTCGGAATGCACATTAGACTTGAATGGACCCATGTAATAAGACAGGATGCTTCCGTACATGTCACATGTGAAAGTCGTATCTAGACGTATGAGGGGTCCCGTATCACTCCAACTGCTCACGCCCTACACCATTACAGAGCCTCCACCAACTTGAACAGTCCCCTGCTAACATGCAGGATCCATGGATTCATGAGGTTGTCTCCTACCCATACACGTCCACACGCCCCACACAATTGTAAACCGAGACTCGTCCGACCAGGCAACATCAATCAACAATCCAATGTCGGTGTTGACGGCCCCAGGCGAGGCATAAAGCTTTGTGTCGTGCGGTCATCAAGGGTAGACGAGTGGGCCTTCGGCTCCGAAAGCCCACATCTATGATGTTTCGTTGAATGGTTCGAACGCTGACACTTGTTGATAGCCCAGCAATGAAATTTGCTGCAATTTGCGGAAGGGTTGTACTTCTGTCACGTTGAATGATTCTATTCAGTCATCGATGGTCCCGTTCTTGCAGGATCTTTTTCGGGCCGCAGCGATGTCGGAGATTTTGTGTTTTACCTGATTCCTGAGTGTCACGGTAGACTCGTAAAATGGTCGTACGGGAAAATCCCCGCTTCATCACTATCTCGGAGATGCTGTGTCCCATCATTCGTGCGCCGACTATAATACCACGTTCAAACTCGCTTAAATCTTCATAACCTGCCACTGTAGCAATCGATCTAATAACTACGCCACACACTTGTTGTCTTTCTATAGCCTTTTGCCGACCGCAACGCAATATTATGCCTGTTTAAATATCTCTGTATTTGAATACGCATGCTTATACTACTTTCTCTGGCGCTTCAGTGTAGTAGTTGACTAAGGACAACGTTATTTCAATATATATTGGAAAACATTCGTTTTGTAATCTTCGTTGACATGGGTAGAAAAATGAGCACTGCGTTAGTGGTTGGTTGGTTGTTTTGGGGAAGGAGACCAGACAGCGAGGTCATCGGTCTCATCGGATTAGGGAAGGACGGGGAAGGAAGTCGACCGTGCCCTTTGAAAGGAACCATCCCGGCATTTGCCTGGAGCGATTTAGGGAAATCACGGAAAACCTAAATCAGGATGGCCGGACGCTGGATTGAACCGTCGTCCTGCCGAATGCGACTGCGTTAGTGCATCAATAAAACTATAATACTATTATGATGCAGTTAAACGGAAAATGACAATATTACAGAATAAAAGGCCCGTCCATCGTTTAAAATACGCCCAATAAATTGTAATACTGATGAAGATATAACTCTAATATGCTGACTAAAGATGATCAATAAGTTAGAGAGATTCGCATCAGCTGTACTAATTATTTATTTAAACCACGGCCGGTTTCGGGATTTTAAAAAGGACATATTCAGATCTTTGAAATTATTGTATTTGGTATCATATAACATGAGGTCGGGCCAATCAGTAGAAGCAGTCCAAATTACTGCTCCAAATCACTGCATGTTGGCGGAAATTGTCCACCGCCAGGCACCCGCACACTATGAACGCAAACAACGAACTGGTGAGATTTTCAAATCGCGAAAATGGTAGTGGTTTGAATAACTAATTAGCAAATCACTCTCAATTAATTATCATGCCTGTCAGTTGATAATGCCATACAAACGAAATCTTGTGAAAGTGAAGATTGGTGAATATCCAGAATGCATTCTCGCATAAATAAAGATAAAAGTTGTTGGTTGCTGTATTTCTTCATGTAAGCGATCATTCTTGAATCAACTTCCGAAGACGGAAGTGAACATTTCAGCTCTGACTTTCGTTTAGGTGCCATCAGACCGACGACCTTTTCGAAAGACTGTTCTCTCTCACTGACTGATTTGCCGAGGCTCAAAAATTTTGGTACTCTTCTGGCAACTCGGTAGGTAAGATCAAGCATTCAGTTCATTGAACGCTTCTCACACAGAGTTCCCCGTCTATGCTTTGAAGTAGCTTGGCGAAAAGCTCAGCTATCATTGAAATCTACGGTGAAGACGTAAATTCAGCATAATTTTTGGCTCTACTAAACGACGTTTCGTTATCCAGTGCTGAGCTAATTGTAATTTTTTTTTTCCTTACACTACATACCACTAAGAGGCACAATTTGAAAGCCCAGAAAGCAGTCTTTGATCTGGCTATCGAGGTTATCAGGTCGACAGAATTTGATGTTTGGTGTGACGTTCGCAGTTATCGCGTGCGAACAAGTTTCCCGGCAACTACCGACAGAATTTGCCGAAGGTGCCGGCGGCGTGTGCTGCGCGGACTCTAGGCCGGCTGAAAGCGCCTGCCTGCTTTATGCTTCTGATGCAGGTGCGGAGATTTCCGCCGTTTGCGGTTCGCTGCCTAGTATAACTCTCCAACAACGGCCTAGCTGCAGGCCTCGGCCACGTACCTTGGACGCTCTTTTTGTGACGGCTTTGAATGACGTATGTGGACATCGGTCCCTGTCTTCAGTCTGATCCTAGAGACACTGCACAATTCTCGAAGCTTACATCGTTTTGTTCTACTCTGTGTATTTCGAAAACAACAGAAGTGACTCCAAGTGGACAATACTCCAGTACGTCCAGTACTAGCAGATGTCACGGGAGAGAAGATTCGGAACAAATAATGTGGGAGAGATACAGAACGAATTAATAAAATATGGAATTACAAAGAATTTGAAAACTTTCTATAAAATATTGTAAAATATTCAGGAATGGTCTGTATATTGTCTCAATCGAAATTAAGATTAAAAATTTTTGCAAAGTGATGCCACCGGCCGGAGTGGCCGACCGGTTCTAGGAGCTTCAGTAAGGAACCGCGCGACCGCTACGGTCGCAGGTTCGAATCCTGCCTCGGGCATGGATGTGTGTCATGTCCTTAGGTTAAGTTAGGTTTATGTAGTTCTAAGTTCTAGGGGACTGATGACCTCAGAAGTTAAGTCCCATAGTGCTCAGAGCTATTTGAACCAAAGTGATGCCCTGCTTCAGGTCTCAGCTACAGTTTTCAGATCTACTAACAGACATACCAAAAGAAAGTTTGCTTAAGTAAAAACATATGTAAAAATAGGTTCTGCGTTTTAAAAAATTTACGGGGAATTAACGTACCACATGTAGTATTGTAAATGCAACTAGAAGTGTACAACATCGTAGCAACGACAGTAACATCCTTATTTTAAATCTTCGGGCCAAACGTGCTATATTCAGCCTGAAACGGAAACAAGGGCAAGTATACACTGACCAGGTAGAACTCTATGATCACATACCTAATAACCGGTGTGCCCACCAATGGCACGGATAAGAGCGACGGCGAATCGTGGCATGGAAGCAATGAGGACTTGGCAGGTCTATGGACGGAGCTGGCACGACATCTGCACGCACAAATCACCAAATTCCCGTAAATTATGGGGAGGAGGGCGATGAGCTCAGACGCTACGTTCAATCACGTCGCAGATATATTCGATACGGCTCGGATCTGGCGATCTGTGGGGCCATATCATCAACTGAAACTCGCCACTGTGTTCTTTGAATCACTGCATCATACTCCTGGTCTTGTGAGATGGCACATTATCTTGTTGAAAAATGCCGCTGCCATCGGGAAACATGATCGTCGTGAAACTGTTTACGTTGTCTCCAAGGAGTGTACCGGACTCCTAGGCCGTGACGAAGCCTCGCACGAGCTTCACTGGACCCCTGAAAGCCCACATGAACGTTCCTCAGAAGACAATGGAGCCGCCGCCAGCTTGTGTCCCTCTCGTAGTACGGGTATCAAAGAGCTGTTCCTCTGCAATACGATGGATCCGCGCCCTTCCATTAGCATGCTGGACAAGGTATATGGATTCATCAGACAATGAAACGCTCTGCCACTACGCCTAAGTCCAGTGCCGATGGTCAGGTGCCCATTTCAGTCGTAGTTGCCGATGTTGTGGGGTTAACATTGGCACAAGCATGGGGTGTGTGCTCGGAGGCCCATCATTAGGAGTGTTCGGCGCACTGCGTGTCCCCACAGACTTTCACTCTGAGCAGCACTTAAGTCTGGTGTAAGGTTCGCCACAGTTCGTCACATGTCCTGTTTTACTAGTCTGGACAGCCTGCGACGTCCGACATCTGTAACGACGGGTGACCGCCCAACACCGCGACGTCTGGACGTGGTTTCATCTTGGTTTCACCAAGTCTTGAAGAAACTCACCACAGCACTCTAATCTTTCCTCGGTCAAACAGATAGTTCGCACGCTCCCCCCGGGCTACACACGCACAGCACACTCACTGATATTACATACACCGGATCTGACTAACAGTCATTCCTCGCCAGATTATGCTGCTGTCACCTTGAAGGGTTTATATCGATAATAGGTCAGTAGTCATAATGTTCTTGCTGATCAGTGCATTATCTACTGACAAACGAATAAGAATGAGAAAATAGTTATTTAGAGGAACGAATAACTTGTTGAAAGTACCACGCTATCAGTGACACACAGAGCTAATACAGAATATTAATTCTTTTATGTAGTGAAACGTCTACGTAAATATTTTTTTATAGTCAGTAACTGCAAACAGTGATTTGCCTGCGAAAGTAGTTGCATTTGTAATATTACATGTGGTATATTAAATCCCCGTAATTTTTTAAAAAGTAAGCCTATATCAATTTTTAAATAACTTGTTACTTAAGGCTTTTCTTTTGGTTTGTCTGTTTCAGATCTGAAGATGGTTGTTACACTAACGAAATTTGTCGTCACTTTACAAAAAAGAGAGAGAGAGAGAGAGAGAGAATGTTAAATGCGAATGAGACAATAAATAGAACAGTTTTCAAAATTTAAAAGATGTTTTTAGAAAGTTTTTTAAATTTTTTATAATTTTATTTTTGATTATCTACTTGCGATCGGTTTTTTTCGTATACTGACCAAGTCCGGCATACGCAAAACGAACTGTTGATGCAGCAGTCTATGCGCTGTCTTTTTCTATAGTGAACGAATAACACATCACTGAGCCTTCTTATGGGTGGACTTCAGACGGTCGTCTGAGCTGGTCTTTAGAACACTGCACTTCTATTTGGAAAGGAAACATTTAAGATCGCATTTAGCTGCACTGATCTATGTATCTAGCAGCTCATTCTCTCCAGGTGCAAATGGCTCTGAACACTATGGGACTTAACATCTGAGGTCATCAGTCCCCTAGAACTTAGAACTACTTCAACCTAACTAACCTAAGGACATCACACACATCCATGCCCGAGGCAGGATTCCAACCTGCGACCGTAGCAATCGAGCAGTTCCAGACTGAAGCGCCTAGAACCGCTCGGCCACCGCGGCCGGCTCTCCAGGTGGAAGTTACTCTAGTTGATCCGTTATCCTTGTCCAACTGAGGTATTTCCGTGTGATCAATGAATACATTGTTCACAGCACGTCGTAATCTAGCCTCCATTCCTTTCTTACTCCGTTATTTCCTTGTAATATCCTAAATCTGGGCTTTCTTACAGCACTATTACAGCCGATTTTTAGGCAAGGGCATTGAGGTCTCAAGTTGGTACTGTGAGAGCCTGAAAGTTATCGAACACAAAGGTAGACTTCGTAGAAACGTTAGCAATGACATGTCTTGTTCCATTCAAGTATGGAGACATCAAGACATGGTAAACTGTAGGCTAGGTAAGAGCACCAAGTCCCCTTTCGTGCTCTCAGCGTCCCTAAATGCTTTATAGAGGGCGAACCTGATCTCCAGCGACGAAACTATGGTGGGTGTCCAGGAATATTTTCTGAGCATATTGGTTTAAAGGATCCGTGGTCCCCATAATGTAGTTTCTACCCCAGTTACTTTTATTTCTGTGAAAATACTTTCACAACAATGAGAACTCATGTGATATGAAGTCACCAAATCGTGCAGAAAACAACACGGAGTAATGCACAATTGTTGTCTGCAAAATTAGCGTAAAGTGAATTCCGTCGCTGCCGGAATACATGAGCACGGCGTCATTCTGCCGATCTCCCACTGCATTCAGTGGATTCATACGAGAGATGCATGTTGGCCAGCTCTTCACCACTATAATTTTCCGTGCGTATTACTGTTAACGCCTTCATTTACACTGTTGATCAGAAATTTCTGGCTTAATTTAGATACGAAGGCAAATGGGGTTAATAAATTAAACGAAATATACAGAAAGCATTATGATAAATATTTCTCCCCCTCTCTCGCTCTGCTCGTTTCGCTTCTATCCAATGAAGATGGCTCACCAGCAGCAACATACAACTTTTCTTCGGGATAAGCGCGGGAAAACTCCCTTTCTCACCAATGACGATGGCCAAACAATGGAATTTTACGCAATAAACTCAGTTCTTCAGCATAGGTGCGGAAAAATCCCTCTTATAAGTGAACACCGCAGTGTTCAGCTAATCAAATGGCTCTGAGCACTATGCGACTTAACTTCTGAGGTCATCAGTCGCCTAGAACTTAGAACTACTTAAACCTAACTAACCTAAGGACATCACACACATCCATGCCCGGGCAGAAAGAGGAATACAATTGTTAATTTAGGACGTGTAATGCGACACGTGCGGTTCAACCGGTAGACGAGTTTGAGCCAAGACATTTCAACGAAGAGGAGCCCGAACATCTTTGGGACGCAATCAGTTGCCGTATTACATGTCATTCGTACTACTCGATCGATTTTCCTGGTTAGTTGACGGAAGTTGTAACCCGCTGGCTCTGGAGGGCTCCGAATTGCAGCGTGTAACATGGCGGGGCGGTGTGTAACGTAACTATGTGGGTGAGTGAGAAACAGCGTGCTGTAATCGAGTGTCTAACCGCAGAAAACGTGCCTCCAACTGAAATCCATAGTAGAATGAAAGCTGTGCACGGTGATGATTGTATCAACAGCAGTAACGCATGATGTTGTGTTGATCTTACTCGTAGTGAAGGAAACGGTGGTGCTAACCTCAGCCGCGCGGGATTAGCCGAGCGGCCTAGGGGGCTGCAGTCGTGGACTGTGCAGCTGGTCCTAGCGGAGGTTCGAGTCCTCCCTCGGACATGGGTGTGTGTATTTGTCATTAGGATAAATTAGCTTAAGTAGTGTGTAAGCTTAGGGACTGATGACCTTAGCAGTTAAGTCCCATAACATTTCACACACATTTTTTGCTAACCTCAACGTGCGTTACAGAGCTCGGAGTGGACGACCGCTTACGGCAACCGACCAGAATCTTCGGGACCGTTTTGATGAAATAGTCAGAGAAAATCGTCGGACAACACGGACATAGTTCTCGTATAAGTGTGGTACAGCACGAGGGCGTCTGTAACCCATCATTGCAGAATCACAGTACAGAAAACTGTGTGCACTGTTAGTGCCTCGAATGCTCAGTGCTGGCATGGTAGACAGGGGATTGGACAACTGTAAAGAGTTTCCTTTGCGTTTTGAACGGGATGTTGATGGGCTCGTTAACAACGTTGTGACAGGTGATGAAACTGGGTTCACCACTTTGGTCCCGAAAACAATAGAGCATAAAGGAAGTGGCACACCAAGGGGTTACCGACACCGAAAAGTTCACGACAATGCCATCAGCAGGCAAAGTCGTTTTTACAGTGTTCTGGAATGGTCAAGGGGCGGTGCATTTGGAATTCAAGCCTACCATGAACACTACAAGGTACGAGGGTCACTCCAAAAGAAATGCACACTATTTATTTTTTAAATCCATATTTTATTCTACATGTTTGAAAGTTTTACAGTGTGTAGATACATCCTTTAGGAACAATATTTTCATTTCTCCACATAATTTTCATCCCTCTCAACAGCCTTACGCCGTCTTGGAACCAGCGCCTGTATACCCGCACGGAAAAATTCTGGACCAACCTGCTGGAGCCACTGTTTGGCAGCGTGCACAAGGGAGCCATCATCTTCAAACCTTGTTCCACGAAGAGAGTTTTTCAGTTTCCCAAAGAGATTAGAGTCACATGGAGCCAGGTCAGGACTGTAAGGCGGATGTTTCAGTGTTGTCCATCCGAGTTTTGTGATCACTTCCATGGTTTTTTGACTGACATGTGGCCGTGTATTGTCGTTCAACAGCAAAACATCCTGGTTTTGCCGATGTGGTCGAACACGACTCAGTCGAGCTTGAAGTTTCTCAGTGTCGTCACATATTCATCAGAATTTATGGTGGTTCCACTTGGCATGGTGTCCACAAGCAACAGTCATTCGGAATCGAAAAACACTGTAGCCATAACTTTTCCAGCAGAAGGTGTGGTTTTGAATTTTCTTTTCTTGGATGAATTTACATGATGCCACTCCATTGATTGCCTCTTCGTCTCAGGTGAAAAATGATGGATCTATGTTTAATCACGTGTCACAATTCTTCCAAGAAATTAATCTCCATAATTCTCGTACTGTTCCAAAAGATCGCTGCATACCGTTTTTATTGTTTATTTTTGAGCCACTATCAACATCGTGGGAACCCACCTGGCACAAACCTTTTTTAACGCCAACATTTTCAGTATTCTGCAAACACTTCCTTCTCCTATCGCAACGTAGCGTGACAATTCGTTCACTGTGATGTGTCTGTCAGCAGTCACCAATTCGTTAACTCTCTGCACGTTGTCTGGGCTGTGTGCAGTACGAGGCCTGCCGCTGCGAGGACAATCCTCACTCAATATTGCCGTGCCCGCTTTCATCACGTAACCTGCTTGCCCACCGACTAACTGTACTGCGATTGACAGCAGCATCTCCATACATCTATTTCAACCTCTTGTGGATGTTTCCCACTGTCTCTTTTCCACAGCACAGGAATTCTATGACAGCATGTTGCTACTGACGAACGTCAAGTGTAGCAGCCATCTTGAAGACATACTGCGACGGGGCCACTCACGGGAACAGGTTGAACTAAGTTTGAAAACAAGCAGGAAGGATGTATCTACACACAGTAAAACTTTCACACATGCGGAATGAAAACTGTAGTTTTACAAAAATAGTGTGCATTTCTTTTAGAGTGGCCCTCGTACTAAGAGGCCTCAGAAAACTGAAATCACGAATTCGAAAATTTCGTCCACACTTGGAGCACCCTCTCCTGCAGCATGACATTGCTGGACCGCCACATACGACCTCTGTGACGTCTGCGCCAGCCTGATGCCTCGGTTTCATTGTCATCGATTATCCTCCATTCAGTTCGGATTTGTCTCCACCAGATTTTCAACTGTACCCACAATTTCAATAACTCCTTCGCGGACTTCAGTTCGATAGTGATGAAGCGGTGCAAGTAGAAGTGGCGTTGTTACCCTGTCAACAAAGTCAAAAAGTCTACATTGACGGTATCTATAAACTGTACAACCATTGGGAGAAACGTGGTTGTCGCTAGGGTGACTATATTGAGAAACTAGTACGTAGCGTAATATCCACGCCTATATCTTATTCAAAATAATATTCAATACAGCATTGTATATGGAATGTGACTGAACTTTGATCGTATTCTCGTGATACTGGTAAAAGGGACTTCATCGTTAATAAAATAATAAATAATTATTGTCAACGACGTAATTTAATATTTTGTAAAAAATTATGTCTCAGACTTTACCCATATAAAAATAATGAAAATCTTAATCTTTTACTATCTATGATTTTCGTAGAAAAATCCTTCTTGTTCGAACTGCTGTACTGATAGAATGTGACTGATGTCTCATAACACAGAGGTCTATAAAAACTGTACTAAAGTATTGTTATGTTGCTAATTGATATTTAAAACTAGAGTTTATGTGTTATTGAAATGAATCTTCATTGTTTGGAGTCCTCTTTCATTGTAATTTTCGTCCCATATAAATGTTAAGTTTCCTTCTCAGCTACCAAAGAGCGCAGTCATTAGTGCTATTGATCTACAGATCTCTTTATTGGTAAATAGTGGATATTAATGTGTCATGAAGCATTGAGAAATATTTTCGAATGTTAATGCATATACTGAAGGTGGGAACTGATTTAATATATATTATTTATTAAGACTAAAATACAGAATGAAGCAGAAAGGATAAATGACTGTCTTAAGTTAGCCGCCATCTTAGTGAAATATTGCAGCGGCAGTTTTAAATTGATTTTCTATACAGACTTAAATGTTGTTGGTTATAATTGCAATAATAATTGTGCACTAGCGGCCGAGGAACCACTCTGAACTAATAATTCCAGTTAGACTGTGAATATATCAAACATCCCTGAATGCAAACAATATCTCACGTGATATAAATTCTTATTTGCTGTTGTACGAAGCCTGGTACTTTCGTAACAACTTTTATGAAATATTTCGACAGGAAAGTACATTAGTATTGTCCACGTGTGGTATTGTGTGACAATGCTGATCATTTGGCTTAAAGAAAAGTGTTGCCAGGTGGAGATAACAATGCATTTGGCAGTTACGTTCAACTGTTCGTAAACTATAAAGGGATTTGTATGTTCACATATCTTAATGACGTTGGCGATCCCAGCAAAAGGCGATGTGGTCCAAATCTAGTGTTTCCACCAGCGTCGTAAATTTGAATACCACGTTCCCAAACCACTGCTCTTCTACCCCAAAATAAACTTTCTGAAGTAGCAAACAACCAACCCAAGGATCTGTGTCACATATCACTCTGCCACTGTTATTAACAACTGTTGTAAAACAGGGAACACGTGCTACATGTATTCAGGGGAGTATGTATGACAATAAGTGAAACTGTTTGCCCAAAACAGAGTTGCCGGCCGCTGTGACCGAGTGGTTCTAGGCGCCTCGGCCCGGAACCGCGCTGCCGTTACGGTCGCAGGTTCGATTTCTGCCTCGGGCATGGCTGTCTCGGACATGGCAGGTTAGTTAGGTTTAAGTAGTTCTAAGTCTAGGGGACTGATGACCTCAGATGTTAAGTCCCATAGCGCTTAGAGCCATTTGAACCATTTAAAACGGAGTTATACACAAATACATAAACCTATTCGCCTCTACTTGGGTAATTTCTACTGTTATTGAATTTTCTATGTTTATTTAATAATAACTGTATGTAATAATAATTGTAGAGTAATTTGAATAACACAATGCAAAACGGGCAATTTAATTATAAGATCTATAAGAATAAATTAGTTGTTTAGCTGAGCAATTGTTGTTCCGGTTCCTACAATGTGTTCAAATAAAAATATTTATGACAAGAAAATGTGGTAGTATCTGATTACAATAATTGTGTACGGAATTGTGTAACGTGTTTGGTTGTTAGATTGAAATATTATAATTTTTTTTTTTTTTTTTTTTTTTTTTGCAAACTAATAATGGTCAGTTATAAAGGTATTAATTTGACTACAGCAGTATGTCACGTGACAAAACTCGGGACAGAGCACACAAGGACAGATCATGGTCTTTTGCTGGTGGAAGCTCTGCGGGTAGGGTGATTTAAAACGGCCTGGGGCCGTACATGTTTGAGTTCCGATGTAGGAACATTACTGCAGCCTGCAGCATTTTTCGGAAGTTACTCTTCGGTGTGTAAGTTTACTAACTGATAATTTGTACTGTGAACGTAGTGCAACTTACATTGACTGCGATATAATGAATTGTTTATTTGCCTGCAACTGCTACACTAGAACTGTTTCTGATTACGGCAGTATCACTGTGTGCAGTATTCAGTTTCCGAATTAGGAATTTAAACTCTGAACGTAGAGCAATTTACAGTGATTGTGATACTGAAATGTTTATTTGTCTGCAACTGCTCTGCTAGATATATTTCATATTCTGTCTGTACTATTGTGTAGAACTATCATTCTTAGCACAGTAATCCCCTGTGAATAAAGCAACAGTGTAATTCAATCTTGTGCTAAACGTACATTAAGGGACCATAACCTTAATTCCCTGTTTCATTGGTTAATTTACTCACGTCGCATGTATTAGTATTTCACTGAATGATCTCTTAGGTCATCTTAATAACTGTTATTCGCTTATGTGAAGGCATAATGCAACAGTGTGCAGCAAAACTCTTTTGCAGACGAGCTATTTAACAGGTCGTGCACTCGCTCTCTGGCGGATTGGTAATAGTAGAGAAGATGAAACAGTCAACAATCGCAGTCCTTCTCGAGCGTCAAAGCGCTTCTTCTCTGTGCAGTAATGTTATTTGTAATGCTTATTTATAATGGAACTTACAGACGTTCTGTAATATAATTTTTCCTAAGTGCTTTGGCAGTGGATGTCACAAGAGTTCCAACATAATTGACACATTGGACATGTTAATTACAGTTTGATGCAATAATGGAATGAACTTCATTGCGTCATTTAATGAGATATTGAACTCCTGTTGATTTTTTTGTGCTTTTTTCCTTCCGTCTCCCATGAATGTTTTTGCTCTCTATGTTTACGAAACCCTTAAACTATTTCTCAATTGTATGTTGACGGTAATTATGTTGAGATGTTAGTCCACCAATGGGTCACACAACTCTCGAGCGTTGCTGGAAGCCTATGCAGACGCTTACTATGCAAATTTCGCATAATCAGAAGCGCTTGAAGCAGTTCAGAGAAACAAGCCAAGTACACACAAAACAGCCTTGAATGACGGTTTGCTGTGTTATTGTGCGAACTCCGTGCGGAAACTATAAACACTACAGTGAATGCCCGCGCAGAAACTGCGTACAAATTCGCCTGATTTCTCAGTCATAGGAGCAAATGGAAACACAAGTCAACTGCAACTCTAAGGACTGTTGTGCCCTAGTGAAACACTCTGGAACAGTTTTCAACTAGGTACAGGACATTCTGCAGGCAAAAGTGTACTAAGTTTCGTATCTTGTGAGAAAGTGCAGTGCGCTCGCTGACTAGTTCCATAATTATACTGCCGTCATGATAGTAAATTTGTTCAGAATTGCTTCAGGAACAATAATGAAAAAATCATAATGTCAGCAAAGCGTTGATCACAAAAATATTATACATTGTACGACTTTCAGAAGATGTATCTGTTTAGGGTGTGTTTTTCGTATCGTAAATCGCAATGTTTTGTTTTCGTGTTACTTCATTTCACCGTTGCTGACAGTAAGATTTAGGCATGAATCATATTCCACAGAGAAGACTCTAGAATGTGTAAAAAAGTCATACTCGGTCTCGGCCTTTCTTGACAAAGTAGTTCATACACATAAGGTGTTCTCTAAAGACGAGATAGGTTCGTGAACTGAGACAACTTGGATCTTGCGGAATGGTACCAGTGCGCTTTGTTCAGGGCGGATGTAGCTAAGTTTACGCTACTTCAGAGGGCCGCCATGAAAAATAAATGATCGCAGAACAATTTGCGAAAACATTTGGAAGTACATGAGAAAGAGAAATAACGAATAACTGGCTGAAAACCGAGGGAGGTGGCGCAGTGGCTAGCACACTGGATTCGCATTCGGGAGGACGACGGTTCAATCCCGCGTCCGGCCATCCTGATTTAGGTTTTCCGTCATTTCCCTAAATCGCTCCAGGCAAATGCCGGGATTGTTCCTTTGAAAGGGCACGGCCGACTTCCTTCCCCGTGATTCCCTAATCCGATGAGACCGATGACCTCGCTGTTTGATCTCTTCCCCCAAACAATCCAATCCAATGGCTGAAAGAAACATATTTCAATTTCCACTTTAGAGGATAACATCTGTTAACTGCATACTATTTTTCAGTTCCAGCTTACAAGCGTTGCTCATTGTGATGGCCATCTGCAACCACGACAGCGTGGAACTATACTAGACATTGCTCCATTCCTGTCCGAAACGTCTCGGTGAGAGGGGTGGAGGGATGTTGCCTGTGGTGACGCAGCAGCTCGTGCACTGCAGTGCGTCCATCATTCTCAGCCGTGGCAGCAGGAACTCCTCCAACGATCTGCGTCCCGGAAGCAAGTTTCAAATTGCCAGTTAATTCAAACTGCCGAACTACGTTCTTCAACCCCTGTGCAGAAACAGGAGCTCTCTGTATTCCTTCAACGCGTCGATACTCGCTAAATAAATCAGCACTAGTGCTATTGTTTTGATAAAACGTCTTTACGAATAGAGCCACGTCGTCTGTCTGTACCTGTACAATTCAGTGACAGTCATCAGACATCTCCTAATATAGTGTCGGACCTCCTTTTGCCCGGTGTAGTGCAGCGACTAAACGTGGCATGGACTCAACAAGTCGTCAGAAGCACCTGCAGAAATTCTGAGCCGTTCGTAATTACGAAAATGTTGCCGGTGCAAGGTTTTGTACACGAACTGACCACTCACTTACGTCCGATAAATGTTCTATGGGTTTCAAGTCGGGCGATCTGGGTGGCCAAATCATTCGCTCGAATTGTCCAGAATGTTCTTCAAAAGAATGGCAAGCAATTGTGGCCTAGTGATATGGCGGATTGTCACCCATAAAAATTCCATCGTTCTTTGGAAGCTTCAAGTCCGCGAGTGGCTGAAAATGAACTCCAAAGAGCAGAACACAACCATTTACAATCAATGTTCATTTCAGATGGACGAGAGAACCAGTTCATTCCAAGTAAATACAGCCCACGCTGCAGCTTGCACAGTGCCTTATAGACAACTTGAGTCCATGGCTTCGTGGGGTCTGCGCCGCACTCGAACCCTGCCATCAGCTCCTACCAACTGAAATCGGGACTCATCTGACTAGGCCATCGTTCACCAGTCGTCAAGGTCCAACCGATGTGGCGACGAGTCCAGGAGAAGCGCTGCAGACGATGTAGTGCTTTTAGCAAAGGCCCTCGCGTCGGTCGTGTACTGCCATAGCCTATTAGTGCCAACTTTGGCCGCACTGTCCTAACAGATACGTCCGTCGTATTTTCCATATTAATTTCTGCGGTTATTTCACGAGGTGTTGCTTGTCTGTTAGCACTGTCAACTCTACGCAAACGCCGCTGCTCTCGGTCGTTAAGTGAAGGCCGTTGGGCACTGCGTTGTGCATGGTGATAAGTAATACCCGAAAGTTGGTACTCTCACCACATTATTGACACTGTGGATCGCAAAATATCGAGTCCTGTATTTCCGAAATAGAATGTCTCATAAGTCTAGCTCCAATTAACATTCCGCACCCTGAGTCTTTTAATTCCCGTCATGCGGCCATAATCATGTAGGAATCGTTTTCACCTGAATCACTATGTATCTCTGTCCCATACATTTCGTCATCTCCGAGTAACCCACACTAATGCTCGTGTATCAGCGCAACGTCGCCATGCCAGTACCAGTGCCTAACGGCAAGTCCTGACACTGATGCTATTAACAGCGCTGATCCTGCAGCTCATTGTCTGAACATCATTCTTATGAAGTTTGGCACCAATGCTGTAAATAGTTTTCCGTCCACACCGGCGAAAGTGGCGGAAGTTTATGTCACTACTGGCCACTAAAATTGCTACACCACGAAGATGAAGTGCTACAGACGCGAAATTTAACCGACAGGAAGAAAATGCTGTGATATGCAAATGATTAGCTTTTCAGAGCATTCACACAAGGTTGGCGCCGGTGGCGACACCTACAACATGCTGACGTGAGGAAAGTTTCCGACGATTTCTCATATACATACAGCAGTTGGCCGGCGTTGCCTGGTGAAACTTTGTTGTGATGCCTCGTGTAAGGAGGAGAAATGCGTACCATCACGTTTCCGACTTTGATAAAGGTCGGATTGTAGCCTATCGCGATTGCGGTTTATCGTATCGCCACATTGCTGCTCGCGTTGGTCGAGATCCAATATGGAACCAGTGGGTTCAGGAGGGTAATACGAAACGCCGTGCTGGATCCCAACGGCCTCGTATCACTAGCAGTCGAGATGACAGGCATCTTATCCGCATGACTGTAACGGATCGTGCAGCCACGTCTCTATCCCTGAGTCAACAGTTGGGGACGTTTTCAATACAGCAACCATCTGCAGGAACAGTTCGACGACGTTTGCAGCAGCATGGACTATCACCTCAGAGACCATGGGTGCGGTTACCCTTGATGCTGCAGCACAGACAGGAGCACCTGCGATGTTGTACTCAACGACGAACCTGGGTGTACGAATGGCAAAACGTCATTTTTTCGGATGAATCCAGGTTCTGTTTACAGCATCATGATGGTCGCATTCGTGTTTGGCGACATCGCGCTGAACGCACATTGGAAGCGTGTATTCGTCATCGCCATACTGGCGTATCACCCGGCTTGATGGTATGGGGTGCCATTGGTTACACGTCTCTGTCACGTCTTGTTCACATTGACGGCACTTTGAACAGTGGACGTTACATTCCAGATGTGTTACGACCCGTGGCTCCATCCTTCATTCGATCCCTGCGAAAGCTTACATTTCAGCAGGATAATGCACGCCTGCATGTTGCAGGTCCTGTACGGGCCTTTCTGGATGCAGAATATGCTCGACTGCTGCCCTGGCCAGCTCATTCTCCAGATCTCTCACCAACTGAAAACATCTGGTCAATGGAGGCCAAACAACTGGCTCGTCACAATACGCCAGTCACTACTCTTGATGAACTGTGGTATCGTGTTGAAGCTGCATGGGCATCTGTACGTGTACACGCCATCCAAGCTCTGTTTGACTCAATGCTCAGGTGTATCAAGGCCGTTATTAGGGCCAGAGGTGGTTGTTCTGGGTACTGATTTCTCAGGATCTATGCACCCAAATTGCGTGAAAATGTAATCACATGTCTGTTCTAGTATAATATATTTGTCCAGTGAATACCCGTTTACCATCTGCATTTCTTCGTGGTGTAGCAGTTTTAATGGCCAGTAGTGTATAATCACCCTGTACTCCCGCTACACACTCGTTCGATGTCTAGTGGGCTACAGATGTAGACGTCGATTCTAGTTTCATACTGAATGTCGACAACTTTAAATATCAACATTCCTTCTTTTTCTTTTCTAGTAATGTATAGTTTATTGTCAGATTTCTTTGTTTTACTTACGTTTATTTTGATGTGAAAAATATGTTTGTTAGAATGCCGTTTTGCAGATACTTTCTTAGTATTCATGTATCCTTCACTCTGCCGCTGAGTTTCATTTCCATTTTATTATTATCTTATTTAGAAGCTCTGCAGATTTTTACAGGGCGATAAACATTGCATTCAATCGACAGCTGCTTACCTTTATTTGCTTTTCTTTCTTTTATGCAATTTACCAAGTGTGTGATAAGATCAGTAATCTGAAATCGTGGCTACAGCATACTGAAACAGTGAATTCCGCGGCGCCATATATGCATCTCTGTTTCTCGAGTGGACTGCGTCCTAATCTGCTGCCTGTGTAAACACCGTGTTGTTCTTTACTGAAGACTCCTCGCTGTGTTCTGCTTATCGGAAAATGTTTCATCGTCTTCATAAACTTTGCTTTAAGCCGTCGTGGACCCTCAGTTACTGAATACGGGGAGTTAATGGGAAAGATAAGGTGCCTCCTCCAGCTGCAACTAAATCTGGTGAGGAAATGGAATCTCTCCATCTCGGCCCGGAGATAAGACATTGTTTTAGATGCAGTAAAAGGGGAAGATGAAGTGCTGCAGTGTTCCTGAGTGACGTCAAAATGTGAGAGGGAAAAGGCTGAGAAAGTCTCTAAACGTTGCAGGCGAAACGGGTCTTCCTTTATAAAATACGATGAGGAACTGTAATCACTATGTCGCCATATTTAGGGGACTATTCATTGAGTTTAAAGATACGTGAACACATTGTGTGGTAAGCATCTATGTATGCGTAACTGATACTTTTTATCGGTGTCTAACTACGCTAAATTTGTCGTATCTTGTACACTATGTCAGAATGCGCCAACAGCCGCCAAATCGTGAAACAAGCACGACAGAATAGCACGACACTATCCTATCACCATAGCAAAGATTGTCACTACCACAAACTTATTATGACGTCAATGGGGACGACGTTTCCTGAACTAATGATAGCCGGCATTTCATTTGCGCTCGCCATTACAGGACGTCTTGGCTACAAGGCTTTTTATGCTTCCATACTATTTTGAATATGACAGTAGGTTACTCCTAATAGTGGCAATTGCAAAAACAGAACCAGTGATTGTCGTGAATTACGATGAAAGAGAAAAAAAGAATCCATGTCTAAAACTGATCACTGTTTTCATTTCCTTTGTTCCTTGTTTGTTTATTAAACCTGCCCATGTCTCTATTTTGTTCTATCTTCGATTTCTTCCTTATTTATGCCGATTTGTCTTGGTACCTATGAACTTGGTTGGTTGTGGCTCGTTATTGATTTTTCTAAATGTTGTAAAGTTGTTTATTCTGTCTGTTACAATAAATTCTTTTCATTTGTCCACAGCTCATTTACTTTTTTTTCTTAGTTACATTTTAATTTCTTTTACGTTTGTATACTTCTGCAACACTCGTTAATTCCTATAGTTTGGGAGTTGTCGTATTGCCTGATATCTCCCCACAGTCTTTTCCTGGCTGTTTTTTTTTCCGTTTATCGGTATTAAGATTAGTGTTGGTGATTCATACATAGTAGGTAAGGCAAATAAAAGTGGTTCGGAGAAGAGAATTCCGGAGTAGAAAGAGGCACAGCAGTGGAAAGGAAATACAGTACTACCCTGACTGTAGCAGATATCGAAAGAGACCACCATTCGTCTCTTGGCACTTTTGGGCCCTGGTCAGCAAGCTGCTGATGGCGGATCGAAGCTGAACTCCTGGAATTGCTGCAGTAGCGTTCCAATTGTCCTGCTGCAGTTCCTGAAGACTCTTTGGGTTGTTGCGATACACCTTGGACTTGAGGGCTCCCCACACGAAGTAATCGCACACTGACAGATCAGATGACCCGGTTGGCCAGCTAGGGCCGCTACCAGACTGACCTCTGCTAACAATTCTGTCTGTCTGGAAGTTACGCGAATTCTCCGCTGTCCGGAACCTGTCATTCTGTAAGTTGACATAACCACTCCGGTGAAAGTAGACTTCAGCAGACATAAAGAACAGATCCACGTGAAGACACGCATTGTTATCTCAGTGAACAGCCACTCACAAAACTGGAGACGCTGAGAAGCACCTGCTGCTTCTATTACATGAACAGCAGAGAGTCAGTAGGAATGCGTGTGCAAATCCATCCAGGCGCAGTATTCGTCCGCATAATCGGCGTGATAAGCCTCTCTCTCGCGACAGGCATTTTCTGGTGAACTGCAGCGACATTTTCTATTGTGCGGCCACGTTTGGGAATTTTTTTTTTGTCTTGTGCAAAACAAATTCTGTCTGACGCCATTTTCGGACTAAGCGTTGCATGGCATTCTTTGCAGGCTCTTTGACACAATTAAACTTCTCAGCAAACAACTGATCGCACCGTTTCCACGTCTTTGTTGTCACGTAGCTTCCCGCAAAGAACAACCGCTGTCCCACTGTGAGTACCTTGGCCTCCTTTACACTGCCCCACTGAGACTGATGCAGCCCGCACTGTGCTCTAAACCTGTGTGGGTTACGTGTGGATGTGGTTATATGCATACATTCACGTCCAGTTGTATCCACTTGTGCGGGCCACTTTTATTTGCCCAATGCTGTGTATTCTGGTTCAATTAGCTTCTGGGGACTACGAGATCGACCGATCGACTCAGTGTAGTTGAAGTGATATCTTTCTCAGAGATCACTTTTGATGTCTTGTAAAGCCATATGTTACCAGCAATCTACTCAAATCTACGGCAAATAGTTGTTATGTTTCACCATACAGTATTCCATCATTTGTAGAAAGGATAACACTAAAGCTTAAACCCTACGCCGGCGGTTCTAGGCGCTTCAGTCTGGAACTGCGCGACCGGTACAGTCACCCGGCCGCGGTGGTCTAGCGGTACTAGGCGCGCAGTCCGGAACCGCGCGACTGCTACGGTCGCAGGTTCGAATCCTGCCTCGGGCATGGATGTGTGTGATGTCCTTAGGTTAGTTAGGTTTAAGTAGTTCTAAGTTCTAGGGGACTGATGACCTTAGATGTTAAGTCCCATAGTGCTCAGAGCCATTTGAACCGGTACAGTCGCAGGTTCGAATCCTACCTCGGGCATTGACGTGTGTGATGTCCTTAGGTTAGTTAGGTTTAAGTAGTTCTAAGTTCTAGGGGACTGATGACCTCAGTTGTTAAGTCCCATAGTGCTCAGAGCCATTTTAACCATTTTTGAACCCTACGTTGTGTGAAATAGCGACTAGAACATGCAAAAATTTGATAGCTGAGTCAGTATTATCCTTGTTGCCAACAATGGAGACACCATCGACGCCTCTTACCACAGCACTCAAAGAAGAAATTACGTAGTTCTCAACTCCAACCACTTCAACTCTGACTACAAATGTGCCATTGAAACTCGATACCAATCCGGTCTGTTAACGCTTCACTTCCACCGATCACTGGTTAACTGAAACTCCCTTCACTCTGTTCAACAAACCGTAAGTTGTGGTTTCGGGAGAAACACGAAGCGCACGTAGCGTTGACCCAATTAGACAGTGATCACATAAAATGATTGAGGATCTGCTACTTGAACAATCGTATGTTTTTGTGAATGTTGCTTTTATTGAGCATTACTCCATGCGGTAACATGAATGTCTGAAAAATTTGCTTTCACGTCAAACGTAGGCTTCCTCTTTCGTTTCTTACCCCCAATCCATATTCACCTACTATGTTTCCTTCTCTCCCATTTCCTGCTCTCGAATTCCAATCACCCATGACTATTAAACTTTCGTCTCCCTTCACTACCTCTTTTATCTCACCATACATTTCATCAATTTCCTCTTCATCTGCAGAGCTAGTTGGCATATAAACTTGTACTACTGTAGTAGGCATGGGCTTTGTGTATATCTTGGCCACAATAATGCGTTCACTATGCTGTTTGTAGTAGCTTACCCGCACTCCTATTTTTTATTCATTATTAAACCTACACCTGCATTACCCCTATTTGCTTTTGTATTTATAACCCTGTATTCACCTGACCGAAAGTCTTGTTCCTCCTGCCACCGAACTTCACCAATTCCCACTATATCTAACTTTAACCTATCCCACTGATGCGCCCCACGGTCTAGGGGGGCATTTCCACGGTTCGAGCGGCTCCCCTCGCGCCATACCATACCATACAGCATCCCATCAAGACAATGCAGACAGCCTATATTTTGCAGTGCAAGTCCCCTACATCCAGAGAAATTTTCAGCAGCACAAAGGAAGTGAAAATGACGATGTCCTCCTCGGGTATGTGTGTGTGTGTGTGTGTGTAAGAGAGAGAGAGAGAGAGAGAGAGAGAGAGAGAGAGGGAGAGAGAGAGAGGAGAGAGAGAGAGAGAGAGAGAGAAAGCGTGTTAGTGTAATTTAAGTTAGATTAAGTAGTGTGTAAGCCTAGGGACCGATGACCTCAGCAGTTTGATGTCATAGGAACTTGCCACAAATTTCCAAAAAATATACTGGTGCGACTACATCACATGGCTTAACGAACACGCTGCAAACCTGTGTCATGTGTCAGCAGCACATACTAACGTGGTATTAGCAAAGCTAGCAGACATAAAGGATAATTACCCAGAAGATAAAGATTCTCAAGACCAAATTTCTTCATCTTGCGAGGGCGGTTCCAGAATGTGCGCTGGAACGGGCATGACAACCGCAGAAAATGCGACCGGCACCTAATCGGGCGACTTCACGAAGAAGATGCCGCAGTCGCCAACAGCATACAGCTTGCGCAGTGAAAATCAACAGCTGTTCATGTACAGGTCAGTACATACAAACAGATCTCGTGTGTATAGAGAACACAATTTTGACGGCAGTGCAAGTGCTTGACCTAAAAAGAAAACTTGGTGTTGGTTCCACAAAAGATTTGAACGCAATGCAAGACAAGGTACAGAGCTGTTCGATTACTCAAACGGAAACGACGATTGTTGGTGGGCGGCCGCACTCCTCATGCTGATTAACACCATCCAGACAACAACAATAATAATCGTAGCGTACGGCGCAACAGTGCTACAGTCGCAGTGCTAGGACATTCTAACGGGCTGTAGAAACAAATACTGGACGCAGATTCTTATAGGTTCATAAATTAGTGTTTTTCCTTAGCACTGTGAATCAACATCAGCTACATGCCATAACTTGATGGCGGCCCGCATCAATATGTACAGTGAACGGATCTCATTACATATCTGCCCTGCTTTTATGATGACGTGGAAGTCTGTCATCGTTTGTGTCAGCGACTCAATCACAAGAGCTGACTTCGTAACATTGTTCAGAGTGATGCAGGACCTGGTTAACGGTTGTTTAGTGCGAGTCAGAACAAACAAGTTTCTGCTTCTCACGTCGCGAAGAGTGCACAGAATGTTCTCCGACCAGAACGAAAATTTCCGTGGTGCGTTCAACGTATCCAAGAGTCTCGATCTTCAGAAAAGTATGACCACACACGTGTGCAATATCAGAGAAGCAACCCGTTTCTTCTTCCAGAATATCCGTGGCAAGTGAATTATGTCCCGTCTCCAGTGACGCCTACTGTGCACAGTTATTGAATTTATTCCCACACTGACAGACCCAGTGAAAGCACTGGAAAAACGCTGCCACATCATACAGTATCCCATCAAGACGATGCAGAGACAGCCTACATTTTGCGGTGCACGTCCCCTACGTCCAGATAGATTTGCAGCAGCACAAAGGAGATGAAACTGACGATAGCAGAAAACATTGCATCTACGTCAGACAATGACTGAGCATATCCACGCCTCATGATGGAAAAGATTATCAGGCAATTATCAAGCATTAAAGACTCCCATTATATCAGAGCGCTATCTGGCACCAAACATCGCCGATTTAATTATGCAGTTAGTGATGCACTCTATTTAGTGTCGTAGATTGTGTTGAAATTCCAATGGCCATAGAGGTGGCAGAGATTCATGCACAGCGTTTTTATGGTCTCCCTTTGGACTTTTGCTATCTTGACAATGTTCTGATCTTTTATAAGCCCTTGCAAGAGCGTTTACAGCATTTACACCAGTTCTTTCAGATCCTTGAAGATTTTGGCATCCTCATTAAAGCACAAAAATGTGTGTTTGCAAAAGCAGAGATTTCTTTTCTGGTCTACAAGGTCTCTTACACTGGATTATCACCACTGCAAGAAAAATTTTCGGCTATTCAAAATATATCACTGCCTACTACATACAGGACCTTCGACGGTGTTTTGGCGTGAAGAACTTTTATCGCCATCATTTACTGCACGTTGATGTTGTGCAGTAGTCTCTCGATCTTCTTCTTACTGGAAAAAACACTTTAGAAAATCTACGTGGTGTGTGGAATCAATTACAGCGTTTGAAGTTCTGAAGACAGCACTGTCTAAGGGAACACTGCTAACACATCCAAATCCCGGCGCAGCAATCTGACTCTATAGATGCCAGCCAGCTAGTGGTGGGCACTGCCTTACAGTAACATATTTACAGATCTTGACAAAGCCTGGCATTTTTCTCCAGGCGTCTTCGAGATGGATACTAAATGAAGCGCTATAGATTGAGAACCGTAAAACACTTCCAACCTATTTTGGACGGCCAGCACTTATTTTATGCAGTGGCTAATTGGGCTTATTTCACCACGTCAGTGCCGACATGTGGAATTTGAGATACAATTCACAACAGACGTTCGACAATCAAAGACGAAGACCATACCGTGGCTGACTGCCTTCCGAGAAAGCCAGCGTAACAATGGTGGATTAGGCAATGACTGCAGACAGGCACTTGGCAGACACTTTCATACGACAGTACAGTCTCGATGGAGCACCTGCCTTACTTCGCCTGATACATGTTCGAGTTGACGAATCTGGAAATGAAACGTGATGTGTCTGCAGCAGCGATCTTTTATGGCCTCTACCATCGCAAAAACTTCAGTGCTGTTCACAACATGTCTCACCCTGGCGTGAAAGCAACCGTGAAACGTGTGGCAAACAAAGTGGTCTGGCCAGGTGTAAAGAAAGACAGCTGTGGGAGGGAACGCTCCCATTCTTTGTGCCACAAAAACAGTTTCACGTCATGTACATGCAACCATTCAGGATTTTACTCTACCGATGGCACGTTTTGCACGTATCCACCTAGCTCTTGTCGGCCCATAGCCTTGTATAGACGGCCGCCCTTACTAATAAACGTTGACTGTTACACCAGGTGGCCAACGGCCTTGCCGCAGTGGTAACACCGGTTCCCGTCAGATCACCGAAGTTAGCGCTGTTTGACTTGGCTCTTGGATGGGCTACCGTCCGGGTCTGCCGAGCACTATTGGCAGTTGGGGTGCACTCAAGCCTTGTGTGGCCAATGGAGGAGCTACTTTATTGAAAAACAATGGCTCTGGTCACGAAAGTCTGCAACGGCCAGGAGAGTGGTCTGCTAACCACATGTCCCCCTGTATACACACACAGTGATGCCCATAAACTGAGGATGAGACGGCGGTCGCTTGCTATCGTTTGTCCTTACGAGGCCTGTTCGGACGGAAAGTTTATACAATGTATCCAGAAGCCATACCGGTAGCAGACATTAAAGCTGAATCAGTCACCGACGCATTTGTGACCGCCTGGTTTTCTCGACCGTGGCTACAATTCATTGAGCTGCTTAACCTTTGTAGCAGCCGCCATATTCCTACCACGAGCTACCACCTAGCTAGTAACGGCATGGTCGAGCACATGCACTGCTCTCTCAAATCTATTCTCATGTCCCACAAAGAGCCATGGATTGAAACTTGTCGCGGGCTCTGCTCTGTTTCCGGATGGCTATAGAACAAGGTTTGTCCCGTTCTTCAGTGCAGCTGGTGTTCGGCAAATAGCTGTGAGTACCTGGTGACTTCACCACACCGTCTCTACCAACAGCCTAGCCTCTAATGACCACAGTGGTTCTCTCAAAAAATTAGAGCGGCACATTAGAGAATTGTGACCGCAAAATCCGCAACACCACAGACAACACTCTCATTTCGTTTTTTAGAGAGCTGAAAACATCAACTCATGTGCACATGACGCTGTAGGCCCACCTCTCACTTCTCAGTACTCTGGTCCACACGAAGTAATACAAAAGAGGTACAAACACTTTCGTCATATGAAAGTGTAACGTGAATGAGACTCTTTCACTTGGGCGACCTAACGGCCACGCCTCTCGCTGCTCCGCAGCCGGCAACAGCTCCGCCGGGAGACTCGACCAGTCGTGGCCCGCACCCTCCTACATCTGCAATTTCACACCCGGGCTAACCCATCAAACGCAAATTCCGCGATGTCACCAGCACACCACGCAATCTTGCTGTTAGAAAGTGGAAGGTCAATGTTGACCAGCTGACTGACAATCAAACCGCACTTACTGTTCACACTTTAAACTGGAAAAGTCTCTCCGTGACACCTCCTAGTCCGCAGAAGAATATCTATCGTTGTAATGTGTAACAGGTGGTGAGGAGGAATTACTGACTCGTATCTGTATGTTTAAAAGAAGCCTTGTAAATGTTCAGCATGTTACTAACAATCAATTAAAAGTTTCAAAGTGTATAAATCTTCAATAAATCGTTCATGCGTTTTACCATACATCATTTCACCATTTGTAGCTAGGGTAACAACGAAGCTTAAACCCTGCAACCTACCGTCTAGAAATGATGAATTATTTACTTCTAGATATTAATATCTTTTAATACAAGCATATTATTTTCAGCGGAATCTTTTCTAATACTCCTTCGATAGCTTCCTTTTCCCCACCGTTGTGTTGGATGATCTCTCCTAGATACATAAACTTAACTTTTTCTTTTTTCTATTTTCCATATTTTGGTTTTAATATGGATGATCCAATCACTGTTTCCCATAAAGCTTGCTTTTTTCTTTCCAAGGAGATTCGTGGTTCTGCTGTCTCTCTCTCTCTCTCTCTCTCTCTGTCTTCATTGTCTTCTTTTTACCGTTACTATCGTATAAGCACAGAAACAGAGAGAAATCTAGTGTTCGCCATGTCTCTGACTGCTCCTAGAACAAAATCTGAGACTCCGTTCAACACTGTACTTCTGTCTTTACCCGTTAACATCTGCCGACTCCGCTACCACACTTACTACTAAACTGTATTAGCTATGTCAATTCGTTTGGGATCCATTTTTATGCATACGCTGAGATTATTTGTTATTTCCTACATCTCTTCAATTTAATTTACTCTCTTCGGTACGAGAGGCGTTTGAAAAGTCCTGCAAAAATAAAAACTACTTACGTGTTTGGGGTAAACCTTTTTTTTCGACATAGTCTCCTTTTAGACTTATACACTTCATCCAACGCTGTACTAACTTATTGATCCCTTTCGAATAACAGGAATTGTCCAAGTCTGCAGAATAGCCATTAGTTGCTGCAATCACCTCCTTGTTTGAATGAAATCTTTGTCCCACCAGCCATTCCTTCAAATTGGGGAACAAATAGTATTCCGAGGGAGCCAAGTCTGGAGAATAGGGGTGATGTGAAACGAGTGGGAACCCAACTTCCATTAATTTTGTGAGCACAACTGCTGAGGTGTGTGCTGATGCATTGTCGTGATGGGAAAGGACTTTTTTGCAGTCCAATCGCCGGCGTTTTTCTTGCAGCTCGGTTTTCAAACGGTCCAATAACGATGAATAATATTCACCTGTAATAGTTTTACCCTTTTCCAGATAGTCGATGAGGATTATCCCTTGCGAATCCCAAAGGACAGTCGCCATAACCTTTCCGGCGGAAGGAATGGTCTTCACCTTTTTTGGTGCAGATTCTCCCTTCGTAACCCATTGTTTAGATTGTTGTTTGGTCTCAGGAGTATTGTAATGTATCTATGTTTTATCCACAGCGACGAAACGATGCTTAAAGTCATGTGGTTTCTTCCTGAACAGCTGCAAACAATCCTTGCAACACTTCACACGATTCCGTTTTTGGTCAAGCGTGAGCAATCGTGGAACCCATCTTGGGGATAGCTTTCTCATGTCCAAAAGTTTATGCAAAATATAATGTATCCATTCATGCGAAATGCCCACAGCACTAAAAATCTCACGTACCTTAACTCTTCTGTCATCCATCACCATATCATGGATTTTATCAATGATTTCTGGAGTCGTAACCTCCACAGGGCGTCCAGAACTTTCAGCATCACTTGTGCTCATATGGCCACTCCGAAAATTTTGAAACCACTTCTAAACTGTTATAATGGAAGGTGCAGAGTCACCGTAATGTTTATCAAGCTTCTCTTTAGTCTCCTGAGGCGCTTTGCCTTTCATAAAGTAATGTTTAATCACCACACGAAATTCCTTTTCGTCCATTTTTTGACAATCACTCGACTTCCTTGATTCACAAGAATGCCAAACACAAAGAAATAAACCAATATGGTTGAAACTTGGTGTGCATTCTTTCCAAAGATGCTACTAACTAAACATGACATCGATACGCGCCGGTGGTCCCATCTCTCTCACTTTGCACGGACTTTTCAAACGCCCCTCGTATGTTCTGACTGCAGGATATGCACCGACGTGTGTTGGTGCAGTATTAAGACACGGGACTCACAATACTGAGGAAAGAGTGTTCCAGTCCCCAGTTATGTGTGTATCTCATAAGTGGCGGTGACTGTAGTGTGTGTAGTATAATGTCATGTTTGTGTTGGAGAATGAGGTTGATGAGAGGAGGCGCAGAGTGAAATCCGGTGTCGGCCCGTAGCCTAGTCCTCTTCAAGAACTCGAACCAGGCCGCTGAGCTCAACCTCCCCATCCGATGGGCGGCATCGCCATCAACAATGCTGCAGCTCTCACTTCATGAGACACTGCGGAGAGATTTGGAATTTAATCCAGGACATTGGCACAAAATCGGGTGAACACGAACTCTGCCCTTTGCCGCAAAGCCCAAGAGAAAGCTGCGAACAACACGTGGGATACCCAGGCGGTTACCCATCAGTATACTAGCCACGGCAGATGTTGTTTAATTTCGGCGATCTGATGGGAACCAGTGTATTCGCTGAGCATTTAGCATGTTCCGAAGTCGATTGAGGCGAATTATGGGTTGACACCGTTAAGAAAGCATACGTCATAGATCTTTCCACATTCTCGTCCAGCCACACTTGCATTCCGTCTTTAATGACCAGGTTATCAGTGGGACGCTAGATGCAAAACTCCATTGCTTCATAGTCAGTGCCTACATTTAAGCTTTAATCCCAGCAAAGCCCAGGTGGTCTAGTATTATAATATGATTTTGTGGGTATACCTTGATTCCTAATGAAGATGCCGTACTTTGTTGGTTGTCCCAAGGCAAGTTTCAGCAATAATTCCCTTTCATCTGTTGTCCTCTCTCTTCCTTTTATTTCTTTCTTTCATGTTGCATCATTAAAAATATGTTGCGGCTCTTCATTTAGTGTGTCTTTTGCTGGCCTCTAGGAAACATTTTTTCGTGTTGTCACGTGTAAGGAATAAAAAAAGGGAACGGCCGATGATTATGATAATCCCTATAACTAATTTGAAGATAATAAATAAAGAGTTAGCAGCGAGGTGAATCTATTGATACCGCCCTGTATTGCCGCAGACGTGGATTAATCAAGAGGAGATTTGAACTATACAATGTTTGTCTAATACTGTCGTGAAAACTGAATTAAATCACTGTCCAATCTAAAACTGTATCTATAATTTTTTGGAGGACTCCTGAAAATAACCTTGAAGGGTGAAGATTGGTGTTTGTAAAAAAAGTAGTGATGAAAAGTTTTGGGTGAAAAGACGGCTTCCTTCACCTGAGTTCGCTTTTGGCTGCAGCGCATTCAAAAATGAATAAGTTTCCGACCCTAAGATGCTAACCACGTGGTTCTAAAGATCTTCCCACTAATGAAGGTAGCGCAGAGAGCGAGACACTGACATTGCATTCTAGAGATGCAGAGTTGAAATTCTCGTCAGATTTACCTTTTATTTATCTAAATCGCCTCAGCCAAATACTAGAACGATTCATTTTTAAAAGACACGTACGATTCCCAGCCGTACTCTGGTTTTTAGGAGCATGTGCTCCAATAACCTCGACCTCAAAGTGACGTTAAACACGAATCCACCTCGTCCGGATAATTATTCCTGTCAACAACAAGAGGAAACAGGTATTGACTGCAGATATTCATAAATTATCAACAAGTTCTTTGGTCCCTTGACAGTGAATCAGGAGACGATAATTACTTGCGCTGAAACTTACTTCCGTCTCTAAGCGGCAGGACACTGTCCCTGCAGGAAAGAACGCGACGAGAGATACTGGAAGTAAATTATCTCATATTAAATTGGAATTTAATTGAAAGTGGAACTCCCATTAAAACTTGTAGTGGGAGTCCTAAATTTCGCGCTCGCAATCTTCTTGGCGGCGTGGCGTCACGAAGTGCTCTCGCTGTATCGACTCAATTACGACGCTCTGCAGCAGGACGGTGGCAGCAGCGGCAGCGGCGGTCACTCCACTGTGGGATAGTTCCGCAGCCGCAGTAATTCAACTAACGCTGTAGGAATCGGCTTCTTAGACAGATATTTAATGTTAGCACAAGGTACGAATCATTTAGGTGTTCCCAGAAATATCTATGCTGTTTGTGAAGTGCTGCTTTAGGCTAAGTTCAGACGTAACGCTCGTAGACGCGCACTTACCCGCGATAGTGTTACTAGAGGGTTCAGGTGACGAGCGACTCCTTTCCCCCATCTGCTCCTATTCCTCGAACGTATCCGCATACTTTACACCTCCCGCCGCCTCGATCCCCCTCACCCCCTGGTTGCTCCTCTCCTCTCCCGTCCCCGCCCCCTGCCACGCCTTCACTGTTGTGTCCCCCCTACCCTCCATCTCTACACCCTTCATCTCCTTTCCCAAGGTGGCTTCCGTCAACTCCCCCTCTCAGATGATGCTCTCTCTCCCTCCATTTATCCCTCCTATCACCTCTGATCCTCACCCCCCCCTCCTTTCCTTGTCCTTTTCCGAGGCTCCCTATTCCCCTCCCTCCTCCCCCATCCATCCTGTTTTTTCCCCACCTGCCCTCTCTCTGCCTCCCCTCTCTCCCTCGAGTCCGTTACAGTTTTCCTTCCTCTGCCATTCCCCATTCCCTCTCACGACTACCCTGCTCCCTCCTTCTGAGTCCTCTCCCTTCGTCGTCGTCGTCCCCCCATCCCCCGCCTTTCGTTTTTTCCTCTCTTCTCGCAACTTTATCTTCCCCCTCCTCTGTCCAGGTCCCCCTTCCCATCTGTCCTTGCCTGTGGAGTGTCATCTTCGTGCCGACCTTTTAGTGCAGTGTTCCTAGTGATTCTGAAATGTTGTGCATCTTTTCCGAAGTGTTGCGAAAGGGTGTGATTTTTAATATCTCTTGCAAACAGAATCCAGACTGTCGCCTTGTCTTTTTAATTATCTGTCTACTTTTTCCCTGTCTGCTTCCTGTGTATTTTATTATCATCGCCCATCACTAGTTTTATGTTTTAACTTTCCACAATTTTCCGCCGTTTTACATTTTACTTCACCGTCTTATCGCCTATTTTTATTGTTTCTTTTCTTCTTATGCTTTAAAAATTCTGTAGGCTGAAGAGTGGCGTACTAAGCTGCTGCCAGCCCGCCCCCTTCGTGGGGAATCGAAATCCAATAACGGAAAAAAAGACGAGCGGTAGACCGCGTTCGTTGCTGCAGTTTCTCGCAGTCTGTTTAGCTTTCGGGTATTTTGCTAGCGATTGTTCATTGCTGCCTAGGCTTTCTGGCAATTCTCTACATGGACCTGCAGCTTGTTGTCTGAGCCAATTTCATAGCCAGTAGTTCAGGTGAACAGAGACGAAAATCAGAAGGAACCAAGTCCCGGTAGTATGGTGGGCGATCTAACACGTTCCATTGAAGACACTGCAAGAGCGTCCTCATTGACCTTCTCGTTCAGAGAAAATTTTGTATACCTTGAAAAATATGCACCCAATTATATTCTAGAAGAGCACTTTCATTTGGTTGCAGGGAATCTGTACGTGTTGTTAATGCAAGCCGCTTGTCTCTCATTACTAATGTGACGCTGTCCCACTTGATTCGTGGACGGCAAAATGTCAAGTGCTACTTGTGCTGTGAAACGGTTTCACGTATTTCTGTACCGAAACTGAGTCGCTAATATGAGTGAACGTAAAACAACATGTTTTAATGTGTTAGCTGTACTGATATCACTAAATCAGTTTTAAGCAATAATATAATACCAGTCGTTTTATGAGCGTCATGCAGTGCCTATTTTGTGAGAAGAATTCACCGTTTTCCTGAACTTCTGGATTTGCACAGAATAAATAAATCCTTGGTCAGTTGAACATTGTCATGCTATGTCTTCCACTCTTCAACTATTACGCTCAGTCGTGACTGTGCCTAACCGTTTAAAACAGTCTACCGGAGCTGTACTTGAACTAGGATGTTCGCCTTTCGTGGGCTATTCAGGAACGGTAATCAGTGTGATTAAAAGTTTCAGGTAACGCAAACATCCAGTTACGAGTCTGGTTCAGTATCAGTTTTAATGTCTTCGTCAGTTTCAGTTACCGGGCTGGTACCGTCGACCACCCAGTTGACACTGTTTCATTACTCTTGTTTGTTTTCACCGTCTTCGCTAACCTCTTAAACTATCCGTGGTCGATTAATGGGGCACACTTGTAGAACTCAGAGTGGTGTCGATCCTTGTGTCGTCGACAGTTTAGTTGACACTAAGTCTGACAGCGGTATAAAGAGACATACCGGAGAATGTATGTGAACTGTTTTAGGACAGTAGCTGTTGTTAGATGGCCTTTGCTTTTAGTATTAACGAGAGTGAACACTTACACGCCAGTACGACGGTCTTGAGAAATGGCGATGATGACAGCGCTGTTCAGCACTCTATCGCCGAAATAACAACAGATGTCTCTGACAACATTTGTTGATGTCCTTCCTCGTTTTAAAACCTTCGAAACCGCAATACTTCATAAGTTGCTCAGTTTGCCCGCAAGATATCAGTCTTCTAATATTGTTCAGACATATACAATTACATTTTGGAAAGAACGACATTTCAGTCGAAATGTAGATATACCGTGATTACTTATTTTGAAAATAATTAATTGTCTGGTACAATCACATCAATTTAAAAACGGAATTACCAGTTTCAGCCACCACCGGTCATCTGTAGGTCCTAAGGCAGATGCCTTGGTTCACTTCCACCAATTCTGGTAATTTCATTTTGAAATTCGCGTGATTATGCTGGAAAGAAATTATTTTCCGTTACACTTACAGGTTTTCAGACGATTCAGTGATTGACGTATTGAAAGAATGAAACCGAGGCCTCTAGAATAAGGGATTTGCTTTTCCTGCTACCGCATTTTGGCATAGTAACTTAGTTGGATTTTTCTAATTTTCGTAACCTTGGTTCGGAAGCACCCAGCAAATGAGCACCAACAATTTGCCCACGTCCAAATTCCCATACCACCGACGTAATAATCCACTCTTAATTACACAGAACACCGTTCTGACCGTGATTGACAACTGCAACGTTCTGCAGACACCGCAAAGTTTCCGTTCTGGGTCAAATACAGCAGACCATCCGGGAGGCTTGGCTAGAATATGCATTTACGTTCAAGCATGCGTTATTCAGTTTTTCTACGTTTTTTTTCCCAACCCCTAAATTTTCTGATTCCATTTCTATCTTATAGATTTCACGTTTTTCATGCTGCAATATTTTTGTGAAACTGCAAAAATTACTGCGAAAAATTAAAGTTTTTCCAAATGTGAGAATGTTTCAAGGCGGCACATGCTGATGCAGCTAGGAACAAACATTCTATTGAAGTTAAAAAGCTCTGCAATCAGCAAAATTTTATGTTTAAGGTATTTAACGGTCTATCTGTTACATTAATATCCTACCGCATACCAATAACCTATAAGTGAAATCAAATTAAGCAAAAGTATTATCAAAAACCAGTTACAAGTTAAATACGTTTTGAAATTGAAGCTATTGGAAATCAATACAAAATTTCTATCTTCAAGACAGATAAAAGTGGTAAGATATTAATGAATCTCACTTAATTTGCAAGTATCGCATGTTCCATGGTAAAAAGACCTTATTTCGTTTCAAGGTACAAAATGCTGCACAAGTGACCAAGTATCGCTTAACTGTCCACACATAAACAGTCCTAAAATTACTAGTGCAGCATTTTATTGACGATAATATGTAGTAACTGAAGAATTGACGGTATTTTCCCAGCACTTTAAAAGCGAGGAGCTCTAAGCATTTACAAGTGTTACACAAAACAGAACCTCATGTCTCACAACAACAAAAATTGTATAAAATCGAGAAAACGGTTTACGGCAGTGTCCAGAACCTATTAATTCGACCGAGCGGGGTGGCGCAGTGGTTAGACACTGGACTCGCATTCGGGAGGACGACGGTTCAATCCCGCGTCCGGCCATCCTGATTTAGGTTTTCCGTGATTTCCCTAAATCACTCCAGGCAAATGCCGGGATGGTTCCTCTGAAAGGGCACGGCCGACTTCCTTCCCAATCCTTCCCTAATCCGATGAAACCGATGACCACGCTGTCTGGTCTCCTTCCCCAAACCAACCAACCAACCTATTAATTCATGTGTTTCCATTATCAGTCGCTAGGCGGAAGTACCGACCATAAAACATCATGTGCTGCTAGGTACACTATTCTCTGGCAACAAAATTCTCCTCCACTTTTGACACGCCTTTCATTTCGGTTATGCTAAAGGCGCCAAATTTCGGCCCTCAGTCCGTTTTTGGTCTCTGAATACCGTATCTTTAAATCAATCATTCCCAAAAAATTTATATAACATCACCAACTAAGCCTGCACATGGGATTTAGCTCAAAATATATCAGAAACGATTTGTTATCCTTACTGAAAAAAATTCTAAAACAATGTACTTTTACCAAACTTGAAAGGGTGCTCCTATTTTAGTGCCCTACTAACACGTCCTGTAAAAGAGGTATTAACAGTTTAAAAACAAGGTAGTAATAAGAAAGTTATGTTATAATATTTATTTATATTAGATACAGGTTACAAACGTTCACTTTTGGTACGAAAAATACTGATTAGCAACTGTAAGATTATTTTTTACCCTTCCAAAGAAGAGCTCCTGAGCACATTTCGTGTTGCCACACGGAACACTGACAAGGGGAAGGCCTGAGACACGGCCAACCGATTCGGCTTAAATTTGGCAGGTCGCTTGTGTACAACCTAAAACGAAGGAATCTTAGATATTTTGGGTCAACACCCCCGCAATTTTGAGAAAATCGTCCTTAAAGGTTACGACGAGCAATCGACTCAAAATGGTCGGGATCGATAGATAATTGTAAATAGAGCATTTTTCATCATCAGGTATGGGGTCCGCAAACGCAAACTTTTCAAAATCGAGGAAAGAAACTTTTACAACTGCCACTTTTGTACCCTCATGGTAAACGCTTTTCCGCCGATAGCACCCCGGCACGGTACCTCACCGTGTTCTGTGTCAGGGAGCTGGTTGGCCTCTGTAATAAAAATCTGAGTGGAAGGATCAACAAAACGAACTTTAATGGATGTCATGTGACGTCCGCAACGACGAAACCCAACGATAAAAAAAAAAAAAAAAGATAAATAAAAAAAAATAGCGCAACGGCCAGGGTAACTGGCTGGGAATCGGAAAACCCGGGTTCGAATCTCAAAGAAACCTAGCGGATGTTATTTTTTCGTTTGTATTTTTCCATATCTGAATTGATAGGGATAGGACGGTTAATAAGGTAAGTAAATCAATAAGGAATGATAATAAGCAGGTAGGCAAACTAATTTCCCAAATGCCGTTTAGTTAGTAAAGTATTAAACTTTTAAGCCTTATCACATGAAAACAACTCCGACGCTTGTTTACAACGAAGCATGGGACAGAATGCACACCGGGAGAGTTATGTTGTCCCGGTTGCCTCTTCGTCATATCATAGTTGTGAACCTGAAAGAGTGAAGGTGTCCAGCACCGGCCGTATAGAAGTCAGTCGGAAAGAGTTGTTTTCCGTCATTAGGCTGCCGCGAACCTCGCGGATACATGCATCGTTAATGCGCCGAATGAAATGCGTTTTGTGAATGAATACAGTGTTCTTCCGTAAGTAACATATGACGAGTACTGTATGTAGTTTGTAGTAATTAGCTCTTCGGTTTATGCCGTAGTAACTAGTAATTGTTTGTTGTGTCATATCTTTCAGGTCCATAATCTGAATATTGGATGATGTACACCCTTCGACTAGTGCTGTAATATAAAGTTCGGAGCCTGTCGCATACCTGATGATGAAAAATACTCTATTTACAATTATCTATCGATCGCGCCAATTTTGAGTCGATTGCTCGTCATAACCTTTAAGGATGATTTTCTCAAAATTGCGGAGGTGTTGACCCTTCGTTTTAGGTTGTACACAAGCGACCTGCCAAATCTGAGCCGAATCGATTGGCCGTGTCTGAGGCCTTCCCCTTGTGAGTGCAACGCACCCCTTTTTCCTCATGATTGCCTTGAGAAAAACGTTTTAGGCAACTGGGGCACTCAGGATCATCTTCATTATCCTCGCTTCACTTGAATCTTGGTGTGGGACATCACAGCCGTCATCAGAGTCACTAGATACTTCCAGTTTTGTTTTGTTTTTTAACGGTGTCTTTACCTTTCCTGGCAATGTCTTCGGAACTAGATCTAACCGTTTTCTCACATTAAGATTGGTTTTCTCTTTAGACTGTTGTAGTCTCATCTTGTAAGGTGAGACTGTAATAAGCGAAGCACTGCCTCGTCTCTTAGATGAAGATGAATAGATAACACGCACTCCTACGATATCTCTTGGGCTAACTGCTGTTAACTGTGGCGTCTGTGTGCTGCTTGAAGGCTGAGAGGCTTGACAGGCCGGCTGTATAGCTGAGCTTGTTGAGGGTTGAGTTTTTGGATGTGGGTCAGAAGCTGAGGAGGCGTCATCAATCACCAAAAAGTCTTCTGGGCCAAACACATTCGAGTTGTAAGGCAGAATCCCAGTTTTCTTAAAATCATTCACGGCAGTTTTTACAACCGATCCCTTTTCATAGGCTTCATTGAATAGCTGTGCAATCTGCAGGTTACCAACAATCCTGCCAGGATAGTTAGACAGCCAATTTTCTATTGGCTGCGCATAAAATGTTTTAAAAGGGAACATGAACGACACATCGAGAGCCTGCAGTTTTGAAGTGGAGTGAGAAGGCAAGCAAACTATGGGAACACCATTATCACGACGAATGTTGATGACATTCACATTGCCAGAACGTGAATAGTGTCCGTCCAATATCAACACAATAGGATCTTCCTGTGATGGCTTTACAATTGAAATGAAATGTCGAAACAATTTTTCTAAAAGATCACTTGTGATCCACCAAGACTCATTCGCAGCTCCTATTGACCCAGGTGGAGCTCCATCCATGAGTTCGTTCTTCATCAGCTTTTTGGGAAAAATCGTAAGAGAAGGCACAAATGTACCTGATGCCGAGTGCACAAAAAAACAGTGACTAGTGCACCTCTCTCTGCAGATGACAGTTTGTGCACACGCTTCTTCCCTTTTATAGCAATAATCTTTCGTACTTTACGTTGTAGCACTGTGATGCCGTTTTTATCTACGTCGAACGCTTTAAGTGGATTAAACCGTATTTTCTCCAACTCGGGCTTCAAAATAGAAAATAAGAGCTGAACACTTTCCTCGTTAAGCCTTGTACCCTAGCTAGTGACAAGGATTAAGGCGTTCGTATGGAAACGCGTCGGATGTCTCTGAAAAAACAGATGCAACCACTTCCGTCCAGCAGTTTTTTGCCCTACTGAAAATGAGTGAGCAACATTATTGGGTATAGCAAGCTAATAGGCCATTCGCCTAAGATCATTCAGAGTAAGGCCACAGAAATTTTTCTCCATGGCCTTACAATAAGACTCTAGCTCAGCCTCTAACTCAGGTAAAAAACTATTTGTCTATCAATAGCTTTTTCAATTAACTCTTCAGTACTTTTACCTTCTCCTTTCCTTACATAATGCTTGAGAGTTTCCCCAGACACAGTAAAAGGCATACTCGCAACTTTATATCCCATTTCCTTGTTTCTCACCGCAGTTATTGACGATTTCATCGTCTCTCTATCCCATTTCCTCTAGGCGGCATCTGAAATAAAATGAAAAAGTATGTTCTAAATTTCTTCCCATTTTCGAATTTAGGAACAGTTGGGGGGGCCAAAATAGGTACATGCTACTTGCCAACATGGCGCCTTCTTGCACTTCGTGAAGTAAACCAAACACGGCAAAACACTCAGATTATTCACTTTGTAGCTTACCCTAAACAGGTATGTCAAATACAATTAAATAAACACGTTATAATTCGAAAAGAGAATTTACAGATAGTATTTCGACTAGTCATCTTTTGACAAATTAGAATACGTTTTCTCAAAAGGCCACGCAGAGGACTGGACGCATGAAACTTTCACAACTAACTGGTGGCCATTAGCACAATTAACTGAAAGTATCGCCGATGGCGCCCCTACCGGCAGAACAGAGAACCTTAGCGGGACGAAATTAGGTACGGAGAGGAAATTTGGTGCTTTTATCTTACTTCCCGTTCCATTTTACATCAGAAGAACTACTCCTGCTAAGCCTCTGATTTTCCTTCGTGAACATTTCTCTGGATGTATGAAGGGGGAAGTAATATGTTGCCTGACTCTCATAGGAACGCACGCTCTCGGAGTCGTAACAGGAGACTCTCCGTGGTGTACAACACCTCTCTTGCAGCGTCTGCAACAGGAATCGGGTGAGCATCTACACAACAATCTCGCGCTTGAGAAACGAATTAATGGCGAAATGCGCTGGTATTCGTGAACCACCTCTGTCTCTTCTACTGATTGTATCTGCTAAAAGCTCTAGATTAAAGATCAATACATAAAAGTCGGTCTCGCAAATGTTTTATATGTCACTTCTTTCACTGTTTTAATTCATTTTCTTAAGATTCCTCCTTTTTTACTCATCTAGTTTTAAGTGACGGTCTGCTTTAGATTTCTGCAGATGGTTACTCTGAGATACTTTACGATCCAGCAATCTGTCACGAATAGCGTAGTGAATAATAATAGCTCCAACATCTTTACGCAGTGGTTTTTTCGGACGGGTCTGTTGAACTTCAGTCTGCCGTTCATTATTAATAAACTGCTTTCTGAGTCTATACCTCCTCCTGGGTACCCCTTACAGAACAATATCTGATTTTGGATTCTGGACTGGATGTAATTCAGCTGGAATCTTCCAGTGTCTTATTTTCTTGCATTTTTTGGACAGTATAATCACTTTTGTCCGCCTCCATTGCTGGGTGGTCAAGGTCAGAAGCGGCTGCAGGTCACGAAAACTGACAACACCTGGGAGAGCGGTGTTCTGACCCTATGCCAATACGTACCGCATCCAATAACGCCAGTGGCGGAAGATAAAACGGCGTTTAGTCGATACCAATCGGTGCGCTACGTTCTGTAGACGTATTTTACGTTTAGTTAATCACTATTACTATCTGAAATATATTGCAGATGTCAGTTAGCTTTTCCACTTTTTCAGTCATATTATCGAGCTATATTCGCTCGTAACACTATCTTCTATACCTTCCTCTGCCACAATGTCCCAATCAACCATGATTACAGACTGAATTAGGTATTCAGTATCCTAATATAATTTCTCTAACTCTTTTATCTTCTGCTCGTGACGCCGGAATGTGTGACTGAACTACTGCTGTTGGCGTTGGATTGCTGTCGAACTGTTCACACTAGCTCACTCTCTGCTTTGTCTTTCTATTCATAGCGAATCCTATTCCGGTTACACCATTTTCTGCTGCTGCTTATACAAGCCTACACGCACATGACCAGAAATCTTCACCTTCTTTCTATCTTATTTCACTGAAACTCACTATGTCTAGACTGAGCCTTGATTTTGGATTCTGGTTTTTTCCCACTTCACGTCTTATAGTTTCCCTACTTCATTCAATCTGTTGACATTCCACGTTCCGATAAGTAGACTGTTACCCTTCTGTTAGTTGTCCAGTCTTTTTCTCATGGTCATATCTCCCATTGGCAGTCCCCTTCCGGAGATACACTTGGGGAACTAATCCGGTATATATTGCCAATGCAGAGATCGTCATGACAATTTTTTAATTACAGAATATATATCCCGCAAATATACGTTTTGCGTCTTTAATTCAGTGGCTTAAATTACATTCTGCACCCTTAGGCCCTTGATCATTGCTAATTACTCCGTCTTTTAGGGCAGTTCCCCACTCCAACGGAAGGAAGGTGAATCAAACGTCCGTCCGCTTCTCCGCCCTCTTTGACAAGACCGTTGGCAGAACGACGATGACTCATACCGAAAATCTTCGGTGGCCATTGTTTGTGATTTATATTCAAAGCTTAAGCAGTGGCTAGGACAGAATTTGGAATCCGGGACACTTTTCTTACTATTCAAAGACTTTACTCCTGAATATTATTGTGGAATAATGGAGCACTGGCAAGTAGACTTTCGCAGTAATGCTTTTGTGCATACCATTACCCTGTGGCGCCAAACTGGCTCTGAGCACTATGGAACTTAACATCTGTGGTCATCAGTCCCCTAGAACTTAGAACTACTTAAACCTAACTAACCTAAGGACATCACACACATCCATGCCTGTGGCGCCAATTAAAGTGACACAGTGTCCCATAGTGGGGGTATCCTCGTCTCCACTTCCTTGGATTCGATTGGGATGGTCAAATTGCTTATCTCATCAACCAAATTATTTATTAGCAACTTCTGTTGCTCTTGTGCGACGCCATATTTTATCACACTAAAGGAACAAAAACTTACAAAAAAATGTTGTTACTAAAAGCATTTTTGAGTGCTGATTCCTCTCAGAATATAGAAAACCTCCTCTCAGAATCTAGAAACGTTGCGTCGTGTTGCTATTTGCATCTTGTAACGTTTCTTGAGCTGACACCTCTATTACGCATTAAAAAAATGGTTCAAATGGCTGTGAGCACTATGGGACTTAACATCTGTGGTCATCAGTCCCCAAGAACTTAGAACTATTTAAACCTAACCAACCTAAGGACACAACACACATCCATGCCCGAGGCAGCATTCGAACCTGCGACCGTAGCGGTCACGCGGTTCCGGACTGAAGCACCTAGAACCGCACGGCCACAACGGCCGGCTTATTACGCATTACATTGCAGATTTCCCGGCGAGCAACAAGACTTCAGTCCTGTTACTCGGACCTGCAACAACAATAGCTCTAAGGGGATCGCCTGCTCTTTAGATGTTCCCAGTCAGTGGCAACCGTACTGTTTAGCCTGACCGCTCATATACGTTGTTTTCAAACAATCATTCTCTGTTCCAGAGTACTGTTGCTACAATGGCTGCTGCGAAGCCGGAGGGGGGGGGGGGGGGGGGCTAGCTTGCAACGAAGGAAAATAAATTCCACTGACATAAAATAGTAGACACACATTCAGATCCTACGCTACTGATGCTGTTCTCTAGCCCGCAATACCTCCGTTATTCCACTGTAGATAATTTCGAAAGGAAGCAGACAACTTTCCAGTCTTGTGAACTAACAGCTTTAATTAAATATAGCTAAATGTAGCATCACTCATGGTCACGCTTTCTACACAGCAAACGATAAAGTCTGTTTGAAAAAGGGAGAAACTGTTTTACTTTCCGCGTAATTTTTCCCGATGTAGTCACAGATGTTGTAGCAAAAACAGCCACAGTGAAATTGTCCTAAAGTCATCGTGAATTCGAAGCGTGAAAGTTGCTCTTCAGAGGATTAAATGCCGAACTTCCTCATGTAGCTATTTCATTAAAATTGTTTACAGAAACAAGGCTGTTTTTCGCGTAGTAACAGCGGTTACGGGGACGGGATCAGCTACAGCGCTTCCTACGGAGTGTTCCTAAACTGTGACCTACAGGCAGTTGCCTCTCCTCTTCTGCCGGCTGTATCCTGCGTGCGTCTGTGTAGCGTAAGTGTGGCCACTGCGCACCCACATACATAGCCAACGTGCAGTGGGATAAAGAAGGTATTATGAGGAGACTTTCTGGAAGTTACCAGCCAGTCCCTGCTGCTGTGGTCATGATGATCGTGTAAAGACTTTCTCCACGTCACAAGAGCTAAGTAAAAGCAGTTGCAAAGGAGTTGAATGCTACAGTCACCATCTGTACTTTGTATCCTTGATGGTTGACGCCAAAAGTGAATATGTGGCGACACTACTATGTTGTACAGTGAGACCAGTGTTAAGAATTCTGGATATTAGTATTACGTGTATTCAGTGCTTATTCGTTGAATTTACAACAAGCCTAGACATCCTGGAATAAATAATGTCTTGGGGTTAACACTTAAGCGTCATCTGAAATACATGCACGTCAAAAAGTAAGTCCCCGACTGCTGTTAGGTATCTTGAAAAAAAACCTACACACACACACACACACAAATAGTAACAGACACCTCTGGAAGATTCAGAACAACTGCCAGGAACATCTTCAACTGTCCCACTGTCAGTCATCTTGTTTTTACACCTTCAACAGTTCCACTATCCACCATGTTCGTTTTTACAGCTGGTAAACAGCGAAACAGTGACAGTGGTAACTCAGTATATAGTGCTTGACAGTGATGAAGATGAAGAAAAAGAAAATGTAAGTGAAACATTATGTAAATAGACACATACACAAAAACACACACACACACACACACACACACACACACACACACACACACACACACACACATACATGCACACATACACATAGAATTAATTAATTTCAAGTATAGAAATAAGAAATTTCAAATCGTAATTTTGTCTTAAACAATTTATCTACTCTAAGGTGTAAGTGGTTGCAGATGACAAACTGTGAAACAAAACAGACACTGTAGAAGCACAACACATCTTAAAAACCACACTATGTGGTAAAACGGTATGAATTTATAATTTATATGCTTTCTTTTCAAATATCTGTAATGACGATTTAAAAACTAATAGTTACATGTATACAACCAATAAAGAACATTCTTCTATCTTTAACAGATGAAAAATAAAAGCCCACTGAAGATGCTGCAACTGCAGTGAAACATGTCTGGGTTAAAAAATAAAACTATGTTTTGCTAAAGCTGGACCTTATTAAAAAACATGCGTATTGGTAAAGCAAACACGGAAAAGAAGAACTTCAACCCCAAGACGATCTTATTGTCTCCTGTTGAATTCAAACAACTTTCAAATCGATAAGAGCACGTAGAGAGCGAATATAGTTATTATAATACACAAAAACGCGATTATGCATATTTTGGAATTTACCGAACGTTTTTATTTGTACTGAAAATTTTACTTCTCCAAGACGAGTTCCATTTATTATTACAGACAATATATTGTTAGTAATTTTGCATTCTCGTTTTCACTTTTGTAACTCAACGCTCGATTGCTATATTTCACCCATTTAAAACAACGATATAGCTAACGTAGTGCTGTACCATCGTGCACTTGTAATTTGGAATCTCTTCAGTTTGTAAACTTCTGTATTCGCATCTTGCGGAAAGTCGTTTATTTTTGAGCCGCTGGCAGTAAAAAGAAATAATCGTCATTCTGAAAGAAGCATTCCTCTGGTACATTAGCCGTCGAGCATATTTCTTAGCCGGCCGGTGTGACCGAGCGGTTCTAGGCGCTTCAGTCTGGAACCGCGCAACCGCTACGGTCGCAGGTACGAATCCTGCCTCAGGCATGGATGTGTGTGTTGTCCTTAGGTTAGTTAGGTTTAAGTAGTTCTAAGTTGTAGGGGACTGATACCTCAGATGTTTAGTCCCATAGTGCTCAGAGCCATTTGCTTTGGGTCCGACAGCCGATCCATTCCACTCATTCCACCAGGAAGGATGTACACAACTCGTGTTGTCTGTAATTCAACCACGCCTAGACGGTCGATACCGCGTTTCGATAGCATCCACATTGTTACTTTGTGGCAGGATGGGCTCTCAACAAGGGAAGCGTCAAAGCGTCTCGGAGTGAACCAAAGCGATGTTGTTTGGTCATGGAGGAGATACAGAGAGGCAGGAACTGCCGACTACACCCCTCGCTCAGGCCACCCAAGGGCTACTACCGCAGTGGATGACCGCTTCCTAAGGATTATGACTCGTAGAAACCCTGACAGCAACGCCTGCATGATGCGCAACTTCACTCCCGACATCCTTGGCGGTGCCCATCTCTGCAACCACAGCACCATGCAGCGCGGCACAGTTGGGCCCAAGAATATGCTGAATAGACTGCTCAGGATTGGCATCACATTCTCTTCACTGATGAGTGTCGTATATGCCTTCAACAAGACAATCGTCGAAGACGTGTTTGGAGGCAACCCTGTCAGGATGAACGCCTTAGACACACTGCCCAGCGAGTGCAGCAAGGTGGAGGTTCCCTGCTATTTTGGGGTGGCATTATGTGCTGTCGACGTTCGCCACTGGTGGTCATGGAAGGCGCCGTAACGGTTGTACAATACGTGAATGCCATCCTCCGATCGGTGGTGCAACCATATCCGTAGCATATTGGCGAGGCATTCATCTTCATGGACGACAATTCGCATCCTCATCGTGCACATCTTGTGAATGTCTTCCTTCAGGATAACGACATATCTCGACTAGAGTGGTCAGCTTGTTCTCAAAACGGGTACCCTATCGTACATGCCTGGGATAGTGTGAAAAGTGCTTTTATGGACGACGTGACCCACTAACTACTCTGAGGGATCCACGCCGAATCACCGTTGAGGAGTGGGACAATCTGGACCAACAGTGCCTTGATGAACTTGTAGATAGTATGCCATGACGAATACAGGCATGCATCAATGGAAGAGGACGTGCTACTGGGTATTAGAGGTACCAGATCTGGACCACGACCCCTGAAGGCCTCGTTGTGTGGTGGTGCAACATGCAATGTGTGGTTTTTATGAGCAATAAAAGTGCGGAAATGAGGTTCATGTTGAAATTTTCTGTACAGGTTCCGGAACTCTCGGAACCGAGGTGACGTAAAGCTTTTTTTGTTGTGTATATTTAACTCTTCATAAATTTTTCCTGCTGAAACCATTTTTTCTTCAGTTATCTGTACTCCTACCCTACTCGCATTTTATCGTGATATTTATGATACATTGAATCTTTCTACCGAGACAACCACATAACTAAGTATTCCTTGAACAAACGCAACAGTTACACTAAAAAAAAAAAAAAAAAAGTTAATGCTATTCCTCACATAATTCACCGGTTTGTGTTCACACTACAACGACACTGTTTCTACCTTCATCGGTTTGCAAAATTTCCTGCTACTGTAGGAATACTAATGTCTATGATCGAGATGAAAATGGCCTGTCTGCCATATGAAGTCTCATCTATATTCTGATTGTGTCCAGATTTCTCTCTTAATATGCTCTAAGTATATGTGAGTCGCTCGTTGCCGCAATAAAGTCCCCTTTTGCAGAACGTTTTAAGGTGCGTCCGTGAGTTCCACTAGCCACTAAATTCAGATCTGCTTACATAGCACTTCATTTTAAAACCATTCTGTAAGGCACATTGTTCAGTAAATGTGGCATTAATAATGATTACTTATTAATAGTATAAGAGTGAGAGGAGCTTTTGTCTGTAATACGTAGTTACCGGTATGTTCAAGAGAATACATACTTCCTTTCTGGACGATTCGCGCGGCATTGGTAATAGATAATAAGAAGCTGAGGAAGATGGGGTTCTTGTAACGGAGAACGGAGTCTCATTGCCGACACGACTTTCCATCTATAGAGATCAAGGCTGTTACGGCTGGCAACAGACTGTTGCTTCTGTGTAGAGTGCTCCGGCGTAGCAGAGGCCAAAACAAACAGCTGAGAAGACAGCTGAGGCACGTCCGCAAGAAACAATTTCTCGTGATGCAGTACAAGCTCCCACTGGCGATTGTAAAATTGAATAAAGTCAGACTTTTGTACAGAAGATACCCAATCGTCGTTCCATGTATTACATAATGAGCTCTAAACCGAAGTAGGCAATACGATTATTACTATTTACGCCTTATAAGTACAACATAAATAGCGCTTGTTTTACCGTATTACTGTTACAGAGCAATTTATCACCTAGATAACAGATGGGTGAAAAGTAACTACGAAAAAGAAAACAAACATGATAAATTGAAGCGGTCTCTATCCTCTCCGCCCTGGCATAAGCGCCGTATAAGAGCGTACGGTGCATGTTGCGAGATACCTTGGGATAACTTGACTCACTAGCCCACTTGTTATTCCCCAGCAGCTTCGTGAAGATACCAACTCGGCAAATCGCTGGGAACGTGATGTATGCGCCTGATCGCTTTGTTCTGGAAGCATTGGACTCTGTCGGTATGAGTTTTAGCAGCATTCCCCATACAGGACAGGAAGATCCTCAGTCCCCAGTCTTCAGGAGGGGTGATGTCTCATTACGCAGTGGGTAAATGGCTAAGAGAATGGCAATACTTTTCTTGCAAGTGTTGTGTTCCATGTGAGCTGATGATCAAGTATGAATCTTAGATATTTTACTATCCGCGTCAGTCGTATACGGGTGTCGAAGCGAGAGACGTCTCCTGTTGGTGTGAGCCGCCGCTCTGTGAGCAGAATCGTCTGGTTCTTGGCAGAACTGAACTCGATGTGCCAGTTTCATGTCCACGATTTGATCTGTCTGCAGGCGTCCTGTAATTTGCGTAGTTTCACATTTGGTCTTCTGTGCCAATATATTAAGGCAGTATATACTTCTATCGCTATCGCTTGTGCCTTATCCCACGGTTGTGCAGGGTCGGCCATGGTTCATCGGATTTGGCATGTTAATTTGAAGGGGTGGCCGGATGCCCTTTCTGCCGCCACCCCATACCCCCCCCCCCCCCCAGGATGGAATTAGTGTACCCCAACTGTCCACGTCTAATGTAATCTATGGAATAGTGCGAATGTGTTCAGATGTCTGCGAGCTGTGTAACTGAGGCGGAACGTGGGGACCAGTCCGGTATTCACCTAGCGGGATGTGGAAAACCGCCTAAAAACCACATCCGCTGGGCCGATTCGATCCGGCGCCGGTCCGCCTACCTGAATCCAGGAAGCAGCGCGTTAGCGCTCTCGGCTACCCTGGCGGGTCTAAGGCAGTATATACATCATAGATGTATTGGCTAACACGTGGTGACGATAGAAGATATTCTGTGTACTCACTGTACAAGAAAGGGCCCAACACAAAGCCTTGAGGGACAGCAGCAGGTACATTTCTGCATGTTGAAGTGGTGTCCACGGTCCTAACGCTTTCCAGTGAACTGGCAAGGAGTCGTATATGAGCGCTCGTCATTCCCTGAGTGAATAATTTGTAAAACAGACCCTGCTGCCAGACCTGTCAAAAGCATGGGAGGCATCCAGGAGGATCATGCCAAGGTGTTCTCCGTAGCTAAAATTGCTTCTTCCACGACTCGGAAGAGCTGGATAGGCGTGGAATGTCCTGCCCGGATCGCGAACTGCTTATCGGGAAGCGCTGATTCGCTGGTCAATCGTGGCAGCAAACGAACTTAGGCAACGCTGGAAGCGACGTTCCCTAATAAAACGGTACTGTACCTAACTCTGCGCAAGCGCCAAGTACTGTGAGTGCTGCCTACACTGCAAAAAATACAAGCTGCGCCGCAAGTGGTGAAGTATGATAATTATTTACTAATTATTTTATGCATTTGAAAAAACTTTGAAGGTTACTAACTATTTGTGATGTATTCACTTTTTATTTCAGTGCAAAAGTGGCTGGGACAGAGCACAGAGTTGCTTACTTATCGGCTGATGGTTGTAGTAACTGTCGTTCAAGTAGTTGGTTGTCATGAATCAATGAAAATTATCGCAGAAGTCTGTGCAGCTCTATTGCTTTATACCACAAACCCAAAATCGTTACCATAGCGTGTAAATATTTCCATAACGAGATCCAGAATTAACAACAAATATTAATTGAGACGAACCTCAAATTGTAATTTTGTGTTTTCTCACCATAGAGGATGAATATCATTTATTAAGCTCTTGCAGTAATCAATCAAACAATATGAATCATTCACTAAGAAACTGCCGTACTTCCTGCCTCTAATTCAAGTACACCTCTTTACAGAACGAAGAACAAGATTCGCATTCCAGATCAGTGCGTTCATGTATTACGTCTTTCTCATTTATGGCTCCGGACAACTGAGTGGAGTCAGTAACTACTTTGAAATAGCCGAAGCACGTAACTTAAGAGAGATATACTGTAAAAGATAAACAAAAACGAGGTACTGATGCTGTAACTAAGGGCCAATATCATCTACAGATCGAGAACCCCGTCTTTTAATGCAGGTCAGCATAAGGTTCCACGACTTGTTGAGAAGATAATCCTTGCTCCTGCTACGCAAAGGAATAACAAGAATGAATTACAATCTTGCCTGAGATTCGTAAGTTTTAGGGAACTTCTGTCCCACTTCCAACGGTATACGTACTCACAGCAATTTAAAACAAGATATCGTTTCAAAGTGTCATTGTAGCGACAAATATACACCAGTGCTACAGCTTACATTATGCATTGTCGGAAGAGAGAGAAAAATTCAGAATCGCAGGAGGTACTGGACAAAGAACTTTGTAAGCGCCAAAGCTATGCTCAACAGACTTGCGGAAGTGTTCATATGCTCACATAGTGAAAAGAAAACGCGTGTACTTTCAAATGGTATGTATCGGAACCACCTTCGTTTTGCTAAAGCTCGCTTCTAATGCAGATGAACTTCAACAGGTATTGGAGAAGTATGGAAGAGGATCAGAAAAAAAGTGTAATACAACTTATATAATATCCCATCAACGAACTGAAAAATAACAGTGGAAGCTAGGAATGACGTTATAGAATCAGTTCATGAGTTTTTATGCTTAGAGAATTTGAAGACAACGATCTTTGTTGACAGAACAATATACGAACAAAAAGTAAACACGGCCCTTCAGTGCCTTTGGTAACCATAATGAAATTTTTGAAATAAAGCCTCCGAACTCTCTGATAATCGTCTAATTTTTTTATTGCGGCAGAAGGTGAAGAACTTTCAATTTGGAAAGTAATTAAAAACTGAGGATTGCTTAATAAGAGACGGAGATATAGAAAGTTGTTACGAGGGACGAAAAAAGAGTCAGGTTCATAAGAGAACATACTACAATGACAGAGCCAGCTATAATCGTGACGGAAATGAAGTGGAGTTTATCAACATACGTCAGCAAACGAATGATCCAACGAAGTTCACTGTCAGTTGCCAGGGGAAAAAGTATTACTACGCGATATCCCTATACAAGATGTATAGAGAGCATTGAAAAACATATGGAAGCTGCAGCGGTGCTTCTAGGAAGCTACAAACTGTAACAGAGCAGTTTGACTTATTTATTTTTTATAGTCATTATTGCATGTCTAATACGGTAAAAATCCGACTATTGCTTGCAGCACACATTTCAGGAGGATCATTGAAACTATCGCAATCTTGCATTTATGCATGCTCCCATGTTCTCTTCTGTATAACACGGCCGTATTTTCCAATGGCTACATTTAAGACTTTCACAGAAAAGCATGTTATCACAGAGCAGTAACATTCTTGGTTTCAGCGCCTGTTTTTCATCGCTAGTTTCTAAATCGGCTCCATTTTATACCTCGACACCTGCTGTAGTGAAGAAACCCAACCGTGATTTAAACACATATAATGTCACCAGCAGACTTAAGTACTGTAGTGCTGTAAAGGCTCTTGTATCTCAAGTTCAGTTACGTGTTTGCGCCTCTGACAGGCGAGCACCAGGTGGTAAACTGAACCTTCTTCTCCTTTCCTCCAGTAGGATGATTGAAATCTCAAAGATTGACTTGAATGTCGTTTAAAACGTCCATGAACGAATATGAAGTTGGTATTAATATAGAGAACTTCCGTGGGAAAGTTCTTTGAGTTTACTGGCGGAATTCTGAGACTTCTGTATGGCTGAAGCGATCGTGATAACCTCTAGAAGTGTCAGGTGATTTCCATTCAGAAGCTGTTCAGCCGCGTTAATGTTACCAACCGTGAAAAGCCTGAGTAACCGTCTTTTGCATGACGGACTTTCAGGGAGAGAGGCAGTGAGTTTGTAGATGGTACTGACAGCGATGTGGAGCCATGCTGTGGCCAGTTCTACCAGGATTCTCGGTTGAGGGTCCAATGCGCGAAGAACCCGATCGAGGTGACCGCACAGGTTCGCGGTTGGATTTGTGTCCGTGGAGTTTGGTAGCCAGAGGAGTACAATAAACTCATCATTGTGATATTCGAACTATACGTACACTGCGAGACGTGTGACGTTACATTGTGTTGCTGTTAAATGCGATTGTGCCGAGGAAAAACTTCATGTAGGGTCGAGATTTTCCAAAGGAATAGATGCATGCTTGTGTTGATCTATTGTGCCTTCCAGAATGAAATGATCAGCCAAATAATGCCACTGAAACATTCCCCAGACCATAACGCTGCCTACTCCGGCCTGGACCCTTCTGATGATTCTTGTATTGTGTTTGCTTTCTCTTAGATGCAGCATAAAACGTGATTCACCTGATAAGGCCACCTTTCGGCACTCAGTGGATGTCCAGCTGCGGTACGGGCGTGCAAATTCTATTCTTCCTTGCCGATGACCGGCAGTTACAATGGGGGCACGAACCAGGCACCTACTGCGGAGGCCAACACGCAGCAACGTTCGCGGAACTGTAGGTAGCCCCTTGGTTCATTTGTGCATCCGGTTGCTCAACAATTGCACGTCTAATCGGTAGTACACATCTCCGCAGCCGTCATCCACCCCTGTCACAAACGGCCCATGCACTTTCCGTGGTGCTGGTTTTGGATAGCGCTATTTTGCCATATACTGTATACTCTAACCGTCGCATCATGCTGTCAGTTTAGAAACTTAGCGGTTTCGAAAATGCTTCTGTCCTTGGTCGAAAGCCAATGGCCATGCCCCGTTGACGTCGAACATAGGCGGTGGTCACATTAATGTCACTGCACCGGGTATTTCTCAATGTTCCCGTAATTTAAACAACAGATCTCAGAACATAGTCTTTCCGTACTCCTGACTATCCTTGACAACCGCGTCGCGCGGGGTAGTCGCGCGATCTTGGCGCCTTGTCAAGGTTCGCACGGTTCCCCCCGTCATAGATTCGAGTTCTCCCTCAGGCATGGGTGTGTGTGTGTTGTCCTTAGCGTAAGTTAGATTAAGTAGTGTGTAAGCCTAGGGACGGATGACCTCAGCAGTTTGGTCCCATAGGAACGTACCACAAAAGTTCAACTTGATAACCGCTTCATTCAGTAACTTAACCGCTGTTTGATTCCCGCGAATGTCTCAATGGTCTTCACCCACATCTAAATAATCTCAATGTCGCTCTTGTGTAGTTGATGCGTTATATTGTCTTATACAGCATGTGGTTCTTATGAAAACGCTTCTGATGAGATTCAGTTTCTTTAATGGTTTTGCGCATACTCGTATCAACTTTAGTGTCTTTCAATTAGTGTATTTATTGTTCGTCTGGCAAATAGCTTATACGGTCCATCAATTACTACATTATTCTGTAGCATCTACAGTTTTCGGTGCTTCCTGTGAAATGTTGCAGTAAGCTTATTTTACTGTGTGTTGGCTAATGTTAAGCCCTATATTTTACGTATTTGAAAATAGGGGAAACTCGAGTGCGGCACGATTCTGGTAACGCAGTACCTGACTGCGTAATAAACTATCGTAATTTGAAGGATGCTGTCCATTAATGTTCTAAGTTAGGGGGTGTTGCAGAAAGATGATGTAAATTGAGCAGACATGAGACGTTTCCTTTAATTTACGTCCATGGTCACAAACTTTTTGTTAACAGATTACCGGTTTCGGTCTATAATGACCACCATCAGACCTGTTTTATAAAAACAAAGTCCTAATGTACTGCAGCCATATTGGCATCGTCAAACAATATTGCTGCACTAAATTAGGACTTCCTTTTTATAAAACAGATCTGATGATGGTCATTAGAGATCGAAACTTGTAATCTATTAACAAAAAGTTTGTGACCATAGACGTAAATTAAAGGAACCTTTTTGTATATATGGGTCACTATTTTATTCTCGACAATGTCGCAGCTTGTGAGACATGAGAAGGTTCTCCACGGAATAGGCCAAGAAAGCTAAATGTCGAAAATACTAACTAGAGGCTGGGACACTTTGATAGAACATTTGTTAGGACATCAGGTAATACAATCCATGGTATTAGCAGAGCCATAAGGGGCAAAAATTGTAGGAAAATCTGGGTTGGAATGAACAGAACAGATAATTCAAGAAGTTGGAGTAAGTGCTAATATGGGACGAAGGGCTCGTTGTAGGAGAGGAAACCATGGCGGGTCACAACAGATGAGACAGAAAATTAATATGAAAGAAAGAAACACACATACACGCGCGCGCGCACATACACACGAAATTCATCTGTTAGCAACATTATAGACACATTATCGTTGGGATTTGTGTTATCGGTATACATATTCTGCTGGAAAAACGATCGGTATTGGCTCGCTTTCAGAGCTTATATTGCTTATGGTCCATGAACATTTACGAAGATTTTCCTCTGGCAGTAGCTTTGACTTTTGCATAGAAGTACTAAGCTAATATGTTACCATGTGTCACTTTATTCTCTTTGAACGGTTCTATTGATTCTGTCTTTTGGATGTTTCACTTTCGTGGTTGTCCTACAAGTTTTTGGATACTTCCTCTAACATGACACCTTCAAGTTGGAAATACGCAATCCTTTGCAAGTGCCGGCCACTGTGGCCGAGCGGTTCTAGACACTTCAGTCCGGAACCGCGCTCCTGCAGTCGCAGGTTCGAATCCTGCCTCGGGCATGGATGTGTGTGATGTGCTTAGGTTAGTTAGGTTTAAGTAGTTCTAAGTCCAGGGGACTGATAACCTCAGACGTTGAGTCCCATAGGGGTTAGAGCCATTTGAACCATTTGAACCTTTACAAGTCAAGTCGCCATTTATTATTTTTACTGATTGTTACTTTCTTCAAAAGCTGTTACCCATTTTCAGAAAACGGAATGATTTTTTTTTATTTTCTGTGTACGATCACCAGCATTAAAATAAAGTCATCAACGCTAGCAAATCGTAGCATCCACTGTGTAATAACATTATATCAGACAGTCACCATACTTTCAGAGGGATATCATAATTGAAGCCTTACGTTAGTCCAAAGCATTAGAACCAAGAAACAATACATAATATTTACCCAGTTATATGAGGTTCTCGTATCCTGTGTACAAGTTTTGTATGACTCAGACTTCACTTGAGCAGCGTTATCATCACAATTTACATAATGAGTTACACATGGCACGTAGCGTCGGTGAACAACAAGGAAAACTCTCCTATCATAGCAGACAGGACACCTTCCCGTTAAATGAACGCACTGAAAGTCGTTTAACAAATATAGGCAACTTATAAAAGTTAAACTAAGGGATAACTACCTGCTACATTCATTGCGTGATGCTTTAAACTTTTTGCTATCGTCTTTAGTGGTAATACGCTGCATGGCTGGGGTAGATTGTTGGGGAGACGTATCCTGCCGCTTTTTATGGGACTGCCCTGGTGACTCGGGCCTCCGAGGAGAGACCTACAGACGTATCGCTGCCCTGACCTCTGGCCTGGGATCGGCAGTCACGTGCGCATGCGCGTGAGGAAACGGTCGCCGTCAGCTGCCGAAACGGCCTCCGAGACGCGCCTCCAGCGAATAACTGCCGCGGTGCCACGTTGTGAGCGGCTCGTTCTGCTTTTCGAACACGCTGGCTGTCAATAATGAGAGTAAAGTAGTATAGGGCAGTCGAAGTGCGACTCTCCGCTTTAAGCGGTGCGCCAAATGCCGTATCCGTCCCTGCTTGTGACGAATCCAATGCAAGAAAAGTCTGTTGCATTCCTATTACTTTTAACGTGCACGTCTTGGTAACAGAGGCGCAATTTACATCATTTAAAGGACAATCTGTGCCGTTGTATAAATCAGACATCACCTATTTGCATGTTGCTGGACTGAGAATTTGACAATGATCTTGTATCTAGGGCTGCAAAGGGTAATGACGAAAGGGTCTATTTTCACAGTGTAATATATTCTGACGATCGGCGTGGATAAATAGAACAGAGGCAACAGATGCTTTTCAGCAATAGATAATAATAATAATCATAATATCTTTACATTAAATATTCACATCTCGTTCGTGTTTTTAATGTATTTCACATCGGTCTATTAAGTTATACACTTGGTAAGTCCACTACAGACTTTAACTATTGTATTGTTCATTTTATTGCATTTTGCACAGCTTCAGAATTGACGACTATGTGTAGACCTTCACTAGCGACATCTAACGAGCTTACGACATAAAAGTATGGTGTGGCCCCTATGCTGCAGTTTGTTACGAACAGTTGCGCTGGTAACATGATGACTCCGCCGGCACTGTGACCTAGTTTACACCATATTTTAAACATGTGTGACGATGCTAAACTGATTTTATGTGCATTTTGCAACTATGCCACTATGGCTCCATTATTTTGGGACACGTTGTACAACACATATGCCTCGTCATATTTTAATAAAATATTTCCACATCTACGAAAGAAATATTTTTCACTATATCATATTTTATTGTTTTACGATGTAAACTATGAGCTAGTTGTATTTCATTTTCCGATATCTGAAGATGGTCATTGTTGACCGAAACAGGTAGTCAAAGGACTAAAAGTATTGCGATTGTTGACGTAAATACAAGAACTTTACTGTACACATCCTGTATCACTGTTGTATTCCGCGACTATGTCGCATCTTTGAAATCTTCACACACTGAAAAATATAGACCAAAACTTCAACAAGGGTGTCATGCCTACACCACGTAGGAATGAAGCCGATTTCAGTTTTACTCGATATTGATAAATGAACTTTGAAATCACGGAGAGCGAGTGAGCAGAGAAACTGAGAAGATATAGTTAGAGAGTAAGAGTGTTAAGAGTGTTACCCTGGACTGTTCTTTGGCAGCGGGATGGTATCTGCGCGTGATCTAGGAATTGTGTGGTGGTACGACTGGAAGGAACTGCTGTACAAAATGACGCGACTTGATACCTCCCACCGAACCCACTGACTAACTTCCACAAGTTGAGTCCGACGAATAAGAATGAGGTCGCAGCTCAAGCCATTTAATTAGCCTGTGTCTGCTTGAGAAACGGAAATGTTCCCACTAATGATCTAGACTAACGTAACGACACGGCGTGCATTGTTAGTGGTAGGAGCAGTTAATGAGCGGACAGGAACTTGGGAAACATCAAAAACTGCTGCTAAAGCTGTCGCTACAGACTTTTTAGAATATCCAGAGTATATCTGAATTATGTGCCGCTCTGGGGGAACTGAACATGGATCTCCAAGGAAAACCACACATTGAATTCGAGTAGCCTAACACATTATTTAACTCATAAACTATAATAATAAATGGCATTATCAATAGGTACTAGGGGTGTCTCTGACTGGTAATCGAAACGTCCTATTTCTGCGATCCAGTCACAACCACTACTAAAATTTTGAATTAAAATCGCCAGCAATGGCAGATGAAGGCTTCCGATATACAGAGGCGCCCTTGTTCTGCCAACGACTTATCAAACAGCGTGAAAAAGCAACCACAGTAATAGGGAAGCCCTATGCCCAGGGGATGGAAAACTGCCCCTAAAAAGTCGAAGAATCTGCAACGATCAACGGCATGAGGATTCAGAAAGAAATGGAAACTATAGCGTTAGATATAAGTAACGTGTACCCACAGGACATGTGGCCTGCAATCATGATCTCTCCACTGGCAAAAGGTTTCGGACCAGGACCCCATTCGCATCACTGGAAAGGGACTAAAAAGGCGGAGGTAACCACAACGCTTGTATAACCAAAGAAAGAGTAACATTCCATGAGTCAGAGTCTGGAATGTCAGGTGTTTTAACGTGGTACGGAAGCTATAAAATCTGAAAAATGAAAATGCAAAGGCTTAGTGGAGATATAGTGTGGTGAGTGAAATGATTTGGCAATAAGACAATGATTTCTAATCAAACAAATATGGGGAATCTCAACATTAGCAGTAAACTTAGTAAAGAAAATAGGATTCTTTGTGAAAAGGGAGATAGGGCAGAGAGAGACTTACGCTGAACCGTTCAGTGATACGGTTGTTTTGCTCAGAATCAGAACCAGCTAACGCCATCAACAAGCAAGAGTGGAAGATACAGAGGATATATATGAGGATATTCAACGAGTAGTTCTGCAAGTAAAAGCAAATGATAATCTAATAGTTATGCGGGTTTTAGAACTCAGTAGTACGGGAAAAAACAGAAGAAAGACTTACAGGGTAATATGGGCATGGTATTAATAAGAGAGGGGAAAGACTAGTTCAGTTCTACAGTATGTTCCATCTAATAATAGGGAATACACTGTCTAAGAATCATAAGAGGAGGAATTGCTGAAGACTCGGGAACATTCCAGTTGGATTATAGCTTGGCTTCTGCAATCAGATACTGGCTTTTAAAGCGTACCCAGCAGCAGGTATAGACTCAGATCACAAATTAGCAGCGATGAAGAGTAAACTGAAGTTCAAGAGAATCGTAACGAGCAATCAGTATGGAAGGAAGTGGCATACTGAAGTACCGAGGAATGATGAGACGTGTTTTAAATTCGTGAGTGTACATCACAGAAAACACTAATCACAGATTGAAATTTTCACTCTACAGCGGAGTGTGCGCTGATATGAAACTTCCTGGCAGATTAAAACTGTGTGCCGGACCGAGACTCGAACTCGGGACCTTTGCCTTCCGCGGGCAAGTGCTCTACCGACTGAACTACCCAAACACGACTCACACCCCGTCCTCACAGCCTTAATTCCGCCAGTACCTTGTCTCCTACGTTCCCGACGAGGTACTGGCGGAATTAAGGCTGTGAGGACGGGGCGTGAGTCGTGCTTGTGTAGCTCAGTTGGTAGAGCACTTGCCCGCGGAAGGCAAAGGTCCCGAGTTTGAGTCTCGGTCCGGCATACAGTTTTAATCTGCCAGGAAGTTACTAATCACAGATGTTAGAAAGGCAAACGTAGGTATTAGGAAGATAAGTACGAAGGAACTTTAAGTATTAGAAGATGTTTTCAACTGATCGAAGAAATAACGAAATACAAAAGTGTTCAAGGAAAGACAGAAGTGCAACAATATAAGTAAGTTAGGAATGAAATAAAGAGGACGTGCTGGGAAGACGAGGTGAAATAACTGTAGGATTAACGTGAAGAAATAGAAAAGATATTATCGTCAGATGGACTAACACATTTTGCGCAAAAGTGAAAGAAACCTTCTGTGAAATTACAGGCAAGGGTGACAGTATTAAAAGTGCAGGGACATTTTCCACTATTATGGACGGATGAGAGAGTGATACGTGAAAAGAGTACATTGAATTCTAAAGCTGGCGGAACTTGGTTGACGTAACAGAAGAAGAAAAGAAAGTCGATATGTAGGACACAGGGAATCCATTAACGGAGTTTGAATTCGGCAAAGCTTTCGCAGACTTTAGATTAAATAAGACAAAAGGAATAGATAGCACTCCTTCGGAATTTCTGAGATCAACCTGAGTACTATTCAGTTTAGTCTGTAGAATCTATAAGACAAGAAACATATCATCATACTTCCGGTAAAATAAAAATGGTTCAAAGGGCTCTGAGCACTATGGGACTCAACTGCTGAGGTCATTAGTCCCCTAGAACTTAGAACTAGTTAAACCTAACTAACCTAAGGACGTCACACACATCCATGCCCGAGGCAGGATTCGAACCTGCGACCGTAGCGGTCTCGCGGTTCCAGACTGCAGCCGGTAAAATATCATCCACACCAAGTTGAAGGTAGTAAGAGCAGATAGGTACGAGAACTACCGCTCAATTTTTGATCTTTTAGATAATGATGAGTTTGCCTTTCGGAAAGACATGCAGCTCTGACGCTGCGCTTGATAGTGGAAGCAGGACTTAAGATGAATCAATACATGTTCATAGGATTCGTTGACACAGAAAAATATTCAGTAATGGAGAAAAGAACAAGATGTTCGAAATTCTGAGAAAAACAGGAGTAAGGTGTAGGGAAAGAAGGGTAATACACAACTAGCGGGAAAATGCTCCTATTGGAGTAAAAAGGCGAGTATGCTCCTGTTTAAATGACGCTGAAACGTGGGATTCCGACTGCATCACTCCACCTTCCTCAGTACCTTTAAAACTTTTTGCATGCGAACGTATTCCCGCTTTTCTTAACATGCAATTAAGCTCTCATTCTAACGAACTCCCCGAACCGTAACTCGTTCACACCCACTAGTCCGTCGCTGTAAGTCGCTTATACGTATCCACTCCCACTTGCCCATTCTCACTCACTCATTCAGCCCAACTCAGTGTCAATATCTCTTTGTGTCTCCTACCTCACAGTCACATTCTCCTTCGTTCTGTCCTACTACCTCTGTCACTGTCTCCGTTTTGCTCTATCTTACTAGTGGTATCCCATTCGTTCATTCCCATTGCTGCTGTCTCTTCTCACTGTCACTATCCCTCTCATCCTCGTTCTCATTGTCATTGACTCTGTCTTTCATTATCACTTCTACTTTCTCGTGGTATTTATTCCTCTACCACTGGCAAGTCTCTTTCGCTTTCTCCCTACCTCTGTTCCGTCACTGCCAACTATGTTCTACTGTGTCCCTCTCTTTCTCCCACACTGTTATTGTCTCCTTCACTCTTTGTGTACCATAAATGTTGTCTACTCTCTTGCAGTATTTGTTAGTTTTCCGTCCGTTTCTAAGTGCCACTGTCTCATTCACTCAAGGCATAAAAAAGCGAGAATATGTTCGCAAGTCAAAATTTGTGAGAAAATTTTTAAAGGTGCTGAGGATGGTAGACTGAGGCAGCTGATACTCTACTTTTCGGTCATTGTCTTTTACTAAACAAGACCGTATTTAATTTGTCTCCGGTCCGATAGGAGTCTTTTCCCGCTGGTTCCTTCTTTTTCCTGCTACAGCATGGCATGTCACTTAAATGAAAAGAAATTTATGGACCAGTAAAATTTTGATAGTTTGCTTTTAAGAAACTGAAATAACAGTAAACTAATCCTATAGCTAAAACCTGTATTTCGTGCACTAAAATTTTGCATGTGCTTCAGTACTACAACATGGGACTCTCAGAAACCTTCTGATCATAATGGAGACACTTTGGAGCATATTTATCTGTGCTACGTCGGATAATAAACTATGTTTTCGCCTCACACCAGGTTTTGTGCGCGTATTTTACGCGTACACGTAGGATGCATATATTAACATAATTTTCAAAGTTGTTTGAGATCGAGATCTTGGGAATATACCGAAAAAATTGCGGCCGTTTGCTGTGCATGGACGTCTTGGCTCGGTTTCGGTAACGATAAACCCTGGTTTGGGAATGTTTCTCGATATCAGATAAAAAGTTTAGAAAACTGGAAGATGGCACTTCTAGATAAGTACCCAAACAATACACCGATAAAATTTGAGGAATTTGATGCTGTTAGTTGTTCAGATACCGGCTGCTGAAGGCGAAAAAATAGCGGTACTCGCCTTTTTCAGGTTTTCAGGGAAACCACCCCTGAATTAAGTGGTGCCTCCATAAGCCCCTTTAGGGGCACCGTAGACCACCAATAATGCAAAAAGAGCCAACCGATTTCCTCCATTTGCCTAAGTTGGAGGAAGTGCGTAACATTTAAACTTTGACCCTGTACTGTGGGATGGTAATATTAAGACGATACTTGGTTACGTATATAAACGATCCCAAGCTCCCCAAACTCAAGGTCTATCCAAAAAAGTTGACCCTACGTTTCTGTCACGAATGGAAACAAACATCCCTAAAAGATCCCGTTTTTATTCGCGACGTTGTGGAACATATTGGAGCATACATTTTCATTTTTTGTAAATTTATATGTACACACATCAGAATATTTGTAGTTTATTCTCTGCGTTGAACAGTCTTCCCACAAACACATTACAGACTTTACGAACTGATGCCTTCTGCATGGCCACAACGCAGCACTAAGTGTACTACGTCTGTCTGTGTAGACTGACTGTTTTGTAATAATGAAACACCTACAGCCGTCCTTACGATGTTATTTATTATGTGGCTACTAGTTTTTGTGCTTCATTGCGGCATCTTCAGGTCTTAACTGACGCTGACGGGGTTAACTTAAATCGTATACACGATTATCAGTAGCCAAGATCTACGAACTGTCCGCCCCGATAGCTGAGTGGTCAGCGAAAGGGATTGTCGTCCTATGGGCCCGGGATCTATTCCCAGCTGGGTCGGGGATTTTCTCCGCTCGTGGACTGAAGCCCACGCCTACTACAGGAGTACAAGTTTATATGCCAACTATCTCTGCAGATGATGAAGAAATTGATGAAATGTATGATGAGATAAAAGAAATTATTCAGGTAGTGAAGGGAGACGAAAATTTAATAGTCATGGGTGACTGGAATTCGAGAGTAGGAAAAGGGAGTGAAGGAAACATAGTAGCTGAATATGGATTAGATATAAGAAATGAAAGAGGAAGCCGTCTGGTAGAATTTTGCACAGAGCATAATTTAATCATAGCTAACACTTGGTTCAAGGATCATAAAAGAAGGCTGTATACATGGAAGACTCCTGGAGATACTAGAAGGTATCAGATAGAGTATATAATGGTAAGACAGAGAATTAGGAACCAGGTTTTAAATTGTAAGACATTTCCAGGGGCATATGTGGCCTCTGACCACAATTTATTGGTTATGAACTGTGGATTGAAACTGAAGAAACTGCAAAAAGGTGGGAATTTAAGGAGATGAGACCTGGATAAACTGAAAGAACCAGAGGTTGTACAGAGTTTCAGGGAGAGCATAAGGGAACAATTGACAGGAATGGGGGAAAGAAATACAGTAGAAGAAGAATGGGTAGCTCTGATGGATGAAGAAGTGAAGGCAGCAGAGGATCAAGTAGGTAGAAAGACGAGGGCTAGTAGAAATCCTTGGGTAACAGAAGAAATATTGAATTTAATTGATGAAAGGAGAAAATATGAAAATGCAGTAAATGAAGCAGGTAAAAAGGAATACAAATGTCTCAAAAATGGGATCGACAGGGAGTGCGAAATGGCTAAGCAGGGATGGCTAGAGGACAAATGTAAGAATGTAGAGGCTTATGTCACTAGTGGTAAGATAGATACTGCCTACAGGAAAATTAAAGAGACCTTTGGAGATAAGAGAAACACTTGTATGGATATCAAGAGCTCAGATGGAAACCCAGTTCTAAGCAAAAAACGGAAAGCAGAAAGGTGGAAGAGGTATATAGAGGGTCTACACAAGGGCGATGTACTTGAGGACAATATTATGCAAATGGAAGAGGATGTAGACAAAGATGAAATGGGAGATATGATACTGCGTGAAGAGTTTGACAGAGCACTGAAAGACCTGAGTCGAAACAAGGCCCCGGGAGTAGACAACATTCCATTAGAACTACTGACGGCCTTGGGAGAGCAAGTCCTGACAAAACTCTACCATCTGGTGAGCAAGATGTACGAGACAGGCGAAATGCCCTCAGACTTCGAGAAGAATGTAATAATTCCAATCCCAAAGAAATCAGGTGTTGACAGATGTGGAAATTACCGAACTATCAGTTTAATAAGTCAAAGCTGCGAAATACTAACACGAATTCTTTACAGACGAATGGAAAAACTGGTAGAAGCCGACCTCGGGAAACATCAGTTTGGATTCCGTAGAAATATTGGAACACGTGAGGCAATACTGACCTGACGACTTATCTTAGAAGGATTAAGGAAAGACAAACCTACGTTTCTAGCATTTGTAGACTTAGAGAAAGCGTTTGACAATGTTGACTGGAATACTCTCTTTCAAATTCTAAAGGTGGCAGGGATAAAATACAGGTAGCGACATGTTATTTACAATTTGTACAGAAATCAGATGGCAGTAATAAGAGTCGAGGGGCATGAAAGGGAAGCAGTGGTTGGGAAGAGAGTGAGACAGGGTTGTAGCCTCTCCCCGATATTATTCAATCTGTATATTGAACAAGCAGTAAAGGAAACAACAGAAAAATTCGGAGTAGGCGTTAAAATCCATGGAGAAGAAATAAAAACTTTGATGTTCGCCGATGACATTGTAATTCTGTCAGAGACAGCAAAGGACTTGAAAGAGTAGTTGAACGGAATGGACAGTGTCTTGAAAGGAGGACATAAGATGAACATCAACAAAAGCAAAACGAGGATAATGGAATGTAGTCCAATTAAGTCGGGTGACGCTGAGGGAATTAGATTAGGAAATGAGACACTTAAAGTAGTAAAGGAGTTTTTCTGTTTGGGGAGCAAAATAACTTATGATGGTTGAAGTAGAGAAGATATAAAATGTAGAATGGCAGTGGCAAGGAAAGCGTTTCGAAAGAAGAGAGATTTGTTAACATCGAGTATAGATTTTATTGTCAGGAAGCCGTTTTTGAAAGTATTTGTATGAAGTGTAGCCATGTATGGAAGTGAAACATGGACGATAAATAGTTTGGACAAGAAGAGAATAGAAGCTTTCGAAGTGTGATGCTACAGAAGAATGCTGAAGATTAGATGGGTAGAGCACATAACTAATGAGGAGGTATTGAATAGAGTTGGGGAGAAGAGGAGTTTGTGGCACAACGTGACAAGAGGATGGGACCGCTTGGTAGGACATGTTCTGAGGCATCAACAGATCACAAATTTAGTATTGGAGGGCAGCGTGGAGGGTAAAAATCGTAGAGGGAGACCAAGAGATGAATACACTAAGCAGATTCAGAAGGATGTAGTTTGCAGTATGTACTGGGAGATGAAGAAGCTTGCACAGGATAGGGTAGGATGGAGAGCTGCAACAAACCAGTCTCTGGACTGAAGACCACAACAACAACATGGACTGGGTGTTGTGTTGTCTTAATCATCATTTCTCCCCCATCCGGCACGCAAATCGTCCAATGTGGCGTCGAATGTAATAAGACCTGCACCAAGGCGGCCAGACCTGCACCAAGGGGCCTGCCAGTCAATGACGCCAAACGCTCATTTCCGTTTCCATCTATGAACTAGTTTTTGCAGATTACCTGTAACAACGACGATGAGTCTCGAATCATCAACTGCCAACATGGTAGTTGTATTTTGCAGTAGCAACATCGTTGTAATGAGGAGGTTCTGAGTAGAATTGGGGAGAAAAGAAATTTGTGACACAACCTGACTATAAGAAGGGATCGGTTGGCAGGACACATTCCGAGACACCAAGGGACCAATAATTCAGTACTGGAGGGAGGTAGAGGGACACCAAGATGAATTAAGGAGCAGATTCAGAGGGAAGTGGGTTTCAGCAGTTATTCGGAGATGAAGTGGCTTGCGCAGTATAGAGTAGCGTGGAGAGCTGCATCAAACCAGTCTGCGGACGGTGGACCACAACAACAACATCCACACTCTGAAAATACTGTCTCTATGACTTGGGTTACCTCAAAAAGTTAAATAACTCACTCCTGGATGGAAATAGGTGCAATAATTTCCTCAAATTTGCATCATCTGTAGCTTTATTGATGCGTACTGCAAAAGTAGATGTACTATGGCGCTTCACAAATTCAATAGTGTGTGTTCTCCAATCAAGAGTGTGGTCTGTTTGTAGTCCCAAAATATTTAATTCTGATATTTGATCGTTAGAATAGACTAATTGTTGAGTGCTAAGAAAAGTAGTAGTTGTACTGGAAAAATAAAATTTGTATCACGTACATCTTCGACTACTTTCCAGTTTCCCAAGATGTTTCTTTACAGATTAATTGAATAAGGCTAATTTAATGTAATTCAATACTGAGCCTCAACAAAATGTAATTATATCCAGTGTTCCTCCGACAATCTGTTGATATGTGCAAATATTTCATCTGTTGTCACTTCGGTGATAGGACTAGTTCTGTTTTTTTGTTGTTGTGTTTTAACCATGAGCAAAAATGGCAAAGCTAACATTTTGTGGCATTACAAGTGGGACATCAATTACATAAATCAGGAGAAGGAACTTAATATCAGAGTGTTTCCAATTGTAAGTGCTTTCCCGCTAACTGTTCTCTGACATATTGATAAGATAAAAACGACTGAAATGCTTTGTTCCACTATGGGCGCATCCATACGGTAAAATAGTGTAACACACTTCAAAGGCGTCAGGTGCCATTAATTAAGATTCATGTTAAAATACCATTGAGCTGCAGACAGACAGTGACGAAGGATGTAGCAGACAAAAAATACTGGCAGCTGGGTATGATCTAAGCAATAAATACACGACTTGTTGATACCGTAACAAATTTCCTGACACCGACCACAGTATAGGACTTACAATCATATTTACGTCTCATCAATTTTTATCCCAACTATGTATTAAAATTCATTGAAACTGCACGATCTCTCACACAATTGCTAAGGAAAGGGATAAAGTTTCATTGCTCACCAGATCGTGAAGCAGCATTTTCAATAGTAAAATTTTTGTTAACATCTAGACCAGTTATTGCCTTTCCACTTTTTCAGAAACCTTCATACCACTCTACACTAGTAGCTGTGCGTTAAGTTGTGTCTTAAATCACGAAGTAGATGGGCGGGAACACCCCACAGCACATGCATTCAGACAGCTTAATCGAGCAGAAAGAAATTATTCAACAATTGGAGAAGAAATGCTGGCATTAATATTAGAAATAAATTACTTATCATGTTGTTTATATCGACGTCAGTCTGATTCGCCCTTTTAATGGAAACATAGAGGTGCAGTCTCACCTGTCGGCAGCGTCTTCCACAGGAGGGAGGTAAGAATCTGGGAGCAAGTGGAAAAAGGGAAAGTTTAGGCAATAAAAGCAAGACAGTTCTGTAACTACCCCGGCACATCACTACGATCTTACGAGACGAACTGGAATAATAAGGTATTAAGAGAATGCCAGGATAACTGTGAACGCAATACATTTATAAATTGATACGTTCCCTTATTAATTATTAAAGTTATGTTATTTTGTTATAGTTATGTTTCATGAAAGACAGGAATGTAGAGCGTTTTATTTTTGTGAAAGAGGCTGACAAGTGAATATAAAGGAAATGTTTTGTGTAATTTTGCATGAAGCTATGAAGGTAGTTGAACTTTAACGCCTAGGTTGGCAAGTAAACACCGATATACGTAGTAAGATAATTAATTATTTTGTAAGGGGTGCACATTTAGCTGTCGAGGAAGTAGTTGTGTACGATCAGCAGGGTTGAATAGCGGATAGATTGCCACTTACAACGACTGTGCTCAGTACTGGTCTTCTTCTTAATTGTACTCTTTTAGTTTTATGACAAGAGATATTTTCTTATTCAGTTTCTTTTATGTAAGAACATAGTTAACATCAGACAGTTCTACCCTGAATATAATCCACATAATGACTTTTGTCCCCGATATACCCCTCAGATTTGACCCATGGAAAACGCAACCGTCATAAATAATACGTTAGTCCCGATCCTGGTCGCCTCCATAGATCGACATCTGTTCACACAGCATGGCCACATGTTAATAGAACACCTCTTAGAGAACGTAAAAAAGTACCACAGAGAACATCAGCAGCAAGTAGTAGTTATAGGATCTAAAAACCACAGCTGTCTGTACAACTTTCGCATTAATGAGAATCATATACTACCACGTCAAGCGGAATGTAGCCCAAATCCCATCCCGGAAAAACTTCTCCCAATGCGTTAAAGCTAGTCACATCAGCACCAACCGGAGGCAATGGACGACGGACAAAGTGCTCCCCGAACAAAGATCTCTTTGTAGAGATGAGTACTGGTGAAGTCAGACAAATAATGTACAATGTGATACCGCGAGTGGAGAAACAAATAAGAAGCTTAAATGAGTGAAGACAAATAGTCTTTCGATTTAACATTCGAGGGCGAATTTTCTTCGTCGCAGAGATAAATGTAAAGGGATAAAGTTATAAATAAGTTTTGGAACCAGCAGAAGAGCGTCATGACGAAACCAGGGTACCACCAAGAATTTTAGTAAGTCAAATTTCTGTCTTTAATTTGCATCACTTTGAATATATACTACTTTGTTGCGCGTTAAGTTTTTGTCTCTGACTAGAATAAAGATTTCTTTCTGAATCTAAGGTCAGGTCTTGAGATATCCACTGAAGCGCCAAAGAAACTGCTATAGGCATGCGCATTCAAAGACAGAGATATGAATCGCTTATTTCAATAGTGGTACAAGTCCAATTTTGTTCATTTTGAGATACAGAGTCCTAAAGTTAAATGAGCGCTGAAAAATCTGCAGTTGACATACCAGAATTACTGAAGCATATGGCTTCTTGCCAGAGATGAAACTTTCTTTCCGTTTGTTTGGATCATTAATGTCCTAAGCATTATAGGCAGAAAAGTGGAGGTAATTGACTTCTACCACTATTGAAATAAGACCTTCATATGTAAACAGGCAGAATACGGAACTGCGGTCGGCGTCACCTATATAAGACAAGTGTCTGGCGCACTTGTTAGATCGTTACTGCTGCTACAATGGCAGATTGTCAACATTTAAGGGTGCTTGAGCGTGGTGTTATAGTCGGCGCACGAGCGATGGGACACAGCATCTCCGAGGTAGCTATGAAGTGGGGATTTTCCCGTTCGACTATTTCATGAGTGTACCGTGAATATCAGGAGTCCGGTAAAACATCAAATCTCCGGCACCGCTGCGACCGGAAAAAGATCCTGCAAGAACGGGACCAACGACTACTGAAGAGATTCGTTTAACGTGACAAGTGCAACCCTTCCGCAAATTGCTGTTGATTTCAATGCTGGGGCATCAGTAAGTGTCAGAGAGCGAACCATTCTACCAATCATCATCGATATGAGCTTTCGGAGCCGAAGGTCCACTCGTGTACCCATGATGACTGCACAACACAACGCTATACGCCTCGCCTGGGCCCGTCAGCATTGATTGGCTCTGAGCACTATGGGACTCAACTGCTGAGGTCATTAGTCCCCTAGAACTTAGAACTAGTTAAACCTAACTAACCTAACGACATCACAAACATCCATGCCCGAGGCAGGATTCGAATCTGCGACCGTAGCGGTCTTGCGGTTCCCGACTGCAGCGCCTTTAACCGCACGGCCACTTCGGCCGGCCGTCAGCATTGACATTAGATTGTTGATGACTGGGAACATGTTGCCTGGTTGGACGATTCTCGTTTCAAATTGTATTGAGCGCGTGGATGTGTACGAGTATGGAGACAACCTCACGATTCCTTGGACCCTGCAGCAGGGAACTCTTGAAGCTGGTGGAGGCTCTGTAATGGCATGGGGCGTGCCCAATTGGAGTGGTGTGGGACCCTTATACTTTTGGATACGACTCTCGACAGGTAATACCTTACATAAGAATCCTCTCTCTTCACCTGCATACATGCATGTCCATTGTGCATTCCGACGGACTTGGGCAATTCTAACAAGACAATGTGATACTCCACACGTTCATAATTGCTACAGAGTGATTCCACGAACACTCCTCTGAGTTTAAACACATCCGCTGGCTACCAAACTCCGCAGATATGAACATTACTGAGCATATCTGGGATGCCTTGCAACGTGCTGCTCAGAAGGGCTGTCCACCCCCTCGTACTGTTACGCAGTTATGGACAGCCCTGCAGGATTCGTGTTGTCAGTTCCCTCCAGCACTACTTCAGACATTAGTCGAGTCCATGCCACGTCGTGCTGCGGCACTTTGGCGTGCTCGTGGGGGGGCCCTATATGAAATTAGGAGGATTTCACCATCCATGAGACTTGGGTATGTCACACATTGTAGTCTCGTTGAAAACTGTCCTGTGGTGCAAATTTCGGCTGACTGAAAATGTTTTGCCACTTGGAGTGGTCGGGCGGTTTGAGGCACCATATCAAGGATTTTGCGACCCCTCCCGCCGGAGATTCGAGTCCTCCTTCGGGCATGGGTGTGCGTGTCGTTCTTAGCATAAGTTAGTTTAAGTAATGTGTAAGACTAGGGACCAATGATCTCAGCTGTTTGGTCCCTTAGAAATTCACACACATCTGAATATTTTTTGAAAATGTTTTGTCAGAATATACGTAACGCTGTTTCACGATGTGAGGCTGCCAGTTTTACGAAACTCAGTAGTGTTGGTTTCATAATTTTATTTGTTTAGTTACGCATTGATTTTACGTGGTAGGACGAGGCATCTTTTTTACTGAGGTGATACGAAATGCGATACAATACGTTGCAATAAATGACGCGGGACGTGACAGTTATTGGTGCGACGCTTTTGTTTCCCACGTGAGCGATAAAACAAGCAACGAGAGGAAGTAGATGGCAGTTGCCTCGCGTGTGGCCTCCTCTGCCACATTGGCACAGTCAACTTGTAAATATATTACGTATGTACTCGAGGCTGGGAAGATATATAGAATGTCAAATCAAACATCTTTCAGCCATCTAAATTTACAAACTCTTATTTTATTGGGCTATCAGTTTGGGCGATATATTACGCCATCTTCAGACCCCCTGTTTGATGTGTAGGACGATTCCAGCCTCAGTTCGGTCGAAATGGGGACCAGCATTTAAAAATAGTATCTGTAGATTTTTGATACGGCAATTACTTTAACCAGCATCTGCCGATTGTTAGATAAACGTTCAAACCAAACCAGTAAAAGATGGGTTTCACATGTGACTGGTTGGTTTGGACGTTTATCTGAGATTCTGTACTGATCAGCCGAGATTCCGCTCCCATCTTTGAAAAGGTGGACCTACAGAGGAAAGACGTATGGCTCTCTTTCCAGCGTTATAAGCAATTTCAGTGTCTTAGCTACATTTCGTATATAACATTGTATGAGATAAAATGTACCAAATGGAAACTGGCCAGCGACTACATTTTTACTGTTACAGCAAGTTGAAAAAGAGAGAGGGAGGTATGGATATGTATACGATATTACGATACATCACTTCCGTCGACAATTTCTGTCGTTCATAACTCCTCTGTTTTGCCACAGATGACGAGTCACTGTCATTTCTAGTAAGATAGCAGTACATTAGAGGTTCCTCATTCCTTCCACTCAACTGAGTGCAGTGTATAGGTTCTAATTAATGTTCGCCAACCTGCAGTCTTCTGTAGTTGGCCGCTGCGCAGAAAACAGAACATAGCTCGTGAATCCGTTATCTTGAGGCTGTAATAAACTCTTAGCGAGGAACTGATACTGTATGAATAATAAATTTCTATAGTTGTTTTGTTGACATGGGACGTCACTCACTTTCTTACTAGCAGACCACGAGAAACTGCTGAATTATAATCCACTTTATGTACTGAATTGGATTATAATGGGGCAGTTTCTCGTGGTAGTCGCGCGGTCTGCGTTGTCTTGTCACTCTCCGCCCGGCTCCCCCCGTCGGAGGTTCGTGTCCTCCCTCCGGTGTGTGTGTGTGTGTGTGTGTGTGTGTGTGGTCCTTAGCGTAAGTTAGATTAAGTAGTGTGTAAGCTTTTTTAAAGACGCATTTTTTTAGCGAATACTTTCCTTAAAATCGAATGAGAGATAGCAGAGAACACGTGCCAGTCCAAAAGAGACAAGCCGCTTCTGTGACCGAGCGGTTCCAGGCGCTTCAGTCCGGAACCGTGATGCTGCTACGGTCGCAGGTTCGAATCTTGCCTCGGGGGTGGATGTAAGTGATGTCCTTAAGTTAGTTAGATTTAATTACTTCTAAGTCTAGGGGACTGATGACCTCAGATGTTAAGTCCCATTGCGCTTAGAGCCATTTGAACCATCTTGAACCAAAAGAGACACCATGTCGTACCGGCCGATACGTGAGAGAACCATATCGGTGTTGTATCACTGTCGTCCCAGTGTGGACCAGTTAAGCCGTCCGCAGCTCGTGGTCGTACGGTAGCGTTCTCGCTTCCCGCGCCCGGGTTCCCGGGTTCGATTCCCGGCGGGGTCGGGGATTTTCTCTGCCTCGTGATGACTGGGTGTTGTGTGATGTCCTTAGGTTAGTTAGGTTTAAGTAGTTCTGAGTTCTAGGGGACTGATGACCTTAGATGTTAAGTCCCATAGTGCTCAGAGCCATTTTGAACCGGTTAAGCCGCTTCACCTATGTGGGTTACTTCTGCTTCTGCGTCGTATATTGTATCGCATACCGTATTGCCACAGTGAGAACTGCGCTTTAGAGTTAACACTGAAGTGCACATAGTACATGAGGTTTATATTGTAATAATTAATTAATAGTAATTAAAACAATTACAGAAATTAATATAGGTACTATAGTAATGCCAGTCTAACTGACATTATTTTAAGTAGTTTTATCATAACATGACGTTCCTTCTGAGTCAGAGTAATTACATACTAGTGCAAATGCATAGAAGCAGTACAGAAGGGAACAGATGTGAAGACGTTGATTGGTTCTAGGATGCGAAAGAAGTTACGGGATAGTGTAAGCAGATGATATCGAGGAGAAGATAACTGTGATAGATAGGGGAAATTACACCGAAATAGTGGTTTGTTGCTCGACAGAAGGAACAAAGCTGGAATACGCTGAGAGAGAAGCTACGTTAATACAAATAAGTAAAGCTTCAATTTCCTTATGAATGAAGCGTTGTATTGAATCACGCACAGGTTCTGGATATTATGTTCGAGTCGAGTGGTTCAAATGGCTCTGGGCACTATGGGACTTAACATCTGAGGTCATCAGTCCCCTAGGACTTAGAACTACATAAACCTAACTAACCTAAGGACATCACACACATCCATGCCCGAGGCAGGATTCGAACCTGCGACCGTAGCAGTCACGCGATTCCGGACTGAAGCGTCTAGAACCGCTCGGCCACCACGGCCGGCGTCGAGTGGTTGAAATAGAGGAAATTGTGGAGAAAGAGTTATTGCTGTGTATAGCTACAATCAATTAGCTGGACATGTCACATCTTGTATTGCATCTGTGGAAGACATTTATTTGATCTACGTCTACATCATTACTTTTCAATTCACAATTAAGTGCCTGCCAGAGGGTTCAGCGAACTACCTTCAAGTTTTTTTTTATGAGAATCGGCAAAACCATATAAAATGTCTAAACTTATCTTTCATTTTAAGTTGTGAGTATTAGTTTTCGGTTTTATTTAGATTATCTTTTTATTTAGCATCAGTTCGGCTTAGCTCCGATGGTATTGCTCGTCGTGGAAATTGTAAATGAAACATGAAAATCGACTTTTAAAAAGCCGCTGTGATTGTCTAGGAGATTTCGTCGCTCAGCTGCGCAAATGTTAAATGCTGTACAGTCGACTGACAACTAAAATGATTCTTTAATTTCGCTTATAGAACCTTCCGATTCTACAAAAGTGCAATGCAGCACACAAATGAAACGTTGATTTCCGACAGGCTTCCTAGGAAATTCACAGAAATATTCATGGGCTAATATTTCTTCACGACGTACTGTATTGACCGCGGCTGTGGATTGGCCAGTGAGCATCCTATAACTGTATTCCTGAAGTCCTACAACCGTATTCGTCGTCCACAATATGAGGTAAATCAGTTTTGAATAAATGAGAAATATTTTTTATTTTTTAACATGAACTGATGTTTATGTAATTATTACATTGGTTTTTTAGCAGAATTTCATTAATCTGACGAAATTAACACCGTACAAATTGTAAATTAACATCGACAGACTGTAATGGATGTCACAACAATAACCTTGAATTTCAAATGAGAGTAACTCGATACAGCGTCCGCTATCATTTACGTCTAGATAATAGAGGATAATAATACAGTCGCTGCAATCTTTTAGTGTAGAATCCGAGTAACGCTCGTTTTATAATTCCTGCAACCGTGACGTCATTTTGACGTCACACACAGTATGGACGACCGAATGATCGGGTATCGACTTCTATTGCATTCGATTCGGGCCTCCGAGTTTTCATGCGCGTGCCTCAGATTTAGAAAAAGATGTCATTCTTGAAGTGATTTATTATAATCTTTGCTATAATAAAATTTCACGTAATGGTTTATGGACGGTTAATGCCTTCATATAAAAGTGCTTTCTTAAGCGTTTGTTATTATCGCCAATAAATTACAAATTAAGAATTAAATATATTTATTTTATATTTGCCGTTTGCCGTTTCAGTGTAACAGAACATCGAAAACATAACAGAAACACATCACCATTATCATTAAATGTCACTTAATAACGCATCGACATACAAGCCTTCAATATAGAGTATGTTAACCAAGACCGGAGTTAAACATCACATGGTTAAGTAACGACATAATGAATAACGTCATGGTTTCTGGAATAGAATGTTGTTGGGTCGCACGCCGTTACATGCAGTTTTTAGCGTTTTTCATACGTTCTTTTAGTTTTTTGTAACTATTATTCAAGTATGATCTGCAGTGTTGGATGTTATTTACATTGTCTGATCTGAGAACGAAGAATGAAATAATATTTAGCGATTTCATAGCATGTGGTTACGCAGAAACCTAAGAGGACAGCTTAAATTGCTGCCACTGAAACGAGCAACAATAAAATGCTTGTTCTTCCTTCTCACAAACATTTGGCTCCATGTTTCCGAATACTTGCTGTCATTTGAGTTTATGGTTAGGCAGGAACCGAATAGGACAGTTTAAACTCATGCGAGTTAAACGAGGAGCGTTAGCATTCATATTTTTCTTTGTCACAAATATTTTGCTGTCTATTTCAGGATCTGTGGCGTTTTCCGAGGGTGTGGTTAGGCAGGAACCTAAGATTACGTACAGCTTTAAATGCTTCGACTGAAACGAGCAGCAATAAAATTCATATTCTGCCTTTTCACCAATATTTGGCTCTTTATTTTCCAAGAGTACAACTTAAAAAGCTGCGACTAAAACGAGCTGAAGTAAAATTTTTTCTTTTTCCTTCTCACAAGTATTTGTCTCTCTGTTTCCGAAAGCATAGCGACTTCCGAGTTTGTGGTTAGGTAAGAACTTAACAGGACACTTAAATTGCTGCGAATGAATCGAGGAGCAACAATATCGATATTCTTTCTTGTCACAAAGCCGATAGCCGATCGTGCGGTCGTCGATTTTGCGCTTGACGTTAAAATAACGTCAATTTTGCGGGACTTATTGTGGTAAAAGCATTATCTATAGAATCCGCTCTCCACAGAGAACCACAGCAGACAAAGATTGTCCCGTATGCACTCAAAGTCTAATTCACAGACATATATTACTAGAGTGGCTACGACGCAACGGCGATCATGGTTAATTGGCGGCAAGTTTGTGCATTGCGTTACTAAGAGATGTGTGATGAGGCAAATTAGCGGCGTCAGGAAGACTGTAGGTCAAATGGCTCTGCGCACTATGGGACTTAGTTTCTGAGGTCATCAGTCTCCTAGAACTTAGAACTACTTAAACCTAACTAACCTAAGGACATCACACACATCCATGCCCGAGGCAGGATTCGCACCTGCGACCGTAGCTGTCGCGCGGTTCCAGACTGTAGCGCCTAGAACCGCTCGGCCACCCCGGTATTACTTTAATTTCCTGAAAGGTGGTCTACACAAGCTTTGCAATTAAGCAAAAGTGGAGGCGTCAGAATGGGTGTGTAGGGGTTTACTACGAGACGCATGGTGAGGCAAAATGGCGGCGTCAGAAAGTTTATGTAAGAAGCTACTACGATTAGGTGGCCTATTCAAGTTCTTCAGTTGAGTAAATATTTGCGTATTAATTATGATTATTGTAGAATCATGTTAGAGAAAAACATAAAATTGCATATACACACGTTTAAAGCAGACTATAATTTTTATACGAACGCTGAAATGAATAAAGACTGTTACCAACGACAAATATGAGTACTTTCATATCGAGCATACTACTTGAAGAAAAGTCGAAGCTGATTAAAACTGCTTAAAAATATGACATTAAGCTACATCTGTTAATAGCCGATTTATTAAACTCCTTGAAATAAGCGTAAACTAACCACACACAAAAAAAGTTTTGCATCACCGCGGTTCCCAGAAATCCTGAAAATAGATGTTGACTGTGGATATTTTATGGCAGACACATGCCGTTTGACTGTTCAGAGATATCACTAAAGCCGCCCAAAGATGTAAACAACCGTGCGCGCGCAGCGCCTATTACACAGAGGGGGTCCGACAGCCGATCAGTTCCAATCATTCCACCATGGAGTAGGTATACGGCTCGTGTTATCTGTAGTTCAGCCATGCCTAGACGGTCAATACCGTGGTTCGATCTAGTCCGCATTGTTAATTTGTGACAGGAAGGGCTCTCAACAAGGGAAGTGTCCAGGCGTCTCGGAGTGAAACAAAGCGATGTTGTTCAGACGTGGAGGAGATACAGACAGACAGGAACTGTGGATGACATACCTCGCTGAAGCCGCCCAAGGGCCACTACTGCAGTGGATGACCGCTACTACGGATTATAGCTCTGAGTAACCCTGACAGCAACGCCACCATGTTGAATAATGCTTTTCGTGCAGCCACAGGACGTCTTGTTACGACTCAAACTGTGCGCAATAAGTTGCATGATGCGCAACTTCACCAAACAATCGTCAGATACGTGTTTGGAGGCAACCTGGTCAGGCTGACCGCCTTAAACACACTGTCCAGCGAGTGCAGCAAGGTGGATGTTCCCTGCTGTTTTGGGGTGGCATTATGTGGGGCCGACGTACGTCGCAGGTGGTCATGGAAGGCGCCGTAACGGCTGTACGATACGTGAATTCCATCCTGCGACCGATAGTGCAACTATATCGGCATTCGTCTTCATGGATGACAGTTCGCGCCCTCTTCGTGCACATTTGTTAATGACTTCCTTTAGGATAACGACATCGGTCGACTAGAGTGGCCAGCATGTTCTCCAGACATGAACGCTATCGAACGCTATCGAACATGCCTGGGATAGAATTAAAAGGGCTGTTTATGGACGACGTGACCCACCAACCACTCTGTCGGATCTACTCCGAACCGCCATTGAGGAGCGGGACAATCTGGACCAACAGTACCTTTTTGAACTTGTGAACAGTATGCCACGACGAATACAGGCATGCATCAATGCAATAGAGGGCGTGCTACTGGGTATTAGGGGTACCGGTGTGTACAGCAATCTGGACCACTACCTCTGAAGGTTTTACTGTGTGGTGGTACAACATACAATGTGTGGTTTTTATGAGCAGTAAAAGCGCGAAAATGATGTTTATGTTGATCTCCATTCCAATTTTCTGTACAGGTTCCGGAATTATCGGAACCGAGGTGATGCAAAACTTTTTTTGATTTTTGTATTTAATCAGTCCCGGTATTTCATCTAACACAGTCGGCAATGTAATTGTTTTGGCTTACGTAACATTACAAAACAAAAACTGCGACGTTGTTTCTAGTTATGCTTGTATTGAGAAATACTCTTTTTTCCATATCTTCCGTCAGCTGTACGAAAAATTACAGCCAAACGCAATGCATGTACTGATCCTTGCGTCAGAACTCTAAAGGTAACGTAGTTATATCAGTTCACCCCCTTTCTGGCTGCTGTTTTCTGAGTAATTATACAGCTGTATACACGTCCTTTGCTGTCGCAGCCATGTTGTGATTCTGAAGTGCTTGCTTCAGTGACACTATACTGTATACCATGTTGCCAGTCTTTTAATGCGTGTCCTTGATTGAATCACACCAAATACGTTATTTTTTAAAAAAATAACAAAGACGAACAATGGAATATCAAAGATGGAATAATGAAAATGTTATGAATAGCATAGCCTGCCTGCTCATCATGTAGTGGAGAAGTTTAGCTGCATATAGGCACAACAAATAGACTGCCAAAAGACCTCGGCAGCATATAGACGCTGGTCATCGGTGTGTGAGTAGTCTGTGTGTGAGTAGTGTTTCGCGTATGTGTGTGTATGTTTTAACCATTTCAGAAGAAAGCCTTTTTGCCGAAATTTTCCTTGTTTAGCGGTCCTTTCGTTGTTTGTCTCTGCGACTCATCATCTCCATTCTACGGTGTGTATACATATGAACAAATCAGTCTTCTCGTGCAAGCTCTGATTTTCCATATTTTATTATAATGATCGTTTCTTGCTAAATAGGGAGGGGGGGAGGGGCACGAATAGAGTATTTTCACATTCGGATGAGAAAGTTCGTGACTGAAATTTCACGAGAAGATGCTGTCGGAATCATGCAGAAAGAACTACCTTTCTCTGACGTTTTTCTATGTCCTTCGACAGTCGTATCTGATGCGGATGCCGCACCGACCAGCAATATTCCAGAAGAGGACGGAAAAACGTAGTCTAAGCAGTCTGTTTAGTAGGCCTGTTGTATCTTCTAAGTGCTCTGCAAATAAATCACTGTCTCTGGTTTGCTTTCCCCAGTCTCTTTAGTAGCCCTGTTGCACCTTCTAAGTGCTCTGCCAGTAAACCATAGTCTTTGGTTCGCTATCCCCGTAACGTAATCTATGTGAATGTTCCAATTTAAGTTATTTGTAACCGTAATCCCTAATAATTTTGTTGAATTCACACCCTTTAGAGTTGTGTGATTTATCGTATAACCGAAATTTACTGGAACCTTTTTAGTACTCAAGTGGATCACTTCGCATATTTCGTTATTTAGAGCTAATTGTCACTTTTTGAGCCACAGAGATATCTTGTCTATAACATTTTCCAACTGATATTAATCATGTGATGGTAAATGAAGTATCGTCTGCAAACTATCTATCAGAGCTACTCAAATTGTCGCCCAACTCGTTTATACAGATGAGGATCGGCAGAGGACGTGTAACCCTTCCTTGGGGCACACCAGTTGTTACTTCTCTTTTACTCGATGACTTTCCGTCAGTTACTACGAACTGCAACCTTTCTGACACGAAATCACAAATCTGGTAGCACAATTTAAGACATTATTCCCTACGCACTATATAATATTAGAAGCCGCTTGTGAGGAACAGTGTCAAAAGCTTCTTGGAATCTAGTTCACCGGATTACTCCTATTTCCTGTATTGAGTACTGGTGTGATCTGTGCAAGATTCCAGTCTCTCGGTACTGAATTTTCGTCGAGCGTGCGATTGCATACGATTGCTGAGTAAGGAGTTATTGTGTCAGTATACTCTGAAAGTAATCTAATTGCTATACAATCTGGACCGGAAGATTTCGTTTTATTAAGTGTTAAGCTGCTTCACTACACCGAGGGAATGTTTACTTCACTTTCTTTGGTGAAAGTATTTCGGAAAACTGTGTTTACTGATACCGCTTTAGTTGCACGGCCATCATTATGATTATCGCTTCCATCGCGCACTGAAGGTATTGCTTGCGTCTTGCCGCTGGTGTACTTTATGTATTACCAGAATGTCGTTGGATTTTCTGCCACATTTCGAAACTGAGTCTAGCTGTGGGAACTATTAAAAGCATGTAGCATTGATGTTTGCTGTAAGTTTCGAGCTTCTATAAAACTTCGGCAATCTTGGGGATTTTGCTTTCTTTTAAATTCGGCGTACTTTTTTCTGTGGTTTTTGCAACAGTGTTATGACCTGTTTTGTGTACCATCGGGGATCAGTATCATCTGTTGTTAATTTGTTTGGTGTACATATCTCCATTGTCGTCAATAACGTTTCTTTGAAGTTAAACCAGATCCAGTGTACGCTTACATAGTCAGAAAGGAAGGAGTGGAGACTGTCTCTACTGGATCTACTATCATGAAAGAATGCAGAGTTAATGCAAAAATGTCATCTTATAAACATTGTGGTACAATACTTAAATATTGCTGATGGTGGCTGTAGGACCCTGATAAGGGTACGACTATCACGGCAGCCAACTATGAACTTCATATACAAACAGTATACACTGTCAACGAAAGGAGACAGCAGGTATTAAGTAAACGTTTCTGTCAGATCTACTGTAGGTGCACTTCTGTAAATCAAATGGATTTTTGAAAGAGGCTTAAGTAATATACGAAAGCAACAACCAATTAAATCACATAGTGTGGTGTGACGTATCTATTTTTATACTGCTCCCGGCCACAGGCAGTGTTAAAGTATGTACAACACGTGGGGCAGCTTGCGATGTCCTCAGCCTTTTCCATGGGCGAATCACGCTGTAGATTTAGTAATATTTAGGTTGGTCACGTGATTATATTTTTGCAGAGGGTTCTGTCGTCTTATAGTAAGAAAAGGTGACTGGTGAACGCATAAAAACATTTTAAGTTATAATTATAGTTCAGTGGCGCAGTTATTTTAACGAGATGATTATTCCATTTAATATCCACGCGAACAGTCGATTTGATCGCGACTCAGAGGTGCTACATCTCGTGGTTGACGATCGCCACCAGGGGCAATTATGGGATGTCATATGGGCCACCTGCAGCAACGGGGCCATACGGGCGCCTGTGATTCAGTCTACCATAGTCCGTTGCCGAGCTACTATCAATTACGCTGTTCTGCTTACTGGATGGCGAGCCTGCACTGTACCTCGACTTTCCTATTCTCGTTGCTGACTTCCATTCAGCATTCTGCTCTCAATGAGCTTTATTTTGTTTATGTATCACGCGCTTTGGGAGTGAACAGGAAATTCCATCTTAAAAGATGATAACATCTCACCTCCCACGGCTGAGTAAATCCAAGACTGGTTGCACTGTAGAAGATAACAGCTTCCATACTGGAGATGTGTTTCTTGACTTACAGGAGGCATTTCGATACAGTTCCATTCAATTGTGTCATAAAACAAAACGTTCCAATGATTCGGAAACGCGTACTTTATTCTACCAACAAATAAAACACCATCCAATCAGTATTCAGAGATTTTAACTAACCTAAGACGATAATGCACTCCGTACGAATGCCGAAGTGACACAGAACTGGTAAAAATAGTACACACGCGTCTTCAGCCAGTCAGAGACAACATCATCATTAGGTGCTCTGGGAGTTTCATAAATTAGCGGCCATGTGGTATCCTACCGGCAACAGAGCTTCTCGCAGTGGGAGATACAGCCTGTCTCGCAGGGACGGCACATACGCGCTGTCTGTGAGTCATTCTGGAAGGACGGCGATCCCAGGAACTAATAAGGGACACGTCTCGTATAAGGAACTGCACTACTGCCGCCGTGGAGAACAACTGGGTCGCTGCAGAAGTTTTTTCTGTAAGTTTAATCAACACAACAAATACACATAACAGAGACATTAGTAATCAATAAAATATTCTCCTTTACTATTAACAATAATCTGACAACAATGGGGTAACTTTTCGATTCGCTACCGTAGAAATCACGTGGTTTTGAGGCGAAGAACTCGTCCAGCCATGTTCGGAGCGCATTTTCATCTGGAAAGGAAGTACCTTGAAGGTTGTCCGACAGAGAGCGGAAAATGAGAAAATCTGAGGCCACAAGCAGAACGCCGGCGGGCTTCATGTTAGCATAAAGACACCATTTCCCGTCACCATTCGAAATACACGATAGGAATGGTCGGTGCTGTTAACGAGCATGCAGCATGAGTCACCCGTGTACCAAATTGTGAACCTGCCCCATTGGATGCAAATGTCACACGATGGTGGAATGGTCACCATTCACCACATTTGCCAGTTCTCGACGTAGATCATTGTGAATCAATGGGTTTAGGCGATCTTCATCAAACCCTAAAGCTCTTCTTGGAGAGTGAGAGAGAGAGCGAGAGAGAGAGAGAGAGAGAGAGAGAGGGGGGGGGGGAGAAAGAGAGAGAGACTATTATCAAAAGGATAATCCTTAAAACGAAAAACTACACTACTGGCCATTAAAATTGCTACACCAAGAAGAAATGCAGATGATAAACGGGTATTCATTGGACAAATATATTATACTAGAACTGACATGTAATTACATTTTCACGCAATTTGGGTGCATAGATCCTGAGAATTAGTACCCAGAACAGCCACCTCTGGCCGTAATAACGGCATTGATACGCCTGGGCATTGAGTGAAACAGAGCTTGGATGGCGTGTACAGCTACAGGTGCCCATGCAGCTTCAACGCGATACCACAGTTCATCAAGAGTAGTGGCTGGCGTATTGTGACGAGCTAGTTGCTCGGCTACCATTGACCAGACGTTTTCAATTGGTGAGAGATCTGGAGAATGTGTTGGCCAGGGCAGCAGTCGAACATTTTCTGTATCCAGCAAGGCCCGTACAGGACCTGCAACATGCGGTCGTGCATTATCCTGCTGAAATGTAGGGTTTCGCAGGGATCGAATGAAGGGTAGATCCACCGGTCGTAACACATCTGAAATGTAACGTCCACTGCTCAAAGTGCTGTCAATGCGAACAAGAGGTGACCGAGACGTGTAATCAATGCCACCCCATGTCATCACCCCGGGTGATAGGCCAGTATGGCGATGACGAATACACGCTTCCAATGTGCGTTCACCGCGATGCCGCTAAGCACTGATGCGACCATCCTGATGCTGTAAACAGAGCCTGGATTCATCCGAAAAAATGACGTCTTGCCGTTCGTGCACCCAGGTTCGTCGTTGAGTATACCATCGCAGGCGCTCCTGTCTGTGATGCAGCGTCGAGGGTAACCGCAGCCATGTTCTCCGAGCTGATAGTCCATGCTGGTGCAAACGTCGTCGAACTGTTCGTGCAGATGGTTGTTGTCTTGCAAACGTCCCCATCTGTTGAATCAGGGATCATCTGTCATCTCGACTGCTAGTGATACGAGGCCATTGGGATCCGGCACGGCGTTTCGTATTACCCCCCTGAACCCATCGATTCCATATCCTGCTAACAGTCATTGGATCTCGACCAACGCGAGCAGCAATGTCGCGGTACGATAAAGCGCACTCGCGATAGGCTACAATCCGACCTTTATCAAAGTCGGAAACGTGATGGTACGCATTTCTCCTCCTTAAACGAGGCATCACAACAACCTTTCACCAGGCAACACCGGTCAACTGCTGTTTGTGTATGAGAAATCGGTTGGAAACTTTCCTCATGTCAGCAAGTTGTAGGTGTCGCCACCAACGTCAACCTTGCGTGAATGCTCTGAATAGCTAATCATTTGCATATCAGAGCATCTTCGTCCTGTCGGTTAAATTTCGCGTCCGTAACTCGTCATCTTCGGGGTGTAGCAATTTTAATGGCCAGTAGTGTATTTTGTTGTGCTCTGTCCGTTGACTTTATCCCCATTCACGTCCCATATATTTCCAGCTGCCTCCGCTGCTGTCCCTCCTCTATTAAACGCAAACAGAAGAATGTGTCGAAAACGACTCGATTTCTCCACTTGGCCCTCCATATTCTAGCATTCACAGTTCCCCTCACTATCTCCAGATGACAAAATTACGTAATGTAATTTCACATAGCAACAGTGAACTACAAATAAAAATGGCAATCGATAAATAAACCCATAGTAACCGGAATAACAACAAGCAAAACTGAAACGCTACGAACTTACACACTAACCTGTCGCCTGTGGCAGGGAACATCTTGTCGTGCATTGTAATGTACTGGGCAGTATCGTTCTTGGTACGAATCAAATGAAAACCAAGTGTTTTTGGTCATGTATTCATTGGACCTCATTTGTTTCTCTTTAGACCAAGGATTGTACCTAGCAATTTGTCCTCAGTATTCGAAATCAGTCTGTATACACCCCCGTGTATGATACCTTCCTGTCAAGACACTAGTGTCTCTACAAAACGCTGTACACTGAGATCTGAGTGAAATCCAAGATGGATCCAAGAAGGATACTTAATGAGGCCCTGAAGATATACATCTACATCTACATGGATAGTCTGCAAATAACATTTAAGTGCGTGGCAGAGGGTCCATCGAACAACCTCCACAATTCTCTATTATTCCAATCTCGTATAGGGCACGGAAAGAACGAACATTTATATCTATCCGTACGAGCTCTGTTTTTCCTTGTCGTTGTGATCGTTTCTCCCTGTGTAGGTTAGTGTCAACAAAATATTTTCACATTTGGAGGAGAAAGTTGCTGATTGGAATTTCGTGAGAAGATTCCGTCGCAACGAAAAACGCCTTTCTTTTAATGATGTACAGCCCTAATCCTGTATCGTTTCTGGGACACTCTCTCCCATATTTCGCGATGATACAAAACGTGCTGCCCTTCTTTGAACTTTTTCGATGTACTCCGTCAGTCCTATCTTGTAAAGATCCCACCCCGAGCAACAGTATTCTAAACGAGGACAGACAAGCTTAGTGTAGGCAGTCTCCTTAGTAGATCTGTTACATTTTCTAAGTGTCCTGCCAATGAAACGCAGTCTTTGGTTAGCCTTCTCCACAACATTTTTTATGTGTTCCATCCAATTTAAGTTGTTCGAAGTTGAAATACCTAGGTATTTAGTTGAATTTACGGCTTTTAGATTTTACTGGTTTATCGGTTAACCAAAGTTTAACGATTCCTTTTGTCACTCAGGTGGATGACCTCACACTTTTCATTATTTAGGGTCGACTGCCAATTTTTGCACCATTCAGATATCTTTTCTAAATCGTTTTGCAATTTGTTTTGATCTTCTGACCCATGTTGACTGTGTGTCAAAAAACTGGCTCTAGGCACTATGGGACTTAACATCTGAGGTCAGCAGTCCCATAGACATAGAACTACTTAAATCTAACTAACCTAAGAACATCACACACATCCATGCCCGAGGCAGGATTCGAACCTGCGATAGTAGCAGCAGTGCGGATCCGGACTGAAGTGCCTAGAACCGCTCGGTCACGGCGGCCGGCGACGGTGTGTCAAGAGACAGTTTTCTTCGAGGTACTTCATAATGTTTGAACACAAAATATGTTTCAAATTTCTGCTGCATATCGACGTAAACGATATGGGCCTGTAATTTAGTGAATTACTCCTACTACCTTTCTTGAATATTGGTGTGATCTGTGCAAATTTCCAGTCTTTGGGTAGGGATCTTTCGTCGAGCGAACGGTTGTTCAAATGGTTCAAATGGCTCTGAGCACTATGGGACTCAACGGCTGACGTCATCAGTCCCCTAGAACTTAGAACTAGTTAAACCTAACTAACCTAAGGACATCACAAACATCCATGCCCGAGGCAGGATTCGAACCTGCGACCGTAGCGGTCTTGCGGTTCCTGACTGCAGCGCCTTTAACCGCACGGCCACTTCGGCCGGCGCGAACGGTTGTATATGATAGTTAAGCATGGAGCTAATGCATCAGCATACTCCGAAAGGAACCTATTCGGTATACAGTCGGGACCTGAAGTCTTGCTTTTATTAAGCGATTTAAGTTGCTTTACTACTCCGAGGATATTTACTTCTACGTTACTCATGTTGGCAACTGTTCTCGATTCGAGTTCTGGAATATTTACTTCGTCTTCTTCTACGAAGGCATTTCGGAAAGTTGTGTTTAGCAGCTCTGCTTTGGCAGCAGTGTCTTCGATAGTATCTCCATTGCTATGGCGCAGAGAAGGCATTGATTGTTTCTTGCCGCTAACATACTTCACATACGACCAGAATCTCTTTCGATTTTCTGCCAGGTTTCGAGACAAAGTTTCGTTGTGGAAACTGTTATAAGCATCTCGCTGTGAAGTCCACACTAAATTTCGAGCATCTACAAAAGATTGCCAGTTTTAGGGATTTTGCGTCTGTTTAAATTTGGTATGTTTGTTTCGTTGTTTTTTCAACAGTGTTCTAACGCATTTTGTGTACCAAGGAGGATCAGTTCCGTCGTTTGTTAATTTATTTGGTATAAATCTCTCAATTGTTACCGATACTGTTTCTTTGAATTCAAGCCACATGTGGTCTACACTTATAATATTACTTTGGAATGAGTGGAGATTGTCTCTCAGGAAGGAGTCAAGTGAATTTTTATTGGCGTTTTTGAATACGTATATTTTTCGCTTATTTTTGGAGGATTTGGGGATTATAATATTCAGTCTCGCTACGACAACCCTGTGTTCACTAATCCCTGCATCGGTTTTGATGCTCCTTATTAACTCAGGATTATTTTTTGCTAAGAGGTCAAATGTGTTTTGACAACCGTGGGCTCATGAACTAACTGCTCGAAATAATTTTCAGAGAATGCATTTAGCACAACTTCGGATAATATTTTATGCGTACCTCGGGAACTGAACATGTATTTTCGCCAACATATCGTGGGTAAATTAAAGACACCACCAACTATTATCGTTTTAGTCGGGTACGTGTTTGAAATCAAACTCAAGTTTTCTTTGAACCGAAGCGACTGTATCATCTGAACTGGGAGGTCGGTAAAAGGATCCAATTATTATTTAATTCCGGTTGCCAACAATGACCTCTGCCCATACTAACTCACAGGAAGTGTCTACTTCAATTTTGCGACAAGTTAAACTACTTCTGACATCAACAAACACGCCAACGCCAACCGTGTTTAGCCTACCCTTTCGGAACACCGTTAGGTTCTAGGCAAAAATTTCGGCTGAGTTTATATCCGGCTTTAGACAGCTTTCAGTGCCTATTACGATTTGAGCATCAGTGCTTTCTATTGGCGCTTGGAGCTCTGGTACTTTTCCAACACAGCTAAGATACTTTACAACTGTTATACCATTGGTTCCTGCATCTACATTCTTCCTGTGTTCAGCCTGCACCCTTTGTGACTGAAGCCCTCCTTGTGTTTTCCCGAGACCCTCTAACCTAAAAAACCGCCCAGTCCACGCCACACAGCCACAGCCACTCAGGGCGATGGAGGCTAACAGGCACCTCGTGTGTACTGCAGTCTCGGTACAAATGAGGTCAGTGACACGTCATCTGTAGTAACACAAAGTAGGTATGAAAGAGAGAAATGTTTTTGAGGGGTTTATCATACGCCCAAATATCACTCACCCTCTCTCTCCCTCTCTCTCTCTCTTTTTCAACTTGCCGTAACTTTTATCGCTCCACATGTTCATTTGCTACAAGGAGTAGCTGAAAGGCGGTGTATACTCTATGACAGCGAAGTACGTAACAAACACTATGATAAGAGGTAGTGATTCAGCTGGTTGCTCACAAGGATGATGGTGAATTCGTTGCACAGAAAGCGGGGTTTAATTTCGCACCAAGTCATGCATATTTAGATTTTCGGCGATGGTCTGGTGAAGAAGGTCGCAGCCGATAGATCGTCCATACCGAGCTTTTGCTCTGCGTTGCCCCTAATGCTCTCATCGCTGAGAAGACATAACATTTCCATGGGCGGCCAATGGAGTTCGGCGACCTAACTAACGCCAACTCTGGCCTGCAGAAGCGCTGTAGGGTTGCCCTTTATTGCTGCGCATATTGTATCTGATGTAACATGGGCAACCACAATACTTCTTTAGCACTTAACGTTATGAAACAAGATTTTCAAGAACGGATAACAGCTAGAGGGACAATAATGTTAAAGTTCGTAACAGATTTTATGATCCATCGAGATACTGAAGCAAACGTCCGTTTGAAATCGTATTACATATCATTTTCGTTAACACTCATTCAAATGAGGAGTATAATGGTATGAGGCTTGTAATGATCTAAAGTCTACACCTACCTTCATACACTATGAATGGCCCAGCGCATGTTGTACACTAAGCATTTCTTTCTTTTCCACATGCATTCTCGAGTGGTGGGCGGGGGTTTGAAGCCATCTGATTTTACCGTCGTAGTTATTTCACATGATGTGTGTGCCTTGCTATTTTTGCGGTGTACACTCTCGGAATTTGATCAGCAAAATATTCCGCCTTTGTTGCAACGTCTGCCGCTGAAGTTAGATAAGCATCTCCGTGAGACGCAGAAACGTAAGACAACGGATCTGCTTTGTCTCATCTAGTAATCCCCCCCATCTACGGGCCACAGACTGAAGAGCAAAACTCGAAAACGATTCCGACGACAGTTTTGCGCATTACCTTCGCCGCAAGTAAATTACATTATTTTACCTGCACTTCTTCAATTGTGCCTGATATTTGCGTTTCTTAGAAACTGGTTTTGTACGGTAGTTCCACAATTAATCGCTCAGGACGCATACTCGTTAATATCTAATGACAGTCATCATATTCAGTGTATTAAAGTGAAACGTGTGATAAACAAAGTAATGAGACTTTTCTCCTATTTATGCATAGTGCATTGCATTTAATTATATAGAGAATCAACTATTAATCAATGCATCATCTTCAGCAGGTTTTTGTGTTTCACTACAGTTTTCCCGCATTTGCAATTCCCCGTTTATAACAGCATCAACTGTAAACGACTTCAGCGTACTTATGACACTGTCCCCCAGAAATACTTACACATATCAAAAAGTAATGGCCCTGTGTCATACCTCAGTGATAGACCGAGGCGACATTTACTAAGCTTTCTCCCAGCTAAACATGACATGCCGGATTTTTCTGCTAGGAGGTCGTCAGTATTCCGTAAGGTCGTATTTTGTTCAATAAGTGACAGTACTTGTTTGGATCAGTTATACAATGTTCGTAAGAAGATGGTAAACGTGTAGAAAAGAGAAAGCCGCGGTCCTAGCTCATAAATGATTCGTATTATGTGTCGCGTTAAGGACGGCGTCCTTGTACTATTTTACGAAAAATTTTCATGTAACTATAACGAACGTCATGTAACTGTACTTGCTTTTGGAAGATCTCAAAGAAAAGTACATCCTTTAAAAATATTCTTTCGTACATCTGTAGATAACCCAGAATCAGATTTTCACTCTGCAACGGAGCGTGCGCTGATATGGAACTTCCTGGCAGATTAAAACTGTGTGCCCGACCGAGACTCGAACTCGGGACCTTTGCCTTTCGCGGGCAAGTGCTCTACCAACTGAGCTACCGAAGCACGACTCGCGCCCGGTACTCACAGCTGTACTTCTGCCAGTATGTCGTCTCCTACCTTCCAAACTTCACAGAAGCTCTCCTGCGAACCTTGCAGGACTAGCACTCCTGAAAGAAAGGATACTGCGGAGACATGGCTTAGCCACAGCCTGGGGGATGTTTCCAGAAAGAGATTTTCACTCTGCAGCGGAGTGTGCGCTGACATGAAACTTCCTGGCAGATTAAAACTGTGTGCCCGACCGAGACTCGAACTCGGGACCTTTGCCTTTCGCGGGCAAGTGCTCTACCAACTGAGCTACCGAAGCACGACTCACGCCCGGTACTCACAGCTGTACTTCTGCCAGTATCTCGTCTCCTACCTTCCAAACTTTACAGAAGCTCTCCTGCGAAACTTGCAGGACTAGCACTCCTGAAAGAAAGGATACTGCGGAGACATGGCTTAGCCACAGCCTGAGTCGTGCTTCGGTAGCTCAGTTGGTAGAGCACTTGCCCGCGAAAGGCAAAGGTCCCGAGTTCGAGTCTCGGTCGGCCACACAGTTTTAATCTGCCACGAAGTTTCATGTCAGCGCACACTCCGCTGCAGAGTGAAAATCCCATTCTGGAAACATCCCCCAGGCTGTGGCTAAGCCATGTCTCCACAGTATCCTTTCTTTCAGGAGTGCTAGTCCTGCAAGGTTCGCAGGAGAGCTTCTGTAAAGTTTGGAAGGTAGGAGACGAGATACTGGCAGAAGTAAAGCTGTGAGTACCGGGCGTGAGTCGTGCTTCGGTATCTCAGTTGGTAGAGCACTTGCCCGCGAAAGGCAAAGGTCCCGAGTTCGAGTCTCGGTCGGGCACACAGTTTTAATCTGCCAGGAAGTTTCATGTCAGCGCACACTCCGCTGCAGAGTGAAAATCCCATTCTGGAAACATCCCCCAGGCTGTGGCTAAGCCATGTCTCCACAGTATCCTTTCTTTCAGGAGTGCTAGTTCTGCAAGGTTCGCAGGAGAGCTTCTGTAAAGTTTGGAAGGTAGGAGACGAGATACTGGCAGAAGTAAAGCTGTGAGTACCGGGCGTGAGTCGTGCTTCGGTAGCTCAGTTGGTAAAGCACTTGCCCGCGAAAGGCAAAGGCCCTGAGTTCGAGTCTCGGTCGGGCACACAGTTTTAATCTGCCAGGAAGTTTCATCTGTAGATAAGTTGCAAATCAAGTTGGATGGAAGATATACTTCAACGTCAAACTGTTGGTCCTCCCTCTGGTTGCCTAGCTGAATGAGCCTTCTCTAGTATCGTTTTAAATAGTACGGTTTAAGGATGTCATTTATTTATTTGGTATTGTCTTTTGGTGCATTATGTACACACAAGAAGAAGACCAAATATTGCACATGGTTTTGTGTGTATGAATGTTGTAAGAGGTCCGAGCAGATGTAATTTCGATGTATTGCTCATGCGCTGCCTGCGATATGCAAGGTCTCTGACCAGAGAGCAGTGTTGACTGCAGTAGGAACTGTGTAGCTATAGCAGTAAGTTGTTGCTAGTCTGGAGTCTGCTCTGGTCCGGTATGGTGTATCGTGTTGGCTGGCCCAGTCGCGGTGCAGCGATGCCGGAGCCTGAGAATTATTGTATAAGGTATAAAGCAGCCTCGCGCATATGTAGTAATGTTATCTCAAGTCGCATGTAAATGTTTCAAAACTGTCGTAATGATAATCTTCCTCATAAAAAGTAACTTTTAAGAACCATTCATTTCAATTTAAAGAATTTACTAATTTCTCCCATCCATGATCATCCTGATTATTGCAATAGAAAAATCAGTTGCTTCCTTTCATAAATGACACATAGGTCGGCCAGCATTGCACAGAGCTGTGCCGGAAAAATTTATTGTAAGAGCATATGTATCCAGCGACTTCATTGAGGTAAGAATTTTTCCTTTTTTTATTCAGAATGATCTTTCAGGGCCATGACGCAGCACTGCTGTCGTCCAAAATTTACCAGGTTGAATTCACAGTGAATTATTGAAAAGTCATAAGTGAGCGACAATGTAATTGAGAGGTTAGTTATATTGTTTTATTACCAGGTTACTGAATTTATTTTTTTATTGGGACGTTACACTGAATGTGAACGACATAATTATAATTTTTTACTGTTGAGAGATTTAGGAATTTTTGTGTTTTGAGGTTACGCTAAATGTGAATGGATTTTGAGCTTAGATTAAATCAGAAAGAATTTTGTGGGTAGATTAAATGTAAACGAATTTTGTGTGGAGGTTAATGTGAAAAGAATTTTGTAGGGAGGTTATAAATGTAAATGAATTTTGTGGGGAGGTTACACTGTGAAAGAATTTTGTTTTGAGGTTACACTAAAATCAGAATCATTAATCATAATATTTATTTTATTTTTTTGTGGGGAGGTTACAATGTATTACACAATATTTTTAACTAAAAATTTCGAATGTCTTAGTACAGCTCAGGATCACGGCGTTTCAAATAACTCAACTAAAAACATCTACTTCAAAAAGGATAGAAAATAATTTATAAATCTATATATTAGTCATTGTTCAAATGTAGCACAGATATATGTTTATCCGGAATGCAGAAACGCCCATGCTACTGTTCTACTGCAATATACCACAACTCTACATCACGCGATCAGTAAGGAAAACTATGACGTCATACCTAAGATAATCGCAGCTGATCGTGAATATTATACATAAAATAATGAAGAAGCTAACATGTCACAGGTTGCAGTGAGTTTAAACCACGTTACAATTAAGTACACTATTGTAAGTAGCCGAAGACTTGTTCAGTTTTATGTGTTGAGATAGTGTGAGTTGGTCTGAGTCTGTAATCACGGTCCACAGTCATGTCGAAAGAAGATGTGGAACCGCTGAGACTCGCTCTCATATATAAGTCTGTGTATCGTGTATCAGAAATACACTGCTTCGTGTGTCACTAATTTTTGTGGGTAGCTTCTGATGTGAATAATATGTGCATTTATATACTAGGATGAGACTAGGATAAATAGTTCACGCTTGAATTTGTAGGAAACTATTAAGCAAAACTATAGACTTATGCGCAAACGAAATACTTAAGTTTCTCAGAAGGGAAGTTCATTTCTGTGTATATATATATATATATATATATATATATATATATATATATATATATATATATATATATAAAAACAATAAATTTGTTATCTTAGTTTAAAATTTGAAAAAAAACTGACTTAACTGTAAGTAGTTAGCAATACAATATGTTCTATTTACTAAATTTTGAAATACGCAGGCTCTAGTTTATTTTATTTTGGCTCATACGAAGAGCACAATTGAAAGTAAAATAACGGGTGTTTTTCGTTATTACTATTTCGAGACAATAATGACACATAAATATTAAATGTTACTTTTTCCCATTAAGCTCTGTTCGGGATAAAATGAAAAGAAACAAATTTTGAATATCCATATTAGTGATTTTCAATCCAAAAGTTTTATTGCTTAATAGCCCATTAGAAGTTCATGTTAAAGAGAGCCTTCGGTAAAAGTACTCCTGACATTTTTCACATTCCTACAGAAAAATCAATTTTATTGATATATATGTATCAATTTATGAAAATATTTGTCAGTTGCATAAGTTTCTGGCTGTGTGGATTTACAGGATTTAGAAGAAATTTATTTACAAATTGTGAATACTATTAAACAACAGCTGTTCAGTTTATTAGTAATACACGAAAATTTGTAGCGGACCAGATTTCCTATCTAACGGGAGTGGTCACCTCAACCCCTTTGGTTATCTGTACAGACCTCTTGGGCAGATACAAATCTTCATATGTCACTGTGTTCACAGCCCTCATTGCTCATACATTTTATGTGATTCCCAAACAATGAGAGACATTATTATTATTGTTGTTTCAGTCTGTCTTGGCAAGTAATAACGTGTTTTTGTAATATCTGTATTTTACAGTGTGTATATAGTACTATGCAATGTCCTTTATACTACTAGACACATCTTTCGGATATGCATGCATATCTGAATGATATTGTTTATTACTATATGTATAGTATAAAATAGAATCATTGAAGAAACTGAGTGAATTTAGTTTTCCATTTAAATTTTGTTATGTATCAAAACATTAGGTGACAGACGTTTGCTGTTGTGAAGTTGCAATAACTAGGGCACAGCGAATTAAAATATTGTCAGCAGATGCAGTATTATCTCTGGCACATGTAATATGCAAATATTCAAAAAATAAAAGCACACTGATGACCAAGGAAAAACTTAACCAGCAAAGTATATAAAATCTTCAAAATTAAATTAGCTATTCTGATATGTTTGTATAACGTATATGCGAAACAATACATTGGTAGTGTATTCTTGCTACGTCAGGCAGTCGCTCGCTGACTGAATCCACGAAAATTAGCTCCCTGGGTGTGTTGGGTTTACATTGCGCTAGGTCAGTTATGTATAAAAAACACAGTTTATGTGTGTGTGCTTGGATCTCCTGCCAGACCCTTGGAAGGATTTCAACCAATAATTTGGCACAGAGACAACAAGTATCACCATATGGAGTTCCAATATGATATGGGCAGTGAGATATGGGCAAAAATGTGCTTTTTCCAGACCCTGGTGTATAGGCTGCCCTGCATCACAAGTATGTTGTGTGACAACAGTATCGGCCCCTGAAATCAACCTTATTTGCAGAACAGCCTACACATCAGGGGTAAAAGCGATTTTCCAGTCCTCAGCATGCAGGCTCTCCTGCCTGTCAGGTATGTCGTGATAGTAGTATCAGCCTCCTTCACTGAACTGTATTGCGTGGGCTACACAGTGTGGTGAGTGTGGCTGGAGACAGATTGAGATGGATAGAGGAGGAGATGGATAGACTGAGAGGAGGAGGAAATGGATGGAGAAATGGTAAGAGGGGGAGAGGCATGAGGCAGGTGTAAGGGTTAGAGTGGTAGGGGCATTTGGAAAAGGAAATAGGATAGGCGGCAGAGATCGAAAGAGAGAGGTGGTGGAGAATGTGGTCAGAGGGAGGGACCAGGAAGATATGGTCATAAATATGGGGTGGAGGAAATGGACAAAGAGAGGGGAAGAGGAGATGAAGAGACTGACAGAGTGTGGAGAAAGAGACAGGTAGAGGTGGAAGGATGAGGTAGAGAGTCAGAGGGAGGAGGACGTGAACATTGAGAAGGGAGAAGGAAGTGTGTTCAAGATATATATCCAAAACATATGCAGGCTATGCTCTGGGGAGAAAGCTAGTTAACAGAATAACTAAAAGCGTATAGAACTATTTCTTGCTGTTCTCTGCCAATATATGCCTTTATTTTCTTTTTCGGCGTGGCTCCTGTGTCCAGTATCTCTTTTACCATGACATATTCGCCCCTTTTGATCCAACGTTGTTTTCTTTCTTGTGACTAAGCCTAGTATCACTAGGAGCGCCTTAGTCGGTGTTGTGCTATACGCGCCAGCCAGGTGCAGGAGTATACTTCTCTGTGCTCGCCGAAGAGCCTGTGCTTCCTCTTTACCATACGTTGGATCCGTGGCGTACATTAGCTCATGTGCTGGGTAAGCTGCTCTACACAACATGCACCGTAAACTGTACACATACAGTTAGTTAATACACACGGATGAGTAGAGTTAAGGACAGTGTATCTAGGACGTAAAGTATATAGGCTGGAAGCACAGTGATATCCTGAACCCCCCCCCCCCTCCCACCACCACCACCACCACTTGACGTAGCAGATTAGGCCCTGGCTGGGCTCCCTTTAAAAGCAGACGCCTGTAGTATGCAAGGCCGCAGTGGGACACCCCCGCCGCTGCTGGCCTCACAGGCCTTTGCGTCTGCCAAAGACGCCGCCAGAGCGCGTCTTATGGCTTCCGCTGCTGCGCCAGTGTCCCTGTGGCTGGGCAGCCGCCGCTCGTCAGAGCAACGCACCGACTCGCTCCACTTCATCACGAGCACCAGCCAAAGCCGGCGAGGCATTTGTCTGGTTTCCTGCGCTACCTCAAGTGGCTCGCAGTTATATCTCTGCTTCCCATTTCAGGAGCCTTATTAACAGTTGAAACGTCGACGGTTGACAGTAGCACACACAGTGTCTCGCCGAGAAGCGAATGAACGAAAAAAGAATTCCAAATTCAAATACATCTCGGAAAAAATTGCAAAAAAAGTCACAAATATTAAATATCTAAACTTGTCAGTAACAGATTACTAGAAATGGATTCCACAATTACTTACCAGTGCATATCAAACATATATTTGTTTATCAGCCTCCCTAAACTCTCTCTTTGCGTCTATTCTGATGCAGTTGTTGTTATGGTTTTCTTTAACATTAATTATTTCTTATAAAAGCGGTTGTTTTTCATCCCGTTTCGTTAGCCGTATTTGACCACAAGATGTAACTCGAATGTAACAAAATATGACACAGCTGATCACTTGAGTAAAAGTTACTTCATTTACTTACTTCGTCACATTCGGACAAAATTTCGAGCCTTTGATAAGAATCACCTCCCTTCCCACTCGCGTAATCGATCTGGTCTGTAATAGATATACAACAACGTTTTACCACTGGCTTATCAGCAAACAGAAGACTTTGTTTCAGCTTCAGGAGATTGTATACTATACGTGGAACGCCTGAGATGCAACTGTCAACAAAGTATTTCATAGTATAGATTCTGATGTCATCCATGACGCAATTCATATAACTGTCTGAGGTACATTATCTATGGTCACATTAAAACATTCATTTCCGCCATATCTATGACATAGTGATAACGTAGGGGGACCAGCCAGAAGAGATATTTTGACATAAGAAGAAGTACCCATCTACATCGTTGACTGTCATTTGTTCAAAACAGTTGTTCAAGTCCCCCAATACGACAGGAGTAATATTACAATAATGCCGGGGAGTCGACAAGAAAATGGGAATACCAGGAGAAATGCGTGCTTGAACATCATCCTATATCCTAACCCTGCCTTGGCGGAGTGGAACTGCCAGGATGGTAGCTCAGCGTGTTTGGTCGAATGGCTGGTTGCCCCCTGCAACAAAAAAGACTGAATGAAGTAATCAACGATGAACTTGCACGGGTGTCATGTGGCGTCCGCTCAGAGTAGATGATGAAGGGAGAAGAAAAAGTGTCCTTGATTAATAATTAAAACTTCCTCGTTCCCGGGTTCGAACCTCACCACGGCTTTACTTCTGAGCAAAAATCATAAGTATTGCCGGGCGAAGACTTCCGGCATAAGAAGTCACCCTCATTCACCGATGGCCTTGTCGAAGATGACGGAGGAAAGGACAGAGGCTGAGGGCTCTCTTTTGCTCTTGGAAACTGCCCCTAAAACGCGAAAGAACCATCAATGATCAACGGCATGAGGATGCAGAAAGCAATTTAAACTACTCAGTTCAAGGCAAATATCATGCGTCCGCAAGACGTGTGGCCTGTAATTTATAATGTGTCATGATTAGATCTGTATTAGTAAAACGTTCCGTACTGGTACCCCCTTCGGATCTCCTGGAATGGACTGCCAGAGGGGAGGTAATAGTGGGAAAAAGATTGAATAACCAACAATAGGATAAAGTTCTACGAGGTGAAGTGTGAATCGTCAGAAATTTTATCGTGGTAGGGGAGCTAGAAAATCGGAACTGTTGAAGGTCGATCTGGATAAAATGGTCGCTTTGAAGTGAAATAGAAAGAAGGCAAGCTTTTCTGGACAGATGAGTATAGGGTAATATCAACAGTAGCAGAAAATCGAATAACGCGAGTTTGATTCGTCATGAATAGGACAGGGAGTGAGTAAATGTGAACGGTTCAGTGATAGGGTTGCTCTCATCAGAATCGACAGCAAATGAACACCGACAACGATAGTGCAGGCAGAAAATAAAGAGCTAGAGAAAGTGTAGGAGGAGATTGAGGAGATTGAACAAGTAATTCAGTACGTAAAAGGAGATGGAAATGTAATAGTTATGGGGCATCGGAATGCGATTGTAGGGGAAGCAGTGGAAGAAAGGGGTAAGGGAGAATAGGGGCTTGGTCGCAGGAATGAGGGAAGAGAAAGACTAATTGAGTACTGCAATAAATTGCAGATGGTAAAAGCGAAAACTCTGATCAGTAATCGCAAGAGGTGGAGGTACACTTGGTAAAGACCAGGAGATACAGGATGATTTCAATTAAATTACACCATGATCAGACTGAGATTCCGAAATCTGATATTGGATTGTAAAGGGTACCAGCGGCAGATATAGACTCAGGTCATAATTTGGTAATGATGAAGCGTAGACTGAAGTTTATTGGTTTAGTCAGGGAGAACCAATGTGCTAAGAAGAAGGATACGGAAATACTAAGAAATAAAGAAATACGCTTGAAGTTCTTTAAAGCTATAGATATTACGATAGTGAATAGCTCAGTAGTTCAGTTGAAGAGGAATACACATCGCTAATATGGCAATTACAGAAGTTGGAGAGATAAACGTAGATACAAGGAAGGTAACTGTGAAGAAACTGTAGGTAAAAGAATAAATACTTCAGTTAATCGACGAAAGAAGTAACTACAAAAATGTTCAGGGAAATTCAGGAGTACAGAAATACAAGACAATTAGGAATGAAACAAATAGGAAGAGTCAGGGAAGCTAAGGCGAAATGGCTGCAAGAAAAATGTGAAGATACTGAAAATGAAGTAATTGTTGGAAGGACTGACACAGCACATAGAAAAGTCAAAACAATATTCGGTAAAACTAAAAGAAAGGGCAGAAACATTAAGAGTACAATAGGAATTCCACTGATATATGCAAAGGAGAGAGGGGATGTATGGAAAGAGTGCATCGAGGGCGGCTATGAGGGGGAGGACTTATCCGACGACGTGATAGAGGAAGAAGCAGGTGTAAATAAGGAAGAAATAGGGGATGCAGTATTAAAAGAAGAGCTTTGGAAGACTTAAAATCAAATGAGACAGAAGGGATAGATAACATTATATCGGAATTTCTAAAATCATAGGCTGAAGTTGAGACAAAATGATTATTCAGGTTGGTGTTTTGATGGTGATATACCATCAGACTATCAGAAAAACATCATTCATACAGTTTCCAAGATTGCAAGAGCCGACAAGTGCGAGAATAATTGCACATTCATGTTAAAAGTTCATGCATCCAAGTTTGTGACAAGAATAATTACAGATGAATGGCAAAGAAAATTGAGACTCTGTTCGATGACGACCAGTTTGGCTTTCGGAAAGGTGAAGGCGGCAGAGGGGCCGTTCTGACGTTGCGGTTGATAATGGAAGCATGACTGAAGGGAAGTCAAGACACGTTCATAGATTTTGTCGACCTGAAAAAGCGCCAATAATAGGGGTAAGCTATGTACAAGACGCAAAAGGAACAATACGAATGGACGACTTACAATGAAGTGCACGGATTAAGAAGGGTGTAAGACAGGAATGTAGTAGTTCACCGTTGCTGTTCAATCCATACGTCAAAGAAGCAATGATGGAAATAGAAGAAAGCTTCAAGAGTTGGATCAAAATTAAAGCCGCGCGGAGTGGCCCGGCGGTTAGAGGCGCCATGTCACGAATCGGGCGGCAGCTCTCGCCAGAGATTCGAGTCCTCCCTCGAGCATAAGTGTGTGTGTTGCCCATAGCGTAAGTTAGTTTAAGTTAATTTAAGTAGTGTGTAAGTCTAGGGACCGATGGCCTCAGCAGTTTGGTCCCATAGAAATTCACACACTCAAAATTAAAGATGAAAGAATATGAATGTTAAGATTCGTTTATGAGACTTCTATCCTCATCGAAAGTGAAGAAAAACTACAAGAACTGTTGATTGGAATGAACAGTCTAACGAGTATAGAATGTGGATTGAGAGTAAATCGAAGAATGGCGAAAGTAATAAGAAGCAGCAGAAACATCAACAGCGAGAAATTAACATCATAATTGATGATGACGAAGTAGATGAAGCTAAGAAATTCTGATACATAGGCAGAAGATTAACTCATAACGGATGGAGCGAAGAGGACATAAAAAGCAGAGCAACACTGCAAAAAGGGCATTCCTGGACAAGGGAAGTCTACTAGTATCAGTTGTAGGTCTGTGGACTGAACTAAAATTGTTGCAGGTGTCAGTAGTGGTCAGCACCGCGTTCTTTGTAAATGTAAGTGCATTAGGTCGGAGCTACATGAACTTGAACTTGGGCAAAGGTTTGGTGTTCGTATGGCCCTTGGTTCCGTAACTAAAGTAGCCGAAGACTTGGTGATCCAGGAGACAGTGTATCGAACATTTACACCCGTTACAGGAAAATTCAAAAAGTATTGTGCGCTAAGTCACAAAGCGGACGAAAAGTGTGTGTTGAGTGATCAAAATGTTCAAATGTGTGTGAAATCTTATGGGACTTAACTGCTAAGGTCATCAGTCCCTAAGTTTGCACACTACTGAACCTAAATTATCCCAAGGACAAACACACACCCATGCCCGAGGGAGGACTTGAACCTCCGCCGGGACCAGCCGCACAGTCCATGACTGCAGCCCCTCAGACCGCTCGGCTAATCCCGCGCGGCGTTGAGTGATGGTGACACAATATAACTCAAGAGGAATATTCCGAAAAATAAGAGGACGACAGCGGCAAAAATCACTACAGAACTGAATATCGCATTCGTGAATGCTATCGGCGCCAAATGAACGCAATGGGAGATCCAGAAGCTGTGAATTTATAAGCGAACTGAAATTCCAAATCCAGATAATATTCCTGCCGAAACCGTACAAGCTGGGCTGTGAACCAATGAAAGAAAGTCAGCAGCCCATTACAAAGATTATTGTAAGGGGCTTAAAAAAGTTATTAGGAAGTCAAAAAGCATGTGGTATGCAGATACAGTAGTTAAGTCTCAGGATAAAATTAAGACCATATGGTCAGTCGTAAAGGAAGTGGCTGGTCTACAGACAGGTCGAGGATATAGAATCAGTGCGTAGGGCGAATGTCCGTGTTACTGATAAGTCGCATATATGTACAGTATTCAATAATCACTTTCTGAATATAGCAGGTGAACTGAATAGAAACCTAGTCCCAACAGGGAATCATATAGCGCCCGTAGAAAAAAGTTTTTCGAGACTGTTACCTGAAATGCTCCTCCATGATACTGACATGAGGGAGATTGAGTTAATAATTAAGTCACTAAAGACCAAGAACTCTCATGGATATGACGGGGTATCTATCAGAATACTGAAGTATTGTTCTATGTATGTTAGCCCAGTACTTAGCCATATCTGTAACTTTTCCTATAGGAGTGGTAGGTTTCCTGACCGATTAAAGTACTCGGTAGTGAAGCCACTTTATAAAAAGGGTGACAGGGATAATGTTGACAATTATAGACCTATTTCTACGCCATCGTTGGTTGCTAACGTTATCGAGAAAGGTTTATATACAAGGTTACTGGAGCATTTCAATTCACATAATTTGCTGTCAAATGTTTTAGAAATGGTATAACAACTGAAAATGCTATATTCTCTTTTCTCTGTGATGTTTTGGACGGATTAAATAAAAGGTTGCGAATGCTAGGTGTTTTCTTTGATTTAACGAAGGCTTTTGACTGTGTTGACCACAAAATATTACTGCAGAAGTTGGACCATTATGGAGTAAGGGGAGTAGCTTACAATTGGTTCGCTTCTTACTTTAAGAACAGAAAGCAGAAGGTAATTCTCCGCAATATTGAGAGTGGTGGTGATGTTCAGTCCCAATGGGGCACTGTTAAGTGGGGCGTTCCCCAAGGGTCGGTGCTGGGGCCGCTGCTGTTTCTTATTTATATAAATTATATGCCTTCTAGTATTACAGGTGATTCAAAAATATTTCTGTTTGCTGATGACACCAGCTTGGTAGTGAGGGATCTTGTGTGTAATATTGAAACATTATCAAATAATGTACTTCATGAAATAAGTTCGTGGTTTGTGGAAAATAATTTGATGCTAAATCACAGTAAGACTCAGTTTTTACAGATTCTAACTCACAATTCAACAAGAACTGACATTTTGATCAGACAGAATGGGCATATTATAAGCGAGACGGAACAGTTCAAGTTCCTAGGCGTTCGGATAGATAGTAAGCTGTTGTGGAAAGCCCATGTTCAGGATCTTGTTCAGAAACTAAATGCTGCTTTATTTACCATTAGAACAGAATCTGAAATAAGTGACAGTTCAACACGAAAAGTAGTCTACTTCGCATATTTTCATACGCTTATGTCATATGGTATTATTTTTTGGGGTAATTCTTCTGATTCAAAAAGGGTATTTTTGGCTCAAAAACGGGCTGTTCGAGAACCTCTTGTCGACCCCTATTCAATAGTATGGGAATTCTGACATTGCCCTCACAGTATATATTCTCTTTAATGTCTTTTGTTGTTAGCAATATTAGATTATCCCCTAGAGTTAGCAGCTTTCACTCAGTTAATACTAGGCAGAAATCAAATCTGCATGTGGAATGCACTTCCTTGACTCTTGTGCAGAAAGGAGCTATTCTGCTGCATCCATTTTCAATAAGCTACCACAAGAACTCAAGAATCTTAGCAGTAGCCCAAACGCTTTTAAGTCTAAACTGAAGAGTTTCCTCATGGCTCACTCCTTCTATTCTGTCGAGGAGCTCCTGGAAGAGCTGAAAAATTAAGCAAATTCCGGTGTTACATTGTTGATTTTCTTTATTTAAACTTACGAATTGTCGCCTGAATACGTTTTTTGTATTTCATTTTATCTGTTTCTACTATCGTGTTATAATTTCATGTATTGACTCGTTCCATGACCATGGAGACTTCTCCTTAATTTGGTCCCACGGAACAATAAATAAATAAATAAATAAATCGGGACGGATGAGTCTTGTTTCCCACTGTTACCAACTTCTGGCCAAGTTTGCGCCGTCCAAAGCCTGCGGCACATACTGCTTGCTGCCAGGTGGTGGTTTGGTGATGATTTGGGTTGCCATATCGTAGTATTCCATGGGCTCCAAGGTTATTCTGCAAAGTCGTATTACTTCCATCCCATGGAACAGTATTTTTTCCCTGCTGATAACGCTGCGTTCCATGACGCCAGGGCCCCTCTCCACGAAGCTCACATCGTCCAGAACTTGTTTTCTGAGTACGAAGGACTACTGTAGCATCTGCCCTAACCACAACAGTCACCAAATATCGCTGTTATTCAGCCTTAGTCCTCTACTTTGGAGGCAAGGATGTTTGCTCGCTATCCAGCTCCACCATCGTTACTTGAACTGATCATCGTTTTGCTGGAAGAATAGTACATGATTCCCGTGTAAACCATGTAGAACATGTAATTACCCCATTCTGTGACGATAGGTAGCTGTTTCGAATGCCAACTGTTTTTGTACATAGTATTAGGAGTGGAAATGTGCCTTTGGTGTTACTTTATGTGAACACGGTGCAAAATACTTTATTTCTCTCTTCCCTTGTCTCGGACTGCATAGAGCAGGAGTCTTGATGGAGTCGACGGTTCTTCTTCGTAAAGAGAGAACTGAGAGTTCGATTCCCAGGTTGCGCATCCCATGACGAAGACAGCTTTTCGTTGTCAGAGCGATCCTCCCTGTTCGTCGAAATTACAAAAACCTCTTTAGCCACATAGAAAATGGAGTGTTTGTCTAACACCTTACATGTTTCATTGGCTTCTCGTTTCCGTGTTCAGAACTTTGCTGTATTAGTTACTTCAATTTACTAAATTAAATCACAGTATCTGGCCTTTTTGAGGATTTTATTCTAGATCTTAATAAGCAGTTACGGTGAAATGTTTATTTTGGAGTTATGGTTTTTGCTCTTTTAAGTTATTTATTATTCACATATTGCTGTGTAAGGGCAAGATCTGCAAAAGTATGAAATCTTCGTAGTCTTCCACGGTGCTTCAAAGCAACTAAAAAAAGAAAATTATCACAGAGAGTAAATCTAAGACACGTATCTTAAATAAAACAGCAATTTTCAACTTGCAACGTGAAGGGAGCTTAGAGCGCTGCAGCTGATCTAATTGTCTTAATAAGTTTAATATCACGCAAAGCTGTAAATATCCGTCAAATATTTCACGGTCACAACTGGATCCAATTTTGTACGTATGTTTGTGTTAACTTCGACCGTTCACGTACTGTCAGCTCTTATAAATGATGTCGCTATAGCTCATGCAAAATGGATAAAGGCAACTGCTGAGTTATGAAGCAGAAAGCAGAAACGCAATTTTTTTTTATTTTTATGTCATTTAATCGACTTACTTCCTACGGATAGAAATTCTCGATTACGTTTTCACAACCTTTTGGATTACAAAACCTCTAAGTGAGAAGATAGTGAGACATTAGATGGGTCAACTAATCCATTAAATGATTGGGTGCTTATCTTTGACTATAGATACAAGTGGTGTTTGTGTGTCGCTGTGTGCGAAGTAATACACAATGTTCTGAAGTGCTTATCATGGACGTTAGAGTTTAGCCAGCCACTTTGGAATGAACGTACACAAGTAACTGTCAGCTGCCGACGCTCTTATAATTACAAGTGCTGCGCAGTGTGTGGACTGGCTCACAGCACGAAAAGTGCTGGTAGGACCGCGGCCACAGACAGTGGAAGCGCCACACGGATCGTTCGGAAGTCAGACGCGGTTGCCACTGCCTGTCCGTCGACAGTGTGGTCGTCAGTGGACGGCGGCGGGGCGGCGCTGTGGGCCAGCATGACCACCACTGAGGCGGAGAGGGCGGCGGTGGCGCGGGAGACGCGCTGAGCCTGGCACAGGGCCAGCTGCAGAGCCCGCAGGCCGCGCTGCGCCGTCAGCTGGAAGCCGGGGGCGGCGCCGCCCCATCGCCCCTCGACGCGGCCGCTCTCCTCCCCCAGGAGCCGCGCGGCTACACGGCCGACGCTGTGGCGCGCCAGCCCCCAAGCCGCCGCCTCCGCCGCGTCGGCCGCCTCCAGCGCGCCGCCCGCACACCCGGCGCCAAGCAGCGCCGCCCCCAGCGCCTCTCGCTGCGCGCCGCGCACGGTGTGCAGCACGGCGCGCTGGTCCGCCAGCGCCGCCTCCAGGTCACGGCGCGCCTCCTCCAGCGCCGCGGAGGCTGCCGCCCCCAACTGCGACCTTCCGGCCACCTGTCGCGCCGCCCCCAGCGCGTCGTCTACCGCTCTTTGGATCGCTGTCGCCCTGGCGTTGTCGAGCGCCGCCTGGAAGCGCCACAACTCGTCGCGCACTGTGAGCGCGTGACCGGCGCGACCGCAGCAGCCGCCCGCCGAGGTGCACAATCGCCCCCACAGTCGCAGCGCCGCCTCCGCCGCCTCCGCCACCGGCACCTCCAGCAGGCCAACCGGCGTTCGCTGGCGCTGCCACTCCTGCAAAAAAGCCCTCGTGTGTCACTCCGTGATGAACTGTGTGTCAGAACTGAAACCTAAATATACAGGATGTTACAAAAAGTGAAACGTCCCCTTTTGAACAATTATACAAGACTGTGCTTAAACTGACACACAATATTTTTTTAGCGCAACGCAATCTGACTTTCAAAATTCCCTACAAAAGAATGGCCCTGACTAACATTAACCTATACCTTTCACAAATCACTTACCTCACAAAAATCTTCGCTGCTCAAGCTACTGCAATACAGCGAGTGCCACTACTGCCAGCTAAATAAAAGATTCAAACTACGGAAGGCACTAACTACTGATAGGGATAGTTAGCAAATGAAAGATATTAATAGAGAACAAACAATGTATTTACCTTGATATCATCATATATAAATATAGCAGTTCATGACAAATTTCAAAACTCCGCCATCTCTCTCCCCACATCCACCACTGCTGGCGGCTCACCTCCAACTGCGCAACGCTACGCGCTGTTCACATCCAGCTGCCTAACACTACAATGGCAGACAACAATGCAAACTAGCCACAGACTGCACACAGCACAGCCAGTGATTTCATTTTCATACAGAGAGCGCTACGTGGCGGCGGGGTTACCAATATAAGAACCTAAACAGCCTACTTACATAAAGAAAACATAAACAGCCTTTTTGTTTATTGCTAGCGCGTAATCATAGAGAGAATTTCCCTTGTAGTTGTAGTTTTTCATTCTTGTACAGTAAAACAGTTGTGGCATGCATGTAGATTTGCACCAAGTATTTCGCAGCTGCAATTAACTAGATATTATTTTCAGTGCTATGTTAATGTGTTCTCTTCTTTTTGATCTTCAAATTGTGTTTTTCTGTGTTGTCGTGTAAAATACTGTGACAATAATGGCGTGTGAAAAACGTAATACTAGGCTCCAAAGTAAACTGAGAAATGACAGTGAAGACGAAAGCAGTGTGTTAGCGCCGCAGAGTAATGAATTAACTAATGTTCAAAGTAGTAATTTGGTAATTGCGCATAGGGAAATGGAGCGGGCGGCAAACAATGGTGTAGACAGTGAAACAGGCAGTGAACAGGGAAGCGTTATCGATCGATTGGTCGGCAACAGCTCGCCTCAGGAATCGGGAATGACAGAACACAATATTGCAAATACTGCAGACTCAGGTTTTGGGTTCCCACCGTTTTCTCAAATGAGTCAAGACACATTTTGCACTTGTCAAAATGTGAATGTTGCCGCTGCAACTTCACTGCCGAAAAGCACTGAGGAACATGTTTCAGACACCAGTGCATTGTTATTACAATTAATGCAACAAATGGGACAAAAGCTTGAAAAGTTAGACACAATGGAACAACATCAGAGACAAACACAGCAACAGTTAGACACAATGGAACAAAATCAGAGACAAACACAGCAAAAGCTTCAAAAGTTAGACACAATGGAACAAAATCAGAGACAAACACAGCAAAAGCTTCAAAAGTTAGACACAGTGGAACAAAATCTTAAAAAGTTAGACTCATTGGAACAAACACTTGAACAAACACGTGAAGATTTAACTACTGAGTTACATAACATTGAATTGAAATGTCAAAAAGTCTGTAATGACGTAAAAACACAAATTTGTGAGCATTTTCAACCTATTTTTTCGCGGCATGAAAATGCATTGCAGAATCACGAAGCAGCCATAAAAGAACTGCAAATTATTGTTCATGAAAATCATGAGACCTTGCAAGCTAAATTTGACTCAGTTGCATCTACCGATTCGGTTACGCAACTTGCAAAAACTCAGGAAAACTTTAAGGACACAGTAGATACTCTGAAACTTGGTTCAGAAAAACACACTGAAGAAATAAGGACACTATCGGAGAAAGTAGCCGAACTTTCGGATCAGGTCACTAACTTATCTACAAAGGTAGATGATGATCTGAATGACACAAGACCTGTAGCCTTCACTGACACAGAAGAGTATGAACAAATAAGAAAATTCAAACAAAATCAGAATCAAATTAATACACAACACCAAAGAGAAATCCGGGAAGTACAAGATCAGCTGACACAGGTAATACAAGAATTACGTATTTCAGAGGACACTGGCGCTCCAACACGGGAAGAGGGACTTAGAAACACGGAAAAGCCGAAAAATAATAACACAGGGCATTTCGGAAGTTATGAAAGAAATTGGCAATGTGCACCGAATTTTGAGATGGAACGGCAGACACAACCTAACAATGACCGATATGCGACTCGCCGACATGATGACTTTGACTATAAGCTGTTCATTACTACACGTAAATTCAAAACATTTAAGAATTCTGGGAACGACATTCATCCACAAGCATGGCTCCATCAATTCTCTCATTGTTTTCCTCCCAACTGGTCGTTGGAACACAGATTAGAATTTATGTGTGGCTACTTAGAGAATGAACCAGCTTTAAGAATGCGATCGGTCATTCACGATTGCCACAGTGAAGGAGAATTTTACCATGCCTTCCTCTCAGCATATTGGTCTCAAGCCACACAAGACAGAGTAAAACATAGCATCATAATGATGAAACGTTTCGAACAATCTGAATTTTCCAGTCTTATGAAATATTTTGAAGACATGTTGCATAAGAATCAGTATCTTTCAAACCCATACAGCCCCTCAGAACTCATCCGCATTTGCTTAATGAAATTGCCTGAACATTTACGACATATTATTTTAGCAGGACGTTGCAAAGACGACATTGAAGCATTTCAGGGACTCTTACAAGAATTAGAAATTGACACTGAGAATCGCGGAACGCGAAACCAGGAACACAACAATTACAGGTCACATCCGTCGCAATTCCGCGATGAAAGAAGTAATAACTTGACACGACAAGGCTATTATCACAACACAAATCGTGACCAAAACAGACACCACCCGTATGACAACCGTTGGCAGAGTAGTAATAACTACAGGGAAAGATCACCTCTCCGTGGTAATGACTATCACAGAGACAATCAGAGAAACAGACAATATGGGAACCAAAATAATTATTATTACGGGAGACAGAATAACGTTAGGCGCAACGGTCCAGCGCGCAGTTACGATTCAGGGAGAAATTCTCCACCACTTAACCGACAAGAAAGAAACTACAGGAACTATCGACATGACGACAGACGAGGTGATCGTAACGACAGACCTGAATTGCATCAGAACTGGCGGTTTAAACAGGGCAGGGCCCTCTCGTCACGGTGAATTTGTAGAAGTTAGGTCTCCAAATCCCAATAACGACGCTCGCCAACAAAGAGACAATAGGCAATGACTCACACCGCTGGCAGCCACAAAACGTTCTTATGACACTAACGACGCAGCTGCCGTAGCTAGTAATTACGTAAAAATGGAAGACATTAGGGACATCTTACTCCAAGAACACGACGTAAAACATAACAACATTGCATATCCTGTGGTTCACATTACAGTAAATGACATAAAATTTACGGCAGTATTTGACTCTGGCAGTCCCATTTCAGTAATCAGTGAAACAGCCTTTAGTAAATGCAACAAATCGAACGATTGCCCCACACTTCCGTTACGTAAGATTAAATTACAAGGTGCAATCTTTGGAAAAAGTGTAGATGTACGCCAACAAACCAATTTAGAATTCTTTTGTCAAAGCCACAGCTTCTCTATGAACTTTCTCATTGTTCCATTATTGTCGACGGAAATTATATTGGGAGTAGACTTTTTGAATGAATACAAAGCAATCTTAAACTTTCACGATGCTGAAATAAGTTTAGAGAAAGAAGGTAAGTCAATAGCTTTGAAATTTGAAGATTGGCTCTCAAACCATGACGAGGAAATTAATCGGCTTTACCTTCTGTTAGACAACAGTTCGGACTTTTCTACGGAACTAGACACTAACAATCACTCTGCAAGTACTGACAGGGATGATATCGACGGCGCATTTGACACTAATAAGTTAATTCAGAATAAAATTCAAACAATTGAGAATTGTAATGACACTGATAGGCAGGACCTTTTTGAGATTTTACAAGCACATTCCACAGTTTTTACTCATAAAACAGGAACAATCAAGGGATTTCAATACCAATTTCGTGTTCGTGAGCATACTAAATTTTGTGTTAGACCATACGTAATTCCGGCGCATTATAGGGACCGTGTTAGAACAGAAATACAATCTATGCTTAATGAGGGCATTATTGAGCCTGCAGTAAGCTCATACAACAATCCATTACATGTTGTTGAGAAGAAAAATGGATCGATCAGGCTTGTCTTAGATTCGAGACAAATCAATACGATCATTATTCCTGAAACAGATAGGCCGCAAACGTTAGAAGTACTTCTTCAAAATTTTAATGGTGTAAAAGTGTTGTCTTCCATTGATCTCAGATCCAGCTTTTATCAGATCGAACTTCATCCAGAATGTAGAAAATACACAGCTTTCCTTTGTTTCGGCGTTTGTTATCAGTTTCGGAAACTTCCTTTTGGTTTGAACATTTCTTCGGCAGCATTCATTCGTGGGTTAAATTCCATATTACCTGAGTTCTTAAAACGTCACATCACCTTATATGTGGACGATATTCTGATAGCAGAAGCTTCATGGGAACAACATAATCGCATCCTCAACAGTTTGTTACGTATTTTTGCAGAATCTGGAATTACAGTTAACTTGGAAAAGTCTGAATTCGGTGGGACAAAGGTGAAGTTTTTGGGACATATTATTTCTTCTGAAGGGATTCAGCCGGATCCTGAAAAGTTAGAAGCAATCAGAGCCATTCCAGTGCCATCCACAAAAAGACAAGTCCGCAGTTTTCTAGGTCTCGTAAATTTTTACCGTCGTTTTCTGAATATGCAAATTCTTGTTACACCAAAACCTTGTTCTCTCACTGGAAAAAATACTATTTGGAACTGGGACGAACAAGCACAGTTGGAATTCAATTCTTTGAAAGAAGCGTTACTTCACGCGCCAATCTTAGCTCATCCAGTTCTGTCATAAGATTTCTGCCTTAGCACGGATTCTTCTAAAGTCGGTCTTGGTGCCCATTTATTTCAAGAAGCCATAGAAAATGACACTACTGTTCAGAAAACCATTGCTTTTGCTAGCCGACTGCTAACAAAATCTGAAAAAAATTATTCCGTTACTGAATTAGAAGCTTTAGCTATCGTTTGGGCATTTAACAAATTCCGTTTCTTTCTTTCTGGTAAGCACGTAAAAGTATACAGTGATCATCGTGCATTACAATTTCTTATGTCTTCAAAATTAAATCATGACAGTTTAAAACGTTGGGCATTGTTTCTGCAAGAATTCCGCTTCACAATAGTCTACATTCCCGGCAAGGAGAACATTGTTGCGGACGCACTGTCACGCGCACCGGCTGGGCTTGAGAAAAGTAACAAAGAAGGCAACCTCGAGAAAAATTTCAGTATTCTTTGCATTCAGAAAGTCGCCTTTGAAAATTTCATCACCACATCTTTAAAAGACATTGCTCATGAACAAGATAAAGATCCGATTTGGAGAGACATCAAAAGTAAATGGCATGAAAAGACACACACTCAGATTCGGCATTATTACCTGGTTAGAAACAACATACTCTTCAAACGCTGCACTGTTGATGACAAGCTATGGGTACTTTGCATTCCTGACGATTTTGTTAATAAGCTCATTTGGTACATTCATTTCAGCTACGCACATTTTGGTCCACGAAAATGTTATCATATTCTTCGAACGACTTGTTATTTTAACAATATGGAAAAAAGAATTCGAAGAGTCTTGTCTATTTGTAAACTTTGTCAAAAGGCGAAACCATCTACTGTCTCACATCGTGCTCCGTTGTTTCCTATCATTCCTTCTAAATTAAAAGAATTTGCTGCTGTTGATCTCTTGGGACCGCTTGTCAGAACATCTAATGGATTTTCGTACGTTCTAGTCGCTGTTGAACTTACTTCAAAATTTGTTTCTTTCACACCGTTACGTAAAGCCACTGGACGGTCTGTATCCAACGCCTTTGTTAAAAATTTCTTACGTGAAGTTGGACACGTTAGTAAAGTCATTTCAGATAACGGACCGCAATTCAGATCTGCTGTTTGGTCACGCATGCTTCGCAACCATAAAATCAAACCTGTTTTTATTTCATTGTACTCACCACATTGTAACCCGTCTGAACGGATTATGAAAGAAATCAATAAGCTTTGCAGACTTTATTGTCACAGAAAGCATCAGCATTGGGACAGATATTTACACTTATTTCAAAATGTGCTGAATGAAATGCCTCATGATTCCACTGCTTTACCACCTACTCTTGTACTAAAGAATGAAGAACCACCGAACAGAATCAGAGAGCTTGTACCTTTCCCAAATACACGTAAACTTCGACACAAAGACATAATTGATTTGGCTCTTAAAAATATAAAATCTGCAGCAGACAAAAGGAGAAAACTACACGGTAAAGCAAATGCAAAGAAATTGTATATTGGTCAGAAAGTTCTCATTAAAGCTCATTCATTGTCACATAAGAAGAAACACTTGAGTCACAAATTCTTTCTAGTTTACAATGGACCTTACAGAATCCGACGTATACCACATGATAATTGCGTTGAAGTTGAAACTCTGCGTACTAGGAAGAGTAAAGGTTTACACCATATTTCACATGTAAAACCGTTTATAGAATTGCTTGTTAGTTGCACGATTACGTAACGACTGTAAGGCTCACATTCTTAGAACATTTACCAGTACTGCTAATGAGATTTTAACGCAACATTTTGGTTTATTTGAAAATACATTCTGAATTTAAAGTGCTTTCTGAGAGATACCAGATGACACAGAGGTTAGTTTATGTGACAGCTACACGATTTTTATCACGACGCTACTAATGAGTGACAATTTACAATGTTGCTGTTGCGGTGTATCTGTTTTATATCTGCACAGTTTTCTGAATTCTTCTGGAAAGAAAAACATGTTTTAGTAGTAACTTTTGTGGTATAGCAACAATGAGACACAACAATACGTTACTGTACAGTACTTTCTTCATCACGCCAATAAGCATAATAACTACGATATCTATACGCAAAGCATTTCACTTTTGTTTATCATGAGGTAAGTACACTGACTTCTGCAGAACTTAGCATTCGGAGGACGATAACTACGACACTTCCACAGAGATTACGTTACAAGACGCACAGTTTAGCGCTACAGTACACGTATTTGAGTGATTAATTTTATACTTAAAACATTTATTTTTAAAGATTTTTGAATTACAAAGAAAGTTTTCCGTGATACATTTCATTCCATTGCTGTAATCTGTAACACTTGAGGATATAATTACATTTATCCTCAGGGGGGTACACGCTTACTTTGTGTACCATGTGTGTGGCAACCACAAGGAACCCTAGCTAATATGGTATGTGCTTATACAACTTTACACATCGGTACCATATTTCTCTAACACACAAATTACACAGCTATCTGATCATGTAACTGAGAGATAAACTTTTTTTATTACATTAGTGACATATGTTTACACAATTACAGAGTTGGATTACTTCACACTTACGAAATTGTATTTTGTCTGTACTGTGTGATCTGTTCATATTTTTTCGGAACCATTGTGATACTATGAGAGCTTTGAATGATATATTTGGTAAGGGAGCATGATTTTAAAGTACGTTTGAGGTAGATGACACTATTGAAATGAGCAGAGAATTTTTTTTTAGGTTTTGAAATTATTGCAGAAAGCTACAACGTTTTTGAGATTTGACTGAGGTGTTATGATGTTATTATTACGACGACGATGTGTACTATGCTGTTGAGATATGTTTATGATCAATAAGATGATGCTACCGTATATGAGGAATAAGAAGTATGTTGGAAACCAAGAATCGTACTTTAGGAGTTATGAAATGTGCGTAATGCGTGACTGTATCACAATATTGACGAATATTTTATTTGGACACTTATATTTATAGGATTTTCTTTCTACAGATTTGCAACGCTAATTCTTGACCTGTGAAATATTTTTATGTGAGACTGTCACTGTAGCGGAAACTGGTGTCGTAAATATTTCCGTAAGAAAGTTAAGTGACCACCTGCACGTAATGCGTTGTGGGCACGCAGCTGTGTCAAACACCTGGAGAACAAGCCATTAGGGTGTGCCTTTCCGGAAGCACAGGTAGAAAAAAAAAGAAAAAAGGCAGGCCTTTATCCTCGCCATTGACATTCCTTTAGAGAAAATATTGCAAATGCGACACCCTCATTACTTCCATTAACCTTGCTATTGACATTCCTTTGTAGAAAGCATCGCAAATATTACACGCTCATTACCTGAAAACATATGATTACTCGTACTTTGTGCTAATTACTGCAATGCTTATGAATTGATGGGAAATATTCGTACATCTGCACACCTGATTATGACAAGTGTCTTTCTATGAGAGTTGAGAGCTACTGACTTACGAAATGCCACATGACTATTGAATGATGTTTTTATGCTTTGGTTTGCGTAATTGCTTATTTCATTTGACATCTGTTTTTCAGCTGTGTTGCAGCATTGGTTTCATAAAATAAAATTAAATGCATTTGCTAATGTGAACACTTTCTGTCAACAGATCTATTAAATAATAATTTTGTGATCCACATTCTTCAAAAAAGGAGCACTTGGAAAGGAAAGAACAATAAGAAGTACTAGTAACAGTAACTGCATACATAATATTCTTTTCAAGTACATGGTAATATTTCTTTTACAATAAGTTGTTGTGGTGCACCACTTTAATTACTTAGACATTAAGATGTGATTATACATTTCCCTTATCTGCATTGTTATCTTTAGTGTACTATTTTTTTTGCTTGAGCTATGTCATGTTTAGATATAAGCTGCTGTTTGCCAGGCATAGTGCTACTGAACTTTAATTTGTGTTACTCTGCTAAGCAAGATTTATTTTTTTGTTTGCTGCTCATTGCCTCATATTAGTTGTAATGTTGAATTGCTTGGTAATTTAGATTTACTGTAGCTTGCTTTGCTATTTTCCATTTTTTTCCATTGCTGTTTATATTAATTGTTTTATGTGCTGCTGCATTGCCTCGTCCCTTAGTTTAGCATCTGAGCTCAGTAGATTTAAGTTAGCTTAAGAGGGGGTAGACTATATAAGAAACTGACTATGGAGAATAGGTAAAGAATGCATTGAGAAGTTATACAAAAAAAAGTACAGAAAACAGGTTTAGGTAGGATTTTCTTAGAAATAAATGTTGATGTGAGAAATGTGTGAACATATAAATACAGAAAGCATGCTTAGATAGAATTTTTTTGGTGGAAACAAAGGATGAAATAAGAGGAAAGATATATGAAGTTTTGGGTTGGACTGCAGTACCAAATGTTACACTGAAAACGAACCCTATCCTTTCCTATTGGTGTTATCCCACTATGTGTTTGTGTACCCTTGTGTAGTTGTTTTCCTCCTGTCTCTGTGTAGTTTCATAGAATTTTTTCCTCTTTTAATATTAAGCTACATTCACTATGATGAGGAATACTGTTATCCTCAAATATAATTGGCATTAATAATATGTTATTTACTTTGTAAAGATGTTAGACATTATTCATTCTGTTTAAATGCTCATGTGTGAAGTTGATGTTTCGCAAGTTATTCTGATCTTCTATGTATGTACTCATGTCATAATTCCTGTAACACTGACGTATATGTCTATTTCTATTCTTTTGTAAAGCCAGTACTACAAATGTTATCTACATTGTTATGTTTTTAATGATGTATTTTGTACCTTTATTGTATTCTTATGTTATAAAATTGTAATTGTCACCAGTTCATGATATTATTAACTTGTTAGTTACATTTCACTGCACACGTTTCTGTTGGTCATAGTATATGGACAATATGTGAGAAGTTGGGACTGTTAGTGTTTGCACGTGTGTTAATAATTCAGCAAGGGACTGGATAACAGCATTGCTGGTTCTAAGGACAATTCCAAAAACTTTGTGAGTGCACAAGTGGTGGTTATGGACTTGCTATATTATCCGCAAGACTCTTCAATGGTGATTGTGCACCTGCACAGTCACAACAGATGGCTGCTGGCTATCTCTACAAGGACTACAGTGGGTCTACATCTTTGATGATCCATCAATACCATTATTTCTACAAGGACAGCAGTGGGTCTGCACCTCTGGTGGCCCACCAATACCACAATCTCTACCAGGACTCCAGTGGGTCTGCTCTGTGATGACCTACCTACCAATATTCTTCAAAACTTCGAATGACTCTGCTGTGGGTTTGCCCCATTGTGGCCCATTACCTGTCAGCATGTCAAGAGTCAGCACTGTCTTTCCGTTGGAAGGACAACACTACTTCTTCAAGACTGTATGGGAATCCACTACTTCTATGTGCAATTTCTTTTACTAATGAGAAACTGTAATTACTATTATGATGAATCATCAGGACTATCATTATGGACTGTGAGAAAATTTTAGCTTTTGACCAACATTGTATCAATAAGTGTGTGCATTTTATATCTTTGTTACTGTAATTGTGAAAAATTTTTGTCAAATCTGTATTGGCCAGTGCCCAACACCATTTGTAAAAATTTTTTGTGGGGAGCATGGGGGCTATGTAAGTAGGCTGTTTATGTTTTCTTTATGTAAGTAGGCTGTTTAGGTTCTTATATTGGTAACGCCGCCGCCACGTAGCGCTCTCTGTATGAAAATGAAATCACTGGCTGTGCTGTGTGCAGTCTGTGGCTAGTTTGCATTGTTGTCTGCCATTGTAGTGTTAGGCAGCTGGATGTGAACAGCGCGTAGCGTTGCGCAGTTGGAGGTGAGCCGACAGCAGTGGTGGATGTGGGGAGAGAGATGGCGGAGTTTTGTAATTTGTCATGAGCTGCTATATATATTATGATGATATCAAGGTAAATACATTGTTTGTTCTCTATTAATATCTTTCATTTGCTAACTATCCCTATCAGTAGTTAGTGCCTTCAGTAGTTTGAATCTTTTATTTAGCTGGCAGTAGTGGCGCTTGCTGTATTGCAGTAGTGGGAGAAACGAAGATTATTGTGAGGTAAGTGATTTAGTGATTTGTGAAAGGTATAGTTTAATGTTAGTCAGGGCCATTCTTTTGTAGGGATTTTTGAAAGTCAGATTGCGTTGCGCTAAAAATATTGTGTGTCAGTTTAAGCACAGTTTTGTATAAATTGTTCAAAGGGGACGTTTCAAAAGGTACGGCCAAACTTTCAGCCAACATTCCTCACACACAAATAAAGAAAAGATGTTATGTAGACATGTATCCGGAAACGCTTAATTTCCATGTTAGAGCTCATTTTAGTTTCATCAGTATGTAGTGTACTTCGTCGATTCACCGCCAGTTGGCCCAATTGAAGGAAGGTAATGTTGACTTCGGTGCTTGTGTTGACATGCGACTCATTGCTCTACAATACTAACATCAAGCACATCAGTACGTAGCATCAACAGGTTAGCGTTCATCACGAACTTGGTTTTGCAGTCAGTGCAATGTTTACAAATGCGGAGTCGGCAGATGCCCATTTGATGTATGGATTAGCACGGGGCAATAGCCGTGGCGCGGTAAGTTTGTATCGAGACAGATTTCCGGAACGAAGGTGTCCCGACATGAAGACGTTCGAAGCAATTGATCGGCGTCTTAGGGAGCACGGAACAGTCCAGCCTATGACTCGCGACTGGGTAAGACCTAGAACGACGAGGACACCTGCAATGGACGAGGCAATTCTTCGTGCAGTTGACGATAACCCTAGTGTCAGCGTCAGAGAAGTTGCTGCTGTACAAGGTAACGTTGTCCACGTCACTGTATGGAGAGTACTACGGGAGAACCAGTTGTTTCCGTGCCATGTACAGCGTGTGCAGGCACTATCAGCAGCTGATTGGCCTCCACGGGTACACTTCTGCGAATGGTTCATCGAACAATGTGTCAATCCTCATTTCAGTGCACATGTTCTCTTTACGGATGAGGCTTCATTCCAACGTGATCAAATTGTAAATTTTCACAATCAACATGTGTGGGCTGACGAGAATCCGCACGCCATTGTGCAATCACGTCATCAACACAGATTTACTGTGAACGTTTGGACAGGAATTGTTGGTGATGTCTAGATTGGGCCCCATGTTCTTCCACCTACGCTCAATGGAGCACGTTATCATGATTTCATACGGGATAATCTACCTGTGCTGTTAGATCATGTGCCTTTACAAGTACGACACAACATGTGGTTCATGGACGATGGAGCTCCTGCACATTTCAGTCGAATTGTTCGTACGCTTCTCAACAACAGATTCGGTGACCGATGGATTGGTAGTGGCGGACCAATTCCATGGCCTCCACGCTCTCCTGACCTCAACCCTCTTGACTTTCATTTATGGGGGCATTTGAAAGCTCTTGTCTACGCAACCCCGGTACCAAATGTAGAGCCTCTTCGTGCTCGTATTGTGGACGGCTGTGATACAATACGCCATTCTGCAGGGCTGCATCAGCGCATCAGGGATTCCTTGCGACGGAGGGTGGATGCATGTATCCTCGCTAACGGAGAACATTTTGAACATTTCCTGTAACAAAGTGTTTGAAGTCACGCTGGTACGTTCTGTTGCTGTGTGTTTCCATTCCATGATTAATGTGATTTGAAGAGAAGTAATAGAATGAGCTCTAACATGGAAAGTAACCTTTTCCGCACACATGTCCACATAACATATTTTCTTTCTTGGTGTGTGAGGAATGTTTCCTGAAAGTTTGGATGTACTTTTTGTAACACCCTGTAGAGTATTAATAAATGTAAACATGGTCCATAGTATTCTGTAGTCCGATGTTTGTTTATTCGTGCGATTAGCTAATTTCGACTAAGCGCCATTATGAAGCACATTTGTAACATCTGCTTTTATGTTATTTTCAAATCACTCCTAATTACAAGTAAAAAGTATCCATATTTCGTCATTCTACCAAAGGACCCACTGTACAGTGACACGTTTTTAGATCGTATTCTGAGCTTTGCTCTGTGTACAATAACATGGTTACCAATCTCACCAACTGCAACATGGTCGCGTACATATACAAACAGTGATCCAATACTGTCACATGTTTTTTATTCCAGCCTTTGATCACAAAATCAATTCTTTAGACGATGACCGTTTTCAGCCCGTAATGACCATCCTCAGATCTTTTCTACACCATATCCTAAAGTGATAAGGCCATAATGGCATCGTCAAAACATATAAATATAATGCTTCGCTGATTATATTGGTATGTTTTGATGACGTCATTATGGCCTTATCACTTTAGAACATCGTGTAAAAAAGATCTGAGGATGGTCATTACGGACTGAAACCGGTCATCGCCTAAAGAGTTGATATTGTTATCAAAAACTGGAATAAAAAACATGGTTACCAATGTACAAATGCGTCTGATAACGACGCATAGCCAAAATTAGGTAACGGCAAGATGAAATAAACATCGCATTGCAGCTTACTATGGACCATGTTGACGTTTATTTAAGCATCTGGAGGCTGTGGATTCTCACAGATACAAAATCTGAAGTAAACTTGTACCGCAGATATTTCGGACATGGTAGGCACTATTTATATGCAGTTTTCACAGTACTGAATTGTAGGAAATGGCGCCTATTTGCTACGAATCCACAGACTTTTGAGATGTTGGTAAGTTCAGTTCTCTAGAATAGTTACACATTTTTAAATGGGACAAAATTGACAGTACCCTAACGGTGCCGTACATAAGAATATGAGTGCAGGAAGCTAGTGCAAGCAGTTTACGAGTAACCGTTTTGTCTAAGGCGCTGCAGTCATGGACTGTGCGGCTGATCCCGGCGGAGGTTCGAGTCCTCCCTCGGGCATGGGTGTGCGTATTTGTCCTTAGGATAATTTAAGTTAAGTAGTGTGGAATCTTAGAGAATGATGACCTTAGCAGTTAAGTCCCATAAGATTTCACACGCATTTGAACATTTGAGTTACCGTGTTGTGAATATTGTAAACACCATCAGCTGTTCATTCCATCATATTGCTTGCATGCTAGGCGACGATGTTATGTTTGTTTACACTGTGCTGTGTATAGACAGCGATTGCATTGTAGCGCCCTGTCACTTATTGTGTTACAGCGGACGTAGCAGGACGTGCTTGGAAGATGGCATTTCACAGTGCAAAAAAGTGGACTGCTCATAGCTTATGATGATTTAACAAGTATTTCTTTCGTTCGTGTAGCGTGTACACCAAACATTATCCCAGTAGACATCAACCTCTTCAAACAGTTACAGATGATATGAAACTGTGTATTACTGCTGTTTGTTCAGCAGTTTCCGCTGAAATGCTAGAACGTGTGCAGCAATCGTTGCATGGCAGACTGCAAGCTTGTACTGACGCTGGTGATGGTCTTTTTGAACGCAGGCTTTGAGGCTACAGTGGTTCTTTACGTGTCAGATCCCACAGAGGTACTGCATTCGCATTTGTTTGTCTTTCGTTTGTTCTAGGCAGTGTTCCAGTTAACAATGAGATACCACCGGAGACTTATTAACATCTGTGTAGGGCCGAACTTACGCACCCATGTGAAATTCATATTCGTCTGTGCTAAAACATGGAACAAACAACTGTCGATGTTTACAATGCTCAAACCACGATTTATCGTAAGCTACTTGCACTAGACTCGTGCAACAAATGCCAATGACGTTATAATTTAGTCTACGTTGATTGTGGTACTGTCAGTAGACACGGTTCCATTGAAATATTTGTACTTATTTAAAATAAATACACATCTGAAATTCATAACACTCTCAGTCTGGGCTGCATAGTTGGGCACACTGCCTATCATTCCAATCTGACCAATCCGCATATCAATGGAGCATTCCATTTTCGAAATATTTGTGGCGCAAGTTTTAGGTGATTTACCCTTCATAAGAAGCGATCAAAAAGTCTCCGTTTGAGGGCGTTGCTGCAGCGTATGTGCAACCTAGCGCGACTCCGATGCGGGTATGTAAGCGTCGACATCTAGGCAAGGTATTCGTTTGGCATTACTGTATTTCTGGCGTGCATGTTGTAAAAGCTGAAGCGTGAACTGTGGTGACGTTATTACCAAATTCGTTCAAACAAGACCAAAGTGCTGTTAATCTTTCTTGTGTGCCGAAGGACAACCTCAGGTAAACATCTATCGGAGATTGAAGAATGTGAATGGGACAGCCTGTCTGTCGGAGTCCAATGTTGATGAATGTGTGGTGACAGACGTCCCTTGTCACAAATGTTACTCACTAGTTAACCGCCCCCTCAAAGTGGGAGGCATTCTAACATCCGCACTATAGTCCTTTCATTCCTCATGAGGCTATCACTCTTTCGGTTCCTGAAAATAAGGCCTTTAATGGTCGATAATTCCTCTCGGACAAGGATGTGAAGCAGGCAGTTAAGACTTCTTCACGCAACAGGACACGGTTTTTTGCCGAACGGTTATCTTGAATCTGATGCATCCATGCAATGATTGTCACAATACTAACGGCGAATTATCTTGATTGGCATAACGAGGACTGTACTGCCTTTGAACGGAAACTTTTTGCTAGCCCCTTATATTTAAATAATGAGTAGTAAAGTAATGACTTTTAAAGGGACAGAAGAACAAAAACAGGACAAGTGTCACAATTTTACTAGCTGTGATTAATAAGTCATGGTTACAAAATACTAGCACTAATTCTTTACAGAAGAATGGAAAAACTGTTGGAAGCTGGGCTCGGGGAGGATCAGTTTCGATTCCGGAGAAATGTAGTACTAACCCTACTGTTTCGCATTGAAGTTAGGTTAAAGAAAGGCAAAAGTATGTTTATGCCATTTTTAGACTTAACAGAAAGATTTTGACAGTGTTCACTGGTATATTCTCTTTCAAATTATGAAGGTAGCAGGAGTAAAATGTAGGGAGCGGAAGGCTACTTAAAACCTTTATAGAATCCAGACGGCAGTTATAAGAGTCGAGAGGCATGAAAGGGAAGCAGCGGTAAGGCAGCAGTAAAGGAACTCAAAGAAAAATAATTGAAAAGGAATTAAAGTTCAGGGAGAAGATACAAAAATTTTGAGTTTTTTGCTGATGACACTGTAATTCCGCCAAAGACACTAAAGGACTTGGAAGAACAGTTGAACGAAATAGTATCTTGAAAGGAGGGTACAAGAGAAATATCGACAAAGCAAAATAACGATAATGGAATGTAATGGAATTAAATCAGCTGAGGGAATTAGATTTGGAAACGAGACACTTAAAGTAGTAGATGAGGCTTTTTGTTTGGACAGCAAAAAACTTGTGATGGCCGAAGAAGAGAGGATACAAAATTTAGATTGGCAATGGTAAGGAAAGCGTTTTTGAAGAAGAGAAACTCGTTAACACCGAATACAGATCTCTTTGTCGAGAAGTTTTTTCTGAAGGTATTTGTCTGGAGCGTAACTATGTACGGAAATGAAACATGGACGACAAAAAGTTTAGACAAGAAGAGAGCAGAAGCTATTGAAATGTAGTGTTACAGAGTAATCCTTAAGATTAGATGGACAGGTCGTATAATTAGTGAAGAGGCACTGAATAGAACTGATGACAGAGGAAATTTGTAGCACAACTTGAATAACAGAAGGGATCGGTTCATAGGACATATTCTGAGACCGTAAGGCATCCTCAGTTTAGTATTGGAGGGACGTGTGCGGGGTAAAAATTATAAAGGGAGACCTAGAGATGAGTACAGTAAGTAGATTTAAAGGGATGTGGGTTGCAGTATGTACCCGTGGTCCAGGGGTAGCGTCCTTGATTCATAATCGAAACGTGTTCGATCCCCGCCACTGCCTAAATTTTGATAAATAATCAGCATTGGCGGCCGAAGACTTCCGGCATAAGAAATCAGCCCCATTCTGCCAACGTCCTTGTCAAAGAGGGCACTCTCTTGTCCTAGGGGTGGGAAATTGCCCCTAAAGGCGGAAGAATCAGCAATGATCAACGACATGAGGATGCAGAAGGCAATGGAAACCACTGCATTAAAGACACGTAACGTGTATCCACAGGACATGTGGCCTGTAATTGAAGAAGTGTCATGATGATCTCTCCATTGGCAAAAGATTCCGGAATAGTCCCCCATTCGGATCTCCGGGAGGGGACTGCCAAGGGGGAGGTTACCATGAGAAAAAGATTGAATAATCTACGAAAGGATAACGTTCTACGAGTCGGGGCGTGGAATATCAGAAGCTTGAACGTGGTAAGGAAACTAGAAAATCTGAAAAGGGAAATGCAAAGGCTCAATCTAGATGTAGTAGGGGTCAGTGAAGTGAAGTGGAAGGAAGACAAGGATTTCTGGTCAGATGAATATCGGGAAATATCAACAGCAGGAGAAAATGGTATAACAGATGTAGGATTCGTTATGAATAGGAAGGTAGGGCAGAGGGTGTGTTACTGTGAACAGTTCAGTGATCGGGTTGTTCTAATCAGAATCTATAGCAGACCAACACCGACAACGATAGTTCAGGTATACATGCCGACGTCGCAAGCTGAAGACGAACAGATAGAGAAAGTGTATGAGGATATTGAAAGGATAATGCAGTTTGTAAAGGGGGGACGAGAATCTAATAGTCATGAGCGACTGGAATGCAGTTGTAGGGGAAGGAGTAGAAGAAAAGGTTACAGGAGAATATGTGCTTGGGACAAGGAATGAAAGAGGAGAAAGACTAATTGAGTTCTGTAACAAGTTTCAGCTAGTAATAGCGAATACCCTGTTCAAGAATCACAAGAGGAGGAGGTATACTTGGAAAAGGCCGGGAGATACGGGAAGATTTCAATTAGATTACATCATGGTCAGACAGAGATTCCGAAATCAGATATTGGATTGAAAGGAGTACTCAGGAGCAAATATAGACTCAGATCACAATATAGTAGTGATGAAGAGTAGGCTGAATTTCAAGACATTAGTCAGGAAGAATCAATACGCAAAGAAGTGGGATACGGAAGTACTAAGGAATGACGAGATACGTTTGAAGTTCTCTAACGATATAGATACAGCAATAAGGAATAGCGCAGTAGGCAGTACAGTTGAAGAGGAATGGACATCTCTAAAAAGGGCCATCACAGAAGTTGGGAAGGAAAACATAGGTACAAAGAAGGTAGCTGCGAAGAAACCATGGGTAACAGAAGAAATACTTCAGTTGATTGATGAAAGGAGGAAGTACAAACATGTTCCGGGAAAATGAGGAATACAGAAATACAAGTCGCTGAGGAATGAAATAAATAGGAAGTGCAGGGAAGCTAAGACGAAATGGCTGCAGGAAAAATGTGAAGACATCGAAAAAGATATGATTAAAGACAGACTCAGCATACAGGAAAGTCAAAACAACCTTTGGTGACATTAAAAGCAACGGTGGTAACATTATGAGTACAACATGAATTTCACTGTTAAATGCAGAGGAGAGAGCAGATGGGTGGAAAGAATACATTGAAAGCCTCTATGAGAGTGAAGATTTGTCTGATGTGATAGAAGAAGAAACAGGAGTCGATTTAGAAGAGATAGGGGATCCAGTATTAGAATCGGAATTTAAAAGAGCTTTGGAGGACTTACGGTCAAATAAGGCAGAAGGGATAGATAACATTCCATCAGAATTTCTAAAATCATTGGGGGAAGTGACAACAAAACGACTATTCACGTTAGTGTGTAGAATATATGAGACTGGCGATATACCATCTGACTTTCGGAAAAGCATCATCCACACAATTCCGAAGACGGTAAGAGCTGACAACTGCGAGAACTATCGCACAATCAGCTTAACAACTCATGCATCGAAGCTGCTTACAAGAATAATACACAGAAGAATGGAAAAGAAAATTGATAATGCGCTAGGTGACGATCAGTTTGGCTTTAGGAAAAGTAAAGGGACGTGAGAGGCAATTCTGACGTTACGGCTAATAATGGAAGCACGGCTAAAGAAAAATTAAGGCACTTTCATAGGATTTGTCGACCTGGAAAAAGCGTTCGACAATATAAAATGGTGCAAGCTGTTCGAGATTCTGAAAAAAGTAGGGGTAAGCCATAGGGAGAGACGGGCCATATACAATATGTACAACAACCAAGAGGGAATAATAAGAGTGGACGATCAAGAACGAAGTGCTCGTATTAAGAAGGGTGTAAGACAAGGCTGTAGCCTTTCGCCCCTACTCTTCAATCTGTACATCGAGGAAGCAATGATGGAAATAAAAGAAAGGATCGGGAGTGGAACTAAAATACAAGGTGAAAGGATATCAATGATACGATTCGCTGATGACATTGCTATCCTGAGTGAAAGTCAAGAAGAATTAAATGATCTGCTGAACGGAATGAACAGTCTAATGAGTACACAGTATCGTTTGAGAGTAAATCGGAGAAAGACGAAGGTAATGAGAAGTAGTAGAAATGAGAACAGCGAGAAACCTAACATCAGGATTGATGGTCACGAAGTCAATGAAGTTAAGGAATTCTGCTACCTAGGCAGTAAAATAACCAATAACTGACGGAGCAAGGACATCAAAAGCAGACTCGCTATGGCAAAAAAGGCGTTTCTGGCCAAGAGAAGTCTACTAATATCAAATACCGGCCTTAATTTGAGGAAGAAATTTCTGAGGATGTACGTCTGGAGTACAGCATTGTATGGTAGTGAAACATGGACTGTGGGAAAACCGGAACAGAAGAGAATGGAAGCATTTGAGATGTGGTGCTATAGACGAATGTTGAAAATTAGGTGGACTGATAAAGTAAGGAATGAGGAGGTTCTATGCACAACCGGAGAGGAAAGGAATATGTGGAAAACAGTGATAAGGAGAAGGGACAGGATGATAGGACATCTGCTAAGACATGAGGGAATGACTTCCATGGTACTAGAGGGAACTGTAGAGGGCAAAAACTGTAGAGGAAGACAGAGAGGAATTCGCGGCGGGCCGCATCAAACCAGTCAGTAAACTGATGACCAAAAAAAAAAAAAAAAAGGATGCATGAGTTGTCCGGTGATAAACAGTCTAAACAGTCTTCGACAGTTTAGAGTAGCATGGAGGGCTGCATCACGTCTGTCTTCGAATTCAAGACCGAAACAGGATGTGATATTAGACAAGCATATGATAACGACGTCACAACTAATTACACTAACGGAATAGGAAGGCGCACAAAATGAACACGTTGACGGAACGCCACCGAAATGATGCTCCATTATTTCCATACATTTTTGTCATATCGATTAAAATTTCATGCTTATGCAAGCGTATTTTTCAGCGCAGAACGAATCCATTTCTGCGAATAAGAAACGGTGTGAAAAGATGATAGCTGTTGGGTATGTGAAACGTTACTGGGACTTCTGAGATGTGATTCCAACAAACTAAACCCATAAAATGTGCATGTGATGCTTATCGTCATCTTTCGGGCTTTCCTTGAATCAGTAACTTGACGGACATGGGAGCATCGTACCGTCAGATCGCACGACTGCAGAACGAATATTGACTAGACTAGTTCAGGACAACAATGAGGTAAGAAGAGTTTTTTTAGCTAAGATCGCTCGAATGTCTCTGACAAACAGGTGGATGACAATAGCTAAAACCAAGGCAGAGCTTACAGGCAGAGTGCCACCACGACCGTTGAGAACAAATTACCAGATGATGGCTTGAGATGGCGAGTTGTCAAGCGCCCTTCACCACCGACACCCCGCCACAGATAACAGAGACATTCATAGTGTAAAGTCAGAGTCAGCTGAGATACTGTGCTGTTCAGCGATGGTCTCACTTCTGACTGGTGCGGTCAGATCCGTAGATGATCTGTTACAGCAAGCATAGATTGTCGGCAGTGATACTCCTGCAAATGCGGATCTCTGATTTAGCGAGCTATTGTATATGACAACAGGATCACCGATCCGCGTTCTGGTCCTTGGCTGATCAGGTGGACGCGACCGACCGCCGTGTCAATCTTTGGCAGTGGCGTCGTCGGATGGTGCATGGGGAGGCATGTGCTCACCACACTATTCTTCCCGTCTTTGTCTGGCTTCTCGATTTTGGAGCCGCTACTAATCGGTCGAGTACTTTACCAATTGGCCTCATGATACAGACTGCACCCCAAAAAGTCCTCCCACGAAGGAAAAATTCCTGGTAGTATCGGGAATCGAATCCGCGTCCTCTGCAAGGCAGTCAGCCGTGCTGACCATTCAGCTACGGAGGCGGACTATGACAACATGACTGACTTAGTAATACTCGAGTAAGGCTGAATGCTCGCCAGTGTGTGACAAGATTGGTAAACTATTGTCTTACTCTCAATGACCAGGGTATCAGACGATATACTCCAGCAGGATAATGCAAGTTACCATGCCGCTGATCACATCACAAACACTATGAGGAATGGCTCAAATGGCTCTGAGCACTATGGGACTTAACATCTGTGGTCATCAGTCCTCTAGAACTTAGAACTTCTTAAACCTAACTAACCTAAGGACATCACGCACATCCATGCCCGAGGCAGGATTCGAACCTGCGAACGTAGCAGTCACGCGGTTCCGGACTGAGCGCCTAGAGCCGCTAGACCACCGCGGCCGGCTCTGAGGAATGTGCCAATCCGTAACTGACCTTGCAGTTCCTCTGATTTCTCACCAATAGAACGTGCCTGGGATACGATGGCTGGATCTATTGTGCCATGCCAGCCCCTAATCAGAAATCCTCCTGCAATCCCACAGCAGGCGTTATAGGAATGGCAAGAAATCTCTTAACATAGCATTCAGAAGCTGTTTGGTCCCATTTCACAATTAATGGAAGTCTGAATGTGTGTCCAAGGGGACTGTAACGAAAACTTGTATTTCCGCCTTTACACAACTACTGGTATCAGTAGTACCGAAAGTGATATCGGTAGGTAATATTGAAGAACACACTGTCCAGTCACATCAATGTGGGCATTTGTCAAAAAGCCTGAATAACCAACTTTCGCAGTGCAGGAAGAGAGTCAATGAAGTAGTGGAAGGGACCAACAGAGAGCCATACCGACTGCAGCGCCGTGGGCAGCTGCGCTAGGTTTCTTAGTTGAGGATCCATGGCGAGAACACCCAGCCGAAGTGGTTCCACGGATTCTCGGCTCAGTTTAAAGCCGAGGAGTTTGGTCGTCGGGGAAGAGGGGTAAACTCACTTTGGTACTCTTTAAACCACGCACTTACACTGCGAGCTGTGTGCTACGTTGCATTTTCCTGCTGGTAGATACCATCGTGTTTATGATAAACCAATTGCATGTAGGCGTGTACATACTTGTGTTGACCTAATGCGTCTTTCTTAATGACGAGATCACCTGGGGAATGCCACGAAAACATAACGCTCCCTCCTGGTTGCCATGTGTTTGCTTTCAGGCGTTTGACGCCGCACACACAAACGATGGAGCATAAACATGATTCAGATGGAAAAGGCCACCTGTCGGCACTCAATGGGCGTCCAGTTGCGGTAGTGACTTGCAGATTGCAGCCTTCGTTACCGATAAACAGCAGGCGCCTGCGGTGGAGGCCAATACTCAGCAACGTTCGATGAAGTGCTCTTGAGGAGGCACTGTTGTTATCCTCTTGGTTCACCTTGGCGGTTAGTTGCTCAAGAGTTGCAAGTCTATCCGCCCACACACACATCTCCTCAGCCGTCGTTCACCCTTGTCATCTATGGACTACCGTTGCCTCGGTACTAGTTTTGGATAGCGCCATTTTGCCATGCACGGTGTATTTTAAGCACGGCGGCACTCGAACATTTTGCATACTGTACGCTTTTGGAAATGCTTCCACGCTTGGTCCGAATGAAAATGATCATGCCCTTTTGGATGACAGATTAATTGGTTCGTTTCCGCATTACGACGCCGACTGCACATTTTTCGCGTCTCTCACACAAGCTTTATATATCCTCCACTGATAGTGCGGGCACCTGCCGTCTGTGAGTGGTTACTGGACTTTGACGTGGAAAATAGGCGGTGACTGGGCCGTGTATATCGGTAGGTACTGGATAAGCAAGCAAGGAGTGAGGCAAATATATCGATAAATAACATTTTCTACAGATAATATAGTATATCACAAAGTCTTGCTGACCTAAATAAAGAATTGTAATTATTATTTAGTATAAAATATTATTTTGCTATTTGTAGTTTGTCAATGAGTATATACAACAACTAATGCATAATCTAGACTCATAAAGCAAGTGACGAGATGAGGGGTTTTAGCAGCAATATCAAGAAAGTGACCGAGTATCAGAGAGCCGTAAATTTTGAATGCCGCATTATTATGCCGGTCAGCATAAAAAACTGCCAGATCCCTGATCGCTGTTAGTGTAGGCTTGAAAAATAGAGAAGTAATCGAATAGCGCCGACATGTACCAGGCTGATGGAGAGTTTCAATGTCAGTGAAGTGTAACTTTTCAATACTCTGTATTACTTAGTTTGAAGTTTACGCTGAGAGTGGGTTTCCCTGCTGCACTTCGGTAATAAATTGCTCACTGAGGGTATTTGAACTACTGTGTTTATAGCCTGAAAATGCCTTCTTTTGCCAGTGCATAACTGACTTTTGCTATAAATGTGGCAACAACCTTTTCTTCCTTTTTCCTAACGCGTTCGTAATTCTACGAGAGGTGTTTCTGAAAGTTGAGGTAAATGTCACTGTAGTGTAGTAAATGAACCGCTGAAGTTCAGTACAGATCGATAAAAACAACTTCTAAAAAGAAGAAAAATTATTATTCTGAGAACATTTACATAATTTGCATAGATTTTTTGTTTGATATGAAATGATTTTTGAAGGCGCACGATTTCCAGACACTACTGCTGTATTTACAAGGACACATTGATTATTCTTTCACGTACGAGGGCATATCAGATATGAAATTGAATTGAAATGTGGTGTCCATGACTGTGGGCGGAAACGGGCGCTACCTTGACCGGATTTAGTGGGGGATGTCTAGAATGTTACTGTGAGGCGGCAGTTAGCGTGATGCGAACCCTCGAGTCAGGCCACCATGAGCGATCAAGAGGCAAGCAAGTCTGTTGCGCAGCACACAATGATGAGGCTTCTCAGACAGAAGGCACCAAACCAGCGGAAATGTTGAGGAGGCTCCGTGCACAGGTTGTGAAAGAAACCGTTTCGTAGAACCAAGTGTATGAACGGCATAAAACGTTTGTGGCAGGGCGGGTAGCTGTGGGAAACGTACATCTACATCTACATACACACTCCGCAAGCCACCTAACTGTGTGTGGCGGAGGATTCCTTGAGTACCTCTATCGGTTCTCCCTTCTATTCCAGTCTCGTATTGTTCGTGGAAAGAAAGATTATCGGTATGCCTCTGTATGAGCTCTAATCTCTCTGATTTTATCCTCATGGTCTCTTCGCGAGATATACGTAGGAGGGAGAAATATACTGCTTGACTCCTCGGTGAAGGTATGTTCTCGAAACTTCAACAATAGCCCGTACCGAGCTACTGAGCATCTCTCTACCCCGCGAAGGACAACCCCAGACAGTATTACTGCAGAAGATCGGTGCCTAATGCCGGCTTTCGGTTAAGCCAAAAGCAAGACGCCGCAACAAAAGACGCCGGTAACTGGGCCGAAGCGTGATTCTTCTGAACGACTATGCAACGCGGCACTCTGCTGCTTTAACCGGGGAAAAACGGGGGAAATTCGTTGACAAAGTGCAGATTTGTAACCCTGCGACTACCACACGTTTGAACCTCTGAGTGCACCGGTTCGATGACAACGCACCATTACAGCACTTGGAGCGCAAGTGGTCTCGCGCACTTGCTTCCTTTTTATTCGAGTATTTCGTCATAAAGTTGTCAGTTCGACAGGAGAAATGCGTACCACAGTCAACAGACTGTGTAGAAAATAAGGTGACCGCATTTTGGTTTTGGTTGATTCAATAACGTTTACAGGAAATAATTCCGTTTCATAGTTGATCTCCTCTCGGACCACGCTAGTGTTTAGATGTTCAAATGTGTGTGAAGTCCTAAGGGACCAAACTGCTGAGGTCATCGGTCCCTAGACTTACACAGTACTTAAACTAAATTATGCTAAGTACAAAACACACACACACACACGCCCGAAGGATGACTCGAACCTCCGGCGGCAGGGCCCGCACGCTAGTGTTTTTCATGTACTGACTGTGTGAGGCAAAAGCGTACAAAACCTCAGACTTTATAACGTCATAACGCTGATCGTTGCGAACAATTATCAACATACACGTCTATGAGCGGCAACGATTTTTCAGCCGTCAGGATTTTTAGTCCGTGTAATCCACAGTTAATCTACCGTCTCAACGGTCTACATATAAATCGATATTCCGCTTTGCATACTACGGCGCGTGGTGGAGGTGCCCCGTACCGCTACTAGTCATTTTCTTTACTGTGCCACTCGCAAATAGAACGAGGCAAACCAACTGTCTATATGCCTCCGTATCAGCCCTAATTTTGTCATACCTTCTCTTCGTGGTCCTTAGGCGCTATGTATGTTGGAAGCAACAGAATCCTTCTGCAGTCAGCCTCAAATGCGGGTTCTGTAAATTTTCTCAATAGTGTTTCTCGAAAAGAATATAGCCCATCTTCGAGGGATTCCAATTTGTGTTTGGTATTTTCGAACACCACGCGAGTGTTATGGAGGACACAAATGGGATTCCCTGGATTCCTTGGAGGGAAGGAGAATAATAGCATTCCTGTTGCACTTTCCTGGAGTGCTCCTGACGATACCCTTGTCTCTGGCGAACACTCGCTTTCGAGAACACCACATAGGGTTCTATAACTTACGAAGTCTTCTTCGAGCTACTCAGATATCTAGATCCGTAGTAGCAACACAGGACCACAATTAATATTGATTATGGAAGACATTAGTTTACAGTAACTATTTTTTGGTTTTGGAATTTTTTTTACCTTCTGTATATTTTGATGTTGTGTGTTTTTAACTGACAACGCAATAATTTTCCGCCTCCTTTTATATCGGCGGGTTCGCCCCTTCAGGCATCTACAGTCCGATTTAAATTACTTGACAGTTGGCGTCTGTCACTAGTCGCTACAGTGTTGCCATATCGGCTGAAGGCTAATTATGGGCTACAGACGACACACAAACACAGCTTATCACTTCAGAAACGCTGTTAACGTATAACGCGGAGAAATGTTGGCAGTGACCGCCTCGAGGTATGACGGATATGCGAGATTTTCTGTCGACAGCTAATTTTAAATGACCAATGAATGAACTGCGGCAGACGAAGCGTTTTGTAGCCCTGAATGTAAAACGTATATTCTAAGCTAATCACAATCTCATGATGTGCCATGTATCCGTGAAAACGGCAGCCAACGGTTTGTGGTAGAACTAAAAGCACGATTGCTTTGTTCAGGGCGATTAAAGCTAACGGCTACGAGCAAACTCAAGACAGAAAAAATCCAGTTTCAGTGGTAAAAGGTACCTGTAATTTCTCGCTGTTATTGGTTGCCTGAAACCATCCTCACACTGGCCACACGAGCTGGCGCCTTACCAACCGATGAGCAGTCCTTCTTGGCACTTGGTTGCACATTACAGGCGAGACGAGGGTAATTTTTAGAGAAAGGCCATTTATTGGCTAAAGCATGTTGAAAGGGGCTACATAGGCCTAGGGAGGTGAGGGTGAGCCAGAGCTTAGAATTTGGCGAACATTGTTCGCGAAGCTACCGAAAGTTTTTGTCTGCCAAAACTAAGTCCACAGTGCCGCAGCACCGTGAGAAGCGTGAGATGTTCAATGCTACAGGGCGCGCATCCGACTCGCGGGTGGGCAAGAATACAAGACAGCGGGCCCGGCGACGGGCGGCCGGGTATGTTCGACGCACCACGCAGCTTCCTCCGCCCTGATTGGTCAGGACCGAGCAAACCGTGCGGGCGGCATGGAACTTTCCAGAGCGTTGCCTGCTAAGCGACGCCTGGGGCGGCGATACCTCGTGAATAAAGGAGAGAGGCGCGTGTCCAAGGTGCCCTTCCTCGGTGCTGACTTCCTGTTACTAGACCGTGGGATGAAAGAATTTACAGGCAGCTAACACTGCCGGCCGTGGATTGGCCGCAATAGAAAAATGAAGTTACTGTTTGGAGGCTCATATAATATAGTAAAATCTCCTTCTGTCTGGCTCATTCTTTACAAAATAAAATAGTCAATACGATGATGAAAATGATGCAGCAAAGAATTAGAAATAAATAAAATTACGTTTACACCAATTAATTGAATAAAAATAACTCTTTTGATTAGATTTAGAAATATAAAAAAAGATTCGCTACGTTTGACGAGATTCGAGCCTACGATCTTCTGCACGTGCTAACCACTGCTTTACGCTCGACAGTGGGTAAGGTTGTGATATTTATTATTGTGGAGACACAATCGCAACGTTGAATTTTAGCCTTCAAAAATCGGCTTCATGCAATTTCGTGCGAATCTGAATTAATGTAAGTCGATTTATCTGATTATGGCAAATGTGTGTGTGATGTAGAATCGCGTCTTGTGCGGAAGTATACAGTCGTGTTCGGTTAGTGTTGTGGATGGAAAGGTGTATTTCATTAGTATCGTGTGTGTGTGTGTGTGTGTGTGTGTGTGTGTGTGTGTGTGTGTGTGGTTTACGGTGCGATTATCACGTGTCATGGAATATGAAATCAAAGTGCCAGACCCATGATTCGGAATTCAGACACATCAAGACAGTTGGCCTCGGCAAGGAATTGGAAGCGAACTGACCAATTATTGTGATAGTTTGGCAACGGCGAATAGTGCGACCGTTTCGTTGAGTGCTGTGACTGGAGGAGACGCGTTCCATCACGTGAAGTGTCAACTATCAAGCAATTTTAATCCGACTATAGTGATCAGTTACGCATTACGCAGTGATGTCTGGATACTTTTGATCAAATGGCTTATAATTTTTAAAAACCAGTGAATCTGTCATACACGTGCATCACTATTACCGTATCATCATCTTAATAAATCGAATTTTTTTAAAATATCAATAATGAATTTGACCAAACAATTATCGGAAACGGCATCTGAAAAAGGAAGGACATAATAAAATTACTAAAGGTATAATGACTGTTAAAATATAAGACAAAATTCCAGGAATTAAAAAGAAAGTCCGTAACAACATTACCTGTGGAAGGCAAGGATCTTGGTTCGAGTCATGGGACAACACAGGGATCTGACCCATTCGAAACTTTCCTCAACTTTGATTCTGTATGAGTTCTATTCCACTTTACGTAATGAAAATGTCTTATCACTAGAGATTATACAGTATACGCCTTTGCACGTTTCTACGAAGTGTATAACCTCTATCACATCAGATGTTCGCCTACAACATACTGCGAGCTTCATGTGTTTGGGGAAAAAAGTTATAATAACGGCTCTACTCATCAACATTTCACTCTATCACGCACAACTTTGCCACACCTGCCTGTCCATCGTGGTATCGAGTGCAATACCGATTAAATGCACTATTTTCTTTTTCTGAGATCACGCTATTTGCCTTGTTTTTGCCTGCATAATCGTTAGCTGCCTTGGAAACGTTTGTCATCTGTGTGAGAATAACCTTTACTATGTAGATGACAGTCGTTCTTCAAAGAAAAGAAAATGGTCCGTTGGCTGTAAAAGAAAGGGGGAGACGAAAAGGCAAATTCTTTGCACAGTGAAACTACTGCATCGCTGCGGTGCTATAAAAAAGTTGGGCAGTGAGGTATCGGACCGTCAGGGGTTTACAGATGACAGGAGCTGTGAGCCCGATACGGCGGGGGAGTGAAAGAAATTTAAAATGCAGGAGAAAATAATGGAGCAGTCAGGAACGACAAAAGGAAGAGCGGGCAGCGCTCCCCCACCGCGATACGCCGCGAAAAGATGAATGGGCGCTGAGAAGGCTCAGAAATGGAAAACAGGCAGATATGAGGCGCCCAGTCAATATGCTGGCCAGTATAAGCAGCGCAGGGGAATAAGGAGAGGTTCCTATGACTGCTGAATTCTCGAAAACATTAACCATTCGTGAAGTAGAACTGATTCCTACACGCCTTTGGTGCTCCGTAAGACGAAGTTATCAAATCACCTAGAAAAGTAAACTGGCAACAACAAAAAATTTTTCTATATAGATTCCTTAACCTTACACTTGGTGCGGTCACAAACCAGAAGATTGTAGCTGCTGCTCTTCTTGTTGCTGTTGATTTCAGGCACAAGACTAGTACCAGCGATGTATTGCAAAGTGAAATTAGGGTGGAAACTTAAGATAGATAAGTGCTTGAAAATGGCCCACGGTTGATATTAGCCAACTGCACGGATAATAAAAAGAATATCGCGTATTTGGACCTTGTTTTCATCCTCAAAATAAACGATACTTTGATTGTTTTGTATGTTTCGGATACTTCTTATCAAGCGGCTGCTCTTATGACAACACGTAGAAATAAATCTTGGACACCGAATAAAAATTTTATAAAAAGGATGTGGTGATCATCGTAGATTAACTGAACATGCTATCTTGTCTCCCCACCTAGTGTTTTGTTTATAATGAGAACAGTTATTTTAAGATTATGTGTACTGACAGAAACAGAAAGTCTTAAACTATGAAATACCAGTCTTATAGGTACTTCCATTCCATTTGCAATGTAATTTCGGCAATACATTCGTCTAGGTAACATATTTAAGTTATTAACATTGCAACATAACAGGTTAACCTAAGTGCGAGATAAGTCATTCCAAATGCGAAACGATGTTACATTAATAACCGGTGTAACAACCAGATTATTGAATGCAAGCATGCAAACGTGCATGCATCGTGTTCCACAGGTCCGAATGTCAGTTTGTGGGATGAACTACCATGCCTGTTGCACACTCAGTCAATGTGGAGACAGTTAATGCTGCATGTGGATGGTGCTGGAGTTGTCCGCTGATGTCTGGAGACCGGTCTAGTGATCGAGAAGGTCAAGGAAACATGTCGACAAATTGTAGAGCACATTGGGTAACAAGAACGGTATGCATGCCAGCGTTATCCTGTTGGAAATGGTCCCCTGAATCGCTGTTCGTGAATGCCAGTACAACAGGTCGGATTACCAAAATGATGTACAGCTTTGCAGTCTGGGTCCGTGAGATAATCACTAGTGTACTCCAGCTATCGTAAGAAATCTCACCGCTGACCATAACTCTGTGTGTGGCCCTGCGTGTAGTAGTGTGACAACGTTCCGTCTAGTGAATGCCAGGCATAATCAAGGCGCAACGGTGGAGAAAGTGAACGCTTATGCCATCTGTGGGCCAGAATCGAAGGCAAAGCGGAAGTGCTTCAGCCTGGTGGTAGCTAAATTAAAGAACGCTACGCAGGAGACAGTGTCTGGCTTGTGCTGCACTCTGACAGCGAAATAACAAAAGAATAAAACTAAATAATATTGTTACGTGTAGTAAAAATATAAATATAATATTGCTTTAATATAGGAAAATGGCTGTAATTGAATATTGTAATACTATGGTATGTTTTAATTGTAAATAGATAACTTGGCGTAATGTAAAATAATGTTTAGGTGTAGGGAGAATCCCCGAGTATGAGAACAGTGTACAGGTTGGTGCGTAATATTGGCAGTAGAAGTAAGTTGGCGTAGCTCTGAGGCAGAACAAGTGTTAAGTGGCGTAAAAGTGCCTGCCGGAGTGTGCTACGGTAACGTTGCTAACGGACCATTTAGAAGTGAGCTGAAAACAGATATGGACTTCGTTTATCGTATGGCTACAAGCTAAATTGACACTAAGGCTTGTAAGACGCGGTATTTCGACGGAGATGGGCTGTGAGCGGCAAAATAGTACGGTTTCCCGCTCTGAGGTACGTGGCAATGCATGGTGCAATACTCCGTTAATTGCGACGAGTTGCTTGTGCCAACGGCGAGGTGTGAAGGGACCAGTAACCGCATCCAACGGCATATTTCGATCTCACTTCGGTGAGCTCACTTCAGTAGCAACGAACTAGGAGTTGTCTTACAAGAGTATTATTATGAACAGTGGTTGTTATCCCAACGACATTACCAATACATTTATATTTTGTGAATCAGTCTGTGTAATAGTCAAGCGAAGTTCTCTACAGTGTGTAAAGTTTGGAAGCAATAATAATTTTGTGGTTTAAATTGCATTCCCCGAGTGTAATCAATTATTTAAAGCAAATAGCTCATTATTACCCCATATCCAGTGATTTCTATGTGCTGCAACATCAGTGAAAAGTTATGGTGCGTGAGTATCGGCGTAGCTATATTACAAGAGAAAATAGTCGGAATTAACGCCAAAATTGCCAGCAGACCCACCTTCATGCAACGGATGGTAGATGTCAGGTACTGTGCCACCTTACTTACTATCCAGCTCGATGTGGTGGCTTCTCATTGCCATAGTCAAAAATTACTCGGTTCCGTCCGAGCAACGTGATTCTCAATTAGTGTTGTCAGTAACTATATTGACAAGCAGATCTATATTGTTCTTTACTTAAGCGTTCAAGGAAATTGCTGCCACAACAGTACACATGCAAACTCAATAACATTAAAATTCAGTAATTACAATTTGTGTAGTTTACATTAACCTAAAACAAGTTCAAATGTTTATCATGTGTGTTTATGTATTGTGAAACGATTTCAGGCTGTGGTATTGTTTTAGATGAATAATGTCCTCCTGCTAGTCAATATCAAACATACAGAATTAAGTGTTCCCTTTTCAGTCAATTCAAAGAGAGTATCAGTGCTACTAATAATCAAATATAGACGTAAAAATAAGTTTGTTACGCGCCATTATCATTATTTATTCCAAAAACTCCGTGTAGATTGTCTATTCAAACCTATTACACGTGACAGCCGCTTTCCGGAAGTCCAATGCCGCATGGTCTAATAATAATACAGTAAATTCAGGTAGTGGCATTGAAGTGTCCAGCACGCAGATAGATTGGGCCTCTTTCTAACCAACACACAGCCATCACTGCCACCCAGATAGAACAGCTTTCATCAGAGAACAACGCAAAGCCCCACCCACTCTCGCTTGACAACACTGAGGTCGCAAATGGTGGTGGTTTGGGGTCAGTGAAATTTAGGCTACAGGGCGTCTGGCTCGGAACTGTCCTCGAAATAACCAATTTTTTAATAGTCCTTTGTGTCACTTTGGTGCCAACTGCTGCTCAAATTCATACTGCAGATGCTGTACGATGCGCAAGAGCCATAAACTGAATACGAAAGTCTTCCGTCTCGGTAGTGCCCGGTTTGCTTGCGACCGCACATTCCCGTGACCACCGCTGCCAGAAAACATGTACACTGGCTACATTCCTTCCAAGTCTTTCTGCAGTGTCGCAGAAGGAACATCCAACTTCTCGTAGACCTATTACACGACCTCGTTCAAACTCATTGAGGTGTTAATAATGGCGTCTTTGTTGCTTTAAAGACATTATCCATTAACATCAACTCACCACGCCCAGTCTCAAAGGCAGCTAACGCTCACAACCGTTACAGAGTATGTTTAAAGCAAACCTGATTTGCATCCTCATAGTGGTACCACTAGCGGTGCTCTCATGCGACTGGAGTGAAATCTGACTAGACATCATCTTTCAGATGTAGAAACACGCCTACCAACTTTCGTTTATGCTGTACAACTTCTTCTTGTTGTAGCGATTTTTTTTTCGTCAGTGCATAACAAGTGCAAGGTCCGTATTACGATACGGAAACGAAGAACGACGGCAACGTTCCTAATGGCTTGAAAGTGAACTTTGAATACGACAGAAAAGGCGCGAAAATCCGTACTTTTAGTTCAAAATACACGAAATAGATGACAAAATTTTTCATTTATAGTTAATGTGCAGGCATAGTACACTAGTAGTAAAGTGCGTGCCTGGAATCCGAGAGATTCTTCTGACCTAGCAAAGTAATACACTACTGGCCGTTAAAACTGCTGCACCACGAAGATGACGTGTTACAGACGGCAAATTTAACCAACAGGAAGAAGATGCTGTGATTTGCAAATGATAAGCTTTTCAGAGCATTCACACAAAGTTGGCGACGGTGGCGACACCTACAACTTGCTGACATGAGGAAAGTTTCCAACCGATTTCTCATACACAAACAGCAGTTTACCGGCATTGCCTGGTGAAATGTTGTGATGTCTCGAGTAAGGAGAAGAAATGCGTACCATCACGTTTCCGACTTTAATAAAGGTAGGACTGCAGCCTATCGCGATTTCGGTTTATCGTATCGCGACATTGCTGCTCGCGTTAGTCGAGATCCAATGACTGTTAGCAGAATATGGAATCGGTTGGTTGAGGAGGGTAATACGGAACGCCGTGCTGGATCCTAACAGCCTCGTATCACTAGTAGTTCGAGATGACAGGCTTCTTATCCGCATGGCTGTAACGGATCGTGCAGCCACGTCTCGATCCCAAAGTCAACAGTTGCGGACGTTTGCAAGACAACAACCATCTGCACGAACAGTTCGACGACGTTTGCAGCAGTATGAACTGTCAGCTCGGAGACCCTGGCTGCGGTTACCCTTCGCGCTGCATCACAGACAGGAGCGCCTTCGATGGTGTACTCAACGACGAACCTGGGTGCACGAATGGCAAAACGTCATTTTTTCGGATGAATCCAGGTTCTGTTTACAGCATCACCATTGTTGCATCCGTGTTTGGTGACGTCACAGAGAACGCACATTATAAGCGTGTATTCGTCATCGCCATATTGTCGTATGGTATGGGGTGCCATTGGTTAAACGTCTCGGTCACCTCTTGTTCGCATTGACAGCACTTTCAACAGTGGACGTTACATTTCAGATGTGTAATGACCCGTGGCTCTACCCTTCATTCGATTCGTGCGAAACCCTACATTTCAGCAGGATAATGCACGACCGCTTGTTGCAGGTCCTGTACGGGCCTTTCTGGATACAGAAAATGTTCGACTGCCAGCACATTCTCCAGATCTCTCACCAATTGAAAACGTCTGGTCAATGGTGGCCGAGCAACTGGCTCGTGAAATGCGCCAGTCACTACTCTTGATGAACTGTGGTATAGTGTTGAAGCTGCATGGGCAGCTGTTCCTGTACACGCCATCCAAGCTCTGTTTGACACAATACCCAGGAGTATCAAGACCGTTATTACAGCCAGATGTGGTTGTCCTGGGTACTGATTTCTCAGGATCTATGCACCCAAATTGCGTGAAAATGTAATCACATGTCAGTTTTAGTATAAAATATTTGTCCAATGACTACCCATTTATCATCTGCATTTCTTCTTGGTGTAGCAATTTTAATGGCCAGTAGTGTATATTCTAGAAAGCTGAATCCAAAACTAATATTAACATCCCGTAGATGGGGTTTCAAAGTCATGTAAAATTTGTAAATGACGTTGTGGTCGCCTTTTGACTGCAAAAGTGTTCATTTCTAATACCAGATATTGAAACTGCTACCGTCTGACCATTATCAAGTGCAAATAATAGCGCCTCAGTACACGTCAAAACTTAAAGATCATCTGACAAGACACGTCCCAAAAGGTGGTGTGTGTGTGTGTGTGTGTGTGTGTATGTGTGTGTGTGTGTGTGTGTTTTTTTTTTTTGCATGCGTAGGTTAGTTTAAGTAGTGTGTAAGTCTAGGGACCGATGACCTCTACAGTTTGGTCCCTTAAGAACTCACACACTTTTGAACATTTTGCATTGTTAATATATTGTTTTTCCTCTGTTTTACTTTTGCATACATCTGTGATATTGTGTGAAATATATGACTCCATATTCGTTTTTGTCCCATATAAAATGGAAGGTGGTTTCGTCGCTTAGTGTTCTGTCGAAATTCGTCCCTGCTGGCGAATCCTTGCGTGAGTTACTCTTTTGAACTGTTTTGCAAGTATTCGACTATATTTCATTTTGCATCCGTTTTTCGTACTGTCTCGCATATTTTACACACTACCAGTTTTTAAACGGATATCCATCCTAGGAATAGGAGTTGTATGGGAGAAATGATTCTAGGTTAGATTTCAAACTTGCTTCGCTATCTCTCAGGCATTTCATGTTACAAGCACACGATCAAAATTTTTTGTTGTTGCTTTGAACTCATTCCTAGTCACTGATAGCTTTAATAATGGTTAATAAAGATAAGTTTGTCCTCTGTTTTTGTACGTATTGACATCACTACTCTTCTCAAGTTGTGATGTATTATATACGGTGAATTTCATTTAGGTGCGGGTCCAGTTAAAACTTTTTCCTTCTTGAGGATGTGATGGCATGATGACCGCGGCGCAGTATTCTTACTGTTCGTTTTTGCGCGATCAATATTTCTTTCCAAGTGATGAGTTACCCCAAAAAGTTATTCTATAAGACATTATTGACTGCAAACATGCAACATATGTCTGGAGGTTGGTATGGTGGTTTGCAAGACTAGCAATTACATGAAGAGCAAAAGTAGCTGAACTTACCGAATGGAGCAACAAGTTTACTGTTATCAGTCACTATTTATATCCATAACGCGTTTCGAAGGTTTAAACCTCCAGGTCGATTTACATGTCTCATTATGGTATATGTGTGTGTTGTATTATGATTTTGGGGTGACTTGTGGCACTGTTTCCAGTGGTCAAAACCTCCTTTCTCTGCCATAACACATCATATGTTTTACATTTTTACTTGTAATGTGTTACAACGGAGAAAGGATCCTAGACCACTGGAGACAGTGGTACAAGTTACCCCAAAATCGTAACACAACACACTGTATGTCACAAAACACGCATAAACCCACTTGATGATGGAGGTTTAAACCATTGAAACACAATGTGAATACAAATAGTGACAGATAACAGTAAATTTGTTATTTTATTAGATACCGGTAACAGTCACGGTAAAGGCTACCCTAAAATAATCGCATTTAATAGTATGACTCAGTTGTTTGAGAAGCTCAGTAATATGCTTAATCCACTTTCCAAAAATTTCGAGCATTCTACCTATTTACTAACGCCTGTTCATTCGCTTCATCAGTTATTGGTATGAGTCTATTGTAGAGAACTGAACACAGCGTGTGTTCTCAAAATTTAGGGAGAGTCCATTTTCAGAGAATCACTTAATAATTCTTTGATAAACATTATTTAGAGTCGCTTCTATTGCTTTCTCTCCAATCGCATTTATTACTGTCTGCAGAAAGACCAATTTTGAATGTTGTCTTTATAGTGGAGTCTCATTTACATATAATCTAAGGAATACAAGTCGACCTAAAATTCAACCCTGTGTGTCTTCCGTTCTGATTTCTCCCCAATTGCTAAAATTTTCTACCCTTGCAACATTGTTTCAATTATTCAGCACAACTTTTCTGTCAATAAGTATAACTGAAACTAGTTGTGTGTGGAATCATCAGTTCCGTAAAACTTGAGTTTTTCTAAGTATGTAACATGATCTGCACAAACAAACCCCTTGAAAAGATCACAAAAGATAGCAGCTGGCCATATTTTATTATTTAATACTTGTAGTATTTGGTGAGTGAATACATGAATAGCATTCCTAGTCGAGCAATAATTTTGGCATCCCAACTGCGGAGTGCTAAATAAGCTGTTTCTACTTTAATGTGGACAACTCTTGAGTACATTACTTTTTCGAATATTTTTAAAGAAACAGGTCAGTAAGGTAATTAGGCCACTATTATTTAAGTCTTCCATGGCACCTCTCTTATAGTGAGGTTTAACAATAGCATATTTTAACGCTTTTGAGATGGAGACTGAATCTCAAGAAATGACGTCTTAATTTGTTTCGTTTGTAACACTACCTCTGATCGCACTAAATTTTGCAGACTGTATCCGCATATACTACCATTGACTATACCTGCCAAATTACATAACTGTACAACACACAGTTCTAGACGTGAACCACGGGCCAGTGTCCAAGTGCGACTCAGTCCCTTTGTGAACGTGTTAACCTGTCTGGAAAAATTCCCTGTACCGGTGATGTATTACATACTCTCTAAGGACGTTAACCACTAAGGTAGAACAACTTTTCAGAATTATGCCTGAAATTCCACCAACGCCCATGAGCTTCCGTTACATAGAATCTTTAAAATTCTGTTAATTTCATTGGAGGATGTTCGTGCTACTTCTACTTAAATACACATTACCTGCATTATTAATTTCTGTCAGGACATTCATACTTCTGGATATTTCAGTGACTTTCATTACCAATATCATAGTACTTTTCGTAACATCTACATCTACATATAGTCCGCCCTGATAGCTGAGTGGTCAGCATGACGAAATGTTATAACTAATAGTCCGGGTTCGATTCCCGGCTAGGCAGGAGGTATTCTCCGCTCTGGGACTAGGTGTTTTATTGTCCTTATCATCATCATATCATCCCCATCGACACGCAAGTCGCCGAAGTGGCGTCAACTCGAAAGACTTCCCCCAGGCGAACGGTCTACCCGACGGGAGGTCTTAACCATACGGCATTTCCATTTTCCATATACATATATACTCCGCTAACCACATGTTGGTAGGACATGTTCTGAGGCATCAAGGGATCACCAATTTAGTATTGGAGGGCAGCGTGGAGGGTAAAAATTGTAGAGGGAGACCAAGAGATGAATACACTAAGCAGATTCAGAAGGATGTAGGTTGCAGTAGGTACTGGGAGATGAAAAAGCTTGCACAGGATAGGGTAGCATGGAGAGCTGCATCAAACCAGTCTCAGGACTGAAGACCACAACAACAACAACAACCACCAAGCGGTGTGTGGTGGAGGGCACTATTCTTCGCGCAAGAGTCATATTCCCCCCCCCTCCCCCTCTTTTCCACTCGCGGATCGCGCGAGAGAAAAAGGACTGTCTGAACGCCTCAGCACAAGCTCTAATTTCCATTATCATTGTATGGTGATCACTGCGCGATTTGAAAGTTGGTGGTAATAATAAATGCTCTACATCCTCAGCAAAGATCGGATTTCGGAATTTAGTGAGCAGCCCCTTCCTTTTAGCGTGTCGTCTATCTGCAAGTGTGTCCCACTTCAAACAAACTTTCTAAGTGATTTGTAACACTCTCGCGATGGCTAAATGTTCCAGTCATGAATCTTGCCGCTCTTCTTTGGACCTTATCATTCTCTTGCATCAGACCTAACTGGTAAAGGTCCCATACAGATGAACAGTACTCTAATACTGGACCAACTATAGTGTTGTAAGCAATTTCCTTTGTTGGAGGACTGCATCGCTTCAAGATTCTACCAATCGCAATCTAGAGTTCGCTTTACCCGTTACGTGTGTAATCTGACCGTTCCATTTGAGATCATTTCGAATAGTCACACCCAGATACTTGATGGGTGTTACCGCTTCCAAAGAGTAGGCATTTATTTTGTACTCGTACATTGATGGAGATTTTCGCTTTGTTACACGCAGTAGGTTACACTTACTAATACTGGGAGATAACTGCCACTCATTACACCACGAGTTTATTTTCTGCATATTTTTACTGATTTGTTCAAAACTTTCGTGTGATACTACTTTCCTGTAGACTATAGCATCATCGGTAAACAGTCTAATGCCGCTGTCAATCCAGTCAACCAGATTGTTTATGTAAATCGTAAAAAGCAGCGGACCTATTACGCTGCCCTATGGCACACCTGATGTTATACTTGTTTCTGTTGAAGTCTTCCCATGCAGGACGACATACTGCTTACTGCTAGAAAACTTTGTATCCAACCGCATATGTCATCGGATAGATCGGAAGCGAGCACTTTTTGGAGTAAGCCACAGTGCGGAACTGAGTAGAACGCCTTTCGGAAGTCGAGGAATATGGCATCAGCCTGGGAGCTGGTACCTAGAGCCTGTTGTATATCATGCACAAAGAGGGCCAGATGTGTCTCGCACGAGCTCTGTTTCCTAAAACCGTGCTGGATTCTGCAGATGAACTTCTCAGAGTCTAGAAACGTCATTATGTCTGAACACAAAATATGTTTCGAGACTCTACAACAAATAGATGTCAGTGAAATTGGCTGGTAATTATGTGCATCCGATTTTCTACCAATTTTATGGATTGCTATGACCAGAGCCTTATTCCAGTTCTGTGGAACTTTCCGCTGTTCCAGTGATTTCTGATAGATGATGGATAAGAATGGTGCTAAATTTGTAGCCCAGTCAACATAAAATCTTACGGGGATACCGTCTGGCACAGATGCCTTCTTGGTATCTAAGGATCTTAACTGAAACTTCCTGGCAGATTAAAACTGTGTGCCGGACAGAGACTCGAATGCGGGACCTTTTGCCTTTCGCGGACAAGTGCTCTCCAACTGAGCTACCCAAGCACGGGTCACGACCCGTCCTCACAGCTTTACTTCTGCCAGTACCTCGTCTCCTACCTTCCAAACTTAACAGAAGCTCTCCTGCGAACCTTGCAGAACTAGCCCTCCTGAAAGAAAGGATATTGCGGAGACATGGCTTAGCCACAGACTGGGGGATGTTTCCAGAGAGTTCGAGTCTTGGTCTGGCACACAGTTTTAATCTGCCAGGAAGTTTCATATCAGCGCACACTCCGCTGCAGAGTGAAAATCTCATTCTGAAGGGCATTTACTGTTTCACAATCCCAGATACACTAAACACAATGTCAGCCATTCTTGCGTTTGTTCGATAATGGAAAAGGGGAATCGTGCTGCAGTCCTCTACCGTAAACGAGTTTTTAAAAGCTAGGTTTAGAATTTGGCCCTTCTGTTTATCAACATCCGTTACATTACCCTTACTGTCAGCAAGAGAAGGTCTGGAATTTTTAATGATTATAAGGAATCCGCCTCAATTGCAAATAGAAACAGGATGTTGACCTAGGTTTCGGCGTGGATAACACTAAAACTACAAACTGTCTAAAGAGGATTGGTCCAACATTAATACAGAGCGCCTAAAAGGGTAAAAGACTCGCATAAAATGTAAAATAAACGGTACGTGTGTACCATGTCAATAGCTGTAATTAGCTCAAACGTCAGAAGCGTGCATCCTCACTCCAGCCAACTTTCGGTGGGCCGCGGGCTCAGGTGAGTTTAACTGTTAACGCTCGCACGTTGCACTAGTGAAACATATACAATTGAGGTTAGAATTCACTGTCAGTATCACTTTTCCTGATAAAACGTATAAAAATTGATACCTTCAATGTATCGAGTCTAAATGACACTAATAAACGTAGATACTGAGTATTGTACACCGACTTAATTGATAATCCCGCATATTTAACGTCAGTTAAGAACGTAAGCAAACGTTTCCCTACACGCGAAACTGTCCTAAACACAAACTTCGCTTTTCCTATTCAGACCCAAATTAAAACTGAAACTTTCAATTTATCAAGTCTATCTAACACTAATGCACGTAAATACTGTAGAATACACAGCAAAAACAATTAATTGCTGGCTAAATTACTTATCTCGCAACACTTATCTCGTAAACAGCAAGCGAAAAGCGCTCGTAGCCGGCGTCAGGGCAGCCAACTCACATGCAATTGCATGTAACATGCAATTAATGTCGGATCTTGACTTACACTGTTCTTTGCATAAATTTCTCTCTTTCTCTTCCTATTACATGACATTTTAGTTCCCATCGTTATCCATAGCTTACTTGTATATTCTGGACTACATTTCAGGGAAGCTATTTCAAATATAACCCATATTTACTCTGGAATGAACTGAAATTGACGTTAACACCTCTTTCTGTATGTATCTGATCAAACACCACCTCTTTTAACGTACCCTTACAACAGTCTATCCAGTTCTCATTAATAAATCGTCGGCCGGTGTGGCCGTGCGGTTCTAGGCGCTTCAGTCTGGAACCGCGTGACCGCTACGGTCGCAGATTCTAACCCTGCCTCGGGCATGGATGTGTGTGATGTCCTTAGGTTAGTTAGGTTTAAGCAGTTCTAAGTTCTAGGGGACTGATGACCACTGATTTTAAGTCCCATAGTGCTCAGAGCCATTAATAAATCTAACTGCTTTGTATGAAAATTTAAAACAGTGATGTCGGCCATATTTAATTTTCCATAGTTGCCCTGTATTATAGGCTGTTTGTGTTTCGTAGTGTCAAATAAGCAAACGTATTATCCGAAGTTCTTCATTTAACTACACTCCTGGAAATTGAAATAAGAACACCGTGAATTCATAGTCCCAGGAAGGGGAAACTTTATTGACACATTCCTGGGGTCAGATACATCACATGATCACACTGACAGAACCACAGGCACATAGACACAGGCAACAGAGCATGCACAATGTCGGCACTAGTACAGTGTATATCCACCTTTCGCAGCAATGCAGGCTGCTATTCTCCCATGGAGACGATCGTAGAGATGCTGGATGTAGTCCTGTGGAACGGCTTGCCATGCCATTTCCACCTGGCGCCTCAGTTGGACCAGCGTTCGTGCTGGACGTGCAGACCGCGTGAGACGACGCTTCATCCAGTCCCAAACATGCTCAATGGGGGACAGATCCGGAGATCTTGCTGGCCAGGGTAGTTGACTTACACCTTCTAGAGCACGTTGGGTGCCACGGGATACATGCGGACGTGCATTGTCCTGTTGGAACAGCAAGTTCCCTTGCCGGTCTAGGAATGGTAGAACGATGGGTTCGATGACGGTTTGGATGTATCGTGCACTATTCAGTGTCCCCTCGACGATCACCAGTGGTGTACGGCCAGTGTAGGAGATCGCTCCCCACACCATGATCCCGGGTGTTGGCCCTGTGTGCCTCGGTCGTATGCAGTCCTGATTGTGGCGCTCACCTGCACGGCGCCAAACACGCATACGACCATCATTGGCACCAAGGCAGAAGCGACTCTCATCGCTGAAGACGACACGTCTCCATTCGTCCCTCCATTCACGTCTGTCGCGACACCACTGGAGGCGGGCTGCACGATGTTGGGGCGTGAGCGGAAGACGGCCTAACGGTGTGCGGGACCGTAGCCCAGCTTCATGGAGACGGTTGCGAATGGTCCTCGCCGACACTCCAGGAGCAACAGTGTCCCTAATTTGCTGGAAAGTGGCGGTGCGGTCCCCTACGGCACTGCGTAGGATCCTACGGTCTTGGCGTGCATCCGTGCGTCGCTGCGGTCCGGTCCCAGGTCGACGGGCACGTGCACCTTCCGCGCCGACCACTGGCGACAACATCGATGTACTGTGGAGACCTCACGCCCCACGTGTTGAGCAATTCGGCGGTACGTCCACCCGGCCTCCCGCATGCCCACTATACGCCCTCGCTCAAAGTCCGTCAACTGCACATACGGTTCACGTCCACGCTGTCGCGGCATGCTACCAGTGTTAAAGACTGCGATGGAGCTCCGTATGCCACGGCAAACTGGCTGACACTGACGGCGGCGGTGCACAAATGCTGCGCAGCTAGCGCCATTCGACGGCCAACACCGCGGTTCCTGGTGTGTCCGCTGTGCCGTGCGTGTGATCATTGCTTGTACAGCCCTCTCGCAGTGTCCGGAGCAAGTATGGTGGGTCTGACACACCGGTGTCAATGTGTTCTTTTTTCCATTTCCAGGAGTGTATTTTTAAGATATCAAAAAAAAAAAGATGAGAACCTGAAGGAAACTCTAGAATACACATCTCTTGATGAGACAATGAGCTGCAACATCTCGAAGCACATAAATGAAAGTAATGAATTTATCGAAAAACGCATTTACATTTCATGGTAGTCCGAAATAAGTGCCACTAAATTCAGGTTAAATCGCAATAATCATATTATGAATTGTAAGATCGTTAAGATGATTTGAACGCGAAGTGAAGGCTTATGTAATAACGAAGCTATACTTACGAAGGAGCAGAACGTGAGAGAAATGTCTCGTTTCCCGACTACTAGTGTAAAAATTTCGTAAGTGCCCATTATAAATTCGAATTTGAAGAATTTGAAGCAATATTCGCAGCTCTTAAGACGAGATGTTGATCCAACACGATAGCCTGAAGGTTTAAAACATTGGGTTAGGGAATATCAAATGACGTTGAAAAGAAACAATAAATAAAATAAAAGTAAGCATTGTAAAAATACTTTTTTAGTGAAAACAACATTTTTGTTCTCTGGCTCCATTTATTTAGAACCCTTCTTCGCCTCGTTGTGTTTTTGGATTTTACTCATTATCATGTATTTATCGAGAACGACGAGCCAGTACAAATTGGTATATCATAAGGATGGTAACAAATCTCATAAATATGTTGGTACTCTTAGGAGTGCATGACAACACTCGATAACGGTTCAAATGGCTCTGAGCACTATGGGACTTAACATCTTAGGTCATCAGTCGCCTAGAACTTAGAACTACTTAAACCTAACTAACCTAAGGACATCACACACATCCATGCCCGAGGCAGGACTCGAACCTGCGACCGTAGCAGTCCCGCGGTTCCGGACTGTGGCGCCTAGAACCGCACGGCCACCGGGGCCGGTACACTCGATAACGGTTTCGAAGGCTAAAATTAAGAAAGGAGAAGAGGAGAAAATAAATGCAGCCTATATAAAAAAACGCCACTTTCCTGTAGAAAATGAATGGCTTTGGTACACCTTTTCGTGGTGGTATTTTTTCTTTCTGATGTCGATCTGAGAAGGAATTGATGTATACCTGGAGTGGGGACTGATTTATATGGCATAAAGTTGTTGGTTCTGTTGCAAGGCAAGTTGAAGCGAAAGATAGGAGCATTTAGCTAGCAAATCCGTACTGCCAGGCCACGTACGGTGTGGGCACCCACGACCATGTTCCGTGCAGTGTCGGCACATCACTGGTAATGGTCCGTTCGTGCGCGTTGTTTGGGACAGGGTTTCTCGCTACAGAGCCAGAACGAGACGCTAGTGAACCGACAGGAGCAGTGTAAATTAAATTACATTCTATCTCAAAACGCATTTCGAGTGGAATGTTGTACAGAGAACAATCGGAATTGAGGAACCGAAATATAACGAATGCCACAAAAACCAATTAAAAAACTTGATGCACATTGCATTACTAAGTATAATCATTACTGGAGACAATCGAATTCAGTACCACTGGGCCACCGATCACTTCTGATCCCTTCACTTCTATTACTCTGTACGTCAGATAGCCCAGTCGCCCGTTCAATGTAATTTCCCTATTAGTATTGCGGCCGTTTACAGGATATAGTTAATAATTCTGCCTCCTAAGTTGTACTGGTAGTAAAGGAAATCTGAATTCAGTACATCATTGAGAGACCTGTACAATTTAGGGACAATCACTAACATGCTAGATACTTTGAAGAGATACATAAAACTTTTAAACGAATCCAAAAAAACAGTGAAATTGATATTCTCTCTTCAGGCCTTCCTGATTTCTGTAATTAGTGTCTTGTTTCTTTATCACGGTTTCAGTCATGGGCGTTCACAGAAATTTATCCATGGTAGGGGCACGGCTCTAAGTTTACCATTCCTATATGAGGGAGTTGGTTAATTTGAAGATGTGTCATGCCACAAGAACTAAATTTTATATGTGACAGAAAAGAAAAAAAAACAACTTATTGTACCCCAGAGAACTGATGATAATTCGTGGTGTTTGACACTTCTGTGATGAATAAAAACTGGGTACTCCAGAATTCAAGCCCCCCACTCCCACGCTTGCGGTCGCTTATGGATTCAATCAGACAGACCAAACGTTTGAAGTTATCTGACGGCATGCGATGAAAATGTTCAAATTTTCCACCAATTTTTATTTTTATTTTTTTTTGGGGGGGGGTGGGGGGAGGTCTTGCGACATCTGAATGGATTGACGCATTGAGCACTTGCTCCAAACGACGTGAATTATTTCTTGGATTTATTCCAATCTCTGACTTCCCCTACGGTTTTTACACTACGCGGCTCTCCTATTACCGTGGAAGTTATTCCCTGATGTCTTACCAGATGTCTTATCATCTTGCCCTTTCTTCTTGTCAGTGTTTCCCTTTCCTCGCCGATTCTATGCAGAACCTCCTCATTTCTTATTATTGCCACTTCAAGCATCCTTCTATTACCCCTCATCTCAAAATCTTCGATTCTCTTCTTTTCCGTATATTTCAAAGTCCGTGATTCACCCCGTTACATGGGCTTGCTTCGAACGTTCATTCTCAGAAATTTGTTCCTCAAGTTAAGACCGACGTTTGATAGTAGTATGCTTCTTTTGGTTGGCAAAGACTATATTCTTTCCCTGTACTAGTATGTTTTCTTATGCCCTCCTTGATGCGTCTGCCACGTGTTATTTTGTGTTCAAGAGAGCAGAATTATTTCACTTTGTCTACGTCATCGTTCATAATTCTGATATCAAGTTTCTCAATAATCTCATTCTGCCTCTACTCATTCCCTCACGTGTCTTTAGGGAACAGCAGACTGTTCATTCCACGCATTACGTCATGTAATACTTCCTCAATTTCACTGAGGATGGGGATGTCATCAGCGAAAAATGTCACTAATATCCTGCCGACCACTACCAAACCTTTATTTCTGATGTTCATCTTTAGACTTTCCAGCCTTGGTGTCACCAGCTTATAACGTTTACTACATTTTCCTCCCTTCAGCCGATTATAAATACCTACACTACTGGCCATTAAAATTGCTACACCAAGAAGAAATGCAGATGATAAACGGGTACTCATTGGACAAATATATTATACTAGAACTGACATGTGATTACATTTTCACGCAATTTGGGTGCATAGATCCTGAGAAATCAGTACCCAGAACAACCACCTCTGAAAAGTAGGGTTTCGCAGGGATTGAATGAAGCGAAGAGCCACGGGTCTAACACATCTGAAATGTAACGTCCACTGTTCAAAGTGCCGTCAATGCGAACAAGAGGTGACCGAGACGTGTAACCAGTGGCACCCCATACCATCACGCCGGGTGATATGCCAGTATGGCGATGACGAACATACGCTTCCAATGTGCGTTCACCGCGATGTCGCCAAACACGGATGCAACCCAAATGATGCTGTGAAAAGAACCTGGATGCATCCGAAAAAGTGACATTTTGCCATGCGTGCACCCAAGTTCGTCGTTGAGTACACCATCGCAGACGCTCCTGTCTGTGATGCAGCGTCGAGGTAAACCGCAGCCATGTTCTCCGAGCTGGTAGTCCATGCTGGTGCAAACGTCGTCGAACTGTTCGTGCAGATGGTTGTTGTCTTGCAAACGTCCCCATCTGTTGACTCAGGGATCGAGACGTGGCTGTATAATCCATTCCAGCCATGTGGATAAGATGGTTGTCATCTCGACTGCTAGTGATACGAGGCCGTTGGGATCTAGCGCCCTCCTGAACCTACCAATTCCATATTCTGCTAACAGTCATTGGATCTCGACCAACGCGAGCAGCAATGTCGCGATACGATAAACCGCAATCGCGATAGGCTGCAGTCCGACCTTTATCAGAGTCGGAAACGTAATGGTACGCATTTCTTCTCCTTACTCGAGACATCACAACAACATTTCACCCGTCAACGCCGGTCAACTGCTGTTTGTGTGTGAGAAATCGGTTTGAAACTTTCTTCATGTCAGCACGTTGTAGGTGTCACCACTGGCGCCAACATTGTGTGAATGCTCTGAAAAGCTAATCCTTTGCATATCACAGCATCTTCTTCCTGTTGGTTAAATTTAGCGTCTGTCGCACGTAATCTTCGTGGTGTAGCAATTTTAATGGCCAGTAGTGTATGAATGCTACACTTGCAATGTTCGAAGCTTCGTCTCGTACTGCTATTGATGTTCGCAAGCATTCTGGAAGCGTGCTGCGCATCTATGAACACTGTTTAATTTCGCACAGCTCTGCGATCGGTGTGGATGCGACCGTTACGATAGCGCCAAAACCACACATCATTGTCTTCCTGTCAGAACTGTGAGTCACAGTGTATTACGGCGCCCTTTAATTGCTTGTTCATTCACGTATTTCAGATATTTTCCCTCCGTTCAGTTGTCAGTAAACCAAAACGTTTATAATGTTTTTTTCCGACAGACTTTTTGTTTTAGCCACTCTGCATCACAGTTAAGTTTTTACAGGTTTTCTGAATGTGGATATAATTTTATGTGTAACATGCTCTTCACACAGGGCTAGCAACCTTGGGCACTAATAACCAAGGAGTAATAGGCACTGCACATCATCATAACCATCTTCATCATCCAGTTATTTTCCCACTGATCCTAAACACAGATTAGGTCCCACTGGAATTTTTTGAGAAGAAGAAATTTTCGTCCAATGCACTGAGGAAGATGACGCTGCTAAAAACAGTGGACTCGTAGTCAAGAAGTCGACGGTTCATATTCCCGTCCGGCCATCCAGATCATGTTTTTTTCTGTAAATACCACAAGATGAATGTCTGCATAATTCCCCTGAAATAAAACGGTCGATATCCTTCCCCATCCTTCCATTATCCAAGTTCGTACTACGTCTCTAATGACGAATCATCTTTTTTTCTTCGTCAATTGCAGAGACAATCTTTGTGTCAAACGAATATTGTGCGAAGTTGGAAATATTTTTTTGTGTGACAGTAGACGAAATTCCACATAAATGGATATAATAAAACGAGTTGCGATTTTTCCCCCTTCATCGAATCAAAGAACACCACTTTCAACGAGTTTCAAAAAAGAGTGGTAATTACAACAATTTATTTTACTGCCGAACAATATTGGTTAAGCATGACTGTTAGATGGCACGACATATGCTTCAATAGAAAATGCAGTATTACAATAACGTTGTAAGGTGGCTGTAATTTCGGACCTTACAAGCACTCATCTACATACTCTGTCGTGATTTACAGCTGGAATTACGTATCATTTCATAGGTTGTACATCGCACATATGAATATTTAAAGATGATTTACACTGTCACGTACGCCATGTAAATAATCGTTAACGCCTATTGCATGAAAGGTGACGGAGTGTCTTTATTATCAAAACGGCATAATGAATGATTGCCTATACTAGTAGAGGTTGTAACGCCAGTGGAAACGAAACTGCAGACGTAACTCAAGCCCTGGGTGGAAAAGCCCGCACAGGTGTGTTGGTCCTCCTTAAAGCAGGAAGTAGCCAAGATGAACGAGTGGGGCACCTGAGTGCTGGAGCACAATATAGCCGCTGCCGGCCGGTGTTGTAGGGGGGCCAGCAGGATAACCGGATAATACGTCGGAAACTCTGAAAATCTTGGACGCAGCAGAGAGGATCAAGGAAGCATTACCTCTGAAATCACGCAGGCTGGGTTATTTCCGAGGAATTTTACTCTCAGAAGTGTACCATTTTTTGTATTCCTAATTAATGAGGATAGGCATTTCCGCGCAAACTTTCCGCGCTGGACGACAAAAGGCTAAAATATGGTTGGTCGGAGTTCGGGAGAATCTTTAGCGTGGGAGAATATTCCATGGTTTCGAGAATATGATTCGCCTTCTGCAGTTACGAGGGAGGGGAAGTGAGCTTTGCTGGGAAGCCAGAGGTGGAGAGAAAGAGGTCATCAGTTTTGAGCGCCCGTGTTTGATAGTCACTCAGTATCAGCTTTGTTGGTACAGACGGACTTGCTGTCTTTGTTCTCAGGAGAGTTTATAGATAGAACGGCTAGGTACTGTACAGTTGCAAACTTATACGATTCTACACTTCGCCTCCGGGTAGGGAGTTGTCATTGAGTATGCAGTGTTCAGTGATTGAGAGCACTTCTTGTGTCTATACTCACGTGGAGACATTATCTGAATTCTGCCCTTGTGGCTGGGAGTTCGCGTTTCTTGTCTGTAGAACACAGAGAGGAGAAGACATTATTAGATTATACTACTCAGAGGACCGTCTTCTGCCGTCCTAGTGTTTGAAAGAGTTTTTATTTTGTGACTGGAGTTCTTCCATTGTCACAGACGTGTGCGAGAACCATCACTCCAATGCACCAGACACAGTACACATCGTGATATTGCTAATTGCTTTGGCTTATTAGGGCTATAAAGCTAAACAGCTGTGATGACGTAAGTTGTATTTCCACCGAGGTTCCACATCACTGTAGGTAATGGCTCAAATGGGTCTAAGCACTATAGGAGTTAACATCTGAGGTCATCAGTCCCCTATACTTAGAACTACTTAAACCTAACTAATCTAAGGACATGACAAACATCTACACCCGAGGCAGGATTCGAACCTGCGACCGTAGCAGCAACGCGGTTCCGGACTGAAGCGCCTAGAACCGACTGTAGATCATGTTTGAAACTATTGTCTTCTAGTGTTTGGTGCATAGATGTTGTCAGTTCTTTCGCATTATTTATATTAGACCGTGTAGCCATAAAAGAGGGCAGATTTGGGCAATTTGATCAATCATATTAGTTAGGAAATTCATTTGTATCTCTCTGTGTCCATTGGACACTGATATATAACATTTCTAATATATAAAGGGCTTTTAATCTACAACAAACGTATAAGCAGAAACTTATCATTTTGTAGTTACTAGTTCCCTTTATCATTCATTTATGTTTATGTTGTAATTTATATGTTGAAGAGCAAGAACGAGGAAATAATATCACAACTAAGAGATCTGAAGATCTGCTTCTGGGTGTAGTCAGACAGGCCCATATCTTGATTTTCACGATCAGTATTTTCTGTTGCGCACATTCATATTTACACCTGCCTGGCGTAGCATCTTGGAACGTAAGCAAGGAACGAAAAGACATGATAACCACTGAGAAATAAATCTATAGTGGAGAGCACCAATGTTAGTTCTGGAAATCGCCATAGGAGTCTGGCTGCTTTTCACTAGTTTCACGCTGTCCTCAACTAGTTTCTCACTTGTGCTGCTTTACCACCTCTGTGTAACCGGTATACGCTGAAATCCCTATAATCTGAATGTCTTGCACGTTTGGCGCTTTGCAGCTTGTAGAAATCGCAAACATGTCATCTTATTCATTAATTGTTGGACAGAACTGCTTTGTAGTAGTAAGCCACTTCACCAGACTTGTTTAGGGCGTTGCCCATCGTCAGCGGTATATGTATTGCACAAAGACATATATTTCTAATAATAAGTTACTTACAGTGTATACTGTAGTGTTGTCTGTAAATGTGATTTTTGAATGCTTTCTAATTCAACTTGCCTTATACGTGATTTTCTCCAGCGTGTCCCAATGACGTTATTTCGATTGTTCGTATAATAATACGATTACATAATTAATATATACAGCTATGTAACCCCCATAAGGAATTCTTTTACGAAATATATGCAGTTGTTACTGGTGATCACTGTACACGAATAGTGTACATGCACAACTTCCCGATGACCTAATGACCTGAGATTTTAAACTTAGCTGACAACTGGATGGGGGTAAAAACTACCTATTTGCAACAGGGCACGGGGTGGTGGTAAAACGCGGTGACAACGAAGCATAATGCAGAGCATCGCCTGTCCTGTTTGGGTTCCTGCACGATGGCTGTGCTTAGCCGATTGCGTCACAGCCCCTACAGGCGCTTTCTGCTAGAATTACTTGCTGCAGAAAACGGTGAGCGACATGGCAACTCATTCAATTTATAGGTGCATGTCTGCAACGACTGAAATAGTTTCTCTTCATTGTAACACTTGGAAGCTGGAAGGTAATTGCTGTGACTGCTGGGGATGGAGGTCAAAATGACTACTGTGTCAATTTCAACCGATTCTAGTATGTGTGTGACTCATTTTACCACATTTTTATTAATTCATTCTCTTGCCTGTCTGTTTTGTAGAAATTTTGCGATTGCTTTAAAACGTAACTTCCTGATGAACTAGAAACTTGAAACGCAGTGTACACTGGTGTCCAAAATTAAAGCAAGGAGTCACTATTCCCTTCTCCTATGTCTAATACGCGACATGGTCGTACAAACTATCAAGAGATGTCCGTACCATCGTATCTGCACGGAAGATGGCATTCTGGTCAACGGACAACCACACCAACGATGACATCAGGGCACCTACCAAACCCAATAGTGTTTGCCGGGTAATCCCGCATCCACAATCGCTGTGTGTACGCTCACAGAAGGTGCAGTATGGTACAGAGAAAACGCCTACTCGCCTGTCTGCTGTGGAGGGCCATGGGAAGAACGGAAGTAGGACAGCCGCAAGCTGATGTAGTCCGATGGCTTAATGTAAATCACTATGCTATTTTCCGGATGTGGCGACAGTGTACAGACAATGAAACTGTATCCCGAAGACCAAGGCAGGGTCGAGCACGTTTGACATGAGAAAGAGAGAACCATTATTTGGGTGTAAGGGCGCGACAGCACCGCCTTACTACTGCATGGCAACTGGCGTCTTACCTTGCAGCATCCAATGCACCTGTTGTAGTCGAGGCAAACAGTGTACAGAAGGCTTCGGCAGAGTAGGCAGCTTTTATTGTCGGAGACCTGCTGTGTGTATACCACCGACGCGTCTTCACAGAAGGGAACGTCTAGAGTGGAGTCGCCAGCATGCCACCTGGGCAGTCGAACAGTGGGCCAATGTGTTTTGACAGAAGAGTCCCGATGGGTCTGGACAGTGATTTTCGACGGATTTCGGGACCCAAAAATTGTGGAAAGAGACTGATACGAGGATGTTTCCAGTTTGTGTGGAAAGGGATTATGTTGACCACTCGAACACCACTTTACGAAATGGTACGGTTAAATCGGAACGGCTTAACCGCCATCATGTGTCGTGACGAGATCTTGGGATCTCATGTGCGGTTGTTGCGAGGTGCTGTGGGCCCAGACTTCGTATTGCTGGACAGTAATGCCCGACCTCATAGAGAACGGGTGGTGTTTTCCTACGAACGGAAGATATTGCTAGCATGGCGTGGCCTACTCGCTCTCCCTGTTTGAATCCCATACAGCATGTCTGGGAAGCACTAGGGGGACGGAATGCATAGCGTCAACATCCACCAACCATCTCCAAGACTTGCGAGCAGCTCTGCACGAATAATGGGCATTATTGCCTCGAAATAAGATTGATGACAGACATCATCTACACGAGCTCCCGTCGTTGTCAGGCCTGTATTGCCACCAGAGGTGGTCACCCAATATTGAGCGCATTAATCAGTTGTCGGAATGTGCTTGTAAATCCGATAAGTTGAAAAAAGGAACGACGAACATTTTTGTTTACCGTTATGCATATTGCAGTTGTTTACCTTTTCTTTTCTTTATATTGTTTCTACTTTACTGTCACCTGACTATAGTGTTTTGTGGCAAAATAAACGCTACCTTGCCGGTCGTAGTGGCCGAGCGGTTCTAGGCGCAACGGTTTGGAACAGCGCGACTGCTAAGGTCGCAGGTTCGAATCCTGCCTCGGGCACGGATGTGTGTGATGTCCTTAGGTTGGTGAGGTTTAAGTAGTTCTAATTTCTAGGGGACTGATGACCTCAGAAGTTAAGTCCCATAGTGCTCAGAGCCATTTAAACCATTTTTGAAACGCTACCTTGCAAAATTTCGGTTTGTTGCTTTAATGTTGGACACCAGTGTAGTTCACAACAGGATGGAAAAACAATGTTAAAGCTCTATCTCGTGTGATGTGCGGCGGAGGGTACTTTATGTACCACTGGGCTTTCCCCTTCTTTCCATCTGGTAATCCTCCGTGTGAGGTTGAATCTTTCTAATTTTTACCTTCGCGGTCTTTTCGTGAGATATACGCAGGAGGAAGCAATGTACTGGCTGACTCAATTGAAGAGAAAGTGAAAATGTAAACCTGAAATGCACCACGTGTCTTTGTTGTAATCTCATCAAAGTGTTTGAAATCCATTGCCAACTTTTTTGGTTGTGAGTTTTTGATAACTATGAAAATATTTGAAGGTTTAGAACGAAAAAAATTGGGGCGCATGTCACAAGTAATTCTTGCGTGAATAGCTCGCCTCTTTACTTCTACCCGTTGAGTTTGGCGCATTTTTTTCATTTTTAATCTTATATGTAATTTCGTAGCTCTATAAAATATACATGGCAAATTGTTAGGGTTATCTATATGAATTCAGAAATTTGTAGGAGGCTTAGAGAAATTATTTTACGCTTCTTTGTCCAATTTTAAAACAGGATATATTAAATATTGCTTTTTAGTGGCTCTTAATTCTGTACACAAACTATATGGAAAATCAAATTAAATAGAAAAGTTTTCCGGGTATCCATTTTCTTATTTGTTAACAGAATTACGTTTAATATCAAAGTACGCACTTCCCACTACGTACTGGCTTTCGACACTCCATGACTGGCTACGGTCTCATGCCGGTCTCATGCTACAACTTCGGGAGGTGTAAATCGTAGCCCTAGATCACCACATCTAGAATACTGCTTTCTGTGCTACTGTAATTACTGACACACGATGTTCTCCGCCACCTCAACACACAGTTTTATTAACGTCATCTGTTTTTTTACTATTGGATGTTGTGGACCATCTTTTCTTATCTTGTAAGTACTACACCAAATACTCTCTACAGCCCGTTTGATATATTCCAGTATTGGCCTGTTCGTCCTTCAAGATGTTCCACAACTCCTGTTGCAGGGCTCTATGGGTTAGAGAGGGTGAATGTGAGGTAAGTTTCAGTATCGCATAATTTTCAAATCTGCCGCTTCATAGCAAGGTAGGTAAAGATAGAAACGCGTGACGCTTTATCGATAACGTTTTCCTGCTAGACTTAATCCCTCACAAGTACTTTTCGTCAAACTACGATAACGATTCGAGAGGATGGTGGATTCGCAACTAGAAGGGTTGATTGGAGTGCACCATGGAATGCCATCAATGTTTGTGGACGTTGTGTATGAAAGCATGCGTCACAAATACACGTTGTGCGACGAACATCAGGGTCCCAACATGGACAGGTCTGTTGAGCAAAGAGGTCACAAATCGTTGACTCCGCTGTGTGCGTACCGTGGAGTGAGAGATTTGAAAGTGCTCCGACCTTCAATCTTTCTTTGTATCCAAACGGTACATTTCCGCACATGGATTCCTTGCTTTATCTACTAAGTCTCTACACTCCCTAGAAGTCTTTAATTGGAATTGTGAAAGGCCCTTCACCTCGGAATCTACTGTTCTTTCTAGAGCCAGTTTAAGTATTCCTCGCTGTCGCATTAACCATTCTCTTCTGATAAGTCTTCCATAGAATTCTTTTCTCCTCTATTCTTATTAGTAATTATTCAATCAGTAATTTAACTCTCCTCAGAATACTGAACCAAGATCCGGGGGTATCTTTGGAGACAGACTCCATTAAAGCAATACCGTCTGTGCAAAGACAACACATCCGCTGGAAGCTGAGCAGCTTTATAAACTCATGCACAGGCTTTGATGAACCCCAACCTTCCAACAAAACCACATCCACACACCAGCAACAGAAGAGGAAACTGCGGAAAGTGAGAGTTTGGTTGAAAATGACAGTGTGGTTGGAAACAGAGCAACAGAAAATATTTATTTTAATTATTTTTCTTTTTCATACTATTGCAGTTATGGATTTTTGTTTCATCTCTTTATGTTACCAGCGAATAATCGGTATAAATGAAACATAATTTGTCATCAACAATATCTAAGAAGTGAAAAAAATTCTTGAAACCTTCAAAAAGGAAGATTTTAGTGGTGTTTAAACATATGTTAAAATATCTGTAACATTAGAGATATTAAGAATGCTTTGATTATGTCCTTTTCTACTTTCTCTCGTTCTTTAAATATATCATGAATATGTTTTTCAGTGGGTTGTATAATATGATTAATATACCGTTATTATGAATGTATTCCACGCCCTTTAATGTGTCTGATTTTGCTGAATGCTAAATGCTGTTTTTGATATTGATTTCTCTTAACAAGCGTGAACTTATATTATTTCCAAAACTGGAAAAGAACACAACAAATGAGATGAAAGGACAATACCTCACAAGTATCGGAATGAGAAATATGCGATACAACTTTTAACTCTCAAAAACGAAACACGTCATCCGGTGGAAATGTAACACTCTAATAATGTTATTTGTAAATAATAATATATCCCATTTTATTATACGATCCGGTGCACAATTTCGAGTCGTTGCAAAATCATCGTGCATACGAAGTTTAAAAGTACAAAAAATGCAGGACGTCTCTTTATCGGTGATACCAATTAAATTTTTTGGACATTTTCGTCTAACTCTTTGATGTCAAACAAACCGCGCTCGTCCATTGGACTCACGTCAACTGTAGTTGATGGGGGGGGGGGGGAGGAGTCGTTGGCGGAATGGGGGGGGGGGGGCGGGAGTGTGGCTTCATAAAAAGTAACTATGTCTTTTGTTCTTTGCGTTAATGCTTTATGTCTACGGACTGACCGTGTCCAGTAATATTTTTGTCGCTCGTCTTTGATATTAGCTACCTTTCCTGTGTAAGAGCTGAACTTCTAAGCACTATGTCGCCAGTTTTACCAAAGATTTAATTGGGTGACGCCACCGGTATTCCAGGCAGCAACGACACAGGACTTTGCGTCCGATGCAGTGGAGCCTTTTCATACAGGCATCTATCGATGCTTATCCCCACGCCGTCTTTGGCCGTGTTTCGCAAAGCGCATTTTCGGTACTACTGTTTTCTCCGTACTCTGTTGCATGTCCCTAGACCTGTTCCAAATGTCAAATTACGGAGATAATGTTTCAAAAATTCATTACTAGACAGCGAACGGTCTTTGTGCCAAGTCGTGCATTTCTCCGGAGCTCGAAGTGCCATGTGTCATGGTCTCTTCGATTTGCAAGAATGTTTGCCGGTGGGACATCCACAAATGTTGCGTGTAACGTACATGATTAAAACATCCGCTGCAGTTGTACAGTTATTTTTTGACTGATGTATTTACGCTGCCAGGTTTCAGAGACTCAGCCCCACCTGCAGGTGTATTTACAAAGAGTAGGACGAAACGTCCACGTCAAAACCTAACTTAAAAGGCAACACATCTGTCCTGAATGCCTCATTTGGATATTCACTCTTACGAGTCACGGCACGCACGGCACACGTGTTGCCTGGTTTGTTAGCTACGATATGGACGCTTCGACCTATTGTTTGTGTATATACCTTTAGATGGGGCTTAGCCCCGGAAACCTGGTAGTTTAAAGACTTCGGTCATAAAGAACTGTACAACTTCATCTGATGTTTTAATCACAAACTGCTGCATGTAGCACCAGATAGTTTGAAAAGGTGACACACAGCTTTTTGGTGAGTGGACACAGTTTAGAGCTGCCACATATTGCAGTTACAGAGAAATGAAGAAAGATAAGCAAAGCCTTGTTCCGCATGATTTGCACTAGACTGGTGAGTCAGTTAAAGGTATGAGCCCATTCTATGTAATTCCAATGCATGCAACTGACTATTTTGATTTTAAAAATGCTATTGAAATACTGTTGTCAATGCAGGCGGGTACAATCTCCTAGTGCACTGTGTGCAAAGTGTGTCTCATTCAGCCATCTCAAATGGCTATTAAAAATTCTTTCTCTGAAACGGAAGAATGGAAAAATATCAGCGCGTTCAAAAGAGGAAAGACAATGGCAGAAGTACACCATGGCGTACTTTATCTGGAAGACCAGTCAAGTTTACTAGTTTGAAATAGGAAGTCCTGTAGAAGATGTTGCCATTTCTTCCTCAATAGCACAGGACGTATTACGGTAAACTTTGAAGCATCTGATCCCATATAAGGAGCTGTGCGAGAAACAGACGTCGGTACTAGCAGATTATTATTCTTGAATTTTATTTTGTTATTCTCTTCTTAAAAGGTTTCAAAAGTGTTCAAATATGTGTGAAATCGTATGGGACTTAACTGCTAAGGCATCAGCCCCTAAGCTTAACACTAAATTATCCTAAGGACAAACACACACACCCATGCCGCGGGAGGACTCGAACCTCTGCCGGGTTAAAAGGTTTAAAAATGAGAAATGGTTTTGGTTGGCTACGGTTATATTAGCTAAAATATTACTGAAGCATTTCTGGAATTATATTGTTGTAAATGAAACGTAGTGTCTCAGTATTAATGACACTTAAAGCTAAAGCTACCTCATTGGCACTTAGAACCAGTCAGTTACTCATTGTGGCATTCAGGACATTCTTAGAAATTTTATTTTAGAATTTGTCTTGTTACCTTTTGTAGTGATGAAGTGCGCAGCATAATTCTGTGGTATGGAAGACAATTACGTATATGGCTCTTCGCCGAAATTTATTCAAGAAAGGCAAGAGTTTTACATTGCTGTTTTTAATATCAGGAAACTTGACAAATTCCATTTGATTATTAATAAAAGTAACCGCCAAAATTAATATTCAGCGAAGTAAAGAATGCCCATCCAGTTTATGTAACCTATAAAGCTGTTTGAAGCTTTCTGGGAGATTAAAACTGTGAGCCAGACCGAGACTCAAACTTGAGACCTCTGCCTTTGGCGGTCAGGGGCTCTACTGACTGAGCTAGCCAAGCACGAGCCGTCAGTCCTCTTCACAGATTTACTTTCGCTAGTTCCTCTTCTCCTGCTTTCCAAACTACTGTGCGTTTGCTTACAAAGCTTTACATTTTATTATGTATAATCATTTTATTTCATTATTTTAACTTTTTTTCAGTTTTTAAATTGAGTGACATTATTAAACATTAATTAACCGTGCTTTGAAAGATACATTTTACAAGTTGCGACAAGATGAATATGGATAACCTATCAAAACAATCACAAAAGGCCAGGTGCAATTAACTCTTAACGGCCTAGGATTGAACCAAGATGAGTCTTATTCTCTCACTCCTCTTTTCGTCAGATTGACAAATAGTTTTCAACCATTTCATCTGGACTGCTGAATTCGTAATTGTATCACTGCATTCTGCTGTATTGTGTTGCATCATATGGGTTTGAGAAGATCTTATTTATTCAAACTGACATATTTTCGAACTTCCTTATTCACACTTTATTCTCTTCCATTGGTATTTTTTTAGTTTATATTGATGCATTTGGGTCCGCATTGACGCATAGATGAGCACACCCATGTTATATGAAAACCGTGTTCTTTAGGGTCTAGTGCAAACGCTTCGAGAGTGGAACGTGGAAGTGGTCTGAGCGAGCCGTAACGAATGTTTTTTGACCACACGCTATTGGTAAACGACTGTTTCTGTTACGTTACGCAGCAGACGCCGGAAATCACGCGCCATTGTTTTTAAATAGTCCCTTTCTGGAGTTCGACGAGCACTGCGCGATGAGAGGATACAGTAGTTTGGGGACTGTGTTTTGGCTATGCTCTCTAAATGAAGCCCAGAAAAGCTCCAGACAGACAAGATCGTCAGTAAAGCATTTATTTAGGTGACCAGTTTCGGTAAGACTATGTTACCATCTTCGGATCTTCAATTTTACAATTCATACAATCTCCGCCATCTGAACTTTGTATTGCGTCATATCACAAATGCATGTGTAAGGACAGTAGATCAAAATGGATCACCACATGTCATAACTAAAATAACAGTGTATACAAAACATAAAATTAATGCACCAACTGTCACTGTCTACGCTCATACCACAGCTGAATACAGACCACCCTATTAATCTGATATTTTCAGTATACAGTTATCTTAATCATGAAATGCGGAAAACCAAAGCGTTCCACATTTATTACACATACATTTGTGACATAACACGATACAAAGAGCAGATGGCGAAGATTGTTTGAATTTTAAAGATAAAGATCCGAACCATTCATTTAAAAAATACTTCATTACCAATCTTGGCTGTTAGGAGTTTATCCAGAGTCCATCATATTACAAATCGCTCCCATTCTTGTAGTACCAGGAAGCTCTGTAAATCGTCAGGTCCGCCATCAATGAAGGACAACGCTCAACTCAAGACTGCGCCGAGGCAAGACATCATTTCATCATTTACAGCGAACATGTAATGTTAAAATTCTGTATTCCAAATTAGAAGAGGGAATAACGGCCCCTTTTTATGCCTCCCCATTCACCCCCCCCCCCCCCATTTCCCCGACCCACCCTTAGGTACAAGTTGACATTGATTTGATTATCATTGAGCGTGTTACACATTGATTCGTTTGAAAGAAGTGGTCTATGGACTACGAGTGGCAAGAAGAATCTTAATGGTGCTCCAATTTGGTGATACTGAACCAGAAAGCAAAAGACGCGCCTAATCCTTTAAACCAAGTGAGAAAATGCAAATATGAGTTGCCCGTTGGGTAATAATATCATAGCCCGCATCTCGTGGTCGTGCGGTAGCGTCCTCGCTTCCCACGCCCGGGTTCGATTCCCGGCGGGGTCAGGGATTATCTCTGCCTCGTGATGGCTGGGTGTTGTGTGCTGTCCATAGGTTAGTTAGGTTTAAGTAGTTCTAAGTTCTAGGGGACTGATGACCATAGATGTTAAGTCCCATAGTGCTCAGAGCCATTTGAACAGTAATATCATAAACAGACGAGATGAAATTTTATTACCACGTCATGCAAATACTACGGTGTTTCGTCTGGTGACAGTAGTGGCTGAGGTTGAAGTGGAGGCAACAGTGTTGTCCGGTTGCTACTGAGGGCGCATTTAAAGACGTGGGTTCGTGACTTCAGAACTCCAATAGAGTAATCAATTCCGTGTTAAATGTGTGCACACTAGGCAACAGAATTAAATTATCAGTTTTTAGGAACCCTGTAATTCTCTTCCACTGTGGCGCAGACGTTTGAAAACTGGCTCAAAGATGCTTACGTCCGTCCTCTGTAATGATGCAAGAGCGTGGCAGCCTGCGACATCGCCCTAGGGCTCCACGCCGCTTCAAACATCACGGTGTCGACAGAAGCGAAAAATGCCAGAGCTCTGAGGTGGGTCAATGACGTCGCATTGGCACCAAATCTCACACAACTCTGCCCGACACCACTGTGGGCGTGTCACAGGATGGGAAGTTCGTCACACGCCCTCTTAGCCATATTTCACCCCTTTCTTTGACGCCTCTGCAATTGAGGTCATAAATTACGTGGTTTTCTTATCGGGGCCGACGGAAAGATTTCAGACACATCGCCGTTCAGAATTAACAAGAAAACGCCTCAGAGGGTGGCACAAAGGGTGTCAATGAAACCACCCCTTTCCTTGATGCGTTGATTCATGCACATTTCGCGGTCGAAAACGACAGTTCTCAGTGCAGTGAACAACAGAACAACTTTATTGACAACCTTCGTCACTGCTGACACCACTTTCTAAGGATATTGGGGGGGTTGCATCCCCATCGTACGTTATCGCACCCCTTTAGAGCGCAGAGCGACCCCAGCTTCTGCTCTCGTGTACAGGTTGTAACTACTTCGGACCATACAAAATCATTCGGCGAAATTTGTTCGTGATCGGAAGCAGCAAAGGGGTTTATTCTTACGCTTTATCAGTCCTCCTTGTTCACACTCTCCTGTGGCATAATGACTAAGTGGTGTGACCCTAACACATGCGAGAACACAATGGCAAGGGATCGCTCGTTCGGTAATACAGACGGCAGATGCCCAGACTTACTGAGACTTGAAAAGATGTGTCTTTACAGAGAGAACCTGTGAAGTAGATCGAGATGTCCTGCAGGCAGGAAACAGGCATTGGAAGGGTGTCAAGTGGTTGTTGCCAGTAGGGCTACTTCGGAAGTTTTATATGTAAAGGCACATTTTTAAAATGATCAATATATGTGTGCAGGTGCCACCGCGAATATGACCGAACTGGAGAGGTTCTTAGAGGACTAGTTGCCGTTGTATTGGCGCATCTGTTGTCACATCTTTCCGTGATCACGTCGTAGGAGAGTGTGAACCTAGAAGGCTGGAAGAGCATGAAAACCGTTTCCTGCTACCACTCTGAAATTAGGTCGAATGGTTTTGTACGATCTATAGTGGTTCCAGCTTCATCCGAGAGCAAACATTGCCATCGCCCTGAACTCCAAGGGAATGTGATCACGTTCAGTGGGGATCACAGTGTCCTCAGAGAGGGTTTGAAACATCAAGAGGTGACAGCAGTCTCAAAGGTTGTCAAGAACCTCGTCCTGTTCGTATTGCACTGAGAACTGTCGTTTTCGACGGCAAAATGTGAGGGAATCAAAGACCCACGGAAAAGGGTTGTTCCATTGACGCCGTTTACGCTAACCTCTGAGGACTTTTCGTTCCGATTGTGAGCTGCTGTGTGTCTGAAATCTTTTCGTCGGTCACCCCGGTTCTCAACACACCTGCTTGGGAAGCGACTGCGTCGGCCCCGTGCCAGCGGATGGCCTGACCTGCAAACGGTACTACACTACTGGCCATTAAAATTGCTACACCACGAAGACGAGTGCTACAGACGCGAACTCTAACCGACAGGAAGAAGATGCTTTGATATGCAAATGATTAGCTTTTCAGAGCATTCACACAAGGTTGGCGCCGGTGGCGACACCTACAACGTGCTGAGATGAGGAAAGTTTCCAACCGATTTCTCATAAACAAACAGTAGTTGACCGGCGTTGCCTGGCGAAACGTTGTTGTAATGTCTCGTGAAAGTAGGAGAAATGCGTAGCATCACGTTTCCGACTTTGATAAAGGTCGGATTGTAGCCTATCGTGATTGCGGTTTATCGTGTCGCGACATTGCTGCTAGCGTTGGTCGACATCCAATGACTGTTAGCAGAATATGGAATCGGTGGCTTCAGGAGGGTAATACGGAACGCCGTGCTAGATCCCAACGGCCTCGTATCACCAGAAGCCGAGATGACAGGCATTTTATCCGCATGGCTGGAGCGAATCGTGCAGCCACGTCTCGATCCCTGAGGCAACAGATGGGGTCGTTTGCAAGACAACAACCATCTGCACGAACAGTTCGACGACGTTTGTAGCAGCATGGACTATCAGCTCGGAGACCATGGCTGCGGTTACCCTTGACGCTGCATCAAAGGCAGGAGCGCCTGCGATGGTGTACTCAACGACGAACCTGGGTGCACGAATGGGAAAACGTCATTTCTTCGGATGAATCCAGGTTCTGTTTACAGCATCATGATAGTCGCATCCGTGTTTGGCGACATCGCGGTGAACGCACATTGGAAGCGTGTATTCGTCATCGTCATACTGGCGTATCTCCCGGCGTGATTGTATGGGATGCCATTGTTACACGTCTCGGTCACCTCTTGTTCGCACTGACGGCACTTTGAACAGTGGACGTTACACTTCAGATGCGTTACCAGCCGTGGTTCTACCCTTCGTTCGATTCCTGCGAAACCCTACATTTCAGCAGGATAATGCACGACCCCTTCTTGCAGGTCCTGTACGGGCCTTTCTGGATACAGAAAATGTTCGACTGCTGCCCTGGGCAGCATATTCTCCAGATCTCTCACCAACTGAAAACGTCTGGTCAATGGTGACCGAGCAACTGGCTCGTCACAATACGCCAGTCACTACTCTTGATGAACTGTGGTATCGTGTTGAAGCTGCATGGGCAGCTGTACCTGTACACGCCATCCAAGCTCTGTTCGACTCAATGCCCAAGTCGTACCAAGGCCGTTATTACGATCAGAGGTGATGGTTCTGGGTACTGATTTCTCAGGATCTATGCACCCAAATTGCGTGAAAATTTAATCTCATCTCAGTTCTAGCATAGTATATTTGTCGAATGAATTCCCGTTTATCATCTGTATTTCTTCTTGGTGTAGCAATTTTAATGACCAGTAGTGTATGTACCCGAACCAGTAGCTAGTAAGTAAAATTAAAAAAAATGTGACTATAGACTGAATGATACAGTAGTTCTCAAGCATAACTCACGGGGAATGCAACGTTTCATCAGATATTTGACATCATTTACGAAGTGCATAGAAAGTGTTGACGTGTAACTGACGGCTTTGATATGAGAACGCCAGTGGGCGGACTAATTTCCAGTGGAACTGCGGGCTCACCCGGCAGACGGCGTCACCCTCGCCATGCGCGCAGTGGCTGGGGGCGGCGGCGGCCCTGAGGGCGCTAGCGAGCGCTCTGGCCTTGCCGCCGAGCGCGTCGCGCAGCCTGGCGCGCAGGTTTAGGAAGTCGGCGCAGGGCGCGCATGCGCCGTCACCAGAGTCGCCGTCACCGTCCACCTCGGAGAAGCAGTCGGCCGCGCTAGAGGCGACGTCCACCGGCAGGTCGAACAGCGTGTCCTGCGGCCGCGACGACGCCAGCTGACGCTCCACCTCTGCCGGGTACGCCGCGTCCTGGCCGTCGTCGCTGTCCTCTGGGCAGCTGCGGGCAACGGGGAGGCTATCAGGCAGAGGCCTACATACACTACTGGCCAGTAAAATTGCTGCACCAAGAAGAAATGCAGATGATAAACTGGTATTCAAAAAAATGGCTCTGAGCACTATGGGACTTAACTTCTGAGGTCATCAGTCACCTAGAACTTAGAACTAATTAAACCTAACTTACTTAAGGACATCACACACACCCATGCCCGAGGCAGGATTCGAACCTGCGACCGTAGCGGTCGCAAACTTGTATTCATTGGACAAATATATATTATACTAGAACTGATATGAAATTACACTTTCACGCAATTAGGGTGCATAGATCCTGAGAAACCAGTACCCAGAACAACCACCTCTGGCCGTAATAACGGCCTTGATACGACTGGGCATTGAGTCGAACAGAGCTTGGATGACGTGTACAGGTACAGCTGCCCATGCAGCTTCAACACGATACCACAGTTCATCAAGAGTAGTGACTGGCGTATTGTGACGAGCCAGTAGCTCGGTCACCATTGACCAGACGATTTGTATTGGTGAGAGATCTGGAGAATGTGCTGGCCAGGGCAGCAGTCGAACATTTTCTTTATCCAGAAACGCCCTACAGGACCTCCAACATGCGGTCGTGCATTATCCTGCTGAAATGTAGGATTTCCCAGGGATCGAATGAAGTGTAGAGCCACGGGTCGTAACACATCTTAAATGTAAGGTCCACTGTTCAAAGTGCCGTCAATGCGAACAAGAGGTGAGCGAGACGTGTAACCAATCGCACCCCATACCATCACGCCGGGTGATACGCCAGTATGACGATGACGAATACACGCTTCCAATGTGCGTTCACGGTGATGTCGCCAAACACGCATGCGACCATCGTGATGCTGTAAACAGAACCTGGATTCATCCGAAACAATGACGTTTTGGCATTCGTGCACCCAGGTTCGTCGTTGAGTACACCATCGCAGGCGCTCCTGTCTATGATGCAGTTTCAAGGGTAACCTCAGCCATGGTCTCCGAGCTGATAGTCCATTCTGTTGCAAACGTTACAGCCATGGGGATAAGATACCTGTCATCTCCACTGCTAGTGATACAAGGCCGTTGGGATTCAGCACGGTATTCCATATTACCCTCCTGAACCCACCGATCCCATGTTCTGCTAACAGTCATTGGATCTCGACCAACGCGAGCAGCAATGTCGCGGTACGATAAACCGCAATCGCGATAGGCTACAATCCGACCTTTATCAAAGTTGGAAACGTGATGGTACTCATTCCTCCTCCTTACACGAGGCATCACAACAACGTTTCACCAGGCAACGCCGGTCAATTGCTGTTTGTGTATGAGAAATCGGTTGGAAACTTTCCTCATGTCAGCACGTTGTAGGCGCCGCCATCGGCGCCAACCTTGTGTGAATGCTCTGAAAAGCTAATCATTTGCATATCACAGCATCTTCTTCCTGTCGGTTAAATTTAGCGTCCGTAGCACGTCATCTTCTTGCCGTAGCAATTTTAATGACCTATAGTGTATGTACACACATCAAAAAGACTTTTGCATCACCCCGGTTCCCAGAACTTCTCTAGATAGACGTTGACTGTGGGTACTGTATCACAGACACAGTCCCTTTGACCGTTAAGAGATGTCACAATACCCGCCGAAAGATGAAAACGACCATGGATGAGCAGCGCCTACTAGATGGAGGGGTCTGACAGCCGATCAGTTCCAGTCATTCCACCAGGAAGAATGTACACGGCTCGTGTTGTCTGTACTTCAACAATGCCTGGTCGGTCAATATCGCTGTTCGATCGCGTCCGCATTGTTACTTTGTGACAGGAAGGGCTCTCGACAAGGGAAGCGTCCTACCAAAGCGACGTTGTTCGGACATGGAGGAGATACAAAGAGACGGGAACTGTCGATGACATGCCTCGCTCAGGCGCCCAAGGGCTGCTACTGTAGTGGATGACCGCTACCTACGGATTATGGCTCGGAGGAAGCCTGACCTCAACGCCACCATGTTGAACAACGCGTTTTGTGCAGCCACAGGACGTCGTGATACGAGTCAAACTGTGTGCAATAGGCTGCATGATCCGCAACTTCACTTCCGCTGTCCATGGCGAGGTCCATATTGGCAACCACAACACCATGCAGCATGATACAGATAGGCCCAGCAACATGGTGAATTGACCGCTCAGGATTGGCAATTGGTTCTCTTCATCGATGAGTGTCGCTTATGCCTTCAACCAGACAATTGTCGGAGACTTGTTTGGAGGCAATCCGGCCTTAGACGCACAGTCCAGCGAGTGTAGCAAGGTGGAGGTTCAACGTAAATGGTTCAAATGGCTCTAAGCACTATGGGACTTACCATCTGAGGTCATCAGTCCACTAGACGTAGAACTACTTAAACCTAACCAACCTAAGGACATCACACACATCCATGCCCGAGGCAGGATTCGAACCTGCGACTGTAGCAGCCGTGTGTTCCGGACTGAATCGCCTAGAACCGATCGACCACAGCGGCCGGCAGTGGAGGTTCCCTGCTGTTTTGGGATGGTATTATGTGGGGCCGACTTACGCCGGTGGTGGTCATGGAAAGCGCAGTAACGGCTGTACCATACGTGAGTGGCATCCTCCGACCAATAGTGCAACCATATCGGCAGCATATTGGATCGGCATTCGTCTTAATGGACGACAATTCGCGCCCCCATCGATCTTGTGAAAGACTTCCTTCAGGATAACGACATCGCTCTACTAGAGGGGCCAGCATGTTCTCCAGACATGAACGCTATCGAACATGCCTGGGATAGATTAAAAAGTGCTGTTTATAGACGACGTGACTCACCAACCACTCTAACGGATCTACGCCGAATCGCCATTGAGGGGTGGGACAATCTGGATCAACAAGTGCCTTGATGAACTTGCGGATAGGATGTATTTACATGGGTTCTTCATATTTGTCTCGCTGCACGGTTATTACCCGCCTAGGAAATCGCAGTTGTGGTCACAAACAGGGCTAACTGGTTTGAACAGAGGTCTGAAGCCTGGAAGCAAATTCCATTTCGTTACAGCTAGTTCCCTGTTATCATGATTCTAAAGTGCCAGCATAGAGATAAGAAATTAAGCGGTGCAAAACAGTCAGAAGCTAGTCGAAGGTAGCGTCCAAAGTAGAAAGCCCGGCCGCCAAGGGACAGAGCGATAACGCTGTCGCGCGAGAGGTTGATGTCAACAGTGTAGGAAGCTCCGACAGTTCTTGCGAAACTAAACAGTTCGAGTGTTTGCACTGCCGCCTGATTCGTTTGTCTGTACGGCGGAGTTATGGCCATCAGGACACGTACTGATCCTCACGGACCGCGAGAGTGGGTTGCAGAAACTACAATATACGGCGCTTGATAGACAAGAGATATGTTTTGGGCGTCTTGGAGGCCCCTGTAAACGCGCAGGCATTGGGCGTTCACGTCAACTCACTTTGGTTGGATAAAAGGTCCTCCAGCCATTCTCCATAATGAAACCGTTGATCGCGTCGCTAACAGGAGGATTTTGGAAGGACAGTTTCTCCCAACATCAACCCTTGTACGGATTTCAGATCGACAGCCACGAAAGGTACCTATCAGGGCTAAAATTGTGAATGGCTCGTATCCCGCCACTACCGGGGCGGCCATCTGCCAGCAGTGCAACCGAACGTCTCTTGTCAGCCTTGGTCCAGCTCAGAGAAGCTTACTAGAAGTCATGTGATAACTCTCATTCGCATGAGGCTGGGCCTCTGGTGTTATCTCGCCCACCTATACTGGCTAAAAGCCATCGCTTCTGGATATTATGATCAGGACATAATGGCAGTGGCAGATCTGAACCACGTTATATTGGCGTGTACCAACCACACAGTCTGTCTTGTAGAAAAAACTGGTTGCAAGGGCTACCCCCTGCCTACGAGTATAACTACTTTACTTCATCGTTTCTATAGATACAGGTATTATTTGCTTGCGAGATATTTAAAACACGCTGTGTGGATCTTGTCCTCCCATGGAACCAGCTTGGTTCGAAAATAGGGACATCTATTTGTGTTTTCAGTTTGCATTATGACCTTATCTCTGTAAACGACGCCGTTGTCCAGGTTTCAATTATAAGTTGCTGTGGATGTCGTTTCCTCTCGAACCGGTCCAGGTCGTAATTTTGTGTTTTTTAATTGAAAGGACTTATCTTTGTATTTCACACTGTTTTTAATGTTCTATTGCGAAAATTGGACTAATGTTAACCTGAGAGTGTTGTAAGAACCGCTGGATGTCTGGTGTACGTCTTTTACTGTTTTTATTATACATTAAGAATTTAGGTTTGTACATCGAACTCTTTTTTATTGTCCTACTCTGGAAAATGTAATTATGTCAATATGACACTTTTGTAAGTATGGTTCGCTGTATGGCCTTTACTACCCAAATCTAAAATAACTAAATAAATAAAAAACAAAATAAAAGTTGGGGTTATGAACTCAAATAACAGTGCAGTGCAAACATGCTTCCGTTCTCCTAGATGAATGTGCTTGAATGTACGCTAGTTCAGCACCATCGTGACTGTTAATAAAAAAGATTTTTGAAACGGTATACACAACTGACCCGCCAGAACCTACATCCGGTTTCCAACTAAGGCGAAGGATTGCAGTTACCATGAGGATTTCATAAAATCTTTTAATGCAAGTCGTTGGTGGTCATTCGTCAAGAAGCCTCACTGTGGACGCTGGGGAAAGTAGCGCCTCTTGAGTCGCAGACATTTCTGGTTTCACTACCGAAGGTCTAACTACGTGAATTGTTATCCACTCGCATCACATTAGACTGTCACTGAAAACTTCTGTTACATAAATTAAAGGAATCTCTTAGTTTTGTTGTCATAGTTGCAATTTCTTTCTCCTAGAGAATCTTCATAGTTTCTAGAACACATTTGCTGAAGCCGTTCTACGATTGTAGGAGGAACATCTATGTCTACATCCATTCTCTGCAAATCAACGTGGAGTGCGTCGCATAGGGTTCTTCAATGTGATAAATGTTAAGGGTGTTTCCGAACCCAGTCGCGTATGGAGCACGAGAAGAACGACTGCTTAATAGAATCCGTACATGCTTACGTGGTGGAATTTTGTGTTTGTTATCCTCATGGGAGCGGTACGTATGGATTGAGTGTATTCCGAGATTAATTACTTAAAACCGCTTGACTAAACTTTGTAAGAAAGCTGTCACTTCGTAATTGACTTCTATCTTGAAGTATCTATCAATTCGAGTTCTCCAGTATTTCTATGCCGTGACATTCTCCCGTGAACCAATAACCAGAGCTGCCCTTCTCTGTAACATATTTATTGGTAACTAATGGCTCTGAGCACTATGCGACTTAACTGCTGAGGTCATCAGTCGCCTAGAACTTAGAACTAATTAAACCTAACTAACCTAAGGACATCATACACATCCATGCACGAGGCAGGATTCGAACCTGCGACCGCTGCGGTCGCCCGGCTCCAGACTGTAGCGCCCAGAACCGCACGGCCACTCCGGACGACTATTTGGTAACTAACTTGAAAGGCATACATCTTCTTTTTAAGTAGGTATACAAACACAAGAGAGACACGGTGAAATCAGGTGTACAAAATTACTGAAAGACAATGCTTTGTTGTGCATTAAACATAATTTCCAGAAGTGTTTTTCAGCTGCTTTGGGGTATGGAATATTTTTAGCCTTTCCGTCTGTCGCACTCGTGAGAATGCAACTTCTAACTGACTGTGTGAAACGTGTCAATCTTTCAAATTTAATTGACACACTTTGAACTTTTTTCCCGCGACTTCGTCAGAGTACGCTTATGTCTATCGCCCACCCGGTTAGCCGTGCTCCTGCCCCGGGCGTGGATGTATGTGATGTCCTTAGGTTAGTTAGGTTTAACTAGTTCTAAGTTCTAGGGGACTAATGACCTCAGCAGTTGAGTCCCATAGTGCTCAGAGCCATTTGAACCATTTTTTTTTTTTTTTTTTGGTTAGCCGTGCGGTCTAACGCACTGCATTCCGGGCAGGAAAGCGTGCCGGTCCCCGGCACGAACTTGCCCGGCGGTTTAGTGTCGAGGTCGGGTGTGCCAGCCAGTCTGTGATGGATGGTTCTTAAGGCGATCTGCCTCGGCGAATGCGGGCTGGTTCCCCTTACCCCGCCTCAGTTACACTATGTCGGCGATTGCTACGCAAACACTGTCTCCATGTACGAGTACACCATAATTACTCTACCACGCAAACATTGGATTCAAATGGTTCAAATGGCTCTGAGCGCTATGAGATTAACATCTTAGGTCATCAGTCTCCTAGAACTTAGAACTACTTAAACCTAACTAACCTAAGGACATCACACACATCCATGCCCGAGGCAGGATTCGAACCTGCGACCGTAGCAGTCCCACGGTTCCGGACTGTAGCGCCTAGAACCGCACGGCCACCGCGGTCGGCTCAAACATTGGGGTTACACTCGTCTGGTGTGAGCCAGCGGCCTTGTCAAAGAAGGCGGAAGAGAGGACAGAGTTTCAGGGGACTCTCTTGCCATAGGGGTGGGAAGCTGAAACTGAAGGCGGAAGAATCAACTATGAGCAACAGCATAAGGACGCAGAAGTCATTGGAAACCACTGAATTAAAGACGCGTAACGTGTATCCAGCGGACATGTGGTCTGTTATAGTAAAGTGTCATGATGATCTCTCCATTGGTAAAAGATTCCGGAATAGTCCTCCATTCGGATCTCCGGGAGGGGACTGCGAAGGGGGAGGTTACAACGAGAAAAAGATTCAATAATCAGCAAAATAATAAAATTCTGCGAATCCGGGCATGGAATGTCAGAAGCTTTGACGTGGCAGGGAAGCCATAAAATTTGAAACGGGAAATGCACAAGCTCAATCTAGGTATAGTAGGGTCAGTGAAGTGAAGTGGAAAGAAGACAAGGATTTGTAGTCAAATTAGGATAGGGTAATATCAATAGCAGCAGAAAATGGTGTAACAGAAGTAGGATTCGTTATGAATAGGAAGGTAGGACAGACATTGTGTTACTGTGGACAGTTCAATGACAGGGTTGTTCTTATCAGAATCGCAGCGAGCCAACACCGACAACGACAGTTCAGGTATACATACCGACGTCGAAAACTGAAGATGAAGAGATAGAGAAGGTGAAAGAGGATATTGAAAGGGTAATACAGTATCTAAGCGGAGATGAAAATCTAATAGTCAGGGGGGACTGAAATGTAGTCGTTGGGGAAGGAGAGAGCAAGATCGTCAGATTTCTCCCAATTTAGAAAGTTTGGAGCATTATGAGCGGGTCCCTCCAACCAGCTCGGGATTTTGACGATATAATTCGCCAGTGGGACCAAATTTGCATGGTGTCTATCAGGAGGACATCCAACAACTGTGCCAGTCAAGGCCAGGCCCAATAACAGATGTGGACAAGGGTGGACCAATCCGTTACTGACTTCCTCTGTTTGTACTGCTTCTCTTGAAAAAGAAAATCATTCAATTTTTTTGATGTTATAACCTTCTTTTTAATTGCAAATGTACATGGCGCATTCCGATTCCGTCCCATTAGGATAATTTCTTCGTTGTGATCTTTAGAGTGTAATTACTATATGTAAAGTAAAAACATTCGTTTTCCATATATTCTTGTTTGATGGTCTGTTATAAAATCGTGTAGGAGCTTATACAAAAAAATTGTTGGAAATTTATGGTAATGACTATGGGACCAAACTGCTGAGGTCATCGGTCTATAGGCTTACGCAGTACTACTAACTTAAACTAACCTACGGTAAGGATAACATACACACCCACCCGTGCCCGAGGGAGGACTCGAACCTCCGACGGGGGGATCCGCGCGAAGCGTGACAAGACGCGTCAGACCGCACGGCTACCCTGCGCGGCGATCGTATACACTAAGTCAGTCGATGCTGTAGTAGGCCGGTCGGAGTGGCCGAGCGGTTCCAGGCGCTAGAGTCTAGAGCCGCGCGACTGCTACGGTCGCAGGTTCGAATGCTGCCTCGGGCATGGATGTGTGTGATGTCCTTCGGTTGGTTAGGTTTAAGTAGTTCTAAGTTCTACGGGACTGATGACCTCAGAAGTTAAGTCCCATAGTGCTCAGAACCTTTTTTTTCTTTTTTTCTATAAAGTGATGCAACTTTAGTCATGGTCGTACGCAGAGAAAAATGGTTCAAATGGCTCTGAGCACTACGTGACTTAACATCTAAGGTCATCAGTCCCCTAGAACTTAGAACTACTTAAACCTAACTAACCTAAGGACATCACATACATCCATGCCGGAGGCAGGATTCGAACCTACGTCCGTAGCGGTCGCGCGGTTCCAGACTGAAGTGCCTAGAACAGCTCGTCCACACCGGCCGGCCGTACGTAGAGAATCAGCAGCTATGGTACAAATTACACACGATCATGTGAAAGCACAGAGTTGTCCATGCTCAAACACAGTCGTTACGTTATTTAATTTTCAGACGACATACGAGGAGGAGGAGGAGGAGGAGGAGATTAGTGTTTAACGTCCCATCGACAACGAGGTCATTAGAGACGGAGCACAAGCTCGGGTTAGGGAAGGATGGGGTAGGAAATCGGCCGTGCCCTTTCAAAGGAACCATCCCGGCATTTGCCTGAAGTGATATAGGGAAATCACGGAAAACCGAAATCAGGATGGCCGGACGCGGGATTGAACCGTCGTCCTTCCGAATGCGAGTCCAGTGTGTTAACCACTGCACTACCTCGCTCGGTAGATGACATACGAGATTGGCGCGTTACTATAGTGCTACAGCTGTTAGATCATTGCAGTTGGCAACAGTCGTAAGCATAGGAGGATTACACGAAGTTTACCGAATTGTACCGATAACAAATAGCGAACCGAAGCTCGGCTTTAGAAATCGACAATTTAAGCCGCGTCCACACCGGACGCAACGCATCGTGCAGCGCCTCGATGCACCGCACACAACTGTTGGCGCGGAGCAGCGCACAACTGCACAGAATGGAGCAGGGTATTCGCAGGTGCGCAGTAGTGTTCCAGTGTGCACGCGCGCGCACCAGTAACAACGGAAAATGAGACACGACGACCAAGCCGAGTCATGCAAGAACAAACAATTTCCTTTAAAGTACCGACACGACGCTTTCCCCACATTCGTTGTAGGCTAGCGCGGCGCACAGCGGCCCGTTGTGTTGACCGTACAGGTCGCGCTGCGCCGAACGTCGTTGTTCTCTGGTTTTGTGCGCAGCGGTCGGTGTGGACGCGGCTTTATAGACATCGCGTAACTTCTCTCTGCTGCCAAACTTTGCAGTCTGTTATTGTAAGTGTTTAACAGGCAAACATTAATATCATATTGATTAACTTATAATTGCCATATTTCAACATGAGCGATTTTAAATGCTTTCAAAACCCTTTAAAGTCTTTAAAAAATAAGATAAAAAAAGTTAACCTCTCATGGGTTGTGCAGGGGGGGGGGGGCGTTGAACACCCCGCCCCCCCCCACCCCCTCGCCCGTATCTATGCTCCTGGAACAACAAGATATCTGCATGGTGCGAAAAATGACATTCGACTGTGAATAATTATGTTTACTAAAAGGAATCCGCTAAATTTCAGTTACACGAGAAATCACACAAGTCTAAAGGCTGTCAACTCAACTAAAGACTTACGTGTTATAACAGCGAATAATTTCACTTGGAACGATCACATACACTCCTGGAAATGGAAAAAAGAACACATTGACACCGGTGTGTCAGACCCACCATACTTGCTCCGGACACTGCGAGAGGGCTGTACATGCAATGATCACACGCACGGCACAGCGGACACACCAGGAACCGCGGTGTTGGCCGTCGAATGGCGCTAGCTGCGCAGCATTTGTGCACCGCCGCCGTCAGTGTCAGCCAGTTTGCCGTGGCATACGGAGCTCCATCGCAGTCTTTAACACTGGTAGCATGCCGCGACAGCGTGGACGTGAACCGTATGTGCAGTTGACGGAGTTTGAGCGAGGGCGTATAGTGGGCATGCGGGAGGCCGGGTGGACGTACCGCCGAATTGCTCAACACGTGGGGCGTGAGGTCTCCACAGTACATCGATGTTGTCGCCAGTGGTCGGCGGAAGGTGCACGTGCCCGTCGACCTGGGACCGGACCGCAGCGACGCACGGATGCACGCCAAGACCGTAGGATCCTACGCAGTGCCGTAGGGGACCGCACCGCCACTTCCCAGCAAATTAGGGACACTTTTGCTCCTGGGGTATCGGCGAGGACCATTCGCAACCGTCTCCATGAAGCTGGGCTACGGTCCCGCACACCGTTAGGCCGTCTTCCGCTCACGCCCCAACATCGTGCAGCCCGCCTCCAGTGGTGTCGCGACAGGCGTGAATGGAGGGACGAATGGAGACGTGTCGTCTTCAGCGATGAGAGTCGCTTCTGCCTTGGTGCCAATGATGGTCGTATGCGTATTTGGCGCCGTGCAGGTGAGCGCCACAATCAGGACTGCATACGACCGAGGCACACAGGGCCAACACCCGGCATCATGGAGTGGGGAGCGATCTCCTACACTGGCCGTACACCACTGGTGATCGTCGAGGGGACACTGAATAGTGCACGGTACATCCAAACCGTCATCGAACCCATCGTTCTACCATTCCTAGACCGGCAAGGGAACTTGCTGTTCCAACAGGACAATGCACGTCCGCATGTGTCCCGTGCCACCCAACGTGCTCTAGAAGGTGTAAGTCAACTACCCTGGCCAGCAAGATCTCCGGATCTGTCCCCCATTGAGCATGTTTGGGACTGGATGAAGCGTCGTCTCACGCGGTCTGCACGTCCAGCACGAACGCTGGTCCAACTGAGGCGCCAGGTGGAAATGGCATGGAAAGCCGTTCCACGGGACTACATCCAGCATCTCTACGATCGTCTCCATGGGGGAATAGCAGCCTGCATTGCTGCGAAAGGTGGATATACACTGTACTAGTGCCGACATTGTGCATGCTCTGTTGCCTGTGTCGATGTGCCTGTGGTTCTGTCAGTGTGATAATGTGATGTATCTGACCCCAGGAATGTGTCAATAAAGTTTCCCCTTCCTGGGACAATGAATTCACGGTGTTCTTATTTCAATTTCCAGGAGTGTAGATAATATTGTGTCAAGACGAACCAAGGACTGCCTTTCACTGGCAGTGCTCTTAAAAGAGACTGCCTGCACTATGCTTCTACGTCCTCTTCAGCAGCATTTCTGCGCAGTAGGGGACCCGTACCAGATACGATTGACGGACGAAATCGAAAAGGTCAAAAGAAGGACAGCTCCTTTTGCAATATTGCAATACGGGGCAGAGACTTCCACGTAAATGATACACTAGTTGGGGTGGCAATTAATCGTTGCGACGAGATCTCTTCACGAAATTTCAATCACCAACTTTCTCCTCCAAATACGAAAATATATTGTCGACGCCAGCCTACATAGGAGGAAATGACAGCCGCGATAAAATAAGAGAAATCAGAGCTCGCAAGGAAATATTTAAGTGTAGGCTTTTTCCACGAGCTATTCGAGACTGGAACTGTACAAACGGTAGAGAAATAACCTGAAGGGGGTTTGATGAACTCTCCGCAAGGCACTTTAGTGGGAATTGCAGAATAGTCACGTAGGTTTATATGTAGATACATTGAACAACGCAAACAAGACACTGATGACACTTCATATTTTTAAAGTATTCCAGTATATTAATTACGAGATTCTAAAACGAAATGGAATACAGATGAAAATAAAAGGTGGTAGCACGTATGTTTCTTCCTTGTTACCAAATAAAAACTTCGTAAGCACCATACATACTGTGAAACCATCGTACACACATTTCTGTACAAAATGTTAGGCCGTTAGGGCAATAAACTCACATCAGATGGAAAAGTAATGCGTCCTTACGCTATGGCCGCGCGGTGTAGCCGTGCGGTCTGGGGCGCCTTGTCACGGTCCGTGCGGCTCCCCCTGTCGGAGGTCCGAGTCCTCCCTGGGGAATGGATGTGTGTGTCGTCCTTAGTGTAAGTTAGTTTAAGTTACATCAAGTAATGTGTAATCTTAGGGAACGATGACCTCAGCAGTTTGGTGCCATAAGGTCTTACCTCAAATTTCCACATCTTCTTATGCTGTGCTACTTTCTGTCATTTGCACATAAAGCAGAGGGGAAATTATCTAAAAATCTTCTATTTCTTAAATCAGTTTGATCATTAAGTAAGTCGTCAGTAAGATTTTTAACATAGCTGTTAATTTCTATTTCCTCGAGGACGTGCCTCATTCCACTTTTAGGCCCTGTATGAAGTATTGTTATGACAATCTATGTTGCTCGCCATATGTTTATTCTCACTTAAATGTTTACTGAATGTACTGTCTGCCTAACATATTCCTTAAACCTGTCTCTGGAAGCCCGCTCACTTTGTCCAATACGGATATAAAATTTTGTGCATTTGCCACATTCTATTTTGCATACCCCTGAATTTGAAAACTGGTTGGTTCTACCAGTGCTGTGTATGATTTTGTTATCTACTGTATTGCGTGTGTGAAAACTGGTCCCTACGTTCGTTTTCTTGAATATCTACCCATTTTATCCAAGAGTGCACTTAAGCATGGTAATTTGGCGTAATTTCATCAGTTCCCTAGAACTTCAGATTTCAAATATCAACAAGCAACACAAATTTGGAATTTTTCGTAGGGAAACCACCACGGATTACACAATAAGTGCCGGCCGGAGTGGCCGAGCGGTTCTAGGCGCTACTGTCTGGAACCGCGAGTCCGCTACGATCGCAGGTTCGAATCCTGCCTCGGGAATGGATGTGTGTGATATCCTTAGGTTAGTTAGGTTTAAGTAGTTCTAAGTTCTAGGGGACTGATGACCTCAGAAGTTAAGTCCCATAGTGCTCAGAGCCATTTGAACCATTTTACACAATAAGTACCGATTCTCGCCATTCAGTAACGTCATAAAGGAACCTATTTTAACTCTCTCATTCTAAGCGACCAGCGCTAGGCTATGATGAAGCAAAAAAGGAACTAGATATCTCGCTAGGAGTAGCTATTAAAGATGGTTTCGGAGACAGAAAATGATCACTAAACTATCTCATCAGAAAGTCATAAAATTTCCGATACGCCTAATTGACATGTCATCGTCGAAATAACATTTATCTGCTCTTATAAAGAGACCAATCATCGTATTACCGGGTATGAGTACACTTCAAAGATTCGTAATAAGGGTGACATTGTGCTTAGTGAATGAACGTTAAGAGTAAGTGCTAAGTACAAAAAGACTAAGTTTGCCATTTTATTGTACCTAAGTGCAGTCTCGGATAAAATCGCGCACGTATCCAAGGAAGCCAACGTAAGGACCAGTTTTCACACATGCAACACATTAAGTCAGAAAATCAGACACAGCACTGGTAGAACCAATCAGTTTGCAACATCAGCGGATGTACAGAATAGTGTGTGGCACATGCACGAAATGTTGTATTGCACAAACTGGGCGGACGTTCAGCCACAAGTTTAAATAACATAGTAACCAGACAATACCTCCACCTTCAGTGAACACTTAGGTGAAGATAAACTTATGGTGAGCAACAGAGATACAGCCCTTACAATATTACATAATGTGAAAATAAGCTTATGGTGAACAAAATAGATTGAGCTCTTACAGTATTGCATAGACTGCCTAAAAGTAGAATCATGAACATTCACGAAGAAACAGAAAATCACAGTTTCATTAAAAATCATCTAGATGACTTACCAAACGACTAAAAGAATTTAAGAAAAAGAAGATTTTTAGATAATTTCCAGTCTATATGCAAATAACAGCAAGTAGTATAGCATGGGACGGCTTACCTTTCCCATCGAATGTCGGTTTACTGCCATAACATTTTGTACAGAGATGTGTGTATGCAGATTTCATAATATGTTAGGCACTTACGGTACTTTTTTTGGTGACATGGAAAAATCATGTTCCCTGCTACTTATTATTTTTATCTTTATTTCTTTTATTTCTATAATCTCGTAAGTGACGTATTTTACCAGCTCTTCATAAATGCAGTCTAATAAATTTTAGCATTAATTCCGAAGTTTTCTATAGTATTGCAAGATTTGTACATAACAACGAGGGAGGATCAAGAGCATTCCACATACATTTTATTAAACTAATTTTATTCTCTACATTTCATTTTATACAACTGTGTGCTGTTGTGTCTAACCTATTTTAACAGTGCACATATTATTGCATAATTACTTTTTTACACTTTTATCGGAAGCATTTTAAGCACTTTGGAATTGATAATTATATGCTTTTACATACCTATGTTCCCCATACTAGGGGTTGGTAAGACGACTCATCGTGTATTTCTGTATTTACAACGTAGCGTCTTGTGAAGTATTGTTCAAATTTGTTGTGCCGTATGTTTGGCTGTATCATTGACAGTCATTTTGCGCCTTCCATGTATTTTCATCAGTTGCGATGTATACGCAAATAAAGTAATACGTAACATTAGTGTTGCCTTGTTCTGTATCAGTTCCCAAGCCTGTGTGAAACCTTTTCAGTAGATGACATACGTGATTTTTTGCTACTCTGTTACAAATAAATTTTCCTAACCTGTGCCTTTGCATCTTATGACTACATCACCACCTAGAAAGCTGTATGTTGCCAACTGATGTAAAAAGATGGTGTGATACGAAGCTTACAACTGTTATCGTTGGAATGTACTGTATCTGATTAGTGCATAGGCAGTCTTAACTTGTGAATATATTTTCGAGCCAACGGCCTTAGTTTACGTGTAAACGGTGTGCTAGAACATGTTGTAATGATTAAGTTCTTTCACGACGTACAGAGCTTCGCACCCGTCTGATGTTACTGTATTTCTATAGTGAAAAGGTGTATTTTTGACTGTGTCAGAGGTTTTTCAAGTCTGCCATGTGCTGAAGCAAAAAGTAAGTGATTCATTATTTTCGCCCTTTTCGAAATGTGCAACATGTTACGTTGGTGTAGTTCTGTATACACGAGTATACCCTGTGCCTCATTTTTGTATTTTTTAGCTTTAGCAGTGCCACTTGAAAATGCGATAGTGAAATAAATAATTTATGTAGTCAACGGTGAATATGATGTCCCTTAGACTTCGGCAGTGCGGCAGAAACCCCATTTGCATTTCTGAGTGTCAGCTGGTCACATCGTGGCAGATGATTAGTGGCTGAAAGGAGACTTTGCCCTACTGACGACTCGACACATTAACTCTTCGTCTTTGGTGAAATTATTTTGTAGCGCAGGCTAACCGTTGCTTCTAAACTTGATTGGGTTCCGTGATTTAACGCATGGTTAGCGATTCCAAGGCTCATGCATCACCAACCAGACTTTTACATTTACATGCGTATTATGTATGTTTTTCTGGCACGAGCTGGCCAATTGATGCACACCCATCCACAGTTAGACTCTTTTGATAATGGCCTATTGATCCGATAGTCAAATCAAATGGCCCAGAGCACTATGGGACTTAACTGCTGAGGTCATCAGTCCCTTAGAACTTAGAACTACTTAAACCTAACCACCCTAAGGACATCACACACATCCATGCCCGAGGCAGGATTCGAACCTGCGACCGTAGCGGTCGCACGGTGCCAGAATGTAGCGCCTAGAGACGATAGTCACACCCGTCCCACTTGGTCATAGTGGACTTTGACAAACTAAACCAGCCGTGATTTAAGTCTACTTTAATAGTCACAGTCAGTGTGAAATAATTGCTTTCTTGAAACTTGGTGGCAGATTAAAGCTATGTGCCGGACAGAGACTCGAACTCGGGAATTTTGCCACTCGCAGAACTTCTGTGAAGTATGGAAGGTAGAAGACGAGGTACTGGCAGAAGTAAAGCTGTGAGGATGGGGCGTGAGACGTGCTTGAGTAGCTCACATGGTAGAGCACTTGCCCGCAGAAGGCAAAGGTCCCGAGTTCGAGTCTCGGTCCGGCACATAGTTTTTATCTGCCAGTAAGTTTCACATCACTGCACACTCCGCTGCAGAGTGAAAATATCATTCTGGATTTGCTTTCTTGATTACGTATGTGTATACAAGGAATAATCATAATAAACTGAGATTAAATTAGGCCAGGACTTTTGATTCATTAGTTAAGTAGACCCTCTTTTAATTAATTAAACTTTTAAAGTTTTGTTAGAACCAGCAACTTAACTCTTCACGAGGGCTACTCCTTTCATATGATACAGACCGTTGTGCGACACTTTAATATCTTTATCTGTGTTCATACAGAGCAATCTTTCTGTCAGCACAACTCGTACACAACATCGCAGCAACCAAAAGCTTGCTAGCTCGGTTGGCGTCATTCCATATTGAAAGAGATATGTGTACCAATTTTGGTAGAGATTCCTTAAGGTGTTAGAGACAATAGGCTGATGTGTAACTGATTTTACACCCCCCCCCCCCCCCTCTAATACCCTAAACTCTAGGTGTGGGACGACATCGTAAGCGACACCAATAAGTCTAGCGACCCCGAGAACTATGGATTTGATACTAATATCCGTTGTTATAGAATATTTTCGCGTCACGCCATACTCGAACCTATGTGACTAAAGTTTATTATCTCCACGATATACTTATAAAAATGGTTTTGGAAATAGTGAGTGATATATACACAAAATTTGATTGAAATTACTCCAGATATTTTTGAGTTAAGCTTCTGTGTCACCCCACTTTTATCCCCATCTCTATTGGTGCTAGCTGTTTCTTACTCCTAAAAAAACCTTCGTGTGCATGCACACATCTATTCAAAGATTAATCACAATCGGGAGAATGTTATGGGAAAACACAGAATATAAACAAAAACATATTCATTTTTCTATATTAGATTTGATGCGGAATGGGCTCACAGCGTTCATCATACTATTATTAAACACGGTCGCTTGCGCTTGCCCAACTTTCAGTTGGGACCATAAGAATCTAAGACATATATTAACAGTTGTTTTCTTCTAGTTTTGTCGTTATTCACGCGTAGTATGACTTGGGCACCGTTCGTGCTTGTTTGAGATTTAGAATTACAGCAGTATTTATACCTGTGTGCATATTCGTATTTGAACATACGTACATCCCTACTCCTACACACACTTCATATCCTATCCCAATGCAATTTCGACCAACTCCGTATCCCAGACAATGAGGCCCGGCCGACATTTATTCCTCGTACCAATTTTAACTCTTCCTCATCGATCCCACTCCACATCAGGGCTCCTCCCCTCTTTCCCTCGCCATCGATCCCCATCCCATTTCTCTTTCAATCCCTGCCCTACCCACACGACACACTATCCTTCATCCTCTATGTTTCCCACCAACTGTATTTCCCACTATCCACCTCAGCTCCTACCTCTCGTCTCCACAGTGTTCGTATCTAACAGTCCCCTATCTTTCTACCCACACCCCTCAGCCTTATGGAACATACTCTCTCCTCTGGCAATACTTCTCACCAGCCGGCCGGGGTGGCCGAGCGGTTCTAGGCGCTACAGTCTGGAACCGCGCGACCGCTACAGTCGCAGGTTCGAATCCTGCCTCGCGCATGGATGTGGGTGATGTCCTTAGGGTAGTTAGGTTTAAGTAGTTCTAAGTTCTAGGGGACTGATGACCTCAGAAGTTAAGTCCCATAGTGCTCAGAGCCATTTTTTGAATACTTCTCACCCAAGTGTGCGTCCTTCCAGCTTTTAAGTGAAAGTACAGTCCTTCGGCGTTTTTATCAGAAAAATTTCGAACTCCAGGGATGTGTTTCTAAAATGAATACATTTCCGTTTTTTAACTATCCGTTAAAATAGAAAACAGCGGCAGTTGTATTTCTCATTGTAATTTTTTTTAATTCGCTTGGCTGAAGGGCGGAAAATTGTACCGCTAAACAGCCTACCCCCGCCCATATGGAGCGATGGATATGAAATAACAATAAAGAAAAAACTTCTGTCTGAGAATTCAGTCTGAGGATGATGAGTAATACTCGATTTGCAATCGCAATAGAAAGAATATCTGCTATTCGTAAGTAGAAGCGACCATTTGTAACGTTTACTGGTGATAGTGTTGCTCTGCATCATGTATAATGCTTTAAACAGAGTAGGGAGACAACTGGAATACATTAGAAGTGTTGTAGATTTATTGCCATACAGTAAACTCGCGCAAAAATTAAAGTGTACATCGCTTTTGTTATAACCATTTTCTCTTAATTTTTCGTTGATCTAGTGAGCTCCACATACTGAATGGCCTTCTTCCTTTAACATATTAACACACAAACCTATCCTTTCACACTCACCCAGAAAGCTACGACAAACTGCCAGCAGATAGAAATTGGCATTTGTGTCACAAAACATGCACCGTTTTCCGGATATCGATTTGTAAAAATTTCGAAAGAAATTGCTCCCTGACGACACAATACACCTAAATCAGATTTAATGAGGGAATGTTTAGTGGCGCGTTTCCTTTGAGTATGTAGTTTCGTTAACAACAAAATTCTCGAGAAGATTCCCCGGTTGTGTAATTTGTCTTCAGTAATCCTTAGATAAACTTTTACTGCTAAAACAGTACTACACTGTCCATTTTCATGAAATTGTTGGGAGGAGAAACAAGTGACTCAGTCTTTTGAAATGACCCTGCAAACATATTTCTTGATCCAGTCGTGCTGGACCATCATACTGGGCACGCACAAGTGCGTATCTTGAGAAGCATATATTCCTTTTTTTTAACCAGTATGTGTTGTCAGTATTAGCTGTATTTTTCTTTTGCAGCACTGATGTCTGTTGCCCGAACATGCTCTTTCACTCTGTTGCAGACTTATGAAACTTCCAATTTTTGGAGAATCAAAAGAGATTTCTAGGATTAAATAACCACAGAAGAAATAAACGCACGGCAAAACCGACATTTTATGAATACTGTTCTATATATTTTAGACATTTTGTCAGTATAAAGAGACTGGTTTGTTTTTATACCCAATACAACCACATTTGTTTCTCCGTCTACATAAGTGTGTCACAATCCGCTTCTTCTTATACATTGTGAGTAGTTCTACAAAAAAATATAAAAGTAGAAATCTGCGATTACTCCTCTTTTTTTATCATGGACCGAAATAAAATGATATCGTAGAAAACTTACTGTCGCACCATTGCCATGGGACAGCTTCATAAGCCACATTTGTTTGGACGTGATCCTTACCAGCGCATTCTAACGTCCAGCGTGCTGGGGAGATGATAAAGAACTATTAGTTACAGAGCGTCTTTCCAAACTGTCCCCAGATACATCATTCGTCGCACGATAACTTCGTTACGGAATGGTTATTACAGTATCAGGAAACATTAACCCGTACACAACTTACTCTCGCTGTAACGAAACACAGACAAGTATTAAGGGAAGGATGTTTAGGATTAATAGAAAGTTAATGACATTAAATCGTAGAACTAGCAGAGATTCGGTTGAGTAAATACTAAGAGATGAGAGTATCTTTGATAGGATTACTTACGGAGGATACTGATGCTCTGAATCTGCTAGGTTACGAATTTCTGAAAAATAAAGTCGTAGTTATCTTTACTTCGGACTAGAGGAGCAAGAACCATCACAGAAAAAAGATATAGTGATCAAACAAAAGAGTCTAGCGAACAAGGTTAAAACTTCGTTTCCTTACAATCACGTTATATCGTAGCTCAGAATGCATACACGACACGAAAGCTATTAGTGAGAGAGATATGTAGTGTTTCTATTTTCTAATTGTAATATGTGTTTCTTTCAGTTTTATAATATACAGCATACTCACTCCTAAAATCAAAATTATCGTTGCCACTGATGTGCATAAGTGAATAAACAGATTATACGTTACCGAAATGTGCTTTAGTAGCTTCGTCTGTGGCGTGTTGGCACCTGTGTCGTATTTTTTCCGTCTGTTTCCTATATAGATGATTTTGGTTATTTTATATGTGTGTTTACTAATATTTCCATGTAAAACAAACCACATTTGTAAGGCAGACACTAGTAACGGTAATTAGAAGCCGAAAAGGGCATTAGAACTGCGTAATGCATGTGAATAAATGCTACCTACTTTAAAACGTGTTTACAGATTGTTCTCTGCTGGTGATCCAATAAATTATTTACTGACATCCGACTTGTTTTTGAATCTCATGTGTAATGACAAGGGGCGTTCATATGTAGTTATGTTTCTCGTAAACCAAGCTGATACTGAGAATTTGAAACCGACAGACGTTAAATTACTATTGATGAAAGATAATTGTATGGGGCATGCCGCATTGTGTTGCAAATATAGCCTGCAGTTGACGCTTTTGTGTGTGTGTGTGTGTGTGTGTGTGTGTGTGTGAGAGAGAGAGAGAGAGAGAGAGAGAGAGAGAGAGTGAGAGAGAGAGAGAGAGAGAGAGAGAGAGAGAGATAGTATGACGGGACTATAAACGCAAATCTCTTCAAAAATATATAGACTTCCTGCACTGATTTTTGAAAAACTGGGAACCATAGGCCTATAACGACATTTATTGAAGATGCTTGAGATATATTAATAGTGTTTAAACCGACGTGTAACTTTGGCATGTGCCCTTTAATCTAATTTAATAACCTGATGCAACGTAATATTTCTGCTTGAGTGTAATCAGTCTTCGCAATTTTCACGATCACCTACTGTCAACAAAATGCTACGCCAGTCGTCTTATTTTATTATGCAAATAATTACACAAAAAGACCAAGGCTGTTTGCCCCAGTGACTGTCGTAAGTCTTCGCTGTGGATATCGTGGAGCCGATAATGAAATAGCAAACAAGAAGAAAGGGAGGTTAGCGTTTAACATCCTTGATGAAATTAGAAAAGAGCAAAAGATTTCTTACGATGAACCAATTCGGCCGTGGCGTTTTTAGAGTATCTGTTTCGGCATTAGCCTTAATCGATTTAGGAAAACCACGGAGGACCTAAATTGCGCTGCAGGATGTGGATTTGAATCACATTTCTGCCGAATTATAGTTCATCGTGTTAAACATTTGGCGATTTCCCCTCGAGCAAGAGAGTGGGGTAAAAACGGGAACCCCGATTCAGATTAGTTTGTTCTACTCTAGATAGAGCGAAACCGTCGTCATTAATTGATGTTGGGCTGCCAGCTAGGGTTACATTTGAAATGTCACTGTTACAACTTGTAAAGGAGTAAGACTGTTGGTGGGTTTCCTTCTTTTTAGATGTAAGTCACATTACTGCTCTTCACATGAGATAATTACATATCGAATCCCAGTCTGGAACCGCGCGACCGCTACGGTCGCAGGTTCGAATCCTGCCTCGGGCATGGATGTGTGTGATGTCCTCAGGTTGGTTGGGTTTAAGTAGTTCTAAAATCTAGGGGACTGATGACTTCAGATGTCAAGTCCCGTAGTGATCAGAGCCACATATTGGATCCGCATTCCACTCCACACCATCCCTTCAAAGTTCGAAGTCCTACCAATGCCACAACATGCAACGCTGAGGTGACTGGTCATGGGATTCCTGCCAACACCGTATCGGACCTTCTTTTGCCCAGCACAGAGCAGCAACTCGACGTGGAATGGCCTCAACAAGTCGTTGGAAGTCCCCTGCAGAAATACTGAGACACGCTGCCGTCCGTAATTGCGAAGGTGTTGCCCGTGCAGGATTTTGTGCACGAAATGACCTCTCGATTACGTCCCATAAATGTTCGACGGGATTCATGTCAAGCGATCTTGGCGGCCAAATCATTTGCTCGAATTGTCCATGTTGTTGTTGTTGTGGTCTTCAGTCCTGAGACTGGTTTGATGCAGCTCTCCATGCTACTCTATCCTGCTCAAGCTTCTTAATCTCCCAGTACCTACTGCATCATACATCCTTCTGAATCTGCTTAGTCTATTCTTCTCTTGGTCTCCCTCTACGATTTTTACCCTCCACGCTGTCCTCCAGTACTAAATTGGTAATCCCTAGATGCCTCAGAACATGTCCTACCAACCGATCCCTCCTTCTACTCAAGTTGTGCAACAAACTCCTCTTCTCCCCAATTCTATTCATTACCTCCTCATTACTTATGTGATCTACCCATCTAATCTTCAGCATTCTTGCCGGCCGGAGTGGCCGTGCGGTTCTGGGCGCTACAGTCTGGAGCCGAGCGACCGCTACGGTCGCAGGTTCGAATCCTGCCTCGGGCATGGATGTTTGTGATGTCTTTAGGTTAGTTAGGTTTAATTAGTTCTAAGTTCTAGATGACTGATGACCTCAGAAGTTAAGTCGCATAGTGCTCAGAGCCATTTGAGCCATTCAGCATTCTTCTGTAGCTCCACATTTCGAAAGCCTTTATTCTCTTCTTGTCCAAACTATTTTTCGTCCATGTTTCACTTCCGTACATGGCTACACTCCATACAAATACTTTCAGAAACGACTTCCTGGCACTTAAATCTATACTCGACGTTAACAAATTTTTCTTCAGAAACGCATTCCTTACCATTCCCAGTCTACATTTTATATTCTCTCTACTTCGACCGTCATCAGTTATTTTGCTCCCCAAACAACAAAACTCCTTTACTACTTTAAGTGTCTCATTTCCTAATCTAAATCCCTCACCATCACCCGACTTAATTCTACTACATTCCATTATCCTCGTCTTCCTTTTTTTGATGTTCATCTTATATCCTCCTTTCAAGACACTGTCCATCCCGTTCAACTGCTCTTCCAAGTCCTTTGCTGTCTCTGGCAGAATTACAATGTCATCGGCGAACCTCAAAGTTTTTATTTCTTCTCCATGGATTTTAATACCTACTCCGAATTTTTCTTTTGTTTGCTTTACTGCTTGCTCAATATAGAGATTGAATAACATCGGGGAGAGGCTACAACCCTGTCTCACTCCCTTCAGAACCACTGCTTCCCTTGCAGTTTACGTTAAATGATCGCATTCCGCAAGCAGCACATGAGAAATACACTTAGTCATTTCGAATGAAAATGGGGGAAGAAATTTATATCATCTGAATTTATACAGCAAGGAACCTAGGAATTTAGAGTACACTCACTAATAAATTGTGTAGCAAAGTGTACCGAATTGTTCATAACATTCTTCAAACAGTCTCGAACAATCACGGTCCGATGACACGACGCATTGTCATGCATCGTTATTTGGGGACACTAAGTCCATGAATTTCTGCAAAATGTCTGCAAGTTTCCGAACATAACCATTTCCAGTCAACGGTCGGTTCAGTTGGTCCGAGGAAACAGTTCAGTCCATGTAAATGCATCCACACTATTATGGAACCACCATCAGCTCCCACAGTGACTTATTGACAAATTGAATCCATGGCTTCGTGTCCTGCCTTTAGCTGTTTCCAACTGAAATCAGGTTTATATGACCACGCCACAGGTTTCCAGTCATCTAGGGTCCAACTGATATGGCCACGACTCCAGGTGAGGCGCTGCAGGCGATGTCGTGTTGTTAGTGAAGGCACTAGCGTCGGTCTTCCACTGCCATGATCTATTAAAGACAAATTTCGCCGCACTTTCCTAACAGATATCATCATCAATTACCCGACATTGATTTCTGCCGTCCGCAGCTCGTGGTCGCGCGGTAGCGTTCTCGCTTCCCGCGCCGGGGTTCCCGGGTTCGATTCCCGGCGGGATCACGGATTTTCCCTGCCTCGTGATGACTGGGTGTTGTGTGATGTCCTTAGGTTAGTTAGGTTTAAGTAGTTCTAAGTGCTAGGGGACTGATGACCATAAATGTTAAGTCCCATAGTGCTCAGAGCCATTTGAACCATTTTTTTTTATTTCTGCCATTATTCCAAACAGTGTTGGGTGTCTGTTAACATTGGTAACACTACGCAAATGCCGATGCTCTCCGTCGCTTTGAGACGTTGTACCCTCCAACTAACATTCGGGCGTACAAAGTCTGGCAATTCCCGTAGTACGACCATAACTCCGTCGGAAACTTTTCCACATGAATCACCTGAGTATAAATGACACCTCCGCCAAAGCAGCGCCCCTTTATACCTTGTGTATGCGATATTGTTGTCATCTCTGTACGTGCATATTGCTATCCCCTGACTTTCACCACCTCAATTTACATTAAATGTCCACATTCCGCATGGAGCGCATGAGAAATACACACTACTGGCCATTAAAAATGCTACACCACGAAGATGACGTCCTACAGACGCGAAATTTAATCGATAGGAAGAAGATGCTGTGATATGCAAATGATCAACTTTTCAGAGCATTCACACAAGGTTGGCGCCGGTGGCGACACCTGCAACGTGCTGACATGAGGAAAGTTTCCAACCGACTTCTCATACACAATCTGCAGTTTACCGGCGTTGCCTGGTGAAAAGTTGTTGTGATGCCTCGTGTGAGGAGGAGAAATGCGTACCATCACGTTTCCGACTTTGATAAAGGTCGGAATGTAGCCTATCGCGATTCCGGTTTGTCGTGTCGCGACATTGCTGCTCGCGTTTGTCGAGATCCAATGACTGTTAGCAGGATATGGAATCGGTGGGTTCAGGAGGGCAATGCGGAACGCCGTGCTGGATCCCAAAGGCCTCGTATCACTAGCAGATGGCAGGATCTTATCTGCATGGCTGTAACGTATCGTGCAGCCACGTCTCGATCCCTGAGTCAACAGATGGGGACGTTTGCAAGACAACAACCATCTGCACGAACACTTCGACGACGTTTGCAGCAGCATGGACTATCACCTCAGAGGCCATGGCTGCGGTTACCCTTGTCGCTGCATCACAGGCAGAATCGCCTGCGATGGTGTACTCAACGACGAACCTGGGTGCACGAATGGCGAAACGTCATTTTTTTGGATGAATCCAGGTTCTGTTTACAGCATCATGATGTTCGCTTCCGTGTTTGGCGTCATCGCGGTGAACGCACATTGGAAGTGTGTATTCGTCATCAAATGGTTCAAATGGCTCTGAGCACTATGGAACTTTACTTCTGAGGTCATCAGTCCCCTAGAACGTAGAACTACTTAAACCTAACTAACCTAAGCACAAACATGCATGCCCGAGGCAGGATTCGAAGCTGCGACCCCAGCAGTCGCGCGGTTCCATACTGTAGTGCCTACAACCGCTCGACCACCCCGGCCGGCTATTCGTCATCGCCATACTAGCGTTCGTATTGACGGCACTTTGAACTGTGGACGTTACATTTAATATGTGTTACGACCCGTGGCTCTACCCTTCATTCGATCCCTGCGAAACCTTAAATTTCAGCAGGCTAATGCACGACCGCATGTTGCTGCGCATTCTCCAGGTCTCTCACCAATTGAAAACGTCTGGCCAATGGTGGCCGAACAACTGGTTCGTCACAATACGCCAGTCACTACTCTTGATGAACTGTGGTATCGTGATGAAGCTGAATGGGCAGCTGTACGTGTACACGCCATCCAAGCTCTGTTTGACCCTATGCCAGGCGTATCAAGGCCGTTATTACGGCCAGAGGTGGTTGTTCTGGGTACTGATTTCTCAGGATCTATGCACCCAAATTGCGTGAAAAGTAATCACATGTCAGTTCTAGTAAATATATTTGTCCAATGAACATCCGTTTTTCATCTGTATTTCGTCTTGGTGTAGCAATTTTAATGGACAGTAGTGTACTTAGTCATTTCGAATGAAAAGGGTGGAAGAAATTTATACCAACTGAATTTATACCGCAAGGAACCGAGGAATTTAGCGTACACTAACTAATAAATGGTATGGCAATGTGCATCGAACAGACTTCCTCATTCTGCCTCAAGGAGTGAAAGCATGGGTCACTGTTAACATGCGTTAAGTGCGCCAAATGGGGACTCAAAGCTTGGCGACATTCACGTTGTTGTTCGTAACATTTACACAGTGTGTCAGCACCACATTTCAGCCGCCCGCCTTACTGCTGCTGGTCGATGGACGAGACACCCAGAGTGTACTTTAGGTAGGTCTTTTATTGTTTGTAGACAAATTCCGCATAGACCCACCATATCCCTCTCAGAAAAGTATAAGAACAGCTAAAACACGGATATATGAAACATTTATTTCAAGATTCATAGAAACAAAACGCATGCGACATTTCTGCCTTAGCATCTGAAACACAGTTAAAAGAACTTGGTTTTCACTACTAGGTCGGCGCTTGAAGGTGCATTACCAGCCGAAATAACGCGAAAAGTATCTCGAACAATGGCAATGGACGCGCGGCACCGCAGATGGTGTGCATTCTGAAGTGGCAGATTCACACACGTACTGTGCTCCGAGGAGGTGACAAGTATAGCTTACTCGTTTATGTTCCTCGCTAGTACAGTTCGTGACTCCAGAGGGGCGCTTTCTTGCAACAATGTCCTTTTTAAGGTTCTGTTGCTCAATCGATAAAAACGAAACCTTTGTAGGACCAGTTTATCGTCCATCTGTCTGTCTGTCCGACTGTTAAGACTCCTTTTTTTCAGGATTGGCTAGAGGTATCAAGTTGAAATTTATATCTTATAGTAAGGTCCCCGCTCCATTCATGGTGTGGCAATCAAAAGGTACGGCTGTTTATGTCAGGTATTTCACGCCTGCTAAGTCATTTATCAAAACCTATAGTGTACTTCCCTTTGATAATGAAATTTCACAAGAAGCAAAATTTCACAGCAGGTAAAGGAAAAAACACCGAAAATTGTTGATTTGTAATAATATTACGTGAAAATAATATTTTTTTGCCATTTGACTTCCGCTTGTCCGTCTATTAAGAGCTCTTTTTCTCGGTGACGGATATGGGCAAAAACGTGAAATTTATGAGACGCACTAAGGTCTACGGACCCATGTGCCGTATAAAAAATTAACCATACAAGTCAATGCAATCAAAAAGTACGGCCATTTATGTCACGCACTTTGAAACTTGAAACTTGAAAACTCACTCATCAAAACTTATAGATGTACTGTCCATTTACATGTTGGACCTTATGATCAAGTGGTGATGGAGAGTGTACGTTTTTAACATTAATGGAAATTCAAACTTCTCCACAACAAGGAAACAGGAAGGGACTTTATTGTTCAACAGTTAATGAAGATAAAAGTATTTTCATTTCAACACCTAAGCCGCTGAACAACAATATTAGTTTCTAAACAAAAGTGTTGAACTTCAGGTCATGACTTCCGCATTACGAGATGAGAGAAAAACAAAGAATAATAAAATAGATACAAAGAAAAGAAAACCTAAATAGCACAAATATAACTAAAAGAAAATTTAAAAACGAAAAATACAAGAAAAATGAGAAAGAACTATAGATTTAAAAAATTAAAGAAGTGGTTAAGGTGCCTGGAAACAGAGAGGTCACGATGCCGATGTCCGTCGCCCTACGGATCTTTTCAGTCTTCGTTTTAACCTAACTTTCACCTCGCAGTGAGGTATGCAAAATTATTCAGACCGTCGTATATTCGTATCCAGAAGTGATAACAATAACGACACTGGAAATATTTATAAGGGGAAGTTGACGTCATAAATTAGCAAGTTCTGGACATTAAACGCTCTATGCAGACATAACAGATGAATCGTTGGCAGCAACAGCGGCGCTAGGTTACTGCGGAAGGTGCAAAGTGTACTGTTTATTGCAGAATTTAAATCTATGTATTGTGTTTTACTATAAAGAAGAATTATTTGTCCCCACGAGAGACAACATGTGGTTCGGATTCCACGCTAAGCTGTGGGTCCCCTTTCGCCGGTTGGATAACTGGGGTCGATTGGGGACACAGAAGTCGCTGAAGTGGGGTCCAACAGAAACTTTTGCACCACGTCACTGAAAAACACGAACTACTGTTAGTATCTATACGCGTAAGGAAGCTCCTACGGAACCCTCAGAATAGAAGTTTCTTCTCGCAGTTCTCCGGTTTTTATTTATTTTTTTTATTTTTCCCTCTACATAGAGGCACGCTTTCAGAGGTACCAGTCCGTTGATGACATGTACTGTTGGAATGCAATGTTTCCGACAAGCTCGCAAACATAGTCTCAAGCAGATCACTGGAATTGTTACGATGGTAGTGTTTAGCCGCTGACTCAAACGCTAGGTTCATAAATTATTCCTGAACTTTTATTGCTCAGATTAAGCGCACATGACAGTGTGCTCATTGACACCAAGAAAATGCTCGTGAATGGCTGTGCCTCTTCAGATAGACCGCTGACACTTTAAGGGAATATCAGACGGCCGTAATTGGGAATATATCGATCCGCGATTATCGTGAGAAGTAGTAAATAATGAAAACCTCCAAATTTATGCTTCGTGTACTACAAACCTTGTTACACATTTGGGTCAGACTGCTGCAACTCCTACTTTAAATCTCGACGGTTAGCAAATTGTAGGCGCACTTAAATCTGACATCTCTAACATTCAGTAAGCATTTTTCGAAAGAAATTTCCACCGTTTGACTGTAAACTACCGCTCATTTATTTCGCAGAATCGTTATTTCGGCTTTATAGCCATTCTCAGGTGCAAGTTGAGATGTCACAAAATCTCTGATGTACCTAAACGCCATGTCATCACCGAAATAACATATTATGGTCTTGTAAACCAATCCTTGTATGAGGATATGAGAACGTGTCAGAAAGACGTACCAAGGGTGACATCGTGCGCAGCGAATAATCATTAACCAAATGTAATGCGTATTTGACAGCCAATACATTGCTGTGACATGCATTCATCATGTCCATTTTGATGAATGGGTGTATTGTCCTCTCTACACAGATAAATGAATGTGGGCGTCAAGTTTGACAGCAAAAGGCAATTGCAGTCACTTTCAGCCATTTCTTCCAGGCAGTCTTAAGATGATTTTAGCGTTAACACTTCTGTTGGTGGTGTAGGTGCAGATATTATATTAATGGGAATTCTACCGTTGTACTATAACACTTTAGTCGAGGGACGCTCGAAATAATTTTTATTGTTTTCTTACTTCCCAAAGTTCTGACGGTTAATTATTTGTTTTTCGGCTGTTTGCCATTATTACTACACCATCTACTGAAACATTCTATTTTATATTGATCTGAAGACCGTCAATTACTTTTATATTTAGTACATTTATCGGCTGCTTTTCAGTACGCTAAACTGTGGATATTAATAAGCGTCATAATATCTTCTAGTAGCCGCTCGGGGTAGATGCGCGGTGTAGAGAGCCTTGTCATGATCCGTGCTGCTACCCCCGTCGGAGGTTAGAGTGCTCCCTCGGACATGGATGTGTGTGTTGTCCATAGCGTAAGTTAATTTAAGTTAGATTCAGTAGTGTGTAAGCTTAGGGACCGATGACCTCAGCAGTTTGGCTCCATAAAATCTTAACAAAAATTTCCAAATTATCTTCTACTTCGTCTTCATCTTCTTTTTATTCATCAACAGCAGTAAGACGCCCACTGCTGACTAAAGGTGTCCCCAACGTTTTTTCATGCACTACGTTCTTCAGATATAGGCACACATATTGCTCCAGGACTCCATGTGTTTTCTAATTTCGTACTCCCAATCTGCGATCAGTTTGTCTTGAGTGTCTTTCTTATCCCTCGGTATTCAAAAGAGTACGCCTATGTCCATCTGCCTAATTCTCGCCAGGCTGTATATGCAAAATTATTCAGACCGTCGTATATTCGTATCCAGAAGTGATAACCATAACGACACTGGAAATATTTATAAGGGGAAGTTGACGTCATAAATTAGCAAGTCCTGGACATTAAACGCTCTATGCAGACATAACACATGAATCGTTGGCAGCAACAGCGGCGCTAGGTTACTGCGGAAGGTGCAAAGTGTACTATTTATTGCAGAATTTAAACGTATTGTGTTTTACTATAAAGAAGAATTATTTGTCCGCACGAGGGACAACATGTGATTCGGATTCCACGCTAAGCTGTGGGTCCCCTTTCGCCGGTTACGTAAATTAAATTACAAGTCTCAATAATGTGACATATAGATACTGGGTCAAATCATTAATTTTCCAGAATGAGATTTTTCGCTCTGCAGTGAAGAGTGTGCTGATATGAAACTCCCTGGCAGATTAAAACTGTGTTCCGGACCGAGACTTGAACTCGGGAACTTTGCTTTTCGTGGGCAAGTGCTCTACCATCTGAGCTACGCAAACACAGCTCAGGACCCGTCCTCACAGCTTCAATTCTGCCAGTACCTCGTCTCCTACCATCCAAACTTCACAGAAGCTCTTCTGCGAACCTGCAGAACTAACACTCCTGGACGAAAGGATATTGCGGAGATATAGCTTAGCCACAGCCTGGGAGATGTTTCCAGAATGAGAGGACGGGTCGTGAGTCGTGCTTGGATAGCTCAATTGGTAGAGCATTTGCCCGCGAAAGGCAAAGGTCCTGCATTCGAGTCTCGGTACAGCACACAGTTTTAATCTGCCAGGAAGTTTCAATCATTACTATTGTTTTCTGGCTTCCCACAATTCCGACACTTCGTTTATTTTCTGTTTGGCTATTTTTTATGTAATTAAAGCTGAGTACTATTACTAAATCAGCTTCTGAAGGATTTAATCATTGTATTATCAATATAAAGAACATTATATTGCATCAACATTTTTGCGTCAGTGAGTGGGAGGAAGGTAAGGTGTGGGGGCTATGGAATCAATTGAGCGAACATGCGGTGGGCGCCCATCACATTACTTACTTATGGTCTAAAATACCCAGAACCAGCAAGTCATTAAGTTAGTTGTCAGTCTGGTGGTATGTTAATCACACAAGCATGCCAAAGTACGAAATGACTGTGAACAATGCTTCAAACATATTACACCCGCTGCACCTCAGTTCACTGTCAACAAACGACAGCGCGCTCCCTGCTCGGTGTTAAAGATTCTGTGGACGAGCTACACCTGTGCAAGTGGTTACTCCCTGACTGGAACACACGACTGCCTGGCTATAGTGAGCTTCACGTATCATGGCGGTAGATATGATAGATTAGGTATGGTGAAAATGTTTCGCAGTTGTAGCGTAGAAAGACTGCATATATTGTATGGAGCTATGAAGAATGATATGAACCTTGGAAGAAAGAACGTTGTAATAATGGCGTTAGAGGTGACAGACGAATTTACGTGTTTGGGTAACAGGATCATAATGGTTGGTAGAATCCCGAACGAAACTGTGGAGGGAATACAGCAGCCCAAAACTGCATTTAGTTTTTGAAAGAACATACTCGCCAGCAAGAACATCGCTCTGGAAAGAAGGAAACTTATCATAAAAGTGTTTGTTTAGGGTGTGGGCTGTGCGGGTGTGTAATTTGGACAAGAGAAAAGACTGCTAGAGAGCTAGGAGATTTGGTTCTACAGATGGATGTTGAAGATCAGTTAGAGAGGCAGTTAGCAATGAAGTGACGCTAGAAGAGGAGAGGAAATCAAATCTCTCTGGATGCACATCCAAACAAGAAGAGAAAAACTCGTAGTACACCTTTTGAGATACAATGTCACATACGGAAGAATTTCCGAAGTAGGTATAGCGGCAGAGAATCGACAGGGACGACCAAGGATGTCATATACACAGCAGACTGAGGGCTATAGTGTGTGCTAAGCATACTGAAATGAATAAGAAGACAGACACAATAGTGGAATAGCGTACTGCTGCAAACCGACGTTAGGGTTGAGCACTAAAGAAGGCGAGCAAATGTTCGTTGGGGTAGGATAAGGGACACACGTCAGGTGTGTTTATTACTAAGCAGCTAAAGCTCGGCTCAGTGCAAAGTTTGCCCATCTAACGCTTTTCTAAGGACAAAGAAATTTACTTTCGATATTTTATGTAATTATTGCCCGAATTTAAAATTCTTTCATATTGTACTCATTAACCCTTTCAGTCCCACCATATGAAAAAAAGATAAATGGTAATTTTAATTTTTCACACGACTAACCCCCCCTCCCCCCTCTTCTCACAACACTAGAACATAAAGTTTTCGACCATCCATCATTTCATAACAAATTTCAAAGCAAATTCGCGATTTTCGTAGACACAATTTCACATTTCGAAACTCATAGTGCGTAAAACAAATTATAGTCCTAAAGAACAAGCTAAAATCGGCCTACGTTTAACAAATTTTGCACCATAAATATGTACTATCGCAATGGTGTCATTCCGAAACCATAAGTAAAAAGCAGTAGTACAGACTCAAATTTACGTTAAAATACACTGATGAGCCAAAACAATATGACACTCTCCTTAATAGCTCGTTTGTCCCTCTTTGGAAATACATCACTGATTCTGCGATTCTGCGCTTCATGGATCCGGCAGCTTGTAGGTAGGTTTGCAGATGTATGTGGCGTTAGAAATCTACGCACAGGTCATCTAACTCGCATAAGTAACTGGCCGGTGATTTGCGTACGCTGTGATAGCCTCCGATAGTGACCCAGATGGGTTCCTTAGGATTTACATCACGTGAATGTGGTAGGCGTGACATCAAAGTGAGTTCACTATAATGCTCCTCAAACCACTGTAGCATGGTTCTCGCTCCGAATGGCTCTGAGCACTATGGGACTCAACTGCTGAGGTCATTAGTCCCCTAGAACTTAGAACTAGTTAAACCTAACTAACCTAAAGACATCACAAACATCCATGCCCGAGGCAGGATTCGAACCTGCGACCGTAGCGGTCTTGCGGTTCCTAACTGCAGCGCCTTTAACCGCACGGCCACTTCGGCCGGCTCTCGCTCCGAGACAGGGATAATTATACTGCTCAAAGATGACATCGACGTCGGGAAATACATCAAGCATGAAGTGATGCAGATTGTTCGCAGCTGTTAGCGTGTCTTCGATTACTGCCACAGGTCCCATGCAAGCGCAGCAGAATGTGTCTAAAGCATAATACTGTTCCCACCGGCCTGTGTCCGTGGCGCGCTGCGCATTTCGAGCCGCCGTTCACTTCAATGACAGCGTGTTTGTAGACGACAATCGATCTAGTGTAGCAAAGACGTGATTCACCCGAAGAGCCGGCGCGTTTCCATTGATCGACGGTCGAATCCTGATGGTCCCATTCCCATTGCAATAGTAATTGACGATACCGCTGGGTCAACACGTGAACATACGGGTGGTCTGCTGCTGAGCTCCATGTTCAACAGTGCACGATTGATATGTGCTCCGAAACACTTGCGCGTGCACCAGCATTGTGCTCTTTCGGCAGAGATGCCACAGATAACCATCTATCCTACTTTACAGAGCAGACAGAACCCCACGTTCTGTGAAGAGTCGTGGACGTCCAACCATTTAGCACCTAGTGGTAGTTTCCGTAGATGCTCACAACAGGAGCACGAGAACATTCGACCAGCTTCGCAGCTTTCGAGATTCTCTTTCACAGTCTCTGCGTAATAATAATCTTCCCTTTGTCAACGTCGCTTATCTCAATCGACTTCCCCATTTTCAGTCCATAACTTCGTCCGTGTCTCCTCCGCTTCCAAACTTTTGCTCCCGTGGCGCGTCGCAAGGGCACCAGGCAGCATCAGACGTTGTGGTGGGCAGTGGTCATAAAGTTTCGGCTTATCAGAGCAACAGTCAATGAACTCCTCAATACGGCCACTCTAGTAGAAACACCTATGAGAATCTCCTACAGTCACATAGTACCTTCTCGCTGACTGTTGCTCTGATCGTTATTAAGCGACTGCAACAATTCACCACATCCGAACCATTAGATGTTGTCTTGCATCAGCATCCGTTGTTTCATTCAAAAGGAACTGACGCTTCAAAAACAATTTAATAAAATTAAGCTTACATTAATGATTCAATACGATAAGACTAGCATTATACAGTACAGGCCATTAAATTTGCTACACCATGAAGATGACGTACTACAGACGCGAAATTTAACCGACAGGAAGACAAGGTTGGCGCCGGTGGCGACAACTACAACGTGCACACATGAGAAGAGTTTCCAACCGATTTCTCATAGACAAACAACTGTTGGCCGGCGTTGACTGGTGAGACGTTTTTGTGATGCCTCGTGTAAGGAGGAGAAATACGCACCATCACGTTTCCGACTTTGGTAAAGGTCGGATTGTAGCCTACCGTGATTGCGGTTTATCGTATCGCGACACTGCTGCTCGCGTTGGTCGAGATCCAATGACTGTTAGCAGAATATGGAATCGGTGGGTTTAGGAGGATAATACGGAACGCCGTGCTGGATCCCAACGGCCTCGTATCACTAGCAATCGAGATGACAGGCATCTTATCCGCATGGCTATAACGGATCGTGCAGCCACATCTCGATCCCTGAGTCAACAGATGGGGACGTTTGCAAGACAAAAACCATCCGCACGAACAATTCGACGACGTTTGCAGCGGCATGGACTATCAGCTCGGAGACCATGGCTGCGGTTACCCTTGACGCTGCATCATACACAGGAGAGCCTGCGATGGTGTACTCAACGACGAACCTCGGTGCACGAATGGCAAATCGTCATTTTTTCAGATGAATCCAGGTTCTGTTTACAGCATCATGATGGTCCCATCCATGTTTGGCGACATCGCGGTGAACGCACATTGGAAGCGTGTATTCGTCATCGCCATACTGGCGTATCACCCGGCGTGATGGTATGGGGTGCCACTGGTTACACGTCTCGGTCACCTCTTGTACACATTGACGGCACTTTGAACAGTGAACGCTACATTTCAGATGTGTTACGAACCGTAGCTCTACCATTCATTCGATCCCTGTACGGGTCTTTGTGGATACAGAAAATGTTCGACTGCTGCCTTGGCCAGCACACTCTACAGATCTCTCAACAATTGAAAACGTCTGGTCAATGGTGGCCGAGCAACTGGCTCGTCACAATACGCCAGTCACTACTCTTGATGAACTGTGGTATCGTGTTGAAGCTGCATGGGCAGCTGTACCTGTACACACCATCTAAGCCCAGGCGTATAAAGGCCGTTATTAAGGTCAGAGGTGGTTGTTCTGGGTACTGATTTCTCAGGATCTATGCACCCAAATTTAGTGAAAATGTAATCATATGTCAGTTCTAGTGTAATATATTTGTCTAATGGATACCCGTTTATCATCTGCATTTCTTCTTGGTGTAGCAATTTTAATGGCCAGTAGTGTAGTTAGAAACAGTGTACATATCTTGAGGCAGCATAACTCACGCCGCGCAAATGATCCAGACTATATTCATCCGGTATTTGAGAATGAGAGCACTTATCGGCTTCCAGAAACTTTAAAACTTCTTTTGATCCTTTCAGAAAGTGTCTTCTTGGCGCGTACACCTCCCCCCCCCCCCCTTCCCCCCAACACACAAAGTTATTCTTGGAATCAAAGTTTATAGCCCACTACATTTAAATTGTTCGTGCAGTGAAACTTCAGCATCAGGGATGACGTTTCATTGTATTATTTCTTTACTTCCAGCTCTAGAAGCAACAGATTTTGCAAACAGTATCCACATGCAACACTGAATGCACTGCTAAATTATATCATTGCATGACACTTAGTTCAGGCGACATGACATTATAAATATGGGGATGTGTGAAAAATATACGTTTCTTAACGTGGAGCGCAAATTACACAGGCTTTACTGATCAAGAGTTCGATAACGAGAGCCGTTAGAGGCTGCCAACAAACTTTGAACGTAATTTGGGTCTTGCTCTAACCTTTTTCTCGCTTACACGTTTCACGTTTCACAATATAAATAAATGACCTAGTAGAAAGTGTAGGAAGTTCCATGCGGCTTTTCGCGGATGATGCTGTAGTACACAGAGAAGTTGCAGCGAAATGGAGGAACATCTGCAGCGGATAGGCACTTGGTGCAGGGAGTAGCAACTGACCCTTAACATAGACAAATGTAATGTATTGCGAGTACATAGAAAGAAGGATCCTTTATTGTATGATTATATGATAGCGGAACAAACACTGGTAGCAGTTACTCCTGTAAAATATCTGGCAGTATGCGTACGGAACGATTTGAAGTGGAATGATCATATAAAATTAATTGTTATTAAGGTGGGTGCCAGGTTGAGATTCATTGGGAGAGTCCGTAGAAAATGTAGTCCATCAACAAAGGAGGTGGCTTACAAAACACTCGTTCGACATATACTTGAGTATTGCTCATCAGTGTGGGATCCATACCAGGTCGGGTTGACGGAGGAGATAGAGAAGATCCAAAGAAGAGTGGCGTGTTTTGTCACAGGGTTATTTGGTAAGCGTGATAGCGTTACGGTTTAAAAACTCAAGTGGTAGACTCTGCAACAGACGCACTCTGCATCAAATGGCTCAAATGGCTCTGAGCACTATGGGACTTAACTTCTGAGGTCATCAGCCCATAGACTTAGAACTACTTAAACCTAACTAACCTAAGGACATCACACACATCCATGCCCGAGGAAGGATTCGAACCTGCGACCGTAGTAGTCGCGCGGTTCCAGACTGAAGCGCCTAGAACCGCTCGGCCACCACGGCCGGCCGCTCTGCATAGCGGTGTAGCTTGCTGTCCAGGTTTCGAGAGGGTGCGTGTCTGGATGAGGTATCGAATATATTGCTTCCCCCTACTTATACCTCCAGAGGAGATCACGAACGTAAAATTATTTCCGAGCGCGCACGGAGGCTTTCTGGCAGTCGTTCTTCCCGCGAACCATGCGCGACTGGAACAGGAAAGGGAGGTAATGACAGTGGCACGTAAAGTGCCCTCCGCCACACATTGTTGGTGACTTGCGGAGTATAAATGTAGATGTAGATGTAGGTTGTTATATGAGAACTAATCTGACAAGGATTTCTCAAAACTGACTCTTCCATGTACTGCTTGAGTTTTGCTTTTGAACTATTCTCACCAACGTTTCCACTTACACTTACGAAATGGTTGTTAAATACGTTATCCACTTTTGTACAGTTGGTTACGATGGTTACATTCGCTTTAATAGTAATACTACCTACCCAAAGGTTACTTTTCCTGTCTCTCTTCTGACAGCATTCCACAGTGATGTGGTTTTATTGCCTGAGTTGTTAATTTCATATCTAATAGAGATATTTTTTGATTTTCTGACCACTTTTCTCAGTATGTTACAAGAATTTTTATAGTGTGAAGTTACTTCTGGATCTTTAGTAATTCTTGTTGTGTCATACAATTTTCTTTTTCTTTCTGAACTGCCTGTAATACCTGTAATAATCCAAGTTTTGTTTGAAAACTAGTTGGTGTTACATTTGATAATTTTTTGGGGACAAAACTGATCTAAAAGGGATATAAATCTATCCAGAAATATGTAACAATTACTATTAGCATTTGGCTCATTACGTACATCTCCCAACTAACATTTCTTAAACTTTCTCTGAAGCGCTCTGCAGATGCCAGGTTTACCAGTCTTACACTTTTACTTAATGGTTTCTGAACTGTACACCATGCTATGTTTTGTAAGTTAATCAATTGTGCATGATGGTCTGATAATCCATTTATCACAGGGAAAGCACTTTTTAGATTTACATCCACTTATTGTCTATTACAGTGCTACTGTCTTGAGGTATACGTGTAGGGAAGTTGATCAATGATTCTACGTTATATGTCATTAATAACACTTCCAATTCACTTTTCCTATAATAATTGTTTAGGAAGTTTACATAGAAATCACCACAGATGAATAATTCTTTTTTTTGACTGACAGACAGCATAACATACTAAGCAGTCAAACTTTTTTATGAATCGCTCCCAATCTCTTAATGGGGACCTGTACACTGTTGCTCATATCTACACTGTAAGTTCACACGCATGAACTTCAAAGTTCTGATGGACACAAAATTAGCTTATTTCTACAGTTTTGTACTTATACCCTAGTTTTTTGCAAATGGCAACCCCTCCTTTATCCCTTCCCCCTGCTTATACCTCCAGAGGAGGTCACGAATGTAAAATTAGAGAGATTCGAGCGCGCACGGAGGCTTTTCGGCAGTCGCTCTTCCTGCGAAACATACGCGACTGGAACAGGAAAGGGAGGTAATGACAGTGGCACGTAAAGTGCCCTCGGCCACACACCGTTGGGTGGCTTGCGGAGTATAAATGTAGATGTAGAAATAACCGCACGTTCAATTTCTTAACGATAGAAGGTTTGCTGGTGACATTAAGGGGGGCGGGACGTCAAACGGGCCGACTTGGAGCAGGAGAGGCACCACACGACATTTTAATTTCCACTGTCCATACTTTTACAAATAAATTCATAAAACTTTGTCAACATGACCAGGAGGGATTCAGAATTCACAGTCTAAGCAATGTAAGTGCAAAAATATAACAAAATAAATTTTTTTACGTGTAAAATTTCATCATTTTTTCACTTACTATTGGTTGCATTTGTTACTATTGGTACACTTTTCTTCATGAATTTTGCACAGCATATAAACCGTACTTATAGGTGTATGAAACTCTAGAATTTTCCAAATCTATTAAAAACTGTGGTAAAAATTGAGATAATTAACCATAAAATTTGAGTTTTTTTCTAAACATGAAGCTTAAAATGTAACAGCTCATTTATTTTTTCATTAATTAAATAAATTCGAGAGTTTCATACACCTGTAAGTATGGTTTGTATGCTGTGCAAAATTCATCGAAGAATCTCCCTTACTTATGAAGGAAAGTGTACCTATAGTAACAAATGCAGCCAATAGTAAGTGAAAAAATGATGAAACTTCACAAGCAAAAAAATTTATTTTGTAATATATTTTTGAACTTACATTGCTAAGAGTGTGAATTCTGAATCCCTCCTGGTCATGTTGACAAAGTTTTATGAATTTACTTGCAAAAGTATGGACAGTAGAAATTAAAATGTCGTGTGGTGCCTCTCCTGCTCCAAGTCGGCCCGTTTGACGTCCTACCCCCCTTAACAAGCGACAGCGATAGGGAGAATCGGAGACAGAAACAGTGGTTCAAAGTGGCACTTAAATTAGCGTCGCCAGTTGGAGCAACAGGCGTGGCTAAAGTGTGTGGTGTGGGACAGAAACAGGTGGCACGTAGACGCCGCCGCAAAGCATTCTCTTGCCACTTGCAGCAGTCAGAGCACAGAGGACCGCCCGCTCTGTACCTGTAGTTGGAGTGCCAATCGACCTGGCCGCCAGCGCTGCCGGCGGCCGCGTCCAGGTACCGGCGGACCTCCGCCGGGGTGGGCTTGACGGCGCGGTCCAGCAGGTCGCACGTGCTGAGCACCACGTAAGCCACCAGGTGGCGGCCGGAGCCGAAGACTGCGTGCTGCTGCTGGTCGTCCCCCGGACACTCCGAGGCGCCGGCGGTGGCCGCCAGCCACAGCAGCAGCGGCAGGAGAGCTGGCGGTCTGGCGCGCATTCTGGGAAGCACTGCGGACAGCCGAGACCGCAGGGCAGCTCAGCGCCCCCTCCAGCGCCCGTCTGGCTCTTCTCACTCCACATTCCCACGCCACTCTGCCTTATCGGCCGCGTTGACGTCGGCACAGGGAAATGGATCGCACTACACAGGGCCCCCTCTGTCTTACAGCTACGGGCGCAGAGACTCGGCGGCTGCAGCCGGTGTCTGCTTGCAGCCGACTGCCAGCTCGGCGGGCTAGTCCCAAAACAGGCGACACTGCTAGCCCAACACGCACACCCGCACTCCTGCTTCTCTTTGCTTCCTCACACATTTGCCTGTGCGGCATCTTACGTCCGACTGTATTAGCCGATCAGTGTTTTACTTGGTCTTCATAATCGCTCTTTGACGCGGAAACGTCTGTTCTCCCGTCGGTCGAACTTTTTTGTATGACAAAATTCCCTCAGATATGAACTGATCTTCAAAGAAATGGTTGAAATGGCTCTGAGCGCTATGGGATTTAACATCTGAGGTCATCAGTCCCCTAGAACTTAGAACTATTTAAGCCTAACTAACCTAAAGACATCACACACCTGACTGTAGCGCCTAGAACCACTCGGCCACTTCGGCCGGCAACTGATCTTCCCAACCACTTTTTATTTTTTTTTTTTTTTTTTTTGCCTGAAATCATTCACTCGTCAGTATAAATTTTGTGTGTGACAGAATCCCGTCAGAGGTGAACTGGTCTTCCCAATCAGTTTTTTACGTGAAAACATTAATTCGCTCCTCGGTCGAACTTCATAATTACGAGGGTCGTTCAGTAAGTAATGCCCCATATTTTTTTCTCAGAACATAGTGATTTTTAAGAGTCAGAACTTCGTGACGATATACATCAATATGTCTTGCCCAAGACATATTTTTCTACGTAGTCTCCATTCTCCATCACGCTTTATGGCCGTACCCCTACGTTATGGAAGACCATGTATTCCCTGCCGGTAAAAGCTCTTTTCCTGTAGGCGTAGCAATGTTTTAATTGCATGACTGACACTCTAGTCTAGTTCCCCGTAGAGTATCTTCAAGCAGCCCAAAGAGATGGAAGTCCGAGGGTGCCAGGTCTGGACTATAGTGTGAAGGAGGCAGTGATGCCCAACTCAATTTGGTGATGTGTTTTCGGGTTCTCAAACTTGTGTGTGGGAGTGCATTATTGCCTTGAAGCAAGATTTCTGCCCGATTCATGTCCGAACGTACATGTCGGAAACGGTTCTTGAGGTTATTCAGTCTTCACTTATGCCTCTGAATTGATCGTTGACCCTCTTGGCATCACGCCAACACAAACCCAGTAGACAGTCAACGTGACTTTTCCGGCAGAGGGGGTTGCCTTGAATTTCTTATTTTGTGAATGAGGATGATGCCACTCCATGGACTGCCTTTTTGTTTCCGACTCAAAGTGGTGCTCGCAGATTCCGTCCCCCGTAACGATGCGTGAGAGAAAGGCTTTTCCGTCGGTCTCAAAACGCTCCAAATATTCAGATGAAATGGCCATTCTTTGAATCTTATGGTCCAATGTGAGCAATTGTGGAACCCATCGTGAGCAGCTCTTTGAATATCCGAGAGTCTCGATGATTGTCGACGCACTTCCAATGCTGACCAACAACTGTAGAGCCAGTTAAACAACAAACTGGTAGCCAAGATCGCAGGAATTCTTTTTATTCCATGGAATAAAAAGAATTCCTGCGATCTTGGCTACCAGTTTATTGTTTTAGAAGCATCTAGATCGCTCCCACATGAGCACAATGTGCTCCCTACAATTTAGAGCCAGTTGTCCAGCTGTGATGCGCCGGTCGACAAGAATAATGGCATCCTCACAATTAAGCATGTCTGGAGCAGTGGCTGTGGCAGGACGTCCCGAGCGTGGCTGATCATGGAGCTCTGTTTCTGCATGAAACTGAGGCTGTTACTTTCTTCACCCATCGCCCAACTGTACTCCTATCAGCTGCAGCATCGCCATACATTGCAGACAAACGTTTATGGATGTTCACCACGGTTTCTTTTTCTGCACACAGCACGTTGCTCGTAACGTGAGTCGTATGCAGATGCCATTTTGACACTGAACTACGGCTTTGCCATCGGCCATAACGGTTCGTAACTACACCGACGCACAGAACAAACGTCATATGTGAAGCACGAACAGAGACGTTTGTCTATGTCTATTAATGGCTTTTTAAAACAATATGGGACAACACTCATTGAACGACCCTCGTAAATTACGTTTCTTTTAATTTTATCCCGAAGCTTTCACAACAGATATGTGGCCCACCCGAACTGTACAGACAGAAATACCTTCACCTTGAGCCGTACACATGACATTTTAATGGGACGACGGACTTTACTGAGCTGAGTCCACAACTGCGAAAAATTGTTTGACTGATTTGATATCAATTGCAGCTGTCGTTTTTTTCTTATTTGTGACTATTGTACAGTTCCGTTATTGGCCCATTTTCAAATATCCTGGTAAACCGGAATAACAGGAACCATTCAGACAACAAAAACTATTAGGATTAATAAAAAGTTACTGTTCAGAAATTCGGCGGTGGCACATTGTACTATAGTAGTCTTTGCACGTTATACTTGAATGGTAATTGTGGTTGCGTGAAAATGTCATCGGTGTCTTTATTCACTGTCACCATCTCAATTAAGCGGATGCACGTCACACATTTAATACTATATGTATTTCCAGGGACCATCGCAATCGACTTACGCGTTTTACCGCACTATGGTTAGTCTGGACATGGCACTACGGGAAACCCTGTTCTTACGCTAAGCTACACATAAAGGGATGAATACGATATTGCATTGGCTGTCTTGTTCAGAAGTACACTGCAATGATCCTTCGGACATGCATGCAATTCTGAGGAATAGGCACTGCGGTGACTACAGCCGTTATGAAATACATGAGCTGTATTCGCATTTGCGAATATGGACGGCCATCAGGTGTATAATGCAATGATGACAGTGAAAATTTGTATCGGATTGGGACTCGAACAAGAATTTCCCGCATATCGTGAGCGCTCGCGTTACCGTTAGGATATCCGAGCACGCTTCACATGGTTGATGACATATGGAAGTCTGAGTCTGGCCTTGAAGCGTACTTGGATAGCCTAATGGTAAGGCGATCATTCGCGATAAGCAGGAAATTTGGGTTCGAATGCCAGTCCCATAATAGCTTTTATCGTCGTCATTCCGTTATACAGCTGAAGGTTGCCCACTTTCGCAACTGCGAATGTATTTCGCGTGTACAGGGGTGATGTCCTCGACACAGACTTGTGTAATTACCAGCCTGTATCTGTCGACTTACTTCGTGAAGAGTTAGGACTGGTGGGATAAAGTAAATGAAAAGGTCAAGATGTCTAAGTTAACGTTCCAGTAAAATAAAATGCATTGAACAGTTACTCTTACAGTTATATAGTACAACAGAACCATCACAACTTACGATAACATGGCTACTTGTTCCCCCGTATTGTGACCGCCTGTAACTGTCACCATAGAGATTATAGCGCGTTCTGTGGCCCTGCAACGCCTCGTCGTGGAAAAGGGGCAAAATGTTCCAGAAATATTTCGCTTTGCAAGCATTTACACTCAGAAGTCTATCAGATTGGTCCCTTAGATGAGCATACATTTCTATCTACCGCGTAACGTCCATTAGTTCATCTCTGTGCACCTTACGCAAAATCTGCACCAATTTACTAATTATAAGCATTCTTTCTTAGACTCCTTTAAATATGCAGCATATGCAGAAGGCTCATTGTTACATATCGTCGTGAGCTTCTTAGGCCGGTTGCTGACCTTCGTTCCCGTTCGGCCAATATTGTCACGTTAACCATACCCAAGTCCAAATCCGAAGCCAGGTTGCCAATGAAGCACAACTCTTAGAACTAGAGTTGCTCTCTACCAAAACTACTTTTAGATACTTTTGGCACAATACATAAATGACATAGTAAATGGTAAGATTACCATTGTGTTGGTAGCTTTGATATGGAAAGAAGCGTAACTGACTGTACAAGAGAGAATCTGGGAGCATACGACTTCTTGGTTCTTTTGTTTGTTTGTTTTGCACATAATTTGAACCTCACATGGTTCAGTGCTAGACTACTGTGTGTTTTATATCATTCATTGTGCTGCTTCTCTGCACTTACCAGGAGGAATACTCTGGACGAAAATGGGTTCTGTTGTCGTGACAACGAAATTACTACTTAGTGGCTGGACACACCTGCTCATCCAGCAGGGAGGGCATTTGAACGTTTAATCTTATCTGTGACAACAGCGTGAACGCGTTGATATTCAGTGTTGAGCAATGTGGTACCGATAGCATGATAGTTAGGTGGCTCGTATCCGGGACTAATTAAAGGAACAACTTTCACCGAGTACTGGGTCTCTAATATCGATGACGAGGCTCCTGAGGTATAAACAGCTCTAGCGGCGAACTCGTCTGTGTCTGTCAGATATTATTATAAGTGTCTCCGATGAAACTGATGAAGTGGCGTTAAAGAGACTAGACTGCTCCTCAGGTGAAGTTGAAGACATTGTACACATCGACACTTCATTAACCGTTTCAGAAACGGTACTCGAAATTTTTCCTAAACTCTGTAAAGATTTCCGAGCCACACATTTTACTGATTGTTGGCAGAGTCTACACTTCAGGAGGTTATCTCGTAGACTTATAGCAAGTGCATTATGGCATAGGCACTTTCCACAGCACTCACACGTTTTTCTTGTCTTGCTTTCAATGGTTCTGGTGTTGTACAATTCCCGCACTTTCAAACGAAGACGCATGATCAAGAACGTTGGTCGTTTGCTAATTTCCCCTCTTTTTGCGGCCCTTTATATGTCCTTACGCAGTTTCTAAGCGATTCACGCTTCTAGGCTTGAAGGGAATCTGGTAAGACCCTGATCACATACCTAAAGAAAGGGACTGAAATGAGGTAATGTGCGATAGGTTTGCAACACACATAACGTACAGGTAACAACAGAAAATAACTGATGATGGTCGGGTTTTCGAACTGGCGACCTGCAGCACGCCGGTGCGCCATGCTAAGCACTACGATTCACTGCCGGCACCACAAAAAATGGTTCAGATGGCTCTGAACACTATGGGACTTAACTTCTAAGGTCATCAGTCCCCTAGAACTTAGCACTACTTAAACCTAACTAACCTAAGGACATCACACACATCCATGCCCTAGGCAGGATTCGAACCTGCGAACGTAGCGGTCGCGCGGCTCAAGACTGCAGCGCCTAGAACCACTCGGCCACCCCGGCTGGCCCCGGCACCACAACTCACGGCAATATTAAGCATAGAGCTATCCCCTTTGCTAATTTTATATACGCGAGGTTGCGGAAAGGTTCCGACTTACTTGGCGTATGTCTCAGTAGCTATTATAAACTGTTACTGTCCCTGTGACTTGTTCTCACTTATACATTCATAAATCAAAATGGATGTACAGGTTTGACTGATTCTGACGGGCAAATTTGTCTGTTAAGTTGTGTAATGTCGCATGCCATAACTTACGAGGGGGAGTAATCTCAACTTTATCAATATGCTGCGCCTCAAAGTGCGTGCTACGATACTGTGGCACGGGAATTTCAGTAAGTAGCATGACGTACTTGGAAAGAAACAAAAAATTATCTACCGTAAGTAACTTAATCATTTTCGAGCTGGTAATTAAAATCTTATGATTGTCACACGTAGAACAATCTGACAGTTCATTTACGCAGAACTATGCACACTACTTTTGCTTAAAGGGAGTATGGATATGAGAATTCAACATTTATTCTTCTCGCAATATAAATTTGTTAGTTCTGGTGGTGAACATGGTGATAAGTTACTGAACAATTTTTGTATATGGTACAACAATCGTTTTCAGGAAACATGCTTCTGTTTATTTTTAAAGTTCCAGGAAATATACTTGATGGAAAGATTTAGTGATATCCCCTCAGGTACCTTAACTGTTTATTAGTCGGCTGGCGAGGTCCTCCGGGGAACATAATTTTTTTATCGTGTTAAATATGTAACAAGAATTGAAACAAAGATTTGTGGACGCTAACACTAGCTATTTTTTGCTTTCTTATTGGTTCCTTCTAATGACATTTTCCAGCATTATTTTTTAAAATCTCACGATGTTGGTTCCCGTCCCCAGATTTAGTAATTCAGAAACTTACATAGCGTTTAGGTATTAAATGAACACCTATTTCATGTAAGCTGGAATAAGAACATGGATACTCAGATGACATGCATTATAAGGGCAAGCTAATGCACCACTTAAGAAATACGGAAATGCGTAAATTTAAAGAATAAAATATCGTCTAATTCTTGCTTACTTAATAACTGGTTCTGACACAATTAGTCCATCTTCAGATCTGAAATGTGGAGAGGATGATATACAGCTTTGATTAGCATCAGCTACTCTGTCATAAAACAGCGGGTGGAGAAAAACTGTGACACGAAATTTTAACCCTGGATAGCTAATGACAGTAGGAACCAAATTTACTAATGTTGTGTAGGTCAACAATGCACAATTTTTGAACTACAAAAACTTGGCGCCACGGGCTCCCATTGGCCGCGGGATTGCCCTGCTGCCGGATGTTCTGGACAACGCATGACCGCGAATGCTTCGCCTGCCGAAGATAGCGACTGAATCGCAGGTGACGTGTGTGTTCCGAAGCGAAGCTTACGTGTGAATGCCTCCGATGTTAGGTGGAAACAAACAACAAGACCTATTCTATAAGTGTGCATATCATGTTGGGGCGTGGGACGTTTGTATATGTGATACGACGACCATAGGGCTGCCCATCAGCCCATGAACGGCAACATGGCAATCCAGCGGCCAATCGGAGCGCTTGGCGCCAAGTTTCCATAGTTTAAAAATGGTGTGTCGTCGACCTATACGATATAAGTAATTTTGGCTCCTACTGGCAGCAACTATCCGGGGTTAAAATTTCGTGACACAGTTTTTTTGTATATTGACCATTTCATCTAGGCCAGATCATGAGAACTCAAAGTTCAAGCAGCTCAGTCCTCGCCATCTACTGGAACTGCACGATCTCAAAGTAGAAATCTCATAATATCTTACTTTTTACGATGTACTAAGACTTACGGGATCTACACTGAAACGAAATTATACTGTTTTCAGCAGCTGTAACCATATTAGCTGTTTGGACTCTGTATAATGTAGCTCTGAAAAGACTAACAACTTTTCCGCATTTCTTTAATTACCCCACGACAGCACGCTACTGGCCTTTCCACGTATCGACTGTGCTTAATGAACTTTCTCCCCCGCATTATCAAAATGGGATTCACTGAAGGCAAGCAACAGTTGGCCACAGATTACGTTTTATGCGTGCCACAGGCGACACACGCACAGTAACGTAGTTCTTCTGTTTGTGCGTGCACGTTTTGATATACGCTCTTCATTTCCTCGGTAATCAATAACCCTTGTGTTGAGATAGCAGTTGTGGTGTAATCACAACACGTCTGAGTCAGTGACCAACGTCCCTTGTTTGGTTTCAGCCTCTGTTCCGCCAGATACGCCGTGTAATGCAGGTGGGGAGATGAACTTGAGGGCAACGGATGAAAGCACTTAGAACAGAGATCGATATAAAACAAAAGGGATTGTTAAAACTCGGCTGTAGTACCTCGGAACAACCGCCACTGCGTAGCGGCGGTGCAATTGTCACGGATTGTTATAATTCATTTCATTTTCATTCCCACATCTGAGCACATTATTTCTCACTGGTAGTCATTCAAGTGTGGATAAAATGGTGACTCTCAAGCTGAGTTCTCGGGTTACTGCATTTACGGCTCCTGGGTAATGGGTATACGAATAATGAAGGTTTTTGGCATTCTTTGCTGCCTTGGGTTTTAATTGAAGAACATATTTCAAGAACCTTCCTGACTCATTAAACCTATTTGCGGTATTCTTGCCAAGTGAGCTGTCTAGGTTGATTCAACGCCCACCACACACCCTCCTTCTACGAGTACTTCCCCTAAATTGGTAGCTCAGTCGACATTACTTCCCGCGAAATGTAAAATCCTGAGGTCGAGTACTGTACAGGGTGTTTGAAAAAGAATATACGTATTAAGAAGTATTATTGGTCCAAACTATCGATCGCTGCGCCTCGGCTCGGGTATTGGAGGAACGAATACATAGTCTAGTTCATATAAATAGTCGCTAGATGTCAGTTGTCTTCTATTTTGCTTGATAACCGTCATAAGTTTAAAATGGCTACTCCGTGGCAGAAATCATTTTGTGTTCTCGAGTTTGCGAAGTGCAATTCCGTGATGACAGTGCAAAGACGTTTCAGGTTGAGGTACCAAAGTGGTCCTTCGAAAGGGTGGAACATTCGTAGTGGGTATCGACAATTTCTAGATACAGGATGTGTATGTAAAGAAAGAGTCCTGGCCGCCCTCGTGTTCCTGAAGAAAATGTTGCATGAATTCAAACTGCTTTCCAATGTAGTCCTTCAAACTCAACTCGTCGTGCCAGTCGGGAGTTACAAATGCTTAAAACAACAATTTGGCTTGTTTTGGCACGTCGGTTGGTTATGAAGCCGTACGAATCACAGCTGTTACAAGCTCTGCGTCCTGATGACAAACGCAAACATGAGGCATTTTGTAACGAGATTCTTGATGCCATTGACAATGATAATACTTTCGCACAACCCATCGTGTTCAGTAATGAAGCGACATTCCATGTTAGTGGTCGGGTAAACAAACACAGTGTTTGGGGCCTACAGATCCCACATGCAGCCACTGAACATGTACGGGATTCGCCCAAAGTCAATGTGTTTTGTGCGGTATCCCAATCATCTGTCTAAGGCTCATTCTGATTTGGTGGATACACGGTTAATGGTCATCAGTATCTCGCTATGTTACAAAACTGGTTGTTTCCGAGGCTGCACGAAGACAACTTCATTTTTCAACAAGACGGAGCACATCCTCACTGGAGTCGCCAAGTGCGTGAATATCTGAATGAAACTCTACAGAACGGTTGGATTGTTCCTCAAGGAGCTGGTCGCCGGATTGAACACCTTCTGACTTCTTCCTTTGGGGTTTCGTTAAAGACAACGTTTACATACCACCACTCCAACAGAACATGGAAGTACCTGCCATGTTAGCCGAGAGCGCTAATGCGGTGCTTCCCGGACTCTGGTAGGCACGCTGGCCCGGATCGAATCGGCCCAGCGGATTACCGACATCGGCTGGTATGCCGGCCAGACTGGATGTGGTTTTCAGGCAGTTTTCAACATCCCATAGGTGAATACCGGGCTGGTATAGGAATATAAAAAATGGGACGAAGGTTTATCTGTTTAGCAAGAGTAATAGAAGGCAGATTTCAGACTACCTAACAGATCAAAACGAAAATTTCTGTTCCGACACTGACAGTGTTGAATGTTTATGGAAAAAGTTCAAGGCAATCGTAAAATGCGTTTTAGACAGGTACGTGCCGAGAAAAACTGTGAGGGACGGGAAAAACCCACCGTGGTTCAACAACAAAGTTAGGAAACTACTGCGAAAGCAAAGAGAGCTTCACTGCAAGTTTAAACGCAGCCAAAACCTATCAGACAAACAGAAGCTAAACGATGTCAAAGTTAGCGTAAGGAGGGCTATGCGTGAAGCGTTCAGTGAATTCGAAAGTAAAATTCCATGTACCGACTTGACAGAAAATCCTAGGAAGTTCTGGTCTTACGTTAAATCAGTAAGTGGCTCGAAACAGCATATCCAGACACTCTGGGATGATGATGGCATTGAAACAGAGGATGACACGCGTAAAGCTGAAATACTAAACACCTTTTTCCAAAGCTGTTTCACAGAGGAAGACCGCACTGCAGTTCCTTCTCTAAATCCTCGCACAAACAAAAAAATGGCTAACATCGAAATAAGTGTCCAAGGAATAGAAAAGCAACTGGAATCACTCAACAGAGGAAAGTCCACTCGACCTGACGGGATACCAATTCGATTCTACACAGAGTACGCGAAAGAACTTGCCCCCCTTCTAAAAGCCGTGTATCGCAAGTCTCTAGAGGAACGGAAGGTTCCAAATGATTGGAAAAGAGCACACGTAGTCCCAGTCTTCAAGAAGGGTCGTCGAGCAGATGCGCAAAACTATAGACCTATATCTCTGACGTCGATCTGTTGTAGAATTTTAGAACATATTTTTTGCTCGCGTATCATGTCGTTTTTGGAAACCCAGAATCTACTCTGTAGGAGTCAACATGGATTCCGGAAACAGCGATTGTGTGAGACCCAACTCGCTTTATTTGTTCATGAGACCCAGAAAATATTAGATACAGGCTCCCAGGTAGATGCTATTTTCCTTGACTTCCGGAAGGCGTTCGATACAGTTCCGCACTGTCGCCTGATAAACAAAGTAAGAGCCTACGGAATATCAGACCAGCTGTGTGGCTGGATTGAAGAGTCTTTAGCAAACAGAACACAGCATGTTGTTGTCAATGGGGAGACGTCTACAGACGTTAAAGTAACCTCTGGCGTGCCGTACGGGAGTGTTATGGGACCATTGCTTTTCACAATATATATAAATGGCCTAATAGATAGTGTCGGAAGTTCCATGCGGCTTTTCGCGGATGATGCTGTAGTATACAGAGAAGTTGCAGCATTAGAAAATTGTAGCGAAATGCAGGAAGATCTGCAGCGGATAGGCACTTGGTGCAGGGAGTGGCAACTGACCCTTAACATGGACAAATGTAATGTATTGCGAATACATAGAAAGAAGGATCCTTTATTGTATGATTGTATGATAGCGGAACAAACACTGGTAGCAGTTACTTCTGTAAAATATCTGGGAGTATGCATGCGGAACGATTTGAAGTGGAATGATCATATAAAATTAATTGTTGGTAAGGCGGGTGCCAGGTTGAGATTCATTGGGAGAGTCCTTAGAAAATGTAGTCCATCAACAAAGGAGGTGGCATACAAAGCACTCGTTCGGCCTATACTTGAGTATTGCTCATCAGTGTGGGATCCGTACGAGATCGGGTTGACGGAGGAGATAGAGGGGATCCAAAGAAGAGCGGCGCGTTTCGTCACAGGGTTATTTGGTAACCGTGATAGCGTTACGGAGATGTTTAGCAAACTCAAGTGGCATACTCTGTAAGAGAGGCGCTCTGGATCGCGGTGTAGCTTGCTCGCCAGGTTTCGAGAGGGTGCGTTTCTGGATGAGGTATCGAATATATTGCTTCCCCCTACTTGTACCTCCCGAGGAGATCACGAATGTAAAATTAGAGAGATTGGAGCGCGTACGGAGGCTTTCAGACAGTCGTTCTTCCCGCGAACCATACGCGACTGGAACAGAAAAGGGAAGTAATGACCGTGGCACGTAAAGTGCCCTCCGCCACATACCGTTGAGTGGCTTGCGGAGTATAAATGTAGATATAGATGTCCCCACGTTCCGCCAAAGTTACACGACACGCAGACATCTGAACTTGTTCGCACTATTCCATGGATTATACTAGACGCAGACAGCTGGTGTACACTAATTCCGTCCCGGGGGGTACAGGGTGGCGACAGGAAGAGCCTCCGGCCACCCCTTAAAATTAACCTTGCCAAATCCGTTCTAACCACGCCGACCCTGCGTAACCGCGGGACAAGACACTAGCAAAAGGAACTCCCACAGGACCTGGAAGAGTTGAAGCACTGGATCCGTACTGCCATAACATCAGTAATGAAGGACATGCTTGCTCGAGTATGGGAGGAATTTGAGTATCGATGTGATATTGTTGATGTCACTGATGGAGGACATATTGAACATCAGTATCTGAACTTGAGAGATTCGTAAATATGTATGTAAAGTATCATATTCGTATGTCTTAAAGTTTAATAAATATATGCATTTGAAATATGTATATTCTTTTTGAAACATCCTGTATTACTACACGGTCCAGTCACGCTAATTTGACCACCAACAACGTACGACGTCAACGTGCAATAACCACTCAAGGACTGCAGATGGTGACACTAGCACTGGAGGGTATATAAAGCGTGTCGTTTAGGGGGAAGGGGAGGGAGGTGCGAAAACGGCGCAGTTGTTGTCGTAAAGCGGAAACGGAACGATTTATCTGACGTCTTATAGGGCATGTTCATTGGCTTTCGAGCCAAGCGTGGAAGACCAGTGGTGTATCACGTGCCTTGTGGACTGTGGAGATGTGTAAGAGCGAATAGACATGCAACCATTCAGCTGCTGAGCAACTGACCGCCCAGATGCACCAAGGAGCTGCCAACAGTCTCTCATCACCAAATGTTCAGCGGTCGTCGCTGTGGTGGGCCTCCGCAGCGGACGTCTGGTTCATGCACCTATTGTTATTGCCATTCATGGAGGACAAAGGCTGGAATTTACACGCCAGTACCGTAACTGGACGTCCACTGAGTGGTGACAAGGACTTTTACAGGCAAATCTCGTTGAACATGGCCGTTGGCGTTGACGGCGTGAAATGTCTGAAAGCAGACACGGTAAACAATCGTTGAAAGGGTCCAGGCCTGAGGAAGGAGCTTCAAAATCTGGGGGAGGTTTTAACTGCATTCCCTGGGTGATCTCGTCATTCTGGAACGCACAGCGGATCAACACAATCATTTTATCTGTTCTCGGGGACCACGTTCAGCCCTACATTCTCCTTACAATGGCACCTACCGGCAGGACAGTGTAACGTGTCACTCAGCTCACGTGGTTCGAAGCACCAGGCTGATTTCACCGTACTCATCTGGCCATTAATCTCCTCTCGGATTTAAGCCCAACCGAGAACTCGTGGGACCACCTCGATCGGACTGTACGTTCCATGCATCCCCAACCGCGAAACCCAGCGCAGCTGGCCAAGGTCCTGGAGTCGTCATGGCTTCACGTGCTGGACATTACCTTCCAGAACCTCACTGACACTTTTCCTGCACGTCTCGCAACTGATTATTCAGGCTCTCGACAGATGATTAGATTACTGTGACTGGACAGTGTATATCACGAAGTTTCGGTGACTCTTTACATTTCACTGTAAAATAAAATATATATTCTCAATGTAGTTACTGAGTAGAGAGAAAAATTCTGCACTACTGCACTCTTCATCGCAGTCACTCGGTCGCTCTAACTTTCTCGATAGGAGTCTATATTTCACATCTGTGTCTGTATTCACTGACGGCTCTTCGGGCACCACTATCATTCCTCCCAGACACTTTTTCAGTTGCATTCGCGATTGGTGCGCGGACAGATCTACTGATGGTAAGCCTAAGTATGACCTCGAATTTCTCTGATCTTCCCTTCATAATTGTCTCGCGAGATTTACCAAGCAGGTGGAGGAAACTACCAGAAAAGCATAGTTAATCCTATTTTTAGTGTGTGGTAGACTCGACGTAACTAGATTTTCTGCCCTGTGATCATATCGTTTGGCTCATTCTGTCAGTTCAACGCGGTTTTCATCCACGATCTTGACTTTTTGGATTAATTTAAATTACTTTTCAGAAATAGCGCGTGCAGTCTTTCGTTTATGCAGTGTTGTTGTTACTGGCCAGTCATCAAGCTCTGTTATCAATTTAAAAACATGCTGCTGTTAATCGACTGACAATGCATCATAAATGTGAAAAGGTTTTTCAGGGACCGCTACCAGTTACAAAATTTCGTTGATTAACTTTAATAACCTATTAAAGCAACATTTTTCCAGAAGCAAACCTCATCTTCAGCCTATAATAGCAATGCAAAAGCATTTAATGAAAGTTACAAATAGATATTACGGTTGTTCATTACATTCCAGCAAGTACTATAACCATCACGTGAAGAAAAGGTAACCTAATATGAGGGAATATATACTTCGTTTGTCAGTCTTCTACTCATAGCTTTTTTTAATAAAATAATAATTTATGCATATGAAACGGCTGTCTTCCTGTGGTGTGCCCAGTTAGATCTAATCCTATGTCTCCTTGGAACTTACAAAGTAAACATCTTGTTTCTAAATCACAATGAGTTGTCTGTGATGACACGTTTCAAGTGTCCTTCGCGAAGTTTATAAACAGTGTTAATGTCGTTGACGATTGATATTATTATGTAGCTTATTTGATTTGAGATGTATATCATTATTTTTTCATATTCTGCAGTGGGACGTAATTTGGAAATATTTTGTAAACGTGTTATCTGAAGCTATGACATTTTAATTACTAAATTATAATATGCAATTGGTTTATGCTTAGGAATTATAGAATTATGTATGGTAGAAAAGTTACGGAAAAGTCCCTCCGCAACAAAGGGGCTTAGGCGGAAATAGTGAAGGTGGAAGGGCGCGAATCGGCACGAGAAGTGTTTGTGGCAAGATAGTCAGTGCCTACCTTTCGACGAGTCAGCCTTCCGAGTGATCAGTGAGGCAAAGACTTCTGGAAAAGTGAAGTAATCATGTCCCAGCTGTGAACCATTACTAGCCAGTGTATCGTGGAATTTATTGTACTGCTGTAAATTCTGAATTTACGACGCCAAGAAGATATTTTGCTGAGCATATTGTATCAAGAGCCAGGACTGCAACATGTGACTTTTCTCTACCGCCACAGAGTATCGTCACTGTATCCACCTTCAGGCAAAGTAACATTTAATAGTGTAAATGCATGCATGGACCAATGTTTGCTGAAGTGTTCAAATAATAAGTGACGAGTAGTAACCTTAAATCAGGAAACGTGATTTATACATAGTCATTCACCCCGATAGGATCCTGTTACTTTTCTTTGAGTACAACGTGAAAGTTCTTAAATGATTAGTTACAATAATGAAAAGAATTGGCAATTTCGTGGACTAATAGGATCTGGTTTTGCAGATAGTCTTTTAAGTGAAGCGGTCCATGTGGTAGTTAAAGTTTCTAAGTTCAATCTGTAACAAATGGATATTTAATTGCAATTTTATTCTGATGTAAAACTTTCAAAGATTATTAAAATCATTTCTCAGAATATAAAATTTACTACATAACTGTAATTACAGAAATAAAATATAGCTCTTAACAATTTGAAGGCCTACGATAGCCATACAGGTAAAACTCGCTTTTAAATAGTGATTTTGTTTGTCTGTCCTTAGATCTATGATTTTACTATTGTTTATTATTGGAAGAAATAATCAAGAAATGCGTTATTAGACTGAATAGTTCTAGGATCCCCCTTATTATTGTCAGTTATCCAGAAAGCCACAGCGAAAGTTCGCGCAATACTGAATTAATTGTTATTCAACTATGTGTGGATTTAATATCAAGACCTGCGTTATCTTACCTGGACTGCAAAACATTTAGGGTCTCCATGTACAACTCGTGTTCTGCGCAGTACAAAGCTATTTTGCTAGTACAAGCATGAGTGAGCTGTTATTTTCGTGTACGCCGGCCGGTGTGGCCGAGCGGCTCTAGGCGCTTCAGTCTGGAGCCGCGCGACCGCTACGGTCGCAGGTTCAAATCCTGCCTTGGGCATGGATGTGTGTGATGTCCTTAGGTTAGTTAGGTTTAAGTAGTTCTAAGTTCTAGGGGACTGATGATCTGAGATGTGAAGTCCCATACTGGGCAGAGGATTTTTTTTTTTTTTTTTTTCGTGTGCATTTACGAAACGTATTCCTAACAGAAGTCTAATACAGTAAATAGTTAAGGAAACAAGAGAAAAATTTGGAGTCGGAATTAAAATCTATGAAAAAAAAAGCTTTAAGGTTTGCCGATAACGTAATGCTGTCAGAGACAGCAAAGGACCTGGAAGAACTGTTGAACGAAATGGACAGTGTCTTGAAAGGAGCATATAAGATGAACACCAACAAAAGCGAAACGAGGATAATGGAATGTAGTCGAATTAAATCAGGTGACGCTCAGAGAATTAGATTAGGAAATGAGATACTTAAAGTAATAGATTAGTTTTGGTGTTTGGGGAGCAAAATAAATAATGATGGTCGAAGTAGGGAGGATACAAAATGTAGACTGGCCATGGTAAGGAAAACGCTTCTGAAGAAGAGAAATTTGTTGACATCAAGTATAGATTTAAGTGTCAGGAAGTTTTTTCGGAAAGTATTTGTATGGAGTGTAGCCATGTATGGGCGATAAATAGTTTAGACAAGAATAAAATAGAAACTTTCGAAATGTGGTGTCACAAAAGAATGCTGAAGAGTAGATGGTTAGATCACGTAAGTAATGAGGAGGTAATGAATAGAATTGGCGAGAAGAGGAATTTGTGGCGCAACGTGACTAGAAGAAGGGATCGGTTGGTAGGACATGTTATGTGCATTCTACTTATGTTTATATTTGTTCTCTGTCAACGTCAGCACGTGGATGTGTTCCATTACCCCGAGTACTTGCATTAAGCGATGGGAACGTCAACGTCAGTGTTGTTTTATGCAATTAATAACGTTGTGTTTCAGTGAATGGTACACCGTGATACATTTTTGAATAGGTCTTTAGGGGAGGAAATGCAATCCCGAATAAAAAATACAGGGAGCCATTTAAAAAAGTCATACCGTTGTTCGTATCTTTGTAAAAAACAAAGCTACAACGAAGGCAATCATGCTGATTGATGTCCCCCTGACGGCTAAAAAACATTTGCTTGAAACATTTTGTAATTTGCATCTGGACAAACAGTTATTTAGGGTGGTCAAGATAAATGGGACACCCTGTATAGCACACCTACTGCTAAGTAAAAGTGTTACTTTTTTAACGTATGATTATATAGCTACTTTTATAGAAATATATATATGGCACTCGACTCGAAAAATACGAGTCACGCATTCAAAGAAAATTAATAACCTAATCTACGTACAACACCAAACAAAAAAAAAGCTCTTCACCGTTTCAATTCTACAAGCACTAACAAAAATCTCAAGAACATAGAATTCACAGAAAATGAAATATATCTGTTAGGGAAATGACTCAAAGACAATATCGAACCACAATTGCATAATAAATCCATCAAAAATCATATAGCTACAAACATGGTAAAGCTGCCAAGAAAAAGCAGAATGTATTAAAACTTAAATTTGTTCACAGTATACAAAAAGAACAACATAACAGAAAAGTATGCTCACGAAACGAAATGAGAACACATTACCCTGACTGAAATAAACCATAAAAGAATGAACAACAACAGAATATGATTGCAGTGTGATAAGGGCAATTGTATAATTATGTTAAACCACAATACGTACGTAAATAAAGTCAAAAACTTTATTGAAGTCAACAAACATTACAGAATTACCAAATAATCCCACCAACAAATATGCAGTGCAGACAAAGAAAAACCTAAAAGAATTTTCACACTGTACTAAAGTACTGTGAAAAGAAATCAAATATCGCCAAGAATCAGTGGTGGCTGGTGCCTAAAATGAAAGGGTGTTCATTAACTTTACTATATTATGCTGTTTACATTTCCAGATACTTTCGTTTCTAAAAAATTTAAAATATTTCTGTAACTTTAAGGCGCTACAGTCATGGACTGTGCGGCTGCTCCGGGCGGAGGTTCGAGTCCTTCCTCGGGCATGGGTGTGTGTGTTTGTCCTTAGGATAATTTAGGTTAACTAGTGTGTAAGCTTAGGGACTGATGACCTTAGCAGTTAAGTCCCTTAAGATTTCACACACATTTGAACATTTTTTTTTTGTAGCTTTAAAATTATCTTAAAATGAGCCCGACGACTTACATAGGGTTGATTCTCTTGCTGAGATGTATTTGTAGAGAAAGTCCACCCTTCTTTCCTTATTCGTGGCGAATCTATACATAGCTCTCACGTTGAAATACTGTGTATCGTTTCTTTTTTAGTAAATACCATTGCAAGAGCAGACAGCCTATCTTCATTCATTACATTTCCAAGGAACATTCTGAGCTGCAGTAATGTGCAGAAACACTTCCCTGCTTCACACGTTCTCACTGGGATAGTAGCTACTAATTCCAACAACTTCATAACGTCACTTAAACATTATTTTCCATTAAAAACTTCGGAAGAGGTAATCCTCTTTTCCTTTCTTGGAATTCAATTCCAGGGTAAATGATTTGTAGTCCTGCTTTTAACTTAGGTTTATTTTAGAATGGATCGGATTGCACAACAGCAGAAGGAATTTTTTTGGAAACTTTATGTCTCAGCGAAGGTAAGAAGTGCTGCTCAAGTAAATTAGAGGTCAGTGAGTGGCTGGAGAATTCAAATCTCTCTTTGCTCTGCTGAATTATTATGTCACAGACTTCCTTTGCGGCTGCATTTCTTCTTGTTGCACTTTTTTTCTTTTTTTTCTTTTTTGCTTGATTTGGTTCTTCCTCGATTACGGTATTATTAACGTTGTCTGGAATTTTCAAAATATAATTTTTGGATGCTAGTGTTCCTAGATTTATTGATCAGTGGTGTGCGTCTGCAATTGTCTGTGCAAGAACCAACTTGGGGCACTCCTTTATAAAATACCTCCAACCAAAAGGGAAAAAAAACTGGCTGTTGCACTGTCAACCTTAGACCATATGCATGATTCACATTTGCCATCTGGTTGCTGGTATCTTCGACGTGCTGATGATATTCTAGAATGGTCTCTTAACTCTCGTGGACTTTAGGGATTGTTCCATCTTGTGGCTCAACTTTGAGGGCCTCTTCGTTTAACAGTAGCATCTAGAGCAGCCACTCGAAGAGGTGAATGAGAGAAGAGTATCGGTACCTTTACAGTAGTACCGAAAAATAGTTTTACTTCTTTATTTAGAGTTGTAGCTCGGGCAAAAATACAGTCGGTGAGCATAACAATGCACATAGTACGCGAAATGGTAATGATTGGACCCGTGCCTATTGATCGTGCAAGATGCAAGCACCATCATAACTTTGAGGTGTTACTGTTTCTTTCTGTTCTTGGGCGACACCGGCGTGGGCATTTTTAATGCAAGCTTCTAAAGAGGAAGCATCGTTACCACCTGTATTTAAAATCTCCAAAATCTTTCAACAGGCTTTACATTAGATAACAGGTAGCGAAATACTACAACCAACCATCCCCAAAGTTTCGCAGGAGAACTTCTGTGAAGTCTTGAAGGTAGGAAACAAGGTACTGGCGGAAGTAACATTCTGAGGATGGATCGCGTTTGAGTAGCTCAGTTGTTAGAGCAATTGCCTGCAAAAGGCAAAAGTTCCGAGTTCTAGTCTCGGTCCAGTACACAGTTTTAATCTACCAAGAAGCTTCATATCGGCGCACACCCCACTGCAGGGTGAAAACTTCATTCTGCCAGTGAATCGCTCTTTCCTAGTGTAACAAAATAACGAGAGCGAGAACTGTGTGTCGGCACAACATTCAAACTGTTTACTTAAATTCTATCTTCAGGACTAATTAAAATGTCATTATATCTGTAGGGAGGCTGCGTATTGCTTAAGCCTAATCCTGAGATTCTTGAGTAACTGAGATTCCCCTGTGCTTGTCATACGCGATACGCTCTCGTTCGAATGACGAAAGTGCAGGACATAAACCCGTTCTTACGGATCAGGTGCGCAAATCCAACTGCAGCCTGAAAACATCACTGCCATCTTATTCAGAATGAGGCTGAAGCAAAGTCTTTCTCCAGTGAATTGACCAGCGAGAAATGCGGTATTGTAAGTGCAACAATGGAATTGTATGCGACATTTCCCATCCAATTTTCTCGTGACCACTTTCTGGACTTAAAAAAGATCTCAAAAATTTATCACGGAATTACGTCCGTCTTCCTGTAATTAACAACGTTGCTTAAAGCTCCTAGCAGTTGTACATACATGATATCAATAAAAATATTTAACATATAATAACTTTAGCTGCTGGTTGAAGTTGCACGCAAGAAGAATTTTGTTCTGAATACAGAGCGTAATGGTCGTTTTATTTATCTTTGCTGTGCTCTTTATTGTGTTTAATATTTTTAAATTGTCACGATTGAATATAAGGAGATTTTCGGTATGGGTATTGAATAACTGCCTACGTTAATTATGTTTACCGTGAACCCTACTGTGTTCAGATCTCTTTTAAATAGTCACAATTGAATATAAAGAGCATTTGAGTGTGGATATTGATTAATTGGCTACATTATTACGTTAACCGCGTTTCATATTGATTTTAATGTTTTTAAGTTGCTGGTTTGTTACTTAACGAGCGTTATGTTATGGGCATTAAATTTACAATGTCTTTCGTTGCATTTGATACTTTAAATTATTCCAGTTATGCGTAAGCCGTACATCATTGTACACATTGAAAATTGTTTATCTTAATTATGTTCTCTGCCTTTTTTATGGTGTTTGAAGATGTTAAATTGTTGCACTTCAGGAAGATACATGATTAAATGTAAAAAAATTGGCAGTTGTATGGCAAAACATGTGTATGTCGGTCTGTCTGTAAACGATGAATGACAAGACAGAATGAATTTTTTTCCTTCAAGCTTCCTTTTTTATTATTATTGCTATCATGATTGGTGAATAAGCCCATTAACACTACGCAAAGTACTATGTGGAGGGCATTTGCCTTTCTTTGTGCCCATATTTCTTTCATTCTCTTCTTGTGGGCTTCCTTCCTCTCTCTTCATATCATATTGTTCCAGTCTTCTTCTTTGAAATTTCCTCTCGGGCAATTCGCCATTTGTGAATTTTAGACTTAAAAATTTTCGGTTTTGTAAATTTTATGGAATAATTGCTGCCAATTTTATGTCAATTTTGATCCCACCAATCCGTTTCCGTTTTGTTCGTTTCAACTTTGCTCCTATTGTCCAAAATATTGGCTCTTTGTTTTGTTAGTCTGTCTGGTCTCAGTCTTTTGATGTGTCCACAGAATGTTAGCCTGCGTTTCCTAATGTCACTAAATTTATTTATGTGTTGTTTGACTTTCTGATGGCTTCTGAGCCGCTGTTATTTGTCCACTAATTCTGGAACTAGAATTTTTCTTACGATCTGTCTTTCCATTTTCTCAATGCTTCCAACGTCTGTTTCACTGTTCAAAATTAATATTTCTGATCCATAGACGCATTCTGATTTACTCACACTATTGCAATGTCTCAATTTTGGGTTCTGAGAGACACGTTTTTTGTTGTAGATATTCTGGGTAAGTCTTTATCTTTTGATATCTAATTTCGTTTGAAATGATAAATAAATCGACACCCTAGCTGCAAACAGGCGTTGATATACATTATTGGGGACATTTTGAAAATGTGTGCCCCGATTGGGATCTTCTGCTTACGTGGCAGACGCTCTATCCGTCTGAACCACTGAGGGGACAGAGGATAGTGCGCCTGCAGGGACTTATCCCTTGCACGCTCCCCGTCAGACCCCAGGTGAGATCCCGGTTTCGAGTCCCGGTCGGGGCACACATTTTCAGCATGTCCCAAATGATGTATATCAACGCCTGTTTGCAGCTAGGGTGTCGATTTAAGAGAAGCTGCATTCTAGAGAAGCTGCACGATCATCAAAAGTATCTGTTCTTTCGGGAACAGATACTACCTTCACATATAATTTCGCTTCCTTTTGTTTCGATTCCATCTTCTTGAATGATTCCACTGAGGAGTTTAAAGTTTGGTACTCCTTTAATTTTCCCATATTTTGTCTCCATGAATTTCGGTGCTTGTTTGTTGCAGGTACGTACTGCGTCTTTTCAAAAGATATGTTGAGACTGACATTTTCTGCAGTTTCTTTCAAGAGTTCAGTCTTATTTTTGGTAGATGAAATGCCGCATGCTAACATTGTTGAACTATTTGCGAATGCCAGGCATCAGTAGATAAATTACCTCTGCCTAGTTGGTCAATTTTAAAGATTGATTTCTGTTTGCGCTACACTTGCATCACTTTCTCAAGCGCCCAGTTGAAAAATAATGGAGACAGCCCATCTTCTTGTCTTACTCCCGTTTTTCTTTCGAAAGCATCTGAGAGTTCCCCTGAAAATTTTACCTTGGACTCTGTATCTGTCAGTCTCTGTTTTATGACTTCAAGTTTTTTTCAGATCTAGACCTTGTTCTGTTAATACTAATACCTTCGCCCTTTTATGTCTCTCTAAGTATTCTTTGTGTTACGTCTTCACTCACACTATGATTTTTTTTGTTTGGTACTCTTAAATTGCGGGCAACAGTTTTGGATTAGTACATCTCTAATCCAGTCATAGGCTATAGCAGGAACGCCTGTGGCATCTTCAGGAGAATGAGAGGGTACTTCGGCAGTCGTACTAGAGAGAATACGAGCCTGGTGTAAATATATCACGGCTGTTGATGTGCTGAACGCAAACTGTTTTTTATAACAACTTATCCACAAATCATAAACGGGAGATTATGATGATACCTCTGAAAGCTTCTCATATTCTTCTTATTTCTTATTTTAAATATTTTGTAAGTAGAATTAATAACAATAGACGATATTCAACACCCGCGAAAATAACCGAATGAGGTCCATAGTACAAGACCAAAACCAACGCAAATTTACCCGCTGAAATGTAGTCTATCAGTATCTAGACGTTAGTAGAACACTTGACATTTCTAAAACCTTTCTTTTAGTGTCTGTCGTTCGTAAAGAGACTGCATCGCGATATTCTTACTTGCGTTTATGTCGCATCCAGTTATTGTGGTTAATTCAAGAGATACACAAGAGATTAAAACTGTGCTCCAGGTTGGGACTCGAACGCGGAGCCTTTGTTTCGCGGGTAGTGCTTGATCAACCAAGCTATCATCGCTGACCCCAATAGTTTTAATTCAGTGGCTATCTCACTCCTACTTCACAAACTACACACGAGTATTCCTGTATATCACGTTGGACTGCAAACCTAACATATGCATAATCCTTCACTCCGAAATACATTTCCTCTTTCTGTAGCAATATGAACAGAACTTATGTGAAGTTTAGAAATTAGTAATTGTATTGGAGGAATGAGGATGTGAGGGTGGCTGGGCATTGGTAGCTTGTGTAAAATTTTGACGGTGTGTTCAATGTGGTGGCCTCTACCTTTTGGGCTTACAAGGATAATAATGGCAACTAAACTGAATATAGTAACTTTACCTTCATAAATTAAACTGTTTAAATACATTTAAATTTTATAAATGATAGTTTAACATTCCGACTAATAATTAAAATGCAAAACAAAAAGTTGAAAACAGAGGGAACCACACCCACGTCCACAAATTGTCAGTCTGAGCATTAAACCACTTAGCCATGGCGCGGTTACGACAAGAGTTCCTCAAAAACCCTTCATGTTGTACTCCTGCACATACGCTACACGCAATTTCAAATATATATACTGACCTGGTGCTGTGAGCAATACAGCACCCATACTGCCAGAAGGGATATCACATCACAGTCGAAAACAAGCTTCTGCACCCCTTATCTGAGTTTATCGTAGCTTGGCTGACCACTATTTCAGCACTCAACGCTCGTTTTGATATACTACGGAAAGAGTGTTACAAAACATGTCCTTGTCCTTTTTATGTGCATACAGCACACATTCGAAAGGAAATGACGTAATATTAGTGCAATTTCCGGCTCACTTTCGAAAAGAAATGGCACAATTTTAGTGTGATATTTACTGTGTCCTGTAACACATACACGCATGATAACAGGCTGCCAATGTAGACGGATCATGCCTAAACTCACTTGTTAAAAGTATTGCCACAAAAGGTAAGGGTCTTCGTTCGAGTCCAGGCCTCAGTATTAACCATTCAAGAATTTCCAAGCGATATAATTTCAATCAGATAAATCGTAGAGTCAACATTGCCTCGCTCGCTCCTACATATCTCCAGGACCCAAACTGGTAATCCCCAAATTGGCATCTACAATTTTTCCATTTTTTCTGTGGATAATTCGTGTTAGTAATTTGCAACCATAGCGTTATGGAAGTGATGGACTTGTTCTGTTCACGCCTTATATCATCTGTGTTCTTTGGAAATGGAATTATTAATCCCAGCGGACAAAATATTAGTCACCCTCTTAGAAACACACACTACTGTCTTTTGAGCAATATAGATGCAATTTAAATGATCTCTGACATAAATCATGGAGTGCCGCGAAGGCCCAATGAGGCCTCACGCGCTTGGCGCATTTATTCACTTTATTGTAAACATGAACCATGATTTTTATTTCAACATTTTCTGAGACTAAGTAGCGCCGTTTCTTCTACATTTTCGTTGTGATAATTCTGTGGACACTCCCGCCCTCCAAGATCACAAAAGCCGTGTTCACAGAGCTGTATGCATAGTGTACGTCCCAGGGTTGACGAACATTCAGACACTCATCCACACATCGACCAGCTGACTAAATTAAGTGATTTTCATCCCTTATAATGAATATGAGGCTACTTAGAACAGCGGTTGAAAGCAGCAGCCAACATCTCTGCTACATATGGCGTAGCTGAAGAAACGAACTAATATAGGTGGCGCAGTGGTTCGCACACTGGGTTCGCATGCGTGAGGAGACAGATAAAATCGCGTCCGGTCATCCAGATTTAGGTTTTCCGTTATTTTCCTGAATCTCTCCAGCTAAGTGCCGCGATGGTTCACTGGAAAGGGCACGACCGGTTTTCTTTGCCATCCTTCAAACATTCCTGTCTTGTGCTCCGTCTTTGGTGACCTCGATGTCGACCAGACGTTAAGCCATAATCTTCCTTCCTTCCTGAAAAAAATTGTGACTGCATTCCTCACCGTACTGAGACCATTGTTGAGGCTAAGGGTCGTTGTATGTGGTATTAGTGTGATTATTCTGGGAGATGAGAGGGGGTGGGTGGCGAGTTATTCTTTAGTCTATTATGTTCACTTTGTAACAACGGTCTAATGGAGCCCACCAACTACGGATACCGTGAACTACAGCTACACAAATGTCTGTCGTATGTTAGAAGGACGATGTACAAAGAATGGTTCAAATGGCTCTGAGCGCTATGGGACTCAACTTCTGAGGTCATTAGTCCCCTAGAACTTAGAACTAGTTAAACCTAACTAACCTAAGGACATCACACACATCCATGCCCGAAGCAGGATTCGAACCTGCGATCGTAGCGGTCTCGCGGTTCCAGACTGCAGAGCCCAGAACCGCACGGCCACTTCGGCCGGCTGTACAACGAACAAGGTTGTTATAAATTCGCTGTAGCTACATTAATTGACATGTTGTCACTCATACTGGAAAACTTACAGTTTTGTATTGCTGCAGCCGTACTTCAGATTTCTGCCACGAAAGCGCAGCATTGAGCAGTTCGACTAGATGGCGACAGGCCCCGAGAAAGCATACATAGTGTATGAAATGCATTCACATGAGTCTGCCGTAACAGCACAACCACACTTTAGAACAGAGTTTCAAAAAGATCCACCAAATGCCAACTACATTCGTTGATGCTTTGTGCAGTTTAAACTTTCAGGATGCTTCTAGAAGGGGAAATCAACGGATCAGCCTGAAATGAGTGAAGAAACGCTTGACTGCATGCGGGCAAATTTCGCACGTAGCCAACAGAAGTTGACAAACAGGGAAAATACGAGAGCTGAACATACCACAACCGACCGTTTGGAACATTTTATGGAAGCGATTGAAGCTGAAGCGTTACCGTTTGTAATTGCTACAAGCCCTGACTCCCGATGACACAGTCGGATGCTTTGAATTTGCGGCACAGTTGCGACAGATTATGGAAGAGGATAAGTTTTGTGAGAAACTCATCTTCGTTGGTGAAGCAACATTTACTGTGAATGGCACAGAAGACAGGCACAGTGTTTGAGCCGGCCGTTGTGGCCGAGCGGTTCAAGGTGCTACAGACGGGAACCGCGCGACCTCTACAGTCGCAGGTTCGAATCCTGCCTCGGGCATGGATGTCTGTGATGTCCTGAGGTTAGTTAGGTTTAAGTAGTTCTAAGTTCTAGGGGACTGATGACCTCAGAAGTTAAGTCCCATAGTGCTTAGAGCCATTTGAACCATTTGAACAGTGTGCACATCTGGGGGACAGACAACCTGTACATTATCGTGCAGCACTTTCGAGATCCATCAAAAGTTACGTGTTGTATGAAGTCTCGCAGTTTAAAGTGTACGGTCCCTTTTTCTTCTGCTAAAAGACTATTACAGGACACGTATACCTGGACGTAATGGAAAATTGACACATGCCACAACTGGAGACCGACAGTATGGTTTTCATATGCTAACAGCATGGAGCTCCACACCATATCTACCATGATGTTAGTGAATTATTAAATAGGAGATTGAGAAACCGATAGATCGTTCAAGGTGGGGATGATGATCAGCATTTCATGTCATGACCTCCACACTTTCTCGACCATTCTGCATTTGATTTTTTGTGTATGTTTATGTGAAAAATTCAGAATTTACGCCTTCTCCACAAATAAATCCACCAGAACTGCGAGCTCGTGTCAACAGTGCTTTTGAGCCGATTTATAGGGACAAGCTACACCGAATGTGGGAAGAACTTGATTATCGACTTGATATCTGCAGAATCAGTAAGGTGGCACGTATGGAGCATTTGTAATACATTCAGCATTGCTTTTTGAGTTTTTCTATGTGTGTGCAAGTCCCTCTGACGGTATGTCAAATAATGTAGCTTCAGAAAATCTGTGAATTCGTGTCATTTATCGTAGCCTTGTACTCTGATGGAGAATTGTCGTCCCTTCTTCCCTTCACTGCATTTCAGACCTCATCGTACCTCGTAGCATATGCTGGACTCTCAGTTGCAAAGCTGGAGCAGCGAGGAGTTTGGTTGGCCTTTGACCGCGTCTCTTATCTGGAATGACTGACCGCAGCACTGGTGCCTGGCGTACTTCCATGAAAGGCGGTATGTACAGATGCGACTTGCCTTCTGATAAAAGCACTGCGTCATTCTGCCGACTGGTCCAGCAATCCAATTATGGAAGAATGAGAGAACGCAGTTCAGAATACTAAAAATACTCCGAATTTACGTAACAGGCCGTACACAGTATTTATGAAATACAGTCTCGCACCTTGAATTGAGGTGATGTCATTGAAAACTTGTCGACAGCGGGGACAGAGGAGTGGCGTATTTCCATGAAATTAAATAATAATAATAATGAGCGTACGGCATTGGTGGCCGGGAACCCCTCGCGGGGCGGTTCGCCCGCCGCTCCACAAGTTCTTTAACGCCACTACGGCGACTTGCATGTGAATGAGGATGAAATGATGATGAAAGACACACACAACACCCAGTCATCTCGAGGCAGAGAAAATCCCTGACCCCGCTGGAAATCGAACCCGGAACCCCGTGCGCGGGAAGCGAGAACACTACCGCAAGACCACGAGCCACGGACATGAAATTAAATAATATGAGAACAAATCTTTCAAACTCTTTGTAATCAGTGAAACAATTTGTAACGCCAAAACTCATGTAAGGATTCAGTATCGGCAGATAGGAGCACGCTGAAAGACAAACGTTGCCCTACAAATTGAAAGGAGAGAAAGATACACTTTGTGTGTGCGCGCGCGCGCGCGCGTGTGTGTGTGTGTGTGTGTGTGTGTGTGTGTGTGTGTGTGTGTGTGTGTGTGTATCTTAGTGGAAAAACAAAACCTTTGTACCAAGCACATATTTCTTTCCTAGTTAGCTCTGTTATGCGAAACGAACGTTTAAGACATAAAGTATGAAGAGATAGTTTATGTTTTCGAAAATAACATACTGAAGTAAATAATGTGGAAAAAAGTCGAAAAATTTGTTGTTCAGCAACTAGATAAAGAAGCAATAGCGTCATGCTTCAGCGAGGAGCTCTGAACATTTATCTCAACACATGAGCATGTAGAGGAACGATGGATCAAGTTTAAAAGAACGGTTGAGTGTGCGGTGGATAGATACGTACCCAGTAGAGCAGTTCATGATGGGACGGATCCTCCATAATATGCGGCCACTGTAAAGAAACAGTGACTGCCGCAAAGGGGTATAGCTAGCATAGGCCTATAGACAGAGATATGCTGAATGAAACTCGTTCGGCTGTCAAAAGCACACAGCGCGTGAAGCCTTCAGTAATTACCGTGGAACAATATTGTCGGAAGGTTTTTCATAAAATTCTGGTCATAGGTAAAGGCTGTTAGTGGCACCAAAGTTAGTGTCCTGGCACTCACGGATTAGAGGGGAAATACAGGGTAGGAAAGCCAAAGATGCAATTTTTAACTCTTTATTCAAATGTTCGTTTACAAAGGAAGATTCGGAAGTATTGCCCCGAATATCATTCTCGTACCGCTGAAAAGGCGAATGAAATAGATATTACTGTCAGTGGTGTTGAAGAACAGCTGAAACCCTTGTAACCGAATAAAGCCCTATCAGTTTCTATACCCAATTTGCGTCTGAGTTAGCCCCTCTGTTAACTATGATCTCTCGTAGAGCCCTGGAAGAGAAACTCTGCCCAGTAGTTGGAAAAACTCTCAGGTCACAACCGTCTAAAAATAGACTACTAGAAGTGATCCACAGAATTACCACCAATTGTCTTTAACATCCTTTCTTCATCTTATAACATCTTAGAACATATTCTGAGCTCAAACGCAATGAGTTATCTCGAACGGATCTCCTCCTTGCCTGCCAGCAGAGATTTCGTAAATGTCGATCATTTGAATCCCAGCTCCTGTTTTTCTCGCAAGACATACTGAGAGCCATGGATCAAGGCAATCACATAGGTGTAGTTATTCTCGATTTTCGAAAAACATTTGACTCAGTACCACACCTACGTTAATTATCATAACTACAATCGTATCGCGTATCAAGCGGTATTTGTGACCACTGATGATTATCTCGTAAAGAGGAGGCAGCAGGTTATCTTGGATGAACAGTCATGGACAGATGTAGAAGTAACATCGGATATGCCCCAGAGAAATGTGTCCGGTGCCTTGCTGTTTCTGTTGTATGTATATTAATGACCCTGTGGACATGTTAATAGTAACCTCAGACTTTTCGCAGATAATACAGTTATCTGTAATGTGGCAAAGTCTGAAAGAAGCCGTATAAATATTCAGTCAGACCTTCATAAGATTTCAAAATGGTGCAAAGATTGACAAATTGCTGTTAACCTCCACAAATGTAAAATTGTGCATTTCACAGAAAGAAGAAACGTAGTATATTGTGACTATAATACCAGTGAGTCACAGTTGGAAACGGTCAACTGATACAAATACCTGGGGACGTGCCCCCTCCTATGCACTACACAGTGGTTTGCAGAGTATGGGCATAGAAGTAGATGTAGAATTGTCTCACTAAATTTGATATCATGAGACGATAATAAGACCTAGTAGGTTATGGTTTGTCAACCAAAGGTACGTTTTCGCTTATGAACGTCCATCATTCTTGTGGGCGTGGGACAGCGGCTGACAATATAAGTAATGGAAGTGGAACACCGCAGCCACATTTTTAAAGCATTTATTATTCAGACAACTAGTTTCAACGCTACATTTGCGTCATCTTCAGGTCCTTTTATGAACCAAATTAGTACTCCTAGTCATTGAGTCATGTACGATAGGACCCATAAAATAACTAGGTGCCGTTGAACCGGTGTTCATAAGGAGAATTTTACACGTAACCGTTGTTTTATGGAATATTATTTCAATAGAACTTCTGGTACGCTACTCATTTACAACAGATATTTCAGTTCAATAAAAATCGAGCTACATTTCCCCATTTTGAGCTTCATGTCTTTCAGCATATGTTAATGACATAAACTCAATCACATGAAAACGGCGTAAAGGACCGAAACCTTGGTCGTAACTTAATAAACAACAATACAGTCAAATGACGGTGTGTTCATTTTAAAATATTGTATGACAGTTGCTCAGAAACATCAAAACCCATTTCCAGCTGTTCCCAAAACTTAGAGAATATCTTCGTGGACTTAACTTTACTCTGATTGTGACGAAGTGGTGCAGGCAGTGGTGAGGTTGCCGTTCCGGTAACAAAGTCCACCATGCTACAGTGACCGTATTAACAAACTGGTCTCTCGTTCGGTGGATTGTGTTCGTCTCTGGGGTGACCATGTTGAGAAATATAGACGTGAAGAACATAGATGTATAACGTTAATAACATTTGTTTTCAGACAAGAAATTTGGAGGCATTACTTTTCAGCATGACCTCTTACAGTGCTATTTTTTGGTTACGTCCTCGTCAAATTGGGCGCGTATTTCGGCCAATGCTTACCTTAACAAGTAATACGGTACAGTTTCAGCCCCTTCATGCAACAATTTACTGCACACTTGACTGCCGAGATGACGCCACAGAAACAGTCCACATGACTGAGCTTGAAAGGCTACTCAAGTGGGACAATACTGCTGATTGAGAATGTTGGCAAAATTTAGTGTGCTAACCACATTTTTTTTTTTTCAAACGCAACGTAAATTATACTAAACAATTTATAGATTGAATACCTTAACAACTAATGGGTTATTTACTACTCCACTGGGTGGATCCTGATTGGCAAAGACAGTTTAATTAGGTGGTGAATCAAGTACTCTGGCCCTAAAAATGTGGATAACGCAAACTGAATTGATCTGACGCTGAGCATACTTTAATTGATCGAATCTACCGAAGTTTCTCTACGTAGGTGCAGCTGAGAGCAAGTGGCGATTGAGGTCTGCACGCCCAGTCAATGCCGCGGCGGCAGTACGTTACCCTTATTACTTCGTGCGGTGATATAACTTGCAGCTGGCGAGATGTGTGCGGCGTAGATGAGACATGGAGGCGGCACATGTGAATCGATCGCGGCCACGAAACAAATGTAAAAATCTCACGGTCTAGCGATCAAGAAGACGGATCGCTACCACAGCCCTGAAAACTCGGTAGATTTCAGAGTGTGACGCACCCGTTCCCTATTCGTATCAAGGACCAGTTTGGCTCACTTGTACGACAGAGCGCACAAGGATACCAAACGTCAAGACTGGTAAACAAAAAACGAATAAGTGTGCCCTCGGCAAATGAGTAGCGCGAGACGTTTGAAGTCATACTGTCGATACAGTAAGAACCATAGGCTCCACAGTCGAAACAACTCGCAAATGAACTCAGTCTCAGGACAGGTTCCAAGTACCAACCTCACATGCCAGAGCTTCGACCAGAAGTGCCTACCAGACCAAAGGCCTGCACCTGAATGCTTCGCACCTCTCTAGAAAAAAATTCCGTTTTCTCACAAAACGCATGAACGAGACCGCCGCCACACAGCCTTGAGCCAATCACAGAGCTATAGAGGCCCTAAATTTCCCCTCCCATACGACAGCACAAACTCATTTCAAAGCAGAGCAATCCCTATCTCGACGAGGGGCTGCCCTGTCTGCCCTGTACGGCTGTGGGGCTGTCCGGCAAGATTTACTAAGGGGTGGGCTCGCCGCCAATTGATTTCAACTCCCAACAGATGGTTCAGATGGCTCTTAGCAGTCCCCTAGAACTTAGAACTACTTAAACCTAACTAACTTCAGGATATCACACACATCCATGTCCGAGGCAGGATTCGAGCCTTCGACCGGAGCGGTCGCGCGATTCCAGACTGTAGCGCCTAGAACCGATCGGCCACTTCGGCCGGCAACTCCCAAGCCGTTTGTATGAGCTAAGAATCATAAAAAACCTCATGCTTTTAGCGGCAACGGCCTTGCCACAGTGGATACACTGGTTCCCGTGAGGTCACCGAAGTTAAGCGCTGTAGGGCGTGGTCGGCACTTGGATGGGTGACCATCCAGGCCGCCATGCGCTGTTGCCGTTTTCCGGGGTGCACTCAGCCTCGTGATGCCAATTGAGGAGCTACTCGACCGAATAGTAGCGGCTTCGGTCAAGAATTCCATCTTACGACCGGGAGAGCGGTGTGCTGACCCCACGCCCCTACTATCCGCATCCTCCACCGAGGATGACTCGGTGGTCGGATGGTCCCGGTAGGCCCCTCGTAGCCTGAAGATGGAGCGCTTTCCTTTTCTTTCTTTTTTTTTATAGCGCCCTTCCAGGATCTATCAACATCTGCTCAGGTCATTAACTTTCTACTGTCTCAGTCAAGGTGTGTCAGGTTGTAATAAATTCTTTCTTAATTTTCCGTATGTGAAAATTAGTTGAGAGAAAAACTTGTCCTCTCTCAAGCTAAGGAGATATTAGAGACCGAAGTAGAGGAAGGCCTGTTCGACTATGTTGGCGCTTTAAGTAACGTCTGACAACAATAGCAAAACGTGCCAATGCCCTGTCATGCGCGTACCACACTCCACAGCATTGTGCAAGAAACTCATCTACCTCAAATTCTGGTGATCCCGTCGTACATCCATCCATCAAGTTTCCTTGGAGGAATTTTTGGCCCAGTATGACCACCTAGTACCCCTAATCGCACATTCAGTGAGAAACGCTGCTGACTTGCACATTCATGAACATCATGTGTGTTAACCTTAAATTGGAGACTTAATTTAATAGTTTACATTGCAAATAAATCTGTTCTAACTAGGAGAATATGCCATGTTGGTGTCAGTGGCGGCCCAAGACCACGCAGTTGCAGTTATCTCGCAAACAGATCGTTTGCGATCCGCAAACATCCACAACTGTTAATAAGAAATGGAACGTGTAAGTAAGCTGTTTAGCTTTTTATGTTGATAGCGCCACTTAGTGCTCTGTATGAAAATAGCTGACTGCGCTGTGTGCAATCTGTGGCCGGTTGGACTCATTGTTGGTATATTCGCTTGTGTAGTGTTGGGCAATTGGATGTGAACAGCGCATAGCGTTGTGCAGTTGGAGGTAAGCCGCCAGCTGTGGTGGATGTGGGGAGAGAGATGCCAGAGTTCTGAGATATTAATATGAGCAAACGATCAGGACGAGTGTCCGCCAGGAAAAGGAAATTTGTAAAGATGGATGTCGTGAATTGATGTATATATGATGACTTTTGAACATTATTAAGGTAAATACATTGTTTATTCTCCATCAAAATCTTTCATTTGCAAACTATGCCTATCAGTAGTTAGTGCCTTCAGTAGTTACAATATTTTATTTAGCTGGCAGTATTGGCGCTCGCTATATTGCAGTAGTTCGAGTAACGAAGATTTTTGTAAGGTAAGTGATTCATGAAAAGTATAGGTTATTGTTAGTCAGGGCCATTCTTTTGTAGGGATTATTGAAAGTCAGACTGCGTTGCGCTAAAATACTGTGTGTCAGTTTAGTGACGATCAGAATAAGTAAAGAGGAAACTGTTTGAGTTCGTTCAGTTTTGCTCAGCTGTTTGAAAATCAAATGACGTAGAAGTTTACCAGCACAGTCATGCTTAATTTTTCTAAGGGGATGTTTCAAACGTAATACCTCTTAATGATACAAATTCTGTCTTACTGTTATTTGTTATTAGGGCGTTGTTCATCGATTCTGTTGATGAATCTAATGATGTATCTGTGTTTAAAAAAGACTGATTCAAGTTTTCCGTGGTTTCCCTAAATTACTTGAGGCAAATGCGGCGATGGACCCCACTATAAGGCCACGCCCTCATCCATGTCGGACTACATTTATATGTAAATACTTATATATATGAATCACGCTATTTTTGCTGTTCCTAAATTGTAGTACCATGACATTTCCAGTATCCTTGTAAATGTGATCTACGTATGAATATATTACTACTACATTACGGAAAATCATCAGCTCTAACCCACGTAATAATTTCAAATTTTAACAACATTGAAAGAACGAGAACTGAATCATTAATAAGTTTCTTGGAATACATAACTCGTACTGAGTTCTAAATACAGTAATTCTGGTTTTCTGGAGCACGGCACGGTAATGGAGTTAAAACAGTTGCCTATTCCCGTTGTTGTCAACAGGATTAATTTGCTTCCGCGGAGCAGCTACGCCCCGCATGGCATCCTTTTACAAGTTTCTCGCAGCAGCTGCATTTATGAGGAGCAGACGCCAGCGGAAATGAGACGGGGATCTGGCCACAGACGAAATGATGTTTATTATCGTTCCTACCACAGACGTTTTTTGTTCACGCAGAAGACGGCGTTAGTAAAATGGAGCAGCCAGGCGGAAATGAACACGCCTAAACAAGTCTGTGGTCGTCTCCACATTTCCGAAGTCTGGCAGCACGTTTTGCATTGTAATTCGGCAGCTATGTGGCTTGCAATAAGGACACACAACGGAATTCCTGCGATGCTGTTGCGAATGTAATTTCTGAAACGCTGTTTCGCATCGTATAATAAATTTCGCTTATACTTCCCTTCCATGGACGATTTCCAGTGTCAAAATAATAGACATGGAATATTTGTAAAACTCATATTGTGCGTTACTAGATCGATGTTACGTCATTATTAAAGTTATTTTCCACTATGGACGACATCTCCTAACACAAATTACGAGCATTTATTCGGCGACATTGAATTACACCTCTTAATAAGAAAATTATATTAGCTATCTGAGTTCCTCAACAAATAATTTACAGTTTTCTGAAACAATAAAGCAACTCCTTGGATTTGAAACACACTCTGGAAAAAAACATTCAAATTAGCGAATACGACAGAAACTTAGAAGAACAAATGCAATACGTGCAGCATTTGTAGGCTCACGTGTCAAAATAGCGAGTTAACTATTTAGAATATCGAAACGAGCTGCCCGGTGTTTGATGATACGCAGAGGGGCGCATTATTATTATTATTATTATTATTATTATTATTATTGCACGTTCGATCAGTTTGACAGCTGTATCAACCGAGGAGATACTGAAGCAAGTATTTTCAGTGTAACAATGAAATATTTTTAACGGTATTCCAAAGAACTTGACACGACTTGTAATAAATTAACAGTTGTTAGCTTTGACGTTGAAATTGCGAAGCAAAGCCACAGGGAACGGCTGTTGTGGTTTAAACACCATCAAGCGCATTTCTCATGTCAGGCTCCGTCATTACAAGAAGAAGACAGAACAACAATACTGAAATTATGCAAATTTCCTGCCTCAGGCGATACAAATACAAGGTCAGCTGCGGTTTTTGTGACTGTTACTGTATGCTAACTTCTAATTTATCGAAAAGGGCTTAGTAAATGGATTTCACACATGTAAATTTCGACAGAAAACGGCGAAATAACATATGACATTGCCGGTGCTGGTACTGATGGCTGTAACTCATCGTTGCATATAGTGTAGTCACAGCACGAAGCTGTACTCAACGCCATTGTGGCCTTCGCTGCCAGCATCTGGTCTTATCGGCTTCGACTAAGCAGTTAGAAAACAGTACTGCGACGAATTCAGCGGATCGTACTTCCGATAGCCATCGGTGCCTTTGGCAACACACCTGTCGTGGAATAACTGGTGATTATAACCATATGTACATACAAATTCAGTTAAGAGAAACTTTAAAATACAGATATATACAAATGAATAAGAATTTTTTTAAAAAAAAAACAGGGAAGGAAAGAAAGAAAGAACGCTATGGTCACCCACACTTGTATGCCTAGACTCGAGGATCGTCGAGGAAAGCACATACCAGTGTGGGCAATGCAGAATAGTGTACCAACAATATGTTCAGAACTAGGCATAGTTGTAGATGGCCGGCAATCCTCAAGTTATTAGGAGGCTGTCACCAGCACGTCGAGTAATAAACGCTAGAAATAATCACTTGGAAGTTAATTCCTTTAGTATAATGTTGTTTTAATTAATTCTTATTTTCAATTTTCTGTTTTGTTGACACATTAATATTACCAATGATTGCTGTTATGAGGTAACGGGCGAGTTGCGGCGCCCGGTAAATATTATATGTCCAGAGTTGGGGCGGCCGCACAGGACGCACCTTAAAGCTGCGGCCCGGCAGCAGCCACGTGTTGCCGGACGTTGGCCGAAGCAAGAGGGGTTCAGCCGTACCGCGTGGCTGGGAATTCCATGGTGACGCTGTGTCAATGAAAGAGACTTGTATGCCGGGAGTGACAAAGATGGCGGACTTTGTGAAACCATAATGGCAGACATTTCGCAGTTCGTATAGAAATTAATAGTAGCCAGATGAATCATGATACATCAAGAAGAAACATGTACATTACTATTATTTTCACGATGATTCTGATGCTGTAATCAGATTTTCAATATCTTTATTAGTTTAAAGTTTAGTATCTGGCGGTAAATTATGCAAGTAACACCCACCAACGAATTTCCAAAATTTAAACGGTTCGTCCGATTTCGTCGACCGACGTGTCTTTAGAAATCTATTAGAGTAAACCTAAATTGGTATAAATTGCAGGCATTTAATTGTATAGTACACGAGTTATTGGAGGTCAAAGTGACCGATTACTGTCGATCGCGTCAGGCCATAAGTACTCCACAGTTACACGAAAAAACGGTAACAGCATGCTTATTAATATAATTATTCATCTATGTCTTTGTTTATATCCGATATATTCTATTCATGAAGAAATTGGTTAAATATTTACTGTGTTTTAGAAAGCACATAGACATTAGGCTACTGGCCTACCTTTCGTTGCTATTTCTTTGATATATGCTTATACAATTTGTTTATGTATTTATAATGTGTGTTAGAGCGTCTTTATGGTCCAGATGTAGGAATATTTATTTAATTTCAAGGTGTTTAAATGTAAATCCAGTATTTCGTGTGTGTTTCAATATATTTGTGTGGATAAGTTTGAAACGTCCCCTTAGAAAAATTTATTGATTTAATGTGCTGATAAACCTCTTCCATTATTTGATTTTCAAACAGCTGAGCAGAACTGAACGTACTCGGACATTTCGCTCTTTACCAATTCTGATCAACACTAAACTGACACACAATATTTTTAGCGCAACGCAATCTGACTTTGAAAAATCCCTACAAAAGAATGGCCCTGACTAACAATAACCTACACCTTTCATGAATCACTTACCTCACAAAAATCTTCGTTACTCGAACTACTGCAATACAGCGAGAGCCACTACTGCCAGCTAAATAAAAGACTCTACTGAAGGGACTAACTACTGATAGGCGTAGTTAGCAAATGAAAGATTTTGATAGAGAACAAACAATGTATAGTGTTCAAACGTCATAATATATATATATATATATATATATATATACTCCTGGAAATGGAAAAAAGAACACATTGACACCGGTGTGTCAGACCCACCATACTTGCTCCGGACACTGCGAGAGGGCTGTACAAGCAATGATCACACGCACGGCACAGCGGACACACCAGGAACCGCGGTGTTGGCCGTCGAATGGCGCTAGCTGCGCAGCATTTGTGCACCGCCGCCGTCAGTGTCAGCCAGTTTGCCGTGGCATACGGAGCTCCATCGCAGTCTTTAACACTGGTAGCATGCCGCGACAGCGTGGACGTGAGCCGTATGTGCAGTTGACAGACTTTGAGCGAGGGCGTATAGTGGGCATGCGGGAGGCCGGGTGGACGTACCGTCGAATTGCTCAACACGTGGGGCGTAAGGTCTCCACAGTACATCGATGTTGTCGCCAGTGGTCGGCGGAAGGTGCACGTGCCCGTCGACCTGGGACCGGACCGCAGCGACGCACGGATGCACGCCAAGACCGTAGGATCCTACGCAGTGCCGTAGAGGACCGCACCGCCACTTCCCAGCAAATTAGGGACACTGTTGCTCCTGGGGTATCGGCGAGGACCATTCGCAACCGTCTCCATGAAGCTGGGCTACGGTCCCGCACACCGTTAGGCCGTCTTCCGCTCACGCCCCAACATCGTGCAGCCCGCCTCCAGTGGTGTCGCGACAGGCGTGAATGGAAGGACGAATGGAGACGTGTCGTCTTCAGCGATGAGAGTCGCTTCTGCCTTGGTGCCAATGATGGTCGTATGCGTGTTTGGCGCCGTGCAGGTGAGCGCCACAATCAGGACTGCATACGACCGAGGCACACAGGGCCAACACCCGGCATCATGGTGTGGGGAGCGATCTCCTACACTGGACGTACACCACTGGTGATCGTCGAGGGGACACTGAATAGTGCACGGTACATCCAAACCGTCATCGAACCCATCGTTCTACCATTCCTAGACCGGCAAGGGAACTTGCTGTTCCAACAGGACAATGCACGTCCGCATGTATCCCGCGCCACCCAACGTGCTCTAGAAGGCGTAAGTCAACTACCCTGGCCAGCAAGATCTCCGGATCTGTCCCCCATTGAGCATGTTTGGGACTGGATGAAGCGTCGTCTCACGCAGTCTGCACGTCCAGCACGAACGCTGGTCCAACTGAGGCGCCAGGTGGAAATGGCATGGCAAGCCATTCCACAGGACTACATCCAGCATCTCTACGATCGTCTCCATGGGAGAATAGCAGCCTGCATTGCTGCGAAAGGTGGATATACACTGTACTAGTGCCGACATTGTGCATGCTCTGTTGCCTGTGTCTATGTGCCTGTCGTTCTGTCAGTGTGATCATGTGATGTATCTGACCCCAGGAATGTGTCAATAAAGTTTCCCCTTCCTGGGACAATGAATTCACGGTGTTCTTATTTCAATTTCCAGGAGTGTATATCAGTTCATGACATCCAGTCTTACAAATTTACTGTCTCTGATGGACACACGTCCAGATCATCCGCTATCAAAACTCCGCCATCTCTCTCCCCACATCCACCACTGCTGGCGGCTCACCTCCAACTGAGCAACGCTACGCGCTGTTCACATCCAGCTGCCCAACACTACAATAGCAAACAACAATGCAAACCAGCCATAGATTTTCATACAGAGCGCTACGTGGCGTTACCAACATAAAAACCTAAACAGCCTACTTACAAGTTGGATTGGAGACATGGAGAAAGCTCTCTAGCCAATCACAGTGCGCGTCTCGTTACTATGAGAGTGGTGTTCAGGTTGGGGAGGAGCATCGTTTCCAGAGAGGACACCGGGTAGTTCGGGAGAGTGTGGCAGTTCTGGACAGGACGGCACAGGACACGGCAGTAAGTGCCGGACGCGGACAGAACAGCGCGACGGACGCACAGTCGGCGGAAAGACTTGGACAGTGGAGCAGTTCGCTCGTGGTCGCGGAAGCTAGAAATACTTGGGAGTGCCGACCTGTGCTCTTGTGTGATTTCCGTGGCTTCTGCAGTGAAGACGTAGTGTGCGTTTAGAAGTGAATATTTCACGAGATATGTGTTGTTCATAGCTAATTACGTGCAGTAGGAATATATTGTTTCCCTGTTATTCAACTTATATTTTGTTTAATTACTGGACCATCGGCACCAATAAGTGTTTTGCAGAAATATACTGCATTCTCAAAAGTACTTCTACTATCGTACTCATCATTTAAAGTCGTTAAGATAGTACCTGCAATCTTTCATTTGTAAATTTATTTGTTACTTTCATAATTCGCGATTGCCGAGTGATAGAAACCTTCGGCCATTCGATTCATGTGTGTATTCTTATCGTGTACTGTAGACTCAGCAGTATTTGGCCTGCAATGCGGCAACTACGTATGCAGGTCCATAGACAACGAAACCAGCCAAAACTTTTAATATTTGCAACTCTGTGTCGGAGGGTGGTTGTTATTTGAAAGCCCGCACTGTTAACATAAATTATTAGTATATACAATCTATAACTCATTGTATTTCACTATACTTATTGAACATGTACGACCTGTTTTGAGTTTCCAGACAGTGGATAAGAAATTCGTGGCAAAACATTGAAACTGAATTTAGTCATGTTAAGTGAAGAGCTTTTGAGGAAACAATAAAACCGTTGAAAACCTTGACAGAATGACGGAAACTAAAGCGAGAGCTCTGCGTAAAGTTTTAATCGTAGCAGCAGATTCTACCCGCATTGTGTCTAAACCTAAGCAAATTTCTGAGATATTTTTGCAAAAATTTTCGACACCAACATTAAATCAGTTTGATCAGTGTACTCGTCCTTTCAAGGGATTTAGAATGTTACTGAAAATAATATACCATTTCATTAAAAAAACTTACTTACTTCAGGAGGTCAGTTGAGAAAAGAGTCTTTCAAAATAGAACAGAATTATTTGACCCTCTGCGTATCCCTCGCAGACCGAAATCCTCATTTCAGTATCTTCCACAGTTCACGGAATTAATGGAGTGTATATTTTGGGTGCTTCATCCTCTATAATCATGTAGATGTATGTACGTATTTCAACAATAAATGCAAATATCACATGACAACACTAAAATGTGCAAGTGTCTCTATTCATGAACCAAATAAGTCTTTTGTACCCTCCACGCTTATGTTAAGGTGCGGTAAGTTCCTATGCGACCAAACTGCTGAAGTCATCGGTCCATAGGCTTACAAACTACTTAATCTAACTTAAACTAACTTACGCTAAGAATAACACACACACCCATGCCCGAGAGAGGACTCGAACCTCCCACAGGGAGAGCCACGCGAACCGTGGCAAGGCGTCCTAGACCACGCAGCCATCCCACGCGTCTATGTTAAGGGGAAACATAACACTACAATCACTTATACAATTTCCTACAATCTTAATTTAGCTAGATCAACTTGTGCTTTGCAGCTATATTGTATTGGTTGCCGTAAACGACTGTAATATCAAATTCTGTCCACCATCAATTTCCACAGGTATTTCACGATACGAAACCTAATATCTCTTAGTGTGGTATCACGTGTCGACACCACCCCAAGGGCCTCGTGAAGTTGGCAACGCAATTGCAAGTTTCTGTCACAGGCCGATAACGGTCGATTGGGATCCGGCGGACCCAATGGAGCGTGCCTTCTGAGCCTCGGCTACGGTAGCTCTGTACAGTGAGCGTAGTCTGTTGCCGTAACGTAGGATGGCTGGCAACAGCAACACGGCCCACTCGCGCGTGAAACCTATCCCATAAGAAAGGCTGAACGGCGTAGAATAGACTCCCTTAAATTATGGTACTCGAGAAAACCCCTAGGAGTCCCATGGACGGCGAAGAGAACGAATAGGTCAGTGTTATAGGAAGTAAAACTAGATTTCCAACTGGAAGATCTGCCCGCTGGAAAAGACGAAATGCTTGGGAATATCGAAGGCAAAAGGGGAAGAGGGTGGCAAAGGATTATGTGAATCAATGACATCGCGGAAGTGATGGATTCCAACATGGAAAGTCTGCGGAGAAAATGCAGTGCAGAAGAAATTAGCCTTAGTTCATCTGGTCACAGAGAGTCGGAATCGACTAAACGAGCATGGATAGTGTATGCACTTGTGTTGCTCTTTAGTGTGTGCTACCACAAGTATTGTACAAGTGTAGAAGGGGGAATTTTTCAAAATACGACAACTTGTAACGGACTCGCAGTAGAATCCTGCAGCAAACACCACTGCCATTCTAATTTACGCTACTTTTTTGTTTTTTAATGTTATCAGGCATTTTTCCTTTTAAAAAAAGTGTATTTGCACAAAAATACACTTTCTAAGTATTATCACAATTTCTTGATTGGCCAACAATACGAGCCCGCCGTACATCAATAGAACTTCCCGTTTCCCCAATATGTGCGTTGAAAGTTTTCCGCGATTCACCCTATTCACAGAGGTAATGGTACGGCGAACCGAAGCGTATCGTACCGGTACCTCTGACAAAAAGAAAACGTTAAAATAAAGTTTTAAGGAGCTTAAATTTCAAAACAACACCCCCGTCATGGTTACAGTACCTCTCTTTACAAATCAAGCACTATATGCATAAAGGAGTATCACTTAACACTTGCATCCCGAGTATTGCAGGAATGGAAAGTATTATTCATAAGCGGTTTTCACAGAATGGAGCTCGTATATTTAGCCAATCAACAGATTGTAACAATACTTATAAAGCGTATTATTTGTGCAAACATACACTTTTCAAATGGAACAATGCCTACTGACATGACCAATATAAATGTAGGGTAAATCAGAATGTCAGTGGTTTTTGTTGCAGGATTCTAGTGCGAGGCGTTTAAGAGATTTCGAATTTTGAAAAGTCCCCACACCGACACTTGTACAATGCCTGTGGCAGCACACACTAAATAACACTAACAACACAGGTGCAGTTTTGTGCATTCTGACCACTAGAGAGACAATTGACTATCACAGGTTGTGTTCAAAATGATCACTGGCAGCGGCCAGTGCAAGATTTCAGTCTGGTATGGAACAGCTGCTGCACACGTGCTTGCATTTCAGCGGAGATGTCCGAGCAGGCCGCAGTAGTACAGTACATCGCTGCATATTATCGGATGTAGCTGGTGTGTCCTTGTAGACAATGTCGTTTGAAACGTCGTCCTCCCGAATGCGAGTAGAGGTAGAAGGATAGTGAAACTACCACTGGGCGCTAATCGTTTGCATGTACACGAGTCTTCATAGAACGTAGTGTTCAAAGGCCTGTCTGCTCTGTACAGTAGGATAGTTAGTGATCTGTGGTATCTCTGCCGAAAGAGCACAGTACTGCTGCACGCGCAAGTGGTTTGGAGCACACTGTTCATCGTACTTCGTTGAAGCTGGAGCTCCACAGCAGACTACCCCTACGTGTTCACATGTTGACCTAACAAGATCGTCAATTACGACTGCAGTCGGTCCATACGTTCGAGGTGAACGGCGGCTCGAAACGTGCAGCCCGCCACGGGCGCAGGCTGGTGGGAGAAGCATTATTCTACGGGAGATACTCTCCTGCGCTTACGTGGGACCTGTGATAGTAATCGAAGGTACGCTGACAGCTGCAAACCACCTGGTTCCCTTCATGTTTGATATCTTCCCCGACGGTGATGTCATCTTTCAGCTGTATAATTGTCCGTGTCTAGCAGCCAGAACCGTGCTACAGAGGTCATGGAGCTTTACAGTGAACCAAATTCGCATGATGTAAATCCTATATAACCCATCTGGGTCACTATCGGGTGCCATCACCGCGTACGCAAATTAGCAGCCCGTTATTTACGCGAATTACATGACCTTTGAGTTGGCAACTAATGCCACATACCTTTAAAAACCTACCAATAAACTGTCGGATACGTGATACGCAGAATCAGTGAGTCATAATGTTTTTGCTCATCAGTATATACAGAAATACGAAAACGAATCACGTCTAAAGGCCCTGAACTATTCCGAGGTATTGATGACAGAAAAAAGTTTGTCATTAGGAAGCCTTTCACCATACGATTGAAAAACTCATTCTATCTCTAACTTTTGTGGGGTTTACTGGAAGCCTATTGAAAACAGAACGTGTAGAATAACGCACATACTGCTCTATGTTACTCAAGAAAGTATAATTCAAATTCGAACAGTTTTTATGCCAACCGTTCTCTTTTCGAATTTATTCTTTACCCTTGAGGACATATTATCAAACTCAAATCCATTAAGAGAGTATTTCTCTAGAAATAGGAGAGTATGAAGACAAGATGTCTGTAAAAAAGAGCATAACTTTCGCAGATTGATATGGCAAGTAGCCTCAAAACACTCATTACGAATGCTGAGAATATCACAAAATACAATACCATAGGAGAAAAATACTGAGAACAAGCCGAGATAAGACATTGTCATATTTCAATGTCGGCGACAGCGAATACTATTCTTATTGGTAAAGAGTAGCATACATTTTCACGATAGGTTGAATTTGATTGTTCCAAGAAACCGTATTTTTCTATACTCTTCATTGATTGTTTGATCAGCCTGAAATAATAACAACAGTATTTTTACGAACTCCTGTTTCAGAAACTGTGTGTATTGTATTTTGTTATGAATTAGTGATAATCCGTTTTCTGTAAGTCATGCACTGATAGTAACCAATTTCTTTTCTGCTAAATCGCTTACATTACATTCCAACTCTTTCCGGACAATACTTATGCCTTCAAAATAAAGAATTTTTTTTTGAATCTTGTGCATATTTTGTTGAAATATAATTGACGTATTCAGAAAAGCTGTTAACCTAGAAAAGAACGGTGTACCAATCATCTCTTTTTACAGCATCGAAGTGAGAATCATATTTGTTCGCTGTTTGTTGGTCGCTATTTTTTAACAAAATTCTCTCTTCAGGTTATCATTCATTACCGAAAGTATCTCACTCAAAAAGTTAAATTGTGTTTTCCCTTGATTTTCCAGTCCTGAAGTCAAATTGCGATTATTGCAGTACATTTTCGTTTTCGGGAAAGCCTTCGAAATCTCTGGCACTAACAGTTTCTGCCGTTTTATATAATGATTTTCCTAAGGAGAATTTCAATCTATCTGGACACTGTCAATCCCTGAAAGACGGACAACCCACGGTGCAGTGAACTTCATAACTCTACTAGATATTTCTTCAAACCCAAGCTGTATTTTTTTCTCCAGTGGTTTACACTTCCTCCATTCCTGTTTTCAATAGCTGAATGTAATTGTTTCAGAACGTCATATTTGAAAAATTATGCGTACACGTCAATACCAATGAAATATCGATTTTACATGTAAATTATAGACAGGAAGTTGTTGTTAAATATTTTCCAGAATTTTATGCATGTAAAAACTGTTTAATTTTTCCACAGCGACGAAGTAATACGTTGGAGTTCCAACAACGGTCCTGATATTTCATTCACAAGCCTCCATACAGTTTTAGTTTCGTTCTGGGGCCACGCTGCAAAGAATTATTTAGGCCCGTCTAGTAACGTTACTCAGCGTTTTCAGTTTTGCTTGTAGTTGAATTCTGTAAGTCGATTGTTATCATGCTTTATATTACCCATTTCTCCTACAAAAGTACTAACGAAATTAGTTACTCAAATTGTTTATTCAGTAGTAATGTAAAAGAGCTGTGATAGAAACTGATATTTGTCGTTCAGGTTGTTGTACTATAGGGATCAACATGTCATATGCCTGAAACTTTCAATTTCCTCCCTATCTGCCTTGGCGTTGCGACACCAGGGCTTTATTTAAAACGGATACAATTCTTGTTGCAAAGCATCGTTGGCATTTGCTCTCAAAGCTCTTTTTTGCAGTTAAGATTTTACGAACCAATACATTCCTGACATGATCAACAACAGAAGGCTGCAACACAATGTGGAACGCTTCAAGATCTTGAGTATCATCTTTGCACAATTCGAGTGGGCCACATTTCGGTCGTTCCCATCGCATAAAAGACTCAATAGGTAATGGAAAGTCGGAGCCAGCAGTGCCAGAAATACTGGTTCACTATACCATGTTGGTGGACTTGTGATAAGAAAACATGACTGAAAGAGTACTTCAAATCCGCAGAACACGATAAAGACTCTCAGATTTTTAGCAATTGTTGTCCATCTGCATTTCTGCCACAATAAAATGTTGAAAATGATCTTATTTGTTAAGAAAATTATACATGACTGGACGATTGATGTCGCTCCATTTTTAATTTTTTAATTATTTATTTATTTATTTTCATACACCGTCTCTCTCGGGTGCATTCATGACTTGTTTCTGGTTCTTATTTACGTCTGACAAAACAGAAGCCGCCCGCGGTGGTCTAGCGGTTCTAGGCGCTCAGTCCGGAACCGCGCGACTGCTACGGTCGCAGGTTCGAATCCTGCCTCGGGCATGGATGTGTGTGATGTCCTTAGGTTAGTTAGGTTTAAGCAGTTCTAAGTTCTAGGGGACTGATGACCACAGATGTTTAGTCCCATAGTGCTCAGAGCCATTTGAACCATTTTGAACAAAACAGAATTTTACGTTTAATCCTCATTGCAGTAAAAGTTGTTGCTATCGGCTTTACGTTACAGTCTTTGTCCATAGCTTCTTCAAAGATTCTGCGTCGTCACACAGGACACCAATATTAGTTTGCTACTCTCTGACTACATTAAACTAATTTTTTAATCATCACTATTCGTGGATGCTCTAATCTACGTAGCTGACATTTTTCCTTTTTTTTTTTTTTTTTTTTTTTTTTTTTTTTTTTTTTTTTTTTTTTTTTTGACACACAGGGCCAGTCTGCAAGATGCAGGGTGAAGGCTTTTAGTGTTAATGAGTAATATATGGACTCAACAATACGGCGCTTGGCTCTGTATAAAGCAACTGGTACATGTGCACCGTCTGACAAAGAGAGGGCGAGGAAGAGACAGGAGGAGGAGGAAGAGATTGACAGAGAGAAGAGGGAGGAAGAGCTGGACAGAGAGAGGTGTAGGAGATGGACAGAGAGAAGGAGGGAGGAGGAGATGGGCAGAGTGACATGGGGGAAGGAGGAGATGAACAAAGAAAGAGGGGAAAAGAGTAGATAAAGAACGAGGCAAGGAGGAGATGGTCAGAGACATGGGGGGGGGGGGGGGGGGATGAGGAGTGAATAGGGAAGAAGCAGATGGAAAGAGAGAGGGGGAGGAGAAATATGCAGAGAGAGGGGATAGGAGGAGATGGACAGAGAAAGAGAGGGAAAAGGAGATAGAGAAGGAAGAAGAGATGAAGAGAGAGAGAGAAGTGGGAGAAGGAGATGCACATAGAGCTTGGAAGAGTAGATACAGAGAGGGGAGTAGGAGGTGGACACAGAGAGAGATGAAGGAGGTGATGGAAAGAGAAGGTGGGGGCAGAAGTGGCAATAGATGGTGAGGAGGAGCTGGCGAGAGAGAGGGAGAGGAGAGAGAGAGAGAGAGAGAGAGAGAGAGAGAGAGAGAGAGAGGGAGGGAGAGGGAGGAAGGGAGGGAGGGAAAGAGAGAGAGATGGGGGTGAGGGAGGGCGGGAGAGAAGGGGAAAGAGAGAAGGAGGCAGGCTGAGGGGGAGGGTAAAATAGGCAGACAAAGAGGAGGAGGAAGAGATGGACTTCTGTATTTCGTGGTGTTCGTATTTACTTTGTCTTGATCTATTTGGAACTGTATGGCTTATTTTGTTCGAGAGGACTCTGATACGAAAGAACAGCACGTTTCTTCTTATACAGAATGCAGCAGTGCTGTAGAAAAAATGTGTGGTAATAGTAAAAAGTTATGCCTGCAATCACGCTACCAATAACCTAAAATTATCTGTCACGCCGAAAGCAACTACCAGATTTCGATATGGGTTTCAGCGTTTCGGTTATGTTTCTGCCGTTCGCATCAGTACTTTCGAGGCTACTCACTGCGTCAAGATGTGATCAAATATTCTTAGGATGTTACTGCTGGTCATATGTTGGGATTCAGTGCTGTAGGACAGTGAAGATTTTAAACAATTATTTATACTAGTCTTTCTTCAGTTTACTCACAATCCGTATTCTGCACTAATTAGACTGTTCATTCGATTCAACACGTCCTGCAATTCTTCGTCACTTTCACTGAGCTTAGCAATATCATCAGCATATCTTATCAGTGGCATCGCTCACCATGAATTTTAATCCTCGTATTAAATCTTATATTTCCGTCACTTGTTCTTCGATTCATAGACTGAATACCTGGATCGAAAGACTACATCCCTGCGTAACACCCATTTCAGTCGAATCACTTTGTTCTTGTTCTCCCATTCTTCTTGTTCCCTCTTGGTTTCTGTACAAACTTTATCTTTCCCAATAGCTTACTCCTTTTTTTCTCAGAATTTTGAATATTTTGCACCATTTTACTTCGTGGAGCGCTTTGCCCGGTGGATAAATCCTATGAATCTGTCTTGATATCTCTAACGTATTGTTTCTAATATCAGTTGCAATGTAGTAACTGCTTCTCTGGTATCCATATCCTTCTGAAAACCAAAGTTATCTTCATCTAAAAACTCCAAAGTTTTTTTCTGAATGCATTACTGTTTCCACCTCTCGCCATATGAAGATACGTAATACATCCAGGAAAATTGTGAAACATGATCGGTTTGGTAGCCAAGGTGTTATGGTATGGGGAGGCGTACCGCTGCATGGGCGTTCTGACCTCCAGGTACGCTAACCGGTCGACGTTATTACACACTGTACTCCTTCCGCGCGTGCGTCTTTTCAGACTTCATTTTTATGGATGGCAATAGAGCATCTAACAGCGCAGGTGACAGAGCTCTTGGAACGAAAGTATATTCAGCGACTGGACTGGCCGAGCGTTCCCCCGACTTAAATTCCGTGGAGCGCATGTGGGGTGCATTGGGAAACGTACAGCATCACGTATACTTGTGCCTGTGACCATCCAGCGGGTGTCAACAGCGCTAGGGGGGGACTGGAGCACCATGTCACAAGAAATCCTTACCAGCCTTGTGACAGCATGGGAGCACGTTGCAGAGGATGAATTTCCGTCCTAGTGATCACACATTAAGACCATGTCCCGCATTTGTAATGTCCAGGGGACCCTCGCAAATCTCGTTGACTTCAGCGTAATTATTGTCGTTGAATAAAACTGCAATTTCTCTGCGTCTCACTGCACATTTATTTTAGTTATCTTCTGCACTGTAACTGTTCTTTCAATTCGTATTTGTAGTCCAAGTTTCACGGAGCTATGTTACTTGGCAGAACGCATCACGCGAGTGTTACTCTCGTCCTTAAATTTTGCATATCAATGTATATCAACAAGTGACGCACCTCAAATCTTCTGTTATTTCATTTATTACTAGGTTCGCTCTTCCCGCCGGCGTATCTTCAGACACTGATCACACTGATACAAACACGGTAAATACCCTGACGGAAAAAGAATCACAGTACTAAGGAGTTGTGCGACATAAACAAATGACAGTAGGCGTGGTTGTACATGTGAAAGATGATGCCTGTTCAAATTTCGCGCCACTCGCATAATAGCGGAGCTAGCAGTGCCTCTACGATGACGCAGATCGGGTTAGCTTTAAATACAGGTTCTAACGGTCTCGACTATTAATAACGTTTGAGATTGTACGTGGTGAGCAGATATGAGTCAAGAATCCCTTGAAGGCAACAAAGACGCCTTTATGTAAGTCTGAAGGCCTTAACTTCTAGCATTTCGAACTTCTCTTTTTGTTTCATTAAGGAACACGAACGGCACATGCGGCTGAAACAAAGTTCAAAATCGGCAGTAGCGGAACATCATAAGAACTGTAGCTCTGACATCCATTTTAATAACATACGTGTACTGGCTAAGGAAACAAACATTTATAGAAGAAAGGTCCAAGAAGCGGTTGAAATTTCTAAGAATGCGTCTAATTTCAATAGAGAGGGCGGCTATAGGCTTCCGGCATCGTGGTTCCCCGCCATCAAGGAAGTAAATACGCGACCGCGGTGTGTGAGCGGCATAAACAACGCGCTACAAGACAATAATATTTTGGGTAAACATTCCCCCTCTCTTGCTCTGTCCGTTTCGAATCTAGCCAGTGATGACGACCAACCAATAGCGGTAGCAGGAATTTCAACCAATAACCTTTTCTCCAGCGTTCAAATGGTTAAAATGGCACTGAGCACTATGGGATTTAACAGCTGAAGTCATCAGTCCTCTAGAACTTAGAGCTACTTAAACCAAACTTACCTAAGGACATCACACACATCCGTGCCCGAGGCAGGATTCGAACCTACGACCGTAGCGGTCGCACGGTTCCAGACTGAAGTGCCTAGAACCGCTCGGCCACACCGGCCGGTTTCTCCAGCGTAAGTGTGGAATCGTGCCCTTCTGTCTAATGACGATGGGCCGCCAATGGTATCCACAGGAGAATAGCGCCCCTTCTTCTGCATCATAGCGGGAATATTAGCCTGTGACTATGGCCAACGAATGGTAGCCATATGAATTTTAACCAATACTATCACTTCTCCAGCACGAACGCGTGCAAACTCCCGCTTTATAAGAGGACGCGACGCTTGTCTCTGAGAGTGTTGTAGCAGTAGTGGACACCAGAAGATCCTGAGGAAGATCGTAGCAGAGGGGTCGAAACGTCGCTCATTTTAGAAGACACATGACGCAGCCTAATAACCCAGAAGATTTTAACTTCAAAGACGCCTTTGTTAACATTTCACTGAGTTTGAACGAGGTCGTGTAAGAGAGTTGCGAGAAGCTGGATGTTCCTTCTGTGATTATGCAGATGACTTGGCAGGAACGTACCCTCTGTAGACGATTAGTGGCAGTCGTGGTCACTGGAATGTAAGGTTGCAAGAAGCCTGGAGTTTAGATGGTCACACCGAGAGAAAAGACCATCGTGTTGGGGGCGCGGCTCTGGTGCATCGTACTGCATCTGGATCAGCAATTTGAGCAGCTGTGGACGCCACAGTGACGCAACGAACTATTACAAGACAGTTACTTCAGGGACAGGTGGGAGCCAGATGCCCTACACCGTACGTTAAACCGAACCAACCACCGCCTTTGGCGTCTTCAGTCACATCAAGTGTGAGCTCATAGGAGGACACTGTGGAGATCCGTTGTATTTCAAGATGTAGCTGGCTCTGCGTCTGTGTCAGCGATAGCCGTCTGTCTGTTAGAAGGAGGCCACTTGGCCCACATCAGACCCGTCTACGTGCTCCACACACTGGACTTACTCGAGGAGTTATGCTCTGGGGCGCGATTTCGTATGACAGCAGGAGCACTATCTGGTTTCCTCCACCCATAGAATGTAAATTTGTACGACAGCGTGGTAATTTGAACTGTTGTGCATTTATTCATTTATGAACAGCATTACAGGGTTTTTTCCAACAGGATAACGCTCGCCCATACACTTGTAACCCAACGTGCTGTACACTGTGTCGAGTGTGTTTTCTGCTCGATCACCAGATCTGTCTCCAATAGAACACACACGGGACATCAACGGTCGACAACTCCAGCGTCATCTATAAACAGCACTCTACAGAGTGTCGACATGTTGCCTTGGCCTCCTCGATCACCAGATATGTCTCCAGTCGAGCACATACGGGTCATCATCGGACGTCAACTCCAGCATTATCTGCCCTATATTGACTGACTGAATGCAGCAGGCATCCCACAAACTGTCATACGGCACTTGTACAACACAATACATGCATCTTTACAGGCTTGTATTCAACAATGTGGCGGTTACAGCGGTTGTTCATGTGTCAGCAATTCACGTTTGCAGATGACATATCTTGCGCTTACATTAACCTGTGATCTTGCAATTTTAATCACTTAAATACCGGATGATCAAAAATTCAGTATAAATTTGAAAACTTAATAAACCACGGAGTAATGTAGATAGAGAGGTAAAAATTGACCCATATGCTTGGAATGACATGGGGTCTTATTAGAAAAAAAAAACAAAGTTCACAAAATGTCCGACAGATGGCGATGGACAGCAAAACTGCTACCGGGACGGGTGCGAGGTACGCCAATATGTTACAGAATCGTATCATCCCCAGCCTGGCTGATAAACACCTGCTGGAACGTACGATGTTTATGCAGGATGGCGCTCCACCCCATACTGCTAGACGCGTGAAAGATCTCTTGCGCGCGTCGTTTGGTGATAATCGTGTGCTCAGCCGCCACTTTCGTCATGCTTGGCCTCCCAGGTCCCCAGACCGCAGTACGTGCGATTATTGGCTTTGGGGTTACCTGAAGTCGCAAGTGTATCGTGATCGACCGACATCTCTAAGGATGCTGAAAGACAACACCCGACGCCAATGCCTCACCATAACTCCGGACATACTTTACAGTGCTGTTCACAACATTATTCCTCGACTACAGCTATTGTTGAGGAATGATGGTGGACATATTGAACATTTCCTGTTAAGAACATCATCTTTGCTTTATCTTACTTTGTTATGCTAATTATTGGTAATCTAATCAGATGAAGCGCCATCTGTCGGAATTTTTTTGAACTTTTGTATTTCTTTTGTTCTAATAAAACCCCATTTCATTCCAAGCATGTGTGTCAATTTGTACCTCTCTATCTACATTATTCCGTGATTTATTCAGTTTTCAAATTTATACTGACTTTTCATCACCCGGTATATTACCTAGACCAAAGTATTCCGAAAATTTCATTAATCTACATTAATTACTTTTTTGGTACTGTGACTCATTTCCGGCATTATCAAACACTATGTTTGTGAATGACATTGGTGTTGAGCGTTTGCCCTTCAGGGCGATGATTATCTGAAGACGGCCTCGTATTTGTAGAGTGAAACCAGTATTAAAGCAAGTAACACGCCATCTGTGTTGGTTCGTTCGTTCCTTGATATTGCCTCTGTCAGAAGTGAGTGAGGCGCCTACACGAAATCTTTAGGTACTGGAATGTTCTCGCAGTGAGAACAGGACTATCCTTGTGCAGGGGCTGCGCGGCGCGCGACTGGCCGGTAATTGAAATGAGTCGCTCCTCAGGGATCAGCGGCGGGCCGTCAGCTGGAGGGCGACCCACCGGCTCTCCGCGCCGTCCATTCACTGCGGGCAAACCCAATTAGGGCGGCCCGGGCAGTTATCCGCTGGCTCACTTATTCACGGCCGCTAATCGTGATACACGGCGCACTTCCCGCGGCCTTAATTGGCGCAGCTACCTAACACCACCACGACCACCACCGCCACCACACCACCTGCGCCTCAGCGCCAGGCCAGCCTACCCTAGACCTGCTAAATAAATCTGCTCGCCTGGTCATTGGCTGTGCCAAGACTCCTGACACAGTCACATAATGAGCTGTTGGCCACTGCCAGTGCTGAGCATATTACAGTGCTGCGCGGGTGGGGGGAGGGGGGTCGGGTGACGCTTGTAACTGTCGTGTTGTAGGGATGGCGGCTATCGCTGAAACAACTGGTGTTCGGTTATACTTGAAACGCCCTGCTAAACCTGCAGGACAGGACAGGTTCAAAAATGGTTCAAATGGCTCTGAGCACTATGGGACTTAACTCCTGAGGTCATCAGACCCCTAGAACTTAGAACTACTTAAACCTAACTAGCCTAAGGACATCACACACATCCATGCCCGAGGCAGGATTCGAACCTGCGACCGTAGCGGTCGCGCGGTTTCAGACTGAAGTCCCTAGAACCGCTCGGCCACTCCGGCCGTATGAGCCCCCTTACCAATATGATATTGCCCTCTCTCTGTCGTGAACGCATGCACTGACTCTGTTGGAAAGGGTCCAGAGGCAAGTTGTTGTAAATGGTCCTCGATGTCCTGCATACCGACACTGGGATGAAATTTATTTCTGAACTGCCACCACCCACGTTCTATGGGAACAGTTGTCAGGATCTTGCTGGCCACCTGTATACATCAAGATTACGCTGAACAGATCATACTGAAGCGCGTCATATGTGGACGAGCATTGTCCTCTTGATAAATGATACTGCGGTGGTGTGGCGTGAGAGCTAATACATGAAGCCACAGAGTGTCCGTGACTTAACTGTCGTGCCCTCAGAGTTCCCTCAGCCACTGTTAGCCGTGATCTGAAATCTTACACGATGGCTCGCCACCCCAGAAGATCAAGAGTAATACTGCCGTGCCGCATTGTAAGTATGGGACCTGTCACAGGGTTGCCACCGTACTCTCCGGCGGTCGTCGTTTGTGATGTTTAAAGAACCGCAATACCGCAATTCATCGCTGAACAGAATGCAACGCCATTCAGTAGCAGTCCACTCTTTCCAGTCCGCGCGGCTGCCCCCTCCTCCCCCCCCCCCCCCCCCCCGGTGGAGGCTTGTCCTCCTGCGGGCATGAGTGTGTTGTGTTGTCAATAGCGTAAGTTAGTTTAAGTAGTGTGTGAGCTTAGGGACCGATGACCTAAGACTTTGGTCCCATGCGATCTTACCACAGATTTACAATTCTAGACGCAGCCGTTTGTGTTGCGGTGTTAACGGTAGCCTACGCATGTGACGGCAATTCTCTAATCAGGCTGCTGCTAGACTCTGACCCTTCTTGGGGGATGAAAAAGAATGTCGCAGGTAGTCAATTATTTGTTCTGTGAAAGCAGAAGAGATTGCGACGTGCTTGCTGCCAACACGACGAACCGCCCTTGTTGGTGGTCAGTCGTGGTCGATCGCAAATCTACCCACACAATTCCTGCCTTCGTGTTCTCTCCTGTAACGGGCCACTTCAACATCCGAATACTCCACAAATCGGTGATGACTTTTCTGGAGACTAGAAACATACTGTGTAGGAATCAGCATGGGTTTCGAAAAAGACGATCGTGTGAAGCCTAGCTCGTGCTATACGTCCCCGAGACTCAAAGGGCCATAGACACGGGTTCCCAGGTGGATACTGTGTTTCTTGACTTCCGCAAGGCGTTTGATACAGTTCCCCACAGTCGTTTAATGAACAAAGTAAGGGCATATGGGCTATCAGACCAATTGTGTGATTGGATTGAAGAGTTCCTAGATAACAGAACGCAGCATGTATTTCTCAGTGGAGAGAAGTCTTCCGAAGTAAGAGTGATTTCAGGTGTGCCGCAGGGGAGTGTCGTAGGACCGTTGCTATTCACAATATATATAAATGACCTTGATGATAACATCGGAAGCTCACTGAGACATTTTGCGGATGATGCTGTAGTATATCGATAGGTTGTAACAATGGAAAATTGTACTGAAATGCAGGAGGATCTGCAACGAATTGACCCATAGTGCAGGGAATGGCAACTGAATCTCAATGTAGACAGTGTAATGTGCTGCGAATACACAGAAAGATAGATCCTTTATCATTTAGCTACAATATAGCAGATCAGCAACTGGAAGCAGTTAATTCCACAAATTATCTGGGAGTAGGCATTAGGAGTGGTTTAAAATGGTATGACCATATAAACTTAATCGTCAGTAAAGCAGATCTCAGACTGAGATTCATTGGAAGAATCCTAAGGAAATGCAGTTCGAAAACAAAGGAAGTAGGTTACGGTACACTTGTTCGCCCACTGCTTGAATACTGCTCACCGGTGTGGGATCCGTACCAGATACGGTTGATAGAAGAGATAGAGATCCAACGGAGAGCAGCGCGCTTCGTTACAGGATCATTTAGTAATCGCGAAAGCGTTACGGAGATGATGGACAAACTCCAGTGGAAGACTCTGGAAGAGAAAAGCTCAGTAGCTCGGTACGGTCTTTTGTTGAAGTTTCGAGAACATACCCTCACCGAGGAGTCAAGCAGGTTTGGTTAAAATTCTTATGGGTACCATTAGTGGGCCATAACCATAGGCTAATATTCACGCTATACTATCACTTCTCCAGCACGAACGCGGGAAAATTCCCTTTATAAGAGGACGCGAAACTCGTCTCTGAAAGTGCTCTAGCAATAGTGGACACCAGAAGATCTTGAGGAAGATCCCAGAAGAGTGGTCGAAATGTCGATCATTTTAGGAGAAATATGACGCGACCTAATAACCCTGCAGGTTATAACTGAAGTGACAACGGCCACGAAAGCATGCAGACTTACATAAGGTTCCTAGGTCTGAGATAACTCTAGCCCTGTGAACGAGTGTCCGTAATGCACCTTTGCATTGAGATGTATGAGGGCAGGTCGTAGCTCATAGATATAGGTCAGCGTGACTTAGTTTACGGAGCACACTGGGACCCAAGAAACCATCTTATTTTCTGGAAACCAAGACATATAAAAGCGGTAGGTCTCCATGTTCTCCATTTCCATGTTGAAGCGAGTGCTCGGATAGAGGGTGTTAAAGTCTTCCAGAAATACAGGAAACGTTGCTGTCCATGTGGCCATACTACAAAGGTGTCGTCCACATATCTCCAGAAACATTTAGATTTCAAAATCGCTGACTGAACTGCTTTTTCCTTGAAGTCTTCCATAAGGAGGTTAGCTACTGTGGGAACGAAGGGCTACACACGGTATAACTAAACATAGTATAATTAACGATCCGATCAATAGAGACACGGGATTTCAACTTAACAAGGCATGGGAAACAGCATTGGTGGTACTAAGGCAATGTCGGCCGCAGACCAACGAATCGAAATCAACACAAATTGAGAATCAGAGTCGGACACTTAAAGTGAGTGCTAACACTCTGCCAGCGAGCGCTGGCCCGCGGTTTCCGGCCGCCCTTTTCCCGCGTCGCACATGCGAAGACCGTGGCTCCTTTCTCTGGATGTCGCCGTGCTCCATGATTCGTCTATTGATGTTATACGTAGATCCGCCCTTCGGCGCCTGAGCTTGTATAGCTTGCCAGCGCATATACTGGCGAGCCACTGCAGTAACACGTCAGTAAGCAGCTGAAGATGACAACAGCTGTCTGGTTGAAGCACTGTGCAGCTTTCGTGACATTGTTCGTCGAGACGCCCGTGGAACACTGAAGCACTTACGTTGTCGTTTGGCTGCCTTAAATGAGACAGTCCTTCACTGGTCACAAGGCCCCTATAAATTCGTCGTCAGTCAACATTCCACACGCGATATGTACCAAATACTGCAACTATTTGCAGCTAAAGATTGTTGCACTACTTGTCGCAATCCTTGCTCTTATATCTGAGTTCAATATCATCCGGTATAAAAGACACTGTAGGGAGATATTGAAATCCAGATTATTTTTATGTGTGCTATATGCCTTCTCCAATCTTGTTCTGCCTGAATAGATTCTGGAAACTTCCTATATTTTCTGTTCACTGACACTGACAAGCTGAGCGCCCTGTGGTCCACTACGTCGCAATTAAACTGGCGAAGCAAAGACTGGAACTTGTCACAGCACCAGGCAGAACTCCAACCTATTCACCAGACCGACGACTCCAAATTTTTCGCGACACGCAAATTCACCAACATGGAATAATTAATGTGGTATTAAAAGTGCATCCAGGCCATGCGCTCTGAATGAACTGGTAACTGTGCAGCTTCCTTACTTAATTGAAAATACAAATCGACGAGTTTCATTTGTTATGACATATGGTGTTTCCTACTGGTCGCTTTTCCTCAAGTTACCTGCTCTAACTTTGTAAATTCGACAGTAGATGGTTTATCTTACATGGTTTGGCACCCAACAGGAATTAAAACGGCTAATAGGACAGAAACAGTAGTATTAAAATGAATTAACATTTCCATATGACTTTGGTACACGGTCTTTATTCAAGTAGAATCCTACAGTCTGCAGCCGGCCGCTGTGACAGAGCGGTTCTAGGCGCTTCAGTCTGGAACCGCGCTACCGCTACGGTCGCAGGTTCGAATCCTGCATCGGGCATGGATGTGTGTGATGTCCTTATATCAGTTAGGTTTAAGTAGTTCTAAGTTCTAGGGGACTGATGACTTCAGATGTTAAGTCCCATGGTGCTCAGAGCCATTTGAATCATTTTTGAACAGTCTGCAGTACATTATGCATACTGACGAGTATGCATAATAAAACTAAACCTCAGTATTGACAGTGCATTTAGATTTTTTTACTATGTTAATACATTTTACTCTTAATGTATTTCATTGCTGAAGGACGTTTCAGTGAAACAGGACAGTTTCCTCTCTATTGATTGGCGTCACAGTAAGAACGACGCCATGCAAGCTGACATAAGTAATTTTGTGCTACAGGATAATGATCGGTTGAACTAAACTGGGGGGTAGTAATGGCTTATGTCATCAGCAACTCTAAGTGATCCTTAAATGTGACTGTGTTAAAACATTTACGTCCTGTGAAGCAACAATTACAAAAACTTTGCAGGCCTACCGAAACAAAATGTGGACACACAGCAGTGTGCCGTTCGTTCTATTCATCAAAGTGGGTTTCAATAGAAAACTGGAAATATGCATATATATGACTTATTGGCTTCTGATCAGAATACTACTGTGTCTACATCTACATATATACTCCACTAACCACCAAGCGGTGGGTGGCGGAGGGCACAATTCGCGCCAAAGTCATATCCCTCGCCCCTCCCACCCCCCCCCCCCCCCCATTTGTTCCACCCACGGATCGCGCGATTGAAAAACGACTGTCTGAACGCCTCAGTACGAGCTCTAATTTCCCTCATTTCAATGGTGATCATTGCGCGATTTGAAAGTTGGCGGTAATAATATATGCTCTACATCCTCGGTGAAGATCGGATTTCGGAATTTAGTGAGCAGCCCCTTAATTTTAGCGTGCCATCTACCGGCAAATGTGTCCCACTTCAGACTTTCTATGAGATTTATAACGCTCTCGCGATGGCTAAACGTACCAGTCACGAATCTTGCCGCTCTGCTTTGGACCTTCTCAATCTCTTGAATCAGACCCAACTGTTAAGGGTCGCTTACAGGCGAACAATATTCTAAGACTGGACAAACTAACGTATTGTTGAAGGACTGCATCGCTTCAGGAGTCTACAAACAAACCGCAGTCTAGAGTTTGCCTTATCCTTTACTTGTGTGATCTGATCATTCCATTTGATATCTTCGAATAGTCACACCCAGATACTTGACGGATGTTACGCTTCCAAAGACTGGGCATTTATTTTGTACTCTTACATTAATGGGGATTCTCGTCTTGTTATACGCAGTAGGTTACACTTACTAATGCTGAGGGATAACTGCAACGCATTAATTTTCTGCAAATCTTCTTTGATTTGGCGGAAGCATCCGAAACTTCGTAATTCAGCATGTTCATATATTAAAACCGTGCAATATACTGACATTGAAGCCACTATCCTCAGAGATCCAGAAGCTAGAGTGGTCTCTCTCATACCCCACGCACCAATGATTCCAATTGATTTACCCATCCATTTTAAACGACTTTAAATCACAATCAAGGTTCCCTTTGCAACACCAATAACAAGGTTCACAGTCAGAGAAAGCGGGGAAAGAGAGGGTGAACAGGGACTGTGGAGGAAATGAACATGCTGAGAGGGAAGGAGGGGAGAGACAGAGACAGGGGGCGGAGGAGAAGATTGAGAAAGAGAAGGGAGAGGAGGAGATGGATGGAGAGAAGGGGGCGAGACAGAGATTAGGACGTACATCCAGTTCCCATACATATCTAGCAGCTGCGAAGCATTGCTGGGTTCGCAAGTAACTAATACACTAAAAAGAAGAAAAACTAAATAAGTTGTGACATTTTGTTTTATATAAAGGAAACCAATTCTTTAAAGAAAAGCTTCCGTCTTTTCTTAGACCACTGGAAATTTTGGGTAATGTTTTTCAAAAATGGTTCAAATGGCTCTGAGCACTATGGGACTTAACTTCTGAGGTCACCAGTCCCCTAGAACTTAGAACTACTTAAACCTAACTAACCTAAGGACATCACACACATCCATGCCCGAGGCAGGATTCGAAACTGCGACCGTGGCGGTTGCGCGTTTCCAGAGTGTAGCGCCTAGAACCGCTCGCCCACCCGGCCAGCAATGTTTTTCGACTCTTAGAAAATTCCTAGAATAAATCATTTATTTGTGAACCACTTCATTCCACCTCTTGGCACAGCTATCATTGGGTGCTGATTACGAGTGCGTAGGCCCGCCGCGGTAACGTAAGTCGGGCGCGGAGCCTCCTGACCGCGCACCTCCCGTGCCGAGTCGTAGGGCGTGCTGGAGGGTAAACTTGGGTAATGGAGCGACAGCACAAGTTGGCGCCTCTTCCGCTAATCGCCCGGCGCCGTGCGCCGCCGCGCCCCGCCCCACCCAGCTGCTGTTCGGCAACTCCTCGCGACACTCCACCGGCAACTTGCGGCCCAGGGAGGGGTTGCTGCACGTCCCGGTAGCCAGAGCCGCCCTCGTTCAGTACCGGCAGCCGTCCCAGGGGTGGCTACAGGCGCCTACCTGCTGGCACTGGCCGCGGGAGGCGCTAACAGCATTGTCGCTGCTCGTAGCACATGCGGGGTGCGACTATAAAATCTACATCTAAATGATTACTCTGCAATTCACATTTAAGTGCTTGGCAGAGGGTTCATCGAACCACAATCATTACTATCTCTCTACCATTCCACTCCCGAGCAGCACGCGGGAATAACGAACACCCAAACCTTTCTGTTCGAGCCCTGATCTCTCTTATTTTATTTTGATGATCATTCCTACCTATGTAGGTTGGGCTCAACAAAATATTTTCGCATTCGGAAGACAAAGTTGGTGACTGAAATTTCGTAAATAGATCTCACCGCGACGAAAAACGTCTTTGCTTTAATGACTTCCATCTCAACTCGCGTATCATATCTGCCACACTCTCTCCGCTATTACGTGATAATACAAAACGAGCTGCCCTTTTTTGCACCCTTTCGATGTCCTCCGTGAATCCCACCTGGTAAGGATCCCACACAGCGCAGCAATATTCTAACAGAGGACGAACGAGTGTACTCTAAGCTGTCTCTTTAGTGAACTTGTTGCATCTTCTAAGTGTCCTGCCAATGAAACGCAACCTTTGGCTCGCCTTCCCCACAATATTATCTATGTGGTCTTTCCAACTGAAGTTGTTCGTAATTTTAACACCCAGATACTTAGTTGAATTGACAGCCTTGAGAATTGTACTATTTATCGAGTAATCGAATTCCAACGGATTTCTTTTGGAACTCATGTGGATCACCTCACACTTTTCGTTATTGAGCGTCAACTACCACCTGCCACACCATACAGCAATCTTTTCTAAACCGCTTTGCAACTGATACTGGTCTTCGGATGACCTTACTAGACGGTAAATTACAGCATCATCTGCGAACAACCTAAGAGAACTGCTCAGATTGTCACCCAGGTCATTTATATAGCTCAGGAACAGCAGAGGTCCCAGGACGCTTCCCTGGGGAACACCTGATATCACTTCAGTTTTATTCCATGATTTGCCGTCTATTACTACGAACTGCGACCTTCCTGACAGGAAATCACGAATCCAGTCGAACAACTGAGACAATACCCCGTAGGCCCGCAGATTGATGAGAAGTCCCTTGTGAGGAACGGTGTCAAAACCTTTCCGGAAATCTAGAAATACAGAATCAACTTGAGATCCCCTGTCGATAGCGGCCATTACTTCGTGCGAACAAAGAGCTAGCTGCGTTGCACAAGAACGATGTTTTCTGAAACCATGCTGATTACGTATCAATAGATCGTTCCCTTCGAGGTGATTCATAATGTTTGAATACAGTATAATCTCCAAAACCCTACTGCAAACCGACGTCAACGATATAGGTCTGAAGTTCGATGGATTACTCCTAGTACCCTTCTTAAACACTGGTGCGACCTGCGCAATTTTCCAATCTGTAGGTACAGATCTATCGGTGAGCGAGTGGCTGTGTATGATTTCTAAGTAGGGAGCTATTGTATCAGCGTAATCTGAAAGGAACCTAATCGGTATACAATCTGGACCTGAAGACTTGCACGTATCAAGCGATTTGAGTTGCTTCGCAACCCCTAAGGTATCTACTTCTAAGAAACTCATACTAGCAGCTGTTCGTGTTTCAAATTCAGGAATATTCCATTCGTCTTCCCTGGTGAAGGAATTTCGGAAAACTGCGTTCAATAACTCCGCTTTAGCGGCACAGTCGTCGGTAACTGTACCATCGGCACTGCGCAGCGAAGGTATTGACTGCGTCTTGCCGCTTGTGTACTTTACATACGACCAGAATTTATTCGGATTTTCTACCAAATTTCGAGACAATGTCGTTGTGGAACCTATTAAAGGCGTCTCGCATTGAAGTCCGTGCCAAATTTCGCGCGTGTGTAAATTTTAGCCAATCTTCGGAATTTTGCGTTCTTCTGAACTTCGCATGCATTTTCCGTTGCCTCTGCAACAGCGTTCGGACATGTTTTGTGTACCATGGGGGATCAGTTCCATCTCTTGTCATCACTGAGTAAGTACGCATGCGCCGAAGATGAAGGACCAATAGCTGTGAAACGTGCAGCCTTCTCAGTCGAAAGCGGCATCTCCGGTATCTGTACACAGATCAGTGTGGCCATGGCCCCCGTTTGTGTAAGAGCTGTTATTTTTTTCTGGAATAATGATATGTGTAAAAATAGGACAACGAATTGTCGTGACAGAAGCTGCGACATTGTCGCGAATAAAACAGTGACCTGTATATGCAATAAGTTTCCTTTACTTTATGTCTACGGTCACAAACTTTTTGTTAACAGATTACCGGTTTCGGTCTATAATGACCATCATCAGATCTGCAACAAAAATTGGAAAAACATAAATACATTTGCATATTGTCAACAGCTTAAAAACAACACATAGACCATAATGAAAAGTACTACTGGCAATATATGCATGTGTGCATTTTATGTATGAAGAGGCATACCTGTTTCATAAAAATAAAGTACATCCATACCTGTTTCATAAAAAACAAAGTACATTAGGACTTTGTTTTTATGAAGCAGCTATGCCTCTTCATACGTAAAGCACACACATGCATATATTGTCAGTAGTACTTTCCATTATGGTCTATGTATTGTTTTTAAGCTGTAGACAATCTGCGAATGCATTTATGTTTTTCCCATTTTTGCTGCAGATCTGATGATGTTCATTATAGACCGAAACCAGTAACCTGTTAACAAAAAGTTTGTGACCATAGATGTAAAGTAAAGGAAACGAATTGTAGTGATGTCTCACATGAAACTTGGAAATCTGCTGCTGAAACCTATCTTGTACTATAAGAAATTTATGGCGAAGACTTTATGTCACGTACGCGAGTTTTTGAGTAGTTCAAGTGTTTGCAAGATGGCCGAGCAGACGCTGAAAATGACTCACGCCCCGAACGCCCTTCAACAACAAACACGGGTGAAAATATCGGAAACTAGATAATCTGCTCGATCCGCCCGCCGGTCTAGTATTTTATCGATCGTTGAAACTGAACGAATTGACAAAGAATGGATAAGGTATAGTTTACACACGTGATAAAACTGTGTGCGATCGAATCTTGGTTTTTCACTTAAAATCCTGAAACTAAATACCAATTCCTGCCACCCAACTTCACCGAGATCGGAAAAGCTCGAATGAGCAAATCAAGATTCAAAGCGATGATGATTTTTTTCTCTTTTTTTTCAATATTCCTGGAGTTGTGCATCTTCACTGGGTTCCTGAACGTCAAGCTGTTAGTCCACTTTACAACCTTGAGGGTCTTACTCTACTCCGTGAAAAAATAAGACGAATTAAAGGTCAGAATTGTGGAAGAGCAAGACAACGCACCAACTCATCCGTGTAGTCTGTTAAGAGGTTTCTATAGAAGTACACATCCCAGTGTTAGACCACCAACGCAATTTGCCTCACCTAGCACCATCTGACTGTCGTCTATTCGCCAAAGTCGAATCTACATGAAAGGAGCAACATTTCAGTCCGTTAAAGCAGTAAAGGGAGAAGGAGCACGTGTCTTCAAAGAACTCACAAAGGAAGATATCTAGCAGTGTTTCCATCAATGGAAAGCCTGTGAAGAGCGTTGTATGGATACAGGAGGGGAGTGCATTGAGTGTGACAGTAATTAAACATGTATGTTTTTGTAATAAACGTGTTCCAGAAATGGTCCCTTTGTATCTTAGTCACACCTCGTACAACACAGTGACAAATATACGCACACTCGTAATTTTTTCGTTTCTCTTTAACTGAATAACTGTCCACTCATGTACTGAGGGATATAAAGATTGCTATTTCAAGACTAATGCAAGCAAGCATTGTAAGAATCACTGGTTCCTGTTTAAGTTTTAGGTAACATAGTAACTTCTGAGGCTATTTACTCCTATTTAATTCTCACACGACTACAAGAATGAGTGACATACATATTAGTGTCAGTGGTTTTGAGAAATAGCTGAAATCGCTAAAGCTGAACACAGCTCCTGTGTCCGAAGGAGTCCTTATCAGCTTCTATGCCAAATTTGCGGCCGAGTTAGCCGTTCTGTTAACAGCCGGGTAGTTATAATTAAACTTTCCCTATCTAGCTTGTTATAACACGGAAACTAATTACACTACGAGTAACAAACTTGGTACATTAATGTCCAGAGTATGGGGTGCATGACGTCCATGCGTCACAAGACCACCGTTGAGTTCTAACTATGACCACGAGGTACCGCGATCAGTCATCGTAATTCATGGTCTCTCACACCTGACTAGTCGCAGTGCACTTGTTGATGTGTCTACATGAGCTTGGACAAAAGGAGCAGGGCATTACCAACAGTAATGTTATCCGTACAAAATCCATATCGTCCAGCAGCTTGCACCACAGGGCGTACGAAGACGTGTTGACTTCGCTCTCCACCTTCTCGTAAGGATTGAAGTTGACGAGGGCTGGCCATGGACCATCCTATGGACAGACGAAGCTCATTTTTCTCCGACGTGTGAGACGAACACACAAATCTGTCGAATGTGGGGACCTTCACCTCCAGTCACTGTGCATGAAGTTCCTCTGTATGGTGAATGCGTCAATGTTGTGGCTTCACGGCTACCTTCATCACTGGACCATTCTTTTTTGAACAGGTTGGCGCTCAAGGACCAAAGACGTGCAGTGTGACTGACCTGCGTTACTGCGATATGCGTCGCCAGCATGTCATACCCGCCGTACAAGAGAGAGACGCATTGAATTCAACAGTTTTCGTGCAAGATGGGGCCCCACAGCACATCGCTCGTGAAGGTCACCTGCTTCTCTGAAACACATTTGGAAACGATCTAATTATCAGCCAATCGGTTTCAAGTGCTTGGCCGGCACGGTCACCTGTTTGCAATCCCTGTGATTTATGGTTTTTGGCTACCCGAAGAACGAAGTTCACCGCGGCACATTGACACATGTGTTGATCTGAAGCGCAGCATATTGAGAGAGGCAGCCAAGATAAATACGGACATGCTTCGTTCTGCTGCGCAGAATGCAATCCTGCGCTTTCAGACTCTTCTGGACAGTGGTGGGCGCTATAATGAGCCCATTTTGTAACAGTAATGGTTCCGGTACGCAATGGTACGATGTACCGTAGCAGCACATTAAAACTGTTTCAGTTGAACTGATACTGCATTATTTCTATTCTCCATGTCCTTGACGTTAGCCGGCCGCGGTGGTCTAGCGGTTCAGGCGCTCAGTCCGGAACCGCGCGACTACTACGGTCGCAGGTTCGAATCCTGCCTCGGGCATGGATGTGTGTGATGTCCTTAGGTTAGTTAGGTTTAAGTAGTTCTAAGTTCTAGGGGACTGATGACCACAGATGTTAAGTCCCATAGTGCTCAGAGCCATTTGAAACATTTGAACCTTGACGTTAATGCTACCAAGTTTGGTCCTCGTACGGTAATTAGTTTCCGTGTTATAACGTGTTAAATAGGGAAAGTTTAACTAGAACCAACCGGAATAAGCGGCTATCAAATGAAAATGAGACATGGAAACGACTGTGAAGATGCGGATAGGATTCGCGCACTAAGGGTTCCGTAGAAACTTAATTACGTACGTAGACAGTCCGTTCTTTCCGGGAATCGAGAATATTCACGATTGTCGCTTGTATCGACATGGATACTGCCAAGATATTGGTCCCAGGGATTCCCAGACTTTCGATAATATTTTAATTTCGAGTTTCATGTCGGGTAACAAATGACAAAAGATATATTTTTTTCGTGTATCAGAATCAAAAATTAACTGTTTCCGCTATTTCCTTTCACCTGTACTGTGAAAGCTTACTTTTTGTCAAATTTCATGATTATAGGTCCATGACAAGTACACTATAGGTTTTGATAAGTAAGTTTTCGGGTATCAAAATATCATACATAAATAGCCGTATCCATCGACTGAAATGATTTAGAAGCTTAAAAGTTTTAAAGCGCCAAGGGACCATAGACATATGTGACATACACTTGAATGTAATACATCTACTCATTCCTGAGAGAAAAGGTTCTTAACAATCAAACAGACAGACGGACAAGAAAGTGCCTTTGTAAGGGTTCCGTTATTAAGACTGGGGCACGGAAACCCTAAACAGTAAGTAAACCATTTATTATTTCAAAAGTAATCGCCATAATTGTTAATATATTTATCCCAATGTGAGACAAGACCATCAATACCTTCGTGGAAAAGTGTTTGCAATTGCCTGCGAAACCGTGAGTGAACTGTAAAACCTCGCTTCTTGACAAATGTCATGATTCTATGTCTATGGGAAGTACCCTACAGGTGCCCGTCACGCTCCCCGCGCAGTCTAACGCGCTGCTTCCCGAGCGGGAAGGCGTGCCGGTCCCCAGCACGAATCCGTCCGGTGGATATTGTGGAGGTTCGGTGTGCCGACCAACTTATGGAGTGTTTTAAGGCGGTTTTCCATCTGTCTCGGCGAATGCGGGCTGGTTCCCCTAATTCCACCTCAGTTACACTACGTCGACAATTGCTGCGCAAACACTGTCTCCACGTACGCGTGCACCATAATTACTCTACCACGCTAACATTTGGGGTTACAATCGTCTGGTACGAGACGTTCCCGGAGGGGTCCGCTGGATGTCGAACCGCACGATAACCTTGGATTCGGTGTGGAGCTGCGGTGGGGTGGGTGGACTGCTGTGGCCGGTTGTGAGGTTGTGAACTACTGAGGGCTAAGGCGGGACGAAGCTTCTCCATCGTTTCTTGGTCCCCGGTTTAATATATAATACACAATACACACACCCTGTACGTCCTCATCAGTGAGTTTTCGAGTATCAAAATACGTAACGTATGAAGCCTTATATTTTGACTGAACTGGTATAGGGCATCGATGGCCTTGATTGTCTTTCTTCAGCGCTCCAGAAATATCGAAATCGAGTGGGGAGAGATCGCGACTGTATGGAGAATGTTTACAGGTTTCAAGCGAAATTTCTGCAGCGCACTCGAAAAAACCTTGGCAACTTGTGTGCGGGAATTGGGTCAAATGGCTCTGATCACTATGGGACTTAACAGCTGAGGTCGTCAGTCTCCTATAACGTAGAACTACTTAAACCTAACTAACCTAAGGACATCACACACATCCATGCCCGAGGCAGGATTCGAACCTGCGCGGGAATTATCCTGCGACAGAATGATGACGTCCGGGAAGCCCTTGCACATACTACCTACAATCCCGATCTCACCCTATGTAATTTCTTGAAGCCCTGAAGAAAAACATTCGCGGGCGGCGATTTACTTCGGTTGAAGAGGTGCACACCTGCATACAGTCATGGTTCCGTAGGCAGCCGCAAACATATCTCCGTGAAGGAACTGACCGTCTTATCTCACAGTAGGAAAAGTGTATTAACACCTCCGGCGATTACTTTCGTATCAATAAACCGTTTGCTTACTGTTTTCCATGTGTCACTTTTTCATTTGACTGCCACTTATGCAATCTACCTCAGAACCATCGAACAAGAAACCACTGCCAATAACTGGAAAAAAGCACTAGTCACACCCATCTACAAGAAGAGTAGCAGAAGTAATCTACTAATGTGCGGTATCCTTAACAACAGTTTGTTATAGAATCTTTGAATACAGTTTGAGCTCAAACTTAATGACTTCTCTCCAACAAAATGACTTCCTCCATATCGACCAGCGTGTATTCCGAAAACATTGATCATGCGAAACCCAACTCAATTTTCTCACCTGACATCCTGAAAGCCATGGATCAAGGCATTCAAATACATGCACTATTTCTCTATTTTTGAAAACATTTGACTCGGTGCCACACTTACGCTGATTATCAAAACTACGATCGTATGGAGTGAGAGAAAAATTTTGTAAATGGATTGAGAATTTATTGATTAGGACATAGAATGTTATTTATCCTGGATGGAGAGTCATCGACAGATGTAGAAGTGAGTACGGCTGTACCCCAGGGCTGTTCTTACTTTTGCTATCCATGTTGTACGTTAATGGCCTTGCAGAGAATATTAAAAGTAATCTCAGAATTTTAACAGATGATCCAGTTATCTACAATGAAGTACTGTCTGAATAAAGCTGTCTGTCTCGATAAGAATTCGACATGGTGCAAAAATTGGCAACTAACTTTAAATGTTCAGAAATGAAAAATGCTGCACTTCACAAAACGAAAGAGCGAGTTATTGTGTGACTCGCTATCAAAGACTCACATTGGAATCGGAAAATTCATACAAATACCTGGGTGTAACACATTGTGGAGACATGAAATGGAACTCCACATAGGCTCTAAACTAAACTCCTTCCGAACAGACCATGAAGGCCCAATGGTACCGACCGACCGCCGTGTCATCCTCAACCCACAGGCGTCACTGGAAGCGGATATGGAGGGCCATGTGGTCAGCACACCGCTCTGCTGGCCGTATGTCAGTTTACGAGACCGGAGCCACTACTTCTCAATCAAGTAGCTCCTCAGTTTGCCTCACAAGGGCTGAGTGCACCCCGCTTGCCAACAGCATTTGCCAGACCGGATGGTCACCCATCCAAATGCTAGCCCAGCCCAACAGCGCTGAACTCCGATGATCTGACGGGAACCGGTGTTACCACTGCGACAAGGCCGTTGGCCCACATAGGCTCACTTGTAGGCAAAGCACTCGACATATTTCGGTATTACTACTCGAGTCCCGGGACCCCTACAAAAATGGGACTAACGGGGGAAGGCGAAAGTGTACAGAGAAATGCAGCACGATTGGCCACAGGTTCGTTTGATCCACTGTCGAAGGGACGACGCACTGCGCCAGGAATATTACGTACTACATGGCGCAAAACGCCTGCCCCTAGGAAACCCGAATTAAACGTGAATTTCAAATAACGTCGTGCTTACAATCCTTTCAGGAGAAGCGGTTATCTCCAAACTGTGTCACTCTTTAAAAGTTTCAGGCAGCTACTGGCTGCTATGTATGTTATTGAGGCTAACGAGAACATCATGAAGATGATGTTACAGAAATGTTAGAGAACAGAATTGGCAGACACTTGATGCTATGACGCTAACAATACAAAAAAAGCCAATTTTCAAAGCTTCAAGAACCAGCGAAATGTATAACGACCCCTTACATACCGCTTCCATAGAGGTCATGATGACAGGCTCAGATTAATTACAGTCTGCACAGAGGCATTTAAATAGTCGTTCTTTCCGCGCTGCGTATCTGAATGGATAGGGAAGTATTCATAATAACCGATACAACGGGTAACAACCTCTGCCACGCACTTCACAGTGGTTTTCAGAGTATGGACGCAGATGTAGATCTAGAAAACGTTGGCTAGGGAAAGCGTCTTGCGCGCGAAAATGGCAGGAGTCGGTTACGAGCTGTCGCACTGAGCGGACGTGGCCTTGGATTCCGAGATATGATGCAGATTTGTATTAAAGCTCACAAAAGAACTAGCAGCGCTTAGAATTGGGATAATAACTGGTTGAATTGATTCAATAGCAATGGTCGCCTACTGGAAATCTTCAGATTCACACAATCCGAATCTAAAGACTTCACAATTGCACAGGTCACACCAGTACACAGGAAAGGAAATCCAGATAACCTGCTGAATTATATCCTCATATAATTGAAATAAATTTCCAACTCGATTCTGAAACAGGTATTGTGTTCCAAAAATATCAAATACTCCGAAGAACACGATTTATTGACACCTAATCAGCATGTACTCACAAAATATCGTTTTTGTGAACCAAACTTGCTCTTTATTTGCACGAAGTGATGAGTGCTGGCGACAATAGTTCTCAAGGTGATTCGATAACTTTAATTTCCAGAAGGGTTTTGGAACAGTTCTTCACAAGCAGCTTGTAATCAAATTGCGTTCCTGTGAATCACAGTGTTAGATGTGCCGTTAGATTCGCAATTTCGTATCACAAAAGTCACATTTCGTAGTAACTGACAGCAAGTCGTACAGCGAAACAGAAGCTATGACCGAGATTCCGCAAGGAAGCTTCATATGCCTTCTGTTGTTCTCTATCTACCTAAACGTTTTAGGAGACATTCTGAACAGCCCTCGCAGAATTTTTACCGTCTAGCGGTCATCAGAAGATCTAGACGTATCTCACAATTATTTACCTAAAGAATTGCATGGTTATGGAAGTTGCACCTGACGCTGAGCATTAAAAATTATGAGGTCCTTCACGTGAAATAATAAAATATTGCTGCTTGCATTGCGAAAGAATCCAAAATGCGTTGTGTGCAGAAGTGGACTGGCGAAATAACGAACGACGAGACATCAAGACAAGGGCCAATGGCGGCACGTCTCGTCGTAGTTGCTGAGTAAAGCTGTGTTTTCCTTGGAGCAGGAATTTTGCACCGCGCGAACAGGATACGGTGTTTTCCATCGATTGGGACACAAAACTTAAAATACGTTGCGGAATTTTGTATTCCCAGAAGACGAAACCGCAAGCGTGTTAACTATTCAGTCCACACGTGCAAACAACACGGTCTGGACACTGCTTCAATTAACAGTTTATCTTTCTTGGCAATGACGCGCAATCATAACTTTTTAGCACACTTAATATCGATTTGCACACAAACTTTTTCTGGCTTGAAGCAACTGCTTTAATAGAACGTATAATGCATTAGACTCGTCAACAACCAGTAGGCCTGTCACGCGTGACGGAAAGTGCTGCCTCATACTCATTGCATTCCGTCGGAAAACAAGTTCATTGTTTCGTCACTGTCGAAAGGACGACGCACTGCGCCAGGAGTATTACGTACTACATGGCGCAAAATGTCTTTCGTGAAAATTTCATTTTACATTTACGGGGGAATTTATCTCCATGTAGGGAACTGCTCGACCAGATAGTCTAATCAGTTATCCATTCTATAATGACTGATCTCTGACTTTGAGCAGGTATTCTGGCTATATCGCATCACGAACATCGATGTACTGTACCTTTTCGGAATCTCGGAACTGTCTTATTTCATTTGGGGAACGAATATTACATTTTAGTTGAAAAGGGAGCGACATACGCGATAATGTTTAAGAGATCAGATATGTTTCCGAGGATTTTTCTGGTGCGTGTCATCTTTGAGGAGTCATAGAAGCCAGACCGTAATTGGTATACCAGTCAGGTTCCTCTCAGAGTATGCAGACTCAATAGCGCCTTTCTTAGCAATCATATACAACCGCTCACTTGACGAAAAGTCTGTTCCTAAAGACTGGAAAGTAGCACAGCTCAACCAATATCCAAGAAAGGAAATAGGAGTAACCCATTGAATTACAGACTCATATCACTGACCTCAATTTGCAGTAGAATTTTGGAGCATATACTGTACTCGAACATTATGAATCACCTTGAAGAAAATTACTTATTGATACATCACCAACACGGATTCAGAAAATATCGCTCTTCTGCAACACAGATAGCTCTTTATTCCCATGAAGTAATGAGTGCTGTCGACAAGGGATCTCAGATCGATTCCATATTCCTAGATTTCCAGAAGGCTTTTGATACCGTTCCTCAAAAGCTACTATTAATCAAATTGTGTGCATACGGAGTATCGTCTCAGTTGTGTGACTGGATTCATGATTTCCTCTCAGTCGCAGTTCGTAGTGATAGACGGTAAATCATAGAGTACAGCAGAAGTGATATCCGGCATTCCGCAAGGTAGTGTCATGGGCCCTCTGCTGTTCCTGATTTATATAAATGATGTAGGTGATAATCTGAGCAGCCCCCTTAGATAGTATGCAGATAATGCTGTAATTTACTGTCTTATTAAATCATCAGACAATCAATTCCAATTACAAAATGATCTAGAGAGAATTTCTGTATGGTGCGAAAAGTGGCAATGAGCACTAAACAAAGAAAAGTGCGAGGTCATCCACATGGGTACCAAAAGAAATTTTGGGTATACGATAAATCGCACAAATCTAAGGGCTGTCAATTCGACTAAACACCTAGAAACTACAATTGCGAGCAACTTAAATTGGAAAGACCACATTGATAATATTGTGACGAAGGCGAAACGAAGACTGCGCTTTGTTGGCAGAACACTTAGAAGATACGACAAGCCCGCTAAAGAGACAGCCTACATTACACTTGTCCGTCCTCTGCTGGAATATTGCTGCGCGGTATGAGATCCTTACCAGGTAAGATTGACGGAGGAGATCGAAAAACTGCAAAGAAGCGCAGCTCGTTTAGTGTTATCGCGCAATAGGGTGAGAGTGTCACTGATATGATAGGCGAGTTGGGATGGCAGTCACTGAAACAATGGCGGTTTTCTTTGCAGCGAGATCTATTTACGAAATTTCGATCACCAACTTTCTCTTCCTAATGCGTAAATATTTTGTTGACACCCACCTACGTAGGGAGAAATGATCATCATAACTCTGCCTCGTGATGGCTGGGTGTTGTGTGATGTCCTTAGGTTAGTTAGGTTTAAGTAGTTCTAAGTTCTAGGGGACTGATGACCATAGATGTTAAGTCCCATAGTGCTCAGAGCCATTTGAACCATTTTTTTGATCACCATAAGAAAATAAGAGAAATCAGAGCTCGAACGGAAAGATTTAGGTGTTCCTTTTTCCCACGCGGCATTCGAGAGTGGAATGGTAGAGAAGTAGTATGAAAATGGTTCGATGAACCCTCTACCAAGCACTTAAATGTGAATTGCAGAGTAACCATGTAGGTGTAGATGTAGATTAGGGGAAACATTTATTTTCGCCCTTTGAAGATATTACGTTTTCTATTTCGCTTATTTTCTGATTATTCGTTTCACCGCTACATTTTCAAAAGCCAGACACTGAGACTGTGCTTCTCTATTGCGGCGGAAGACACACGGGTGGAAAGCTTAATTTTTTTTTTTTTTTTGTTGGTTACATCAATTGTCATTACTAACGAACAGTCCCAGTGTTTGTCAGTTAAGTTTTCGTAAAGCAACTGCGTAAATAACTCCAGTCTATGCAAAGCTCCAAGAGAGCGCACTTGTTACTGCAGCACGCTGCCACTGTTGTAATGCTGCAATAAGCGTCTTTTGATCGGTGAAGGATGGCAACTTCGTACTCTACGTTTTTAGTGCCCAGTTCTTGCACGTTGTCTCTGGCCAGCAACAGTTAGATGATAGACTGAGCTAATGAGTGAACTAGTTGGCGACCATGTGATGTGTCCACGCCATCCGAGTCTCCATTCTTGCATCTGCTCATTGACTGTAGTCACTCCAGCTAGTTGTCGGACCGTTGTATTCTTGATACGGTTACGCATGGAAATAGGGAAATGCCTAATGATCTCTGTAACTGCATTACCATGGCGTTTAGTGAGTGCTGAGCACGTCTAAGTGTGTTCCAGCTCTCGGTATTACATACTGCAACTGGTCTCACCAGTGTGCTGCATATCTTTGATTTTAGGTGGTTAGGCACCTTCTTATCATGAAGAATACCAGCCACGTCTCTGAATCTTATCCAGGTCCATTTTTATTCCTGCTGTTACGTCCTCAATTACATTGCCATAACTCTGTAGTCAAGAACATAGATGTCGGAATGTGTCCACACTAGTAACAAAAGTTCCATCAACTTGTACAGTTCCAGGAGTTGGAATAGTTTCGCAGTATTCAGCGTTCTGGATGTTTAAACGGAGGCCAGTTCGTTCTAGATGATCATGGACTTTAATTCAAGATCCTCCCTGATATCCACCGCAAACAGTACGTAATCAACAAGGAACAATGGAAAGTAAATGTTGCTCAGCGATTTTGGCAGCATCGCATTGGCAACCACGTGTTGCAAGAAACGAAAATGCAAAAAAATTAAACATGAGATATGAGCATTTTATGTAAATTTATCCGCATGGAAACGTAACGGTTGTGAAGGGCAACAATACTACTCCATTTACGCATTTCGTCTTGTTCATACTTGTCACCCCAGTAGCTGAATGGCCGGCACGGTACCTCAGCGTGTTCGGTTAGAGGGTTAGCTGCCCTCTGTAATAATAAAACTGAGTTAATGGATCAACTACGAACTGAAACGGGTGTTTTGCGACGTCCGCCCCGAGCAAATACAACGAACGAAAACGAACAAAATGAGATTTTAAAAAAATCGTCAGCGCGACAAACTGTCAATCCTAAGGGCCCGGGTTCGATTCCCGGCTGGGTCGAAGATTTTCTCCGCTCAGAGACTAAGAGTTATGTTTTCCTAATCATCATCATTTCATCCCCATCGGCGCGCAAGTCGCCGAAGTGGCGTTAAAACGAAAGTCTTGCACCTGGAGAACGGTCTACCCGACGGGAGGCCCTAGTCAAACGACATTTTATTTACTTACCATTAGGCAGATTGTGGGAATCTACATCCGCAAATATTATGACAAAGCGTCTAACCAGAAAGCAACTAAAACCCACCTGTAAGAAAGAATGGTTGTATCTTTAAAGTGTTAACGAAATTACGATCTGGCTTTAATGACTCCTCAAATTAGACACTCAGCGAAAAGTTCTCGAAGAAGTACGCTTTCTCTTAAATATCACCGCGTATGTCACCCACTTTTCAACTAAAATGTAATATTATCAAATAAAATAAATGTAAACCTTTCCAATTTTTCCCGCAAGGTACAATACATCGACGTAGATCATTCACTTTAAGCGAAACGTTAGTTATAAGTCGAGAGGTCAATCATTATGAAATGGGTAGCAGTACCAGTCTCGTGTTTAACCATCTGTCCTCACAGCGCTTGTTTGTTGTGGTGTTGCAGCTGGTGGCGATCCAGGGGTTCTGCAAGTCGACGCGGGAGTACTGCCCGCCGGGCGTGCCGGGGTCTCCAGGTCCTCAGGGGCCGCCCGGACTGCACGGCCAGCCCGGCGCCAAGGGCGACCGCGGAGAGCGGGGGTTCCCCGGCGAGCCCGGCTCCAGGGGACTCCCCGGCGTGGCGGGGTTGCCCGGTCCCCGCGGCCCCAAGGGCGAACTCGGCTACCCTGGTGAGTGAGCGCCTCACCCTGCTCTCTGTCTACGCTATGTCATAAAATGCCCTGTCCAATCATATATCAACTTTTGATTACCCTGACCTTTCCCATTATTATTATATTTGTAGATCGGTAACTGATATATTATTTCTTTTGGAAATAGTAGCTTCATAGCATCACTTTTTATTTTATGTATTTATACCTCATTTCTTTGTAACTAGCTTCGGGTTCGTAATCTTATTCTCAGGCACTCCTTCTAATAATTGGTCAATCTGTCAAATTGCAACCCAAACTGACGATTTCTTTTAAACTGTGCAGTACCCATAGTGTGACAGTAGTTTTCTACAGTTGTTTGTTGCAATGGCTATAGAGGGTGGTCCACTGATCGTGACCAGGCCAAATCTCTCACGAAATAAGCATCATACGAAAAAACTACAAAGAATGAAACTCATCTAGGTTGAAGGGGGAAACCCGATGGCGCCATGGTTGGCCCGCTAGATGACGCAGCCACAGGTCAAACGGATATCAACTGCATTTTTTTAAAATAGGAATCCCCATTTTTCTTACACATTCGTGTAGTACGTAAAGAAATATGAATGTTTTAGTTGGACCACTTTTATCGCTTTGTGATAGATGGCACTGTAATAGTCACAAACGTATAAGTACGTGGTATCACGTAACATTCCGCCAGTGCGGACGGCATTTGCTTCGTGATACATTACTCGTGTTAAAATCGACCGTTTACCACTTGCGGAAAAGGTCGATATCGTGTTGATGTATGACTATTGTGATCAAAATGCCCAACGGTTGTGTGCTATGTATACTGCTCGGTATCCTGGACGTCATCATCCAAGTGTCCGGACCGTTCGCCGGATAGTTACGTTATTTAAGGAAACAGAAAGTGTTCAGCCACATTTGAAACGTCAAACACGACCTGCAACAAATGATGATGCCCAAGTAGGTGTTTTAGCTGCTGTCACGGCTAATCCGCACATCAGTAGCAGACAAATTGCGCGAGAATCGGGAATTTCAAAAACGTCGGTGTTGAGAATGCTACATCAAACTCGATTGCACCCGTACCGTATATCTATGCACTAGAAATTGCATGGTGACGACTCTGAACGTCGTATACAGTTCTCCTATTACGCACAAGAGAAATTACGGGACGATGACAGATTTTTGCACGTGTTCTATTTAGCGACGAAGCGTCATTCACCAACAGCGGTAACATAAACCGGCATAATATGCACTATTGGGCAACGTAAAATCCACGATGGCTGCGACAAGTGGAACATCAGCGACCTTGGCGGGTTAATGTATGGCGTGGCATTATGGGAGGAAGGATAATTGGCCCCCATTTTATCGATGGAAATCTAAATAGTGCAATGTATGCTGATTTCCTATGTAATGTTCTACCTATGTTCCCACAAGATGTTTCACTACATGACAGAATGTCGATGTACTTCCAATATGATGGATGTCCGGCACATAGCTCACCCGAGATTTAAGCGGTATTGAATAGCATATTTCATGACAGGTGGTTTGTTCGTCGAAGCACCATACCATGGCCCGCAAGTTCACCATATCTGACGTCCCCGGATTTCTTTCTGTGGGGAAAGTTGAAGGATATTTGCTATCGTGATCCACCGACAACACCTAACAAACACGCGTCAGCGCATTGTCACTGCGTGCGCGAACATTTACGGAAGGCGAACTGCTCGCTATTGAGAGGAATGTCGTTACACGTATTGCCAAATGCATTGAGGTTGACGGACATCATTTTGAGCATTTATTGCATTAATGTGGTATTTACAGGTAATCACGCTGTAACAACATGCGTTCTCAGAAATGATAAGTTCACAATGGTACATGTATCACATTGGAACAACCGAAATAAAATGTTCAAACGTACCTACGTTCTGTATTTTAATTTAAAAAACCTACCTGTTACCAACAGTTCGTCTAAAATTATGAGCCATACGTTCGTGACTATTACAGCGCCATCTATCACACAGCGAAAAAAGTGGTCCAACTAAAACATTCATATTTCTTTACGTACTACACGAATATGTAATAAAAAGTGGGGGTTCCTATTTAAAAAAACGCAGTTGATATCCGTTTGACCTATGGCAGCGCCATCTAGCGGGCCAACCACAGCGCCATCTGGTTTCCCCCTTCAAGCTAGACAAGGTTCTTTCTTTGTAGTTTTTTCTTTTTCACGCTTATTTTGTGAGATATTTGGCCCGGTCACGATCAATGGACCACCCTGTATAGGCATCTTTTACTTGCTTATACTCAGAAATTGCCCTTCCTACCCTTGCCCGCATCTCGTGGTCGTGCGGTAGCGTTCTCGCTTCCCACGCCCGGGTTCCCGGGTTCGATTCCCGGCGGGGTCAGGGATTTTCTCTGCCTCGTGATGGCTGGGTGTTGTGTGATGTCCTTAGGTTAGTTAGGTTTAAGTAGTTCTAAGTTCTAGGGGACTGATGACCATAGATGTTAAGTCCCATAGTGCTCAGAGCCATTTTTGAACCTTCCTACCCTTCTTTTCACAGCATGCACTTGGCTTGAAGTCACGGAGGTTTCAACTTAAACTTGTAGGGCCTCAAAGTCGACAGCGTCAACTGATTGTCACAGAGAGTTGCATTTTGTCTTGTCGCTAAGTTCTTTGCATTGTGTTTTGTCGGGCTGTATCGCAAACTAGTGGCATTTAATAGAGCGAAATTTTCTGTGTGTTAAAGGTATCTATTAACGATGTTTTTGTGCATTCACTTTGCATCAGTGCATCATCCAAAAACCCTACCAGCTGTTATATTTACTCTGGAAGACATGTAGAAGCCCATATGATCGTCTTTTGTTCAACTTACATGAACTTGACACATAGAAAACACTGTATCTAAATTTCACTTAAGTAGTGTTATGGACACTTCATCACTAAATAGTGGCAGTACCCAGAAGAAGCATTATTGAATAACAGAATTTTCTGTAACTAATGTTAGTTTTGTGATTGTTACTGACTGATATGGGGAACTGTTCTTTCCACAACTATCATAGTCAGAATTAGGTACAGCTGCAGGTACTTTGTACTAAAATTATTATACAGCACAAGTAACCATTGTACATCCATGTTTAGAGGTTTGACAGCTCTTGAAAGGTTCGCTACCGATAAGAAGGCTCATGTTTTTTCTAAGCAGGAGCCATACAATCACGATTTGCTGAGAGGTAGCAGCACTGCTTGTCACGAAATCACACAAAATCGAATAGGAGAAATTAGAGATAACATTGGCCTAAATGGAAGTGTAACAATCACGGATACATACACTCTCTGCGTGGTGAATGACGGATAATAAATAAACTCCTCCCCCTATCACAAAGTGATGCGTGATGCCAGTCAGTAGCATCAGTAGCACAAGCACAAACAACATCGTTTGCTTGCAAATGTGCCCGTAATGACACACTGTGAGATGACAGAGTCAAATTCCCGTTATGTTTGCAACAAGCGTCGACTGCAGTTTCTCTGTATTTGGAGTACAAAAGAGCACGGCATACATATATCTGTAAAACTGTGCAAATTGTACTGTGCCTACCTAGACGAGGACTCAATCAATCCATTAGCCACGTGAAGCTCATGTTTTTCGCGCCAGCACTGATTATTGTACTGAAAGCCAGATGGCAGAATGAAAATAAAAACTAAAGATCAATATCGACTCATCCCAAGCCCTAGACACTTACGTGCGCAAACGCCTGGCTTGGCTCCGATCACTCAGATTAGATGCAGTTTTCTGTAGTGTAGACGTTATCCCTTTCTCTGTGTTATCTCGGGAAATCAGGGTTCGACGGACGGTCCAGCACATATTTTCACTGTCGTCATTCCATTATACAGATGATGGTTGTCCGTATTCGCAACTGCGAACAAATTCCATGTATGGAATTATATTTCTCGACTGGATAAAATGTAGCAAAACCAGTCGCATTAGACGTATCTAGAAGCTGCAACAAATGTTTTTGTAGTGTCAGGTTTAATTAACTATTAAAAACCAGAAATATTTGGAATTAAATTTGATATATTTTCGCGTCTTGGTTGCACGTTAACCACCAAGTCTGTATTAATGTGAAGTTACAGTGCCGACATTCTGTCGCAATTACAGTCACTCTAAACAATCAGCTTATACACGCATTAAAAAGAGTTTTGCATCACCCCGGTTCCCAGAACTCCTGAATATAGAGTTGACTGTGGATATTGACACAGTCCCTTTGACTGTTCAGAGGTGTCACTAAACCCGCCGAAACATGAAAACAACCATGCATGAGCAACGCCTATTAGACGGAACCGATCAGTTCCCGTCATTCCACAAGGAAGGAGGTACACGGCTCGTGTTGTCTGTAGTTCAACCATGCCTAGACCGTCAATACCGCGGTTCGATTGCGTCCGCATTGTTACATCGCGACAGGAAGGGCTCTCAACAAGGGAAGTGTCCAGACGTCTCGGAGTGAAAGCGATGTTGTTCGGACACGGAGGAAATACAGAGAGACGGGCACTGCCGATGACATGCCTCGTTCAGGCCACCCAAGGGCTACTACTGCAGTGAATGAGCGCTACCTACGGATAGCACGATGGGGGCGCGAATAGTCCATGAATTCGAATACCTCGCCAGTATGCTGCCGCTATGGTTGCACTTTCGGTCGGAAGATGGCATTCATGTATCGTTCAGCCGTTACGGCGCCTTCCATGACCACCAGCGACGTGCGTCGGAACCACATAATGCCATCCCAAAACAGCGGAGAATCTCCACCTTGCTACACTCGCTGGAGAGTGTGTCTAAGGCGTTCAGCCTAACCGGGTTGCCTCCAAACGAGTCCCCGACGATTGTTTGGTTGAAGGTATATGCGACACTCATCGGTGAAGAGAATCTGATGTCAATCCTGAGCGGTCCATTTGGCATGTTGTTGGCCCTATCTGTACCGCGCTGCATGGTGTCGTGGATGCAAAGATGGACCTCGCTATGGACGTCGGGAGTGAAGTTGCGCATTATGCAACCTATTGCGCATAGTTCGAGTCGTAACATGTCCTGTGGCTGCAAAAAAAACATTATTCAACATAGTGGCGTTGCTGTCAGGGTTCCTCCGAGCCATAATCCGTAGGCAGCGGTCATCCACTGCAGTAGTAGCCCTTGGGCGGCCTGAGCGAGGAATGTAATTGACAGTTCCTGTCTATTTGTATTTCCTCCATGTCCGCACAACATCGCTTTCACTCCGAGACACCTAGACACTTCCCTTGTTGAGAGCGCTTCCTGTCACAAAGTAACAATGCGGACGCGATCGAACCGCGGTATTGACCGTCTAGGCATGGCTGAATTACAGACAACACGAGCCGTATACCTCCTTCCTGGTGGAATGACTGGAAGTGATCGGCTGTCGGACCCCCCTCCGTCTAATAGGAGTTGCTCATGCATGGTTGTTTTCATGTTTCGGCGGGTTTAGTGACACCTCTGAACAGTCAAAGGGACTGTGTCTGTGATTCATTATCCACAGTCAACGTCTATATTCAGGAGATCTGGGAACTGGGGTGATGAAAAACGTTTTTTGATATGTGTTTTTCTCCTGTACTATGTCATTGAAACGAATGTTAATTTTGCTAATCTGTCTTCGGTTCGACGACTCCAGAAAAATGGATGGTAGACTGAAAACCGATCCTACAGTTGCAGTTTCGCACTATTTAATTCACTTGTAAGAAACAGTCACGCCTGCTGCTGCTTTGAAGAAAAATTCTGTACTGGCGAAATGTTGCTAGGATTTCATGGACGATGCAGATTTAAAGTGTAAATGGTATCAAAATTTTGAATTCAAAATCGTGATATTATGTGACACCAGAACACATTATCTCCTAGCTGCCCACGTATGTACTGACAAAGGCAGCGAAGGGATGGGACTGTCGTCTGAGAAGAAGAAATTATTGATACCATCACAGAATTTGATTTGACTGTCAAAACCTGTCGAAGGTACTTGGAGATATATCAGCTCAGTAGAAGTTGTTTACGGACTGAAAAACGGGAGCTAATTTATGTATTCAATATGAAGAAAAATTTAAGGACAATTCCATTAAAATTGTTGCCGTTGCATAATCGTCAATCGGACTGAAAAACGGAACCTAATTTATGTAGGCAATCTGAAGAAAAATAAAAGGATATTTCCATTAATTTTCTTGCCACAACAGAATCGTAAAGATTGATTTACTACAGACAAGCCACTTGTTTCACATGTGCCCAAAAAAAGTAAGACAGTTGTGTTAATTTCATCTATGCATCGTTGTAAATGCCCTAATAATAAGACAGGTAGGGGAGAGCGGGGCATGTTGAGACAAATTTCAGATATAATTTTTTACATTTTTTGTTTTAATTTTGTTTTAATTGGGAAAGTTATGATATTATACTTCAATTAGCTGTGCACTTTTCTATGGTATTGACGCTTTGATTAACCACATATATCTCCCAAAATTGAAATATTTGTTTAATGCTGCAAAGTGTATCAATGTTCCCCACATGGGGACAAGTTGATACTAGCGAGAGGTAAGTAGATACAAATGTTTAAATAATAAGCTAATTGACATTAAGGTGGCAAATAATTACTCAATAGATAATCGAAAACATTTATTTCCAGTCCTGACCTGGCTTGGATTCGGAGAATGGCTCCAAACATGTGAGACACAAGGCGTCGTTCTCTTGCTGAGACTCTGATGCAACCTTCGTTTTATTCTTTGGGACGCATTTCTTTTTCTTCACCTTGTTCTTCTCCTTGGTCTGACTCTCTATCGTTTTAAAAAGTCTTTTTTTGGCGTTTTCTGACTTGGCTACCATTTTAGCTTCCTTTTCTTTGGCTTCCTCTTCCAGTCTCTCCTTTACTGGTGTGCTAGTAAGGATAGCGGATTTTAAAGGTTTCTTCCCTTTTTTGATATTTTTTCGCTCTCCAGCATTAGGGTAGGTGCGGATGTCTTGAGGGCTCACAGTGAATACATCTAGAGCAACACCTTTACTTGTATATGAAACTGCATGTGTAGTCTCAGTTCGGTTCACTTTGGACTGTAGATCATCAACGTTGCTTATCCCAGCCTGAGAAGTCTTGACAGTGCTGTCTTGTGAAGTCATCTCTCTATCCGTGACTGCGCTGGACAAAAAGTCATCATCAGTAAACACTTCTCTGTTGTATGGCGCGATTCCTGTTGCTTGAAATCCAGATATAATATTTGTAGGATTTATTGCTCTAGGTAGTGCCATCTTTACTATGCCAGGAATGTCGTAGATTGTTACAGTTTTCCCTGGATTGTTGATCATCCAGTCGTCGACTGAAGCGAAGTAAAATTTCTTGAAAGGCCCATAAACTGACCTGTCAAGCGGTTGCAGGCGGTGGGAAGTGTGCGGGGGAAACGACAACATGACGATACCATTTTCTTTGCAAAAGTTGTTACGTGGCCGTGAAAATGTTTAATGAACCTCGAAAACGATTCAGATGTGATACATCCTGGTGGTCCGTTAATGATGAATTGATCCTTGAAGAATGCTCTCGGAAATATGAACATCGAAGGAACTGAGTTGCCGATGGCACTGACAGCCAATACCACAGTGACAGCCAGCCCCCTTTCCGCTGGCGTAGCTTTCCCAACTTGGCGTACTCCTTTCTGAGCAACGATTTTGTTTGGTCTCTGAACTGTTTGCACCCCGGTCTCGTCGACATTCCAAATATCCTTAGGTTCAAATTTGTATTTATCTAAAGTAGTCTTCAAATCGTCAAAAAATAGATCAACATTGGCTTTATTAAAATTGGTAGCGCGACTAAGGGTCGTAGCCTCAGGGCCCCTAATTAATAGTCGAGGATTTCTTTTCATAAATTAGCTAAACCAGTCCTTTGTAGCCATTTTATGGTTAATCCATGAATCAGGCAATGTAATGATATTCCTATTAGCAATAGCAAGTTCGTAAGCTAAAACTTTGATGTTTTGTGGTGTAAGTCCGTACCCCATTGTAACCGTTTCACCTTGCGATTCATCTTTTTTTCTTATAAATCTAAACAATGTCATTTTGTCGATCTCGAAGGCTACAGCTGCTTCCCGTAAAGACACGGTTTTGGTCTTGACGGCTTCATAGGCTTTTTCAAAGGTCTCATTCGGGACTTTCCCTCGATCTGTCTTCCTGGTATGATTCCGAACCATGTTTCTGTAAGAAAAGACAAAACTCTAATTTTTACAATATTGGGGTACGTTGATACGCTGTATCAATTTTCCCCAGCTACGCGTATCAACTTGCCCCTTTGAGTAAGTGTCTCTTAAGTCAAACTTAAGTCTCTAAAATATAAAGTCTAGAAAGATGAAACTATCATGAAATTCTTACCAAGAAACAGGCGTTTAACTGTGCCAACAGTGAACTTCCTGAAGAATATCCTCTTGCTGGTACGCCAACTCAAACACACTAGCCAACAATTACTTTCTACTAATGAAAACAGAATTTCAACAATAAAAACGCTTAGAGTACTCTGTTGACAGCTGGACGCCGTGTGGCACTGCGTCGCGGTAAACAACAGCCTCTACTCACTCATGTCCGCCCTGCGCATGCGTGTTAGCTGACAGTCCCATCTGTATCAACTTGCCCACGCATCTACTTGCCCCACTCTCCCCTAAGCCTGAAATAATGCTTTCTTATAATCTAACAAACCAGTATGTTGACGAATTAGATCCAAACTAAATGAACATTTCCAATAATTAGGTACACCCGTCGTTGTCCAATGACAGTGTTCTTTCGAATTCTAAACATTGCTGTCGTAAATTAGCATGCACTTCTGTCAGCCTTCAGCGACAGTAAATAGCTCTCAAGATTTGATTTCCTACAAGGTCTTTCGAGACAACTGTGCGACATGTATCTAAATGAAAGGTTACACACTGCAAGCTACCTAGAGAACTCAGAGGTTCAGTTGCCTTCCAGAGTGCAGAAGATTGGTCCAGCGAAACTAAAGGGGTATTTCTTGTATCCTCAAACATTGTATAAGAAGACTGAAGTGGCCTGTATAAACAGCAAACGACATATTTCTGCATGCTACAGGCGCTCAATCTGCTTCGAATGTGTGGATGAATGAAAAATTGCTTAAGTTCAGCGTTTGCGAAATTGCCTTCAGTTGAAGCTTACATGATTAATCTTCCTTTAGTTTTATATTTTGGACACTAATGCTCATAACTGCACTTCTCCTAATTATCTTCAATGTACTTTAAAGTTTTTTAAGTAGTTAACAGATGCAATGCAATTTGAAGCTGTTGACATAACGAGACATTAGTTTTCAAAGAAGCCATTGTTATGTTTTGATTTGGTAAAGATGTTTCGATGTCAAAAAATAGTAAACAGCAATCGGAATAACCTGTAGTCATTACTTTATATTTCTGTCGAATTGCCTATTTAGAAAATGCAGTAGGAATACGGAGTATGTAAATATCCCATGACACAGTTTATTTTGTAAAACATTGTCACCGACTTAGAGTTAAGGACACTATCAGATGTTGCTTCCTTCAGACAGAAGTATGGAATATAAGCTGCTGTATGATTACAGATTTTTGATGTGATCCAAGCGGCGGAGGCACCTAGAAAATGCCCAATATAGCGAAATTAGCTGATAACTGAATCACGAAATAAAGTGACTATCTCAAAGTAAAAACAGCCCACACAGGAATATTACTTTCCTCAAGACGTCCAGTGAATATTTCGTGTTTGACCTCACTGAGCTCTTCTAGTCAGCCGTACCTACTGTTGCTGCTTGTCAACTGATAACACAATGCTTCCCACCTGCTTTCGTACCGGCGTGTCCGCCTGTCGTGACATCTCGTGGCCAATGTGCGTTACATAAATGGGGGGGGGGGAATCTGGATACTTTTAATCACATAAAGTAAATGAAAGGATAAAATATACCAATATAGAAAATGATGTGGCAAAAGTGAATTCATACCTAAAACGTAAGACTGAAAGGAAATGCAAAGTTGTAGAAAAGTACTTGGTCGTGGGGAAGATAGACACAGCTCAGAGAAAAATTGAATTAATCATTGTAGAAATAAGAACCTGAGGTATGAACGTCAAGAGCTCAGACAGCAGGCCACTACTAAACAGAGAAGGAAAGGCTCAAAACTGGCAGGATATGGAAGGGGTATACAAAGGAAATAAATGTGGAGACTGGATGAAGATGAGATGGGAGATGTGATCCAGAAGAATTTGACAGAGCACCGAATGAAGTCAAAAAAGGCACCTGTAGTAGAAGGCATTGCAGGTTGCTATTTTATATCAAGGACACAGCACAGTGTTTAAGAGAATGAACAGGGAACAATTATATTCTGAGATAAAGACATAAGTTCTTCGATTAAGAAGGACTTAAGGCAGGCATTCTTTCTTCCCTACAGTACAACATAAACAAATATCACAAACGATCGTAACAATAACGTAACTTGTCTTATTTGGGTAATAGTTAAAACTTTACCGATCCCTCATATTACTCGTCTTTCCCGCAGCTTATAGCTGTTTCAAGTATCGTACACCAACTTGTGTTTTCTGAATAATTGGTGTTATGTTGCAACCACAATGATACTGATATGATGTGTTCTGCTTGCATAAGTGTGACACGTGTACGTTGCTGTTACACGTGTATATGTCGGCCTGTTGCAGGTCCTCCCGGACTGGACGGCCGAGACGGAGTGCCCGGAGAGCCGGGCCTGGACGGGCTGCCCGGCCGCAACGGGCTGGACGGGGTGCCCGGCAGGCCGGGCACGGACGGGGTGCCGGGGACGCCGGGCACGCCGGGCAGGAACGGCACGGACGGTGCGTCACTAGCATACAGCAAGCAGCACACACTACACAGCAGACAGCAAACAACAAACAGTAAACAGCAAACACCACAAGCATACAGCACTGTCCGAACAGACAGCAAACAGCATACAGCAGACAACAAACAGCAAACAGCAGACAGTAGGCAGCATACAGCAGACAGCAAACAGCAAACAGCATACAGTATACAGCACACAGCAAATGGTGTACATGAAACAGAAGACAGCATACAACATGCAGCAAACAGCATACAGCAAACAGCAGAGACGCACAGTTATAGTCATAATTTCTATTTTGTGTTTGGGATACAAGGAGCATTTAAAAAACTGCAGCCTAAATTACAGATGCTACACTGGGGTGTGATATGTCTGCTCCAGTCGTAATTTATGTTTTTTGTTTGTTATACAATGGACATTTCGGAAGCTGGCGGCTCAGTCACAGTAGGTCACCATTAGTTTTTCATCACTTTTCGTAACGTGCACGTCCCACTGCTCCTACTTGATAAATATTAAGTTAAAAGGGAAAACTGGCACTTGTGGAACTATACCATACTCCAGCTCAAATTACACCCATGTATTACCGTAACGAGAAAGGGGAAGAATAAAACTTTAACTATTGCATCAAAAGCAGCGGCTCTGTAATTTAATGATTCTATCCTTCCCTCTGTATTCAGTTTTTATTGTGACACGGTTATCCCAATTTTTTAGGGTTCCATACCTCAGCTAGGAAAAACGAAACCTGAATACAATCGCTTTGTTGTCCAACTCTGTGGCCAGCCGCTGTGGCCGAGTGGTTCTAGGCGCTTCAATCCGGAACTGCGCTGCTGCTACGGTCGCAGGTTCGAATCCTGCCTCGGGTATGGGTGTGTGTGATGTCCTTAGGTTAGTTGGGTTTAAGTAGTTCTAAGTATAGGGGACTGATGACCTCAGTTGTTTGTCCCATAGTGTTAAGAGCCATTTGAACCATTTTTTTTTTTCAACTCTGTCCACCTGTTAAGACCTCGTTTCCTCAGTGAGGTATTGAATTGGTATTGAATTATCCGGTTGATGTTTACACCAAATACTACGGCCTACGGTCAGCTGGCACTGTAAAAAGTTTAAACTTCCACGTCAATGCAATCCGAAGATACACCAATTTATGTCACGTATTACAAAGCATAACGTACAGCATTGGCCCCTTACTTAGCTTGCAATCATCGCGAATCGTTCGACCAGGAAAAGTCTCAAGCGACTGGAAAAAAAGCTCAGGGGACTACTGTATATAAGAAGGGTAAAAGAACAGACATGTAGAATTACAGACCAATATCTTTAGCATCGGTTTGCTGCAGAACCCTTCAACACATTCTAAGTTCGAATATAATAAATTTCCTTGAGTGCGACAAGAACCCACTATATTGTTATCGATGGTGGGTGTTCATTAAAGACAAGCATATCATCAGGCGTGCCCCAGCGGAGTGTGATAGGATCCCTGTTATGTTTTACATACGTAACTGATCTGATGATAGGGTAAACAGCAGTCTGCCGGTGTTTGCTGATGGTGCTCTGATGTATGGGAAGGTTAAATGACTGCAGGATGATCCAAGATGGCGTGAATAAAAATTTTTGTTGATGTGATGAATGCCAGCTAGCCATAAATGTAGATAAATTTAAGTTTATGCAGACGAGTAGGTAACGCAAACATGTGGCGTTCGAGTACAGCATTAGTACTGTGCTGCTTGACACAGTCATGTCGATTAATTGTGTAGGCGTAACGTTGCGAAGCATTATGAAATGGAATGAGCACGTAAGAATTGCAGTAGGGAAGGCGAATGATCGACTTCAGTTTATTGGGAGAATTTTAGGGAAGTGTACTTCACCTGTAAAGGTGACCGCATGTAGTACACAGGGGCGACCCATTGTCGAAAGCTGTTCGACTGTTTGGGATTCGCGCTAATCCGAACTAAAGAAGACATCGAAGCCATTCAGAGGCAGGTTGCTAGACTTTTTACGGATAGGTTCGAACAATACGCAAGTATTACCGAGTGCTTCGGGAACTCAACTAAGAATCGCTGGAGAGAAGGCGACATTCTTTTCGAGGAACAATACTGAGATAATTTAGAGAATTGGCATTTGAGGCGGACTGCACAACGATTCTACTGCCGCCAACGTACATTTCGCGTAAGGACCATGGAAGTTAAGTTAGAGAGGTTCGGGCTCGTATGTAGGCAGATGGACAATCATTTTTCCCTCACCCGCGCAGTACGGTGTCTTACTGAGTACCTACGTTGATGTACATGCCGACGTTTTGATACTCTCAAACTTAATCATTAAAACGTATAGAAGGAGTGTCTGTTCACATAACGAAGTTTGTACGGAGCCCTCAGGGTGCGAGTCCTACTCAGCCTTGTCCACTTTTTCCAGTGGCGGATGACATGGCGGAGACCATTATAGAAGTCTGCATTTTGCCTGTACAGGAACATTTTCGCCTTGATTTATTTGTGGAAATGTCTGCCGAGCTATAGTTTCTTCATTTGAGGTTCAAATGGTTCAAATGGCTCTGAGCACTATGGGACTCAACTGCTGAGGTCATTAGTCCCCTAGAACTCAGAACTAGTTAAACCTAACTAACCTAAGGACATCACAAACATCCATGCCCGAGGCAGGATTCGAACCTGCGACCGTAGCGGTCTTGCGATTCCAGACTGCAGCGCCTTTAACCGCACGGCCACTTCGGCCGGCTTCATTTGAGGAAAATGGTAGAGTTGACTGTGTGGCAAGGCAGGAGAAACAGCGGGGGAAGAGGATGGGGCTTAAGGTAAAATAATTTGATAGTCGAAAGAAGCACTCCGCTCTGTACAGGAACAGCTGGCACATTATCATGAAGCAAAACAATCTCCTAAACAGCTTGTCGCGCCTTTTCGTCTTGACACCTTCCCGTAATAAGTTTCCATTAATTTACGTCTACGGTCACACATTTTTGTTAACAGATTACCAGTTTCGGTCTTTAATGACCATCATCAGTTTTAAACAGTAGTGCTACTGACAACATGACTCGTGGATATGATGTTATTTATATGTGTTTGACGATGCTGCTGCTAAGTCCACATGTAGCATTTGACGATTCCACTGTGGCTGCAGCACATCAGGACTCTGTTTTTGTGAAACAGGTATGCCTCTTCATATTTAAAGTACACAAATATAAATTTTGTCAGTACTACTTTTCATTATCGTTTTTAAGCTGTAGACAGTCGGCGAGTGCATTTATTTTTTTCCCATTTCTGCTGCAGATCCGATGATGGTTATTAAAGACTGAAACCGGTAATCTGTTAATAAAAAGTTTGTGATCTTAGAAGTAAATTAAAGGAAATTTATTACGTATACGGGTCACTGTCTTTTCGCGACAATGTCGCAGTTTGTGAAACCTTCCCGTAACTTCATCAGGAATTTGCAACAGTATGCGCCTGTAGTGGTTTACTGTTTACTAGCAAAGTCTATTAGTACCACACCATCTTAGCCCCAAAACAGCCCAAGGTGCCCTACGATACTTAGGTCTTACCGCTTTTCGGCGCTGGTGCATCGATGTTTGTCTACTCGTTGGTTTTCCCATTTGGCTCTGAATCATAGTGATATACCAATCAGCCAACCACGTCATCTGGACTGGCCTGACTAACCTTTCCACTCTCTCGTTACTGCCTCCGTCGGCGAGATTTTTGAATAGGATTGTTGGTGCGCCGGCAGAAGTGGCCTAGCGGTTCTAGGCGCTACAGTCTGGAACCGCGCGATCGCTACGGCCGCCGGTTCGAATCCTGCCTCGGGCATGGATGTGTGTGATGTCTTCAGGTTAGTTAGGTTTAAGTAGTTGTAAATTCTAGGGGACTGATGACCTCAGAAGTTAAGTCCCATAGTGCTCAGAGCCATTTGAACCATTGTTGGTGCATTGTTTCTCTTCGAATGCACAAAACGAACTATCGCACGGTACGCTACTGAAGTCGCCAGAGGCATGGTGATGCTGGAGTGAAGGTTGTGGGATGGGGCACAGGGCAGCTCACGGGAGCAGAGAGACGCTGCGGAGATCTGTAAGCATTTTATTTTCCTTTGCCTCAGGCTGCACAAGTGTCCGTTGTCACGTTCACATCGAATTTCCCTCCTTCTGCAGCTTTGTCGCTCTGCTTTACTGAAGACCAGCCCCGTTGCCCGTGACCCAGTGGCGACAACCCACAGCGAAGCTCACTGCCGCAGCAGCGAACTCTTCGATGGCGGCCACGCACAGTGCTCAAGTAGTACTCGCCCGACGTCGAACCGCTCCACGCAATGGTGGAAGGCTGCTACTGTTGGGTGGATGCACTCTGCAGCAGACGGGACGCGACACCACTGCCTCTGGGCAGGAGTCGACCGTGCTGCTGGAAGGCCTGATCTCGTCTTCTGCTGGCTGGTTCCGAATCCCTTCGTACTCAGAGGGTCGAAACATGACCCCGCCACATACAGGAGGGAATTAAACTAATCTAAAACTAAACTCCTCCCGAACAGGATATGTAGACCCAACGGTACCAATCGGCTGCCGTGTCATCCTCAGAACATAGGCGTCACTGGATGCGGATATGGAGGGGCATGTGGTCAGCACACCGCTACTTCTCAATCAAGTAGCGCCTCTGTTTTCCTCACAAGGGCTGAGTGCACCCCGCTTGCCAACAGCGCCCGGCAGACCGGATGGTCACCCATCCAAGTGCTATCCCAGCCCGACAGCGCTTAACTTCGGTGATCTGACGGGAACCAATGTAACCACTGCGCCAACCTCTTTGTAGGAATGTGCCTCTTTAACTCACGTACTGACATACACTGAGTTAGCGACAGTGCACTGTTTCGATGGCGGCATCCAGCAAGCGTTACTTGCTATCCCAATGAGCACGCCGGTCCGTCAACTCTTGCGCTCGTGTCGGTCCATGCCCATGTGGGCCCGTGTCCATGACAGCCCGACATGCTGTGCTACGTCACAGTGTATGAAATGAAACCATCGTGTGGCATTGCTGGCCGGGATGCCCCATCCGGGAAGGTTCGGTCGCCGAGTGCAAGTCTTATTTCAGTCGACGCCACATTGGGCGACTCGAGTGCCGGTGATGAGGATGAAATGATGATCAGGACAACATAATAGCCAGTCCACGAGCGGAGAAAATCTCCAACTAGGCCAGGAATCTAACCCAGGTCCGTTACATGGAAGGCAAGCACATTACTATCCAAGTAAGCAGGCGAACCACAGTACTATCAAAAAGCCCGCGCCTGACCTACGGGTATGGCTGCAATCTACTGCTGCAAACTCACACTAAAACTACTTTATGAAGTGACGCCGCTACACTATCCTTAGGCTGGGCCATTTTCTTCTCCTCCAGCGGCTTGCTAGGCTACTGAAGTGCCGGGAATATAAACGAGACAGTAAACATGTACTTGCACACAAATAAAAAATTAATTATGTAACTTTTTCGAGGTGATATTAAGACTTGTTTCGGCTGCCGCTCCTAGGAGTCGTCAGGACTATTTCTCTGGTGTTTCAGCAAATACTTGCAGTTACGTTTTGCAATGTGTAGCTGGAATCGATCCAAACAAATATTTCTCATCATATGTTTCCTGTATGATCCTGTGTCAACAGAAAACTTCGTTTTATTACCTGTTACAATAAAATTACTTATAAAGAAAAATTTTATAAGTCCACTCCATAGAGCCGTACAGATTGGTCTACCAGGATATTCGGTTTAATTATTGTATTAGTAGGAACAGTTAAACACCAAGAACAACTAGTATTCCAGTAGCGACTGAGTAGCGCTGCCTATGGCGGTAGCAGGAAGCGGGGTCTTGGAGGTACAAGAGACGCGGCCAGTTGGGCACAGCCTACTGTTGGAGTACCGATAATTCTTCGTGTTTTACTGCCCCTGTTAATTAATCTCGATGAGACGAATATCACTTTACACTAATTTGTGACCGCTTTGTGGAATGGGTATGTAAAATTCCACCTATTCGACTGAGCCTTATTACTGCCAACGAAATCTTGATTAGTAGCTTAAAACGAATGGATAAATCGGTTCGGATCATTCGTATGTTGGATGTGAGAGCCTCTCCTGCTGCTGGATTTGAGAGGACAGTAGCCTCAGTATTTCCAATAGTTCTAATCTGCGAAAAGATTCCTTAGTGTTATTCTAATCATAAACAGATAAGCCATGAATACCGCTTTCCTGTATTCTGTCAAAATTTTCAAATGTGTGTGAATTCCTAAGGGGCCAAACTTCTGAGCTCATCAGTCCCTAGACTTACACACTACCTAAACTAAATTATGCTAAGAACAACACACACGTAAATGCTCGAGAGAGGACTCGAACCTCCGGTGGGAGAGTCCGCGCAATCCGTGACAAGGCACCTCAAACCACGCGGCTCTGTGTTGCGCCCACGCCTAGCACCCTTTGGATGGGATTCGAGTGTGGAGGGGTGTCATGTAGAATAAAATGAAACGAATGACAACGATAATAGAGCCAAGTTGACTGTCTCAGTGCCGATTGGGGACAGTGCTGATCCTAGACTGTAAAGGTGTTAGGTAAATGATTTACGTTTAGAGAAATTTGTTGGTTGGTATAAGGAATTCTGTCTGAGTTAAAATAATACTATTACCACTGCTACTTACATAATAACAATAATAATAATAATAATAATAATAACGCCTGCCTGTCTTTTGGGGATGACGCTATAGACGATAAACGGAGACACATACCTGAAATTCTGGAACGTGTGAAGAAGTTCCATCGAAGTTTGGAATACATGTGGCTAGAAGTGAGTCCAGAGGTGTAATCTGGACAGTCGCTGATCAGCCCAGACACACCGAAAATGTCTAAAGCAAGAAAAGTACTTTAATTATTTTCTGTATTGTATAGATAACTTCAGAGACATGTATGTAAAATACATTTATCTTTACGCTTAAGATGTCTCATTCCTTGCCCTGTTTTGTATAACAGGAGAAGATATACGTAACTGGACAAAGCAAATTAATCGGATATTTATGGCTAAAGTAACTATTTCTCTCAAACTGCTCACTGGATCCTGTAAAAGTTTCACAATCTTAAAGATCTAATTGAGTCTCAAGTCTGTACATCTCCTGATGGAAGTAGATAGTACTCTTTCATGATATTACTTTCTGTTCTCATACTTGTATGATATTCTCATTGATCTGGACTTGCTTAATACAGCCAGTATGAACTGATACATAAGAAATTAACGAAGTATTGTAGTTACACGCTTGAAAATGTCCCTCCAAGGCTTTCAATGCATTGCGTATCTTAAACAAAAACAACGATTTGAGATTTAAAAGGATTTTCTAGTTATTTACTTATTTTCATTTTACGAAAATGTCCCAACCATTTAGTCAACTTCGAGTATTCACTATAAATAAATATAGTATCAGCTCATTCATAGGTATGAAGGTTCTGACCATCGCGAAATATGTTTTGGAAAATCTTAGGAAATTTTGACAATGGAGAAAAGCAACGGGTTGACCGAAACTCTTCAGTAATCTCTCATTGATATGCGTGGTGTCGTAACAGCACATAGTTTACAAAAAGCAGAAAAATTAATTACTATGGAGCCACTATCTCACCATCAAACAAACTCACTAATGAATGATATTTAAAAACTTGTTTGACGTCGCTTAGTATCTCCACGGTCTACAGCGTTGCCCAAAACTTTCATTTAGAAATGTTGCTCACAAGCAACATCAAAATTCCACACTGTATTCTGCAATGTGTTTCAAGTTTGGTCCCTGAAGGGGCAACAGCGTTTGAACACAATATTTAATTCGTCATATACGACAGTATTCTGTCATCTCTGGTGAAATGTTTCTGAAAAGCGTGTGTCTTTTGAAGGTAACGTGTAAGGTTACGTGAGCATCAGTTACTGGTTTAACAGTTTCTTTCGATTTTGTAGTGCTGTTTTCTATTGTGTGTTGAAAACTGCATATAGCCAGCCGCTGTGACCGAGCGGTTCTAGGCGCTTCAGTACGGAACGGCGCTGCTGCTACGGTCGCAGGTTCGAATCCTGCCTCGGGCATGGACGTGTGTGATGTCCTTAGGTTAGTTAAGTTTAAGTAGTTCTAAGTCTAGGGGACTGATGACCTCAGATGTTAAGTCCCGTAGTACTTAGAGCCATTTGAGCCATTTCGAAACTGTTTATAAACAGCATATGAGGAAGTCTTGAAGGTGAGTTATTGTACTAGTATGTTAGCGAATGCTTACCTGGAACATTGCAAACGGTCTGATCTATTCTGGGAAGAGGAAGTCTGGCTTTAACTAGGAACAATAAGTCCAAAAGAAGAAGAAAATTGAAGCTCCAGTGTCAGTGAATCATGTACAAAATATTTTTGCACACTGGCTAGATTACGGACCGTAAAGGGAGATTTGGTGTCGGCCTTCAGGGGTATTCGGGTATAAATTGTAGAAAATGTGGAATTCTTCCGTGTTTTGTGCAAAAAAGACATTTCACATGAAATAGTGCAAAATGTTACCGTATTAATAACCACAGGAACAACACTGTAGAATATAACAAAATAATAAGCATCCAGTTGCACAAAATAAATTTAATTTCTTTCCTAGTTTCATCAGGAAGTTATCGAATTATTTGCGAGTGTCAACAATAAAATGCATACAGCAAAATTTCACCATCCTAAAAATATACAGGAGCAATAAGTAATACGGTACTCAAGTCATTAATGGATTCACTATTCTATTACTTGCTTCTGTATATTTTTAGGACCATGGAATTTTTCTGTATACATCTAATTGTTGACACAAACAATGCGGTACGTGTAACCCTCTGAAGAAGGGCACTTACATTTATGTTATGGCAGCTCGTTGCTGATCATTTCGTTATATATATGACTACAATTGCTGAGGATAGATATAATACTGAACATTGCAGTATTTATGGTGCAGCGACCGTTCCCCTCTTGTGGGCAATGATATTTAAAAGGAAATAAACTGTATTTTGACAAAGTGGATGTAAAAGCGTTCAAGTGAGCATTTACATCTAATTTAAATAACTTAATACTTTTTCTTCACAATATTACTATGTGTGGCAAACAAAAGATTACACTACTACTGGCAGGTTTCGTACACATAAACGAAATACGAGATTTTAATGCGGTAAGTTTCTACAGCGTTATCTGCCGTCAGTAGTAAAATTGAACACTCTCTCGCTCTTAGCGATTCCGAAGCTAGTTTCTATTTTATTCTGTTCTCCACAAAGGAATCGAGCATAGAATTTATGTCCTCCCTCAATTCACTGGCGGGAATGTCGAATACTTCGGGAATTTACGTTTGTCGTTATGGTTGTTTTGGATCGCACAAGCGGTTCTGACATATATACAGTTGGATCAGCAACGTTACATCCTCTTCTGACAAACGTGTCACATACAGTTAAAGTTCAGTAACAAAGCTAGTTCACACGCGTAAACCAACAGACAGCGATAGCGAATGCCCTCGGTACTGTACACATCGAGGCGCGTACCGAAGCGGAGAGTCCGCGAACTTCCTTTGATAATTCACTAAATAATCGACGAGTGGAACACCAGCAAGCACATTCGAAAGCGAAAAATAAAATGCTGTTAGTTCGTGCTCGCCTACCGTTTATACCGGATAGGACGCTATGTTAGCTGACACGTCGTTGCTTGTACACGCTCTGGTTAAACCGACGTTTTGCTTTTGTCCAAGAGTTTAGAAGCATCACGCACGACATGTGGTACACGATAAAGCGAGATTTCGAGTTGCGGACTGGGCTCACGTGTAGGTCTACCCTGACAGACTCAAGAAACTGACGCATAATAGTGATCAAGAACGCGACAAATATTAAAATCGCCACAAAGATTTCATCAGTATCAAGAGTATTTTAACAGTACCGCGACCAAGTAAATACTAGTAACGTTCCAAGGTAAGAATTACACCTTACCGCATATTTTGAGCGGTTTGTGGTTCATGACTCAAACTCGTGAAATCTGTTAAATGACAAGGTGCTTTAATTATTCACAACTCCACTGATACAAACATTTAATGCAGTTCAGTAAAAGTCCATTGGTGATTGAATTTAGATATATATATACACTACTGGCCATTAAAATTGCTACACCAAGAAGAAATGCAGATGATAAACTGGTATTAATTGGACATATATGTTATACTAGAACAGACATGTGATTACATTTTCAAACAATTTGGGTGCATAGATCCTGAGAAATCAGTACCCAGCACAACCACCTCTGGCCCTAATAACGGCCTTGATACGCCTGGGCATTGAGTCAAACAGAGATTGGATGGCGTGTACACGTACAGATGCCCATGCAGCTTCAACACGATACCACAGTTCATCAAGAGTAGTGACTGGCGTATTGTGACGAGCCAGTTGCTCGGCCACCATTGACCAGACGTTTTCAGTTGGTGAGAGATCTGTAGAATGTGCTGGCCAGGGCAGCAGTCGAACAATTTCTGCATCCAGAAAGGCCCGTACAGCACCTCCAACATGATTATCCTGCTGAAATGTAGGGTTTCCCAGGGATAGAATGAAGGGTAGAGCCACGGGTCGTAACACACCTGAAATGTAATGTCCACTGTTTAAAGTGTCGTCAATGCGAACAAGAGGTGACCGAGACGTGTAACCAATGGCATCCCATACCATCACGCCGGCTGATACGCCAGTATGGCGATGACGAATACACGCTTCCAATGTGCGTTCACCGTAATGTCGCCAAACACGGATGCAACCATCGTGATGCTATAAACAGAACCTGGATTCATCCGAAGAAATGACGTTTTGCCATTCGTGCACCCAGGTTCGTCATTGAGCACACCATCGCAGGCGCTCCTGTCTGTGATGCAGCGTCAAGGATAACCGCAGCCACGGTCTCCGAGCTGATAGTCCATGCTGCTGTAAACGTCGCCGAACTGTTCGTGCAGATGGTTGTTGTCTTGCAATCGTCCCCTTCTGTTGACTCAGGGATCGAGACGTGGCTGCACGATCCGTTACAGCCATGCGGATAAGATGCCTGTCATCTCGACTGCTAGTGATTCTTAGCTGAGCAGTCTAGGGCGCTGTAGTCATGAACTGTGCGGCTGGTCGCGGTAGAGGTTCGAGTCCTGCCTCGGGCATGGGTGTGTGTGTTTGTCCTTAGGGTAATTTAGGTTAAGTAGTGTGTAAGCTTAGGGACTGATGACCTTAGCAGTTAAGTCCCATAAGATTTCACACACATTTTTTTTGCTAGTGATACGAGGCCATTGGGATCCAGCACGGCGTTCCGTATTACCCTCCTGAACACACCGATTCCATATTGTACTAACAGTCGTTGGATCTCGACCAACGCGAGCAGCAATGTCGCGGTACGATAAAGCGCACTCGCGATAGGCTACAATCCGACCTTTATCAAAGTCGGAAACGTGATGGTACGCATTTCTCCTCCTTACACGAGGCATCACAACAAAGTTTCACCGGACAACACCGGTCAACTGCTGTTTGTGTATGAGAAATCGTTTGGAAACTTTCCTCATGTGAGCACGTTTTAGGTGTCGCCACCGGCGTCAACCTTGTGTTAATGCTCTGAAAAGCTAATCATTTGAATATCACAGCATCTTCTTCCTGTCGGTTAAATTTCGAGTCTGTAGCACGTCATCTTCGTGGTGTAGCAATTTTAATGGCCTGTAGTGTATATATATGACGAAAAATTAAGTGTGTGTTTCTCCTTTTAAGGTACTTCAACTAAGATTAACAAGTGGAACTCCAGAGATTGTAAGGGAACTTCCCATAATTCCAGTCTGCCTGCCGCTGAGGTGACCTCTCGGGCAACCTAAATGCAACCTGGACCATACCAAAAGGCAACTTTTCAAACATATCTAACCTGCTTGTAGCAGTAGCTGATCGACTCATTCGAACCAAATGGATTTTACTAGTTAAGATCTCAGCCGAAATTGCACTTCGCAAACACAGTTTGGACCAGTTATTAGTTGCACAATTATTAACATGAACTCAAAAGATTCCCAACAACCTGATTTGCTTTAAAATTATTTTTGATGGGTGCTTATTTAATTATATAGTCTATGTTTATATTATACATTTCCAAATAATAGTCATCTCTTTTATGAGCTGTCAAAGTCCAGCAGGCAACTACAGAAGGTGAGGTAAGTAAGAACCGGGAGTTTACCTTAAAAATTTATGTTGTACTTATTTCTATTTAGGTGACGATAGTGCTACCAACATGACACAATGCTTTCTCCAGCACAGTAACAGGTGAAAGTGGTAGAAATAATGGCAAAAATGTATTCTTTTAACTAGAAACTGGGGGCTTTCCAGCGCTTCCTTTTATAAACAATTGACGGACAAGTGTTGGTATGAATGCTACTAGTGTTTCTTAAGGATTATATTACTGTATTCACAAATAATGTATATGCTACAAATTGTTATTGTGAGTTGGGCTACATTAACCTCCAATGTATAGGGTTACAAAGTCTGTTCAGGCGACTCAACTTATTAGCGGTTCATAAATTATTACGTTGTTAACAAATAGAATTAAACGTACCAGTTGTGATTGTACTATGTGAATAAACTGACTAAAGAAGGCAATAAACAAGTCTACCGAGTGTTTCAAAATGAATATTGGGTTTTATGACTTTGCAGCCTTTATTATATCCAACTTAGAATTATAAATAATACGTGAAATGAAAGAGCAAAGAGTTTTGTCTGTATACCTGTGGCCATGCACTAATTCCTGTGACTTCTATTAGAAAGCTCTAGTAGCAAAGATGGCGCCTAGTGAACGAAAGCTTTTTGTGTTTTATAGTTCTCAAGGACTGAATCTGTTGTTATAGAGCAACGTGCATTGCGTATGAAGTTACTTCGTACATCCGTATCATCAGTTTGTAAAGATCGGTTTTCTTTGCAAAGGGAAGAATATGGGGCGACCAAAGGTTATTGAAGAAGTCGTAGCCCTAAGAAATCAGTTCGGAACGCTAGTCGTGGAGTCTGTATGAAGCCTTTTAAGGAGATACATGTCCTTATCTGTTAGAGTTGTTACAAACTCGAAAACCTACAGACCTGCAAACTTCGCAAATGAAATATTGCTGAATGACGATAAAGATTTTCTGGATCGTGTCGTCTTCGGTAATGAATCGACATTTCACCTAAGTGGAAATGTGAACACACATTCGTCGGGTGGCGGGGTTCAGCAAATACCCACAAGATGGTACAATTGCAAGGGGCTCCCCTACTTGAAATGTTTTTTGTGCCACATCAAGGCAGAAAGTCTATGAGCCTTTGTTTTTCGGTGAAGCAACTGAAACTGGTGTTTCGTATCTTGATGCGTACAACTATGGCTTCTTGCTGAACTGGACCGAGCTGAACCACAGAACTTTGTTTGGCCAGAAGATGGTGCGCAGCCTCACTGGCGTAACTCACTGCGCCATGGGTTAAACTATGTTGTACCCGAGCACTGGATTGATCGAAAGCGTCCGGATGACAGAGTTCGTTTCGCCACGTCTCTGCGTTCTGCCCGTTCTGACGCCGTGCGACTTTTACCTTGGAGGGCTCATAAAGCATTGTGTGTCTCACCGCTAACGGCTTATCTGTCTTACTAAACAGGATTGAAGCAGTTTTTGCAACAATTACTTCCGACACACTGATCAAGTACGAGGGAGAAGTCGCCTGTAGACTCGACCTATACGTGCGAGCCGGCCGCGGTGGTCTCGCGGTTCTAGGCGCTCAGTCCGGAACCGTGCGACTGTTACGGTCGCAGGTTCGAATCCTGCCTCGGGCATGGATGTGTGTGATGTCCTTAGGTTAGTTAGGTTTAAGTAGTTCTAAGTTCTAGGGGACTGATGACCACAGATGTTAAGTCCCATAGTGCTCAGAGCCATTTGAACCATTATACCGTGCGACGAATAGTGCTCACATTAGATAATTGCAAGAAAAAGTGTTTTAGTTTCTCTTTCGTTAGATGTTGTGTATTATTTGTAATTGTATCGAAGGTAATAAATATTAGAATGCCTTAAAATCACGATACGCATTTTGAAACACCCGATATGTCTCGCAAAAGTCCCTATTGCCTTCAATAGACGTGATCTTCAGTACTAATGACGCTTCTTTCCACACTAGCCACGCTTCAGTGCGGAACCGCGCTGCTGCTACGGTCGCAGGTTCGAATCCTGCCTCGGGCATTGATGTGTGTGATGTCCTTAGGTTAGTTAGGTTTAAGTAGTTCTAAGTTGTAGGGGACTGATGACCACAGATGTTAAGTCCCATAGTGCTCAGAGCCATTTGAACCATTTGAACCACACTAGCCAAACCTGTACGTGTTTCCTTGTCTCTCTCTCTATCTCTCTCTCTCTTGCAGCCCGTGTTTTCCTCAACCGTTTCACTGCGGTCAAACTTTGATCGTGCATTTCACTTTACCACCAAGCTCCTCCTTCCTGCCCCCTCCCGCTCTCACTTCCTCCCGCACCTCCCCTCCCCCCACGCACACACACACACACACACACACACACACACACACACACACACATACAGTCAACTTTTCCTCCTTTACCGAATTAATTAATCCTCGATGTCATAGGATCCTTCATCAACGAATCCCTTATTTTATTCAAGTTGTGTCATAAAACTCTACTTATTGATTTGATTCCTTCTACGCCACCACATTTCAGAAGCTTCTATTCTCGTCCTGCCTGTGCGGTTTATTGTCCACGTTTTTGTTTCTGGTCAATATAACGTTACATCAAAGACAACTTGTTTTACAAAAAAACATCCTAACACTTAAATTTAAATTCTGTGTTAAGAAATTTCTCTTTTTCCGAAAAGCTATTGCTACTCTCTATTTTATAGCCACTTTCATCTCTCACCACTACTGATCTACTACCCAAATGACAAAACTCGTCTATTACTTATTTTCTAATTTAATCCCCCGAACTTCCCCTGATTTAACCCAACTGCACATGAGTATCAATTCGTTGTACGAGTACGATTTCGTTGATGTTGACTTTATTATATATTTTCATGACACTATCATTTCCATTCAACCGTACTATAAAGTCCTCCGTAGTCTCACAGAATTACAATGTCATCAGCAAGCTTCAGAATTTCTATTTCTTCTCCTGAAACATTAGTACATCTTGTAAAGTTATTTTTTTCTCCTTGAATCGACTGAATACCATGGAGTATACGAGTAGGCTAACAACTGTGCCTGATTCTACTCTTAGCAGCTGACTCCATTTCAGGTCTCACTCCTCTTACAGCTGTACCACAGGGCTTCTGTACAGTTTGTGGCTAACATTTCGCTTCGTGTGGCTGACCTTCGGTAGTTAAGCTGGTTGAAATGGATATAATGTGAAACATGAAAGTCCTTGCAGAGGATAGAATAGCGCGTTGACCTCCATCAATACAGTCTTTCAACTGAAGACCACAACAGGAGCACCAACAATAAATATTACAGAATTTCACATTGTTTCTTAGTCGATTATGTTAAATGCTGTTTCTAGATATAAAGATGCTATAAATGTGCACTACTGGCCATTAAAATTGCTACACCACGAATATGATGTGCTACAGACGCGAAATGTAACCGACAGGAAGAACAAGCTCTGATATGCAAATGATTAGTTTTTCAGACCATTCACCCAAGGTTGGCGCCGGTGGTGACACCTACAACGTTCTGACATGAGGAAAGTTTCCAAACTATTTCTCATACACAAACAGCAGTTTGTTGCCCGGTGAAACTTTGTTGTGATGCCTCGTGTAAGGAGGAGAAATGCGTACCATCACGTTTCCGACTTTGATAAAGGTCGGATTGTAGCCTATCGCGATTGCAGTTTATCGTATCGCGACATTGCTGCTCGCGTTGGTCGAGATCCAATGACTGATAGCAGAATATGGAATCGGTGGGTTCAGGAGGGTAATACGGAACGCCGTGCTGGATCCCAATGGCCTCGTATCACTAGCAAAAAAAATATGTGTGAAATCTTATGGGACTTAACTGCTAAGGTCATCAGCCCCTAAGCTTACACACTACTTAACCTAAATTACCCTAAGGACAAACACACACACCCATGCCCGAGGCAGGACTCGAACCTCCACCGCGACCAGTCGCACAGTTCATGACTACAGCGCCCTAGACTGCTCGGCTAAGTATCACTAGCAATCGAGATGACAGGCATCTTATCCGCATGGCTGTAACGGATCTTTCAGCCACGTCTCGATCCCTAGGTCAACAGATGGGGAAGTTTGTAAGACAATAACCATCTGCACGAACAGTTCGACGACGTTTACAGCAGCGTGGACTATCAGCTCGGAGACCTTGTCTGCGGTTACCTCTGACGCTGCATCACAGACAGGAGCACCTGCGATGGTGTACTCAACGACGAACCTGGGTGCACGAATGGCAAAACGTTATTTTTGGGATGAATCCAGGTTCTGTTTACAGCATGATGTTGGTCGCATCCGTGTTTGGCGACATCGCGGTGAATGCACATTGGAAGCGTGTATTGGTCATCGCCATACTGGCGTATCACCCGGCGTGATGGTATGGGGTGCCATTGGTTACTCGTCTCGGTCGCCTCTTGTTCGCTCTGACGGCACTTTGAATAGTGGACGTTACATTTCAGATGTGTTACGGCCCGTGGCTCTACCCTTCATTCGATCCCTGCGAAACCCTACGTTTGAGCAGGATAATCCACGACCGCATGTTGCAGGTCGTGTACGGGCCTTTGTGTTCACAGAAAATGTTCGACTGCTGCCCTGGCCAGCACATTCTCCAGATCTCTCACCAACTGAAAACGTCTGCTCAATGGTGGCCGAGCAACTGGCTCGTCACAATACGCCAGTCACTACTTTTGATGAACCGTGGTATCGTGTTGAAGCTGCGTGGACTGCTGTAACTGTACACGTCATCCAAGCTCCGTTTGACTCAATGCCCAGGCGTATCAAGGCCGTTATTACGGCCAGATTTGGTTGTTCTGGGTACTGATTTCTCAGGAGCTATGCACCCAAATTGCGTGAAAATGTAATCACATGTCAGTTCTAGTATAATATATTTGTCCAATGAATACCCGTTTATCATCTGCATTTCTTCTTGGTGAAGCAATTTTAATGCCCAGTAGTGTATGACTGTCGTTCTTCAATTCATCTTCTAGGCAGTAGCGTGACCATAACCTTGAACAGGAGAAACACCGGCCATCTCGTAGCAGAGACAACACCTGCGTCGTGTCAGACCACTAGAAACGAAGTGTGGCCAAGTGGGGCTGGACTGTGCAATTTCAGCTGCTCAGAGGCAGCTGTCGCCACGGGGAACACGAACCCGCAGGCTGACCTCCTCACACGTGCCGGCGGCCGGGGCGGAGCGAAGGTGCGTGTCATTGCGGCCGGCGCGGGCGGAATGTAATCTGCCAGCCGGCGCCCGCATTCCCAGCGACGTCGTCCACCACCTGCCACTGATGACGTCAGCAGGAATGGGGGTGGTGGAGGGGCCCGGTCGGACGCGAGTCTCGCAGCTGCGACCGTCTGCTCCAGGAACAAATTTTTACCTGGTGTTCCACAATCTTCACCCATAATTTTTACTTTTTGTCTATCGTACACCATCCATTCAGCAAGCCTCTATCACTAGAAGTTGCAGAGAATGTACTACACAAATACGAGGGTGAGTCAAATGAAATATTATTTACTGTGCAGAAGTGGTACAAAGCTGTATCAGTTTTCAACATAATCTCCCCCACGCTCAATGCAAGTCCTCCAGCGCTTACAAAGTGCATAAATTCCTTTGGAAAAAAATTCTGTTGAACCACTCGTGCACCGCGTGGCGTACCTCTTCATCAGAACGGAACTTCTTTCTTCCCATTGTGCCTTAGAATAGTCCGAACATACGGAAATCACTTGGGGCAAGGTCTGGTGAGTATGGTGGATGAGGAAGACACTCAAAATGGAGGTCTGTGATTGTTGCAGTTGTTGTACGGGCAGTGTAGGGCTTAGCTTTGTCGTGTTGCAAAAGGACACCTACTGACAGCAACCCACGTCGCTTTGATTTGATTGCAGGCCGCAGATGATTTCTTAGGAGATCTGTGTTTGATGCACTGGTGACAGTGGTCCCTCTAGGCACGTAATGTTCCAAAATGACGCCTTTTTCGTCCCAAAAGAGAGTCAGCATAACCTTCCCTGCTGATGGTTCTGTTCGAAACTTCTTTGGTTTCGGTGATGAGGAATGGCGGCATTCCTTGCCCACTCTCTTCGTTTCCGGTTGGTGATAGTGAACCCAGGTTTCGTCCCCAGTAACGATTCTTGCAAGGAAGCCAACACCTTCTCGTTCAAAGCGTCGAAGAAGTTCTTCACAAGCATCAACACGTCGTTCTCTGATTTCAGGAGTCAACTGCCATGGCACCCATCTTGCAGACACTTTGTGAAACTGGAGCAAATCATGCACAATGTGGTGTGCTGACCCATGACTAATCTGTAAACGTGCTGAAATGTCATTCAGTGTCACTCAGCGGTTTTCCTTCACTATGGCTTCAACTGCTGCAATGTTCTGTGGAGTCACAACTCGCTGTGCCTGACCTGGAAGAGGAGCATCTTCCACTGAAGTCACACCATTTGCTAACTTCCTACTCCATTCGTAGACTTCCTGCTGCGACAAACATGCATCACAGTACTGAACCTTCATTCGTCCATGAAACACAGCAGGTTTCACACCTTCACTATCGAAAAACCGAATAACAGAACGCTGTTCTTCCCTGGTGCAAGTGACAAGTGGGGCGGCCATCTTTATACTGATACTGCGACGGTATGTGTGCATCTGCCCTATGCTGGCACCTACAGGCCATTCTCCATGCTGTTCGTAGCACGCTTACCAACTTACAGGATAACGGCTCGTATTTAGTACTTCATCCTTTTTTTTTCACTTCTGTAATTGCGTCATGATACCTATTCGCTTACCACTTGTGATCATTCAATAGCTTGTCCAACATTACCTAGCCATTGTAAAGTTGTTCGTGCTCGTGGTGCCTCCCATCTCAGAAATATTTGAAAGAAGTCACATTTCAGAACCACCGAGAGACGCTGATGAATAAATATTTTTCACTTAACCATTTCTGTACACTCAGTTGTACGTACAATGGTATCGTCAGGAGTGTCCCAGGGAAGTGTGATGGGACCGTTGTTATTCTTTATGTACATAAATAAACTGGCAGACAGGGTGAGCAGCAATCTGCGACTGTTCGCCGAAAAATTGTGGTGTACGGGAAGATATCGTCGTTGAGTGATTGCAGAAGGATACAGGATGGCGCGGACAAAATTTCTAGTTGCCCTAATGTGTGTTCTCTTCCCTCAATTTATATTCCAGAGGAACAGGAAAGTAAATGACTGAAGTAGAGTAACAAATGATTCAAATGGCTTTGCGTACTATGCGACATAACTTCTGAGGTCATCAGTCACCTAGAACTTAGAACTAATTAAACCTAACTAACCTAAGGACATCACACACATCCATGCCCTAGGCAGTATTCGAACCTGCGACCATAGCGGTCGCTCAGTTCCAGACTGTAGCGCCACATCGGCCGGCAGTAGAGTAACAAGGTATCTTCCAAATGACTGAAGTAGTGATGCAAGGTAGCCTTCACCATGCACCATACGGTGGTTTGCGGAGTACATATGTACGCTCATCCTCACAAATTAAGAATAATGCTGATACATGGTGAACCAACGCTCTGTTGGGCGGTTTGCGGGTTTAATTCACCTCGGGGTATAGCCGTGCGGTGCATTTGACTTGCGGTCGTCGCACGGTGGCGCTGGCAGCAGCCACATATGCAGAGGTGTGTTGGTGCATGTCAGAGTACGGCGCAGCGAGTAAGCGTGCAGACGTTTTCAGACATGCTAATGGTGACTGTGTGTTGCAAGTTGCTCAAAGAACACATATTGATGGCATTATGAGGGGTAGAATACTAGGGCAACTGGAGGCTGGTCAAACACAGCAGGTCGTAGCACGGGCCCTCCGTGTGACACAAAGTGTGATCTCATGGTTATGGCAACGATTCCAGCAGGCAGGAAGCGTGTCCAGGCGCTACAGTATGGGACGTCCACAGTGTACAACACCACAAGGAGACCAATATCTTACCATCAGTGCTCGCAGACGGCCACGGAGTACTGCAGGTAACCTTGCTCGGGACCTTACCGCAGCCTCTGGAACAGTTTTCTCCAGACACACAGTCTACAGATGACTGAACAGACATGGTTTATTCGGCCGGAAACCTGCAAGGTGCATTCCACTGACCCCTGGTCACAGGAGAGCCCGTAAAGCCTGGTGTCAAGATCACAGTACATGGTCATTGGAACAGTGGTTCCTGGTTATGTTCACAGACGAGGTCAGGTATAGTCTGAACAGTGATTCTCGCCGGGTTTTCAACTGGCGTAAACCAGGAACCAGATACCAACCCCTTAATGTCCTTGAAAGGGACTTGTATGGATGTCGTGATTTGATGGTGTGGGGTGGGATTATACACTCCTGGAAATTGAAATCAGAACACCGTGAATTCATTGTCCCAGGAAGGGGAAACTTTATTGACACATTCCTGGGGTCAGATACATCGCATGATCACACTGACAGAACCACAGGCACATAGAAACAGGCAACAGAGCTTGCACAATGTCGGCACTAGTACAGTGTATATCCACCTTTCGCAGCAATGCAGGCTGCTATTCTCCCATGGAGACGATCGTAGAGATGCTGGATGTAGTCCTGTGGAACGGCTTGCCATGCCATTTCCACCTGGCGCCTCAGTTGGACCAGCGTTCGTGCTGGACGTGCAGACCGCGTGAGACGACGCTTCATCCAGTCCCAAACATGCTCAATGGGGGACAGATCCGGAGATCTTGCTGGCCAGGGTAGTTGACTTACACCTTCTAGAGCACGTTGGGTGGCACGGGATACATGCGGACGTGCATTGTCCTGTTGGAACAGCAAGTTCCCTTGCCGGTCTAGGAATGGTAGAACGATGGGTTCGATGACGGTTTGGATGTACCGTGCACTATTCAGTGTCCCCTCGACGATCACCAGTGGTGTACGACCAGTGTAGGAGATCGCTCCCCACACCATGATGCCGGGTGTTGGCCCTGTGTGCCTCGGTCGTATGCAGTCCTGATTGTGGCGCTCACCTGCACGGCGCCAAACACGCATACGACCATCACTGGCACCAAGGCAGAAGCGACTCTCATCGCTGAAGACGACACGTCTCCATTCGTCCCTCCATTCACGCCTGTCGCGACACCACTGTAGGCGGGCTGCACGATGTTGGGGCGTGAGCGGAAGACGGCCTAACGGTGTGCGGGACCGTAGCCCAGCTTCATGGAGACGGTTGCGAATGGTCCTCGCCGATACCCCAGGAGCAACAGTGTCCCTAATTTGCTGGGAAGTGGCGGTGCGGTCCCCTACGGCACTGCGTAGGATCCTACGGTCTTGGCGTGCATCCGTGCGTCGCTGCGGTCCAGTCCCAGGTCGACGGGCACGTGCACCTTCCGCCGACCACTGGCGACAACATCGATGTACTGTGGAGACCTCACGCCCCACGTGTTGAGCAATTCGGCGGTACGTCCACCCGGCCTCCCGCATGCCCACTATACGCCCTCGCTCAAAGTCCGTCAACTGCACATACGGTTCACGTCCACGCTGTCGCGGCATGCTACCAGTGTTAAAGACTGCGATGGAGCTCCGTATGCCACGGCAAACTGGCTGACACTGACGGCGGCGGTGCACAAATGCTGCGCAGCTAGCGCCATTCGACGGCCAACACCGCGGTTCCTGGTGTGTCCGCTGTGCCGTGCGTGTGATCATTGCTTGTACAGCCCTCTCGCAGTGTCCGGAGCAAGTATGGTGGGTCTGACACACCGGTGTCAATGTGTTCTTTTTTCCATTTCCAGGAGTGTAATTGGTGCACGTACACCCCTCCATGTCTTTGACAGAGGAACTGTAATATGTCAGGTGTATCGGGACGTCATTTTCTACCAGTATGCCCGCCTTTTCAGGGGTGCAGTCGGTTCCACCTTCCTCTTGATGGATTATAACGCACGGCCCTACCGAGCTGCCATCGTGGAGGACTAACCTGAAACAGAAGATATCGGGCGAGTGGAGTGGCCTGCCTGTTCTCCACACCTGAACCCCATCGAGCATGTCTGGGATGCTCTCAGTCGATGTATCGCTCCCTGTCTTCAAACCTCTACGACAGTTCAGGAGCTCCGACAGGCACTGGTGCAACAATGGGAGGCTATACCCCAGCAGCTGCTCGACCACCTGATCCAGGGTATGCCAACCCTTTGTGCGGCCTGTGTACGTGTGCATGGTTATCATATCCCATATCGATGTCGGGGTACATGCGCAGCATGTGTTTCAGGACGGCTTTCTCAACTTATCACCAGTACCGTGGACTTACAGATCTATGTCGTGTGTGTTCCCTATCTGCCTATGATATTAGCACCAGTTTTGTGTAGTGTCACGTTTTGTGGCAACACATTCTGCAATTATCCTTAATTTATGAGCATTATTGTAGATACTGATTCCAACAGCTACTATCTAACTATCAATTCATCGACGTGAGGTGAATAGAGTCTTGTAAATTATAACAATTCAACACTGCATTCTCAGTTAAAATTGTGTACAGCATCCTGTATAGCAACTTTATTATCATGGCGACAAGTCAAATGAGAACAATCGTCCGCCACTGAAATTAAGTTATAAAATGTTGAAACTGCCAACGTGCATACATGTAAACGAAATAGGTGTTAAAATTCATTTGCACAGTGTTTCCTTTTTTCTATCAAATGCAGGCGACAATGCACAAATGAACAGCAGTAAACTACAGTATTAATTTCATTTGCATGAACACTGTCGACATTACTTTATACTATGCCAGACGCCATTGTGTTGTTAGTTGAGCGAATGCCCTAGGACATCAGCAGAGCATGATGTTTGCTTTATATTGATGGTATTTTACATTTCACATGCTGATGTGCCTTTCTACCTCGTAAAACGACGCAACATCACTATATGACTTGCAAGTTTGTAACGATTACGAACTTCTGTTAGTGTTTTACAAGATCCGATGATGACAACGCAGATCTGTTGAAACCCTTAATCAATAAAAAAGATTTACAAGCGATCTTGGCGTACCTGATATTTCAGAATAATATAAGTTTAGTTGAGTATGTTGCATTTTATTATGACACTTTTTTTTCAGCATATTCTCCACATATATCTGATGATCATTAGATGTTGAAAATCAATAGTTATAAAGATTAATTAATAAGCTGCTCTTGGTGGTTCTGATATACACCTATCCTCATTATCTAGAACATAGAAGAGAAAGTAAAATTTGTCGTTTCTCGTCGACAGAGGATAGTATCAAAGATGGTGCCGTTTGAACTTCTAGTGTTAGGACTCTTTGTGTAGTGGTAGAATCGAGAACAAGCAGTTGATAAGAGACGTCGCATCGACAATCCTTTGTCAAGAATACTATCTGACTCCATTAAGATTAGCATCCTCTTTTGAATTCTGAAAAACTTGGACTTTCAGTGTGAGGTATAGGTTATGTTATAGTGGTGTATCAGTCATGTGCAACTCTAGTAATCGGTATGATGTGAACTGTCTGGGGTGTTCATTTCCGTGAAATGTGACAATGGACGGAAAGTTCATAACCTTAGTTATAGCTTTCGTTTATTCACACACTTACTAACCGTCTCATTGTACCTTCGTCAATAACCATCTTGCCATGAAAAAGCAAGAAGTATTAGTGTTGCCAGTACCGTGGACTTATGACAGAAAAATACTAGACGACGAAGGAAGGAATATTAACCAGGGGACGTTCAAATCCCGTATCTGCCCAAACAGAATCCTAAGGTGGGATGCTACACTTTACGCATTATAGGCTACATCATTATTTTCTAAATAGCTAAAAAGTTCATGGTACATTTTGTATTAGCTCGTCATAGTCACTAGTCTTCAACCTAGTTGGAGTTAGTTGCGTACACTTCACTAGACGCTGAAGTAAACGAGTTGTTTCTATTGATCTCAGAGGACGAAAGTGTTAGTAGGCTCCTCCGTGGTGTACTCGCTCAAGGGTGATTAAGTCCACTGTTATATCGGTGCAGATGCTGCCTAAATTTTCCGCGATTAACGCGGAGGTGGTACACTGTCGCATGAAAGTTCCTGTTATACGTGCCAGAATCATGCCACGGTAATGATGGAATGTTCCGAAGGTTTTCCCGCGGAATTATCAATTGTGCTGGTAGGGGATACGCAGGTTCACGTTTCGATACAACTTCGCCCCTGTTCTACGAATTGACACACTAAGCAATTGCCGTTGTTGTTGACTACACAGTTCCTCAGTACTTCCAGCGCAGAACGCAAGTGTAACAGGATGATGATTATGTCACACACTCGGTCCGCTTCTTGAAGTCATGGTATTGCCATAAGTTCTCACAGAGGCCCCCGGGAGAAGGCATCCTGTTATGCACCAAACGCGCCTTGACAATTCCTCCAAGAGTTGACTAATGTTGGTGTAGTGTTCAGGACACTGGAGTCGTAAGATGGATGAGCTGAATTGAAATCTTTGTTTGGTCAACCAGATTTACAATCCGACGAGTTGCGAAGTACCCAGTCTCTCAGGAGCCTCTTCAGACTCGATGTTAACTGCCTACAGGTGATACCCACCAGAAGCAAAGTCTGCAGGCAGTAATGCCCACCGGTAGTGTGTGCGACACGGAATGTTATTGACGTCAGAATACGGTCGATGGGCTTCAGAGACTATAGGTATCTCCATGTAAGCGCTCCCGCTAGCTCCGGTTGAATATAGATTTCCAGCTTTAATAAATAACGCAGTTTATCCAGATTATGTCTCTGGATTTATTATTTAAATGTCTAAAGCGCAGGTAATGACCGCTAATGGTGAAATTTATTTCTTTGGACAGCATTAGGCGGTGACAGATTTTCCGACAGATAATCTTACGAATCTAAGTTGTAACACTAGTCTGCTGTGACAAAACTAATGTTACCCTCTGAGAGGATTTGGGAATTTTGACCGCGTGTGTATCTGATGGATAAAGGTATCGGACTGTAATATTCAAGATATTGCAATTAGCATAAAACTAAACAGGCTTTAACTTTGGGGTGAATGAAAGTAGGAAAATTCATATAGGAATGAAACAATAAACGGTCGCCAGCCCTAGGCAATTAATAAAATTGGATGTTAGTTACCGAAGTTAATTTCATTAATATTTCCGTTTGCATAGCACACAGGATACAAGCGGACACAGGGCACTCTGAGCTCTGGGTTGCAGCAGTTACCAATAATGCACAAACTAGTAATCATAGAAAGCAAAAAATATACCAAACGTATACTAATAACAGTTACACTAATCATCATTACTTGAACCAGCATAGAAAACTTAATGCAAGATGTGCAGGACTAAAGATGGACCTGAGGGGCCTCTAGTCTTAACTGGCATGTAAAAACCACAAATAAAGATAAATGATACCACCATTACGCTGTTCATATCCCACTACTTATATTTGTTTTCCTTAGCAGCAATAATATTCTAATTATCTTCTTAATATGAGAAGAATATGGTGGGGACCCATAAACTGGTATAGTATCACTCGTCAAACTCTATGATTATTTCAGCAGAAAAATTTAATTTAAAAAAAAAATACTTCTGAACTTCACTTGGGATAGTTTATATTTTATTTTACAAGGCAGCTTATTTAACACTGAGCTCAATTAACTTCAAAAAATCATTCAGATAGTAATCAAGGCTAAAGTATGTTTCAAACGAGTTTAAATGATTTGCCTTTTCCATCACCTGTGAAGCAGGTATTTTAGACAGTAACATATGCACAATCTGGCGTAGTACTTTTGCTAAACGATACTTCGTAATAAGCTGAGAGTATTTGAGAAAAATTCTAACTAACTTCACTTTTGTTGACCCTTGCACATTTGACAAACATAAATAAATCACTAGTTCATTGGAAACAGGAAACTCTGTTTTATAAACATTGAGGAGGGGACCCCGCGTAGATTCATGATCAGGATAGATGATACGGTCCCATATACAGATTTATAGCATTTGCATTATTATTAAAATCACTCACACAAATTAACTGGTCCATGCTCTGATACATATCTGTATGCATGTAGTTGGTGGAGAAGTGGCGAAGTTGTGGTGGCTAACAGTACTCACGGCTCTTGATGTTTGAATGCTCTTATAAATTTGTTCTTGGCGACGTTTACTCAACTTATTAGAGCCATTCCTTATTGCAGAGAGTACCAAGCAACAACCAAATCCACATCCGAGGCCAAATTCCATCAAAGCTGCCTCCAGTTGCCTTCCTTGGCACCGTCGAAGTGTACCGTGCAACGGCTAGCCACTGCATACCGTTCACACCAAGGAGCCGCCCAGTTCGACCGCCAAAACCACATTTTACATCGCGCCATGCCACACCCGTTGTGGAGGGACTTCACTACATCTTTTATACTTTACAATATAAGTGTCCTAAGCATTAACCAGCTTCCAATACACATTGTTTCTCTCATAAACTTACACAAATTATAAAACTTCATTATTTTAAACAATCAGTTAATTTTTTCCATATATACATTACAAACTTTAAATTTCCTATCACAAATAAATGACCTTAACTAACAAAGAATAAACAGTTCATAATTACAAATAAAAAGTTACGTAAAGTAAACCTACTTCTAATTTATATAAATGTTACAAAGTGTTCAGGACATCACTAAAGAAAATTTGCAAGCCATTTAGCCGTCGAATTAGCTTTACAGAGCGAATAACTGCGATCAGTTTCTAAATGTAGCACGTACAGCGCCAAGTGTATGACCTATACCTCCTTATGCAGACAATGGATATAAGGGGCGGTCAGAGTGGCAGCACGTATACACCAATAAAATTTATTGCCATCTAACACTCACTTAAATTCTTCAAAGGCTTAACAGCTTACGATTAATATTAAATTTTTAATAGCCAATAGATATCTCAGAACGTGTGGGAAGTCGCCGTTTACATGAAAATCCTAGTAAAGACTAGCGTAAGACCAGTTACAGTGTAAGACCGATTCCTGTACGTCGTAACTGTTTGTTCGTGGTGTTCGCTAACAGTGACTGACTGTCGGAGCTTTACACGTACTGCATTTTATGTATTTATTTTCCTCTTAGCCCATAATTACTTGAATTTTTATTTGGTTTTTCCTCCTCTTCAGGTGGACCCTTTAAAAAATGGTTCAAATGGCTCTGAGCACTATGCGACTTAACTTCTGAGGTCATCAGTCGCCTAGAACTTAGAACTACTTAAAGCTAACTAACCTAAGGACGTCACACACATCCATGCTCGAGGCTGGATTCGATCCCAGCGTTGCTCGAGAACTAATATCCGGAAGGTAGGCTTGAAGTATATCTCTATGGTGGACATCTTTCTGTGCATTCTGCCAAGTTTAGATTTTATTTTATTTCCTCTAACCACTTCATGGAAACGTTATCTTAATTTATTGTAACACCGGCTTCGATGCATAAAGCTTCAGATGCCACAATATGATTATGAGAGTATAAATGTGTGGTGGTGGACGGGAAGTAAGTAATCGGGGATTGGGCGGCGCGGGATGGAGGGGGGGGGGGGGGGGGGGGGGAGGGCTGGCACCCATGTCAGAACGTAGGGTCAGCAAGCACAGCACCTACCTGGACAGCAAGGCACGGAAGCCGATTCAAGTCTGGGCATCTTTCGTGCTTGGTGTGTAGGCGATTTAGGGTGGACCACAACAACCCATGTAGGTGGAATCCAGGAGGGGCTCGTGCAGTATCGAACATGAGGCCTTCAGAGTCAGGACTGATTTTTAAATTTATTTTGTTGCAGAAAGACAACGTTGCACTTCTCATTTTGAGAATTAATAACGGCTGTAGGCCCATGCTTAAAGAACGATAAGAAGTTTTATGAAAACGAGTTCCAAAAACGGATGAATATCGGCTCCAGAAAGAGATGGACGACAAACTTTGGAAAGCGTGGACGTTTCTTTGTACTTAATGTGTGTCGTGAGTAGACCTGTGACACCACGCTGAAAAAGAGTAGTGGATAATTAACCGCTGCACGTGTTAGTGAGATTCAAAGGCACAGGGCAACTATGATGCCTGAACGAAGATCCCCATCCTACACGTTAAAACTTACTGCTCAACTAAATCAAAAAGCAACCAGTTCGTTTCTACCAAAAATCCCTTTCGTAACTTGTTGTGCATAAGGTGAAGACGGATAGCATTTGGACAGAAATCGCTGAAATTCAAAGTCCCGTTGTAGTCCAGCTGTGTGAAGACTTTACGAGTGGATTGGCTGCTTTACTTGGCACATTTTACCGCCGATCTTTTGAGCAAAGAGACGTTCTCCGTGACTGGGAAATACCGCAGTTCACAACCTTCTAAGAGAACGGAATTAATTCGTAGAACTACCGTATTGCATCACCCAGATCTATTCCTTGCAAACCCGAGCGAGGTGGCGCAGTGGCTGGTACAATGGACTGGCATTCTGGAGGGCAACGGTTCAATTCTGCGTCCGGCCATCCTGATTTAGGTTTTCCGTGATTTCCCTAAATCACTCCGGGCAAATTCCCAGATGGTTCCTTTGGAAGGGCACGGCCGACTTCCTTCCCTAATCCCATAAGACAAATGACCTCGCTGTTGGTCTCCTACCCCAAACAACCCAACCCCACCATTTTCCTTGCGAAATACTGGAACATAATTAGAGCTAAAAATTGTACCAGCCAGCAACAAATTTTTCTTCTCCATGGAAATCAGAATGGGTTCCGAAAACATCGCGCACATTACACGTGATATCCTCAGTACTGTAGAGAGAGGATATCAAATTGTTCTAGATATTAGTTTTCTTCCGAGTCGTCAGCACATCGACAGCTTCTAAACCAAATATGTTTTGCGTGTCATGTCTAACCAGATTTACTACTGGATCGAAAATTCCTTGGCAGACATGACGCAGCACGTTGTACTTAATACACGATCAGCTAAAGGCACTGAAGAGCGAGGGCGTGCTGTAAAGTAAATCCCTCTGGATTCTTCGTTTTGTCGTCAGTATCGGCTGAGGTTGTAATAATTCATGCACAGTTTTCGGTCGACTTTCCCGCTTCGCTGACGCAATTTGCAGCCCCCTGCCGGCAGAGGGCTCCGAGTTGTAGCGTGTAACATGGCGGTGTGTAACGTAGTTAGGCCAGTGCATGAGAAAATCCAGCGTCCAGTCCCAGAAAATTTGTGTCCATTTCAAACCCTTAGAAGAATGAAAGCTGTGTATGGTGATGGGTTTCCTAACAACACTGTGAGAGGTGATGAAAGCTGAGTTAGCTGTCTTGAATCTGAATACTAGGGCCATCAATAGAGTTCCGCCACAAAGGATCACTGACGCCATAAAAGTTCAAGACCATGCCATCAGTAAGCAAAGCCATGCTCACAGTTTTCTAGATTGTTCAATGTACGGTGCATTTGGAATTCATATATAAAAGTGTGACACATGGGACTTTGGGAAAGGTAAGATTTGGTGTGGACGTGGCCTTATTCAGTTACCGTTGGTTGCTCATTTTTTTTAAATCACGCACACTTTATTTGGAACCAATTGCAAATGAGGTTGACAATAAGGAACGATTATCAAATTTGTCTGTTAAGACACAATGTCTAATAAAAAGTTGTTAAGCAATTTGCACTCACGGCTGAAGACCTTGTAGACCAGAAATTCAAATTATTTGCCTGCTGAAGGCCCTCATAGTAATAACTCAAAAAACAATTTAATAGCTGAGGGCCTGGATAGCAAATTTTTAAGAACAGTTAACTTCTCCAAGCGATACTAAAATATTTTTTTAAAAAAACACAATCATCAAAATTTCACTAATAAGAGATAATACCTAATTAAAAATTCTTTAGCCAAATTACATTCATGGTTGAACTCCATATTGAGCAGATATTCAAATTATTTTTCGGCTGAAGGCCCCAATAGTAATAACTCAAAAACAATTTAACAGCTGAAGGCCTGGATAGCAAATTCTTAAAAACAGTTAAACTTCTCCAAGATATACTAAAATATTTTTCAAAGAAGAAACACAATCATTAAAATTTCACTATTAAGAGGCCATATCTAAAAATTCTTTAAAGAAATTGCATTCTCGGGTGAAGGCCTTATTAAAAAGAAATTCAAATTACTTGTCGGCTGAAGGCCCCAATAGTACTATCTCAAAGTTAATTTAAAAAAAAAACAATCGTCACGATCCAATCTAACCAAGAGAGAAGTGGGCCTCAGACAGTGCTCCAAGGACTGGCCTGGGAAAGTCGCTCAACTTCGTAAACAATGAGACAGGCAGCCAAAAGTTGTATTCACTTAACCGGATGGCAACTCAAACTAGTGACAGTTTAATCGCAGACCACCACTCTTGCAAAATCTACCTAACATCTGGTGACCAACGCAACAATGGAATAACCCAGGCAAGGCAGAACCGGTGGACAGCACTGAGTCTTCAAAATCCAGTGTTTAGAACATTCAGAAGCAGAAGGAACCACTTCGACCAAGGTAGTCCAAAAAAACAATATATCCGAACCACAATCAAGGAGGCTGTCGAACTACACGCCTTACCAGACAGCAGCGGCAAGGGGAGTAATTAATTTTGCCAACACCAAACACTCCACTCGTTACTCTTCATCTCAGTGACCCTGCGAGCAGCAACGCGCGAACAAATGGCGTGATCTCAAAATAGTGGAGGTTTCACTACCGGGTTAATGTTCACTCAACTCAAACGTCCTGGGTCCGGTGGACGACCAGGTTGTGCCCCTCGCAACTACAGCCCCTCGACCCAGCAGTGCCTGCGTGCTGACAGCGATCCCAGCATGTCCTGGCGCTGCCGGCCCTTACTGTTGCTCCGTCCCAAAGGAACTGCCCAACACACTCCGACCCAGAAAAGACTTGACGTCCCTCCAAAGATAGTACCACCGCACTAGATATCGGTTACAGCTTCTGCTGCCACTTACGGACGGACAACCCTAGCAAATGTAGTGGTGCCAGTAAACACAAGAAGAAAACGAGACACCACTATCTCTATCACACGATGCCAACCTACCAATAGCACCAACGCGAGCCGCAACGAGGCTCAACCTCCCCCCCCCCCCTCAGACACCATCCGGGGGTAACCCAACAAGTGGCCTGTGGCCTAACCAAACTTAACTTGATTAAGATGGAACCGGTATTGCTTACTGGTGCAATTGTCTTTAACTAGAAGATTAACTTGGCCTAAAATTTGCATAATAGTACAGAGACCCAGAAAACGGGGAGTGGACTTACCAAGGTTTCCAAGGCGCACCTCTTTCCCCGGAAAATTACGGACATACACATGGTCTGCTGGTTTACCCCTAAAGACTCGTCGATTACGGCTTAACGGACAGCTTGTTTCTTGTGGACCCTAAAAATATTGCGCCTGGCACGATTCCAGTTTTCTTTGATGATATGAGAGGTAATATCCACAGGGATTAGATCTTGAATTCCACATAAGGGGGGAATTAACAGGATAAGCATAGATCAAGGAAACCGGAGTAGCCTTCAAAGCCTCTTGGCTGGCGGTATTGAAGGCAAGACTAAGCCAAGGGAGACTAGAATCCCACTTACTGGACTTCTTCTGACGGAAGATAATCATTGTGTATTTGAGACTACGACTGACCCTCTCTGCGAAAGAGCCCTGCGGGTAATATGGAGTGGTAGTCACGTGCTTCACACCGCTTTGAAAACAGAAAGCCTTGAAGGGAGCCGAAATCACAAACGATTTGCTTACGGGGTTCAAAAGCACTAAATACGTTAGTTATAACCGCAATTGTTGTAGCAGCAGTCATGTTACAACTCGGAAGAAACCAGGTAAACCTCGAAAACGCCTCAATAATAACCAATACCTACCGATGACCTCTTTTGATGAGAGGTAAGGGCCCCACATAACCGATATAGAGTTTGTCCATGGGGCAGGATTCGCGCTCAGAACTCAAGAAGCCCTATTGGAGAGCGTTCTTAGCCTTGGCTGCACTACACAACCGACACCGAGGAGCCATGTCTCTAACGTCTCGGTCCATAGACGGCCATGTGAAATGCTCCTAATACATCAGTTGCCAGCATTACTGGATACGCAGATAATGTGTCAGCACTCCAACCATCAAGTGCCAACTGAGCATCAAAAACAGCCTGAAGGTGACGCACTGAAGCGTTGAAACTAGTAGCGACAAGATAAAATTATTAGGACGACAGTAGGTGTTTTTATTTATTTGTCACATTAAGTTTTCTCTGATTTTCCTAATTCATTGCAAGCATATGTGGTACGGTTTCTTTGAAAGACCTTGGCTGATTTCCGTCCGAGTTTGTGCTCCGTCTCTAATAACCTGAATGTTGACGGGACATTAAACCCTATAACATCTATCCGCACACGACACAATCGGATCCATATTTTAGATTTAATTTATTACCTCATCGAAGAAGAGTTACCTTGCAAAGTTCAGGTGAAAGGCATAGGATATGTTCCAGGAGTAGATTTTGTCCTATCTTTCATTTTCATTCATAACAATGCAAACAGAAAAATCAAGACCCTTATCACACCCGTTAGTACACTTGCATACACAAATTGGAGGAAGGTAGAACAACAGTTCTAATGTCAAGCCCAACGTTGGCGAATTATGCATAGACTATTATGATCTTCCCAACTGGTGGAGTAACAAGAGTACGAGATTCCCGTCTGAAAAGACACGCCACACTAAGGAAGTTCTAAATTGAGATCAGTATCCTTTCACGCAAATAGAGTTAATTGTAACCTAATTTTCAGTAGGTGGCAAGCTATAAATGTTTAATTAATAGCTTGAATACAACGTATTAATATTCCACAATAATATTTATTATTTCTTTACGGACCGGCTTTCGGCTTCTTAGGCTATCGTCAGAAGTTATCTGACAATGGCCTAATTAGAAGCCGTAAGCCGGTTCATAACAAACTAATAAGTATTACTATCGGACCTTAATATGTTGTACTCAAGTTATTTATACGTCTATGTCCGTCCAAGAACCGTCTGAGTATTCCATAAGTACTATAAATGTCTACGTTCCTATTCGATAGTATAGACACATACAGAATAGTGTTTTCTTATTGTAACTGGGTTTACCAATAAAAGCAAGGAATTTGTACTCATGTATATTACTCTGCATTGTAAGATACAACATGCAGTTAAACCACTTGTGGCAGTTTTTTGATAAAACAGAAACAAATGCACCAGATTTCCGTTGTGACACCTAATTCTGAGACTCAGCTTATTGAAAGTAAGGGTGGGAGATTGGGGTTTAACTTAACGACGTGGTCAGTAGCAACGGGTCACAAGCCCAGTTTTGTGAATAATGAAGACAGGTACGGAGGAAAGCTGGTCGTATCGTTTTAAAGGACCCATCAGGACATTCTATGAATCGATTTAAGGTAATCACGAAAAAACTAAATCTTCGTCACATTTGATCCGTCATCCTCCCGAATACGAGTCTGTTGTGTTACCAATGCTTTACTCCGAGTGGTATCTTAACAGGTTTACAACCACCAGCGTTTAATTATAATTTCGGCCTTTGAATACATTTGCTGACTACGCCGTATCTCCTCGAGTCATCGTTATTTGCAATTTAAAATATGAAAAGACTATTTGCCTAATGTTTTGACAACTCGACAGCAGCAGCAGCTGTTCCCAACTTCTAATATCATTGTCTGCGTCGTTACAGGACTGCCAGGCTTGCCGGGACCAATTGGACCACCTGGGCCGAAGGGACCGAGAGGTGAGTACCAACAGGCTGTAGCTGTCTTATACCAGATGAATACAACTAGGCTATGCTCATCATATACAGAATCGATTAGAGACTAGCAGTAAGAAACTACGGCTAGCGTGCACAATAAGGCGAAGAAGTGGCTACCGGGAAGTAGCGACGTTATTCTGGCTACGGCCGGTGTTCGCAACGTTATGATGCAGGTTACTGTAAATAACATGGAGAATTTATATCCACCCACCGTCTCAATCGATGTAAAAATAGAGGTACGTCGTCTGCATTTCAGTGATACAATACAACACTTTTCTTAGGTTACCTGTTCACCCTAACCAATGCACAAGTTCCTAATAAACTTGATATGTTGCACAGATCACATCAATATTCGAGAAAGGTAGTAGGAATAATCCACTTAATTACAGGCCCATATCGTTAAGGTCAATATGAAGCAGGATTTTGAACATTACGAATTACCTCGAAGAAAACGGTCTCTTAACACACAGTCAACATGGGTTTAGAAAACATCGTTCCTGTGAAACACAACTAGGTCTTTATTCACATGAAATGTTGAGTGCTACTGACAAGGGATTTCAGATCGATTCCGTATTTCTGGATTTCCGGAAGGCTTTTGACACTGTACCACACAAGCGGCTCGTAGAGAAATTGCGTGCTTATGGAATATCGTCTCAGTTATGTGACTGGGGTTGTGATTTCCTGTCAGAGAGGTCACAGTTTGTAGTAATTGACGCAAAGTCATCGAGTAAAACAGAAGTGATTTCTGGCGTTCCCCAAGGTAGTGTTATAGGCCTTTGCTGTTCCTTATCTATATAAATGATTTGGGAAACAATTTGAGCAGCCGTCTTCAGTAGTTTGAAGACGATGCTGTCGTTTATCGACTAATAAAGTCACCAGAAGATCAAAACAAACTGCAAAAGGATTTATAAAAGATATCTGAATGGTGAGAAAAGTGGCAGTTGACCCTAAATAACGAAAAGTGTGAGGTCATCCACATGAGTGCTAAAAGGAACTCGTTAAACTTCGGTTACACGATAAATCAGTCTAATCTAAAAGCCGTAAATTCAACTAAACACCTAGGTTTTACAATTACGAACTACTTAAATTGGAAGGAACACATGGAAAATGTAGTGGGGAAGGCTAACCAAAGACTGCGTTTTATTGGCAGGACACTTAGAAAATGTAACAGACCTACTAAGGAGACTGCCTGCACTACACTTGTCCCTCTTTTAGAATGCTACTGCGCGCTGTGGGTCCTTACCAAATAGGACTGACGGAGTAGATCGAAAACGTTCAAAGAAAGGCAGCACGTTTTGTATTATCTCGAAGTATGGGAGAGAGTGTCACAGAAATGATACAGGATTTGGGCTGGACATCATTAAAAGAAAGGCGTTTTTCGTTGCGACGGAATCTTCTCACGAAATTCCAATCACCAACTTTCTTCTTCGAACGCGAAAATATTTTGTTGACACCGACCTACATAGGGAGGCACGATAAAATAAGGGAATTCAGAGCTCGTAACGAAAGATACAGATGTTCATTCTTTCCGCGCGCTATACGAGATTGGAATAATAGAGAATTGTGAAGGTGGTTCGATGAACCCTCTGCCAGACATTTGAGTGTAATTTGCAGAGTATCCATGTAGATGTAAATGTAGATGACTGCCGCTCGATAAACGTCACAATATTGGACTCTACGCAGAGAGTGGTATTTTTGGAGATAGGACTTGAAACAAGTTTTGAAAAAGAAATTTTGCATTGTTAATTATATTCGCCTGAGTACAGAATAGTTTAGTACATTTCATTCTTTAATACGCCAGTACAGTACGTCAACGGTCTGTGGTCATTTCTACAGTGAGGGGTAGTTTGTCAGCGAGAGTTCTGTCAGAGACTTACGACAAATATTTTGGAAACATCACCTCATGTGTTAGTTTGCTTGGTGAGAAACGTACGTACCTGACCTCTTTCAGGATACTGACAGTGAGTCCGCGGTTAGCCATCATGATGCACTAATAATGACGACCATCACCAAAGTATAAATGGTAAGAAGAACATACGTATAAGTGTTTTCAATGTCTCACTTCACAGATAAGAGTTAATATCGCTTAGTTAACACAAAGAGTAAGTGGAGAAACGATCCCTTGAATTCGCACGAGTAGTTCATAAACATCTTCAAAAATATGTGTCTAGAGTAATAGTCAAACATGGTTAACATCCTTCACGCTGCACAAACAGTATCAGGAGATACTTTAAGCAATAACTGCGCAATAAGCACAAAGCATAACATAAAGCCAGAGGTAGTTAGATATAACTGAAAAAAGGCCTGGTTACCAGAAGGGAACTGTGAAAAGATGATTGGTATCGATGTCAATTGCAGTGGTGCTGAGTAGAACATGATTTATGATAAACTCATCACTCTTCATCAAATTCAATGTAAGTTTTTGAAAATAGCCACAAGTCGCACTTAGATTTTATGTTTACCGGTTTCGTTCTTCAAATGAAGAACAGCATAATCAGCTTCTACAGTTTAAAGATGCCTGACGGCTCTAAAGATTGCGTTTAATGTTGGCTGACTCTACTAAAGATTAAACTGGCTTCACTGTAGCACCTAAACTCACTTATAAAGTACAGTAGTGAATGATGACTTTGACAGCGGCAAAGATTTAAGGTTAAGTCTAAGTACTATAGTACAGCTAAAACTTTAATGTTGTAGCCAACTTCAGACACAGTCAGCCAAATTTGAACGTGATATTTAGTTCTGTCAGTCAACTTTAAATTGAATATTCGGATTATGTTTTGTTCATTTGAAGAGCAAAAAGGTTAAATAAAAAGTACTAGGAGCGACTTGTAGCTGTTTTCAAGAACTTAGTTTTAAGAGTCCTGCTCTTGCTAAATTCAATATAGTTTTTGTACTTGAATTAACTCCTTACTAAACTATAATTTTATACAAATTCCTCGAACGGAAATCTTTTTTTTAATAGTTGATATCACCTAAAAACAGAAGTACCTAATGAAAGAAGATAAACTGGCGGAAGTTGAAGGTTTCCATCGTAGTAAAAGTATCGATTAGGTATACGAGATTCTTGAAGTGTTTCATTATTACTGCATAAGCATTCAGATTAAAGTCAACGTCCCAGACGGTTAATAAGTCCAAAAGTTTGTGTGAATTTCTTACATTTTTCTCTCCTCTGCGACAATGTACCCACTGTGTGTTATACTTGAAATGATGGAACATACTTGTCGTGTTTTCCAGGTATCGCTGGTCCACGCGGGCGTCCTGGTAAGCCGGGAACCAACGGGATCCCCGGCACTCCAGGCATCAACACGTGGAAGGTGCGCGTCAACGGCACCATCAGCAACGAACTGCTCATCCCGCCCTCCATCACAGGTCAGTCCGCCCGCCGCTCCTGTTCCAGTAATGTGTCACTACACAGACACACCACCACATGTAGCGATATCATAGAGTCAGCACAGGTTGAAGCGACACAGAACGGAAGGGAACGCCGTGTTCAGCAGTTACCATACAATATGAAAGTATTTACACGAGCTCTTCGTAGGCTGAACTTACGACTACGTACACTGACAAAGTGAAAATCACCAACAAGGAATGTGTGACGTAAATGAAAGTTGGTATGCGTGTTTCTACATCTGAAAGATGACGTGTATTCGAATTTCACGCTACTAGCATAAGAATAGCGCTAGAAGCGCCACAGTGAGAATGCAAATCAGGTTTCCTTTAAGTGCTCGCTGTAACGGTTGTGAGCGGTAGTTGCCTTTGAGATTGGACGTGGCGATTTTATGTTAGTGACGAATGTCTTTAAGACGACAAATACGCCTAACTGAGTTTGAACGAGGTCGTATATTAACACTACGAGAACATCGAAGTACCTTCTGATATGTTGCTGAAAGACTTGGCAGGAAGGTAGCAACTGTGCGTAGCGTGCTGGCAGCAATGGTCAGGAGAATGTACGGTCGCAAGAAGACCGGGCTCACGACTGCCTTGTGGTACTACCGAGAGGGAAGAGCATCGTGCTCAGCGTATCGCTCTGGCACATCGAACTGCATCTGCAGTAGCAATTGGAGCAGCGGTTGGCACCACAGTGGCACAGCGAACTGTTACAAATCGGTTACTTCAAGGGCAGTTCCAGGTCAGACTCCCTTAAACGTGCTTTCCTCTGAGGCAGATCGCCGCCATTCGCGACATCAGTGGTGCCAAGAGAGAGCTCAATGGAGGACACTGTGAACGTCTGTTGTTTATTCTGATGAAGGCCAATTGAGGGCCTGCAAACAACCTGTCTGCGTGCTGGACACAGTGGACCTATACCTGGAGTTATGGTCTGGGGTACGATTTCGCTTGTCAGCAGGAGCACTCTCGTGGTTATCCCACGCATCCGGACTGCAAATTTGTACGTCAGTCTGGGGATTCGATCTGTTATGCCTCCATTCATGAACAGCATTACAGGGTGTTTTTTCCAACAGGCTAACGCTCGCCCACACACCGCTGTTGTAACCAAATATGCTCTTCAACGTGTTGACATGATGTCTTGGCCTCCTCAATCACCAGATCTGTCTGCAGTCGAGCACAGATCATCATACGATGACATAGCTAGCGCCATCCACAGCCCGCATCATCCGTCCCTGTACTGATTGACTAAATGCAACACGCATGGTACTCCATCCCACAAACGGACATACGGCACCTGTGCAAAAACAGTACATGCACGTTTGCGTGCTTGAATTCATCATTCTGGCGGTTGTACTGGTTATTAAAAATGGTTCAACTGGGTCTCAGCACTATGGGACTCAACAGTTGAGGTCATCAGTCCCCTCGAACTTAGAACTACTTAAACCTAACTAACCGAAGGACATCACACACATCCATGCCTGAGGCAGGATTCGAACCTGCGACCGTAGCGGCCACGTGGTTCCAGACTGAAGCGCCTAGAACCGCACGGCCACACCGGCCGGCTGAGCAGGCCAGTTCTTTGAAATCTACCCTTTAAATTTCCATTCCGCGAAAAGTTAAGTGTACAACCCGAAATTACGGCCCTCGGCGTAGACCTAAAAAGTGAGAAATTTGCGTAAATCTGAAAGTGATTGATGCTGTCTTACTGGAATAATTTATTTGCAAATGATTTCGTATGATTGAAAATATCTCCGCGAACATTGTTTAAATGCGTCTAACGTGATATAGTAAAGACACCAAACAGAAGTGCTGATTAATTAAATGCTGAAATTTATTGACAAACGCATCAGTTAACGACATATAAAGTCAACTACGAAAATCGTGACAATACTGTTTCCAAACTCAGGTGTAAGTTTAAGTGGATAGCAGTGTCACTTGCCCATCTATGTTTGACAGTTTACATTAAAATAAAGTACCTGGTGTTTATAAATGAATATCGGGGCTTTAACGCTTAATAATATTTATTACATTAAACCTACAGTTATAAATAATATGTCAAATGAAAGAGAAACTCCAACAGTTCTACCAACAACCTTATAAATGTTAAATGTAAGCACCATTTCTCACACGGCACACATCAAGCCTATTGCCGAGTTCTTCCCAAACGTTGATAAGTGTGTCTTCAGTGACTGTAGAAACAGCTGCTTCAATCCGGTTTCTTAATTCAGGGAAGTGTGCTGGTAGCGGAGGCACGTACACACGGTTCTCGAGGAAGCCCCAAAGGAAAAAATCGCATGGCGTTAGGTCGGGTGAATGTGGAGACCATGCAAAGCATGCCCTGTCATTGGGCTGTCCTGTCATTGAAGAACTCGGCTATAGACTTGATGTGTGCCGTGTGACAAATGCTGCTCACACTGAACATTTATAAGGTTTTTGGTAAAACTTTTTGAGTTGCTCTTTCACTTGACATATCATTTATAACTGTAAGTTTAATATAATAAATGTTATAAAGCGTTAAAATCCCGATATTCATTTATAAACACCCTGTACAATGATAATTCTTTTCTATATGATCCTGCAAATTTTTTACTCAAACAGAGATTGGAAGTAGATAACTATCCTCAAACGTCCACACGTCCGTCCACATGCGATCGACCATGAATCCACATGTGTGAAATCTAACTGAACTACTCGCCGGTGCTGCGAAGTACGTTCACCGTGATTATGGCTGTGTTGCGCCATGCTGTATGCTGCAGAGGTGCTGGCCCTTCGTTAAGACGAGGTCGTCAGCACCCTGTTGCAATGTGAAGGTGTTACAGGCCAAACAGAGATGCAACACCAAGTCGATACATCTTCTGCAGCTACCGTTCACGGATTACATCAAGACACCTCCGCGACAAAAGCGCAAGGGATGTGGACACCTCCGCGACCAAACGCCTTGTCAGTTTGGACGCCTGCACATCCAAACGTCTTCTCCTGTGGCACTCACTTCTGCTGTCCTATCTCCTTCCCACCGAACAGTGCTGGTCACTAATTGCAAAATCAAGAAGCACTGCTGCCCAACCGTGAGGATTCTTTCCAACTAGTGAATAACTCAAAAATGGCTTGCCTCCTTCACTTCCAAAAAGCCATGACTTCAGAGCTGCGCTCTTGACATCACACAATAGTATATCAATCGCGCGTTCTCCAACCTGTGTCGATAGCCTCGCACCTCAGCGCACGAGAAATAAAGCAAAAGTCGCTACCAGGCTAGACGTTCCTTCCCGTAGCCCATGCTTTCTACAACCGTTAGGTGGCTACCTGCATTGGAGGTCCTTAAAACCTCGAAAGGCGCCCCTGCTTCCTGCATTCAGAGCTACGCTGCTCTCCTACCGGACATCAGCCTGCGCAGTCGCAAAAGTGAACAATACAATAGCTTTCCGCTTCACAGGGCGGGCGTTCTGGAGTTTCTTTCGAAGAATTCACCACCTGGGTGGCCGGTCCTTGCCGCTGGCCGATTCTGTTTGGTCGTTGCGTTCCCTGCTCGCCTTTTCAAATCCAATGCGTTCTTTATTTGCATGCGTACCAGGAACTTCCACAACCCAGTGAGCGCAACACCGTGTTAATAAAGGAAAGAAATGACAATTACATAGTACCGTGCTACCTGCAACCATGATTCCACTTCATCAATAAACATTCTCATGCCAATGTATCCTATTATCAGTCTCTGAATTACACAGGCACACTCTAATTTTGATGGAAACGGCATGTAGAGTTGGCTGCCGCATATCCGCAGCTCTCACACTAATGCTATCTCTCAATATTGCCTCAATGAATCAAATGCCAAGGGTTCTTTGCTTCCTCGTTTGACTCAAATAAGAACCTTGTTATTGCTCTCATTACGTCTGATCAGCTGACAACCATATGCAATGATGAGCAAAACATTTCCGTTTTTGCGCAACACGGATATATATATAGACCCTCTCATAATATGCGACGCAAATATAAAAGCAGAAGGATGAACTACAATAGTAAATGATGTAGTATGTGGTAACTACTGGACATCTTCTTAGTTTAAACAGAACTCTGAGCATCGTTGTTGCAGGGCGAATTACCTAATGTGGGGCTACAGTGCTTAATCTGATATAAATCTTTCAAATTGGCAAGGTTCTTCGAGGAGTACTAACGAAAGGGGCCTAGGTTCGATTTCCGGTTAGATCAAAGATTTTCTCCCCACGGGGACTGGGTCTTGTGTTGCCCTTAAGTTCGTATCCTAATAATTGATATTAAACAACTGAAATGGTTGTATGGGCCCGTCCTGAAAGCAAATTTAAAAAAATCTATAGCTAATCTGAGCATAACTAACTGTATTTACACAGTTGCTTTATATCACGTAACAACAAGATTACAACTGCTATGCACGCAATCACACTTAGACTGAATAATAATATTCTGAATATATTTCTACAGTTTCGAAACGTTAGCGAAATTTAACTTCTGTTGTTTGGTTCCTGCTTTGCAGAATTATTTCTCGTATTTTACTAAGTCACGTAACTGTAATGTCACACTGAAGTTTCCGTCGACGGGACGTTGACAAATAATCGTTTTTGTGTTACTGTCCGCAGTTCGTGGTCATGCGGTAGCGTTCTCACTTCCCGCACCCGGGTTCCTGGGTTCGATTCCCGGCGGGATCAGGGATTTTCTCTGCCTCGTGATGACTGGGTGTTGTGTGATGTCCTTAGGTTAGTTAGGTTTAAGTAGTTCTAAGTTCTGGGGGACTGATGACCATAGATGTTAAGTCCCATAGAGCTCAGAGCCATTTTATTGTGTGTGTTACTGCGTTGCATGGAGTCAAAGATGTAAATCTGCGATTCCCCTACCTGATTTCACAAAGTGCGACATGCTCACGAATTGAACAGTGACCCGAAAATAGAATAAATTTCCTTTACCTCAGTGTTTATGGTCACAAATTTTTATGTCGTTTGACTGCCGGTTTCGGTCTACAATGACCATCTTCAGATCTGTTTTATAAAAACATGTCATAATACACTGGAGCCATAGTGGCTGTCTGAAATCCCCAGCAGCTGCTGGTAGTGGAAGCTGGATGACTTGTTCTGTGATTGCATTGATAGTGCGAGAAGATAGAGCCTACTCTGCTTCTTATTTAATTAATTAGCTGAAAATTACTTTTCTCTCGCACCCAACTCCAGATACCAACTCAGCGGCAAGAAATGTTGTAAAGTCTCCGAGGAAAACTTATGGATGGGATCCATAGGCGACGTGAATGCAAAATATATAATATTTATGACAACAATGCCCACCACCACTATTGCGTGTGATGTACTCGTCTGAAGCTCATTTCTCCAAAATTTTCACCCCCACATAGCAAGCTGAAGCAATCTCAAACAGTTTGTTTGCAAACGAAAATCCATTTAAGATTCGCAGATTACGATAACCATTTATGTTGTTCTTAGTCACTGTCTATACTCACGACCCATTCTACGTTTACTTTCCAATTTTCTAACCGGGAAAATAACTCGTACTGTTACTTCTCTCAAGATGGTTTTCTCAAATCCTGCCAAAGAGTTTTAAGTCTGAGTCCAGTTAGCCATTCAATACGCCATTCTTGACCTCGTCCCATTTCCTTTTATTTTCTTGAAATCTTCACCAGAAAATTACTTTCGCTTCTTCTGCCATCCTAAAATACATTCCTCTTCTGTTCTTGAACATTCTGTGCAGGTTCTGAATATTTCATATACCTAAGTTTCCATTACAAACTCACCAACACTCTCCACCAATAAGCCACTGCTCAGTGTTCGACAACACTCTTTTTCCATCTAGATCTATATCTACATACATATGTGCAAGCCAACGTACAGTGCGTGGAGGAGAGTACGTGGCACCATTACTGCTCATTTCCCTTTCTGTTGCACTCCCAAACATAGCGAGGGGAACACCGCAGTCTGTGTGGCTCCGTACGGGTGCAAACATCTCTTACTTTAAGTTCGTGGTCCTTACGCGAAATGTACGTTGGTGGCAGTAGGATCGTTATGAAGTTGGATTCAAATGTTAAATTCTCTCAATAGCGTTCCTCGTAATGAACATCGCCTTCCTTCTGAGGAATCGCATTTGGGTTCGCGAAGCATCTCCTGGAGTGTTGACCGAACCTACCGGTAACAAATCTAGCGGTCCGCCTCTGAATTCCTTCGAAGTTTCTCTTTGAAACGACCTCATTGGGATCCCAAACACTCGAGCACTAATCAGAAATGGGTCACACTAAAAATGTAGATAAACCACACTTCCATAAAGCTCTCCCAATAAACCGAAGTCGACCATTCGCCTTCCACAGTACGATCTTCACATGCTCGTTCCATTTCATATCACTCTGAAACTTTACGTTTGGATATTTAATTCACTCGACTGTGTCAAACAACACACTCTTAATGCTCTAGTCGAACATTACGGGATGTTCTTTTTGTACCCATCTGTCTTAATTTACTTTTTTGGACATTTAGAGTTAGCTGCCATTTATCACATCAACGAGAAATTTTATGTAGCTCATCTTGCACCCAACAGTTAGTCAACGACGACGTCTTCCAGTACGCCACAGCATCATCAGTAAACAGCAGAAGATTGCTGCTTACTTGTCCGTTAGATCATTTATGAATACGGAGAACAATAGCGTCCCTATCATACCTGTGCTGGGGCACTCCTGACGATACCTTGATCTTTGATGAACCCTCACCGTCGAGGATAACGTACTGGGACTTTTAACTTAAGAGCTCTTGGAACCACTCACACACCTGGAAAAATATTGTTTATGCTCGTGCCTTCGTAAACAGTCTTGAATTGGACAAAATGTCGAACACTTTTCGGGAAACTAGGAATATGGAATCTGCCTGTTGCCATCCATCCATAGTTCGGAGGATATCACATGAGAAAATTGTAAACTGAGTTTCGCACGAGTGATGTGTTCTATAACTGAGCAGATTCGAGGACAGAAGCTTTACAGTCTCAAGTATCTCTCTCATAATAGAACTGAGAATGTGTGCAAGAGATCTGCAGCAAACCGATGTTAAGGATATTGGTCTGTAATTTTGCGGGTTGGTTCTTTTACCCTTCTGAGGCACAGGACTCACGCGCGCTTTCTTCCAGTCACTTGGAACTATGCGTTGACCGAGAGATAAGCGATGAATGCAAGCTAAGTAAGGAGTCAATGATGTAAAGTTCTCTTTAAAAAACCGAACTGGAATTCCATCAGAAACTGGTGACTTACTTGTTTCCAACTGTTTCAGTTGCTTCTCTATGTCACAACTGTGTCCTCTATACGGAAGTCTGTACGATGTTCAAACGACGGTATGTTTGTACAGTTCTCCTGCGTGAACGAATTCTTAAAAGCGAAATTTAAAACTTTAGCTTTTCTTTTGATATCTTTTATTTACACACCATATTTGTCAGCGAATGACTGGACAGGAGCCATCCATCCGCTAAGCGATTTTACATAGGCTCAGAATTTTCGCGCGTTCTCGGCTAGTTTTGTTTCCTGAGACATGACGGTGGTAGTTGTACGTTTCTCGCATCAATCATTTTACGAACGTATGAATCTCTGTTAACTATTGTCTGTCTTCATTTAAGCGTTCTCTTTTGCACCGTGAGTGGAACAGTCTTGCAGTCTTTGGTTCTCAGCATTTTCAGAATTTTGCTGTTAACTATTGACGGGTCTTCTCCGTACGTAATTCACTCTATGGCAACTACTTTTCCAAAGCGTAATTTAAAATTCGTTATACTTTGCTCGTAGTTGTTCTACTTCCATCGTAGTGGAACTAAATGATGTCCATTTATTGCCTAAGTGGGATGATAGCAACTGCTTATCTGCTCTCTCCAGCTCTTCTAGTCTTCTTGACTGAGTCGTTAATTTTGGTAACCATCATCACTATGATGACATGACCGTCACTAATCCTTGTTTCTACACCGACACCGTCGATAATGTCAGGCCATGTTTTAGCTACAAGGTCTAAAATATTTCCGTTGCATGTGGGCTGACGAACTAGCTGCTCAAGGCAGTTTTCGGGAAACTTGTTCAAAAGCGCTTTTTAACACCGCCTGTCCGCTCACGCTGCAATGAATCCGCCGGCCGAAGTGGCCGTGCGGTTAAAGGCGCTGCAGTCTGGAACCGCAGGACCGCTACGGTCGCAGGTTCGAATCCTGCCTCGGGCATGCATGTTTGTGATGTCCTTAGGTTAGTTAGGTTTAACTAGTTCTAAGTTCTAGGGGACTAATGACCTCAGCAGTTGAGTCCCATAGTGCTCAGAGCCATTTTTTGAACCGCAGGACCGCTACGGTCGCAGGTTCGAATCCTGCCTCGGGCATGGATGTTTGTGATGTCCTTAGGTTAGTTAGGTTTAACTAGTTCTAAGTTCTAGGGGACTAATGACCTCAGCAGTTGAGTCCCATAGTGCTCAGAGCCATTTGAACCATTTTTGCAATGAATCCATAGACGTCCTGGTTCATGCTCTGTAAGGTAAAGTCTCCTAAAACAAATACTGCATGGTCTGGATATTTTGTGTTACTAAGCGTAGACTTCCTTTGAATGCTCTAAAACGGTCACGTTGGAATCAGCTGGTAAAAACATCCAACAACTGACTTCATGTCTTTCAGCCTGCAAGTTCTCGAGAAACGCTCCACTTTTACTTCATTTCACAACAGTATCTCTTTATGCTTTTACTCCACACGTCACAATCTAAACCTTTCCTCAAAAACCTCTATCCTCAATACATTAACCGATCTACCTTTGTCGTACTTCCACGTCTCTCACCATGTTTCCACTCTTGGCTGTCTTCTTGTTCATTTAACGACTTAGATGTAACGGGCAAAGTACGTCACTTATACTAACCACAACATATACATTAATATTACACAAAAGCACTAGAAAAAACACTTTTACAAATACGATTAGATACACTGAAATATTAGAAATTAATTTTAACCTGTATAAAAGAGGCAGTCAGATGATAAAGAGACACATGGAAAAAAAGTAAGTAAAGTGCTTATTACTTCAAAGGTAAGCACCGTAACTGCTAATGCATTCATCCCACTGTGACACAAAACGGTCAATGGCTTCACGGGAAAATGTTTGCGGTTGCCTGGGGTACCGTTACTGTAGCCACGCGTGCCCCTCTTCGTCCGAAGGCAATCGACGGCCACGAATGTCTTTCTTCACGGCACCAAAAATAAGGAAATCGCATGGGGAGAGATCGGGACTGTATGGAGGATGTGTAAGGGCTTCCAAGCGAAAACTATGCAGCGTAGTCGTAACGACCTAGCAACACGTGTGATGACATTCTTCTGCAACGAACTGATGCCGTCCATCAACCACCCGCTCATTGACTTTCTGAAATACGGCGCCATGATTAACGCACAGCGAAACATGGACACTTTACAAAAACAGCAACGCTCTAAAGTCAGAACGCACCGGTATATTGACGGATGGCATCATCCTGTTGGCGTGAATTGCCTTGTCATATACAGGGTGGTCCACTGATCGTGACTGGTCCAAATATCTCACGAAATAAGCGTCAAACGAAAAACTACAAAGAACGAAACTTGGCTAGCTTGAACCATATGACGCTATGGCTGCCCCGCTAGATGGCGCTACCATAAGTCAAACGGATATCAACTGCGTTTTTTTAAATAGGAACCCTAATTTTTTATTACATATTCGTGTAGTACGTAAAGGAATATAAATGTTTTAATTGGACCACTTCTTTCGCTTTGTGATAGATGGCGCTGTAATATTCACAAACATATGACTCACAATTTTAGACGAACAGTTGGTAACAGGTAGGTTTTTTAAATTAAAATACAGAACGTAGGTACGTTTTAACATTTGGTTTCGGTTGTTCCAATGTGATACATGTACCGTTGTGAACTTATCATTTCTGAGAACGCATGCTTTTACAGCGTGATTACCTGTAAATACCACATTAATGCAATAAATGCTCAAAATGATGTCTGTCATCCTCAGTGCATTTGGCAATACGTGTAACGACATTCCTCTCAACAGCGAGTAGTTAGCCTTCCGTAATGTTGGCACATGCATTGACAATGCGCTGACGCATGTTGTCAGGCATTTTCGATGGATCACGATACCAAATATCCTTCAACTTTCCCCACAGAAAGAAATCCGTGGACGTCAGATCCGGTGAACGTGCGGGCAATGGTAGGGTGCTTCGACGACCAATCCACCTGCCATGAAATATGCTATTCAGTACCGCTTCAACCGCACGCGAGCTATATGCCGGACAATCATCATGTTGGAAGAACGTCGCCATTCTGTCATGCAGTGAGACATCTTGTAGTAACATCGGTAGAACATTACGTAGGAAATCAGCATACATTGCACCATTTAGACTGCCATCGATAAAATGGGGGTCAATTACCCCTCCTCCCATGATGCCGCAACATACATTAACCCACCAAGGTCGCTTATGTTCCACTTGTCGCAGCCATTGTGGATTTTCCGTTGCCCAATAGTGCATATTCTGCCGGTTCACGTTACCGCTGTTGGTGAATGACGCTTCGTCGCTAAATACGATGCGTGCCCTAAAATCTGTCAGCGTCCCGTAATTTCTCTTGTGCTCACTGGCAGAACTGTACACGACGTTCAAAGTCGTCGCCATGCAATTCCTGGTGCATAAAAATATAGTATGGGTGCAATCGATGTTGATGTAGCATTCTCAACACCGACGTTTTTGAGATTCCCGATTCTCGCGCAATTTGTCTGCTGCTGATATGCGGATTAGCCACTACAGCAGCTAAAACACCTACTTGGACATCATCATTTGTTGCAGGTCGTGGTGGACGTTTTACATGTGGCTGAAAACTTCCTGTTTCCTTAAATAACGTAACTATCCAGCGAACAGTCCTGACACTTGGGTGATATCGTCCAGGATACCGAGCAGCATGCATAGAACACATTTTGATCACAGTAGCCATACATCAACACGATATCGATCTTTGCCAGAATTGTTTTTTTCCTTTATTGTTATTTTATACCTGCACATACAACAGGTAGGCTGGCAGCAGCATTCTATGCCGCTTTTCAGCCTTAGAGGAGACAATGATAAAAGACAGAAAGAATACTCAGAAATGACAATGGTGGGAAAAAACAGTAGACATAAAATACAAAACACGGAGCCGTTCACACTCGACGAGAAATCACACCACAAGCTGTTGACACGACGCACGAAGATCGATGATTGCGATGACATATGGGAACGATGGAGCGTGACGGTGATCACTGAACACAAAACACGACGGCACACACACGAGACAGTGATGGCGATGATCTCCAGCGCGCGAATGTCCACGTAACGTGTGCAAGTCCGGGGACCTGCCAAGAGGGGAAGAAGGGTGAATGGGAGGGAGAGGGGAGAGCAAACATGCCAATTGCAGGGGAGAGGGGAGGAGGAGTAGAGGGACAGGGGTAGGGGAAGCCTGGGGGAGGACTGGGGAGAAAGGGAGGAGAGATGGAGAGAGAAGGGAGAGAGGGTGCCCAAAGGAATCAAACACAGGAAGCGGGAGGGAGGATCAAAATTGGTAGGAGGGGTAGACGGAGGGGAGGAGGGCATCATCAGGGAGGGGGAGCTGGCGGAATCCACCATGGGAGAGGGTGTGGAGAGTGGAGAGATGGAGAGCAGGTGGGACATTGAAGTACAGGCATGGCAGCAGACGGGGGTGGGAGAGGATGGGAGAGACCAGCGGGTGAGGAGGATTGAGTTTGTGGGAGATGCAGAGGATCCATATCCATTCGAGGAAAAGGAGGAGGTGGGGGAAGGGAATTAGGTCGTACAAGATCCGCATGGGGGAGAGGAGACAGATGCGATAGGCGAGGCAAAGAGCATGGCATTCCAGGATCTGAAGGGATTTGTAAAAGGTAGGGGGAGCGGAGATCCAGGCAGTGTGGGCAGAGAAAAAGATAGGGCGAATGAGGGATTTATAGATATGGAGGATGGTAGAGGGGTCCAGACCCCAAGTTCGGCCGGAGAGGAGTTTGAGGAAGGAGATAGAGGCGGGAGTGTGCCTTGGCTTGGATCGTCCGGAGGGGGAGGGGGGTCCAGGAGAGGCGACGGTCAAGGGTAACACCAAGGTGCTTAAGGGTGGGGGTGAGGGCGATAGGACGGCCATAGATGGTGATGTAGAAATCGAGGAGGCAGAAGGAAGGATTGGCTTTGCCTACTATGATCGCCTGGGATTTGGCAGGATTGACCTTAAGCAAACCACTGGTTGCACCAAGCAGTGAATCGGTCAAGATGGGATTGGAGAAAGTGTTGGGAGCGCTGCAGGGTGGGGGCAAGGGCAAGGAAGGCAGTGTCATCGGCGTACTGGAGAAAGTGAATGGCGGCTGAAGGCGGCGGCACAATTGGTAACCTGTCCATTTTAACACGGGTAATGTATCACGAAGCAAATACCGTCCACACTGGCGGAATGTTACGTGATGCCACGTACTTATACGTTTGTGACTATTACAGCGCCCTCTATCACAAAGCAAAGAAAGTGGTCCAACCAAAATATTCATATTTCTTTACGTGCTACACGAATATGTAATAAAAATGGGGGTTCCTATTTAAAAATCGCAGTTGATACTCGTTTGACCTCTGGCAGCGACATCTAGTGGACCAACCATAGCGCTATATGGTTTCCTCCTTCAAGCTAGACAAGTTTCGTTCTTAGTAGGTTTTTCGTGTGATGCTTATTTCGTGAGATATTGGGCCCGGCCACTATCAATGGACCACCCTGTATATGTGAAAGTTCTTTGACGGCGTTGCAGATCTTTCGGTGGGAAGCCCTTACACATCTTCCATTCAACCCCGAAGTGTGCCCATGCGATTTTCATACTTATGGAGTCCTGAAGAAAGACACTCGCTGGCGTCGATTGGCTTCGGGCCAAGAGGAGCTCGCTTGTCTACAGTCAGGGCTCTGCAGGCAATCGGAAACATTTTTCCGTGAAGGAACTGACCTACTTGTCTCACAATGGGATAAATGTATTAATCGTTACGGCAATTACTTTTGAAATAATAAACAGTATATTTACGTTTTGTCTACCATCCTGTTTTCATTTGACTGTCCCTTAAATTAAAAAAGTCAGTAAAACCGTGAATTAATGTAACGTTGAAAACATAGATAATTAACCAAGTCAATAGTAGAATTCAATTAATACATGTTACTTACATGTGAGGAAACATTTCTATCACAAAACTCCTCAATGCTCGTAATAAAATCACAGTTTGCTCTAACTCTTCCCTTGAGGTCATCACAGAGACACAGGTATTCTGCGGAAAATTAGTTCCACAGTCTCAGACATACATTTACATCTACAATTCTGCACTTCTACCACACGTGGTAGATGGTGATTCTGGAAACGCTGTCGTTCTTCTAACTCTCCAACCCCCCCCCCCCTCCCCCCTTTCCTTGTTCCCCTACGGAATGATAGCGAGAAGAATAACTGGCACTAAGCTTCAGAATTATTTGTAATTTATCTTATTTTCTGACTATGGGCATCACGCGATCAGTATATGGGAAGAATCAGTTCGTTTCTTATTGGTACTTACGCCCTTCAAATTTCAAAACTAGGCCTAAGCCATCCGAATTTTAACGGGAACCTCTCCGTGATGCACAACGCCTCTGTTGTCTTCCGTTAGAATAAGTCAAGCATCTTTGTAAAGCACTCGCTCCTACCTCCTCTTCAGTGTATTTTCTGTATCCTTTCTGCTAATCAGACTTGGTAAGGGTATTAGGCTAACAAGCGACACTCAAAAATCTGTTAGACAAGTGTTTTACAGGTCACTTATTTCGTCAGATAATTATATGTCCTTAAGATTATTCTGAAGAATCTCAGCCCGGAATTTGCTTTCCCTACAGTTAATTTTATGTCCTCATTCCTCTTCAGGCCTTGCCGGACGTTTATTACCGGGAATTTTATAGGAATTACTATTTCAGTGATTTATCCCTAGAACTCTAATCAAACAGTAGTAGCCGCTCCTGTGGCATACGATAAACTTATGCTGTAAGGGGTAATCTCTGTAGAAACTTACAGTTATCTTACCTGCCCCAGATGTCTTTCCACTATTGAGCCTTATCTGGAAAATGCAAGACATTTGTTGCTATATTCTACTGTAGTCTTTATCTAAAACTCCGTCAAATAAATCATCCCATGAAAGTATTTTGCTGGTTTTCTTTGAACATGAGTCCACGGTCACTAGTAATTTCTAAAATGACTCCATACCGCCAGCAGTTGTCGACATATTGGTTTATTTTTCAGGATATTCGTGACATTTGACTGCATTACATGAATTTATTAATTTGTTGCTGATGTGCGTCACTTACCACCATCTGGCAGCTGAATCAACGTTACAAAACAGAAATGACAACAAAATGTTTGCGCAAAATGTCTTAAGGACATGAAATATAAAAAAGAAACTTACGAAACATTGGCTACTGCATGTCACATGTCAATAATGCTGAACCGTACAATCGTAATTAATGTCGGTTTAATGAGTAATAATGCAGGAGAACAATACTTCTCGTACACCAGCAAAATTCCTCATGCACACACAACAGAAAACAGGCCGTATGTACTCAGCACATAACATGGCAAGCCAAAGCACCTCTAATCTCGAAGACAACACCAAGAAGATATCTAATCGATATAAATCTTGACACACAAAAATAAGTTTCAGAAAAAACAACCATAATTCTAACAATTACAGAGCAGTCCTAAGGAAAAAATGTACAAAAACCAACAGCATCACCGGTCCAAAACAGTTTTTTTATCTGTTTAATAAACTTTACATGACAATAATGTAAATGAAATGACCTATGACAAAAATCTTTGTACTAAAATTAAAATAATAATACCAAATCCTACGTACAATGTGTGAATCTATGTATCACACATACCAACGGACAGGGACAAGTTATTATTATCAAGATTTCCAGTATGTCATTGAGAAGCTACAACATGGAAATAAGAGAACCAGCTTTAAACAGTACTAGGTACACAGTGTAGGAGCTCAGTACCTTAATAAACGGTACCTTAGTGGTAGTATTTTTCCGTATTGTTGTACACTGGTGGCCTTGTGCCGTTTTTGAGAAAGCGCATTGAGGTACTAGTGCCAAACATTCGAAAATAGCTTAATGCCATAACTCTACAATAGTAGTGAAATACAAACCAACACGCTGAGATGTAGGAGTAATGAGTCATTTCAAAAAATTATTTTTCGTAAGTGCAAACGTAGTAGATACAGTTGTTAACGTAGAAGGGTAAAAGCAGCCAGCACGTGCGATAAAAGATATTTGTTTTAGAAATAAGCAGCTATGGGAAATGTATTTACATTCTTTTAATTTTTAGAGCATAAAAGATTATCTGTAGACATCCGTTCTGATAGCACCATACATAAAATAGGAGAAATAATATTAACTGTGTTAGCAAGCCCTGCACGCTACTGGTACCTGTTTGCAGAAAAACAGTCTGAGTTTTGGGAGCCTGCGTTAATGTAATCACTTCCTATTTTTCATTCTTTTAATTTTTCTTTTCCATAGATGTCGCAATAATAGTAACGAGATGTGTTACTTCATACTGCATGCCATGCGAGGGACTCGACTTTTTGAGTAATTGCTTTGGTAACTTTATCCTTGTGAACAAAAGCGCCGTTAATCATGCCTCTGTAATTATCCGATGGTCTGCTATAATGTGGCTGTCACTAAAGCAGGTTATGGGAGCGGAAACTCAGTACGCGGATGTGGTCATCATGCTAGCAGTTACTCTATTACACAACTACAGAGGAATAGTTAACTGCGCTTTCAGGTGCAAAGATGAAGTTTTCAAACCATTTACGTCGTAAATCGAGGTTTGCACTAGACATGCTGTTGGATGGAACACAATAGGCTATTAATTTTATCCCATGTATGGAACAGAAAAAGTAAAAATTAAAAAAAAATCCTGATAATGGCGAGATGCCGCTGATACTGATTTGTATTTAACAAACAGAGTTTTTGCATAAAAGGAATAATCACAGCTGCCTTCAAGAAAGATGACAGAAAATCGTGAAGATGGCGAGTTGTCGCGGAAACTAATTTGGGTGCAGCAAATAAAGTGTTTGCACCAAGGGATAGTCACAACTGCCTTAACCAAAGATTGTATGTTAAAGGCACGTAGATTTTGAGATCATTATATATGTCGGAGTGGATGGAAATGGGGGAGGAAATTTCTCATCGCTTAGTTTAAAATATGATTTCGGAAATTCCCTGAAATGATTCAGAGTTACCACGGAAAACTATTATCAGTTAGGCCTCATAGATTCCTCTAGCTTAATGTTTGAACCACTGAACAGAATAACACAAAAAAATTGACTGCATGATATTATTTTGTTCCCACATAATCAGAATCTAATTCGTTGGAGTGTCCAAAGGATTCTCTGTTCATTCATTCAGTGTGCTCCGTATACAGCAAATATGTTAAACCCTAACTGATATATTTCCTGAGCACTTGATGTGATATGAACTTCTTCCTCTCTTTGTATTATAAATAAAAACGTTAACATATAACCTGTTAATGTCGTATGTTCTCCCATCCATATGTATAATTTTTATAAATTACTCCAAATTCCTGCTATTGGTTTCGTGTCATTTTTTTTCAGTTTATGCTAAAGACCGCTGTACTTACAGAAAGAAACTAACCAGGTGTCAGACGAACGTCGATCTTCTCTTAAAACGCTAATATGTTCAGGAGGCTCTAGCTTGTTGAAAAACTGGGAAATGAACTAAGACACATTCCTATGTTCTTGTCAAGCTGAAGGATGACTCCATACATTTCAACAGTGGCGTAGCAGAATGAATAACCATTACAGAAACTGGTGGTTTGTGCAAGATTTGCAAGCACTACACTCTAGCACACGTTACCTGCTGCTGCGTTTAATGATCCGTCAAATAACTGAGGAATAATACACTCACTTCAGCCTTCTTTAACGGCGGACATTCGTAGAAAGCACAAACTACTTAAAAGATGCACCAAATTCACAATTTTGAAGATACGACAATGTTCTTGTCAAGCTGAAGGATGACTCCATACATTTCAACAGTGGCGTAGCAGAATGAATAACCATTACAGAAACTGGTGGTTTGTGCAAGATTTGCAAGCACTACACTCTAGCACACGTTACCTGCTGCTGCGTTTAATGATCCGTCAAATAACTGAGGAATAATACACTCACTTCAGCCTTCTTTAACGGCGGACATTCGTAGAAAGCACAAACTACTTAAAAGATGCACCAAATTCACAATTTTGAAGATACGACAATGAAATTTTGCGCTATGTTTCAAATGAAATTAGTACATTGACTGTTTAGTATCTTGGCTTACATATATTTAACTTTTTTATGGAATTTAAAAACTTTATTTTCAAAAAATAAAAGGTATCTTTTTCTCAGAGATTATTTACGAGATTTCTACAAAAACTTTCCCTGTTTAATCTCTCTGCACACGATGACCTTCTCTCATGTGGTTTTCTTTCATATATCGAATAGAAGAATTTTAATATTTTTTAAAAATTGTAATTCTGTAAGTATAGTATGAAATTCACGTAAAATTCAAAGCACCTTGCTCCCTATCTCAGCTTATGCTCAGAATTTCAAAATTTACTCTTGAGACAACATTTATAGGGTTTATGGACATAAGTGTCTCAAGAGTTGAAACATTATTTATTGGGTTTAAGGAAGTAAGTGACGTCGTCCCTTCCCCCCCCCCCCCTCCCTCCACCCCCCTCTCGATGAACCATGGACTTTGACGTTGCTGGGAAGGCTTGCGTGCCTCAGCGACAACGGAGAGGTATCTGTTGAGAAGCCAGACAAACGTGTGGTTCCTAAAGGGAGCAGTAGCCTTTTCAGTAGGTGCAGGGGAAAGAGTCTGGATGATTGACTTATCAACCCTTGTAACATCAACGAAAAAGGCCTTGCTGTACTGGTACTGCGAACGGCTGAAAGTAAGGGGAAACTACAGGGCATGCACCTCTACTATATGATTAAATGATGTTCCCATCCTCTTGGGTAAAATATTTCGGTAAAATGTTCCCTCATTCGTATCTCCGGGTGGGGACTACTCAGAAGAATGTCATTATAAGGAGAAACAGAACTGGCGTTCTACGGATCGGAGGGTGGAATGTCAGATCGCTTAATCTGGTAGGTTCGTTAGAAAATTTAAAAAAGGAAATGGTTAGGTAGAAGTTACATATGGAGGGAATTAGTGATGTTCGACGGCAGGAGGAAAAGGACTTCTGGTCTGGTAAATGCAGGGTTGTAATACAAAATCAAACAGGACTAATGCAGGAGTGGATTTGATAACGAATAAAAAAATTGGAATGCGGATAAGCTACCGCCAACAGCGTAGTGAACGCATTATTGTAGCCAAGATATACACGAAGCCCACACCCACCACAGTAATACAAGTTCATAGGCGACTAACTCTGCAGCTGATGTAAACATTGAAGAAATGTATAACGAGATAAATAATTATTCAGCTAGTTGAGAGAGACGAAAATTTAACAGTCATGGGGGACCGAAATTCGATAGTGGGAAAAGAAAGAGAAGGAGAAGTCGTAGGTGAACATGGACTGCGGGGAAAGGAATGAAAGAGGAAGCTGCCTGTTAGAATTCTGCACATAGCATAATGTTATAATAGTTAACACTTGGTTTAAAAATCATGAAAGAAGGTTGTATACGTAGAAGAAACCCAGAGACAGCGGATGATTTCAGACTCATTATATAATGGTTAGACAGAGATTTAGCAACCAGGTTTTAAATTTTAAGAGATTTTCAGAAGCAGATATGGACTTTGAAACAATTTATTCGTTATGAACAGTAGATTAAAACGGGAGAATTTGCAGAAAGGTAGAAATTTGAAGAGATGTGACTGGATTGACAGAAAGAACTAGAGGTTATAGAGACCTTCATGCGAGCATTAGGGAACAATTGACAAGAATAGGGGAAAGGAACACAGTAGAAAAAGAACGGTTAGCTTTGAGAGATGAAATAGGAAAGGCAGCAGAGGATCAAGTAGGTAAAAAGACGAGGTCTAGTAGAAATCCTTTGGTAAAACAAGAGATATTAAATTTAGCTGATGAAAGTAGTAAATATAAATATGCAGTAACTAAAATAGGCAGCAATGCTGACTGCAATACTCTCTTTCAAATTTTAAAAGTGGCAGGGAAAAAATACAGAGAGCGAAACGATATTTTCAATTTCTATGGAAAGCAGATGGCGGTTATAAAGAGTCAAGGGGCACGAAAGGGAAGCAATGGTTGAGAATTGAGTGAGACATGGTTGTAGCCTGTCCCTGATATTATTCAATCTGTGTATGGAGCAAGCAATAAAGGAAACAAAAGAAAAATTTGGAGTAGGAATTAAAGACCAGGGAGAAGAAATAAAAACTTTGAGCTTTGCTGATGGCACTGTAATTCTGCAGAGCCAGCAAAGGACTTGGAACAGCAGTTGAACGGAATGAAGGAGGATATAAGATGAACATCAACAAAAGCAAAACTAGGATAATGGAATGTAGTCGAATTAAATCAGGTGATTCTGAGGGAATTAGGTTAGGAAATGAGATACTTAAAGTAGTAAACGAGATTTGCAGTTTGGGCAGCAAGATAACTGATGATGGTCGAAGTAGAGGGTATGTAAAATGTAGACTGGCTATGGCAAGAAAACCGTTTCTGAAGAAGAGAAGTTTGTTAAAATCAAGTAATGATTTAAGTGTCAAGAAGTCTTTTCTGAAAGTATTTGTCTGGAGTGTAGCCATGTATGGAAGTAAAACATGGACGATAAACTGTTTGGACAAGAATGCTACAGAAGAATGCTGAAGATTAGAGGGGTAGATCACGTAAGTAATGAGGAGGCAATGAATAGGATTTGGGAGAAGAGGAATTTGGGGCACAACTTGGCTAGAAGAAGGAGTCTGTTGGTAGGACACATTCTGAGGCATCAAGGGATCACCAATTTTGTACCGGAGGGAAGCGTGGAGGGTAAAAATCATGGAGACCAAAAGATGAATACAGTAAGCAGATTCAGAAGGATGCATGTTGACTAGTTACTCGAAGATGAAGGAGCTTGCAGAGGATAGAGTAGCATGGAGAGCTGCATCAAACCAATCTTGGGACTGAGGACCACAACAACAACAGAAATAAGTATGGCGAATGGGATGTTCAGCTGTTGTACCACGTGCACATACGTAGGGTAGGGCGGCAGGTCGATAGTGAAATAAAAAAAATGAAATATAGGAGTATTCGCCGTCTTCAGTGAGAACCTGAAAACTAATTTCGTGGTCAGATAGAAAGCGATGGAGAACATACTGACTATAGTTTCCGGTCTGAAAGCCCAGATTCTTGTTTGGCTCACTGACAGAAATGTTAATATTCTCTGTTTACTCAGTGGGATCAGTAACTACGATTATAAATGAAAATTTAGAGTTCTAATTGATCGATGTATTTGGTAAACTTTCACACACACAACGTGGTAACATTCCTGATAATGATAATAGTAATAATAATAATAATAATAATAATGTCATCATCATAAACTGCACTATCAGCCGTTCAGAGTCTCCTTGACGGTAAGTTCCCATTTAGTGTTGTTTCGTCATGACTTCTGATGTTCAAAGTTAATTTTCAGCCACAAAAGTGGAAAATAATGTTAACATTTGCCCTGCGGTTTTGTTAACATTGTAGATGGCACACAAACAGCTACTTTCGCGAAATCTAAGCTATTCAGGATGGTGTACAGTCCTCGCGAGTTCGCTTCCTATTTGTACCGAAAGCATGCGTTTAGTTTAAGCCTGGTTTTGACGTTACCCCGAGGCAGCGCGGAAGCCGGCGTTTGACTGACGCGAACCGTGTGGTAGTTGGATGCGGAGCGAAGTGGTCACTGCCTCTCAGGCAGCAGCGGACGGCCGAAGGAAACGCCTGCCGATTTTATAACACTGTTGAATGTCGGTTTAGAATCTTCGTAATTTTTGCACGAATGGAGTTAAGTTGGCTTTAATAAAAAAAAAAAATTTGCTCTCCTGCATTTGAACTTTGCTGTCTAGAAACTTTAGAACGGAACTGACTGTCGAACATGACCTCTGAACTACATCTTTAAGAGACCTTTTATTGATTGATATTTACATCAAAGTCTTGAAACATATTATAGCTGTATTATTTAATAGGGTTCATCAGGTGCTGCAATCAAAACTGTCTATCGTTAATACAAATGATACTTAATCTACTGCAAATAAGATAGTTTTTGTTTCAAATGTAGTATTTAGCACCTTCAGTTTTTCGTAAAAACTCCGATTTTCATCATAACATTGTTCTGATCTAGTTGAAACTCGTAACAACTAAGTTCGACATACATTTACATAATCTGAACAATATTTTGGTTTTCTAGCTATATTATTTAGCGCCACATTTTTTTTTCTTAAAACGATGTATTTAGGGATTGATATTCATGTGACCACTCTGAGATTTAACAGTTTAAACATTAATATAATGTAGCACATGTTCACAAAGTTCGGAAAAGCAACTTTAATTTTTAATTTCATCATTAGATTACAGTGTAATACTTGTATGCTACGCTCAGCCGCGTTATGATGACGTGGCGCTAGTAGCAGTGAACTGCAGTAAGTCCCGTAACACTCGCTCGCCTCTGTATCTCTCAAATGACACAGCGATTCTTTGAAAACAGTAGCACGTAGTGCACTCTCATTCCATTTACAATGCATATGTTCTGGCATTATTGAATGATGAAAGAATCGAAAACTTGCGTAAATCCCCGTCAGCTGCACAAGACAAAACAAGAACTTCTCGTTAATAAACATTGTAGCTGGTTTGTTATAGTTTCTAAGATCCGGACAGAGTCACAGATTATCTGTACAGCAAAGAGTATATGCACATCCTTCTACATGTAACCCGAACAAGTTTGCTTGAAAGTAATCCACGTAATCGTTGTCCACCGATCTAGTATTGAATTGTGACTTCAAAAAGTGGCCGTGGAAGGACGCTCGCGTCAAACATTTAATTATTTTTTTCAGGCACATCGGATGCGATATCACTATTTAAACTTTGGGAACTTGTTGTCCATGAGTTCTGATACTCCGTCCGAGCAGGACTCGGAAGACCCCGTGGCACCGACTGACCGCGTGTCATCCTCGGCCCACAGGCGTCATTGGATGCGGATATGGATTGGCGTGTGGTCAGCACATCGCTGTCCCGGCTGCTGTCAGTTATCGAGACCGGAGCTCCTCAATTGGCCTCACAAAGGCTGAGTGCAGACCGCTTCCCAACAGTGCTCGGAAAACCCAGACGGTGATTCATTCAAGTGTAAGCGAAGCCCGACAGCGCTTAACATAGATGGTATGACAATTTCATGAACGACCCCCTTAAAGAACGTTACAAATTTACCCAGCAAAAATGGGCAGTCTAGATTCTTAATTGTTCTGTCCCCTTCACCGGAAACCGTCGACAAATTGAAGCAAGTCTTTTTTTGCTGTAAGTGTTTGGTACCAGTCTGCTGACTAGTCTCATATACATACCGTCACGATTTTCTCTCCTCAACTACTTGTTGAGTATCTTCCAATCTTGGTTTTCTTCTTCAGTTTTGACTACTAGTCTTTGTCGAAACGATCTTAGCCATATCACTTCACGCACGTATTTGTCTCCTAACTATACAGCCGTTGGTACTACAGCCTAATGCATTTTGGCTAACGACTTAGCCCCAGGAAGAACGTAGAATCGTAGAAGTTACGCTGCTGTATTTCTTAACTGTGGGACTTCAAGCAAGTGTTTCTTACCACACGCACACTAAGGAATCAGTGTTCTCATTGAATATATACAAATGTTAGTAAGGTAATGCTGTCCTAAGCACAAATGTTCGTTTCAACACCGCAGTGCCATACTGGCATGGTGAAAGGGATGAAGTCATTCGCACTAGAGATTGAACCGCAGCTGGTGACGTCAAATAAGTCACCTGGCTGGTAACAAACAACACTAAACAATACGGCCAAAAAATACTGGATGCTTTGCCTTTACGTTCTGCTTACTTTGAAATATTCTTCCCTGATGATTTTTTCGAGACTGTGAACTGCGTCCTTACATTGTCACAATTTTCGTTGAAATATGTCCTCTCAACGGTTGTGGACTAGCAATTTACAACAGACTTATTGTTGCAGTCCAATGGAAAACATGGTAACGATGTCCTCCAAACAGAAAATTGACTGATGATATAGATTTGTGAATTTACTAGATATATTCCATTAATGGTGGTCTAATGGTCTTCTTCAAAGTACGACCCATTTGCGTCACCACTCGTCTGAATTTCTTTCGCTGCTTTGTACATTTACGCTTCCCTTTTTCCGAGAAGATGTGGAACAGCTCTGCTCTTTTCGGCTTACGGCGCAAGGTAATATCTTCTGTAGCCATTCTAATGAAGCTTCTCACATCGTAGGTACACAACAATGTCTTGATGATTTCGTGGCGAGCTGGTATAATGGAGCGGTCAGCAGATGGCACACTTCTTACGTATCCAGTTGCGCCGGCGTCTCGGCCATGGCAGAAGACAGTGACAGCAACGAAGAGTGCAGTTGTCTCCATGCGGGAGGAATCGATAGGAGCCTTGTGGTCTCAGGCGGCACTGGCCGCACTTAACAGCACACACAACACACACACACACACACACACATACACAGTGAAAGAGAGAGGTATACGGAAGCCGGCGCCCTTGGTACCATGAGGAAGAGCAGAAAGGCAGAAACAGGCACAAAGTATACATGTCTACAAGTGTTTACCCGCCACCAGTTGACTAGGACGTCAGTACCACTGCTCCTAATTCGGCGTTTTAGGCACCCACCTGTTCCCTACACAGGGTGTAACGGACATAGGTGCATGTATTTTTATACGTGGCCTTAACACGTACACACAGCAGTGCGTTGATTGTTTTTTCCCTGGGTCGAAGTCTTCCCATAAACACGTCACAAACTTGACGGCCTGACGTTTTCTGGACGGTCGTAACTGCACCACTAAGTGGACAACGCCTGTCTGTAGAAACTCACCATTTTGCGTCCACGTGTCAACACCTGACCATCTGACCAGGCAAAAACAAGCAGTAATGGCTTACTCTTGCCACATGTACTTGAACGTACTCCCCAACCTAAAAACATACTACTTATAATAGAATTATTAAGAGGTTCTCTGAAAGTGGAGTCTCCCTTAAGTTTGAGAAAAAAACATTTTCATTGCTGCACAATAAATAGAGCCATATCAACAGTTAATGTAGCACCCGAACAGGAGACAATTTTTTAATAAATGTTGATCAAAACTTGAACTGGAGGAAGTATATTACCGAGTTTCTCAATCTGTTAACTCCAACTACTTTTTCTCTTCGCAGAATTTCTACTCTTGGAAAGAAATGAATCAACGTCCTGGCATATTTGGAATATATCCTATCAGTAATGTCGTATGGAATAATGTTGTATGGAATAATGTCCTGGGGTAACTCACAACTTAAGGAAATACTGATCGTGCAAAAGCCAGCAGCAAGAAAGATATGTGGTGCTCACCCGCAGTCGTTATGTACGACTTCTTCAGAAGGTAGGCATTTTAACTGTACCTTGACGATACATATAAATGCTGATGAAATTCGTCATAAGTAATGCATCACTTTTTTTGAGGAGAACATTGATGCCCATACCAACAATACTACAGAAAAAAATCACCTGTATTACCCACTAATAAAGCTGTCAATGGCTCAATAAGGAGGTCAATATGCCAATATGCAGCAAAAAGAAAAGTTTGATCTTTTGCCCAATATCATAACATGTCAGACAGGTAGCAAAGCAAGTTTTAAACCTAGCCTAAAATCACTTATGCTGTACAACTCGTTCTATTATACAGCCGAATTCATGATTAGAAACCGGCAAGAAAAAATAAGAAAAGCCTTGTTTTTAAGAGCAGTAGCATGAGTAGGACTACTAAAATGTGTTTGTTGATGTTAACACCAACCATCTACACGTATCCTGTGCACTGATTCACTCCCCATTATTTCAGTAACAGAATCTTTCACATAATGTACGGAACATGTAACTAACTCAGTAAATAACTAATTTATTGACTTATTAACTTAATTCAAAGCATGTTTACTGCACATCCTCGGCTTAACACTTCTGATGTACTTCACATTCTCATTATGTTCTCAGTTCTTCATCTGCGTAAGTAACAAATGCTTTCTTGGAGGGTTCTTTCTCTATGAACCTTCGTTTATTAAACGTGGATGTTCTAGTTTGACGATCACAATAACTCATTGAGTTATTGTGATTGTTTCTCAGATTTGGTTACTGATAATAACTTGATATCAGCGCCTATGAGTTTAATTTGTACACCACAACACTGAAGATGATCACTACGTGATTGAAAATCGATTTTGCTATCAATAAACCGTCAGTGTTAAGACCAACGCTGACCTTCCTTTTAATTTTGTGGGGGATGTCGGCATGAGCTTGAGGTTGTGCTGCTGGCAAAGTTCTATGAGCTGTGTTTCATTTTTCTTGGTGAATTTATATGCGGGATGGTTTCCAACTCTTTTCCTGTGCATTTTTTCTCTAGCGATCTGTGCATTCGTACTATTAATGATACTATTACTATGCAGTTTAATAAATGGAAAAAATGGGAAACGACCAACGTAATTCGTAATTACATTCACTATTAATCATCTTAAAGAGATCACGTCAGCATGCTCCAGGTTAAGCGCCAAACTGTAAAGCCAAGAAAGATTAGAAATTCCATTGGCAGAGCGGCCATTGGAGACGGTGCACAAACTCTGAGTGCGAAAGGAAATTGGGCGTGCTCTTTTCAAAGGAATCCATCCTGCAGTTGCCTGGAGCGATTTGAGTAAATCACGGAAAACCTTAATCAGGATGGCTGGGCACGTATTTGAATCATCTCCCTCCCGAATGCGAGCACAGTATGCTAACCACTGCGCCACTTCGCTCATTTAAATATGCAGGATTAGTGTTCTCTTAATCTAGAAGTCCTGTGATTCGCGACATAGACTAGCTTCATCTACATTCTAGAAACTTCAACAATACATCTCTCAACAATAAATCAAAAAGCTTTTTACGTAGTGCCTGCCACGGGAATTATCTCCTTTATACCTGCAACACTCTTCAGCTTACCAAATGAACCCCTGAGAAATGGGACGCCTTCAGTTAGATCTTTTCTATCTCTGCTATTAATCCAACCTGCTAAGGATCCGAAACAGAAGACCAATACTCAAAAACACTTTTTTGCAAATGTCTTGTAAGCCACTTGTTTCATGGATGAATTACATTTCCTCAGTCTGGTACCTGCTTATCCTAAAATCAGTTCTTTGAGTCTTTCCATTTTACTTTGCTCTGGACAGTCACTCCTAGCTATTTTAATGCTGTTGCTGTTTCCAGTGGTTTTTCACCAATAGCGTGACCGACCAGCAATGGACCCTTCACCTGTTGATTTGCAATGCCTTACATTAATTTCCGTTCATGATCAGTTGCAGTTCCTACACCACTTGCCTGAGAACATCTTTACAGAGCTTCTGATTATACGCATTATAGTGTTGTAAACTGTTGTAAACAAGAATTATGCTTCTAGCTACAGTTATGGAGGGGTGTAGGCCAGCATCTTCAGGAGAATTAGGTGCAGGGTACTAGGTCATAAGTTTTTTTAAACCAAGTGCTGGCCTTAGCCAGATGACAGAAGACTTAGGTCAATTATGCAGGGACTTTGAGAAGGAAGATCAGGTAGTTAAAGTTGGGGGAGCAGGAAATAGCCTGGCTGTGAACCCAAGATACAGTATTAGGAGTGACCTGGACAAAATAGCAGCAGAAACAGGGCACACAAATGTGGCATTTGTGGAGGTATTTCAGCGCCATGATCGACCCTGGGTTAACACTACTATAAGGCATGTTAAAACTGTGGTGAACAGAATGCTCCAGGCACGCTACACATGGCTGCACCAAAATAGGAAAAATAAAGACTAGTTAGCTTCTGTATCAGCAGATACTATAACGAGGGCCACAGTCACACAAGGGATGATCCTTGTGGTCAGTGGGACCAGGCAGACAGGTTTTTTAAGTTAAAGCCAAAGTCCAGACAATATTCAAGAAAAACAGAATAAAAGAAGCATCATGTGCACTAAATAGGAATATAGCTACTTCATCAAAATATTAGGGGAATAAAAAATAAAGTAGATGAGTTGCTAGTGTTATTAGGTGTATCAAAAATAAGAATGGGATTGATATATTTTGTCTGTCTGAACACCATGTAACTGTGGGGATGGAAAGTGTCATTATAAATGGGTATAACTGAGCATCTTAAACTTGCACATCAAGGATGGATAAAAGAGGAGTTGCCATTTACACAAAACAAGGGTATAAGTAGAAAACCGTAGAAACAAGCAAATTTTGTATCAATCAGAACTTTGAAGTTTGTCCTTGTGAACTATAGCTAGATAATGCAGTGTTGATATCAGCAACAGCGTACAAGTCCCCATTAGGAGATTGGGAGCGATCGATAAAAAATTTTGACTGCCTACTATGCTGTCTGTCAGACAAGAAAAAAACATTAGTCATCTGTGGTGATTTATATGTAAACTTCCTAAGCAATTATTATAGAGCCGGCCGGAGTAGCCGTGCGGTTCTAGGCGCTAGAGTCTGGAACCGAGCGACCGCTACGGTCGCAGTTTCGAATCCTGCCTCCGGCCGGCGTAGAATCAGTGAACAACTTCCCTACACATAGGGATCAAGACAGTAGCAGTGTATTAGACAGCAAGAAGATGTAAAACTAACATATGCCTTCCCTGTGATAAATGGATTATCAGGTCATGATGCACAATTGGTTGACTTACTAAACTTAGCAAGGTGTACTGTTCAGAAACCATTAAGTAAAAGTGTAAGGCTGGTCAGCCTGGAATCTACAGAGCACTTCAGAGAAAGTTTAAGAAATGTTAACTGGGAGAAGTATATAATGAGCCAAATGCTTATGGTAATTGTAACATATTTCTGGATAGATTTATATCCATTTTTGATCTGTTTTGCCCTCAAAAAATTATCAAATTTAACACCAACGTTTGGTTATTGCAGGTATTACAGAGAGTTCAAAAAGAAATGGAAAACTGTATGACACAACAAGAATTACTAAAGATCCAGAGTTAATTTTACACTACAAAAATTCTTGTAACATACTGAGAGAACTTGTCAGAAAATAAAAAATATGTGTATTAGATATGAAATTAACAACTTGGGTGATAAAGTCAAATCACTGAGGAATGCAGTTAGAAGAGAGACAGGAAAAGTAACCACTGGGGTAGGTAGCATTACTATTAAAGGTAATGAGACTATTATAACCAACAGTACTCAAGTAGATAATGTATTTAATAACCATTTCTTAAGTTTAGGTGAAAACATTGGTGAGAATAGCTCAAAAGCAAAAGTCAAGCAGTACATGGAAGAGTCAGTTTGGAGAAATCCTTGTCAGGTTAATTTTCATATAACAACCTCTTGTGAAATAAGGAAAATCATTAAAAATGTGCAAAATAAATGGTCTGCTGGAGTAGATGACATCTCTAACAAGGTATTAAAACAATGTGGAGCAGTTACAGCTCATGTTCCGAGACACATCTATAATGCATCACTAACTCAAGGCATTTTCCCAGACATGTTAAAATATGGCACTGTCAAACCTCTCTATATAAAATAAGACACCACAGATATCAATAACTACTGGCAATAATTACAGTATTTTCAAAATCGTAGAGTAAGGAATGTACTCAAGAGTGGTTAGGCATCTCAACGGTTATGGAATACTTGGTAAATCATCGCTTGGATTTCAAAACTGGTGTTCTAATGAAACAGAAATATATAGTTTCACAGCCCCAATAATACAGTCTCCAAAAAGTGAAATGTCATCAATATGAGTTTTCTGTGACTTATCCAAAGCATTTAACTGTGTGAACCATGACACTGTGTTACAGAAATTACAATTCTATGGTATAAATGGAACAACATATGAGTGATTTATGTCATATCTATAGAACAGGGAGAAAAAGTTTATTTATATGGTTTAATTGATTTAAGGAAGTTTCCCACTTCATCTAACTGGTGTGAAATTACATTAGGTGTGTCACTGGGTTCGATCATGGATCCCCTTCTGTTCTTTATATATATTTACCTGAAACAAGAAGCTGAACGGACAATGATTACTAATGATACAAGAATCATTATTAATCCAGTAAAAGATACTGCAATAGAAAATGATGCAAATAAGGTCTTTGGAAAAGTTATTGATAAGTTTTCTGCGAATGGGCTTGCTCTGAACTTTGAAAAATCACTTTATATCCTATTTTCTACTGCAAGAAGTATATAGCACATCAACGAAAGTAAGTAGCCAGGGTAGACCATACTAAGTGTTTGGGTGTTCATATAAATGAGAATTTTAATTGGAAAATTGATATTTTGGATCTCCTAAAGCGACTAGGTTCAGCAACTTTTGCAATTAGAATAATTTATAATTTTGAGGATGTACAAATCAGGAAACTAACATACATTGCATACTTTCACTCTGATGTCGTATGGAATAATATTTTGGGGTAACTCAACACTTACGCAAGAAGTATTCACTGCTGAAAAGAACGTGGCTAGAATAATGTATGGTGCTCATAGTCACACGTCTTGTAGGCACCTGTTTAAAAGGTTAGAAATTCTTACAGCGGCCTTACAGTACATTTACTCGGTAATGAGGTTTGTTCTCAACAACATGGACCAGTTTGAAAACAACAGTGACATTCATGATTATAATACCAGAAAAAAGAAACACTTACACTGTCCTCTACCAAACCTATCTTTGGCATAGAAAGAGCTAAAATATGCTTCTGTAAACTTTTCGATAAATTACCAGATGAAATAAAATGTCTGACAGACAGCAGTAATAGTTTCAAAAGTAAATGCAGCCTACAACAGACAATGTGTTCTTTTATTAAACACCAAAAAGGCGTTGTGTTATCTATCCCAACATACGTGATATCCTACAATGATGTGGGAGTACGGAAATCTCGTTGCACCATTTGCTCCAATGTCACCTAATCTCACAGTCAGATTAATTGACAGACGAAAGAAAGACAGACAAAACTGTGCAGGGAAAGACAGGAATACTGCAATATAAATCACTTACGAATGAAATAAGTAGTATGTGCAGGAAAGCAAAGGCGAAATTGCTGCAGGTAATATGCGAAGACATCAAAACAATAGTGTTAGTCGGAAGGACTGATTCAGTACACAGAGAAGTCAAAACAACATCAACTAAAATTAAAAGCAAGAGCGTCAACATTAAGAGTACAATGGCAATAGCACTGTTTAACACGGAAGGCGGATAGTTGGAAAAAGAACGATGAAGGTCTATACTAGGGGGAGGGCTGATGACAGTAGGGGTGTCGAAATGGAAGACATTAAGTGGCACACGGCACATCCTGTCTTACAATCAGAGTTTAAAAGGGTTTTGGAGGACTTGCGGTTAAGTATGGCAGAACTGATGGAAGGGACTTCTGAAATTATGTTTGGGGAAGTGGAAGCGAAGCGACTATTCAAGTTGGTGTGTAGAATCTATGAGACTGGAAACATACCATCAGACTTTTGGAAGGAAACCACCCACACAACAGCAAAAGTAGCAAGTGCAGATAAGTGCGAAAACTATCTCACTACCAGATTAATAGATCGTTCGACGAAGCTGTTAACAATAGTAATATACAAGATGTAAAATGAAATTGAGGAATTGTTGACTGACGACAGGGAAATAGTCAAACGGGGGGTTCAGGGGATCACGACCCCTCCCCTCGCTATCATCTAAATGAAATTAACCGTGACGTAGTTTCCGTGTAGTGAAATTGAAAGATATTCTCATTTGTCACTATCGTTTACTGTTTTTGTGCTGTGATATTGTATAGATTCTATACTGAGCTGACAAAAGTCACGGGATACCTCCTACTATCATCTCCCACCTCCTTTTGCCCGGCATATGCAGCAACTCGATGTAACATTGACTCAACAAGTTGTTGGGAGTCCCTTCAGGAATATTGAGACATGCTGCCTCTATATAGCCGTCTGTAATTGAGAAAGTGTTGCCATTGTAGGATTTTGTGCGCGAATTTTGTCCCATAAATGTTTGATGCAATTTGTGTGGGGCAGTCTCCGTGGAAAAATCATCACTCCAACTTTCCAGCATGTTCTTCAAAGGAATCGCTAATAATTGTGGCCTGGTTTCACGGTGCAAACTCATCCATAAAAATTCCATCGTTGTTTGGAAACATGACGTCCATGAACGGCCGCAATTGGTCTCCAAGTACCAGTTGGACCAGAGGACCAAGCCTGTTCCCCGTAAAAGCAGCCCACTCCATTATGGTGCTACCACCAGCGTGCACAGTGCCTGTTGAGAACTTGGGTCTATGGCTTCACGGGGCTGCCACACACTCGAACCTTACCATCAGCTTTTTTACCAAATGAAGTCGGGACCCATCTGATCAAGACACAGTCGCCTAGGATCCAACTGATATGATCACGAATTCAGGAGAGGCGCTGCAGGCGACGCCGCACTGCTAGAAAACACACTCGCGTCGGTCGTCTGTTGCCGTAGCCCATTAACGGGTTGATTCGTCGCATGTCCCACATTGATTTCTGCCCTCATTTCACGCATTGTTGCTTGTCTATTAGCAGTGGCGACTCCCCGAAGAAGCCGCTGATCCCGGTCCGTTAAGTGAAGGCCGTCGACCACTGCGTTATCCGTGGGGAGAGGTAATGCTTGAAATGCGGCATTCTCGGCACACTCTTGGCACTGTGGATCGCGGTATACTGATTTCTCTAACGATTTCCGAAATGGAATGTCCCATGCGTCTGTTTCCAACTACTATTCCATGTTCGAAGTTGTTAATTCACATCGGGCAGCCATACTCACGTCGGAAATCTTTTCACATAAATCACCTGAGTACAAATGACAGCTGCTCCAATACACTGTCCTTTTATACCGTATATGCGCGACATCACTGCCTATATTCTGTATATGTACATATCCCTATCCCATGAAATTTGTCACCTTAGTGTAATTATGAATAATTGTGTAATAAGAAATAAGAGGAAAACCTATTCTGGTTCCTCCGCTAGCAGTATGGTAGGTTAAACATATGTACACCTATAACAGATAATTACCTATCTATAGAAGGGTAATTTTAGGATTACAGTCGTTATTCGGAGGCTGGCAGGACTTTGGTGTTGCAATATTTCAGTATTTCACAAGGCTGTATACCGGTGAATGTCATTACAAATAACATTAAATTAAAATCAGTGCATAATAGTATACTTGGATTTGTCTGTGTCGGCACAAAAAGATGTTTACCATAAATAACATCGTTCCAACGGCTATTTTTGCGTTTCTTTTGAAAATCTGCTGAGTTTTCTATCATTAGTAGCCCAAATGGCAAAATAGCGCCCAATCTACACATTCTGGGGGTACGCAGTTACGAAAACCAGCTCCAATACAGAAGAATGAGGAGAGGCTTTTTGGAGTGTGGAAGTTGTATGTGATGCCAGCACATTCCTTGAATCGTATGTTTGCTGAGGTAGCAATGCCTGTATTCGGCAGATGAGGTGCTTTGAATCCATGCGCCGGCAACTTCGAAAATGGTTTTCTGTGATTTCCGATTTTTAATATAGGCAAATGTCGGGGTTGGTCCCTTACTGTAGGCCACAACCAATTCCTTCCGAATATCTTCCTTTCGTGGCAGATTTCAGTTCCTTTAAAGATGCAGCCCATTAGCTTAAATGGAAAGAGCTGCGTCGAAGGCGAGCCGAGCATGTCTTCGGAAACCCCTGGCACTAAAAGCCACACGAAAAAGAAATAATAATCCAAAATTCTCGTCATTTAGGCTCGTGCATTTGTCTGACGGGACATTCTTTAATGCAGAAAATGATCTTCCTTACACTGCAAGAAGTCAGATATGCATACTTAAACGAGGAAAGCTTAAGGTAGAAAAATTGTTCTAGTTTCTCTGTCGAACAGAGATTTTTTTCCAGAGTGAGATTTTTCACTCCGAAGCGGAGTGTCCGCTGATATGAAACTTACTGGCAGATTAAGACTGTGCTCCTGATGGAGGCTCGAACTCAGGACCTTTGCCTTCCAAGGGCAAGTGCTCTACCAGTCTTTTATTACAGAAAGCAGCCAGCTCTCAGACCGAAAACGCTGAAGTGCCCTGCCGGAACTATGAATCAACGACGCTACCCCTAGACCACGGGTGCAATTATATCGTGTTATTTGTTATAATTTTAGCAGGGCGTGGCTTAGACCCACTGACACTTCACAGAAGCTCTTCTATGAGTGTGGAAGGTAGGAGGCGAGTTTTTGGCAGAATTGAAGCTTTGATGACAGGTTGTGAATCGTGCTAGCGTAGCTTGGTCGGATCCCGGCACGACATCTCAGCGTGTTCGGTCAGAGGGTTTAGCTAACCTCCGTAATAAAAAAACTGAGTGAACGGATCAACGAACAACCTGAACGAGTGTCATTGGACGCCCGCCACGAACAAAGTCAACGAACAATATAGAACAAAATGAGATTAAAAAATAACGGTCGGTAGAGCACCTGCCCGTGAAAGGCGAAGGTCCTGAGTTCGAGTCTCGGTCCGGTATATAGTTTTGATCTGATAGAAAATTTCAGAGATCTGTTTATTCCAAAATTCCTGTCAGTAATATTCACGGTATCCCAAAAAATTAGGTCTCGTCCATTCCTGATCACTTCCTCAACTCGAACCCAGAATGAAAGAAGGAGTGTGTGAAATGACCTTTGAGGGTGAGGGAAGATAGTAGAATGACTGCTTCTTAGTGGTTTCCCAAAATAAAGCACACGTAGGTAACGAGATTATGTCTCCGTTTGCTGAAAACTACGAGATTATTGTCGAGAAAACGGTTAATTGTTCTTTACGGAAATTTGTGGAATAAGTGAAAAACATAAGTCTTTTTAATGTCCTCTTTAACAAATGTGACCCCTCTCTCCGGAACCTTTTGACAAACTGACAACCGTGCGGTCTAAAGCGCTGCAGGCATGGATTGTGTGGCTTGTCCCGGCGGAGGTTCGAGTCCTCCCTCGGGCATGGGTGTGTGTGTTTGTCATTAGGATAATTTAGGTTAAGTAGTAGGGAGTGATGACATTAGCAGTTAAGTCTCAAAATATTTCACACACATTTGAACGTTTTTGAACGAACTGAAAAATTCCTGGCTACGTCGTTGACTGTATGAAAGGTAAAGACACCAGAGAGGTAATTCTAACTTTGCTATTCATTATGGAAGCCAGATTTAAAAAAAAATACACACGCACACATTACGCCTCCATCGAAACTGTGCACCTACAAAACTTATGGTACGGTCAAGGGAAAGATGCGTAATACACTGTATGCACAAAAACCAGAGACAACAATAATAATGTAAGACCAAGAATTAAGTGCTAGGATTGAAGGCGGATCCAGCCTGTCTCCCCTACTGATTAATCTACACATAAAAGAACGAATGATAGAAATTAAAGCACATTTCAGGAGTAGGACTGAAAAAAATGTAAAGGCATATCAGTAAGATTCACTGATTCACCTCACCCCCCCCCCCCTTCCCCCTACCCCCAAAGAAAACTGGTAGTTCTTTTGAAAATGTAAACTTTGTAGTCCTGTGTGTGAGTTAAAACGTACCTCCAGTTTCTGTCACAATTTATGTTAGAGGTATAGTCTTAAGAGATCAGATAAATTGTTTTGAAACATCCTACATTATTATGTTGCAACGCCAGTACGATTTATAATCAAAATATTAGCTTCAAGAATGCTCGTAATGGTATTCGTTAATAGAATAGAGAACACTGACGAACAGAAAGCTTATTATTTCATTCTGAAACTGCAGTATGTCACTCACAAGACATTTGATGTTCCTCTTGCAGATATATCTGTGTATGTACTTGACTCCCTTAAGTACTGTTGGTAAACTTATGCAATCTTGGTAGAAGCTCTTTTCAAACCTGTTACCAAATACTATTTTTTTAAAAAAATAAGAAATACTGAAAACGACAGACGTCATTAAGATGTATATGTGTTGCGGAACACTTGTTACAATCAGAAACATTTTAAAGATATTCTAGGTTTAAGTGACAGACTACAACTCCTAAGGCCTGGGTTCTATCCCCGGCAGTTCCTGGGTCTTTTTTTACTTATATCTTCTTTCACTACTAACAACATTTCTTAAATGTGGAAAATGGCGTGTTACGCCCTATTTCGGAGGAACGTCTGCCATAGTAGGTGAATTCAAAGATCAGAAGTAGGCATTAGTACACACAATAACGTACCGTGCTGTTCAAAGCAACTCTCATTTGGCTGATACGTTTACTTAAAAAATTAGGGGCAGTACTTGTTTCAGGCTTCTGTTTTGTGAGAATTGATATGATTGTAAATGCCTACATGGGATGTGTTTGCCCAAAACATGATTCCTTTCCTCATTGGCAAATGTAGATATTTAGGATGAACTAAACGGAAGTAAGTCAGACATATCTCTTATGATAACAGATGAGGTAGTCTAATTCCAGAAATGGAGTTCTAATGAGGAATCCGTGTTTGGAGAATGTGGCGCTGAGTAGAATTTAGTTCACTTCTTCCAGTATCACTTAATCGCAGTGTAATACAACACGGAAGGATTAATAAAATCCACTATCAGCGCTCGTGGGGTTTCCAAATGCTGGACTGGAGCTGTCTACGATTTTATGTTTGCTTCTGGCAAGATAAATAAATAATACGAATTTCGATGCGCCAGTGTGACAGGATAATAGTTCAGCATTTCACATTACATCAATATACACTCTACGCCATACGCAGGCAAATTTCACAACTTGCTTGGAATTGATTTGTAGTCTACCTCTACCTGCATCTGACGCGATTAGTGTGGACTAATCTTGCAAAAAATTCTAATTCATGTACGCATATAGGTCGGGAAAATCAACTGCTACATAATCGTTTCATGGTGAATTTTTTCAGGAGTCTTTTGTTTTTCACAGTGCTACTAGTTTCGCTCCTAGACCATTTTCAAGTTTAGGCTTAGTAGGGATAAAAGTTAAATTCCTGTCATTTGTGACTGCTAAGTTTGAAACTGTCCTATGACCAAAACTGCTAGCACTGTGCAAAATGAAAGACAGTTGAAGGTTTTCACCAAAAATTTCAACGAATGTCGAATTCATTACAGGTTTACATGTTAGTGACTGTAACGTCGTTTAACTGAAAAAGAAAAAGTAAAATACAGAAGACGTGAATTAGATATGCTGGACTCTAATCTAATAGTTACTTTTCGGATACGATTCCATTGCCTTAAACTCTCTTCGTTCAGCAAATTGCATGCTGTGAATTTCCGGTTTTTACTCAAAATTTCTAGATGTTATTACACATTATCTGTCTTGAGCTGACTGCAAAGTAATTGAAAAAAATTACACCAGACGCGTTTCGCTTTTATTTACAAAGCATCACTTGGGGTATTGGTGTTTCTTTACATAGTCTGCACCTTCCCCTCTTCCTAGCAGTGGTTGGTGTCGACAGGCTTCATTTTACATCTGCAGTGTTTGGCATTACTTCTAGATGTACTTCTCAGTTTCTTCAGTCTTTGCAAAATGGCTATTATCGGCTACCAGCATCTTAGGTTTGGTCGATTATAAGTGTGTGATTAGTTGTTCCCAATAACACGGTAGTTAAGCTTACAGCGTAGAGAACGCGGAAGAGCGTAACGCTACTTGCCAGATAACGAATCTGCGCCTCCCATTTGTCTTTCTCGTGTTCCATCCAGCCTTCCCACAATTGATCGCCGACCTGAGCAGATATGGAAATGCGACACACGCTGCAGTAAACACCGAAACAACGGAGGGGCCGGCAGGGCTGTCTCTGCGGAGACGAGCAGCGCCAGGCTGGAGGCCGATTTGAATAAAAGTCTAATCAGTCACACCGGGCAGCCTGTTACTGGGTGCAATTAATCTCCACGCCACTGACGGAAGGAAGACAGGGCCCCCTACCGCGCTAAAAGGGTCGCAGGGAAGCCAAGGCAAGAAGAGAGACTGACGGCACACAGCCGAAACAGACAGTACGAAACAACGTGAAAAGTACGTTCCGGACTAGCATTAACACAGCGGAATTGCGTGAATAACATATTCGGGACTCTAGTACTCAAGTGTACGCGAAAGAGATTAAGGGGAGAACCCTTCTAAACGATAAGCACTTTTTACTTATTCTTGGGTCGACTTATTTGTGGGCAGAAAGGATACGAGGGATAGTCACATAATCATACACCGAGGTGACAAAAGTCTAGGATACCACCTAATATCGCGTCCGACCACCCCCTGCCCAGCACCGTTCAGCAGCTCGACCTGGCAGGGACTCAACAAGTCGTCTGAAATGCCCTGAAGAAATAATGAGCAGTGCTGGTTCTACAGCCGTCCATAATTGGGAAAGTGTTGCCGAAGCAGGATTTGTGCATGAATTGACTTCTTGATTATGTCCCACACATTTTCGATGGGATTCTTGTTGGGCGATCTGGGTGGCCATATCATTCGCTCGAACTTTTCAGAATGTTCTTCAAACCAGTCGCAAACACTTGTGTCCCAGTGACACGACGCACAGTCGTCCATAAAAATTTCATCGTTGTTTGGGAAAATGAAGTCCATGGAATGGTCTCCAAGTAGCCGAACATAACCAGGACGCAGTCCACTCCATGTAGACACAGCCTACACCATTATGGACTCACCACCAGTTTGCACAGTGCCTTGTTAATCTGGGTCCATGGGTTATGTGTCTGCACGACTCTCGAACCCTATCATAATCTCTTACCAACTGAAATTGGGATTCATCTGATTAGGTAACGGTTTTCCAGTTATTCACGAACCAGTTAACATGGTCACGAGTCATTCGTCTACTGCCATCCCCCATTAACTCAAAATTTCGCCGCAAAGTCCTCGTGTATACGCTCGTCGTACGTCCCACACTGATTTCTGCGATTAGTTCTCGCTCTGTGGTTTGTCTGTTAACTTTGTCTGTGATGACAGGTAATGCCTGAAATTTGGTATTCTCGGCGAACTCTTGACATTGTGGATCTCGGAATAATTAACTCCCTAACTATTTCCGAAATGGCATGTTCCATGCTTCTAGCCCGAACTACCATTCCGCTTTCAAAGTCTGTAACATCCACTCGTGCGGTCATAGTCACTTGCTACATCTACATCTGCTTGTATACAGATACTCCGCAAGCCACCGTACGATTCCTGGCGGAGGGTACACTGTACTACTATCAGACATTTCCTGTCCTGTTCCACTGGTAAATAGAGCAAGGGAAAAACAACTGCCTATATGCCTCCGTATGAGTCCTAATTTCTTGTATCTTCGTGGTCCTTACGCGTAATGCATGTTGGTGGCAGTAGAACCGTTCGGTAGTCAGCATCAAATACCAGTTCTCTAAATTTTATCGTGCTTCTAGGAAACAACGTCGGCTTCCCTCCAGGGGTTCCCGTTTGAGACCCCGAAGCATCTCAGTAACACGTGTTGATCAAACCTACTGATAACAAATCTAGCAGCCCGCCTCTGAATTGCTTCGATGTCTTCCTTCAATCCGACCTAGCACCGATCGCAAACACGCCGAGCAGTGCCCAAGAATAGGTCCCACCAGCATCCTATGTGCGGTCTCCTTCACAGGTGAACCATTTTTTCCTAAAATCCTCCCAATCAAGCGAAGTCGATTATTCGCCTTCCCCACCACGGTTCTCACATACTCGTTCTATCTCGTATCGCTTTGCAGCGTTACGCCCACATATTTAAACGACTTGACTGTTTCAAGCAGGACACTAGTAATACTGTATCAAAACGTTGCAAGTTCGTTCTTCCAACTCATTCGCATTAACTTACATTCTCTCATATTTAGGGCTAGCTGCCATTCATCACACCAACTGGAAATTTTGTCTAAGTCATCTTGTATCTTCCCACAGTCACCCAACATCGACACCTTAGCGTACAACACGGCGTCATCAGGAAGCAATTGCAGATTACTGCCAACCCTGTCCGCCAAATCACTTATGTAGGCCTATATACACTCCTGGAAATTGAAATAAGAACACCGTGAATTCATTGTCCCAGGAAGGGGAAACTTTATTGACACATTCCTGGGGTCAGATACATCACATGATCACACTGATAGAACCACAGGCACATAGACACAGGCAACAGAGCATGCACAATGTCGGCACTAGTACAGTGTATATCCACCTTTCGCAGCAATGCAGGCTGCTATTCTCCCATGGAGACGATCGTAGAGATGCTGGATGTAGTCCTGTGGAACGGCTTGCCATGCCATTTCCACCTGGCGCCTCAGTTGGACCAGCGTTCGTGCTGGACGTGCAGACCGCGTGAGACGACGCTTCATCCAGTCCCAAACATGCTCAATGGAGGACAGATCCGGAGATCTTGCTGGCCAGGGTAGTTGAATTACACCTTCTAGAGCACGTTGGGTGGCACGGGATACATGCGGACGTGCAATGTCCTGTTGGAACAGCAAGTTCCCTTGCCGGTCTAGGAATGGTAGAACGATGGGTTCGATGACGGTTTGGATGTACCGTGCACTATTCAGTGTCCCCTCGACGATCACCAGTGGTGTACGGCCAGTGTAGGAGATCGCTCCCCACACCATGATGCCGGGTGTTGGCCCTGTGTGCCTCGGTCGTATGCAGTCCTGATTGTGGCGCTCACCTGCACGGCGCCAAAGACGCATACGACCATCATTGGCACCAAGGCAGAAGCGACTCTCATCGCTGAAGACGACACGTCTCCATTCGTCCCTCCATTCACGCCTGTCGCGACACCACTGGAGGCGGGCTGCGCGATGTTGGGGCGTGAGCGGAAGACGGCCTAACGGTGTGCGGGACCGTAGCCCAGCTTCATGGAGACGGTTGCGAATGGTCCTCGCCGATACCCCAGGAGCAACAGTGTCCCTAATTTGCTGGGAAGTGGCGGTGCGGTCCCCTACGGCACTGCGTAGGATCCTACGGTCTTGGCGTGCATCCGTGCGTCGCTGCGGTCCGGTCCCAGGTCGACGGACACGTGCACCTTCCGCCGACCACTGGCGACAACATCGATGTACTGTGGAGACCTCACGCCCCACGTGTTGAGCAATTCGGCAGTACGTCCACCCGGCCTCCCGCATGCCCACTATACGCCCTCGCTCAAAGTCCGTCAACTGCACATACGGTTCACGTCCACGCTGTCGCGGCATGCTACCAGTGTTAAAGACTGCGATGGAGCTCCGTATGCCACGGCAAACTGGCTGACACTGACGGCGGCGGTGCACAAATGCTGCGCAGCTAGCGCCATTCGACGGCCAACACCGCGGTTCCTGGTGTGTCCGCTGTGCCGTGCGTGTGATCATTGCTTGTACAGCCCTCTCGCAGTGTCCGGAGCAAGTATGGTGGGTCTGACACACCGGTGTCAATGTGTTCTTTTTTCCATTTCCAGGAGTGTAGAAAACAACAGCGGTCCTATTACACTTTCCGAAGGCACTATTGACGATACCCTGGTCTCTGATGAACACTCGCCGTCGAGGATAACATGCTGGGTTCTATCACTTAAGAAGTCTTCGAACCACTCATATGTCTGTGAATTTATTCCATATGTTCGTACCTTCGTTAACAATCTACAGTGGTTCATTGTGTGAAATGCTTTCCGGAAATCTAGAAATATGGAGCCTGCCCTTCATCCATAGTTCACAGTAATATCATGTCAGGAAAGGGCAAGCTGAGGTTCGCCCGAGCGATGGTTCTAAAACCATGCTGATTCGTGTACATAAGCTTCTCAGTCTCAAGAAAGTTTATTTGATTTCAAATCTTTCAGTTGTTTCTCTACGCCAGAGATGCTTTTTACAATGTCGTCCACATATAGATTAGGTACAGCATAGGTCCTTCAACATTTCCTTGGATTTCCTTGGGGAACGCCACATATTAGTTCTATTTTACTCGACCGTTTTCGTCAGTTACTACCAACTGTGACCTCAAAACGTGGCCTGATTATTTTTTTAATAGGAATAATACACCGAAAGAAGCACAATGTCAAAAGTTTAGATGATAGAACATGCTGCAAGTATTTTTTAATGTTGAATTTTGCCTTATTCGTAGCTCGTCAGGCAGCTGGAGAAGTGTACGGTATACACCGGCCGTAGATGCAGCAGACGGCGTATGCGCAACACCGTGGGCACACGTCCTTGATTAAAGGCACATCGATAAACAGATAACACGGCGCAACACAATCGTAATTTGTAAAGCGAATTTCAGTGTCCGTTGATAGTTTCTGTAACACAGCTGTACACAGTTAATTTTGGCTCGAATATTCAACTCGTTTAATATCCATATTATTTAGCAGTTCTTTTTGCAGTCTGGCTAAGTGTTAAAATGGAGATAAAACTCAACTAATTTTCTTCGTAATGCTTGCTAATAGGATCTGTCTTTGTGCATTTCCCAGAATTTCACAGTAATGTGGAATCCATTTAATGTTTTCAACCCTGCAAAAAAGAAATATGAATAATGTGTTATGCAAACGAGAGCAACCACTTCTCCTACGTATGTGCTACTTATTACTTAATTTCTTCTACATTCGTTCCAATCATGTTGACACTTCGTTAGAAACTATGGAAACATTAGAGAAAACAGGAAATAGCTCGGTACATTACGTGGATTGTGGTTCGAACGATGGCTATTGTGCTAACTGAAGTTCAGAACAAAAATAGATTACTTTCTAAACCAAAAGAAAACATGTACGCAGATAGATTTCAATGAGAAAGAAAGGGTTACAAACGTTTGGTTAAACAAAGGAGGACAAAACACTTATACATAAGCAGGAAGCAAAGCCAGTTCCATATCGCAAAATCTTATCACCAATTGTATGGATGGAAAAAGAGATTTACACGAAGTACGAAATTAAAATGGAACTTTCAAAAGTGTTAAAGAAAACTATTCGAAAGACTTAGAACTCCTCGCGAGAGTAACTGCACCGTTACCAAGGGAGACATAGATCGGGCGCTCTGAATTGCATGTGAGATAAATATTTCTGATTTCCAGGCTTCTTCGACAGGCTTCTTCTACAGAGATTCAAGAAATTTTACGAAAAGGAAGCCGAAAAAGTTTGTCTCACTTAAACGTGTAGAGAGGATGTCATCAATAGGTAATATTACAGAGGAATTCGAAGCTGACGTGAAGACGAAACTGCTTGTTATACCTTAAGTGCTGCGTATAAAGCCAAACAGTTAGGTTTCGCGCAAACCGAATACAACAATGCCAGTAATAAGTATCAATGGATCACAGTTTCCTCAGGTTTATGACCGTCTTCAGGAACATCAAGGCAAAATAGGATCAAAAATTATAAAAACCGTCTGTTTACGTACAAAAATGTTGTAATCGACATCGCAAAATTTTGAAAAATGGGACAGAATTATTTTCGCTGTTGCATCAGGAACGTCCTTTTACTATTTTCAGAAAATAATTCATTGCTTTTGTTGCACTCGGGGTCTGGACATAACGCCGTCTCTGGCTTTAAGAGGAAGAGAAGACTTGTTAATATAATTCGCATTTCATCTGGAACTGATAGTGATTCAGCTTTCGATTAAAAAAATTTCAATAGTTTATAGTATTTTTCAGAAAATTGGCAGGCAGTGTAATCTCCGGTAGCTCTTTTTCATTTCAAATTTATCAACGGAACAGTATTGTTAAGTTTCAGTCATTTCTGCTTTCTCTGTTTGCATCACCACATTTTACGAATTTGTTTAAGCATGCTTGCTACGCACCACAATATTCAGAACAGTGACCACGACCATTTCTTACCCCACTCCAGCTCTGTCTAAATAAAACAAATAATTACTCTGAAGTGCCTGCAAGCATTAATTTATCTTTTATCATGTGTGCCTGGTGTAAGGAAAACGTTTTTGTCAACTAATAGACATTTCACACTTTTGTGGCGATTGCAGGGAATAAACAAGGAACTGTTTCATTGTTAGAAAAATCTAAATTATTCAAAAATGATCACAAGAACAAGAATTGTTATAAAATATTTAATGTCAATAAATTGTTGGAATCGTCTGTAATGTAACGACATTTACTTCCTTGACTTTCTTTAGTTTGGCAGTCACACGTGTTAACTATTACGTCTGCAACAGTTTACCTGTCGATATGCAGTTCTAGTTATTAAAAACTTAATGACTTGAGACATTTTTTGTGTAGTTTAAGTACTGAAAATTCGCATGCGTACACTTGCGACTTCGTCTGCTTATTCGACAATCACGCAGTAGGCAAAAAGGGCGATAAAACGGCTGTAATAAGCAGTTCTTCGTGCAGCTAGAATGAGTAACTCTTAACATCTTTTTTAAATACTTGCTGTGCATTTCTTTTGATGTATTCTTCCTGTACGAAAAATTTCAGGGTAGGTTCCGACATGTCGGATTAGACCATTCCTTTTTGAGACAATACCCCATAGGGATGTAATTTGATTAGAAGTCGCTTGTCAGAAACAGAATCAAAAGGCTTCTGAATATCTAGAAACATGGAGTCGATTTGAGATCATTTTTTCGATAGCATTACTTCATGAGACTGGATTCGTGTTTCCTGTCAGAAAGGTAACAGTTCGTAGTAAAAGATGGAAAGCCATTGAGTAAAACAGTAGTGATTTCTGGCGTTCCCCAAGGTAGTGTTACAGGCCATTCGCTGTTTCTGATCTATATAAAGTATTTGGGAGACAATCTGAGCAGCCGTCTTAGGTTTTTTGCAGATGACGCTGCCGTCCATCGACTAGCAAAGTCATAAGAAGATCAAAACAAATTGTGAAACGATTTAGAAGAGATATATGTATAGCGCGAAAGTTGGCAATTGACCCTAAGTATCTAAAAGTGTGAGGTCATCCACATGAGTGCTCAAAGGAATCCGTTACACTTCCGTGACACGATAAATCAGTGAAATCTGAAGACCATAAATTCAACTAAATACCTAGGAATTACAATTACGGACAACTTAAATTCGAAGGAACACATAGATTTGTTGTGGGGATAGCTAACCAAAGACTGCGTTTCACTGCCAGGATACTTAGAAAATGGTGCAGATCTACCAAAGATCCTGCCTACACTACGCTTGTCCGTCCTCTTTTAGAATACTGCTGCGCGGCGTGGGATCCTTTCCAGATAGGACTGACGGAGTACATCGAAAAAGTTCAAAGATGGACAGCACGTTTTGTATTACGGGGAAATAGGGGCGAGAGTGTCACTGAAATGATACAGGATTAGCGGTGGATATGATTAAAACAAAGTTATTTTTCTTTCCGGCGGAATCTTCTCACAAAATCTGGATCACCAACTTTCTCCTCCAAGTACAAAATTATTTTGTTGTGTCCGACCTACATAGGAAGAAACGGTCACCATAGTAAAATAAGGGAAATCTGAGCTCGCATGGGAAGATGTAGGTGTTCGTTTCTCCCGGGCGTTGTACGAAATGGCTCTGAGCACTATGCGACTTAACTTCTGAGTCGCCTAGAACTTAGAACTAATTAAACCTAACTAACCTAAGGACATCACACACATTCATGCCCGAGGCAGGATTCGAACCTGCGACCGTAGCGGTCGCTCGGCTCCAGACTGTAGCGCCTAGAACCGCACGGCCACTCCGGCCGGCCGTTGTACGAGACTGGAAAAATAGAGATATGTGAAGGTGGTTCGATGAACCCTCTGCCGGGCACTTAAATGTGTTTTACAGAGTATACATGTAAATGTGGATGTAGGTGAGAATAAAGAAGTAATTGTGTTCCACACGAGTGACATTTTCTGAATCCGCACTAACTTTGTGGCATAGATCGTGTATCTCGAGATAATTCATAATGTAGCATCTGGCGTCTCCCGGTCTAAAGGTGGCACGTAACAAAGATTGAAATGTTTTCTCGTGGTATAGGTTCAGGATCGATGGAGAGGAAGGACCCAACCGCGGTGCACGAGGGCGACAACGTGCGCATCAGCTGCGGCGCCGCCGGGAACCCCCGGCCGCACGTCGAGTGGCGCAAACTGGATGGCGCGCCCATCCCACTGGGCTCCTGGCAGAGTGAGTACCTAGGCTCTTTCTGTGTGTGTGTGTGTGTGTGTGTGCGTGTCAGAGAGAGAGAGAGAGAGAGAGGGAGAAGCTCAGCTACGGGCACCACGCTCCTGTAATCGCTGGCGTCCCCCACTTGCCATAGCAATATCGAATTTGCATTTTAATCTTTGTGGACTTTGTAGACAATCACTTTCTTCAGTATTCCACTGGCTATTGTATTAAGTATTGAGAAACCAAAAATAAAGGTAAGATGGAAAGAGTACTAGCGTACTGCCAGCTGGAAGACGTCGAAGTGTCGTTCAGCCTTCTAATCGGAAAGGGTTTTCTGCCTCCTCACACAATGGCCACCTTCAACAAGCTTGATCAGAGTTGTACAGTATGTATATAAATGGTGTTTCACAATTCATTTTGCAGATTTCTAGACGCTGCCGAGAGGACTTATTACGTAAGTTTTACATAGGAACCCATGTCCGGAAACGTCATCCGGCGACGCTACAGGACGTCAACGTTATAGGTGCCTGCGGCTGTAAATGTTTCTACATACAGAGTGATTTCTTGGTGAAGTTACAGTCTTCAAGGATCAAGGAGACAGATAAATGTATCAATTTGAGTTAAGGGTCCCTGGTTCGGAAGCAAACGAGATGGAAGCTGTAAGCGAAACTCTTTCTGATACATCCGATAGGGAATATATGTACTGGTACTGTTGTTACTCCACCCCCCAATAGTTGAGTGGTCAGCGTCACGGACTGCCGTCCTACGGGCCCTGATTCGATTTCCGGCTGGGTCGGGAATTTTCTCCGCTCAGGCACTGGTTGTTGTGATGTCTTCATCATCATTTCATAGCCATCCGGTGCGCAGGCCGTCCAATGTGGCGTCGAATGTAATAAGACCTGCACCAAGGCGGCCCGACTTGCCCCAGACCTGTCCCGGAAAATGCCACCAAACGCTCATTTCCATTTCCACGGTTGTTACTAAGAACGTGAGGTATGCTACTTTCAGACGTGGTAGTATAGGCCTAGACAAGAAAAAATGTCTAGTAAACATGGGCTTTAAAAGGCATACCTTAGGAGCTATGAACACCTATTCATTTTTGCTAGAGTGAAACACATCTCTATCGAACAAGGGCTCACAGCTCGTAAGTGGACACACCTCTGAACTGGCTGCATTTTTAGCATTATCTTCACCTTCATAGTGCAACTGATCCATAAATGAGAGATAGCTCAAAATTCGTAAACGCAATTAGGGTCATTACTCAAAGTATTTCCCAAAAAATCATTGAGATATTTATTATATTTTGGTACTGACAAAAACATTTATAATAGTGTAAAAAAGGAACACTATTTCACTGCGGTACCATTTCCTTTGGAACCACTGACTGCACAGCTTGTAAAAAGAGTTAGAGAACAGACAAAATTCACATAAGTGTTTCAAGCCTCCAGTTTCATTCCCTGATCCTGATCTGTGAAGGAGACAACAAATTTATTTTAATACAACAAAAATATTTAAAGATCTAGCTCAAATATCACTGACATCATCATCACACATTTTTCGGGAAATAGTAGTCAACGGAGGCAGAGGAGGTCATTCTAAATATCTGTACCAATTTTTGTGAGTTTAACTTCAGTCATTTAAAAAAAAAGTATACCTGAATGATGAAAATTCAAGTTTTCGGAAAATCGCAAAAGAAGATTTACAGATTTATACTCCTGGAAATGGAAAAAAGAACACATTGACACCGGTGTGTCAGACCCACCATACTTGCTCCGGACACTGCGAGAGGGCTGTACAAGCAATGATCACACGCACGGCACAGCGACACACCAGGAACCGCGATGTTGGCCGTCGAATGGCGCTAGCTGCGCAGCATTTGTGCACCGCCGCCGTCAGTGTCAGCCAGTTTGCCGTGGCATACGGAGCTCCATCGCAGTCTTTAACACTGGTAGCATGCCGCGACAGCGTGGACGTGAACCGTATGTGCAGTTGACGGACTTTGAGCGAGGGCGTATAGTGGGCATGCGGGAGGCCGGGTGGACGTACCGCCGAATTGCTCAACACGTGGGGCGTGAGGTCTCCACAGTACATCGATGTTGTCGCCAGTGGTCGGCGGAAGGTGCACGTGCCCGTCGACCTGGGACCGGACCGCAGCGACGCACGGATGCACGCCAAGACCGTAGGATCCTACGCAGTGCCGTAGGGGACCGCACCGCCACTTCCCAGCAAATTAGGGACACTGTTGCTCCTGGGGTATCGGCGAGGACCATTCGCAACCGTCTTCATGAAGCTGGGCTACGGTCCCGCACACCGTTAGGCCGTCTTCCGCTCACGCCCCAACATCGTGCAGCCCGCCTCCAGTAGTGTCGCGACAGGCGTGAATGGAGGGATGAATGGAGACGTGTCGTCTTCAGCGATGAGAGTCGCTTCTGCCTTGGTGCCAATGATGGTCGTATGCGTGTTTGGCGCCGTGCAGGTGAGCGCCACAATCAGGACTGCATACGACCAAGGCACACAGGGCCAACACCCGGCATCATGGTGTGGGGAGCAATCTCCTACACTGGCCGTACACCACTGGTGATCGTCTAGGGGACACTGAATAGTGCACGGTACATCCAAACCGTCATCGAACCCATCGTTCTACCATTCCTAGACCGGCAAGGGAACTTGCTGTTCCAACAGGACAATGCACGTCCGCATGTATCCCGTGCCACCCAACGTGCTCTAGAAGGTGTAAGTCAACTACCCTGGCCAGCAAGATCTCCGGATCTGTCCCCCATTGAGCATGTTTGGGACTGGATGAAGCGTCGTCTCACGCGGTCTGCACGTCCAGCACGAACGCTGGTCCAACTGAGGCGCCAGGTGGAAATGGCATGGCAAGCCGTTCCACAGGACTACATCCAGCATCTCTACGATCGTCTCCATGGGAGAATAGCAGCCTGCATTGCTGTGAAAGGTGGATATACACTGTACTAGTGCCGACATTGTGCATGCTCTGTTGCTTGTGTCTATGTGCCTGTGGTTCTGTCAGTGTGATCATGTGATGTATCTGACCCCAGGAATGTGTCAATAAAGTTTCCCCTTCCTGGGACAATGAATTCACGGTGTTCTTATTTCAATTTCCAGGAGTGTATTAAGTTACCACTACGCTGTTGTAAACATGGAAAAAAACCTGGAGATACTAGACGGTATCAGATAGATTATATAATGGTAAGACAGAGATTCAGGGACCAGGTAAGACATTTAAAGGGGCAGATGTGGACTCTGACCACAATCTATTGGTTATGAACTTCAGATTAAAATTGAAGAAACTACAAAAAGGTGGGAATTTGAGGAGATGGGTCCTGGATAAACTGAAAGAACTATAGTTTGTAGAGAGCTTCAGGGAGAGCATTAGGGAAAGATTGACAAGAATGGGGGAAAGAAATACAGTAGAAGAAGAATGGGTAGCTTTGAGAGATTAAATAGTGAAGGTAGCAGAGGATGAAGTAGGTAAAAAGACGAGGGCTAATGGAACTCCTTGGTTAACAGAAGAGATATTGAATTTAATTCTTGAAAGGAGATAATATAAAAATGCAGTAAATGAAACAGGCAAAAAGGAATACAAACGTCTCAAAAATGAGCTCGACATGAAGTGCAAAATGGCTAATCAGGGATGGCTAGAGGACAAATGTAAGGATGTAGAGGCACAAATCACTAGGGATAAGATAGATACTGCCTACAGGAAAATTAAAGAGACCTTTGGAGAAAAGAGAACCACTTGTATGAATATCAAGAGCTCAGATGGAAACCCAGTTCTAAACAAAGAAGGGAAAGCAGAAAGATGGAAGGAGTACATAGAGGGTTAATACAAGGGCGATGTTCTTGAGGACAATATTATAGAAATGGAAGAGAATGTAGATGAAGATGAAACAGGAGATATGATACTGCGTGAGGAGTCCGACAGAGCACTGAAAGACCTAAGTCGAAACAAGGCCCCGGGAGTAGACAACATTGCATTAGGACTACTGACAGCCTTGGGAGAGGCAGACCTAACAAAACTCTACCATATGGTGAGCAAGATGTATGAGACAGGCGAAATACCCTCAGATTTCAAGAAGAATATAATAATTCCAATCCCACAGGAAGCAGGTGTTTACAGATGTGAAAATTACCGAACTATCAGTTTTATAAGCCTCTGCTGCAAAATACTACCACGAATTCCTTACAGACGAATGGAGAAACTGGTGGAAGCCGACGTCGGGGAGGATTAATTTAGATTCCGTAGAAATGTTGGAGCACGTGAGGCAATACTGACCCTACGACTTATCTTAAAAAATAGATTAAGGAAAGGCAAAACTACGTTTCTAGCATTTTTAGACTTAGAGAAAGCTTTTGACAATGTTGACTGGAATACTCTCTTTCAAATTCTGAAGGGTAAAATACAGGGAGCGAAAGGGTATTTACAATTTGTACAGAAACCAGATGGCAGTTATATGAGTCGAGGTGCATGAAAGGGAAGCAGTGGTCGGGATGGGAGTGAGACAGGGTTGTAGCCTATCCCCGATGTTATTCAGTCTGTATATTGAGCAAGCAGTAAAGGAAACAAAAGAAAATTTCGGAGTAGGAATTAAAATCCATTGAGAAGAAATAAAAACTTTGAGGTTCGCCGATGACGTTGTAATTCTGTCAGAGACACCAAAGGACCTGGAAGAGCAGCTGAACGGAAAGGACAGTGCCTTGAAAGGTGGATATAAGATGAACATCAATAAAAGCAAAACGAGGATAATGAAATGTAGTCGAATTAATTCGGGTGATGCCGCAGGAATTAGATTACCAAATGAGACACTTAAAGTAGTAAAGGAGTTTTGCTATTTGGGGAGCAAAATAACTGATGATGGTCGATGTAGAGAGGATATAAAATGTAGACTGGCAATGGCAAGGAAAGCATTTCTGAAGAAGAGAAATTTGTTAACATCGAGTATAGATTTAAGTGACAGGAAGTCGTTTCTGAAAGTATTTGTATGGAGTGTAGCCATGTATGGAAGTGAAACATGGACGATAAATAGTTTAGACAAGAAGAGAATAGAAGCTTTCGAAATGTGGTGCTACAGAAGAATGCTGAAGATTAGATGGGTAGATCACATAACTAATGAGGAGGTATTGAGTAGAATTGGGGAGAAGAGGAGTTTGTGGCACAACTTCAAAGAAGAAGGGACCGGTTGGTAGGACATGTTCTGAGGTATCAAGGGATCACAAATTTAGCATTGGAGGGCAGATTGGAGGCTAGAAATCGTAGAGGGAGAGCAAGAGATGAATACACTAAGCAGATTCAGAAGGATGTAGGTTGCAGTAGATACTGGGAGATGAAGAAGCTTGCACAGGATAGGATAGCATGGAGAGCTGCTTCAAACCAGTCTCTGGACTGAAGACCACAACAACAACAACCACTACGCTCCTTTTGAAAATTCCAGTTGCATACTCCAGTTGCCCTCCTGTTTCCTTACCCTCCATACCCTTTCTCTTCATTCTTTTCCTTATCCTTGACTCCTTGGTAACAGCTTCTGCAGCTGTCTCTTCTTTGGTTACCAGTCGCTTATCAATGGCAGTTAGAGCTTGCGATCTTTCGAATAAAAATGTGATGGTGGCCCTCAACTAAGTACCCTCAGACTCAGAGGTGAAATATTAAAAGTTTTGGCTGGATTCGTTGTCCAGTGGCTGGGATACGTAGCTGCCGCATTAAAATCCAAATACTGCTGAATCTACAGTATACGATATGAATATACACGTGAATCGAATGATCGAAAGTTATTGTCACTCGGCAATTCCGAATTTTGAATGGAACATAAAATTTTATAAATGAAATATTGCAATTGAATAAAACCTGCAGGTATTATTTTAACTCCTTTGAATGATGAGTATGATGTCAGAAGTACGTTTAAGAATGCCATTTATTACTGCAAAACACTTATTGGTGTCAATGGTCCAGCAATTGAATAAAATATAAATTTAATAACAGGGAAACAATAGATTTCTACTTCCCGTAATTAGTTATGAGTTACGACATAGCTCGCGTGATATTCGCTTCTAAACGCATACTATGTCTTCACTGCAGAAGCCACGGATATCTCACAGTGCACAAGTCGGCACTATGAAATATTTATTTCTCCCGCGACCACGCGCAAACTGCCCAACACTCTACAAGTATTTCCTGCGACCGCTCATAGCACCTTCCCGTCCTACACTCCACGTGTCCTCTCCATGTAGCTCCTTCCCCACTTCTATACCGTCTCTCCATTGACTTCGGTAGTCGCCTACCTCAGTAACGAGCCCTGTGATTGGCTAGAGCGCTCCCATCATGTCTCCAAGCCAATGCACACTCACAAACATATTGAAACACATATGAACTACTGGATTTACATTTAAAGAACTTGATTTTAATTAAATATTCCTACTACTGGTCCACAAACACGCTCTAACACATATTATTAAATATATAAACAAATTAAATAAACATATATCAAAGGAATAGCAACAAAAGTAGGCCATTACCCTAATGTCTCTGTGCCCTCTAAAACACAGTAAATATTTGACCAATGTCTTCATGAATAGTATACATCGGATACATACAAAGACATAGACGAATAAATATATTGATAACCATGCTGGTACCGTTTTTTCGTGTAACTGTGGAGTACTTATGGCTTGACGTGATCAATAGTAATCGGCCACTTTGGCCTCCAATAACTCGTGTACTGTTCAGGTTACATGCCTGTAATTCATTCCAATTTAGGTTTACTCCAATAGCTTCCAAAAGGCACGTCGATCGACAAAATCGGATGAACAATTTAGATTTTGGAAACTCGTTGTTGGGTGTTACTCGTGTAATTTGCAGTCAGATACTAAACTTTAAACTAATAAAGATATTGAAAATCTGATTACACCATCAGAATCATCATGCAAATAGTGGTAATGTACATGTTACTTTTTAAGGTATCATGATTCGTCTGGCTATTATTAATTTCTAAATGAACTGTGAAATGTCTGGCATTATGCTTTCACAAAGTCCGCCATCTTTGTCACTCCCGGCATTCAAATCTCCTACATAGACACAAAGCACCTTTCTTGACACAGCGTCAACATGGAATTCCCAGCCACGTGGTCCGCCTGGACAATCTGCTGGGGCTACCCCTCTTGCTCCGGCTAACGTTCGGCACGACGTGTTTGCTGACGAGCCCCTGCTTGCCGAGCAGCCCGCGCGGCCACTCCATCTCTGAACTTAGAATATTTTCAGGACGCCACAACTCGCCCGTTAAGCTGAATCCATGTTCCTTCCTGTCTGGATGTTCAATTTCTTCATAACATTGATCCTTGAAATTACACCATCATCGAATGTTATTATTACAGCCATTACACCAATCTTCAGCACTGTCAGCCCAACAAATACAGTTTTGGGTATTCTCTCCCATATACAGCTGCTGAAGCTTTCATTTGCATTCTGAGAGAGACCATGCATACAATTCCTAAGTAGAATTTTGTTTGCCAGATCCCTATACATAGGCGTAATTGCCTTCATTACAGCAAGTGTTAAGGAATGCTTGTGGGTATATTGTATGCCTGTAGCATTGCCCAACCAGTACTTGCACCACGAATCTTCCCCTTTTGGACACAAACCATTCTGTGGGGTTTCATCTGTTGACACTGTGAAACCGCGTTGCACAAACAGCTCGTTTCATGTTCTCCAAATCTCCTACATTTCTCCTTATTGCTAGTTCTTAACATAGTCAAAGAATCAATTTCACTTTTTGTAGGACGACCTGTTCCACTCATATGTTTTCCGTCTGACGGTTTTTCTCCACTGAAGTCTTTGCATAATTTTCTCAGCCCAGCTCCCATTCTTCTTTGTACATGCCCAACACATTCAAGCCTTTCTATCAGAGTGCCCCCATACGGTCTGTTATTAACAACAGTAGTGTGTCATTTACACTCTCCATCCCCAAGGTAGCCTACATACCTCACACCACGTCTGACGTCTGATCTTATAAAAATGTTTAGAATTTATTTCGTTTCCATCTTTCCACTTGTGCCATCCAAGTTGTTTACAGAAATAATGCCAATAAACTTACTTAAACAACCTGGGCAGTGCCGTGTTAGACATTCATAATCTAGTATCTTACCAGTTTCAATAAATGTGGCAGTTACAACCCCATTCATAGAAGTATGATCTCGCTTCTGCCGAGATCAATGAAATGCTGCTACAATGTCTGTATTCTCAGAAAAGGCTACTGCTTCTTCTGCTGCTCATTTCATTGAATGTTCACTTACACCACATAAAGCATTATATATTAATTTATTGTATCTGTCAAACCTCAGTGAAGGTGAAGGCAAATCCATGACTGCACTAAAAGTCTGGACATCTGTCCTTCCCCTTCGGATACATCGCATAGCATAAGCAAGCTGAATATTTACACTGTAATGTCAACTATCAGTCACTGGCGATGTCATAGTATCACTGTGCATCTTACACGAGTTAGCCGGCCGCCGGTGGCCGAGCGGTTCTGGCGCTACAGTCTGGAACCGCGCGACCGCTACGGTCGCAGGTTCGAATCCTGCCTCGGGCATGGATGTGTGTGTTGTCCTTAGGTTGGTTAGGTTTAAGTAGTTCTAAGTTCTAGGGGACTTATGACCTCAGCAGTTGAGTCCCATAGTGCTCAGAGCCATTTTCTTACATGAGTTACAGGCAATCACTAACTGACTTGAAAGACACTACCTTGCTGAAATGTCCTCAGTAACGTGAATACTATCTTCACAATTGAAGTACTTACATTTCACAGCATTCTTCAAAGGTCTTGACAGCATTTTTAGGTTCACAATAATGTTTACGTCATTATTGCTGCTCACAATACTACTAGGCTTGTTCTACTTACATTCAGAAAGCGGACGTTTACGTCTAGAAGATCTGCCTGTAGACACAGTTTCCGAAGACGACTTTTGAAGCAACTGATGTGTGTTATTCGGCCGTGTTTGGAACTGGTTAACGCGAAACGCTCATTTGGTGCTAAATTTCTTTGCTCTCGGGATTTGTAGCACAGGAACACACACACACACACACACACACACACACACACACACACACACACACACACAGAAAGAAAACAACACACAATATCTGCTAAACCACAAGCGCATGAAATTCCAAAATCATATACTCTCAGAGCTTTGTTTACATTTGAATCACAGCCTTCTAGACATAGCTGTAATTTGGTTCCGGGACTCAGAGCCTTCTAGAATACTCCTGTGTTAACGATCCCTAACTAACGACGGAAAAAAGGAAGAAAAAAATAATGCTTCACGTATTCTGATACACTTCAAACTGACAGATGGGCGTGGCCTTTGTGCAACATTAGGTTCAACCTCCATTTCAGAACGAACGGAAAATGATAGTGCCCATAAACTACACATTTTTGAAATCTGCATGAAATGCTCTTCTCTATAGATGAAGAAATTTCTTTTCAAATTTTTGGTCATTTTCACGAGAATGTCCCCTTAATGTATGCATTGTACAGTCCATGTTTCCTAGACTTTTTCCTTATTTTGGTCCATACTACCACCTCTGAAAGTTACCTAAACTGCAATCTTAGCAACAACAATATCTGTACATATATTCCACTATCAGAGATATCAGAAAGATTTTGACTTATGACTTTCGGCTCTTTCGTTTAGGGTGCAGGGACCCTTACCTAAAATCGATGTATCACTCTTCTCTATCACCCCTGAAAGTCTGTATCATCATAACAGAATCACCCTGTATACACATACATTTGCAGGCGCCATCGTCTATGACGCTCTGTAGCGTCGTTGGATGACGATTCAGGACATGGGTTCCTACTGAATAGTGGAGGGAGAAGAGATAGCACATAGCCTACTCCACTACAATAGTTCCTTGAAGGTGGCCGAACTTAACATCTCCACCCGACGGACAAAGCGTCGTCAACAGTGTCGCTTGCACTCAGTCCACGAGACACTGCAGAGAGATTTGGGATTTAATCCAGGACAGTGGCGCTATGTCTGGTAATCAGAAATCTTACGCCACCAATTGTCCTTCCATTTTCCGGCCACATAATAGTGGCTGCTTTCTAACCGACCGTTACAACACATGCGTGCGTTAGTGACTCCGCCTACGGAGGCGGGTAATATGTGGAAGGAATAGTACTTTGTGAATAATCCATTGTTCCGCAGAATTTGCTAGTTAACACAGAAAACCATAAAGTGTAACTACATTGACCGTAAGCCTGAGAATAACAGTCCAACTGTAGACCAAGAGAAATTCTGAACACAGCAGATTGATGTAATAAGAGCATATATGCTGCTTCGTTAAAGATTTCGTAAACAGCGAAGTGACTGTGTTATTTCTTCGTTATTTACTGATATGTTTTACCTTTACAGTGGTACATACAGGTATGATACAAGCATCAAGGTGTGGAAAACCATTGGGCAGGTCTTGCCAAATCATTAAATAATTCTATTTATGAACAACAATTTCACATACAACACTTTTAGTATTTTTAGAACAGAACTAAACAACGTCAGCGGATACTTTATATTTAAAATATTCAAGCCATCAACAGCCATTGGTCACCGAAATTTTACCACAGAGAAAAGCTATAAAGATAAAAATTAAAAAAACTCACAGCTTTAACAAACTCACAAAATGGATTTTGAACAACAACTGTATATAAGCCACCTCCTTTGTTTTTCACACTCCACCTTATAATCGTCTCTTGCTATGGCCCACTCACCATACAAGCAGGAAGCACAACCGCCACGCCAGATACTATAGTTCAATTCTTTTATCTTGGCGGTTTGCGCATGCCCGCCCAGACGCGGGACATTGCTGCGTTGCCAGATGTACGCGCCAAGAGAGGCAGCGTCATAGTACGGTTCGCAAACTTACGTTTAGGGGGGAGCGCGCAGTTTATGAAGTAAAGCCACCACGGCCGCATTAACCCTTTCGCTGCTACAGAGACGTGCTCCCTGCATTCCGCGATGTGCGCGATTTTGTTATCATTGCACTGCTCTCCTGTGCAGACACATGGTGTTTCGACTGCTTTGACACACTTTATCATTCGATTTCACAAAAACTATTTGGCACAAAAATTTGATTTTTACACATCTTCTTGAATGATACCTTCCCCCCATAAATGACTTAATTTTGTTTCGAAGTTCAACGCAGTTATTGTGCAGCATTACACGTAGCAAACCATTGCAGAGGTAAAAGTCCATAGCGTATACTTTCTGTATGGTCGATTTTAATTGCCACTAGAAATTTCAAAAAATTACATACAAACGAATAAAATTCATGAAGTAAGACCTTCGATATTGTTTTTAAATAAAGAAAATATTGAGCACCAAAGAAGATTTGAACTCAGAACATTTCGCTTGGCAGCCATACTCTTCAACCATTATGCTAACGCAGCTCGCCATTCAGGACATCTCCTGGAGGACTTTAAACTATCACGCAAAATACCGACAAACACTGTTGGTATGACTATGAATTACTCACGTTTCGTCGAAGTACAATAGGAAATAAACAATTACTGCTGTTCTTTATCGTAAAAAAGCAGTTAGTGAGAATGATACAAACACCTTTCCTTGCTATCGCCTGAATTAGGAGGCTTATTGCTTGTTTGGTTTAATTAATTAATAGAGTATGAAGCATCTGGTATAAAGAATGCTTTTTCCAATCTTTCTATAAAAGAAAGTGTGCTATCAAGACATTGCTTTTGTTCAATTACTTTATTTATGACTGAACTCTTCTAAAACTGAAGACACTCGTCCGTGCTCTGCACTGCAGTGGAGCTCTGGCAATGTCGTTCTCTGTTCATGGGCTGACTGTTTTGTGACGTCAGATGCGCAGAACGAACCTAAACTCGGCCGCCATCATAAATGACGCGCACTTTAGTGTATCCTGGTCAAACCTTTTAATCTCTGTATAACAGCCACACCTATTTTCTTGTGTCCATTTGAAACTGCTTACTGTATTCAAGCCTTGATCTCCTTCTACAATTGTACCTTCCCCCCCCCCCCCCCCCAATTCCAAACTGACAATTCCTTGATGACTCAGAATTTGTTCTGTCATCCGATCCCTTCTTTTGGTCAAGTTGCATAAATTTCTTTTCTTCACAATTATTTTCAGAATATATTGTTTTTTTTATTCACTCTAACTATCTAATCCTCGGCATTCTGTAGCGCGATATGTCAAAGATCTTCTTGGCTGGTCAGAGCGTATTCCATGTTTCACTTCCATGCAAGGCTACACTACAAACAAATACCTTCAGAATATATTTCTTAACAATTCAGTTGTTATTAGATGTTAACAAACATCTCTTTTTCGAAATGGTTTTCCTACTGTTGTCAGTCTGCATTTTTTGTCCTCTCTAGAAAATCATTAGTTACTTTGACGCCCAAATGGCAAAAATCATGAATAACTTTTTGTGTCTTACTTGTTAGCGTAATTCCCTCAAACGTGCCTGATTTAATGCGACCACATTACATTATCTTTGTTTTGCTTTTCTTGATGCTTATTTTATAATCTCTTACCAAGGCATTATCTTTTTGTACACTGTTTTACCAAGTCTTTCGCTTCTCTGACAAATTACAATGTCATTGGTATATCTTAAAATTTCTATTTCTTGTCCCTGAACTTTAATTCCTCCTCCAAATGTTTCTTTAGTTTCCTTTAGTGCTTATTCACTGCACAGGCTGAATAACATCAGGGATAGGTTACAACACTGTCTCACTTCCCTACCCAAGCGTGGCTTCCCTTTCCTGTCCTTCCATTCTTTTAACTGCAATCTGGTTTCTGCACAAGCTGTAAATAACCTTTCGCTCCCTATGTTTTATCGTTGCTACCTTGAAAATTTCAAAAGTAAACGTCGTCGCAAGCTTTCTCTAAAACTAGAAATGTTAATTTCTAGGATAAGTTGTAGGGTCAGTATTGCTTCACGCACAACCGTTCTTGTCCACATCTCACAACATCTTTCGACGCCTCTGCGGTGGAGGTCAGAACCGCGACGCCCACCTTTGAAATCTCGCGGTTTTCGTATGGGTGGCCGAGGAAAACATTCCAGACAAACCACTTTCACGAAAGTGCTTCAGAAGGTCTCACAAATGGCGTCAATGAGTCACACGTTTCCTTGGGTTGTTGATTCCCACACATTTCGCAGCCGAAAACGACAGTCTGCAGTGCGTTGAGGAGCAGGAAGACGTTCTAGGCAGCCTTTGACAATGCTGACATCCTCGGACGTTTCAACCCTTCTCTATGGACATTGTCGGGTTTCATCATCATTAAACGTGATCACATCCCTTTGGAGAACAGCACGATAACAATGTATTCCCTCGTGAACAGGCTGGAACACCTAGGGACTGTTGAAAACCATTCGACGAAATCTGAACGTCAACCAAAGCAGCAAAAGATGCTTATGTTTTTTTCAGCCCTACGATTTCGCGTCCTCCTGTGGTGTAACCACGAAGGGATCCGGCACTGATACATGCGTGGATAAAACGGCGAAGGATCGCTTTGAAAGGCCCCCCTGTTCCAGTTCGACAAAATCGTCGATCACTTCCGCCAACCTTTATTGAGAATTTTAAAAGTGAGCATTTACCGAGAGAATCTATAAAGTAGTCTATTGTGCCTGTAGGTAGGCAACCCCTTTGACACCACTTTGATTCCAGTTGCCTGCCGACAAGCGCCTCGGTCTAATGAACTTTTTGTCAGTGGGCACATTCTCATTTGGCCTGACACTTTCGGGCCCAAAACTGTTCTTAGTGAGAAACATGGTGGAAATAGTCTAATTGGAAGACAAAGGAAGCGATTAGAACTGCAAAACGATTTCAAGCACTGGATGTCCTGAATCCTTGCCGCAGTGGTTACACCGGTTCCCGTGAGACCACTGAAGTTAAGCGCTGTCGGGCGTGGGCGGCACTTGGATGGGTGACCATCAGGGCCACCATGCGCTGTTGTCATTTTTCGGGGTGCACTCAGCCTCGTGGTGCCAATTGAGGAGCTGCTCGGCCGAATAGTAGCGGCTTCGGTCAAGAATACCATCATGACGACCGGGAGAGCGGTGTGCTGATCCACGCCCCTCCTATCCGCATCCTCCCCTTGAGGAAGACACGGCGACCGGATGTTACCGATGGGCCACTTGTGGCCTGTAGACGGAGTGGACGTTCTGGATCCAAAGTGCACAGGATCGCCATATATGGAGGCACATCCACACAGGCATATGGAAAGGTTGGCGCGTTACCTTTAGGGTTCGTAATCGCCGGTACATATGTATGGTATGAAAATCAGCAGAACGTGCAGGCCTACTGATAACGCTTACGCTTCATAACCAGCGATAAGGAAAGCTGTGAGTGAGCAGCTTTCTAGCTATAACTTAGGGGTAGTGAGCCAGGCACGCATCGTAGTTTTACTACATTCGTCTCTGTATTACAAGTGATGCCTCCTCTAGGAGAGCTGATAGTTCTTCAGTAAGCATTTGTGAATATCTTTTACCCTTTAATGTTTCTTCAATCAAGTAAGAACCCATCACGTACTCTCCCGTAATCTCGCGCAAATGTTCACACTCCACTGCCTCTGATGTTTAACCTCTGTCAGTGCGGATTCTCAGAGGCCCAGTAATGCATATTTCTTCATTTAGCAAAGGTAGATTCTTCGGTAAAGAGATTTCTTAGAAGAGAGACCCTTTGTCTACATGTCGCTTCAGAACCAGGTGACAGAATTACACTCGTATTCTTATACCTCACTGGTATAGCTACTGATCACGTGAGACATGTTACTGATGGAAGATGTTTGTGCGCAAAATGCCAACAATGCCTGTATGACTTGTTTTGGAGGCTCTCGCTAACATGTGTATTACGAAGAATAGCTGGCACAACTTCCATTTAGTTCGCTCCATTCGTTACAGGCTTGCTCTTTACCGACTGCATAGTGCTCCTGTGCAATGTAAATAACAATTTTTTGCATATTCACTGAATTGTCATTTTTCATGGACACCGTCTGTCGGGACATTTTTGTATGAACACTTCAACTGTTCTCTTCTAAAGTATCGCAAAGAAGTAACATACCAAATTGTTCTTCGTCTGTGAAAAAGCCGTCTAGCACGACGTATACGGAATGAAAGGTATATTTCCCTTGTGCCAGTTTTATACCGCTATCGCGACGGAGCAACACCTTCTTATTCGACGTGACGTACTTCCTTATTTGGGCATGAAATCACGAACCTCTGCATAAGGCAGCTATATGTTTCATGTTCAAAACAGAGAAATCGTAAAATGTAAGTAATGTAGTTACTCTGAAACTAGCAATGACATTTTAAATAACTCCTATTAGAGAAAAAGCAACATAATGTTAACGATGCTTTACGAAGAATTACTAAATGATTCTCTGAAAATGAAGTCCCCCTAAATTTTAAGAAAACACACTGTATTCAGTTCTGGACAACAAACAGAGTATTACCAACAACTGATGTAGCACATGAAGAATAGTCGGTAAATGGAATAGATTGTGTACAAAAATATGACAGCTTCTCTGGAAGAACTATATTACCGAGCTTCTCAAACAACTTCAGCTGCTTTTTCTCTTCTCGTAAGCCCATGTCTTGGAAACAGACGGATTTACTTCCTGATATGTTTTGCATAATTTCACTCAGTAATGTCTTTTGGAATTATTTTCCGGAGTAACTCGTAACTCATTAAGAGAGTACTGATTGAACAAGAAAGAGCAGTAAGAATAGCATGCAGTGTTCACCTGTGGGCCTCGCATAGGAACCTTCTCAAGGAGTTCGGTAATTTAACTGCACCACCAGAATATACATATTCGCTAATGATACATCTTATAAATTATCCGTGACAATTTCAGAAGAACATTGATATCCATACTTACAAAACTAAATGAAAAAGACCTTTATTGTCCAATATTAAAGCTATCAATGGCTTAGGAAGGAGTTCAACATGCAACACAAAAATTTTGATCATTTGCTCAATATCATAAAATACCCGATAGGTAGAAAAGCAGTTTAAGTGAAGTGGCATGAAGAGGACTAAAAAATGTATTTTTTAATGTTAACACTACCCATGTATACATATCCTTTAAACTGATTCTTTCCACATCATATCTGTAAAAGAATCGTTCAAATGATCTATGGAACATAGAACTAACTAAATAACTTCATAACTCAACACAGACGATATCATTTTGAAATTTTTCCTTAACTACTGTCACATGTTTGTGCTCTTCGAGTAGGAGTCTATTGCGTCTCACGCAAATCGGAAACGTCTTTTCACGAATGCAGGTAATAAAGTCTACCTGAACACTCATTTAGAATACGCATATTTGATTTTAAAAAAAGTAGCATGTTTCTCACTTACAATTTATTTGTTAGTTTAACATTCGCTGTTTGTGAAGAAATGAATAGCTACAACAGTTTCCATACCAAAAATTACGCAGTTTACTTTTTTCATTCATTTGTTTTTGTTGTTACAATTTGTCTGGTATCACTTCCAAGCAACTACGCCTTCGTCTTCAGACGTTTTATCATTGTGATTGTTGTGATTTACCACTGGAAATATATCCTGTTAATTTCTCCCCAGCATCCTTTAGTGTAAAAGCTAAGGTACTATATGAATCTCATAGTTACCATGCTACAGGACGATAGGGCATATTAATAGTGTATCACGTCGATGAAAGAGAGAAATATGCATGAATATATAGCCACAGTTGCTTGGAAATCGGAAGAATACACATTAAAACGAAAAACGGAGTTGAGTAGAATAAAAATAATAATAAGAGAATACCCTTGATTCGCCATGGAAAAATTCACTGATGCACAAAACGTAAGGTCGAAAATAGCTTTCACATGGTGTGCCACTGACAGAAAGAACTGCTACAGTGTAGTTCAGAAGGTAACTGAATGAAGTACGCTGTGAAACGAACACAAATGACACTTTGGTTCAAGGGAAATAATTATTACGCTGCAAACACCGAAATTCGTGATGGTCTGCTGGACAATAAAAAAGGTGAGAATGGTTCTTAACACAGCGCGTGCTCACCGCGGACAACAGCTCACGCTCTGCAACGTGCTCCCTTGCTAGCCACGAGGTCGGTAAGATGTTACTGTGGTAGGGCGTTCCATTCGTCCGTCAGTGCGGTTGTAACTGCTAGATGCTCATTGCTGCACGTGGACGTGCCGGAATACGTCTCCCCGACGCATCCCATCCCTCCATGCGACTTAAATCGGAGTAACTGATAGGCGGAGCCCGCCCGGTTGGCCGTGCGGTCTAACGCACGGCTTTCCGGAGCGGGAAGGAGCGCCTGGTCCCCGGCACGGATCCGCCCGGCGGGCTTGCGTCGAGGTCCGGTGAGCCGGCCAGTCTGTGGATGGTTTCTATGCGGTTTTCCATCTGCCTCGACGAATGCGGTCTGGTTCCCCTTATTCCACCTCAGCTACATTATGTCGGCGACTGCTGTGCAAACAAGTTTTCCAGGTATGCGTACACCTCCATTACTCTACCACGCAAATATAGGGGTTACACTCGTCTGGTGTGAGACGTTCCCTGAGGGAGGCGGCGCAGGGGTGAAGTAGACCACTGCGGCTGCGGCGGGGACAGAGCCTCTCCGTCGTTTCTAGGTCCCCGATTAACATACAACATACAACAACAACTGATAGGCGAGTCTATTGGCCGAATATCCACTTGTTCCAAAGAGCCTCCAGTTCCGCTGCTCGATGAAGTCGCGCATTGTCGTCCACAAAAATTAGGTCTGGGAGGAATTTACCCTTGATAAGATTGGCATGGGGAAACAGTGCAGCCGGCCGGAGTGGCCGAGCGGTTCTAGGCGCTACAGTCTGGAACTGCGCGACCGCTACGGTCGCAGGTTCGAATCCTGCCTCGGGCATGGATGTGTGTGATCTCCTTAGGTTAGTTAGGTTTAAGTAGTTCTAAGTTGTAGGGGACTGATGACCTCAGGAAGTTAAGTCCCATAGTGGTCAGAGCCATTTGAACCATTTGAAACAGTGCAGTGTCACTAAAACGGTCACGGGAGAGTGCAGTGTGTTCAACTATTTGGAATAAGTACAGCCATGCAGCATTATGCCTTCCCAAGTCATAACACCTTGATCACCAAATAGATCATGTTCGACAGTGTTTGTGGGTGCATTATGTGTTCCCAACTCTCGCCGTATGAGGACAAACTCACCATTATTGAACATTGGTGTTTAGCTGATCCAGGTGTTCTGGCGTGAGATGGCATAATATGGCGTGGACGTAGTGACGTCCAAATTTTTGAACACAGTAACTCACCGGTAAACGTTGTTGTGACACTATACTCCTTCCTCACGTCCACCTCTTTAGAAGTGCATTCTGCCCTAACTTCTTTTGTGTGGATCACAAACCGTGACCACATCGAACTGCGCATGTGGACGAGCTCTTGAAACGAGCAGATTTTCGACGAATGGACTGGCCAGCTCGTTCCCCCTACTTAAATCCCGTCGAAGATGTGCGGGATATGTTGGGGAAGTGGGGAGGGGGGAAAGAGGGGAGTGGGGGGCACTGATTGCAGCACGTCCACACGCACCCACGACCACTCAGCAGTTGTCAGAAGTGATGGTGGAGGGATGCGACGCCCTGCCTCAAGGACGCCGTGTGAACCCTTTGGCCAGCATGGGAGTGTTTTGCAGAGCATGCATTGCCGTCCACGGTGATCACATGCTCTATTAAAAACCATACCTCCCCTTTTGTAGCGTTCTGCGCTATGTTGTAGTAGTTCGTGTGTGTATTGTCCAAGTTTCATCGAGCAATGTTACTTGACAGTGATACGTCAGCCGAAAGCTACTTTCGTCCCGAAGTTTACACACCAGTGTAATTCACTGCTGACGCCGCAGATTTCCAGCGCTGTGGAAGCAACATAATGATCACATATGTGTTAAATAAAAGGGTTTATATGCTATCATGGGTGTCACTACTTTACCACTCAGCATGTAGTGGGTAGTAAGTACAGAACATTTTGAAAAGGAACCTATGTCCGGTATCGTATCGTTTCCGTTCTACAGCAGTTTCAATTCAGATGTGTACCTCGTCAACGTCTGCTTAGGGCAAGAGAAACGTCTCAGAGTTCCCTGTCCGGGTATCCAGCAGGGTAGACACGATGACGTGTACTACGTCAAACGGTCCGCAGACGTCACTTATTGCCCGCTTTGCTGTGAGACCGAGTCAGTACCTGTGCATCACCGATAGAGGAAACATGGTGGAGTACACGTTTGCGGAATACACAGACATGCTCCTTGTGTATGGCAAAGCTGGAGGTAACGGAAGAGCTGCTAATCGGCTGTATTACGAGCGTTTTCCACACCGTCACACTCCATCAAACAAGTTGCCCAAGTTACACAACGGCTACAAGAAACGGGTACTTTCACCGTGAGGAGGCAGGGCTGTGGTGCTCCACAGCGACTTCGCACTCCCGAATTTGAAGAAGGTGTACTGCGTCGCATTTAAGATAGCCCGTCAACGAGTTCCCAAAAAATTGTGCGTGTAATGGCTGTTAGTCACAGTACCGTCTTACACGCCCTGCATGAGCAACAATTACGACGGCAGTTCAATAAGTAATGCAACACATTTTTTTTTCTCTGCCAATTTTGGTTGAAAAAACCGGAAATTTCTTGTGGAATATTTTCAAACATTCCCGCTTCGTCTCGTATAGTTTCATTGACTTCCGACAGGTGGCAGCGCTGTACGGAGCTGTTAAAATGGCGTCTGTAACGGATGTGCGTTGCAAACAACGGGCAGTGATCGAGTTTCTTTTGGCGGAAAACCAGGGCATCTCAGATATTCATAGGCGCTTGCAGAATGTCTACGGTGATCTGGCAGTAGACAAAAGCACGGTGAGTCGTTGGGCAAAGCGTGTGTCATCATCGCCGCAAGATCAAGCAAGACTGTCTGATCTCCCGCGTGCGGGCCGGCCGTGCACAGCTGTGACTCCTGCAATGGCGGAGCGTGCCAACACACTCGTTCGAGATGATCGACGGGTTACTATCAAACAACTCAGTGCTCAACTTGACATATCTGTTGGTAGTGCTGTCACAATTGTACACCATTTGGGATATTCAAAGGTTTGTTCCCGCTGGGTCCCTCGTTGTCTAACAGAACACCATAAAGAGCAAAGGAGAACCATCTGTGCGGAATTGCTTGCTCGTCATGTGGCTGAGGGTGACAATTTCTTGTCAAAGATTGTTACAGGCGATGAAACATGGGTTCATCACTTCGAACCTGAAACAAAACGGCAATCAATGGAGTGGCGCAACACCCACTCCCCTACCAAGAAAAAGTTTAAAGCCATACCTTCAGCCGGTAAAGTTATGGTTACAGTCTTCTGGGACGCTGAAGGGGTTATTCTGTTCGATGTCCTTCCCCATGGTCAAACGATCAACTCTGAAGTGTATTGTGCTACTCTTCAGAAATTGAAGAAACGACTTCAGCGTGTTCGTAGGTACAAAAATCTGAACGAACTTCTCCTTCTTCATGACAACGCAAGACCTCACACAAGTCTTCGCACCCGAGAGGAGCTCACAAAACTTCAGTGGACTGTTCTTCCTCATGCACCCTACAGCCCCGATCTCGCACCGTCGGATTTCCATATGTTTGGCCCAATGAAGGACGCAATCCGTGGGAGGCACTACGCACATGATGAAGAAGTTATTGATGCAGTACGACGTTGGCTCCGACATCGACCAGTGGAATGGTACCGTGCAGGCATACAGGCCCTCATTTCAAGGTGGCGTAGCACTGAATGGAGATTACGTTGAAAAATAGTGTTGTGTAGCTAAAAGATTGGGGAATAACCTGGTGTATTTCAATGCTGAATAAAACAACCCCTGTTTCAGAAAAAAAATGTGTTGCATTACTTATTGAACTGCCCTCGTACATCCGTACCATTTACACGCTATGGGTCCAGCAGACTTTCCACCACAACGCGTCGCCTTCTGCACATGGTTCCTGCACCGTTGCATCGACACGCCCCTGTTTCCACGTCGAGTTCTCTTCACAGATGAATGTAGGTTCACAGGGGATTGTGTTCTGAATGCTCGAAATAGCCATGTTTGGAAGGACTAAAACCCTCATGACACGCATGTTCAGGTATTTCAAGACAGGTTTGGAATTAACGAGTGGGCAGGTATTCTGGACGGTCATGTGATTGGACCATACCTCCTTCCATCCAAGCTCACGGGTCCCGCATACTTAGTCTTCCCACGACACGTAATGGACCCGTTCTTGGAAGCTGTGTCACTGAATGTCCGTCAGGAAATGTGGTTTCAGCATGATGGAATACCACCTCACTTTTCGCTGGCCGTCCGGCGACATCTCAACAGACGGTATGGTGAAAGATGGATAGACCATGGTGGTCCAACCGCGTGGCCGCCGCTATCACCGGATATAACCCCTACGGACTACTTCTTGTGAGGTCGTATTTAGAGACTAATTTATGAGGCACCTGTAGAAACAAAGGAAGATCGCTGGCACAAGCTCTGGCCACTGCACAAGGCATTGAAGAGACACCAGGTGGGATGGAGAGAGTGTACCGGAACATGCTTCGGAGGTACAATATGTGTAACAACGTTGGTGGTCGCCACATCGAACCGCTGTTGTAATGCATCGGTACGTCGCGGCTGGTGCTGAAGATGGTGGGTTCTTGTTGTTGTCGACTAATGTAAACCATAAGGTGTAAGTTGTAGTGCAAATGCGTAAGTAATAACGGAACGAGTCAGTATTCTTTCCAAATGGATTGCAATAATTGTACTGGATCACGCCTAAGTACATTCCTCACGTGGGTGTGGATGAGATAATCATCTGCATTGAAACTGTCGTAGAACGGAAAGGATACGTTTCCAGACATGGGTTCCTATTCAAAATGTTATGTACTCTCTGCCCTCTACATGTCCTAGATGTTTGTAACGGGAATTTTCGACCACCCTGTATGTAATATTGACACGGTGACCAGTAACTACATCGGCGTGACTGCACTGTTACAGGTGCAAATCGAAGCGTCTCGCTCTTTCAGGCAACGAACGAGACTGGCAGATGGATTCCCGGCGGTGCTCCTTTCGTGGACTGTGGCAGCACCAGCCCGCGGCTGCTTGTAGTGCGCCTTTGTGTAGTCTACATGTGTGTGTGCCGTGTTACAGCCGTGTCGGTGTCTGGCTACACGCTGAACCTGACCCGCGTGTCGCGGGCGCACATGGGCGTCTACCAGTGCATCGCAGACAACGGCATCCCGCCGCCAGCCAACAAGACGTACCGCCTCGAGGTACACTGTGAGTACCACCCACAGCCCACCGTGCTCCCTCACTCCAGCACTCTCCATGTCGTCCTAGTTATCCTCTGCCTCATTATTCCTTCCAGTGGCTAATTAAATAGCACCTGCTGCCTACTACTTTAGCGTAAATTTCATTACTTTCTACTATAATATTCTTTCCAGATTCGTATTGGTCAGGTATGATCACATTACAACATCAGTTCCTCTCCTCCGTGATTTCATTTTGTTCCAATTCTCCTTTATCTTCTGCTCATGCTGCCCATCTCTTTCACTTGTACGTACTGTCCCTGCCGGTTTTTTCCCACCTTGGTAACTATCCAAAAATGTTTATATTTGTAGTCTATAACTGACTATTTTCTTTTCTGATTTATAACTGACTATTTTCTTTTCTGATATCGATGCAGTTGTTGGCTTCATACAGAAAGCCAGACACATTTCTTTCGTCAGGTTGCATTCGGTACAGATGGCCAAAGACGATTAAATTTTCCATTACCTCTGGCATTTTATATATATTTTCGTAGGTCTCTTCATCGTTCCTCGTTTTTCACTCCTCAATTGGTTATGCTGCACCTATTATTGTGGCAATGATCCATCTTTCGAGTTCCTCCCCTCTCCAGCTTACAGTTCAGCTTTAGCACTCGTCAGCATGTAAAACTTCCTGCTTAATCAATGTAATGCAGTGTAATAATTTTATACAGCTCGCGATACAAATCTTCTTCTAAAATTTCTTTCCATTTTATTAATGCTTAGGTATACTACAAATATTTCTAACCATTCTCTTATATTTCCTGTAAGATATTTAAAGCTACTAAGCCAGGCTGTTTTATTTACTTTTTATTTCTACATTCTTGGAATTTTTTTTTTGACACGAAGTTAGTGCTTTCAGACGAAATTCTTAAATTAGTTTTCTTTAAAAGATTTATTTCAGATTTTGATTGTGCCACATACGTTGCAAATACTGCAAAATCGTTTGAAAGTGCTACACACTCGGTCCTGATTCCATACCATTCCGTTCTTGGATTTACTGGTGCAAATGTGATTTTGAGCTGAAAATAATTAATTATTATATTTTTCCACAAAATATTGTTGAACAGTAAGGATTATAGGCCATCTCTCTGCCTGACATCCATTATTATTTGAAATGGCTCAGATATTTCGACCACAATTTTCACTTTATATGTATTGTTTGTTGGAATGTCATGCAATATGTTTACTGCCTTCTTGAATACTTCTGTCAATCCCGTCCCGGTCTGCTGAGTATAAATCAATAAATAATTTTATTGTAAGTCTGTTCATTAACATTGTGGCAGGACCAATAAACATACATAAATGGATGTTTGTTATCAGCTAGAGCTGGTTGTGAGCCGCAACTGAAGAACACTAAGACAAATGGGCGACGATAAAAGATGTGCAAATAGATTTAACAAACAGGGCCCACTGGCTTCAACTAACAGTAGTGTATTTAACTCTACGTACCCAGGCCCATCCAAATAATACTTCTAAATTACAAATCATGCTCGAACCCAATAAATAGCAATATTTGTAACATGAACAGACAGAAACTCTCAGCAGTGAACATCGTTTGCCTTTCTACAATTTACATAGTGTTGTATAAATACAATTTGGATCAGAACGCACATACTGCTTCAAGGGAAGATAAGAAAATTGAATTTCCATTTATGCTAAGTGCTCACTAGAGACACAACAAAAAATATTCATGAATAATAAACAGCCCGCAACGGCGAAAGACAGCTATAAACATGAAAGAAATAAAGTATCGCATGTTAACTGCTGTTAAACGCCTCTTAGCAAAAGTAGGGCTAAGTGAAACATAAGTATGAGAACTACACGGCACAGAGGATAACTCCAAATAGTTTCTCGTACAGCAGCACATTAAGATTCTCACCATGGAAACCCGTCTGGCCCATCCATTCCGCTTTGCCTGTAAGTTCCGGAGATATCAAATAACAATTGCTAAGGCCGTCTTCCACCAGATTCGGGCGTCGTGTTTCCCAGGCATGTAAACTGAATGCTTGGCGGTGCAGACTTTCGCTGGAAATCTATTCGAATTCCCGCAGTTGCTAGCAGCGTCCATGTCCAACGTAATCGCCAACTGCTGCCGCGGGATAGCCATCCTCCTCCTGCTATCTGCAGAGCTGATCCGAGGCGGCGTTAAGTCGACGTCGCAGGCAGCTCATGTATCCTCTGATAGGGTGCTGAGCAGGCAGAGAGGCTGATTCGCGCTTCCTGGTATACCTATACAATGCAAGCACGCAGCGCTCATTCAAGTGTCTTTCGGTGAAAGTGGTTACAATGATGGCGTGTAGAGCACGTTGTGTTGATGTGATTAATGTGACGACTGGAACAACAATACGGAAAAACAAGCAAAATTATGTAAGGATGATGCATGATAGAAAATACGCTGGACAATACTTTTGATGTGAAAGCATTAAGGCTGTCGTATCACCACGTCTGTGCGAATGGACTGCACTGATTCCATAAGAGGAAGCGTCAGCTTGCAACACAACCGGTTTATCAGGACAAAGTGCACCATTCATCGATCACTGAGCAGTGCATCTTTAAGTTTTTGTAAAGCTTCTTGAGACTCGTCTGTCCAAACGAAGGGGACATTCTTGCGATGCGATGGTGCAGTAATTTGTGCAGCATTCGGTCTGAACCGAATATAATAGTTCATTTTCCCTAAGACTGATTGCAGTTCTGTGACATTGAAAGGAACAGGCAAGTCTCGTATGGCTAACAAAAGTGATTGAAGAGATTGCACTCTTTGACTGTTTATGGCATTACCAAGATACCTCAGCTCTGGTTCAAAAAAATCGCACTTGTCCAGTCTACACTCTAGTCCTGCATCAAATAAAACACAAAAACAAAACACGCAAATTTACAATGTGTTTTTCAGGTGTACGACCTGCTACGACAATATCGTCCAAATAGTTCGAACAGTTTGGTACTTGAGCAGTCAGCTGTTCCAAACACCGGTGAAAAATGGCGGGTGCGTAATCACTGCCAAAAGGCAAACGCAAGTATTTAAACAAGCCCAAATGAGTGTTCACAACACAAACTTCTTGAGATTCTTCATCTAGCGGTATTTGAAGATATGCGTCGTGCAAATCAATTTTAGAAAAGTACCGATCAGCGCCTAATCTGTCCATGAGATCCTCTATTCGTCGCAATGGATAAGCATCAACCACAGTTTGCCCTAATGTAAACCCAGAGAGAATGCAACCTGAAGGTTTGGGGAGCAAATCCAATGTAATTGCCCACTGGCTAGCTTGTATAGGCACAATAGCTCCGCTGTCTTGCAATTCTTTAAGTTCAGCCGCGACTTTGTCTCGTAATGTAATGGGAACAGTTCTGGCACGGCAAAATTTCGTCTGAGCATTGTCTTTCATAGTAATGTGTACAAAAAATTTGTAGCCTTGCCCAAACCTTCAGAAAAGAGTTCAGGGAATTCTTTCAGCTAGCTAGCTACACTTTCTTTTGCATTGAATGCAGACACTGACAACACAGTGGCCTGAATGTTAAAGCCAAAAAATGAAAAGAATCCAGGCCAAATAGGTTCTCACAATAGCGGATTGTAGCACAGTGAAAGTTGCAGTATGCGAATTCGAGCGATATATGGCAGGCAAGGTACATTTTTCGAGAATGGGAATGTTTTGTCGATTATAAGCCTGACAGTTCATGCGTTTTACGATTCAGCAATGTAACAGAGGCACACTTGTCCAACTGGAATTTCCACTAATTTGCAAATGAACAAAAAGTTTGTTGGACTGGCATTGCACTGAAGAAACTGTTTGCTTGATAATTTTGTTAAAGCCTGTTGCAGGCGTTGAATACACTGCACTTTTGACATGGGCCTTGTGAGTAGATTTTTGTGATTGGGCACCGCGGGAAAAAGTCGGAATTTATAGAATTCCGTGTAGTTGTGGGGTAGTGTACGTGGATACTACAAAAATGACTGTCCAAAAACGACTTGAAGAGCACAAGGGCAATTGCAGAAGAGGGGATGAGCTGTTGCATAACATGCTTTACAGCCAGGCGACCACCACATTCATTTTGATAGGATTCAAGTACTGACAGGCACAAGCGAATCCAGGAAAGACTATACAGAGAGGCCATAGAGATCGTGAAACACCTCAGGAATTTCAATAGGAATGAGGAGGGCATGAAACAGAGGATGACAGACTAAAGGCCGAAATACTAAATGTCTTTTTCCAAAGCTGTTTCACAGAGGAAGACTGCACTGTAGTTCCTTCTCTAGATTGTCGCACAGATGACAAAATGGTAGATATCGAAATAGACGACAGAGGGATAGAGAAACAATTAATGTCGCTCAAAAGAGGAAAGGGGATACCAGTTTGATTTTACACAGAGTACGCGAAGGAACTTGCCCCCCTTCCTGCAGCGGTGTAACGTAGGTCTCTAGAAGAGCGTAGCGTTCCAAAGGATTGGAAAAGGGCACAGGTCATCCCCGTTTTCAAGAAGGGACGTCGAACAGATGTGCAGAACTATAGACCTATATCTCTAACGTCGATCAGTTGTAGACTTTTGGAACACGTATTATGTTCGAGTATAATGACTTTTTTGCAGACTAGAAATCTACTCTGCAGGAATCAGCATGGGTTTCGGAAAAGACGGTCGTGTGAAACCCAGCTTGCGCTATTCGTCTACGAGACTCAGAGGGCCATAGACACGGGTTCACAGGTAGATGCCGTGTTTCTTGACTTTCGCACGGCTTGCGATACAGTTCCCCACAGTCGTTTAATGAACAAAGTAAGACATATGGACTATCAGACCAATTGTGTGATTGGGTAGAAGAGTTCCTAGATAGCAGAACGCAGCATGTCATTCTCAATGGAGAGAAGTCTTCCGAAGTAGGAGTGATTTCAGGTGTGCCGCAGGGGAGTGTCGTAGGACCGTTGCTATTCACAATATACATAAATGACCTTGTGGATGACATCGGAAGTTCACTGAGGCCTTTTGCGGATGATGCTGTGGTATATCGAGAGATTGTAACAATGGAAAGTTGTACTGAAATGCAGGAGGATCTGCAGCGAATTGACGCATGGTGCAGGGAATGGCAATTGAATCTCAATGTAGACAAGTGTAATGTGCTGCGAATACAGAGAAAGAAGGATCCCTTATCATTTAGCTACAATATAGCAGGTCAGCAACTGGAAGCAGTTAATGCCATAAATTATCTGGGAGTACGCATTAGGAGTGATTTAAAATGGAATGATCATATAAAGTTGATCGTCGGTAAAGCAGATGCCAGACTGAGATTCATTGGAAGAATCCTAAGGAAATGCAATCCGAAAACAAAGGTAGTAGGTTACAGTACGTTTGTTCGCCCACTGCTTGAATACTGCTCAGCAGTGTGGGATCCGTACCAGATAGGGTTGATAGAAGAGATAGAGAAGATCCAACGGAGAGCAGCGCGCTTCGTTACAGGATCATTTAGTAATCGTGAAGGCGTTACGGAGTTGATAGATAAACTCCAGTGGAAGACTCTGCAGGATAGACGCTCAGTAGCTCGGTACGGGCTTTTGTTGAAGTTTCGAGAACATACCTTCACCGAAGAGTCAAGCAGTATATTGCTCCCTCCTACGTAATCCTCGCGAAGAGACCACGAGGATAAAATCAGAGAGATTAGAGCCCACACAGAGGCATACCGACAATCCTTCTTTCCACGAACAATACGAGACTGGAATAGAAGGGAGAACCGATAGAGGTACTCAAGGTACCCACCGCCACACACCGTCAGGTGGCTTGCGGAGTATGGATGTAGATGTAGAAATTTGAGTTCCGGTGCTGAAGAAGATGTGTACCTGTCTTCCACCAGGGGGTGACAGTAACAGCGGACGACGGCTGTCGACAACGGCTAGTTGCGTTAGCATATTCAAAACATGTGACGTCACGCCATTGCACGAGATCTCGCGGAAGCGGAATTTAGCTGTAGTCAGTAGCAAGCCAGGGTGTGAGTCGGACGTTCAATTAAGCTACGATCCCCCTTGAAAATGCCCTCCGCAGATGGGGACGAAACGTCGGGTTCTAAGGTGAAATCCCTAAGACCACGGCATGATAGCCCGGAATATTCTATTAACTGTGACAATTCCGGCCGTGAAAGTTTACATTTTACTTTTCAGGAGTCACAGGTGTATTCGACAGGCCGACACGTGGGATATTCGACAGATACGCGCGACCTTGTTGCGATGATGACAGCCTCGCTCAACGACGGCCCGTGCTTTTGTTCACTACCAGGTCTCTCTAGATTTTCTGCATTCGCTTATAAACATCTGCGGTGCCCTATTTTCCCACCAAAAGAAACCCAATGACAACTCTCGGCTTTGAACGCACCTCCGTTACAGATATCATTTTGAAGGCTACATATGGTGCCGTCTCCAATCGCAACTTCATGAAACTGTAGGGGCTGACGAGGGAATATTCAGCGAAGTCCCACAACAAACTCCAAACTTGGCTGAGAGAAGAAAGTGTTGCATTACTCATTCAACGTCCCTCGTATCTCTTTAAGCAACTTCAAGAACCTTTGCAAATCTTAGCACAGGCAATAAGTAGAGACTTTATGTTGACCAGCGATAAACAAAGTAATAAAAATAGAGTAAAAAATAATAAGAACCTCAAACTGTCATGCACTCTTTACCACTGTTTTACGAACACTTTCACTACATGGTACATTACAAAACATTCACACAGTATTTAGTAATGAAGTACCCTGTTTACAAACCTGTTTTATCCTAATTTACACACATCAAAAAAAGTTTTGCATCACCTCGGTTCCGAGAGTTCCGAAACCTGTACAGACATCAATATAAAAATCATTTCCGCCCTTTTTATAGCTCATGAAAACCACACATTGCATGTTGTATCACTATACAGCGAGTCCTTCAGAGGTGGTAGTCTAATTTGCTGTACATACCGGTACCTCTAATACCCAGCAGCACGTCCTCTTACAGTGAGACATGGCTGTATTCGTCGTGGCATACTATCTTCAACGGCGATTCGGCGCAGATCCCTCAGAGTGGTTGGTGGGTCACGTCGTCCATAAACAGTCCTTTTCAATCTATTCCAGGCATGTTCGATAGGGTTCATGTCTGGAGAACATGCTGGCCACTCGAGCGATATCGTTATCGTGAACGAAGTCATTCACAAGACGTGCACGTCGTCCATGAAGACGAATGCGTCGCCCATATGCTGCCAATGTGGTTGCACTATCGGTCGGAGCATGGCAGTCACGTATAGTCCAGCCGTTACGGCGCCTTCTATGACCACCAGTGGCGTACTTTGGCCCCACATAATGCCACCCCAAAACAGCAGGGAATCTCCACGTTGCTGCACACGCTGTACAGTGTGTCTAAGGCGTTCAGCCTGACCGGGTTGCCTCCAAACACGTCTCTGACGATTGTCTGTTTGAAGGCATATGCGACACTCATCGGTGAAGAGAACTTGATGCCAATCCTGGGCTGTATATCTGGCATGTTGTTGGGCCCATCTGTACAACGCTGCGTGTTGTCTTGGTTGCGAAGATGGACCTCGCCATGGACATCGGGAGTGAAGTTGCGCATCGTGCTCAATATTCCGCACAGTTTCAGTCGTAACACGTCGTCCTGTGGCTGGGCGAAAAGCATTATTCAACATGGTGGCGTTGATGTCAGGGTTCCTCCGAGCCATAATCCGTAAGTATCGGTCATCAACTGCAGTAGTAGCCCTCCATGTCCGAACAACATCCCTGTGGTTCGCTCCGAGACGCCTGGACACTTCCCTTGTTGACAGCCCTTCCTGACACAGAGTAACAATGCGGACGCGACCGAACCGCGGTATTGACCGTCTCGGCATGGTTGAACTGCAGACAACACTAGCCATGTACCTCCTTCTTGGTGGAATGACGGACTGATTGGCTTTCGGAACCTCCTCAACCAATAGGCGCTACTCATACATGGTTGTTTATATCTTTGGGCGGTTTTAGTGACATCTCTGAACAGTCAAAGGGACTGTGTCTGTGATAACAATATCCACAGTGAACGTCTGTGTTCAGGAGTTCTGGAAACCGGGCTGATGCAAAATCTTTTTTGATGTGAGTAAATTTTAGACCCTCAAACTGACTCAGTGCATTACCTCTCTTTTTTCAGAAACTTCATACTCAGATTTGTACACTAACAAAATTACTTTTAATGGTGTTGTGCTGAGAAATATTCGATAATTTATCGAAAATGAAAAAAGAAATTGACTTTTACTGGGAATTGGAGCATTGGAAACAAGTAAAGTAATTTAATGGTCGATTTATAGTCTGCCCTTGACCATCTACGCCATGAATGAAGCACTTTAACTAACCGAAAATTCACGAGGCTCTAGTTCATGCTACTTACACAATACTTAGACATTACTTTGCCTGAGGTAGGCGAAATACTGGTAAGGGAACATCACAATATATTGCCCCGTTAATTATATTCTTACATATCGCAGCTATTAGAGCAACAAAATATACATACACCGTAAAAGTTGTAGCTGATATGGACTATTACAATGTATCTGCCGTCCGAGCTACGATGAGAATACTGTAAGTATGGTTTGTTTCGCAAATGAATTCTTTGAGACACACAGTCAATTAGTTTACTTACTTGACTACACTACCGGTGGCAAAAATTAGACAAGTTAGGAATGACAGCGCGCCGGCCGAAGTGGCCGTGCGGTTAAAGGCGCTGCAGTCTGGAACCGCAAGACCGCTACGGTCGCAGGTTCGAATCCTGCCTCGGGCATGGATGTTTGTGATGTCCTTAGGTTAGTTAGGTTTAACTAGTTCTAAGTTCTAGGGGACTAATGACCTCAGCAGTTGAGTCCCATAGTGCTCAGAGCCATTTGAACCATTTTTTTGAATGACAGCGCGGTGAATGCATAGACAGTTTTCGCAGTGTGCACATTTGATAAAAGCAGCTTGGTCACAGTTGTCATGGAAACACTCATCAGTTAATCCTTCTTCGGAGCAGAACTGCAAGTTTGTTTGAAATACACTAGCAACATCTTTGGCGTACTGAAAAAATACGAATCTGATGAAGATGGTGGATCATGCCACCGAGGACTGGAAATACACAAGCGATTGAAGGCGTATAAAAGATCCCATAATTGTGTCTGAGATAATTTTCACGAAATATGTATTTGGACAGAAGAAGAAAACGTCGGTATATTGCACGGTGCCTGTGCACTTTGCTACAATCAGCTTCTTCGTGCATTCAACGCCTTCAGGGACTGTAGAATTGTATAGTTCGTCATCTCTATTGGTTGTCCGGGAGTCAATAAGAAAAAGGGCTTTAGTTTTTGCCTACGTATCTGCCACGTTACTTGTTATAGGTAGTATATTACATTCATCTTCGTCATATTATCAAATTTGCTAGCAAACGCCTTGATGTTTGGCAAATTCATATTCACATTTGCAAGAAAATGACATCTTTGTTCCGTTACAAGGACATACAAATGGGGTAGCAGCCTACCATTCATCATAATCCCAGACATTATTATATAAAAGTGTGTTATTACCGCTAGGGATCCAACCGCACGAAATACATGTTTGCTAACCTTCACTCTGAGGATCCGTCCAGATCGTAGCTCTTTATCTGATCCTAGTCGGCGTTAATTACTTGACCTGGTGTCAGATGGTTTTCCTCAATGAAAGGCCTATTTCCTCTCACGAAATGAAAAACGTTTTGCTGAATGTCGGCATCCCCATCAACAAAACGCTTGTTAACTTTGTGGATTATTTTGCGAAAGACAATTTTATCTTTTATCTAAATTTTACCCACGATTTGGAAGCTTTTAACTACAATGAATTGTGAGGGTCAGTTCTCTACTTTACTTTTACAGCAAACACAAACCCGTCTGACATATTGTGACCTCTGTGCTGCTTTTAGAGCGATTCGTAAATGGGGTGCTTTAGTATAGATGGAAAACCTGTTATCACCCTTCGTGTTCGTCCCTCTCCTGTGAATATCATTCCAGCATAGCAGCTAAAACTTCGTAAAGAGTTTTTTAGTCACTAACAAAACAAGACTTCGTGTCGCGACGGCTACGTGACCTTCCGTTGTGAGCATTACTTTCCAATACAGATAACAACTGAACTCATAAACAAAACAACAACTGAGGTCAACCAAAGCTAACAATTGATCTTGACTAAACTCGGCATGGGTGTTACCCGATAGTGCTATACTTGTAGAGATAGTTTAAACCCAATGTTGGGCTTGTAGACTATCGGTGGTGAGTATCCCTTTCTCATCGTATAATTAGAAACGAAAATATCTTTCAGTTTCAGATGCTGGACAAGATAGTGCAGCCTTTACCCTCCAAGTAATATACTAAGTAATTCTCTTCTTAGCGTAGAAATAGTAATCCAGAGGATGTAATTATATGCCACGTTACCAAGAATTCAAACTAGCAGCATTCGTGGCCCATTTGAAATAATTTATGAGCACTTTAGCCCCGCCTGTTACTTCAAATGCTTCTTCCTCAGAGGCCGGCCACAGATCAGTAGTGTTTCTTCTACGGCTGTTTCACGCTCTACATTCCATTCCACCTTTTCTGCTCACACACTTATCTTTCTCTTTACCATATCGATTACAACAGTATTGACCTAAGCATGAGCTTGTGACTGTACACAAAATATAAGTCTTACATTCACATATAAATTAAAGATCTTTACTGATTAAGTACATTCAAATACATAACATAAAATACACAAAACATTGAAGAAAACACAAATATTTCGAAAAACTTTATAAAAATGTCATCCTGTTAATATACATTTATATTGTTTTTTATATATAGCGTACGAGTGTTTCTTTGTAAACAACTGCCGCTTCTTCGACGATTTTGCAAACAAGCGTGTGTGTACAGGAGCATGGCGTATAATATTTGTTCCCCGTAACTCCATTGCCTTAAGGAGTTATCTTGTTTCACCTGCTAGTCCAACTCCCTCATTGGCTTTCATTTTTGTGTAGATCGGTTTCTTGCTTCCCTTCATATTCATATTTATGTCGCTGTTATTACTTTTTTTTCATTTCCACGTAGAAGTATGTCCCAGATATAAACCTTTCTTAAAGTCTTCCTTATGTTGATTTTCATGTAGTGGATTGATAGGAAACACGTTTGGTTCTCGAAGGTGCGAGCGACAAGGGCTTTTCCACTTTTAATTACTGAGTTGCATCTGTTGTCTTCCGAATGACGTTTCCTAAGTAAAAAAAAAAAAAAAAATCGTATTCTGAACTACCCACTTTAATATTAATGTAGCTGTTTGGAAGTGCGTGCTTAATACTAGGATCTTCGTATTCTTTGCATGTATTTGTGACTTGTATTGCTTCACGTAAGCTGATAGTACTTCTATAATCCTATTCGTGTACTTTCCAGAATATCATCTTTGTGCCTTTGTTTTTGTGCTTCAATGTGTCAACGCCTTCGTTAGTAAACATGCTGAATTTCATTGGTAAAGTGGAGAGCTCTGTCTGACACTTCACACAACAGTCTTCAAGAGAAGTATCGTTTGTCCCATTTTAACAACTATACAAAAACCGAAACCAAAAATACTGTGCATACAAAGTAATACCTGTACCACCAGCTATACATTGCACACAGAAATCAACTTCCTGAGTGCAGAAAAAAAAACACTCTCTGAAGCGACACAGAACGTGGTCCGTTGCCTGGCACCTTTGTATTTACATATTGCGCTAGTCTCAAATGTGCCCAAGTTCATAATTCTAATCCTGCACACACATAGCTCGGCATACCACTGCGAAACGCCGCGTCGGAATTTAAATAAAGCATGAAGAGGCACAAACGTGAATTAAAATCAAAGTTTCACACCCCTCATTGTAAAACCACAAGCTGCGTTGCTCTCAAAGAATTTATTTATATCCCTTTGGCCTACATCCAACAACAGTGCAAAAACTCTATTAATTAAAACAGAACAGACAACTTGTAGCAGCAAAGGCTGTGAGGGGGCGCCGTCGAAGCTGTGAGAGTCATAAACTGAGGCCGCGGAATACACTGGAAATATATGTCGCAGATACGAAACATATAAGGCCAAAATAACAGTTGAAGTTGGGAAGAGGCCTGGAACAGTTCTGACTGATAAACACAAATCCACAGGGCATCTTACCTACTCTCGTTAAATTAGAAAAATGATAAAATGATATATACTTCTAGGTTTAATTGCAATTAGATGTCAAGGCCTTTAACTGTCTTGTGAGGAAACGAAACTCTTAAAGACCCAAACCTCATTAACGTAAACAAGACTACTTTCATAAATTTGGGAACGAACGCAAAACGGAATCAAGATAAGAGAATTACAGAACGCTTGATTCACTTACCACTCAACAGATGCAGCAAATGTAGACTATGTAGTAAAAATAAGTGTCTGGAGGAAGTATTAGTATAGAAAGTTCAAAACCAAAACAGAAGGAAAGTTGTGTGCGATTTCCAACATGAATTGTTCCTAAAATTCATGTATGTATAAAATTAATAAAAATAAATAATTTTCCAAACATTATACCTTCTAAAAGTTATATCACTGATGGAAGCTGATACACCACTAGAAAACTACTATACTCTACAACAACTGATGTGGTATTACAGCAGAGTAACGGAGAACTTGGCGTTAGGTCGGTGGGAATAAAAGAATTTAGTTGATATATACCATATCTCACCCCAAACCCTACTCCTACTTGTTCCATAATAATAAAAATTAGTTCCGTCAATTGGTGATGATAACACGGCAAAATGCTGTACGGAAGTACAGTTCATTTAGTTCAAATTTTACTGAAAATTTCCAAAATTAACTCATTATCATTCATACAAGTATAATAATTATCCAACACACACCACAAACAACTCAAAAACCTGTTCCGTTATACTTTTATTTCGTTCAGTTACTAATTCCTTTATGAAACTGTTAAAATATTTAATAGGCTTGGTCTGAAGGAATTAAAATAATGTGAGAACATTCCACTGTTGTGTTAATTAATATTGCATTTTTGGTTAATATCAGTTACCACAAAAAGAAAAAACTATCTAATTGTAATTATTGCAATCATATTCATTTTCGCATTTTTTAATATTTAACGTTCATAATTGACGACAATATCCAATGTTTATAAGTTAAATACGGTACCAATTTACTTTCGTCAAAAAACATAGCCACATCTGAAACAAAATCATAAAAAGCACATTACATCACTGTCCTGATTCTTCGCTTGCGTACAGTCAAAGTTCCAAACAACTTCCTGCTTCTTTTCTTCTCTCCCAATTGCCCAATCTCCGTATGGACATCTCGACAATCACAGGCATACAATTTTTAGTGTGTCGTCCAGTGCTGTCCTCCAGCAACAAAAACAGTAGATGTGTGCTCGACGTACAAACATCTTATTCCATTTCAACAGACTGCACACATTGTTTCTGTCATCTCCAAATTACGACCGGAACGCTGTACATACGGTAACGATTTCTTCATTAATATTTGTGGTACATACGTAGTAGCCTAGGTAGACTCTACACAAAAGCACACACAAATTTGACTAAATCATGACAGCACCAGCTCTGTTGTGTGAGACGGAAACATGTGTATTAATAGGCAGAGATGAAGGCCAAACCCAAGCAGCTGATCGATGTTTCTAGGTTCGGTTAAGCACTGCTCCAAAAGAGGAAAAAAGTGATGACATGAAAACTATTGGATCAGTTACGTAATTAGAATATTCAAAAATCACTGACCAAACCTAACAACATATCGTGTCTCAAGAATATGTAATGTATGACACCTTAGAATGTGTTGGACTGTTAAACCGAAACAGGGATGTGGGTAAGTAGTGACGATGATGATGACAATTATGATCGTTCTACCATTCCTAGACCGGCAAGGGAACATGCTGTTCCAACAGGACAATGGACGTCCGCATGTATCCCGTGCCACCCAACGTGCTCTAGAAGGTGTAAGTCAACTACACTGGCCAGCAAGATCTCCGGATCTGTCCCCCATTGAGCATGTTTGGGACTGGATGAAGCGTCGTCTCACGCGGTCTGCACGTCCAGCACGAACGCTGGTCCAACTGAGGCGCCAGGTGGAAATGGCACGGCAAGCCGTTCCACAGGACTACATCCAGCATCTCTACGATCGTCTCCATGGGAGAATAGCAGCCTGAATTGCTGCGAAAGGTGGATATACACTGTACTAGTGCCGACATTGTGCATGCTCTGTTGCCTGTGTCTATGTGCCTGTGGTTCTGTCAGTGTGATCATGTGATGTATCTGACCCCAGGAATGTGTCAATAAAGTTTCCCCTTCCTGGGACAATGAATTCACGGTGTTCTTATTTCAATTTCCAGGAGTGTATATATAGGGTGAGTCACCTAACGTTACCGCTGGATACATTTCGTAAACCACATCAAATACTGACGAACCGATTCCACAGACCGAACGTGAGGAGAGGGGCTAGTGTAATTGTTTAATACAAACCATACAAAAATGCACGGAAGTATTTTTTAACACAAACCTACGTTTTTTCAAATGGAACCACGTTAGTTTTGTTAGCACATCTGAACATATAAACAAATACGTAATCAGTGCCGTTTGTTGCATTGTAAAATGTTAATTACATCCGGAGATATTGTAACCTAAAGATTACGCTTGAAACCTCCGACGTTCAGTTGCGTGTTGTAACAAACACGGGCCACGGTCAGCGAGCAGCATCTGCAGGGACATGACGACCGTGTTTACGAGTGTGGCTGTAGTGCACTATTGTGGTTTGGTCTAGCTGTCGCAATGTCCGCATGTAGCGCTTGCTGCTATTGTTATTCTGCATTCGTCTCCGCACGCAGACCAACTGTAGTACACCGCGTTACCAGACGTCTGTGATAGTGTAGTGTTGTAGGAACTGTGACCATGGTGTATTCGAACTCTGAAAAGGCGGAGATGGTATCTAAGGCGAGTGTCGGCGAAATGCAGCTGAAACCTGCAGGGTGTATGCAGAACGGTACCCGGACAGAGAGCATCCAACGTGCCGCACATTGCAAAACATCTACCGCCAACTGTATGCACGCAAACGGGTCCGTAACAGGGCCGTCACAGGAGAAGCGGGTGCAGTTGGTGTGTTAGCTGCTGTTGCCATGAACCCACACATGAGTACACGGGACATTGCGAGAGCCGGTGGTCTGAGTCAAAGTAGTGTCATGCGCATACTGCATCGTCACCGCTTTCACCCGTTTCATGTGTCGCTACATCAGCAATTATATGGTGATGACTTTAATCATCGAGTGCAATTCTGTCAATGGGCATTAACAGAGAATGCGTTGTAGTTCTACCTGTTTACCGATGAAGCGGGTTTCACAAACCACGGGGCAGTGAATCTACAGAACATGCATTACTGGTCCGTGGACAATCCTCGCTGGCTCAGACAGGTAGAGCGACAGCGACCGTGGACTGTAAATGTATGGTGCGGAATCATTGGCGACCACCACATTGGTCCTCACTTCATTGCAGGGGCCCCAACAGCTGCAACATACATCGCGTTTCTACAGAATGATCTGCCTACGTTGCTCGAAAATGTCCCACTGGAAACGCGTCGAAGTATGTGGTATCAGCATGAAGGTGCACCTGCACATTCCGCAATTAACACTAGGCTGACCCTTGACAGGATGTTCGACGGACGTTTCATAGGACGTGGAGGACGCATAAATTGGCCAGCCCGTTCTCCTGATCTTACACCTCTGGACTTCTTTCTGTGGGGTACGTTAAAGGAGAATGTGTACCGTGATGTGCCTACAACCCCAGAGGATATGAAACAACGTATTGTGGCAGCCTGCGGCGTCATTACACCAGATGTACTGCGGCGTGTACGACATTCATTACGCCTGAGATTGCAATTGTGTGCAGCAAATGATGGCCACCACATTGAACATCTATTGGCCTGACATGTCGGGACACACACTATTCCACTCCGGAATTGAAAACGGAAACCACGTGTGTACGTGTACCTCACCCCTCATGGTAATGTACATGTGCGTCAGTGAAAAAGACCAATAAAAAGGTGTTAGCATGTGGACGTAATGTGCTGTTCAAGTCTCTTCTGTACCTAAGGTCCATCACCGTTCCCTTTGGATCCCTACGTAATTCGGTGCTCTCCGATACACACGATCGAACAGCGGAGGAGTGGTACTCAAGCGTCAACTTTAGGTTACAATATCTCCGGATGTAATTAACATTTTACAATGTAACAAACGGCACTGATTACGTATTCGTTTATATGTTCAGATGTGCTAACAAAACTAGCGGGGTTCCATTTAAAAAAACGTAGGTTTGCGTTAAAAAACATACTTCCGTGCATTTTTTTACGGTTTGTATTAACCAGTTACACTAGCCCCTCTCCTCACGGCCGGTCTGTGGAATTGATTCGTCAGTATTTGATGTGGTTTACGAAATATATCCAGCGGTAATGTTAGGTGACTCACCCTATATATATACATATATAATGAAAATTTCTACAAATAAGCGATTGTAAGAGAGGTATCCATGTCTCCTGGATTCATACAATTAACATTCACATAATCACAGAGGTCCAGCGTGGCCTGTAATTATCACATGACAGCGAAACTTGGTAGATATCCTAAAGTGTTAATGGGGAATCAGTTTATGTTCGAAAAAAATTAGCTCGAATTTTGGTCACCACATATAAATCTCTGTGAATGTAAGAAAGTTGTATTGAAATGTTTCCAGATGTAATGGATTAGGAACGTTGGCACAAAAGATCAAACAAGTGTAAAAGGCATAATATTGATTTTATTTTTAACCGCCTCGAATATGAGCACCAGAGACCCCCACGAAATGCTATACAGCGCTAGATTTGCATCTGGTGGCCAAAACTGGACCTGATTTTTTTCCGAGTCAATCGTTTCCACATTCCTACAAAGTTTCGCTGCCTGATGATAATTACAGCCAACAGTGGAACCTTCTTGCGTGCTGCACTTTAACTAGAACCACCCGGTACTATAACCTCGAAAAAATCAAGCTGCAATGTTGTTGCTTTTAGTTACATTCACCATTCAGTGTGACATTTGGGTGACATGTTTCAGACCTTGTTGTAAGACCTTGTTCAAGAAACCTGCCGCCTCGAAAATCACCACATCAAAAGCCTTGAAATGTCTGCCCCGCAGTGGTTTCTTCATCCGAGGAAACAGAACGAAGTCACTGGATGTCGCGATGGGAGAATATAGGGAGCTGAGGCAGCACGTGGAAACCCAGGGAACGGTGTGCGGAATAGGCTGAGGCGTCGTCGTCCACCGACGTGCCGTCTCGGCAGCCTGCTGTAGCCCTGTCACTACAGTGCTGTTTCATGCTTCTGTGGCGACTTGCGTCTTACGAAAATAATGTGTTAACATCACACCAAAATAGACGCAGTACTGCCTAGCACGAGGATGTCTACATCTATATCTACATGGATACTCTGCAAATCACATTTAAGTGCCTGGCAGAGGGTTCATCGAACCACCTTTCACAGTTCTCTATTATTCCAATCTCGTATCACGCGCGGAAAGAACGATAACCTACATCTTTCCGTACAAGCTCTGATTTCCCTTATTTTATCGTGGTGATCGTTCCTCCCAATGTAGGTCGGTGTAAACAAAATATTTTCGCATTCGGAGGAGAAAGTTAGTGATCGGAATTTCGTGGGAAGATTCCGCCGCAACGAAAAGCGCCTTTCTTTTAATAATTTCCAGCCCAAATCCTGTATCATTTCTGTGACACTCTCTCCCATATTTCGCGATAATACAAAACGTGCTGCCTTTCTTTGAACTTTTCCGATGTACTCCGTCATTCCTATCTGGTAAAGATCCCACACCGTGCAGCAGTATTCTAAAAGAGGACGGACAAGCGTAGTGTAGGCAGTCTCCTTAGTAGGTATGTTGCATTTTCTAAGTATCCTGACAATAAAACGCAGTCTTTGGTTAACCATCCCGACAACATTTTCTATGTGTTCCTTCCGATTTAAGTTGTTCGTAATTGTAATACCTAGGTATTTAGTTGAATTTAGTGCTTTTAGATTAGACTGATTTTTCGTGTAACCGAAGTTTAACGAGTTCCTTTTAGCACTCATGTGGATGACCTCACACTTTTCGTTATTTAGGGTCAACTGCCACTTTTCGCACCAGTCCCATATTTTTTCTAAATCGTTTTGCAGTTTGTTTTGATCTTCTGATGACTTTAGTAGTCGATAAACGACAGCGTCATCCGCAAACGACCGAAGACGGCTGCTCAGTCTCTCAAATCGTTTATATAGGTAAGGAACAGCAAAGGGCCTGTAACACTACCTTGGGGAACGCCAGAAGTCATTTCTGTTTTACTCGATGACTTTCCGTCAACTAATACGGTGACCTCTCTGACAGGAAATCACAGATCCAGTCACATAACTGAGACGATATTCCATAAGCACGCAATTTTACTACGAGCCGCTTGTGTGGTACAGTGTCAAAAGCCTTCTTGAAATCCAGAAATACGGAATCGATCTGATATCCCTTGTCAATACCACTCAACACTTCATGTGAATAAAGAGCTAGTTGTGTTTCACAGGAAGGATTTTTTCTAAACCCATGCTGACTGTGTGTCAATAGACCGTTTTCTTCGAGGTGATTCATAATGTTCGAACACAATATATGTTCTAAAATCCTGCTGCAAATCGACGTTAACGATATGGGCCTGTAATTTAGTGACTTACTCCTACTACCTTTCTTGAATATTGGTGTGACCTGTGCAACTTTCCAGTCTTTGGGTACGGTTCTGTCGTCGAGCGAACGGTTGTATATGATTGTTAAGTATGGAGCTAATGCATCAGCATACTCCGAAAGGAACCTAACCGGTATACAGTCTGGACCAGAAGACTTGCTTTTATTAAGTAATTTAAGTTTCTTCACTACTCCGAGGATATTATTTTCTATGTTACTCATGTTGGCAGCTGTTCCCGATTCGAATCCTGGAATATTTACTTCGTCTTCTTTTGTGAAGGCATTTCGGAAGGCTGTGTTGAGTAACTCTGCTTTGGCAGCACTGTCTTCGGTAGAATCTCCATTGCTATCGCGGAGAGAAGGCATTGATTGTTTTCTTGCCGCTAACATACTTCACATACGACCAGAATCTGGGTTGGGTCTTCGCCCTTTCCGACGGTCGTGGATTCACTTGCTCCTTTGTCTCGGGTTCATAGCGATACTAGCGGAAAAGTGTTCCTATCTGAAAACAAAAAATCCGAATGTGTTTCGTCGGACTCCGAAAAGTAAGGTAACAGCTGCTTCATTCTACCTTCCTCAGCACCGGTAAAAATGTTCGCAAAAATTTTAGCATGTGAACATATTCACGCTTCTCTTAACATCCAACTCACCTTTAACTTTCACAGGCTCCCCTAACTGTAACACACTCACACCTAGTAGTCCTTCGCTGCAAGTCGCCCACACTCATTCACTGCCAGCTGCCTTGCTCACTCTCTCACTCACTCACTCAGCGCAGCTCGTTGTCTCTCCGTCACTGTCTCCTGGATCGCACTCCTAGTCCCCTTCGCTCTGTCTCCTCTCGTAGTCTCCTCTCACTGTCAGTTTTTCCCTCTTGTACTCTCCTACTGCTAATATCTCATTCCTTCCATGCCACTGCTGCTGCCTCTTCTCACTGTCACTATCTCTCTCTTCGTCGTTTTCACCGTCTCTCATTATCACTGGCTGCCACCCACTTCCACTTTCTCTTTCTCTTTATTCCTCCCACCCTCCCTTGCCACTGTCTCCTTCACTCATTTCCCATCAGTTCTGTTACTGTCAACTACACTCATGCTCATATATTAAGCATATGTTGATACGTGGTGAAACAACGCTCTGATGGGCGGTTTGCGGGTTTAAATCACCTCGGGGTATGACCATGCGTTGCATTTAACCTGCGGTCGTCGCACGGTGGCGTTGGAAGCAGTCCACATACGCGGAAGTGTGTTGGTGCATGTCAGAATACCGTGCAGCGAGTAAGTTTGCAGAAGTTTTCAGACGTGCTAATGGTGACTGTGTGTTGAAAATAGCTTAAAGAACACGCATTGATGACGTTATGAGGGTTAGAATACTAGGGCGACTAGAGGCTGGCCAAACAGAGCAGGTCAAAACACGGGCCCTCCGTGTGCCACAAAGTGTGATCTCAAGATTATGGCAACGATTTCAGCAGACAGGAAACGTCTCCAGGCGCTACAGTACGCGACGTCCACAATGTAAAACACCACAAGAAGACCGATATCTCACCATCAGTGCCCGCAGACGGCCACGGAGTATTGCAGGTAGCCTTGCTTGGGACCTTACCACAGTCACTGGAACAGTGGTTTCGAGACACACAGTCTACAAACGACTGAACAGACATGGTTTATTCACCCGGAGACCTGCAAACTGCATTCCACTGACCCCTGGCCACAGGAGAGCCCGTAAAGCTTGGTGTCAGGAACATAGCACAAGGCCATTGGAACGGTGGTCCCAGGTTATGTTCACGGATGAGTCCACGTATAGTCTGAACAGTGATTCTCGCCAGTTTTCATCTGGCGTAAACCAGGAACCAGATACCAAATCCTTAATGTCCTTGAAGGAGGTCGTGGTTTGATGGTGTGGGGTGGGATTATGATTGGTGCATGTACACCCCAGCATGTCTTTGACAGAGGAACTGTAACAGGTCAGGTGTATCGGGACGTCATTTTTCACCAGTATGTCCGCCTTTTCAGGGGTGCAGTGGGTCCCACATTCCTCCTGATGGATGATAATTCAGGGCCCCGCTGAGCTGCCATTGTGGAGTACCTTGAAACAGAAGATATCAGGCGAATAGAGTGGCGTGCTTGTTCTCCAGACCTAAACCCCATCGATCACGTCTGGGATGCTCTCGGTCGACGTATCGCTGCTCGTCTTCGAACCCCTACGACGCTTCAGGACCTCCGACAGGCACTGGTGCAAGAATGGGTGGCTATACCCCAGCAGCTGCTCGACAACCTATTCCAGAGTATGCCAGCCCATTGTGCGGCCTGTGTATGTGTGCATGGCGATCATATCCCATATTGATGTCGGGGTACATGCGCAGGAAGCAGTGGCGTTTTGTAGCACGTGTGTTTCGGAATGGGTTTCTCAACTTATCGCCAATAGTGTGGACTTACAGATCTGTGTTGTGTGTGTTCCCTACGTGCCTATGCTATAAGCGCCAGTTTTGTGTAGTGTCACATTGTATGGCACCACATTCTGCGATTATCCTTGATTTATGAGCATGAGTGTATGTTCCACTGCCACTGTGTCTTCTCTTTCTCCCTCACTGGCATTGTCTCCTTCCCCTTTCTATATCACATACCCTGTTTAGCACATCCCAGTGTTTATTAATTTTACTTCTCTTTGTCACTGCCTCTGTCTTCTTCTCTCTCAACATAAAAATAACGTCAATATGTTCGCATGCCAAACCTTTTGGGAAAATTTTTAAACGTGCTGAGAAAGGTAGAATGAAGTATCTGGTACCCCTTATTCCAGTCAGAGTTTGTAACTTACACGAAAAGAAACGCATTGGTTAGTAAAATTTAGATAATTTACATATGTAAAATTGAAATAATGAAAGACTAATTTTACATCTCGGACCGGATTTTATGTAAACAAAATCTTGCTTGTACTTCAGTACTATAAAATGGGGCTCCCAGACGACAACGGAGACATTTTGCACCGTATTTCTCCGTAATACATCACTTTATAAACTAAATTTTCGTCTCACACCGGATTTTAGGTGCGTATTTTACTCTACAAGGACGATAAATTTGAACGTCTGTATCTCAGAAACAGGTAAAGAGATGGAGAAAATTTTCAAGGTTGCTCGAGATCTGGATCTTAGGAATACGAGTACATCGTAAATAATACAGCCAATTGCTGTACACAGCCGTCCCGAAACACGCACTTTAGGCTTGGTGTCCAAAAAATAAGTTTTTGTGGTGTTTCTCTATGAAAGATAAGGATTTTCGAAAACGGGGAGATTACTCTTTTAGACAGATGCCTAGAGAATGTTGTTGTTGCTGTGGTCTTCAGTCCTGAGACTGATTTGAAGCAGCTCTCCATGCTACTCTATCCTGCGCAAGCTACTTCATCTCCCGGTACCTACTGCATCCTACATCCTTCTGAATCTGTTTAGTGTATTCATCTCTTGGTCTCCCTCTACGATTTTTACCCTCCACGCTGCCCTCCAGTACTAAATTGATGATCCATTGATGCCTCAGAACATGTCCTACCAACCGATCCCGTCTTCTAGTCAAGTTGTGCCACAAACTTCTCTTCCCCCTAATCCTGTTCAATACCTCCTCATTAGTTATATGGTCTACCCATCTAAACTTCAGCATTCTTCTGTAGCACCACATTTCGAAGGCTTCTATTCGCTTCTTGTCCAAACTAGTTATCGTCCATGTTTCACTAGAGAATATACCGTTAAAATTTGAGCCATTTGCTCCGGTTATTTATTATTTAGACTTCCGCCCTTACTGTATTTTACATGTAGAAGTAAAGTAACTCAAACCAAGGGTATGAAGAGAATTTTCTAGTTAATCGTGACTGGATCTTAGGAATACATTTTAAAGATTTCAGCCACTTGCTGTACATAGCCAATTTTGAATCCACGGCTTGGCTTCTGTCCGCTGGTAGCGGTGAAAATATAGTAAAAAGATAACTGTTTGGGGATTTTCAGAGGAACCGTCCATGAACTAATGGCGCCTCTATCAATCCTACCAAGCCCAACGTAAATCACCTCAAATGCAAAAAAAGAATCAATCGATTTGCACCGTTTGCCTTAGCGGTAAGGAACGTGTAATATTCGTACTTTGATCCTGTAGTGTGTGATAGTGACACCAAGTCGCACAAATTCGATACCTCTGTTACGTACAGAAACGGTCCCTAGTTCAAGGGCTGTCTAAAACACTTCACCCCACCTTTTCTTATCTCCAACAGAACCCGACGTTTGAGCACCGGAATATCCCGTTTTTACGAGCGCCGTTTTGGAACATCTTAGGCACTCATGCAGCACCGTTCCTTGGCGATTGGAAGCATAATGAAAGCTGGAAAGCACTGACACAGATACAAACATTGCTGCTGTTGTCTTGGTGCTACTGTGAGCACCCGTGGAACTACTCGTGCAGCGAACTTAATCATCTCCAGGATGTCGTGCAAGATGTTTAAACCTGATCTATTGTTCCCCTAGCACCTCGGTTCTGATACGCCCGTCGTCGAGCACCATAAGATCCACTTATGGTGCTGTTAACTGTTTATTCACAGAGAGATGGTCTGCCAGTGCGTTCATCACCATTCAGAATTATTTGACCTCACTGAAAGAGTCTGAGGGCTAGTAGCGTTTGATGGCGCAATGTTACCGCGCATTCATACCAAACCAGCGTGGGCTGTTTCGGCGTTGGTCCCCTACTATTGCTGAAAACGAATTACCGCGCAATATTTCACTATATCAGCAGTTCCTCTGGCAGCGTGCTACGACACCTTGGTGCGGGGTTTTCAGAGTTGCCTCCAGACCAGTTACAGATTGTTATACAGGATGTCATCAAGAAATAACCAATAGGAGTGCTCCAGAAACAAGACGACAAATGACAGGCACATCATCTTCAGGTACCAGCTCCAAAGCAGTTCAGTGAAGCACCCCCCGTTAACTGCGCTCCGATGTATCGCACGCGGCACCCCAAAGAATGTAAAAGATTTTCTCATTAACTGTAAGTCAAAGGTACGTCTGTAAGTTTTCAGGCCAGGGGACCACACCGTGGTTCAGGTCGAAAAAAATCGATTTTCGATTTTCATCATATTTTGATAGATTGTTTTATTTAAGTGCTATGAAAAGGATTTTGCTGATTTTTTTTTCGAGCATTTAAAGAGCATTTTCCTACCACGTGTGTTTATGTGCCACGCTTACTTTTCTGTCACCCACATTTCTGCATATATTTTAGATCTTTATATCCCCTAGATTGCACGTTAGGGATTTTTTTTACTCCCGAGTGTGTTGTCTATCTTTGGAATGCAACGGTCGGTATTCTTTTGTTTCTGCTGTTTGTAAACAACACGCTTTCAATTAGAAGACGGAAAATTGTTGACCGGTTAACTAAAACTGAAACAGAAAACTTGCAGTTTTACTATGGGCAGGCAGTTAGGAGAAATAAAGAAAATCTGGAGGCAATGAAGAGAGATGTTTGAGCCATATTCTTTCTCTACTGATGATAAGCCATGTCATGGATTGTGTCCATCAGGAGAAAATTCGTGGTGCATATACAATAGGGCTCAGGCAACTGCAGAATCTCATTCTCACCAGCATTCTCTTCCTGCTGCTGTTGTTACAGCAATTAAACCTATTTTCAGAGACTTGGCTCATCCTGACCTTCTAAGGAAATGTCTGCATGGGCAGGCATAGAACCCAAATGAATGTTTCAACAGTACAATTTGGAACCGCCTTCCTAAAACTGTATTTGTAGGCATGCATACAATGAAACTAGGAGTTCATGATGCTGTTAATACATCCAACTGCGGTAATGCTGGAGAGTGTTGGGTACTGAAAATGCTGGGAATTAATCCTGGTGAAAACATGATCACTGGGCTGCAACATTGCGATAAAATGAGGATAGCCGATGCAGACAGGTCTGCATCTAATATGGCCAAGAAAGCAAGACAAACATCCAGGAAGGTGAAAAGAAGCTGGAAGACCTGCTAGAGGCCAAAGAAGGGCCATCATATGAAGCAGGACAGTTTTAATTAACTGCAAGTAACAAATTTCAAAAGTTTTTTCTTTAAACTCAATCTCCCGCAAACTAAAATTTTCAGTACTTATGCCCCATTATATCAGAAACTATCATAGATAAATGAATGAAATTTTCAGAGACTGCATAACATAAAAAGCCACCTCTGGTACTACATTCATGAATATTCCCCCATTTGGAAGTTCACAAAAAAATATTTTCTGCAGAAAAAACTCAATATCTTTTGTTAATAAATTTAAAAAAGTATTTCTTAAAAACTATAAAATGGATAATGTAGATTTTAGAGCAGTTGACTCTATTAGCGCCATGTAACATACAGTAAAAACATTAAGGTCCTGCATCAAATAGTTTTTTTCAGAAATGGATCAAATACTTGCTTAAATTAACATGGATTAGATGGGCAGGGTGTGGTCCCCTTAAAATGTGTGCCTAGTTACATATACTAAACATGCTATTTTTGTTTCTCCCCAAATACAGGGTGCCGTTCCTAGACAGCCTTTGGGCGCTTTTCATTTACAACGCAAAGCATTGTACATTCAGACCCTTGGAAAATCATCTCTTCATAGTTTCAGATTAACCACGTACAAAGTGTCACAGTATGGAGCAAATTGGGAGTACAGTTTGACTTACGCGGAATGTTAGACAACTACTAAGAACTACCTCATTATGTCGCCGTAATTTCGTACTTGAGAGCTGATTCAGCGGTCATATGAATACATCATGTGGAAATCACATAGCATTCATTAGAAATCATACCCTAGGAACCATGGACTGAAATATTCAAGTGGGGTTGGTATTTCTAGACTTTTCTAAAATATTTGGATCAACGTCGTACCTACGTATATTATTTAGTCAGATTCATTTCAATTAAAGAACGTGCTTAGAAAGCAGGTGTAGGGCATATATTGCAATACTGTCTGAGATCCATTTGAGCTCGATCATACCACTCGCATTAAGATTATACAAGCAAAAGCAAAGGAAAAGTTCACAGTGTTGCTGTCCTCATGGTAGAGCATTACAGAAATTCTCATCTGACTGTCAAAGAAACACGCCTACTGTCTTACCAGAAACTACTGTGAAAAGTTCAAGAACTGCTTTTCAGGGCGGAGTCTATGAGCATTCTGGAAATCACGAACGTCATCTTCGAAGTAACCGTAATGACAAACTTCAAGTATGGAGTAATCTGTTCAAATATTTTTTACATCCTCGACCTCTGAAAGGAACTTAAAATAACTATAATACGTGCTGCTGCGTGAGTACTGGGACCAAAACCAAACTACTGGAAAACATTAAATGTGTCGGTAGTATAATAGAGTTCTCTACGTAATAAGTCGATGGATATGAAAATTTTCCATACATACCCTAGCAGGAAAGCTGTGGAATGTACTAGAATTTCTCATTTTTGGCAATATACAAGATTTTAGACGTGCATGAATATCCTGATACGAGATATTTTCGCATTTTATATGCAGAGCAATGTCACGTGGTAAAACAAATAAAATGTGCCGCATCGCTGGTATGCATAGTTTCCACACATGATGACACTAGCGTTCATTTGCATTTCACATTTCGAACCATTGTTACATTGTACTTAATATGCATGAGGTCAGCGAATTCATACCAGCCGCTTGCCATTCCTCGCCACGGCTGAAAATTTTCTCTTTCTTCTTTAATATTATATGGTCACTTTATTTACCCGCTGTGTCCTGGTGCGAAACGCAGACTTGAAATACAAAAGAAGTTATGTTTTAGTTACGTGTACTTCGAATTAGTTTGAGAACAACTTGTAAAGTACTTCCTCATTTACGTGTACACACTTAATCCGAAATTCCGTTGTACAGTGTATAGCAAAGAGCCCGTCGTACCTATATTAACACTACCTGTCTTGTTTCATTTTCGTAGAGAGTGGAGTAAACCTGACTGTCTCTATGTAAATATATACATACATATCCAAACGTACATACTAGATCACCATTTACATCTTTAACCCGCAAGACCTCGTAAAATGTACTTGATGATCCAGAATAATTTTCCATACATCCTATTCTATTGACGGATTGCAATAAACTCTGTGGATTCACGTATGTGTAGATCCAAAGTCATACAATTTTAGTACCACGATCATTCCACGAAAAATGGATACTTTGGGCTCCATGGGTTTTGTAAGTCTATCCACGAATAGTAAGAAAATATGTTGACACTAAAGTCCACACTGAATTGATTATTAGTCGCACACTCAGTTATCTACATCAGCAAATTTCATATCGTTTAACAGTTGGAACAAAAACTGTATAGCGGTCTTATTATGGTAAAACTCCGTGTGAGGTCCAATCTCTCTTATTGTGCTCTCAGGACAGCCACGTGAGATTTACGGTGGAGGTAGGAGAATTGGTGAACAATCTGCCCCTAAATTTCGCTGTCAATTCAAGGTCTCTACCATTTTTGGGATTCATCGTTACTGAATCAAAAATATTTACGTGCAGGTATTCAATTTAGATCCCAAACTTTCATCATTATTTCGAATATCTCATTAGTGCTTTCCTCCTGTCGTCATACACGTACGTAACTAAGGGTTAAGTTACGTATCGAATATTGTGTGGGTTAAAACAAGTGAACTGGAGAACATAAAAAGATCTATCAAGAGACAATCCAAGTAAAAGTGAACTTCATGCTGTTGTACGTTGAACACATTCCAAAGAAAACGCTCCCTTACGCACGATCAGTTTATCACTGCCTTCACCAAGAATGTATCCCAGTTGTGTGCATAACTGTCATGGTTTCTTGTGCTACATGGTGTCATGAATGTGTTGTTATGGATGATTTCAGAAAGAATTCAAGGCACAGAGTGAAACTCCGTTGCAGCACATTTCTTGCGCCGTAGAAGATATTGCAGGCCGTGGGGCGTGCTTCGAGGTCCTTTTTTTTTCTGCTTCGTCTCAGACCACTCAAGAACCATGTCAATATAATTATTTACTTTTCTTTTCGTTCAGCTTTCTCCACAACTGTTTCATTTTCTCAGAAGGAGCTCTTTTTCGCTCACCTGACCGTCTGACTCCACTCGTTTTCTTGTCCGTTTTATCTGATTTTCCAACCTCCAGTCTGAATTTGTCTTTGTTGAGTAAGGTCTCCTGTACAATATTTTTAGTCTTTCCTCCCAACGCATTCTCTTTTTCTGTTTTCCTGTTTTGGAGGAATGTGTGGATCTTATTTTTTATCGCCCTTCCTTAATTCTCGCTAGATGCTCATAGTACGTGACACGTCTTTTCCTGAAATCACATGTTATATTAGGGCAGAAGAAGATTATTTCCTTATTTGGTCTCAAACCCAGTTGCCACCTTTGTTCTTGACTGGACCTAAATAATTTTTTGCAAGATTCTTGTTTCTTTCTTTTCCAAATCTTCCAACGGCATTTTACATTCAAATAAAAGTGTTGTTTCCGGAACAGAGAGACTCTCTGGGTTTACAACTGTGTTGCATGCCTCAGTTTAAGTCTCTAGAAAGACGTTTCTTATTTTACAAGTATCTCACTTTCACGTATACTCTGTTAATTTTTTTTCATTCCTAATTCTAATTGCTTTTTCTTACTTTTTATCTTTATATTTTCACTCAGATATTTTAAGTTGTCTGCTTTCTTGACGTTATAATTTGTGTTTTTTTTTTTTTTTTTTTTTTTTGAATTCTTGGTGAGTTACGCTCCTCTGTCATATATTCTGTCTTTTCAAACTGTATTTGCAGACCCACTATTTCATTTTTTTCCTTTAGGAGTTGTAGTCTTTTCTTTGCACCCTCTAAGATTTGCTAGTTCGTCTGCAGAAACCAAACAATTCGTAGCTCCCTTACATCTAGTCAACAAAATGGAAAAGAAAATGAAAAATAAAATTGAGGATGTATTAGATGACGATCAGTTTGGCTTTAGGAAAGTTAAAGGCACCAGAGAGGCAATTCGGGCTTTCCGATTGATAATCTAAACAAGTCTAAAGAAAAATCATGACACATTTATGACATCTGTCGACCTGGAAAAAGCTTCGACAGTATAAAATGCTGCAAGAAATACGAAATTCTGAAAAAAATTGGGGTAAGCTACAGGGAACACGAATAGTGTACAATATGTGCAAGAGCCAAGAAAGAGCAACAATAGTGGAAGACCGAGAACGAAATTTTCGTGGGAGGAGTGAAACAGGAATATACTCCCCCGCTCCTATTCTTCAGTCTATAGATCGAAGCAATGACGAAAATAAAAGAAAGGTTTCAGAGTGGAATTAAAATTCAAGGTGAAAGGATATCAATAATGACACCCGCTGATGAATTGATATCCTTCAGTGAAAGTGAAGAAGAATTACAGAATCTGTTGAATGAAATGAACAGTGTAATAAGTACGGAATATGGATTGAGAATAAATCGAAAAAAGACGAAAGTAATTATGTTGTTGTTCCACAAGCTGCGACATTGTCGCAAATAAAACAGTGACCCGTATATGCAATACGTTTCCTTTACTTTACGTCTATGGTCACAAACGTTTTGTTAACAGTTTACCTGTTTCGGTCTATAATGACCATAATCAGATCTCTTTCATAAAAACAAAGTACTAATGTACTGGAGCCATAGTGGCATCTTTAAATGTTATATGCAGAATCAGCACAAGAATCGTCAAATATATATAAATAACATCATATGCACGAGTCATGTTGTCAGTAGCACTACTGTTCAAAACAAGCTGCAGCTTTGAAGATGCCACTACGGCTGCAGTACTTTAGGACTTTGTTTTAATGAAACAGATCTGATGATGGTCATTATAGACCGAAACCGGTAATCTGTTAACAAAACGTTTGTGACCATAGACGTAAATTAAAGGAAACGTATATTGTTGTTGTTGTGGTCTTCAGTCCAGAGACAGGTTTGATGCAGCTCTCCATGCTACTCTATCCTGTGCAAGGATCTTCATCTCCCAGTACCTACTGCAACCTACATACTTCTGAATCTGTTTAGTGTATTCATCTCTTGGTCTCCCTCTACGATTTTTACCCACCACACTGTCCTCCAATACTAAATTGGTGATCCATTGATGCCTCAGAATACGTCCTACCAATCGATCCCTTCTTCTAGTCAAGTTGTGCCACAAATTTCTCTTCTCTCCAATTCTGTTCAATATCTCCTCATTAGTTATGTGATCTATCCATCTAATCTTCAGCATTCTTCTGTAGCACCACATTCCGAAAGCTTCTATTCTCTTCTTGCTTAACTATTTATCGTCCACGTTTCACTTCCATACATGGCTACACTCCATACAAATACTTTCAGAAACGACTTCCTGACATTTACATCTATACTCGATGTTAACAAATTTCTCTTCTTCAGAAACGCTTTCCCTGCCATTGCTAGTCTACATTTTATATCCTCCCTACTTCGACCATAATCAGTTATTTTACTCCCCAAGTAGCAAAACTCATTTACTACTTAATTATAAGTAGCAGAAATGAGAACAGTGAGAAATTTAACACTGTGTTTGGTGACCAGGAAGTAGATGAAGTTAAGAAAATCTGCTATCTAGGCAGCAAAATGCAAGGAGGACCTAAAAAGCAGACTAGCACTGGCAAGAAGGACATTCCTGGCTAAGAGAGGTGTACCACTAATGAACATAGGTCTTAATGAGAGGAAGAAATTTCTGAGAATCTATATTTAGATCATAGTACTATATGTTAGAGAATCATGATCTGTTGGAAAACCAGAAAAGAAAGGAGTTGAAGCATTTACGATGTCGTGCTACAGAAGAATGGTGAAAATTAGGTGGAATGATAAGGAATGACGAGGTTCTGTGGAGACCTGGCAAGCAAAGGAATGCATGGAAAACATTGACAACAAGAAGGGACGGGATGCAGGACATCTGTTAAGATATCAGGGAATAACTTCCACAGTACTAGGGGGAGTTGTAGAGGGTAAAAATTGTAGAGAAAAACAGAGATTGGAATAGCTCCACCAAAAAATTTAAGACATAGGTTGCAAGTGCTACTCTGAGATGAAGTGGTTGGCAAGGGAGAGGAATTCATGGCGAGCAGCATCAAACCAGTCAGAAGACTGATGACTCAAAAAAAAATTTTTTTTTTCTCCTCTACTTTCCATTCCCATAACTTTTTCAGCACGCAGTTGAATATTAGTGGTGGAAAATGTCTCCTTGTCTGACTGCGGAAATAATTTGGAAGGGACAAGAAATTTTCCAAGGAATTTAACTATAGATACTATGTTTTTTTTAATTATTTCAAGAGATTTCCTTCCTACAACAAATTATTCAAGTTTTTGATGAGGGAGCCTCCGTCTACCGAAACATAAGCCTTTTTATCATCAAAAACATACTAACACTATCTTTTTATTTGAAGATTTCATATACACATTTATATGTTTTAGGTTTAGAATTTGCTATCGACAGAATTAGTTATTCCTAAATCCAGTTATATAAATGAGGATCCATAGATATTAGTAATACTTTTATTATTTTTGTGTCTGATCTTATCTGCTAAGGATCGCTGACAACAGTTACGTAAGAGTTCTTACCTTCAGCTTGTTTATTTTTCTTGCCTTTCAGTATTTTGTGTATCTCTTCACGGTGCAATTTCCTCTGTTTCCCGGTGAAGATTCTTCTGAATTTGGTTTCCTCGCTCTCTTGGAAACCCTCATAGTTATGGTTTTTGATTATAACTTTTTCTCTATTTTGGGTACCTTCTTCAGCACAATTCATTTTTTCTGTGAGTTTTTGAGCTTCGTTGATCCAGTTATATTGTTGTTGTTGTAATATTGGGATATTTGCTTAGATCATCTGCTTTCCTCTATCATTTTAAAACTTCTGAAGAAAATGGCATGTTTTATGTTCCAAAGCAATCTCTTTCCTATCGTGGTATAACACATTTGTACACATCTGATGCCGAGCCATCCATACCATAGATTATTGTCAAAATCTCAAATTAGCTAATTCCTTCGCCTCACACATGTTTAATTTACTACTGAATGGTGTCATTTCAGATATTCTAGTCCACTGGCAAACTCGAACTGTAATACTGGATCACCAACTTCTTACACATCAATTTCATCAGCTTCTTCATCACATTATTGGACAGATACTGTTTCATCGCATACACCTGCGATGAAGTACTCCATTTTAGTGCCTTTCTCTTGCACTGAACAGTGGTTTTCCATCTGTACCTCAGAAGCGAACACTTTTCAGTTTTACTTTCCCAAAATTATATTTTGTCTTCGTGTACAGTGTGTTCAGTTTCGCTAGATTTGTATCTTTCTCAATATCTTGCGTGAACCCTCACCTATTACGATTTAGCTTGTACCTCTTTCCTAAGCAAACAATCCTGCTGCCTTCATGCCTCATTCTTAAGAGCCTCGTTTCTTCTATATATGAAGGTAGAATATGTTCCCGAAAGAACAGATACCATTGATGACCGTGCAGCTTCTCTAGAATGAAATGATGATTAAATCGACACACTAGCTGCAAAAATGCGTTGATACACATCATTGGGGACATGTTGCTAATGTGTGCCCCACCGGGACTCGAACCCGGGATCTCCTGCTTACATGGCAGACGCTCTATCCATCTGAGCCACCAAGGTCGCAGAGGATAATACGCCTGCAGGGACTTATCTCTTTCACGCTCCCCGTGAGACCCACATTCCCAAAATGTCCACACCACATTTTTATTGCTCATGAAAAACACATATTGTATGTTGTACCACCATACACCGAAACCTTCAGAGGTGGTAGTCCAGATTGCTGTACACACCCGTACACCTAATATCCAGTAGCACGTCCTCTTACATTGATGCATGGCTGTATTCGTCGCGGCATACTATCCACAAGTTCATCAAGGCACTGTTGGATTGTCCCACATCTCAAAGGCGATTCGGCGTAGATACCTCAGAGTGGTTGGTGGGTCATGTCGTCCATAAACAGACCTTTTCAATCTATCCCAGGTATGTTCGATAGGGTCTGCTGGCAAAACCTACAACGAGCTGACATGAGGAAAGTATCCAAATGATTTCCCATACACAAACAGCAGTTGACCGGCGTTGCCTGGTGAAAAGTTGTTGTGATGCCTCGTGTAAGGAGGAGAAATGCGTACCATCACGTTTCAGACTTTGATAAGGGTCGTATCGTAGCCTATCGCGATTGCGTTTTATCGTATCGCGACATTGCTGCTCGCGTTGGTCGAGATCCAATGACTGTTAGCAGAATATGGTTTCGGTGAGTTCAGGAGGGTAATACAGATCGCAGTATCACTAGCAGTCGAGATGACAGGCATCTTATCTGCATGGCTGTAACGGATCGTGCAGCCACGTCTCGATCCCTGAGTCAACAGATGTGGACATTTGCAAGACAACAACCAACTACACGAACAGTTCGACGAAGTTTGCAGCAGTATGGACTATCAGCTCGGAGACCATGGCTGCAGTTACCCTTGACGCTGCATCACAGACAGGAGCGCCTGCGATGGTGCACTCAACCCTGGGTACACGAATGGCAAAACGTCATTTTTTTCGGATGAATGCAGGTCTGTTTACAGCATCACTATGGTCGCATCCATGTTTGGCGACATCACGGTGAACGCACATTGGAAGCATGTATTCGTCATCGCCATACTGGCGTATCACACGGGGTGATGATATGGGGTGCCATTGGTTACACGTCTAGGTCACCTCTTGTTCGCACTGACGGCACATTGAACAGTGGACGTTACATTTCAGATGTGTTACGACCCGTGGCTCTACCCTTCTTTCGATCCCTGCGAAACCCTACATTTCAGCAGGATAATGCACAACCGCATCTTGCAGGTCCTGTACGGGCCTTTCTGGATACAGAAAATATTCGACTGCTGCCTTGGTCAGCACATTCTCCAGATCTATCATCAATTGAAAAGGTCTGGTCAATGGTGGCCGAGCAACTCGCTCGTCATAGTATGCCACTCACTACTCTTGATAAACTGTGGTATCGTGTTGAAGCTGCATGGGAAGCTGTACCTGTACAAGTCATCCAAGCTCTGTTTGACTCAATGCCCAGGCGTATCAAGGCCGTTATTACGGCTAGAGGTGGTTGTTCTGGGTACTGATTTCTCACCATCTATGCACCCAAATTGCGTGACAATGTAATCACATGTCAGTTCTGGTATAGTATATTTGTCCAATGAATACCTGTTCATCATCTGCATTCCTTCTTGGTGTAGCAATTTTAATGACCAGTGGTATAGATTTTCAGTGTTTTCCATGTGTATCATCGATCAAATTCCTGGATGACTCCTTCAAGGCACTGGGAACCCGATGTTGTGAAGCATCTCTAATGACCTCGTTGTCGGCAGCTCCTGTTTTGCAATTGGTGTACAACTGCAGTGCGTCACGCACTAGCCAAGCGCCTTCTGCCCGCAGTCCCGCCGCTGATCCGCATCCACAGGCAGCTGGTGGGCGTGGTCAACGGTTCGACGGGGGTGCTGGAGTGCGACGTGGAGGCGTTCCCGGAGCCCGTCTGCTACTGGGAGCGCGAGGACGGCCGCCTCATTGAGCCCGGCCACAAGTTCGTCACCAGCCTCTCCGACAGGGACCGCTACAAGGTGCGTCCACCTGCTTCCTAAACAACATTGCACATGTAAATGGCATCTAATTCATTTGCAAATTCTGTTATTTTAATTTCGTCACGAAACATAGAACATTTTGTGCAAGATAGATTTTGTATTACTTTCTCCTCTACTCTTAAATGTTTGTATCCAAATTTACACATCCTTTGCAACATTCAAAATCATATACACAGTATCTTTTTTATATCACAGTTACCTCAGGTTTTGGACGGATTAAATAAAAGGTTGCGAACGCTAGGTGTTTTCTTTGATGTAACGAAGGCTTTTGACTGTGATGGTCACAAAATATTACTGCAGAAGTTGGACCATTATGGAGTAAGGGAAGCAGCTTACAATTGGTTCGCCTCTTACATTAAGAACAGAAAGCAGAAGGTAATTATCCGAAATATTGAGAGTGGTAGTGACGTTCAGTCCCAATGGGGCACTGTTAAGTGGGGCGTTCCCCAAGGGTCGGTACTTGGGCCACTGCTGTTTCTTATTTATATAAATGATATTACAGGTGATTCAAAAAATATTTCTGTTTGCTGATGACAACAGCTTGGTAGTGAAGGATCTTGTGTGTAATATTGAAACAGTATCAAATAATGTAGTTCATGAAATAAGTTCGTGGCTTGTGGAAAATAATTTTATGCTAAATCACAGTAAGACTCAGTTTTTACAGTTTCTAACTCACAATTCAACAACAACTGATATTTTGATCTGACAGAATGGGCATATTATAAGCGAGACGAAACAGTTCAAGTACCTAGGCGTTCGGATAGATAGTAAGCTGTTGCGGAAAGCCCATGTTCAGGATCTTATTCAGAAACTAAATTCTGCTTTATTTACCATTAGAACAGTATCTGAAATAAGTGACAGTTCAACACAACGTAGTCTACTTCGCATATTTTCATACTCTTATGTCATATGGTATTATATTTTGGGGTACTTCTCCTGATTCAAAAAGGGTATTTTTGGCTCAAAAACGGGCTGTTCGAGCTATATGTGGTGTAAGTTCGAGTACCTCTTGTCGACCCCTGTTCAATTGTCTGGGAATTCTGACATTGTCCTCACAGTATGCATTTTCTTTAATGTCGTTTGTTGTTAGCAATATTAGCTTATTCCAAAGAGTTAGCAACTTTCACTATGTTAATACTAGGCGTGTGGAATGCACTTCGTCTGGAACCGCAAGACCGCTGCGGTCGCAGGTTCGAATCCTGCCTCGGGCATGGATGTTTGTGATGTCCTTAGGTTAGTTAGGTTTAACTAGTTCTAAGTTCTAGGGGACTAATGACCTCAGCAGTTGAGTCCCATAGTGCTCCGAGCCATTTGAACCATTTTTGAATGCACTTCCCTGACTCTTGTGCAGAAAGGAGCGCAGTATTCTGCTGTATCCATTTTCTATAAGCTACCACAACAACACAAAAATCTTAGCAGTAGCCCAAACACTTTTAAGTCTAAACTGAAGAGTTTCCTCATGGCTCACTCCTTTTATTCTGTCGAGGAGCTCCTGGAAGAGCTGAAAAATTAAGCAAATTCCAGTGTTACATTCTTGATTTTCTTTATTTAAACTTACGACTTGTCGCCTGAATATGTTTCTTATATTTCATTTCATCTGTTTCTACTATCATGTTACAATTTCATGTATTGACTCGTTCCATGACCATGGAGACTTCTCCTTAATTTGGTCCCACGGAACAATAAATAAGTAAATAAATAAAATAACAATTGTAACAAGACAAAAAATTAAAATGATTTTTGTATCTATAGTGATAATGTGAGTAAATAATACTGACTCTGAAATAATAAAGGTTATACCGGCAGTACTACTACAAGTGCGTATATGGCGAATGATAATCATTATTGGCGCTTTGGTAGATATGTCATTAACCGTCTTCTGAAGTTGGAGATGTTATTCTGCTCTCTAATATAATGCGGAAGGTAATTCCGTATCAGGTTTCTTCTACCGAGAAGGGCTTCGAAAAAGTGACTGATCGGTGGAATGGGATAGAGAGGATTTTGCTCCGGCGAGAGTGATTGTTTCTGCTATGTTGTTCAGGCAAGAGCTTTAATGGAGAGATTTGGGGGATAGTGTACGTTCATAGGGCAGTAGAGAATACAAAGGGTATGGAAATCTCTGCTGTTGTCTGCACGTAGCCAGGATAGCTGTACACATGGTTGTGAAATATGATCAAAAACCCGAACGTTGCAGATGTAAGGAACACAGTCATTCATAACCAGATCCAGGCGCCGGGAGCTTTCCAGAGAAAGACCTCACAGTATAACATCGCTGTAATCAATAATTTGAAGTGTGATCGGAGGCTTTTCCGGCCTATGTGCTGTTTCCAGGGCTCTCGTGTGTCCAGCTGGATGCGATCGTTGAAGTCCCACGATATTTCGGCGAATAACCTTTCCGCCTTCATCAGGTGGTTCTGATGGAATGGTCTGTCTGCTCATTGTCAGTGTTATTTATGTCGGCGGCCGCAATCGAAGCGTCGGCGGCCGCAACCGGAAGTTCGGTGGCCGCAATCGGACCGTCGGCACAGGGAATCGAAACCCGACTGACGAACATAAATAACACTGACAATGAGTAGATAGACTTCCTCCTGGTGCACGCTGCACAGTACGTGGACGACACAGCCTTCTACACGAGAAATGCGAACAAGGACCTGGTCATTCGTAGGCTACAAAGGGTTTCAGACGACACAGAAACCTGGGCCCGTCACTGGCACTTCACCGTCAACTCTGAAAAGACGCAGGATATGCTGATTACCTGCATGCTCGGAAGGCGCGAACCTCCTCAACGTCCCCCCCCCCCCCCCACCGACACCTAAACGGAACCCAACTTCCCTGGCGCAGAACCGCCAAGTACCTTGGCGTAACCTTGGACTCTCGTCTTAAGTGGAAACCCCATATAGACGAGGTCCACAGAAAGGTCTGCACAAGAATGTCCATCCTCTACCCAATCCTTAACGAGCTCTCTTCCCATCCCAGTAGGAGTAAATGTGTACTAGCCCCTGATCCGGCCAGTAATGGAATATGCGTGCCCTGTCTGGGGATACGCGGCAAAGCAGCACCTTGACAAACTTCAGAGGCTGCAGAACCGTGCCCTCAGGAGGGCATTGCATTTACCTCTTGGATTCCCCATAGATGATCTGCACGCCGCAGCCGAAATCCCACTCCTGAGAGAGCGTTTCCACGATCTGGCAAGGGCCTTCTATGAGGGTTCTTCCAGATCAGGAAACGCCCTCATCCACTCAGTATGATATGTCCCGCGACAAGCAGAAGCGCCCCATGACGATCTTCGACGATTAAGTCGAAGAGAAAATCCCAATATCCAATCCCTAATCCTGCTCCTTCCCATATAACACCAAACATCTCGCCCACCTCAGGCAAATACCAGACACAAACAGACCAGTCATCACATTTCACAGACACCAAAAAACTACAGATATAATCACACACAAACGTATACAGGGAAGTAAAAGCCGACAGGCTACAAACTCCCCCTCACACTTCCCCAAAGAGGGGAAAGTAAATGATGAGAGCAGCAGCAGCAGCAGACAGACCGACCCATCAGAACCACCTGATGATGGCGGAAGGTTGTTCACCGAAATATCGTTTGAAGTATAAGTGTTTGTACAAATTTCTTTTTCAAATCAACAGGGAAGAGTTTTTGATATGTTTGTAGGGCATAGAGAGATGCTGATGCCTTCTTGCATATTGCAGTTACGTGCTCAGTCCAATTTAGATTTTCGTCTATTATTACTCATAGACGCTTTGCTGAGGGAGAAAGTTGTTATTAGCCCCGTTTACGGTCAAATATTGTAGGTATTCCCCTACTTTCTGGCTAATAAGACTACAATAAGCAAGAGGTACCACTTGGGTTTTGGGGGATTGAGCTTTAACCCCACAACCTAACTTATTTTCACAGTGCACATAGATCGGTATTGAGGTTCCCCACAGCTCTCTTCGGGTTTTTGTTTCTGCACTTAGACGCAACTGGAGTCATCAGCTTATATGTGGTATTTGCACTAGGTCAGAACGGATGACACGTCATTGACACAATGAAAAGGGTATACGACATAACACAGAACCCGAGGTGATGCCTGATACTGCCTGTCACAATGGTCGCCTTATGGTGCTGGACAAGGCGCATTGGTAGCGAGATGTCAGGTATGAGGTGAAACCATTGCACTGCACTAGTAAAGAAATTTAGGCTGCTAAGTTTGGCAAGTAAAAGGTCGAAGTGGACAGTGTTAATGGCTTTGCTGGAGTACAAGGAGCACATGAGTCACCTCTTGTGCTACCACGGAAAACTTCAGGTCATATGTTAGCTTTATTAATACAAATGTTGTGCAGCAATGTTCACGAAAATCTGACATATATTGGTCTAGTTGTTTGTTTGTGGTTAGACAGTTTGTTAGCTGGTCGTGGACTACATATTCTGAGACCTTGGACAGCGCAGGAAGAATGCAAATTGGTCAGTAATCAGAGGGTTCTGTATCAATGTCCTTTCCATATAGTGGCTTAGCTAGTTCCTTTTCCCAGGCCTCAGAGAAAATACCCGTGGTTAAGGAGTGGTGGAAGACATATGTTATAATGGGCAGTAGTGGGTCAGTAATAACCTTACGAAAGCAATGATTCATCTATATTACTAAACGGCTAAAACGGTCGCTCAGTCCAAGTTGCAGGTTGTCTAATGGGCTCCAGTGGCAAGGAAATTTTATTTTCACAATTTCATATACAAGGCCTTTTCTGTTTTCAATGTCCGATCGGTCAAGAATTAAAACCTGAGTGAAAAATCCGACGAAGTCTTGCAGAAATGTGTTGGGCAGTGTCTCCAGTGTGCTCGCCAATCGCGTCACGTCTCACTTTTCAGTTCTGAGCGCAGGGCGAACACATAAAAATATCTAGAACAACAGAGTCTTGTGCCAAGTGAGAAGTGCGTCTTTCTATATTTTAATGCTAAGGCCTTCAGCTTGGAAGTGAAAAGAGCTGAAAAAACTGCCAATTTATTTGTGAAATGATTTATCTAAAAGTAAGACAAATCATATTAGAGGAACATTTGATGTGCCTCCTGATCATACTCGAAATAATGTACAGCAAATACAGTGCTGATTGAGAGTTTTAAGTTCAATATTTAACTCTGAAACTTGGAATGTTAAACAGCACCGGTACTGGAGGAAATCTGGCTCGTTAACTGCTTAGATCGTGAAGTCTCACTTGCTCTACATCATTTCGAGCATCATTCAAAAGCGCGTCAGATGTTTCTTATGTCTCTTACTTTTTGACAAACCATTTCACAGAACATTTTACTGTATTTTGTCAATTTCCTAAATTTCTGTATGACAATGATCATCCGCACTGGCTACTATTATTTAGTCTACAACATCCATTTGTGTTATGTTCTTCACCACTATACGGTTTCGCTTTTGAAAGTATTATCAGATGTATATTATAACCCGTCAAACGGACATATTTGGATTACAGTCGAAACTTTGGTCAGTCATACGCTGTTAAAGTGCAGTGGGGTGCGCAGGTTTTAAAACACACATGTTGTTTCCTTTAAAGGGTGGAACCCTAGCCACTCCTTATTGAAATGAACTTGTATTTCTCAACTTCTACTTGAGTTTGTAAGTGCTGTATATTTTTTGTTTGTTTCTGTATTTTACCCTCAGTCGTCTTAGATTTCTGAGTATCTTATTCCATTTTACAGCGTCAAAGGTTTTCTCTGGGTTCGTGATTGCTTGCAACAATCTTGATTTTTCTTTGTTTTTGTTCTTGCGGTACAAAGCCCTTGTCGTTCCTCTTGTACCTGATACCCAGAAAGCAAATTGGCATTCTTCCAGCATCTCTTCTATTTTTTAGTACACTATTCTGCGAGCCTGTTAACAAGCATGGCTTTCCAAAGCAATTGTTCTACGGTTTTCACATTTGTCGGTGGTTCTTGATCCTTTATTACAGACTCTGTTGGAGCTGACATTCAGGTATAAAAATTTACACAAAAGGATGAGCAACATTTAAGATACGAGCTTCCTCGTTGTAATTTCTAAAACACTATGGGACTTTCGACACAAATAAACAGAAAGTTCTTCAGTGTTGGTTTGCGCTGTGTATGCTCGCTAGGCTCCTCTTACTGTTATCATAGTCTCGTCCTACTGAAACAAGAGGTAAGCAGTGAAGGAGAAATGCTTTAACAAATTGTTTTCTGTGTGGCTATCCTCCGCAGCAAATACTTGTTTTGTAAATAAGGCACATACATAGGACAAACAAATAGAATATTTGATGTCAGATACAAAGAACACATGAGAGCGTGGAAATATGGGATAAAGATCTCCACATTTGCAGAACACCTAAGAGAAAATGATCACAAACCAATCACTAGAGAAGATGAAATGAAAATAATTAGAATCGTCTCAGTTGTGCGACTGGATTCGTGATTTCCTGTCAGGAAGGTCGCAGTTCGTAGTAATAGACGGCAAATCATCGAGTAAAACTGAAGTGACATCAGGTGTTCCCCAGGGAAGCGTCCTGGGACCTCTGCTGTTCCTGATCTATATAAATGACCTGGGTGACAATCTGAGCAGTTCTCTAAGGTTGTTCGCAGATGATGCTGTAATTTACCGTCTAGTAAGGTCATCCGAAGACCAGTATCAGTTGCAAAGCGATTTAGAAAAGATTGCTGTATGGTGTGGCAGGTGGCAGTTGACGCTAAACAACGAAAAGTGTGAGGTGATCCACATGAGTTCCAAAAGAAATCCGTTGGAATTCGATTACTCGATAAAGAGTACAATTCTCAAGGCTGTCAATTCAACTAAGTACCTGGGTGTCAAAATCACGAACATCTTCAGTTGGAATATTGTGGGGAAGGCGAGCCAAAGGTTGCGTTTCATTGGCAGGACACTTAGAAGATGCAACAAGTCCACTAAAGAGACAGCTGACACTACACTCGTTCGTCCTCTGTTAGAATATTGCTGCGCGGTGTGGGATCCTTACCAGGTGGGATTAACGGGGGACATCGAAAGGGTGCAAAAAACGGCAGCCCGCTTTGTATTATCACGTATCTGCCGATATGATACGTGAGTTGGGATGGAAGTCATTAAAGCAAAGACGTATTTCTTCACGGCGAGATCTATTTACGTAATTTCAGTCACCAACTTTCTCTTCCGAATGCGAAAATATTTTGTTGAGCCCAACCTATATAGGTAGGAATGATCATCAAAATAAAATAAGAGAAATCAGAGCTCGAACAGAAAGGTTTAGGTGTTCGTTTTTCCCGCGCGCTGTTCGGGAGTGGAATGCTAGAGAGATAGTATGATTGTGGTTCGATGAACCCTCTGCCAAGCACTTAAATGTGAATTGCAGAGTAGTCATGTAGATGTAGAATCAACAATAAAAAACATCTCCTTACCATGCAAGAAAATTACCACACACAGAAAACCAAAGCAGAGGGGAAAATCCTGTTGAATGACCAAGTACACATGCCAAGCAATTCATTATTTGCACTAATAGATAAAATAATAATGTTCGCAAAAAGTAATAATATAATAATACTGTCCCATATAATAACAATATAACCGAACATCTTTACACACATTCATCCACAATATTGAAACGAAAAGTCAAATCAGCCGTCACCAAAGATTTCAACCACTCGCTAACAGCTAGTACACCCCGCCACCCCCCCCCCCCCCCCAAAAAAAAAAAAAAAAAAAAGACTCGTCGGCTCTATCTCCTTTTCTCTCTCTCTCTCTCTCTCACTCATACGCAAACACAGTATAAACATCACAAATAGAAGTTAGTCTTCTGGAACATATACTTCGTTAGGTTGGCAACAAATAGGTAAACATACCAAAGAAGATGAAACACGTAATGGAGTCGCAATATTTACGTTTTGGAAAACAGTGCACGATGAAATAGTTGTATCGAGTGACAAAAGAACAATAGTCCACCACAAAAAAGAGTGAGAAACATGGTGACCAGTATGTGGTAGGCGAGAACACAAAGAAGTGATTATATGGCAGTGATAAAAGTGGTAGTGCGACCTCCAAACCAGATGTGAGGAAACGCAGATCAGCAAAAGTTAAGTAATTATTTTTTACAAAAAAATCGCGAAGTGGACTGTTTAATAATATAAAACTAACAAAGCTGTATCGTTATAGATCCCACTGAACAGGAGAAGGCGAAACGCGTATGGGATAAATAAAGTAACTAGCAGCAGGAAAAAGCAGTGTTATTTACAAAACGAGAAATGCTTTGCTCGTCGCCCGTCCAACCGCGTCGTCTGCGCTTTCCGACTTGGCTCAACAGGCGCCACACCCCTCCAGTAGTATTCCATTCAGGCGCATAGCTCAGTACTTGTGGCCCACTAGAGTTTTGTATACTGTATTTTACTGTTAGGCGGACACGTAACGCACTTGGACATCAAAACTGTAAGCTCAATGGCAAATATTAGTTGCCTGGTAAGAAGAAATTCCTCGGAATTGCTATGAAGCCCAGATAACACGCAACTGGTTCCGCCTCGGAGCCAGCGATGGCCGTCTGCTGGTCAGAAAGAGGCGAATGGAGTGTCTACTACTAACCTGTCTGCGTGATAGACACACTGCACCTACGCCTGGCAGCAGAAGGACCCCCATGCACCCTGACTGCAAATTTGAACATCAATGTAGTGATTCGAATCGTTGCGCTATCACTAATGAACAATGTTCCAGAGGGTGTTTTCCAACAGGATAACGCTCGCCCACATACCGCTCCTGTAACCCACATGCTCTACAGAGTATCGACATGTTGCATTGGTCTGCAGGATCTCTAAATCTTCCTCCAACAGAGCGCATGTGGAACATGATCGGACGACAGCTTTAGCGACATCCACAAACAGCATTAACTGTCCCTGTAATGACCGACCCAGTGGAGCAGGCATGGAACTCTGTCCCACAAACTGATATGCGGCACCTGTGCAACACAATTCATGTCGTTTCCATGCTTGCATTCCACATTCTGGCAGTAACATCAGTTATTAATGTGCCAGTGTTACACATTTGGAATGGCTTATCTCGCGCTTACATTAACCTACGATCGTGCAATGTTAGTTACTTATTATATTACCTAAACAAATTTATTTTATTACTCTGCGTTAATTGCTTTTGGTGTTTCCATCTTTCCTTCAACGTATGTTTGGGATCATATATCATCTGCCTTGATTTGAGGTTGTTTGGTGGCAGAGATTGAGGTCTAACCTCTTTTCGTGCAACCCTGTCACTGTTGCTGGCTTCCCCGTGTCCACAGATGCGGATGCAGCTGAACATCACGCGAGTCTACCCGCCAGACCACGGGAAGTACCACTGCGTGGCCAAGAATGAGATGGGCATCACCAGGGGTGTCTTCAACGTCTACGGTAAACAAAAGTCTTTCCTAGAATGCCAGCTGTATGCTATGACTTACCTCACTGTCTTTTCTCTCTCCGTGTTTTGTGTTATTCACGACAAGAAAATTTTTGCTTTGTATTTCAGTATCCGTGTCCACCCTAATAATAATTAACTAATATGTTAGACTTGCTGTGGATCGATGCGCACATTCTATTTCTTCACTCTGTCCGTCAATTCACGTGACCGAGTTAATTCGTTAATAAAGACACGTTTCCAACGACATTAGCAACTCTAATGCTACATGTTGATCGGTTCGGTCTTTCAGTGCTCCATTAACTAGTCTTTACACTCACGGACGAGTTTATCCTGCTACGGGCTTAACTTTACGAGAATGTTGCAAACAATTCCACCTGTACTGATTGGCTCGATATCATCGTCGCCTCCTCCGAGGAAATACTTTATCATAGCAGGTTCTTGTTTAACAGAACCAACGAGCATTAATTGCGTAGTTGCGGTAAATGAATTTGCTCATAATCTTAAGCAATGACGTATTTTGTGCAACTCAACATATAGTTGTCTTTCCTTGCGAAAACAACCAATGATATTAGCACATGCAGCTAATCAGTCATGAACGGAACTATGTTACTCATATCTTTGAAGTTACGTTACGTCAGCGTCAAAAATTACGGCACATTTTCACTTTTGAAAAACCTATATCACTTAAATAAAATGTAATATTCTTTAAAAATTGATGGTAAATGTAATTACTGCCTCCAAACCCCAAATTCATTTCACCGAAAATCATCAGTCTCGAAGGTAATCTACTTTCCTTTTTCTCAGCCTCACTCAATTAAAGGAGGAGTTTCAAATGGCTCTGAGTGCTATGGGACTTGACTTCTGAGGTCATCAGTCCCCTAGAACTAAGAACTACTTAAACCTAACTAACCTAAGGACAGCACACACATCCATGCCACAGGCAGGATTCGAACCTGCGAACGTAGCGGTCGCGCGGTTCCAGACTGTAGCGCGTAGAACCGCTCGGCCACTCCGGCCGGCTAAAGGAGGAGGAGATTAGTGTTTAACGTCCCGTCGACAACGACGTCATAAGAGACGGAGCACAACGTCGGATTATGGAAAGATGGAGAAGGAAATCGGCCGTGACCTTTCAAAGGAACCATCCCGGCATTGGGTAGCCGGACGCTGGTTTGAACCGTCGTCCTCCCGAATGTGACTCCATTGTCTAACCACTGCGCCACCTCAATTAAAGATTCGGCTTCTGTTCAATAACATGATCAGGATAAGATTTAGCACAATGGGCGTGTATTACAAACACTCCTGCAACAATAATTCTCAATATAGTTTTAAATTTCCATTAATGACATCTTCTAATCAGAATGAGATTTTCACTCCGCAGTGGAGAGTGTGCTGGTATGAAAATTACTGCAGATTAAAGCTGTATGACGGACCGAGACTCAAAATCTGGACCTTTGCCTTTCGCAGGCAAGTGCTGTACCATCTGAGCTACCCAAGCACGACTCACGCCACGCCCTCACAGCTTTACTTCTGCCAGTATCTCGTCTCCTACCTTCCAAACCTTACAGAAGCTCTCCTACGTACCTTGCAGAATTAGCACTCCTGAATGAAGGGATATTTCGGAGACGTGGCTTATCCACAGCCTGAGGGATGTTCCCAGAATGAGAATTTCACTCTGCAGCGGAGTGTGCGCTGATATGAAACTTCCTGGCAGATTAAAACTGTGTGCCGGACCGAGACTCGAACTCGGAACATTTGTCATTCGCGGGCAAGTGCTCTACCAAGCTCATTCTGGAAACATCCCCCAGGCTATGGCTGAGCCATTTCTCCTTTCTTTCAGCAGTGCTAGTTCTGCAAGATTCGCAGGAGAGCTTCTGTAAATTTTGTAAGGTAGGAGACGAGATACTGGCAGAAGTAAAGCTGTGAGGACGGGGCGTGAGTCGTACTTGGGTTGGTAGAGCACTTGACAGCGAAAGGCAAAGGTCCCGAGTTCGAGTCTCGGTCCTGCACACAGTTTTAATCTGCCAGGAAGTTTCATCTTCTATTCAGCCTTGTTTTTCGTTCTCCATAATGCAATTGCATTGTCAATGTGAAAAGAAGACAACCACGCAGTTACTGGTACATGAATTAAGATCGTTTAACGCTTTTTCATCTTTTTTCCTCGAATACCATTCAACATCTTTATCAACAAAGGGCACTGTCCCAACGACGACATCTTTCAGCTTGGCACGACCTTGGGCTGCGCGCGTATGGCGACCATTTGTCCTGCAGCGTCCTCGAAACCACGTAACAGAAAGAAACAATACCGCAAAGCTACCACCAGTGTAAGACAATACTTATCACAGACACACACATAATTTTTTTAATATTATGACCCGATAGAGGCTTAAGTGCTGTTCCTTTAGTACGAATATTACATACTTTGTATAGCCATAGTTGTTACCATAAACCATCCATCGAACCGTGTCAGTGGAGGAAGGTAGTGCTTGCCAGACATGTGTTATATTCTCATGAATATCAGCACAGACTGCTAGCTGCCTCTAACCTCTTGTTTTTTTTTTCTTTTCTTTTCTGTTATTCTAATAAACCAGTTCAGTCTTGGGGACAAGGTATTTTAAATGCGCGGCACATCCTACACAGTACGAGTGTTTTCTGAACCACGCCCCTATTGACCAAGATGTGACCATTAATTCTGATCTGAGGCCCATTAATCAAACTATTATTCTACTGAAAGAGGCTGAAATGATTATCTGTTCCTTTTACTCAAGTTTAATAATGCATCTGACCGTCAGTTATCCACTCAGCCCCACTCGTAGCCACCTAGTTATAGTTCCTCTATTGGATCAGTCACTAACCGCTAGTGCCCTAACGGTGTCAGTCACTAATTTTTAATATACTGTCGCTGTTGATTAACTTCAATGTTATTGTAATAAGTATCTGTTATAAATGATTATTGCCCATTCACGTGCCGTAACTTTCCGGATAATTCACTCCCACTTATTGGACATTAAGAATTTCGATACTCACTTCTGTTTCCTTCCATTTCACAAAACCGCTATTGCAATTATCTCATCAAATAATCGTCGCCCAGTGAGATAATTTGCACTCGCATCTGCGACACATCCGTACTGCAAGCCATGTACCGCACGACCCACGAACTGTTATTCAACTCACCACTCGACGATTGTGAGTGCCGCATTTCCTACGCTGACAGTGTAGTAGGGAAAAGCATTCCAGAAATAATATAGAGGTTAGTAAGACCCGGCCTGGCCATTACAAATGAAATAGAGGATACAGAGCGTAGAACAGGTTTGTCGAAGTGGAATCATACTATAATTCCCATAAGACATATTTTCTCTGAAATTACACTATAGTTCTAAACGTTTCTTCCACTATCATACTAAAATGCTCTGAATATCTTTGTAATACTTTCTTCTTGATCTGTTCCTACAGACTGAGCCACCGAGAACTTTCTCGGTAACGCATTTTAGGTGTTCACGAAGCCCCATAGTAACAGTCTCAAGTTCCATTACAATGTACCTAATTTATATGCATTACAATTCTGCTTCTGAAGAATTTTTTGTTTTTCTTATATTTCTGCATACATCCCATTGTCATACAAGATGCCGTTGTGTCTTCGTAGCTTTTTAAAGAGAAAAATATCATTTCTTTTAAACGGGGGATTAAAATTACGGTGCCTAATAGCAGTAATAATAAAAGCAATAATAATCGTTCGGTGTAATAATTTAAATTATTTTACGAAACATAATGCTTAATGAAAACTCAGTCATGGTTCATCATTAAGAATTGTTTTGACATTCGCCTGGAATGACGTAGCAGACCTGTAGGAAACAAAAATGACAGCGGTTCAGTGGTTGAAACAGTGGCCTGTGAGGACGGCGGTTCAGATCATCATCCGACCACGCAGGTTTACGGGAGAGGACACGCCCGTTTCCTTGCCAATAGTTACCCGTCCGAGTAGAGCTCTGTCTGCTGCGATCGCGTCGCAGATGGAAGTTTAAAGGATTAGCTTTATTCCTTCCAAATCATCAAGGTCGGCAGCCTGAAATTGTTACGTCAATATGTCTTAATCGCCGTCACGTTAATCCTGCTGAATTGGCCAAAAGTATTCATAAATGGGTTCGTTTCAAGAATTTACGAGATCTACAGGACAATTAAGGGCATCTACGAGGAGTCCACAGTTGCGTCTATTCTCCTTAAGCCACGTTGCAGTGTTAGGGTGTGTACCAGAACGATAATTGTAAGAGGAAGTGGCATACCGAAACTTCACAGCAGCTCGAAACGGTGCTCCGGACTCAGACCGTTACCTGGGTCGTTTGTCTTTACTGAGCGATTACTCTACCATCTGAGCTATAACGGTGCTCCGGACTCAGACCGTTACCTGGGTCGTTTGTCTTTACTGAGCGATTACTCTACCATCTGAGCTATACAAGCGCGTCTCACGACCTCCTTCCCTTCTGAGTTTCACTTCCGGTGATGCCTCTCCACAACTTCCGAAACTTCACAGGTCTTCCGCGTACCTTGCGGGACTAATACTTCCAGCAGTTTGGAGATATACAGGAAGTGTGTATTTTGGAAGGCAGGGGATGAGATGCTAGCGGAAGGAAAACTGCCTAGCGAGACGGTCGTGAGTCGTATTTGGATAGTTCCGTCGTTGTAGCACTTTTCGATGACAGGTAAGCGTCCCAGGTTCAGATCCCAGCTAGGCATGCAGTTTCAACTGTAAGCAGCCCAGCCGGCCGAAGTGGCCGTGCGGTTAAAGGCGCTGCAGTCTGGAACCGCAAGACCGCTACGGTCGCAGGTTCGAATCCTGCCTCGGGCATGGATGTTTGTGATGTCCTTAGGTTAGTTAGGTTTAACTAGTTCTAAGTTCTAGGGGACTAATGACCTCAGCAGTTGAGTCCCATAGTGCTCAGAGCCATTGTAAGCAGCCCCAAACCAGCACATATTTCGCTGCCGAGTGAAAACTTATTCTGGAACCAACGTTTTGTCTAACTGACTGGAACGTAAGCCCTCAGAATTTTGACAGTAATCCTCCCAGTGATTCACATCATTTTTTGAGGCGTCTGTTACTCGAATTTGACGAGCATCTCCGCAACGCTCCCAAGCCTGCTTAACGAACCTGAGACGAATCGCGTTGCACATCCTCTAACGAATCGACTTAACCCACTCGTAACAGTCCCGGATTGATGACCAATATCCACAAATTGGTCGAATGATTCGTTTCTGAGCCACTTAAGACAGAATTATCGTATTGGAGCATACGTTCGTAGAATTTTTCATAAGATTAACAAACACAACAGACATACATCACAAAGACTTTAGTCTCCGATAATGTATTCTCCTTCACTACGTACAACAGTCTGCCAAAAGTTGGGTAACTTTTAGATTCCACTACTTAGAAATCACGGGATTTTGAGGCGAAGAACTCGAGGAGCTGTGTTGGGAGCGCATTTTCATCCGTAAAGGAAATTCTTTGAAGGTTGTTCGATAGAGAGCGCAAAGGTGAAAACCTGGGAGTGCGAGATCAGGCAAAGAAGGTAGATGCGGTATGGCTTGCCAACCCAGCTCCTGTATACAGTTTTTGTCAGTCTAGCAGAGTGCGGCCGGCTTAGCAGCACGCCACTCAGACGTCTCGGTCGTTGTTCTAGGACTGCGCCTGCAGGACGTCTCAGCTGTTGACAATAATGTCGGTAGAGACGGTTACACCTCGTGGAAGCAATTCACACCACATTGTCGCTGTTCCACAAGAAACATTATCTTTTGTGGATGCGCTCAGGTTCTTGCACGGAAAGTTGCTGTTTTGGTTTGCTCAGCTGTTCCTTTCTTTGCCTGATGTTAGCTTAAAGATACCATTTCTCGTCACCAGTAACGATACAGCATAGCAATGCTCCTTGATGTTCACGAGCCAGTTGATGACGAGCAAGCAGAAATCCACATGTGACCGACCATTCGCTTCCGCGCGGGATTAGCCGAGCGGTCTAGGCGCTGCAGTCATGGACTGTGCGGCTGGTCCCGGCGGATGTTCGAGTCCTCCCTCCGGCATGGGTGTGTGTGTTTGTCCTTAGGATAGTTTAGGTTAAGTAGTGTGTAAAGTTAAGGACTGATGACCTTAGCAGTTACGTCCCATAAGATTTCACACATATTTTTTAACCATCCGCTGAATTTTGTGATTTTGGCTTAGAGCAAACGGTATCGATACACCGGAGTTTTGGTCATCACATCTGCCAGTTCTCGACTACACTGACGTGGATCATTGTGAATTAGTGCCTTTAAACGATCATCAAACCCCAAAGCCTTCCAGAACTTGCAAAGTCACTAATGTCAAAACGATTCTCCATAAAACGAGAAATCCATTTCCTTTCTGTGCTCTGTCTAAAGCCATTATCGCCAAACACAACCCAAATGGTTCTGGCTGCCTCCGCTGCTCTCACCTCTCTACTGAACTCAAACAGAAGAATGAGTATGTCGGCACAACATCTTCTAGAGTTCCAGCTCCACTCACCATCTCCAAATGACAATATGACAATAAGTAGATTCAAATAGCAACGGTGAACTACAAATAAAAAATGATAACCGGTAAGTAAACCCATAGCATTCGGAATACCAACATGTAAAACAAAAACCGTACAAAAGTATGCACTATTCTAATAATTTTCCCTATGGTTTTCCAGTAAATCTCAATCTGGCACCTCTGTTTGGTTCACTTATTTCTGCGTTCCAGCTTTAGTCAGTTTCGACGGATAATCCCATCTATTTTCTATTTGTTATTACTCCGAACCATAAGCCACGAAAAATGCAATCGATCAGTTTTTTTGCCTCTTTATCTGCAATACCTTTAAATTACGTTAAGAGTCAATTGTCACCTCCTTCACCAACCATCGATCCTTTGCCCAAAGCCCAGAAATTCTCAGAGTCTTCTGGATTTGCATCTTTTTTGTACACAATTTCTTTATCGCTATCAGCCTCATGGAATTAGCTACGTTAAATACTATATCATTTATATTTATACTGAAATGTAACTGCTTTACAAAATTACACTAGTTTACTACCGAAGTTACTTTTACATATGAAAATTTCGCATTTTGATTCCTGCAGAGAAGATTTTATTCCGCCACACCACATGGTGCTCTTTCTTCGTCCTATGATATACTGTTAACGGAAGTGAGTTTCCCATGGAGAAAAGCCTGCACTTCGAGATCATAACTCTGTGAGTGTTCATTAACATGAGTTAAATCTTACATAACCCTATTGAAAAATTTGCAGAGTGTTACATAGCAGTCTATAAGGACGGGATCTTTTGCTTTTCACTGCGAGCCAGGTGAGAAACTTAGACCAAGGGTAGTTGCTGTCGTCATGAGCTATGGTTTTAGTTTACATGTGGAATGCGGCGGATGCGGTACCTAGAATGTGCCCACCGCAGGTCTGTCTCTCCGAAGACCGCAGGATATTACAAAAATATTTTTATGAGGCGGACGGAAGAAAAATGGGCGGTGGTTTTAATCTAGGTAATCGCGCCGGCTAATATTTCATTGCGAACGTTTGCGTTTCCGCCAGCTAGTAATTAAATGAGCAGGCAGCCCGCAGGAAACGACGCTCTCCGGCTCAGTTTTGGAATTCCATCTTCTTGCACACCTGCGGGCAATTCTGCCGAGCTACGTGCGCCTCCATCCGGGGTGCTTGGTGGCAACGCCGTTTCCAGAAACATTTCCCTACTTTTAAGTTTCGCAACACTTCATTATATTGCTTGCTCTTACTTTCTCACATGATCTGTGAGCCGTTAATAATTTACCTAACGAGAGAAGATAACTTATTTTTTTCATCGCCAATAAAGATTCACTGCTAAAACCTACTCGGATTTTTCTGTCTACACTGCCGGAGAAAATAAATGAAGCACCCAGAAGTGAAGAAGGTGACTTAATGGGTTTAGAGAATATATGATGTTATTTCAGTAATTACAAAATAGAGTGAGATTTACAAAGGACTACTTATCAACATGACATTAAAGGCCCTCTGGCGTGGAATTAGCCAGGGGTTCAGTTGGGAAAGGTGTTATACAGCCTTTGTATTCTCCCATCAGGCAAGTTGCCCCACGACTGTTGCAAGTCGACGGAGTTAGTGTCCGAGCTGGTTCCACACATATTCTATTAGTTATACAGCCTTTGTATTCTCCCATCAGGCAAGTTGCCCCACGACTGTTGTAAGTCGACGGAGTTAGTGTCCGAGCTGGTTCCACACATATTCTATTACGGTCATTTCTCGGCATTTTACTCGTTACAGAAAGACCTCAACATCACGCAGACACGTCATGGAGATACGTCCTACGGGTAGACGAGAACAGTCCTGTTGAAGAACTGCACCACAATGCTGTGATATGAGAGGTGGCACATGAGTAAGCGGGCTGACCATGACGAACCATTGTGCCGTCAGCGTTCACTCCATTGCAACCAAATGTGCTCAGAAGTCATATTAGATGGTTCCTCACAGCATAACGAGAGTAGTTATATGACTGTGCCCCTCCTAAAGACTGGAAGAATGGGACCTTTTTCAAGGTCGCTCCGTGCTCACTGATGACAGTCATCTGGGAGAGTGTAGAATTATATTCATCAGTGAACACAACGCGACGCAATTCGGCAGCAGTTCATGCTTCCTGATCACAGCCCCACTCCAAACGCAGCCGTTTGTGTTGTTGTACAGGGATGTCTAAACCTTAAGGACGAAAGACACTTTCGCATGATGTTCACTGAAAAGTAACATAGATATTTGAATCTTGGACCATACATAGAAAGGACTTCTTCAGTAAAATAGAGGAGGTAACTCAAAGAAATATTTAGTTGTCTCATACGTTCGTTCGCTTTTCCGTACAGTGCAGTCACAAGGAACGCCTGAAAGCACACCCCCAAGCAGCACAGCTAAGACAGGGTGGTTGCCAGCCTGCCTGCTTCCACACTTCACGCGTAAGGTCGTGCACAATATACACTCCTGGAAATGGAAAAAAGAACACATTGACACCGGTGTGTCAGACCCACCATACTTGCTCCGGACACTGCGAGAGGGCTGTACAAGCAATGATCACACGCACGGCACAGCGGACACACCAGGAACCGCGGTGTTGGCCGTCGAATGGCGCTAGCTGCGCAGCATTTGTGCACCGCCGCCGTCAGTGTCAGCCAGTTTGCCGTGGCATACGGAGCTCCATCGCAGTCTTTAACACTGGTAGCATGCCGCGACAGCGTGGACGTGAACCGTATGTGCAGTTGACGGACTTGGAGCGATGGCGTATAGTGGGTATGCGGGAGGCCGGGTGGACGTACCGCCGAATTGCTCAACACGTGGGGCGTGAGGTCTCCACAGTACATCGATGTTGTCGCCAGTGGTCGGCGGAAGGTGCACGTGCCCGTGGACCTGGGACCGGACCGCAGCGACGCACGGATGCACGCCAAGACCGTAGGATCCTACGCAGTGCCGTAGGGGACCGCACCGCCACTTTCCAGCAAATTAGGGACACTGTTGCTCCTGGGGTATCGGCGAGGACCATTCGCAACCGTCTCCATGAAGCTGGGCTACGGTCCCGCACACCGTTAGGCCGTCTTCCGCTCACGCCCCAACATCGTGCAGCCCGCCTCCAGTGGTGTCGCGACAGGCGTGAATGGAGGGACGAATGGAGACGTGTCGTCTTCAGCGATGAGAGTCGCTTCTGTCTTGGTGCCAATGATGGTCGTATGCGTGTTTGGCACCGTGCAGGTGAGCGCCACAATCAGGACTGTATACGACCGAGGCACACAGGGCCAACACCCGGCATCATGGTGTGGGGAGCGATCTCCTACACTGGCCGTACACCACTGGTGATCGTCGAGGGGACACTGAATAGTGCACGGTACATCCAAACCGTCATCGAACCCATCGTTCTACCATTCCTAGACCGGCAAGAGAACTTGCTGTTCCAACAGGACAATGCACGTCCGCATGTATCCCGTGCCACCCAACGTGCTCTAGAAGGTGTAAGTCAACTACCCTGGCCAGCAAGATCTCCGGATCTGTCCCCCATTGAGCATGTTTGGGACTGGATGAAGCGTCGTCTCACGCGGTCTGCACGTCCAGCACGAATTCTGGTCCAACTGAGGCGCCAGGTGAAAATGGCATGGCAAGCCGTTCCACAGGACTACATCCAGCATCTCTACGATCGTCTCCATGGGAGAATAGCAGCCTGCATTGCTGCGAAAGGTGGATATACACTGTACTAGTGCCGACATTGTGCATGCTCTGTTGCCTGTGTCTATGTGCATGTGGTTCTGTCAGTGTGATCATGTGATGTATCTGACCGCAGGAATGTGTCAATAAAGTTTCCCCTTCCTGGGACAATGAATTCACGATGTTCTTATTTCAATTTCCAGGAGTGTATTATGAGGGCTGTTAAGAAAGTAAGTTCCGATCGGTCGTGAAATGGAAACTGTTTGTAACTGACAATTCGAACGTTTTTACAACACAACTTTTATTGACGTGAGTCTACATGGAATGACTGAATAACAACGAAAAGTCACAATAACAAAGCCAGTAAGAGTTTCCTACCAGAGGCAACAAAAAATAACTTCTAAGTTTCCCGCAAGAGCCAGTTGTAACACACATACACTTTATTCTAAGTCCTATTCCGATACCGAAGACGTAGTCTTCCGTGGAGACGTCCTTGAGGTCGGTATTCGGCGTGAACTGACGTCCGGTGCTGGTTCTAGCCTTTAAATAATATTGACCAGCCAATCAGATGTTGGTGTAGTAATACTTCCTGCAGGCCATCTCGAACTCCCTCTGCAGGAAGTAGTACGCGGAATGTCTGCTTCCAAAACAGCAGACGTTTACCATTGCTTACGCCTTTGGGCATAGGCAACCTCGGTCCTGTGTCGTGTTAGATGTGTTGCCGCCCTGCAGGGGCTACCTTGGCGAAGGCGTAACAGAAACGACTGTGAAAATCGGATTAAGTTTTACTCAGATGTGTTGGTCAGTGTCTCTAGTACTTCCGTCGGTAGCGTCACGTCGCTCTTTTCAGTTTTCAGCGCACTGCGAGCACGTAAGCATGCATAGAAAATAGTGTCTTCCGCCAAATACGAGGGCCTGGTGAGAAATTTCGCCTGAAGCTATGCAGCCCACATAACATAATTGTCATGCTTTTACTTCTTCAAGACAATTGTCAATCGCATTCTGCAGAGATAATGAAGATGCTCCTGCAGCGTTTTCGATGGGAAGTGTTTCAGCACCCATAATACAACTCTTAATTGACTACCTCTGAGATTCATCTCTGCTCGCATGAACCGCTGACTATAAAGACAACACTTTGGCACAGACAACGACCTGTAGACCAGCGCAGAGAATTGGCAGAAAGCGTTGGCGGTTGCCTTGCATAAAGAGGGTATTGGAAAGTTGGCACAACCCTACGACAGATGTCTAAGTTGGAGCGGCGACTACGTAGAGATGTAGCTGGAAGTTGTAGCTAACTGTTGCGATTAAAACTTTATGATTTTAACAGTTGTTTAAATTTTCGCAGCCGACCGGTACTGTCTTTCCGAATAGCCCACGTAACTAAATAAGGTGGATCGGTTTTGTAAACAAATTTTTTCTTGCAGTATATTTCGTTATTGTCGACAATATATTGCAATTTCTCTGGAAGCTTATAAATGTCGTCCTTCCAAAAAGTCGGTGTGTTCAGGTTGATTAACTCTTCGAGGTTCAGTCTGTAGTCCTCTAAGGAGATGAGACGTTTAACATTCAGGAAATTGTTCAGGGAACGCAACAGATGAAAGTTTGAAGGGGCAATGTCTGGCGAATACAGCTGTTGAGGTAACAAATTCAACTCAAAACAACACAGGTTTTGACGGGTGACTAAAGAGGTGTATAGCCTGGCGTTGTCGTGGTGAAAGAAGACATTGTGCCCCAGATAAGGTCGTTTCTCATCAGTGACTGCCGTGAGGTGATCCAACTGCGAACAGTAATTCTTGGGAGTGATAGGCTCATTCGGAGGAAGTTCGTAATACAAGACGCTTTTGCAATCCAACCAGCTGAGTAACAGAACGCAGCTCTCATTTAGGAACAGATAGTGGTGGCTGCCCTGTCTTGTGCCACAATCAACGCTTAGGAATGCAGTTGTACACGATCCACTTCTCATCTCTATAAAAGGAGAATTCTGATTGCGTTTCAATAAGAACATACAGATGGGCTCGTCCTGAGTAAATTCCCTTCACTCGGTTCGTGAGGGAGCCATACTTCGCGTATATTTACGTATTGCAGCTTCTTCAAGTTCCTGGTCACAATAACACGAGCGACATTGAGCTCCAATAACAACACCAGCGTTGTCATTTGCAGATTGCTGAGCCGTTCCATGTCCGTAACTGTTGGCTACCCAGATTGAGGTTTGTGTGTTAGGGTGTGTAATCTATCACCACGAACGGCAATGCTGGATGGAATTTAATCCGGGGTAGGGGGCAGGCCGGCCCATTCGTCGAATATGCTCTCATTCGGTGAGCTCCTCCAACTGCGCTGTTTGATGCAGTCACTTACTGTCCAATCATCAAAATGAAGTCAGGGCTGCATGCACATCTGGAAAGCCCCACTGAGGGAAGGAGTACAGTGTGAAAAGAATGTTGACCGCTGAGTGTACCGTGTCCGAAAAGTTACTGTGACACTGTACTACTTTCCCTCGTGCGTTTTTTCAGGTGTACATTCGGCCACTAACATTTTTATGCATGACACTGCGCGACTGCATCGCAGGTGGTTCAAAATGGCTCTGAGCACTATGGGACTTAACATCTGAGGTCATCAGTCCCCTAGGACTTAGAACTACTTAAACCTAACTAACGTAAGGACATCACACATATCCATGCCCGAGGCAGGATTTGAACCTGCGACCGTAGTGCTCGCACGGTTCCAGACTAAAGCGCCTAGAACCGCTCGGCCACTGCGGCCGACCATAGCAGGTGGGGGAGGTGTGAGAACGAGAGGACATTTAGCGAATGGACGGCCTGCCCGTTCCCATACTTAAACCCCATCGAGCGTATGAGGTATGAGTTGGGGAGCTGCCAACCACGCTGACAGAGGAATGGAACTCCCTACCAAAATTATTCCTTATGAGCCTTGTGGCCAGCATGAGAACACGTTGCAGGGCATTTACTGCCGTCCGTGGTGATCACGTACCCTATTAAGACCTCTGTCCTGTCTTTTGTATGGCCCAGGGAAACATCACGTGGTGACATGGTGACCAAACGCAACGTCAGAACTTTTTCTCTGCTATTTTCTCCCCTTCTGTAACCGAATTGACATTAATAGAGTGTGACCAGATATTCCTTGTGATCTTCTATATATTACTCCAGCCACTCTGCAATTTTAGAAATGTTTTTGTTTTCACATTTATATCAAGTGATGGTCATACCATTTCTGGGTTCCTCGTTCTCACCCCTTTTAAATACACTGCCTGCCAAAAAAAACTGAAGCACCAAGAAAACATGGACGGATGGCAATGTGACTTCGTAACGTACACGCCATAGGCGGGTACGTAAATGGTTAGAGATGCAATTCAGGCAGTACAGCTACCAGAGTGCGTTAAGTTGCTCGTGTTTAAGCGTGAGATGTTGAGTCATCACTGTGAAGGACAAGGAGATGCCACGTCCTCTTATGAGACAGCGTTATCAACACTTGAAGCAATTTCAGAGGGGCTTTATTGTGGGCCTCCATTTGGCCTGCTGGTCGAATCGTGTAATAACCGGTTTTTTGGAGCACTCAGAAAGACGTGACAACGCCACGACTTGGACTGAATGACAACTTGAAGTCGTCGTCAAGAATCCGTTCGGTTACTTCTGATCACCACCAGGGATGATCCTTCTTTTGTGCACCTAATCCCTTCATATCTGCGCCTGTCATCCGAGAATTAGTAACAAACTGCCTACAGCTTTCTGTGCCACTGGCAGCATTTGTCGAAGTCTAGCAGCAACCGTACTAAAGAATTACCGCCCCATGCGTTGGCTGTCATTTCGAGTGGTGAATGAACTCGGAAGCGTGGACTGCTGATTAGCATTGCATTGTGTCCAGCGATGAATTGCGGTTCTGCACGACCCCAGGTGGCCATTGTCGTCGAGTTTGGCAGTGACCAGTGCTGAAGTCCTATTCTTCCGATATTGTGGAGAGGCAAAGCGGAATTACGTCTGGCGTCATGGTAGGGGGAATCAACGGGTATGACTTCAGATCACGCCTGATAGTGACTGACGGAACTCAGAGACACAACGGTACGTCCACACATGGAATGTGTCTCAGAAATGTGATGTTCGCATACTCCGGTGTCCAGAAAAATCCCTAAATCTGTCCCCGATAGAACGTGTGTGGGCCAGCTCCAACGTTAACTTCGTCCAGTGCCAATATTCAAGATCTCAAGGACCTGTTACGACTGTTGTAGGTCAGTTTGCTTCAGAAGAGGAAAGAACGGCTTTATGGCAGCATAATAAATCGAATCAGTGCGTGCGTCTAAGAAGGAAGAGGTGTTAAATTATACTGAAAAGTGGGCTCATGCTGCCAAATTCATTGTAAATTTGACTCGAGATTGTAAACAATGAAATAATGTAACATACCCTCTCAACCCGTATAGTTTTCTAATGCCTTCCGGGTGCTTCACGTTTCTCGTCGGTGTGTATTTTTGACTCAAAAACCTAATTTCTACTCCTGCTACAGATATCGGTGACTCCGAAGGTATCTCATCGACTCTTTGCTGACTACTTTGAGCTCTAACGTTTAGTGCTATGTCTAATTATAATCACCTATCTGTTTCACATTAACATCCCCTTCCTCCTCCACCTCACTTTCATACAGATTATTATTGTCACGAGCTCTCCGTCTGCCAACCATCTGCATTTAATAGACCTTTCCCGTAGGTACCTTCTAAATTAACATACTAAAATTTTCATTTTCCAAAATTACGTTTAATCCTGTATGACGTGTCGATTTTACCTTGAATCATAGTTCTATCAAGATCTTTCTGTCATCCATTCTGAATTTGCCTCATTACACTTTACTTCCGAAGCAACTTATACTTGTGTCTTCCAATCGTATTTTTCAAGATTGTGATAATCATCTTCTTGTAATATACGCCTGATATATAGCACAGTATGAAAATGAGTCATGGACTGTGTTAAAAGCGATAAGGATGATGAAACGTTTGGGAAGTAGTGTTATAGAAAGATGTTGAAAATTACGTGGTCCGATAGTGTAAGAAATGAAGACTCTGTGAAGGTAAACGACGTTTTGGAAACTGACATATATTAAGACAACGGGGAGTAGCCTCCACGGTAATAGAAGAAGCTGTAGAGGGTAAAAGCTATAGAAGAAGACGGAGATTCGAATATATCGAACAAATAATTCAGGATGTTAGGCGCAGGTGCTGCTCTGAAAGAAAGGGTTGGCACTAGCCAAAAGACTGATGACCTAAAAAAAGATTTTTTTTTTAAATTGACAATTCGTTGACTGTGCTGTCATTGCGATGCAGTACTTGTCTTTATTATTTTTTTTTCACTGAAACTGAAGTCTGAGAAAACTTGCAATAAGCTTAAACAACATAATTGTTAGGCGGAAAATACAAATACGTAGTATCGTCTTTAATAGGGTAAACATTTATGTAGAACCATTTGAAGAACAATATTTTCCCCTTTACTGTCTTTTAAGCTGAATTCCGAATTCCGCGATTAGTTGCTTCCCATTCAACTGGCCGACAATGAAGAAGCGAGTAATAAATTTTGGGCAAATTCATAAACTTACTGCTAAAGCGTGTGGTGTCTCCAAGTCAACTGTAGGCCGTATTAGCAAATCTGTGTCATTGGCAGAATCTCCAGACATGAATGAGTGTTTCGATTCTCCATGAAAGGGATACGAACGTGAACGAGAATCAACCGACTTTGATGATTTTAACAAAGAACTCGTGCATAGAACAGTGCTGCCCACTGAATATCGCGGAAGTCATTTGCCTCTGTACGTGATACGATACAATAATGGTGTCTGAAATGTTAGCAAAAATAATGTTGTAGTTTTCTTAACAAGTTTCTCGCGGGAAGTTTCTTCGAGGTACTACAGAACGAAAATGCATCAGTGACTACATTTTTCGCTACGCAGTTGCCGCATTTTCTCTCCTCTTACAATATTTTTTTTTAATCTCAGAATATATTTATGTTTAAGAAATAAAAGACCCGGGATATTCATCTGTAAACTTTGAGGATGTTCGTATTTTTTTCAGTCGAATTGCATTAGTGATTCTGTTACTATCACAGGCTGAAACAAAATTGTTTTCCTCCATAATTTCTTCTAACATTAGTTTTCATTTTTTTTCTAGCAGCTAGTGATAATTTTCTTTTGGAAAGTGCTCCATCATGTTCTAAACTAAAATAGAGTAGCCCAATATCTTTTTGAATTTTTACGGACATTTGAAATCATGACTATAAAAAAATTGGCAATGCTGTAAGACAGCGACATGACCTTGAAGCCCTATTTTTGTGTCAGCTACTATAGTATGTTTCCAGGTAGTCTGTCTAAGTGTCCTTAGAACTTCATTCGTCTCTTTCTAATGTCAGTTTCGACGTTTGATACTTTTTTCTGTTTTCTCGTTGGTTTTCAGTCTGTGTCCATTTTGTGTGTGTTGGTTCCACAATTTTCTAATAATCTTGCTCTCTCCTCTCTTAATTTCTTGTAAATCTAGTTTCCGATTCAGCGAGAGTGTTTCACTAGCGTATGTGACTGTCGTTTTGATTACTGTTATGTAGTGTCTTATTTTAGTGGCTTTTGACAGGCAGTTTTTGTAACACAAATTTTGAACAAGTCCAGGTGCTTTCTGCATTATCTGCAGTCTGCTTCTTGTGCTATTTCTTTTTTTCAAATCCCGTTGGTTCAATAATTTCACCGAGATATTTAAAGTGTTTCACTGTTGATTTTACCATAGTTTGTTTTAAGTTTCGGAATATCTGACTTGCAGCATATGAATTCATGTTTCTCAACGGAGATTTGCAGGCCAAACTTCTCAGTACATTCTTTGAAGGCCTCGATTTGTTTTAGTGCTGTTTCTTCACTGTCGGTGAGAATCGCTAAGTCATCTGCAAACTCTAAATATAGAATGTTCAATTTTCTTTGAGCTCTTCCTTGTCCGATTGGCTTCCAAAAGTTTGGTTTCCTTAGTTCCATTTTCCATTCTTTCATTACTTTGCCCAAAACCATGTTGAATAATAATGACAGCATCCCATCTCCATGTCTTTCTCTCGTTTTAGCTGAGAACAATTCCGATATTTCAGCTATGAATTTCATTTTTGGTTTGATTTCTGTCAATGTTTGGTCGATCAGTATCCGGGTTATGGTATCTAGTCCACATTCTCCCAGAATACTGCATAGAGATTATCTGTCTACAGAATCAACGAATGTGCAAACTATATGTTTCAACTCGATTGCTTTAATTTTTAAAATAGTTTTAAGATTTAAAATCTGTTCCAGGCACGACCTATTAGGTCGAAAGCCTGCTTAGTAATGTGAAATTTATGTTCTAGTTATTTTTGTGCCTTCTTTAGGAGACATGCGGATAAATCATTGTAAGTGACAGGCAATAGTTAAATGACTGTAGTTGTTAACATCTAATCTCTCTCTCTCCATTTTTGTGCAATGAACGTGTCAGTGCACATTCCTCTGGAATATTCTCTGTCTGCCAAATTTCTTGAATGATTTGAGCGATCTCTTTTAAGGAATTTGGACCAATGCTCATCACTACTTCAGCTACAATTTCATCTTCTCTCTATGACATTATTTTTGAGCTTTTTAATGAGACTATAAATTTCTTCTTGAGTTGGCGGTAGTGAAGTTTCATCGCGTGTTCTCGTTGTAATCTGGAGATTCTAGTACTTGATTGCAAGCAATTTGGAAGTTCTGAGAAATATGTGCCTAATTATTGACAATTTTTTGTTAGTTAGTGTCAATTTTCCGTTTTGTTTCCTGAAACAGGGGTTTCGTGTAGAGTGTTCTTTGATTTGATTTACAAATATTTTGTAAAAATCATGTATTTTGTGGTTCCTAAAGTCTTTTTCAGTTGAGTTTAGCTGTTCATTAAGATATTTTCTTGTACATTTATTTGATTCTTTTAGGTTAAAAACATCGATTTCTTTATGAAGTTGGTCTGTAAGCTACTTACGATGTTTCTTTACATAGTCTGCACCCTACCCTCTTCCTAGCAGTGGTTGATGTCTACAGGTTTCATTTCACATCTGCAGTTTTCGGCTTTTTGCGTTATTTCCTGCGCTGTACTACTTATAACCGACTTTCTTAACTGTTTTTCAATCATCACTGCTGCAATGTTTATGCCTATTCGTTTGTTTCCGTTCATGTTGTGAGTGTTGCCAACCTATGAAACTATTTTGCGTGTGTGTGTGTGTGTGTGTGTGAGAGAGAGAGAGAGAGAGAGAGAGAGACAGAGACAGAGACAGAGACAGGAGGCAGAGGGACAGAGTTAGTGAAATTGTCTTGTGTGTAGGTAGAGATGTGAGAGGGGTGGCGTTTTCTTCCGCAAGGGGGTGGGGTGGGGGGGGGGGAGAATAGACGCGGCTGTCCTGGACAGATCTGGGAGAAAATGGTAGTGGTAAATGGAGCCTGTTGCTGTATTTGTACTTTTAATGTTATATTAAGTGGACAATCAGTTGAAAGAGTGCGTGGTATGCCAAGTTGATCTGATCATTTATGAATTATTTCTTTTCTGTTATGGTTTTTTGGATATGGTAGTTTTCTTGAAAGGCGAAGAGGTGTTTTTTGGTGTTGTTTATGCTTATGATTTCCATGTCTGTGTCTCTACTTGTAATTTTATGTTGGTGTTGGTGTAAGTGTTCTGCAAAAGTTGACTGATTTGTCCTATACTTCCATGCTCATATTTGTTCCTTATATCTGGTGTCAAATGTCCTCCTGGTTTGGCCTATATATCTCCCATCACATGTTTTGCATTTCAGTTGGTATTTTCTTGATTTCTGATACAGTTCAGTTTTCCTAATGTTTTTGGGAAGTATTTCTGAGTTGTTGGTTTGGTGTGCTACTTTTATGCCTCGGTCTTTCAAAATATTGGATATTCTGTATGTGTATATGTGGTTGTATGTCATTGTGTACCATCTTTTACTTTCTCTCTCTTTCACACTTTGTGTTGTTTCTATTCCTGTATTTTGTGTATTTTTTTGTGAGTGATTGCGTCCTTGTGTTGGTGACTGTTAGGTATTTGTACTTTTCTGTTTCTTGATTTTCTTGTTCAGCTTTGTTACTAAGTTCTCTTTGTATCCATTGTTTGTGGTTATTTGTATTACAGTATTCATTTCTTTTTTGTAATTGTCTGTATCTAATGGTACTGTGTTTAGTCTGTGGAGCATGTATCTAACTACTACATACTTTAGAGAATTGGGGTGTTGTGATGTCTTATATATAATTGTGTCTGTTGTTGTCGGTTTTCGGTATAAGGCGAATATGTGTTGGTTGTTTTGAATCTTTATGGTGATGTCAAAGAAATTTAACTGTCTATTTTGCTCTTTCTCTATTGTAAAATGTATCTTATCATGAACAGACTTTATGTCTTTGTCAGGCACAAGATATCATCCATATATTTAATCCAGTGTAAGATGATGTACCTATCTGGCACTATTTTCTTAAATATAATCTGTTCTACATGGTTCATAAATATGTTTCTTATGGTTCCGGACACTACAGATCCCATTGGTAATCCTTCCCTTTGCAAATAGAATTCATTATTGGGCTTAAAATAATTCTATTTTGCTATTAGCTCTAGAAGCCTGGATGTTTCTTTGATGTATTTATGTGTATTCACATGAATACATCAAAGATCGCAACGTTTTTTGATTCTTATGGTCCTCCCAAAGTGATGTTGACATAATTTTTACATTGTTTTGTTGGCACAACTCGACGAACGTGAATATGTGTGCAGGGTAGTTCCCGACTTTTTCTTTATATTCTCTCTCTTTGCCAATTTGTACGTTGAAATCGCGGAGAACTTTTATGTCCTCCTTCGGAATTTTTTTCGTTTCAGTTTCAAGTTTTCCTCAAAATTCTTCTGTGTTCTCTGGTTCTTTTTTGTTGTCAGTTTTAGTAGGGTCGTGGTGAACATCAATAACTGTGTATGTTTTGTTGGTGAACTTAATTCGCATGCTCATTAGTCTCTTGCTAATTTGATGTACATCCATCACACAGTCAAGGACGTCCATATTCACAATAAAGGCCATATCAAATAATGCAGCTCCTCTGGATATTTTCATGTCTGTTTTGCTTTTAAAGTTAATGTTGTTGTTGTAGCCTGTTATTTCCGAATCGGTGAATCTAGTCTCTTGAAGTACAAGGATTTGAATTACCTGTCTGTTTAGTTCTGTAGTAAGATTCTGTAATTTTTCAGTTTGAATAAGGGTTTGGATGTTAAGAGTGACACTATATGTGTGAGATATTCGTGTAAATTTACCAGAGTGCTCCGACTTTCTCTGTCGTACAAGCCTAAGCTCCCCATAATCCGATAGCTTTGTTGTCGCCAGGGCTAGTCGATTGACCGTCTGTGGTAATTTTAATGTTATTTGTACGAATCATTCTGCTTGTAATTAGGTTCCAGCTAATGTTGTTTGGATAGAACCAGGGATTGTTAGTTCCTGCAGCCCAGTGTTCAGCCGCACCTCATACGGTGAAAAGACGCTGGCCAGAGTGGTTACAACACAGACATGTCTGAACTTTACATATGCTTACTTTCTTTATAAAGCTTGCCTCTTCTGCCAGTTCCACCTTTCCGATGATCTGAATCTCCGCTTTCACTGCCGTTGAGGTCTTCGCCGTTATGCTGGCAAGGAACCCTTACGAGGTACTATCACCTGGGTCAGGTGAACCAAGGTTTATAACGAGGTATTACTCCTCCCCCTCCTCCTTTTTCAATCTGGCTTGGGATCGGCTCAGGTGGAGTTGGACTATTATTATTACTATTATTATTATAGTGCACTTGGCTTGTCCTACAGTTTTTAATACCTTTCCGTTGTTCTATGTAGTATTTGTCGCACTCAGGCGGGTAGACCATAAAAGCAACCGACAATAATGTCTGACTCATCTTTGACGTTTATCGTCGAAGAAACTTTTTCGCTTTTGGAATCAGTAGACAAACGTCTCAGGAGGATTACCTCGGCTCGCAGAAAATTAATATTGCCACTTCTGCTACGAAAACAGTGAAAAGATGGATTTAGCGTACAGGTGACGATAAGGAACAATACACCAGCAAGATCTGGGCCGTGTTTAATCCCAGACAGAACTGAGTCGCAGGGTTTCCTAATGCTGCCAACAGCTAGCCTCTTCTTGGCGGACACACAGAGCTGCCGACTTGTGGGCCGAGAGGACTGCGTGCTGAGTGTAGCGTAACACCAAGTCCCCCGGAATATTGGGGACGACTGGGGTACGGCAAGCTTTTCGGAGACCGCAGCACCATTGGAGGAAGTTTCTGTGTAGACGAAGCGTTTCAGCAACCGCAGGAACGCCGTCTTCAAGCACTGTCGCAAGTGGGCGCTGCTAACTACAAGGCGGTGGTAATTAGCGCAGAGGGGAACGGGGAGGGGGAGGGGAAGAGGGGAGAGAGGAACGGTGGCCAAGTACAGGAGGCGGCGTCCCTGTGCAGCTCTCACCCGGCACAAAGCAACCTGAGACCGGAAACATTCACAGATCATTTAGTCCAGCCAGTGTAGCATGTAAAAGCGCCTAAAGCTGGTCATTATCACAGTACCTCAGTAAACTATGTTCCATTTAGGGAAAAAACGTACATTCTGCTTCGGTGTGTCTTATGGAATGAACTGCACCATCAGTGAAAGTGTTTATTGATACGTAGTACTTATTGGAAAGGGAGGACCCACCAATAAAACTTTCTTTTCACACAACCTGTTTATTTAACAATATGTAAACTGTGTTTTACAGATAATCGAAGCATTTAACCATGCAATTTTCTTTAACAAAATGAATGAATTTGCAATGACCTTAAACTTTAAGTTGAATAACCTTTTAATCTCTGCAAAAGAAATCTGAAGTGCTGTATTGCAAAACATCAAACAGTATGTCAATGGTTACATGACGGCCGGACCTGCAGCACGCCCGTTATCAGATGAAACAGCGGTGCTTACTACCGTGCTGGACACAGTCTGTCTTATTAAATGTCCTTCTGCAGCACATGAAAACTACATAGGCACCATTGATGACAAGAGTATTCAATTACTCAAAACAGATGAGTACACGACACGCTGAAAACAGACGCACATCAGTGTACAGGGCATCTTTCCAGGTTTGTGACTCACACCACACGTGCTCAATGTGGGCTTCGTTTGTGACGTAGCAAGCGTCAATTCGCGGGTGCAAGTCGTTCACACGATGTGTCCGGGAAGGCTCGAACGCAGCCCGCTTTGCGAATCTGGTAATTGTGTTGCCTGTCTGCAGGTCCAAACCAACTCGATGTGACTATGAGGAGATGAGGGTTAACAACGAAACTTGAGAACAGCACAATCTACAGGTGAAATTTGTAATTATACGAATTTCGTTAGCATTAGTATGCTTACCTTTACTAGTCAGACACTAATACTTAACAACAAAATGCAACAAATTCCTATTAGTTCTTTGATAAATTATCGTGAGATACACACGTCCCATACCATTGCCAATCAAACACTGGCAAAACGTCACAACTATTAGGTATCTAAGAGTTTGCGTCACGAAAGGTTTAAATTGTATTAAAGTACTTAAATCTAGTAGCAGGAAAGCCAGATGCTAGACAGATTCTCTGAAAGATTCCGATGGAAATGCAGCTGACCAATGACGATGGCAGCACACAAAACATTCCTTCAGTGAGGCCTGGAGTATTGTTTGTCAGGTAGGGACACTTGTAGGTAGTTTTAATATACACTGAGGAACAAAAAAAATGGTACACTTGCCTAATATCGTGTAGGGCCCCCACGAGCACACAGAAGTGCCACACCACGACGTGACATGGACTGGAGGGGACTGACACCATGAATTCTGCGGAGCTGACCATAAACTCGTAAGAGTTCAAAAATGTTCAAATGTGTGTGAAATCTTATGGGACTTAACTGCTAAGGTCATCAGTCCCTAAGCTTAGACACTACTTAACCTAAATTATCCTAAGGACAAACACACACACCCGTGCCCGAGGGAGGACTCGAACCTCCGCCGGGACCAACCACACAGTCCATGACTCCAGCGCCTCAGACCGCACGGCTAATCCCGCGCGAATTCGTAAGAGTACGAGGGGTTAGAGATCTCTTCTGAACAGCACTTAGCAATGCATCCCAGATACGCTCAATAATGTCCATGTCTAGGGAGTCTGGTGGTCAGCGGAAGTGTTTAAACTCAGAAGAGGTTCCTGGAGCCACTCTGTACTAATGCTGGACGTATGGGTTGTCGCGTTTTTCTGCTTGAACTGGTCGAGCCCGTCTGATGCACAATGGACATGAATGGATGCAGATGATCAGAGAGGATGCTTACGTACGTGTCTCCTGTTCATAGTCGTATTTAAACGTATCAGGAGTCCCATATCACTCCAACTGCACGCGCCCCACACCATTACAAAGCCACCATCAGTTTGAACCGTTCCCTTCTGACACGCTGAGCCCATAGATTCATGAGGTTGTCTCCATACCCGTACACGTCCATCCACTCGATACAATTTAAAACGAGACTCGTCCGACCATGCAACATGTTTTCAGTCATCAGCAGTCTAATGTCGGTGTCGACGCTCTCACGTCAGGCTTAAAGCTTTGTGTCGTGCAGTCACCAAGGGTACACGAGTGGGCCTTCGGCTTTGGAAGCCCATATGATGATGTTTCGTTGAATGGTTAGAACGCTGACACTTGCTGTTGGTCCACCATTGAAATCGGCAGCAATTTGCGGGAGAGTTGAACTTCTGTCTCCTAAAATGTTTCTCTCAAGTCGTCCTTGGCCCCTTTCTTGCAGGATCTTTTTCCTGCAGCAGCGATGTGGGAGATTTGATGTCTCACCAGATTCCTGATATTCACTGAACACTCGTGAAATGATCGCACGGGAAAGTTCCCACTTCATGGCTTTCTCAGAGATGGTGTGTCCCACCACTCGCGCGGCGACTATAACACCACGTTGAAACTCACTTAAATCTTGAAAACCTGCCATTGTAGCATCAGTAACCGATCCAACAGCTGCGCCAGACACTTGTTATATAAAGGTGTTGACGACCGCAGCACCGTATTCTGCCTGTTTACACATCTCTTTATTTGAATACGCATGCCTATACCCGTTTCTTTGGCGCTACAGTGTATTACAGTAAGCATGTTATACTTATTTTATAAAAATTAAAATTAAAATAGTACTGATATGATAAATATGCACAGATTTTATGTTTGTGTAATCTAAGTGCAACAGTTATATTAGAGATAACAATAAGGTGGGTTTTTAATCATGAGTGCTAATAGCAGTAAACATGGAGAAAGGAACAGACGAGGAAGGGAAAGATGAATGTGACAACGCACAGTTAAAAAATTTGCAGGAGGGGAAGGTGAAATGACTCATAGAGATAGGAAAAGAGGAAGAAGGGTAATGAGAGAAGTCAAGCGCACTGGCTTTGCTTTTTGCTAGAGGGGAAGCTGGCCATATACGTTAATTGGGGAAGCACAGCGAGGATGACAGGAAGAATTTCTTCAATTTTTTTCTTAAAAGTGTCAGGACTTTGAACTGCCTGTTTACATATTCCTGTACTTGAATACGCACGCCTGTACCAGTTTCTCTGGCACTTCAGTGTATGACGTAGAGAAGAAGATACCAGGAATAGCCGTACTTTCCTTCAGGGCTATCATTAGTAAAGACGAGAGACTCATAAAAAACAACGCGTTTGGTGGGAGCTATAAGAAAGCCATGTTCCATATACATATATCTAAATGCTATTTCCATGCCTAAACAGACATGGTTTAAGAAAACTAACATATTGACGTTTAAAGTTAGGCACAAAATATCGAAAATAAGCTGACCCGGATAAAATGTAGGTCTAGTATTGCTGCAACGCCCTAGAATTACATATTTAAGTGTTACAACGTTTCAGTCTGATGCTATGTATTGTCATCACTTAACTTTGTTTCCACCAGTTAAGGATGAGGGCAGAGATAATTTATCGCGATAAAAATGTAAGAGATAATGTTCATCAGTGAGTGTTAAACATGATTGGGCCAAGCCAGGCTAAGTACAGAACAACTGTTGCATTCATAACTATGGCACTCTAAGGCTGTAATCAACTACACAAATATCTAATAACAACACTCCAATCCACAAAAAAAAAAAAAAAATAATCACTGAAGCTCCTAGCTTTACGTACAGACAACATGGTCTAAGATGGTGGCAGAGATGTAACATCTCCAACAATGATGACAGTGTTAATATACTGAAAGAAAATGATTTCATAAAATTATATATCAATTATCGAGCACAACAGAACACAAACATAAGCAAATTGCTTTTTGTATTACGAAAATATGATTACTGATCGCTATGAAAATTCGAGCAAACTAAAATCATAAAATTTCTCAAAATATGTAATATTTGTTACGCTTTGCAAGCACAATGGACCTTCAAATTAAACATTTCCACATTTAAATTTTCTGTATTACTTATTAAAATACACATTGTTTGCATGGTTATGGTAATATGTAAGTATAATTACAAATCTCTACAGATATTTTTAATTTGTTTCAAATTAAAACAACACAAAACACTCTTTGCAAGCACAATAATCCTACAAAATTAAATATTCTCATACCTAAATTATAATGATAAGAGACCATACAAATATTTATCTATTATTTATTGATTCACTGTGTTTGGAAATGGATCTGATCGGAAGCGAAATGCATGTTTCTTAAATGGCGCCTTCTCCACTTATGAAACATGGTGAGATTTTTTTTAGAATACAACATTAGGCACAATTGGATTAAGGTCTGAAATTAAAAATATTGTGATATCACCATTAAGTGATGTAGAGACTATACAAATACTATATTCAACGTTCTTTTATATATAGATTCACTATGTTTGTTGTGGATGACAGCAGTAAGTTCGAAAGAAATTAGAATTAAAATATTCACTCAATTACTTCATGTCAAATAATATTACCAGCAGAATCGCTGTAGGGCTATGAAAATATTCCATACTTACGATTTCCTCAGTGATGGCCCGGTTATTACTTCTCATTCCATTTCCTGTACGTTCCTTTTGGTATTGGGCCACAGTTTGTCCGCATTTTGTACTACCTCATATTGCCTTCACGAGGAAATTCAGGTTGTTACACCATAACAAATCACAGAGAAATGAAACAAATTGGCCATCCTTTGCCTTTTATATTTATTTGTAGATAAGCATTGCCCATACTCAGCAAAACATTGGAGATTGCTTCAAAGTATGTACGCAGGTGTCAGCAAGTCTCATCGTGATGTCGACTGAGCATGTTCAGATTTGTTCCGCCAGGTAATAACAGACAAAAGCCAGTTCACGTTTATTAAGTCAAGAAAATATAGCGTTATTGCTTCATCAAAATAAGTGTTATAAATAGAGAGAGGAGGAAATTTACTGTGTAGTACAATTCAGAGACTTGAAATTTACTGATTATCATGAGACAGAAGAGGAAGTATTGTACAACTTCTTTTATGCTGTGTATGTACATAAACTGTATCAACAACCCTCGAAAATGTATCAGTTTACCTGCCCTCCCAAACTGTACCAATGTCCTCCCCCCCCCCCCCACCTCAGTAGTAGCAGTTTACCTTAAGATGTGTCTATTTGCTCCTAAACCATATCGGCTTACCCCCAAACAGTATCAACTTGCCTGAAATGTATCGACTTGACTCCCTCCTAAACCGTACCTCCACCCCTCAAAACTTCATCGACTTGGCCCCAAACTGTATCAGCTTGCCTTCAAACTACATCAACTTGTCAACAAACTGTATCAAGTTTGCTTCACAAATTGTATCAACTTGCCCCCAGATTAGGTCGACTTGCCTCATAACTGCATCAATTACCCCAAAACTGCATCAACTTTCTTCTCAACTGAATCACCTTCCCTGAAACTATACCAACTGGCACGAAACACTGTATAAACTTGTCTCACAAACTATATCATCTTACCCCAAACTTACTTCATTTTGCTGTGATTTGTTATGACATCACAATCTGATTTTCCTTGTGAAAGCAATATGGGGAAGTACTAAAAGAAGACAAACAAAGGGTCACTAACAAAAGAATTATATGGAGAATCAGAAAAAGGGATAACAGATGACCGAGCTAGGTGCCACAGTGGTTAGCACACTGGACTCATTTTTGGGATGACGATGATTTAGGTTTTCCATTATTTCCCTAAATCGCTTCAGGCAAATGCCAGGATACTTCCTTTGAAAGGGCGCTGCCGATTTCCTTCCTCATCCTTCCCTAATTCGATGCGACCAGTGATCTTCAAGTTTTGTCCCCTACCCCAAACCTACTAACTAATTAATAACTGGCTCCTCACTGAGGAAAACTGCTGATATACGTTGAATACATTTCGTGCTCTTATAGCGATTCGGTTGAAAAATGGATACTGAGTCTGCTGCTAATATTATTTTATAATAAAGTAATTGAGTGAATTCAATTTCAAATATATTGCTATCATACACAAAAAACTCAGCAAATACTTACATAAGAGAACGTTAAAGACTATTTATATAGTCTTTTACCATCACATAAAGGAAATATTACATTATTCTCAATTTCAGATCTTAATACTGCTGTACCTAATCTAGGATACGAAAATTCCCCACCATGTTTTATCAGAGGAGACAATTCGAGTCATGAAGCATACATTTCAACTTCCCATCAAATCCATTACCAAATTCAGTGAGTCAGTATGTAAAAGAATAATATTTATGTGGCCTCTTACCACTGCTTAATACACATGTTAACGAGATATTCTTAATGTCAGACAATATTACAGCTGTTCCTGATGTTGGATACAAAAAACTCTCAGCAGGAAACTGACGCTGTACTTTATAAACCATTTAAATCTGCTTCTCAACTACTACAGAGACTGGGACCACAATTCTGAAAGAAGAAAACAGAGCAAGATAAATACGGTAAAACCAGCGTATTTATGAAAGCTCAAGTTGGGGAAGAAGAAGAAGAAAGTAATTGCGATGAGGAAGATGATGATAGTGACTATCATGAGGAAGAGGAAGATGAGGATGATTTCGATAGCATTCTCTACTGGATAAGAATCGCCAATAAATCACGAGCAGATACTGACCCGAAAAAATTGGTAGAGCACCTAGTTTTCTTGCCTGTTTCGAAAGCAGTGGGCAATAATTCACATTATAATAAAGTAATATCTGTTGAAGATGAATTTTGAGAAGCATCGATTATTGCTTTAAGTTGCGGAAAATGAATTGAAAGACTGGTAAGTTGAAACTGAGGACATTAAGTATTACCTACTATGGGTAAGACAGCGATGGATATTTGTAACTGCTTTTTGCGAACATAAAATTGTGTCATTGATAACTTTCCTAATTCTCTGTGAATTTTAGCCTGTAAGTACGATCTGGAGTAGTTTTCACGTGGGCGTTTTTGCAACCAATTTTTATGTATTGGATCAATTTAATATGTGGTAAGAAGATCAAACTACTGCTGTCTGCTCACTTATAATTTACTTGAGTACTGCCAGTAAGCGAGTGGTATGTATTTTAACAAGTAAAACAGAGAATATAGAAGTGGTAATATTTAATTTGAAGGTTCATAGAACTTGCAAAGAGTGGTACAGATATTGAACTATTGTGTGCTGCTGAACTTGGTCTGTGTTAGTAATGGCAATAGGCAAGCTGTTCGTATTTTAATGAGACATGCAGACAATTTAGATGTGAGAATACTTAATCTGAAGGCTAATTGTGCTAATTGTGTGTTTTGTGAAATTTTATTTTGCTACCAAGTTCGAATTTTCGCATGAGCCGGTAATTATATTTGCATATCACGATAAGCATGTAAGCTGCATGAATTATAATAAGTAATTGACAAACAATGCACTTTTATTTCGGTCGAATTTTCGTAGACATCTGTAATTACGTTTTATGACAAGCGTGTGTGCGCTCTCTATTGTGTGTGTGTGTGTGTGTGTGTGTGTGTGTGTGTGTGTGTCTGTGTGTGCGAGCGTGTGTGTACTTCACGAATGATGATTAATTTTACGAAAGAGTTCTCTTTCGAGATATTGACTCTGTCATTGTCGTTGAAGAGATGTTTGTCATCATCTCTTATCATGTTGTGTGTGTAGACTTTGGAGTTTAAGTGCTACATCACAATAGAAAAACACCTTCTCCCTCCTTACTAAAGCGATTTCCGCGTGTGTACATCTGCATGCGTACATATGTGTGTGTGTGTGTGTGTGTGTGTGTAATTACTTCTCCATGTCTTCGGTCCTGCCTCCACATGAGTTTTAAGCAACTCTTAAAATTCTGAAAATGTAGTGTCCAATAAGATACAAGCAACGTATTAATTACCGTTAACTGGTGGTGAACATGACCCAAAATCTTAGAAAGTAAAATTTACATTCATACTTAACTAAAGACGCTCTTCCGCCCACTATTCCTGAATATAGAGGAAAAAGGATGAAACGATAGTCGTGCATGAAGTACTGTAGATCACGCAACCTAAGGTATCATGAGTAGTACTATTGTGTCTTTAAATATCAATGAGAAAATTAGTTGAGATAAATAATTTAGTGATAGCCTTGCCCATGTGTTTACATCGAGAGAAGACAGTACATAGTGCCTTTCTGGTGATGTGTGGATGTTTAAGATCACTACTTCATAAAAAACAACGCAGTGCTGTTCCGTGCTTATCATGGCATAGAGAAAAATGAAAGGTACATTTTAAAAGAATCACTCATTCTATCGCAATGTGACAGTAACTGTCACAATCTGAGTAGCATTTATATTCGTTTCCGACTTTCATTTTGTCATAATTCGTTAAGCCTTTGCGTCGTACTGTTTACAGAGCTCCGTTTGAGATTGCAAATTACCTCTGTACCTCTCTATATTAACTGAGAACTCTTGATGATGAAAATACGGAATGATATTTTAGACTCACCACTATAAAAGAACAAGATGTGGAAATATTTTCCTTGTACGTGAAGAGTCCATAAAGCACAAAGCAACCGTTTGCACAGATTTTTCAGCTCCGCGCTTTAAAGCGCTTGTATCTCCCTCCAGTGCTGTGTTGCGATTTCCGGCCTGTGACAACGCCCCCGAAAGATGAACAAGTTCATTAAAATGAGAAGGACCGCGGGTGCCAGTCCTTTTGAACGCCGCCGCCCTCTGCCGGCCGGCATTAAAGAGGATCTTTTGTTGGGAAGCGCGAGATTAATCTGCGGCTGTTTTTCCCCTCCCCCACCCTCCCCCCACCACCGCACCACTCCACCCGTTACCAACGCCATTGTCTCCGCTTCTACTGGAAAAACGTCCCGCTACCGTAAGACAGCGCTGAAAAAGAACAGATTTTATTTCATAGTCTTTTTTTTTTTTAAGAAAAGGAAAAAAAATTGACTGACGCGCTACCATGACGAATATAATCATACACCTTTTAATTAAGATGGAGTGTTTCTCTATACATCTCATGAGTTTCGTGTCACAGAAGGTTATGACATGCTTTTGCTTTAAGCTGTTACTCCATCTTCTCCACCCATCAAAACTGAATAAATTTACTTCGATGTTTAAGGAATAGGTTTTATCTTTGACGCCAAGCTATCTGAACGGAGGACAAAAATAGGATGAGACTTGGGCTTTGTCGATTCACTGCCGCTATGCTATTTTCCATTATTTTTAAGAGGTGATGGAAAAAAGTCTGATATTTTACGAGAGTACAGCCTCGGTTGAATGACCTTTGCACCAACTGGAGAGTGGCGCGTCTTCGACGAGTACAAAATCGCGTCCATCTTTAAGTTCTGTGCGGCCGAATTCTCGCTCACGGAAGGAGCTCTGCCAAGGCAAAACGGCGACAGCAACACAATTACCTAACCCTACTTTTTTACCCAATTTTCATCGTGGACGAACGTGGCAATGCATTTCTGGCCAACGTCACTCTTAATAAACACCTTATCAAAATATCTCAAGCTAAGAAATACTCTGTCTTAGTCTCCAAACGATCCGAACCCTCCTGAGAATCAAATCATATGCATCCTCAGTGGCGGTCATGGGGAATTTTTCCCCTTCATTGAAATGACCGATTCGTTAACAAACGTTCCAGTAGTGCAATATACAAATTTGTTTCCAATACCAGGTCCAATAATATTTATATGTTTATTTAACCATAAACTACTGCATATAATAAAAATATATCCACCAAACACGGATCTGAGAAGTGGAATGAAACGACGTCAAATGTTTAAGAATAGTGACAGAATTCAATGTTTCATTACAGGGTCACTTCTTTACTGAGCTCTTGTTGCCAAGCCCGTTCTAAGATATTAAATAAGCGGTTGTTACCAGTTAGTCAAAAATTTATAGCCGAAGCGCAATATCTATACGAATCTATGGACCTGTATCTACACATATCACAAAATTAAAATTCCTCGTAGCGTTTTTCTATCTGTATGTGAGGCTAATCTCAGACACTACTGTAGGGACTTTGATACGGTTTTCAGTAGTAGGCTGATTCACAAGGAACTCTTGTGTTTGTGTGTGTGTGTGTGTGTATAACACATTATGCCAGACAAGTCATCTCGCCAGGGAGATAGTTAGAGGCACCCTTGCGAAGGCTAGTTGCTTTTAAAAAGCAACATCGTGTGAAATTAGTATTCTCACGACTAACCAGACACCGGAAAAAACTGATATTGCCAGTGTACAATTTAATTGTTGCCAACAAAAAAGCTTTTGAGACTGTACCTCATATAGGATACTGTAAAGATGATGCATATGAACACACCTTCGTACTGTAGTGAACCATTGTTTGAAAATCAACTCGATAAGGAAAAGTACAAATGAAATTCGTAAATATACACCTGAAATAAATCAAGAAGCCACCTCCATTAATAAAAATATGTATCACTTTTCCCCAATTGGTCAAAGGCATTTCAAGAAACATTTTATAATACACTATGTGATCAAAAGTATCCGGACACTTCCACAAACATACATTTTTCATATTAGGTCCATTTTGCTGCCATCTACTGACAGTTACTCCATATCAGTAGTCATTAGACACAAAGAGAGAGCAGAATGGGGAGCTCCGCGGAACTCACGGACTTCGAACGTCGTCAGGTGATTGGGTGTCGCTTGTGTCACACATCTGAACGCATGAATTCCACTCTCCTAAATATCTCTAGGTCCTCATTTTTCGATGTGATAGTGAAGTGGAAAAGTGAAGGGACACGTACAGCACAAAAGTGTACCCGCCGAACTCGTCTCTTGACTGACAGAGACCGCCGACACCTGAAGAGGGCCGTAACCTGTAATAGGTAGACATCTATCCAGCCCATCGCACAGGAATTCCAAACAGCATCAGGATCCACTGCAAGTCCTATGACACTTAGGCGGGAGGTGAGAAAACTTGGATCTCATGGTCGAGCGGCTGCTCATAAGCCACACATCACGCCGGTAAATGCCAAACGGTACCTCGCTTGGTGTAAGGAGCGTAAACATTGGACGATTGCACAGTGGAAGAACGTTGTGTGGAGTGACGTATAACGGTACACAATGTGGCGATCCGATGGCAGGGTGTGGGTATGGTGAGTGCCCGGTAAACGTCATCTTCCAGAGTGGGTGTAGTGATAACAGAAAAATGCGGGGCGGTGGTGTTATAATGTGGTCGTGTTTTTCCATGGAGCGGATATGCACCCTTTGTTGTTTTGCGTGACACTGTCACAGCACAGGTCTACCTTGATGTTTTAAACAGCTTTTTTCTTCCCACTGTCCAAGAGCAATTCGGGGTTGGCAATTGCATTTTTCAACACGACTTTTCCGAAAATCAGATGGTACGTCGCCAGACTCATACATTCTACACATCAACGTGAATAGTCCTTTTGCTGCCATTTCCCCCAATGATTTTAAAAATTTGGATGGAATTTTATCAATCACTTGTGGCTTATTTGATCTTAAGTCCTCATAAGCTCCTTTAAATTCTGATTCAAATACTGGATCCCCTACCTCTTCTAAATCTACTCCTGTTTCTTCTTCTGTCACATCAGACAAACCTTCCTCTTTACAGAGTGCTTCAGTGTACTCTTTCCACCTATACGCTCTCTCCCCTACGTTTAACAGTGTAATTCACGTTGCACCTTTAATGTTACCCTTGCTTTTTATGTCAGCGATTGTTGTTTTGACTTTCATTGCATGCTGACTCCATCTTTCCGACAAATATTTCTTTCTCGATTTCTTCACATTTTTCCTGCAACCATTTTGTCTTAGCTTCCCTGCACTTCTTGTTTATTTTCAGCATTCAGCAACTTGTATTTCTGTATTCCTGAATTTCCCTGAACATTTTTATGTTTCCGTCGTTCATCGATCAACTGAAGCATTTATTCTGTTAGCCATGGTTTCTTAGCGGTTACCTTCTTTGTACCTATATTTTTCTTTCCAACTTCGGTGATTGCCCTTCTTGTCCATACCTACATCTACATCTACATCTACATTGATACTCCGCAAGCCACCCAACGGTGTGTGGCGGAGGGCACTTTACGTGCCACTGTCATTACCTCCCTTTCCTGTTCCAGTCGCGTATGGTTCGCGGGAAGAACGACTGTCTGAAAGCCTCCGTGCGCGCTCTAATCTCTCTAATTTTACATTCGTGATCTCCTCGGGAAGTATAAGTAGGGGGAAGCAATATATTCGATACCTCATCCAGAAACGCACCCTCTCGAAACCTGGCGAGCAAGCTACACCGCGATGCAGAGCGCCTCTCTTGCAGAGTCTGCCACTTGAGTTTATTAAACATCTCCGTAACGCTATCACGGTTACCAAATAACCCAGTGACGAAACGCGCCGCTCTTCTTTGGATCTTCTCTATCTCCTCCGTCAACCCGACCTGGTACGGATCCCACACTGATGAGCAATACTCAAGTATAGGTCGAACGAGTGTTTTGTAAGCCACCTCCTTTGTTGATGGACTACATTTTCTAAGCACTCTCCCAATGAATCTCAACCTGGTACCCGCCTTACCAACAATTAGTTTTATATGATCATTCCACTTCAAATCGTTCCGTACGCATACTCCCAGATATTTTACAGAAGTAACTGCTACCAGTGTTTGTTCCGCTATCATATAATCATACAATAAAGGATCCTTCTTTCTATGTATTCGCAATACATTACATTTGTCTATGTTAAGGGTCAGTTGCCACTCCCTGCACCAAGTGCCTATCCGCTGCAGATCTTCCTGTATTTCGCTACAATTTTCTAATGCAGCAACTTCTCTGTATACTACAGCATCATCCGCGAAAAGCCGCATGGAACTTCCGACACTATCTACTAAGTCATTCATATATATTGTGAAAAGCAATGGTCCCATAACACTCCCCTGTGGCACGCCAGAGGTTACTTTAACGTCTGTAGACGTCTCTCCATTGATAACAACATGCTGTGTTCTGTTTGCTAAAAACTCTTCAATCCAGCCACACAGCTGGTCTGATATTCCGTAGGCTCTTACTTTGTTTATCAGGCGACAGTGCGGAACTGTATCGAACGCCTTCCGGAAGTCAAGAAAAATAGCATCTACCTGGGAGCCTGTATCTAATATTTTCTGGGTCTCATGAACAAATAAGGCGAGTTGGGTCTCACACGATCGCTGTTTCCGGAATCCATGTTGATTCCTACATAGAAGATTCTGGGTTTCCAGAAATGACATGATACGCGAGCAAAAAACATGTTCTAAAATTCTACAAGAGATCGACGTAAGAGATATAGGTCTATAGTTTTGCGCATCTGCTCGACGACCCTTCTTGAAGACTGGGACTATCTGTGCTCTTTTCCAATCATTTGGAACCCTCCGTTCCTCTAGAGACTTGCGGTACACGGCTGTTAGAAGGGGGGCAAGTTCTTTCGCGTACTCTGTGTAGAATCGAATTGGTATCCCGTCAGGTCCAGTGGACTTTCCTCTATTGAGTGATTCCAGTTGCTTTTCTATTCCTTGGACACTTATTTCGATGTCAGCCATTTTTTCGTTTGTGCAAGGATTTAGAGAAGGAACTGCAGTGCGGTCTTCCTCTGTGAAACAGCTTTGGAAAAAGGTGTTTAGTATTTCAGCTTTACGCGTGTCATCCTCTGTTTCAATGCCATCATCATCCCGTAGTGTCTGGATATGCTGTTTCGAGCCACTTACTGATTTAACGTAAGACCAGAACTTCCTAGGATTTTCTGTCAAGTCGGTACATAGAATTTTACTTTCGAATTCAATGAACGCTTCACGCATAGCCCTCCTTACGCTAACTTTGACATCGTTTAGCTTCTGTTTGTCTGAGAGGTTTTGGCTGCGTTTAAACTTGGAGTGGAGCTCTCTTTGCTTTCGCAGTAGTTTCCTAACTTTGTTGTTGTACCACGGTGGGTTTTTCCCGTCCCTCACAGTTTTACTCGGCACGTACCTGTCTAAAACGCATTTTACGATTGCCTTGAACTTTTTCCATAAACACTCAACATTGTCAGTGTCGGAACAGAAATTTTCGTTTTGATCTGTTAGGTAGTCTGAAATCTGCCTTCTATTACTCTTGCTAAACAGATAAACCTTCCTCCCTTTTTTTATATTCCTATTAACTTCCATTTTCAGGGATGCTGCAACGGCCTTATGATCACTGATTCCCTGTTCTGTACATACAGATTCGAAAAGTTCGGGTCTGTTTGTTATCAGTAGGTCCAATATGTTATCTCCACGAGTCGGTTCTCTGTTTAATTGCTCGAGGTAATTTTCGGATAGTGCACTCAGTATAATGTCACTCGATGCTCTGTCCCTACCACCCGTCCTAAACATCTGAGTGTCCCAGTCTATATCTGGTAAATTGAAATCTCCACCTAAGACTATAACATGCTGAGAAAATTTATGTGAAATGTATTCCAAATTTTCTCTCAGTTGTTCTGCCACTAATGCTGCTGAGTCGGGAGGTCGGTAAAAGGAGCCAATTATTAACCTAGTTCGGTCGTTTAGTGTAACCTCCACCCATAATAATTCACAGGAACTATCCACTTCTACTTCACTACAGGATAAACTACTACTAACAGCGATGAACACTCCACCACCGGTTGCATGCAATCTATCCTTTCTAAACACCGTCTGTACCTTTGTAAAAATTTCGGCAGAATTTATCTCTGGCTTAAGCCAGCTTTCTGTACCTATAACGATTTCAGCTTCGGTGCTTTCTATCAGCGCTTGAATTTCCGGTACTTTACCAACGCAGCTTCGACAGTTGACAATTACAATACCGATTTCTGCTTGGTCCCCGCATGTCCTGACTTTGCCCCGCACCCGTTGAGGCTGTTGCCCTTTCTGTACTTGCCCAAGGCCATCTAACCTAAAAAACCGCCCAGCCCACGCCACACAACCCCTGCTACCCGTGTAGCCGCTTGTTGCGTGTAGTGGACTCCTGACCTATCCAGCGGAACCCGAAACCCCACCACCCTATGGCGCAAGTCGAGGAATCTGCAGCCCACACGGTCGCAGAACCGTCTCAGCCTCTGATTCAGACCCTCCACTCGGCTCTGTACCAAAGGTCCGCAGTCAGTCCTGTCGACGATGCTGCAGATGGTGAGCTCTGCTTTCATCCCGCTAGCGAGACTGGCAGTCTTCACCAAATCAGATAGCCGCCGGAAGTCAGAGAGGATTTCCTCCGATCCATAGCGACACACATCATTGGTGCCGACATGAGCGACCACCTGCAGATGGGTGCACCCTGTACCCTTCATGGCATCCGGAAGGACCCTTTCCACATCTGGAATGACTCCCCCCGGTATGCACACGGAGTGCACATTGGTTTTCTTCCCCTCTCTTGCTGCCATTTCCCTAAGGGGCCCCATTACGCGCCTGACGTTGGAGCTCCCAACTACCAGTAAGCCCACCCTCTGCGACTGCCCGGATCTTGCAGACTGAGGGGCAACCTCTGGAACAGGGCAAGCAGCCATGTCAGGCCGACGATCAGTATCAGCCTGAGACAGAGCCTGCAACTGGTTCGTCAGACAAACTGGAGAGGCTTTCCGTTCAGCCCTCCGGAATGTCTTTCGCCCCCTGCCACACCTTGAAACGACCTCCCACTCTACCACAGGTGAGGGATCAGCCTCAATGCGGGCAGTATCCCGGGCAACCACAGTCGTAGTCCGATCAGGGGATGCGTGGGACGAGCTGGCCGTCCCCGACAAACCCCCATCCCGACCCCCACAGTGATGCCCATTGGCAACAGCCTCAAGCTGTGTGACCGAAGCCAACACTGCCTGAAGCTGGGAGCGAAGGGATGCCAACTCAGCCTGCATCCGAACACAGCAGTTGCAGTCCCTATCCATGCTAAAAACTGTTTTGCTAAGAACGTCTGAACTAATCTACAGAGAGCGCAAACAAATCGACAAAATTTAAACGGTTATTAAAATACAAGATTGCCTAGTAAATGCAGTAATGCTGCTACTTGCGCACTGCTGACACTGCTCGACGGCGGAAGGAGACTAAGCGAAATTACACTATTCAGGTACTAAAACACGATGCTACACTCTCAAATACTATAATACGCCCGAAATTTATGAATTAAACAATGCAAGAACGAAAAACACGCAAAGAAATTAAGAATTAAACTATGTAACAAATGAGTGAGCTAGGAGTATACGACTTGCTGCTCAGCTGCTTATCCAACGGCGGCAGGGAGCACACTGACTGCGACCAACCGACACTGGCCGTTCAAAACAAAACAGTAGACAAACGACTACGCGAATTTACACTATTCAGGTACTAAAACGCGATGCTACAACTCTCAAATACTATAATACGCTCGAAATTTATGAATTAAACAATGCAAGTACCAAAAACACGCAAAGAAATTAAGAATTAAACTATGTAACAAATGAGTGAGCTAGGAGTATACGACTTGCTGCTGCAGCTGCTTATCCAACGGCGGCAGGGAGCACCTCTTGAACTACACTGCCTACTGAGGGATTCCTTATTGTTGTACTTGCAGCCATAGAGAACTTCAAGCGTATTTCGTCATTCCTTAGTACTTCTGTATCCCATTTCCTTGTGCATTACTTTTTTCTTACTAATTTCTTGAATTTCAGCCTGCTGTTCGTCATTATTACATTGTGGTCTGAGTCTATATGTGCTCCTTGCTACGGCTTACAATCCAGTATTTGATTTCGAGACCTCTGCCTGACCATGATGTAATCTAACTGAAATATTCCCTTGTGTTCAAATGTGTGTGAAATCTTATAGGACTTAACTGCTAAGGTAATCAGCCACTAAGTTTACACACTACTTAACCTAAATTATCCTCAGGACAAACACACACTCGAACCTCCGCCGGGATCAGCCGCACAGTCCATGACTGCAGCGCCTAGACCGCTCGGTTAATCCCGCGCGGCGAAATATTTCCTTATCACCAAGCCTTTTCCAAGTATACTTCCTCCTCTTGTGATTCTTGAACAGAGTGTTCGCTGTTACTTGCTGAAATTTATTATAGAACTTAATTACTATTTCTCCTCTCTCATTTCTTGTCCTAAACACATATTCTCCTGTAATCTTGTCTTCTTTACTCCTTCCCTACAACTGCATTCTAGTCCCCCATCACTATTAGATTTTCACCTCCATTTACATACTGTATTACCCTTTCAATATCTTCTTACACTCTATCTCTTCGTCTTCAGCTTGTGACGTCGGCATCTATATCTAGACTATCGTTGTCGGTGTTGGTTTGCTGTCGATTCTGATAGGAACAACCCTATCAGTGAACTGTTCTCAGTAATACATTCTCTGCCCTACCTTCCTATTCATAACGAATGCTACTCCTGTTATACTATTTTCTGCTGTTGTTTATACTTGTCCGCAGCTCGTGGTCGTGCGCTAGCGTTCTCGCTTCCCACGCCCGGGTTCCCGGATTCGATTCCCGGCGGGGTCAGGGATTTTCTCTGCCTCGTGATGACTGGGTGTTGTGTGATGTCCTTAGGTTAGTTAGGTTTAAGTAGTTCTAAGTTATAGGGGACTGATGACCATAGATGTTAAGTCCCATAGTGCTCAGAGCCATTTGAACCATTTTTTGTTTATGCTTCCCTATACTCAACTGACCAAAAATCCTTGTCTTCTTTCCACTTCACTTCACTGATCCCGACTATATCTAGACTTAGCCATTGTAGTTCCCTTTCCAGATTTTCTAGCTTTCCTACCACATTCAAGCTTCTGACATTCCACGCCCCGACTCGCAGAACGTTATCCTTTCATTCAATATTTAATCTTTTTCCCATGGTGAGGCCCTCTTGGAGCCGAATGGGGGACTATTCCGGAATCTTCTGCCAATGGAGAGATCATCATGACAGAGTTCTTCACTTACAGGCCACATGTCCTGTGCGCACACGTTATGTGTCTTTAATACAGTGGTTTCCATTATCGTCTGCATTCTCATGACGTTAAGCACTGTTGGTTGCTCCGCCTTTAGGGGCACTTTCCCACCCCAAGGACAAGAGAGTGCCCTGAACATCTATCAGCTCCTCCGCCCTCTCTGACAAGGCCGTCGGCAGAATGAGCGGTGACTTTTTATGCCGGAAGTTTTCAGCTGCCAATGCTGACTGTTAATCAAAATTTAAGCAGCGGCGGATTTCGAACCCGGGACAGAGGACATTTTGAATATTAATCAAAGACGCAACCCCTAGACCATTTCTTTCCATTTTTATTATCAGAACAACTTGGCACTATCATGAAACTTCAGCAGACAATAGTCAAATCATCATGTAATATAAGCTGCAGATGGGAGAAAAATTACTTATGATCACAAAATAACAAATAAAAAGAGGAAGGAGAAAAGCCAAGAACATTGCTGACAAACCATCACAAAACTCTCATGATATCTATTAACATTTTTATATAGCTTATATATTTTATTAATAGTTTTTAAAAATTTTATTTGTGTTGTATGTGTCATATTTATTCTTTTAGTCTTTATGTAGAATCTAAAAGCAGAGGGACAACGAAATCAGATTGTGTTCTAAGTAGAAAACTTAGAAAAATTCCAGTTTGACTGCAAGGACTGTATATGCTCATGTGTATATATACTTCGTCTAGAACCATACTGAGTCAGAACACAAAACAAAAGGAACATGGAAAATCGGAGAGCATAAGCCGAAGCAAATCATATGGGAACAAACATAAGAAAAAGTGGTTCAGATGGTTCTGAACGCTACGGGACTTAACATCTGAGGTCATCAGTTCCCTAGAACGTAGAACGACTTGAACCTAACTAACCTAAGGACATCACATACATCCATGCCCGAGGCAGTATTCGAACCTGCGGCCGCAGTGGTCGCGCGGTTCCAGACTGAAGCGCCTAGAACCGCTTGGCCACACCGGCCGGCAACATAAGAAAGAAAACACCTATCATGAGTAAAATGACATGAACCAACACACTGGTGACGGAAAACAAGATTGAACATGTTGGCGCAGAGGTCTCGATATCGTAATCATGTCCTATACGCCATGCTCAAGTACTGTATGAGGTTCATGGGATCTTCCCCCTCACCTTCTACAACAAAATGAACGAAGTGCCCCAGCAACCACATAACGGTATGGGTTTTCGACCGTGGAAAGGAGGAAGAACCTGGGCGTAATGTCATGATGTCCGTACTTTATGCAGTCTCAGAAGATTGATTAAGGAAGGGCAATTGTGTCCTAATCGAAGACCAATTTGCCATATGACCTCCACAAGTAAAGCGATGTTGTTTCGTTTCTGTAGACGTACAATGACCACATAAACTAGTGTCGCTGAGCCCAATACGGAAAAGTCGCTCGTTCATTGGAATCAAGTTGTTTACTACCTCTTACCACGAGGACGCTACGCGCATCGGTAAAATCGGTAGGCTGATATTGAACCAAACTGTCTTCCAGTTTGTTTGCGACGATTCTCTTTCAACTAGGTTCGGCCAAGAGCATCCTTCCAACGAGTCTTTAAAAATTTCATGGTGAGGATGGGTCTCCACAAAATGTCAGTCCCTAAGCAGCTCACCGCAAGACAGAAGACCGAATGTGTTGTAACTTATAATTTACGCGACCAACATCAACAAGGGGTTCGAGACTAGCAGGACGGACACAGAGAAATAAACGAGACGTGAATGTGTGACTTTCTTGAGTCATCGTCAAAACAGTACGTGTCACATTAGCATCTGCATCTCCCTTCGTATATCAGCTAGGCCCAAACCCCCAAAGGAACGAGGCTTCGTGACCACCTCATACTGTAAGCGAAATATTTGTCTTTTCCATAAGCAACAACCAGGAAATTGTTGTAGTTTCTTCGCCATCATCGAGGGAAGCGGATAAGCTTGGGTCACGTAATACGCTTTGTGTAAGGCATACGTGCCCATTATTCGGACTTCCTGGTGCAGAGTAAGAGAACGCCTTTCATGTTTTTGTATACCTGTCTGAATTTTTTCCGTAACAGACTTCCAGTTGAGTGTCGCCATTTTGAGTGGACATTAATCATTGGTGATACCGAGAGTCGCATGCCGATCCACTGCAGTAGCCCATGGAACAACTACGTCATCAAACCTCCAAAAATAAGAAGCTTGAATTTCACTTCATTACGTAGTCCACTGCATCTCCGACAATAATCGTCGATTACAGCCTTCAGTCGATGTATCTCCGCAGGATTGCGGAATAGAACCATCATGTCATCCGCGTATGCACTAACAGATTTAGTCCCTTCGAAAAGCGTCCAACCTTTCAGCTGGGATGCTAGCATCCGAAGTAGGGGCTCCAGAGACAACACAATCAAAGTCATTTACAGCTGGCTTTCTTGAGGCACTCCCCGGCGGTTATTTATCGGATGCGTCAGTTGGCCATTAACAACCACCGAAGCTGAAATACGCGTAAACAGATTTGAGAGCACTCGCCCAGTGTCAACAGTAAAACTAATTGCCTACACAATCTGAAGCAAAAAGTCGTGATTAACACTATCAAATGGCTTATCAAAGTCTAGAAAAGCAGGGGCACAAGAGACGGACGTTAGAGCAACAACCGAAACCACGTCACGACACCCGACTATAGGGGTAGGAATGGTACGACCAGATACGCGGCGATGATGTTTTGTGACAATCGTCTCCATCAGAGACGACACCTACTATTAACTATCCGCACCACAGTCTTACAGTCAAAGATTAACAAAGTAAGAAAGCTAACAGGGGCAGACGGTCCAGGGCGTTCCGGGATTAAAATAATTTTTCCCACGTTGAACGAGGTCGGCTCTCCTCTACCCTGTAACACTTCATTCAAAAGGGACGTAAAGATAGCAACCAACAACGGCCAAAAGCGCACGCAAAATTCCTTGGGAAGTCCATCCAGACCCGGGGACTTTTGAGAAGGCGATCCCATGATGAGTTTGTAAACTTCTTCAGGCTGAAAGACAGGTAAGAACTTTTCATTATGTTCAGGTGTAATTTTCTTATCCAAGATGCTGACAAGTAGGTCGGAAAATGGTTCACTGGACTCATCGGTGTCTTAGACGTCTGCACAATATTGGTGTAAGACACGCACTATATCAGCTTGCACCAGTACGATACGTCCATTATTTGTCGCGATGAATACAAGCGCGTCGACGACGGGTCTAATGCCAAAGCAAATATTATAAGGAAGTCAGTTCTTCTGTCACCAATGAACGTGGCTTGGATCGCATTTTCAAACCTTCTGTTTGTACTATCTTCATTGTCAGCAATTTTGCCTTTACACGCCTAACATCCGAAATTCGCAGAGGGGCGTGATCCCTAGTATCATAAAGTTCACGCTGAGTGGAATAGTAATATTAATATTCGTAAGTTCTCCGAAAGTCTCGCGCTATGCCCACACAATAAAGTATAAAAATTTGCCTCAGCCTTGGTTTTGCGAGCTGTGTCGACCAGTCAAGGATGGAAGAGTACTTCCCAGTGGACCCGAGAAGACGCTATCACACAGTTCGCATCACGTGATCGAGAGAGCATTCAGCTAGGTTAGCAACGTTTATCATCCACGGAGTGCGAAGGTATTTGACTGGTAGCCGTTGAAGACTGAGAGTTGTAGTCACAACATAGTGATCTGTAAAGGGAGATGAGATGACTTCAACATTAAGAAAACTATCGCGCAGGCAGTCTGCCACTAGAAATTGCAGTTATTTGGCTAAATTGAACTAACGTCAGGTATTTACATACCCATACGTCTTTCAAGCGTAATTCGTATAATTCAAGAGAGAAATTAAAATTTGGAGATTGATCTGCCGGACGCAACGCACAGTTAAAATCACCACCCAACAGAATACCCGGAGGATTCTTACGCAGCAGATAAACAATTTCATGTTCATAAAAACTCCAACGATCCACTGTGCGACCAGTGCTAGAAGGGGCATATAAAAAAGCCAAGCTAAGGTTAAAAAGTTGACAACCTACGCCTCTGCCAAAAAACAACATTTCCAGCTCAGCACCTCGGCAATAGGAATGCCTTCACGAAAAAATAAGACGATCCTCAAAGAATATTAGAGTGCTACATTAAAGATCAGATCACACGAGAACCAGTAAAATGAACGTCGTAAAGAAAAAAAATATTAACTTGCTAAATTTGCCTTTGACACAGATAAGACAGGTACCGCATTTAAAACTCTCTTTTGATATTTTGCCTACATGCATATATTTTAAAAAATTTTACCTGTCTAATACAAACAATATGTAAAAAAATTAGACTATAGATGAATATACACTCCTGGAAATGGAAAAAAGAACACATTGACACCGGTGTGTCAGACCCACCATACTCGCTCCGGACACTGCGAGAGAGCTGTACAAGCAATGATCACACGCACGGCACAGCGGACACACCAGGAACCGCGGTGTTGGCCGTCGAATGGCGCTAGCTGCGCAGCATTTGTGCACTGCCGCCGTAGTGTCAGCCAGTTTGCCGTGGCATACGGAGCTCCATCGCAGTCTTTAACACTGGTAGCATGCCGCGACAGCGTGGACGTGAACCGTATGTGCAGTTGACGGACTTTGAGCGAGGGCGTATAGTGGGCATGCGGGAGGCCGGGTGGACGTACCGCCGAATTGCTCAACACGTGGGGCGTGAGGTCTCCACAGTACATCGATGTTGTCGCCAGTGGTCGGCGGAAGGTGCACGTGCCCGTCGACCTGGGACCGGACCGCAGCGACGCACGGATGCACGCCAAGACCGTAGGATCCTACGCAGTGCCGTAGGGGACCACACCGCCACTTCCCAGCAAATTAGGGACACTGTTGCTCCTGGGGTATCGGCGAGGACCATTCGCAACCGTCTCCATGAAGCTGGGCTACGGTCCCGCACACCGTTAGGCCGTCTTCCGCTCACGCCCCAACATCGTGCAGCCCGCCTCCAGTGGTGTCGCGACAGGCGTGAATGGAGGGACGAATGGAGACGTGTCGTCTTCAGCGATGAGAGTCGCTTCTGCCTTGGTGCCAACGATGCTCGTATGCGTGTCTGGCGCCGTGCAGGTGAGCGCCACAATCAGGACTGCATACGACCGAGGCACACAGAGCCAACACCCGGCATCATGGTGTGGGGAGCGATCTCCTACACTGGCCGTACACCACTGGTGATCGTCGAGGGGACACTGAATAGTGCACGGTACATCCAAACCGTCATCGAACCCATCGTTCTACCATTCCCAGACCGGCAAGGGAACTTGCTGTTCCAACAGGACAATGCACGTCCGCGTGTATCCCGTGCCACCCAACGTGCTCTAGAAGGTGTAAGTCAACTACCCTGGCCAGCAAGATCTCCGGATCTGTCCCCCATTGAGCATGTTTGGGACTGGATGAAGCGTCGTCTCACGCGGTCTGCACGTCCAGCACGAACGCTGGTCCAACTGAGGCGCCAGGTGGAAATGGCATGGCAAGCCGTTCCACAGGACTACATCCAGCATCTCTACGATCGTCTCCATGGGAGAATAGCAGCCTGCACTGCTGCGAAAGGTGGATATATACTGTACTAGTGCCGACATTGTGCATGCTCTGTTGCCTGTGTCTATGTGCCTGTGGTTCTGTCAGTGTGATCATGTGATGTATCTGACCCCAGGAATGTGTCAATAAAGTTTCCCCTTCCTGGGACAATGAATTCACGGTGTTCTTATTTCAATTTCCAGGAGTGTATTTGCTTCGTGGCTGCTGTAAGGAGAGAACGAGTTAGGTACAGGATGAGTTGGCAGTCGGAGGTTTCAGTCTCTCCGGTTCTCAGATAATGCCAGGCAAAGTCGGAGATAACTGCTACAACTCGCGATGAAGACTCCGTCTCTCTGGCAGCTACAATACTCTCACTCGCCGTAAGATTTCTATGGAACCACTTTCAGTATGAGAAGGTTGAACAACAGTGGCAGTACGATATCTTCTGACTAACTAACTGATCGCTTAGGGAACGTCTTGAACACACAAGCTGACGGCGAAAAACTGCACATCGTTCGGACCGTGATAGTAGCAGATACTCCCAGTATTGTTAACTCGCGAAGAAATCGCTATGCACGTTATTGCTTAACACACTAATAGTTTTTATGAAGATTCGGGGATCCAACATCGAATAAAAGTGCGTGCACGGTTATTTCCCTTCTTCTTCCACAAACAAAATTTGTTTATTCTTGACAATTGCGATTACAAGTTGTATCTCCTTTGCACTTCAAAATTACTTCTATATGCAAACTTATGTAACCTCAAGAAAACATCGATATTCCTTATCTCCAGCAATTACAAAAATCATAGATTTTTTTTCCAGCAAAGAGCGTTGTCGTCTCAATTACGATAGCGCTTCATCGCTGGTACTCGCAGCCAGAATATTACAATAATTTACATTAGGTTGGGACATTACACGACGGTGTGTGATATAAGTATCCTATGACTGAACTGATGCACGGAAGCCATATGTCGTCAGTTATCAAGTAGTGAATTTAGTGACCCATTGACTTGGAAAGTATTTGTGATACCAACTTACGATTTTCCATACTTATTGTATGCACCAGTCCATACTTATTGTATGCACCAGTGAATTTAGTGACCCATTGTCTTGGAAAGTATTGGTGATACCAACTTACGATTTTCCATACTTATTGAATGCACCTTTCTAGATACACTGGATTAGAATTATTACTGGAGCCTTATGTCGTCAGTTACCAAGTAGTGAATTTAGTGACCCATTGTCTTGGAAAGTATTGATGACACCAACTCACGATTTTCCATACTTATTGAATGCACCTTTCTAGATACACTGGATTACAATTATTACTAAAATTTTATTATGGCGCATGTTATCTTTATTTTTCAAACACTGAATTTTTTCACAGAATTCTGTAATTAAACGAACATAAAAACAAAACAACTCAGGATATTTTAAGTATTCTACTTCCATTTCAGTTGAATCTCACACTTCGCATGTTGTGAAAATTTCTTTGTCTCTACCTTCAGTTATTTATTTCAAAAAATATACCGGGTGATCAAAAAGTCAGTATAAAATTGAAAATTTAATAAACCACGGAATAATGTAGATAGAGAGGTAAAAATTGACACACATGCTTGGAATGACATGAGGTTTTATTTTAACCGAAAAAAAAGCTAAGTCCACAAAATGTCCGACAGATGGCGCTGGACAGCAAAACGTCAGTGACTGCGCATGACAATCACGTATAAAAGGAGCTGTAATGAGAGAGAGAATCAGATGCGCCAGCAGTCGCAGCATGTTGACGTTACCTGAAAAGGCGCTTTTAGTGAAGCTGTATTATCAGAATGGGGAATGTGCTAGTTCAGCGTTACCATCCTGTCCCATAGGAAGGGGATTCGAACGGGTAAAGGTCCGTTGACAAATGCAGCTGTGGCGAGAATGATTTCGAAGCCGCGGGTTGTTTAGACGTCGCACAGGCATTCCATACACTACTGTTTGGTTGGCACTTAGGCGTACCCTCAGATGCTATCAGTACAAAATCCATCGGCACCATGAACTGTTACCTGGCGATTTAGTGAAGCGGAGGGCATTTGCGGTGTGGGCGTTTTAAAAGATGGCGGAAGATGACGATTGGTTGAGTAACGTGTTGTGGACCGACGAAGCTCATTTCACGCTCCGAGGGTCTGTCAACGTCCACAACTGTAGAATTTCGGCTACCGAAAATCCTAGAACTGTCGTGGAAACTCCACTGCTAGACGAGAAAGTCACGGTATGAGTTGAATTTACCACATCTACCGTTATCGGACTTTTTTCTTCGGGGAAATGCGTGATTCTGGTTTTGTAATTGCTACCGTGACGGATGAGAGGTACGCCGCTATGTTACAGAATCGCATCATCCCCAGCCTGGCTGATAAACACCTGCTGGAACGTACGATGTTTATGCAGGATGGCTAGATGCGTGAAAGATCTCTTGCGTCGTTTGGTGATGATCGTGTGCACAGCCGCCACTATCGTCATGCTTGGCCTCCCAGGTCCCCAGACCTCAGTCCATGCGATTATTGGCTTTGGGGTTACCTGAAGTCGCAAGTGTATCGTGATCGACCGACATCTCTAGGGATGCTGAAAGACAACATCCGACGCCAATGCCTCACCATAACTCCGAACATTCTTTACAGTGCTGTTCACAGCATTATTCCTCGACTACAGCTATTGTTGAGGAATGATGGTGGACGTATTGAGCATTTCCTGTAAAGAACATCATCTTTGCTTTGTCTTACTTTGTTATGCTAATTATTGCTATTCTAATTAGATGAAGCGCTATCTGTCGGACATTTTTTGAACTTTTGAATTTTTTTGGTTCCAATAAAACCCCATGTCATTCCAAGCATGTGTTTCAAATTGTACCTTTCTATCTACATTATTCCGTGATTTATTCAGTTTTCAAATTTATACCGACTTTTTGATCACCCGGCATATTTTTTGAAATAAATGACTGAAGGTAGAGACAAAGAAGGTACTTTTTCAGAAAACGGGTCATTTATTGCAAAAAATGTGGTTCAGATATATTGAGGTTTAAAACTTTTTTATTACAACTTGTCATACAGACTTACATTTCCGCGTCTTTTATGCACTAGAATTTCCCTGGTCCGTAGTCTGTGCCTTCTTCAGTGTCACAACAGCCCAGTGCTTGCCTCCTTCTTTTCTTTCTTGGTTCTTTTGTAACTTGCTGAGCAGCTAACTCTGCATCACGTACACGAAGCTCATCCAGTTCCTGCAGCCCTTTAGCTGTCTTCTGTCCAAATCTTACCGCTAACTTCTCGAGAACCTTAAGTCTTTCATAGTTCCTCCACTAAAAGTTATTACAGCATCAGAAACTGCTAACTTTAGAGTCATAGGACCAACAAATACGTTTTTAGGCACATGGCACCACACAACATTATTGAAGGACTCATTCACGTTCTGGGTCTTCCCATGTAAACACTTCTTCAATAGCTCAGGATTTGCCAAATCTCTGTACATAGGTTTGATTGCCTCCATTACTGCCGAAGGAAGAGAATTTTTATGTATAAATTCATGCAGGGTGCCAGAAAATTCAGCTTGCCTATATCTACGCCAAATGTTTGGTGGAAGTGGACACAAAGTATGACATGGCTTTTCATTGGTTGATATTCGATGAAAGAAAGTGCTCCACACAGCTCTTTTCATCTTCTCTAAATTTTCACAGTTATCTCTAATGGCTTTCCCATAATATTCCTGTAATTCATCAATTAATTGGTCCGTTAGTCTTCCAGCACATTTTATTGTCTTCCCATCAGACAGTTTTCTGTTACCCAGCTTGGTTTTTAGGTTACGCAGACGTGTTCTCATCCTTTTCTTGATATGTCCTACACAAAACAATGCAATCCACAGCCTTCTAGACTGCGTAGTTCCCAAGATATGACTGCTCAACTGTAGTCGCGTACAGTCACACGTCAATATTTAAAATATTATTTGAAGGTTTCACAATTGTCTGATTTTAATGTATTATATACCAAAATGTTCAGGAAAGCCCAAAGTACATAAAGGAGTAGAAAACAGAAAATGCCAAATTTCACGTACAATATCCTCTTAAGGAAAAGAACTTGTAGGTTTGGATCATTGAGCACAGCTATACAGGGATGTACGGAATGTATCGAGCAGAATTAGGTAGACAGCTGAGAGTCAAGGTCCGCTGCGTGACCTACAATTGAATCAGACATTGGGGGACCAGAATCCCCGTCATCGCAACCCTTTTTCTTAAATTTCTTACACTCCCCCGTACGGTCAGGCTGTGGCGGAAGGCACAGCCAACTCCACACCCTCACCAGCCTTAGTGCGACGCCGCTTGTTTGTCACGGTTACACGTTATATACTGGGGACAATAGGACTCTGAACCTGCAGCGCAGGTAAAGGCGGAAATTCATTTACGCGATTATTATCAGAACTGACCTTTTGTTCATTATGATCCGAAGCAGAAGCAAGTCCGACGTTGGGAGTGGAAGGAACAAGATCAGCAGCTTTCAATTTGCCACGCTGCGCTAATACAAAAACCCTCCGTGGGCAATTAGACCGAATGTGTCCGGTTTCGTTATATACGAAGCAGGTCCCCTCTTGACTAGTATACATGAAACGCACGCGGTAACCACACACTTGTAAATGTGATGGAACATTGCGTTTGACATGCATTTCAACGAAACGAATTTCATTACAACACTGTAATCTGTGTTGATTAGACCAATGTTAACGACGGACGTCCTTTATAAAGTTGTCATCAACTTATGGCGGTAGGTTGAACACTAACATCGGTATAGTCAATTTCAGCAGCTGCTAGTGGCACCATACTAACGGTATTATCGCGACGGTTGAACGGGACTTGAGAACCCTGCCGCGACAGTAATGTTTCAACGCGAAGGCGATCCATAAATTTCACGTAAAACATGTACTCGTCAGCGTCAAAACAAGCGGTGTGGACCTGATCTGAGTTCACATGAATTGTATAGACAAGCCAATCATGGATTTCTAGAGACACAGGCTGCACGTGTCGCGTTGTTTTATCGAAAGTAAAGCTCACAGTACCTTTTCGTGGTATACACGTGGTAGCCATAGCGGAGCGACCGACGCAGCTGCATTTATACAAGCACAAACAGACAGTAAAGCGGAGCGGATGCGCAGCCACTCACTCGGCAGACAGAACAACACTGACGGGGAAAACTTCACACAAGCGATGCTGCGGGAAGTGAAATAAACAAGAACCTTGCCGCTCGGCGCTCGAAGCCGAATTACCTTGGGTGCCTCCATACAGGTGTGAGTACACAGAAAATATAATTTTGTCTAGCACTAAACAACTAAATTGAAAGGCAAATCTTATTCAGAGTGGGTAGTCCACCAAAATACAAGAGCAAATACATGTACTAGTATAGGGCTAGCAAGTCCTTTTCAAATAATGAAAATTAAAGGTACACATCTTTAGTGAGATAATTCCTTACACAAAAGGTACTCAGTTATGTGCAACCAAAAAAAGTTAGTAACGTTATCCATATCCTGAAATAGTACCAAATTCCATCCGTAAGATGGGACTGTCGGACGGTAACAGAAGCAAAATCAAAATAGAAATTCGGCTTAGTAGCGACAGACTAAACGGCCGGCAAGCCTAACTACGTAGTTCCTTAATTTGCTATCATTAGCGCAGTTTATGGGTAACTTGAACTCTTTAGTAGCGAGACATCCATCTGTATCAGTAGAGGCATTGCTAATTATATGCTGGGCTGTGTTTCGGGGGACAGTGGATACACAAAATGAACAATTACACGATCTCCTCCAGCTAACACACGAGACGCAGATGAACAATCAAAATAAATCTACAACCTATACATACACAGAAGGATCACCTTGAGATTAAGGCGTCGCCCGTCCATACAAGCCACAATAATGGGCAATAAATAAAGCTGTAACTACCATTTAACAAGAGTGACTTAAATTATATGCGGCTTGGCCATTTGGAATATGGTCCACTCTTAACACGATCCGACTTGGCCTAGCGGCTCCACTGCTATCGGAAGATCAATAACAAACAATCGGTAGGAAATCACTTGGCTCAAAATGGCTCTGAGGCAGAGATTCCCCTTGAAGAGACGTATGGACCAGAGAGGAGCCGAAACAGACTAAATCCGCAACGTGGCTTCTCCTCCTGCCGATGGTGTTTGTAAAGCTCACGTCTTATTATTTGATTACACTTAGATATTTATTGAGTGTGAATAGGTACATTATCATGTCAGAGAATGCTGTCTTCGTCTACGAACATTATCAGCGCCATTGAAACATTGTTGTTGTCTTAAAATGTTTCATGGAGGTCATCAATCTTTCTTTTCATCGTGATCGTAGAATTCCCTGCAGCCGCGCTATGACCAGTCAATTGTAAACGACGCTATGACATACTGGCATAAGCTATCCAGCGGTAGGTTATGTTGTAAAAGTAGACTCGTCTCACAACATCGGTAGTCGATGTTTTTGTTCCTAATGTCATTTCTTCCTCTTTCCTAGATTCACTTGTTTTAATTTAAAAATTGTAACTCTACTATGAAAATTTTGGTTATGTAGTTATTATTATCTGACTATTATTATTGCTGCCACTTTCGTGCCACTGCTCATGTTGTCATAAGTAAAAATTCTCTAACAGTAGATTCAGTTTTTCTTCAGTTACTACGTTTATGGTGTGATGTTTCGTATGAACTCGGTGCTTCGTGATGAGAGAACATACAAATGTTCTGGATACACATTGTAGACCTGTGGCTAGGTCGCAAATGTACCAGCGAAACATGCATTGGCAATTTTCTTTAGCTGTAAGTCTGTGAGAAGCGACATGATGGGAGATCAACACAACTATCATGTTAACACTGAGTAATGAGAGCACTTTCTGAAATGATGCAGTACAAAGGAAGAACAAACAACAACTAGAATACGTTAGAAATAATTTAGGAAACACGAATCGGGAATTAAATGTACTTCCATGGGTGTGCATACTGTTGTTGTTTCCATCATCAGATATGCGATGGAATGAACACAGTTCTCCACTCCCGTTGCTTGCCATGCATCCATTTCTACTTAAGTGCTGCATCCTACGTTAACGACCTCCTTTATCACTCCCAACCTTCCACCATTCCTTCATCCACCGTTCCAAGCAAAGACTCATTCCTTGCGGCATATCCAGTCACTCTCTCTGCTAACTATCATGCATTCTCGGTTATCCAACAGTCTTCTGTCACACATTTTAAAGGTTTCTAATTGGTTCGTCGTTCATTATCTACATTTTGCACGCTCACATGGCCCTATTGTAGACATTAGTCATTTATTCTTAATCCCAAACTTTACATTTGTGGAGGTTGGCAGCTGATTGTTTCTGTAGAAAGTCCTTTTCCCTCGTGTAAGCCTTGCTGCTGTGTATTCGTTACCTCCTCCTTCTTTACCAGTTCTGCTTCTGAAACAACAGAACTGGCCCACCTCTGAAGAGATCGTCCACCTCAGTAGCTCAGTAGTCAGCATGTCCCGTTGCTATGCGCAGGACCTGCATTCGATCCCCGGTACTGCCAGGAATATGGAAGGACTGTAATAGGGTGCACTCGTAATGTCAGTTCAGAAGCTATTTGAGTAAGAAGTAGCGGAACCAAGGAACCAAGGTAAAGAAAGCCGAAAATAGCCGGGAGAACAGTGTGCTGACCCTGCGCCCTCCAATTTTTTTTTTTTTTTTCTTGAGTCACCAGTGTTCTGATTGCATTGATGTGGAACGCCACGAATTGCCCTCCTGTGCCAACCACTTCCTCCCGAAGTAGCACTTGCAACCTACGTCCTCAATTATGTGCTCCATGTATACCAACCTCTGTCTTCCTCTACAGTTTTTACCCTCTACAACTCTTTTTAATATCATGATAGTCATTCCCTGATGTCTTAGCAGATGTCCTATCATCTTGTCCCTTCTCCCTGTCAGTGTTTTCCCCATATTCCTTCCCTCTGCGTTTCTGCGCAGAACCTCCTCATTCCTCACTTTATCAGGCCACCTGATTTTCAACATTCGTCTACAGCACCACGTTTCAAATGCTTCTCTTCTCTTGTCTTCCGGTTTCCTCACAGTCTGTGTTTCACTACCATAGAATGCTATGCTCCAAACGTACATTCTCAGGAATTCCTTTCTCAAATTAAGGTCTATGTTTGGTACTAGTAGATTTCTGTTGTCCAGGTCTGTTATTTTTGTCAGCAACTTGGATGAATGTGCTGTTAACCTTACTGTGCGATAATTCTCGCACTTGTCAGCTCTTGTAGTCTTAGGTATTGTGTGGATGACATTTTTCCGAAAGTCAGATGGTATGTCGCCAGACTCATACATTCTACTACCAACTTGAATAGTCGTTTTGTTGTCATTTCCCCCAATGACTTCAGAAATTCTGATGGAAGGATATATATCCCTTGTGCCTTGTTTGATCTTAAGTCCTCCAAAGCGCGTTTAAATCCTGATTCTAATACTTGATCACCTATCTGTTCTAAATCCACACCTGTTTCTTCTTCTTTCAGATCAGACAAATCGTCTCCTTCATGGAGGTCTTCAATGTGCTCTTTACAGCTATCCGCCCTCTCCTCTGCATTTAACAGTGGAATTTCCGTTGCACTCTTAGTGTTACCACTGTTGCTTTTAATTTCACTGAAGGCCGTAGGCCGTTTTGACTTTCATATATGCTGTTCAGTCCTTCAGACAACCATTTCTTTTCTTCTCTGACAGCGCTGTGCGCCCTCTGTAAGAGAATCTGTGTGGCTGGTGGGACAGGCAGTTGGTAGTGTACAGTTAGCAGTGATGGAGGTTGAAAGTTGATAGTTAGCAGTTGTGGAGGATAGAGGTTTAAAGTGTTGTCCCCAACGGACGGTCAGGTCGTGTGTTCGTCATGGAAATGTAAGATTCTTAATGATTATATAATTTTTTGAACTGTATGTCAGATTATTAAGGTAAAATTTGCTAAAACATTGTTTACTCTGCAACAAACTCTTTCCTTTGCTAACCACATGCCTATTAGTAGTTAGAGCCTACAGTAGTTAGACTCTTATATTTAGCTGGCTGTATTAGTGCTTGCTGTATCGCTGTAGTTTGTGTAATGAAGCTTTTTTGTGAGGTAAGTGACTTATGAAATGTCTAACTTATTGTTAGGATTTCTACTAATTCAGGGCCATTCTTTTGTGTTAATTATTTGAGCAGTCAGATTGCGTTCTACATCTACAACTACGTATGTACTCCGCTGGCCACCAAGCAGTGTGCGGCGGAGGGCAGAATTCGCGCGACTGTCTGAACGCCACAGTACGAGCTATTATTTCCCTTATCTGTGAATGGTGATCACTGATCGATTTGAAAGTTGTTGGTAATAATATATGCTCTTCATCCTCGGCGATGATCGGATTTCGGAATTTAGTGAGCAGCCTCTTCTGTCTAGCGCGTCTTCTATCTGAAAGTGTATCCCACTTCAAACTTTCTATGAGTTCTGTAACGCTCTCGCCATGACTAAATGAACCAGTCACGAATCTTGCCGCTCTTCTTTGGACCTTTTCAATCTCTTGAATGAGATCCAACTGGTAAGGGTCCCATACAGACGAACAATACTCCAAGACTGGATGAACTAACGTATTGCAAGCAATTTCTTTTGTTGAAGGTCTGCATCGCTTCAGGATTCTACCAATAAACCGCAATCTAGAGTTCGCCTTGCCCATTACTTGTGTAATCTGATCATTCCACTTGAGATCATTTCTAATAGTCACACCCAGATACTTGACGGATGTTACCGCTTCCAAAGACTGGGTATTTATTTTGTATTCGTACATTAATGGGGATTTTCGCCTAGTTATACGGAGTATACGCGTTGGTGTTGTATTTGTCAGGAATAATTCTGTAGGTCAGGTATGAAATGACAAAGACAAGCAAAGTGACAGTCCGTTCAGTTTCACTCAGCAGTTTAATCAGGTTCACTTGTACGTCAATTTCACTCAGCAGTTCCAAAAGTAAATTAAGAAGTTTCACCTTCCCAGTTGTTTCAGTCAGTGGGCATCCATGGTTCCAGTGGAGCTCGTGCAAGGCACTATGATGGCCAAACAGTATCATACACTCATCAGTAAACACTTCCGGGCTAAGTTGCCGTGGACGATCTGTAGAACTTCTTCTCCCTGACGTTTCGTTCTCAACTACGGAGAACATCTTCCGAGGTGAGTCGACGACTGGCTGCTAGGAGCTGGGGCCTCCGCTTACGCGGAGATCGTAGAGGGCGCCACCGCACGTCACGTGGCGTCGATGTGTAGCTATCTCTGGCTATCGTCTGTTGTCTCGATTGCAGGCAATCGATTGTCACGTGATTGATGCAACGTCGACCGCCATATCTTGTCCAATTTTAATCCTTCTTCTTTACAATTAAAATTGTATTGATGTTTGTGGATTTCAATTGCCTCTCTATACATACGTGTATAATAATGCGACGTCCTCGCTAGCACGCTTGTCTCACCAAATTTTATTTCGTGATCTCAATCCTTAAAAACATGTTCCGCTACTGTCGATTTGTCGATATTTCCCAAGCGACAGTTTCTTTCGTGCTCCGTCAACCGCGTATTGATGCTTCTTTTTGTAGTTCCTATGTAAACCCTGCCACAACTACACGGAATTTTATATACCCCTGGGGTGGCTAGGGGGTGACGAGCATCTTTTGTTGATCTTAGGCATTCACTAATTTTCTTAGTAGGTCTGAAAATAGTCTCCACCTGAAACTTGGCTAGTACTTTCCCAATGCGATCCGTGATGTTATGGATGAACGGAAGAAATACTTTTCCAGCTGATGATTGTTGCTGTCTCCTATTTTTAGGCATTTTTCTACTTGGGTGAAGTGCTCGGTTAATCTCGTTTTTCGTATAACCATTTTTCGCAAAAGCCATTCGTAAACGATTTAGTTCTTCTCGTAAGTAGCCTGATTCACAAATATTATTGGCCCTATCCACTAGTGTTATTATGACCCCCCTCTTTTGCCTAGGGTGGTGGTTTGAGTTCTTATGGAGGTAGCGATCAGTATGTGTACCTTTCCTGTAGACCTTATGGCCTAAGGTCCCATCCGCCCGTTTGATAACTGATACATCCAAAAAGTTAAGTTGTCCATTCTTCTCTTTCTCCATAGTAAATTTGATCTTTGGGTTGATGCTATTTAAGTGCACCAGGAAATCATTCAAGTCTTCTTCCTTCTTCCTCATGATTCCATATTACAAAGGTATCATCCACATACCGATACCACTTGGAGGGGCTTTTTTTGGCCGACTGCAGTGCTTGATGTTCAAAATATTCCATGAATAAATTCCCAATTGCGGGGCTTAGGGGGCTTCCCATGACTACCCCATCAATCTGTTCATAAAATTCACCATTGTACTGAAAATAGGTCGAGGATAGACAGTGTTGGAACAAGGCCACTATATCAGTAGGGAACATATCGGCTATATGAGAGAGAGCTTCATCAACTGGAACCATAGTGAACAAAGACACTATATCAAAACTGACAAGGATGTCATTAGGACCGACAGTAATTTCCCTCAATTTCTCAATGAAATGTAGAGAGTTTTTAATATGACTCTCAGTTTGGCCTATGTAAGGTTGTAACAAAGAGGCAAGGTGTCTGGCTAGTTCTTCGGTAGGAGCTCCAATTGCGCTGACTATCGGTCTCAAAGGAACATCAGGCTTATGTATCTTTGCTAATACATATAATCTCGGAGGATAAGCCTCCGTTTTACAAAGATACCTTTTAACTTCTGTAGGAATGGAAGACTGTTTTATCAGGCGATTGGTGGCATTCAGCACATTCGTTGTGGTATCCTTTTTCAACTTCTTGTATGTGCTGGGTTCCAGGAGATCACTGATCTTCTTGTGATAATCCTTAGTATTCATTAAAACAGTAACATTTCCCTTGTCAGCGGCAACTATAATAACATTCTTGTCTGCATTGATCTCCCGCAATGCCTTCCTTTCCCCTTGAGACACATTGCTGCTGGGTGGCTTAGCTTTACGTAATATCCTGGAGGTTTCCATCCTAATTTCGTCAGCAGAATATGGTGGTAACTGACGAATTCCTGCCTCTATATTAGCAATAATGTCCTCCATAGGAACCTTGGATGGAGTGATTTCAAAATTCCCTCCTTTAGACAGAACAGAAAGTTCTTCCTTAGACAATTATTTTTCCGATAAATTAATAACCGTTTGGGTATTGTTTGGAATCGGTGTTTCCTGTCGACCCTCTTGTAGACGATCAAACTTCTCCTTCTGCCTATTGGAAGACACTTCTGCACTAATCTCCATAGATCTAAATGTTAAACTGTCCACTTTGTTCCAATGACAAAACTGCGTAGTATTGCTAATAAGTAAATGAAGATTTAGCAGTTGACTATCACATACCGCCAGTCCTCGTCGTGTCTGATGTATCCGCTCACGTAGTAATGCCAGTTCCATACGAGAATAAATACGGTTAGCTTGTGCCGAACGAAACATTCTCCTCACTTTTAAAAACTTGGGAACTATACCGGTATCACAACAGCGTAGCAGAAAAGTGAGTGAGCAAAGTTGTTGACCTTTCTTCTTGCGTAGGTTCTCCAGTCGTCGTACCCTAGTTGACAGTATCATACACTGGTTGCAGACCACGTACATCCCTTCGTGACAACCATGTTTCCCGGCGGCAGTGACATATTTCAGCAAGATAACGCGCCATGTCATAATACCACGAGTGTGATGGCGTGGTTCGAGGAACACAGTGTTGAGTTCCAGTTGATGTGCTGATTCCCCAATTCGGTAGATATGAACCTAATCGAACACATCTGAGATGGCCGGCCGATGTGGCCGAGCGGTTCTAGGCGCTTCAGTCTGGAACCGCGCGACCGCTCGCTACGGTCGCAGGTTCGGATCCTGCCTCGGGCATGGATTTACGTGATGTCCTTAGGTTCGTTAGGTTTAAGTAGTTCTAGGGGACTGATGACCTCAGATGTTAAGTCCCATAGTGCTCAGAGCCATTGGAATCACTGGAACATCTGAGATGTGATTCAACGTGGGAATTAGGTGACTTGAGTGTGCAGCTGTGGTGACAACTCCCTCACTGCTTCCATGCCACGAATCTTTGTCGCTGCTATCAAAGACTAAGGTGTTTTGACTGCTCGGTGTACATTGTAGCCACGAGATATGACAAGTTTCATTTCATTAAGCATGGCACTCAGTTCCAGATCATATTTCTGTCTCTTTCATAGCGAAGTGTACCACGTTGATTTCATGCCCATGGTAAGTAAGTCCGACGTTGGGACAGTTTGTTACTTTCTTCGCTCTCTCTTCAGCATACAAATTAACCGTCAACAGTAGTGACAGTGATCGACTCGCACCTTCCTGACATCTTTCCAGATTTTTTACTTCTTCTGTTATTCCATCAGTGCTGATCATTCCGGACTGCTTCCTATAGAGAGAATAAATTACGCTCGTATCATTGTAACTGATTCCATACTGCCTAAGAATAAAAGTAAAAAACTTTTTAATCCATTCTGCATCATCAAAAGCCTTCTTCACATGTATCAGTACTATTTACATTTAACTGATTTTCCAAAATTCGCTCTGTTACCAATCGTATAGCTAAAATTGCTTCTCGAATGCAGATATTTCGAAAATCATACTATCATTCTATATTTATTCGATTTTCCGTTTCTTTTGTGGATAAAACTGTCTTTCGAGTATTCACACTACTTTATCCAATCGCTGAGCTTACACAATCGCAGTACAGTTCCCGCAGCTGACTTCCGCAAGCCAGAATGAGATTTTCACTCTGCAGCGGAGTGTGCGCTGATATGAAACTTCCTGGCAGATTAAAACCGTGTGCCGGACCGAGACTCGAACTAGGGACGTTTGCCTTTCGCGGGCAAGTGCTTGGTAGAGCAGGAGAGCTTCTGTAAAATTTGGGAGGTAGGAGACGAGATACTGGCAGAAGTAAAGCTGTGAGGACGGGGTGTGAGTCGTGCTTGGGTAGCTCAGTTGTTAGAGCACTTGCCCACGAAAGGCAAAGGTTCCGAGTTTGAGTCTCTGTCCGGCATACAATTTTAATCTGCCAGGAAGTTTAACTTACGTAAGGTTTCCCTGATCTTATCCCCGATGTCTGGTGTTTAAAATTTCTAGCTTTTCGCTTTAGCTTTCAACTAACTGCAGTATCCATTGCATGGGAGGGTCATAACACTTTGTTTATTGGCGATCCCGACCAACTGACTTAAAGCGTCGAATTTTGTTTTTATATGGTAAAGTCTCTCCCAGTTTTGCCCCATAAATACCAGAAACTGTAAATCCATTATCTGATCAAAATTAACAGGGAAACTACTTGTGGGAATAAGTATGGGATGTGGCTGTCCACCTCTCGCCTTTATGACGGATTGAACTCTGCTGGAGACACTGTCAGCGAGGTGTCTGAATGTCTGTGGAGGAATAGTCCATTCTTCCTCGAGGATCGAAACCAGACAACGTAGTGATGTTAGACGCTTAACGTTCTAACTAACCCCAAAGATGTAATCGGATGGGGTCGGAAATCTGAGGTGGCCAGTCCATTTCATGAATGTCGCTGTCCACAAGCCACTGCCTCGATCTAACTTGAGATCCTGCTCTGAATGGTATGTATTGATGGCCTCTGAATAACGTAAGACATATGAAACAAATGTGATGAGAGATTTTAAAAGAAATCCACTCTAAGACAAAAAACGCTGCACAATGAAAGGATTATCTGAATGTGACGGAAATCGGTAGCTATGATGTACATGTACGGACAAATGTGCAGACAAACAAATGATCACAATTTCAGGAAAACTGTTTGATTTGTTCAAGAGAAAAAGTTTCACAAATTAAGCAAGTCAGTAACTCACTGATCCTCCTCTGGCCCTTAAGCAAGCAGTTATTCGACTTCGCACTGATTCATAGACTTTCTGGATGTCCTCCTCAGGAATATCGTGCCGAATTCTGTCCAATTTGTTTGTTAGATCGTCAAACTCCCGACCTGGTTGGACGCCTCTGCCCATAATGCTGCATGCTGCAGACGTTCTCAACTGGTGGGAGATCCGGCAGTCTTACTGCGACGGCAGTGTTTAGCAAGCGCGGAGACCAGCAGTAGAAAGTCTCGCTCTGTGCGGGCGGGCAATATTTTCCTCACATATGATCCCAACAATGCTTGCCATGAAGGACGACGAAATGGGTCGTACTGGAATATCATCGGCGTACCGCGGATGACAGCCAAAGGGGTCCTGGAGTGAAATGAAATGGCACCGCCGGCCGCTATGACCGAGTGGTTCTAGGCGATTCAGTCCGGAACCGCGCTGCTGTTACGGTAGCAGGTTCGAATCCTGCCTCGGGCGTGGATGTGTGTGATGTCCTCAGTTAGTTAGGTTTAATTAGTTCTAAGTCTAGGGGACTGATGAGCTCAGATGTTGAGTCCCATAGTGCTCAGAGCCATCTGAACCATTTGAAATGGCACCTCAGAACGTCTTTTCCTGGTTGTGGGGGTCGTATGGCACTCGGCAGACAGGTTTGTATCCTACTGCTGTCTGGTCATAGCGGCTCAGTTCGAAACGGGACCCATCACTGAAGACGTCTCTGTTCCAGTCAATGAGATTCCAGACGGAAGACATGCGTGGAGACGCCTCAGACAGCTGTGAGATAATTCCTTCGTCGTGTGTCTCTTTTTTTGTTTTGAGTGTATTATTTGAGTGTATTACACGGGAAGGACTTGTACTGGGTAAGAATAAATTGGGGAATGCATGGCTAGTTGGTTCTAAGGTAGAGTACGGTTCCGGTGGTGACTTAAAACCACGAGATAGTATTGAATCCAAGTATTCTGGTGCCTCACTGCTGCAGCTGCAGCGGCTGACTGGCAACGACGTGTGTCTCCGATACCATTGGTAAACGCTGATGTTGTTTTGTAAAATGTCGTTCATCAGTTACAGGACGCTGTTGAAGATCAGCTGAATCGATCTAGCAAGCAATGAAAAATGCGTGAAATTTGTCAGTGCCCTAAAATCCCTAATAAGTTAGATAATGAATCGAAGAGAGGTAATGGTTGGACACTTATTAACACCGGTGTCTCTAGTGAAAATTTTTATGAAAGAGGTGATGAGAAGGAAGAATGCTGATTATGAAAGGGAGAGCATTGATGATGTAGTATGCGATATGTGTACTGAAATGAAGGATAGGTGGCAAACAACAGGATTGTGAACTGCATCAGACCAACTTTCCGGTGGCGATCGAGACTGGCCGGCCGGAGTGGCCGAGCGGTTCTAGGCGCTACAGTCTGGAACCACGCGATCGCTACCGTCGCAGGTTGGAACCCTGCCTCGGGCATGGATGTGTGTGATGTCCTTAGGTTAGTTAGGTTTAAGTACTTCTAAGTTCTAGGGGACTGATGACCTCAGAAGTTAAGTCCCATAGTGCTCAGAGCCATTTGAACCACTTTTTTGATCGAGACTGAAGACCAAATGCGAGCAACCCAACCTAGTGTGTGTTCAGCCGTCTGCAGCAGCGAGTGTGTACGTGATGTGCTAGGGATGGGAAAACACACCGGTTAAAGCCAGTACCGGTATTTTAGTTCAGAGGTGGTTGTATGGACCAAGACAATAAAGAATAGCTAGTAAAGATGGACTCTGACACGCACACCTGAGGACCTATGAGCATCAGTTCATCTTCACTAGAGTGAAACAGATCTCCACCATTGAACAATCTCCAGAACAGAAGATTCCATTACAGAGTAAGAGGAGTAGATGGCGAACGCAGAAGAACCGTCTCCCCTAACGCAGCGTGCTTGCTCCAGCGCTCTACAATATCTACACAAATGATCAGCCAGTACCAGCAAGTACCAGGCTCTTCATTTACGCCGATGACACAGCAGTAGCTGCTCAGGAGCCAAACTTTAAGGAAGTAGAGGGAAAACTGTTTCTAGCAGTGGATGAACTCTCTAAATACTATGATGCCAACCACCTGAATCCAAATCCCAGTAAAACTCAAATGAACTCCTTCCACTTGCGAAACAGGGAAGCGCAGCAAAAGGTGGACAACACATGGCGAGGACAGCACCTGAAACATTGCCTAACACCAGTCTACCTAGATGTCGCAATGGACAGGACTCGAACGTACAGGCAGCGATGTCTAGACGTGAAACAGAAAGTCATTGCTCGCAATGGGTCACTAAAGAAGGTGATTGGCAGCAGCTGGGGAGACAACCCGCACCTCTTAAGGACTTCTGCGCTTTGCACTTTGTATATCAGCCGTAGAGTATGCTGCTCCTGTGTGGATCGCTTCAGTTCATGCTATACAAGTCGATATTCCGGTCAACGACACTGCAAGGATTATCTCGGGATGCTTGAAGCCAACACCAGTGCAGAAATTGTATCCGATTGTTGGAATAGCCCCAACCATCATCCGCTGGGTCACTACCGCAGACAATGAGAGTACAAAGCAGGAGAATGACTGCCCACATCCTCTGTATGGCCATCAGACGACAAGATTCCGCCTTAAATCCTGCAAGAGTTTCCTTGCTAGAACTGCGCCACTGGAGAGAGCACCAGAGGCAATTCGTCTTGCAACATGGAAGGGCTCACTGCCCGTAGACGTATCACCAAAGGAACTAGCTCCTGGCGCAAACAATACCCTGAACGGAAGTCCCTCAACCGCCTAAGAGTGGGCGTCCCCTGATGCAAGACCACCCTGAGGAAATGGGGAATGCTTCCAGCGAGCGCAGACACCTTTTGCGACTGCGGAGCTGAAGAAGTTCCAAGCCACCTCCTTGTATGCCCCCTCCTGGACAAACCGTGCACAATACAAGACGCTTACGAAGGAAATGACATAGGTACCTCAGCTGCTATTTTTTGGAAACGGTGATCGGACACGCAAACGAATGAATGTATTCGACAATGCTGATAGCTCTTAAGATATACATTTTGGAGCCCATGTTTACACTTCCTCTTGTCTTCCTCCATACTACCACCTCTAAATGTTGCTTAGCCTACATTCTTAGCAACAACAGTACCAGTGCATGTACTGCATTGTCAGAGGTTTCAGAATGATTTTCGGTTGTAGCTTTCCACTCGTTCGTTTCCGAACCAGGGGCCGTTATCTCAAATTGATACATTTATCCGTCTCCATCATTGAGAATTTCTAACATGAACACGGAATCACCGTGTACACACACACATTCACAGGAGCCGACATCTATAACTGCGACGCTCTGTAACGTCGTTGGTTGGCATTTCCGGACATGGGTTTCTATGTAATATTTCATCTACTAAACCCCCTCTACAGGCTCTCTACCGCGTGACCGCTACGGTCGCAGGTTCGAATCCTGCCTTGGGCATGGATGTGTGTGATGTCCTTAGGTTTGTTAGGTTTAAGTAGTACTAAGTTCTAGGGGACTGATGACCTTAGAAGTTAAGTCCCATAGTGCTCAGAGCCATTTGAACAGGCTCTAGAAGTGTGTAACATGAATTGTGAAACACCCTGTATACGGCGGTTTCTCACTATCGTCGCTGGAAATCCGCTGTATTGCAGACTGGCACCAACCCTAGTCTGGATATTTTTACGAAGTGAAGTAGCAGTGAAACACAATGCTTCATTTGCTGTAAAAGACTAAAGATTTGTCTGTCACTTTTAAGAAGAAAAGAAAATTATGGTAACAGTAATAAACTAAAATTTTACATTTCATTTACAGTATATAATAAAAATAGAAAATAGTTGACCTACTGCCTGTGTACTTTTGTTTGCTTGTAGCTCTTGAAAACGGACGAATTAACACGAAAAACAGAGTTCTTCAACCTCAGTTTTCACCGTTTAGTACCGACTACTCGTAATGGCAAACAGTGGTTTGATACCCGATTATAAAATGATTTTTAGCAGAAATTAAGTCCGCCTCAGCTAGCTGAGAGACAGAATGTCTATCCTATGGGCCCGAGTTCGATTCCCGGCTGGCGCAGGAACTATGCAAGTATTTCTTCACGTTTTACTGATGCAAGCAACTAACAGCCGAAAACATTTTACAGGCTTGGCGTTTTTGACTTCTAGCTTCTCATTCAGCAGTTTATTTCCATACTCCGCTCAGGGACTGTGTGTTGTGTTGTCCTAATCATCATCATCATCACAGAAGAAGTGGCCAGTGTTAAATTCTTGGTATTACAGCTTGATAATAAATTCAACTGGGAGGAGCACGCCACAGAACTGCTGAAGCGTCTTAACAAATCTCTATTTGCAATGCTAATTGTGTCAGATATAGGGAATATAAAAATGAAAAAGCTGACATACTATGCTTACTTTCACTCCATAATGTCATATTGGATTATTTTTTGGGGTAATTCATCAAGCCAAGCTAAAGTTTGCCGGGCACAAAAACGTACAGTAACAGTTATATGTGGTGTGAACTCAAGAACATCCTGCAGTAGCCTGTTTAGGGAAGTAGGGATACTAACTGCTGCTTCTCAATATATTTATTCCTTAATAAAATTTGTCATTAAAAATATATCACTTTTCCAAAACAACAGCTCAATTCATGGAATCAATATTAGATATAAGAAAAATCTTCACAAGGGTTTAAAGTCTCTTAGATTTGTACAAAAGGTGTGCATTATTCAGGAACAGACATTTTCAATAACTTGCGAGCAACCGTAAAAAGCTTAACAACCAATGAAATTCAGTTTAAGCGAAGCCTAAAGGATTTATTGGTGGCCAACTCTTTCTACTCCATTGACGAGTTTCTCAGTAGATCCAACTGGCACAATTTCAACGCAGTAATGTGTTCATTGTAAATAAGTGTGTGTGTGTGTGTGTGTGTGTGTAAGTACAATCTAACTTCTGCACCATTTCAGTGCAGTAATGTGTTTATTGTAAATAAGTATTATAGTCGTTCTATTACATGTTTATTACCTTATAAATAAATAAAACTTTTTTATTTTAAATTCAGTTCAATAGTGTTTATAAAATGATTCTTTCATATAGTGTTCATTAAAAAAAATATCGATCATTCCACTTGGGACCTGTGGAAGGTACATAAGCTTATTTGTTTCAGCCGTAAATATTTGTCATGTATTGTTGTTTTTCTGACATGTTTTACATCCTGGAGGACCTCCTCAGTACGGATCAATTGGAATGAAGGTAAATCTAATCTAATCTAATCTCAATCGACGCGCAAGTCGCCGAAGTAGCGTCAAATTGAAAGACTTGCATCCGGCGAACGGTCCATCCGACGGGAGGCCCTAGTCCCACGACGTTTATTTAGCAGAAATTAAGACATTAGAATCAGCTGGACAGTACTGGTGATTTTTTTTTATCATTCAGCTAGTCATCACTTTTAGAGAAGAGCAGCGAATGGTGGGTGAATTAAGGTTTCTTTTATTTGTCTGTTCATTTTAATGTTTTGATTTCGTATATCTTGAAACTGGGTGAGTCAAAATTTTTAAATCTTTGTTCCATTTTTACATTTATTACGGGAAATAAAGAACTTGCCCCTCTTCTAACAGCCGTGTACCGCAAGTCTCTAGAGGAACGGAAGGTTCCAAATGACTGGAAAAGAGCACAGGTAGTCCCAGTTTTCAAGAAGGGTCGTCGAGCAGATGCGCAAAACTATAGGCCTATATCTCTGACGTCGATCTGTTGTAGAATTTTAGAACATGTTTTTTGCTCGCGTATCATGTCATTTCAGAAAACCCAGAACCTACTCTGTAGGAATCAACATGGATTCCGGAAACAGCGATCGTGTGAGACCCAACTCGCTTTATTTGTTCATGAGACCCAGAAAATATTAGATACAGGATCCCAGGTAGATGCCATTTTCCTCGACTTCCAAAAGGCGTTTGATACAGTTCCGCACTGTCGCCTGATAAAGTAAGAGCCTACGGAATATCAGACCAGCTGTTTGGCTGGATTGAAGAGTTTTTAGCAAACAGAACACAGCATGTTGTTCTCAATGGAGCGTCGTCTACAGACGTTAAAGTAACCTCTGGCGTGCCACAGGGGAGTGTTATGGGACCATTGCTTTTCGCAATATATATAAATGACCTAGTAGATAGTGTCGGAAGTTCCAGGCGACTTTTCGCGGATGATGCTGTAGTATACAGTGAAGTTGCAGCATTAGAAAATTGCAGCGAAATGCAGGAACATCTGCAGCGGATAGGCACTAAGTGCAATGAGTGGCAACTGACCCTTAACATAGACAAACGTAATGTATTGCGAATACATAGAAAGAAGGATCCTTTATTGTACGATTATATGGTAGCGGAACAAACACTGGTAGCAGTTACTTCTGTAAAATATCTGGGAGTATGCGTACGGAACGATTTGAAGTGGAATGATCATATAAAATTAATTGCTGGTAAGGCGGGTACCAGGTTGAGATTCATTGGGAGAGTCCTTAGAAAATGTAGTCTACCAACGAAGGAGGTGGCTTACAAAACACTCGTTCGACTTATACTTGAGTATTGCTCATCATTGTGGGATCTGTACCAGGTCGGCTTGACAGAGGAGATAGAGAAGATCCAAAGAAGAGCGGCGCGTTTCGTCACAGGGTTATTTGGTAACCGTGATAGCGTTACGGAGATGTTTAGCAAACTCAAGTGGCAGACTCTGCAAGAGAGGCGCTCTGCATCGCGGTGTAGCTTGCTGTTCAGGTTTCGAGAGGGTGCGTTTCTGGATGAGGTATCGAATATATTGCTTCCGCCTACTTATACCTCCCGAGGAGATCACGAATGTAAAATTATGGAGATTCGAGCGAGCACGGAGGCTTTCCGGCAGTCGTTCTTCCTACGAACCATACGCTACTGGAACAGGAAGGGGAGGTAATGACAGTGGCACGTAAAGTGCCCTCCGCCACACACCGTTGGGTGGCTTGCGGAGTATAAATGTAGATGTAGGTGTAGATGAAATAATAGGAACAAAAAATCGAAAAATCGGTTATTTCAGAAACCGGCTAGTTTGATCGGTTTTAACAGTCGGGTTAACTAGCGTAGACCGGTTGTTTGAGCGATGACCGCCATCCGCGTGGTGTGCCCGCAGGAGTGGACCCCCGGCTGGCGACGCCGCCGCCGGTGCTGGCGTCGCTGCCGGGGGCCGTGGTGTACGGCGAGGGCCCGCCGCCGCCGCTCGACCTGGACGACTTGTGCCCCGCCCCCCAGCCCTGTCCCGAGTGCCCCAGGGCGGGCCGCTGCCTCGGCGGCGACCTCTCGCTGCTCAAGCTGGTCGGCGGCCGGCTCGACATCCGAGGCTTCGAGAACGTCACCGTACCCGGCCTGCCCAACAGGACCACCGGTGAGTAGCGCCTCGTCTTAGCAGCACACCTTCTGGCAGGTCTCTGGCCTACCAGGTAAAGGCTTACGGACAACACGATTTTCTGCTGCACTCGCGATAAATAGCAACATTTCCCTTAGCATGTGTTTAGGAAGCGTTCCGACATCATCAAGAGCACATATGCCTGTTATAGGATATTTTGTGTGACTACATATACGAGGGTGAGTCAAATGAAAACCTTAAATTTGTAATAACAAATCGAAATTTCGCGCCGTTATCCTGTAAGTTGGTAGGCGTGCTACAAACAGCGTGCAGAATGCCCTGTAGGTGGCAGCATAGTGCAGATGCACACATACCGTCGCACTATCAGTATAAAAATTGCCACCCCACTTGCGACCTGCACCAGGGAACAAAAGAGTTCTCTTATACGGTTTTTGCGTAGTGAAGGGGTGAAACCTATTGAAATTTATCGACGAATGAAGGTTCAGTACGGTGATGCTTGTGTCACAGGAGCGAGTCTACGAATGGGGTAGGAAGTTCGCAAATGGTGTGACTTCAGTGGAAGATTCTCCTCGCCCAGGTCAGACACAACGAGTTGTGACTCCACAGAGCATTGCAGCAGTTGAAGCCATAGTGAAGGAAAACCGCCGAGTGACAGTGAATGACATTGCGGCATGTTTACAGATTAGTCAAGGGTCAGCACACCACATTGCGCATTATGTGCTCCAGTTTCACAAAGTGTCTGCAAGATGGGTGCCACGGCAGCTGACTCCTGAAATGAGAGAACGACATGTTGATGTTTGTGAAGAACTTCTTCGGCGCTTTTCACGAGAAGGTGATGGCTTCCTTGCAAGAATCGTTACTGGGAACGAAACCTGGGTTCACTTCCACCAACCGGAAACGAGAGAGCGAGCAAGGAATGGCACCATTCCTCATCACCAAAACCGAAGTTTTGAACAGAACCATTACCAGGGAAGGATATGCTGACACACTTCTGCGACGAAAAAGGCGTCATTTTGGAGCATTACGTGCCTAGAGGAACCACTGTCACCAGTGCATCATACACAGATCTCCTAAAAATCATCTGCAGCCCCCAATCAAATCAAAACGTCGTGGACTGCTGTCAGCAGGTGTCCTTTTGCAACATGACAATGCAAGGCTCCACACTGCCCATATAACAATTGCAACAATCATAGACTTGCATTTTGAGTGTCTTCCTCATCCACTATACCCACCAGACCTTGCCCCAAGTGATTTCCATGTGTTTGGACCACTCAAAGACGCAGTGGGAGGAAAGAAGTTCCGTTCGGATGAAGAGGTACGTCACGCGGTGCATGAGTGGTTGCGAGGACTATCAAAAGAATTTTTTTCTAAAGGAATTTATGCACTTTGTAAGCACTGGAGGACTTGCATTGAGCGTGGGGGAGATTATGTTGAAAAGTGATATAGCTTTGTACCACCTCTGCACAGTAAATAATATTGAAAAAAATATTTAAGATTTTCATTTCACTCATCCTCGTACAATCCATACGTGTTTTTGTTCTTGTGTGTACCAGTGAGGTTAGGTGGCGGAGCTCAGCCGCGAGTTTTAGAACGGGTTTCGTTCTATTTTTCTTCTTACTTAGATACGACTTGAATACAAACAAATAACGCAGTACTCACTTAAGGAACGACCATGCATTCCATATATACCAAAACAATAACATCCCTTGCAGTGACACAGAGTTAAGGTTTTACTGAATTCTAAGATAACTCTATCAGTATGACATTGAAATTGAAATCATATTATACTCGAAATACATCAAGACACTTATTAGGAGAGTCAGTTTCTTTCTGATGGCCATCACAGAAAATATTACCTACGTTAAAGACATTTAATTTTGTTAAGAAAAGGCGCAGGAACTATGCAAGTATTTCTTCACGTTTTACTGATGCAAGCAACTAACAGCCGAAAACATTTTACAGGCTTGGCGTTTTTGACTTCTAGCTTCTCATTCAGCAGTTTATTTCCATACTTTGTGCCATTTACTAATGTTTCTAGTTGTTGATATAAGTCAATTTGGTAATTTCGCCTGTTGAAGATCATTTTCAATGTCTTGGATCACGTGTGCAGTCTCTTTAACGTAGATGGTAAATTCCTATTTTGAAGATAGTCAGGTACGCGTTAATGTGTTCGGTTAGATATATGTGACTGTAGGCTTTCCCGGCAGAAGCTATTGATGAAGATTTCTCGGGTCTCCAGCCGGGTGGTAGCGTTGATATCTCACGACGTTTCGGGAAGTGTCATACTACCCATCTTCTGGCGAAGTGTCGAGATTCGCGGAGAGCGGGCTATTTATATGCAGGGTCACCCCCCTCCACTAGACCTCGGGTGGCTGCGATGGACCAGCGGCGTGCTCGCGGTGATGGGGATGGCGGTCGCCCCCAGCGGCCGCGTTCGGTTCGGTTAGAGTTTAAGAAAATCCCTCACAGTTTTGGCTGTATACAGAGTTTCACATATTCCACCGCCAATTTTGTAAACACCACACTGCAGTTGTCAGTCTTTGTATGTTCTGTTGTAGTTTGTTTTGCATTATGAAGCTTCTGTTTATGTTCCTACATGTCCAAAAGTATGAAATTAAGCTGCTACTAACTACGTAGAGAGCAACAATGCGAACTTTTCAAAAACTTTTCTACAGTTAGTTACCTGTTTCATTAATATCAAAAGCCCTTGCAGAACTCCTAAGTCTTTCCTTACCAAAACTCAAAACGTTTTAAAGCACGTATATTTTGTCGATGGTGTAAAAAACATTCAGTTTATGCTAACAGTGTAATTCAAGTGTAATAATATTTGTGTTCACCTTCAGTATATTACCTGTACAATCTTCTTTGATCCGGTATATAGTTCTGTGTAGTCCCAAGCGATGTTAAGCGCTTTTTTTCTTTTTTAAAAAAATCGTGTGCCCCATATTGCAACGTGCACTGACACCGCCTGAGAAAAAAAGTGGAACACCTTGAAGCGAGCACCAAACGAACGCGCCGACTTAGGAGTACCAAGTTGCACCTTCTCTGACGAGGATTCACGCAATGGTTCAGTTTGAAAGGTGTTATAAAGCCGCTGTGTCCTCTCCGGAGGCAAGCCGCCCCACAACTGTCGTGACTGTTCCTTAACATCCCGAATAGTGGCTCTGGCCCACGGCTGACGTCAGAGGTGGTCAGTCACATGTTCTATCGGTTACAGACCTGAAGGACGTCAACATCATGCAGACAGTTCATAGAGATACGTTCACCTGTGGACGAGCATAGTTCTCTTGGAAAATGGCGCAACTTTACTGTCGCATTAGAAGTAACACAAGACTATGCAGGACGTTGGTGACGCATCGTTGTGGCGTCGGAGTCTCCTCGGTCAATACCAGATGTTGCATGAAGTCGTGCGCGATGGCTCCCCTAACCTTATCGTCATGAATAACACCGCTGTGTTTCCCCAAAGCATTGGAAGAATGGGACCTCTTCACAGGTCAGCGCTGTTTTCGCCGACGATAATCCTCGTTAGTGAATCGCTGAAGACAGTACTACGTCATTCGTCAGCAGACCATGCTTACCGATCGCAGCACCACTCCAAAAGCAGCCGTTTCTTTTACGGTGCTAACTGCAGCTTTCACATGGAACGACAGTTGCCTACTTTGGATACTGCCCGTCTCCGACGGATGTTGCAGGATGACGAAGAATGTCACATGGAGTCCATTAGTTGCAGTCGGACGGCAGGCGCAGATGTGAAAGGGTTATGTTGTATGGTCAGACGTGGTCGAACAGAACCTGGGCGCCGAGCTTGCCTGCCTTCAGTTCCCATGCAGTCCAGCATCGGCCGCTGTTCGAATGCTCCATATATCTGGACATTGCACGATTCTGTCATCCAGTCAAATCAAGACATTCAATAACGCCTTTACAAATTCTTTCATGTGCTGACATCGCTGTCACAGACGAGTGCGTGCTGTCTCCATGCCCACAGTGATCACTTAACATCTGACGCTAGTCATACCCCTTAGTTACCCTTCCATTCTCATAACAACAGTAATCACGAACAGCACTAATGCACACAGGTACTCGTTCTAACTTCACGGAGGAACACAGCTGTAATCATTTACATACCGACCTCTGGCGTGTACATGTGCAAAGACACATTGACATCCGACCGCGGCGTCTGAGTGCTTAACTTTTTTATGAGACAGTGTATATTAATAAGTAATTCATAGGTTATACCAATAAATATTTGCCGTTTTCAATTAAAAAGTGTACACGTAGTATCATAGAAAATTTATCGGTATAACTGCGCCACCTAACTCATGTACGCACACGACAATAAGAACAAGTCACCTTTGGCGTAAGTAGTCATACAAAATAGTGAAGAAGTAATACAAGTGCATTTGATGACGCCAGGATGCAACTGAGACGCTTCGTGCTAAATAAATATTGCCATTAAACGAAAGTGAAGCAACGAAATCTGTTCTTTAACAAATTTGTTATAGAATACGAATTCTCACCCGCGTCCATAAGTTGTTTGTTGTTGTGGTCTTCAGTCCTGAGAGTGGCTTGATGCAGCTCTCCATGCTACTCTATCCTGTGCAAGCTTCTTCATCTCCCAGTACCTACTGCAACCTAGATCTTTCTGAATCTGCTTAGTGTATTCATCTCTTGGTCTCCCTCTACGATTTTTACCCTCCACGCTGCCCTCCAATACCAAATTGGTGATCCCTTGATGCCTCAGAACATGTCCTACCAACCGATCTCTTCTTCTAGTCAAGTTGTGCCACAAACTCCTCTTCTCCCCAATTCCATTCAATATCTCCTCATCAGTTATGTGATCTACCCATCTAATCTTCAGAACTCTTCTGTAGAACCACAGTTCGAACGCTTCTATTCTCTTCCTGTCCAAACTATTTATCGTGCATGTTCCACTTCCATACATGGCTACTCTCCATACAAATATTTTCAGAAACGACTTCCTGCCTCTTAAATCTATACTCGATGTTAAGAAATTTCTCTTATTCAGAAATGCTTTCCTTGTCATTGCCAGTCTACATTTTATATCCTCTCTGCTTCGACCATCATCAGTTATTTTGCTCCCCAAATAGCAAAACTCCTTTACTACTTTAAGTGTCTCATTTCCTAATCTAATTCCCTCAGCATCACCCGACTTAATTCGACTACATTCCATTATCCTCGTTTTACTTTGGTTGATGTTCATCTTATATCCTCCCTTCAAGACACTGTCCATTCCGTTCAACTGCTCTTCCAAGTCCTTTGCTGTCTTTGACAGAATTACAATGTCATCGGCGAACCTCAAAGTTTTTATTTCTTCTCCATGGATTCTAATACCTACTCCGAATTTCTCTCTTGTTTCCTTTACTGCTTGCTCAGTATACAGACTGAATAACATCGGGGATAGGCTACAACCCTGTCTCACTCTTCCCAACCACTGCTTCCCTTTCATGTCCCTCGACTCTTATAACTGCCATCTGGTTTCTGTACAAATTGTAAATAACCCTTGACTCCCTGTATTTTATCTCTGCCACCTTCAGAATTTGGTAGAGAGTATGGCAGTCAACATTGTCAAAAGCTTTCTCTAAGTCTACAAATGCTAGAAACGTAGGTTTGCCTTTCCTTAACCTGTTTTCTATGATAAGTCGTAGGGTCGGTATTGCCTCACTTGTTCCAACATTTCTATGGAATCCAAACTGATTTCCCCCGAGGTCGGCCTCTAGCAGTTTTTCCATTCGTCTGTAAAGAATTCGCGTTAGTATTTTGCAGCCGTGGCTTATTAAACTGATAGTTCGGTAATTTTCATATCAGTCAACACCTGCTTTCTTTGGGCTTGGAATTATTATATTCTTCTTGAAGCCTGAGGGTATTTCGCCTGTCTCATAAATCTTGCTCACTAGATGGTAGAGTTTTGTTCAGCCTGTCTCTCCCAAAGCTGTCAGTAGTTCTAATGGAATGTTGTCTACTCCCGGAGCTTTGTTTCGACTCAGGTCTTTCAGTGCTCTGTCAAACTCTTCACGCATTATCATATCCCCCATTTCATCTTCATCCACATCCTTTTCCGTTTCCATAATATTGTCTCCAAGTACATCGCCCTTGTTTAGACCCTGTATATACTCCTTCAGAAGTACCCGTGGTCTAGGGGTAGCGTCTTTGATTCATGATCAAAACATCTTCGGTCACGGGTTCGATCCCTGCCACTGCCTAATTTTTGATAAATAATCAGCATTGGCGGCCGAAGATTGCCGGCACGGTAAATCAGCGTGTTCGGTCAGAGGGTTACGTGCCCTCTGTAACAAAAAAACTGAGTTAATCGATCATCAACGAAATTAAACGAATGTCTTACGACGTCCGCCCCGAGCAGACACAACGAACAAAAGACAACAAAATGAGATTTTTTAAAAAAAAGAAAGACTTCCGGCATAAGAAGTCAGCCTCATTCTGCCAACGGCCTTGTCAAAGGTGGCGGAGGGGCGGATAAAGGTTCAGGGCACTCTCTTGTCCTAGGGGTGGGAAATTGCCCCTAAAGGCGGAAGAATCAGCAATGATCAACGACATGAGGATGCAGAAGACAATGGAAACCACTGCATTAAAGACACGTAACGTGTATCCACAGGACATGTGACCTGTAATTGAAGAAGTGTCATGATGATCTCTCCACTGGCAAAAGATTCCGGATTAGTCCCCCATTCGGATCTCCGGGAGGTGACTGCCAAGGGGGAGGTTACCATGAGAAAAAGATTGAAGAATCAACGAAAGGATAACGTTCTACGAGTCGGAGCGTGGAGCGTCAGAAGCTTGAACGTGGTAGGGAAACTAGAAAATCTGAAAAGGGAAATGCAAAGGCTCAATCTAGATATAGTAGGGGTCAGTGAAGTGATGTGGAAGGAAGACAAGGATTTCTGGTCAGATGAGTATCGGGTAATATCAACAGCAGCATAAAATGGTATAACAGGTGTAGGATTCGTTATGAATAGGAAGGTAGGGCAGAGGGTGTGTTACTGTGAACAGTTCAATGACCGGGTTGTTCTAATCAGAATCGACAGCGGATCAACATCGACAACGATAGTTCGGGTATACATGCCGACGTCGCAAGCTGAAGATGAACAGATAGAGAAAGTGTATGAGGATATTGAAAGGGTAATGCAGTATGTAAAGGGGGACGAAAATCTAATAGTCATGGGCGACTGGAATGCAGTTGTAGGGGAAGGAGTAGAAGAAAAGGTTACAGGAGGATATGGGTTTGGGCCAAGGAATGAAAGAGGAGAAAGACTAATTGAGTTCTGTAACAAGTTTCAGCTAGTAATAGCGAATACCCTGTTCAAGAATCACAAGAGGAGGAGGTATACTTGGAAAAGGCCGGGAGATACGGGAAGATTTCAATTAGATTACATCATGGTCGGACAGAGATTCCGAAATCAGATACTGGATTGTAAGGCGTACCCAGGAGCAGATATAGACTCAGATCACAATATAGTAGTGATGAAGAGTAGGCCGAAGTTCAAGACATTAGTCAGGAAGAATCAATACGCAAAGAAGTGGGATCGGAAGTACTAAGGAATGACGAGATACGTTTGAAGTTCTCTAACGCTATAGATACAGAAATACGGAATAGCGCAGTAGGCAGTACAGTTGAAGAGTAATGGACATCTCTTAAAAGGGCCATCACAGAAGTTGGGAAGGAAAACATAGGTACAAAGAAGGTAGCTGCGGAGAAACCACGGGTAACAGAAGAAATACTTCAGTTGATTGATGAAAGGAGGAAGTACAAACATGTTCCGGGAAAATCAGGAATACAGAAACACAAGTCGCTGAGGAATGAATTAAATAGGAAGTGCAGGGAAGCTAAGAAGAAATGGCTGCAGGAAAAATGTGAAGACATCGAAAAAGATATGATTGTCGGAAGGACAGACTCAACATACAGGAAAGTCAAAACAACCTTTGGTGACATTAAAAGCAACAGTGGTAACATTAAGATGCAACGGGAATTCCACTGTTAAATGCAGAGGAGAGAGCAGATAGGTGGAAAGAATACATTGAAAGCCGCTATGAGGGTGAAGATTTGTCTGATGTGATAGATTAAGAAACAGGTGTCGATTTAGAAGAGATAGGGGATCCAGTATTAGAACGGGAATTTAAAAGACCTTTGGAGGACTTACGGTCAAATAAGGCAGAAGGGATAGATAACATTCCATCAGAATTTCTAAAATCATTGGGGGAAGTGGCAACAAAACGACTATTCACGTTGGTGTGTAGAATATATGAGTCTGGCGACATACCATCTGACTTTCGGAAAAGCATCATTCACACAATTCCGAAGACGGAAAGAGCTGACAAGTGCCAGAATTATCGCACAATCAGCTTAACAGCTCATGCATCGAAGCTGCTTACAAGAATAATATACAGAAGAATGGAATAGAAAATTGAGAATGCGCTAGGTGACGATCAGTTTGGCTTTAGGAAAAGTAAAGGGACGAGAGAGGCAATTCTGACGTTACGGCTAATAATGGAAGCAAGGCTAAAGAAAAATCAAGACACTTTCATAGGATTTGTCGGGAAAAAGCGTTCGACAATATAAAATGGTGCAAGCTGTTCGAGAATCTCAAAAAAAGTAGGGGTAAGCTATAGGGAGAGACGGGTCGTATACAATATGTACAACAACCAAGAGGGAATAATAAGAGTGGACGATGAAGAACGAAGTGCTCGTATTAAGACGGGTGTAAGACAAGGCTGTAGCCTTTCGCCCCTACTCTTCAACATGTACATCGAGGAAGCAATGATGGAAATAAAAGAAAGGTTCAGGAGTGGAATTAAAATACAAAGTGAAAGGATATCAATGATACGATCCGCTGATGACATTGCTGTGTGCAAGTGAAGAAGAATTAAATGATCTGCTGAACGGAATGAAGAGTCTAATGAGTACACAGTATGGTTTGAGAGTAAATCGGAGAAAGACGAAGGTAATGAGAAGTAGTAGAAATGAGAACAGCGAGAAACTTAACATCAGGATTGATGGTCACGAAGTCAATGAAGTTAAGGAATTCTGCTACCTAGGTAGTAAAATAACCAATGACGGACGGAGCAAGGAGGACATCAAAAGCAGACTCGCTGTGGCAAAAAAGGCATTTCTGGCCAAGAGAAGTCTACTAACATCAAATACCGGCCTTAATTTGAGGAAGAAATTTCTGAGGATGTACGTCTGGAGTACATCATTGTATGGTAGTGAAACATGGACTGTGGGAAAACCAGAAGAGAAGAGAATCAAAGCATTTGAGATGTAGTGCTATAGACGAATGTTGAAAATTAGGTGGACTGATAAGGTAAGGGATGACGAGGTTCTACGCAGAATCTGAGAGGAAAGGAATATGTGGAAAACACTGATAAGGAGAAGGGACAGGATGATAGGACATCTGCTAAGACATGAGGGAAAGACTTCCATGGTACTAGAGGGAGCTGTAGAGGGCAAAAACTGTAGAGGAAGACAGAGATTGGAATACGTGAAGCAAATAATTGAGGACGTAGGTTGCAAGTGCTACTCTGAGATGAATAGGTTAGCACAGGAAAGGAATTCGTGGTGAGCCGCATCAAACATCAGACCAGTCAGTAGACTGATGACCAAAAACACACACAAAAAAAATACTCCTTCAACCTTTCTGCTTTCTCTTCTTTGCTTCTCCAAAGGTCTCTTTAATTTTACTGTAGGCAGTATCTATCTTACCCCTAGTGAGATAAGCCTATACATCCTTATATTTGTCCTCCAACCATCCCTGCTTACCCATTTTGCACTTCCTGTCGATGTCATTTTTGAGAGGTTTGTATTCCTTTTTGCCTGCTTCATTTACTGCATTTTTATATTTTCTCCTTTCATGAATTAAATTCAAGATTTGTTCAATTACCCAAGGATTTATACTAGCCCTCGTCCTTTTACCTATTTGATCCTCTGCTGCCTTCTCTACTTCATCCCTCAAAGCTACCCATTCTTCTTCTACTGTATTTCTTTCCCCCATTCATGTCAATTGTTCACTTATGCTCTCCCTGAAACTTTGTAAAACCTCAGGTTTAGTCAGTTTATCCATGTCCTATCTCCTTAAATTCACACCTTCTTGCAGTTTCCTCAGTTTTAATCTACAGTTCATAAACAATAGATTGTGGCCAGAGTCCTTGGAAATGTCTTACAGTTTAAAACCTGGTTCCTAAATCTCTGTCTTACCATTATATAATCTATCTGATACCTTCTAGCATCTCAAGGCTTCTTCCATGTGTACAACTGTCTTTGTTGTATACACGTCCATATAACACGGATAAATTTAAGTTCAAGTAAAGATATATTCACACTAATCGTCAACGAAACAGAGAGAGACGTCGCCATCAAATTGAACTGTTCCCAGGATGAATTTTTCATTCTGTAGCCGAGTATGCCCTGGGATAAAACCTCCTGGCAAATGAGAACTGTGTGTTGGACCGTGATTCGAACCCGGGACGTTTGCCGTTCGTGATCATGTGCTCCACCAACTGAGCTACACGAGCACGACTCGTGAGTCGCCACAGCTTTACTTCCGTCAGAACCTCACCTCCTACCGACCAAACTTCACAGTCTCATCCGGCAGACAGTTTTAGTCTGCCAAGAAGTTTCATAATCTACTGTAGGTTAAAAAATTCATTCTTGAACATACCTCAGACTGTGTGTAAGTCATCTCTCCGCAGATATCCTTTCCTCCAGGAGTGCAGGTCCTGCAAGTTTCCCAGGAGAACTTCTGTTAGGTATGGAAGGTATGACGTGAGGTACCGGCCGAAGTACAGCACAGACGACGGTCGTGAGTCGTTCTCGGATAAATCAGATAGTAAAGCACTTGCCTGCGGAAGACAAAGGTCCCAGGTCCTAATCCCCGTCCCGCATACAGCTTAAATTTACCAGGAACGTTCACAATGAAGTTCACATTAGACGGAGCGTCGCTCACCCTGGTGCTGAATGGTGATATTACGTTATGATACAGAATCCACACTACAAAAAATTGTACTATAGCAGTAGTATTAAGGATGTAGTAATGATAGTATAGTTTATCAACGACCAACGCAAAATTCATAATTAATATTTTTCACGAAGATCGTATGGTAGATTTTCCATACGGCTGACAGCTGAAAGAAAAGAAGTATGGTCCAAACATTGCAAAACGTCAATTTTTATTTGCATGAGACAGTGTATACACACATTTACATTAAATGATATTCAGAAACACTTTTTCACCTTATCGTTTTGGTTTTATTTTGTTGCTATGTACCAAACGGCGTCAAAACAATATTTCCCTTCTTCTCTCAACAATACTTCTGTACAATCAGAGATACGTATTTCTAATGATAACTGTTCAATTTATTTAATGTCAAGTGTAGGGTTATTGTTTGTCCAGCTATTTTAAAATCTGAATCAAACTTTTTTTCATGTATTTGAACTATTTTGTGCGAAAACACCAACAGGAAAATGTCGACCTCCTCAATATCTCACTAAAACAATGCAAACAACAAAATGAGGATTAAGAAGTAGCAAAATCACGAACTCTTCTATTAAAACACCAGTGAGCTGAGTGAAATTAGGTCAACTACCCTCCTTAGCAGACTACTCTATCGTCGGTCAGCAACCTCAAAATTGTCTTGAACCTTATGTTCTGTTCTATTTCGCTGCATTCCTTACAGTTGTAGGTGTGTGTGTAATGTGTAACGCGGACTGCTTTTGCCTCACGTTTCGCACCCTGGTGTGTGATGCGAATCAGACTTAAATCTTTTCGATGGCTGGGTTTACCAACCTCCAGTCATAAATGGAGATGACTTCTAGCAAGACCGTAACAGTACCTCATGTCACCATTTGTTAGCAGCCAATCAGCATATCAGCGCTCAGCTCATCCCAGGAAACTCTGCTCATTCTGCACCTTTTCATTTCTGTAGTTCGCAACTCCTTCTCCCACACACCATTTTCATTCTGTGGAGCATTGCTACACTTCTGGTCCATGCGACACTGATTTCCACAAAACTCCCGTACAAATGGTTCCTTGTTGCTTGTTAGTTTATTCTGCACAGCTGGAACATCCCTCCTGTCTGTTGTCATTGTCCAAGTACTTACATCGGTTTTTATTTTTATTTATTTATTTATTTATTTTTTTACACGCCCTTCCGTTTCAGTGATCATATACTGAATTTTTCCAGTATTTATGCCACTGCTCTATTCCTAGTATTCTACCACTAATTTTCTATGCTTAAATCATGTCGTCTTCGTCCTCAGAAACAATCACGTGGTCATCTACAAACAGCATACAATATATACTATTCTCATTAATATTTTTACCTTTTGGAATTCGTTACCTATTTCACTTTTACATTGTTTTGGTGATTATGTCGTTAGTTTTTAAGACACTTTTACAAACATCTGATTTACTCAAATTGGAACGCTTCATCGCAACTTTAACGGCGGCTATTATGCGCTTAATGTTTACATCACTTAGAATAGGCGTTAAATTATAACTTAGCCCCTTATTTAAGAGGGCGGTCTCAGGAAGAGTAAAGGGAATATTAGTGAGACTCGAAACTCTTGGATAGTTGTTTTTTATTTAGTCTAGTCGAAAGAATATTAAAACACAATATACTCTAAAACTACAATCTAATGTTAATTACAGATAATTTCACATTTTATGTATCCAATGTTCGGCAACCAGAATGGCACGGTTTTTCATCGATAAGTCCTCCAACTCACACTGTTAGCTCAGATTAATGCACATCAATAAATATTCGGAGCCCTGCCTTCCCCCACATTCACAAAGTTCGTCATCATTGATACCCCCTTTTTTGAGATGAGTCTTGCATTTGTTCTCAATCTGTTAAGGTTCTTCCAAGTCCTTTACTCTAGACGGCCAGGAAAAGAATATGAACATCATTCCACGCAGGTCCGCCCCCGCTAGCTGATTGGTCAGCGCGACAGAATGTCAATCCTAAGCGCCCACGATCGATTCCAGCTAGGTCGGAGATTTTTTCCGCCTAGGGACTGGGTGTTGTGTTGTCCTAATCATTATCATTTCATCCCCATCGATGCACAAGTCGCCGAAGGGGCGTCAAATCAAAAGACTTGCACACGGCGGACGGTCTACCCTACGGGAGGCCCTACTCACACGACATTTTTATTTTATTCCACGAATTTCCTGAATGACTGTTAAATATCCTAACATTTGCTGTCGTTCTTGTTGAATTCACGAAATGCTTTTAGTTTCAAGCATATGTGTCAGGAAGAGAAGCCGCTACAACCTAAGTCAGTTATTTTCGTGAGGATTGAACTACACAACCTCATCACAGCACCGAACAGGGTTAGGTTACATCTACGACAAAATGTTGGTTGTTTACACAAATTAGCAACAATCTGCAATAATTTACTAACGGAAACCTAATAATAACTACTAATTGTAGTTAGAAAATAGTACCTCACAATACTTCAGTGTTCACATGCCACGCGAGGGGTAGCCGCGCCGTCTGAGGCGTCTTTTCACGGTCAGCGCGGCTGCCCCCGTCGGAGGTTCGAGTCCTACCTCGGTAATTGGTGTGTGTCGTCCTTAGCGTAACTTAGTTTCAGCTAGATTAAATAGTGTGTAATCTTAGGGACCGATGACCTCAACCATTTGGTCCCATAAGACGTTACCACAAATGTTCACATCCACAGAACTGTCTTTAGCTTCGGTCTGTTCCTGAATCCAGCGACAACTACGATCACTTGTATGATGTCCAGTTTGGCTCGTCTTGTCGGCGGCTGTAGAAACGAACCTGATGCCCTCTTGAGGTACCGTACGGTACTGTTGCTGGTACTGAGTTTAGTGGAACCTCGTGTCGGCTTATATCAACGTTTGTCGGATAAAAACGATAAACTGGTGGTCAAGATCGCAGGAATTCTTTCGACAAAACTAAAGCCGCCATCATCGGATCTAGGAAGGACAGAAAACACTATAAAAGTGGGCTTGGATTCCACTTGTATAATATGTATACCTATAAATTTAGTTACATACCTTAGGACACATACAGGTCACAACATCAAGGCAAACAATGGTGATATATCAGTTGCCTATATAACACGCAGGCCTTTGCATTTGCTTTCCGATATGCCGTATATGTGACCAGGTAGCTGTACAATTGTGTAGGTCTGCAGCTTTCATAAGTTTTGTAGATGTTTACGTGATACAGTAATCTCTAGAATTATGTACAAGCCCTAATTACGTAGTGTTACCACACACGCAGACCCCGTTATGACGCGAGCTGCGACATTCATTGACGCCTCTTCTGCTAGCGCCACCTCGCGACGCGGCCTGTAGTGTAAGAACAGAGCCGGAGTTGCGGTAGTACGTAGCTTGTGCTTGTATGGGATGGAGACACTTAACATGTATAATGTCATCTCTCTTGGACGCCTATGTTCTACTTACGACAATTTCGTAAGGCCTGCGTGTTGTAGGCAACTATTAATATCACCATTGTTTGCCTTGATGTTGTAACCTGTATGTGTCCTAAGGTATGTAACTAAATTTATAAGTATACATGTTACATAAGTGGAATCCAAGCCCACTTTTATAGTGTTTTCTGTCCTCCCTAGATCCGATGATGACGGCTTTAGCTGCGCCGAGAGCGGTAATCATGGAATAAAAAGCATTCCTGCCATCTTGGCTACCAGTTTATCAAGCATCTAAATCGCTCCCACATGAGCACAATGTGCCCTACAAAGTTTGTCGGATAGATCTCCACTTGGGAACTCTTTGTGTGACGTGAGGCGGAAGCATAAAGCAAATCTTCCCTCGTGTGCCCTCTAAGGAGACTAACCGTAACTATGGTACATCAGAGCTGTAGTCTGTTCGGAGCTCTTCCACATGTGACTGTGATCTTCGAAAGGGCTCAGCAGTTGCTATTGTTTTTCCTGTTCTTTGAGTTGGCCGCACGAAATCACATTTATTCGTCCTGATAATATGATGCAGTGTAATACAACGTAATTTTCGCCATATTTTGTGCCTCACAGCTAGCTTAAAATCATTATAGTGCAATAAGAGAAGCATCTCTAACCTATAGAAAACTAGGTAGTACTAGTGTCCTGCTTATACAGATACTTCAAGCCGTGGAACGTCTGCTAGGCCCAAAGTGCCAGCCCATTTGATCTTGCATTCATCTGTTTTCGTAAACATTTCCCTTATGTTTTAGTATCTGCTCTTACGAAGCCGCTATTCTCAGCTCCAGTGCGACTGTGCTTCAAGTCTCTGCAGACTCTTCGCGTTCACGGGCACGCCTCATGCTTTTGCAGACTGCCTGCTGTACGCCATCGGGAAGCCTGTGTACCATCGATGGACGGACATGACTTACGGCAGTTGGATGCGAGACGCCATGCCGCGGCCCGAAGCCAACGCGGAGAAATTCTGGGTCACCAACGAAACTGACCCGTACCACCTGTACGAATTCGCCAACAAGACTTCCTTCAGCAAGGACGTACCGACCAAAGTCTATAAGCTGGACCACCCATTCAAGGTAAGTACCACAACAACTGTCGCCACACGAGATCCTCTTTGTGGTCTGCGTGCGTGTTTACATCGATCGTCAGTGATGAAAATTTAAGCTCGGGCGCGCAGCCGAGTAATCGGGCAGCTGTGCGTGACACCAAAATTAAATCACGCGTCGTGCTAGCAGCGATGCGTGCAGTCCGCGCTTCAAACAACGTCCTGTCGCTCAAAGCCATGCGACTCGCGCTCCATCGCTTCACACGTATTTAGTAATTATTTTTATTATTCCGTCAGTAAACTTTGGTAACGTCGGCTGTTACTCCTAAGCAAATTGCTTCTGTGTCACGTACAGATAAAATAACAAAATAAAAAGCGAAAATTATGGTCAAACATTACTCACACTCCTTACATGGGTTCAATATTCTGAACATAGGAAGCAAGATCTTTCTTTCACCTCAGATTTGGGTCTGTGGAGGTTATTGTAATCATATGGTATATAACTATTTCTTCAAGTGTGACAAGTGTGATCCACGATCCAGCTGACAACAGGTTGCAAAGATAGTACACTAACAAAGACTCTTATCAACTTTGCGCATCATTCTTGATGTTCTCTATTAAGTTACAATAACAACGAAATACTCTCGTTAAAGAGTCTTCGTGTCTTCTTACTGACTAAGTCTTAAGAAAGTGAGTTTGTACTATTGATGAAGTGAGTAGAATTCCTCCTCTCTTCGTCCAGATTTACGTTTATAGATATTTTAAAACAACGAAAGCCACTAGTTTGTCTAAATCAGAGTTCCCTCATTTTTCCATTTCTTCTGTTTGCCCCAAAACCACAACAAGATGCCAACAATCCTAGTATATTTGACATAGTTTTTAACACACCCAGTAATCTGGCTGGATGCGTCGTATTGACGGATGCACTGAGCCTAGTTCATTCATTGTCAATTGTCGCTTAGGATAAGTGGACAGTTTACACGTTGTGACACAATTGTATCAAGGTACAAACAAGTTTTCGATTCTGCGTCTACTGATACTTTCTTCTTCCCAAATTTTAATGAAGATATATTAATGTGATTCATTGGCATATTTATTAGTTTTATTCCATAGTTCGGCCACCCTTAATTTTCACCCAATATTTTTTGTTCTGAAATAATACTTTATAATTCTTTAATTGTTAGTGGTTCTGAATCTGGTTTATCAGATTTATTCTGAGAGAATTCGAATTTTTCATGATTGAGTTCACAGTTCAAGAGTTTCTCAGAGTATTCCGCTAATAGCCAACAATTTTCTGCATTGTTGTGAACATTGTTCCCATTAGCATCTCGAAATTCAAGGGTTGATGCTTTTTATTTTGATAGATTTTGCTTGAAAGTTCTGTAGAAGTTTCTTGTGTTGTTTTTTGTAAACTCCTCATCAATTTGGAGAAGAGTTGTTTTCGTGTGTCTTCGTAACCTTATTTCTATTCTTATCTACCGTTTTCATAATTATAACGAAATTTAATCTATTTTTGTCTGTTTTTGCGATTTCCTTGCGGCCAAGACTGTTTTTTTTTCATTGCAATGTATATATCACGTTCCATCGACCATGATGTTTCATTTGTGTTATTTTGGATTTTTTGTTTTGTATGCTTCAGTTTACAATTTTTTGTTTGGGGTGCTATTTGTTCAGCAGAGAACTGAACATGCCACAAAGTAACAACAGTCATCGGAATAAATGCAGATATATGACTATGGAAAGCAGACTGACATGCCTCTAGGAGGAAGTCAGAATGGCTTAAGAAAAACAGCTTGTGTATTACTATATTACTTAGCAGGATGCATGAGAATCTCCTAAAAGGATCTGCTGCGCAATTCTCAAGTGATCTCAGAATAAACTTCCAATCACCTCTGATTGAGAGTCCCCACACTCCATATGACCTCCGGATTACATCCAAATGGCACACTTCTCTTTGAACTCACGATGCTCCCAGGCCGATCGACTGATCTCACTCCTCCAATAAACTCTCATTCATCTTGAAGCGCTGCTGAGAACGTAAACCATGCTTCAGTCACAGTCCCAATTGAGGGGTATCAGAAGTTGATTAGCTGATCGTAGAAATGCTATATGATGTGACACCAGTTTTTTTTTCCTTTTCCCTCCTGTTAAACAAAAAACGTAACTGATTGAGATGGAGATGGGCCACTAAGCGTTTTCCTTCAGTAACTTTTGCATTGTGTCAGACTCTCTCGTCGTCTCTCTGTACCTTTCCTAGTATGTAGCAGGACATGATGTGTGAATGTGTGGGATTTTTGAAGGTGCAGAGCTATTCCAAATATAGTTAAATGATGCAGTAGGTTTCTCAAAAGAGAAACCAGGGGAGCTAAACACAGGATTTATTGAGATACCTCAAAAAGATCGATTCTGAGGAACGTAGAGGGCCGAGGTTGGCCTCCGGCCAATATGAACGTTGCAGTTCAAACAGAGTCTGGTGTCCCACTGTTTACGGAATGGGTGTGCCTAAAATTCCTACGCTAGCTCTGCGTGGGTATTAGTTCTATTAAAACGCAAATCTCGTCCGTTGTCGATATGCTAGACACGTTGTTCTGTCTGTGAGATTCATAAATAAAAACTCGAATATCCATGGACATGCTTTAAGGCAACAATGAAAGTACCATGTCCAGCCAATAAGGACACAGCGCGATACAACTTCACAATAGTGCGATACAAATTTACAATAGTTCTCCAAATAAGATAAAAAATATTACATCATTCTCACTCTTCAGTAAAATCCTAAGGTCATACTTAGCCTTAATCACTGCTCCTAGTGAGCAACAGAATCTTTACAACTTATGAATCTCAAAACCTAAAAGAGAAAAGGGTGAAAACATCGTCCTGCATGTAGCGCAAGCTGCCCTATAGATTAAGCCAATCAACAAACTCACTCCTCAGAAAGAGCGTTGTTATCTACATCTACATTTATACTCCGCAAGCCACCCAACGGTGTGTGGCGGAGGGCACTTTACGTGCCACTGTCATTACCTCCCTTTCCTGTTCCAGTCGCGTATGGTTCGCGGGAAGAACGACTAAACATCTGAGTGTCCCAGTCTATATCTGGTAAATTGAAATCTCCATCTAAGACTATAACATGCTGAGAAAATTAATGTGAAATGTATTCTAGATTTTCTCTCAGTTGTTCTCCCAGTAATGCTGCTGAGTCGGGAGGTCGGTAAAACGAGTCAATTATTAACCTAGCTCGGTTGTTGAGTGTAACCTCCACCCATAATAATTCACAGGAACTATCCACTTCTACTTCACCACAGGATAAACCACTACTAACAACGACAAACACGCCACCACTGGTTGCATGCAATCAATCCTTTCTAAACACCGTCTGTGCCTTTGTAAAAATTTCGGCAGAACTTATCTCTGGCTTCAGCCAGCTTTCCGCTCCTATAACGATTTCAGCTTCGGTGCTTTCTATCAGCGCTTGAAGTTCCGGTACTTTACCAATACAGCTTCGACAGTTTACAATTACAATACCGATTGCTACTTGGCCCCGCATGTCCTGACTTCGCCCAGCACCCTTTGCGGCCGTTGCCCTTTCTGTACTTGCCCGAGGCCATCTGACCTAAAAAGCCGCCCAGTCCACGCCACACAACCCATGCCACCCGTGTAGCCGCCTGCTGCGTGTGGTGGATATTTACGTAACATCGAAATTGTGGTATGTACTCAAATTAATCAGAAAGTGTCAGAACCTAACAAAAACGCGTAAGCTAGAAAAAAAAGAAATTTGTAGGCATAGAAGTGGGCTTCGTCAACGGACAGAAATATTAATTCCGCGGTATGATACTGTGGGGCAGCAGGCCAGAGTGGCCGAGCGGTTCTGGGCACTACAGTCTTGAACCGCGCTGCTGCTACTGTCGCAGGTTCGAATCCTGCCTCGGGCATGGATGTGTGTGATGTCCTTAAGTTAGTTAGGTTTAAGTAGTTCTAAGTTCTAGGGGACTGATGACCTCAGAAGTTAAGTCCCATAGTGCTCAGAGCCATGTGAACCATTTGAACTGTGGGGCAAAGTTCACTTTTTTGAGTAGTTTTGAGTAGTTCCCTTTGTAACATAGACGCGAGCACATGTCCACGCCACTTCCATGTGGCACCCTCGTTGCGAGAAACAAAGTGCTTTGTGAGCAGAAAAGAATAGCAAATGGTAATAGAAGCTAGATAGCGTGCTTTTTTAATCATGTGAATTTTAGCTGTTTGGATTGGGTCGTAAGTCCATGCCATGTGTAAATGAGCGCCCTAGGAGCCACAGTATCTTGGTTTTTGAACGTTTAATAGCGTTGGAGGAGTCATAGATTTATTGCGGATTAAAGGAGGTATGCCTTACGTAATTAACGTTGCTTTTCTGTTGATTTCCTCTAATGCTAACATTTTTTTTTTTGTGCTGCGGCCCCGTGGTGTATGAGTATGCCTGTGGCTTATATGAGGCAGGAAGATATTAGTGCGATGTTTCATGGCTCTTTTAAGAGCAATTTAATGGAATTTAGTTTTTTAATATTAAGGAACAGTGTCTGACTGCTTGAAACAGTCATACGAAAAGTAATGATGTTTCATAGTTTCTTTATACGTTATGATTCGCATGCAATTCGATCTCATTCACAATAATCTTTGACAATGGCCTTCCGGCACCCTCGCACTGCAACTGATTGACTAATTTTGTTGAAATATTTTAAAAACAGAATACGGCTTTCACCATCCTGCCAGCGCGTATTTGAATTACATGAGAGAGAAACCTGTCACGTCATTCTGACTGATGACGCGCGTCTATATTATCACAATCAATTCAAATTGGTGTTGTCTAAATTCTGTAATTAGTTAACCTTTCCTCTGGGCTCACCTCTCGTGCGCAGATGAATATGTGTATGCCCAGGCGTTTCATTCTGTAGCTTCCCTGTGTTACCGTTCTTCCGCTTTAATTTACACAGCAGTGATATTTCGCGTAATGCTTCGCTGAATACTTCAGCATTAGATGCATCATGGGACTGTTGTTTGCCCTAGAGAGAGAGAGAGAGAACTAATTTCCCCCTCCCCCCCTCTCCATCCCCACCTGCCCCCTCTCCTCAATCTCCTCATAGTGTGACCATTCATAGCGTAAACGTAAGAGACCAATTAGGAACCAGAAGTAATACCAACTTATGCAAATGAGTCGGGAGCATACACAAATATGTGTTAGAATTACAGACAGTTGTTACCTTTCATACCCAATTATTCGATGATTAACTTCATTCCACAGCTATAAAGCAATAGGAGCCCCCGTGTAGTTACCTTGCGAGATGCTAAATTAAGTAGTCATTCGCCCATTCTCTCCCATCCCCCTCTTGACAATTCAGTAGATCTCTGTTGTCAGACATGAGTAAAGCAAGCGGTTACCGCCCCCATTACTGAGAGCGTTGGTTCTGTGTGCTTGTCGCGTTACCCATTGCATGAATTAATTAAAATTAGAGTCTTTGTAATGAATTACACAACAGAAAGAAATTTTCATGCACACCTAATCTAAGCATGCAGTAGGGGAGGGAGATAAACAGCACAGTATCACAGTATTACAAGAGATCAGTTCGCTCTCAATTGCTTCGTGTCTAATAGCGTAAAGCATAAAAAACCACTAAAAACAGAAGCGTAAGGCAACCTTGCACACTGTCTGACTAAAAAGATCCCTATGCTACCCCTTCTCGGCAGTTTTGTTAATGTTCCTCCACTCTTTCTTACAGGGCGCTGAATTTCTCATGCTATCATCTTTGTCATTAATGGGCTTAATCTGCAGTGTCACCCAACGAAGACTGGCGCTGGGTAACTACCCTAAATAAAGGCCCTAAATGCCTGATGTTACTTCGAGAAGTCTATGGGTAGCGCTTGTCGTGTATAATGGGGACTCTGGCGGTTATCACACTGGCCTCTGTTGTGGTGCCATCCATCGTCGGCTGCCGGTTCCCTAGCGGCTTACGTGCCGGCTTTTCTTGTGAAAACCGCAGAGAATTCCCTCAGCTATTTCCCTTCATTCCCGAGCTGTTGGGAAGGCTGCAGTCCCACTTGTACGTAACAGAAAAGCCTCTGATGCTTCGCACAAGCGTCTTAGACGTTCGGAGGTGAGTGGCGTCCCTCACCTGTCAGATAGCTTGAACCAAGACATACTTTTTACAGCGCAGTTAAACCGTCTTCTGTGGCTTTCGGGATATCCAGGTTCGGCTTAACGAGAGCCCTTTTGTCCTGAGCATTGGGCTACTTGGTATTTTAGTATCACTGATGCTGGTTTTGGAATCTGAATCACAGTCGTCCACTAATATTTTATAGGGGAACAGAGGATCTGTCAGTTGAGTAAAAAATAATTTCATGAATCTACAGAACGTAAATTTTACACTATTATCACATCGTCAACTGTTAATGAAGATACAATCACAGAATTTATTCACATAGATGTGACTGGCTTGATGAATATTTGACTAATAGGACCCACTGCCTTATACTAGAGAGGAACGCTCTACAGAAACGAAAGTAACATCGGCTATGCTCCAAGGAAGCTTAGTAGGACCTCTAGAGTTCTCAGTATACACAAACGACTTATCCGACAATCAGCAGTACTAAAATACTGTGCACTGACGATGTTTTTGTCTGTAGGAAAATATCGTCATTGGATGATGATGCGTAAATGTAGAAAGACAGAACAAAATTTTCGAATGTTGACACTGCTAAACTAATGCTTTTAACAAATTGAAAGAACCCAAAAGTATCCGAATACAGGACCAGTAGTGGACGTTTCCACTGCGTCACATTGTATAAAAATTTATGACTAAGGACAAAGGTGCGACAGGAAATGGGACGGTCGACTACAATCATAGTTAAGGTAGGAAAATGGAAGACTCAAAATTTTCATGTGGAGGCGCTCTACATGCACATGTAGATTGTCTCCAGATGAAAAACTGGAGCCGAACTTTAATATGTGAACCAAGATTAACGGTTGACATAGAGTGACTTTTATGTTATTTTATGCCACAATTTAATCGGAGATCATAAACAACTGAGTTCAGTCGTTTTCCACTTCCTCTAAGTCTTTCAGGAAAATAAATCAAGAAGCGTAGGTTCTTTTCAACCATTAATATACCATGGACTCCTAATTAAGGATAACTCACCAATAATTAATGAGTAATTCATTATGTGAAGCATTGAGATAATAAGATTCCTCCGCATTTACGCTAAATATTATAGACATGTTTCGTTAACTGATATTTTACTATTAGGCCAAACAGCAATTTCTCATCAGCTCTTAAGTTCGGCCATTTATATGTGTTCATCCCACATTAATGTTACGTTTACTTGTCTGATTAGATTTCCATTTTCTTATACCAATCATTACACACACACACACACACACACACACACACACCCACACACACGCACACATATGTAAACATTTAAGTCTTCTCTTTCACAACTTTAGACATTATGGGTAGTAAGAAGTAAGTTTGACTCTGAAACTAATCAAGACTAGGACTGAAAGACACAATCTCCACTGCACTAGGAGGTGTGATTACCTGGAAACAGCTGAGGCGGGGCTTTTCATGACTTTTCCATTTTCATTCACCTTGAGAGTACAGATATTCTTTCATCATATATTTTACAAATAGTAAGGAATAACTGTACAGTTGCATTACTACAGATAAAACTGCGTTAAAACTGACTCTGGCTCATAAAGAGACGGATAATACTGCAACCACACTCTTTGTTTATCTAATGACATAAAATACCTGAGACATGGCAAAGCCAATTTTCTTTTGGCTTGCTCATTATATTCCACAGATCTTTTCTCTTTCATTTCTTAATTTGGTGCTCATACAGTATAAAATAATTACGTATGTACTTAAGCTGTTAAGGTAAATGGTTATATTCCTTTATAAAAACCCATTTTTCTTGGTTTAATAGTGGTATCTAATTAAAACCAATTTTTTTTTAAAATACCAATATTTCACCGTAATAAGATGTAGTCGCTGTGAAAAACAGCCACTTCCACTAAAACGGTTCTTTATAGGTATTTGCTGACTTATTATCTGATAACCTGTTTCCTTTAACTTTACTTCACTTTAACTTGTACTTGAATGACTGTTCTTTCACTTGCTAACACTTTATAAAAATAAACAGAAGAATAAAAACAAACTGGTATCTTTGTACTACCTCCTTGCAGTGTTTCACAAATTGGATGAAAATTGATCTCTACGACAGGACTGACAGACACATACAGAGAAATGTTCATTATTCTCCTTACGTCTGTTTAAATAGTGGCTGCTTATGCTAATAAACAACTTTGTTGTTCCGCTGGACTGTCTCGCGGCTTCACTTGCTGGTGTAAACATTGTATTTACTAACACTGACACATTCGTATCACTAGAATTATAATATACAAAAATATTAAATACTTAGATAAGTTATGCAGTCCGTATTTAAATCCAAGCAACCAGTAAACATAGATGTTGCTTCAGATTTTCGAAACATGGGTTCATAATAAGAGTGGATGCTTTTTGAAAGGAGAGGCAGCTCCAGCCGCAATCAGGCATCGAAGTAATTCGATCGTGAAAGTTGAAAATTTGTGCCAGACAGAATTTGAACCCAGACCTCCTGCTTAACGCGAGCGGTTGTCTTTATCGCCTCAGCCGTCCGGACAGGCTTCTGGTCCCACCCAGTTTCTCTACTCGTCACACGTCAGAAGCGTTCACTGTCCATGCTGTCTTGCTCATAGCGGGTTCTGTATTCCCACAAGAGGTTCGGTCACCGTTGTAGATCCACACTGAAGTTATCAAGGCAGTCATCTTACAGGTATACTGTAAATACATGTGGGATATCTGTTCTGTCGAACATATCCGACAGAACAAACATCCCCCATTGTATGTAATAAATAATGGATCCTATCTTCTTCTTTCGTTTCAACCTTGTCGGAATACAGTAAGTAATATCCGTAAATCAGTTAGATTTCATTATGCGACAATGGAAGACATCCAAAATTGTCTTAGTTAGTCTATTACTGTTCATTCTACGAAGCTGTCAGTAAAAATTTAGTCTTCTTTTTCGTGTAGAATCTGAGAGTTTTTCATCCCATGATTATCTTTAAAATTATTTCTTTTAGTTCTAATTGTTCTATCAGATCTATGAGATTCCTGTTTAGGGTTTTTGCTGCATACAATACTTCTGCCTTTGTCAGTGTTTTGTAATGCTTAATTACGGACCGCCATGAAAAGGATTACATGTTGTGTGTCTCTTTTGTCAGTTGGAAAGCCAATTGAAGTTTGTTTTCCCCGGATTACCTTGCGTTCTGTTGCATTTCAACTAATACTAAAATTCTTTTACTGTAGTGATTACCCGTGGTCTAGGGCTAGCGTCTTTGATACATAATCGAAACGTCTTCGGTCCCGGGTCCGATCCCCGCCACTGCCTAAATTTTGATAAATAATCTGCATTGGTGGCCGAAGCCTTCCGCCATAAGAAGTCAGCCTCATTCTGCCAACGGCCTTGTCAAAGAGGGCGGAGGAGCGGATAGAGATTCAGGGCACTCTCTTGTCCTAGGGGTGGGAAATTGCCCCTGAAGGCGGAAGAATCAGCAATGATCAACGACATGAGGATGCAGAAGGCAATGGAAACCACTGCATTAAAGACACGTAACATGTATCCACAGGACATGTGGCCTGTATTTGAAGAAGTGTCATGATGATCTCTCCATTGGCAAAAGATTCAGGAATAGTCCCCCATCCGGATCTCCGGGAGGTGACTGCCAAGGGGGAGGTTACCATGTGAAAAAGATTGAATAATCAGTGAAAGGATAACGTTCTACGATTCGGGGCGTGGAATGTCAGAAGCTTGAACGTGGTAGGGAAACTAGAATATTTGAAAAGAGAAATGCATAGGCTCAGTCTAGATATAGTAGGGACCAGTGAAGTGAAGTTGAACGAAGACAAGGATTTCTGGTCAGATGAGTATCGGGTAATATCAACAGCAGCAGAAAATGGTATAACAGGTGAAGGATTCGTTATGAATAGGAAGGTAGGGCAGAGGGCGTGTTACTGTGATCAGTTCAGTGACCGGGTTGTTCTAATCAGAATCAACAGCAGACCAACACCGACAACGATAGTTCAGGTATACATGCCGACGTCGCAAGCTGAAGATGAACAGATAGAGAAAGTGTACGAAGATATTGAAAGGGTAATGCAGTATGTAAAGGGGGACGAAAATCTAATAGTCATGGGCGACTGGAATACAGTTGTAGGGGAAGGAGTAGAACAAAATGTTACAGGAGGATATGGGTTTGGGCCAAGGAATGAAAGAGGAGAAAGACTAATTGAGTTCTGTAACAAGTTTCAGCTAGTAATAGCGAATACCCTGTTCAAGAATCACAAGAGGAGGAGCTATACTTGGAAAATGCCGGGAGATACGGGAAGATTTCAATTAGATTACATCATGGTCAGACAGAGATTACGAAATCAGATACTGGATTGTAAGGCGTACCCAGGAGCAGATATAGACTCAGATCACAATATAGTAGTGATGAAGAGTAGGCTGAAGTTCAAGACATTAGTCAGGAAGAATCAATACGCAAAGAAGTGGGATACGGACGTACTAAGGAATGACGAGATACGTTTGAAGTTCTCTAACGCTATAGGTACAGCAATAAGGAATAGCGCAGTAGGCAGTACAGTTGAAGAGCAATGGACATCTCTAAAAAGGGCCATCACAGAAGTTGGGAAGGAAAACATAGGTACAAAGAAGGTAGCTGAAAAGAAACCATGGGTAACAGAAGAAATACTTCAGTTGATTGATGAAAGGAGGAAGTACAAACATGTTCCGGGAAAATCAGGAATACAGAAACACAAGTCGCTGAGAAATGAAATAAATAGGAAGTGCAGGGAAGCTAAGACGAAATGGCTGCAGGAAAAATGTGAAGACATCGAAAAAGATATGATTGTCGGAAGGACAGACTCAGCATACAGGAATGTGAAAACAACCTTTGGTGACATTAAAAGCAACGGTGATAACATTAAGAGTGCAACGGGAATTCCACTGTTAAATGCAGAGGAAAGAGCAAATAGGTGGAAAGAATACACTGAAAGCTTCTATGAGGGTGAAGATTTGTCTGGTGTGATAGAAGAAGAAACAGGAGTCGATTTAGAAGAGATACGGGATCCAGTATTAGAATCGGAATTTAAAAGAGCTTTGGAGGACTTACGGTCAAATAAGGCAGAAGGGATAGATAACATTCCATCAGAATTTCTTAAATCATTGGGGGAAGTGGCAACAAAACGACTATTCACGTTGGTGTGTAGAATATATGAGTCTGGCGATATACCATCTGACATTCGGAAAAGCATCATCCACACAATTCCGAAGACGGCAAGAGCTGACAAGTGCGAGAATTATCGCTCAATCAGCTTAACAACTCATGCATCGAAGCTGCTAACAAGAATAATATACAGAAGAATGGAATAGAAAATTGTGAATGCGCTAGGTGACGATCAGTTTGGCTTCAGGAAAAGTAAAAGGACGAGAGAGGCAATTCTGACGTTACGGCTAATAATGGAAGCAAGGCTAAAGAAAAATCAAGACACTTTCATAGGATTTGTCGACCTGGAAAAAGTGTTCGACAATATAAAATGGTGCAAGCTGTTCGAGATTCTGAAAAAAAGTAGGGGAAAGCTATAGGGAGAGACGGGTCATACACAATATGTACAACAACCAAGAGGGAATAATAAGTATGGACGATCAAGAACGAAGTGCTCGTATTAAGAATGGTGTAAGACAAGGCTGTAGCCTTTCACCCCTACTCTTCAATCTGTACATGGAGGAAGCAATGATGGAAATAAAGGAAAGGTTCAGGAGTGGAATTAAAATACAAGGTGAAAGGATATCAATGATACGATTCGCTGATGACATTGCTATCCTGAGTGAAAGTGAAGAAGAATTAAATGATCTGCTGAACGGAATGAACAGTCTAATGAGTACACAGTATGGTTTGAGAGTAAATCGGAGAAAGACGAAGGTAATGAGAAGTAGTAGAAATGAGAACAGCGAGAAACTTAACATCAGGATTGATGGTCACGAAGTCAATGAAGTTAAGGAATTCTACTACCTAGTCAGTAAAATAACCAATGACGGACGGAGCAAGGAGGACATCAAAAGCAGACTCGCTATGGCAAAAAAGGCATTTCTGGCCAAGAGAAGTCTACTAATATCAAATACCGGCCTTAATTTGAGGAAGAAATTTCTGAGGATGTACGTCTGGAGTACAGCATTGTATGGTAGTGAAACATGGACTGTGGGAAAACCGGAACAGGAGAGAATCGAATCATTTGAGATGTGGTGCTATAGACGAATGTTGAAAATTAGGTGGACTGATAAGGTAAGGAATGAGGAGGTTCTACGAAGAATCGGAGAGGAAAGGAATATGTGGAAAACTGATAAGGAGAAGGGACAGGATGATAGGACATCTGCTAAGACATGAGGGAATGACTTCCATGGTACTAGAGGGAGCTGTAGAGGGCAAAAACTGTAGAGGAAGACAGAGATTGGAATACGTCAAGCAAGTAATTGAGGACGTAGGTTGCAATTGCTACTCTGTGGTGAAGAGGTTAGCACAGGAAAGGAATTCGTGGCGGGCCGCATCAAACCAGTCAGTAAACTGAAGACCAAAAAAAAAAAAAAAAATTCATTGAACTTTTAGATATTTATTTGCTCATTTGTTGTTTGCCACGATTTTAGATTTTTCAAAGGAAATGTTAAGACCTATTATAGCTGCTTGTTTCTCTAGTTCAAGGACTTGTTCCTTTAACTCGTCCATAGTTTCAGCAAAATGATCCAGATCATCTGAAAAGACAAAGCAATTGATCCTGAGGTTCTTCTTCTTGCGACTCAGTCTTACTCCACTGTTTATATTTTCGTTCCATTCTCTGATTACTTTTTCAAGTGCACAGTTAAACAATAATGGGAAAAACCCGTTCCTTGGTCGTACTCCTCTTTTGATTTCAAATGGGTCTGCTATTTCACCCATGAATTCAACCCTTGAAAACTTATTCTTAATGGTGGCTTATATTCGGCTGGTTGTATTCTTATTCAAAGCCAGTTCTTCGATTACTGATATCAAGGATTATTTATCAGTTCAGATGTATGTCTGCTTGAAATGAATGAAGGAAATTACGTAAATCATTGCCCTTGATTTTTGCTATGCCATATTTGAGGTTTAGTATTTGTTCAGAGCATGATCTACCCTTTTTGAATCCTCCCTCGTTCTCCCTCAGTTATGAGGCTAATTGCAGCTCTGCTCTATTTAAAAGGACTTTTGGAAGAATGTTACAAGTTACATCAGGCGAAGATTATTTGGGTCTGTTTTGAAGCCTGTTTTCTGGAGAGGTTGGATGAGAGCTGGTTTTCACTCTACTAGAATTTCTTCTTCTTTCCAAATTTTACTGTAGACAACTGAAGTGATTTAGTGGTTTTTATTAGCTTTCTTTTTATTTCGACCCCATTTGATTTTCACTAAATGCTTCATTATTTTTTGAGTCTGAAATGATGTTTTGTAATTCTTCAATTGTTGGTGGTTCCGAATGTAACGGATCAGACGTATTTGGAGTGAATCCAAATTTTGCAGGACTGGGTTTACCATTCAAGAGTTTCTTGAAGTATTCAACTAATATGTTACAATTTTCTGTATTGTTATGAGCAATGTTCTCATTAGCATCTCGCATTCGAAAGATTGGTGCTTTATATTTTGATAATTTTTGCTATCGTAGAGGGAGACCAAGAGATGAATACACTAGGCAGATTCAAAAAGATGTAGGTTGCAGTAGTTACTTGCGCAGGATAGAGTAGCGTAGGAGGGATGCATCAAACTAGTCTCTGGACTGAAGACCACAACAACAACAACAATAGGTTTTGCTTGACAATTCTGTAGCAGCTTCTTGTGTTGTTTTTGATAAACTCGTCATCAATTTGGAGCAGAAAGTTGTTTTCATGTGCCTCCGTAACCTTATTTATATTTTTGTCTGTCTTTTCCCTGTTCTAAGAAATTTTAATTTCTTTTCCTCTGTCTTTTGTGATTGCCATTGTTGTAAAGACTGTATTCTGGCTGCATTATGTGTATCACATTCCATCAACCACAATGCATGTTTTCTAATTTTAGTCTTGGATGCTTTTTGTTCTGCTATGTTAAGTAAATTTTTCTTAGTTTTTTCCCAGGTTTGAGTCTAGTTGCTTTCTTTTGTCTTTGTAAAGTCTTCTGAACTTGGTATCATATCCGTACTTTATCTGCGACCTCAAATTTTTTTATCTTTGTATTTTCTGTTTGGGGTAACTTGTAAAACTTGATTTTGGACAGATAATGATCGGAATCGAGGAGTGCAGCCATAAGCACTCTAAAATTCATAATTCTTAATTTCTACAATATCAAGTTGGAGTTTTCCAAAGGTGCAATTTGGGGAAACCCATGTTTTTTGTTTCATGGTAGTGTTTTGAATGCTGTAGATTTAAGAATTAGGTTGTGTACCTAGCAAGGTTCTATTAGCCTGATGCCATCCCTCTTTATTCTAAAATGGACTGGATCGTTTCCAACAATCTTTAAACTTTTTTCTTGGCCAATCGATGCATTAAAATCTCCAAGAAAAATGATGATGTTCTTTTTTCTGGAAGTTTTTGAATAATGTCAGCTAGTTAGTTCCAAAATGTTTTTTTTCACTTTTCTTGTTGACTTACATTTACATGTGCTTGTGCATTAATAGCAGTGTACCTGTTGTTTGGAATTTTAAGTGTAATACTTGAGATTGTTTCAGGTTGGGAATCAAATTTAACTATCAATTTTTTTTTCCTGTTATACAGGCTATTCCAAGATGTGTCCTTTTTTCATCAATCAGTTTTCTACTTTACCTTCTTATATCCTAAGACCTTGTGAATAGAGATGGATCAACTCGAGTTACCAAACTGGATTGACGGGGTTTTAAGTTAGTCCAAGTTAAATAGCTGTGAACTCCTGTTGTGTTCATTTTGGTGCCACGGCGGTTAGGTTTACTGCTATTGAACCGACCGAACGCGAGTGAACCGTGTTGAGTCTATGCCTACGGAACGGAACGTCACTCACTGTGGTCTTCAAAAGTGCAATAGATTATTCTGATTTATTTTGCTTGATTGAAATTCGTGAAGCGTTAGATAAGTGTTACTTACATTTGGGTCTATACAGACCATTAGCACCGTGGCAACTTGGAAACACACAAGGGCCGTAAAAAAGTTTGCGCTCAAAAGCCATACAGTCCTGAATCGGTGTGCCAACGAGGAAGAAACGCCGTGAGCAGCGTGCCGTTAACCCACCAACGCAGCTGGCTGACGACACCCGTTTGGTAAAACACCATGTCCTTCTGCGTGATGAAGTCCATAACTGCCCGCTACACCTCCTCGTCCAACAGGAATAGGTAACCCTGCAAGGCCCTTTTTAAAGGGACCGAAGCCGTAATAATGACTTGGTGGGGGGGAGGGGGAGGGGGGGAGAGGAATTAAGGGCTATAGGTCGAGGACTCGATTGTCTTCCAGTTGAGTTGACTTAATTCCTGTGTTACATTTCCGATGCGGGAACGAGCCTTACGAAGGAGCAACAGCACCCCTTGGCACACCGTTCCACGCCGGTTATTACCGAGAGACAAACTGTCCCATACACATTCTATATTATCCGATGGATGTCTATCGGTGTATGTCGTTCGGTAGCCAGGAACACAACACAATTGCGAACTGTCTGGGTTGCACATCAAATTCACTACGTATATATATACAAAATCTATCTATCAAATATCCCCGATAGAAAATACTATTGGAATGTATTAACTAGTTTATTCTTCTCCAGAAACAAGGGGGCGATCTGTAATAATTACTTGAGAGAAGGTGAACTTCTTAGCCAAGATCGCTTGTAAAAAAACGTTTATTGTTGATTATAGGCGGACGAGAGAAGATGGATAGGATATGTCATCGGCGAACCCCAAAGTTTTAACTTCTTCTCCATAGATTTTAATTCCTACTCCGAATTTTTCTTTTGTTTCCTTTACTGCTTGCTCACTATACACATTGAATAACATCGGGGATAGGCTACAACCCTGTCTCACGCCCTTTCCAACCACTGCTTCCCTTTCTTGACCATCGACTCCTATAACCGTCATCTGGTTTCTGTACAAACTGTAAATAGCCTTTCGTTCCCTGTATTTTACCCTTGTCACCTTCAGATTTTGACAGAGAGTATTCCAGTCAACATTGTCAAAAGATTTCTCTAAGTCTACAAATGTGGGTTTCCCTTTCCTTAATCTTTCTTCTAAGGTAAGTCGTAGGGTCAGTATTGCCTCACGTGTTCCAACATTTCTACGGAATCCAAACTGATCATCGCCGAGATCGGCTTCTACCAGTTTTTCCATTCGTCTGTAAAGAATTCGTGTTAGTATTTTGCAGCCGTGTCTTATTAAACTGATAGGTAGTTTTCACATCTGTCAACACCTGCTTTCTTTGGGATTGGAATTGCTATATTCTTCTTGACGTCTGAGGGCATTTCGCCTGTTTCATACATCTTGCTCACCAGATGGTAGAGTTTTGTCAGGCTACCAGTAGTTCTAATGGAATGTTGTCTACTCCCGGGTCTTGTTTCGACTCAGGTCTTTCAGTGCTCTGTCAACCTCTTCACGCAGTATCGTATCTCTCATTTCATCTTCATCTACATCCTCTTCCATTTCCATAATATTGTCCTCAAAAACATCGCCCTTGTATAGACCCTCTATGTACTCCTTCCACCTTTCTGCTTTCCTTTCTTTGCTTAGAACCGGGTATTTCCATCAGAGCACTTGATATTCATGCACGTGGTTCTCTTTTCTCCAAAGGCCTCTTTAATTTCCTTGTAGGCAATACCTATCTTACTGCCAGTGACATACGCCTCTACATCATTTCATTTGTCCTCTAGCCACCCCTGCTTAGCCATTTTGCACTTCCTGTCGATCTCATTTTTGAGACGTTTGTATTCCTTTTTGCCTGATTCATTTACTGCATTTTTGTATTTTCTCTTTTCATCAATTGAATTCAGTATCTCTTCTGTTACCCAAGGATTTCTATTAGCCCTCGTCTTTTTACCTACTTGTTACTATGCTGCCTTCACTATTTCATCTCTCAAAGCTACCCACTCTTCTTCTACTGTACTTCTTCCTCATATTCTTGTCAATCGTTCCCTAATACTCTTCCAGAAAGTCTCTACAAGCTCTGGTTCTTCTTAAATTCCCACCTTTTTGCAGTTTCTTCAGTTTTAATCTACAGTTCATAACCAATAGATTGTGGTCAGAGTCCACATCTGCACCTGGAAATGTCTTACAATTTAAAACCTGGTTACAAAATCTTTGTCTTACCATTAAATAATCTACCAGAAACCTGGCAGTATCTCCAGGTATATTCCATGTATACAACCTTCTTTTATGAATCTTGAACCAAGTGTTAGCTATGATTAAGTCATGCTCTGTGCAGAATTCTACCAGGCGGGTTTCTCTTTCATTCCTTACCCCCATTCCATATTCACCTACTACTTTCCTTCTCTTCATTTTCCTACTATCGAATTCCAGTCGCCCATGACTTTTAAATTTTCGTCTCCCTTCACTATCTAAATAAATTCTTTTATCTCATCATACATTTCATCAATCTCTTCGTCATCTGCGGAGCAAGTTGGCATATAAACTAGTACTACTGTCGTAGGTGTGGCTCTCAAATCTGTCTTGGCCACAATAATGCGTTCACTATGCTGTTTGTACTAGCTTACCCGCATTCTTATCTTTTTATTCATAATTAAACCTACTCCTGCATTACCTCGATTTGATTTTGTATTTATAACCCTGTATTCACCTGACCAAAAGTCTTGTTACTTCTGCCACCAAACTTCACTAATTCCCACTATATCTAACTTTAAGCTATCCATTTCCCTTTTTAACTTTTCTAACCTACCTGCCCGATTAAGCGATCTGACATTCCACGCTCCGATCCGTAGAACGCCAGTTTTCTTTTCCCCGATAACAACGTTCTCCTGAGTAGTCCCCGCCCGGAGATCCAAATGGGGGACTATTTTATCTCCGGAATATTTTACCCAAGAGGACGCCACCATCATTTAATGATACAGTAATGCTGCATGCCCTCGGGAAAAATTATGGCTGTAGTTTCCCCTTGCTTGCAGCCTTTCGCAGTACCAGCACAGCAAGACCGTGTTGATTAGTGTTACAGGGCCAGATCAGTCAATCATCCAGACTGTTGCCCCTGCAACTACTGAAAAGGCTGCTGCCCCTCTTCAGGAACCACATGTTTGTCGGCCTCTCAACAGATGCCCCTCCGTTGTGTTTGCACCTACGGTACGGCTATCTGTATCGTTGAGGCACCCAAGCCTCCCCATCAAAGGCAAGGTCCATGGTTCGTCAGGGGGGTGGGGGGTTGGGGGGTGCTGTGATAGCGCCACGCAAAAAAAAGCAAAACAACAAGTGGTGGAAGCCCACTCCATAAAAAACACGACCACACCATAACACCACTGCCTCCAAATTTTACTGTTGTCATTACACGCGCTGGCAGATGACGTTCACCAGGCTTTCCCCACATCCATAGCCCGACATTGGTTCACCACATTGTGTAGCGTGATTCGCCACTCCACTCAACGTTTTTCCATTTTTCAGTCGTCCAATGTGTACTATCCTTAGACCAAGCGAGGCGTCGTTTGGCATTTACGGGCGTGTTGTGTGGCTTATGAGCAGCCGCTCGACCATGAAATCAACGTTTTCTTACCTCTCGCCCAACTGCCATAGTACTTTGAGTGGATCCTGATGCAGCTTGGAAATTCTGTGTGATAGTCTGAATAGATGTCTGCCTATTTCACATTACTTCCTTGTTCAATTGTGGGCGGTCTCTGTCCGCCAACAGACGAGTTTGGCCTGTACGCTTTTCTGCTGTATGTGTCCCTTCACATTTCCACTTCACTGTCTCATTGGAAACATGTGGACCAAGGGCTGTTTAGGAGTGTGGAAATCTCGCATAAAGACGTATGACACAAGTGACACACAATCACCTGATCACGTTCGTAGTCTGTGAGTTCCGTGGAGCGCCCCATCTGCTCTTTCACGATGCCTAATGACTACTGAGATCGCTGATATGGAGTACCTGGCAGTAGGTGGCAAAACAATTCACCTAATGTGGATGGGTATGTCCGTATGCTTTTGATCACGTAGTGTACGTGTTGTTCGAACCTATTGGTAACAAATCTAGCTGCATGCCTCTGAATTCCTTCGATGTCTTTCTTCAATCTGACTAGGTGCGTATCCCAAACACTCGAGCAGTACTCAAGAACAGCTGTCACCAGCGTCCTATATGCGGTATCCTCTACATGTGAACCACAGTTTCCTAAAATTCTCCCAGTAAACCGATGTCGGCTATTCGCCCTCTCTACCACAGTCCTCACAAGTTCGTTTCATTTCGTACTGCTTTGCAACGTTGCGCCCAGGTATTTACACAACTTGACCGTGTCAAAACTATACTATACTACTAATACTATATCCGAACGTTACCGGTTTGTTCTTCCCGCTCATCCGCATTAAATTGTATTTTTCCGCGTTTTGAGTTAGCTTACATTCATCATACCAGTTAGAAATTTAGTCTCAGTGGTCTTGTATCTTCCTATACCCAACTTCGACACCTTCCTGTGCACCAGCGCATCTTCAACAAATAACAGTAGATTGTTGCCCACTCCGTCCAACAAATCATAGCTCCTATCACACTTTGCTGGGGCACTCTTTTCCCCGATCCACTCTCTCCTCTATGTTTAACAGTGGAATTCCTCTTGCACATTTAATGTAGACGCCTTCCCTTTTGACGTCACCGAATGTTGGCCTCTCCATAGATACTCCCCGGTTCTCGTAGCACTTTCGATACAGCGATTTATATAATGGTGGCTTTACACTTCTGCCATGCCTACTGTTTATCAGAATCCATTTACATTTTAAATTTGTAAACCCGAGGGCAATTTTAATTATGATTAACAGATGTAACGTGACGCGCATGAATAAGGGGAAAGACGCACTAGTGTATGGTTATTTGATTGCGGAATAATTGGAAGCAGTCACCTTCATAAAATACACTACTGGCCATTAAAATTGCTGCACCAAGAAGAAATGCATATGATAAATGGGTATTCATTGGACAAATATATTATACTAGAAATGACATGTGAATACATTTTCACGCAATTTGGGTGCATAGATCCTGAGAAATCAGTACCCAGAACAACCACCTCTGGCCCTAATAACGGCCTTGATACGCCTGGGCATTGAGTCAAACAGAGCTTGGATGGCGTGCTCAGGAACAGTTGCCCATGCACCTTCAACACGATACCACAGTTCATCAAGAGTAGTGACTGGAGTATTGCGACGAGCCAGTTGCTCGGCCACCATAGACCAGAGGTTTTCAGTTGGTGAGAGGTCTGAAGAATGTGCTGGACAGGGCAGCAGTCGAACATTTTCTGTACCCAGAAAGGCCCGTACAGAACCTGCAACATGCGGTCGTGCATTATCCTGCTGAAATGTAGGCTTCCGCAGGTATCGAATGAATGGTAGAGCCACGGGTCGTAACACATCTGAAATGTAACGTCCACTGTTCAAAGTGCCGTCAATGCAAACGATAGGTGACCGAGACGTGTAACCAATGGCACCCCATACCATCACGCCGGATGATACGCCAGTATGGCGATGATGAATACACGCTTCCAATGTGCGTTCACCGCGATGTCGCCTAACATGGATGCGACCATCATGATGCTGTAAACAGAACCTGGATTCATCCGAAAAAATGATGTTTTGCCATTCGTGCACCCAGGTTCGTCGTTGAGTACACCATCGCAGGCTCTCCAGTCTGTGATGCAGCGTCAAAGGTAACCGCAGTCATGGTCTCCGAGCTGATAGGCCATGTTGCTGCAAACGTCATCGAACTGTTCGTGCAGATGGTTGTTGTCTTGCAAACGTCCCCATCTGTTGACTCAGGGATCGAGACGTGGCTGCACGATCCGTTACAGCTATGCGGATAAGATGTCTGTCATCTCGACTGCTGGTGATACGAGGCCGTTGGGATCCAGCACGGCGTTCCGTATTACCCTCCTGAACCCACCGATTCCATATTCTGCTAACAGTCATTGGATCTCGACCAACGCAAGCAGCAATACGATAAACCGCAATCGCGATAGGCTAAAATCCGACCTTTATCAGAGTCGGGAACGTGATGGTACGCATTTCTTCTCCTTACACGAGACATCACAACAACGTTTCACCAGGCAACGCCTGTCAACTGTTGTTTGTGTGTGAGAAATCGATTGGAAACTTTCCTCATGTCAGCACGTTGTATGTGTCGCCACCGGCGCCAACTTGTGTGAATGCTCTGAAAAGCTAATCATTTGCATATCACAGCATCTTCTTCCTGTCGGTTAAATTTCGCGTCTGTAGCACGTCATCTTTGTGGTGTAGCAATTTTAATGGCCTGTAGTGTATATATGTGACGAAAAATTTGTGGTGTAGCAATTTTAATGGCAAGAAGTGTATAAGAGTACTCTTGTGGAGCGATTAAATTAGAACCACCACATAAAACTAATAGCAGGTAAGGCCGATGCCAGACTAACTGGAACAATCCTCAAGAAAGGCTGTAGCTAGCGACTCCCCGTTCGAGCAGTACTTGAATATTGCTTGTCAGTCTGTGATCTGTACAACATAGGACTGATGGACGAAACAAAAAGGATGCAAAGAAGAGCAGTGTGTTTCGTAACAGGTTCATGTACTAAGCGCGAAAGCGTCAAACAGATAACCAGCCAACTCCAATGACAGACGCTTCAAGACAAACATACTGTTAAAAGTGCGGAGAGCGTACGTTCGTGGAAGAGTCAACCTCTGCATTGCTTCCTCCTGCGTACATCTCACAAACAGACCCTGGAGACAGAATTAAAGAGATTCGAGCCCACATGGAGGGTTACCAAAACAATCGTTGTTCCCGCGAATCATATGCAAATGTGACAGAAACGGGGGGGGGGGGGGGGGGGATTGGTGTAGTGAGAGTGGTACACGCAGCACACTCCACCACACCTCGTCAAGCTAGCTTCTGGAGTACAGGCGGAGATGTGCCTGTAGACGTAAATTATTGTTAACGCATGTAGTCCTGTGTAACCTCTGACGCAATCAAAACGAAAGAACCGAGCTAAAAACATTCACCAACCTAGATCGCATAAATATTTCTTCATTTAAGACAACCATTTCGACAGCCTTTGCTGTCATCTTCAGTTTTTTAAAAATCCTGTTGCTATGGAACGTCTTCATGTTACGTTGGACCTCATGCCACGTAAATGAACACGTTTCATAGTAGATTTTTTAAGACTTTCAGATAACAGCGAAAGCTGTCGAAACCGGTTGTCGTAAATAAAGAAATATTTATGCTATCTAGGCTGAATGTTTTTAGCAGGTAGTTTAATAGCTCCTTCGGTCTTCTGAAAATGAGCAAATTCAATCGAAAGGACCGAGATGTTAGCAAGTAGTTAAAGTAATGCGTAATTATATATTGCTGCTAAGTAGCGCTAGCATACTAATTACAGAATTAGTAGGCACTTTTCATTTCTCTCAAAATTGTTTCTAAATAAAATTGTACATTAATACTGGAACACTTTCAGTTATTTATTGCACAAGAATTAAACATTGTACAGATGTAATACATAAGGCATTTTGAAGAGAAATTCTTTTTTTATGTATTTTTACAAGCATTCGATGTGCAAACCATGAGTGACCAGGCAGACGTCAATATGGTAATCAAATTCTTGTCATACCGTCCCAGCATGGCACCGTCGGCTGTGTCAGTCGCTTCCCCGTATTCTCTCCCGGAGAGAGGCGGTACATACACCAGATCTTTAATTTGTCCCAAGAGAAAAAAGTCACACGGAGTGGGATCTAGTGATCGTGGATTGCCATTTCATAAAACATCTGTCCCCATCTGTAGCACGGCAGATCCATCGATGCCGCAGCTCCGTGTTCAGGTACCCTCGAAGTTCACGATAAAAATGGGGTCGAGCCCCATCCGGCTGAAAGATGGTGGCCTCTTACTTGGTTCTAAACATCTGTTGAACAGCTGTAGCACATTTGTTTTTGTCGAGCTCCAACGCACCTGCACTCGCCATGTTTGTGGCTAGCGCTCACTATCGACAAATTACCAAATTACGCTGTGGCGGTATATATGAAAAAAAAACTTTCAGGGTTACTCTTCAAAATGACATATGTATGATATCTATACAATGTTTGGTTCTTGTGCAGTAAATAATTGAAAGTCTTCCTGGAGTTTATGTACACCCTTTACTTAAGATTAACAATAACAAGTTGTGGTCTGCTGCAGTTCCTAAGTAGCTCATCTCCATATAACGCAGCAAAAAATAAATACCGGAAAGCCTCATTAGTAGCAGTGAAAACACTGATAATTTCACTGTTTTTATACCTTTACAATACTCTTGGCCCTCTTTCTTTGTTGAGATGTCGTCTGCCTGTTGACTCTCACCCTTTGAACATGCCAGCCGCAACGTTGACCTTTACTTCCCCGCAACCTCCCCGCCTGTTAGAGGGGGTCAGCTGTTCCGCAACAACTTGTTGATACGTATCTGCGGACGCAAGCAACAGGTGAACAGCTGCTATCGATTCCCGTCTGGCCCCGGTTACAGCTGACCCTACCGCAGGTCGTGCGATGCGCAGCGGTTACTGACTACCTTACGGTTCCCTCCACACGCAGCGTTCTGTGTTGCATTACTGCGGCAAGCGCCAAAATGAGGTCCTGTCTGCGGTCTGCGCACTGTAAAGTATTTACTCGTATACCTAAGCTATTGGCTATCAAACGTAACATTCTCGTTTTTTACTTAGTCCTACGTCACTTGATATCCATCACATACGAATAATCTAATCTAAATCTTTTCTCTACCGTTCCTCACTCGAACAGCGCGCGGGTGGAAACGAACATTTAACATTTTTCCGTCCAAGCTGTGATTTACCTTATTATATTGACTATGATCACTTCCACCTATGGGGGTAGGCGTCTACAAAATATTTTCGCATTCGGAGATGAAAGTTGGTGATTCAAATTTCGTGAAAAAGATCTCGCCCCAGCGAAATATGCCTTTGTTTTAATAATTAGCCAGCCAGTGTGGCCGAGCGGTTCTAGGCGCTATAGTCTGGGACCGCATGACCGCTACGGTCGCAGGTTCGAATCCTGCCTCGGGCATGGTTGTGTGTGATGTCCTTAGGTTAGTTAGGTTTAACTAGTTCTAAGTTCTAGGGGACTGATGACCTCAGAAGTTAAGTCCCATATTGCTCAGCCATTATTTTTTAATAATTGCCACACCAACTCGCGTGTCATATCCGTAACATTCTCTCCCTTATTTCGCCATAATACTAAACGCGCTGCCCTTTCTTGAACTTTCTCAGTGTCCTCCGTCAATCCTATCTGGTAAGGATCTCGTACTGCACAGAAATACTCTAAGAAAGAACGGACAAGGGTAGAGTAGGCAGTCTCTTTGGTGCAATTGTTGCATCATTGAAGTGTTCTGCCAACAGAACACAGTCGTTGGTTGGCCTTCCCAGTAACGCTAATCTGTGTCATCTTTCCAATTTTAGTTCTTTGTGATTGTAGTTGCTAGGTATTTACCGGAATTGGCAGCCTTGAGATTTGTGTGATTATAATCTAATCGAAAATATATCATTAATCATTGTACAGACGCTGTCGAGAACCTTTATCACACCTACAACTCCCAGCTCTTATCGTATGCTATCAGATGATCTCTGAAGAAGTACAGAATTCACAGAACTCAACGTTCGACTGACCTCCGAGATTAACGTCAATAGTGTGTGAGCACTACAGTAGTGACGCTACAACGACACTTCAATAAATAATGTTGTACACGGGACTTCTGAACACAAACTTGGACGCTGATGATAATGTCAATGGACTAGCGGGAGAGACTTGAATTTTCTCTGCACTAAAACAGAAAATAGGATTGTTTACGCGTAGCGTTCTACGACGGCTCATATTTGTGGTTGGCGCTTACTGGCGCTCAGCATCAAGGTTACCATCTGGCTGTTACTCGTATTTTCAGTTTCACAGTAAGAGTCAAGGCCAGGTGATAAATTAGGGTAAATTTGATCTCGTGACTTTTACTGCATTTTTCCCCTCTAACTCTATGTCTTGAGGACTCATTCCAGAAATCAGTGTGTGGATGATTGATTTGTATAGATTTTGTATCAAAAAAGTAAATTATTAGTGTAAAGAATATCGTATTGCACACTTCCTTTTCTGATGATGAAAAGAGTATGACGCTATTTAATAGTCTTCATCATCATCTACATCAGGGGTTGGTGCTTTCGATCGGTCTCCTTCAAAATTGATCAAGCCACCTCTTAATCGTTCTCATGAAGATCTTTTGCTTCTTGGGTTGTACTGTTTTATTGTTTTAGTGATTCTGTCATCGGGCATGCAGTTTATGTCTTTCCATTTCAATTGGTATTGCTTAATTGCGTCAGCTATGTTATGCGCATTAGATTCATCTCGGATGTCATCATTTATCGTTTTATCCATTAAAGTTCGTACAGTCAAGTCAGTAAGGAGGTTAGTTCTTCATGCATCTATTACCTTTTCCTCTCTCTTCTTAAAGGTCCAATTTTCGCATCCATAAAGCAGTGCTGGTGTTGCCACGACCTTACACAACATGAATAGGGTATCTCTGTGGAGTGTCTTTCCCAACGTTCTGCCTGTAATTACACCTGGAAGACTGCCGGCTTAGCGTGGCGAGGAGCTTCGTGCACTCTGCCATGGTCCAGAGGGCTTAGCTGGTGCGAGCACAAGCTCCCGACGCTGGCCGCTCAAGCCAGACAGGTCTCTTGGGAAGGAGTCAGACCAAGAGCAGACCACAACATAGTCGGGCAGGGAGCTCCAATAGGAGATAGCCTCGATGAAAAACGAGGAAAGACACCCTACAAAACCTGGAATTACGGAGCCATAGCTGTAGTGAAGGCAACTATCTGAGAGAGACAACCTCAGAAGAAAAACACGTGTGCTGGTGTATCTGAAAGCGGCAGTCCCACCACCCACGTATCCTCGTTACAAGCCTATATCTTGTAACGAGGAATTATAATAATAAACAGAATCTCCAGAAAAAAGCTATTTAATCATATGCATAACATTTCTAAACATTTACAGTCCTATGCTACAATGGCGTATGATCGCTTACTTCACCTGAAGAAAACTATGATTCAAACTATCTATTGAGACGGTACAATACAGAACTGTGCTGTTATTAACACAAGTCGTTCAGAGTTTTAAAGATCCATATGAGATATTTTAAGTACCACTGTTGCAGGCCAACAGCAAAATACCTGTAATGTGTTGCTGAAATAGCTCTTATTTTAATATCGTCAATGATTGTTCATGCCTGAAAGATATATTAAAGTGCTTGAGGTACAGTACGAGTAATAATGTTGAAAAGGATCATAGGTGGACGTTACTTTACTAAACGATTAAAATAAAATGCGGATGGAGAAACTGTTTCGCTGGGTTCTTGTGTGTAGGTTAGTCCAGAGAAATTGTGAATAAGCTCTTTTCACATATTTGAAAATTCGATCAATTACCCTAAGATATCAACACTGTATTCGAACTCGTTATCGGTTTCCTCGTTTAGGATTATCAGAGAAAACAGTTAGTTTTTACTTCAGAACATAACCGTAATGAACTACTTGTTAACAATCAGAACCATTTTCCAAGTGTAGCCGCCTAGCTCGTTTTGATATTCAGCCAGAGTCCACTAAGCAACTCTTTCTGTTTTTAGACACTCGCCCCATTCCGTATTCTCGTTTTTTGTTTCATTCTGAGTCAGTGGCAGCAGTATATCGCCCACAGTTTATTCCTTTTTCCAATTGATTTTTCTCGTATTTTTTGGAGAATTTTTGTAAATTATTTAACCCATTCTGTTTCCAATTCCAGCAATTTTACGCTGAGAAATTAACTGTACGGATTATCGCAAACCCTTTAAAATAACACAATTCTGCGATTTAGCAATACACTATGTGATCAAAAGCATCCGGACACCTTACTGAAAGTGACCTACAAGTTCGTGACGCCCTCTATCGGCAATATTGGAATTTACTATGGTGTTGGTCCACCCTTAACCTTGATGACAGCCTCCACTCTGCAACCATACGTTCAGCCAGGTGCTCGAAGTTTTCTTGGGACATGGCAGCCCATTCTTCACGGAGTGCTGCACTGAGGAGAGGTATCTATGTCGCTCGTGAGGCCTGGAAAGATGTCGTTCTAGAACGTCCCAAGGGTGTTCTATTGGATTCAGGTCAGGACTCTGTGAAGGCCAGTCCATTACAGGGATGGTATTGTCGTGTAACCATATTGTCGTGTAGCCACTCCGCCACAGGCCGTGCATTATAAACAGGTGCTCGATCGTGTTGAAAGATGCAATCGCCATCCCCGGATTGCTCTTCAATAGTGGGAAGCAAGAAGGTACTTAAAACATCGATGTAGTCCTGTGCTGTGATAGTGCCACGCAAATCAACAAGGGGTGCAAGCCCCCTTCATGAAAAACACGACTACACCATAACACTACTGTCTCCGCATTTTACTGTTGTCACTCCACGTGCTGGCAGATGACGTTCACCTGGCATCCCCTATACCCATAGACTGCCATCGGATCACCTCATTGTGTACCATGATACACCACTCCACACAACGTTTTTCCACTCTTCAATCGTTCAATGTGTCCGCTTCTTACACTAAGCGAGGCGTCGTTTGCAATTTACCGGCGTGATGTGTGGCTTATGAGCAGCTGCTCGACCATGAAATCCAACTTTTCTTACCTCTCGCCTAACTACCACAGCACTTGCAGTAGATCCGGATGCAGTTTGGAAATTCTGTGTGATAGTCTGGATAGAGGTCTGCATATTTCACTTAACGACCCTCTTCAACTGTGGGCAGTCTCTGTCAGTCAACAGACAAGTTCGGCCTGTACGCTTTTGTTTTGTATGTGTCCCCCTTCTCGTTTCCATTTCGATATCGCATCGGAAACAATGGACCTATAGATGTTTAGGAGTCTAGAAATCTCTCGGACAGACGTATGACACAATTGACACACAATCACCTGATCACGTTCGAAGTCCCTGAGTTCCGCGGAGCGCCCCATTCTGCTATCTCACGGTGTCTAATGACTACTGAGGTCGTTGATATGGAGTACCTGGCACCTAATTTGAAAAACATATTTTTTTGGGTGTCCGGATACCTTTTATCACACAGTGTAGGTTCTACCCTTTGTGTTAGTGGGGTAATACACAAAAACGAGAGCAAAAAAATGGTTCAAATGGCTCTGAGCACTATGGGACTTTACATCTGAGGTCATCAGTCCCCTAGAACTTAGAACTACTTAAACCTAACCAACCTAAGGACATCACACACATCCATGCCCGAGGCAGGATTCGAACCTGCGACCGTAGCGGTCGCGCGGTTCCAGACTGAAGCGCCTTTCACCGCGTGGCCACACTGGCCGGCAAAAAAAAAAAAAACAAAAAAAAAAAAACGAGAGCAAGTTGTTTCACAGTTACCATTGTTCCGAAAAATGGATAAATGGAATTTTATGTAAAAAATTACGTTTTTTAACACCACAGTGTTGGCGGGGAAGAGGGAGCAACCAGCGTGTAGGTGGGTGCCAACAGAATGTTTTCGCAATCGGAGAAGGAAACAGGAGATCGAAATTTCATGAGAAGATACCGTCGCAGCGAAAAACGCCTTTGTTTTAATGATTGCCACTCTAATTCACGTATCATGTCTGCAACACTATCTCCCCTATTTCGCGATAATACAAGACGAGCTGCCCTTCTTTCTACTTTTTCGATGTCATCCGTCAGTCCCACCTGATGCGAATCCCACACCGCACAGCAATAATCCAGAATAGGGCGGGCAAACGTGGTGTAATCAGTCTCTTTGGTAGACCTGTTGCACCTTCTAAGTGTTCTACCAATGAATCGCAGTCTTTGGTTTCCTCTACCCACTATATTATCTATGTGATCGTTCCAATTTAGGTTATTTGTAATTGTTATCCCTAAGTATTTACTTGAATTTACAGCCCTAAGATTTGTGTGACTTATCACGTAATCGAAATTTAGCTGATTTCTTTTAGTACTCATATGAATAACTTCAGACTTTTCTTTATTCAGGGTCAATTGCCACTTTTCGCACCATACAGATATCTTATCAAAATCATTTTGCAAGTTGTTTTGATCATCTGATGACTTTACAAGACGGTAAATGACAGCATCATCTGAAAACAATCTAAGACGGCTACTCAGATTGTCTCCTATACCGTTAGTATAGATCAGGAACAATAGAGGGCCTATAACACTTCCTTGGAGAACGCCGGATATTACTTCTGTTTCACTCGATGACTTTCCGTCTGTTACTACGAACTGTGACCTTTCTGACAGGAAATCACAAATCCAGTCGCACAACTGAGGCGATACTCCGAAGGCTCGCAGTTTGGTTAGATGACGCTTGTGAAGAACGGCGTCTAAAGCCTTCTGGAAATCTAAAAATATGTAATCAGTTTGACATCCCCTATCGATATCACTTATTACTTCATGAGTATAAAGAGCTAGTTGTGTTTCACAAGAACGATATTTTCTGAAACCGTGCTATGTGTCAATAAATCTTTTTCTTCGAGATACTTCATAATGTTTGAATACAGTATATGTCCTAAAACCCTACTGCAAATCGACGTTAGTGATACAGGCCTGTAATTCAGCGGATTACTCCTACTTCCCTTTTTGGGTATTTGTGTGACTTGAGCATTTTTCCAGTCTTTAAGGTACGGATCTTTCTGTGAGCGAGTAGTTGTATATAATTGCTAAATATGGAGCTTTTTATCAGCATACTCTGAGAGGAACCTGAATGGTATACAATCTGGACTCGATGTCTTGCCTTTGTTAAGTGATTGATACTGCTTTATACACCGAGGATATCTACTTCTACGTTTATCATCTTGGCAGTTGTTCTTGATTGGAATTCAGGATTATTTACTTCGTCTTCTTTGGTGAAGGAGTTTCGGAAAACCGTTTTTAATAACTCTGCTTTAGTGGCACTGTCATCTGTGACTTTACCGTTGTTATCGCGCATTGAAGGTATCGATTGTGAGCCATAAAAGTGAACTCAGGTGGAATACAGCTCTGAAAAGACGCACATTGAAAAGGAATACATTACTGCTGGTAAACCTTTCGGGGTGTAAGGGCTCTGAGGATGTCCAGCGCAGTTCTGGACGGAACTTCGGGAACAGAAGAGTTTCTTGGACCAAGACCTTACATCCCGAAAGGTTTACCAGCAACTAAGTCATCCGGTTGTGAAAGCCTTGATTCTATGGTCAAAGGAGTACATTGTCACCATAGCGTTCACCGTTGAGTGTACCCTGTTCAATGACCTGGAGGTCAATGTGCCCAAACAACGATACGCCTACCACATCTGGACCACCAAAATGGTCATGTTCGGCAATGCTGAACGGACCCTCATAAGGCGAGAAATGGGTATTCGTAGCAACCTCGGGATATTTGTCTAACTCGACTGTGTTGGTGGCCCAGGTGTAATGGTGTGAGGAGGCTTAATGTTGCATATGTCACCTGACCTGCAAATCTTTGAACATAGAACGTACACCAGCCAACGTTGTTGTGACAATGCGTTCTTTCAAGGGTCCTTTAGGCCCTGACTTCGTGTTTATGGATGACACTGCGTGACCGCATCGAATACCGCAAATGGAGGAGCACCTGGTACGAGTGGATATTCGGCGGGTGGAGTGGCTTGCCCGTTCCACTGAGATAAATTCCATCGAGCGCGTGCGATAATCACAGACCCTGTTAAGAACCAATTCCCGACGCTTCTAACGTCAAGAACACCAACATGAATCGCAGTGATTGTACTTTCAACATTGCAGCCCAGTCAGCAATCCTGATAATCTAATATATAAGAAACTATCAGCCTCGATTGTGATAGTGAAACCAACCTTTACCTAGGTTTGAGCCCAAATAATTGAGCCTTCTTCAAAAGATATACCTGAGTCTATAATTTACCTAAGAGGGCATGGTCTAGAAATAAAACTAAAACAGCCTAAATAGGCGTAGCCACATTTTAAAAATGCTCTACATAAGTACTAAGTCAACACCAAGACTTAAAGCTCTGGCGTGCGCCTCGTCTCCATGGACGCCGTGCGGTGGGCCTCGGGAGCTCACATGAAACTAAGTAGGACTAGATAACGCGCTGCAAAACTACATGACGGGGAACATTGCGTATGTCTAACTGAGACCATGACTGTCAAAGATAAAAGACCGACGCAGTTATATCTTAAAACAAATAACTTATAGAAAGGTTGAAAATCTTAAACACAAAGCCTCTGCACCAGGTTATGACTAAAATGTAACAAACTGAGCATGAATTTATATAAGTTCGAACACACTACCCCGACTTACACTATTAGAATATATCGGCCCTTTCACAACGAATGCTGCATAACGCACCCATTGTTATTAATGAAATATGACATAGGACATGAAACAGCGAAACTGTTGTATGTAAAAGCCATAATGCAATAATCTCGGTTAACCTGTACACAGATGGTCGAGTAGAACTTTTTATCAGTTGATGGAGATATACTTCTTATTGCTGACACGCACTGAATGAAGAATATTATCATGATTAATTTTTTATCTTATTACTAAAAATAACGCTTGAGTGAACGAACAACGCCACTTCATCGCCATGTAATAGCAAATGACCAGCATAGGTCAAATTATGTTTTACGTGTAGAAATATAGTAATTGCGTGAACGGACGTACAACGCCCTTTCATCGCCCTTATACTCTATCAACCGACAGAGGTCAATTTCACTGGCGCTACAAAAGAAAATTATCGTCTCTTATATTAAAGGCTGTTGTTAAATAGATATGATACGATAAAACGTGCTTGACCCGAAATCACACATAGGATAATTTTATGGACATGTTCTTCACAGGGAAGAATTAAAAAGAAATAAAAGATAGCTACTAATATGCCCATGCACATGCCATAAATGGACAAGGATGAAGTCGTCTCTGGATTGCAGCAACAAATAAAAGTAAAAGGAATTAAATCCCAAAAGGTCGAGACGAACCAGCTAAACTTCATCTTGTCACCTGAGGCTCCATTTCACCGCTCGTGGGCTAGTAACAACTTATATGAACATGACCATTGTCTATGGGATAGATGAGGGGACCTTAATTATTTAAAAACCATGTGTGCCACATTATGTAAGCACAGTATGTGGAAAGACCACTTGATAGGAATCAGTACGTGACATTTTTACACGTAAAACATAATTTGACCTATGCTGGTCATTTGCTATTACATGGCGATGAAGTGGCGTTGTTCGTTCACTCAAGCGTTATTTTTAGTAATAAGATAAATATTAATCTTGATAATATTCTTTATTCAGTGCGTGTCAGCAATAAGAAGTATATCTACAAGTGATAAAAACACCTACTCGACCATCAGTGTACAGGTTAACCGAAATTATTGCATTATGGCTTTTACATACAACAGTTTCGCTGTTTCATGTCCTATGTCATATTTCATAAATAACGATGGGTGCGTTATGCAGCATTCGTTGTGAAAGGGCCGATATATTCTAATAGTGTAAGTCGGGGTAGTGTGTTCTAACTTATATAAATTCATCCTCAGTTTGTTACATTTTAGTCATAACCTGGTGCAGAGGCTTTGTGTTTAAGATTTTCAACCTTTCTATTAGTTATTTGTTTTAAGATATAACTGCGTCGGTCTTTTATCTTTGACAGTCATGGTCTCAGTTAGACATACGCAATGTTCCCCGCCATGTAGTTTTGCAGCGCGTTACCTAGTCCTACTTAGTTTCACGTGAGCTCCCGAGGCCCACCGCACGGCGTCCATGGAGACGAGGCGCACGCCATAGCTTTAAGTCTTGGTGTTGACTTAGTACTTATGTAGCGGATTTTTAAAATGTGGCTACGCCCATTCAGGCTGTTTTAGTTTTATTTCTAGACCATGCCCTCTTAGGTAAATTATAGACTCAGGTATATCTTTTGAAGAAGGCTCAATTATTTGGGCTCAAACCTAGGTAAAGGTTGGTTTCATTATCGCAATCGAGGCTGATAGTTTCTATCGCAGTGACTTTAATGTAATTATTGTCTTTGAAAAAAAGGGTCAGTTTGTTTTCCTCACTGCGTACTTCTGTCAGTCATCTTCTGTACTATACTGTAGCAGTTCTTTCCATGTACGGTTCAAGTTTCATCGGGCTATTTTACTTGGCATACGAACATTAGTTCCGTCGTTATGTTTTGCCCGCCAATGTATAGCCAAAGCTAGCGAAAATGCAAAACCCTTTTCTTTATTCAGTTTCCATGCCTCTCCTTATCTTACTCTCTGATTAGGTATTACATTATTATGTTGTTGGCTCTTCAGTCTGAAGAATGCTTTGATGCAGCTCTCCACACAACTCTATCCCTTCCGAACCTAAACATCTATGTATAACGCCTGCAACCTACATCGACTTCAACGTCCTTTCTTGTAGCCAAGCTTGGGTCTCCATCTACAAGTTTCACTTTCCACACATCCTTCACTTAAAATTGTGCCTCACGAAGGCTCCTATCAACCAATCCCTATTCTTAGTCAATTTGTGCCGTAAAGCTGTTTTCTTTCCCAATTCGACGTAGTAATTCATTAATTAGTTTCTCAACATACCCGTCTACCAGTGATCTGCACTATTATTCTGTAACACAACGTTTCGAAGGCTCATATTCTCTCCCTCTCCGTAGTAATTAAAGTTGAAAGGCATCTTTTCATTCAGCCACCTTCATTTGGATCATCTATTTTTTTCACCAATTGCGGGAGAGCTCTTTGCCTTTATTTTCCTATCACATGCCGACTAATTTCGATATTCATCTCTTCTACATAGGAAGTACTCATGGTATACCTTGAGTGTTTGGAGTTGGTAGCTCGGCCAGTAAAAGCCTGGGGCACGGTCATTGTGTACTTATAGAACTACACTTCTTTACAAACAACATTAGAAGTAGTGAGCTCAATGTACAGCGAGATTACATACCCAAAAAATCACTATTACACAACTCACTTAAGTTAGTTGCTGTTAATTACACAGTGCCTTATAGGAAAAGCATAAGCACCAAAATAACTTTGAGAACATGAATGGTACAACATACGGGAGATAAGCTAACTAAATATGAAAACAAACCGATACCCACCCAAAATAATTACATGAACTTTAACAAAATAATTGAGGTAAGTACTGTATGTCTGAAAAGCAACATGGAGAAATAAATGAAACTTCACTGCTGGGTAATATTAGGAAGTAGAGAGAGTGTGAAAGATTTTAGATTCAACTGGAGATATTAATTAGTTAATCTACGTTTGTCGTGACACATCATACATGGAGTGAAATTAGGAAGAAATTGAAAGTGTGTTAGAGTAATATGAGTTTATTTATTTTTGTGGTAAAAAAAGAAATATGGCGGTGGTGCCAGTGTGAGGACCCCACAGATAATATATGGGTATAAATGGAGATTTGTATGGAAGATTTTTAATGAATTATATGGATATACGGTGATAAATATGAAGATGAATATTACAGGGGTACCTAGGAAAGGGCCACGAAATCGACGTTAGGAAGAATAGATCATATAGTTTTAAGTCTTAGAATGAATGATTGTATGACTGTGGATAGCGAAGTATGATACATGTACGGCAAGTAATTGTGAAAACGAACATCTTCAAGAAGCAGTGAAGAGTAAAGAAGGGACGTTCATATTTTATACATGGACTTCATGGTAGACACCATCTTACACACTAATATGTAAATTAGAACGAATCTTGCATTTATTCTGAATATTTCCATATTTTTCTTTGTTGTCTTGGATCTCCTGCACATTTTTACCTTCACAGTTACACATAGAAAATACGCTCGAGCACTGGCCACTACATGGAAAAAGTGGATTTGCTAGGGTCTGCTTCAGAAATCAAACTGCTTCTACGATTGCTACTTGTAGTGTGTCGTTAGTGTACTTATTCTATCGTTGGCATTTGATAAATCATGATCCTACGTACAATATTTACAAGTGCTCTTTTAAGAGCGAGTATGGGAAATGTCTTAGCCCTTGACAATTCCGACTTCATCACTACTTGTCAATCGTCATAATATTTCACATTCATGTACACGTATTTCAAGCCGTTTTTCTGCCTTATTGATCCGACGACATACAAATATCTACCTCCGTAACGTGTGACCGGTAATCGTACTGTATTTTTGTCAGGTGTGATTCCACTTATAATTCATTCCCGCTAAAGAAGAAGGTGCTTATGCTAAATGTACTGCTTTCGCTTCTGCGTGTGTCAAGAACTCAGTGTAGAAAATATTGTTTACTGAAGTTTGTGTTCATCCCCCGTACGAATTGTGTGTCATATTTTCATTTATATTCAGCTTATAGTTGCTCACGCTGGTAGTCGCTAAGGAAGTAGTTTTCGTACTAAGTTGTTTTTCATTCTGATGTATGTCTAGCAAATTACTGTACTGTGGCGTACGTTAAATGTACCTTTGTTACTACTGACTTCACTGTCTCTTCTTTACTCTTCACTGCTTCTCCAAGACTTTCGTTTTGACAATTACTTACCGTAAATGTATCACCATACTTCGCTTTCCACAGTCATACAATCATTCATTATAAGACTCAAAACTAAATAATCTAATCTTTCTTACGTCGATTTCGTGGCCCTTTCCTAGGTACGCCTGTAATATTCATCTTCATATTCATCGCCTTATACCCATATAATTATTCATTACAAACTTCCACATAAATCTCGATTTATACCCATATATTACCTGTGGGGTTCTCACACTGCACCACCACCCTATTTATTTCTTCCCACAAATATAAATAGACTCATATTACTCTAACACACTTTCAATTTCTTCCTAGTTGCACTCCACGTATGATATGTCACCACAAACGTAGATTAACTAATTAATACCTCCAGTTGAATCTAAAATCTTTCACACTCTCTCTACTTCCTAGTATTACCCAGCAGTGAAATTTCATTTATTTCTCCATATCGATTTTTAAACATGCAGTACTTACCACAATTATTTTGTTTAAGTTTATGTAATTATGCAGTGTGGGTATTGGTTTGTTTACATATTTAGTTTACTTATCTCCCGCGTGTTGTACAATTCATGTTCACAGTTTTATTTTGGTACTTATGCTTTTCCTATAAGGCACTATGTAATTAATAGCCACTAACATAAGTGAGTTCTATAATAGCAAATTTGGGGGTATGTATTCTACCAGTACATTAAGCTCACTTCTTGTAATGTTGTCTGTAAAGGAGTTTAGTTCTATAAGTGCACAACTGGTCCTCTCGCTAAATATTGTACAGTATGTTATTTTATACTTTACGTCCTAGTCATACGCATTTTTCTATGTTCATATTTCATTCTGCGTTTCTCATTGTCGCTTTCTTGTTTGCTGTATGTAAGTCGCTTAGTTCTTAAGTTCTTGGTGATCACTTTCTTTTAAGTGTACGTGTTATTTTCTTTTAAACTTGACTTAATCCTGTTGTATATAGTCGGATAAGTCATTTCCTGTATGTATTCCCCTCTACTTTTAATCCGTGTGCTTATTTCTAACTATGTACATACAATAGCCGATGTTAATTTCACAAATTGAGCATATTTTACGCTCCTTATAGTTTACTTACGTCAATGCGTTCCTTTTCTTAAAACTACGTATGCTTCACCCAATGATATACTCTTCGAATTAGTGTCCTTTACAGTATAGTCTCCGATTTGGGAATAAATGTCTCTATTCATTTTGTTTGTGTAGCTGATTTACGTTATAGTAATCAGCTGATAGTACTCCATTTCGTATCGCTTCTCTTTCGCCCAGTTGGCTGCGGGCTGTCCATGCCGATTTGCTTAAATTCTAAAATGGTTTCCGTGGTGGTGCACAGTGTGTCTTTGCGCATCTCGGCTGCAGCCGGCCCCTAAAGGTGACCCTGGACTGAACTTTGCATTTTGCGCACTCTACCCCTACGATCAGCTGATAGCCGCTACTCACATAGTTGTTACTGTGCGCTCAGCTTTAAGCGCGGCTGCGCGTCTCAGTACTTTTCACCGCTCGTAGCTCTCGCTTAAATCTCGCACTCTGTGAATCCCTTCCTTTTCCATCACTCTTATTCAAGTATTTTAGTTTGATGTAGGACAACTACGTCATCTAATGGCTTTAACTCCTTCAGAATTATGTATAATTGTCTTCGTTCGTGTTGTCTATTTCATGTTTTCTTAAATATCAAAAGGTTTCCTTTGCTTCTACCGATATTTAAGTCTTAAGAATGCACAATATCAAAATACATGGAAGATTTTTATTCACTGGGTTGCATGTCATTCTTTGCATGTTAGATAGAAGAAAAAACTGAACATTCTTTACTGTCTAAACAGGATAGAAGAAGAGGGAGAGGATGCCGGAAATATTGTACTCCCTAACTGGAGGGGAACCGAGCGCCATTTGGTTTATTCGTCAAAGGGCGACGAACTTCCCAGCTTCAGAACACCTTCATACCAAGTATACAGTAAAATAATAATAAACAGTTCAATATAAGTTTGTCTACCAACAAGAATGTACACTACAAAATTACATCTCATATGCTAATAGGTATGCTGGTCTGTAATTTTATAACTATAGATTCCCATCGCCGTTACGATCTTTCAGTTCTCTGCGGGTGGCGTAGGTACATTTACTTCCCGCGCTATCTCTTTAAACAAGCTGGATGACATCAGGCTTGTTGATACGCCAGTACCCAAAACAACTGGTATAACTATGTTTCCCACCTTTACCTTTGTTGTTGCCTGAGTGATTTAACTTACCTTTCGTGTTGTTTCTTTTTCTTCAGTGAACAAATCATCTTTCATTTCTGCTTCCTTATCACACCTTAAAACTAAATTACAGATAAGCTGTATGTGTAAGCTTGTTTCAGTGTCTACTTCCTCGTTTTTATTTCTGTTCCTGTTAGTGTTTATGTTGCTAATATTATTACTGTGACACACTGGCAGTTAATTACCTTCTTCGTGTAGTCATGCCCGATTATTGTTATTTCCATGGGGCGGTAAAGGTATTATTTCATTTTCTGCAGTCACTTCTACTATGTTCACGTACGTCCGCGTTTTCTCCAGTTCGTATCCCGGTTGTTTCGGTTTAACCGTACGATTGGCGGTTCTCTCTTTGATCCCTGAGTTCCACCTTCCGATCCTGGTAAAATGCATTTCCTTGTCGCCTAATATCAAAGTTTACTCTCGAATTTCTCCTATCTGGGCCATTGGCGTACCGATGGGGCTGACATTTATGTACGTACCTTCGGTCACCCTGTGGCTGATAGGTAAACAGATTGTACGGATTCCCGTTGTGGCGCCGTGGTGCATAAGAATGCCATTCATTCATACGCACGTGACCATTATAGTTTCCAAAGCCATTACCGTTACCGTACTTGTTCCTCCCATTTGGGTTGTGTTCATTACCGTTATGATAACTAGGCATGCCTTTCTTGTCCTCATGAATTAGATCTATTCAGCCGAGCACTGAGAGAAAATACTCGAGGTCATATTCGGGAATCGATACTAAATTTTCCCTAACATTTGCAGGCAACTTGTTCTTTAAGATTTTCAGTACACCGACATGATATATCGGATAATTCCAGTAGCAGGTCTTGTTCAGATATGTTTCAAAATAGTTTCTTAGCCCCCCGAATTTTAGATGATATGATAATGGGTTAAATACATCTTGTCTTAATCTCTCCTGGATAGCTGTTGACCAGTATTTATCTAATAATGCATTCTCAAGTTGGTCATATGTCTTGCAGAGTTCCAACATCTCTGTGGCCCACAAAAGGGCGCCGCCTTCTGTGTGTCTTACCACATATTGGTTCTACTGAACTTCTGTCCAAGTCCTAGGCAGTACATTCCTAAAGTCTCGGACATACGCCACCGGACGCGTTCCCTTTGTTTCATACGAAAATACAGGAGACTGTCGGTGTCTTATAAAAACTCTTGTCCATTAACAACGCTGTCCAGCAGGACAGAACAGTATTTACATGCGGTGATGACATATCTCTCTTATGAAAGTTTTGCCCGTTGCTCGCGCCGCGCGTCGGCATGCGCTCGCGCCGCTTGGGTAGCTAGCTGTCCGCACCACTGCACTGATCTCTCTCACCGGCAGACGGCCGTTTATAGCTCCGCTTACCGCCCCCAGGCGATGATATTACCGTACTTTGTTTGCTAACTATTTCATCCATTAATCTTTGTTCTACCTGCTTCATATCATGTTCTACACGTTTTAAAGTTTCTTCTTTTTTGTCTCCCATTACTTCCTTTGCCGCTTCCACGTGAGTACGCTGCTCGCCTACGCATTTTTCCGCGAACGTTGTGTTTTCATCTTCTGTATTACTTCCTTTGCCGCTTCCACATGAGTACACTGTTCGCCTACGCACTTTTCCGCGAACGTTGTGCTTTCATCTTCTGTATTACTTCCTTTGCTGCTTCCACATGAGTACACTGTTCGCCTACGCATTTTTCCGCGAACGTTGTGTTTTCATCTTCTGTATTACTTCCTTTGCCGCTTCCACATGAGTACACTGTTCGCCTACGCATTTTTCCGCGAACGTTGTGCTTTCATCTCCTGTATTATCCTTTACTGTTTCGTATAAAGTTGCACAATGTCTGAGTTGATTCTTTTATGCTTTAACTTAAGTGATCCAGTCTCCACTTTTTCTGGCAAGTAGTCACAGAACGAATGCAGCTTCGCTACTTCTGTTTGTACACTATGTATGTTAACCTGCGTATCCTTTTGCATTACCTGTAACTTATCCTGAGTTTCTGTGACTCCGGATAGCTCCTGTCCATACGTGCGTGTGAGTGTTTCAAATTTTTCTTCCAGTGTGCCGTTTAAATTATCACTCATATTGTGAACTGAAGTTTGTACTAGTTCGTTAATTTTGCTATCCACCCCAGTGGAGATTTGCGGAATCTGCTGTGTGAACTTCGTGTCCATATTATTAAGTTCTGTGCGGAAATTTTTTACTTCACTTGATATGTGTGTCATGTATGTATTTACCTTCCCAGTCACGGACTTTACTGTGGTCATGTCTGCTTTCAAATTAGTCATGCCCGCCTGTATTGTTTCCAAACTCCACATTCTTTTAATTTACTGTATTCAAATTGGTCTTTAAACCCGACATTTTTGAAGTTATGTCTGTTTTCATTGCGTTCATGTATGTTTGTGTTTGTGTTGAGGCTCGAAATAAGGCTTGCATATCTTCCCTAGTTACTTCTGGCCTATGCCTGTCGGCATCTGCGTGAGTACTATGCGTACTACTTTCATTTAAAATATTCCTTTTCCTTGAGGTGTCATTAATCTCATCTTCTGTAATCAACGTATTACTTGTAATGAAATGTTCCGCATTCACGGACGTCGAAGGCGCCCGGCATGCAAATAACCAACGCTTGATGGTTCGGAACCACACATTGTTACGTTTTGCAAATGCAATTGTACCACATTACCATTTTGATTTTGAAAAGATTTTTCCTTATTGTTTTGTCCATCCATTATAGAAATCTTTACGCCTCTGCAGTTACCAAAATTTTCTCTGTTTGGATTTCATTTCCGCGCTATTTCACGCATGACAGAAATTTCCGCGCTATTTCACGCATGACAGAATGTAATCTCAATTGCTGTTCACTCAATATGCTCTTCGTACTGACAAAGAAACCTTTGAAGCTTTAGGTTCTGGATTTTAGGAAATCCAAGGGATTTTCTAATAGATCTACGAGGAACGCATTTTCTACATGCATTGCCCGTTTCTACCTTATTGTTGTCTTGTAACTCGTACTTCCCTCTGTTGTACTTCTTGCTGTCCACTCTTGGTATTCTTGTCTTCTTCTTTCTAATTTATTTATTATTTCTTTTTCGTTCAGTTAGTATTTCTCCAGTGTTACATCATCGTCACCGTCATGTCATCAGAATAAATGGAACGTAAAGAAATTATTAACACACGTGTACATTCATTGTCTTAAGAATATTAGTACTCACAGTTTTGCCCACTACGTATCGCCTTGTCACGGTCGCCACTTTATAATATACTAAAAGAATATAGAATATGGAATATATATATGGAAATAATGAGATTAATTTTTCGCCATGTCGGACATGCACAATAAGCTGGGCTGTGCCTGTAAATGGTAAAGAATTTTTTCATATTAGTTCTATATGGGAAAAATAGTCTTTCTCTTGTCATATATTTATGCTTACCAGTTAATAATACTACGTCCGATCGTCGTATCCACGTACAAAATCTTGACTGTGTCCATCATATTGTAATTGGATCTTCGTGTTAACTCTGACGTACACAGGTGAGCTTCTTGGATTTTTGTATATTACAATACTACTTGTAATAACAATTCAGTTTTTCCCTGATGAAATACGACTGTGTTATTTCTTCTACAAATATAAAAAATACATACTTTTTACTTATTCTCATACAAAAAATGTCTGCCGCCGATTTCGCTGTTAAAATAACGTGCGTTTACTTTCGTTCATTACAGAGAGCGAGTCCCCTCACCCCTCTCCCCCACCTTTCTGAGGAACAGGAAAAGACATTTTTTGTTTTTTAACATTTTAGAGTAAAAAATACATGACTGTTGGCGCAGGCTCTACGCTGGGCTATCGCCTCACCATTTCTCTTTGTCTTTTAAGAAAACGAAAACATAAAAGCAAGAAATTCAAAAGATACATCACATCATGCCACGTGAAAAGGTAGAAATTGAAAGAAAAGAAAAGTGGCAGTTGGAGGGAGTCAGTCAGTCTGTCGTGGTCAGATATGGGCATGTAACGCACTGCATGTTATCGTGAGTTAGTATGCGCTGAGCTATTTCACTCATCAAGTGCCCGTTACTCTGAGTTTGTGCTGGTAGGTAGCACTGAGCCAGAGGTGGTCATCTGAAAGTTTTTTGGATAAGACAAGCTGCAGTCTAATAGTTCTGCTGCAACTCAATCCAAGAGAAGGATTGCATAATACTGAAATTGGTACTCAAGTTGTTACATTTCGAGAGGGCGAGCGATGTTGGTTGTTAGTCGTCAGTGTAAACAGGGACGCTTCTTTCAACCAAAATTTCGATACGCACCAAACCTCTCAGTACTGAAATCACTACATATCTATTTACAAAACACACATTTATTCAATGACAAAAAGATACACTTATTCGAGAGATCGTTGAGCCACCCCGCAAACTGATCCCAGTTAGGTGGTAACAGACAGTGGCGTTGGCAAGCAGGCCAGGCCCTCAGACAGCACACCAAGTACGGGATGATCGTCAGATGTAAGGTAGCTGAATGTACGTAATTGAAGATGTGACTAGATCTTGAGCATTACGATATTCAGATCATCTGGGCTATGGGGTGGATTTTCTGGATTGTGCACCGGGTTTTCTGGTCCAAAGGTTGTAACCTCCAGGAGCTCCTCCATGTTGTAAAGACGTATCCCACGTGGATTTGTAGGTCGAGAATGGCAGGTGATGTTTCCGGCGTTCAAGTCGCCACCTAAGGACACCTCGGGGAACTGACTGAAAATGAGCTGTGAGTCGCTCTCCCCGAAGGGCCTCTGAGGACTTAGGTAAGCAATGAAGAAGTTAATAATCCCGTAGAACGCGGAAATCGTAATTTCAGTGACCTCAAGAGTGTGAATGATCCACTGATGGCTGTAAGTGCTATGGGACCTAATAGCTGATGTCATTAGTCTCCTAGACTCAGAACTAATTAAACCTAACTAACCTAAGGACATCACACACATTCATGCCCGAGGCAGGATTCGAAACTGCGACCGTAGCAGCTGCGCGGTTTCGAACTGAAGAGCCACAGCGGCCGGCGCATGAGCCACTGAGTTTTTGGTAAACATGACCATCGTGTCCACATGGCCATTTGCCCTGTCTGTCCTGTAACCTGCCAGAACTTTCGTTTAAACGTCTGAGTCAGACGGAGATGTGTTTCAGTTAACAGCAGTATGTCTTGTATAAATTCTTCCAGTTCCAATTTTTGACGAAAAATTCCATTAAGATTGGAAACGCGTGTAAAAGGTCTCTGGACCAGACGACTTCACAGACCATGACTGGGGGCAAACAGAGACATTGCTCCCTCGAAGAGGACCAAGAGTTACATAAGGTTGTTTGTTGTGTAGTTGAATTTTTGTAGAGTATCCTTGATGGTGGTGAAGATTTCCCATTGTTGCAGAGAAACAATGAAGTGAGAAGTCGGGAGAGGTCGGTATCATCTATGAGGCTTTGGACGCTAGACGGAGTTGCAGTTGTTTGACGGCCCCGCGGGACGCGGCTGGAGGTGGATGATGTCCAAGCAGGATGCTGTCGTTGAGAAAATGATGGAAATGTCTTGGTTTCGACAATTGTCAGTAGTGTTGGATTTTTGCTGGCTTGCTGCCCCTTTGCTGTGATAGCCTGCCCCTGAGCCATATACGCATAAAGGGCTTGTTGACACGTAGGACAGCCTCTGTAGGTAGGCGGATGATCGACATCGCAGTTTGGGCACTACGGCTTTTGAAAGCGTGGCCGGATACAGGATGTGGTTGATGGTTGTCGCAGCACCGAACGCACCTGGCATGCGGCGCACAATAATTAGCTATGTAAAAAAATTTCAGGCAGCGCTTGCATTGTGGAGGACCGTCCCGAGCTCGGTATGTTTCCACCTTGATTCAAGTATCCATTGTATGGCGAACGTCGTATATCCACTTGTTGGTCCTGCAGGCATGGAGGTGGGCTGATCACCAGCTGTGTGGTTTTCTCATCTCTGGACTTGAATTCGTGGACATGCAGCTCCGTTTCCTTCCTTTGGCTGTAATCTCCGTCGGTGGATATTTGATCACCACTTTTAGAGATTTTCCCATGCGCGGCTAGTGAGTGAAAAACGGGATTTTCTCTGCTGTAGGAAGTTGAGCGCTTTGGGTTGATCCTCCATAGCTTCAAAATGGCATTTAATAGTTTCCCCCTTATATATGGCCTTTATCGAGTCTCTTATCTCTTTCTTGACCCCCACGTTCAAGTAACGATATTTGCCTGTACAGTTAGTCGCGGTTGGTGGCGCCTTCGCTGCTGGCACTTTCGGCGGCTGTGGTTGCTCACAGAGGGCTTTCCTCTGCAGCCGGTTGCGTTGTCACTCCCATCTGGTCACCATCTACTGGAAATGGGTCAAATTGGTTTGATGTAGGAATCAGGTGCTGGTGCTTGTAGGAATGTTTAAGTTCTGGTGAGTTTTTCCGATTTTTTCCCGTCCACTTGTAGCGAACCTCTTGGAATGGTTGCCCATTGCCTTCATCGCTTGATGGCTGTGCACAGTCGGTTTCCGACCCTGGGAGCGGGCCGCGCCTGCAATCCTCACCTGACGAGTCGTAGTCAACTTCAGGCGTTACCAGTCCACGCCTGACGGCAATGTCCCACGCTTATTGGTCGCAGCCCCTGCTGTCTCCTTCGATGATTTGCAGGTCGTCCGTGGTCGGCAGAGGATAAATGTTGACGCCGGGTGGGGTGTAAGGTTCTAAACTGACAGTCCTGCCCATGGCATTTTGCCTGGTTCCCGATCTGGATCTCGATCTAGGAGGACGCGAGCTGACCAGCAGCAGCCTGGGGCCAGGGTCTGTGATGTTTTCCGACTGCGTCGTACCAGAAGGTGCCGTATTCGTAGCCTATGTCGTCGTCGTCGGATGTCAGTCCTCCATGACCAGGGTGGTCGTAAACGGGGCGGGGGGGAGGGCACGCCACGATGCATTGTCATCGGCCGACCCTACCTAAGTTAAGCCCCAAAGCGCGACTTATTTACTGATGTGCATTAATACTAAGCTCCGAACTATTTTTTTCCACGTGATGCGCCACGTGAAATATTGTTCCGACCTAATAACGACCTCAACAACAAGACGCTGCAAGTTGTAGGTGGATTCTTTTCGCCTGGGTTGAGGCCGTGCTGTACAGCTGGCCTTGTTTGAGGGAAGTCTCGCTTGCAGGCGCTGCGACTCACGGTCACAATAAGTTTCTCAGCACAAGAAGTATAAAAAGTGAGTTTCCTTGCTTTACATACAAGGCTTGGACAAAAATGTGGGAAAACCGTGAGAGATGCATGCTTGAACTTAAATGCAGATCCCAGCATAGCTACAAGTTTCACTGTTGCATTTACAGTGGAAACTCGATTAACCGTCATCTTCGGGACCGTGGTCGTGACGGTTGAGCGAATAGACGGATAGCAGAAACACTGCATTACTCCAAAACATAACTTCAATCAATTATTTTATGCATAGACACATATCACTCTCACAGTAATATAATAATATTTCGGAGCGAAAACAAATTAAACACGATTGTAATAGCAAATGAAACTATTTATTAGAGTACATGATAAAAACATCCGTACAGTAGCTACAAAAGTTGCAAAATACGTAATGTACAGTACTGTACTGTACTATAAACTTACAGGTGAAATAGTTTATCTAGCTTGGAAATAGACAGTCAATTTCTTCTGCCTTTTTGATGTTCGAGCTTTCACCGCGGCAATATTTCGTATTTTTCGGAGCAGTAGTGCCTGCGTTGCATCAGCCTCTTCTTGACTTTCAAACCATTCTATACACTTGGACAGCATTGTTTCGGCCTCTGAATGGCTAATAGTTTGTTTTTCTTCATGGTTTGAACACTCGTCTTCGTCACCCCCTTCTTCTTCTACTTCTTTGGTGGCACTTACGCTGGCAGCAATTTCGTCATCACTCAAAATTTGAAAACCCCCGTCCACTTTGTCACACTCTAACCACTCTGATACTTCTTCTGACGTCAAATTTGTGCTGATTTGTAAATTATTGCACAAATTGACCATCTCGTCAACTGTCACACACTCAGGTTCCTCCGATTCTTCACCTCTAGGTTGAGGCCAAAGTTTATTCCAGCCGTTCTTGAGATTTGACACTGACAAATCACTCCATGCACTGGCAACATTGAAAATGGCATGTTTGATACTGTAAGACCTCCAAAACTGTTTTACCGATGTTGATTCATCAGATGAGAGCAAATTTTCGATAAATATTTTTCTATAATGACGTTTCATGTTTTCGATGATTCCCTGATCCATGGGCTGTATAAGTGAAGTTGTGTTTGCTGGAAGGAAGAGACATGTTATGTTTCCGTCATCACTTTTCATTTCACAAGTAGGGTGCGTTGGGCCATTGTGTAATAGCAATAGCGCTTTCTGTGGCAACTTTTTTTCAGCAAAATGTGCTCTAACTTGAGGTACAAATTGTTTGTGAAACCAGTCAGAAAAAATTGATTGATCCATCCAAGCACTCTTCTGGGCATAGTATTGTGCAGGGAGAGCATTCAAATTCAAATTCTTGAATGTGCGAGGTTTTCTCGATTTCCCAATCACAAGTAGAGGTAGCCTATGATTGCCGGTCGCATTTGCGCAAACCATAGCAGTGATGCGATCTTTTTATACTTTGAAACCTGGAGCAGCTTTTTCAGAGAGTGATGCTAATGTCTTTTGTGGTAAAGCCTACCAATGAATCCTAGATTCATCGCAATTGTAAACTTGCTCCCTAACAAGATTCAATTCAGCCATTTTTTCTTTAAATTGTTCCCGGAACTAAGCAATTACAGAGCTATCAGCGCTGAGTTTTTCTCCACTGATATCAAGTTGGCGAATGCCATGACGAAATTTAAACTTGTCGAGCCATCCGATACTTGCTTTAAAAGACGAGTCGCCATCAAGTTTGTTGTTCATTTCAACAGCCTTGGCCATTATTATAGGCCCTGAAAGTGGAATCCCCTGACTTCTTGCTTGTATAAACCATCGGCACACTGCAGTGTCCAATTCATCACATTTTGCAGGTTTCATTATCTTTCTTGTTAGCACATCTCCACTGCAGTGTCCAGTTCATCATATTTTGCAGGTTTTATTGTCTTTCTTGTTCGCACATCTCCATCCATGCTCTGCATTGTTGACACATGTTGTTCTATTTTTTCAGCATCACGTTTTATATCGTTAACTGTTGTTCTTCCAATACCATAAATCAGCGCTACACTTGTCGCAGTTTCGCCCTTTCTTAAGCGTTTTATAATTTCAAGTTTTTGATTAAGTCCTAAAACAACACGTTTACGTTTTTCAGACATTTTATCAAGTCACTGTATCACACACACCTGCACTAAATACGTTAGTGTAAGATATTAGTCAATAAAGCTTATTCAAGTGGAAAACACGTAACACGGCACAGCCCGCTAGATACACTGATACAATTACAGTCTTCTCGCCACAACTGGAAACCTATCCAGTGGTGATTGTTGACTCACAAGTGAGAGAAAGACAAGAATAGGGGGAGATGTGTTAGCACGTCAATTGAAGGTCATATTTTATGTACCATTCTACGGCGGGCGGGTACATTCGCTTCCCACTAAAATAGAGTAAATAAACAGAGCGAACGCGTCACTGCACCTTAGAGCATTCTGTTATTACAGTATTATTATGCTGTTACAGCAGTGACGGTTAACAGAAACTGAAGGATTAAAGAGTGATGGTTAATCGAGTTTTTACTCTATGTCCTAAATACGCTGCAAGCGCCACTCGGGGCCTGAACAGCGTCCTGTGTTGTAGTGAAAGCATTTTATCGTATCTAAGAGAATTCTAAATTGATAAATTGTTGGTACTTGTAATCAAGGGAGCCGAAGTGTTTGGTGTTTCAGCAGGCACCTTATCGAATATTTGTACCGTGCAGGGAAATCAGGGAAAGATCACCAGCTAAGTCACAACGTGCACGAAACTATGTGTTATGTGATAGTGACAGATGGTTACTGAAGAGAAGAGGACCACAGCTGCAAAACTGACTGCAGAACTAAGTATCGCTCTTGCGATCTCAAACGAGCCAGCACCAAAACAACACGAAGGGAGCTCCGTGAGCTGGCAATTGTAACGGGAGCTGGAGTTCCAAAACTACCTGTCAATGATTCAAAAGCCAGTAACAGGGAAACATAATGCCTAAGCGTAAAAAGCTGGACTGTGTAGCAATGGAAGAATGGTCACATGACTCTTGTTACATTGTTTTCAACCTGGCTGAGTTTAACGCATCTGTATCGAAACATTGCGGCATTCGGTGATGATTTGAGCAGGAATATTGCGATATTCCAGGGGATCTATACTTACCCTGCAAAGCCTCGTTGCTGCCAAGGATTGTGTGGTCACTTTGGCTGATCCAGTCCATCCCATTTTACAATGTTTGTTCCGCAATAATGATGCTGGGATCAGAGACGACAGTCAATCGTTCACACATCTCGCACCGTAAAGGACTCGTTTTGTGAGGACGACGATGAACTGTCTGTCGCATCTTCGCTGGCCACCACACTCATCAGATCTCACAAGGGGACTCTCTGTGGTGTCACCGCCAGACACCACACTTGCTAGGTGGTAGCCTTTTAAATCGGCCGCGGTCCGCTAATATACGACGGACCCGCGTGTCGCCACTGTCAGCAATTGCAGACCGAGCGCCGCCACACGGCAGGTCTAGAGAGACGTACTGGCACTCGCCCCAGTTGTACGGACGACTTAGCTAGCGATGCAACACTGACGAAGCCTCGTTTATTTGCAGAGAAGATAGTTAGAATAGCCTTCAGCTAAGTCAATGGCTACGACCTAGCAAGGCGCCATAGCAGTTGATAGTTATCGTATGAAGCATGTCTCATCAAGAACGATGTATACAAATGATGGATTAAAGTTAAGTATTCCAGCAGCTACGTACTTTTCTTTATAGCATTCATTACGTATCCTGTTTCAGACCTCACGCCAGCCTGCGTGAGCTTATAGCGTGCATTTCGGCTTCCTCAAACAACACGGTGTTGGCACTTCTGCCGACACTTCACTCTCCATACCGTAAATCACGGATTTTGATGCGCTGCAAGTCTGTTGTAGAGGCACTTACCCTGAGTACCTGGCTATCCGGTTTTTTAGTGACGGGCCTTGGTTTTGAGAAAATCGATTTTGAAGTTCACTGCGCGCTTTGTTTATCCGTAACATTACATATATTCCGAGCAAGTCTGCGTAGCGTAGCGGTAAAGGCTCACGGCTACCACGGTGGAGGTACCGTGTTCGAATCCTGCTCTTGTACTTTATTTTCAAAATCAACCGAATTTTTCAATTTTAAATCAAGGAATATCAAAAAACAGTGTATGGTGTGCGAAATTATAAAGATATATTCAGTTATTAATTTTTTCTGTCATTCAGTATTACAACATCGTATTTTTCATCGTCCACATTGCTTGATGTGCCAGAGCAATATTGTGGGTGACACTTATCATAGGAACAACCGAAGCACAAATTTTCGCAGCATCACGAGCATTTTATGAAAGCAACCGTCTTCCAGGCGCACGGTTTCTTCATGAGCGATACCGGGAAACACAATTCTTTTGCAATCAAAAAGATTTCTCTTTCATCCGCTAATTTCGATGCGAACCATTCGTATCTAATCATTCTTTCAAAATTAGGTGTGCTGAATTGATGTAGGATTAGCGAATCTAATTTTATCGAATCTTCCTTAGAAACGATCACTCTATTGTCTTTCGTCAATTCGGGAGCATTATGAATAATTTTCGTGAAGATTTTCACCTTTCGGTAAAAATAAACATCGCAGGGCTGGCAATAAGGAATGCACTTTGGTGGGACCACTTTTAGGGTGCAGGTGCTCGCTTTCCTTTCATCAGTGAATAGATGATCGTATAAAGTTAAATCGGTTTGCCCTCCCCACGAATCGATAATGTAAAAAAAAAAATTCTGTCCCACATACGGAAGATTTACAGAACCCAAAAATTCTTCGTACACCAGTTTCTTAAACTTCCCTGATTTCTGTATTTCCCAGTTAATTCGTCTACTCGTAAAAAACATATGGCAGCAGGGTTCGAACACGGTACCTCCACCGTGGTAGCCGTGAGCCTTTACCGTTGCGCTACGCTGACTTGCTCGGAATAGAAGTAATCTTACGGGTATACAGAGCGCGCAATGAACTTCAAAATCGATTCTCTCAAAAGGCCCGTCGCTAAAAATCCGTATAGCCAGGTACTCAAAGTGCCTCTACAACATATTTGAAGCGCATCAAAATCCGTGATTTACAGTATGGAGGCACCCCTTCAAAATACCTCCGTTTAAATTCCTTTATTGGGTTTTGTGTGATTACCAAAGCCGCCAAAACAATTAATTATTATATGATCGTGTGCTTAATGGATGAAGGCTATCGGTTTTCCTGCTGTGGTTTCGGGGGTATTTCAACCGAATGCGGCTGATCTGAGACGGAATAGTTATTGATTGAAAGTCTGTCTATCATAAAAGACCATAAAGGTTTCGATGCACAAACTGAAATGTATTTTCTATAATAACAAACAAATTCTGAGGCAGATGCTACCTTCGCCTTACACGCTTAATTAGGGTTATATCTTTTATTGATTGTGGCTTTTAAGTACTTCGTCACACGCAATGATGTTGGTTAACATTCACAACAATCCTCACTGCAATCCATGGTTGTTGCTGGCCGACGCGGTTGACGCGAAACACGTAATTCTCCACTCATCACTTTCTGTTTCATATCACTCGCGAATCGGTTGCGATGAGGGTCCATCCCTCGACGATCAGGGGGCCGCGCTCATTAGTCATACTCCGGTGAATTTACCGTTTACTACTCACTCGACCACCATTCACGGCCATCTCTGCAGTAACACTGCTACGCACTCGACACTATTTAGGTTCACTGCCTCCTGCAGCGCTCGACAATCGACTCATATCTGCTATCGACTTGGGTGTCGAATACTAGCATCTATGTTCGTGGGATCACGGATCCCTTACACCTTGTCAATATTTTGAGCCTTTGTGGTGTGCTTTGAAAAGACGGGGGCGTGACCACTATCCACCTCCATCATACTTACCTTAGCTTTCCACTGTTTTCAGGAGTAACGGTATAACATTTCTTTGAAAACCAAACAGGACCTGTGTTTATCCTTTGGAAGTTGTTTTGAATGCTAGTGAGCTCCTACACCATATTACCTACAGGAAAATTAAAGAGACCTTTGGAGAAAAGAGAGCCACTTGTATGAATATCAAGAGCGTTGATGGAAACCCAGTTCTAAGTAAAGAAGGGAAAGCAGAAAGGTGGAAGGAGTATATAGAGGGTCTATACAAGGGCGATGTACTTGAGGACAATATTATGGAAATGGAAGAGGATGTAGATGAAGATGAAATGGGAGATACGATACTGCGTGAAGAGTTTGACAGAGCACTGAAAGACCTGAGTCGAAACAAGGCCCCGGGAGTAGACAACATTCCATTGGAACTACTGACGGCCTTGGGAGAGCCAGTCCTCATAAAACTCTACCATCTGATGAGCAAGATGTATGATACAGGCGAAATACCGTCAGACTTCGAGAAGAATATAATTATTCCAATCCCAAAGAAAGCAGGTGTTGACAGATGTGAAAATTACCGAACTATCAGTCTAATAAGTCACAACTGCAAAATATTATCGCGAATTCTTTACAGACGAATGGAAAAACTGGTAGAAGCCGACCTCGGGGAAGATCAGTTTGGATTCCGTAGAAATGTTGGAACACGTGAGGCAATACTGACCCTACGACTTACCTTAGAAGAAAGATTAAGGAAAGGTAAACCTACATTTCTAGCATTTGTGGACTCAGAGAAAGCTTTTGACAATGTTGACTGGAATACTCTTTTTTTCAAATTCTGAAGGTGGCAGGGGTAAAATACAGGGAGCAAAGGCTATTTACAATTTTTACAGAAACCAGATGACAGTTATAAGAGTCGAGGGGCATGAAAGGGAAGCAGCGGTTGGGAAGGGAGTGAGACAGGGTTATAGCCTCTCCCCAATGTTATTCAATCTGTATATTGAGCAAGCAGTAAAGGAAACAAAAGAAAAATTCGGAGTAGGTATTAAAGTCCATGGAGAAGAAATTAAAACGTTGAGGTTCGCCGATGACATTGTATTTCTGTCAGAGACAGCAAAGGACTTGGAAGAGCAGTTGAACGGAATGGACAGTGTCTTGAAAGGAGGATATAAGATGAACATCAACAAAAGCAAAACGAGGATAATGGAATGTAGTCGAATTAAGTCGGGTGATGCTGAGGGAATTAGATTAGGAAATGAGACACTTAAAGTAGTAAAGGAGATTTGCTATTTGGGGAGTCAAATAACTGATGATGGTAGAAGTAGAGATGATATAAAATGTAGACTCGCAATGGCAAGGAAAGCGATTCTGAAGAAGAGACATTTGTTAACATCGAGTATAGATTTAAGTGTCAGGAAGTCGTTTCTGAAAGTATTTGTATGGAGTGTAGCCATGTATGGAAGTGAAACGTGGGCGATAAATAGTTTGAACAAGAAGAGAATAGAAGCTTTCGAAATGTGGTGCTACAGAAGAATGCTGAAGATTAGATGGGTAGATCACATAACTAATGAGGACGTATTGAATAGAATTGGGGAGAAGAGGAGTTTGTGGCACAACTTGAGAAGAAGAAGGGACCGGTTGGTAGGACATGATCTGAGGCATCAAGGGATCACAAATTTAGCATTGGAGGGCAGCGTGGAGGGTAAAAATCGTAGTGGGAGACCAAGAGACGAATACACTAAGCAGATTCAGAGGGATGTAGGTTGCAGTAAGTACTGGGAGATGAAGAGGCTTGCACAGGATAGAGTAGCATGGGGAGCTACATCAAACCAGTATCAGGACTGAAGACAACAACATTACGTACGGTAATGCATTATATTCACGATGTTTCCGTATTATTGTCCAACCCCCTTAATTGCATTAAACTGGTAGGAACTACTTCGTGAGTGGACTGGGAGACAATCTTAACTGATGGCATCAATTTATGGTACGCAGAAATGTACCTTGGTTGCACAACATATAGCCGTATTGTTCTGTTAACGTAATCTCACCTGCTTTCGCCGGTACAGCAGTTTCCCCGTCGTTTAACCCTGTGCTGCGGTGACCGGCAGGGCAACGCGCACGTGGTGTACAACGGGTCGTTCTTCTACCACGAGCGCGACCAGCGGCGCGTGCTGCGCTACGAGCTGTCCACGGGCCACTACACGCCGCTGGACGTGCCCCTGGTCGCCACCAACGGCTCCAACTACCTCTACTCCACCGACCACAACTACATCGACTTCTCCGTGGACGACAACGGCCTCTGGCTCATCTACGCCCTGCCAGATATCAACAACACCATCGTCATGAAGGTAAATCCCTAAACATGCCGTTGTGCCAAACTTAAGGACTAGAGTAACTTTCGCTTGATGTGTCAGTGCCAAGTAAAATAACTCGACGAAATTTGTACCAAACGTAGAAAGAACTGCTCCAGTATAGTGAATGGCAGAGAGACGGATTTAGTGGGGAAGTGGAGCAGAGTGGTGGTACAGTGAAAGTTGAAGACTCCTTATTACAAAAGTTTATTAATTTTCAGTAGCCCAAAAACCTTTCTTTTCTACATTGGTTGAACAGTCAACACTGTGCCCTAGCATTTCATTTATTTGTCAATCGGAGAGTGTTTCAATTTCGTCTTATACTGAAATCCTTTGGTTTTGTTTTCTAACATTCACTTGCAAGAGCTTACGCAAAGACGATACCCCATAAAAATTTAAATAACAGTTCTTAAAAGCCATTCAAGAGCCAAGATCGCAAAAAATATTTCTTATTCAAGACAACCGGCTTCAAAGACATTCTTATTTCACGCTATCGTCATGCACAAGATGTCAAGTGGATAAAACGCAGCACATTGTGAACGTTTGTCATTGCTAAAATATTTAAAGACACACAGCATCTTGTCCAAAAGGCTATGTACATGTACATACTGTTCACAGATGCTACAAATACGGTATACAATAGCACATATGTTTACGTACGCTTGACACATCAAACGTGTCCAGGATACATAAACAGATGTGGTATTGTGTATTGTATTTCTGTCAAGTAACAAGCTCCTGTGAACAATAGAGCCTATGTATACTGACATATATTATTGTCAAGATGTTGTGTGTTTTTAAATATTTGCCGCGCGGGATTAGCCGAGCGGTCTCAGGCGCTGCAGTCACGGACTGTGCGGCTGGTCCCGGCGGAGGTTCGAGTCCTCCCTCGGGCCTGGGTGTGTGTGTTTGCTCTTAGGATAATTTAGGTTAAGTAGTGTGCAAGCTTAGGGACTGATGACCTTAGCAGTTAAGTCCCCTAAGATTTCACACATATTTGAACATTTTTTAAAATATTTCAGCGATGATAAACTTTTGTGATGTGTTGAGTTTTATCCATTTGACGTCTTCTGCATGAGGTCAGAGTAAAATGAAATATTTCACTACAAAAAATGAAGACCTGGAGATGACAGCTAAGATCTGTGCAGCCTGCTGTCTTGAGTAAAAAATATTTTGTGCGATGTTTGCTTTTCAATGGTTTTTAACGATCAAAACAAATCGCCCTTCAGCACTCTCAAAATTTAAAAAAATTAATTAAATAACAATATTAAAACAATTTTCTAAAACAACCTCTGTTGAACAAATTTGGATTTCAATCCCTTAAGCTGAAATTAAAAACTCAGGCAATGTCAGAAGACAGTTCTTTCACAATAATCTATTAAATAACAATTCAATAGGACGATTGCCATTAAATTTCCACAAAAGTATTTGAAGCTCTTGATAAATAATGTAACCAAAGATCACGCAGAAAATGATCAGAAAAGTTCTCACGCCATAATTTTCAGATAGTTAACCAAAGGAATTGCAGTTATAAAATTCATTTTACCAAGAACAGTTACCAACATATTAACCTGAGAGCGCTCCACTATTTCCGGTAATTACCACACTGTGCTAATACATACAGTCCTCAAACAAAAGAAATCCAGTGTACCATATAATCGTACACAGTGAGGTGTTAAAATAACAGAAAATACAGCCTTTCATCAAAATACTCGTACCATGTACAGACTAACTTAAACATGTACCCACCCTTGGGATCGGCCGTATTTTTGTACTTTCCATATCACACTTCTTAGGCGTTACTACCAGAACAATAGGTCCTTCTTGACCAATACAACAGGTTACAGTTCATGCCTTATTCCCACCAAACCAAATCAACTTATTCGTTACCGGCGCGGTCCATATTTCTCCCCCTCGAAGAAGGTCAGCTTCAAAACACAGTTCTAAGGGATCCTAGAACAAGATCACTTCATCGGGTGAAGCCGAAACCAGTGTCCTCATTTTCAACTAGCAAAAGTTTCAGAAGTTCCAAAAGCAACGTACCACCTTTCCAAGTAAGATGGCTGCCATGCCGCGCCGTCTTCTTCCCCGAACTAGTGAAGGTCTGTGCATGTGCCTTCCTTCAGATACGCACGCTTCTCTGCCTCCGGCAGCCTCACCAAAAACCGTCCAATCGCTGGTAGTTACGCTCGCAAACTCTCACTGCTCGCGCAGAGCCACTGCCCATCCACTCCGTGAGCGCGCTCTACCGCTGGGCTCGCAAGCCTCATCCATACCACCAAAGACATTCTATGAAGACAAACCAGTCACTCGATCTCAGCGGTAATCTCGGACCATCTAACATGGTTCACATAGTGCATATGGTAACTGAAAGAAATACGCAATGAGAGGAACGGAAACGCTCGTGTAATACAAAAACAACAAATACGTGATCCATCGCCATTTATGATGGTCACCAGGAAGTTACAAAGAGGGGGACGTGGTTCTTAACAGAATATTTGATCACCACGGATAGCAACAAGGTTGGTAAAGAGTTCTTGTGGTAGAGCATTTCATTTCTCCACCAGAATGGTTGTCAAAGGCCGTTGGTGCATGTGGACACGACGCAATACGTCTCCCCAACGCATTCCACAAGTGCCCGAAGCTACTGAAGGCGAGGGAACAAGCAGGCCAGTCCATTCCCCGAGTACGCTCCCATTTCACGAGCCCCTGCAATTGGGCTGTCCGGCTCGGTCGTCCATTGTTGTTGTTATTGTTGTGGCCTAAGCACCGAGACTCGTTTGATGCAGCTCTCCATGCTACTCTATCATCTGCAAGCTTCTTCATTTCCAAGTACCTACTGCAGCCTACATCCTTCTGAATCTGCTTAGTGTATTCATCTCTTGGTCTCCCTCTACGATTTTTACCCTCCACGCTGCCCTCCAATACTAAATTGGTGATCCCTTGATGCCTCAGAATGTGTCCTACCAACCGATCCCTTCTTCCAGTCAAGTTGTGCCACAAATTCCTCCCCAATCCTATTCAATACCACCTCATTAGCTATGTGATCTACCCATCTAATCTTCAGCATTCTTCTGTAGCACCACATTTCGAAAGCTTCTATTCTCTTCTTGTCCAAACTATTTATCGTCCATGCTTCACTTCCATACATGGCTACACTCCATACAAATACTTCCAGAAACAATTTCCTGACACTTAAGTCTATACTCGATGTTAACAAATTTCTCTTCCTCAGAAACGCTTTTCTTTCCGTTGGCAGTCTACATTTTATATCCTCTCTACTTCGACCATCATTAATTATTATGCTCCCCAAATAGCAAAACTCATTTACTACTTTAAGTGTCTCATTTCTTAATCTAATTCCCTCAGCATCACCCAACTTAATTCGACTACAATCCATTATCCTCATTCTGCTTTTGTTGATGTTCATCTTTTGTCTTCCTTTCAAGACACTGCCCATTCCGTTCAACTGCTCTTCCAAGTCCTTTGCTGTCTCTGACAGTATTACAATGTCATCGGCGAACCTCAAAGTTTTTATTTCTTCTCCATGGATTTTAATACCTACTCCATACTTTTTTTTGTTTCCTTCACTGCTTGCTCAATATACAAATTTAATAACATCGGGAAAAGGCTACAACCCTGTTTCACCCCCGTCCCAACCACTGGCCCCCATTTCATGTCCCTCAACTCTAATATCTGCCATCTGGTTTCTGTACAAATTGTAAATAGTCTTTCGCGCCCTGTATTTTACCCCTGCCATCTTCAGAATATGAAAGAGAGTATTCCAGTCAACATTGTCAAAAGCTTTCTCTAAGTCTACAAATGCTAGAAACTATGGTTTGCCTTTCCTTAACCTAACTTCTAAGATAAGTCGTCGGATCAGTATTGGCTAACGTGTTCCAATATTTCTTCGGAATCCAAACTGATCTTCCCCGAGGTCGGCTTCTACTCGTTTTTCCATTCGTCTGTAAAGAATTCGCGTTAATATTTTGCAGCCGTGAGTTATTAAACTGACAGTTCGGTAATTTTCACATCTGTCAACACCTGCTTTCTTTGGGATTGGAATTATTATACTCTTTTTCAAGTCTGAGGGTATTTCACCTTTCTCATACATCTTGCTCACCAGATGGTAGATTTTTGTGAGGACTGGCTTTCTCAAGGCTGTCAGTAGTTCCAATGGAACGTTATTTACTCCCGGGGCCTTGTTTCGACTCAGATCTTTCAGTGCTCTGATAAACTCTTCGCGCAGTATCATATCTTCCATTTCATCTTCATCTACATCCTCTTCCATTTCCATAATATTGTCCTCAAGCACATCGCCCTTGTATAGACCCTCTATATACTCCTTCCACCTTTCTGCTTTCCCTTCGTTGCTTAGAACAGGGTTTCCATCTGAGATCTTGATATTCAAAAAAGTGGTTCTCCTTTCTCCAAAGGTCTCTTTAATTTTCCTGTAGGCAGTATCTATCTTACCCCTAGTGAGATAAGCCTCTACACCCTTACATTTGTCCTCTAGTCATCCCTGCTTAGCCATTTTGCACTTTCTGTCGATCTCATTTTTGAGACTTTTGTATTCCTTTTTGTCTGCTTCATTAACTGTGTTTTAGATTTTCTCCTTTCATCAATTAAATTCAATATCTCTTCTGTTACCCACGGATTTCTACTAGTCCTCGTCTTTTTACCGACTTGATCCTGTGCTGCCTTCACTACTTCATCCCTCAAAGCTACCCATTCTTCATCTACTATATTTCTTTCCCCCCATTCCTGTCAATCGTTCCTTTATGCTCTCCCTGAAACTCTGTATAACCTGTGGTTTAGTCAGTTTATCCAGGTCACATCTCCTTAAATTCCCACCTTTTTGCAGTTTCTTCAGTTTTAATCTACAGTTCATAACCAGTAGATTGTGGTCAGAGTCGACATCTGCCCCTGGAAATGTCTTACAATTTAAAACCTGGTTCCTAAATCTCTTACTATTATATAATCTATCTGATAGCTTCTAGTATCTGAAGGCTTCTTCCTTGTATACAACCTACCTTTATGATTCTTGAACCAAGTGTTAGCTATGGTTAAGTTATGCTCTGTGCAAAATTCTACCAGGCGGCTTCCTCTTTCATTTCTTACCCCCAATCCGTATTCACCTGCTACATTTCATTCTCTCCCTTTTCCTACTATCGAATTCCAGCCACCCAAGACTATTAAATTTTCATCTCCCTTCACTATCTGAATAATTTCTTTTATCTCATCATAGATTTCATCAATTTCTTCGTCATCTGCAGAGCTAGTTGACATATAAACTTGTACTACTGTAGTAGGCGTGGGCTTCGTGTCCATCTTGGCCACAGTAATGCGTTCACTATGCTGTTTGTAGTAGCTTACTCGCACTCCTATTTTTTTATTCATTATTAAACCCACTCCTGCATTACCCCTATTTGATTTTGAATTTATAACCCTGTATTCACCCGACCAAAAGTCTTGTTCCTCCTGCCACCGAATTTCACTAATTCCCACTATATCTAACTTTAACCTATCCATTTCCCTTTTTAAATTTTCTAACCTACAGTTAAGCTGCATGCCCTCGGTAAAAATTACAGCTGTAGTTTCCCCTTGCTTTCAGCCGTTCGCAGTACCAGCACAGCAAGGCCGTTTTGGTTAGTGTTACAAGGCCAGATCAGTCAATGATACACACTGTTGCCCCTGCAACTACTGAAAAGGCTGCTGCCCCTCTTCAGGAACCACACGTTTGTCTGGGCTCTCAACAGATACCCTCCGTTGTGGTTGCACCTACAGTACTGCTATCTGTACCGCTGAGGCACGCAAACCTCCCCACCTACGACGAGATGCATGCTTAATGGGGGGGGGGGGGGGGGAGTAAAACATAGACTGTGGGAAAATCTAAACTGAAAAAATCTTTTCTTTGCGATGCGCTGTTACAGAAGATGTACGAAATAGTAAGGTTCTTTGCAAAATCAGCGGGGTAAGGAATGTATGGAAAATTCGGACAAGGAGACGGGACAGGATGGTAAGATGTATGTTAAGACATCAAAGAGTACCTTCCATGGTACTGGAGGGAGCTGTAGAGATTAAAAACTGTAGACGGTGACAGAGAGTGGGATTCATTCAGCAAACAGCTGAGACAGTGGGTTGCAATGGCTACTCTGAGAGGGTCACATCAAACCAATCGGGAGACTGATGATTCGGACAAGAAAACCATGCTACACTATGCCTCCACACGCGATAACGCTTGGACCGCCAAAACGATCGTGTCCGACTATGTTCCTGGAGGCACTGCGTGTTCCCACCTCTCGTCAAATGAGGGGACGTCCAGACTCACTACGCAGATTGAATTCGCTCTTATCGAAACACGCGACGTCAGTGTTCATTGGTCCAGTTCCTACGCTCACAAGCGTAGCAGTCTGGTTAAATGTGGTTGCAACTGCACTAGCTGTTTGACATGAGAACCTTCGTGCCTGTTGCACAATGTAGCGGACATTTGCTGCTGTAGTTGACAGTGGCATGGTGACTGCACCCGAGTGGTCTGTTTGCCCGACGCTCAGTACGTTGTGTTCCGTGACGCCGAGCTTTCTTTCCACGGCTGGGAGACCTATGACAACATCTTTCAGCATTTCCATTCATTTCCATCGGGTAGTTAACTTGTTATGGTGCTTTTGCTATTTCGTCATTACGTTTTGGACAGCAATGTATTTTTTTTTATAAAAAGCCATACTGCAGAGTCAAAAACTAGATTGTACCATTAGTGTGAAGTGATGTGCTATGCCCATATTGTAGGTCCATTATTGTAAGTTCAGCGTTCTGCAATAATCCCACTTTTCCACCATCCTTTTCGTAGCTAAGTATGGTACTCTTATCTTGAAATCGTGAATGAACTGGTATCTTCTTTCTCTAGCCCTTTCTCCGTCAGAATTCCTTATTGCATTCTGCAAGAAGCGATCAAAAAGTTGCCGTTTGACTTCGTCGCTGCAGCGTATATGGAGGTGGGTATATAAGCACCAACCAAGCGCCACTCAGAGGTGGGTATATAAGCACCGACATATAGCTAAAAGGTCAATGTGGTCTTCGAAAGGAAATGTTTTCATTATCATATGGCAGAGTCTCCTCTCGTCCACTGTCCTATCCAATTTAGTTTCCCCCTCTTAATTGTTTCCAGTATTTGTTTTCTCTCATCCACCCTGTGTAACCTTATACAGCATTTTATCCGTCCGTTTCACACCTTCCATTCTCATCCAAATCCACGTTTCAAATGACTCTTAAGGGTTTTTTCTTTCTCCGCCGTAGTGTCCATGTTTTGAAACCATAACAGGACACTCTAAACAAAACACTTCACTAATGATTTACTTTATTGTTTATTCAAAGAAATTTCTTTTGGGATAGCTGTCCTTCATTTTATTTCTTTATTACACGTCATGTTACTGCTTATTTTGCAGTCCAGGCACTTGCATTTTTCCACTATTTTTTCACAACTTTTCACTTTCATGTTCCTTGCATGTCTTGCAGAAATCACTGTTGTCGTCTGTTTTAGTTTTATATTCATCCCATATTCGTTATAGCTGGTATTCAGTTCTTTTAACATACTGTCAATGCCATTTTCATTTTGCTTAGCATTACCATTTTATCAGCATATCTCATATATTTCATTATCCTTCCCCTGACTGCCACGGCAATTTTTTTCTGAAGAAAGTCTTCAGGATCTAAAGTAAACAAAGTATGTGAAAGGCACATTTTTTTGTTATCTCATATCATTACTATACTTTTACTTACTGAACCTTATATGAATTGTGTATTCAACTCATTTCTTTCCGTGAGTGGAGTTAAAGTGACATATCATTTATGTTTATAAATCTGTAGCATACTTGCGACTAAGCTAGAAAACTATAAGGTCCTTCCAAACTCAGTTATTATCACTACTGAAAGATTTAAAATGAACATTACTTTACGGAAAACAGTATTGGAGACAACGCGGTGTCGAGTATAGTCTCCTGATGAAAACTAGCCCACGTGTGCTAGTGACAAGGATTCCACAGTAAATGTGCCTAGGAAATCAAATACTCTTTTGGCAGTGGTGGGGCCTGATCTTATACTGGCACTTTCTGCTCACCTACAACTACGAAAGCAGTCAGCCACCTGACTAGTAGCCTCTGATGTATAGTGCACACCCGACCCATTTAGACAAATCTACAGTTCTCAGCCTTATGGTCCAAGTACAAATGTTGCGGTTTGGTTTGTTACAGAGTTTTCCAAGTCTCTGGTTCAATCCTTCCACTCCATTCGGAACCACGGACCCGTGAGAAGTTCTGTGAACAATGCTGCAAATTGCGAGCTTTATTGAATCTCTGTGAGCAAGACTAGACTTCGCAACATCTCTGCCAACAGCTAGAATTATGGAAGTATGCTCAGGCGTCAGGTATCTTTTGTCAAGTTTAACCAAAACCAAACAATTAATTTGTTTTATTATAAAAAAAGTCGTCATCTTGCTGTCTGGATTCGTTTATCAGCCCTATTGCAAATTAATCGTATTTCTCTGACCTCACAACGCTCACTGATTCCTTAAGCTCAGAACTCGAGTAGTCATAAATTTCCAGCGCCAACTTCAAGAGACTAGGTGCATTATTTACTGATCATGTGTGAGCAGACATCTCTTACAGTTCGTTTAGATCGACACGCTATCACAAAATTCTTTATTTAGTTACTTAAGACTAACGAAAATTCAACCAAACTTGGAGAAGGTTTACGAGGGATCTCCTCGTATCCATTAGATGATAAATGGGTGGTTCATTTTATCTTCTGATGAATCTAATCTACGAGACATGGGGAGAAGCCTTACGTCGCGGTGTATTGCGCAAAAATATATGTAAATCACCATGCCTCCCACCACGAATTCCTCTCCTACATGACCCTCTTTACCTCACAGTAGGACGTGTACCATTCGTCCCCACGTATCTGTTAGATATATCCCATGCAGTTTTTACCCTCTACAGCTCCATTTAGTCCAGTGGAAGTTGTCTGCAGCTCGTGGTCTTGCGGTAGCGTTCTCGTTTCCTGCGCACGGCGTCCCGGGTTCGATTCCCGGCGGCGTCAGGGATTTTTTTCTACCTCATGATGACTGGGCGATGTGTGTCCTTCATCATCATTGACGCGCAAGTCGCCAAGTGGCGTCAACTAAAAAGGATTAGCAATACGGCAGCCGAACTTCCCCGCATGGGCCTCCCGGCCAACAGTGTCACACGATCATTTCATTCTTTTTTTGTTTCTTCATGTCTCATAACATGTTCCTTATCTCGCTAACTAAGCGAAGAATACCTGGACTGATAAGTCCACCTAACTATCAGCATTCTTCTGTAGCACCACGTCCCACATCCGAAACGCTTAGAGTCATTTCTCATGTTCACATGACTTGTGTGTGATTCGCTTTCGGACAATGCTGTGCACCAAACGTAAATTCTTACTAATTTATTCCTCAAATTAAGGCCTATGTTTGATGCTGGTAGGCTCATTTTGGCGGAGGATGCTCTCTGCCCCTGTGCTAGGCTGCTTGGTCCTTCAGTGCGCCGGCCGCGGTGGTCTCGCGGTTCTAGGCGCGAAGTCTGGAACCGTGAGACTGCTACGGTCGCAGGTTCGAATCCTGCCTCGGGCATGGATGTGTGTGATGTCCTTAGGTTGGTTAGGTTTAAGTAGTTCTAAGTTCTAGGGGACTGATGACCACAGCAGTTGAGTCCCATTGTGCTCACAGCCATTTGAACCTTCAGTGCCATTTTGCTTCCAAGATTGCAGAATTTCCATACTTCGTCGCACACATGGTCACTGCTTTTGATGTTACGTTCATCGTTAACATCTTTTCTACTGCTGCACATAACTTTCGTCTTTCTTGTGTTCACTCTTAATCCATAGTGTGTGCCCATTAGACCGTTCATTTCATTCAACATTTCCTGTATCCTCCTTCACTTTCACTAAGAATAGCAGTGTCATCAGCCATTCTTGTAATTTATTTAGTTCCCCCTTAAATTTTAGCTGTGCTCCTCGACCTCTGTTTTATTTGCGTCATTATTTCTTCGATGCATAGAGTAAACAATAGGGTAAAAAGACTGCATCTCCGTCTTACATTATTTTTAATCCGAACACTTCGTTCTTGATCTTCGATTATTATTGTTCCCTGTTGGTTGTTGTACATATCCAACATTATTCGTCTTTTTCCATAGCTTATTACTATTTTTCTCAGGGTTTCCAACATTTTACAGTGTCGAACGCTTTTCCTCCGTCTACAAATCTAGCGAAATCTAGCGACCGAGCCCTAATTTTTCTTAAGTCTTTCTTCCATTATCAATCACAAAGTCAGAACTGGCTGCCTGTTGCCCCTACGATTCCCAAAGCCAAAATGATCGTCATCTATCACCCCCTCAGTTTCCTTTTTCATTCTTCTGTAAGTTATTCTTGTCAACATCTTGGATGCATGAGACGTTAAGCCGACTGTACTATAGTCCTCATCCTCACCCACCCTTGATGTCTCAAGAATTATGTGCATGCTATTTTTCCGAAAGTGTTATGGTGTCTATAGTACCTTCGATTCTACATATTCTCTTTGTTGCCACTTTTCACAATGATTCTAGTAATTTCGAAGGCATATAATCTACCTCTTCTGCCTTAACTGATCTAGGTCTTCCACGATCTGTGAACCCTAATACTGGGTCCCCTATACCATTCATTTCGATTCCCATGTGTTCTTCCATCAAGGCGTCAGACAAGTAGCGAATTTCATTCTACTATTTCAGTCGGTCCGCTTTCTCCTCTGAGTTTAACAATGCAATTTCCACGTCGCTCTTAATGTTGCCGTCCTTGCTTTTAATTTCACCGAAGTTTGTTTTGGCTTTTCTATACGCCGAATCAGTCCTTCCGACGAGCAGCACTTTTCAATTTCTCCACATTTTTCATGCAACCGTTTGGCGTTGGCTTCGGCGCACTTGCACTTTATTTCAATCCTAAGTGACTTACGTTGCTGTAATCTTGTCTTTCCCTGAACTTTTCTATACTTTATTCTATCGTTGATCAACTGAATTATTTGTTCTGCCACTTAAAATTTCTTCGGAGTTTTCTTTCTCGTGGCAAAGTTTGTCTGTTCAAACTTCTGTGAGCGCGCTTTCTAGAGATGTCCATTCTTCAACTGAACTGCCTACTCTAGTACTCATTATCACAGTATCTACAGGATTAGAGAACTTCAAACGCATTTCACCATTCCCCTTTATTTCTTTAACCTCATCTTTCCACTTTGATTTTTCCATACGATTCTCATAGACTTTACTATACCTTTCAGCATTACCAAATTATGATCCAACTCTAATCTGCTCGTTGGAACCACTTACAATCAAATATCTCATTCCAGTATTTCTGGCTGACCATGTAATCCAGGTGGAATCTTTCTTAGTCTCCGGTCCTATTCCAAGCATACCTACTCCTCTTGTGATTTTTGAATTGTGTAGTCGCTAGTCCTGACATTTCTTACAGATGTCAGTTATTCTATCTCCTCTCTCGTTCCTACTACCGAGGTAGTATTCACCTTTAACTGTGTCTTCCATGACTTTCGGTACTACCACATACCAATACCCAATGACCATTAAGTTATGAAATCCCTTAACACGCTGATTTACCGGTTCACTGCCTTCATAATCTCTATCTGTTCATATTCTGCGTGAGATTTTGGCATATATACTTGTACTATTATTGCTGGCTTTGATTTGCTACCGGTTCTGACGTGTTCTGCCCTATCGCTGAAATGTTTATTCACTCTCTACCGTCCCTCTCTCTCCCATCCTTCTCATAACGAACCACATTTGCGTTATAACATTTTCTCAGGGTTTCCAACATTTTACAGTGTCGAACGCTTTTCCTCCGTCTACAAATTCTGTGTTCCTCTAACCAGAAAGCCGTGTCTTCTTTCATTTCACTTCAGTGACCCTGTCTATATCTAGACTCCGCCTTCCACTGCACTTTTCAAATTTTTCGACTTCCAACCACGTTCAAACTTGAGACATTGCACACGACTGCTCGTAGAATGTTAGATTTTCGTTAATTATTCATTCTTTTTCTGGTGGTTACCTTCTCCTTGGCAATCCCATTATCGAGATCCGAATAGGGGACTGATTCCGAGTCCTTTAACAATAGACAAATGATCAAGATACTTATCCAATTACAAGTCATTCTTGCTATGGATGTACATTTTGTGTCTCTAAAGCTGTGATCTCCGTTGCCTTTTGCATCCTCAAGTCGTTGATCATCACTGATTCTTTCGCCTTTTGTGGGCAGTTTCCCACCCAGAGGGGAAGAGGTAGCCTGCATGCTCCTCCGCTCTGTTTGACATGACCGGTGGTAGAGCGCGGGTGGCTCCTTATGCCGGAAGCCTTCAACAGCCCTTGCTGATAACTTTTATTCAGAATTTAAGCATTGACTTGCGTAGAACAAGGAACACAAGGCTTTTCGATTATTAGTCAAAGTCACTACGTCCTTCTTTTTATAACAATTATTCAACCCGTGAAACACTGCTGATTTATAAGCACCTTGTAGTATCTGTAGTTGCGGCAGCACAAATAATCTGTACGTGCATCTTATTATTTCGCTGCTGAAAATGGTCAGCCAATTCACGCCAGGAACAACGAGGCAGTTAAGGAAGGGCGGGCAGAGAGGGACGGGGGAAGTCGGTAGCCTTGCACTAAAATAAAGCGAAGACGATTTCACCCCCCAAAAAAGTTACGTCAAGTGTTCTCTCTAATGCAGAAAGGTTTGTTCCCTTTCGTTATAAGTAGCGACTAGTAAGCAGGTGGTACTGTTCTCGCTCATAAACGTGATGGCGCTACTAATTTCAGTAAAATCCTCCCAACTCATCAGGTCTGATGCTCTATGAATAGTTATGTACTATGGTTTACTCATTGGTAACCAGCTGTCCTATGGTACAGAGGGCTAAGATATTGCTATGTCGTCATGCAGTAACTTGTAAATTCTTTCTGTACAAAGAAATGAATTTTCTTATTGTCAAGTCAAAACCATACCGTCGAAGTAACTAATTTAGAATTATTTCGTTCTATGTATAAGACCATTTGTCTTTTTTTCCTTCCAATAACTCGCTTCATGTGAAGCCATGTAATGGAATAAACACTTTGGAAGCATTACTTTTATTGCTACACACTTGGTTCAAAAAATTATTCAAATGGCTCTAAGCACTATGGGACTTAACATCTGAGGTCTTCAGGCCGCAAAATTAGAACTAAACCTAACTAACCTAAGAACATCACACACATCCATGCCCGAGGCAGGATTCGAACCTGCGATCGTGGCAGCAGCGCGGTTCCGGGCTGAAGCGCCGAGAACCGCTCGGCGTCAGCTACCGGCCCTTGTTTGTTGAAATCGTGTGAACTACTTGTAGTTTAGAAAAATCTTTTGATTATAACCATCCTTTCGCAACGTATTCATTATGTTTAGTGGATTTTACCTAAATATGCCACCTTCTACAGAAGAGATTGAGCTACGACGATCGTTAAACGTGCCTTGCTGTCTATATTTCTCAGTAAGGTAAACAAACTGATATGGTGAAAGGTATTTCCCATGGTAGCAACTGCAAGGAGCAGAGAAGCGGTAGGTACGGCGCTGCAACAGAGTAACATTTTAATACAACTGTTCTCATTCAATAAGCCTCATTCAAATCTAATACTGTGTAATAACGGGCTCCTCTGAACCACGTAAAGCATTTGTGGAAATCCGTTAATAGAACTGATTCTTGTGATTCTAGCACAACCTTCTGGTTCAAGGCCCGATAATCTACTACACCATCGGTATCCCTTGCCTTCTTCTTCTTTTTTTAGAAAAAGAAAAAGAAAAATAACTAGGAACCGCATAAAGCGAAGTGGAGGGTCTAATAACTCCATCCTCTAGCAACTGACTGATGATCTGTTTTAACTCTAATCATACAATGAAGGCTTTCACGACCGGATGTTTCAGCTGCTGAGAATTCTTCCGGGTTGTATGGCCGTGGTCCATAGAACCCTTGAATCTCTGAAGTTCCGTTCAAAGCTACGTTGGACATCTTCGGAGGTGCTCATGGTTGTGCTGAGTCTTGCCGACGGCCTTGGACGAAACGTCAGGGATTGAAAAGTTCCATGGACCACGGCCATACAACCCGGAAGAATTCACAGCAGCTGTTTTAACTCTCGAATCTTGATCTTGGGCGGAGTCAGACGATAGTGCGATTGCCTTCTTGGCACGTGATCCATTAGCTTGTTGGTGACGCCCAACCGGTCTTTCAAAGCATCAGAAATCTGCTTTAGTTCTATTGGCCCTCTTATAATTGCACAGCATGTACTTCTTCTGCGGGTGAAATTTAAAGAGAAAATTTATTCCAGCATAATCCAAAATGCATGGCGTCTTGACTATACAATCACAACCCAAAGTAACACTTGAAGACGAGCTGCTAGATACCATGAACTCTAACGAACAATACAAATCATGAATTTTTACTTGAACCCGCACCTTGCTTAGCAACAGTAAACTTTCCCTACTCACTGTACGACATTTCTTACTAAAGGTTTGCTAGAGAGGAAAGCTACAAATAGACCTATGTCTCTAGCACCAATGATAATCCATTAAGGAACAAATATTCCCAGAATCCAATAAACTGCACACCGATTCGTGGACTCGCGACTGATAGCGGTGCAAATGAATGGTAGGCCGCGGTTCAGCGCCATGATTTTATTACAACCCTTCGAAAGCCCACCGCTTCGCCAGTGCCGTCAGCTGTTCTTAAGATCGCTTATCCGAAATTAACAGTCGCGAGCCATATTCTGATTACATCCAAAACAATTCCCCGCGTGAAAAGAAACTTACCTTTTTCGTTCCGTCCACAGGCTCACTGGACTTGCCACTACAGAGTCGTACTCCGCTTTCGTCCCTTTTCCATCATTAAAGCGAAAACTCCACAGAGCGGCTACTAACTGATCAAGTTCCACAAAATTCTGAGGCTTTACCATGAAAATCACCCGCGAGTCGTCTGCCAGACGTATGCTTTCAAAATATTATTATTAGTGTCACTTTCTGTAGTTCCCAAACAAAGCGCAATCCTAGCTCTTTGGATATCATCCTCGCAATGAACTAAACTTTCGATGCCTCCATGAACTCTAAAATAATACGAATTTATCATCTCATTGTTACACCTGCTGTAGAGGTTTCGATGAAAAATTAGGCTACGCAATCCCTCAAGGGAGACCTGGTCGCGGATAATTTGCTCCACTCAGTCTACCGCTAGCGAGAGTATAAATCACCTGAAACATCTGAAGGTGCGAAAAATGAAGGACGTTCACTTGCCGCTATCACCGTCTCCATATTCGACTCAATTGGCCAAACTCCTACTTCCTAAAATACTCTAGCAATCGGACTGGGAAACTTATTGAAGCAACGCCGCAGTCCCAAGTCATCACCTTCCGCCACAGTCCTGCATAACACCGTCTTCCGATCCTTTCTGCATATACGACAACCATTTGGTCATGATCTGAAGTTTCACCAGTCTTCCACGCAGTGTTTCTAGAGTTGGAATTTGTTTCCTATCCGTATTGATTTGAAACAAATCTTGCATACGGTTAGCCAAGTGGCTTAACTTTGCTTCAATACTCAATACTTGCTTAAGAGAAGGCAGCTGTCCTGCAAAAACTTAATATTGACTTTCACAGCGGAGAGGTATTCGCCGGCCGCTGTGGCCGAGCGGTTCTAGGCGCTTCAGTCTGGAACCGCGTTACCGCTACGGTCACAGGTTCGAATCCTCCCTCGGGCGTGGATGTGTGTGATGTCCTTAGGTTATTTAGGTTTAAGTAGTTCTAAGTTCTAGGGACTGATGACCTCAGAAGTTAAGTCCCATAGTGCTCAGAGCCATTTGAGCCATTTGGAGAGGTATTCGGAACACAGTTTAGCAGCCGCAGCTACCTCGCTACATCCTGCTTACATAGCTGTAATGGGCAGCAAAGCGTCCCGCAACCTTTGCGCTAGTTCCGTCACGCTTACCTCAGCTACTGGGGCCATTATTCGCAGTTCGTGTTAAGACATTCCTTTTTTAAATGAGAGATGCCAATAGCTCCTCGGGAGGCCATGCTTGGCAGTAGAATAACTTGCAACACAACGTAAAGAACAGCACAAACATTAAAACTCAACTGCTTTAATTTCCTTAGTTTGCCAAATTTCCCTTGGATTTGCATTTATGCAACCACGCTCTTGCTACCATTAATATGATGAAGGATGTTTACTATGGTAGCAACTTTGTGGAGAAGAGAAGTGGTAGGTATTGGGCTTCAGTAGAGGGTTTCAATATAATAACTGTCTCTATTTGCAGAGGTCTTCACAAAGGAGTTTTGGCACAATCTTCGAAAGAAACATATTCTATTTAATTTACTACAGTTTAAACCAAGCGCTCTAAAACAATCATAAATTGAAATTAAATAAATTATATAAAAAATCTTCAACATTAAGGTTACAGGTTGAACTAAGCAATTACAATTATCAAAGCAGTTTTAAAACAAATAAAAAATACGCTTCAATTACATCTTTAAATATTCGGTTACTAGCAAGTCTGACAGACAGACATGTTTCAAAAACAATAATAATTCATTACCATCTACCCTGCAGCAAGGACCCCTAATCAACACACAAATTAAGATCGACTCCGTACAAGTGGTGTGGGTGACTTACAGATTACGAATACCACCGGCGTCATTGGGCCACTTGACTACAATGTACAGAAAGAAAAGTTACACACTCTTGAATACAGAAGAAATATAACTACACAACGGACATTAAAACATGAAAAGCATGCAAGAATAATTACTTGTTAAGCCGTGCTTAGAAATACACTGAACTTAATGGTTTGAAGGCACGCACGTACTCAGTTTACGTAACATCAGTGCCTATTTGACTCGTATTTTACATTAATACAATGCAGGAAACTAACCACAGTACAAACTGGTTTCACCACAAGGAAAGCTGTTTAAAATTAAAGGAATTTTATCCATAGTGGATGCTGTAGAACTCTGTGACTGTTCCTTTATGGGGTGTAGAAAAATATCCGCTACCAGTCACAATAAAAGGTTATTTATTTGTCACACGACCAGTTTCGGGCTTGCGCCCATCCTCGGTGTTTATACTTTCATGTACATGTTCATACTGCTGGAGATCACTGTATAAATACAAAAAAAAAATTATTTGTTGGTGACTAAACAGATACAAGTGGGACAATTGTGAGTGGCAAGGCTGCATTTGACGAAAATATATCTGTACTTACATAAAGATGAAGCACCATTATTATATTTACGCTGTGGTTACAGTTTTGCCACTTAGTGACACAGTTATTATCATTTTCACGTCCATATTTCAGTTTTACCAAGTTTAGCTACATATTTGACTATTACGATGTGCACTCGTGAAATACACTGTATTTACATACAAACATGAGGGCTGTGGTCAAAGAACTTAGACGTAGCAGATGTAAAGATGTTTCTCATACAGAAACATGTAGGTTATGGTCAAAGAACTTAGCCACAGGAAGTGCAAGGGTGTTGCACATATAGAAACTTTAAAAGCTATTATATACTGCGAAGTTTTTTGATACACATTATGAAATTTTTTTATCCACATTTTGGTTGGAGAACTTAGATCTAGGAAGTACAATGATGTTATATATACGAAATTACTAAAAGCTATTACAAATTATTATTATTTTTTGTATTTATACAGTGATCTCCAGCAGTATGAACATGTACATGAATGTATTGGGTGATCAAAAAGTCAGTGTAAGTTTGAAAACGTAATAAACCACGGAATAATGTAGATAGAGAGGTAAAAATTGACACACCTGCTTGGAATGACATGGGGCTTTATTAGAAACAAAGTTCACAAAATGTCCAACAGATGGCGCTGGACAGCAAAACGTCAGTAACTGCTACCGTGACGGGTGAGAGGTACGCCGATATGTTACAGAATCGCATCATCCCCAGCCTGGCTGATAAAAACCTGCTGGAACGTACGATGTCTATGCAGGATGGCGCTCCGCCCCATATTGCTAGACGTGTGAAAGATCTCTTTCGCGCGTCGTTTGGTGATGATCGTGTGCTCAGCCGCCACTTTCGTCATGCTTGGCCCCCCAGGTCCCCAGACCTCAGTCCGTGCGATTATTGGCTTTGGGGTTACCTGAAGTCGTAAATGTATCGTGATCGACCGACATCTCTAGGGATGCAGAAAGACAACATCCGTCGCCAATGCCTCACCATAACTCCGGACATGCTTTACAGTGCTGTTCACAAAATTATTCCTCGACTGCAGCTATTGTTGAGGAATGATGGTGGACATATTGAGCATTTCCTGTAAAGAACATCATCTTTGCTTTGTCTTACTTTGTTATGCTAATTATTGCTATTCTGATCAAATGAAGCGCCATCTGTAGGACATTTTTGAACTTTTGTATTTTTTTGGTTCTACTAAAACCCCATGTCATTCCAAGCATGTGTGTCAATTTGTACCTCTCTATCTACATTATTCCGTGATTTATTCAGTTTTCAAATTTATACTGACTTTTTGATCACTCAGTATAAACACCCAAGGATGGGCGCAAGCCCCAAACCGGTCGTGTGACAAATAAATAACCTTTTATTGTGACTGGTAGGGGATATTTTTCTACATTGATTAAAATTGTTTAACAGGAGTAGTTCTAACATCGCCAAAACGCGACCAGGGACAGTACAGTCAAAATGAGATGGCCCTAAATCTAAAGTGAATACACCCCAACAACCTGAAGCCTAATTTAAACCTTTCCTGGCAGAAATCTTCAACGCAGGTGCCGTAACACGCTTCCGGACGACGCTGCTCGGCTACCACCGTTCATCGTGGTGCACCATAGCACGGTAAAGAACAGGCGCAACCCGTCCAGTGCAGTGTCTCGTGCTCTGCCCTCTCCCAAACCAAGGAGAGTACCAAAGTGCTCTAGCGCAAGAAACGGCGAAGAGAACCTCACTCTCCCTCCGTCGTGCTGCGTAAAATCCTCACTTTTCCCATCACTTCGCTGAGATCGGGCGTTCTGCCGGTGGTAGTAATAGACTGAAAGTCATTGAGTGAAACAGAAGTAAATAACTTCCGGGAATTCAGCAGGTAACACTTTCAGCGACCGCCGATATTTCGGCGGGAGAACACCCCGCCATTTTCAGGGCAAACTGCAACGGACAGGCGGCGTAGATGCAAATTTAATACCTCGGTTCTCGGATAGAAGCAGGAAAGATAACACACACACACACTGAACACTAGTGCCACCAAAGATGACCAAAGTCAGAGCTATCGATAGTGAGACTACGAATTCGTAGGTGAGGCAGCATTGACTCTGTTCCTCTGTTTTTTGACAAGGGAGAGAGCCGGATTCCAAACAGAGTTTAAACAGAAACCTCCATCCCTGTTAACGAGGTTGCTCGCTAATTTAATCTCAACTGCCTCCCTAATGACACTGTCCCAATAGATGGACGTGCATGCCAGTATCTCGGTGTTATTATATAACATGGGGTGCCCAGTATCCAAGCAATGTTCGGCAATAGCAGATCTATTTGGCTGCTGTAATCGTGTGTGCCGTTTATGCTCAGTACATCTGTCCTCCACGGTCCTGATAGTTTGACCAATATATGCCATGCCGCTGCTACAAGGAATACGATATACACCCGCCTTACGCAGTCCAAGATCATCCTTAACGGAACTCAAAAGTGCTCTAATTTTAGATGGAGGTCGGAAAACACATTTCACATCGTATTTCCGTAAAATACGACCGATCTTATTGGACGTGCTTCCTATGTAAGGCAAAAAGGCAGTAGACTTAGGTGTTGACTCAGAATTATCATCAATCACCCGATGTACAGTTGGTCGATAGCGCAACGCACGTTCAATCTGTCTATCACTATAACCATTTTGACGAAATGTAACTTCAAGATGGGACAGCTCAGCTGGCAAAGTCTCAGTGTCAGAGACGACATGTGCCCTGTGTACCAAGGTACGAAGTACCCCTTCACGCTGAGCCGAATGGTGACAACTATTAGCTTGTAAGTACAAGTCGGTGTGAGTACGTTTCCTGTAGACTGCATGTCCCAATGATCCATCATCCTTCCTCCTAACCAACACGTCGAGAAAGGGAAGGCTACCATCCTCTTCCACCTCCATCGTAAAACGAATGTTCGGGTGGATCGAGTTCAGATGTTCTAGAAAGACATTCAAATTCTCCCTACCGTGAGGCCAAACAACGAAGGTATCGTCAACGTATCTAAAGAAACAGGCGGGTTTTAAAAACAGAGGAACAGAGTCAATGCTACCTCACCTACGAATTCATAGTCTCACTATCGATAGCTCTGACTTTGGTCATCTTTGGTGGCACTAGTGTTCAGTGTGTGTGTGTGTTATCTTTCCTGCTTCTATCCGAGAATCGAGGTATTAAATTTGCATGTACGCCGCCTGTCCGTTGCAGTTTGCCTTGAAAATGGCGGGGTGTTCTCCCGCCGAAATATCGGCGGTCGCTGAAAGTGTTACCTGGCTGAATTCCCGGAAGCTATTTGAAAGTTGTATACGCCAGGAGAAACTCAGGTCTCACAAAACAGAAGTAATATCCGGTGTTCCCCAAGGAAGTTTCATAGGCCCTCTATTGTTCCTGATCCATGTTGACGATATAGGAGACAATCTGCGTAGCCGTCTTGGATTGTTTGCAGGTGATACTGTCATTCACCGTTTTGTAAAGTCATCAGATGATAAAAACGACTTGCAAAATGATTTAGAACAGATATCTTTAAGTTGCGATAAGTGGCAATTGACCCTGAATAAGGAAAAGTGTGAAGTTATTCACATGAGTGTTAAAAGAAATCAGCTAAATTTCGATTACGCGGTAAGTCACACAAATCTGAAGGCTATAAATTCAACTAAATACTTAGGGATTACAATTACAAATAACCTAAATTGGAAGGATCACATAGAGAATATTGCGGGTAGAGCAAACCAAAGACTACGTTTCATTGGCAGAACACTTAGAAGGTGCAACAGGTCTACTAAAGAGACTGCTTACAGCACGCTTGTCCACCCTATTCTGTAGTATTGCTGTACGGTGTGGGATCCGCATCAGATGGGACTGACGGATGACATCGAAAAAGTGCAAAGAAGGGCAGCTCGTTTTGTATTATCGCGAAATAGGGGAGATAGTGTCACAGAGACATGATGCGTGAATTGGAGTGGCAGTCATTAAAACAAAGAGGATTTCCGTTGCTACAGGATCTTCTCACGAAATTTCAATCACCAGTTTTCTCCTCCGATTGCGAAAACATTCTGTTGACACCCACCTACATAGGGAGAAATGATCGTCACGATAAAATAAGAGAAATCAGGGCTCGCAAAGAAAAATTTAAGTGCTCGTTTTTTCCCGCGTGTCGTTCGGGAGTGGAGCGGTAGAGAGACAGCTTGAAGGTGGTTCATTGAACCCTCTGCCAGGCGCTTTATTGTGAATAGCAGAGTAATCACGTAGATGTAGATGGTCCGCGTATTCGCAGCAGGATATTTAGACTCCTCAACTCGACATGTTCATCAAGTTTTCCGTGAGGCTCGTGGAACACCTGACGAAGACGTATTGTTGCATCGTCAAAATATCCTGCTTGGAAGACGCGAACTACCGGTAGAACACCCGATCTCAACGAGGTAACATCGAATTGCAGGGAAAGACTAACATTACACTCGCTTTTCCTCTTCGCGCACTCCCTATGGGACCGCGGCAAATACCACCACGCCGCGCTGAACAACACCATGTTAGACAGATCTCATCAGGTATCGACAGGAATCGGCGCACGGTTGGAAAACCTTATTTAATTATCAGCGTTCTCAGAACATTTCGTATTAACAAAATATTCTACAGCGAAATACACTCCTGGAAATTGAAATAAGAACACCGTGAATTCATTGTCCCAGGAAGGGGAAACTTTATTGACACATTCCTGGGGTCAGATACATCACATGATCACACTGACAGAACCACAGGCACATAGACACAGGCAACAGAGCATGCACAATGTCGGCACTAGTACAGTGTATATCCACCTTTCGCAGCAATGCAGGCTGCTATTCTCTCATGGAGACGATCGTAGAGATGCTGGATGTAGTCCTGTGGAACGGCTTGCCATGCCATTTCCACCTGGCGCCTCAGTTGGACCAGCGTTCGTGCTGGACGTGCAGACCGCGTGAGACGACGCTTCATCCAGTCCCAAACATGCTCAATGGGGGACAGATCCGGAGATCTTGCTGGCCAGGGTAGTTGACTTACACCTTCTAGAGCACGTTGGGTGGCGCGGGATACATGCGGACGTGCATTGTCCTGTTGGAACAGCAAGTTCCCTTGCCGGTCTAGGAACGGTAGAACGATGGGTTCGATGACGGTTTGGATGTACCGTGCACTATTCAGTGTCCCCTCGACGATCACCAGTGGTGTACGGCCAGTGTAGGAGATCGCTCCCCACACCATGATGCCGGGTGTTGGCCCTGTGTGCCTCGGTCGTATGCAGTCCTGATTGTGGCGCTCACCTGCACGGCGCCAAACACGCATACGACCATCATTGGCACCAAGGCAGAAGCGACTCTCATCGCTGAAGACGACACGTCTCCATTCGTCCCTCCATTCACGCCTGTCGCGACACCACTGGAGGCGGGCTGCACGATGTTGGGGCGTGAGCGGAAGACGGCCTAACGGTGTGCGGGATCGTAGCCCAGCTTCATGGAGACGGTTGCGAATGGTCCTCGCCGATACCCCAGGAGCAACAGTATCCCTAATTTGCTGGGAAGTGGCGGTGCGGTCCCCTACGGCACTGCATAGGATCCTACGGTCTTGGCGTGCATCCGTGCGTCGCTGCGGTCCGGTCCCAGGTCGACGGGCACTTGCACCTTCCGACGACCACTGGCGACAACATCGATGTACTGTGGAGACCTCACGCCCCACGTGTTGAGCAATTCGGCGGTACGTCCACCCGGCCTCCCGCATGCCCACTATACGCCCTCGCTCAAAGTCCGTCAACTGCACATACGGTTCACGTCCACGCTGTCGCGGCATGCTACCAGTGTTAAAGACTGCGATGGAGCTCCGTATGCCACGGCAAACTGGCTGACACTGACGGCGGCGGTGCACAAATGCTGCGCAGCTAGCGCCATTCGACGGCCAACACCGCGGTTCCTGGTGTGTCCGCTGTGCCGTGCGTGTGATCATTGCTTGTACAGCCCTCTCGCAGTGTCCGGAGCAAGTATGGTAGGTCTGACACACCGGTGTCAATGTGTTCTTTTTTCCATTTCCAGGAGTGTAGATCCAGAGCGTATAGTGTCTGACTTTAATTGCATCATTTGTAATAATGACAACCGTTGGGTAATATAACGTAAGTTCAGCCCACACTTATGACTAGCAGCACAAATCACAGCGGAGAGGGCCTGATTGGACACAGATATGATTAAAAACCAGCCAAGATCGCATAGAATATTTTTTATTTAAGACAACCATTTTCAACAGACTATGCTGTCATCTTCAGGTCTTAAAATCTTTTGTTGTAAAACATGTTCATTTTACGCTGACCTCACGAATGAGATGTCAAGTGGGTAAAGTCAGCACATTATAAAATGTTTATCACCACTACAATATCTAAAAACATAAAGCACCTTGCCTAACAGGCTATGTCCGTATATATACTGCTCGCAGCTGCTTGTTAATGATACAAACTCAGTACACAGTAGCACATCTGTTTACATATGCATTCTAAACTGTTTAGAATATGTCCAACAGATTTAAAGAGTTGTGCTATTGCGTACCGAATTTGTATGATGTAACAAGCAACTGCGAGCAAGATGTATATGGACATAGCCTGTTGCGCAGTGTGCTTTACATTTTTAAATATTTTAGCGATGACAAACCTTTTATAATGTGCATTTTTATCCACTTGACATCATCTGCGTGAGGTCAGCGTAAAAGGAACATGTTTTACAACAAAAGATTTTAAGACCTGAAGATGAGAGCATAGTCTGCTGAAACCGGTTGTCTTAAATTTTTTTAAAAAAATTATGTGATCTTAGCTGTTGAATGGTTTTTGAAACCATTACACAGATCGCCCTTTAGTTTTCTCAAAACGAGAAAATTCATCCGCAGCAGCTTTAACCTGAATACTGATCCCACTAATACCTTACCTGCAACGACCATCTTACTTGAAACTACAAACTCTTTCCAACTTGTCTTTATTTCAGAGATAATCGCTAGGTACCAAATCTCCACCCCACCCTACGTAATTCCAGTAAAATACGCCACCTCACCTACTCCTATAACTATAATGCAGTTAAATATCATTGAAGCTCCCTTCAACAGTTTCATCAGCACCCCCCTCCCCCTCTCATTTCCACCCAGATTCCACCTTCGTGTTCTCCTACATCCACTCTCACTTTCTTTCTTCATGGCTAGATACCCTTGTCTCTTCTTTCTTTCATTCTGTCCAGTGCACGCATTACAAAAAGTTTCCCGAACCATCATAATGTTCCACAACAAACTCGTTCCTCCACTTCACGCCCTTAAATCAGCTCCCACGTCGTCTCACAATTTGACCTCCCACCTGGAGACCCTATTCCTCCCAACCATAAACCCTTCAAGCCAGAAAATCGCCATTATTCTTCACACGATGGGCACATCAGCAACAGCAACAGCAGCAGGAACACCTCAGCACCAAGAAATTCACCACTACGCCCACAGTAAGTTTCTCCGTTTTAGGGTCATCTTGTAGCACTACTTTTAAAAAACGTTATGTGAGTGCTGTAGGTACTCTTCCCTCTTTAATATGCAAGAGTTAAAATACTGAAGTTACTAGTAAATTTTCAATTAGATGAAGGAATTTCTTATTATTATTCGGATTACCAGCTATATCGTACAACTAGAGATGCCAGTTGTAAACTACTTCACTAGATTTTCTCCTAGTTCTACTTTCATACCCCTAAGTTTGACATTTACTACAACAGAAAGCAGCAATTTTGCAAAGAATTACGGGTCTGCTGGTTTGTATGTCTCGGGCAGAGGAAATGAGCACCAATTTAGGAAGTTAAATGAATGTCGACTTTGCCGGACGAAGCACCCAGGGCGCGTCCACAGCTTTTTGCACCATGTGGAGGCGTCTTGCTGGCTGTGGGTGGTGCTCGCCCTTGACTTGTGTAAGCGGACAGTCAGGGCTGGTTTCTTCAGGTTACCCTCACTTGACTTGACAGCTAGAGCCAGGAGGTAATGGAAAAGTCACCAAAAGAAAAATTCTGAGCGAAACTGTAAGCCCGCCAACGTCCTGTTCTCAAGCAGCAACAGCTTAGTTCCTCAGTCCACGTCTCGGTCACCCGGCCACGAGAACTTTATTAAGAGCCGCACCACCAAGTGAACTGCTTTTCCACATGTGGTCAGCCTATCTCGCTATTCGTTTGCTTTTTGTATGCCCTGCACCCTCAGTACCCATTCGGACCTAGACAGGTTAGTCCTGTGCAAAAGCAATGGTTTTTCTGTGTACCATGCAAAACATGTGTCCGTGTGTGTTTTCTCCAACGTATTTTTTCGTTCACATTTAAGGCAGCCTAGTTCCTCTACTGCATGTTGCGTTAATCTAGATTACGCGTTTCTCGTAATCCCAATTCCACCTTGCTTACACCGTCAGAAGCGGTAATAGACTCCTTTGTTTCTCTTGTAAATGAAAACTTTCGTATTGCATGTTGGCAGACGGGACGAGACTGCCTGTCCTTTATACGCCACAACCAGTGTGAAAACCGTTATCATCAAATGCACAGGACGCGAGCACCTCCTGCAAGCTGACACAGGTGTCTATATTGCTTGTAAAAGTTTTAACGCCGTTTCGTTCTGACATCAGGATAATCTACAACTATACTTATAGCACGCTCAATAATTCCACATTAACACATTTTGCCTTTTTGTTTCAATCCTTAATGTTTCTAAAATTTTGAAAAAAAAAAAGGAAATGAAAGCGTCGGGACCAACTTTTCTGCGGCAAGATCACCTCCAATAAACTAATTATTGTATTTTCGTTTCACCAGATTCATTAAATCAGTTTTTAGTGTCCTGTGCTTTTCTATTATCTCAATATTGTTCCATTCTACATCTTGCTTTCCTTTTTACTTCAGCAATATCGATCCTTCGTTTGGCTTTCATTTTGACTTGGAATCTGTCTTTCTTTTCTTTGCTTTTTTTTTGTAGTTTCATCTGTGAGCATATTTTCTGTGATTTGGGGTTATCTTGGATAAATTTGGTTATTTCTTTGTTGTGGAAGTAGCCAAAAACTTTTTCTGAGGTTGTCTCCATAAAATAACATTTCATTGTGCCTCAGACTTTTCCGGTAATTTGCTAAAGGTTTCATTTTTGTTTCGGACTAGTTTGTTGTTATGGAATAAGAGGCCACGGATTTTTTTAAATATCTTCCTTTCCTTTATCTCGTCCTTTCAGCTGGGCCATGGTTGGTGAGGGCAGTGCTTCGGTTGCATAGTAAGCATTCGATTTGTTTACTGTATTTTAATGTCTTATTGTTGCATTCTGTAAGAGGGACTTCTTGTTATATTATATTTGGTAGAGCTCTGCCCGCGAAAGGTAAGTTCGAGTCTCGGTTCCGCATACAGTTTTAATCCGCCAGGAAGTTTCGTATCAGCGCACACCCCGCTGCAGAGTGAAAATCTCACTGTGGAAACATACCCCAGGCTGTGGCTAAGCCATGTCTCCGGAATATTCTTTCTTGCAGGAGTGCTAGTTCTGCAAGGTTCGCTTCTGTGAAGTTTGGAAGGTAGAAGACGAGGTACTGGCAGAAATGAAGCTGTGAGGACGGGTCGTGAGTCGTAGCTCAGTTGGTAGAGCACTTGCCCGAGAAAGGCAAAGGTCCCGAGTTTGGGTCTCGATCCGGCACACTGCCAGGAAGTTTCAAAAATAGGCTTGACTGCCTAATAGCCCTGCCCCCTGTTCTCCGATGCTGCGGCTGTACATAATCCTGTTTTGTCTTTATTGCGTTGCTGCAGGTGGACACGTCGACGATGCAGAAGCAGTACATGTGGAACATCAGCGTGAACCACCACGAAGTGGGCGAGATGTTCGTCGTGTGCGGCGTGCTGTACGCCGTGAACAGCGTCACCGACCGCATCACAAAGATAGCGTGAGTAGCAGCGGCAGCAGCAGCGGCTGCAGCGGCAACTACTTGCTGCACAACACTAATGAGCAGCGGCCCTTCGCCACTGCCTGGAGAGCGCACGACCTGCACGTGTGACCTCTCGACGCGTCCGCCGCCTGCTGCTGGGAGCACGACTTGCAGAAGTCACAGAGGGGGTGGCCGACTCAACAGCCCTACAACAGCGCCCTATGAGAGGCACGGCTTCCAACTGTTAGCTGCAGTTTCTGCAACACAGGATCCTTTCCAGCTGTGTTTGTAGTCAATGTAGCTCTGTTTAGTCTAGCTGTGTGTTCCTTAGATCATATCCACGATAAATGCGTCGATGAGCAGTTTCACGTTGCAGAGGTATAACACGTGCGCTGTGATGCCCCGTAAAAGAAAAAAATCGGCCGGGTGCGGGTAGTACTAGAACTGAGGGCTCCGTACCAAAGATATTGACGATTTCGCGTGCTATCGACATTAATATTGGCAAGATATTGGTCCCAGGGATCCCAAGACTTTCGAGAGTGTTTTAATTTCGATTTGAACACATTATGGGAGTATGCAGTGGTCAATGTTGTTACAAATATTTACTATAAAAACAGTCTTGATCACAAATTATTTATAACGGTGACCGGTTTCGACCACGACTGTGGTGATCTTCAGTGATTTACCACCGTAGGAGATTCTTACTCATTGGTCTGAAGATGACCACAGTTGTGGTCGAAACCGGTCACCGTAATAAATAATTTGTGATCAAGATTGTTTTCTATAGTAAATATTTTTAATTTCGAGTTTGAAACCAGATAATAAATGACAGAAGAAATATTTTACATATTAACGATTTTACGATTTTTTTTACTTTACTTGTACAATGAAGTCTTTCTTCTTACCAAATTTAATATTCCTACACCAACGGAAAGTGAGTGGGTTTGCGAGTATCAGAATATTTGACACAAATAGCGGTATCCCTTGACTGCATTGATTTAGAAGCTAACATTTACTGCAGCGCCGTAAGACCGTAGAACTCAGCATTTGACATACATTCCGAACTACCCGTTCCTGAGAAAAAGAGCTCTTAAAACACTGAGGAGCAGACAGTCAATCGGATAACAAATGACGACATTTTTGCCTGTGATGTGATTACAAATTAACAATTTCCGAAATTTTTCCTTTCGTGGTAAAACCTTGCTTCTTGGCAAATTTCGTGATTCTAGATTAACGTTAAGTTCCTGTAGGTTCGATGAGTGGGTAGGCAAGTGTGAAAATGTGTAACATAAACGGCCATATATTTGATTCCACTGACTTATAAGCTCCCCTTTTTTACACTGCCAAGGGACTGAAGACCTTAATACTTGACATGAATTTCAACTTGGATACGCGTTCGAGAGAGAAATAGTTCTGAACAGTCGAACAGGTACACAGACAGGCAAATGGACGACAACGAAGTGATCCTGTAGAGTTCCGTTTTACCGACTCAGGTAAGCATCTCCAGAAATGTAAATGAATGAACGGAATGACCTATTGTAATAATATTATAATTACGGGACAGGTTGGTTATTCTTAAATTTTCGCTGCTTAAGCCAGTGTAGAGGGAAAATCATTTACGTAGGAGTACATAATTTTAAAGGAATCCTGTTCAGACTATACGCTGCAAGGTTTGCACTGTTAGTAGTGTTAGTGTCTTGACCTGTCGTTAGGTACCGGCACTGGAACTGCTAAGTAGCGCTGAACCACAAGGATCAGTGTGCATGGGAGTTCCAAACACTCAACCTGGGTCTGGTCCGAGGAAAATGGACTCGCATTCGGCAGGACGACGGTTCAAACCCGCGTCCTGCCATCCAGACTTAGGTTTTCCATGATACACGGTGCGACAATAACGTAATGAGACTGATTTTCTTTGCAAGATGTGGCTACCCTGCAGGCTTGCGTAGGCACAATATCTTTGACCTTGGTCTATAAGCTGATTCTAGTCCAACCGGCACATCGATGCAACTGCTCAGTCGTGAGTTGTGCTGTAATAAGTTAACACGTGTTTGTATCTCTCGTCACAGAAATGGTACTGCATAATATTGCGCAACGGTATGCCATTTCTTTTTGCGTTACATTAGATGAAAATGCGACGACCACTTACAGTAAGCTTCAGAAGGCTTTTGGAGAGGAGGATGTGTCAAGAGCTCAAGTTTTTCGTTGGCATAAAATGTTTAGTGAAGGCAGAACGAATGTTGAAGATGAAGACCGCAGTGGACCACCATCAACCTCACGGATGGATGTCAACTTGGCCAGGGTGCCTGAACTAGTACGATCTGACCTAAGATTATCCGTGAAAATGATTTCAGAAAAACTGAACGTCAATAGAGAAACGGTTAGTCTAATAATAACTGAAGATCTTGGTATGAGAAAGATTAGTGCAAAAATGGTCCCCAAAACTCACACACCACAACAGCGAGAAACACGGAAAAATCTGCAGTCCAGAATTGTTGAGCCGTGTTATCACTGGTGATGAAAGTTGTCTTTTTCAATATGATCCAGAGACAAAACTCCGAAGTTCGCAATGGTTCAAAATGGTTCAAATGGCTCTGAGCACTATGGGACTCAACTTCTGAGGTCATTAGTCCCCTAGAACTTAGAACTAGTTAAACCTAACTAACCTAAGGACATCACACACATCCATGCCCGAGGCAAAATTCGAACCTGCGACCGTAGCGGTTGCGCGGTTCCAGACTGCAGCGCCTAGATCCGTACGGCCACTTCGGCCGGCGTTCGCAATGGTGCTCAAAGGGATCATCCAGACCAAAAAAAGCTCGCATGTCAAAAGTGAAATGCATGGTTGTGTGCTTCTTTGATTGCAAGGGAATAAAGAGTGGGTGCCTCCTGGACAAACACTTCACCAATATTACTACAAAGAAATTTTAGAAAGACTTCGTAAAACAGTTCTTCGTGTCGGTGCCAACATTGCTGATAATTGGATTCTGCATCACTATAATGTGACATCCCATACTGCTCTGTCAATACTGCAATTTTTAACTTCAAAACAAATTTCAGTACTACCACAGTCACCTTATTCACCATATATCGCTAAGTGCGACTTTTTTCTATTTCCAAGAGTCAAAACGGAGGTCAAGCGACACCATTTTCAAACAACACAAGATGTCCAAAAAGCTGTGACGAGGGTTTTGGAGGACATTACAGAAGATGAGTTCCAGAAATGTTACCATCAATGGGAGAAGCGCTGGAAAAAGGGTGTTCAATAAGAATGGAACTACTTTGAACGTGACAACACTTAACTAGAATGAAACGGTAAGCAACATTATTTCACATCCGTCTCATTACTTTATTCTGGCACCTCGTATTCCTAAATAGCTCCAGGCAAATGCCGGGATGGTTTCTTTAAAAGGGCACCGCCGATTCCCTTCCCCATCCTTGACACAATTCGAGCTTGTGCTCCGTCTCTAATGATCTTGATGTCGACGGGACGTTAAACCTGATCTTCCTTTTTTTAACAAGGGTGTGGACAAGGTGAGCATGGCTTTACTCGTAAATCTGTTTGCGCAATAAAGGAATAAGAAGTTCTCCTTCCGCACTGCACTGAAGTACGTCATTCAGAAGTTCGGATTAACTTGCAATTTGGGAACTGCTTTGGGATAGGCCAGTGGTCAGCTGCGTCACAAATTGTTAAAGAAGTTACTGTCGTCGTGGCTGAGAATGCTGGATACGACGTGCGATCTTGAAGCAGTGCACGAGCTGCGTCACGACAGCTGAACATTCCCTGGTCCACCGTTCGAAGAGTGCTGCCAACAATTGTGAAATGGTGTTTCTAGTGTGGTTTCAGGCTGTCATTGTTGCAGATGATCGCCACTTTGAGCAAGGTTTATGACCTGGATCGTAAACATGGTACGCAGTTAACAAACGTTACCCTCTCATGTGTAAATTTAAAATGTGGAAATCAAAAATGTGTTTGTTTCAACGGCATACTTCTTATTTCTCTGCAGCATGACCTTCTAATGTTTCCACAAAGTTTCATTGTCCTACGATCACTCGTTTTTCATGGAGGCCCTCTCAAGTACTGAAAGTTTAACTATAAGCATCCTGTATATTCAGCTGGTTGTTGTTCATAAACTTAACCGCTACGGTCGCAGGTTCGAATCCTGCCTCGGGAATGGATGTGTGTGATGTCTTTAGGTTAGTTAGGTTTAAGTAGTTCTAAGTTCTAGGGGACTGGCGACCTCAGAAGGTAAGTCCCATAGTGCTCACAGCCATTTGAACCATTTGAACCTTGATCCCACAAACAAGCCAAAAGGTTTTGACCTACCAAGGAACCTCTGGTGCCGCCTCAACAGGTTAAGGACCGGACATGGTTGTTGTAGCTACTTCTGCTACAAATGAGCCTGGATCAGTTCACCAATGTGTGAATGTAATCAAGGAGAGCAGACAATTGAACATCTAGTCTAACGCTGTCCACTACATTCATAACCGGTAATTCCCGACGACTCGTTCACTCTCACACGCAGCTTAATTAATTGGTTGAAAAACACGGACTTTACGGTTTAATCTTGTCTTATATCATATGTATATTGTATAAAATCACTTCTCTTTTATCAACTGTATATTGTATAAAATCACCATACGAATAAGTAAACTAACTGGTACAGGGCAAGCCCGCACAAATGTTCCTCATTTACAGCTAGCGATATCATAGTGTGCACGCGTTCTTCTATGAGCAGGGACATACAACAGTTCGCAGTCTTAGTGTCTACTGATACACAAGTTTAATGGATCTTAACGTCTTCTCCTGTGGACTTACACGCTAATATCCACGGTGCTGTGCTCAACGCTGAGGACTTGGCACTCTGCGACCGGGGGGCCAATTGGTGGCCTCTAGTTCTCGACTAGGGCCTGCAGCTGCCTTCCCACTCCCACTTGTGCAGATATACTACTTGCTACTTTCACTGTTCGCATGGCAGACCCTGCCGCGGGGAGCATGAAACAGGAAAAATCGTGCAAACGGTATTAGACTTACACAATGTACTGGTCTCCCTGGAAGAATCTTTACCATTGTTACATGGTTTCATAAGAGCAGAGATGCGAAAAAGGAAGATAAAGAAACTATTCTTCAGATATATGGTACATTCTAATTGTAGCAATTTAATTCACTCGATATTCAGAAGAAAATGAATGTGCCATTTGCTGAAACATCATTGTTGGTTCGTCTGACACAGAAGACGTAGGCAAGGTGCACATCAAACAATAACTTGGTCACCACTCTCTTAATACATTGCACTCGGAGATACGCTGTACGCCATAGCTTTCACGACAAGGCCGTCTGTTATCTGCATCCAAAACTACTAGTCCACTTATCGACACGGCGCCGGCAGTGCGTCGAATTCAGTGTGAACCAGAGACACTTGCTGGGGAAAAAAAAAAAAGCGCTAATGCGCTGCTTCCTGGACTCGGGTAGGCGCACCGGCCCCGGATCGAACCCGCCCGGCGCATTACCGACGTCGGTCCCGGCGCATTACCGACGTCAGTCGGTGTGCTGGCCGGCCTGGATGTGGTTTTTAGTCGGTTTTCCACATCCCGCTAGGTGAATACCGGGCTGGTCCCCACATTCCGCCTCAGTTACACGAATCACAGACATCTGAACACGTTCGCTCTTTTCCATGACTTAAACTAGACGCAGACAGCAGGGGTACACTAATTCCGTCCTGGGGGGAAACGAGTGGTGATATGCAGTACAGAAAGTTAAAATGTCTCTAACTTCATACCACAATCCATATGAGCAGTTTTCTAGTGACCCTACCGACTCAGTACTAAAGAGACCAGGAGCCAAGAAAATGTGGGCACTCTGTACTGGAACTGAGGATACAAACTGAACTAGCACAAAGACGAAAGTTGATCACAATACGGATTCAGACGCAACTATTTCAGATCGCATTTCATTACTGTAGTAATATTCATGGACTTTAAAAATCAAATTATTTTTCTAACAAAAATACATCTTAATGATAGAAATTCGTCTAAAATGAGACATAAATTATTAAAAATATATTACTTCTTATAATATGTTCATGGAAAACTGTGTTTCAAGATACTACAGTGACACATTCGATACGTCAAATGAGTATACAGACCTCTTGGCATGGAAACTTCATAGGAGAATGTATAATCTGTAGTTTTCCGATTTTCCTGTGATTACATTATTTATAAAAATCTTGCTCTTCCAACACAAATGACCCCACAAACAAGTTGATAAAGAGTTTGGACGACTAGTTTGTCAAATAAAACTACTGTGAATGTAGCTACAATATAGAAAATTTCCATATTTATTAACTACACATGCCTGTGAGAGTTTGATACATTCACAGAAAGGTGCAATTAATTTGACACCTGGGTTTTGGGTGCCATGGAATGGTTGAAGTCTAATCTTTGTGCATGGTTTACCTTCTGAATTCTATGGTTGCTGTTTGCTATTACAACAAAAAATGGCTCTAAGCACTATTGGACTTAACATCTGAGGTCATCAGTCCCCTAGACTTAGAACTAATTAAACCTAACTAACCTAAGGACATCAGACACACCCATGCCCGAGGCAGGATTCGAACCTGCGACAATAGCAGCAGCGCGGTTCCGGACTGAAGCGCCTAGAACCGCTCGGCCACCGCGGCCGGCTTATTACTACATTTCAAGGTTTTTTTCTAAGATTTTTCTAAATAGGGACGGATAGGCTCGTATTACTTGCCAATCACCTCAAACAGATGCTGAGCAATGGTATGGGCGGCTGCATAGAGTCCTATATTGTTAGAACCGCGTCGCATCGCAATACTTTGTTTTATCAAACAGGATATGCGGAAAATAACCACCGCTCAATTAAGGAAACTATTCGATGAACGTAGCAGGGCTGGAACGACCAGAGAACTGCACCTGAGGATGAAATGACTTTGGAATGAAAAATAAATAGCGGAAAATAGAAAAAAATGAAAATCACAGACATGGAAGACACCGCTTCAGTTGTAAAGCTTTTATTTTTGAAACTCACGGTTGATTTCGTGTTCTGCGATCGCTTGCGGTGGTCGCCTCCAGACTACCTGTCTAGCAGTACTTGCGGTCACAGCACGTGACTAATTGCACCTGATCGTGGGCATTCGTTAGTCCAAAACGTGTCCTGAATTTTGAATATAAATGTTTATTACGATGATGATTTGAGGATGTTCCCACAACAGGATGTTAAAATAATCAAAGATTGTATTGGAAATCATTTTGATGTGAAGATAAGCGAATCATGTACCTCCTTTTATCCAGATCAGTCATCACCCTGCAATATGCTACTAACATCAGATAATAAATAGTGTAAGGTGACAGATTAAATGAATATCAATTTCGCAGATTCCATGAGAGATTTTATACATCGTAACAGGAAGGTGAATATGTCAACTGACAAACTTCAGAGAAAATGAGCAGATTTGCCAACTAAAATGTATGGTATGCAATATAAAGGAATGACACTCAGTCGACGGTATTAACACACGAAACCTAAATCCTGCATGTCAACGAGCAAGAGAAGAAAAAAGCTGCTGGAGGAAATGTCATAGTTTGGGAGCGGTCGCGAGTTGTGATGTCACGGCCTGAGTACAATGGAATGCTCTTAAAGGGACCCAGGGCGATGGACAGCCAACAAGCTAGGTGACTCAATGAAGAGGGCAGTTAGGGAGCAGGTGGCGTGGTACAGAGAGAATCTGTATAAAATTGCGTTGGAGAATTCCAGATGGATACGAACAAACCAGTGACGCAGTCGATCACGTAAACTGCGCGTGGTTCACTCATGATGTATGCATGTAACTTTTAGGCATATGGAGCGAGCACAAAATGTCCGATTGGTTGACATGGACTAGGAAGGAGTAAAGTGCCGAAATTTTGACACAGTTTGATGGTAAGCCCTTTGCGATTGGCAGAGATAGTTTTCAAAAAGTACAAGGAACGTTCCTATTGGTCGGAAAAAGCTGTGACTTGGAGCACGAAAGGATCCAGGTGGGCGACAGTTTTGCTACGACAGACCACAAGACCGAAAATTTCGAGGACTCTCTTCTGAACCAGCGTTAACTGCAGAACAGGGCGCCCCACGCACTCTATGACACAAAGGAGGAATGTTCAGTGAACACTGCATTCACTTCAGCTGGCATTCAGTTAGATATTAGCTGTAGCGTCGTCGATCTCCAACGGCGGAGAAACGAAACAGCCACATAGTTAATTGTTCTTGTGAGAACTGAGAGGGCATTGTAATATGCACGCTGTTCCATCCACGCACGTGCATATCGCCGTATTTGAAGACTAGGGATGAGTGCATGTTTTTATAGGAGAGTTTCATAGAAGAGTTTCTGCTGATGTAATCTTTGAAGGTTTTGATTAGCTTTCATAGGACTTTCAGAGGACAAGAGTAGCCATGCAGCCAACAGCTCATCGCAGCTAAGGTAAATACCGCGTGCAGAGGCATAAACTTGTTGGTTCACCAGCTTGTGTCCCCTGTGAACTCGAGCAACCTTGAGTAATATTTTTCTCAGCTTGCCACAAAAACTAACCATCCTCCATAGACTTGATTGTCATCCTAAATAGAACCAAACATAGAACCGGAATCGGATAATTTGTCGTAATATTGGTCAACTTCACGATGTAGTAGTATGAATAATTTTGTGAAGAACCTTCTGGTTAAAAATTTGATATTGTTGTGTTTAGAGTTATTTCGATTCATCAGGACAAAATGTGTTATCTTGACAACTGCCCTATCATTGTCACACTACAACCTATATAAATTCGTGTATTTCCTTGATAATAATTCTGAATTAAAAACAGTTTGTGTACAGCTTAAACACCGTTGTGCTCTGTCATAGAATAAAGGTCCACTCCTTACCCCAGTCTTTTATTCTAGAGACGCTAACGCACTCAGAGGGTGTTTATGCTAACGTCTGACGAAAGAGAGAAGGAGTGGAGTGTCAGAATAGTACTAAGCAATATCAAGCCAAGTTGTTGTTTAACGTTGTTACCACAAATCTCGAAAAGTATCTAAAGGATTTACATCAAAATTTTTACACGTTTCTCTAAGCTATGTAAACACTGAGTAGATAAATGTTACGGGACACCTTCTAATATCGTATCGGAAGTCGTTTTGTGCAGCGTAGTGCAGCTTCTCGACGTGGTACTCACTCAACAAGTCGTTGGAAGCCCTCAGCAGAAACACTGAGCCACGATGCCTCTACAGCCGTCCAAAATTGTGGAAACGTTGCCGGTACAGGATTCTGTTCACAAACTGACCTCTCTATTATATTCCTTAAATGTTCGATGGGATTCATATCGGACATTCTGGGTTGTCAAACCATTCACTCGAACTGTCCAGAATGTTCGTCAAACCTATCGCGAACATTTGTGGCTCCATGAAGTGCACTATCATCCATAAATATGTAATTGTCGTATGAGAACACGAAGTCAATGAATGGCTGAAAATGGTCTCCAAGTAACAAACATAACCATTTAAGGTCAACGATCGGTTGAGTTGGAACGGAAGACCTACTCCACTAAAACACAGCCCACACCGTTACGGAGCCAACACCAGCTTGCACAGTCCTTTCCTGACAACTTGGTTCCCATGCCTTCGCAGGGTTCCTGCCATACTAGAGCCCTATCATCAGCTGTTACCAAATGAAATCGCGACGTGGCCGCGGTTTTCCAGGACTGTAGGGTAAATCTGGTATGGTCAGGAGCCCAGGAGAGGCGCTGCAGGCGACGTCGTGCTCTAAGAAAAGGAAATCGCATCTGTAGTCTGTTGCCACAGCCCATTAACGCCAGATTTCGCCGCACTGTCCTACCGGATACGTTCGACCAACGTCAAACATGTATTTCTGTGGTTATTTGAATCGGTGTTACTTGTTTGTTAACATTGATAACTCTCGCAAACGGTGCTGCTTTCGGTCGTTAAGTGAAGGCCGCCACCAACGGCGTTGTCCGTGGCTAGAGGTAATACCGCAAATTTGGTATTCTCGGCACGCTCTAGACACTGTGGATCTCGCAATATCGAATTCCCTAACGATTTCCGAAATGGAATTTCCAATCCGTCTAGCTACATGTACCATTTCGCGCTCAAAGTCTGTTAATTCTCGCCGTGCAGCCATAACCGCGCCGGAAACCTTTTCACATGAACCACCTCAACACAAATGACACGTGCGACAGTGCACTGCCCTTTTATACCTTGTGTACGCGATACTGCCGCCGTGTGTAAATGGGAATATCGCTGTCTCATGACTTTTGTCACCTCAGTGTAAAGCGAAAACTTTGTCACCGAAAATCTCTAAAAGTTCTAGGCTGCATAAATCAAATTTTTAGACGACGCTCCAAAGAACATACACTACATACTTCTTGTATACATAATAGATAAATATAATATAGAAAGGGGAAACCCTTGTTACCAAAAATCTCAGGAAGCTGATGACCGACTCATGTCACATTTTTACGTGATACCCCAATAAATAATTGGGCGGACAGGGATTCTACGAGTGTTGTCCCCAGAAAGTAAGTTCCGATCGGTTACGAAATGGAAACCACAGTGAAAACCAGAAACGTTTTATTTGCAACAGTTAGGTATACCTTCCACATACTTCTCCACATAGTCGCCGCTCCAACTTCGCGTGTTGTAGTGTATCGACTTTCCAATATCCTCGTCATAGAAAGCAGCAGCCTGTACTTTCTGAAGTGGTCTGCAGCTCGTTGTCTGTGGAAAAATTTTGTCTTCATAGTAAGCGGTTCTTGTGAGCAGAGATTCAGGGGGAGTCAATTACGGACTGTATTGTGGGTGATCAAACACTTCTAATTGGAATCGCTGCAGGAGCGTCTTCATTGCCCCTGCAGTGTACTGCCGAGGATTGGCATGAAGGAACTGCTCGACAGTTGTGTTATGTGGGCTGCATGACACGGGGGAAATCTCTAACCAGGCTCTCCTACGACACGATCGACGGTGGTACTAAAGACACTGCCCAACACATCTGTGCAAACTTTACCGAATTTTCCTACTGGTTTCCATTTCGCGACCGATCGGAACTTACTTTCTGGCCAACACTCGTGTTAAAACCACATGCGATTAAGAAAATTGTGTGCTGTTCTGCGAACATTTGCGCTTTAGGTTTCCTTCTAGCCGTCACTTGCTGCTACGTATGATAGGGAGACACACAACCATTAGACAGTTTATTTCTTCCATACATATTGATTCTCCCTATATTTTCAAACAAATATTATATTCACAACAATTTGTTGTTTGTTGGTTTCAACAGAAAACAGGGAAGTTGCATGTATGGCTCACTGGCTTATGATTCAGTACTACGACGGAACTTGAATCGTCCGAGACACTGCAAACCTACCCACTTCAGATTAAAGCTATACGGAACATAATCATTGTCACAGATCCAGCAGCTGGAGAGGTGTTCATCGTGGAGTTTAAGCGACTACACTTCCCAATCATGGTTTTGTTCGCAACAAAAATAAACATGGCTCAGTGGCAGAGAGAGGAGTAAGAGGGGGGGGGGGAGGGGGGGGAGAATTAATGGACATGGGGAGGGTGAGGAGGTGATGCACAGAGAGCGAAATTGGACAAAGAGAGGGGGAGGATGAGATGGACAGAGAGAAATGGGGGGGGGGAGGAGTTCACTTTCCCAAGACTGCAAGAGCCGACAAAACATCAACACACGTTAATTGTAAAAAGCGCTCCACATTGTCAAATAGTGCAATATGTTCGAATTTCCGAGAAAAATTGGGGTGAGCTATAAGGAGAGACGGATAATATACAACATGCACAAGAGGTAAGAGGGAAAAATAAGAGTGGGAGACCAAGAACGGAGAACTCGGGTTAAAAGGTGTGCAAGACTGGACGTAATCTTTCACCTGTAAGCTCAATTTATACATCGAAAGAACAACGACGGAAATAATAGGAGGTTGGAAAGTGGGATTAACATCCAACGGGAAAGGATTTCATTGATAAGATTTGCTAATGCATAGCTATCCTAAGTGAAAGTGAAGAAGAATATCACGATTTGCTGAATGGAATGAACAGTCTAACGAGCACAGAATATGGATTGAGAGTAAATCGAAGAAAGACGAAAGTAATGAGCAGTAGGAGAAATGAGAGCAGCGAGAAACCTAACATCAGTATTGATGGTCGCGAAGTAGATGAATTGAAGGAATTCTGCTATTTAGGCAGCAAAGTAACCAATGACGGATGGAGCAAGGAGGACATCAAAAGTAGAACAGACTGGCAAAAACTGCATTCCTGGCCAAGACAAGCCGACTAGTGTCAAACATACGCCTTAATTTGAGGAAGAAATTTCTGAGAATGAGCGCGCATTGTACGGTAGGGAAACATGAATTGTGAGAGAAATGGAACAGAAGAGAATTGTAGGGTGTGAGATGTGATGCTACAGACGAGTGTTGAAAATTGGGTGGACAGATGAGTAAGAAATGTGGAGGTTCTCCGGAGAATCGGCGAGGAAAGGAATATATGGGAAATACTGACAAGCTGCCGGCCGGAGTGGCCGTGCGGTTCTAGGCGCTACAGCCTAGAGCCGAGCGACCGCTACGGTCGCAGGTACGAATCCTGCCTCGGGCATGGACGTGTGTGATGTCCTTAGGTTAGTTAGGTTTAATTAATTCTAAGTTCTAGGCGACTGATGACCTCAGAAGTCGCATAGTGCTCAGAGCCATTTGAGCCATTTGAACTGACGAGCATACGGAATTGGATGGTTGGGCATCTCTTAAGACACGATAAATAATTTCCATTGTACTAGACGAAGCTGTAGAGGGTAAAAGCTGAAGAGGAAGACAGAGAGTGGACTACGTACTTCAAATTATTGAGAACGTAGGTTGACAGTGCTACTATGAAATGAAGAGGTTGGCACAGGAGAGGAACTCGTGGCGAACCGCATGAAGCCAGTCAGAAGGTCAGAAGACCGTTGACTAAAAAAAAAAAATCAGTTTCCGTAGATATTTAGCAACTGCAAAGCATTTCTGAGTTCACTACCATAATTTTTTTTTTTTTTTTTTTTTTGGTCATCAGCATTCTGACTGTTTTGATGCGGCTCGACACGAATTCTTCTCCTGTGCTAACCTCTTCAACTTAGAGTAGCACTTGCAATGTACGCCCCCAATTATTTGCTGGATGTATTACAATCTCTGTCTTCCTCTACAGTTTTTGCCCTCTACAGCTCCCTCTACTACCATGGAAGTCGTTCCCTCATGTCTTAACAGATGTCCTATCACCCTATCTCTTCTCCTTATCAGTGTTTTCCACATACTCCTTTCCTCTTCTCCGATTCTGCGCAAAACTTCCTCATTCCTTACCTAATCACTCCATCTAACTTTCAACATTCGTCTGAGGCACCACGTCTCAAATACTTCGATTCTCTTCTGCTCCGGTTTTCCAACAGTCCATGTTTCACTACCATACAATGCTGTACTCTAGACGTACATTCTCAGAAATTTCTTTCCAAATTAAGGCCGATAATTGATATTCGTAAAGTTTTCTTGACTAGGAAAGCCCTTTCTGCCATTGCTAGACTGCTTTCGATGTCCTCCTTGCTCCGTCCGTCATTGGTTATTTTACTGCCTAGGTAGCAGAATTCCTCAAATTCATCTACTTCGTGACCATCAATTCTGACGTTCAGTTTCTTGCTGTTCTCATTTCTACTAATTCTCATTACCTTCGTCTTCCTTCGATTTACTCCCACACCATATTTTGTATTCATTAGACTGTTCATTCCGTCAAGCAGATCATGTAATTATTCTTCACTTTCGATGAGGGTAGCAGTTTCATCAGCGAATGGAATCATTGATATCATTTCACTTCAACCTTGAACCTTTCTTTTACTTCTATCATTGCTTCCCCGTTGTACAGATTGAACAGTAGGTGCGAAAGGCTAGATCCTTGTCTTACACCCTTTTTAATACGAGCACTTCGTTCTTGGTCGTCCACTCTTATTATTCCCTCTTGGCTGTTGTACATTTTGTACATGACCCGTCTCAGCCTGTAGCTTACTCATACATTTCTCAGAATTTCGAACATCTTGTACCATTTTACATTGGCGAACGCTTTTTCCAGGTCGACAAATCCTATGAACGTGTCTTGATTTTTCTTTAGTCTTGCTTCCATTGTTAACCGCAACGTCAGAATTGCCTCTCTCGTGCCTTTACCTTCTTAAAGCCAAACTGATCATCATCTAGCGCATCCTCAATTTTCTTTTCCGATCTTCTATATATTATTATTCTAAGCACCTTGGATGCAAGAGCTGTTAAGCTGATTGTGCAGTTGATTCTCGCACTTGTCACCTCTTGCAGTCATCGGAATTGTGTGATGATACTTTTCCAAAAGTCAGATGATATGTCGCCAGATTCATACATTCTGCACACCATCGTCAATAGACGTTTTGTTGCAACTCCCCACAATGACTTTAGAAATTCTGATGGAATGTTATCTATCCCTTCTCTCTTATATGATCTTAAGTCCTCCAAAGCTTTTTTAAATCGTGATTCTAATACTGGATCCCCAATCTGTTAAAAATCGACTCCTTTTTCTTCTTCTATCACATCAGACAAATCTTCCCCCTCATAGAGGCTTTCAATGTATTCTTGCCACCTATCCGCTCTCTCCTCTCCATTTAACAGTGGAATTTCCGTTCCACTCTTAATATTATACCCCTTGCTTGTAATGTCACCGAAGGTTGTTTTGACTTTCCTGTATGCTGAGTCTTTCCTTCCGACAATCATTTCTTTTTCGATGTCTTCTCATTTTTCCTGCAGCCATTTGGTCTCACTTAGCTTTCATGCACTTCCTATTTATTTCATTCCTCAGTGACTTGTATTTCTCTATTCCTGAGTTTCCCGGAACTTTTTTGTACTTCCTCGTTTCATCAATCAATTGAAGTATTTCTTCAGTTACGCATGGTTTCTTCACAGTTACCTTCTTTCTACCTATGTTTTCCTTCCCAACTCCTGTGATGACTCTTTTTAGAGATGTCCATTCCTCTTCAACTGTACTGCGTATTGAGCTATTCCTTGTTACTGCAGCTATAGGCTTAGAGAACTTCAACCCTATCTCGTCATTTCTTAGTACTTCCGTATCCCAATTCTTTGCGTATTGATTCTTCCTGACTAAGGTCTCAAACTTAAGCCTTGTCTTCATCACTACTATATAGTATACGTTTGAGTATATGTCTGCTCCTGGGTACGCCTTACAATCGAGTATATGATTTCGGACTCTCTGCCTGATCATGATATATTCTAACTGAAGTCTTTCCGTATCAGCAGGCCTTTTCCAAGTATACCTCCGCCTCTTGTGATTCTTGAACAGCGTATTCGCTACTACTTGCTGAAACTTGTTACAGAACTCAATTAGTCTTTCTCCTGTCTCATTCCTTGCCCCAAGCCTGTATTCTCCCGTAACCTATTCTTCTACTCTGCATTCCAGTCTCCCATTACTATTAGATTTTACGTACTGTATTACCCTTTCAATATCCTCATACACATTCTCTAACTCTTCATCTTTGACAAGATCGTTGGCAGAATGAGGAGTCACTACTTATGCCGGAAGTGCTCATTATTAACCAAAATTTAAGCAGCGGCGGGATTTGACTCGAGACCGAAGACGTTTTGATTATGAATCAAAAGCGCTACCCCTATACCCCTAGCAGGATATGTAAAATGAAAGGGCTAGGTGTGAGCAAGTGCTTCGGCCAATTCTATGGCGGAGCATCTGAGTTACACTCCAAGACATAAAAAAAAGACCCGCGACTAAGGAATTAGCCAAATGTATCGAAAGTCTGTAAATGTGATGTTCATGTACAGACAAACAAATGATTACAAGCCGAGAAAAACTTGATGATTTATTGAAGAGAAAGAGCTTCGCAAACTGGCAAAGTCAATAATGCGTAAGTCCACCTTCATGCAAGCAGTTATTCGGTTTGGTACTGATTGGAAGTTTCTGGGTGTGCTCAAGAGGGATAGCGTGCCAAATTCTGTCCCACTGGCGCGTTAGATCGTCGAAATCCCGCGTTGGTTTGACTCTGACCTTAATGCTCCAAAGTTCTCAATTGGGGAAAAATCCGGTGACAGTGCTGGCCGAGGTAGGGTACGGGAAGCACCAAGACAAGTAGCAGAAGCTCTCGCCGTGTGCGGACGGGAATTCACTTGTTAGTATGTAAGCAGAGGATGCATTGCCACGAAGGGCAGCAAAACAGGACGTAGAGTATCGTCAACGTACCACTGTGCAGCAAGGGTGGTGCGGATGACAACCAGACAGGTCCTGCTATAACAAAAAAAATGCCACCCCACGCCATCACTCCTTGTTGTCGGGCATTATGGTTGGTTGGTTGTTTTGGGGAAGGAGACCAGACAACGAGGTCATCGGTCTCATCGGATTAGGGAAGGACGGGAAAGGAAGTCGGCCCTGCCCTTTGATAGGAACCATCCCGGCATTTGCGTGGAGTGATTTAGGGAAATCACGGAAAACCTAAATCAGGATGGCCGGACGCAGGATTGAACCGTCGTCCTCCCGAATGCGAGTCCAGTGTCTAACCACTGCGCCACCTCGCTCGGTGTCGGGCATTATGGGGAGACAGTTAGGTCGGTATTCTACCATGGTCTTAGATGTCTCCAGACATGTCTTCGTCCAGAGTCTCCTTGACTGAAGTAGAATTGTCTTCAGCGATGAGTCTCGCTTCGAATTGAGCCCCGAAGACGATATGTTTACGTACGCCCCAGACAACTGAAGATAATGAACATCACATCACTACCATCGTGTCATAAACGGATATTTTGTATTTTAATTTCTTTGGCATTAGAATTGCTCAGGAGCATGGAATGGGATCTGTCAAGAAAAAACTTTTTTTAGTACGTTTTCAAATTCAACCTAGCTGTGTGTCAGCAGTTGTATACCACGGGGCAAGTCATCAAAAATTTTGGAGGCAACACTGTGCACCCCCATTCTGAATGGAAGACATGTTTAATGTCGGGTAACGAACGTCATCTTTTCTTCTGGTATTGCAATTATCACCGTCTTTGTTCCTTCTGAACTCCATTGGACATAGACATTTTCTTCCTGAGGTTCAAATGGCTCTGAGCACTATGGCACTTAACTTCTGAGGTCACCAGTACCCTAGAATTTAGAACTATTAAACCTAACTAACCTAAGGACATCACACACATCAATGCCCGAGGCAGGATTCGAACCTGCGACCGTAGCGCCCACGCGGTTCCAGATTGTAGCACCTAGAACCGCTCGGCTGTGCCCTTTTGAAAGAACTATAACGGGATTTGCCTGGAGCCATTTGGGGAAATTACGAAAAACCTAAATTGGATGGCCGGATGCGAGTTTGAACTGTCGTCCTCCCGAATGCGCGTCCATTACGCTAACTACTGCCCCGCCTCCCTTGGTCTCTCCCGGGCGTCTATTTACCCGTTATTAAATATGACTTTTATTTGAAGTGTGAAAAATATGTGAACTTACTGATTGGCCCCTCGCCAAGATTTTTTGCTGTTTCAACGGGCAAATGCGCCCAAAGTAAGTTAGAAGAGCTCGAAAATCCGTTCCTCCGTGTTACATTATCAACAGGGACTCAAATTCCGACGTTCCCAGCCAAGTTATTTCCTCGCCAATTGTTATATTGATGATTGATGTAGTACTTCTAGATGTGCTGAATAAGAGCTGTTGCTATTCCGGAATTGAGAGTCAGACCTTTCAGAGAGAAACACACTGCTCTGCAAAACTTAAGGACGAGATTGGATAAAGTAGTACCACATGTTAACTATTAGGTGGAAATGAATGAAAGAGCTGGAGAATGTTGACAGAGGTCACGCACAGAGAATTGGACGCCACATGGTATGAGGCCAGCGTGAACGTAGCGTCAAACGGGGCTGACCCCACAACACGAGACAGTTGAGGCAACGGGAAAAGACAGTTTGTGTTAGTCAAGGAACGGTTACGGTGCACTGTGGAGGTATTCGTCATTAAAACATGCCTGGGACACAACATCTCACTCACTTCACACAGCGAAGAATCATCGAGAAGCTGGAAGAAGGATCAAGTGTGGCGAGTGTAGCCCAAGAGTTTGATACTGCTTACAGAACTAGTTCACGTGCGTGAGGTGCATTCCGGACCACAGGCACTGCTGCCCATTGAAGAGAAGGCGCTCGACCACTGTCAACTACAGCAGCACAACAGCTCTACGTTCTGCTGCGGGCAACAAGGGAAAGACGTCAAACAGCGGCTGTATTTGCAACCACTTTTAACAAACAACCTTTTAGATACGGCAGTCACAGCTATGAGTAGTCGTCTTAGATATTAATAAACCGCTTCAGTTGTATTTATTACTTTATTATTGGATGACTACCGGTTTTAAGGCACTAAAAGACACACCTTCAGTTGAACATATAATTAAAACATTAGACCGGAAAACCTCGGAATCTTTTTTATCCAACTACCACTAACCCTGTTCGCGATTCCGTGTAGATCAGAGACGCGGACCCATCCACTATATTGGAACCCGGCTGTTTTATTCTATGAAATACCGCCATTTAGTGGTGTTTTGTTCTGAAGGACAACGAATGATGGATAAAGAGGTTCCAAGCTTTTCCGGTCAAATGTTTGTCATACGTTCACCAGAAGACGTGGCTTTTAGTGCCAAGAAACCGGTAGCTATCCAGTAATAAAGGACTAAACACAGCTGAAGAGTTTTATTAGTACCCAACATGACGTTTAACAAAACTGCAAGGTACGCAATGTCAAGCTCACAGTGGCACCGCCAACACATGGGGTAATCCCTTTGCCTAAGAACACGACGTTGTGTTCCGTTGGCACTTGCACATCGACACACCGTTAGCGATTGTTCTAGGAGTGTAGGACGTGTACAAACGAGGATGATGATGATTATGATTATGATGATGATGATGATGATGATGATGATGATGTTGACGATGACGATGATGATGTTGGGTCTGCGGGACGCTCAACTGCGCGGTTACCAGCGCCCGTACAAATTTTCAATCTTCACTCAGTCCAATCTTGCCACTTTCATGGATGATGATGAAATAATGAGGACAACACAAACACCCAGTCTCCACGCGGAGAAAATTCACAACGCGGTTGGGAATCGAACCTGGGACCCCGTGATCCACCAACGATTAGTAGGGTCGTGTACTCTTCTCGGATCAGATTAGATTCAGTTTGAAAAGTGAGCCGGCCGTTGTGGCCGAGCGATTCTACGCGCTTCCGCCCGGAACCGCGCGACTGGTACGGTCGCAGGCTCGAATCCTGCGTCGATCATGGATGTATGTGATGTTCTTAGGTTAGTTAGGTTTAAGTAGTACTAAGTTCTAGGGGACTGATGACCACAGATGTTAAGACCCATAGTGCTCAGAGCCATTTGAACCGTTTTGAAAAGTGTCTCTGGACGTACCCTCATATAGAGAGAGGTTGAAACACGCAACGAACCTAGGAACATAGTCGAACATGGTCGATTTGCTGGTCCAGGTGTTGTCTTGTGGAACGGTGTAAGGTTGCATGAGCAATTTTGAACTCCAAATGTTCGAATGCGGCACATCCACCGGTCAACGCTGTTGTGCCGTTATATTCATTTCCCTTTGTGCATCTTTCCAGGGTCGTTGTCTGCCCAGATTTCAATTTTGTGGTAGACAACTGTATCTAAGAGCACAAGTGGAGGAGCTCTTGGAATGATAGGGTAATCGGTGAATTGATTGGTCTGCCGGTTCCCCCGATTTAAGTCCCACCGAACACGTGTTGGGCGCGACGGGGCGACGTGTACTGCAACACGTCCACATCTACTAAAGACCATCCAGCAATTCTCGACTGCGCCGGTGGAGGAATGCGTCACCTTACCTCAATAACTAATTACCAATCTTGTGGGCAGCATGGGAGCGCTTTTAAGACCCGTGTCCAGGGGACCATCATCAATCGCGGTAACTTCAGTGTAATCACTGTCTTTGAACAAAACTGTCATTTTCATTCGTCTCATTGCGTATTTCTTTCAGTTGACGTTTATACACTGCCGGCCATTAAAAATGCTACACCATGAAGAAATGCAGATAATAAACGAGTATTCATTGGACAAATATATTATACTAGAACTGACATGTGATTACATTTTCACGCAATTTGGGTGCATAGATCCTGAGAAATCAGTACCCAGAACAACCAACTCTGGCCTTAATAACGGCCTTGATACCCCTGGGCATTGAGTCAAACAGAGCTTGGATGGCGTGTACAGGTACAGCTGCACATGCAGCTTCAACACGATACCACAGTTCACCAAGAGTAGTGACTGGCGTATTGTGACGAGCCAGTTGCTCGGCCACCGTTGACCAGACGTTTTCAGTTGGTGAGACACCTGGAGAATGTGCTGGGCAGGGCAGCAGTCGAACATTTTCTGTATCCAGAAAGGCCCGTACAGGACCTGCAACGTGCGGTCGTGCATTATCCTGCTAAAATGTAGGGTTTCGCAGGGATCGAATGAAGGGTAGAGCCACGGGTCGTAACACATCTGAAATGTAACGTCCACTGTTCAAAGTGCCGTCAATGCGGACAAGAGGTGACCGAAACGTGTAACCAATGGCAGGGTGATACGACAGTATGGCGATGACGAATACGCGCTTCCAATGTGCGTTCACCGCGATGTCGCCAAACACGGATGCGATCATCATGATGCTGTAAACAGAACCTGAATTCATCCGAACAAATGACGTTTTGCCATTCGTGCACCCAGGTTCGTCGTTGAGTACACCATCGCAGGCGCTCCTGTCTGTGATGCAGCGTCAAGGGTAACTGCAGCCATGGTCTCCGAGCTGATAGTCCAAGTTGCTGCAAACGTCATCGAACTGTTCGTGCAGATGGTTGTTGTCTTGCAAACGTCCCCATCTGTTGACTCAGGGATCGAGACGTGGCTGCACGATCCGTTACAGTCATGCGAATAAGATGCCTGTCATCTCGACTACTAGTGATACGAGGCCGTTGGGATCAAGCACGGCGTTCCGTATTACCCTCCTGAACCCACCGATTCTATATTCTGCTAACAGTCATTGGATCTCGACCAACGCGAGCAGCAATGTCGCGGTATTATAAACCGCAATCTCGATAGGCTACAATCCGACCTTTATCAAAGTCGGATACGTGATGGTACGCATTTCTCCTCTTTAGGGCCGGCCGGTGCGGCCGTGCGGTTCTAAGCGCTTCAGTTTGGAACCGCGTGACCGCTACGGTCGCAGGTTCGAATGCTGCCTCGGGCATGTATGTGTGTGATGTCCTTAGGTTAGTTAGGTTTAAGTAGTTCTCAGTTCTAGGGGACTGATGACCTCAGCAGTTAAGTCCCAAAGTGCCCAGAGCCATTTGAACCATTTATTTTTCTCCTCTTTGCACGAGGCATCACAACAAAGTTTCACCAGGCAATGCCGGTCAACTGCTATTTGCTATGAGAAATCGGTTGGAAACTTTCCTCATGTCAGCACGTTGTAGGTGTCGCCACCGGCGCCAACCTTGTATGAATGCTCTGAAAAGTTAATCATTTGCATATCACAGCATCTTCTTCCTGTCGGTTAAATTTCGCATCTGTAGCATGTCATCTTCGCGGTGTTGCAATTTTAATGGCCATTAGTGTATTATCCTGTAGCAGATATTTCTATGTATGGTCCAAGTGTCATCGAGCTATGTTACTTGCCGTGACACCATGCGAAATATGACTGCCTTCCTTAAATTTTGTACACCATTTTACAATGCAACAGCAAAAGAGCGAGAAATTTCGCCACTTACAGACTGGAACCAGCAAGGGGCTGTAAATAACTCTTAGGTAAATATTCAAAAAGTTCGCCTCGGGCGTTCCACCTCAGTAGGTAGTGCCTCCCCTAAAGGCCCCTTCTTGCTGATGAAGTTGCCGCCTGGGGCCACGCCCACGTCGGAAGACGCGGCCGAGCCTGCTGGGACGGCGGCTCGCGTGCACCTGAACGCGCTAACTCTTACTTATAATTAGATTCCAATCACGCCGGCTCGCACGCTAGTTTGCTCTCGTAATAGACGTGGCGAGCGGCCAGCAACTGCGCCGGTGCTTCAGCACCGCGTGCTTCGGAGACGTTGCACTGAACAAACTAGTTGAATCATTACGGAAACTAGAACCAGGCACAGTGTACATCAAATCCTATACAAGTTTTTCAGTGTTTACGTAAGTTTCATTGGACAGATACGCGAGTTTATCACTGCTGTGAATTGACTGCTATTGAGGAGTGATTGTACCTCCAACGAATTTGTGTGAAACAAGGTATCCAGATTGACACATTCCGACTCGCATCTACTTTCCTAATTCCTTAAGTGGATAGCGAAAAGGGAATATAATAAACGAAGATCTGCACAGGACCTTCAAACACTAATTGACCAAAATGCGTCCCTGCTGCAACTGTCGTATTAAATATCTATATATACGAGGATTGACTCATCATCATCCAACCCAAACCGGTAAGGGTAGATACTTGAAATTTAGAGACGGTGTTGACCATAGGCATAGGCACCGTTTAAGAAAGCATTTTTCACATTCTATCCTTAAGAGAGTGAAATTGGGAAATAAAGAATTTTTCAAAATATGTCGCCATTAAGGCAATTTTGAAGCTAGAACTAAGACAACTGGTGTTTGGTTTCTCGAGCAGAACTGAAGACATACGTGTTTCCGCCCCTAAGGAGGTGGAATAGCAGGTGAAATATCTTTTTCAAAAAATTACATCATTACTAAAGTTTTTTAACCTACGTCTATGAAATTTGGTATTTGACTTCTCCATTAGAAACAAAAGAAATTCGTGTTTCAGTGTTTTTGGAAAATTCAGTAACTAAGAGGATTAGATAGGGGATAAAGGTTATTATACAAATAGTTCATTGTGACAGCATTTTCGTATTTGGCTTGTCTGGTAGAATATAAAACTTTCGGGTTTCAGTGTTTTTTGGAAATTCAACCCGCAAGGGGATAAAACAAAGCCTAACTGATTCATTGATATAGCATAGCCCAGCTCAAACCGCTAAGGACAGGAATTTCAAATTTGGAAAGGCTGTTCGTCTTATACACACGTCATATACTAAAGGACTGTTGGAAATTCGACCTCTAAGGGGGGTGAAGTGCCGGGTGAAAAAATTTTTTTGGAAATATATCACTCTTTAGGCAATTTTGAATCTAGAACTACGAAAATTGCTATTTCGTTTCTCGGTCAGAAAGAAAAAATTTGTGCTTCAGCATTTTTGGACTCTTCAATCGCTAAGGTGTGGTAAAACTGATTGGAAAATAAATCGTTATTAACGTACTGATAAGGCATTTTAAAGCTATGTCTGTGGAAAATTGGCGTTTGACTTGTCGGTTAAACATAAAGAATAGGTATTCCAGTATTTTTGGAAATTTAGTCACTAAGGGATATGAAGTATGGCATGAAGATGTTTCTGAATATATTTCGTTACCGCTATATCAAAACGTTTTTAAGCTAAGACTATGAAAATTGTTACTGGTCTTCTAAGGAAATATGTTAGTGCGTGAAAGCTTCTGTGAAAGTATTACCACAAGAACTCAAAAGGTAGGATTAACAAAGACCTCTAACTCCACCTACCAGAATCGCTTTTTGGTAGGAAGTACATTCGGAAAAACTGTGCCTATACACTGAAGAGACAAAGAAGCTGGTATAGCTGCCCAGCGAGCACGCAGAAGTGACGCAACACGGCGTGGCATGCACTTGACTAATGTCTGAAGTAGTGCTGTAGCGAACTGACACCATGAATCCTGCAAAGTCTTCAGCAGAGCAATTGGTCCACGGTTTGTGCTTCCCTACAGTTGTTAATAACAACAGAAGTCGCCATTTTTCGGTCTTCGTACATCAATGCATAGGCGATTGAGAGATCGCCTTGTTGGTGGCCAAGTGAGAGATTTTCAGATGGGGTCCTCAAAATCTGAGCTTCCCACATTTTCATTTTTGTTCCGGATCGAGTTGTTTACAAATTTATGTTTTTCCTGGACCTCAATCTCTGATAGCAGTTTTTGGTGCCATAGGCTTGGCGACTAGGATCGTTTTTTCTTCATTGCGAGCATCCTACCGACAGATATGTGGGAAGAACAGTGCCTGGCAGATGATATACCTCGGCAAGCGGTGTAGGGCACTGACACCCAGTAACAGTCCTGCGCGCTTCATTCAGTCAGTGCATTGTCAGCCTCTTAGGTACGCGCAGACATACAGACAAGGCATGTGTATTCTGCCACAGCATTACTAATAATGCCACTGTTCTTAAAATTAGTGTCTGAGAACTGCGTGTAGCACAGATCATCTTCTTTAGACAGTTAGTTGTTGCTTACTCTTCCAGTCTTGTATTACTGCAACACTGCTTGCAAATCAAGAAGCGGTCAAATGCAACATCTAATTATTGTGGCTTAGTGTAGGATCCAACTCTACTCCTCACTGTCAAACGCTATGTATGTCTATGTTTAAGACGGAAATCATATAGTTGAGTTGTAACTGGAATAGTTCGAAGTTGATTCATATTCTAATAACTATTCATCTTCTCTAAAGTGTATCAAGTCAAGTTCCACTTCTTCAAGGGACTCAGCCTAAGTTGCTAAACCCAGATCATAGGCGTAATGAAAACTTGTGGTGTACTCAGTAAGTGTTGGTAGCTAACATTGACGTTAAAAAAGAGTAGGGACCAATACGCTTTCTCATGGTAACCAAATTTGCAGACATCGTCATTGACAGTGTTTTCGCTCCTGGAAGTCTATGCACATCTGCATTTCCAGTAATGAAAACATAGTCCTTGCATGCGAACCACGCTTGTAATTCGAGCATTCAGCTGGAATGATATGTGTGCAGAAGAGCTATAAACACACGAAAACAAAATTTATTGTGAAACTACCAAAGTAAAAATGGAATAGAATGTTATTATCTATGGTTTCTGCATATATGGTGTTACAATAAAAATTACATTCCGTAAAACTGAATTTAAAACTTTGATGGAACATCATTAATCGGATTATTAAGCTGAAATGTACCTCACAAGTAAGAAATATATTTCATATTGTTCTTGGAATGCTACTCAGTTTCACTACTCCCATGATTTATTTTGTCTTTTATTTGGCATAAAGACGAGAGAATACAGTACAACCTGGTGTTAATTCATTTAATACTTATGACACTCGTCATCATCATCATTTCCTTGTGCCTTTGTCCCACTGCAACACAGGGTCGGCCTTGTTACTATCGATTTGGCGTTGTTAGTGTCAGAGGGTGGCCGGATGCCCTGCCTGTTCATTATTCTGTATCAGAACCAACTTTTACTACTTCAAAGCGTAAGGTATAGAAAATAAAGAGTTTTCATTCGGAATCAATCCATCAGATGTCCATTGAGCAATTCGATCCGATCGTTGATTGGCAAAACCAGAGGTGAATTGAACACGTCCATCGATCCCATCCGTTCTTGTTGTGGGTGATGAGGTATGATCGCCACGCTTACACGAGTTCATTCTGCTCCCCTTCCCCACGTTGAAGCTGTGCGAAATCGGTGGAACGAATTAGTAACCCATGGTTTGGCTGAGCTGATGATCCTTCTGGGGGATGAGGGAGCTAACGGAAACCCAGTTACATTCAGGGCTAGTAAATATATTTAAGTGTGGTTTTCACTGAGAGATAGCACTCAATTTGGCAATTTTTTCTGAATGAAAGGAAGTTGTCTAGGAGACACCGACGACTCCCAGAGAGATGAAATACCAAACAAGATGAGGCTGTGCTGCAGAACTCCAGATGAAATTCAATATGGTCTGTTCGAAATCGCTTTACTATATGTATCAGTTTTCTAGTTAAACATTTTGAGCACTTTATAACCCTACCACTACTATTGTAATTTAGTATGCCTTTACCTAAATAACAGAAAACTCTGTCTCTATGTTGCCACGTATAACCCTCTTACTAAAATTTAGTTTAGTTTCCAAATAAAGTACACTATGGGGGGACAGTCTTGTTAATAGGAAAAGCTAATCAATAGAGTTACCCTTTTTTTAGGATTTGACTGTGTTGTGTCTAATGGTTAAGAAAATCAGGCTATGCAATTCTTTTACTTAAGGTATTAGCCAGTGGTTAGAAAGAAACCCACTATTAATAGTATTATACTGAAGCTAGGAAAACTTAGTTCCCAGTTCATTTAATGGTTTAAAACATGCACTAAAGCTCTCCAACCTACCCGGGAAACTAAACAGCGAAGTATTGGAAAAGCAGAAGTATGAATTTTTCCTGCTTTCTTGCTACTGTTTAAGTTGTTTCTTCCAATTAATATTACTCCACGTAAACATTGTTGGTGCAGACACTGGAATTTCTTTTGACTACTACACCCTTATACATTACGTTTTCAAAAGAGAAAATTCCCAATAGATAATATTCAGGAAGCTAAAAAAAGAAATTGCCGGGAGGGACCTTTAGAAAAGCACTTTCCATAATCAACGAACTTAAATACTCAAATACTTAGATACTTTTAATACTGAACATTTCACTTCTACTATAACACTCTGCAATAGTTAAGAAAACTTTCTCATTATTTACACAAAAACAATTTAAATGGTGCCTCTTAATACTAACTTGGTGCTTCTTGATATTAACTTGGTGCTTCATAAGTCTGTGAAACTGGAGATTCGCATTAGTCAAACACCAGGAAGGAACCCTATATAGATGTATGATTAGGATGAAATAACAGGGGAACCAGTTTCTTTAAAGTTCAAGAATTATTATTCACAGTTTAAGTTAATGGTTCACGCTGTACAAAAGTAGAACTCAAAAATCATATCTGGTGGCCGTAGGCTTGAGAGTGGCGAACAATTATAGCAGCTACACTCCCACAGTACGGCCTGCAAGTATCTTGCTGTTTGGGCTCAATTTCTCCTCTTGGAGTCGTTCAATTTTACATACAATAGCCCAACAACTCGCAACTATGCCGTAAGCCGCTTGCAGTCTTCATCCGAGGCATTTTTGTGCAAATTTGCTGGCAAAGCTCCTCCTGCTCCACAAGGTAGTTGCCTTAATCACTGCTGCCAACAGACTGTGTGACTTATTCCCCGCGCTTGCGCCATTTCGCCCTTGTCGTCTTTTCCACTCCCCAGAGACACTTCCGTTTCAAACAAAAGCATATTGGCTTTTACATAACACCTATTTCTTGCATTGTTCCTAAGCGTGACCATTTCTTAGAATTGTCAAAATGGTTCAAATGGCTCTGAGCACTATGGCACTTAACATCTGAGGTCATCAGTCCCCTAGAACTTAGAACTACTTAAACCTAACTAACCTAAGGACATCACACACATCCATACCCCAGGCAGGATTCGAACCTGCGACCGTAGCGGTCACGCGGTTCCAGACTGAAGCGCCTAGAAACGCACGGCCACACCGGCCGGCTAGAATTGTCAAATTTACATCAAAATGAATAGTTTATATACACAAATATTTTTAAATACGAATGCCGTCAGAAAATTATTTAACGTAATAAACATTTTACGTATTATTTACATACATTACTCACATACAATGCAAAGAACGTCAACTTCCAGTATAGTACACTTTACATACACAGAAAATATAGTACTAATGTGAGAATATTTTAAAGCAAAAAAATTATAAATATTCAGATGAGCCATAAAAAAATAGTGTTATATCTTCATGTGATAATCATAACAATAAGCACACGAATCGTATCTGAGTTACGTGTTTGCCCACCTTTGGTATAGCAGGGCAGATTTTTATAAGATCCGTCTTCCTGACGGAGGAACGGTGGTTTGTTGCGGCGCTATTAACTTGTTACCGTTTTTGATAAAGTTCCGAAAAAGTGACATTGCTGAAGTTCTCCTTGATAGTTCTGTCCAATACCATGGAAATTAGTTCCATTAAGAAAAGTTTGTGTTATAATTCGGTAGCTATAAGCATTAAAACTTACCTGTGTACGCCTGAAAACTTGCCACTTTTTCCGCTGTAATTTAACGAAAATCTGCCCACGTTTTGGATGTGTTCGAGAAAGCCGATGGTGGACGCCACATCTTGTGTAATGAACAAAATTTCTTTCCCACTGCATTTTATCGTCTGTTGCCAGATTTAGAACATTTTTTCCAGTAAAATCTGTGAACTGAAGCAGTCCCGTTACTGGAGCAGAGAGCAGAGAACTTTATTGGAGCCACATGCAGTGGGAACTTTCGCCTTTATATATGTAATTTTTTCTTACTTCATATTGTTGATGTAGAGAACGTCTTTTTACGTGTAAGGTTACTGTGATGTATCGATAGCCATGAAGGATTCTATCAACCTCTTGGCTTTTCCTCTTCGGACACACACACACACACAAAGGGATTGTGACGCTCTTGGCTCTCTTTTTTCGCTGCTCCTCTATGGCGCTAACGAGCGGTACTCGAGCGGCAAAAATCGCCGGCTCTTGTGCTTTTAATTATCTGCCTAGAGCCGGTCGACTGCACGTGCTCCTCGCTTCTGCCGTGCTCGGGCGACTGAATTAACGTCAGCGGGGGCCAAATGTAAGCGAGTGGCATTGGGCCAGATATAGGATAAATTGTTACCGCGTCTCTCTCTCTCTCTCTCTCTCTCTCTCTCTCTCTCTGTGTGTGTGTGTGTGTGTGTGTGTGTGTGTGTGTATGTGGAAGGGTAGGAGGGAAGAAAGGTTCGCGCCTTTAACAGCTCTGAGCGATAAAGTTGTCCGAAAACACGAGGGAGGGAACGACACGGAGAGGGCCAGCTACGGCTGCGGAAGAAGGGATTATGCGAGAGCACAGCACAGCACGGCACGGATCAGTAGGCTTCGTCCCCATGTCCTGGCCCCGTGCCATGCCACGTCATCACCTCGCACGGACTCCACATCTCCCTCTCAATAGTTCCTTCGTACCGACATTCATGTGTGGAACGTGGAGTTAGGAACACGGTGTGCAACACAATCTGTAGACGAAGTTCCTACCACTATTCATGCCTCTGGTAGATGAGCCTTTTCAAACCTGTGTGTAATGAAGCCTGCCGCTGTGGCCGAGCGGTTCTAGGCTCGTCACGTTTGTAACGGCGTGACCGCTACGGTCGCAGGTTCGAATCCCGCTTCGGGCATGGATGTGTGTGGTGTCCTTAGGTTAGTTAGGTTTAAGTTGTTCTAAGTCTAGCGGACTGAAGACCTCAGATGTTAAGTCCCATAGTGATGAGAGTCATTTGAACCATATTTGTGTAATGAAACGTAGCTCCTACTCCGAGATAGATCCATAACAGCACATTACAATAGTGAAATTAATCACTTTGTAATTAATTGAAGCGATCGGTCTAGACATATCAACACCCCAGTCACTAAAGTGTTCAGAATGAGATTTTCACTCTGCAGCGGAGTGTGCGCTGATATGAAACTTCCTGGCAGATTAAAACTGTGTGCCCGACCGAGACTCGAACTCGGGACCTTTGCCTTTCGGGGGCAAGTGCTCTACCACTGAGCTACCGAAGCACAACTCACGCCCGGTACTCACAGCTTTGCCCGCGAAAGGCAAAGGTCCCGAGTTCGAGTCTCGGTCGGGCACACAGTTTTAATCTGCCAGGAAGTTTCATATCAGCTCACACTCCGCTGCATAGTGAAAATCTCATTCTGGAAACATCCCCCAGGCTGTGGCTAAGCCATGTCTCCGCAATATCCTTTCTTTCAGGAGTGCTAGTTCTGCAAGGTTCGCAGGAGAGCTTCTGTAAAATTTGGAAGGTAGGAGACGAGGTACTGGCAGAAGTAAAGCTGTCAGTACCGGGCGTGAGTCGTGCTTCGGTAGCTCAGTTGGTAGAGCACTTGCCCGCGAAAGGCAAAGGTCCCGAGTTCGAGTCTCGGTCGGGCACACAGTTTTAATCTGCCAGGAAGTTTCACTAAAGTGTTAATATTCAATTATCCTTCTGTTTACTTACGTAATTATAGTCAGTTGTGTCAAACGTCAACATCAACTCAGATGCTGGAGAAGGAAAATGTCTAAAGATGAGACATTAAACCTCAAAACGTGTAGCACAAAATTAATGCGATGTATTGTGGCTGGTTACGGATCTTCATTGCTATTTTTATCCTACGGACTTTCAAAAATGTTTTGACTCAGGATCACAATGAAGCCTACTAAAGGAAGGATGTCGCTTGTATGAAGTCTTCACGGGTTGTCAGCCGAGTAGCGTCGTCGTCTTGTAGCAACGTTTCGATGGAATGCGTCTCCATCATCTTCAAGCGAAGATGGGCTCTAAATTCATTCATTCAGAGCTATGAGCACTTGTTCATCTTTGCTACTTTGAAACACAACTCTTCTAATGACCAAGTGCTCGTAACACTAAAGTGTTGCTACGAGACGACGACGCTACTCGGCTGACAGCGCGTGAAGACTTCATATATGAAATTCGCCGAGAAAGACTGCCCTCACATATAAGGATGTTGCTGTTAGATATTTAGTCAGCCTTTCCAATGGACTGACAACTTTTGAAATACAAAAGGAACCACCTTACCCTCAATGAAGAGTTATAATATACAAACACAAAAAAACTGGACTTCCCGTGAAAAAGTAATATAAACATTACAATTCATGTAACACACTGATGTCTGAGAGTCCAAAATATTATTATAGCCATAGATTTTTGAAGATGGTGTTGTTACCTATACGGAATTTTAATCTGATTGTAATATCCAGTTACACATTAGCAACATATCTGTCTGTGGTGGTAATACTGGAAACCAACGTCCAGTCTAGAACAAAGTAAATCTCTACACTTAACGAAAGGTTTGTTTGGGTGCGTTATTCTCGACTGGCGAATAGTCGTTTATATAGTACAGATACCTTTAACCTACCCTATACAGGGTGTATCATAATTAATGGCGTAAACGCATACAGTTGAAAGTACACGAAAGTAGAAGCAAAAAAGTCTCAGTAAACATAGGGTCGAAAATGCATACATTAAGAGCTACGAGCATCCTCGATACTGTGAAACATATCTCTTCTACTGCAAGTTCTTTGCTTTCTATATTTTGGGAACTGGTAGTATGGACCAAACGAAGAAAAAATATCCAATAAACAAGTTCCTTAAAAGCTATGAGCACTTGTTCATCTTTGCTAATTTGAAACACAACTCTTCTAATGATCAAGCTCGTAACTTTTAAGGTGTGCATTTTAGAGCACAAATTTGCTGGACATTTTTTTCTTATTTCGGTCCATACTACCACTATCCAAAATATGGAAAGCAAAGAACTTGCAATAGAAGAGATTTGTTTCTCAGTATCGAAGATGAAAAATTGCTCGCAACTCTTAAGGTATGCATTTTTGACCCTATGTTTACTGAGACTTTTTTGCTTTCAACTGTATGCGTTTACTCCATTAATTACAATACACCCTGTATAAAGGAAGAAGTAAAAATACGTTCACTTGCAGTTCAATCAAATTCGATTTATTGGTAGGACATTTGGAACCTGTTTTGATAGCAATACAATTATTCTGTTAATAACTGAGTTTAGTAACTGTTGACATAAAGTTTGCAGGAGATACAGCCACCGAAAAATAAACTGCCAAATGGTTTATTCAGTCCAGGACACAATGAGATAATTTCAGACTCCAGTTTGACCATCCACTGTTGTGGGTATATGTTGCAGCTATTATCATGAAAAATCATTCAGTGTTCATAGTGTATCACCACATTAGGCGGTGGAAAAATTTGATCAGAACTAATAATGTGAAGTTATATTCTTGTGATTTACACCGAATAAATATTTATTCATAACTGAATATTGCGCTAGTGGTTGAGATCCTTACAATGTCAGAACAAGAAGGGACATCGAGCGTGTATGAAGAAGGGCAGCTTGAATAAATGAAAAAATTACTGGTTCAAATTTTGTAACAACAAATGCTAAATCATTTTAATTGGTAGGCGTTGAAATACAGTCGTCTTATACCCCATGAAAAGCTGAAAGCTGCTTATAAAATTCCAAGCACTCTATTTTATGGCAGAAAATAGGAATATTCTTCGTCTCCTCAATTGGAAACGGCACGGATAACATCTAGCACAGGAGCACATGCAACTTTTCGTGCTACGCGCAGCAAATTGAACGGAAAGAAATATTAACATGTGGTACAAGAAGAACTTTCAGCGTACGATTTTGTCATCTTGTTTTCATTGATTACAGATTTCGGTTACCGATACACAATTTTGTTTTTGTATACAGTATGAAGTATCCTCTTCCATACAGTGATTCTTAAGGTATAATTGTGTATGTTGGTGAAGACTAATATTTCACCGAGTAGTCTTCATACCAATACGTGCATTAAAACTGGCCCATTGCACTTAAGAGAGAGACTCTCCCAAGAATAAAAATGTTTCCCACAATCCAACCAAAATATCCTGAGCTGACATAAAAGTAGATATGGCGAGTAAATTAATTCTTCGAAAAAAAAAACAGAGAGTCCTGTTATATTGTGTTTCTGTAGTGGTGCCAAGCATGAAGGACACAAGGAAATGTCTATATAGTTAGGAATCTTCAGACGGACTGCACCAGTTGAATAAATGAAAGTATTACTGTCATGATGCAATGGATCTTCTATAAAAAGTGGTCCACGTCACGGGAGAAGTTTCGTCAGCCAAAATAGACGCATAATTTCCGACAGCGAACCAACCTTGCAATATGATGTGACGACTGAATGACTGAAATTTAACTGCTCTCATCAAGGCAGACGCCATCACCTTACAAATTTCCCTGTGATTCTCAGGCTGGTTGGGTTATGCTGGCGATGAGAATGCCTTAACTTGGTATGTTGCTAGCAATATCATCAGCATTAGCATCAGCATCAGCATTGGCATTAGCATCAGCTTTAGCACTAGCATTACATCTTGGGAAGCTGCAGCCCGCTGATTAGGAAAAGGCAAACGATTATACTAATATATCTTTATATGTTGTTCGCTTTATTGGTATCTACTATAAAAGAATTTTGCAACTTTTTTTTTTTTTTTTGCCAGGTTAATATTTCATTCCAGTGACATTTCATCTCTATCTACTTGTACATTCAACGTCGATAATTTTTAGGAAATTATGTAGTAATCATATTTGATTCATTTCTTGTTGCCGATACCCTAAGAAATCGGTCACATTGGTTACAGACTCAACGAGGCTGGCACCAACTACTTTCCCTCCCTGTGTAATCTGGCATCATTCTCGTGCAATGCTTATACATTGTCTTTAGCGATACATGCGATATATATATATGCCTAAATCTTATGTGTGACACATACCTGATGGAATTAGAAGAACAATATAACAACAGCTTCATATTTTAAGTGTACGAACGATGTCTCTTTAAATTATTCAAATGGACTGATTCTCATCAATTTTCATTAGGCTTTTCTTCCTGAAGGTGGGACGTTATTATACTTGAGTTTGCAATGGGCTCCAGCATCATGTACAAACAAACAAAGGCCATCGATGTTGAAACGTTCGCCGTTTGCCAACTACAGTCCACGTAAGGTTTTGCATATGTGCCCAGTCACCCTTTCCATAAATTGTTAGTTGAAGCGATTTTCACTCTTAAACAGACACTTTCGAGTGTTAATTTCACGAGAGATTCGCAACATTCGTAATACGAAAAATGGAAATATCGAAGTAATAGGGAAGGAAATAATTATTCAAAACCTTTCGAACTGTATAAAAATTGCAATTAGAAGCAGACACAAAATAAAAATTTGTCGGCTGCTACACCCAATACTTTTTTCTGTTAAGACGTTGCTGACGAATTCAATAGGCACGGTGAAAATAGCTTTACTTGTTCAAGGAGTAGTATAGGATATCACCTACACCCAGTAAACGTAATGTAAATGCGCCTACAAAGTATTCCAAAGTTGTAAGACTGTTTCCAGTGCGTCACATATCACTGAGGGGGAAAAGAAAGAGCGCCGCACAACCGAAAAATAATCCGGGAAACAGGTAGATGTGATTTACATGTACAGGCAAACAAGTAATTACTATTTCAGAATAATTGGCTCATTTATTCGTTCGAGAGAAAGAGTTTCACAATTTGGGCTAGTCAGTAACGCATTGGTCCACATCTGGTCCTTGTGCAAACAGTCATTCAGCTTGGCATTGACTGACAACGTTGCTGGATGTTATCCTGAGGGATATCGTGCCAGATTCTGTCCAATTGGTGCCTTAGATTCTCAAAAACCCATTTCGTTGAACCCTGCCCACAATGCTCCAAACGTCCTCAATTGAGGAGCGATGTGACAACCTTGCTGTACAAGGTAGGATTTAGCTAGCACGAAGATATGTAGCACAAACTCTCGCTGTTCACGAGCAGGCATTAGGTTGACGTGAAGGACAACAAAACGAGACGTAGAGTATCGCCGACATACCGCTAAGCTGTAAGGTTGCCGCTGATGACAACCAAAGGGGTCGTGCTGAGAAATGGAATGGCACCTCAGACCATCACTCCTCGTATCCCGTCGTTGTCTAAGGCGCCTACAAATGTGATTCCAGGCCGAATGCGGCCGACGCCACTGCAAGTGGACTTGTTAGCGTTCAGAAGTCAATGGTAGTCTAGAGGCGTTGTGAGCTCAGCCCCCTTTCTGTGAGCCGCCTATTAATGATCCTTGTGGGCACTGAAACCACAATTGCACTTCGGATCAATGATAATGATGAACCTGGCGCTCGGAGTGCCTCTGCGCTCGGTACTCATGTTCTACCTTCTCTCTAGGTCAACCACTTCCTTCTTCACGCCCGCAGCTCGTGATCTCGCGGTCGCGTTCTCGCTTCCCGGGCACATGATCCTGGGTTCGATTCCCGGCGGGGTTGGGAACTTTCACCTGCCTCAAGATGACTGGGTGTTTGTGTTGTCCTTATCATTTCATCATCATTCATGAATGTGACGAGTTTGGACTGAGCAAGGTTGGGAATTTGTACGGGCGCTGATAACCGCGCAGTTGTGCGCCCCATAAACCAGACATCATCATCATCCTTCTTCTCGCCATGGTTCATCAGTTCTCAACAAGATCGTCCAACAATGGCACTGCATTATTTCAATGTCAAGCGATTCCCCGATTGCTCCAACTAGACTATTTAAGTCCAACTATAGATCCTCTCTCAAATGCCGACATCTGGAGACACACTGATCAGACAGAACATCATAACTATCGACCTACTATCGATACAAAACCCGTCCAGGCGATAGCAGCGCCACCTGGCAGTGAATGGCTGCCAGTCAGACACACGCACGTTGCGTGTAATATCCGTGTGTAGAATTGGGAAGGCGCAATAACTGAGTTTGACAGAGGCAGATTATTATGGCCTGGAGGCTCGACACGAGCATTCCCGAAACCGCATGATTTGATGGATGTTCCAGGAGTATCTTCAGTACATAGCGAAACCAGGTGAAACCAAGTCCAGATGTCTTGGGATTGGGCGGCTACCTCTCATTACAGATGTCGGACGTTGCAAGCTGGGCAGGTTGGTAAAATGTCAGAGGCGGCGGGCTGTGGTGGAACTAACATCACACATTCTTGCTGGTCAGAGTTCAAGAGTGTCTGAGAAAGAGCACCAAATAATCATAATGATGGGCCTCAGCAGCAGACGATCCATGCATGTGTCATTGTTAACACCACAATATCGGCAACTAGGACTGGAATGAGCACGTCATCATCGGCACTGAACGTCGACGCAGTACAGAGCCTTGCACGCTCTGATTGATCGTGATACCTTCTTCATCACGCTGGTGGGAGGGCGCGAATCAGTTGTGTTCCAGGGCCACAGCTCTTTGTCAGCTGTCCTGCCAGACGGAGACAAGCTGGGGGCGGGTCCATTATGTTCTGTGGAACATTCACATAGGCATCCATGGGTCCAGTGGAGCTCGTGTAAGGCACCATGACAGCCAAGAAGTTTCGTACTTTGTTTGCAGACCCTTTACACCCCCTCATGTTTCCCTATGGCAGTGGCATTTTTCAACAAAGCAATGTGCCATGTCGCAAAGCCAATAGTGTGATGGAGAGGTTCAAGGAACAAAATGGCTAGTCCAATTGATGGGCTGGGCCCCCAGCTCCCCAGATCTGAACCCCATCGAACGCATCTGGGGTGTGAGTGAACGAGGCGTCAGAGCTCATCGCCCACTCCCCGGAATATTAGGGACTTAGGTAACTTGCGTATGCATATATGGTTCCAACTGCATCCAACGACCTACGAATACATCACTGCTTCCATGCAACGACGCTTAGCCACTTTTATCCTTGCCAAAGGTGGACATAGCGGTTATTGCGTTGTTTTGTTGGTTTTTTTTTTTTGGGGGGGGGGGGGGGGGGAAGGAGACCAGACAGCGAGGTCATCGGTCTCATCGGATTAGGAAAGGACGGGGAAGGAAGTCGGCCATGCCCTTTCAAAGGAACCATCCCGGCATTTGCCTGGAGTGATTTAGGGAAATCACGGAAAACCTAAATCAGGATGGCCGGACGCGGGATTGAACCGTCGTCCTCCCGAATGCGAGTCCAGTGTCTAACCACTGCGCCACCTCGCTCGGTATTGCGTAGGCAGTCATAATTCTCTAGCTGATCAGTGTACCGCTCACTCACCTGTAAGCGAGGCAAAGTTGCTGTCGACCTGGGTACACGGAACGAAATTCGCGAAGACTTTATGCCCTGCTGTCGATATGTCCATTGTTTACTATCCTTGCCATCTGCGCGGTGGAATTACGCTGTTGCGTCAGACATTCATCCTTCTGCCACCAAAGATTATAATTTTGCGTTTTCCGTCGATACCTATATGAATATCAGTTTGTGACCGATTTGCAAACTCCTCTGTGGTGCGTTAGTTTTTATTTCCCTTTGTGGCCAGTTGGGTGGAGCATTCTATGTTGGTATAATGTACTGTTTTGTTACGTTTTTTATCTCGCTTGCAGTGTATGTATTGTAAGTTTACAAATACTTGACGAACGTCATATTTCAGGAAGCTGAGACCTACTGACGTGGTAAATCTTTATTACTTAAAGATTTCGATCATCTGAACATTTGCTTACAACGATGTCCTTACTGTGGCATGAAATATATGGAGGGACTGCTGTCAATAATAAATTGGAAAAGGCATTCAACAGTAAAATGCACTGCAGCAGTTAACTGACTTTTCTACAATGTCAGAATCAGTTCCCATCCGTCCGTGTCGAGTGCAGCTTGTGTTCTTCATTTCTACTGGTAAAGACTGGTAAAGGTTAGAGCTTCTTTATATTAAAGGGTTTCATGAATGAGGCTCCAATAAGATGGAGCCTGTGGCCGCTGATGCTCTACACACTTCCGTTAATTTTATTACTTTTTATATCTGTTTATAAAAATAAATGATGATGTACAAGCCCTACTTCATGTTTTATTGTTATCTACCTGTTAAACTAAGTTAGAGAACAATGAAATTTTTCACTTCCCTGTGCTTAATAAATCGGGATGACCGCCTAGGCATCATAAACATTACTCCAAGGAGCAATACGAAAGAAGGAAACCAAAGCAACCAAAGGGTAACTAACACACACGTAGCGGTCTCACAACCATGACCGTGTGGCAAGCCTGGGCGGGAATGCCCTGACTCGCAGCTAGCTTTCATGATGTCCAAATCCGGTGTATGCGTGTATCGGTCATTCGAATCGCGGCAATCTCATTAAACGGTTTAATAAACATAGATACCCTTAATCCTGGGCATTAAAGTTAGAGTAGCTCTATACTCTTCTGATGAACCACAGAACTATAGCACAGCATTGAGCTGCCACTTTTCAGGGATAATTTTCCGCGAGACTGCACTCATTAAGTTAGCATAAATTACTCGACAAAGTAACAGAATGATATAGGCGAATGACAGACACAGCATCATAATAATGTATCGTTCCCAACACGTAAACCTGTAAAAATACCAGTTGACAGTATTAAAATATTAAAGAGGAAAGAGTGGAATTGTCGTCTGACTTTCTTCCTGTCTTTGTCGAACTGAAATTTAAGAGAATGAACACGAGATGTGTTGCACTGTTACTGACAAAGCATTATGATTAGTCATGTTCTACAAATATTGCATTCATAATACGATTCTTCAGTAAGATTCTTATTAAAAATATTTTTCGCTACTGAATGTAGTGTATAATTTACTTTCTGTGTGCGTTCCTCCCTTTAACGTGTTTTGAAGTCGACAAGGTTTTTTCTTCCTAGCTAACAGAGGTGCAGTAGTATAAGTTCTATTTCACCCTCGTTATTCGCGTGTGTATGTCTCCTTTTAGGAACCCTTTTCTGCTTTAGTACGTAACAGTAGTTGTTAAAATTTCGAAAAAAAAGTCCGAATTTTGTGTTGGTGATGAAACCGTTCGCGTATTCACCTTCTCATTTAGATAGAGAGAGTAAATGATAAAGATTTGTACCACGCTCACCTTATACCGAGATTTACAGCATTCCACTGAACAAAGGGGTTGCAATATATAAAAATGTTACTGTAATTCATCGTTTTATATGGTGTACGGAAGTGTAATCCTTATGACATAATGTCTGAAATGATAGTGGTTATTGTAATATGATATTGATTGATGTTTGATTTTGACACTGTATTGATTCTGTAAATGTTAGCAGATAAAGTTTACTGCAATGTATTCACCTATTTTGACAATCACCTGAAATGTTCCACACCCATGAGAATCATCTCATTTTTGCGCCTATGGAACAGAAACTGAATTTAATCTAATCTAATCTAGAGGAAAACTAGTACTAGTGATGAAAATTTAGTTTTGAGTGTTTCACATTTAGGCAGATAGCGTACCTATAGGAACCATTATTTACTGATAATCGCGATCGTAATATTTACCAAAGGTCATGTAATACTTTTACAGCTTATGATTATCGTCATAATCGTTTTTATATATGAGCGGTTTTGGAAGAGTTCCCATACTCCGCTAGTCAAACCGTTCAGTGTCAACAATAACGTTTTTCTCACTATTTCCTCTTTTGACATCAATATAGAGCACATTTTACGGTACGGTAGCCTATTCTTTGACATCGTAAGAGCATTCTGTTACAACTGTAATTGATACATTTGGACTTTATGCACCATTTCTTTGTGTCAATATTGTTTTATGGCCTATCTCTAAATTATATTCTTTAAACTACTCCAGGAAGAAAATAGTGTATGGGCTGTTTATTCTTGATTTATGATTTTGACGCGGAGATTAGCTCTCACTTCAGTGCACAGAGACGATTTCTAATCGGCGGAAGGCCTCAGACACGGCCAACCGATTTAGCAGTTCACCTGTGTATAGGGTCTACGTAAAATAAATGGCTCTAAGATATTTTGGCTCTATACCCAGCCCTTTTTGAGGAAACCACCGCTGAAGTTGATGACGCGCAATCAACTCGAATATGACGTCATCCTTAGATAATCGAAAATTAAGCATTTTTATCGTACGTACATGGGATCCTAAATCTCATGTTTTCCTAAAAATTGAGGAAAGAAACTGTTTCGAGTGCCGCTAATGTACCAATACGGTAAACCATGTTGAACGGAAACGCCGCTGGTCGGCGACGGAGGGTTATGGCTGGGTAACGGAGAACCTGTGTTCCATTTGCAAATGTATTCTGCAGTATTTTGTTCTTTTCCGTATGAAAATTGGCGAGAATAAGAGGCTTAAGAAGGTAAGTAACTCGATAAGAAATGATAAAAAGGTAGGCAAATAAATTTCTGAAACAACTTGTGTCAGTAAAGAATTAAAATTTTAATCCTAGTGAGTCTATACTGCCTTTTTCACTCTGTCTGTTACACGACCTCACTTTCCTTCGAACAACTATACAGATGGTACTTGTCATAAAACAATTCGAAGCAAATACACTGGCAACATCGAGAACATCTAATGAATGCAGTCTTAGTCCAACTGCGTAATATCTACCGAAGATTCGGAGGAAAACAGTTTAGTTTTAAATGTGAGTGTATGCTTTCCCGGCGTATACAGCTGGCGAAGAGTTCTCGGGCTTCCAGCCGGGTGGCGGTGTCTTCAAACAGCGACGTTTCGACGAGTGACATACTCATCATCTTCTGGCGAAGATGATGAGTATGTCACTCGTCGAAACGTCGCTGTTTGAAGACACCGCCACCCGGCCGGAAGCCCGAGAACTCTTCGCCAGTTTAGTTTTACATTTAAAAATAAATGGTTTTTCCGCAATTAATTTTGATGCCTGTCACACATATGATAATATCACCAGAAAATAAGGTACTCAAGCCTGCCGCTGTGGCCGAGAGGTTCTAGGCGCTTCAGTCCGGAACCGCGCTGCTGCTACGGTCGCAGGTTCGAATCCTGCCTCGGGCATGGATGTATGTGATCTCCTTAGGTTTGTTAGATTTAAAAAGTTCTAAGTCTGGGGGACTGATGACCTCAAATGTTAAGTCCCATTGTCATAAGAGCCATTTGAACCATTTTTATGGTACTGAAACTTGTTCATGAATTATGCTATGAATCGTTATTGCGTCCGTGGTGTTGTGCAATTCCCACTGGATTCTTAGAGGCACATTGTAATTTTAATTTTTCACTAATCCATGTCGATCGAGAAGTTTATTTGCTTATCTTGTCATTATTCTTTATTGCTTTCCTACCACATTAATCCTACGAAATTCGAGGCAAAATAAATACAAATAAAAAATACTGCATGATGCATGTGGAAGCGAACACAGATTCTCTGCTCCCCAGTCAGAGTTCTTCGTTTTTACGCCAGCGGCACTTTCGTTGAACGGCGTTTATCTTATCGTTACCTAAGCAGCAATCGTAACAGTTTATTTTCTCAAAACGTATTGGAATGTGTGTTTCAGGACCCCATATATGACTAAAAAATGTTTAGTTTTCAGTTATCTATCAATCCCGTCAATTTTGATCTGATTGCGCGTCATGAACTTTAGAAGTGGTTTTCCCAAGAAAACGGGTGGGTGTCTAGCCAAAACGTTTTATGAGTATTTCATTTTACGTTTTACACAAGCAACCTACCAGATATGAGCCGAATCGTTGGCCGTGTTTGAGGCTTTCCTCTTGTAAGTATTGCTTTAGAGCCTCATTTCTGCAGCTAGATTTTACTTTTCCATATTTGCTCTTTAAAATAAATTACATTAAATTTATTGTATCTCGTTAATGGTCTCTGCGACGGTATGATTTGTAAATGTATGTGTTACCCACATATATAAAATCTATAACTTGTTCAGCTGTTTCATTGTTTCCCGTGTTTCAAATCCTAAACAATTTCAGCTGGCTACGAATATTGTATACAGATCTTTGTAAATTAGTTTCGCTTACTGGCATTAGTGTCCAGTCGTCTGCAGATAGCAACTTTCAAGCATTATTTTTAGATAGATTTTTACAAGAAGTGGAACAGTTGTTTTAGATCCCTGGATTATGTAGTTCACATAAATAAATGATAATAATGGTGATGGATCCTGATAGCCATGATTAATGTTTATAACTGTCGTTAATTTTCAAACTTTTAATTTAAGTGTGTAATTAGAAACATGTTTTGTTGCATAAAGAAACTAAAACTTGATATTTTCTCGTATTTGAGACATTATGTGTCTTTTGACTGCTTTCTTTTCTATATCAACTTTCTAATTATATGTGCCTTTGATTCCATTCTTTTCTGTATTAACTTTTTGAATTACGAGCATGGTGTAAATATGACAAGTGTACTTGGCTGCCCATTCCTGAAGCTGTGTTGTTCCTCTCCATTGTTTCCTGAAACAAATTTTTTGCTGTAACTGTCGTTCATAATTTTAAATACTCTTATAATTAACAGTTTTGTTTACGCATTTTCAGCTTTCCTGTTGGTACAAGCACTTCCTTGAAAAATTTGTGACTAAAGTCGATTTTTAGATTATGTGTATTTTAATGAAGCTTAATTGGACACAAATGTTTTCTGTTGCAGTTTTGCCCTTGACCTATATACGAACAATCTACAGGACGTAAATCTCAACTTCACTAATCCATTCAGGAGGACAACAATGATCGGATACAATCACAGAAACAAGGTTCGTCAACCATTGCTTTCACTCATACAACTAGTGGTGATCTCGAAAGGGGAAATACAAATAATCGAACTCTTTTTCCTGGAGACTTGTGTGTGATATTTCTGTTTACATGTCAGTGGTAGCCAAGAACTGACGTTGTAGCAGTGTCACGTTCTGAATATCACCAGGAATGTACTAAGCGCTGCTTTACGCGCACACATTGTTGAGAAATAATTATGTAAACTCCTTATCGCACAGGAACGTCAGACTGAACTTAATATAGATTCGTCATCGTTACGTACATCGCACATTTGTAATTTTAATTTACCTGAAGACACTGTGATCGCTGAATTATTGCCACTTTTCTTGCTGTTCCTTACTGTGGATCCTTTAAGACAATATTCCAATATCAGAAGCAACCTTAAGGCCAACCTTGCGCTATCCAGCGTGTATGACATTATACAAAGATTCAAAAAGGCAGTGTTTTTAGGATAATGTTTCTCAGACAAAAAGAAAAGAAAAGTGTAACTATGCACGTGTCTCAGTACCACACTACTGTGAGACAGTAGTCATTGATATGTGCGAAACACGCTTCGGGTAAATTTTTACATGCTTTGGAATTTGAATTACTTGTCTAAACGCACTCCGTCTATTTCTATACAGGTTTCGAATCTGAAATACATTGACTCGCTCTTCCACATGTACCAGGAGTCCAGTGAAATGCGGGAGTGATCCGATATTGCAAATTACTGACACAGTCGTTTCCTAATATTAAGTATACCTCATTTCTCTTATTTGCGTATGACTCTGATGCTGTGAAATAATGCACTTGAAGAAAAGGGTGTTACTTTTATGAAACTTACCGATCTCTTCCGTGAATCCGGTTTGCTCATTGTTTTACACTAACAGTACTCAAGAATCAGTTGGACACCTACGTCTACATACATATACCCCAACAAATTGTACACTGGATTCAAATTATAATGCAATCTATTGAATTTAATTCGCTTGATATGCGAGGTAGAAATCACTCTTTATATGGTATGGACGGTACACTCCCTAATTTCTCTTATCCTCGTAGTTCTAGATAAATATTGAAAGGTGGCAACAAATTTGTGGCACAGTTTCTAAAACTTCGGAAGTGCTTATGAATAATTCTGTTCAAGTGCATCATATTAAAAGGGCATCTGCACTTCAATCAAAACTGACTATAATAGATAGAATACGCTTAAAATATTTTAGGCATATCAGCGTAGTTGTAGAAGTCAGAGGAGGGCTGTCCATATCGAGCATATGTTGTAACAGTTGCAGTATTACATCTACTTGACAACCAAAGAAAATGTGATTGACATCTGTTCTTTACTGCAGTAGCAAAATGGAAGTACTACCAAGCCAGTGTGATAGCGTTTGCTTCAGCGAACATAATACGGACTATAATGTTCTCGAATCTTCTGCACTATTGTTTCTCACATCTGAACATAGTCATCTGTTACCTGGTTAATTTTGTCATAATCTCGGCCTTTGTATTATGATGACTGTTGCAATTCTACATTCTACTTCTCTAGTATTAATAGTTTGAGAAGCTTTAAGAGGACTGCAAATGGGATTTTTCTCTCTCTCAAAAGTAACGGCTTTTGGCACCTCATCTGGTGTTGTGCATATCAGGTTAATTGTGTCGTAGGCCGTCGAATGACAGCGTCGTTCACTGTAGCGCTATCTCAGTAGCTGTTGCGTTATTCTGGTATCGAAGAGGATAACAATCTGGATATCCTGATGTTTCTCGGTGCATAGCAACGCTCCTCGTAGAGCCATAACTCAGCTGTCATTATGCTTCGTTGTTCGAAGCATCGGTGTAGATAAGCCTTGTGTTTCTATGTTTGCAGAGATTTTTAAATGTCTACAGGCAAAGGCTAGGGCCAACGGAATTTGAGTTTCTAACATACCGATCTGATAATCTGAATCATAATAGCGTATTTAAGCTGCCTGGCAGTAACTTTTATGGCTGTACATAATTATGCATGCACAGTATATCCAACGCTGTAGTCCGTTGCCTGTAATCCCCACGTTCCCTAGTGATGAATGGACACGCTAGGCCACAAGCTCCCGGTCGACCAGATGCATGCTTTCCTATAAATAACTGAAGCGTTGAGGAAAGACACACTTCAGTATCAGTCAAGCAAAGCTGTGGTAAAACTTTTCGTTTTTTTTTTTTTTTTTTTTTTTTTTTTTTTTTTTTTTTTTTTTTTAGGTAAGAAACAACATACGTAAATGTTGGCTGCAGTGTTCACAGTGTATTGTCGTTCGTAAGCTAACGCCAGTTGTTGACGTCTTCTAAGAGCAATGTGTATCCACCTAACATATACGTTTGCTTCGTCCTCATAAGCAAGGTTTACAATATTTACGTGCACCCTAGTTCTTGTGCATGACGGGTGAATGTCTCCAGAATTAAGCTTTGGGACCGTTTAATTCAGACCTGGCAAAGAGTGGCTCGCGACACATTCCCCTCCAGCAAATACTTCCCCCTCCAACGCGAACCACGCGGTGTCGTGACGATCCAGCCACAGCCACACCGGCCAATTTCAGGAATAACTGACAGTCGGTGTTGGTCATGAGACCTGCCTAGTCCCTAAAAGTAAACGTCTTAAGACATAGACTACCAAAACTTTGATTTTTGTTTATTTGTCCCCGATTCTAGTACTCACATTAACGAGATATTTAAATATTTACGATAGTCTTAATTTTCGTCACATCTTTCATTGCGGACAACAATGCCACTTTTCTCCCATAGTGCTTCCTAATGTATGACGCAATACAAAGTTAATTAATTTATTCTGTTTTTCCTTAACTTACCAAGTAAGATACGATACTGCGTGAAGAGTTTCACACAGCACTGAAAGATCTGAGTCGAAACAAGGCCCCGGCAGTAGACAACATTCCATTAGAACTACTGACAGCCTTGGGAGAGCCAGTCCTGGCAAAACTCTACCCTCTGGTGAGCAAGATGTATGAGACAGGCGAAATACCCTCAGACTTCAAGAAGAATATAATAACTCCAATCCCAAAGAAAGCAGGTGTTGACAGATGTGAAAATTACCGTAATATCAGTTTAATAAGCCACGGCTGCAAAATACTAACACGAATTCTTTACAGGCGAATGGAAAAACTAATAGAGGCCGACCTCGGGGAAGATCAGTTTGGATTCCGTAGAAATATTGGAACACGTGTGGCAATACTGACCCTACGACTTACCTTAGTAACTAGATTAAGGAAGACAAACCTACGTTCCTAGCATTTGTAGACTTAGAGAAAGCTTTTGACAATGTTGACTGGAATACTTTCTTTCAAATTGTGAAGGTGGCAGGGGTAAAATACAGGGAGCGAATAGCTATTTACAATTTGTACAGAAACCAGATGGCAGTTATAAGAGTCGAGGGACATGAAAGGGAAGCAGTGGTTGGGAAGGGAGTGAGACAGGGTTGTAGCCTCTCCCCGATGTTGTTCAATCTGTATATTGAGCAAGCAGTAAAGGAAACGAAAGAAAAATTCGGAGTAGGTATTAAAATCCATGGAGAAGAAATAAAAACTTTAAGGTTCGCCGATGACATTGTAATTCTGTCAGAGACAGTAAAGGACTTGGAAGAACAGTTGAACGGAATGGATAGTGTCTTGAAAGGAGGATATAAGATGAACATCAACAAAAGCAAAACGAGGATAATGGAATGTAGTCGAATTAAATCGGGTGATGCTGAGGGAATTACTTTAGGAAATGAGACACTTAAAGTAGTAAATGAGTTTTGCTATTTGGGGAGCAAAATAACTGATGATGGTCGAAGTAGAGAGGATATAAAATGTAGACTGGCAATGGCAAGGAAAGCGTTTCTGAAGAAGAGAAATTTGTTGACATCGAGTGTAGGTTTAAGTGTCAGGAAGTCGTTTCTGAAAGTATTTGTATGGAGTGTAGCCATGTATGGAAGTGAAACATGGACGATAAACAGTTTGGACAAGAAGAGAATAAAAGCTTTCGAAATGTGGTGCTACAGAAGAATGCTGAAGATTAGATGGGTAGATCACATAACTAATGATGAAGTATGAATAGGATTGGGGAGAAGAGAAGTTTGTGACACAACTTGACTAGAAGAAGTGACCGGTTGGTAGAACATGTTCTGAGGCATCAAGGGATCACCAATTTGGTATTGTTGGGCAGCGTGGAGGGTAAAAATCGTAGAGGGAGACCAAGAGATGAATACACTAAGCAGATTCAGAAGGATGTAGGTTGCAGTAGGTACTGGGAGATGAAGAAGCTTGCACAGGATAGAGTAGCATGGAGAGCTGCATCAAACCAGTCTCAGGACTGAAGACCACAACAACAACAACAACCAACTAAGCCATTTTCGCTTCCGACCGTAGCCGATGTACCATCCGCGCAAATTGCAGAGTACGTTTGAAATCACCAATTTTGTTAGCACTGCCCTAAAAACACCCAAATACGTTGTTCTGAGTAACTGAAATAAAGTGAGTAACTGTTCATGTACTAGTACAGAAAAGTCGACCATTATTCGACGAATAAAAATTAGTGGTTGACTAAGATCTGTGCGATCAGTACTCTCGTCCTCACACAAAGAATAATACCGACAATTTACCAGTACTAGTTCATTCCTTTTTTCCGACATGTCCCATATGAAGAACACGACTTTGTTAGGTGGCAAAGCCAGCGTTTTAAAATGCTTAGCAGCATCACAGTAACAAACTGCTTTTGCTGTTTCTATTCCATATTCTAAATCTTTTTTGAGCTATTACTAATTTTCAACGTACCACACATGAGGCAGTTAAACTCTTTTCCTTAATAAAAGAAAATATGGTCTAAAGTAGCGTGTACTGTAGACGATCATTATTTAAATCGTGCTGTCAGCTAATTATCTTGACTTGTCATCTGGAAGTACCTGTAAAGCCAACGTGGAAAAGTATCACGTCGCTATACATCACCATATATGAGTGAGTGACACATTACACAGTTCACATTAACATATCACTTGCAAAATTACTAGTTACATGTGTGATACTATGTATTATATGTCATAATTGACAAATTATTTTTCACTACACGTACAAATTAGACATTATATTCCATTATTACATTGTGAATGAATCCACTGTAACGTGACTACTTTGAACATCATATGCTCTAAGTACTACAGCTTGACAAGGAGAAGCAGGTAGTATTTTGTTGTCAAAGATATATATACATCCGAACACTGTAAGATAATCTATAGCCAATGTGAGAGGCATTGCTGGTGTGCCAGACTTAGTTCATGTGTTGTATATAAGTCGGTCAGCGACCATTCACTTTTTAAGGTCGTACAAACAGACATAATAAACTACTGTACACAGTACATTCACAATAATATATGAAATAAGTAAAAATTTCGCAAAGTATTGAAAAATGAACAAACCATTAATTACTGGTGAGCCAGACTTAACGAATGTCTTATATCATAGATCATCGATGTCTGGATGCTATAAATAGACACACTGAAGCTAAACTATTGACATTTCCTACAAAAGAGTGCTCCATAGAAATACAATTTCAATATAATTATATTATTGCTGACAAGCAGGCAGAATCCTCACTTTGTCTTCGCTAAAATGGGTAAGTTGTGATGATAGGTAATAAACATGCACGAGATTCAGAGTACAAACGACACTATTTTCTGGGTACACCTTACTGGACGCACAATACTGCCAAAACGATACTCTAAAGATTGTTCATTTTTCAATATTTTGTTAAATTTGTATTTACCTTAGATATTCTTGTTAACTTACTGACTAAAATATTTGATTAGGTCTGTTTGTACGACCGTAAGCAGTCTTTGATCGCTGGTTGTCTGATATACAACACATCAACCAAGTCTAACACACCAACAATATATGTAACGTTCCTCTGATATTTGCTAACGATATCGCTACAGTGTTTGAGTGTATGTGTATCTTTGACAACAATATATTAGCTGCTCTTAATCGTCAAGCTGTAGTTCTTAGAGCGAAGTTCGAAAATGATGTTTACAGCTGTCATATCAGTGTGGATTCATTCACAGTATACTGATGGAATATAACACCTCAATGTAAGGATGAAATATAAAGTCTACTTTTTACGTGTGTTGAAAATAATTTGACAATTATGACATTTCATACACAACAGTACACATGCAAATAGGTGTTTCACATGGTAAAGTGGTATGTTTATGTGAGGTGTGTAATGTGTTACTTATACATGGTGATATATTAAGAAGTATCCAGACAATGTGACACTTTTCCACCTTGGCTCTACAGTTGCTTGAAATAAAAAAGTCGGGGATATTAGGTAATAGACCGATTTAAATAAAGATCGTCTACATTACAATCAACTGCAGACCATTATTTCCTCTATTAAGCATTTGGAGGCTATCGATCCCCGCAAAGACAAAATCTTTCTTTAAGACTTGATCGTTCACGCCTCTCTTATGTCTCTTTCTTTAATTGTATAGTTCGTCATGTCAGTAACGTCCGTGTGATATTTTGCGGAGCGAAGAGAAATGTCGAACAAGAATATTAACGTTGCTTTGACTTGAGCATTTTTTACTTGTGCTTTCTAAACACTGGAGTATTTCATTGGAATTGTGTAAAAAGAATTACTCAATCTTCCATTCCTCACTGAAAGCATGCTCTTCAGTATTCTTTTGTTTCGACTTTGTTGAGAACTGAAACACAAGAACAGTCACAGTAATAACCATTGAAACGTCCCCTTTGAACAATTATACACGACTGTGCTTAAACTGACATACAATATTTTTAGCGCAACGCAGTCTGACTTTCAGAAATCCCTACAAAAGAATGGCCCTTACTAACATTAACCTGTACCTTTCACAAATCACTTACCTCACAAAAATCTTCGTTACTCAAGCTACTGCAATACAGCGAGCGCCACTAGTGCCAGCTAAATAAAAGATTCAAACTAAGGAAGGCACTAACTACTGATAGGCATAGTTAGCAAATGAAAGATTTTAATAGAGAACAAACACTGTATTTACCTTAATAGTCATATTATATATAGCAGTTCATGACAGTCTCACAAATTTCAAAACTCCGCCATCTCTCTCCCCACATGCATCACCGCTGGCGGCTCACCTCCAACTGCGCAACGCTACGCGCTGTTCACATCCAGCCGCCGCTGCCCAACACTACAATGGCAGACAACAATGCAAACCAGCCACAGACTGCACACAGCACAGCCAGTGATTTTCATACAGAGGTGGCGTTACCAATAAAAAAACCTAAACAGCCTACTTACACCATATAAAACCCAAAATAATAGATACAGCAATAGTCAAGTTGACAATCTGAACGACAGAGCAATATTTATGAGAGTAAATCTGAACAAAACACCAAGAGCTAGCAGACTAACAAAACAGCGATACTCCTACGAAGTTAAGCCAGTTAACATGCGAAAGCCTGTGCTTTTAGGGATCAGCCTAAGAGAGTCTGCTCCACACGATTGCTAGTAAACAAGCGAATTGTGGGCTACAGCGAAGCTTGACGTCACTACGCGAGTAGCGTTGGAGGAAATGGCTTCCGTGCAAAGCTTTGCCTGGCCTGGTCTAGTTACAACTGAAGGAAATATAATTTGTATGCCAAACGCGTTTCGCCTTCATTTTCTGCATGGCATCTTCAGTAACCTAGAATATGTATACATATTTTTTTCTACTATTTAGTTTACGCTTAGGATGTTGCATATATAGGTTAGAAACAGTTGTGTCACTTTTTGATTTTCTATGATCTAATAAAAATTTAAATTATACTTACAGATTTAAGTTGATGTTGATTTATATGTTGCGGTTTTGTTTCTTCGTTAGTGCTACTCTTATTCTTATAGTTGCCATTTGAAATTTTGTTTTCAGGCTTAGGAACTCAACACTTGTTACAATGCTATGTTTTAGGTGGTGTTGACAACTGTCGGATGTTATTGCCAACTAATGAATGTGTTTTTGTGATATCTGTGACCCGGTTGCGTGTGCATCTGTTTTTGTGTGAGTGTGTGTGTGTGTGTGTGTGTGTGTGTGTGTGTGTGTGTGCGATGTGGTATTTATATCCTTTGGTGTGATACAAGTGACGGTATACACAGTTTCTTACTTTTTGTATGGTAATGGTGTGAGTATGTATGCTCGCACTGGTGTGTGTGTGTGTGTGTGTGTGTGTGTGTGTGTGTGTGTGTGTGTGTTTGCGTCAAAGAGAGAGAGAGAGAGAGAGAGAGAGAGAGAGATTATGAATTTGTTTTAATGTGGTAGCATGATTTTTACCTTATCATTCCTTTTATTAAGTTTGGTAGAGAGTGTATATTGACGTTTGTTTGCTCATTTATCACATTACTTCTCAGCAATGGCTTTCTAGATGTGCTAGTTTTACTGCATTTGTATCAGATATTTTTCATGGTTGCTTATTCGGATTGTTCTCATATCGTTGCATGTTTGTAGGATGGTGGTTGTTTTATTCTAAGGGCTCTGCAAATATGAAGTGTTTTTTTTTATACCTACAATACCTGATGTGTTCTTCGTACCATGTTTTAAAACATATTCAAAAGTTGACAGTAACATTAGACTGCCGATAACACCAACGAAAAAACATAACATCAAAACAAGTGTTCAGTTTCTAGTGCGGTGAAGTCTGAAAACAAATTTTCAAACGGCAATTATAATGAGAAGAATAGCGCTAGCAAAGGAAGAAAAAGACAAAATGCAGATCAACATTCACAAAACTTTAAGTAGAAATTTAATTATTGCTATGTCATAGAAAAGCAGAAACTGCCACAACTGATTATATACAACGTCCTAAATGTAAACTAAATTGTATAAACAAAAATATTTACATATTCTAGGACACTAAAGATGCTGTGCAAAGAATAAAGGCGAAACGCATATGGCACAAAAATTATGTTTCGTTCGGCTGTAACTAGATGGTGCCAAAGTAAAAATTATCACAATAACCTAAACTTATACAACTATTCATTGGCATATTCCAGGCGAAGCCTATGTAGCCGATATTTTGTTGTAATTTCTTGTTGGGAAGTAATTTTACCTTCCATGAAACAGTCCATTAATTACTTTGCTAATTTCAACAATCCCAAAAATCACTGTCAGAGAGAACGCACACTAGGAAGCAATTTGACTATATGCTTATATGTAGTTTATTCTTGTAATATACACGAAGAAGCCAAAGAAACTGGTACACCTGCCTAATATCGTGTTGGGCCCTCGAGAGCAGGCAGAAGTGTCGCAACACGATGTGTCAGGTCTGAAGTAGTGCTTCAGCGAATTGACACGATGAATCTCGGTGGGCTGTCCTTAAATCCGTGAGAGTACGAGGGGTGGAGATCTCTTCTGAACAGCACGTTGCAAGGTATAAGCTCAATAACGTTCATGTCTGTGGAGTTTGGTGCCCAGTGGAAGTGTTTAAACCCAGAAGAGTGTTCCTGGAGCCACTCTGTTGCACGTCTGGTCGTGTGGGGTGTGTCAGCGCCCTGCTGGAATTGCCCAAGTTTGTCGGAAAGCACAATGGACGTGGATGAATGCAAGTGATCAGACAGGATGTTTACGTACGTGTCACCCGTCAGAGTGGTATTTACACGTATCAGAGGTCGCATTTCACTCCAACTGCATACACCCCACACCATTACATAGCCTCCACTAGCTTGAACAGTACCATGCTGCCATGCAGGGTCCATGGATTCATGAGGTTGTTTGTGTACCCGTACACATCCATTCTCTCGATACAATTTGAAATGAGACTCGTCCGACCAGATAACATGTTTCCCGTCATCAACAGTCCAATGACGGTGTTGACGGGCCCAGGATAGAAGTAAAGGGTACATGAGTGGGCCTTCAGCTCCGAAAGCCCCTATCGATGAAGTTTCGTTGAATGGTTTGCACACTGAAACGTGTTCTTGGCCCAGCACTGAAATCTGGAGCAATTTGCAGAAGGGTTGCACTTCTGTCACGTTGAACGATTGTCTTCAGTGGTCGTTGGTCCCGTTCTTGCAAAATCTTTTCCCGGCCACAGCGATGGCGGAGATTTGATATTTTACCGGATTCCTGATATTCACGGTACACTCGTGAAATGGTCGTAGGGGAAAATCCCCACTTGATCGCTAGCTCGGAGATTCTGTGTCCCATCACTCGTACGCCGACTATAACACCAATTTCAAACTCACTTGTCTTGATAACCGGCCTTTGTAGCAGCATTAACCGTTCTAAAAATTGCGCCAGAGTCTTGTTGTCTTATACAGGGCGGTCCATTGATAGTGACCGCGCCAAATGTCTCTCGAAAAAATCATCAAACAAAAAAACTACAAAGAACAAAACTCGTCTACCTTGAAGGGGGAAACCAAATCGCGCTATGGTAGGCCCGCTAGATGGCGCTGCCACAGGTCAAACGGATATCAACAGCGTTTTTTTTTAAATAGGAACCCCTATTTTTTATTACACATTCATGTAGTACGTAAAGAAATATGAATGTTTTAGTTGGACCACTTTTTTCGCTTTGTGATACATGGCGCTGTAATAGTCACAAATGTATAAGTACGTGGTATCACTCAACATTCCGCCAGTGCGGACGGTATTTGCTTCGTGATACATTAGCCGTGTTAAAATGGACCGTTTACCAATTGCGAAAAAGTTCTATATCGTGTTGTTGTATGGCTAATGTGATCAAAATGCCCAACGGGCGTGTTATATGTATGCTGCTCGGTATCCTGGACGACATCATCCAAGTGTCCCGACCATTCGCCGGATAGCTACGTTATTTAAGGAAACAGGAAGTGTTCAGTCACATGTGAAACGTCAACCACGACCTGCAACAAATGATGATGCCCATGTAGGTGTTTTAGCTACTGTCGCGGCTAATCCGCACATCAGTAGCAGACGAATTGCGCGAGAATCGGGAATCTCAAAAACTTCGGTGTTGAGAATGCTACATCAACATCGATTGCACCCGTACCATATTTCTATACACCACGAATTGCATGGCGACGACTTTAAACGTCGTGTATAGTTCTGCCACTGCGCACAAGGGAAATTACGCGTTCTATTTAGCGACGAAGCGCCATTCACCAACAGCGGTAAAGTAAACCGGCATACTATGCACTATTGAGCAACGGAAAATCCACGATGGGTGCGACAAGTGGAACATCGCCGACCTTGGCAGGTTAATGTATGAAGCGGCATTATGGGAAGAAAGATAATTGGCCCGCATTTTATCGATGGTGCAATGTATGCTGATTTCGTACGTAATGTTCTGTTCCGATGTTACTACAATCTGTTTCACTGCATGACAGAATGGCGATGTACATCCAAGGCAATGAATGTCCGGCACATAGGTCGCGTGCGGTTGAAGCGGTATTGAATAGCATATTTCATGACAGGTGGATTGGTCATCGAAGCACCATACCATGGCCCGCACGTTCATCGGATCTGACGTCCCCGTATTTCTTTCTGTGGGGAAAGTTGAAGGATGTTTGCTCTCATAATCCACCGACAACGCCTGACAACATGCGTCAGCGCTTTGTCAATGCATGTGCGAACATTACGGAAGGCGAACTACTGGCTGTTGAGAGGAATGTCGTTACACGTATTGCCAAATGCATTGAGGTTGATGGACATCATTTTGAACATTTATTGCATTAATGTGGTATTTAAAGGTAATCACGTTGTAACAGCATGCGTTCTCAGAAATGATAAGTTCACAAAGGTACATGTATCACACTGGAACAACCGAATAAAATGTTCAAACGTACCTACGTTCTGTATTTTAATTTAAAAAAAACTTACCTGTTACCAAGTGTTCGTCTACACCTGTGAGCCATATGTTTGTGACTATTACAGCGCCATATAACACAAAGCGAAAAAAGTGGTGCAACTGTTGATGTTGTTGTGGTCTTCAGACCCGAGACTGGTTTGACCCAGCTCTCCATGCTACTCTATCCTGTGCAAGCTTCTTCATCTCCCACTACCTACTGCAGTCTACATCCTTCTGAGTCTGCTTAGTGTACTCATCTCTTGGTCTCCCTCTACGATTTTTACCCTCCACGTTGCCCTCCAGTACTAAATTGATGATCCCTTGATGCGTCAGAACATGTCCTACCAACCGATCCCTTCTTCTAGTCAAGTTGTGCCACAAACTCCTCTTCTCCCCAATTCTATTCAATACCTCCTCATTAGTTATGTGATCTACCCAACTAATCTTCAGCATTATTCTGTAGCACCACATTTCGAAAGCTTCTATTCTCTTCTTGTCTAAACTAAGTATCGTCCACGTTTCACTTCCATACATGGCTACACTCCATACAAATACTTTCAGAAACGTCTTCCTGACATTTAAATCTATACTCGATGTTAACAAATTTCTCTTCTTCAGAAACGCTTTCCATGCCATTGCCAGTCTACATTTTATATCCTCTCTACTTCGACCATCATCATTTATTTTGCTCCCCAAATAGCAAAACTCCTTTACTACTTTAAGTGTCTCATTTTCTAATCTAATTCCCTCACCATCACCCGACTTAATTAGACTACATTCCATTACCCTTGTTTTGATTTTGTTGATGTTCATCTTATACCCTCCTTTCAAGACTCTGTCTATTCTGTTCAACTGCCCTTCCAAGTCCTTTGCTGTCTCTGACAGAATTACAATGTCATCGGCGAACCTCAAAGTTTTTATTTCTTCTCCATGGATTTTAATGCCTACTCCGAACTTTTCTTATGTTTCCTTTACTGCTTGCTCAATATACAGATTGAACAACATCGGGGAGAGACTACAACTCTGTCTCACTCCCTTCCCAACCACTGCTTCCCTTTCATGTCCCTCGACTCTTATAACTGCCATCTGGTTTCTGTACAAATTGTAAATAGCCTTTCGCTCCCTGTATTTTACCGCTGCCACCTTCACAATTTGAAAGAAAGTATTCCAGTCAACATTTTCAAAAGCTTGCTCTAAGGCTACAAATGCTAGAAACGTAGGTTTAGCTTTCCTTAATCTTTCTTCTAAGATAAGTCGTAGGGTCAGTATTGCCTCACGTGTTCCAATATTTCTACGGAATCCAAACTGATCTTCCCCGAGGTCGGCTTCTACCACTTTTTCCATTCGTCTGTAAAGAATTCGCGATAGTATTTTGCAGCTGTGACTTATTAAACTGATAGTTCGGCATTTTTCACATCTGTCAACACCTGCTTTCCTTGGGATTGAAATTATTATATTCTTCTTGAGGTCTGAGGGAGTGGTGCAACTAAAACATTCGTATTTCTTTACTTACTGCACGAATATGCAATAAGAAATGAGGGTTCCAATTTTTAAAAAGCGCAGTTGATATCCGTTTGATCTATGGCAGCGCCGTCTAGCGGGCCACGCATAGCGCCATCTGGCTTCCCCCTTCAAGCTAGACGAGTTTCGTTCTTTGTAGTTTTTTCGTTTGACGCTTATTTCGTGAGATATTTGGCCCGGTCACGATCAATGGACCACCCAGTATAGGCGTCGCCGACCGCAGCGCCGTATCCTGCCTGTTTACATATTTCTGTATTTGAATAGCCGGCCGGAGTGGGCGAGCGGTTCTAGGCGCCACAGTCTTGAACCGCGCGACTGCTACGGTCGCAGGTTCGAATCCTACCTTGGGCATGGATGTGTGTGATGTGCTTAGGTTGGTTAGGTTTAAGTAGTTCTAAGTTCTAGAGGACTGATGACCTCAGAAGTCCCATAGTGCTCAGAGCCATTTGAACCATGTTTTTGTATTTGAATACGCATGCCTCTCCCAGTTTCTTTGTAGCTTCGGTGTATATGGACCAGTTTCCGTGTATTCCACAACAATAGGAGGATATTTTGTTGATCCTGTATGTGGACGTGAGGCAGAATTCCGTTAACGTACGGAAGTATTATAATACCTGATTTTGTACGTCCTGCTCGCGTGTGTCGACAGGAGCTGTTCACGTGGGACAAGGGCAACCAGCTGACGTACCCGGTGCGCTACCACGAGATGGGCTACCACCTGAACGCCACGTCATCCGGAGGTGGCAGCGGGAGCGTCGAGGACCGCAGCGACTCCGACACCTCCAGCGGCCAGGTGCACACCGGCATCGAGGTTTCGTAGCCGCGCCACCCGCAGCCGCCGCTGCCGCACCACCTCCAACACCGCTGAGTGGTTACCGCGGCGCGACGCGGCTGCCCGGGCACTGGCTGGCGGTGCCCGCAGCGTGGGGGCACTGTGCGCCTCACAGGAGGCGCGTGGGGGCGGTAGCAGGGGGACCGAGGGGAGGGTACGGACACTGTGCTGTTCGTAAGATGCTGCAAACTCTAGTGGTTTGCATGCCGGTTTTCCCTCCCATTCTTAATCCACCGGAAACTTATTTCCTTTCATTGCCCTGCACCCGTCAGACAACCGCGGACTGCTTAATTGAGCATAACAGGCTATAGAACTACAGCATATTTATCGTGGGGAGACGACACTCATTTATCTATTATGTTAAGAATATTTTACTTCTAGACACAATCATGCATCTGTTTTCATATTAATGGTGTCAATAACATAAAACGATTTTTCGATATAAATATCAAAAATTAACCTCCTTATAGGCTGGCATAATGATATTTGTGGACATCCAATATCATACAGGAAAACGTGTCAGCAATTTACTTTTATTAAAACTATTATTGGTACTTCTGTCGAAGCTGCGTGGAGAAAAATCTTTTATATGCGTTGACTAGTTTTGGGCACGACGTCTATTATAAAAACATCGCTTTCTTCATAAGTATTGGCACGTAATACAACCAGCACATTTTCAGACAGCCACAACTGGAAATAGTGAGTAACATTTACGACCTCATGTACAGAGTGTTATCAATCTTCCTAGCCACGTAGCACCAGTTAACTGTTGTATTATGTATCAGTACATACGATGAAGTCAACGGTTTGATAGTGGGCGTCACGTCCGAAACTAACCACCGTAAATAAATGATTTTTCGCACCGCAGCTTCGACAGAATTATAAACAATTTTAATATTGATATGTATTCAGTATTACCCACGATGATTCGATAATGACGTTACACACATTCAGAGGTGATGGAGAAACGTAAATATATTAATCTGAAAACAGAAATCCTGGTTCAAAAACGATTGAGTCGAATGTTATAAGCGATTATCGTCCTACGATAAGGACAGAATCTGAAGATAAAGTTGAAGCTTAATATTTTCCCACAAAAATGTAATTCCATCTGTTCGAAAATCGATCTGATAGCTCTGACAATGGAATAAACGCACCATCACAATTGTGGCTAAGATTATAGGGTAAGCAACTCTCTGAGGTTGTAGTATGGACCAAAAGAAGAAAAAGAGTCTGGAATACATTGGCTCTGAAATTCATCCCTTAAGAGCTATGGGCAGTTGTTCATCTTCGCTATTGTGAAACACATCTCCTGTACTGCAAGCTCTTTGCTTTCCATATTTTAAAGGAGGTAGTATGGATCAACACAAGAAATAATGTCCAGTAAGTATCGGGTGTCAAACGCATCCCGTTGAAGCTATGGGTACTTGTTCAGTAGAAGAGATGTGGTTCAAAGTAGCGAGGATGAACAGGTTCTCATCGCCCTTAAAGTATGCATTTTAGAGGCTATGTTTACCTGCCATTTTCTTCTTCTTTTGGTCCATACTACCACCTCTGGAAGTTACCTTCCTTACAATCTTAGCAACAACTGTACCGATACATATATTCTACTGTCATAGTTGTCGGAACAATTTTCGCTTACAACTTCCGAATCGATCGTTTCCGGACTAGGGCTCCTTACCTCAAATTAACACATTTACCCTTCTTCGTCATCCCCGAAACTTCGTAACATCACCACGCAATACCAATATCCTCGTAAAGGACCTCGCATTGTCATTAAGTTAACATGATCTGCTAGATTTTATACTGGGTGTATTGTAATTAATACCGAAAACTGAGACAAGTGAAAGTGCACGAAAATAGAAGCAAAAACGTTCCACCAAACACGAATCTCCAAGCGACACGTTTGCCACATAATTGTGAATACGGACTTCACTCTAAATTACTGCCCCTGTTGGTAGAAATGTATGCGAAATGTAAACGATTTGGTTGTCCCCGAAGACTTAGGCGCAGATTTCACCCTCGGTCTACCTTAGCAAGAAATAGAATACTACTTCAGCCCATTGTGTGGTACATTTTTCTGTATACTGGTACCTGTTCAAGGAGGTGTCTCGCGTGTCGCCCTCGGACTTGGATGCAACTCTATACTCGTCTCTGCAGTGAGATACAAATTGTCTATGACACCCCCTGGATGATCTCGTAAATCTTGAAAAGGTTGTAAAATTCTCTGCTCAGTTCTTGAATCGGATCAATGAAAGAGGTCTTCACATCACTCCCAAGAAGACCCCAAAAAGAAAAATATCGAGGATTGATGTCAGATGATCTTGGATATAAAGATGTGGCCCCTGTTAGACAAGTCCATCACTGACCATATCGGGCGTCACATGTCGTCGTCTTACGTAAGCAGCAGAAAGTGTCGGTGGCCGCATACATCTGCCACGTTCCACAACCACGGACAGCTGGAGAAATTCGAGCCTAATTAGAAGAGAAATTAATCGAAAAGTTTATATTTCACAGACATTTCTACTAAGTAGGGCGATACTTCCTACTGAAGTCAGTGGCGACTCACAATCACAAATTCACAGTTGATTTGTAAACTCATGTTCATTGGTATGTTTTTGCTTTTATTAACTTACACTTTACCAACGTCATTGTAACACTGTTAATTATGAATTAACAGCTATAGCAGAAATTTGTCACTTTCTTTTGTCACACTATGTTTCTTCATATGTTGCTAACCTCTCCCATGATATCCTCTTCAGCTCTTGTTCACTGGTGTTTTTTCTATTTCTACCACTTAAATACAAGTAGCCATTTCGCGTTGTGCTGGTTCAGTGGAAGAGGAGAGACAGTAGCCTATGTACACAGCTTCGAAATGTAGCCAAATACGTGTGCCAGAGCAGACGAAAGAATCCAACTCCCTTTCTGCTCCGCTCCATACTATCGTTACAGGTGTGTGTGCCCCTCCATACCAGTACGAATCATTTGAACCGAAGTCGATACGGTATGCAAACCGTTTGCAATCAAGAGTTAAGGAAAATGACTCACTATTAATATAAAAGACTTATTTGGATGGATGTTATATTCTGATATCATTATTCTTTGTACAAAAACTGTATTATAGTACCTTAACATTTGTATGTAACCAATTGACACGACTACAATAAAATATAATTTACGATGGTATCCATTCTTATATTGCAAAATATGTTTCCTCATATGACATTCAATTAACGATAACAGAACTACTTTCTCTTGTCTCCGAGGTCTCTACACAGGACACAGTAATTTACCATGTAATTTGGCTGAAGCATCCATTACTGCTGCAGCAAACCTTGTTGGCAGTATTATTGAATTTTCTCATATAGAGAAATGAGAGGAAGCGAACTGTTTTCCTTCTAAAAGTCTTTCTAAAGCCAAGACCGCATAAATATTTCTTCAATTTTCAACCACAGGTTTCGACAGGTTTTGTTGTCTTCTTCAGGTCTTCAAAAATTTTTGTTGCAAAACGTATGATCTACCTTAGACGGCGTGTATCGCAGTGTACATTGGCGCGCACCCTGAGCTGCGTGCGGCTCATGCAGCGTGTATCTTGTAAGCGTGGTCCTGTTCCATGCTGCTATAGTGGGGATTGGATTTGATTGTTTGAGGGAAGAGACCAAACAGCGAGGTCATCGGTCTCATCGGATAGGGAAGGACGGCGAAGGAAGTCGGCCGTGCCCTTTCAAAGGAACCATCCTGGCAGTGGCCTACTATGGTGGGGTCTGCTGCTGTGCTTAAGGTAACATGTGATAGTTTATGATATTTTTCCGCCACCTTCTTCTACCTTGTTGGTGATGTAATGGCAATTTTCTTTTAACTAGGTCCAGATTTCATTTTATATGTTCTTATGAAGAACATTTAAGTTTCTACTACTTTTAGTTTATTTTAGCTACGTAGTATAAAAATATAGGAACATACTCCTTCCTCTGTTTGTTTGTAATACAAAGTTTTCTTGTTTTATAGACAATCTGTTGGTGCCCCGAAAGGGCAAAATGCGTTACTGATATATAATTTTGGAACCAAATCTATCATTATTCTGAAATACAGAAATGTGATTTTCTCTTAGGTCACACGCTTGTCATACTTGCATTAGGCTCTAATTAAAGATGAACAATTTCTCATTTAATATTTACGATTCCATGGTTCGGTGTCTATACCTCATTGACATTGTTTTGATCATACTAGATTTTGGGAGGATACTGCCTTATTGTTAATATAAGCCAAAATTTCTTCTGGCTATTTGTAATTATTTATACTTCAGTTGATTCTTTATATTTAAACAGTAAGAACAATAAGGAGCAAAAGCAGTTGTCTGTGATCCTTAATGTATTACTTACCACTCTTAGCATTAATTTACTTATTTTTCTAGAGGGTAATGGTTGTGTTTCTATCATATTAGAGGATTAACGCCACTGCTTTTATTGCTAAGTGTTGTGTAGGCACTATCTACCCATTTTTTGCAACCAACCTCGCTTTTTAATTTTCCTTCAATCCTAGGAAATCCCGATCTTGGGATATTTAAAATTAAAACTAAAAAAAAAACTCTGCCCGAACAGGCCATGAAGACCCAACGGTACCGATCGTGTGATCCACAGCCCACGGGCGTCACTGGAGGGGCATGTTGTTAGCACACCGTTCTCACGGCCGTAAGCCAGTTTACGAGACCGGAGCCGCTACTTCTCAATCAAGTAGCTACTCAGTTTCCCTCACAGAGGCTGAGTGCAGCCCACTTTCCAACAGCGCTCGGCTGACCGAATGGTCACCCATCCAAGTGCTAGCCCAGCCCGACAGCGCTTAAGTTCTGTGATCTGACGGTGTTACCACTGCGGCATGGCCGTTGGCATTTAAAATTATCTAATTGGGTGATATTCTCAGGAGGTATGACTGATTGTTCGTGATGTATGATTAGCTTTTTTTCAGAATTCTTTATATTATTAGTGACTTTTATATACATATTCTACAACGTATTGTCTCTATTTCAATCGAGGTTTTGTCTGATAAACCTTTAAAGATGCATTAGTATGACATTTACTAGATATTTTCAGCGGGAATTATTTAGAGGAACTGGATGGTCCGAAATACTGGACGTAATTCCATTATAATACACTATGTGATCAAACATATCCGGTCACCCACAAAAACATACCTTTTTCATGTTTGGTGCATTGTGCTGCCACCTATTGCCAGTCACTCCACATCAGCGACCTCAGTAGTCATTAGACATAGTGAGAGAGCAGAATGGGGCGCTCCGCAGAACTCATGGGCCTCCAACTTGGTCAGGTGATTGGGTGTCACTTGTGTCATATGTCTGTGCGCCAGATTTCCACACTCCTAAACATCCCCACTGTTTGCGGTGTGATAGTGAAGTGGGAACGTGAAGGGGCGCATCCAGCACAAAAGCGCACAGGCCGACCGCGTCTGCTGACTGACAGAGACCGCCGACAGTTGAAGAGGGTCGTAATGTGTAGTAGGCACGCGTCTATCGAGACCATCACACAGGAATTCCAAACTGCATCAGAATCCACTGCAAATACTATGACAGTTAGGCGAGAGGTGAGAAAACTTGGATATCATGGTCAAGCGGCTATTCATAAGCCACACATCACGCCGGTAAATGCCAAACGACGCCTCGCTTGGTGTAAGGAGCGTAAACACTGGACGATTGAACAGTGGAAAAACGTTGCGTGGAGTGACGTATCACGGTACACATTGTGGCGATCTGATGTCAGGGTGCGGGTTTGGCGAATGCTCGGTGAAAATCATCTGCCAGCGTGTGTAGAGCCTACAGTAAAATTTGGAGGCGATGCTGTTACGGTGTTGTTTTGCGTGTCACTATCACAGCACAGGCCTACATTTATGTTTTAAGCACCTTCTTGCTTCCCACTGTTGAAGAGCGATTCGGGGAAGGCGATTGCACCTATCGGCACGATCGAGCATCTGTTCATAATGTATGGCCTGCGGCGGAGTGGTTACACGACAATAACATCCCTGTAATGGAGTGACCTGCGCAGTGTCCTGACATGAATCCTGTAGAACACCTTTGCGATGATTTGGAACGCCGACTTCTTGCCAGGCCTCACTGACCGACATCGATACCTCTACTCAGTGCAATACTCCGTGAATAATGGGCTACCATTCCCCAAGAAACCTTCCAGCATCTGATCGAACGTATGCCTGCGAGAGTGAAAGCTGTCTTCGAAGCTAAGGGTGGGCCAACACCATATTGAATTTCAGCATTTCCGATGGAGTGCGCCACGAACTTGTAACTCATTTTAAGCTAGGTGACTGGATGCTTTTGATCACATAGTGTATGTTCTCCAGTAGTATCAGTGAGATGAATGGGGGTTACTCAAAATCTTACTGTGATATACGAGCCCTAACAAGCAGCTTGGGTCCATGTTTGGATTACCACCCACCGTTTTCATAAATGGCCAGCCCGAGTCAACTTGCCACCACTCTTCTGCAGGTCACTGTGGAGATTGACTCCTTGAAATACTCTGAGTGCCGTGTCACAAATAAACAAGAACTACGTTAGTACAGGTGAGTGGTGGTATGTATATTAATCTCTGACTAAATGAGGCATGGGCATAAAAATTTCCTTTAGTAAACTATATACGCAACATACATAAAACTCACGCTTTCTTCATTATTCCCCTAACAGTCAGAGACTGATGATACTAGCCCAGTTGTTTCCCCTCAAACATTTTACTAGATGTAATCGATTCACTCTTATTTTATATAACTTTCACTACGATTATTATTAACCGTAGACGTTATATTCTCTCATTGCCTCCAGAGTGTTAAATTATGGTTGTGAGCCGACTGTGACAATAATTTTCAGAATTCAGTTGTTTATATTTCTTACTTGCGCGCCCTTTGAGGCATGTATTATAGCTTTCTGCTGTCCTCTCTCTCTTAACAGTTGTGAGGAGTCAAATGGCTCTGAGCACTATGGGACTTAACATCTATGGTCATCAGTCCCCTAGAACTTAGAACTACTTAAACCTAACTAACCGAAGGACATCACACATATCCATGCCCGAGGCAGGATTCGAACCTGCGACCGTAGCAGTCGCGCGGCTCCGGACTGAGCGCCTAGAACCGCTAGACCACCGCGGCCGGCTGTGAGGAGTCGCTTAGCCTGCAGTGTAATTATGTTCTGCAAGGTTACAGTGACAGAAATAAGAAGCATCCTAGTCAGAAGCATTTGTGTGTGAAAAGAGGGATTACAAAGCTGTTTCTGCACAGATCGACAGAGAAAGGAAAAATCAAGACAGATTTAGGTTGTTGGAACCAACGATGATGATGATAGTACCCAAAACACAATAACTATTCGTGTCCCCCCACCGAGCGAGGTGGCGCAGTGGTTAGCACACTGGACTCGCATTCGGGAGGACGACGGTTCAAACCCGCGTCCGACCATCCTGATTTAGGTTTTCCGTGATTTCCCTAAATCGCTCCAGGCAAATGCCGGGATGGTTCCTTTGAAAGGGCACGGCCGACGTCCTTCCCCGTCCTTCCCTAATCCGATGAGACCGATGACCTCGCTGTTTGGTCTCTTCCCCCAAACAATCCAAAAGTCGTGTCCCCCCTCACAGGAATCTCTGGTGTGAATTGAGCTTCTCCCTACAGCCCAGAGGAGTGATTTTCAGTTTCCTACAGAATGAGTGCAATAAGTCTTCTCTACTACAGTCCCAAAGTATTAGGTCCAAGCCTCGTAAGTCAAAAACATCCCACAGACCACAACAGATCTAAGCTTTCCTTCCTGGCTGGTAGTTATTATTTATACTGCTTTACATTCTAGCATACATGCATTACACTCATTTTCACTATGTCTATTAGTGTTACCTCATTCCCTAATATTACTGATTATTTCTTTCTTTCTTTACTTTAACAGCAATAATGAAACTTAAATGTTTCTTTTTTACTACTGGTCGATTAGGACCAAAGAAAAACACAATAATCTGTCTTTTACTGCACTGTTGCATTTTACACTTCTGTATACAGTTTCGTAAAGAGATATTTTATGATTTACGTGTCAGCATACGTCCACATGTGTGCTGCATCATATAGTCCTGTAATGGACTGAGTCTCAGCATTACATAAAAGTAGGGCTTTTGGGTGGGGCTTATGTATCACCTGTCAGAGTCCTTGGAGTAAATGACTAAAATTCCCTATTTCTTTATGAAGTGTGGAACTCCTAATATGTGTTTATCTCCTATGTGAAACATAGCAAGCATACCTGTTCCGTTACATCTTTAAAGCCTTTGTTGAACACTACTTCTCAGCTTAAGCTAAATAATGTGACAAATGCGATTCAACTGTTTCATTATCCCGAGTTCGAGTCTCGGTCGGGCACACAGTTTTAATCTGCCAGGAAGTTTCAATGTTTCATTATCCTCGCAATGGGGTTACTTTGAGGTCAATATTTCGAAATTGGTACCTGTTGAATATTACATTTAGCTTGTACTTTCTTACAATATTTGTTAATGAACTGGCTACCATTGTCTAACAAGAGGTGTCTCGGTATCCGGCGTTAATTAACGCCCCGGCCCATCAATCGTGTTGCGTCCACCTGTTTGTGCCTGCAGCGTCCGCCCCCGGCAGCGATCACTTCAGGCCCGGAAAGCTCGGTGTGTGTCCTCGGCAAACAGCAGCAGCGACCGGACGTCTAGAAGCCGGCAGCGACGACGTCAAAGCGGCAACTGCCGCCCGTCTGAATTATGGAGAAGAGCGTGCCGCAGCGTCCATTGTGCGGACACGTCGCTTTGTTCCGCGCGGCGCGCGACACAACAGGCGTGGCCGTGTTGTACCAGCAGACCGCAGCACGTGCGCGTCCTGGCAGCGTCACAGGCCGGGCTTCTGGAGCCCCACGCAGCGCAGACCCAACACACGCCGCGTGTTGTCTTCCCAGTACTGGAAGCTCTGCACACGCTGCCGGCGGTTGTGCCTCTCCGTTGAACCAAACCAGCATTACGTACTGAGCCGTCGATACCGAACGTGTACTCAGTCTGTGGACACGTCGAACGGATTAGCTCTCCACCACATTCCGCTTAAGGGGAGGTTTACTATCGTTGGCCCGAAAAAAGCATGTTCCTTGAGAATTTTTTTTCTCGGGATGTGTTATACAGGGTGTTACAAAAAGGTACAGCCAAACTTTCAGGAAAAATTCCTCACACACAAATAAAGAAAAAATGTTATGTGGACATGTGTCCGGAAACGCTTAATTTCCATGTTAGAGCTCATTTTAGTTTCGTCGGTATGTACTGTACTTCCTCGATTCACAGCCAGTTGGCCCAATTGAAGGAAGGTAATGTTGACTTCGGTGCTTGTGTTGACATGCGACTCATTGCTCTACAGTACTAGCATCAAGCACATCAGTACGTAGCATCAACAGGTTAGTGTTCATCACGAACGTGGTTTTGCAGTCAGTGCAATGTTACAAATGCGGAGTTGGCAGATGCCCATTTGATGTATGGATTAGCACGGGGCAATAGCCGTGGCGCGGTACGTTTGTATCGAGACAGATTTCCAGAACGAAGGTGTCCCGACAGGAAGACGTTCGAAGCAATTGATCGGCGTCTTAGGGAGCACGGAACATTCCAGCCTATGACTCGCGACTGGGGAAGACCTAGAACGACGAGGACACCTGCAATGGACGAGGCAATTCTTCGCGCAGTTGACGATAACCCTAATGTCAGCGTCAGAGAAGTTGCTGCTGTACAAGGTAACGTTGACCACGTCACTGTATGGAGAGTACTACGGGAGAACCAGTTGTTTCCGTACCATGTACACCGTGGGCAGTCACTATCAGCAGCTGATTGGCCTCCACGGGTACACTCTTGCGAATGGTTCATCCAACAATGTGTCAATCCTCATTTCAGTGCAAATGTTCTCTTTAGGATGAGGCTTCATTCCAACGTGATCAAATTGTAAATTTTCACAATCAACATGTGTGGGCTGACGAGAATCCGAACGCAATTGTGCAATCACGTCATCAACACAGATTTTCTGTAAACGTTTGGGCAGGCATTGTTGGTGATGTCTTGATTGGGCCCCATGTTCTTCCACCTACGCTCAATGCAGCACGTGTTCATAATTTCATACGGGATACTCTACCTGTGCTGTTAGAACATGTGCCTTTACAAGTACGACACAACATGTGGCTTATGCACGATGGAGCTCCTGCACATTTCAGCCGAAGTGTTCGTACGCTTCTCAAAAACAGATTCGGTGACCGATGGATTGGTAGAGGCGGACCAATTCCATGGCCTCCACGCTCTCCTGACCTCAACCCTCTTGACTTTCATTTATGGGGTCATTTGAAAGCTCTTGTCTACGCAACCCCGGTACCAAATGTAGAGACTCTTCGTGTTCGTATTGTGGACGGCTGTGATACAATACGCCATACTCCAGGGCTGCATCAGCGCATCAGGGATTCCATGCGACGGAGGGTTGATGCATGTATCCTCGCTAACGGAGGACATTTTGAACATTTCCTGTAACAAAGTGATTGAAGTCACGCTGGTACGTTCTGTTGCTGTGTGTTTCCATTCCATGATTAATGTGATTTGAAGAGAAGTAATAAAATGAGCTCTAACATGGAAAGTAAGCGTTTCCGGACACATGTTCACATAACATATTATTTTCTTTCTTTGTGTGTGAGGAATGTTTCCTGAAAGTTTGGCCGTACCTTTTTGTAACTCCCTGTAGATATCAATATCAAATTTGGTCAAAATATTTACTGATATTTCCTCTATAAACCGGAATTTTTTCGACCGGAAACGTCGAAAAGCAAAGGCGGACGTGCCGTCGGAACGAAACAAAATTTCGATGTAGACCTCTACGTGCTGTATGTCACAAGTCAGCCGGCTCGTCTGAAATCAAAATTGCGTTGACGTTAGCAGAGTATATAAGATTCTTTAGTTGTACCTCGCTTAAGTTATTTGGACCATAGGAAACAAAATAGCGGCCATTATTTTTAAAAAAAAAAGGGTTTTTTCATCGATTTTTCGACTTCGACAGCGAAGTAAAAATATTTATATTTGATGGATTGGAATAAAAGTGGTACAACAACTAGACAATTTAGTTAGCTTCGTTGGAAACAAAGAATCATGCCAGTAGATTTGAAGTTACCATACCACGCGATAAAGAAACTGTCATTTCCAGAAAAATGCGTTTAAAGTTTTGACTACATATAAATGCAATATTACGCAACTTACGCTCAATCTGCTATTCTGGGTCCATAAACTAGTCTTTCCTCTTACTCACAGAGGGCGTTCTGCTCGATCTGAGCCACCCTGCGCTGCTCCAGAGTCGCTCGTACGGCCGGTGAGAATGTTTTCGGCCGCTTGAATCCGGTGGTCGTCCGAATGCTTGGCGAGCTGCGTCGAATAGACTCCCAGGGTGACGTCCATCGTTGTCATGGTCTTTAGAATTGCTGAATACCCTTCCTTGAAGCTGCTCACTGCCAGGAAAGTCGCAATCTCCACAGTCTTCGCACCAGAATGAAAATGCTTGGGGGCTAACTTCCAAACACACGCGTTCAAACTTTCATTTGAATTTTGTGTGTTTCCTCCCAAGCATCGGTACAATAACTCATCCTCCGAAAGGGCCTCGTAGATCAGATGAACCACATTTTGAATTTCTTTGGAGAGCGGCTGGTCGTGTTGATATTCGCCCAGATGTCCGGTAGCCTCTGCAATGCGCCACTTGCACCAACTAGTTTCCCCAGCCGGACAATTTTGGTGTTGTTTATGGTCATCCATCGCACACTTGTGGAAATACGTTTCCCAAATTGCCTTCTTCACCTGTTCCACCGAATTGGAATGCCGTCGGATTGCCAAGCCGTAGCACGTCGTAAGCTCCTTGATCACTGTATCAGTTTTAATCATGGGCATGTAAATAGAATAATTTTTCGCGGCTACAAAGTCTAAATTCTCGAAAAAACTGGTGCGTGAAAAAGGCCGATTTCAGGAAGGTGCATTTTTTTGTTCAACTGCGAACAACAAACATTTCCGTTCCGTATTCGGAAAAACCGTTTCAGGAGTGGATGCTAAACACTTTTATGGATCCGAAAATGCAATTTAAAAAAAAAAACGAATTTTTGAACCAAAAGATAGTAAACGTCCCCTTAATTTGTGAACGCAATATAAGTTGTAAGAAATGACTGTGATATTGTAATGAAACCTGCTCATGGTCTGTATGAAATTATTGGTGTACCACATTGTTTCTGCTGATAGTAGAAGAAACCCGTTAAAATGTGTCCTTTTCGATTATTGTCTTAATAAAATCTGCAGGAGATTTTGCATTTAAATAACTTTGTTTCCATTTCCCTCAGTGCATCGTCCCGGAACTCCCCTTCGCAGTAGACCATGTATTAATAATGAACGACACGGAACTCGACAGATAAAGGTCATCTCATACTCTCACTGAATTGCCAGATAGAGATAATTTCAGATCTTAGTAAAATTTCCGAAAAAAAAACATTTAACCTCTCTATTTTTAGTCTGTAATATGAAAGAGTATCTTCAGACAGAAAGTTATTACCAGTCTTCACGAAATATACATACATAAATGGCTAAACGTTACGTTACAGGAAATTTTCAAGAAGTATTACATTTTTGTATTTCAACGCATGCAAACACACATTTGGACTGAAAAAAAAGGAAATTTTCCAAGATTGTAGACGTCTGTTATACACATTTTGTTTTGGAAACGTGGAAGTATTTCGAGATAAAAAATTAAACGCTTTCGCCTGTGTAGCGAAAAATGTCGTCGATGATGAATTTGTCTTCTGTTAGAACTCTTAGAAATTGTTAGCTTGAAAGTTGTTAAGAAAACTATAAAATTAATTTTCGTAACATCTGAGACATCGTTAATGTATCACGTCATCTGCGAACGCAATTTATTTACGAGAGACTCAATTTTTGTTGAAGACAAGCAAAATAAATTTGTTCGTATGGTTATGAGGAACCCAAGTTTTACCAAGTATACTAGAAGACTATTACCGTCAGCACGCAGTAAGTGCGTTGTAAACAATAACTTCGCTCTTGCTGCTGCACTGTCTCTGTATTCCATTAAAGCCTTTTGTCAATCATTAGAGTTCCTGAATCGAAAACCAAGTGAGCGAAGAAGACGAAAAATGGCCTCTGAGCCGGAGTAATTAATTATTTCCTCTGTCTTAGTTTTTAGTAGAATACTCCGCCCTAACTTTTTGTTAAAATATTCAAATTCCGTAGCTATCCGGTTTCTATTACATCCCTTTCTTAGAGAATGAAAACACGTACTCATATCTGGATGTTTTGCCGATTTTATGGCATAGATAATACGGAATACAGTCGATTCGGAAATACCAACAGCTTGTGCTGTCAATTTATGAATTTGCAAGAACATTTGTGTTATTCCTGCCTTCTCCACTGTTGGCCAGATCAGTAACAAAAGCCTGAGTAAGTTCGATACGGAAATTTTGTTTTATTTTCCAATGTCTTGTCGCCTTTTATGCACACCGTCTGGGAAAGCCATTTCTCACTCCAAAACAGAGATCAGTGCACCTCTCTAATGAAGGCTGAAACCTCACACGAGCACAGGATATGCGCGAGCATCGAACATAAGCTGGCGCTGATCTCCATTATTGTTCCAGTGTGCATGTGCTAACAAAGATTTGAAGCGGACAAATCACAGCGCCTGACAACGTCGCACAGCGCGAATGACTGTGAGCTGCCCTTTTTGGTAATGACCACTACAGTAACTGTTCCATCATTGCAGCTACAATCTCAAAAGTTGAAAGCGAACTGATGTCGGTCGTGTCAAGACGCATTTGAATCAGAGCTTTACCATTTCTGCCCATTTGTGACTGCACAATACCTACGCATACCCGAACGATAGCAAAAGTACATTGATTTTTCTTTCACACCAAGGAGGAAGAATTGTTAATGCAGTGATCTTTAAGGCAGCTTTTGTAGCGGGAAGGGTGATACATTTTCTGAATACGTCGAATAAATCAAACATACATAAACAGGCAACTATGGGTAATCGCTTCTTAAGAATCCTTTTAGGTAGCAAATTGAGGGCATAGTCAAACTGAATCATTTCAAACAATGTGCAACGAGTGTAACTGAGGCAGTAGAAAACTCAGTTCTTATGATTCAACGCCAAGAGCTGCTGATGAATTTTTTTTATTATTCATCCAGTTTCGATACTAACACCATCATCAGGTGTCACAAAATATTTACAATACCTAACAAGACGAAATGGATGGTCTCGAAACATTTAACATTTGACGATGCCACTATGGCTGCAGTACATTAGGACTTTGTTTTTATAAACAGATCTGATGGTGGTCATTATAGACCGAAACCGGTAATCTGTTAAAAAAGTTTGTGACCATAGACGTAAATTAAAGGAGGCTTATCGAAAAAAGAAATCAAAATCTTTTGACGCCATTGACTTTGTATCGTCTTGTAATCGTGTTTATTTTATGGTGCTCGATGATGGTCTGTCCACTGAACTGCATGTGTAATAAAGAAACTTTATCACGTTTTTGTTGGTGGATCACCTAAAAATCATTTTTGTTAATTTTACGAAATAATAAAATCTTGTTAATATTGACTATGTTACTTCAGACCGCCCATACAATATCATTGTTTTATCTGAGTAACAAAAATACACTCCTGGAAATTGAAATAAGAACACCGTGAATTCATTGTCCCAGGAAGGGGAAACTTTATTGACACATTCCTGGGGTCAGATACATCACATGATCACACTGACAGAACCACAGGCACATAGACACAGGCAACAGAGCATGCATAATGTCGGCACTAGTACAGTGTACATCCACATTTCGCAGCAATGCAGGCTGCTATTCTCCCATGGAGATGCTGGATGTAGTCCTGTGGAACGGCTTGCCATGCCATTTCCACCTGGCGCCTCAGTTGGACCAGCGTTCGTGCTGGACGTGCAGACCGCGTGAGACGACGCTTCATCCAGTCCCAAACATGCTCAATGGGGGACAGATCCGGAGATCTTGCTGGCCAGGGTAGTTGACTTACACCTTCTAGAGCACGTTGGGTGGCACGGGATACATGCGGACGTGCATTGTCCTGTTGGAACAGCAAGTTCCCTTGCCGGTCTAGGAATGGTAGAACGATGGGTTCGATGACGGTTTGGATGTACCGTGCACTATTCAGTGTCCCCTCGACGATCATCAGTGGTGCACGGCCAGTGTAGGAGATCGCTCCCCACACCATGATGCCGGGTGTTGGCCCTGTGTGCCTCGGTCGTATGCAGTCCTGATTGTGGCGCTCACCTGCACGGCGCCAAACACGCATACGACCATCATTGGCACCAAGGCAGAAGCGACTCTCATCGCTGAAGACGACACGTCTCCATTCGTCCCTCCATTCACGCTTGTCGCGACACCACTGGAGGCGGGCTGCACGATGTTGGGGCGTGAGCGGAAGACGGCCTAACAGTGTGCGGGACCGTAGCCCAGCTTCATGGAGACGGTTGCGAATGGTCCTCGCCGATACCCCAGGAGCAACAGTGTCCCTAATTTGCTGGGAAGTGGCGGTGCGGTCCCCTACGGCACTGCGTAGGATCCTACGGTCTTGGCGTGCATCCGTGCGTCGCTGCGGTCCGGTCCCAGGTCGACGGGCACGTGCACCTTCCGCCGACCACTGGCGACAACATCGATGTACTGTGGAGACCTCACGCCCCACGTGTTGAGCAATTTGGCGGTACGTCCACCCAGCCTCCCGCATGCCCACTATACGCCCTCGCTCAAAGTCCGTCAACTGCACATACGTTTCACGTCCACGCTGTCGCGGCATGCTACCAGTGTTAAAGACTGCGATGGAGCTCCGTATGCCACGGCAAACTGGCTGACACTGACGGCGGCGGTGCACAAATGCTGCGCAGCTAGCGCCATTCGACGGCCAACACCGCGGTACCTGGTGTGTCCGCTGTGCCGTGCGTGTGATCATTGCTTGTACAGCCCTCTCGCAGTGTCCGGAGCAAGTATGGTGGGTCTGACACACCGGTGTCAATGTGTTCTTTTTTCCATTTCCAGGAGTGTATAAGCACAGTATGAGGACTGTGTTTCCTTTACAGGCACATGGACATAAAATACGCTGGTAATAAGTGATCGCCCTCTGTTAACACCGTCAGTTGTAATCAGCGAATGAGCAAGGTTGACATCAGACGATATAATGGCACACAAAACTAAACCAGAAGTTGGGAAAGGTATTAACCTCAGTCCTACAGTCAGGAAGTCAGTGTTGGGGACAAACGCAACAATTCGTCATTGCTGTTCTGGGCGAAGTATTTGTCGAAGTGGTTGGCACTTGCCTCCCTCCGGCTGTCGTTACATATTCATGTCAGGACTCTGTGCAGGCCAGTCCATTACAGGAATGTTACTGTCGTGTAACCACTCCGCCACAGGCCGTGCATTATGAACAGGTGTTCGATAGTGTTGAAAGATGCAACCGCCATTCCCGAATTGCTCTTCAACAGTGGGAAGCAAGAAGGTGCTTAAAACATCAGTGTAGGCCTTTGCTGTGACAGTACCACACAAAACAACAAGGGGTGCAAGCCCCCTCCATGAAAAACACGACCACACTATAACACAACCGTGGATGGTGAATGTTTTTACAAAAGAGAAAAAGCTGATGAGGAACTCTCTAGATAGCATAGAGCCGATGGCTCTGCCATCTTCCAGTGCTAAGTCATAATTATGTAGAAATGGGTTCAGCTGACGACTTGTGCCGCATTGTTAACTATTTAAAACCTCAGTCACTGACTCCCGCTAGCCGCGACAAATGTGAATGATCCTTGTTTCCGGCTTTAGTTTACTGCAGTATACGGGATTACCCTCACTTCGAGTGTGAATGTCCGGACCTGACAGTGATGTTCCCTTCTTGTTAAACAAACATAATACACTAAACTAAGTGACTAAGATTCCGTAAGTAGGGTACACTTCTTTCCAGCATTATGAAATGGCGAAACTTGGAATATGCCAAATGTGTATCAACGGCGAGTTGCTATTTCCTATTAAGTTAGTAGGAGGATTTTTATAACATATTACCTCTGTATTCTGTGTTCGTTCTTCGTCTTGTTTCCTCGTTTCATTATACTGTGGGTGTAAAATTTCATTTATTTCGGAATTTGTCCTTTGGTAAGCCTACGTGCCAGGGTACGACTTAAACTAATGTATATTCTGAACTGTCAAAAACAGACTGAAGCATATCATTTTCAGTTTTGAGATTACTGTATGGGCAAGTTTCGAAAGCCAATAAATTAAAAAAATGAATGTTGAAATGTACTCTTTGACGTCTACTTGTGATGAAGACGACAAAGCTGCTTCGAAAGCGAGCATTAAGGCATAGCGCAGTACACACGGTACCATACGTGTAACCAAATAATGCTCAACGATGAGAAGTGTTTAGCCGTTTTTGGAGACTGCTACAAGAATTTGATTCCGATACAGTTGGGTCACACCTCATAGGTAACGTGACACATATACTCCGAAGAAACGCATCAAAGAAGTCGGCACGGCACACGACAGCGGCTTTCCTTCCGTCTTTGTTTGATCAACCGTATAGAGCGTGCTCTTTATTATGGAATTTTCTAAAGAGAGGATGGTAGATGCTATAGTACTATCTCATTGTGGTCAGCCACATAATGATTGGCCAAACAAGACATATTATGTAATTACCGTAAATCACGTCTATAAGTGTCTGAGAATTCTGTAAAGAGTAAAAACTCTGTTCTCCACATTCCATGGGACCATGGGAAGGAGGAGGGGAGAATGGCATAGCGGGGGAGGGGAGGGGGGGTTGGAGTAAGTGCCCCTCTTGCTCCCTTTGTGGATGCCTATGAGGAGGAGAAAGTTTAGGGACTGGCTCGAAAGGCTCCCAAATTTTAGCCATGAATGCGCAGTTGACCAACAGCTATGGCATAAATTACGACCCTGAAGGACGCTTGTTATAGAGAAGCTCATGTTCAAACACTCTATGGGTTACTAGTACTAAACTCTGCGGAAGTGCGCACAAATACCAACTACTCCATGTAACAGAATTATTTATTTGTCTCACAAAACCACTACAAACAAGCATCATCGTGAAGCAGAGGCAAGACTGAAGTCAAAAAGCTTAGATTCTATAGTCAAAGTTGTTCAGTTCACTGTCAATAGTCGCCGCAATTCCTTAAGTCATTTATTCCTCATGGACACACATAACACATCACCATACTATTAGATCGCTGAGGTTACTGACAGTCGTACACAAAACGCACTAAGTGTGTGTGTGTGTGTGTGTGTGTGTGTGTGTGTGTGTGTAAGTACAATCTAACTTCTGCACCATTTCAGTGCAGTAATGTCTTCATTGTAAATAAGTATTATAGTAGTTGTATTACACGTTTATTACCTTATAAATAAATAAACTTTTTTTTTAAATTCAGTGCATTAGTATTTTTGAAATGATTCTTTCATATAGTGTTCATTAAAAAATGACTATCATTCCTTTGGGACCTGTGGAATGGCACATTATCTTATTTGTTTGAGTTGTAAATATTTGTCATGTGTTGTTGGTTTTTTTGACATGTTCTACATCCTGGAGGACCTGCTCACTACGGATCAATTGGAATGAACGTAAATCTAATCTAATCTAATACAGGGTGATTCAAAAAGAATACCACAACTTTAGGAATTTAAAACTCTGTAACGACAAAAGGCAAAGCTAAGCACTATCTGTCGGCGAATTAAGGGAGCTATAAAGTTTCATTTAGTTGTACATCTGTTCGCTTGAGGCGCTGTTGACTAGGCGTCAGCGTCAGTTGATGCTAAGATGGCGACCGCTCAACAGAAAGCTTTTTGTGTTATTGAGTACGGCAGAAGTGAATCGACGACAGTTGTTCAGCGTGCATTTCGAACGAAGTATGGTGTTAAACCTCCTGATAGGTGGTGTATTAAACGCTGGTATAAACAGTTTACGTCAACTACCCGAGGCAATGGATCGGCCGCCAGGCAGCCCGTGACAGAGCACTTCATCACTGGCCTCCAAGAAGCCCTGATCTTACCCCCTGCGATTTTTTCTTATGAGGGTATGTTAAGGATATGGTGTTTCGGCCACCTCTCCCAGCCACCATTGATGATTTGAAACGAGAAATAACAGCAGCTATCCAAACTGTTACGCCTGATATGCTACAAGAGTGTGGAACGAGTTGGAGTATCGGGTTGATATTGCTCTAGTGTCTGGAGGAGGCCATATTGAACATCTCTGAACTTGTTTTCGAGTGAAAAAAAACCTTTTTAAATACTCTTTGTAATGATGTATAACAGAAGGTTATATTATGTTTCTTTCATTAAATACACATTTTTAAAGTTGTGTCATTCTTTTTGAATCACACTGTACAATGCGGCACTTCTGAGTGCTCGCGGGGGCCCTACACGATTTTGCAACTACATCTACGTGATTACTCTGCTATTCACAATTAAGTGCCTGGCCCGTGTACGAGTTTCTTTGATTCTTCAGCGTAGTATTCTCCAAAGCGCTCCTTATTTCCACATTCCTAAAACAACTTTTCTTTTAACAAACTAACAAACTTTCCCAAAATTTCGACTTTCCGTCTTAACATCCAAATCGACTCGTTGAAAAACTCGCTCCTCAATTGTTTCCTTTTCGATCGACCTTCTGCTTCAAGATATACACAGGTAATATACACAAGTACATTGTAAGTAATATAACTCAAAATAATAATAATATCAGTTACATAACACTTTCTCAATACTTGTTAGAACACATAAACCATAAGATACTTGAAGGCATTTGAAAGAAAGGAAATTAAAAATGTATACACAGTTATGTGTTGCCACCTACGTTATCAACTTAGCGTGACACTGTCACAAGAATACCAAACAGAGGGCCAAAATCTGTCCACCACATTTCCACATTGGACGTGTCTAGATCATCCTCGTATAGAAAGTCTAAATTGGCAGCTAACAATCCGTTGTCAAACTTTTACCATCGGTGTAGAAATTAACCACACTGACAGGAACCTCTTGTTCACCATCCACTTCCTGTACGCGTAGAACATTCCTGCATGTAAAACATCGCCATGTATTTAACTCATTTCCCTCTAGTGGTTCTACCAAGCACAGTACGTTCCCGCTTCAAAGTAATTTCCCTGTGCGTAGCGGCATCTTATCACGCGAATCGAGTCTTAATGTCTTTGTGCACAGTTTAATTGGTTTGTCCTCCGTGACAGGCAACCCTTGTGACAGTCATTAGCAACACCTTCCCCAGCTGTAACACCGATTATGCAGCATAAGATCAATTTATGCAAGAAATTTACACAAGGATCTTGGAGTAGCCTTCACTTACATGGCGCAAAACTTACATAGCGTCTTGGAAGTGTTTTCTTCCATTCTAAAAACTTAGTACCGGCGAACGTAACGACTCAACATTATAACTCCCCACCCCCACGCAACCTATAATATCTCTTCTCCAAGAGGTACAAACTCGGCACAGATACGTGAGTTTCTGTTTCTAGTAAGAATGTACGCTCTCTACCCTCTATTACACAAGTTAATCGACACTGCACGTCTACATACGTACATGTTTCATAGAAAGTTGCTGGGACCGTCATCTGGCGGATTTCGAGTTCGCATTGGTGTTTAACGATCGATTGGTCTTACTTTTGACCTTCTCATTTTGCATTCAACGTGAACATTCCTCATCTCGGCACCAAACAGCTCCTGATTTTTTATACTGTGGTTGGTGGCACTGCCTCTGAATGCGACCAGAATGCCCACATCGATATCACCTTCCTCGAGCTGTGTGACTACCCTGACGGCAGTAGCCACGTTCTTCTGGCTTTCTAGATAGAGAGCAGCAGCTCCCTCAGGAAACCGCCAGCGCTGTATGTTCCGCTCCCCGCTGACTCACTTTCCCACCATATCGCACATATTGGTATTCATTTTTCCTGTTCTATCCAAAAAACCTTCTATTGACTCGTTTTGCCACTGTGCTACACCATTTAGATGTTCTTCAAGGAATTCAGCCCTATAGTGCTTCTTACTCGTATATTGCTGTTTATTTAAGCTGATCGAATGTAACTACACTACTGCCCATTAAAATTGCTACACCAAGAAGAAATGCAGATGATAAACGGGGATTCATTGGACAAATATACTAGAATTGACATGTGATTACATTTTCACGCAATTTGGGTGCATAGATCCTGAGAAATCAGTACCCAGAACAACCACCTCTGGCCGTAACAACAGCCTTGATACGTCTGGGCATTGAGTCAAACAGAGCTTGGATGGCGTGTACAGGCAGAGCTGCCCATGCAGCTTCAGCACGATACCACAGTTCATCAAGAGTAGTGACTGGTGTATTGTGACGAGCCACCATTGACCAGACGTTTTCAATTGGTGAGAGATCTGGAGAATGTGCTGGCCAGGTTAGCATTCGAACATTTTCTGTATCCAGAAAGGCCCGTACAGGACCTGCAACATGCGGTCGTGCATTATCCTGCTGAAATGTAGGGTTTCGCAGGGATCGAATGAAGGGTAGAGCCACGGGTCGTAACACATCTGAAATGTAACGTCCACTGTTGAAAGTGCTGTCAATGCGAACAAGAGGTGACCGAGACGTGTAACCAATGGCACCCCATACCATCATGCCGGGTGATACGCCAGTATGGCGATGACGAATACGCGCTTCCAATGTGCGTTCACCGCGATGTCGCCAAACACGGATGCGACCATCATGATGCTGTAAACAGAAACTGGAATCATCTCAAAAAGTGACGTTTTGCCATTCGTTCACCCAGGTTCGTCGTGAGTACACCATCGTAGGCGCTCCTGTCTGTGATGCAGTGTCAAGGGTAACCGCAGCCATGGTCTCCGAGCTGATAGTCCATGCTGCTGCAAACGTCGTCGAACTGTTCGTGCACATGGTTGTTGTCTTGACTCACTGCATTCTTGATGCTCCTCAATATGGCTGGAGACAGAGTCCCTGATGTGACGGTTTGTGGCAGCGACGCTTCTGAAACGACTTGTAGCGGTTGAAGTGAATGGCGTCTACTGTGAATGGTAGACCTATGTGGACAGTGGTTAGGAACGTGTTCAGTCCACCACTCTAGGTTGAAGTGATACGTTGGTGGCTGTTCAACATTTCATCACAAAAACAGTACTTCATATTGAAGTAAAACAACTGTAATGGTACTAGGCGGCGGCCAATGGAACAATGGCGTCAAATGGTTCAAATGGCTCTGAGCACTATGGGACTTAACATCTATGGTCATCAGTCCCCTAGAACTTAGAACTACTTAAACCTAACTAACCTAAGGACATCACACACATCCATGCCCGAGGCAGGATTCGAACCTGCGACCGTAGCAGTCGCGCGGCTCCGGACTGAGCGCCTAGAACCGCTAGACCACCGCGGCCGGCACAATGGTGTCGGCTGGACTCAGCCAATGAAGCTTGTTTGGCTGAACAATGGCCTGTTCTCACGGGTGGCGTGTGGCCTTTCCCTGGGAAGCTTGTGGCAGCTGGGTAAGGTAATGCGATCGACACTACAGCAGGTGTGCTGACTCACAACCCATGCAGGGCAGTGAGCGGCACACAGTATAGGCAGCCACACAGACTGGCACGATTACACAGGTCACTGCATGAAGCAATGGAGTGTGCAGAACAAAACGTTGTCTCAGTGTCGATGGAGGCAGTTCACAAGTCGTGACATATGTCTGCACAGACAATAATGGACAACAACAGTGATTGCCCACACAGGTGAAAATCACTAACACTAACAGATAATAACAGGTAATAAGAGTTGGAGAGCTAGATGACCCTGGCATGAGCCATGTGCCCCCATAGTAGGAGGTCAGTAGTGGATGGAAGTTAGCCAGTAGGTGGCCAACTGGTTGGTAGGCAGGATGTCACCAGTATTCCGATGTAACTTGCATTCCAAGACTGAAACTAGTGAAGACAGAGGTAGGCAATGGCAGCCTGTTGATACATTTTGAATAATAGCCTTGTGCACATTTCCTCTCGTAGTTGGCTGTTAGCAGTGTCTGCATGACGCATGTCTAGAATTGGCGTCATATATGCAGATTTGGCCAGCTGTTGATTTTGAAATGGAAGTAATTTAGCTCTCTAAGATAGAGTAAGATTGGGTGGAAGATGTGACTGACCGCCTCAGCTTTTCTCTTGTGTCAGTAGCTCCACAGCCTTGGCGGTGTGGTAATTTAGCCTTCCAGTGTCAGCATAATCTATTTACATCTTCTTATGTATGGCCCCATAATGTGTCTTCTTGTGTCACCTTGATGTGACATCTCCTGTTCATTTGGTCACAGAGTTTTTCTGCTGTGACAGACAGAGCTGCGACACAACAACACCAAACTAGCAGCACTACATAAAATATGCTACATCTACTCTAATAATTATTAGAGCGTTCGACATGGGTTCTATTTCTGATATTAAAGTATGTGCTTCTAGACCATTTTATCGTGGGAAATTCAAATATGTAAACAAAATATCGTTGACAGGGATACTTTTTATGTAATATGTATATGTATGTATATTCACAGTTCATGGCAAACACTGAGACGTTATAGAGAAATACGGGTATGTTGCCGCATCCAGTAGTGATAGAACGTGATAATTTCATGTGCAACTGCAGGTGGGAAGAATCAGACATCATTAGGTTATCCCCCGCCACACCTATGTCATTAAGACCACCTGAAACATCTCATTAACTCGAACGGCGACAGCCGGTCTCTGCCTTGGCAGTAAAGCTTCGTGCCTCCTAGGGGCAGGTGCATCGAGTTTACAACAGTGTTGTTAGCCGCAGTTTGCGTCAGTATTAACGAATGGGTGTTTTGGCTGACAAGTAACTGTCTGTCATATTTCCGAGCACGGTTGAATTTTTTAGTTCCTGTGTGTAAACCGATTGAGCCTGGTGCTGAAGGTAAGTCGACTGCTTGTTTTTACACATCAGCGTTCCTCTAGTTCCCTGCTATTAACTTAATACAGGTGTATTACCAAAGTGGTATTTTTAAATTTGCAGAAATGCCACGTCGTTGTGGATGTCGATATAAGCCGGACAACTTCTGCTACATCTGTAGGAAGTCCACCTTTGCCAGAAATAGGAAGAAAATTTCTTTAGTTATAAAGAAAGCATACAAACATTACTTTGGAGTAGAGGTAGGAGACCAAGATAAAAAATGGGCACCACATTTCTGTTGTGCTACATGTTACTGCAAACTAACTCAGTGGTGGAAAGGTAAAGAGAATGTGGCGTTGTTTGCTGTTCCCATGGTGTGGAGGGAGCCTAAGGACCATGTTACTGATTGTTTTTCTGTCTAACAAAAATTCACGGTTTTACAAACAAAAAGTCGAAGAGGCACATTGTTTACCCAGATCTGCCTTCAGCGAGAATGCCAGTGCAGCATTCCGACAACCTGCCAGTACCTTCAAGAGCTCGAGGTCAAATTCCGAGCGACAGTGAAACAAGTAGTACTGAAGAAATCACTGATGATGATTCTTTATATCACTGCACAAGTGAGTCATCGCCACATTTGTTAACACTGGCAGATTTAAATGATTTACTACGTGATCTAGGACTAAGTAAACAAAAGGCGCAGCTGCTTGGTTCAAGATTACATGAGTATAATCTACTGCACCAAAGTACTAAAATCAGTGTGTTCAGGCACAGAGAATATGCCTTTATTTCTTATTTTTCAACTGACGAAGCACTGACATTTTGCAATGACGTTGCTGGCCTGATGAAAGTGCTGAACTTCACTTATATTTCACAGGAGTGGAGACTTTTCATAGAGGCATTGAAAACAAGTCTGAAGGGTGTTTTCCTCCATAACGGAAATAAAATACCCTCTGTTCCAGTAGCTTACGCTAGTTTGACAAAAGAGAATTACGAATTAGTACAAAGGATGCTAAATCCGTTAAAATACAATGAACACAAATGGAAAATATGTGCAGATTTCAAGGTAATTGCTATGGTACTGGGAATGCAACAAGGCTACACAAAGTATGCCTGTTATCTTTGCGAGTGGGATAGTCGAGACCGAAATTCTCACTACGTGAAAAAGAAATGGCCTAGGCGAAGATGGAAGTCGGTAGGCGAAGATGGAAAGTCGGCGAAAAGAATGTACAACGTGAAAGTCTGGTAGCTCCTGAATATATACTACTTCCACCGCTTCACATCGAACTTGGCCTGATGAAGCAATTCGTGAAGGCCATGGATCCAACAGGCTGTGGGTTTGCATATCTAGCTACCAAATTCCCCCGTCTTTCAGCTGCAAAAATAAAGGAAGGTGTATTTGTGGGCCCACAAATCAGGGAGCTGCAGAAAGATGCAAATTTTGAAGCATGTTTAACTGATAAAGAAAAAACCGCATGGGACTGTTTCAAGATGGAGTCGGAAAACTTCCTCGGAAGAAGAAGAGCTACTAACTACAAAGCAATGGTGAAGGATATGATCAAAGCACGTCAGGATTTGGGGTGCAATATGTCTTTGAAGGTGCATATGATGGACTCTCATCTGGACTACTTCACAGAGAGTTGTAGTGACGTATCGGATGAACATGGGGAAAGATTCCATAAAGACATTTCTACCATAGAAAGGCGCTATGAAGGGAAGTGGGTACCTTCTATGTTAGCAGATTATTGCTGGAATATCATTCTAGAGAAGAAAGATTCACAATACAAGAGAAAAAAGTGATGTGCATTACAAGGCAGTGGCTCATTGTTTGTCAATTTTCTGTAATTTCACATGTCAAATAAATGCTTCAAAGTGTATACACAAAGGTTACTGCGTTATATGTTAGATCCCACCCTCCATTAATGTGATAAACTTATAACATCATAAAGATGTGCATTTGTTTGTCGAATTTCACCTCACGTTTGCTGCATTATATCAGAAACTGAAAAGAGAAATAAAATTGCGATTACTCATAAACTATCCCTGACAGAAAAAAACAAAAAGAGTTTTCAATTCAGCATGCAAAATACAACTAGGATCACAATATTTTTATCAGAAATAGAAAAAAAGGTTTCTTTGTGGAACAGTGTAATGGAAGATGAAAACTGACATTAATCTCGAACTGAGCTATCTTCTTGTGTCGTAATGTATGAAAATCATCAACAGTGTTCATAATAATGCCAAGTTTATGCAAAGAACATGTTAACCTTTCTGACTTGGCTCATGAGCTGTTAGCACAGTTTAAAAGAAGAGGTAGCAAACGAGTTCATTATTTTGTAGGCTAATCTTTGGGGAAAGAATTCACCTAACACATTTAAATGTATGGTCTTTTTCCTAGAAATTTCCCTGCATAAATAAAATTATAAAGTTTCATTGTTCTAAGAACGAAGAAGAGGTCCAGGGTGGAGCAAATAAATGCGGCCCAGAGAACAGAGTTCCAGGATACAAAGAAACACAGCAGAGGAAAGGAAATACAGCACTAACCTGACTATAGCAGATGCTCAAAGTGACCACCATTTATCTCTTCATACTTCTGGCCCCTGGTCAGAAAGTTGCTGGAGGTGGATCGGAGCTGGACTATTTGAAGTGCTGCTGCAGTTCTTGAAGACTACAAATGTTGTTATGATACATCTTACACATGAGGGCTCTCCACACAAAGTAATCATGCACTGACAGATCAGATGACCTGGGTGGCCAGTTAGGGCCGCGACCGAACTGCCCTCTACTAGCAACTCTGTCAGGTATGAAGGTTGTGAAGATGTGCTCCTCTGCTTACCACTCTGTCAGGCATAAATATTGTGAAGATGTGCTCCTCGGCAGACTGTATGATCAGTCGCCCCATCATGTAGGTCTTTTCCTTCTTCATTAATGCTGCCACAAATGGCTTTTGAATATTTTTTGACTTGTCCATAACAGATCCTGTCTGACGCCGTTTTTGGTCTAAGCATTGAAGGCACACTTTGCTAACACCTCGAGACCGTTAAACCTCTCTCCAAGCAATTGACCACACCGTTTCCACAACTTTGGTGTCACGTAACTTTCTGCAACGAATATCCGCTGTTCCACTCTGAGTACCATCGTCCCCTTTGTACAGCTTCACTCACACTGAGACAGCTCACACTGCGCTCTGAACCAGTCTGGATCACGTGGTGGGCGTACATGTGGTGTGGTTATATGCATACATTCACGTCCAACTGAATCCAGTCTTCCAGGGCACTTTTATTGGCAGCTGTACTACAAAACATTACAGGTGACACTTGTTTGCACATTTACACAGTCGCATGCACAAAGGAAATACACTTTTGGGCAATGATACTAGACATTATCGAACTATCTTGATGTTTTAGAGATTTCGTTGGTTGCCTGTTCCTTGGATACTATGGCAGTCTCTGTCACACTTCGCAAGTGATAAACCTTAGTTGATGGACCCAAGTACAGCATCCTGTTCATGTTTAAGGTAATTCAGCTAGCACCACACTCAAACTAGTAAAAACTCCCAGCAATGGTGTTGGATGGATGCCATTCTGCTAGGCAATGTAATGGACATCTGTGTGCTTCCATTGGGTAAGTTCTTCTCAAGATGTCCAGCAATGAGCTGACCGGTTAGTCCATGCCACGTGTGTCATTACGTTAACTTCCGTTACTTCCTCCATTCCTCGTTAGGCACATAAAAAATGACAAAAGAATTATATCTAAATCTAGTACTATTTATAAATACACTCCTGGAAATTGAAATAAGAACACCGTGAATTCGTCGTCCCAGGAAGGGGAAACTTTATTGACACATTCCTGGGGTCAGATACATCACATGATCACACTGACAGAACCACAGGCACATAGACACAGGCAACAGAGCATGCACAATGTCGGCACTAGTACAGTGTATATCCACCTTTCGCAGCAATGCAGGCTGCTATTCTCCCATGGAGACGATCGTAAAGATGCTGGAGGTAGTCCTGCGGAACGGCTTGTCATGCCATTTCCACCTGGCGCCTCAGTTGGACCAGCGTTCGTACTGGACGTGCAGACCGCGTGAGACGACGCTTCATCCAGTCCCAAACATGCTCAATGGGGGACAGATCCGGAGATCTTGCTGGCCAGGGTAGTTGACTTACACCTTCTAGAGCACGTTGGGTGGCACGGGATACATGCGGACGTGCATTGTCCTGTTGGAACAGCAAGTTCCCTTGCCGGTCTAGGAATGGTAGAACGATGGGTTCGATGACGGTTTGGATGTACCGTGCACTATTCAGTGTCCCCTCGACGATCACCAGTGGTGTACGGCCAGTGTAGGAGATTGCTCCCCACACCATGATGCCGGGTGTTGGCCCTGTGTGCCTCGGTCGTATGCAGTCCTGATTGTGGCGCTCACCTGCACGGCGTCAAACACGCATATGACCATCATTGGCACCAAGGCAGAAGCGACTCTCATCGCTGAAGACGACACGTCTCCATTCGTCCCTCCATTCACGCCTGTCGCGAAACCACTGGAGGCGGGCTGCACGATGTTGGGGCGTGAGCGGAAGACGGCCTAACGGTGTGCGGGACCGTAGCCCAGCTTCATGGAGACGGTTGCGAATGGTCCTCGCCGATACCCCAGGAGCAACAGTGTCCCTAATTTGCTGGGAAGTGGCGGTGCGGTCCCCTACGGCACTGCGTAGGATCCTACGGTCTTGGCGTGCATCCGTGCGTCGCTGCGGTCCGGTCCCAGGTCGACGGGCACGTGCACCTTCCGCCGACCACTGGCGACAACATCGATGTACTGTGGAGACCTCACGCCCCACGTGTTGAGCAATTTGGCGGTACGTCCACCCAGCCTCCCGCATGCCCACTATACGCCCTCGCTCAAAGTCCGTCAACTGTACATATGGTTCACGTCCACGCTGTCGCGGCATGCTACCAGTGTTAAAGACTGCGTGGAGCTCCGTATGCCACGGCAAACTGGCTGACACTGACGGCGGCGGTGCACAAATGCTGCGCAGCTAGCGCCATTCGACGGCCAACACCGCGGTTCCTAGTGTGTCCGCTGTGCCGTGCGTGTGATCATTGCTTGTACAGCCCTCTCGCAGTGTCCGGAGCAAATATGGTGGGTCTGACACACCGGTGTCAATGTGTTCTTTTTTCCATTTCCAGGAGTGTATATACTTGTATAGTTGATGGTACATCATTTTATGAATTAAAAAACTCTTCCTTTGACGACAAATTTGAGTGATATAATAGCTTGAATTACACAATAGGTACTTGACAATTTCAAAATAATTAAGAATAAAACAAAGCTGACATCTAAATGATCATAATTAAAGCACCAAAGTCATACACAATATTACTAAATAAATTCTGTGCAAAAATGGGATATTCACGGATCCTCTTTGAAGACCGCCAGAAAACGATTCGATACATGCAAATCCTATTAATTCTATACACATTCTAGAAAAATAATGTCCTCCCTTTCAAAATTACGTTTCTACTCTGTGAAGAACCATACATTACTACTTTCTACTACACAAATATTACACATGACTCACCTGCTTAAAGTTATGGTGGGCATGTCTTCTTCTTGACGATTCTCTATGTCTGTGACTAACAGATCGCATACAATTGAAGCTAAAATCCTCAAGACTGTTAGGTCGCGTCACGTTATTCTTCAGTTTCTTCTGCATGACACTCGAGATCGCTTAGAAGAAACTGAAGAATGACATGACGTTGCCTAACAACCTGTGAGATTTTGGCTTCAGTGACAACGCCCACGAAAGCTTGCAAACATACATACACTGAGGCTACAAAAGCCATGGGATATCACAACGTATCCTGTCGGACGTCCTTTTGCCCGGTGTAGTGTAGCAGTTCGACGTGGCATGGACTCAACAAGTCGTTGGAAGGTCCCTGTAGATATGTTGTGTCATGCTGCCTCTGTGCCTGTCCACAATTTAGAAAGTGTTGCTGGTATAGGATCCTGTGCAGGAACTGACCTCCCACAACTGTTCGATGGGATTCATGTCGGGCGACCTTGGTGGCCAAACCATTCGCTCGAAATGTCTAGAGCGTTTTATAAGCCTTCCGCGAACAATTGTGGTCCGGTGACAATTTGCGTCCATGGCTTCGTGGGATCTGCACTGAAACGTCCCCTTTGAAGAATTATACACGAGACTGTGCTAAATCTGATACACAATATCTTTTTTAGCGCAACGCAATCTGACTTTCAAAAATGCCTACAAAATAAATGGCCCTGACTAACATTAACCTATGCATTTCACAGATCGCTTACCTCACAAAAATCTTGGTTACTCGAACTACTGCAATACAGCGAGCGCCACTACTGCCAGCTAAATAAAAGATTCAAACTATTGAAGGCACTAACTACTGATAGGCATAGTTAGCAAATGAAAGATTTTAATAGAGAACAAACAATGTATTTACCTTAATAGTCATAATATATATAGCAGTTCATGACAAATTACAAAACTCCGCCATCTCTCTCCCCACATCCACCACTGCTGGCGGCTCACCTCCAACTGCGCAACGCTACGCGCTGTTCACATCCAGCTGCCGCTGCCCAACACTACAATGGCAGACAACAATGCAAACTAGCCACAGACTGCACACAGCACAGCCAGTGATTTTCATACAGAGAGCGCTATGTGGCGGCGGCGTTACCAATATAAGAACCTAAACAGCCTACTTACATAGCCCCCATGCTCCCCACAAAAAATTTTGCAAATTGTTTTGGGCACTGGCCAATACATATTTGTTAAAATTTTTTTAACAATTACAGTAACAGAGAAATCAAATGCACACACTTATTGATACAATGTTAGTCAAATGCTAAAATTTTCTCACAGTCCTTAAAGACAGTCCTAATCATTCATCACAGTAAAACTGTCGTTTCTTTTCTCAAAGTCTGAGCAGTAAAAGAAAATACACACGGAAATAGTGGATTTCCATGCAGTCTTGAAGAAGTAGTGTTGTCCTTCCAACAGAAAGACAATGCTGACTCTTGACATGCTGACAGATAATGGGCCACAACAGAGCAAACCCACAGCAGAGTCATTCGACATCTTGAAGAATATTGGTAGTACGTCATCACAGAGCAGACCCACCGTAGTCCTGGTAGAGATTACGGTACTGGTGGGCCACCAGAGGTGCAGACCCACTGCAGTCCTTGTAGAAATAATGGTACTGGTGAGTCAGCAAAGATGTAGACCCACTGTAGTCCTTGTAGAAATGGCCAGCAACCATCTGTTGCGACTGTGCAGGTGCACAATCACAATCGAAGAGTCTTGCGGACAATATAGCAAGTCCGTAAACCACCACTTGTGCACTCACAAAAAATTTTTTTGAAATTTCCTTAGAACCAGCAATGCTGTTATCCAGTCCCTTACTGAATTATCAACACACTTGCAAGCACTAACAGTCCCAACTTCTCACATACTGTGCATATATTATGACCAACAGAAACGTGTGCAGTGAAATGTAACTTACAAGTTAATAATATGATGAACTGGTGTCAATTACAATTTTATAACATGAGAATACAATTACAAAGGTACAAAACACATCATTAAAAACATAATAATACAGATAACATTTGTAGTAATAGGGGCTTTCCAAAAGAATAGAAATAAACATATACATCAGTGTTACAGGAATTATGACATAAGTACATAGATAAAAGATCAGAATAACTTTCGGAATATCAACTTCACACATGAGCATTAAAACAAAACAGAACAAATAATGTTTAAACATCTTTACAAAGTAAATAACATGGTATTAGAAAAATTCTACAACATAACAACATCAGCTAAACACACAAAGACAGGAAAAACACAAACACACAAGGGAACACAAACACATAGTGGGATAACACAAGGAAAGAACAGGGTTTCTTTTACTGCAGTATTTTGCAAACAAAACTTTCTTTGTTCTTGGAGATCTCCCTTCGTTCATCATTATTCCCAAAAAGTCATATCTATACCTCTTTTCTGTATTCTAACCATATTTCTTTCAAAATAATTATGGCTCATTGTACAATACTCATTTTGGCCCAAATCGTTTTCATATAACTTTCAATGCATTCTTTCCCTATTCTCCATAGTTAGGTTCCTATATAGTCTACCCCCCCTTAAGCTAACTTAAATCTACTGAGCTCAGATGCTAAACTAAGGGACGAGGCAATGCAGCAGCACAAAACAATTAATACAAACATCAATGTCAAAAATTTCAAATTGGCAAAGCAATTGCAATATTACAACTAATATAAGGCACTGTGCAGCAAACAAGAAAAATAAATCCGTAGTAAAACTGGCTTAACAGCGTAATACAAAGTCAAATTCAGTAACATTATGCCTGGCAAACAGCAGCAGTGAATGCTATAACGTATACCTAAGCATGACAAAGCTCAAGCAGAAAAAATAGTACACTAAAGATAACAATGCAGACAAGGGAAATGTATAATCACATCTTAATGTCTATGTAATTAAAGTGGTGCACCACAAAAACTAATTCTACAAAAAATTACTAAGTACTAGAAAAGAAAATTATACATGCAGTTACTGTTATTAGTCCCTTCTTATTGTTCTTTCCATTCCAAGAGTTCCTTTTTCGAAGAATGTATATCATAAAATAATTATTTAATAGATCTGTTGACAGAAAGTATTCACATTAGCAAATGCATTTAATTTTATTTTATAAAAGCAATGATGCAACACACCTGGAAAACAGATATCAAATAAAATAAGCAACTATGTACAAAGTGAAGCATAAAGATATCATTCAGTAGTCATGAAGCATTTCATAGTTAGTAGAAATTCTCTCAACTCTCGTAGAAAGATGCTTGTCATAATCAGGTGTGCAGATGTAAGTATCTTTCCAAGTAATGAGCGTGTCGTATTTGCGATGCTTTCTACAAAGGAATGTCAATAGCGAGGATAACGGCTCTTTTTTTTCTACCTGTGCCTCTGAAATGGCACACACACACTAATGGCTTTTTCTCCAGGCGTCTGACACAGCTGGGTGCCCACGACACATTACGTGCATGTGGTCACTTAACTTTCTTACGGAAATATTTACGACAGCAGTTTCCGCTACAGTGGCAGTCTCATATAAAAATATTTCACAGGTCAAGAATTTGCGTTACAAGTGTGTAGAAACAAAATCCTATTGATATAACAGAGTTCAAAAAATTTTCGTCAGCATTGTAATACATTCACGCATTTACATACATTTCATAACTCTTAAAGTACGATTCTTGGTTTCCAATAACCTGTTTCACAAACCAGAGTCCCTAACCACTGCTCGTTATTCCTTACCTTATTCGTCGACACTTCTTCAATATTTCATCATAACAGATACATAGCATAATCAAATAACTCATATAGCATTAGCTTATTGATCATAAACATATGGCAACAGCATAATACACATCATCATCGTAATAATAACATCATAAAACCTCAGCCAAATCTCAAAATCGTCGTAGCTTCCTCCAATAGTGTCAAAACCTAAAAAAAATTCTCTGCTCATGTCAAAAGTGTCATCTGCCTCAAATGCACTTTAAAAATCATAATCCCATACCAAATACATCATTCAAAGCTCTCATAGTATCACAATGGTTCCGAAAAATATGAGCATTTCACAAAGTACAGACAAAATACAATTTTATAAGTACGAAGTTATCCAGCTGTGTAATTATGTAAACATCTGTCACTGACATAGTAAAAAGAATATTTGTTTCTCTGTCAAATAATCATATAGCTGTGTAATTCTGTGTTAGAGAAATATGGTACCGATGTGTAAAGTTGTATAAGCAAATACCATATTAGCTAGGGCTCCTTGTGCTTGCCAAACACATGGTACACAAAGTAGGCGTGTACCACCCTGAGGATTAATGTAATTATACCCTCAGGTGTTACAGATTACAGCAATGGAATGAAATGTATCACGGAAAACCTTTGTATCATTGTACTCCAAATATTTTTAAAAATAAATGATTTAAGTACAAAATTAATCACTCAAATACGTGTCCTGTAGCGCTAAATGTGCGTCTTGCTGTAAGATAATCTCTGTGGAAGTGTCGTAGTTATTGTCCTCCGAAAGCTAAGTTCTGCAAAAGCCAATGTACTTACCTCATGATATACCAAATTTCAAGTAAACCAAAATGTTGCATTACAATGTCATTAACAATACTGGTATATGTTCTAAGTATGTGAGCCTTATAGTCATTACGTAATCATGCAACTAACAAGCAAGAATGTACAAATACAACACTGTGTTGTCTGTTCACTATAACAATGCATTCGTAATTTCTGTTTAAATAAGTTCTCTTGGTTCTTGACTGGATATTTAACTTCAAACATTGTTGCATGTTAACAGATTCTAAGTCTGACAAGCATACTAGTAATGTAAAGTGAAAAGTTATATGGCAAAGACAAAGTTAAAAACCAGATTATCTCTCAATAAATGATTTTACATGTGAAATGTGGTACAATCTTTTACTCTTCAAAGTACTCAGAGTTTCAGCTTGAACGCAATTATCATGCAGTATACGTTGGTAAAGAATACTGGAATTTTTCTCAAGGTTAGCTTCTATGTTATTTTTCTCTGAGCCAGCCGGCGCATGTGGGTGTCTGCGGCGCGAGTCATTGTCTGTCTCTTTGTTGGCGCGCATTGTTATTGGGATTAGGAGACCCAACTTCTACAAATTCGCCTTGCCGAGAGGGCCCTGCCCTGTTTGAATCCCGCCAGTTCTGATGCAATTCAGGTCTGTCGTTACGATTATATCGTCTGTCGTCATGTCGGTAGATTCCATAGTTTCTTTCTTGTCGGTCACGTGGTGGAGAATTTCTCCCTGAATCGTAGCTACGCACTGAACTGTTGCGCCTGAAGTTATTCTGTCTGCCTTGATAATAATTGTTTTGGTTCACATATTGTCTGTTTCTCTGATTGTCTCTGTGATAGTCATTACCACGGAGAGGTGATCTTTCTCTGTAATTATTACTACTCTGCCAATGGTTGTCATACGGGTGGTGTCTGTTTTGGTCACGATATGTGTTGTGAGAATAGCCTTGTCATGTCCAGTTATTATTTCTGTCGTCACGAAATTGTGACGGATGTGACCTGTAGTGATTTTTTTCCTGTTTTCTCATCCCGCGACTGTCTGTGTCAATTTCTAATTCTTGTAAGAGTCCCTGAAAAGCTTCAATGTCGTCTTTGCAACGTCCTGCCAAAATAATATGTCGTAAATGGTCAGGCAATTTGATTAAGCAAATGCGGATGAGTTCTGAGGGGCTGTATGGGTTTGACAGGTACTGATTCTTGTGCAACATGTCTTCAAAATATTTCACAAGACTGGAAAATTCAGATTGTTCGAAATGATTCATCATTATAATGCTATGATTTACTTGGTCTTGTGTAGCTTGAGACCAATATGCTGAGAGGAAGGCATGATAAAATTCTGCTTCACTGTGACAATCGTGAATGACCGATCGCATTCTTACAGCTGGTTCATTCTCCAAGTAGCCACACATAAATTCTAATCTGTGCTCTAATGACCAGTTGGGAGGAAAACAATGAGAGAATTGATGGAGCCACGCTTGTGGATGAATGTCGTTGCCAGAATTCTTAAACGTTTTGAATTTACATGTAGTAATGAACAGCTTATAGTCAAAATCATCATGTCGGCGAGTCGCATGTCGGTCATTGTTACGTCGTGTTGGCGGTTCAATCTCAAAATTCGGTGCACATTGTCAATTTCTTTCATAATTTCCGAAATGCGCTGTGTTATTATTTTGTGGCTGTTCCGTATTTCTATGTCCCTCTTCCCGTATTGGGACGCGAGTGTCCTCTGAAATACGTAATTCTTGTATTACCTGTGTCAGCTGATCTTGTACTTCCCGGATTTCTCTTTTGTACTGTGTATTGATTTAATTTTGATTTTGTTTGAATTTTCTAATTTGTTCATACTCTTCTGTGTCAGTGAAGGCTACAGGTCTTGTGTCATTCAGATCATCATCTACCTTTGTAGATAAGTTAGTGACCTGATCCGAAAGTTCAACTACTTTCTCTGATAATGTACTAATTTCCTCTATGTGTCTTTCTACTGTGTCCTTTAAGTTTTCCTGAGTTTTTGCAAGTTGCGTAACTGAATCGGTAGATGCAACTGAGTCAATTTTAGCTTGTAAGGTCTCATGATTTTCATGCACAATAATTTGCAGTTCTTTTATGGCTGCTTCGTGATTCTGTAATGCATTTTCATGCCGCAAAAAAATAGGTTGAAAATGCTCACAAATTTGTGTTTTTACGCCGTTACAGACTTTTTGACATTTCGATTCGATTTTATGTAACTCAGTAGTCAAATCTTCACGTGTTTGTTCAAGTGTGGTGTGAAGATTTTGTTCCATTGCGTCTAATTTTTTAAGATTTTGTCCCAATTGTCTCTGATTTTGTTCCATTTGTTGCATTAATTGCAATAGTAATGTATTAGTGTCTGGAATCTGTTTCTCTATGTTTTTTTGCAGTGCATTTTCACCGGCAACATTCACATTTTGACAAGCAGAAAATGTGTCTTGACTCATTTGAGAAAACGGCGAGGACCCAAAACCTGAATCTACAGTATTTGCAAAATTGTGTCCTGTCATTTCGGATTCCTGAGGCGAGCTGTTGCCGAGCGATCGATCAATAATGCTTTCCTGTTCACTACCTGTTTCACTGTCTACGCCATTGTTTGCAGCCCGCTCCATTTCCCTATGCACGGTTACCAAATTACTACTTTGAACGTCTGTTAATTCATTACACAGTGGTGCTGGCAAGCTACGCTCGTCGTCACTATTATATCTCAGTTTACTTTGGAGCCTAGTGTTACATTTTTCACACGCCATTATTGTCACAATATTTCACACGATAACACAGAAAAGCACAATTTGAAGAGCAAAAATAAGAGAACACATTAACATAGCACTGAAAATAATATGTAGTTAATTGCAAGCACAGCTGTGAAATACTTGGTGCAAATCTACATGCATGCCACAACTGTTTTACTGTACAACAATGAAAGACTGCAACCACAAAGGAGATTCTTTCTACAATTACGCACTAGCAATAAACAATAGCTACACTAATTACACAAACTACAAGAAAAAATCAGAAGATTCCAGTGAGGTATCCTGGCAGGGTCGCCATATGAAACGTCCCCTTTGAAGAATTATACACGAGACTGTGCTTAAACTGATACACAATATTTTTTTAGCACAACACAATCTGACTTTCAAAAATGCCTACAAAAAAAATGGCCTTGACTAACATTAACCTATGCATTTCACAAATCGCTTACCTCACAAAAATCTTGGTTACTCGAACTACTGCAATACAGTGAGCGCCACTACTGCCAGCTAAATAAAAGATTCAAACTACGGAAGGCACTAACTACTGATAGGCATAGTTAGCAAATGAAAGATTTTAATAGAGAACAAACAATGTATTTACCTTAATAGTCATAATATATATAGCAGTTCATGACAAATTACAAAACTCCGCCATCTCTCTCCCCACATCCACCACTGCTGGCGGCTCACCTCCAACTGTGCAACGCTACGCGCTGTTCACATCCAGCTGCCGCTGCCCAACACTACAATGGCAGACAACAATGCAAACTAGCCACAGACTGCACACAGCACAGCCAGTGATTTTCATTCAGAGAGCGCTATGTGGCGGTGGCGTTACCAATATAAGAACCTAAACAGCCTACTTACAGCACCACACTCTAACTCTACTATCAGGTCAACTAACTGAAATTGGGAGTCATATGACCAGGTCATGGTTTTTCAAAACCAACCAACGGGATGGTTTGTCGTACATCCCACACTATTTTCTGGAGTTACTTCTCGCAGCATTCCTTGCCTGTTAGCACTGACAACGTCACACACTGTTTTCTGGAGTTATTTCTCGCAGAGTTAAATGCCTGATAGCACTGAAAGCGTCACACACCGTTTTGTGCAGTTATTGCTCGCAGTGTTGCTTCCCTGTTAGCACTGACAACTCCAAACTGCTCTCGGTAGTTAAATGAAGACCGTTGGCCATTGCAATGTCCGTGATGAGTGGTAATGCCTGAAATTTGGTATTTATGGTACCCCCTTGACACTTTGGATCGTGGAATACTGAATCCCCTGACGATTTCCGTAATGTTTCGTGTGTGTAGCTCCAATTTGCCACTCCATGTTCAAAGTGTGTTAGTTCCCTTCGTGCGGCCATAATCACGTCAGAAACCTTCTCACGTGAATCCACCAATGCACTGCTTTTTATGCCTTTGTACGCGATGCTAAAGCCATATGTGCGTAAGCATACACCTATCCGATGACTTTTCTAACTTCAGTGTAGATCGCATACAGTCAAAGAGAACATTCTCACAGAAGCTCCACCTGGGAGTGCAAGAACTTTGTTGCTCACGAAACAGTATCATTTCTGTTGTCCTGTTGTTTAAGTCTCCTCTGTGCCTAAAAGAGTACAACCTATTTACGTAATCATTCCTTTCTCTTGCACGTCCGTCACAACAACGGTTGAAAACAATGATTGATCTATGAGCAGAACATGCTTAAAATAAAATTTAATTCAGATACGTACACTGGACGCAGAAACCGAATTAGTTTAAAATTAGGCATAATACCGCAGTAACAAGTCTTCTTCCTTTATTATTAAGCTGCACTTAGTTACCAACAAAACGCCACTAGATCCACTCATCGGGTTCATCCTTGTCTTCCACTTCATGTCCAATAATTTTACAAGACATCATTAACTGCTTCTGTCGGCACTATCTTTTCAGTACTATCTCTGATCCTTGATATCCGCATAATGCTCTCCACAGCTCATCGTACAAGGTACACAGTTTTACATTACTCGCAAAAGTTTTGTCGACCTGTAAGCATAAATCACATTAGAAAATGTATTCATAAACAAATTCTGTGTAACTGCAACTGTACTGCACTTAAGCTAGGATACCATTCTCACCAGGTCTGCCGACAGCTGCTGCCACCTCCGACCTGTGTCTACTCATCTACCGCCTTCCAGAACCAAATTTTGTTTCATAATTATACACGAGAGCGTCGCCTAGTTAACCATTATCTATCTGATTGTCTGGGAGTGCGCGGAAACTATTACAGGTAACGCTTTTCCTCCGTAATGTCTCAGTGAGACACAAATCAAACGTAACACCGTCACTATTTTTTGGCGGTACCAGAGATACTAGCAGTTCAGCCGTAGCAGTGGAAGGCAGCCGGCGGGGGCCAGTGTGCCAATGCGCCAATTGCAGCATGGGTGATGTTTAGGCAGCACCCGGCGCACTGAGCCGAGCGGGACTATTTTGCAAACCCAGCAGTAAGACGTCACTATTTCAGGTCGATTCAAGGTTCTTCCACACTCTCAGGCCACGGGTTTTTTGTACTGAACATGGCTGGCAACAGCACATCGGTACAAGTGGGCCGTAAACGGTTGTAGATAACCAACTGGAGCGTAGGATTCAGCAGTCCAAAAGTGCCTACGGAGATGAGAGTGTCACACCGGACGGCAGGGCGGTAGGAGACAGCAAACAACAGCTAAAAGTTTTGGTGTACACCACCGCACCTTCTGGCTTGGTAATGTCTTCCTCCTTGAACTTGGTACATCTCCCCCTGTGATTTGCCTCCTGATACACTCCATCATCAGCCAGACTCGTTGCCTGGAGAGCAGCAGAATGAGACCCACGCGTTACATCCGCCCACACTTCTGTGCTGGTGTACACACAAAAGCACCACACACCGTCACTCACTGGGGCGAGATCCACCACCAGAGGCTGCCATCACCTTCAAGTAACTCCACAGTTTACAGTTCTGCTGGCTCTGTTTCGCAAGCAGCCGTGTCTCACTAGCTGGGCCTCATGCTGCTGTATAAGCTACTGGTGTCGGCATTCTTGAGCACTAACGTCACTGTGCGCTAGTTTTCAGGTCGCCACCACCACGCACAAACCTTGTCATCTGGTCCGAGGGGGCGTGTCTGCCGCCCCCAAAAACTAACTGTCAGTGTAGTCAAACGAGAGCCAGTAAAATGTTTTGCCTTTTGATGCTCTATGCCTACGATACCTATGGCCTGCTCCTGTCACATCGTCACCAACATCACGCCCCCCCCCCCCCCCTCCCAAAAAAAAAAAAGAAAAAGAAACACGCGTTAGGAGTCGTGCACCACCTGATGGCATTTCTGGCGTCAGAGGTCGGATCGACAATGCCTACAACCGCCATTCATGAATGAGGAGGAAGACTCGACTCCAGTGGGGTGGCAGCTTTGTGAACACTCGGTTGGTTGAGTGCAGTCCTTTTTTTATTAATTTCTTTTTTTCTGCGAGTATCAAAAAGCGTCAGCGGGTCTTTTGCCAAATGAGTAAGTGTATTAGTAAGCTCAGTTCGTGTACATTATTCACAGACAGTGTTCTGTGAGTGTGTAAATAGAAATGTTAATTTGGCATTGTACATTATGACAAGCTAGGAGTGTGGCTCATTGTCCAGGGGTGTACAGGGTAGTACCCATCTGTAGTGATTCAAAGAGATGAAACTGAGTGCTGTCATGGAGTATCAATTGCTTTCAGTGTGCAAAGAAGTTGTTATGAGCTGCCCCTCAGGTAGAGCAATTAAGTTGCGATGAAAAGTATTATGACGGTGTTATGGTTAAGCTTCCTTCTCATATTTTTAATTTGTTTAACTGTTTTCTTGTCTTTAGCGAATAGAGCTGTCACGATGCAATAGAATGCGAATTATGGGAAATGTGCTTCAGTTTTTGCGTATTGGAAAGTGCAATGTTGTTGCGACAGGAATGTGCTCTCTAGGTGGTGGACCCGTGGTCTAGGGGTATAATCGCTCACTAATAAACGAAACATCCTCAGTCCTGCATTCGAAATTAGCCACTACCTAAATTATGAAAAAAACCTTATCAGGGTTGTTTTTGGAATACTTGAGTGGGTCTCACGACGCGTGAGAAAGTTTTGTCAACATAATACGAAAAGTTAACGTAAATAATTAAGAGCTGATGCAGAATGAAACAGCAGTCAGTCATTTTCCAGGAATGTGGCATAGTACATTAGACGCTTTACTTAGGGGACGGGAATGTGGTATGCGAGGAGGGTACAGGCAGATACACTGAACGATATCTCTGCTGCCATAAAGTTAGCTAAAGAGCTCGAAGTTGTAGGTGTAGTAACAGGACTATGGAGCGAAGGTGTCTCCTGTTGTAACCTCATCCAGAGGAAGTGTTGCCAACCACAATGTAGTAAACACGGTGAGCCTTGAGACCAGCAGCAGGCTTGCAGGAATGTAAACAAAATTGGCAGAGGCCGAATAATAACGCATTAATCGTAAATGGAACTCCAAATCCTCCAGTGGGCTTTCCCAGTCAGTTTCAATCCTGCTAAACGTATGCAGATGTGGAGTATTGCTTAGCTGACGTCGTGAATGGTAAGAATTTTTATTCAACTCGTGGGCACTTGTGTCAGGGAAGAGTCTGGACCACCCGGATTAAAAGAAGTTGAACCCTCCACATTATACATTACATGGCGTGGGGGGGCAGTGGTGCGGATTCACTAAGTTCAGCATTATTGGGTTTTCAGTTTAGGACGAAATGGTTCCAGCAGTCTTTGGGAGTTGTTTCCTATATAGGGGAAGGGCACTGCAAACGCCTACGCTAGGATTTTCGGTTTAAGCATCATGCTAAAATTGGCCTTCGGTGACACACAGTAGAATTTGTGGAAACATTGATCCAGGTGGGAGAAAGTGACATTAGTTATGTATTGTCGCAAGATTTGTCCGCCACAAGGGACAACAAACTAACTAAATTGCAGCCAAAATTAATAAAGCTCAGTTCAAGTAGTACAGATTAGATTAGATAAGGCACCACGAAATTTCTTTGGAAGAGTGTGAAGATGAAATACCTGTTGACGTGTTGTAAATAGTACAACTGTTAGAAAAGTATACGTAGTGGATGCATCACGATGTTTTTTATGTAGAAGTATTCCAAGGTATTGTATTGAATGTCAACCGGGGACCTAGAAACGACGGAGAGGCTCCGTCCCCGCCGCAGCCGCAGTGGTCCACAACCCCACGACGACTACCGCAGTTCATTTCACCCCTCCGCCGCCCCACACCGAACCCAGGGTTATTGTGTGGTTCGACCCCCGGTGGACTTCCCCCCCCCCCCCCCCCCCCCGGCCCGCCGCCCAGGGAACGTCTCACACCAGACGAGTGCAACCCCTACGTTTGCGTGGTAGGGTAATGGTGGTGTAGGCGTACGTGGAGAACTTGTTTGCGCAGCAATCGCCGACATAGTGTAACTGAGGCGGAATAAGGGGAACCAGCCCGCGTTCGCCGAGGGAGATGGAAAACCTCCTAAAAACCATCCACAGACTGGCCGGTTCACCGGACCTCGACATAAATCCGCCGGGTGGATTCGTGCCGGGACCAGGCGCTCCTTCCCGCACGGAAACAACATCGCTCTGGTTCATTACGAGGCTCCTGGACACTTCCCTTGTTGAAAGCCCTTCCTGTCACAAAGTAACAATGCGGACGCGATCGAACCGCGGTATTGACCGTCTAGGCATGGTTGAACTACAGGCAACATGAGCCGTGTACCCCTTCCTAATGGGATGACTGAAACTGATCGGCTGTCGGACCCCCTCCGTCTAATAGGCGCTGCTCATGCATAATTGTTTACATCCGTGGGCGGGTTTAGAGATATCTCTGAACAGTCAAAGGGACTGAGTCTGAGATACAATATCGCCGGCCGGAGTGGCCGTGCGGTTCTAGGCGCTACAGTCTGGAACCGAGCGGCCGCTACGGTCGCAGGTTCGAATCCTGCCTCGGGTATGGATGTGTGTGATGTCCTTAGGTTAGTTAGGTTTAATTAGTTCTAAGTTGTAGGTGACTGATGACCTCAGAAGTTCAGTCGCGTAGTGCTCAGAGCCATTTGAACCATTTTTTTGAGATACAATATCCACTATCAACATCTGTTTTCAGGAATTCTGGGAACCGAGGTGATACGAAACTTTTTTAATGTGAGTATATGGTACCCCTGCACGAAAACCTGTATCAATATGCTAAAATGAAGATCATGATTGCTTACTGATATGGTGCTCTGTAACATGGTGCTTGGGTGAGAATTTCATTGTCTTTCTTCCATGAAAATCCATTTAAACTCCTGAAAATACACACATATTTCTTGTTATAATGCAGTAGTGTGATTACATATCTCCAGTGGCTTCGATGGCGTTAGTGTTATGGAACATAAAGGAGGGAGAGCCTGGCACCCTACTGGAATCCCTGACTACTATCAACTTCGAATGAAATTTTATAAGTTGTTATAGTGTATACTGGTCGTTCGGTCTTGTCCTCGGCTGCACACATTTATTTTATAACACGAGTTCTTTAAATAACACTATGAAGTATCGTCGGAGAAAAGTGTATGTAGCTTCAGTGTCATTAATATGCAGATTTGTTTAGTTGTTGCATATGGAGTTCTGCACTGGAGAGCTTTGCTTGGGATAATGCATAACTCCCACGTGCCTCAGCAGTACAGACAGCCATACCGTAGGTGCAAGCATAACGGAGGTGTATCTGTTGAGAGGCCAGACAAACGTGTGGTTCCTGAAGAGGGGCAGTAGCCTTTTCAGTAGCTGCAGGGGCAACGGTCTGGATGATTGACTGATCTGGCCTTGTAACACTAACCAAAACGGCCTTGCTGTGCTGGTACTACGAACGGCTGAAACCAAGGGGAAACTGCAGCCGTAATTTTTCTCGAGGGCATGCAGCTTTACTGTATGGTTAAATGATGATGGCATCCTCTTGGTTAAAATATCCCGGAGGTAAAATAGTCCTTCATTCGGATTTCCAGGAGGGGAATACTCAGGAGGACGATGTTATCAGGAGAAAGAAAACTGGCGTTCTACGGATCGGAGCGTGGAATGTCAGATCCCTTAATCGGGCAGGTAGGTTAGAAAATTTAAAAAGGGAAATGGATAGGTTAAAGTTAGATGTAGTGGGAGTTAGTGAACTTCGGTGGCAGAAGGAACAAGACTTCTGGTCAGGTGAATACAGGATTATAAATACAAAATCAAATAGGGGTAATGCAGGAGTAGGTTTAATAATGAATAAAAAAATAGGAATGTGGGTATGCTACTACAAACAGCACACTGAACGCGTTATTGTGGCCAAGATAAATACGAAGCCCACATCTACCACAGTAATACAGTTTATATGCCAACTAGCTCCGCAGATGACGAAGATATTGATGAAATGTATGATGAGATAAAAGAAATTATTCAGATAGTGAAGGGAGACGAAAATTTAATAGTCATGGGTGACTGGAATTCGATATTAGGAAAAGGAAAGAAGGAACATAGTAGGTGAATATGGAATGGGGGTAAGGAATAAAAGAGGAAGTCACCTGGTAAAATTTTGCGCAGAGCAAAGCTTAATCATAGCTAACACTACGTTTAAGAATCATGAAAGAAGGTTATATACGTGGAAGAGGCCTGGAGACACTGTAATGGTAAGATAGAGATTTAGGAACGAAGTTTTAAATCGTAAGACATTTCCAGTGGCACATGTGGACTCTGACCACAATCTATTGGTTATGAACTGTAGATTTAAACTGAAGAAACTGCAAAAAGGTGGGATTTTAAGGAGATGGGACCTGGATAAACTGACTAGACCAGAGGTTGTACAGAGCTTCAGGGAGAGCATGAGGGAAATATTGACAAGAATGGGTGAAAGAAATACAGTAGAATAAGAATGGGTAGCTTTGAGAGATGAAATAGTGAAGGTAGCAGAGGATCAAGTAGGTAAAAGGCGAGGTCTAATAGAAATCCTTGGGTAACAGAAGAGATATTGAATTTAATTGATGAAAGGAGAAAATATAAATAGGCAGTAAATGAAGCAGGCAAAAAGGAATACAAACGTCTCAAAAATGAGATCGACAGGAAGTGCAAAATGATAAAGCAGGGATGGCTAGAGGACAAATGTAAGGATGTAGAGGTGCATATCACTAGGGGTAAGATAGATACTGCCTACAGGAAAATTAAAGAGACCTTTGCAGAAAAGAGAACCACTTGCATGAATATCAACAGCTCAGATGTAAATCCAATTCTAAGCAAAGAAGGGCAAGCAGAAAGGTGGAAGGAGTATATATAGGGTCTATACAAGGGCGATGTTCTTGAGGACAATATTATGGAAATGGAAGAGTATGTAGATGAATATGAAATAGGAGATATGATACTGCGTGAGGAGTTTGACAGAGCACTGAAAGACCTAAGTCGAAACAAGGCACTGGGAGTAGACAACATGCCATTAGAACTACTGATAGGCTTGGGAGAGCCAGCCCTCACAAAACTCTACCATCTGGTGAGCAAAATGCTTGACACGGGTGAAATACCCTCAGACTTCAAGAAGAATGTAATAACTCCAATCCCAAAGAAAGCAGGAGTTGACAAATGTGAAAATGAAATATCAGTGTAATAAGCCACGGCTGCAAAATATTCATGCGAATTTTTTACAGACGAATGGAAAAACTGGTAGAAGCACACCACGGGGAAGATCCGTTTGGATTCCATAGAAATGTTGGTACATGTTGCACAGGACGGAGTAGCATGGAGAGCTGCATCAAACTAGTCTCTGGACCGAAGACCACACAAAAGAACAATACATAACTCATGGTGATGGAATATTAATAATGATGTCTCTTTCTTGGAAATACTCAAGCTGATTAAGGCTCTAGCTGGAACACTCTGTAATTTGATAAGTGTAATAGTGGTGCCTACTTCCCCTATGCAGTGGTCAGACAGTCGTTTCTTGAGGCGCCTGTCAGTGGTGGCTCAGAGAGGAAGGTTCCCAGCGTGCACTTTAATTTATTTATCCACGTGTGTTCTTGGGTGCAACATTTCTAATGTTGCAGTCGCGCAGCGGTGTTTTTTGCTAGTGGAGCGCAGCCCAGTGCCTGATGGTGTAGAAGAGGTGCTGGCAACACAGGGCTCTTTGCCCCTACGGTGGTGGCATGGAGTGGATAGGCCCACTTACAAATACACTATGTCGACCTTGTAGGAGAGGTGTCATGAATCTTGTTTGTGTTAAATTAAGATATAATTGCTCCAATATTATCCCAGTTGAGGTGGTAACAGCATGACTGCATAAGAAAACATCTATGGTAATTCTTAGGCAATGAAACAGGGGCTATCATTTGGCTATACACCTCTACAGTGTAGTTGGGGGTTTCTTGTGTGTAACAGAATTTTTTGACGTAATACTGGCTTGAAATGTTTTAATTTACTGCGATGTTTTCACATGTCCATTCTAATTTCATGCCACACAGGGTAGCCATGATGTCTGGGGCGCCTTGTCACGGTCTGCACGGCTCCCTCCATTGGAGGTTTGAGTCCTCACTGGGGCATGGGTGTGTGTGTTGTCCACAGCGTAAGTTAGCTTAAGTTAGAATAAGTAGTATGTAAGCCTAGGGACCGATGACCTCAGTAATTTGGCCCCATAGTCCTTACCACAAATTTCCAAATGTCTAATTTTATTGGCTCTGATTACTCTGGGCAGCCTGTTAATGATATCATAATATTTCAGCAATATTGGGTCATAAATTATAGAGAGTAAAATAAGGATGTCTTGGAGAAATTTCCAGCAGATATCTAGGGTCATAAATTACACTAATTAAGATAAGGGTATCTCAGGTAAGCATCTGGTGGCAATATTGTGTCATAAATTATAGCCATAACATAACTATAAATGTAGCAGCAGTCATGTTTTGATAGTGGCATACATACTGGGCTATAAATCATGGTAATTAATATAAGGCAATCAGTTTTGATCATAAACTATAGCCCTTAAGGTGTTAAATAAGGTCACAAATTTGGCTTAAATACTAGATAAGAGAACAACTGGCCTACTTGGAAGAGGGGCAAGGGTGTGGGGAGAAGGAAGGGTAGGATTAAGATAAGGATGACAGGTAGTGTTTGTTTACATAATGGTCATGAATCATCAGAAACTGCTCTGTTCTCCTACTTTCAAGTTCTGTTAGGAACATGTCTCCTCGCTTATAGTCGCTAAAGCATGCTTCTGCGGTGACACTCGACCTGAAGGTAAGCTGATTCGAATTTTGGTGGTGGAAAAAATACTCACAGCCAGTATTTGGCCGGAAAGGGGAGGAGAGATGGTGGCGTAAAGTTCCTCATCAGCAGATGTGCTGGATTAAATACCGAACTTCTCTGCAGCGTCATCTGAAGTGAAGACATGTGACACTTGATGGTGATCCGTCCATTAGATGGGAACGTTAAACTTGTCAACCCCATGGTGCTACTCGCGAGGAATGAGCTTTGTGCTAGCACTGCATTTCACCCTCTACCTTCTTTCACCATCATCATCATACAACACAGACATTACACTACATTGTACACACACACACACACATATATATATATATATATATATATATAATTTTTGTCTGGATTAAAGGACAATATCGTCCCAGAAACAAATAAAAATATATTTGAAAACACTCTGCCCTGGTAAATGGCAAAAAATGAGTCTCTGAAAAGTAATGCCTTTTTTGTCTTATACATCCTTTCGGCTATATGTTGAACGTAAACATCAGATAGAGATTTTCAGTCACGGCTGTCAGACTTGATGCGGAAACGGCAGAGGGAAAAGCGCAATGCTTACATAATACACTGTGGCTAATATAGAGAAATACCTGCAAAGGACACAGCATTTGCGGCATAACTGAAAGTGTTAACGAAATATAAATCTCCAGTACTGTTCCCCATCGATCCAAGAGAAGGACGCTGGCCAGACGAATGGAGAGAGAGAGAGAGAGAGAGAGAGAGAGAGAGAGAGAGAGCTGTAAAGGCAGGGCCACGAGATACATCTTTGGTTTGTTCGCCAGAGCGAAGTGTTTGTCGTGCGTTCGACTTCAAAAGCGGGTGTTCCTTTGACATTAAAATGGGCCGTTTGCTCGCATCACAGCACCTGGCGGGGCCCGCTGATCACACGTCCAGAAATACAAGACATAGGCTTTTCGTTAACTTTCCCTTCACTTTGCGTTACATGTCATGCGTGTATTTCAGATGTTTTTAAATTTCATAGAATGTGGGCCTACTGTGCGTTACTGGCGTACCTATTCCAGAGCACTTTTACTGTCAAATATTATCCCTCGTTCAGCAACTTTGAGGTTATTTATTCACTCTTGCTACAGCATGTTACACAAACAGAAGTAAGCGACGGATGAGTTAATAATTTTTCGTGCTTAGTGGCGCGGAGATCAACCAAAATAAGTTAAATTCACCTGGCCTGTAAAAGTTAAGTTTAGAGAAAAATACATTAACGTTTGCGTAGCCTCCAGTATTCTTGTACTACCTAGTCAGTCAATCAATTTCCACACTGGACTTATAAAAATTAGGGAAACGCTATGTTGCCGATTTTAATGCTCCAGGTGTTCTGTCTCCTGCAACTTTAGCACAACGCCCTTAACGTTCATATAACAATTAGAAACTGTCAAAAGTCCTCCCTCGGAACGTTATTCAACTCGCGCGTTATATTGGCTTGAATATCGGTTATGCCGTTTTCATCCTTCCTGTGAATTTCCGTACTGTGTGGTTTTGTGGTCGTTACGTTGTGATAACACCAAGTCTCGTCAACAGTGATGATTTTCTACAGAAAAGAAGTGTCCGGGATTTGCATTTCAGTCAAATCGTGGCAGGCTTCCAAGCGACTTTGTTTTCGTTCAGGAGTTAAGATGTGCGACACAAACTTTGCACATACTTTTCTCTTCTCCAGAACATTAATGAGAATGTCTTCAACACTTATTTTAGAGATTTTGTTCCCTCGCGATTTGAGACGCAACAACGCTGACGTAGTATGGCCAGACATCCACTGCTTGACACTGCCTCCTCACAACTGAATAGTAGAACATGCATCTGTTGTTTACAGTTGTTAGTTCAAGCTGCCACCGTAGTTACACGCTGGCATTGCTTATACAACAGGAATAAAATCAGTTTTGAAAAAAGCATATTATTTTGTGCACAATTGTATGTTTATTCGCTAACAGTTTCTGTTGTTATAACCATCTTCACAGGAGAACACGGTTTTTGTTGTTGTTATTGTTGTGGTCTCCTGTCCAAAGATTGGTTTGATGCAGCTCTCTATGCTATTCTACCCTGTGCAAGCATCTTCACCTCCGAGAAACTTCTACAGCCTACAGCCCTCTGAATTTGGTTCCTGTATTCATTTCTTGGTCTCCCTCTACGATTTTTACCCCCCACGTGTCCCTCCAGTACTAAATTGGTGATTCCTTGATACCTCATAATGTGTCCTACCAACCTTCTTGTACTAAGGTTGTACCACAAGGTTCTCTTCTCCCCAATAGCTTTCAGTACCTCCTCATTAGTTACGTGATCTATCCACATAGTCTTCAGCATTCTTCTGTAGCATCACATTTCAAAAGTTTCTATTCTCTTCTTGGCTGAAATGTTTATTGTATATGTTTCACTTCCATACGTGGCTGTACTCCATACAAATACTTTCAGAAAGGGCTTCCTCATACTGAAATTTATACTGGAAGTTAACAAATTTCTCTTCTTCACAAACGCTTTTCGTACCATTGCCGGTATATATTTTATATCTTCCCCACTTCGACCATCATCAGTTATTTTGATTCCCAAATTGCAAAATTCATTTACTACTTTAAGTGTCTCATTTCCTAATCTAATTCACTCAGTATCATCTGATTTAATTCGACTACATTCCATTACCCTCGTTTTGCTTTTGTTGATGTTCATCTGATATCCTCCTTTCAAGATACTGTCCATTCCGTGCAACTGCTCTTCAAAGTCCTTTGCTGTCTTTGTCATGTAATGTCATATTATGTCTGCCATGTCATTGGCAAATCTCGAAGTTTTTATTTCTTCTCCCTGGACTTTAATTCCTACTCCTAACTTTTCTTTCGTTTCCTTTACTGTTTGCTGAATATACAGGTTGAATAACATCGGCGATAGGCTACAACCCTAGCTCGCTCCCTTCTCGATCACTGTTTCCGTTTCGTGCCCCTAGCCTCCTATAAATGCCATGTAGTTTCTGTACAAATTGTAAATAGCCTCTCACTCCCAATATTTTACTCCTGACACCTTCAGAACTTGAAAGAGAGTATTCCAGTCAACATTGTCAAACGTTTTCTGAAAGTCTACGAATGCTATAATTGTAGGTTTGCCTTTCCTTAATGTATCTTCTTTGACAAGTCATAGGACCCGTATTTCCTCGCGTGTTCCTACATTTCTCCGGAATCCAAATTGGTCTTCTCCGAGATCGCATTCCGTAAGTTTTTCCATTCTTCTGTAAAGGATTCTACTTTGCAGCCGTAACTTATTAAACTGACAGTTCGACAATTTTCACACCTGGCAGCACCGGATTTCTTTGGAACTGTAATTATGAGGCTATCACCAGCTCTAACAGAATGTTGTCTACTCGCAGGGCTTGTTTCTCCTGTTACCGACGTCCTCTGGAGATGTAAATGTGGTACTATTTTACCTCCGGAATATTTTACCCAAGAGGATGCCACCATCATTTAACCATATAGTAGAGCTGCATGCCCTCGGGAACAATTAAGGTAGTAGCTTTCCCTTGCTTTTAGCCGTTCGCAGTACAAGCATACCAAGGCTGTTTTGATTGACGTTAAAAGGCGAGATCAGTCAATCATTCAGACTGTTGCCCCTGCTACTAATGAAAAAGCTGCTGCCCTAGTCAGGAACCACACGCTTGTCCGATCTCTCAACAGATACCCTCCGTTATGGTTGCACCTACAGTTCGGCTACCTGTATCGCTGAGCCAGAATGTATATAGCCTACATCAATGGATCAAAAATACATTTTCGTCAAATATTACCTAACCAATTCTAGAACTTATATAATGTCATAAAACTCTGTCTGATATCAGTTCACATAAACGTGCTGTATTATGGCACAATTACAATGATGTACAGTTGGTGAAAATTCCACACTTAATAATGGGCATCTTATAACAGTCAGATGTACAAATGTTATGTGACAGTCATATAGATCAAGCTGAAACACTACAAAGTATGAATGTCTGAAAGATTACAAACGTCGTTTGGTCTAGTCAAAAATTGAAGCGTGCGCACGAATAACGCTAATGGCACATTTTGCAGTTGTTGGGAAATTGACAAAAACTGTTAGTTCCAGAGAATTAATACGATATAATAATGTAATAGCAGATATGTATTGTTTGTGCATATAGACTGTGGAAAATACTAATTTCTGATTTTTAAAATTGCGCTAAGCACAGATATTTCGAAATAAGTAAGTTTTAAAATGGAATAACGCTGTATAGCAATGGATATACAGCGTTATTCCAGATCAGCTAGTGCTCTGCTATAATTATAAGGTGTCTAGAATCGAAAAATAGTAAGTAATAGATTTAAAACAAGATACTGAATAATATTTATTGTAAACTGAATTGCTTGATCTAAAAAAAAAAAAGAAATACGACATTAGTTTATCAAGTTTAGGCTCAAATCTAGTACATTATAGTCAGTTGTCACACTGCAGGTTTTCATAAAACTGCCTGTATTTTGGTTCCATATATTTCGTCATGTCCAATAGATCCCTTTTCTTCTCCTTATGAACTTTCAGTGTCCCGTTATAGAGCAACCGGAATTCAGAAGGCAGTGGACAATTTTTTACGTGATGTTCACAACCATGCTTTACAATACAGTGTCTTTCCCATGGGCGAAGCATATTGTGGGTACGGCGCACGCTTAAACCTCGAGCATCGTCACTACACAGCTTCAACCAAAGTACATCGGTAATTTTCAAAGCAGGCGGCTTCTTCAAAAACAACTCGATGGATCATATGTCCTTGAAGTCTTCCATCATCATTTCGTGAATGGTCAGTTTTGAAGGGTCGACAAAGGCCTCAGCAATGACTTGCTTCCATTCTGAAGGAACCACAACTTTCGACACTTTCTTCCTTTTCTCGATGACTGCAAAATCCTTGTCACAGGGTAGGAAACTGTGGCCCGAACAAAAAACTTCTGATGTATTTCTGTAAAGTACTTGCAGCTGATCAGATAGAAATCAAGCGCTAAAACTCTCCAGTTGTTGTTCTGCCCGACACAGAGGCCAGACCAAACAATCAGTTTTCGTTCGATACCTTCTTCAAGCGTATCATAATTGTGCGTCACAAATTTAAGCAGACAGGAAACTATTTCGGCTGAACCTCTCCTTGCGGTGGATTCATCCCACAAATTTACGGTGATGTTTCCAGTACCATCGTCATGAATCGTGAAATTATACGACGTCAGCTGTCTTTGGTACAATACCGTGGAATGAGTCAGTGTAGGATAAGTAAAACCTGTTGCAGGTCAACACATATAACATGTATATTGTTATTCTCCTTAGCCATTTCCATATCGTTCTTTAGGGCTTTGTATGCTTGGTCTGCTCTTGAGTGATGCAACTGACTCTCAATTTCGATCTTGTGCAGTTCTATTTCATCTCAAGCTGCAATCATTTTGTTAAACAACAAATCGCACAGTTTGCAAGTATCTGATCTAGGTGTTCCGAAACGCAGATTAAAATCTGTTTGAAACAGACTTTGATAGTATGACCTGCTTATTGACTTATCAGGAAACTTTTCGGTAAACAACCGATACATTCTACAGAGGTTGAGATCGGGGTGCAGACATGCTTTTGAAGATTTATTCCTGCTGTAATGGCTCATCTGCTTTGGGAAACTCGATATGTGTTGCCGAATAAGAGACCTGTCGTCATTTGATATGGCATGTGGCCTATTGCAATGTTTTCCTCTACCCTCTTTAGGAGTGGTTATTCCACCTTTTACTTTACTTTGCAGAGTCTGCATTCGTCGCTGGGTGATGGAGAATATGTCAAGCAATGTTTTTTGACACACTTCTTTTGAGTATGTATTTGAAAGTAGCTTGTTTCTGTGAAGTATCGTCTGTCTTACCTCTCTTGCGCCTGGCTGGCACGCCTATTTCCATGGATTTTATTAAGTATATGGACTGCTCATCGTATGTTAAGGCATGATATTCTTCGTACAGCTTTAACTTCATTTCCAGGTTTATGTCCTTGCATCCTTCTTTTGAGCACACTTCTGACCTGAAGTCCTGAATCACGAAAACAATCACTATTACTACCTAATATTCAACTAGATTATCAAATTTCACATTCTCTTTTAATAATATAGCATTACTCAGACTGAGTATTCTATTTTTTCGCCAATGATAACTACAGAACTGTAGTTAATTTCATCCACGTTACATACTTTTACCGTAATGTTTTCAGAAGATACACATAACATGTCATTAGAGCCATGTACTCTACAGGGCACGTCGCCGCTTTACAGGACACATATGCTTCTCTAAAGACATACACCTGGCTGTTCCGCAGGAACTACCTTTCCTTTTCGTGTTTTATGTTCCAGTCCAGCATCACGAAGCCTTTTCCTCTTAATATCCTGCCAACTACCAATGTTAATTTTCCTTTTCCGTGCATTATTTGCACGTTTCAAACCACTTGCGGTAAGCGTCACCTTGCTGCACTCCGCCATTCTTGTAACATACAGCGTCTCGTCGCTGTTTAGTGCTGCCCTCGGACGGTGAACATGTCAATTATAACACCAGGCGATGCAGACTGCCGTATACAGCATTATTCCACGCGATTCTACGAAATGTCAAAATGTGCCATACAGCGTTATTCGTGCGCACGCTTCAATCACAGTAACAAAAACACAGACATGGAATGGTGTCCATTATCTGAATAACAATATAAATGCATAACCTGATGTAATGTGATATCACTTCTCACCTGAAGTATTAGTTTCACACACCTAACGCCGTTATCTGGCCATCCAGGAATTGAAATGATGTTATGCATCACTTGAGATCCAAAGAACATAGGAACAGACACTTATATTTAAGTTCTAGGCAGGTGATGTAAGGTATAGATCGTAGTGTTTTTGGGATTTACACCTCGAGGTCTAGGTTAAATGGCTTGTGCCGCCTGAGGTGCAGGTTTCATCTATATGTGAACTGAATGTAGGGTTATATGAAGTCTACCATGAAAGGTCGTTAATTAGACGTTACATTGCAAGATCGAATATTTACACTCCTTGTAATTACATTTAATTTTGCTTTTTTTGCTGAAACTCGCTACTAAATAAAAATAACTTGCACATGCTACCTTTATTGTCTCATGTGGGAAGATTGTAGAACATCTAGAAGGGCATATTCAGTGGCATGACAACTTGTCTACATGTGATGAACTGAGATCATTCTGTAGAGCTTTTACTGTCAGATATTGCTTCCCACAAGAGCCAAACATTACATTAATGAGATTCGGGATTCACTTTAACACAATTTTAAGACTGGACGGGTTTAAAGGTCATTACAGACAGGTGTTTACTTCGCCAATTTTCAGCGTCCCTCATATTTTGATTGCCTTTGTCGATCTATATACCCATAAATAATCACTTCATCTACAAGTATCACAGCAGTATTTGGCTTATAATGCGGTAACTACGTATCCCAGCCCCTAAACAGCTAAATCAGCCAAAACTTGTAATATTTCAACTCTGAGTCTGAGGGTACGTAGTTGAGGGCCACCATTTTTTTTTAAATGTCTGCAACTGGGGGCTCGTCTGGGATTTGTGTCCTGCAAATTCCTTTGCTCTCTGTTATTCAGCGTACTATGCGAAGTGTAAAAACCTTCGCAAAACCAGTAGAGATTTCTGTAGAGTGAACCTCTCACAAGACACAGTGTGAGATCGTTTTTTTTCCGCAAGTAGGTTTCTGGAAACAGTGAAATTACGCAGTAATTTTCGCAACTAACAACGCTATCGATAGAGGTCCTAATATATCACGTTAAAAGCAATTTGCGTGGGAGCTGAGAGTCTAAATAAGTTGAGTGCAGGGAACGATAGTGGTTAGCGTGTTTAACAGACAGTGGCATCGGAAACGGTTGGAACACGAGGCAACCAGCAGCGGCTAAAGTTAAATCAGGCGACTTCTTCAGTGACAGACGCAATGTATCAGCAGTACGACGGCAGCGTCTTCGAGTACTCCAGGGTAGTCTTCAGTGTCGACTTCCACTACAACTGACGGCATCATCATGGCAGAGGGAACCATCTCAGATCAATAAGTGCCTGTGCAAATAGAGAGATAGTGTTTAACTCTGAAGTTCAAGCTCCACTTATAAATCTCGCGAATATAAAAGTTACCTAGTATGTGCAGTTCTGAAAACGGAAGTGAGCCGGCTAGTCCGAAATCAGAGCGGAAAAGTGTAACTAGTAGGAATTCAGGCAAGGGGAATTAATGTGGGGGAGATATGATGTCCCAACTAATGCAAATAATCCAGGGATTGGGAAATAATACGAATACAGTGGCAAATAATATCAGTACAAATCGAACAGATATGGGTACATTGTGAACAGATATGGGCTCGCTGCAAACAGTTACGGGTACAATTCGGACTGATATGGGTACAAAGAAAACTGAAGTAGGTTCAGCTGTGAAAGAGGAAGTTGAAAAAATTCTGGGTAACCTTGAAAAAGCAATTGATGATAAATTACAATGTGTCCGAGTGGATATGGGCAAAATTACAGACGAAGGTGTAATAGTAAAATCTAAAATCGAATCAGTGGAAAAAGTTCTGGGGAAGAAATGGATAAGATATAGATGGAAAGGTAAGATACTGTATAAAAGCGCAAGATACTCATAAAAGCAATATAAATTTAGCAATTAGTGACATTGCCAAACGTGTAGGCGAGGGTGAGAAAGAAGTGGGAAAAATTAAAGATAAAGTAGAGTCCAGTATCACTAGTAAAAATGAATTTAAAAAACAACTGCAACAGATAAAAAGTGATTTAATTTCGTTAGACTCCCAAGAGTCCACACCGGTTATAAATATCCCTTGGGCAAGTACCGATCTATGAAATGTTACACAGATGATCGAAGATATCATCCAGTAAATTTCTTGGCTGCGTGTAGGGACGCTTTTGTTCATGGCATGTCGGACGAAGCGAAAATAGAACACGTTAAACGGCATTTGGAGAGAGACCCACAGTCTTGGGCAAATGTTAAATGTAGTTCGAGCGAATCGTCGAAGAGTTCGAAAAGTGTTTTTTGAATAAACTATGGAGCGAGGCAAAATAGACGTGGATCGAAAACGAATTTTTAAGCAGGCCGAGTTACAGGTACGGTAATGGGACGATGAGAGATTTTTGCAAAGTGCGAACTTGGCAAGCTTATGCATGTGAAACATCCGTTGGGGGTTTTAACGGAAATCACCACATTCAAAAGGCGATTACCCGAAAATTTGCAGTGGGATCTTGTCCATAGTCCATGTGATTCCGTGGACGAATTTCTAGAGTTTGTAGAAAAATTAGAGAGGGCTTTGAAGTTCAAACTCAGAGCATATCGGGTGGTAGCTATCAAAATGGGAATCCAAACCATCATCACCAGAATAATGATCGTGAGATAGTAGCTGGAATGAACAGAATGGTTGGAGAACGACGGGAGTGATAACTTCCGTGAATGGGACCCAAGTAAAGAACGCAGATTTGATGGGGGAAATTGGCGCGAAGTGCAATTGCGTAACAACCGGTCGGGAAACTGATGTTCGCCACATCTCAGGTCCGTGGATGGCGGTCTGAACAGGTGATGGAAAGGACTGGAGATAATGGTAATGGTAGAAATGTTGATAGGTTTGGAGAAAGGCAACAAATAATTAGGCTACACGGGGGGCTCTTTCAATAAAAGCAGTCGCGAACGGCGGAAGCATAGATTTGTGAGAGAATTAAGTAAAAGTAATGTGAATAAATTTTCGGGGAATGATTTTAGTTGTAAACGTGTAATGAGTGAGTGTGTGAATGGTGATAAACGGAAAGTTTCAGTGGTTCAAAAGGAAAAAGAGGAGATAAATTTTGTGAAAGAAAATTGTGTGGAGAATTCTGAATAGGTATTAGCAAACAGTAGCAATTGCAGTAAGAAAGGTGTTGTAGTAGCAAGTATTTGTGAGTCGGCGAAAAGCGTCGATGTTAATGAAGGTGGCGAAGCTTTCCTCTAGCCAGTTGCAAATGAGGGAGATTGTGTTTCGGCGGAAAGCGTCAGTGTTACTAAGGGAGGCTTAGCATTGGTCTCGCCAGCAGTTGAAGTTAAAAATGTATCGGCGGAGGTAGATGATTTCTGTTTAAAGGAATGGAGTAATGGTAATTTATGTAATGATGTAAAAGCTACTGGTATTGATACTTCAGAGGAAGGAATTTATGCGTTTCTAGTCACGAATGAAGGCGAAACGAAACTTATTGATGAATGTGTGGTTCTAAAATGTTTGTCAGAGAATGAATGTGAGGATGTTTGTAAAGTAGGATCGGGGGTTAATCTGGATGAAAAGTATGTATAAATAGCAGTGTGTGCTGATTTTTGCCCAATTACAGCGGAATATAGCAAGTCTGGAAGTCCCAAAATTGTACGACAAGGTAGCAGCAATTCGTGTAATGTGGTGGCGGAGAATAAAGTTGTGTAGGATTCACATAAAGTTAATTTGTCGGCGCAGGAAAGTAAGGCTTCCTATGTGAATTTATATAGTGATTTAAATGGTGTATCAGCAGATAAGGTTGCTGAGATGAATATTTATGGTGGTGATGGCTTAGGCCTCGATCTACTATTTCAGGAACATAATGTGTTTCAAAGTGAATTAATATGTAATTTTGTTGAATCTGCAAGTGTCGATACTTTGGAGAGGAAAAACATTAAAGTTGTGCATGTTGTGGGTAGTGAATCGGCGAAAGGTGTGGAAGAACTAACAGAAAATTTAGAGAGGGCTGAAGTAAATAGTGTGGATGGAAGTAGTTTGTGTAATGATGTTCGTACGAATTGGTATATGAAGGAGGAGTGTGATTTTAGTGTGACCGATTGGCGTTGGTATGGTGTGGTAACACAGTTCCTGTGTAGATGGTATGTCGCCTTATTGTACTTTCAACACAGTACTTCAAAATGAAATGGGAATTGTAACCTTTTGCATAGTGAGCTATGAATGTAAGAGAGCTGTTTCTTTTTAGATATCATCCATCGACAGACTTATAAACAGTATCTCCATTAAAACTGTGAACAACTATGAGATTTGGAATGTGTGTTACAGTTTCTTAAGTTGCTTCATATTGAAACCACAAGTATCTCTCAGTACAGGTACAATTCACTCTCCAAGGTAAACCTTTATCACAACACTTAAACTCTTTACCTGAAACAATTTTATTGTATTCAGAGCACTGATGAACATAAAAATCTTGAAATTCTCCATTAATATAACAACCATCTTTATTACAATTTGTACAACATTGGCTATAAAATTCTCACCAAATTTTCTTTCACAGATACCACATTTTTATAGTACAGATTGTATATAGCAATTGTGATTTTCCATTGTTACTACTTGTTTACAGTTTCTGCAAAGTTCAAACCCACATTTATGTTCTTTAGATCTAAAACAAATCTTTTTGCATCCTTCACATTTGTAAGCTGTATCACAAACGTTTGGTGATTTTTCAACCAGTCTTCACTATAACAGTATCTACTGCATTTCTCACAATAAATCTTATTTTCTTCACTTTCATTTTCTGGACTTTTGCATAACATGCACATTTTTCTCTCTATTATACATCTGTGACCATTCTTGTTGTTATATGGCTTATTACATTTATCACAGAAATACACTGATCCTAGGAAAGCTGTCATACTGTTAGTTACATCAAAATGGTTTCGATCTTTATACAGATATATCTTGATTTCTTTCTCAGCGCCACTATAGACAATCGAATTGAAATTCTCAGCACATACGATATTTGAACAATTGTAATAAACATTTTTGGAACAGTGATCAAAAAATTTTTGAACGTATTTCTTTTTAAAATTCAGTCTTGATCGCACCACATATGCTGTAAGAACATAGGGGACCGGTTTTGGTTATATCACATGACCATCATCAGACCTATAATTTAATTTAGAAAGTAATACGAACCTTACTAGATTGACAATAAAATATAACAAAATGCTTATAAAGATAAAATACAATAGGACTTGTCATACCCATGGAATCCTTCGAAGATGGTAGGTAGAGCACCCTTCTCAGCTGCTGTGATGTGAACTGGTGCCAGCAAGTGACAGGCATAAGCTTAAATACGAAGATGCCCCACCTACCTCTTCTCCCTCTACCTCACATCAACCAATCAGAGTAAAACGGGTTTACATAATCGTCAAAAAGGAAAAATAAAAAAAGTACAATAATAACATAAAAATAGTTATTTATAAAATATCTCTTTTCAACCATGGCACCGAGCGAGGTGGCGCAGTGGTTAGACACTGGACTCGCATTCGGGAGGACGACGGTTCAATCCCACGTCCGGCCATCCTGATTCAGGTTTTCCGTGATTTCCCTCAATCGCTCCAGGCAAATGCTGGGATGGTTCCTTTCAAAGGGCACGGCCGACTTCCTTCCCCGTCCTTCCCTAATCCGATGAGACTGATGACAACGCTGTCTGGTCTCCTTCCCCAAACCAACCAACCAACCAACCATGGCACTAATCGAATATTGTATAAAATGTCAATTAAAAGCTTTAAAATAACTATACAGACAATGTATACTCAGTGTGCCCTCTGTGGGGTAAGGTGGTACTACCACAACTGTTTCAAAGTCAAATCATGTTGTGAAGGTCTTTGGCATTGCGGCATCATATCAATATGTGAGTTGTGACTCAACTGCAAGTATATACTGCTAGATATATGTAATAATGGAATGATTGGCTGCAGAGTGCTATGATATTACATACACTTCTTAATGTTATAAAACTGATTTATTAAAAATGGAGTCATATTTCCTAATATTTCTAGTTGGAAGGTTAAGATTATGATATAAATATTTACTTACTGTTCTAAGATACATTTCTGCCATAGATACAACTGGGACCTATGATTTTCTGAACAAAAGAGTACATACGTGTTCATAGAATTTCGTCAAAGAGATCAAGAGACGTTTTTCACGAAAATCTAACTCTTCATTGAGAAGCACTGACGGTTCATCTCTATAATGGGGCATATATCTCGATCTCTCCTTTACATACAACATTTATTTGGATATCTAACAATTCTTCAACTTTTTTAATGTCATCCAAAGTAAATCTTTCTTCATTGTATTTGCCCAGCTGTTTACATAATTTGTCAGTTAACTCTTACTAATTTGTATTTGTCTCTCTAATATTCTTAATTTCACCAGTGGTTAGTTCTCTTCCCAAAATATTATTTGTGTGGTATGTTAATGCAACAATAACTATTCAAAGACAAAATAAATTATCAATGTTATTAATTCTTGTTATACATCTTATAGTGTTTTTGTCTTCAGCTAGATTTATTACTTTTTTTACCTTTACCAACTCTAGGAGTTGCTACTACGAGTATCTGAATATTAGAGGAAGTATAAGTTATGTCAACAGTCTCATTAGATGTTAAGATATCTTTATTTTATTCCACAAAACTTGAACAGACTCTCTAGTATTATTCGATGCTTTATATCCTGTGGAAACTGGATAAAGCATTTTTGTGTTGTTGATTGTTCAATTCAACTTATCCCCTTTTCTAAAATTAGTCCTGTTTTTAGCCACTTTTACCATAGAATTGATTGCTTTTGTTATATAATCTGTTTTCTCACTAATGGTATCAAGTCTTGCAATATTAACATAATTAAAAACAATTCTGTAGCCAACAGACTACGCTTTAAATTTTTCATTACATCTCGACCTAATTTCTTCAATCTCAAATAAATGCTTTTTAGATGGCCCAGTCTCCTTTTCTTGCTCAAATATTTTGCTTCTGAAAGGGAGAATTTGATCTAGTCTCACTATTTTTCCTCTCTCAGAAGGTAAGACCAGTAGAAATAATTTATATTAGGTACATGATGTGGGTTTGATCTTGCTGCTTGGAATGTTTCTAGATGAAATGTAAACTCTTGTAATCCAATGCCATTTATTAACTCTGATTTCTTTAATCTATTGCATCCTATAATGTCAAGATTCGAATAAAAGCAATCAGAATCCTTAATTTCTTGACAACCATTATCATTAGTTTCATCTCTTTCAGCTGCCATTGCATCAGTTACTTTTTTCAACATTTTAGTACACTCTTCACTCAAAATTTGTTTTAAAAATTCTTATGATTAGATATATATTGTTTAAAATGCTCCTTTTTATTATTCTCTTTCTACCATGGATTCTAATACATTATTTACAAATGTATGAAAACTTATGCTTTGAGTATTTGCGTGAATGAAAGTTATCAATTGACTTCTTCACTTAGCATTTTTTACACTTCTTCAAGTCTTCCATTTACTAATAAATTTTTTATCAACAAATGAATCCACTTTCTTGTTGCTGTGCAATAGATAGTTGTGTAGATAAAATATTTCACTCTTAATTTTTTCAGTGTCATCATCATTCCTACTATTTATTTTTTATTTCACATACATATTTCGTGAGAAGCAAATTTATCGTACTCTTAAGGAAATTACCAATGGAATTTCACGCTCTAAATATTTAGCACCTGAAAAATTAACAGAATTTCAGTCATCATGATGCCAGCTGCTGAAAAGAAAATTTTTGTTTACTAACGTATTTTCATTCTATATAAATGGAGATCGAATCATCTATGCTAAATATCTTCAAATTCGTTGAAGACATAATTATTTAAACTTGGAATTAATTAAACTGAATTAAACTTGGGCCCATGGTTTGCTGACATTTGGGTGCTATTATTTGAAGAGAAGAGCATCTTGATCACTAATAATATTATAACGTTTTTGTACAGAAATCCCGATGTCAAATATTTGATGCCTGGAATTTTATCGAGAAATAAAAGACATTATGTCCCATTTCTTAAATAAAATGGCATCCCTTTCATAGAAATTCAACACGATGGTCCTTTTGCCTTAGAATACGAATACATTCAAAATGAGAAACAAGTCTTAAGGCAAGTAACTTCATCCAAAAGAAATGGATTCCTTTAACTGTATGATAATTTTAAGGAATCTGTGATGACATTCAAGATGAAACAATGCAAATAAGTGAGAAAGTATTACTTGACCATCAAGAAAAGGATCACCTAAAATACACAACATCTGTTGAAAACGAGCAATCTCAAAAAATTATTGAACAACAAATGATACAAATACCAAAAAAAGATTAAGAATGTCTACAATTAAAAGATGTATATCTGATGTAGTAGAGATGAACAAAGAACAAATTATATACATTGCCACATCCAAGCAGCATGCCAAGAAAAATTATTTCCAAGTTGGTGGCATACTATCTGACAATCTTATTTCAAGAAGATTATCAAGCTATAATAGTGGAAGACCTAAGGATGATAAAATATTTTAGGTCAGAAAATATAAGTGTACTGATTATAACTTAATAGAGCAAATGCTTAACATTTATTTTAGTGTATACAGAGTAGATAAAAGAAAAGAAATATAGAATATGTACTTCAACAGTCTATCTTACTTCGTTGAGAACTTATGTGACCAATCCAATGACATTGTTGATGAAGTAAATGGGGAAAGAAAAAATATTTATGACATAATATTGATTGTTCCTGCTATAGAATTTTAATTTACTGACCGTCAGTTCCAGAGAGGAAAGAAGAAAAGAGGTTATTGGTGTTTCATCCACTCACCAACTTTTCCTATGGAATGCCAGAGGGAAAATATTCTCCCCCCCGGTAGATCTTAAACAGCAATGTTTGCTCTGAAGCGTGTCTGTCACAAAAATGCAGCTTTCTGGTTATTCTACCCAAAACTATGCAAAAATAAAGTTTCATGCTTTATTCGTTAAGGAATATGAATACACCTCCTGAAAAGTTAAAGGAATTTCAGAGCTTTGAAACATCACCTCTGCCAATTTTACAAAATTCAAAGGGAATTAGAGATGGAATTCCAGGCACTAAATCCTTATCGCCTGAAAAATTAACAGTGCTGTAGAATTTCAGGGTTCACACTCCTGGACCCTGCTAAATTTAAGACAATGTGATTCCACTGGCTGAAAACATTAATGATAAACTATATTCTAGCATATTTTTATGGAAATCCTGGATGGAAAATTCCTATGTCTGGAATTGTGGAGGATGTTTTATACTTTGGAGTTTCAGTTATTATGGAATTCCACGTGTGGAACCTACGAAAGTCAATGAATGAATTTTTGAATCTGTTTTTAAAGTATTCATGTACACTTCAAATTTCATTTCCACTGAGATTGTATAAATAATTCACACTTACATCAGTTAATTGATTTATGAATGTAGATATTATATCTTCGTCATCATCAGGATAATATACAGACAGAATGAAGGAAAATGTCAGTTTCCTCATTCATACTGTTTTTATACGTTTATACAGAAATGAATTTAAGGGTGAGCAAACCACTCACCCCTTCAAAGATGTTTCAAATATTGTTTCTATCAATCAACCAGTGGCAGCTAAAACAGACACAGTCTGAAGACTTGTGCAGCCAGAAAGGCTGGTTCAGCTGCTGCTGCTCTGGCAGCTGCCAGTCTTGGGTTGCATCCAGGCTGGTAATATTTCCTATCTGCAGATACAGGAATTTCACAGGAATCAGATTATTCCTGTGAAGATATTTCTGAACTCCTACCCAGTAGGGGTCGAACTTAAAATAACAATTTTAACCTGAACGAAACATTCACCTTAAGAGGCAATGCCAGTCCCCAGTCACCCATAAACTTATGACAGTTTCGGCAGCAGTGAATGGCCCTATCAAAATATATTAAAAATTTTAATTATTTCTTACAAATGTATCAAAAATTATTTCTCTTAAATGGAGTCAATTGTAGACCTTATCAACAACAAGCTTGCATACAATGGTAAGCAATTGTGTGTGATTATTGATGAAAATAATGTTCCTTAGTTCAAAGCAAAAGATGTTGCTGAGATTTTAGAATACAGTAATCCATAACAAGCTATCAGAGTAAATGCTGATGATGATGAAACAATTACATTGGAAAATTTATGAGAACAAGGGGTGCTATCATATAGCACCCTTTTAAATTCATAAAAATATAGTATTTATCAATGAATCCAGTCTGTATTCCATAATTTTATCTTCTAAAAAAGAAGAAGTAAAACAATCAGAAGATAGGTTACTCATGTAGTTTTCCTTCGGTTCGAAAATTTGGTGAATATAAACTACAATCAACAATTGAAAATTTCCAAGGACATATTGAAGGTTTACAGATTGATAAGGAAATGGCGATGTTTATTCTGAAGGAAAGAAAAGAAGGCTTTCAAAACGTAAGACTAAAAATTAGAGAAATACAACCGCATGTAGTTCCACCAACTGAAGGTACTAATGTGAGACATATATTTGTCCTTCTAAGATTATTTGATGATGATTGTGACTATGATTATTATGTCATTAGAATACAAAGAAGAAATTTACAAAGACAGCTATGTGGAATTGTAGACGGACATCCAAACTGTGAAGAAATTTTGAGACTTGAGTACAATCCTTACTCACTAAATTTATACCAAAGAATGAAAGAAAATTTGAGAATTTTCTGTCATCTCAACTATTCACTACTTTGAATAACTATACTCAAGAACACTTGATTAACGATATAATGAATCTTTATCAGACTGGCGCAGTCTGAAGGCAGGCACAGCCTCTGAATTGATATAATTTTTGGTAGCATTAAAATGATGCTATCAAAAATATATACAAAATTCATTTTTTTCTGGGGTCGGATTCTTTGTCTGCTGACGCAGTATGAGGCAGTTTTGGCTACTGCTGAACTGATATAATTTTTTGAGCTCGAATAGGTCCTATTAAAGCAGACACAGTCTGAGAACTGGCGCATCCAGAAAGGCTGCTTCGGATGCCGCTGCTTTGGCAGTCGCCAACTCAAGTCACCCAAATGTTGTGCGAATTATCGAAACCTAACCGCACAGCATAGACTTTATCTCTTTTCTTTCTCAGAACATTTTCAACGAGATACACATCTGGATATTTCGTTTTCCGTATCTCATAGTCACAAAAACTTCCTTTTACTTATTCTCCATCTAAGGCTTTTAATTTATACGCATTTCGGTTGGAATGAATAATATCATCAAATTCAAACATTTCAATTGGCAGTATATCCTTTTTTCAAAACTCCTTCAAGTTTACTAATCTTCACTTTATCTCCTATTTTAAATTTAGCCTCATCGTTAGGCACAATGTTACCTGTCTTATAGTTCTTTCCATTAACCTCTACTGGCTTCATTTTTATAGTTCGATGAACTGTGTTATTCTATTCATCAACTAGTTTCGAAACTAGGGCGACCATTTATAATTTCCTTGAAGAGCAAATTTTATCCACATATTTACTTTCAATGTTCTATTAAATTGTTCAACAACAAACACTTTTAATTCTAAAAGAGTCGACTAATGATTAATGGTACTTCATCAGCTCATGAAACTCTTTATTGTAGAATTCTTTATCACTATCTATCTGTAAATTTTTTGGGCGTCAGGCCTGCTCCAGCTGGTGCTGAATATCTTAACAAATGCATCAACTAGATTCGTAGCCCCTTTATCTTGAACTGGGATTGTTGTTGTTGTGGTTTTCAGTTCTGAGACTGGTTTGATGCAGCTCTCCATGCTACTCTATCTTGTGCAAGCTTCTTCATCTCCCAGCACTTACTGCATCCTACATCCTTCTGAATCTGCTTAGTTTATTCATCTCTTGGTCTCCCTCTACGATTTTACCCTCCATGCTGCCCTCCAATACTAAATTGGTGATCCCTTGATGCCTCACAATATGCCCTACCAACCGATCCCTTCTTCTAGTCAAGTTGTGCCACAAATATCTCCCCTCTCTAATTCTATTCAGTACCTCCTCATTAGTTATGTGATCTACCCATCAAATCTTCAGCATTCTTCTGTAGCACCTCATTTCGAAAACTTCTATTCTCTTCTTGTCTAAACTATTTATCGTCCATGTTTCACTTCCATAAATGCCTACACTCCATACAAATATTTTCAGAAACGACTTCCTGACACTTAAATCTATACTCGATGTTAGCAAACTTCCCTTCTTCAGAAACGCTTCCCTTGGCGTTGCCAATCTACATTTTATATCCTCTCCACTTCGACTATCATCAGTTATTTTGCTCCCCAAATAGCAAAAGTCCTTTACTACTTTAAGTGTCTCATTTCCTATTCTAATTTCCTCAGAATTACCTGACATAATTCGACTACATTCCATTATCCTCATTTTGCTTTTGTTGATGTTCATCTTATACCCTCCTTTCAAGACACTGTCCATTCCATTCAACTGCTCTTCCAAGTCCTTTGCTGTCTCTGACAGAATTACAATGTCATCGGTGAACCTCAAAGTTTTTATTTCTTCTCCATGGATTTTAATACCTCCTCTGAATTTCTCTTTTGTTTCCTTTACTGCTTGCTCCATATACAGGTTGAATAACGTTAGGGAGAGGCTACATCCCTGTTTCACTCCCTTCCCAACCACTGCTTCCCCTTCATGCACCTCGACCCTTATAACTGCCATCTGCTTTCTGTACAAATTGTAAATAGTCTTTCGCTCCCTGTATTTTACTCCTGCCACCTTTGAAAGAGAGTATTCTAGTCAACATTGTCAAAAGCTTTCTGTAAGTCTACAAAATGCTAGAAGCGTGGGTTTCCCTTTCCTTAGTCTTTCTTCTAAGATAAGTTGTAAGGTCAGTATTGCCTTACGTGTTCCAACTTTTCTACAGAATCCAAACTGATCTTCCCCGAGGTCGGCTTCTACCAGTGTTTCCATTCGTCTGTAAAGAATTCGCGTTAGAGTTTTGCAGCAGTGACTTATTAAACTGATAGTTCGGTAATTTTCACATCTGTCAACACTTTCTTTCTTTGGGATTGGAATTATTATATTCTTCTTGAAGTCTGAGGGTATTTCGCCTGTCTCATACATCTTGCTCACCAGATGGTAGAGTTTTGTCAAGACTGGCTCTCCCAAGGCTATCAGTAGTTCTAATGGAATGTTGTCTACTCCCAGGGCCTTGTTTCGACTCAGGTCTTTCAGTGCTCTGTCAATCTCTTCACGCTGTATCGTATCTCCCATTTCATCTTCACCTACATCCCTTTCCATTTCCATAATATTGTCCTCAAGTACGTCGTTCTTGTATAGACCCTCTATATACTCCTTCCACGTTTCTGCTTTCCCTTCTTTGCTTAGAACTGGGTTTCCATCTGAGCTCTTGATATTAATGCAAGTGGTTCTCTTTTCTCCAAAGGTCTCTTTAATTTTCCTGTACGCGGTATCTATCTTACCCCTAGTGAGATAAGCCTCTACACCCTTATATTTGTCCTCTAGCCATCGCTGCTTAGCCATTTTGCACTTTCTGTCGATCTCATATTTGAGACGTTTGTATTCATTTTTGCCTGCTTCATTTACTGCGTTATTATATTTTCTCCTTTCATCAATTAAATTCAATAGTTGTTCTGCTATCCAAGGATTTCTACTAGCCCTCGTCTTTTTACCTATTTGATCCTCTGCTGCCTTCACTACTTCATCCCTCAGAGCTATCCATTCTTCTTCTTCTGTATTTCTTTCTCCCATTCCTCTCAATTGTTCCCTTATGCTCTCCCTGAAACTTTATACAACCTCTGGGTCTTTCAGTTTATCCGGGTACCATCTCCTTAAATTCGCACCTTTTTGCAGTTTCTTCAGTTTTAATCTACAGTTTAACCAATCCATTGTTGTCAGAGTCCACATCTGCCCCTGGAAATTTCTTACAATTTAATACCTGGTTCCTAAATCTCTGTATTACCATTATATAATCTATCTGATACCTTGTAGTATCTGCAGGATTCTTCCATGTATACAGCCTTCTTTTACGATTCTTGAACCACGTGTTAGCTATGATTAAGTTATGCTCTGTGCGAAACTCTATTAGACAGCTTTCTCTTTCATTTCTTACCCCCAATCCATATTCACCTACTATGTTTCCTTCTCTCCCTTTTCCTACTCTCGAATTCCAGTCACCCATGACTATTAAATTTTCGTCTCCCTTCACTACCTGAATAATTTCTTTTATCTCATCATGCATTTCATCAATTTCTTCATCATCTGCAGAGCTAGTTGGCATATAAACTTGTACTACCGTAGTAGGCATGGGCTTTGTGTCTATCTTGGCCACAATAAGGCGTTCACTATGCTGTTTGTAGTAGCTTACCCGTACTCCTATTTTTTTGATTCGTTATTAAACCTACTCCTGCCTTACCCCTATTTGATTTTGTATTTATAACCCTGTATTCACCTGACCAAAAGTCTTGTACCTCCTGCCACCGAACTTCACTAATTCCCACTATATCTAACTTTAACCTATCCATTTCCCTTTTTAAATTTTCTAACCTACCTGCCCAATTAAAGGATCTGACATTCCACGATCCAATCCGTAGAACGCCAGCTTTCTTTCTCCTGATAACGACGTCCTCTTGAGTAGTCCCCGCCCAGAGATCCGAATGGGGGACGTTTGTCTAGCCTCTCAACAGATACCCCTCCATTGTGGTTGCACCTACGGTACGGTCATCTGTATCGCCGAGGCACGCAAGCCTCCCCACCAACGGCAAGGTCAATGGTTCATGGGGTAGCCCATGTAAATTTAGAAAATACATCGATAACAGTTACTAAATATTTATATCCTCGATTTATCTTTGGAATTTCTTTCAACTTGCCAGAGTCCATATTAATTAGATGGGCTTGCCTTAGATCATGAATACTGAGAGAAATTACATTTCTTCATTTTAAAATTTTTCTCCTCAGTTCTACATCTACATCCATACTCCGCAAGCCACCTGACGGTGTGAGGCGGAGGGTACCTCTATCGGTTCTCCCTTCTATTCTCTCTGTGTGGGCTCTAATCTCTCTGATTTTATCCTCATGGTCTCTTCGCGAGATATACGTAGGAGGGAGCAATATACTGCTTGACTCTTCGGTGAAGGTATGTTCTCGAAACTTCAACAAAAGCCCGTACCGAGCTACTGAGCGTCTCTCCTGCAGTGTCTTCCACTAGAGTTTATCTATCATCTCCGTAACGCTTTCACGATTACTAAATGATCCTGTAACGAAGCTCGCTGCTCTCCGTTGGATCTTCTCTATCTCTTCTATCAACCCAATCTGGTACGGATTCCACACTGCTGAGCAGTATTCAAGCAGTGGGCGAGCAAGCGTACTGTAACCTACTTCCTTTGTTTTCGCATTGCATTTCTTTAGGATTCTTCCAATGAATCTCAGTCCGGCATCTGCTTTACCAACGATCGACTTTATATGATCATTCCATTTTAAATCACTCCTAATGCCTACTCCCAGATAATTTATGGAATTAACTGCTTCCAGTTGCTGACCTGCTATATTGTAGCTAAATGATAAGGCATCTATCTTTCTATGTATCCGCAGCACATTACACTTGTCTACATTGAGATTCAATTGCCATTCCCTGCACCATGCGTCAATTCGCTGCAGATCCTCCTGCATTTCAGTACAATTTTCCATTGTTACAACCTCTCGATACACCATAGCATCATCTGCAAAAAGCCTCAGTGAACTTCCAATGTCATCCACAAGGTCATTTATGTATATTGTGAATAGCAACGGTCGTATGACACTCCCCTGCGGCACACCTGAAATCACTCTTACTTCGGAAGACTTCTCTCCATTGAGAATGACATGCTGCGTTCTGTTATCTAAGAACTCTTCAATCCAGTCACACAATTGGTCTAATAGTCCATATGCTCTTACTTTGTTCATTAAACGACTCTGGGGAACTGTATCGAACGCCTTGCGGAAGTCAAGAAACACGGCATCTACCTGAGAACCCGTGTGTATGGCCCTCTGAGTCTCGTGGACGAATAGCGCGAGCTGGGTTTCACACGATCGTATTTTTCGAAACCCATGCTGATTCCTACAGAGTAGATTTCTAGTCTCCAGAAAAGTCATTATACTCGAACATAATACGTGTTCCAAAATTCTACAACTGATCGACGTTAGAGATATAGGTCTACAGTTCTGCACATCTGTTCGACGTCCCTTCTTGAAAACGGGGATGACCTGTGCCCTCTTCCAATCCTTTGGAACGCTACGCTCTTCTAGAGACCTACGGTACACCGCTGCAAGAAGGGGGGCAAGTTCCTTCGCGTACTCTGTAGAATCGAACTGGTATCCCATCAGGTCCAGCGATCTTTCCTCTTTTGAGCGATTTTGATTGTTTCCCTATCCCTCTGTCGTCTATTTCGATATCTACCATTCTGTCATCTGTGCGACAATCTAGAGAAGGAACTACAATGCAGTCTTCCTCTGTGAAACAGCTTTGGAAAAAGACATTTAGTATTTCGGCCTTTAGTCTGTCATCCTCTGTTTCAGTACCATTTTGGTCACAGAGTGTCTGGATATTTTGTTTTGATCCACCTACCACTTTGACATAAGACCAAAATTTCTTAGGATTTTCTGCTAAGTCAGTACATAGAGCTTTACTTTCGAATTCATTGAACGCCTCTCGCATAGCCCTCCTCACACTACATTTGACTTCGCGTAATTTTTGTTTGTCTGCAAGGCTTTGGCTATTTTTATGTTTGCTGTGAAGTTCCCTTTGATTCCACAGCAGTTTTCTAACTCGGTTGTTGTACCACGGTGGCTCTTTTCCATCTCTTACGATCTTGCTTGGCACATAATCATCTAACGCATATTGTACGATGGTTTTGAACTTTGTCCACTGATCCTCAACACTATCTGTACTTGAGACAAAACTTTTGTGTTGAGCCATCAGGTACTCTGTAATCTGCTTTTTGTCACTTTTGCTAAACAGAAAAATCTTCCTACCTTTTTTAATATTTCTATTTACGGCTGAAATCATCGATGTAGTAACCGCTTTATGATCGCTGATTCCCTGTTCTGCGTTAACTGTTTCAAATAGTTCGGGTCTGTTTGTCACCAGAAGGTCTAATATGTTATCGCCACGAGTCGGTTCTCTGTTTAACTGCTCAAGGTAATCTTCAGATAAAGCATTCAAAAAAATTTCACTGGATTCTTTGTCCCTGCCACACGTTATGAACGTTTGAGTCTCCCAGTCTATATCCGGCAAATTAAAATCTCCACCCAGAACTATAACATGGTGAGGAAATCTACTCGAAATATTTTTCAAATTATCCTTCAGGTGCTCAGCCACAACAGCTGCTGAACCAGGGGGCGTATAGAGACATCCAATTACCATGTCTGAGCCTGCATTAACCGTGACCTTCACCCAAATTATTTCACATTTCGGATCTCTGTCAATTTCCTTCGATACTATTGCACTTCTTATCGCTATAAACATGCCTCCCCCTTCACTGTCCAGCCTGTCTCTGTGGTATATATTCCAATCTGAGTTTAGGATTTCATTACTGTTAACGTATGGTTTCAGCCAACTTTCTGTCCCTAGTACTATGTGGGCATTGTGGTCGTTTATTAATGAGAGCAGTTCTGGGACCTTTCTATAGACGCTCCTGCAGTTTACTATTAGCACATTAATATTGTTATTCCCTGTTGCATTTTGCCTACTCCTACGTTGCTGCGTCTCAGGAGGCGTCTTGTCAGGCCTAGGGAAGGAATTCTCTAACCTAAAAGATCCACATTTGCACTCCACACGCACTCCGCTACCCTTGTAGCCGCTTCCTCCACCCGATAGCGGAGGTCGAGAAATTTGCACCCCAGATCTCCGCAGAATCGTCTGAGCCTCTGGTTTAAGCCTTCCACTCGGCTCAAAACCAGGGGACCGCGATCGGTTCTAGGAACGATACTACAAATAGTTAGCTCAGATACCACCCCGGGAGCGAGGCTTTCCGCCTTCACCAACTCCGCCAACCGCCTGTACGAACTGAGGATGACCTCTGAACCCAGACGGCACGAGTCATTGGTGCTGACATGAGCAACAATTTGCAGTCGGGTGCACCCAGTGCTCTCTATCGCCGCCGGCAGGGCCTCCTCCACATCTCGGATGAGACCCTCCAGCAAGCAGACAGAGTGAACACTGGCCTTCTTCCCCGACCTTTCCGCTATTTTCCTAAGGGGCTCCATCACCCGCCTAACGTTGGAGCTCCCAGTAACTAATAAACCGTGTGCCTGCTCGGACCTTGCTGAAGGAGCGGCCACATGTCCACTCACAGGCAGCGCGGGCGATGCCACACGGCCAGCTTCCACATTGACCCTCCGCCTCGTGCGCCGCGAACGCCGCTGAACCCGCCACTCGCCGTGGGGAGAGGGTGGCCCAACCGCGCCCGGTACCCGCGAAGATGTCTCGACAGCAGGGACCGTGGGCGAAGCATGTAACACCTGGGGTGTACCAGGTGACGCACCAGACTCCCCACTGCCGCTGCACTCCGAGGCAGCAACCTGAAGACGGCTGATCGCGGCCATCAACACTTTCAGCTGTTCGCGAACAGTGGCCAGCTCCTCTTGCGTCCGTACACAGCAGTCACACATCCTACCCATCCTAAGAAATCAATGTACTGTAGAGAGTTAATCAACTTTTAACTAGACTGCTAATTCACTAAATGCGGCTGATAGTTGACTAAACTGTGGTTGCTAGACACTTCCTGTAGAAAACAATGAAAATAGCACTACCTGTCTCTGGACTATATTGAAAACAAACACGAGCACTACTGGCACTATGGTTGACTAAAGGGACCCGCTCTGACTGTATTCAAAACAAACACGAAATCTATGGAACACTATTACTAGCACTCGACAATTAAAGCTTCCTAGAAGCAAAAACACATGGAAGAAGAAGTGACAAGTAAGAAAAATACAGTTAATACTTATATTAACGTAGCTCGCTGCACAGCAGACGTGAAACAGACGGCAGTTACAACGACACTCAATTTATGTAACTCATTAATAATTTCTTCACGAATTGATTTGTTCACCCTTCCACTTACAAAATTGTTTTAACGAATCTATTTTTCTTCCTTTTACAAATTATGCCAAGACCATCGATTCTTTGTCTTCCATTTTTTGTGATAACTCCATGAGGTTCATGAGTATCAGTAAATTTTTACACGTCAAACGCTAGATGTGTTCATCCGTTTATGTAGATAAAAATATTATAAGGCTTAAATTATTTCACCAAATATAATTAACTTTACATCAACAGGAACAGTTCTAAGAGAATGTTTCAATCTTACAGTCAGAAAACTTGACTTACTTACTATTACTGACTGATTAGAAGGAGTTATTTCATAAAGATTATCATAAACACTTACCAAAATATCGAAATCACTAAATGATCATTCTTTGTTTGTGTTTTGGCCAGTACCCATAAAGTTTTATAAAATAAACCTGTACTTCAAATTATGAATTTTTTCTTCACCTCCATTCATAAAAGTAAAATCAATGATTTGATTATCATATATTTTATCTTTGAGTTTACTTAAATCATCCAAGTATGGGGCTAAATCTGTTTTTGAGAAATAATCTCTAAAAGCTTTTTCTACTTCTTTTTTGGTAAATAATTTGATAGATCAGTTTTTGTGATATAATTACTGAACTATGTTAGATTGCTTGTGTACTCAGGTTTTGTAACATATTCTTTCTCTAAGTATTGTTTGGTAACAGCATCATAACCATTTATCAAATCTTTTATATCTACAATTCTTCTGCCTTCAAAATCAATATGTCCTCTAGTTACTTTAAAGATGGTTCATAGTCGCAAACAAATTCTTTATGAAACTGTTTGATTAAATGTTCTGATGACTGAAAAACCTTAACGAGTTTGTTTCCAAAAAAGTCCATTCAGTAAATTTAAAATATCACTAAACTTATAATTATTGCATAACAAATCCAAAACAAACAAACACAGATGACTGCAAATTATTTCATAGAAGTTTTGTATTCTCTCGCTATTTTGGTACACACTAGCTGTTTGGGAATGTCCCCCCCCCCCATATGAATCAAAAACCAGTTTTTTACCCTTATACTTATAATTGCAAATCCCATGGGTGCTAACAATGTCATAAGTACCTAACTTCAGTCATCAGTCATATAAATACCATTAAAATGTTTCATTTTTAATTGTTTAAATAGTTTTTCTATATCGAAATTAGATAAAAGATTGTTAAATTTCAATCATTTTTTGGAATTGTTTTGTTGTTTTGAATCCAGCTCCAGCTTTCTTTTCCATTTCCAAATTATGTCTTTTTTGTTCTTCTAGCTGTTTATCAGCTTTCTTCTTGTTTGTGACTGCATTTACGATTACTGCAGATCCACCAGCAAGTGAGTCAATTTTTGCATGATAAGGCAAAGCTGCTAATAATAAAGGAAGAAATCCACCTTCATGTATCTTTTTTATTAGATATTCAACAATTTTTTTCACAACAGCTATGCCCATGCCTAATATTCGTTTGCCATACATGATTCCTGAAATTGTTGCTGCAACTTTTTCACCTAAAGAAGCATCTCTTCCATACATTCTTTCATTTGCAGCTAGCTGAAGCTCTTTATCCACTTCATGTCTTTTTTGTAAACCTTTATGATCTCTATCGGCAAGATCATGGTTTTTACAAGCTTCATCTTGTGGGTTAATTGCCAGATCACCACACATAAGTGTTTCGTCAAATTTAGTGAACAGCCCACAGTACTCATAACTAGGTAGGTGCATCTCAGGCATTGGTTTATTATTTAAACACAACTGACTAACCCTTTACCATGTTTTTCACTCTTCCAAAATGTATGAAGAAGATTATTCAAAATTCTAATCAAATACGTAATTTTTTTGGATTGTTCACGACGAAATCACTGCATTTGTTTGTCAACATTTGCATTATTCCAAGTTTTTCGTTGTGATAATTTTTATTTTCAGGTAGTTCTTCTCCTTGAACAACTGCTAATCTATCGATTAATTGATGGAGTTCATTCATCCAGACATCTTCGATTGTTCCACTTTTTTATTAAGCCTTCACCTTTTTTCTCAGGTGAACTTATTTCTGAAGAATCTGTAGTTGCTCTTCGTAAATTTGGAAAATAGTCATTAACAATTTGTTTTATCAAACCTTTGTATTTGATTACTCCACTTGCTTTGACTCTATTTGGGTTGTTTTCAGAATATATTGCTCTTGTTTTATGAAATATATCAATATAATTTGATAAATCAACTGAATTAAATTTTTCATCCATATCATCCATAGTAATATTCTTTTTCGTTAAAAGATTTATTAAACCATCAGTTCCTTTGTAAGTCATTTCACCTACTGTTAATTTATCTCCTTCAAATGTTACTGGTAATCTTCCTATATAGGAAAAGGCACCAACAGGCATTAATCCAAAAGTAGTATTTTCATTATAATTTACATGTTCTAGCATACTTTCACTTCTATTTATTTTCTTAGCATCATTATCCTTTATTTTTTTTAGATTGTTTCTCTTCATCATATTTTTTTCAATGCCTCTTCAGTTTCTGATTCACTCAATGTATAGTCGTATTTACCAGGAATATCATCATGCAATTGTAAATCTCCAAAATCATCATGGTGATGATATGGAACCATTTGCTGAATTGCTTTGAAAATGTTATCTCCCAGTTCCTCGATTCTTTGTTTAACTTGATCAGTAGCATCGATAACTGGTTGATCATCTTTTTTATATTTTTCACTCTCTGTTCTTGGTTGTTTTTTTCATTTTTTAAACTCTTCTTTTCATTGCTCCCTTACTCTTCTACTTTGTCTGGCCCTTTTAACAGTCTCTGGGTCATATTTTGCAAACATTTAATAAAAGAAGTAAAAACATTAATGTTTATAACAATTTGTAAGATAACGTATTCTTATTATACATTTCTCGAAATAGTAGCAACCACATGTATCTGGACCATCTGTAGTTTCTTCATCAGGCCAAGGGCAATTAATGTAACATTCATTAATTTTTTAAAATTTTCATACTCAGTTATATTTTGAATACCTTTTTAAAATTCATTTATATGTTCTGGTAAAATATTATTACTGTGGTCTAACAGATAATAAATATCGTTTTTTAAGCTGTCCGTTTATGTAGAATAAAGATTTAATGAATTCTGTATTTTATTTCTGAACTTCCCATCATTTGGTTATCTTGTCATATCTATTGTAATAAAACCAAACTGTTCATTCTAATATTTACTACATATTTCTTTAAATTCATCAAACTTCAAATCGCCTCCAACATACTCATGGTAAAGATGATTTAAATTTGTATCATGTTATCTAAAGATATTTAAAGAATTTAGATTACCTCTTACTAACTGTTTAGCTATTTTTGAGTATGTTTAGCCAAGTAAAACCAATCTATTACTTTATGTCTCCCTCTAGTGAAATATTCTCTAACTATATCTTGATTTTCTGTAATGAAGTAATCGAAAACTACGTGAGAATTATATTGGCATTGATCTAATGGAATAATTTCTACTACTTGGAATAAATGTGGCGATCTTCTCTGTATTTTTTTCACATCCCTCTATAAATTCCGAGTATTTTGGCTGATCTAAACTTTTTGAATAAATGTACAAATGATTGATTCTAATCCAATTTAGCCATCCTGTGGCAAAAATATAACTGTCAATCATTAATGTTGGTTTTCCACATCTCCTCAGTCCAATTATGACTCATCTGATTAAATTTGGTAAAAGTTTACCATGTCTATTTTTAGATTCATTTTCAGGAATTCTTACTTTTGGCTTCCAAACTGTTTTAATTTAATTAAATAATGTTTAATAATAATGAGTAGATTATTTCAATTGAGTGGTAAGGCATCTGTTCTCAAAAGAAGATTAACTGTACCTGTATGAGACAGCCTTAATAATGTTGGGTTACTTGGTTTTAATTTAACTTTTCTAATTCCAAATATTACATTGTGAAATAATAAACTTTACTGTGATGGAGTAATGATAGAAATTCCTGTTGGTCAGTATAGCTTAAAAGAATTAGAAAAATTTATTCGTTCCATAAAGACAAATATTCAAATTAAAGCATATGAAATTTTAAATACAGATGCTATTGAGAGTGATCTTAAGTTCTATGTAGAAATAAAAGATAGTATTGGAAGTGAGCTTGGATTTAGTGCTCAAATTGTTGAGGTTAATGAAAAATCTGTTGCAAAAGATGTTACTAAAACTATTTCATTCAAATTCATAAATATAAATTTTAATTTGGCTGATGCAATGCTTGTAAAGCTCAATGAACATTTTCATAGAGAAACTGATATTATTGTCTCATTCAAGCCTAATGCAGAATTTGGTGGGCCAATAATTCATGAACAGCATTATCCTGTAAATATGCCAATTTTTGATCCAATTCAAGATTTAGAAATTATTATAACCAATGAAAATAATAAATTGATTTATTTTAATAGTGCTTGTATCACAGTAATTTTAGAAATTTCTTAGTATTTTTTGTTCTTACATAAATCATGAACAAAGTTGACAGTTATCAGTTTTACTCATTCCCTGTGAATGAGAAGAGTAAAACTAATTTTAATCTTTCCAATAAAAACACAGAGATTAATATAAATATTGGAGATGGTTGGGTTTATCGTAATCATGCCCAATTATACACGAACGTTAGTATTATTGGAACTAATGGTACAGATTATCTAACTTATGATGGAAAACCCAATAAATAATGAATCGATAATTATGTGGCAAAACTGTTCCATATTATCACCATAAAACGTTAGTATTATTGGAACTGATGGTACAGATTATCTAATTTATGATGGAAAATCCAATAAAAAATGAATCGATAATTATGTGGCAAAACTGTTCAATATTATCACCATAAAAAAAGAAAACAATATTTTGTCTAGAGTGTAATTTCCATTGATTTCTTCATCAGCTCTTATTCAGTTGACTTCGACTCTAGCCAATGAGCTATCCATGAAAGAATATATTCTTAATAATCGAAAGATAAAAAGTATGAAAAATGAAGTGCTTTATCAGTTAGAATTATTTGGCGGATTTTTTAAAGATTATAAAGAAATTATGTGGGAAGGAGATTTAACAGTAATTTTTAGATGGTCATCGAATGCTGGAGGTCTAATTCTTCATTGGGTACATCGTACCCAAACAGGAGTTGAAGATGTGACAACACTTCCAAAAGAGGTTAAACTTGCCATAGAATAGATGGAAATTCGTGTTCCTGTGGTTAAATTCGAATCAGAATATTCACCTGAATTAGAACGAAACGGATTTAAAAATCCGAAAATTCCCATTTCTTTCTTTGAACCACAAACTGTATAGATTGCTGGATTGGATGAAAAGAAAAATTTGAGTTAGATTTTACAAATTTCTATAAGTCTGCAGAATTTGATATGCCTTATTGCATCTGTATTGTTTTTTACTCAAAAAGGAAAAATAGTTACTTGACTCTTCCTTATTCAGTTGTGCTAAATTACAGAACATCTATATTAAAAATGGAAGAAGCGAAGTTTTTTCTCAAGAAATGTGGAATCTACTTCCACCAAATAACTATCTAACAGCATATAATGCTTTCCTAGATTTTAAGAGAACTACGAAATTGAATCGTGATGTTAACGTGTGTCTATTAAAGTTCATTGAAAATTACCCTATCTATGTCATAAATATGTCTAGGAGAATGAATGTGTTAGCTACACAGAAAACTACAATGAAATTACTTGCCACTTTTAATGAAAAAATTTCGAAAGATACAATTGCATATCTAGTAATGTACAGCAAGAAAAATTTGACATACGATTCACAACACATAATTTTGAATAAAAATTTTTAATTTGAATGATTAGCGAAGTATCGGCAGCCGCTGGCCACTTCATGGTAGAGAAACTGTGGAACTCTTGCCCATATGAGATCTCTAACTCCAATGATCTCTAGAATAAACAGCAGGCTGTTATAGAGCAGCTGGCACGGCCTTCAGATAACTATCCACACCTCTTTCTCTCTCTCTGTCGCTCTCAGCTACACTTGTCCTGCAACAGTTGAGTAAACTCTCAATACATGCTCCCTGACTGCAGAAAATTAATATCAAGGTAATTTCGCTATTTCTGAACCGATTTTGATTATTTAAACTTTGACACAAAGCTAATTAAACAGTTTTCTACAGTATCTAAGTGATTAAAATAGATTTTAATTATCATTAAATAGCTCCAAACTTTTTGCTCTCGTAGCAACTTTGTCATTCAAATACCAACAGCATACAATCTTCGAGCCTCCTTGCTCTGTCTAACCTTATAACCGAGTACATAAACTGAAGGATTTTGGCCATTATCTCATGGAGTCTTCAAGTGTTAGTGGTTTGAGGAGAACTAGCCGTTTGACAGAACATTTTCTATCCTCGCTCCTGTACAATTTATCGCCATTCTACGGGCGGGTTTAAGACCTGTCCTAAAGAGTGGATGGCGTGTTTCAGCCCGCAGTAATGGAGCACTCTGTTAACTCAGATTCAGTAGGCATAGACCTGAAGCTCAGTAGGAGGCTGAGTGGAAGGTGTTCGATAGGGAATGTTTTGCACTTTTTACAAACTAATTTAGTGATCTGGCGATTTTAAGTAGCTTTTCGGCGAGAGTGGCAAGTGGGTGCCTAGGGCTTACTCACAGACGATCTTCCGATGGAAGATCGTCTGCAACTGCGCTCAGCGTAGCGACTTACTACTAATGAATGAGCGTAACTATTTAAATGAAGCGTTTCCAGGAAAATGAATTGGTTGTGGAGGCCCAATGTTCTGATCTCCATGTTCCCAGGACCTTAATCCTTCCCGGCGGGGTCAGGGATTTTCTCTGCCTCGTGATGGCTGGGTGTTGTGTGCTGTCCTTAGGTTAGTTAGGTTTAAGTAGTTCTAAGTTCTAGGGGACTGATGACCATAGATGTTAAGTCCCATAGTGCTCAGAGCCATTTGAACCATTTTTTTGACCTTAATCCACTAGATTTTTATTTTTGCGGGCACTTACAGGAACAAGTTTATAGTACTCCATCCACAAATAGCTCACGCGCGTGCCGCTTTGGCAGCGTCGGCTGCAGGTGTGTTGCATAGGATCCAGCAAACAATGATCCAGCGAGTGGCGAAATCTTTGCAGATGCAAGGTGTGAGCCGGACCACTGTTCGACTAGTTTATCTTTCCAATTTGCGGCAAGTGATATTTGTCATAGAGGTTCGTGAGGGCAGCGGAGAGTCTGTGGAGGGATGTGGAGTAAAGAATGTAAAGAGTGGCGCCTTGGCTGTCAACGCTAACGTTCCTGCAGTGAGTTCTGGATTGGCTTGGCACGTGATAGCAAGTAAGTTACATGGTGTGTGCGTAGAGGGACGAGTACGCCGTACGTCGCTGCTTGTGGAGGTTTCAGTATGGGCTGTTAGCACGGCGCAACCTGCTGGTTGCAACCGATAAGGAGTTATGGAATGACTGCCTCGGTGTTCGTGTGAGACGCACAGGGGGTTTTCGTTAGAGGCTATCCATTCCGGTTTTGCTACATCAGCACTGAAATCCGCAGCCTGCAGCTACGGTGAGCGTAATTATTATTTGATTCTGCAGACTACTGCGCAAGAGTGTGCCACCTCCTCAAGATTCCTCCCCTATGGCCAGCCGTTCTAGTCAGTCGTTAAGTAGTTTGAATTGACTGACTGTACTTATTGATTTGATCTCTGTATCGGCTCAATCTGCCTTTCCTTATGTCAAGATTTTTTATGCTCTGTTTCTTTAACAACTTCACGGAGAGAGCGTTCTGTGTACGATTCATCTAGCATGTTGGTATCTCACGTGTGTTTGTTTAATTGGCGGCTGGGGCCGTGAACTTTTATTTGAATAACAAAATGTTTCATTGCGACGCCATCGTATAAACGTGGGACCAGCATAATTCAGTTTAGCTCCTCATTTGTTTTATTTTGTATTTAATTGTCAGTACCGACTGGTAATCGAATGTTTTAGTGTTGTAGACTTGTAGACAGTACCACGCTAAACTGGTGGTTTGCGAGACGGCTGTTGTGTACCGGCCAGGCCATGTATGAGTGAAATGTGAAGCAGATCGCACTAATTTAGAGCTGAGAAACAAATCTCAGTTATTTTATTGCCGAATGCAGTTATCATCTGTAGAAATTTTAAAGTCTACCTGTTACTGTAATTCCTTTGTTAAACTTTTTGCGTGTGTTTAAAGTGTCTGTTAATATTCAGTCAAATACCTTGATGTCAAACAGCCCATCAGGCCTGTTTCAAAATTAACTTTCAAATGCAAGTTAAGTATTGAGTTTTTAATTGCATTTCTGTAATTACACCTTCAGGAATCATTGGTTGTAGTTGCTACTTCTTAAAATCAGCCCTTCAGGCGTTAGTGGTTGCAGTTCGATATTTGTTGTTGGAATCAACCCTGCAGGCATTATTGGTTGTTAGTTGCAATTTCTTTTTAATCAGCCATTCGGGCGTTATTGGTTGTGGTAGTGGCAATTTCTCTAAGTCAGCCCCTCAAGCGTTATTGGTTGTTGTTTGTTCGTTAAAATCAGACCTTCTGGCGTTTTGCTTTGGGAATTTACTATATTTCTTCTTAATTTGTTTTTTATATTAACCCTTCAGGCAGTGTGAAAAATTTTGTCTCCCTACATTGTTACCAGTGTTTTTAAAATAAGTCATTGATTGTTAAAGATCACTAGCTTGTACCGTCAAGGCTAGGCTAACTTAATGTTAAATAAAGTCTGCGTTACCTACCCACCAAATGAAAAAAAGAAACCGACCCAGTGCTTCCTTTGGTTATTTGGTCGCGTGGCACCGGGTTGGATACTCGTCCGCGTCTATCAAGGTGGTCGCTTTGAACATCTACTCTAAAGTGAATGTTGCTCATACGTGTATGTACTGATTCTGTGAAGATCAGTCTGGACGTCAAATGTAAGAATAGAATTATTGTTTATAGCATAACTCGCAGTCTAGTGTAGCCTACCTGTTATATTTTTTGCACCTCACTGGGTGCAAACAATGTATATTTTGAGTATGTAGGGCTGCACCTGCATATTTCGGCCACTACCATCATGTGTATGTTTTTAGGGCTAGGTATGGCACCTGCCTCACATACGAGGTTGTTAGTAAACACAAGAAGCAAGGTAGTGTGTACAGTCAAGCCGCTAGCAGCAGCCACGGCCTCTGGGGGCGCCAACCTCTCCACAACGTGGCGTGCAAGGCACACCATACAGCGCTGCAGTCACGGGCACTAATTTACATACGCACGGTGACATGCTCACATGACACTACACATGTATCCTTTTGCAGGAGCGTACTTAACTCGGCATTTCGTCCATGGAGGACCAGTTACGACCTCAGTTCCGAGCAGAGACCAGCTGCCTCAATTCTCAACTACGGCCACCAGCTCCTGCTACTTTGTTCCCCGACAAGGTGCCGTGCCATCCTCGTCCTGAGCCACGCACAACGATTCGCTGTCGCTGACCACAATGGGGACTCCACTTCACTGTGTCGCAACGTGTCTTTACTAGAGATGGGCAAACTCGTTCTTCCTTGAGAACTAGTTCACTGGTGATCGTTCTTTTTTGGAAACCGTCCTTTTTTACTCGTTCATCGTCCGTTTGTGCTTGGTATATGGTTCTTATGAAAAACTGGAAACCAGTAGTGTAGGTGACTGAAGGATGGAGGGTACCAAGAGAGAGCACTTGCCTCCCCCTGGAGTGCAAAGTTTTTATTCATTACAGAATTCTCACACATTTGTAGAAGTAATTTCCGTGATTCGGCAGAACCTCTCGTTTAACCAACTGTAGCATTGTGTGGCTGATCGAAGGGGAAATAATACATGATGGCGCACAGAAAACCGGCCCCGAATACAGACTGCTCGCCAATTACGCAAGATTTGTTGCCCGTTACGAGCAGATACAAAAAACAGATAAACATGTAATAATTCGGCAGAGAAGAAATAACAAATAAGCTAATGCAAGCAACAACGGCGAAACAATAGATGATTGTTGGGGGACAATGGGCAGTCTAGTAATCGGGGCTGATTTTTCATGTGCCAGACTGTACCACTGAAATAATATTGTGTAGAAGTTGTCATATTCTCTTTACAGAATATGAGAGCAGACACTCGATTATGGAGCGCTGGCTTCATTCGGTTGTTAAGTCGGTCTGCCTTCCGTAGCAATGAACATGCATCAAAGAAAGACGGAAACTAGCCGCTCGTCTGTGCCGGACCGACTTCCTTCATTGCCTTCTTCGATATATTGTTGTGGAGTTGCGCATGAGGTGTCTCGCCACTGTCGTGGGACCGGATTCCCTGTCACAGTTTTCTTAACGTAATCAGCAGTAGCGAAAGGTAACGCTTCCTAGAGCTATGTTTTGTTTAACAGAATGCTGTGTGCATTGCGCTATGCTTTAAAACTTTTTTCTGCTTAATCACTTTCGAGAAAGATTAGTCAAAGGTTCTTTATGACTGGTTCATTTTTGTTTATAACCAGTAGCATTCTCATTTTTGATAGTTTCATACTTCAGATTTTTCGTTTTCAGTAAGAGTTTGTTGTTACTAGTACTTGATAAAAATATGGTTTCTAATATTTTGCTGTTTTATTTCCTAACTTACTGCTCATTTTCTCGAATACACGTTAAATGTTATCGTAAAATGATATAGTGTTGGATCGTCAACTTGAGAAATGTGTCATTTCCAGAATCATATTAATAACACAGAAAGGTTTACTTCGAAGAAGATAATCGTGAATAATGCCTGTCTTATAAGTATCAAAGTAGTCTACCCATAATAAATACCAATATTGAGTCGATATCCATCATTTCGAGGAGAATTCTGGTGGTATGACACATCTCAAAAGTGATCAATTAATTTACATCAAGAATGGCTATTTTATAGCCTTTTCCCCCCTCCTTGGAAAAATTTCTGCGGACACTCACAACTAGTATTATTGTTCCCCACAAACACTACGTTTTACAGTGTAGGATAAAAATTGTGAAACAATTCTTTAAATTACAATTCATAAATCTTTTTTTCATGACACAGACTCATTTCCAGCAAAAAAGTGTTACACATAATACAAAAATTGTAGTATCTGAATAAATAATACACATTTTATAAACTCAAGTGGGATCAGACATTTTCGAAACACGTGGTATTAAAAAAAATTGGTGACTTGAGCGAATGTAAAGGAGATTAGAATGGACTTAAAGCAGTGAGACTGCCCTGTAATTCCTCCAAAGGATTATCGACCGAATTTGAAATGTGAAAATGGTACAGGGGACTATTTAGGTAAATTCATTTCACTTCGTTGTAAAACTTTATTTAACAGCTTCTAGAACACATATGTACAAACTTAAACATTGCCATATGTCTCATCAAATACTGTTCATATTTTACTTTGCTCATTTATTTAATGTAAACTGGTATACAGCCACTGCTTTGATTATAAAGTTAATGTTAAAATGCAGTACCACCACACTCTCAAACTGTAGGTTCCCTCAAACACCTCAATTTTCCTGCATTTATTAATTTCTGTTTACCGTATTGATATAGCTTAAGTTCTTCGTGTATTCTGTATTTACATTGACAACTGTCTCTTCTTTTTTTTAATTGGTTGTGTATCACTCTCCATGTTTCATACCTCTTGATGCAGCCTTGCCTAGTACTAAGTTTATCTTATTTCAATAATTTTGTCTATCAATAGATACCATTATGTAGGCATGTTATTCTTATATTGTGCTAAATGTTTTCCTGTCAACTCCATTGTTATTTATGTACTGTTCAGTTTTTACTATTTCATTGCAAAGATGTTACTCACTGTATGTTTATACTTCACTCTAGATGTGTTACTTCTCTTCCAGTGTTGTCTGCTAACATTTAACTTCTTTGGTGATAATACTCAGTAAATGCCTGAAGATGGCCTTGTAAGCCGAAAACCGGTTAGCAATAAAAATAATATTGTAGAACAAAAGCAAACTGGTGCTTTTCATTTATTATTTATTATTAAACATTGCCATTGATAAACGTAATTTCTGAAATTTTTGATGGCCCCAATCGACTTTTTTCAGTCGGTGTTCGTCCTGCTTTTGAAAATATCCTCTCTGAAGGTACTGAAGTCGCTGGTACTTACAGCCGATTTAGGGCCAATGAATATAAATGTGGGTAAATAAGTTTTCTTTGTTCCCACCACAACATCCCTCGGGAGCAACATCTCAGAAATGTATTTGTCCATTTCAGTTACAGCCATAGCCTTAGAATCATAAGTCTGTGTTGTTTTGCCACTTCGTTGTCAAAGGCTTTCCACAAATTAAAGTTTGTGAATGTCGGAAAAGATGATGATGGAAGTACGTTTGAAGAGGAAGCTACTGAAGTGAGTTCATTAGTTTTTTCTTGTTGATGAACTTCACTCGCGATTCCATCGTATGCCTGCATGTACTTCGTGCGTCCTGCTGTGAACCTGTTTTTTTTTTTTTTTTTTAAATCGTGGATCAATTAACGTCGCTTGGCCAACAACATACGACGTATTAACAAGCCGCTCTTCGACAGCCTTTATCATCGTCTCAGACATTGCAACTATTACGGGGGGCAACCCTTCCTGGTTTTTAAACGTAGACACGAAGTTTAAGTGTGTCCAGGTTAAAACTTCTGTTTTGGGCAACAATACAGTTTGATCAACGCTCACCTCTTTAGTTGCTTCATAAAATATGTAAAGTCATGTAACTGAATGTTCTATGATATCCCACCCCTCTGGCGCAGTTTATGCTCATCGTTTCCGACAGCAGCTAAAGTGGAAATTATGGGCAATTTGTTTCCAAAAACACGTACTAGTATGTCGAAAAGCGAGTTCCATGGCGTGGGGACTTCTTGTTTTAGTTTTAGTATGGACAGATTCATTTGCACTTGCGTTTCCTTTAGTTTATTCATTGCAAGTAAACGTTTTTTGAAAAACTGAACGAGACATATCATTTTTTCGACCACACTTTCAATTGGTTTTAGACCCGATTTGACAATTAAATTTATAGTGTGGGCGTAACAGAGTATGTGAGGCCATGTACTAATTTTGACCGCAGCAACCAGTTAACTGCGTTGTCGGTTACAATTGCCACTATTTTGTTGCCTATTCCCCAGTTAGTCGCTTCTCTTTGTAAAAAATTACCTATGTTTTCTGCAGTGTGTCGAGGCCAAAATTCCAGGCAGCCCAATACATTCGAATGAAGTCTCGTGTTCAGTTACCGCAATAAAACTTTGATTGTTCGAGGAAGTCCACCCGTCAGTTGTCAGAGCAACTGCTGTCGTCGAATTCAGTTTTCCTCGTAAATTATCCCGTAGTTGACTGAATAGTTGTGGCGGCAAGCTGGTCGAAAGGGTTGCACTACTTGGAAGCTGGTAATTGGGGCAGAGCAGGGAAACAAATTCTTTGTCTTCCACAATGATGAAGGGATGGAATTCCTTACAAATCATTTTAAGCAACTGTAAGTCGATTTCTTTGCTTTTATAAATTCGAAGGGGCTTAATAATACTGACAAACTTTGTCAAAGATGACTGCCCTCCTCCTATTGAAACAGGTTCAAAGGCGGCAAATTCAGGCATCCTGCTGACCAGATTGTTCGACGATGCGAATCAACATCGCTGACAGGTTCGCTCACAGAGGCCGAGGAGGTTGAGGCTGGGGTGAATCGCTGGCAAGACGCAGTTGATTTCGTAGCACTGTTTCTGCAGATGTTGACGATGGAGACCTAGATCCAGAGTCCGTCCTCTCCGGTGGCACTGTGGTTTCTTTATAAGATGCCTTTTTAAATTAGCCATGGAGCCTCCAGCAATACTGATGATGGCTTTGCAATATTTGCATTCCCCTCAATCCACCTCTATTTTCTTGTAGTGATACCACAATACAATCGTTGAAAATCTTGGCATCTGTAATATTATTATAATTTCATTACTAATTTGCCTTAAAAAGTTACCTTGAAAAGTTTTAAAGAGAATCTCTGTGTGCATTGTACAAACCATTACAAATAAATATTGATACGTAAAATTACACATGATTAAAATAGTTGGAAATTGAATAGCACGGAATGGTGTTGATAAAGTCAGTGATAAGTTATGGTTGCTCTTATGGCAATTTTAAAAGTTATGTTTTCTTGTCTTTGGCAACCACCCCTCCCTCTCCTTTCCCCAACTGGGCTCCATTCCATGTAGAAAGGAGCTGCGAAATTTGAGCTCAATGAGATAAGGCCCCTTGTCCATAAAAATTTGAAAACCTTGAAAAAGTATTAAGTCTGCCCAAGCATTACTTCTGCACTACTGCATGATAAATTGATTAATTGCCTATTGTAGACAGATTGTTTACTTAGACTTTCTTAGCTGAATGCGTTTTTCGCTTCGCTATATTCATGTGACGGGCAAGTGACTACAAGCACACGAAGATGTAATTAGCTGGTGACATGGTCAGGTAAAGACTAACAGATAGGCCGGCAGGCACAGCGCGAACGAAAGTGCGGATTTACGGAACTAAAAGCTGTTTACGATCCAGCACAGCCACCCCAGAACACAGTCGCCTTGCCTTTTCGAGAGAAGATCGTAGCAAGTGCAACGTCTTTGTTTTCTGTTTGTTTACGTAAAATAATTCACATTCGCAACGTAATTACTCGCATTAAATAACTGACCAATAGCCGGCAGCGGTGGTCTCGCGGTTAAGGCGCTCAGTCCGGAACCGCGCGACTGCTACGGTCGCAGGTTCGAATCCTGCCTCGGGCATGGATGTGTGTGATGTCCTTAGGTTAGTTAGGTTTAAGTAGTTCTAAGTTCTAGGGGACTGATGACCACAGAAGTTCAGTCCCATAGTGCTCAGAGCCATTTTGAACTGACCAGTAATGAGTCGTCTAACAAACCAACATTAATAGTTTTCTTTTGCAGTTTTCTGGTGTCTACATCACACTGTCTGCGCATCAAACTGCCATACTAATTGTGCGGGAACTGAAGTTTTATTTATATAAATCATAACTTCCGACACAGGAGCTGCGAAACGTCATACTAAAATCATAAGCTTTGTATCAGCAGCAGCGGCAACTACATAAGGACGCTGGAATATCGTCTTAACATAATAAGAAAAAAGAAAGAAGATGGTGGGAAGGGTTCGTGAATGGAATCAGTCATTAGGTATTTGAGAAAGAGAACTTCTGAGCGAGCAAGGGTAGTCAGGCACCTATTAACCGACGAGAGTGAAACGAATATGAAATTTCACAATTACGTTTTACTGTACTTAATATAAACTTTACACAAATGTATATGAAAATAAAATAAAAGCGAAATCTATTACTAGTTCAATGCTGATAATTGTGTTTACTGTAATATGGAATAGTTTTCAAAGTCACTTCCCTACATTTTTTTTTAATAAGTGGAAAACCGTGGGCTCTAGCGAAAACGTATCCCGATATAATATTTAACTACATTAAATTTTCTACAAAAAAAGGTCCTATTCATTTTTTTCTAGCATTAATAGTTTGCTTGTAGAGAGCTGGACAACATAACATGAAAATCTCACGCGACGCGCATGGGCTGTAGCTCATGTAGTCTAGTAAACCTGTTGGTGGCTGTTTCCCAACTTAATAGATCACAAGTGTCTTATATAAAATTCTTCGTCTCGACTTCCTCTACACAGCTATGATACGTTGTAAACAACAATCATTTACACCCTACATATACTTCATGTTGTCTCTAGTTCCTAGGCGATGTAGAGACGTTATGGAAGAATAAATAGTTTTAAAATAAAATGTGGTCTTCTCATCATATTTGTCTAACACGTTTAGTAAAAATTAGATTTTTATGTTGCATTATTAAAGTTAATGCAGCAATAATAATAATTAAGTTCGCAGTAATAAAGTTTATTGTTTGAAAGCTCCTTCTGAACACATGTTTTTGAGATAACAATTAAGTACGATTTTATGGCAATCTATGTCTTTTCAAATGGAGAGGCACCCCTTATCCTACCGAGCCAAAATGACCCACAACCAACTTTTTTTTCTTTCTCAAAGAAACCAAACTAGCAGGTAATGCAAATTGGAAACAACAAAACTTAAAATTTAATTAGAGCCTTCTTAAATGTAATGTTTTGTATATGAAAGATACATGAAAATCGTTTTATATAAATTTTCTTACGCTAAAAATTAAGCAAATTATTGAAAGTTAGTTGCTAAATCAAACCGATGAAACAAAAAAAATATATGAATAAAAAAAACTTGCCTTGTTACTCGTATGTCTTTCGCTGTTCATCGATATAATGAAGTGAGCCGATATGCCCTTTTGTTACCTCAAAAGACGTACCTATTACATACAACGTAATTTTTAAGTAATTTACGTAACTATAAAATACTTTGTAATTACCGGTCATGGATGCTGAGTAGCCAGAACTAGGTGCAAGAACAGTTTGAAACACATGTAAAATGGGCGAGCGCAGTGAACGAAACGAACAACTAACTGGATACTGAACTAACTAGGAGCAGTCGGCAGTGTAACTGCGACAGGTGGTCATGCGAATAACGGCGAGTGCGGCTGAGGGAGACCGAGACTGAGACGAGCACGCGACCAAGGCTGGAACGAGAACTGCCGAAGTGACCGCCGCGGCCGATGTGAAGTAGTGAACTATGAAGCGATCGTTCCTATAAGTAGACCACCGCGACCGAAGTGAACTATGAAAGACAGTTCCTTGGAATTCGTTCCACGGCCCTTTCGTTCATCTTGGTGAACCGTTCCTTTGGACCCGTTCGTTCACGAACTACAAATCTCTAGTCTTTACTATTGGACTCCCTACGAGCTTTCAGCCTCAAAGGACCTTGTCGTCACAGCATTCGCTGCTCATCTGGAAGCTGCCTACATGTTACCAGCCCCGTGGGCCTGTGTCGTAGCCAATTTTCCCCGCCCCTCCGTACATTGCTGTTCTAAAGTATCGCAGACATTAGCATCAGGGGTTGTATTTAGCTTGGTTTTGTAATAAACAGTTCTTATTGCAAGGTGAATGTCTCACATCGGTGAGTCACCCTCCATCCTCTAGAAGAGGACACAACCATTACTGTATCCATTTTTATTTTCTGTGAGTTTTAGTTCTCTCATGGGGAAACAAAGCGGTCGTTTACATGTGTAAGATGTTCATATTATGTCTTAATATTTAAATAAAGATGAAAGCAACAGAAATAAATACACAAGATACCGCACTGGGGTGGTGTAAATTGGATACAATCATGTTTTAACTGAAAAAAAAAAGTTTCAGACGAACGTGACTTGAACATGGGCAAGTCTTTATCATCGTTATCCGCAGCCCTGTCTCGTCTCATTGACCTAATGGGACAGCTCTCGCACAGCACAGAGCTCGTGCTACCTGCTCCTAGTCAACCTGCACGCAATTACAGCATTGCCAGAGCCCCATTTTTTAAAATTGCATTTCTGTTAAACCTATTGATAAGACAAAGTTTTGCTAGAGACACTTTTGTCTTGAATTGGGATGTGGTATTTCTTGTCGAATACCACATGTGGCATTTTTTCTTCACCCTGTATAAATACGACATCTGTTTGCTTTAGTCTTCGTTTAGACCCTTTTTCGATTAATCTGCGTTCTAATGTAGTTGGTCCATATGTATGTTTAGATCTGACTAACTCTCATTTCGAAAAAAAGAAAAATATTTTTAATTCCTGCCTCTTTCCAGAAAAAGCAGCTGCATGACTGTTTTTGAGGCACTTTTATTTTCGCACATGTCATAAAGTATTTGTTTTGTTCTCTCCTCTTTATTTACAGTTGTCTCCTCTTTATTTAAAGCTGTGTTTGTGATAACGACATTGCCAAAAACCGAGCGAGGTGGCGTAGTGGTTAACACACTGGTCTGGCGTTCGGAAGGACGACGGTTGAATCCCGCGTCCGGCCATCCTGATTTAGGTTTCCCATGGTTTCCCTAAATCGCTCCAGACAAATGCCGGGATGGTTCCTTTGAAAGCTCACTGATGACTTCCTTCCGCGTCCTTCCCTACTCCGACGAGACCGATGACCTCGCTGTTTGGTCTCCTACGCCGAACAGCTCAACCCCATTGCCAAGAACAGTTGCATTTTCAGCTTCCAAACTCCGTCACTGGGCCCCTATAACTCAATGATATGCTGCAGAAAGATCTCGAAATGTTGTACACACATATATCAACAAGATCGCACAATTATAATGTGTGAACGTAACCTACAGTCCTCTAAATGACGCACGTAACAAATTACAGAGCAAGCGGGGCACACGATAGCATTAGTGTTCCTTATCGATATACATACACTCCGCATATAACAAATGTGATGAACAGTAGTAACAGAATCATAGCATCTCTGAAAACTATTATGCAAATGAAATGACCTTTAATGAGAACAGTGTGTGTATAGCAAAAACCTCTGTTTACATAAAGTAAGTAGTATCGAGGCAAACAAATCACAAAGTTTCAAATTATCCAGAAAAGGAACGTCGTGCATCTGCACCATATATGGATGTCAGTGTTCAATTGAAAGAGCTGTGACAAACATCTCTGAATTTATTTTAACTTGTAAGCTAGAAGTAACACTGTAGATGAGGAAAGAATAGGTGCATTTTAAATGTGGTGCTCCAGAAGAATATTAAAGATTAGATGTGTAGGTCGGACAACTAACGAAAATTTACTGAATCAAATCGGGCAGAAAACAACTTTATGGCACAGTTTGACTGAAGGAAAGATAGAGTGATACAACCAGAAGCTTAAATAGGTAGTTAATTTATTAACAGAGAGAGGTGAGAAGAGGTTTCGAAGGGAGGACACTCAAAATTCCAGAGGGTCAGCAATAACAATATAATAAACTCCATCAGAAGTTGTACTATCATGTCGTGCTGGTGGACTCGAGTGTGTTCCCGCTATTGTTTCTACTGTACTGTACGTATTGTGACGTCCCTTCCCTCCTTCACTCGCCGGGAAGAGACGTGACTCGTAACGATGTTCGTCCCCGTCGGTGTGACGTCGAACAGCACCTGTAACTCTCGTAGGAACACAACTCCTCGCGTGGTTTAGAAATATTCTGTTACCTGTCCGCAACAGTCTTCTCAGTTTGTGCGAACTGATAAACTGCAATCGTTTATTTTTATTTTTATGCCCGGGGGGTAGTTCGTGATGAAATAAAATCTTAATTCTTGTTTCATCATTACGGTCGTTTCTCACATCATACATAGCGAGGATGAAATTTTTTCTGTCTACTATTCCGTTGCTACGTCCAGTTATTAACTACGGTTCGACGTAACTCAAAATGGCTCTGAGCACTATGGGACTTAACATCTATGGTCATCAGTCCTCTAGAACTTAGAACTACTTAAACCTAACGAACCTAAGGACATCACACAACACCCAGCCATCACGAGACAGAGAAAATCCCTGACCCCGCCGGGAATCGAACCCGGGAACCCGGGCGTGGGAAGCGAGAACGCTACCGCACCACCACGAGCTGTGGACTTCGACGTAACTCCAGAGATACCTTATGTTGGAGTAAATGTTTTTTTTAATACGCGTAATACTGGTTTAAACTAATCACTGTTCACTGTCCATTATTCACGTACTCACTTAGTCACTTAAAATATTTAAAGAGTTAGGCGACACGTAAGAATTACCTTTTGACTCATATTTTATTGTTCTTTCGGTAATTAATTGTTTGTCCCTACAACACACATTAGTCTCAGGGGTTTTATTTAGCTTGATTTTGTAATAAACAGTTCTTATAGCAAGGTGGTTTAGAAATATTCTGTTACCTGTCCGCAACAGTCTTCTCAGTTTGTGCGAACTGATAAACTGCAATCGTTTATTTTTATTTTTATGCCCGGTTAGTTCCGAGATGAAATAAAATCTTGATTCTTGTTTCATCATTACGGTCGTTTTTCACATCATACATAGCGAGGATTTCAGTTCAGTTCAGTAATCGTGACGCTGACGACAACTTTTGACTAATCGACGCACTTGTCTTTCTTCTTGTCTTCGTTTCAGTGTCCTACTCAAGACTACGAATTGTTTTTCTGTCGTTGATCCACTGCTCTCAAGGTTTGTAACTGTTCATCAGTACGAAGGCTAAGTTCGATAAACCAATATCACTCTATTGAAGTCTAACACTCGTCGTACTATACCGTCGCGTTGAGAACGGTAAAGATTAACCTTCATCAGTCGAATGACTGAGCAGTACTTCAGTCTCTACCTCACGAATTCCAAAACTGAAACAATCTAATAGCATTTGCGTCCAGACAACTATCGCAAAAGTACTCTAGAGCGACTCAAAAGCAACTAACTGAACATTTCCATATTCGAGTTGCATTGTAGTCGCATTGAATTTCCTTTTCGATGCGGCTACAACTCTCTTCCATGGTAAATGTTATCTTTGGCTGAATTACTTTTGTGGTGTCACCGCCAGACACCACACTTGCTAGGTGGTAGCCTTTAAATCGGCCGCGGTCCGTTAGTATACGGCGGACCTGCGTGTCGCCACTGTCAGTGATAGCAGACCGAGCGCCACCACACGGCAGGTCTAGAGAGACGTACTAGCACTCGCCCAGTTGTACAGCCGACTTTGCAAGGGAAGGTTCACTGACAAATACGCTCTCATTTGCCGAGACGATAGTTAGCATAGCCTTCAGCTACATTTGCTACGACCTAGCAAGGCGCCGTATCCAATTGATATTTATTATATGAAGCATGTATCATCAAGAGCGATGTTCTACAATTGTGGATTAAAGTTAAGTATTATATCAACTACTTACTTTATTTGCAATTCTCAAGATATTGTCCTGTTCCAGACCTCACGCCAGTCAGCGTGTAATTAAACGCGTGCATTTCGGCCTCCTCTAGAAACACAGTGTTGGCTCTTCTGCCAACACTACAACTTTCTTGGATTTAACCTTCGTTCATATGATTTTGAATTCATTCTATAGATAATCCATTAAATTTCGGGCATGCAGCCACGCAAATAAAATTTCCTCTACTGATATTTCGGCCGCGTATCGTCCGGCCATCTTCAGAGCGAGTCACAAGACTGACAACAAGGTGCCAAGCGCGGCCTTACAAGCTCCACCGCGGCGGTACTGCGCATGCGGGTCACAGATGCTGGTCGGCGGCAGAGACATACGCTTACACATGCGCCGCCTGTGGAGAAGGCGTACTGACATTCGATTTGCTTATCGATGTATGATCGGCGGCGGTGACACGATGACGACTTCTCTGCAGTTTAATTACTCCAAGAGCCGGATTCCATCTTTGTCCAAATTAAAACCATTATCTCTATTTATTAAATTGTTAGCTAACCTCATTTCTATAGCTTCCTTGAAGACAGATTCCCAAAAAGAAGAGGTGGATGTTAAAATCTTCACATCACTGTAATTCATGGAATGACCTGTATCAATACAATGTTCGGCCACAGATGACTTGTCTGGCTGTAATAAGCATGTGTATCTTCGATGCTCCACACACCTCTCATGAACGGTGCGTGTTGTTTGACCTATGTACGACTTCTCACAATTTCCGCAAGGAATCTGACATACCCCCGCTTTGCGAAGCTGTAAATCGTCCTTCGCAGAGCCGAGTAAAGCCGCAATCTTCGTGGGGGGCCGGGAGATCACCTTAACACAGTGTTTCTCAAGAATACGGCCTATCTTCGAGGAAAGAGCACCCACATAGCGCAAAATCGCACTAGATCTGAAGGAATTACTATCTTCTTCCCCATCACATACCTGCTTCTTAGGTTTCGCATCGAATGCTCTACGAATTTGTTGCGGAGAAAATGCATTCGATTTAAAAATGTTCTTGAGGTATGTGAGCTCTTCTTGCAAATTGTCTTTATCGGATATACAGTGCGCCCGATGCGGCTGCATGCCCGAAATTTAATGGATTATTCATTAAGCCGCGAGAAGTTGAAAATGCACATATTCTATAGATGTCTGATAAAGAATCTATGATAATCCTTTTATCTCCCCTTCTTGTATGCTATTCTCAATATTTGAATAATATAGGTGTTAATCAAAATATTACCAGTGTAGATTTAATCGTCAATAGTAGCAGTCACTATCAAGATGACGCCGGCCGAAGTGGTCGTGCGGTTAAAGGCGCTGCAGTCTGGAACCGCGCGACCGCTACGGTCGCAGGTTCGAATCCTGCCTCGGGCATGGATGTTTGTGATGTCCTTAGGTTAGTTAGGTTTAACTAGTTCTAAGTTCTAGGGGACTAATGACCTCAGCAGTTGAGTCCCATAGTGCTCAGAGCCATTTGATTTTGTCAAGATGACACCTTTCGCTACTTTAAGTTTCCACAATGTTTGTTAATTGGGGCTTTCTGCCCTTGGGGCCTTATAGTATACAGTATAGTCATCTTAGGGTCTGGACTTTGTTGCCTAGGGTCCCTCCACCAGTGGATGAGATTGGGGCAGCAGAGGCAATTAAAGTCGGCGAGCGTTGGCGGTAACGGGCCCAGTAAGACATTCCGGCCGCAGTCCGCAGTATTTACGACCGGTGCCCGGAAGGCGGTCTCTTAACATTCCTGCCGGCGCTGTTTTGTGAGGGATGCGCCGGCAGCGCGGTGCGCTGTTAATATTTTATGGGGCGTCCGCACAGCCGCGTACAGCGGCCTCGCACGTGCGGCTGCGGTGCGGCGGCGGCGGCGCGGTAATTTGCGCGCAGACAGTTTGCAACTCGTGCGGCTGGCGCGCAGTGTGCGGCGGCGGGTGGTTACGACCGCGGCGTGCAGCCGCGCCGCGTTGCCGCATTAGCGAAGCAACACCTGCTGCGCAGAGGCGGCGCGCCGGGTGAGGCGCCACGTAGTTTTAGACCACCTCCTGGGCGCTTCAGGGATCCTGCTGAAAATTAAGGCAGCAGAATACGGTGACTGTCTTGAGCTCAAAGTGATTCGACAACCAGCGGCATCTTGTAACAGATGCCAGATCCTGAATACGGAATCCCGCCAATAGACGGGAGCATTACAGAAGCTAATCGAGAAGGTCCACTGACAGGGTTCCGCTTGGGACCACAGATCTAGTATCGTCAGGGTAAAAGCCATGACGGGCGTCCAATAAGTAAGTGGCCTTTCTTCCTTATGCTGGAGGCTTATCGTTTAAGATTGGACGAATTTTAAGGAGTTTTAACATTAAGAGTGTGTTCCATCCACCCTCTAAGATTAGGGCTCTGCTCGGCTCTGTGAAGGATGATTTGGGACTTAGGAAACCCGGGGTGTACAAAATCCCGTGTCAATGTGGGAAAGCTTACGTTGGCCGTTCTATTCGCACAGTGAATGACAGGTGTGTGCAACATCGCCGTCACACGAGGCTACAACAGCCGGAAAAATCGCCCGTAGCAGAACACTGCCTGAATGAGAGACACAAAATGAAATTTGAGGAAACTATTGTAATTGCCAACATTTCCGGTTTTTGGAATAGTGTGTATAAAGAGGCGATCGAAATTAGGTTGGCTGATAATTTAATCAACAGGGACAATGGGTTTCCTCTTAGCAAAACGTGGAATCCTGTATTATCTCGCATCAAAACTGAACGTTCTTCGGTGCGGCCTTGATTGCGATATATCGTTGCCAGCAGTGTTTCACTAAGGGCGGCGCCACCTCCCTGTTTTGGAAGTCAGAAACCGTGATGGGCGGCGCATGCGCCGTGTACTGAACGGTGGCCTATATAGGACGTCGAATTGCAATCTTGCGTCAGTTCTCAGCGGGACTCATCAGCAGAAGCAGCATTTCCTGAAGATGGCGAACAGTTGGATCGCCGAAATATCGAGTCAAGTTGATTTTAGGATCCGGCAGCAAACCCGAAAAGACTTTCAAGTAAGATAACACTTTTTTAAGTTAAAATCTTCTGGGATATTAGGCCGCGTCATGTTTCTTCTAAAATGTTCGACGTTTCGACCCCTCTGCTGGGATCTTCCTCAGAATCTTTTGGTGTCCACTAAGGCTATAACACTGTCAGAGACGAATTCAAAAATGGCTCTGAGCACTATGGGACTTAACTTCTGAGGTCATCAGTCCCCTAGTTAAAGCTAACTAACCTAAAGACATCACGCACATCCAGGCCCGAGGCAGGATTCGAATCTGCGACCGTAGCGGTCGCGCGGTTCCAGACTCCAGCGCCTAGAACTGCTCGGCCACTCCGGCCCAGAGACGAGTGTCGCGTGCACTTATAAAGGGGAAGTTTTCTGGCCTTCGTACTGGAGAAGTGATAGTATTGGTTAAAATTCATATGGCTACCATTGGTGGGCCATAGTCATAGGCTAATATTTCCGCTCTGATGCAGAAATAGCTCATCTCCTGTGGATAACAATGATGGTCCATCGTCATTTCATAGAAAGGAACTATTCCACACTTACGCTGGAGAAGGGTTATTGGTTGAAATGCCTGTTACCTCGCCGACCCGAGTGGCCGAGCGGTTCTAGGCGCTACAAGCTGGAACCGCGCTAACGTTAAGGTCGCAGGTTTGAATCCTGCCTCGGGCATGGATGTGTGTGATGTCCTTAGTTAGGTTTAAGTAGTTCTAGGTTCTAGGGGACTGATGACCTGAGAAGTCAAGTCCCATAGTGCTCAGAGCCATTTGAACCATTTGAACCTGCTACCGCTATTGGTTGGTCGTCATCAGTGGCTAGACTCGAAACGGGCAGAGCAAGAGAGGGGGAATGTTACCCAAAATGTTATTGTGCTCCGAGGTGACTTGCAGGGCGTTGTTTATGCCACTCACACACCGCGGCCGCGTATTTACTTCCTTGACGGCGGGGAGCCACGATGCCTGAAGCCTATAGCCGTCCTCTCTATTGAAATTAGATGCATTCTTAGAAATATCAACCGCTTCTCGGACCTTTCTTCTAAAAATGTTAGTTTCCTTAGCCAGTACACGTACGTTATTAAAATCGATGTCAGAGCCACAGTTCTCGTGATGTTCCGCTACTGCCGATTTTGCACTTTGTTTTAGGCGCATGTGACGTTCGTGTTCCTTAATGCGTTCTTTAACAGTTCTTCCCGTTTCGCCTATATACACTTTGCCGCAGCCACACGACACTTGATAGACGCCTGGATTGTCGAGGTAATCAGGTGCATCCGTTTTCCGTCGGAAAAAGCCTTTTATTTTGTTTTGACTAAAGAAAGATGTATGCATACGATTTTTCTTTAAAATTCTGCTTATGCGGTCAGTGACCCCAGAAACGAACGGTAGCCTGACGGAGTGAGAAGGCGGTTCCTTGTCCTTCGTATTAGCGGTATAAATATTCCGCCCAAAAGCCCTGTCGATTGAATAACTATCACACCTATTTGCCTTCAATGTCCTCTTTAAAAAATTCAACTCCTATTCCAAGTTGTCGTCATCGCTGATACGGAAGGCACGTGAAGACAGAGTGTTGAGTACTGCTTGCTTCTGGGTTGGGTGGTGGTGTGGAGTGGCATCTAAATACCTGTTTGTGTTAGTCGGCTTTCTGTACACTCTGTGAGTGTTATCAGATCTTCTGATATACCAACTCATCTAGGAACGGGAAACCGACCTCTCTCTCAACCTCCAAGGTGAATTTGATTTTGGGGTGAATTCCATTTTGTGACCGAGCGGTTCTAGGGGCTTCAGTCCGGAACTGCGTGACTGCTACAGTCGCAGGATCGAATCCTGCCTCGGGCATGGATGTGTGTGATGTCCTTAGGTTAGTTAGGTTTAAGGAGTTCTAAGTTTAAATGGCTCTGAGTACTATGGGACTTAACATCTGAGGTCATCAGCCCCTAGAACTTAGAACTACTTAAACCTAACTAACCTAAGGACATCACACACATCGATGCCCGAGGCAGGATTCGAACCTGCGACCGTAGCGGTCGCGCGGTTCAGGACTGAAGCGCCTAGAACCGCTCGGCCACAATGGCCGGAGAGTTCTAAGTTCTAGGGGACTGTTGACCTCAAATGTTAAGTCCCATAGTGATCAGAGCCATTTTTGCATTCCATTTAAGAAATTGTGGAACACATGAAGCTGTTCATCGCCGCGTGGCCATATAACAAATGTATCGTCCACATAGCGGAGCCATCAAAGGAGCACTACTTAACGCTTGTTGCTCAAAATGTTCCGGCCGGCCGAAGTGGCCGTGCGGTTAAAGGCGCTGCAGTCTGGAACCGCAAGACCGCTACGGTCGCAGGTTCGAATCCTGCCTCGGGCTTGGATGTTTGTGATGTCCTTAGGTTAGTTAGGTTTAACTAGTTCTAAGGTCTAGGGGACTAATAACCTCAGCAGTTGAGTCCCATAGTGCTCAGAGCCATCAAAATGTTCCATAAAAACGTCACCTGCAACTGGCGAGCCCATAGCGAGGTCGTCAGCCTGTTTATAGAATTCACCATTGTATTAAAATACACTCCTGGAAATGGAAAAAAGAACACATTGACACCGGTGTGTCAGACCCACCATACGTGCTCCGGACACTGCGAGAGGGCTGTACAAGCAATGATCACACGCACGGCACAGCGGACACACCAGGAACCGCGGTGTTGGCCGTCGAATGGCGCTAGCTGCGCAGCATTTGTGCACCGCCGCCGTCAGTGTCAGCCAGTTTGCCGTGGCATACGGAGCTCCATCGCAGTCTTTAACACTGGTAGCATGCCGCGACAGCGTGGACGTGAACCGTATGTGCAGTTGACGGACTTTGAGCGAGGGCGTATAGTGGGCATGCGGGAGGCCGGGTGGACGTGCCGCCGAATTGCTCAACACGTGGGGCGTGAGGTCTCCATAGTACATCGATGTTGTCGCCAGTGGTCGGCGGAAGGTGCACGTGCCCGTCGACCTGAGACCGGACCGCAGCGACGCACGGATGCACGCCAAGACCGTAGGATCCTACGCAGTGCCGTAGGGGACCGCACCGCCACATCCCAGCAAATTAGGGACACTGTTGCTCCTGGGGTATCGGCGAGGACCATTCGCAACCGTCTCCATGAAGCTGGGCTACGGTCCCGCACACCGTTAGGCCGTCTTCCGCTCACGCCCCAACATCGTGCAGCCCGCCTCCAGTGGTGTCGCGACAAGCGTGAATGGAGGGACGAATGGAGACGTGTCGTCTTCAGCGATGAGAGTCGCTTCTGCCTTGGTGCCAATGATGATCGTATGCGTGTTTGGCGCCGTGCAGGTGAGCGCCACAATCAGGACTGCATACGACCGAGGCACACAGGGCCAACACCCGGCATCATGGTGTGGGGAGCGATCTCCTACACTGGCCGTACACCACTGGTGATCGTCGAGGGGACAGTGAATAGTGCACGGTACATCCAAACCGTCATCGAACCCATCGTTCTACCATTCCTAGACCGGCAAGGGAACTTGCTGTTCCAACAGGACAATGCACGTCCGCATGTATCCCGTGCCACCCAACGTGCTCTAGAAGGTGTAAGTCAACTACCCTGGCCAGCAAGATCTCCGGATCTGTCCCCCGTTGAGCATGTTTGGGACTGGATGAAGCGTCGTCTCACGCGGTCTGCACGTCCAGCTCGAACGCTGGTCCAACTGAGGCGCCAGGTGGAAATGGCATGGCAAGCCGTTCCACAGGACTACATCCAGCATCTCTGTGATCGTCTCCATGGGAGAATAGCAGCCTGCATTGCTGCGAAAGGTGGATATACACTGTACTAGTGCCGACATTGTGCATGCTCTGTTGCCTGTGTCTATGTGCCTGTGGTTCTGTCAGTGTGATCATGTGATGTATCTGACCCCAGGAATGTGTCAATAAAGTTTCCCCTTCCTGGGACAATAAATTCACGGTGTTCTTATTGCAATTTCCAGGAGTGTAGTTCGAACGGTGACATAATTCAATTAAGTCACAAACATCTGGAGCAACACCAGAAAACTCCCCCTTTGTAAGTGGACGCGACACTCGTCTCTGACTCTGTTTTAGCAGTAGTGGACACCGAAAGATCCTGAGGAAGATCCCAGCAGAGGGGTAGAAACGTCGAACATTTTAGAAGAAACATGACGTGGCCTAATAACCCAGAAGATTTTAACTTCAGTGACAACGCCCACGAAAGCCTGCAGACTTACTTTTTCTTTGCCAGTTCCGGTTTGTAAAAAATGCGGAATCTGTTGTGAGACATCGTGGAATATTGCCGCTTCAGCCCCTTCCGTTTCATAAAGTGGCTTCCGTAACGGAGTTGTGTTCCAAGCAGAGAGTTGTCATTGTGCTTCCTTTGGCAGAAAACCACAGCATCGCAGATACTCATAGGCGCTTGCAGCATATCTACGGAGACCTGGTGGTGAACAAAAGCACGGTGAGTCGTTTGGCGAGGCGTCTGTCATCATAGCAACAAGGTCACGCAAACCTGTCCGATCTCCCGCGTGCCGGCCGCAATATTGGAACGTGCGAACAGTGGTCCGACGGATCACAGTCAAACACCTCGCTGCTCAACTACACGTCTCCGCTGGTAATGATAGCACGCTCGTCCACCAGCTGGGGTATTCAAAGGTGTGTACAAGCTGGGTTCCTCGCCGCCTAATAGAAGACCATAAAGAGAAACAAAGTAATTGATTGTGCATTGCAAGGTCGATCGTCACGATATTTTGTCTAACATCGCCAGATGTGCAGGCGATTAAACACGGGTTTATCAATTCGAAGTGTAAACAAAACGGTGATCTGTGGAGTTCCGCCACTCCACCTCTCCTCCGAAGACTCAGTTGAAAGCTGCGCCCGCAGCCGGTGAAGTCGTGGCAACGGCCTTTATGGGACTCTGACGGTATTATTCTGTTTGATGTCTCCACTCATGTTGCAACGAACAACTCTGAAATCTACGAGTATGTGCTACCCTCAGGAAATTGAAAAAAAACGAATTCAGCGTTTTGGTAGCCACCAAAACACGAACGAACTTTTCCTTCTCCGTGACAACGAAAACCTCACACAACTCTGTGCATCCGAAAGGAGTTTACAAAACTTCATTACACTGTTCTTCCCCATCCATTCTACAGCCCGGATCTCGCACCTTCCGACGTCCATCTGTTCGGCCCAATGATGGATTCACTTCGCGGGTTATGCGGCGGTTATTTAAGCTAAAAGACTTTGGGTCCAACGCCGAAAAATAGAGTGGTACCATATGCGCATACAGGAGGAAGAATGAGCAATGACCAACGGCATGAGAATACAGAAGAAACCTACTGCATTAAAGACACATAAAGTGTATGCACTGCTTAAGTGGCCTGTAATTGAAAAGTGTTAAAATGATCTCGCCATTGACAAAATATTCTGGAATAGTCCCCCATTCGGACCTCCGGGAGGGGACTGCCAATACAGAGATGACCATTAGAAAAAAAAACTGAATAACCAGCGATAGAATAATGCTCTACGACTCGGGGCTTGCAATTTGAACGTGGTGGGGATACTAGAAAACCTGCAAAGGGAAATACAAATGTTCAATCTAGAGATAGTGGGGGTCTGTGAAGTGAAATAGGAAAATGACAAGGATTTGGGGTCAGATGAGTATAGGGTAACAACAGCAGCAGAAAATGGTATAACTGGATTACGATTCGTTATGAATAGGAAGGTAGGGCAGAGAGAGTGTTACTGTGAACAGTTGATTGATAGGTCTTTTCTCATCAGAATCGACAGCAAACGAACACCGACAACGACAGTTCAAGTATACAAGCCAACGTAGCAGGCAGGACAGGAAGAGCTAGAGATAGTATGTGAGGATGTTGAACCGCTAATTCATTTCGTAAAGGGAGATGAAAATCTAATAGTCATAGGAGAGTTGAATGTAGTTGTAGGGGAAGGAGTAGAAGAAAAGGTTACAGGAAAACATGGGCTCCCGACAAGGAATGAGAGAGGAGACAGACTAATTTCTGCAGTAAATTTCAGCTAGTAATAGCGAATACTCAGTTCCAGAATCAAAAAACGAGGAGGTACACTTGGAAAAAGCCGGGAGATACAGGAAGATTTCAGTTAGAAGACACCATGGTCAAATAGAGATTCTGAAATCAGATACTGAATGGTAAGGCGTACCCAGGAGCAGATATAGACTCATATCACAATGTAGTACTGACGAAAACTACGCTGAAGTGTAAGAGATTAATCAATATGCAAATAAGTGGGACACAGAAGTACTAAGGAATGACGAGATACACTTGAAGTTCTCTAATGTTATAGATAGAGCAATAAAGAATAGTCCGGTAGGCACTACAGTAGAAAAGGAATGGACATATCTAAACTGGGCAATCATAGAAGCTGGAAAGAAAAACGCAGGTACAAAGAAGGTAATTGCGAAGAAACCATGGGCAACAGAAGAAATATTTCAATTGATCGATAAAGGAGGAAGTGCAAAAGTACAAGAAATACAAGTCACCGAGGAATGAAAAAAATAGGAAGTGCAGACAAGATAAGACGAAATGTCTGCAGGAACAATGTGAAGACATCGAAAAAAAGGTGATTGTCGGAAGGAGAAACTCAGCATACAGGAAAGTCAAAACAACCTTCGGTGAAATTTATAGCAAGGGTGGTAATATGAAAAGTGCAATGGGAATTCCACTGTTAAATGACGATAGGAGAGCGGATAGCTGAAAAGAGTACACTGAAGACCTATGTGAGGGGGAAGACTTTGTCTGAATTAACACAAGAAGAATAATGAGTCGACAGGGGAGAGTAAGGGGATCTAGTATTAGAACCAGGTTTCAAAAAAGCTTTCGAAAGTGTAAGATAAAATAAGGCAGGAGGGATAGATAACATTCCAAAAGAATTTCGGAAATGATTGGTGGAAATGGCAACAAAACAACTATTCGCATTACTGTGGAGCATATATGAGTCTGACGGTATGCCATCTGACTTTCGGAAAAATAATATCTACACAGTCCCAAAGACTGCAACAACTGACAAGTGCGAGAATTACCGCACAATCAGTTTAATAGCATTAAAGTTCCTGACAATAATAATACACAGAAGCATGGAAAAGAAAATTTGTGATGTGTTAGATGACCATCAGTTTGCCTTTAGGAAATGTATAGGCACCAGCAATTCATTTCTGACGTTGCGGTTGATAATGGAAGCAAGACTAAAGAAAAATCAAGATGCGTTCGTAGGATTTGTCGACCTGGAAACAACGTCAACTATGCAAGACGTTCGAAATGCTGAGGGAAATAGGGGGTAGCTACAAGGATAGACGGGTAATATGCACATGTACAAGAGTCAAGAGGGACTAATAATAGTGCAAGAACAAGAATGAAGTGCTCCGATTAAAAAGGTTGTAAGACAAAGATGAGGTTTTTCGCCCCTACTATTCAATCTGTTCATCGAAGAAGAAATGATAGAAATAACTGCAAGGTTCGAGAGTGGAATTAAAATTCAAAGTGAAATGATCTCGATGTTAAGATTCGTTGATGACATTACTGTGGTCAATGAGAGTGAGGAAGAATAACGGACCTACTGAATGGAATTAACAGTCTAATGAGTACGGAGTATGAACTGAGAGTGACTCTATGATAGACGAAATTAATGAGAAGCAGTAGAAATGAGAGCAGGGAGAATCTTAACATTACAATCACTGATCAAAGTAGATGAATTTAGGGAATTCTGATACCTAGGCAGCAAAATAACCAATGGTGGACGGAGCAAGGAGGACGTCAAAAGCAGACTAGCACTGGCGAAAAGGGCATTCCTGGCCAAGAGAAGTTACTAGTATCAAGCATAGGCCTTAATATGAGGAAGAAATTTCTAAGAATGTACGTTTGGTGCACAGCATTGAATGGTAGTGAAACATGGTCTGTGGGAAAACCGAAACAGAAGAGAAACGAAGCAACTGAGATGTGGTGTTACAGACGAATGTTGAAAATTAGTTCACCTAATTAGATAAGGAATGAGGAGGTTCTGCGCAGAGTTAGAGAGGAAAGGTACATGTGGAAAACACTGACAAATAGAAGGTACAGGATGATATGACGATTGTTAAGACATCAGGGTCTGACTTCCATGGTACTGGAGGGAGCTGCAACGGGTAAGAGCTGTAGAGGAAGATAAAGATTGGAAATAACTGAGGACGGACCCCCTCAATCCAGAAAGGAGGGAAAAAAATAAAAAAGAAAAAACGGTAGCTACAGTACGAGTGAAGCATATGGAGCATGTTGCGTGCTACTGTATTGACCAGTAACTCAATTAGGCAGCTGAGGAAAGGTACAAGGGGTTGACAAAAATACGGAAACACTAAAACACAACAGTTTACCACGCCTAATACGATGCATGGAAACCCTTGGCATTTAGAACAGCTTCCAGTCGTGTCGGAATGGGCAAATGCAGATCCTGTGTGGTTTTCAAGGGAATATTATACCATTCTTTCTGCAAAACTGTGACAAGTCCGGATAACAATGATGCAGATGGTTAGCAATCAAACACACTTCTCTCCACAGAAGACCAGCAAGTCTCAAAAACGTTGAGATCTGGTGACAGTGCTGGCTAGAGCAGCTGCGGCAATTCGTCCTCACACTGACAAAGTCAGTCCCGTGTCAACTCGAGCAACTTCAAACACAGCATCACCTTTGGGAACAAACATTGTAATACTGGATGGAGTGATCAGCCATAGTGGTCATATAAGTCTTAGCGATAATGAGATCTTGCACAGTACCCATAAGGAACGTGGCAGCCCAAACTATCACTCTTGGACGTATTCTCTCTAAGCAGCGTGAAAGAGGTCTCATCCTACCAAATGACTATCGTCAGTTGTTGAATATCCAGGTTTTATGGCTTCGCCAACACGTTTTCTTGTTACGGGAATTTACATTACTGATAAGTGGTTCCGGAATTCCAGCTCGTCCTGCATTTCCCTTCCTGTTGTTTCGCTGTTGATTGGATTCATGAGTGTGGGACTTTCAATTATGCAGTGAGTTTTGCTGCTGTCGTCTTCTTCTTTTTCGTCACAATCCTCTTCAGTGCCCTTCTGTGACTATCAGTCAACACACAAATTAGGCTGTGTTTTGAATGAGCGGCTGATGTTTACCGCTTTCCCTGCGTGCCATGTAAGTTTGTTTTTGGGGGTTGAATGGACCAGACTACAAAGGTCATCGGTCGCAATGTAAGTCTTCGACACGCTGCCTCTTGAAACACCAATCACTACAGCTACCTTCGCTACGAAAGCGTCCAACATTCGAGCACCAACAATTTGCTCACGTTCGAATTCACACAGCTTCGACATAATGCACAGATGAATAAACGAATCACTGTTCTGACCACGACTAGCACTGGCAACATATTGACAACATTGCACAGTTGCCGTTCGTGGCCAAATACAAGAGCGTAACTTGCAGGCTTGGCTAGCGTCTCGTTAAGCTGGAGTATGCATTTCTCGTGGTATTTCCATATTTTTGTCCAGCACCTGCAGCTCTCCTGTGGCATCCTCGGTGTACTAATTCCTAAGACAACGTTGCTTTGAAGTCACACGTATGGTCTGCGGATTTCCCTTGATTTATCGTGAGCGTCTGCATTCAGATACAAGCGTTGTCAACTGGGTTGTCTCTGGTAAGTGACTTAGAAACACCTATACCAGGATAAATGCGTTCAACTAATAATGTGTCTCGTTCATTATGTAGCGCTTTCCTCCAACCATTTACATGTACATCTACATAGACTGAAGAACCAAAGAAACTGGTACACCTGTCTAATATCGTGTAGAGCCCCCGCGAGCACGCAGAACTGCCGCAACACGAGGTGACATGAACACTACTAACGTCTGAAGCAGTGCTGGAGGGAACTGACACCGTGAATCCTGCAGGACTAGCCGGCCGTGGTGGCCGAGCGGTTCTAGGCGCTTCAGTCTGGGACCGCGCGACCGTACGGTAGCAGGTTCGAATCCTGTCTCGGGCATGGATGTGTGTGTTGTCCTTAGGTTAGTTAGGTTTAAGTAGTTCTAAGTTCTAGGGGACTCATGACGACAGCTGTTAATTTCCATAGTGCTCAGAGCCATTTGAACCATTTGAATCCTGCAGGACTGTCCATAAATCCGTAAAAATACGACAGGGTCGAAATCTTCTGAACAGCACGTTGCAAGGCATCCCATATAAGCTCAATGATGTTCTTGTCTGGGGAGTTTGGTGGCCATCGGAAGTGTTTAAACTCCGAAGAGTGTTCGGGAGCCACTTTGTAGCAATTCTGGACGTGTGGGTTGTCGAATTGTCCTGCTGGAATTTCCCAAGTCCGTCGGAATGCACAATGGATATGAATGGAAACAGGTGATCAGACAGGAATCTTACATACGTGTCACCTGTCAGAGTAGTATCTAAAAGTAGCAAAGGTCCCACATCACTCCAACTGCACACGCCCCACATCATTACAGAGCCTCCACCAGTTTGAACAGTCCCCTGCTGAAATGCAGGGTCCATGGAATCATGAGGTTATCTCTATTCCAGTACACGTGCATCCACACGATACAATTTCAAAGAGACTCATCCGACCAGGAAACATGTTTCCAGTCATCAACAGTCCAATGTCGCTGTTGATGGGCCCAGGCGAGGAGTAAGGTTTCGTGTCGTGCAGTCATCAAGGATACAGGAATGGGCTTTCGGCTCCGAAAGCCCTTATCGATGATGTTTCGTTGAATGGTTAGCACGCTGACACTTGTTAATGGCCCAGCATAGAAATCTGCAGCTATCTGCGGAAGAGTTGCACTTCTGTCACGTTGAACAATTCTTTTAAATTGTCGTTGGTCCTGTTCTTGTAGGATCTTTTTCCAGGCGCAGTGATTCCGGAGATTTGATGTTTTGCCGGAATCCTGATATTCACGGTACACTCCTGAAATGGTCGTGTGGGAAAATCCTCATTTCATTGCTGCCTCGGAGGTTCTGTATCCCATCGTTCGTGCGCCGACTATAGCACCAGGTTCAAACTCACTTAAATTCGATAACCTACCAATGTAACAGCAGTAACCGATCTAACAAGTGCGCCAGACACTTGTTGTCTTATATAGGCGTTGCAGATCGCAGCGCCGTATTCTTCCTGTTCACATATTTCTGTATTTGAATACACATGGCGCTTCAGTGTATTTCTCCACAAGCTACAGCTTAGTCAATGAAGGAGTGAATTTTTCGCAAATATTCAGCCACGCTCGGTGAGTCGCTAGGAGGAAGAAAGATTATGGTTTGACTTCGTGTTTAGGATGTCATCATGAACTTCACGTTTCCCCAAAATCAAGAATTGTACAACTTTACTTTCTTATTTTTATTTCCTTATTTGTTCGCTATTAGTTTCAAAGTCAAAGCCCCATTCTCGGTCGCGCATTCTCGTCTAAATCAGCCTGAAATCGTCTACGGCCTGACGATAAATATTCTGGTAATAATTTCAAGATTTTAAACATGGCTGCAACAGCAACTGTTGAAATTCTTCACGATAAAGGATGACAGCCAAAAACAGTTGCAGGATAAAAATTTATTAAAATTCTTGACCAAGGTTTCGGTACATATAAATATACCTTCAGCAGAAGTAAAAAATCTAAAATTACATCATGCAATGGAGATTAATAAAACAATTGTGCCAAAGGTGTCGTCAATAATTAAGACATCTTCTCCATTTGTACAGCATGACTATAGGCACAGGGTCAAAGCGAGCAGTTTAGCACCATTACTTCGCCTATTGGCGTTTTCCTGTCAGAAAGGTCACAGTTCGTAATAACTAAAGGAAAGTCATAGTGAAACAGTAGTATCTGGCTCTCTTCAAGAAGTGTTATAGGCCCTCTGTTGTTCCTGTTCGTTGTTTACAGGTTCTACTAACTAAATTTAGTGGAAGGGATTCAAGGCTTTCCTATTTTTAGTTAGCTGGTAAAATAACGTCGAAGAAGCAGTTAAGTTTACCATTGGCAATTTTATTCTACTCACAGAACATGGTTTATAAATTGCACTATTGATAAAAGGAAATGTTTCAATACAGGATGATAAAAACCAACTGCGTTAAACAAAAATGTGAACGAATATTCCCTGAATGGGTTTCCAAGTTCTACAATGGATTGAAGGATGACCTATGCTATATCACATCTATAATCTAGGTTTAAATTAAGTTTCACAAAAGAGAAAACTTTCAAAATAGTCTACAGTGACCCTCAATTATCTTTAAATACATATCTAACTTGTCGTAAATTACAGTGGCTGATGTGGCTTCTCAATAACTATATAACAGAAAAATCATCGCGTTTCAGATTTTTACTTCAAGTGGCAAATGTGAACACCATGAGCTTTAGTTGACGATTGACACTAGTATTACGCAAAAAGGGGGTGTAACAGATGAGACTTCTGCAGTTATGAGTGAAGCATTATACGCTCAAAAATGCGGCATCGCGTGCGTTCATTACCTTGTCGGTGTTCGTCAGGGGGGGCGGCCGGCGCAGCTCCGTCCAGTTCGCCCTCTCGGAAGCAACTCTGTCCTAACTTCTCCTTACTACAATTTACCGAAGTTGGTTTAATAAAAAACTATCTGGCTGTGTTTTCATCTGACCAATCAGGGTCTCAATGTTAACCTTAAGCTCCGCCTACAAAAATTCCGTCTATCCAATGACAAACGTTATACTTTTCGTGGTGGGGCAATGTTTTTAAAGTTTGCAACGTAACAGAGAAGCGAAAAAGTCCCACGCTAAAACTTGCAGCTGGTGTGGTCCGTTTAGCGTTATCGTAAGATCTATACTGTTCTTCTGGAGGGCTCTAGCTTTTAACATGGGCTGGGGGGTGGTCCTAACGTAACAGACTCCAAAAAGTCTCACGCTAAAAACTTGCGGGTGGTGTAGCCCTTTTTGTGATATCGTAAGATCTATACTGTTCTTCTGGAGGGCTCTAGCTTTTAACCTTGGGCTGGGTGGTGGTCTTGACGTAACAGAGACGCGAAGAAGTCTCACGCTAAAACTTGCGGGTGGTGTAGCCCTTTTTGTGTTATCGTAAGATCTATACTGTTCTTCTGGAGGGCTCTAGCTTTTAACATGGGCTGGGGGGTGGTCCTAACGTAACAGACTCCAAAAAGTCTCACGCTAAAAACTTGCGGGTGGTGTAGCCCTTTTTGTGATATCGTAAGATCTATACTGTTCTTCTGGAGGGCTCTAGCTTTTAACCTTGGGCTGGGTGGTGGTCTTGACGTAACAGAGACGCGAAGAAGTCTCACGCTAAAACTTGCGGGTGGTGTGGTCCTAGCAGTTAGCTGGCGACGTGGGTGTTTGTCCGTCCCTTATCATAGGGCCTTCCAGCTTAACATGGTTCTGCTCTTGGCTTCTGTCCTTGTTTCTCCCCTCGGAACTGCGTCTGTCTCACAATGGGAAGGTATGACATGCATTTAGGCATTCTTGTGTTAGTCTGTGGTATTCCATTTACTCACTCGTTACTCGTATTACTTTGGTTAATTTAATGTCACGAGTTATTCGGAGCTATGTGACATACTACTTGATTTGTTTATCATGTCAGGGTCTTCATGGAAGGTGTTGGATTTGTCTGACACCTTACATATCACCACCCTTCGAACTTAATTTTTGCACTGAACTTAGGCAATGATTGAATCGTTGTCTAAGTCAGTTAAATTATTGCTTTATCTAAATTTTGTTGCCTACTGTTTAGCCACGTTATTCTGGTTCTATGCTAGTTTGTATTACTAATTCATATTTTTATATTCTTCCACATTATAATTAAAAATGACAAGAGAAGAATATTTTTATGCTGTTATTAATTTTTAATTATTTTCTTTCTTTATTTAAGTGTGAATTTTGTTTTTTAAGATGTTTGTTATCGAAAGTGAGGAGTCTTTCACATCGATTTTCTCAGAAATATATTTTTTATAAATGTAGTAATTAAGTAAAATCTATTCCTAACACTTTTCTAAATATCATGTATAAGTAAAATGTTTTTGTTTCTAGACACTCATTTCAACATTGTTACACTAACAAATAACAATTATTTCCAAGAATTGCTTTGACAAAGAAATATACATACACAAGTATTGAGATATAATCCTAACAAATGGTACAAATGTTTAAAAAAGGGAAAACATCAAACAATATAATTTTTTATTCTTTGTTTTATAAGGAGAAAATAAGTAAAATATAGTTATTCTTTTATTTTTATAAGGAGAAAATAAGTGGCATATAGTTTTAGTGTTTATTGTGCCTTACTTTTGTTCTTTATATACTGTCCATTTCAGAACTAATGACTTATTTTCATCGATAGTCTTATTTTATTTAAGTCCATAGTCAATGACTGTTATTTTGTAGTTTATTAGCTGTCTGGTGTGCTTAACTTATTTAGTTTTTCACACATTTCTTTTTCACAATTCCTACATCACATAATTTGATTTCACACATTCACACAATCCTATGAATGTTTAAGCATGAGGTTGGCGAATGTTTTAGCACAAAGGTGATGGACTTGAGCAAGATGGATGTGGGCAAGTATTTAATGTACAGCTTCATTCGTCATTCCTTGTTGGCTTTGCAAGTGTGTGATGCTGTTGTGGAGGTCCCATAATGGAATGGAGCTGTGAGTGCAGAATCTCGTGGTTTACTGGCTTTGTATGCATAAAAGTCATCGTTATGTGTCGCTGAAAGCGGTCGTTTTTCGTTGTAATACTTCGCAGACGACTATTTTACAATAGGATAGGGATTTGGGAAGGTATGTCGTCTATTCTTCACCCATCTTCTTTCTTGGTCTCAATCTTGCGAATCTTCAACTTCTGTTCTTCCTACTTTTTCTCTGCCTCTTACTTGCTTCTTGGTTCTTCTCTGGGCAGGATATGGAAATATTTATTGATAGCTAGTCGCTCTGAAGTTCTCCTCCTAGTACCCATTTGATAAATTGTTTGGTTGTGTCATTTTTACTTTGTGGACGTTTCTTCAGTTTCGTGCATCAGCGTGCTGTTTAATAGCGGTAGTGTGACTTTTACACTTTTTTTTTTTTTGCCAGTAGTGGCTTGCCCAAGCAGTCTTCTCGTCAGGCCATTTTTTGCTCACTCTGCTGAGTGGGGGCGCTCGGAGACCCTTCCGGCGTTCAGCATTGCGTCGCATCACTGCAGGGTGTTCCGTCCCAGCAGGGTTCTGCCTAGCGGGCAAATTTATTGCCCACTTCAGTTACAAGGGCCTTCTGTTGGTCTCGCTGTCCTTTCCCTTCTCTCGACACTTCTGCCTTGTAGGATTCGTGTCTTGCTAATTACGTCCTTTTCTTTCTTGATACTTCTCGCGTTGTAACTTGTGGGTCATTGCATCTTGTCCTTGCTGGAGTTTTTATAATGGTTCTTACAAAAAGTTTTACTTATTATCATCTAACATATGTCTAGTACCTACATTATTTTACGCCTTTTTAAAAGCTTTACAAATTTCGGCGCCCTTTCCATGTTACCATTCTAAGATATTTTGAATCTTAACTTCTACAAAAATCCTCAAATTCTTTTTTTTTTATTTTTTGTGTAGTGTTGTGGTGTATAGCATTTTAGTATTTCATGCTGTTGGACTATTTACGCTTTATCCCTTCTCCTTAATCTATGGTACTATTGGTGTTATTTATGTTTTTGTTTTTATTGAAACCACTTTCTTTTTCCCACCTTCCTCTCTCTTCATTCTTCGTTCTCCTGACGATCTTATCTGCATCATAATCTTGAAATATTGTGCTGATTATTTACCAGTAATAAAATTAATCTTCAAACTTGTACTGAAAGTGTTTAATACTGCCAGTCTTAGGTAAAAATACCTCTGCTTTATCTCGTAAAATACCCTCTAATTCTCTTTTTCTGTGTTCCGAAATACCTTGAACTTCTTGAAATTTTTCGTCGATTTCTTTATGGACCTCTAACATGAGTTGAGGCGATTCCCCCTTTTGTGCATACCATTCTAATTCTTCATCCTCTTTATCTCACGTCATTCTTAATTGTTTGTTTATAACTGGTATTTCTTCTAATTTTAGCTTTTGGTCAAAGAGAAGTGTGACATTCCCGAATGTTACGCTACCTTTCCCCATATCTATTATCGCTCGTCTCTCATTTAAAAAATCTGCACCTATAATCAAATCTACAGTTAGTTTAGGTATAAACACGAAGTTGGCTTCAATCTTTTTACCTTGGCACGAAAGAGTTAACTTTGTTTTTCTCGTAACTTCCGCAGCATTGTTTCTAATAGGACCTCTTACTTTAATCTTACGTGTTTTCAGAACTGGTAATTCCTCATTGGCATTACACTGCATGAATAAATTTTCTGAGATCGCAGTCAGTTCACTTCCGTTATCAATTACAATATTGACTGGGATATGCTTTACCATGGCCTTCACAATTGGTTGAATTTAAAAGGGTTGGTTCTGTTCTTCTTCTTCTTGCATCAACGAATCCTCCACTGAATCATACATGAGTCTTTTTAGGAATTTCCCTTGTGAATTCGAGCTTTCTGTAGGATAAGCTTCGACTGCTACTTCTCTCTCTTTTATTTCCTCTTCTCTATTTCTTCCCTCATTTACGCTTTCTTCAACATCCTCTACTTTTTCCTCATCCTCGTCTATCTTCTCCTTCTTCATCGCTACTTCCACATAATAGCATCTAAATGCTCTAATTGTCGCTTCATACCTTCATTCATTATATACGTTGGGTTGTGTGCCCACTCGTAACTTATTTTCAACTCCTGTCGGCTGCGCATTATCCTCATTGAATTCGCTTTCCCTGGTTTCCATCTCAAATAGCTCTGCAATACTCATTACTTCGTCCTTTCCTCCTACGTTCGTTGTGCATGCCTCTGGTAATTCATCTTCCTCGTCAGTATTCTCCCAATTAATTTCGTCACAACACGATATTGTTATTTTCTTGTCTTCGTTTTCATCTGGTCCCTGCGAATTTGTTTCTTCCTTCTTCTCTTCTCGTGATAAAATTTTTACTTCTCTGTTCAAGGTGCTGCAATTGTCCTGGGTCGGTGCGTCATTCTCTTTGGCATGGGCGCTTAGCTGTCAATTCGAACGTTTATCGGGGTTTGGTGGTCTTACCTCCACCTCTTCTATCTTTATTCTCTTTTCTTGTTCAGCTTGTTGATAGTGGTTTCTTTGTTGATAATCTGTCGGTCTATTGGTTCTCCAGTACGCGTTCCGGTTGTCGTTATTCCCTCTGTAATAGTTGTTGTCGTTCCTGGGTTAATTATAGTTATTGCCATATTCTCTTCTAAATCCATAACCGGTTCTTTGTTGAAATCTATTGTCGTTTCTTGGTGCGAAGTTATCACATGGTTCGTAATTATTGTTTCTTCGTACTGTGTCTTGTGGATTCCACTGCTTTTTGCTTTCGTTTTCACGTGCGCTTCGTCTTTTTCTTGCGTCATCTTCCGAAAATATGAACTCTAGTTCCCTTAGAATACCTTTAAATGCTTCGACGTCATTGCCTCCGCGACCTACTAATGATTGCTGGTATTTCAATGGTAGCTTCATCGCGCATAATTTAATCAACTCTCCGTCACTGTATGGTACATCTAAGCATTGATTTTTCTTTGCCATTAATTCGAAAAATTTCACGGGACTCTTCTCTCTTGAATTTTCAAAATATGGGTTCTGTAATAATTCATACTTCACTCTGTTCTGTGCTTCGCTGGACCAATATCGTGAGAGAAACTTCTCTGTGAAATCTTCGTACGATCGGCATGTCGCTGCAACATTCTGCATGGTTTCTGCGACTGTTACTGACATGTGTGCACATATAAAGTCTAATTTGTGTGCTAGCGTCCAGTGTTCTGGTAATCCTACTCGGAATTGATCAATACAAGTTCGTGGATGTAATGAGTTTCCTTCTCGAAAGTGTTGAAATTTTCTGACTGTGAGGAAATGATCGTTGTCGTACTTTGTCATAGTTCCATATGAAATTCGCGATTCTTTGCCACTTTTGTTTCTGATCATTTCTCCTGACGTTCTTTCCGGTTGTGGTAGATCCATTAGATATTGTCAACTTTCGCCTACCCTTGCGTAGTATCGTTGGAGTGGTACGCAATAATTTTCTTCCATCTGTTGTGAACGTGTACCTGAATGCATTGCACTGTACTCTTCGCGACCTGGCTTTCCATTGTCACTATGATACTTTCCGCCTGTGATTGGAATCGCAAATGCATGATATCTTCATTAATTGCTTGTTTTTCCGGTGCTGTTACAGATACGGATGTGGTTGCAGACTCTGTGCTGTATGCTGACTTACGTTTTCTATGCCTTGACGTACATTATCCTCGTTATGGTGCGTTATATATCCTATTTCTCGCGATACCGCATAGTCTGTTGTACTGTCCTCTATTCTCTGTCCATTTTCATGCTGGGTCGCTACCTCAATTCGGTCAAGGTCTCGACCTGCCATTGCTAAACTTTCCGAATCCCTTATTTTCTGTTTTAAAAGCAATTCACGCGCCCTACTTCGCGTCAACATGCACTCATACGATCTCACGCGTTTCATAAAGTTTTTTGTTCACACGACTTGACAAACCATTCACATACTTGTTGGGTCAGAACCAACTTGTCAACGATGTATCCGCCACCTGTGCGCTTGCTTTGGAGAGAAAACTTAATTCTAACAATATTAAAATTCATAACTTAATTATGCTATTGTCTCTGCCAGAATGTCTCTGTTTTATTGAATACTTTCTTACTATCTATCGCTGCAGCTACTGTTTTCGACTATTTATAACTTTAGAAAAAAAAAATTTTTTATTACGAAAATTTTTCAACAGAATATTTTTCTGACCTAGTTAGGCACTTGCTCGACCTTCAATCATGATATTTTACCATCCTGGCAGGGTCGCCATTTTCTAAACATTCTGCGTGGTGTCTGTTTGTTCTATATCGTGTCTCCCTACCACTTTCGCGCAATGACGCTCTGAGCATGTTTTTTAGGGAATTGACTAGTTTGAACCTGGGACCTGTTGCTGGTAAGGAGACGTCAGACCACACATGACATGTAGAATTCAGAAGAGTTCAGTGAGACTAGCGATGATATAACCAAATACTTTATGATTTCAGCGTCAGCTCCACTGCACTCGCTGTAAAAGAATCTTAATACTAACTAAATTTAGTGGAAGGGGTTCAAGGCTTTCCTATTTTTAGATAGCTGGTAAAATAACGTCGAAAAAGCAGTTAAGTTTACCATTGGAAATTTTATTCTACTCACAAAACATCGTTTATAAATTGCACTATTGATAAAAGGAAATGTTCTAATACAGGATGGTAAAAACCAACTGCGTTAAACAAAAATGTGAACGAATATTCCCTGAATGGGTTTCCAAGTTCTACAATGGATTGAAGGATGACCTATGCTATATCACATCTATAATCTAGGTTTAAATTAAGTTTCACAAAAGAGAAAACTATCAAAATGGTCTACAGTGACCCTCAATTATCTTTAATTACTTATCTAACTTGTTGTAAATTACAGTGGCTGATGTGGCTTCTCAATAACTATGTAACAGAAAAATCATCGCGTTTCAGATTTTTACTTCAAGTGGCAAATGTGAACACCATGAGCTTTAGTTGACGATCGACACTAGTATTACGCAAAAAGGGGGTGTAACAGATGAGACTTCTGCAGTTCTGAGTGAAGCCTTATGCGCTCAAAAATGCGGCATCGCGTGCGTTCATTACCTTGTCGGTGTTCGTCAGGGGGGGGGGGGGGGGGGGGCGGCCGGCGCAGCTCCGGCCAGCTCACCCTCTCGGAAGCAACTCTGTCCTAACTTCTCCTTACTACAATTTACCGAAGTTGGTTTAAAAAAAACTATCTGGCTGTGTTTCCATCTGACCAATCAGTGTGTCAGTGTTAACCTTAAGCTCTGCCTACAAAAATTCTGTCTATCCAATGAGAAACGTTATACTTTTCGTGGTGGGGCACTGTTTTTATAGTTTGCAATGTAACAGAGAAGCAAAAAAGTCTCACGCTAAAACTTGCAGCTGGTGTGGTCCTTTTAGCGTTATCATAAGATCTATACTGTTCTTCTGGAGGGCTCTAGCTTTTAACATGGGCTGGTTGGTGGTCCTAACGTGACAGAGACGCAAAAAAGTCTCACGCTAAAAACTTGCGGGTGGTGTAGCCCTTTTTGTGTTATTGTAAGATCTATACTGTTCTTCTGGAGGGCTCTAGCTTTTAACATTGGCTGGGGGGGGGGGGGGGGGGTGGTCTTGACGTAACAGAGACGCGGAAAAGTCTCACACTAAAACTTGCGGGTGGTGTGGTCCTAGCAGTTAGCTGGCGACGTGAGTGTCCGTCCGTCCCTTATCGCAGGGCCTTCCAGCTTAACACGGTTCCGCTCTCGGCTTCTGTCCTCGTTTCTCCCCTCGGAACTGCGTCTGTCTCACGGTGGGAAGGTATGACATGCATTTAGGCATTCTTGTGTTAGTCTGTGGTATTCCATTTGCTCACTCGTTACTCGTATTGCTTTGGTTAATTTAATGTCACGATTTATTCGGAGCTATGTGACATACTACTTGATTTGCTTATCATGTCAGGGTTTTCATGGAAGGTGTTGGATTTGCCTGACACCTTACAAAGAAACTGAACCGTGTCCTTTCTAGAAGAAACACGTCCGAAATATGCTTTCGGTCGATTTAGGCAAACCACGGAAAACTCATCAGCTTGATCGAGCAGGGTTTTAAACCCCCATTCCTCACTTTGCTGGCGTACGAGGTCGAACCCCACCTGATACAAATTCCTAATAGCCGTGCTGTTTGAATAGCAGAGCAATAATTATGCTAGTTGGTTTGTTTCTTTGGTTTCAGTGTTTCCATAGATGTCTGTGCAGGGTGTGGCTGGTCCCGGCGGAGGTTCGAGTCCTCCCTCGGACATGGGTCTGTGTGTTTGTCCCTAGGATAATTTAGATTAAGTAGTGAGTAAGCTTAGGGACTCATGACATTAGCAGTTAAGTCCCATAAGATTTCACACACATTTGAACTTTTTTTTCCTGTACAGGGCAGCTAATACAAGGAAACCTCCGAAGGTCGCTCTCCGACTCAGTCGTAACTTCGCAAGGTGAGAGAGGGATACAAGTAAAGGTACATATATTTTGCTGAGGTGCCGAAACTCAGCAGTGTAACAGTTCCCAAGAAAATTGCGGTCAGAGTTTCCACTGGTCTCCATCAGTCCGCTCGCGCTTTGGTAGCGGCAGTGGTTGAGAGCACTGTTCGGAATTTTTGCGCCCAGTGTTCAAATCCAGTCTTACGATTTCCTTTATCATTTGTTCTCGCCGAGGTGTGTGACGTTAATGTATTTTTTGACATCATGAAATATGATAGAATTATTGGCAAAAGAAATAAACATTCCAGGTCTTATTAAATACGGATTTATCACCACAAGTCTTATGTGATCTTATACTATTAATATTAATATATGAAACTCGTATAAATTCCAGTATACTAGTTTTTTCTTTAATTTTTACTTTCATATCTATGTAGAAACAGTGCATTCCTCAGGGTGCTATCTGTCACAAAAACATTACAATCATAAAAAATTGGACCATCACGAGCAGCTTACAAAGGAACATATCCCACAGCATACTGTGAACAGCATTAGGAAATATTATGACAAACAAAACTCATCTCGATATGGCAATAATTATTGGCAAACCAAGTATATCGAAGTAGTTTTTCGAAAACTAGAGCCTGCAATTGACTTTGAATCAAGACGTTTATTTTAATACGAGCATCGCTTCTACTTTCCCTTTGCTGTTCAATGACAATAGGACACTTCCGTAATCGACCAATGTAATTCTTCACCTGTCAGTAAACGTGTACGTCGCACGCGTAACAGAACGGCATACAATTTGACAGTATTTCTTTAAATGAACACGACGGAATTCCGATTTCATCGACAAACAGGCCATCGTGTGAGGAGGAATCGCTTTGCCCACCCCACGAGTCAATAACGTATAGAAACAGCTCCACTTATACGTAAGACCGCTAAACTCTGTTCAGAAACTGATGGAAAGTTTGCTTTGTGAGTTTTCCAAATTTTGTGGCTGTAACGTACACATCCTGATGCCGTTTCATTAATTGGTCTAATTGGATTCGAGGGAAAAATTTGCCACTAACTGCTTGAAGGTAAACAAAAATTGTTCGCAACACTTTTCCGGAGAGTGCCAATCATTCTGGGTTGTGTACGAGTGGACATTGTCTTTTTATCTCTCAAAATGATGCAGCTTAATATCCAACAGGTTGTTGTTGAGAGTGGCACTCACAGTGGAACACTATGAGTTTAAACTTTCCTTCTGTTTTGAAAATTAAATGGGCAAAATTTGCACAACTTAAGATCTTTGTTTCCTACACCACTTCAAAGGAGAATGTGTTTCTACAGTGACCGGGCTAGTTTACTTCGATTTATTGAAAAACCTGATTTATATCACACCTGAATGAAAGCAGCAACGACTACATTTTGCAGAAATACGGCTGTCCAACATACCATCACAGAGATGTTGAAGAATACCTTAATCGCATTTTGCCACTGAGATGTACACGACTCAGGGGGTAGGTAGGCGAGACACTGATGTAACATAGCCCTCTGCGATTTTTTTCCATTGGTGTTTTGTGATGGGTATCGTCTTCACACCCACATTTCTGGTATGGAAACTAGCATTGACGGTAACGTATTTATGGGTTTTAGCATAATAAGCCTGGATGGAGCCATGGGTCGTAACAATCAGTTTCAAAATTTTGTCAATCTCTGTACTTCTCAGTGCAAACGAACACAGTTTCTTACCTGCCAATTGTCGAAACCTATTCACGGACTTACAAACAATCCTGTACACTTTAACCTTTCACTTCCTCTTGGTATACAGGCTATCCCAGGAGGAATTGTCAGTATTCAGGGATATGACAGGAACGATCACTTGAAGCAAAAAGGTCTAGTAAAAATGGGTTCTACAATGCATATCTTAAGAGCATCAGCCGTTCTTCATTTTAGGTACCACGAAACAAATGTTTTTTACTACAAACTCTTTGCTTTTCATAATTTGGGTGGAGGTAGGATGGACCAAAACAAGAGAAAATTGTTCAGTAAACATGGATTCCGAAATACACAAATTATGATCTACTATAAGTTGCTCAGTAGAAGAGATGTATCTCACAGTTTCTTCTTGTTTCTTACTTTTATATTTTTTTAGTCATCAATCTTCTACTGGTATGATGTGGCCCGACACGAATTCCCTTCGCATGCCAACCTCTTCATCACAGAGAATCTCAGAGAAGCTCTTGCAGCCTACGTCCTCAATTATTTACTGGACGTATTCCAATCTCTGTCTTCCTCTACAGTTTTTACCCTCTACAGTTCTCTCTGGTGCAATGCAAGTTATTCCCTCATGTCTTAACAGGTATCCTGTCATCCTGTCCCTTCTTCTTCTCAGTGTTTTCCACATATGTCTTACCTCACCGATTCTGCACATAACCTCGTCATTCCTTACCTTGCCAGTCAACGTAATTTTCAACGTGCTCCTGGAGCACCACATCTCAAATGCTTCGATTCTCTTCTATTCCGGTTTTCCCACAGTCCACGTTTAAGTACCATACAACGCCGAGCTCCAAGCGTACATCCTTAGAAAGTTCAGAAATTTCTTCCTCAAATTAAGGCCGTGTTTGATACTAGTAGACTTCTCTTGGCCATGAATGACATTTTTTCCAGAGCTAACTATTCATTTCATTCAGTAGATCCTGTAACTCAGAAGATTCCTAGCAATGTCATCAGCGAATCTTATCATTGATATCCTTTCACCCTGAATTTTAATTCTACTCTTGAACCTTTCTTTTATTCCCATCATCGCTTCTTCGATGTATAGAGTGAACAGTAGGGCCAAAAACTACATCCCTGTCTTACGCCCTTTTCAATCACAGCGCTTCGTATTTCGTCTTCCACTCTTTTTATTCACTCTTGGCTCTTCTACATGCGGTATATTGCCCGTCTCTCGCAGTAGCGTATCCCTATTTTCCTCAGAATAGCGAATATCTTGCACCATTTGACATCGTCGAACGCTTTTTCCAGGTCGACAAATCCTACGAAAGTGTCTTGAGTTTTTTTCCGTCTGACTCCCATTATCAACCGCAACATCAGAACTGCCTCTCTGGTGCCTTTAACTTTCCTAATGCCAAACTGATCATGGAACACCCCCTCTATTTTCTTTTCCATTCTCCTGTATATTAATTTTCTCAGTAACTTGGATATACAAGGTTTAGGCACTTTTGTGCTCTTGAAGTCTTCGGAATTGTGTGGATGATGTTTTTCCGGAAATCAGATGGTAGATCTGTTCATAGATGTAGGCCACTGATGACTCCTATGTACGATTGCAGTTAACCACCTCGGTCTCATTTAAGGCCTGAAGATAGTGCACTGAAGCACAGAGACTGGTAGCCATATAATAAATAACGTGGTAAGGACGTCTGTAGGTGTTCCGTTTGATTACCTTCAGTTTTGATGTTTCTGGAGGGGACGTAAACCAATTCACGGTGTACGTGTATAAGAGCAGGAGAGCTTCTGTGAAGTTTGGAAGGTAGGAGACGAGGTACTGGCAGAACTAAAGCTGTGAGGACGGGGCGTGAGTCGTGCTTGGGTAGCACAGATGGTAGAGCACTTTCCCGCGAAAGGCGAAGGTCCCGAGTTCGAGTCACGTTCCGGCACACAGTTTTAATCTACCAGGCAGTTTCAAAAATGCAGAATGTTATTAGACCCTATTTTCCGATTCTTGTAACAAGAAGTTGATGTGTTGTTTCAACAGGATAATGCCCGGTCACATACTGCCTTTGAAACTCAGTGGGATAGGATAGCAGCAATCAATGATTTTACAATGTTACTTATAATCCATCTCGATTGCAAAATTTTTATTCATATGACCGGTTTCGGTTCATCTAGAACCATCTTCAGATCTGATATTTCGGTTACAGGAGTAACCCGTCCAAATCCAAGAACTTGTTGTGACGCAGCATGTGAAAGTTGCTGGATTTGGACGGGTTACTGCTGTAACCGAAATATCAGGTCTGAAGATGGTTTTAGATGAACCGAAACCGGTCATATGAAAAAAAATTTTGCAATCAAGACGGATTAGAAGTAACATTATAAACTCAGTGGGCTTTGCAATACGTGCATCAAATTCCCTGGCCCGCTCTTCAATCTTGTCTCCAGTCGAGCAACTGTGGGATACGATGAGACTCGTGCGTTTCGTCAACCAATAACTCTTACAGAATTACGTAAACAGGCTGAGGAGGCTTGGCATAACGTATCCCAGGACAGTATTCGCCGTCTGTACAACCGACTGGATGTCACCAGTCAGCGCTTGCTTTGTCCCCGTTGGAGACAAAAACACGTACTAATGTGGGTGTTTCAGAATGGGTCGATACCTGGTACCTGAGACCCGATTGTGCTATTGAATTGTAAATGTAATCATTTCGTGTATTTCTTACGCACTTTTGCAACAATAAATCTTGTGTTTACTGGAAACCTCGAAAAGGGTGTACTACACTCCTGGAAATTGAAATAAGAACACCGAGAATTCATTGTCCCAGGAAGGGGAAACTTTATTGACACATTCCTGGGGTCAGATACATCACATGATCACACTGACAGAACCACAGGCACATAGACACAGGCAACAGAGCATGCACAATGTCGGCACTAGTACAGTGTATATCCACCTTTCGCAGCAATGTAGGCTGCTATTCTCCCATGGAGACGATCGTAGAGATGCTGGATGTAGTCCTGTGGAACGGCTTGCCATGCCATTTCCACCTGGCGCCTCAGTTGGACCAGCGTTCGTGCTGGACGTGCAGACCGCGTGAGACGACGCTTCATCCACTCCAAAACATGCTCAATGGGGGACAGATCCGGAGATCTTGCTGGCCAGGGTAGTTGACTTACACCTTCTAGAGCACGTTGGGTGGCACGGGATACATGCGGACGTGCATTGTCCTGTTGGAACAGCAAGTTCCCTTGCAGGTCTAGGAATGGTAGAACGATGGGTTCGATGACGGTTTGGATGTACCGTGCACTATTCAGTGTCCCCTCGACGATCACCAGTGGTGTACGGCCAGTGTAGGAGATAGCTCCCCACACCATGATGCCGGGTGTTGCCCCTGTGTGCCTCGGTCGTATGCAGTCCTGATTGTGGCGCTCACCTGCACGGCGCCAAACACGCATACGACCATCATTGACACCAAGGCAGAAGCGACTCTCATCGCTGAAGACGACACGTCTCCATTCGTCTCTCCATTCACGCCTGTCGCGACACCACTGGAGGCGGGCTGCACGATGTTGGGGCGTGAGCGGAAGACGGCCTAACGGTGTGCGGGACCGTAGCCCAGCTTCATGGAGCCGGTTGCGAATGGTCCTCGCCGATACCCCAGGAGCAACAGTGTCCCTAATTTGCTGGGAAGTGGCGGTGCGGTCCCCTACGGCACTGCGTAGGATCCTACGGTCTTGGCGTGCATCCGTGCGTCGCTGCGATCCGGTCCCAGGTCGACGGGCACGTGCACCTTCCGCCGACCACTGGCAACAACATCGATGTACTGTGGAGACCTCACGCCCCACGTGTTGAGCAATTCGGCGGTACGTCCACCCGGCCTCCCGCATGCCCACTATACGCCCTCGCTCAAAGTCCGTCAACTGCACATACGGTTCACGTCCACACTGTCGCGGCATGCTACCAGTGTTAAAGACTGCGATGGAGCTCCGTATGCCACGGCAAACTTGCTGACACTGACGGCGGCGGTGCACAAATGCTGCGCAGCTAGCGCCATTCGACGGCCAACACCGCGGTTCCTGGTGTGTCCGCTGTGCCGTGCGTGTGATCATTGCTTGTACAGCCCTCTCGCAGTGTCCGGAGCAAGTATGGTGGGTCTGACACACCGGTGTCAATGTGTTCTTTTTTCCATTTCCAGGAGTGTATTTTTCTGGCAGTGCAGTATTATGTCTGCTGAAGTCGCCAACCACCAACATATAGAGTTTATATGTCTGCTCTGGAAGTTACTAGCCTCCACAAATCTCAACTGATTGCCTGGTAACTTATAAACAGACGTTTCGGAACAGTTACTGAACTGTGAGATTTTACGTAATATCTTCCACTGATATTTTCGTGGAGAGAACCTGAATATGAGATTGGATGAAGATATCACTTCAGTACTGTCGATGAGGATATTCAATCACTACACTCATTCCTTTGATTTTGGGACGACGATGACTCACGTCTCTGTGTGTTTCCTGAATACATATTACATTATAATTATGATCATGGCACCTTTTTTTGTCATCAGTCTTCTAACTGGTTTGATGTGGCCCGCAACGAATTCCTCTATTGTGCTAACGTCCTCATCTCAGAGTATCACTTGCAACTTACGCCTTCAATAATTTGCTGGATGTCTTCCAATAGTTGTCTTCCTCTAGAGTTTCTGCCCTCTACAGCGCACTCTCGTACCATGGAAATCATTCCCTCGTGTCCTAACAGATGCCGTGTCATCCTGTCCCCTCTCATTATCAGAGTTTTCCACATATTCCTTTCCTCTCCGATTCTGCGCAGAAACTCCTCATTCCTTATCTTATCAGCCCATTTAATTTTCAACATTCTTCTGTAGCACCACATCTAAAATGCTTCAATTCTCTTCTGTTCCGGTTTTTCCAGTCCATGTTTCACTACCATACAATGCTGTACTCCAGACCTACATTCTCATAAATTTCTTCCTCAAATTAAGGACGATATTTGACACAAGTAGACTTCTGTGGGACAGGAATGTCCTTTTTTCCATTGATAGTCTGCTCTTGATATCCTCCTTGCCCCATCCGTCGTTGGTTTTTTTACTCCCTTGGTAGCAGAATTCCGTAACTTCATCTGCTTCGTGACCGCTGTTCTCATTTCTACTACTTCTAGTTACCTTCGTCTTTCTTAGATTTACTCTCAATCCATACTCTGTACTCATTAGACTGTTCATTCCGTTCAGGATATCATGTAATTCTTGTTCACATTCACTCACGATGGCAATGTCATCAGCGAATCGTATCATTGATCTCCTTTCATCTTTAATTTTCATTCCACTCCTGAACCTTTCTTTTATTTCCATCATTGCTTCCTCGATGTACAGATAGAGCAGTTGAGGCGAAAGCCTACATCCTTGTCTCATCCCCTTTTGTCGCCAGACCCATGCATTCTACACACCGACGTAAATAGTCGTTTTGTTGCCACTTCCTCCAATGACTTCATAAATTCTCGTGGAATTTTTTCTATTCCTTCTGCCTTATTTTAAGTCCTACAAAGCTCTTTTAAATTCTGATTCTAGTACTGAATCCCCTATCTCTTCTAAATCGACTCCTGTTTCTTCTTCTATGACATCAGACAAATCCTCCCCCTCATGGAGTCTTCCAATGTACTCTTTCCACCTATCCGCTCTCTCCTTTGCATTTAACAGTGGAAAACGCGTTGTAGTCTTAATTTTAAACGTGCTCCCTTGCTTTTAATGTCACCGAAGGTTGTTTTGACTTTCCTGTATGCTAAGTCTGTCCTTCCGACAATCACTTCTTTTTCGATGTCTTCATATTTTTCCTGCAGCCGGTTCGCCTGAGCTGCCCTGCATTTCCTATTTATTTCATTCCCCAGCGACTTGTATTTCTGTACTGCACATATGACTTAGTAATTCTTCCTTACTAGCCATAACGCATTCGATGATCTCTCCGTTATCGGTCGTACATGTTACAATTTCACATCTTGATGCGAATCCCTTAGCACGTTCATCTCAGTGTCTTCTGTCTTGGGGAAGATATGGTGGTCTGGTTCCATCGACAGCGCTTGAATTTTCTGGGAAGGAGGAGTGTGCGGTTCTAGTGCAATGAGCACCACTTGATTCCGCCTACCGTGTTGCCGACAGCGACCTGTATCTGAGAGGGGAAGGTCTGAGAGGGGAAGGGCTAACCTCCCTTCGCGGGACCCTGGCTCTACGTTGTCCCCTGTGGGAGCTGCCCTTGTGTGCGCCGAATCCGTTGCCTGGTTCGTCATAAGCGTTGCCAGGGTCGTCATCAGTGGCGGGAGGGGGGGGGAGGGGGGGAGGGGGGGGACGATGGGGCTGCCGGAGGGACAAACCCTGTCGGACAGCCGTATCGGCCGATCCCTGCACGACCGAAGCAGCTGCTTCGCCTGCGCCCGCCCTTTGCCTATCTCGCGTGGCATCATGCACTGAATTGACACAAGCCATTAACTACAAATTTTGATATCGAATTAATTCAGATCTGTAGACAGAAAACCGGATGATCATATTCATCGCTGCTATCGCTGTATCTTTAGTGAACTGCAAAGACTCAGTCTTCCATCCATATAATTTTGCCGCTTCACAAACGATGCTGGTATTGAGCAACTGTAACGTGAGTTTTAAACTTGGAGAGATGGTCTATTTACTGTAGCAGTTTTCATGAAGCCCCAGAGTTGCTTAGGGATAGCTTCTTCTTCTTCTTTCGCTGGTACCCTGTCCCGCGTTTGTGGCATGGATAGGACGGATTTGGCAAGATTAATTTTAAGGGGTGGCCGGATACGCTTCTGCCGCCACCCCGTAGCCCCCCCCCCCCCCCCGGGACGAAATTAGTGCACCCCAGCTGTCTGCATCTAGTGTAATCCATGGAATAGTGCGAACGTGTTCAGATATCTGCGAGCCATGTAACTGAGGCGAAACATGGGGACCAGCCAGGTATTCACCAAGTGGGATGTGGAAAACCGTGTAAAAACCACACCTAGGCTGACTGGCACACCGGCCAACATTGGTAATCCACCGGGCGGATTCGATCCGGGGGTCAGGGCGCCTAACCGAGTCCAGGAAGCAGTGCATTAGTGTCCTCGGCTAACCGGCTGGGTCAGTTGCTTAGGGACAGCGCTGTATAAATACTCAGTTTCAGTTAGATAATGTTGTACATTCAGTATTAGTCAGAGACGATTGTTTATTAAGTCCTACTCAGAGCATCTTTTAGCTTTTCACCTACGATGTTCAGCTTAATTACCACACCAATTTCATCTAATAGCTTTTATTGAATTTACTTGGTTATGACTTTCTAAAGCTGAGGTCACATGAATATTTATTTATTTACAAATAATCAGTTTCGACACAGTTTGCTGTCATCTTCAGATCTTCAGAATCTTATGTTATGAACTGTGTTCATTTTGAGTTGGACCTCACGCCAGGTTGTCATGTACGAGGGTCAAAAATGGTTCAAATGGCTCTGAGCACTATGCGACTAAACTTCTGAGGTCATCAGTCGCCTAGAACTGAGAACTAATTAAACCTAACTAACCTAAGGACATCACACACATCCATGACCGAGGCAGGATTCGAACCTGCGACCGTAGCGGTCGCTCGGTTCCAGACTGTAGCGCCTAGAACCGCACGGCCACTCCGGCTGGCGTGCGAGGGTCACTCCAAAAGAAATGCACACTATTTTTGTAAAAATACAGTTTTCATTCTGCATGTGTGAAAGTTTTACAGTGTGTAGATACATCCTTCCTGCTTGTTTTCAAACTTAGTTCAACCTGTTCCCGTGAGTGGCGCCGTCACAGCGTGTCTTCAAGATAGCTGCTACACTTGATGTTCGTCAGAACCAACGTGCTGTCATAGAATTCCTGTGCTGTGAAAACGATACAGTGGGAAACACCCACAAGAGGTTGAATAAGGTGTATGGAGATGCTGCTGTCGATCGCAGTACAGTTAGTGGGCAAGCAGGTTACGTGATGAAAGCGGGCACGGCAATATTGAGGATTGTCCTCGCAGCGGCAGGCGTCGTACTGCACACACTCCAGACAATGTGCAGAGAGTTAACGAATTGGTGACTGCTGACAGACGCATCACATTGAATGAATTGTCACGCTACGTTGGGATAGGGGAAGGAAGTGTTTGCAGAATACTGGAAGTGTAGACGTTAAAAAAGGTTTGCACCAGGTGGGTCCCCGGGATGTTGACAGTGGCTCACAAAGAGAGAAGAAAAACGGTATGCAGCGAACTTTTGGAACAGTACGAGAATGATGGAGGTGAATTTCTTGGAAGAATTGTGACAAGTGATGAAACATGGCTTCATCATTTTTCACCAGAGACGAAGAGGCAATCAATGGAGTGGCATCATGCAAATTCACCCAAGAAAAAAAAAATTCAGAACCACACCTTCTCCTGGATTAGTTATAGCTACGGTGTTTTTCGATTCCGAAGGACTCTTGTTTGTGGACGTCATGCCGAGTGGAACCACCATAAAAACTGATGCATATGTGACGATACTGAAGAAACTTCAAGCTCGACTGAGTCGTGTTCGACCACATCGGCAAAAGCAGGATGTTTTGCTGTTGCACGACAATGCACGGCCACATGTCAGTCAAAAAACCATGGAAGTGATCACAAAACTCGCATGGACAACACTGAAACACCCGCCTTACAGTCCTGACCTGGCTCCATGTGACTATCATCTCTTTGAGAAACTGAAAGACTCTCTTCGTGGAACAAGGTTTGAAGATGATGACTCCCTTGTGCACGCTGCCAAACAGTGGCTCCAGCAGGTTGGTCCAGAATTTTACCGTGCGAGTACACAGGCGCTCGTGCCAAGATAGCGTAAGTCAGTTGAGAGGGATGGAAATTATGTGGAGAAATGAAAATATTGTTCCTAAAGGATGTATCTACACACTGTAAATCTTTCAAACATGTAGAATAAAAGATGGATTTTAAAAAAAAAAGTGTGCATTTTGTTTGGAGTGACCCTCGTGGATAAAATTACATTATGTTCTACGTTGTATCTACATGGCAACTTGAAGTGAGGTCCAATTCAAAACGAACGCATTTAATAATATAAATATTTGAAGATCATAACATGGCAGCAAACCCTGTTGACACCTATTATTTGTAAATGAAGAAGTATTTATACGATCTTTGTTTCAGAAAGTTTTAATCCAATAGCTGTAAGTATTCTTCCTTTCTTCGTACTTTTTACTTCGTACCTATAACAGATATTTATTCACTTTTAGTCTTCACTAGTATTCAGTATGACTCCGTTCCTCCTGATATACTGTGTACCTTAATTTGTGACGCAATCTCATCTACTGGGTCGCTCGAAACGCTCTCGTCTAGTTATACAGCACACGCACTCAAATCACAAGACTTGCACTACCAGCGATAAAGCGCCCAATAAATGTTTCCCAGTGAATTTGTACCTAGAAAATATGGTACACTTACAATATTCACTAGTATTTGAGAACTGCCACATTCCGAGAAGGCCAGTGTTGGGCAGTCGACAGACGTCGCCTACTGCGGCGCGGAATGAGTCCGCCTGCTTGGGTGGGTCGCTGGGGCGGTGGCGCAGTGTTAATTAGATGCTCGGCCGGGTCTGGTGCTCGCACTCAAACACGCGCCGCCTTCCTCCTCGGCGGCGGCGTTTCGAACCCCGGCGAGTGCAGCACTATCGCTGCACACACGACTGGACGCTAGAGCTCTAATTAGCTCCGCTGGGGCAACCAGTGGCTTTACGTCACCTGCCACATGTATCGCGCACACACGGCCAGTGTTTGAAATCCCCAGGGGGTTTCAATGTTTCACGCGGATCTGCGTTCCAGATGAAGCGATTTCATGCTGGCACTGTTTAAGGTCGCTCCAAATAAAACGACTTTACCAGCAAATAGTGAACGAAATGTTTACAGACGGTGATGTACCACGTCTACAAACAACTGTCCATAATTAATCTGCGGCACCGAAATGTCAGAACCAGAGATGACATTATGAAGCTTGGTAGTGAGAGAAATGGGTGCGTTTGTTAAAGGAATGAGGAGCTAATCAGCAATTATTAGCAATTCAATTTCATGTAAAACTGATTCATTACATCTAAAACTGTCACAGTGAGACCGTGGCTGTGTACAATTAATCTAGGTTGATTCTTACAAAGAAGAAGACAGCAACCAGCCATTATCAATACTGCTATTTATTTAAGTAAATAGCGCCGTAACCGGTTTCGAACTGACAAGTTCATCAACAGACGGCTTTTCACATGATTATGGCGCTATTTACTTAAGTAAACAGCAGTATTAATAGTGGCTGGTTGCTGTCTTCTTCTTTGTAATAATCAACCTACATTGATTCATTACATTTTTAAAGTGAATTTTGATTGAGGTTAGTTGATGTTTGAAACACGCTATTTCTGTGTAAAAAATCTTCGCACTATAACTACGGTGCAGACAATCGTTTTTGTCCGTTGCACATGTGCATTTTTCCCAAAAAATCGTGTATTATTTATTTTACACTGTCTCAATTTAGTATTTGATTGTCCTTCTAAGTCAACACATTTTGCCCTACAGTTCTACAAATGAGTATGCAACATGAAAACTGCACAAGATGATGATGAAAATTTGTTTTCGAATATACAATATTCCTTTCAGTCATAGAGGAGTTGCACAAGAATATGGAAACCCTAAAAACACATTACAATGCCATTACCGTTGCCATTCAAAACAGCTTCCAGCCATCTTGGAGTGGACGAGTGGATTCATGAGAATCTTACACCATTGTTCCTACAAAACAGTGGCACATTCAGTGTTGAATAGCAATGACGAAACCCTCTCTCCAAAGCATCACACTAAAGCCCAATAATATTGAGAACTGTTACTGTATCGGTCAGGGAAGATGCGGCAGTTCATCCTCTTGCCGATAAAGCTAGTCATGGGCAATGTGAACTGTGTGAACAGCGGCCCTTTCTTCCTGGAACACATCACCACAATTGGGGAACAAACATTGTATCATATGATGGACCTTAAGAGCCATACAGGTCACATAATCAACAGTGAACCCCTACCATGTTTCGTCCAAGGGACTAAGATCGTCCAAAAGTTCGAAACAGTGTGCAGCAAGAGTTGTCGGACCGAATGACTTTCCTCCATTGCTCCGTAGCCCAGGTTCTTAGTCTTTGCCACCACGTTTTCCAGTTGCCGATATTTTCGTCACCGGTGAGTGGTTTTGTAATTCCAGCTCGCCCTGTAATTCTCAGACTGTGGTGCTCCATTTTTGTTGTCTTGTCCAGACACGGTTCGCGAGTGCGACAGTCAGTTACGTAGTGACGTTTCCAGCTGTAGTCCTCTTATTTTTCGCCACAGTCCTTGTCAATGAACGTCTGTCGAGATCACTAAACATACACTTTCATCCGCATTATGATTTACACTACTGGCCATTAAAGTTGCTACACCAAGAAGAAATGCAGATGATAAACGGGTATTCAATGGGCAAATATATCATACTAGAACTGACATGTGATTACATTTTCACGCAATTTAGGTGCATAGATCCTGAGAAACCAGTACCCACAACAACCACCTCTGGCCGTAATAACGGCCTTGATACGCCTGGGCATTGAGTCAAACAGAGCTCGGATGGCGTGTACAGGTACAGCTGCCCATGCAGTTTCAACACGATGCCACAGTTCATCAAGAGTAGTGACTGGCGTATTACGACGAGCCAGTTGCTCGGCCACCATTAACTAGACTTTTTCATTTGGTGAGAGATCTGGAGAATGTGCTGGCCAGGGCAGCAGTCGAACATTTTCTGTATCCAGAAAGGCCCGTACAGGACCTGCAACACGCGGTCGTGCATTACCCTCCTGAAATGTAGGGTTTCGCAGGGATCAAATGAAGGGTAGAGCCATGGGTCGTAACACATCTGAAATGTAAGTTCCAGTGTTCAAAGTGCCGTCAATGTGAACAAGAGGTGACAGAGATATGTAACCAATGGCACGCCATACCATCACGCCGGGTGATAGCCAGTATGCCGATGATGAATACACGCTTCCAATTTGCGTTCATCGCGATGTCGCCAAACACGGATGCTACCACCATGATGCTGTAAACAGAACCTGGATTCATCCCGAAAAAATGATGTTTTGCCATTCGTACACCCAGGTTCGTCGTTGAGTACACCATCGAAGGCGCTCCTGTCTGTGATGCAGCGTCAAGGGTAACCGCAACCATGGTCTCCGAGCTGATAGTACATGCTGCTGCAAACGTCGTCGAACTGTTCGTGGAGATGGTTGTTGTCTTGCAAACGTCCCCATCTGTTGACTCAGGGATCGAGACGTGGCTGCACGATCCGTTACAGCCACGCGGATAAGATGCCTGTCATCTCGACTGCTAATGATACGAGGCCGTTGGGATCCAGCACGGCGTTCCGTATTACCCTCCTGAATCCACCGATTCCAAATTCTCCCAACATTCATTGGATCTCGACCAACGCGAGCAGCATTGTCGGGATACGAAAAACCGCAATCGCCATAGGCTACAATCTGACCTTTATCAAAGTCGGAAACGTGATGGTACGCATTTCTGCTCCTTACACGCGGCATCACAACAACGTTTCACCAGGCAACGCCGATCAACTGCTGTTTGTGTATGAGAAATCGGTTGGAAACTTTCCTCATGTCAGCAGGTTGTAGGTGTCGCCACCGGCGCCAACCTTGTGTGAATGCTCTGAAAAGCTAATCATTGGCATATCACAGCATCTTCTTCCTGTCGGTTAAATTTCGCGTCTGTAACACGTCATCTTCGTGGTGTAGCAATTTTAATGGCCTGTAGTGTAGATGACGTTTCCCCGCCTTCCTGTATGTGGTATACATCTTCAATGAGATGCTTCTTGATTGATCAAACACTTTGGCTCCTTCGGTTACGGAAGCACCCAACATACGAGCGCCAACAGCTTGCCGACGCTTGAATTCGCTTGGCCTGGACGTAATGGATTCCCAACGACACAAAGCGCCGTTACGACTACGGCTGACACTTGCAGCTCACTGAGGACAGGCGCGTTCGTGGTCAGACTTCTACATCTACATACACACCGCAAGCCAGAGTAAGGTGCGCGACGGAAAAGAAGACGAAGTAAATATTTCAGAATTCGGATCAAGAACAGCCGCCAACTTGAGTAACGAAGAAGTAGTGAAGCAAAGCAAAACAACTTAAATCACTTAATAAAAGCACGTCTTCTGCTCCAAACTGTATACCAAATAGGTTCCTTTCAGAGTATGCTGCTCCTTTAGCTCCATACCTTACAATTACAAACAACCGTTCGCTCGACGAAAGATCCGTACCTAAAGACTGGAAAGTTGCAGAGGTCACAGCAAGAAATGTAGTAGAAGTAATCCTCTTAATCTCAGGCCCATATCATTAACGTCGATATGCAGCATGATCCTGGAACATATATTGTGTTCGAACATTATGAATTACCTTGAAGAAAACGGTCTGCTGACACACAGTCAGCATGGGTTTAGAAAACATTGTTCTTGTGAAACACAACTAGCTCTTTATCCACATGAAGTGTTGAGTGTTATTGACAAAGGTTTTAAGATCGATTCCGTATTTCTGGATTTCCGGAAGGCTTTTGACACTGTACCACATAAGCGACTTGTAGCGAAATTGCGTGCTTATGGAACATCGTCTCAGTTATTTAACTGGATTCGTGATTTCCTGTTAGAGAGGTCACAGTTGGTAGTAATTGACGGAAATTCATTGAGTAAAACACAAGTGATTTCTGGAGCTCCCCAAGGAAGTGTTCTAGGCCCTTTGCTGTTCCTTATCTATATAAACGATTTGGGAGACTACCTGAGCAGCCGTCCTAAGTTGTTTGTAGATGACGCTCTTTTATCGACTAATAAAGCTATCAGAAGGTTAAAACAAATTGCAAAAATATTTAGAAAAGATATCTGAATGGTGCGAAAATTGGGACTAGACCCTAATTAACTAAAAGTGTGAGGTCATCCCACTGAGTGCTAAAAGGAATTCGTTAATCTTCTGTTACACGATAAATCAGTAAATCCGAAAGGCCGTGAATTCAACTAAATACCTAGGAATTGCAGTTACGAACAACTTAAATTGGAAGGAACACATAGAAAATGTTGTGGGGAAGGCTAAACAAAGGCTTTGCTTTCTTGGCAGCACACTTAGAAAATGTGACAGATCTACTAACGAGACTGCCTACACTACGCTTGTCCGCCCTCTTTTAGAATACTGCTTCGCGGTGTGCGATCCTTACCAGATAGGACTAACGAAGTGCATCGAAAAAGTTCAAAGAAGGGCAGCACGTTTCGTATTATCGCGAAATAAGAGAGAGAGTGTCACTGAAATGATACAGGATTTGGGTTGGACATCATTAAAAGAAAGGCGTTTTTCGTTGCGACGAAATCTTCTCACGGAATTCCAATCACCAGCTTTCTCCTCCGAATGCGAAATTATTTTGTTGACACCGATCTACACAGGGAGAAATGATCACCACAATAAAATAAGGGAAAGCAGAGCTCGTACTGAAAGGTATGTGTTCGTTCTTTCCGAGCGCTGTACGAGATTGGAATACAGGGAATTGTGAAGGTGGTTCTATGAACCCTCTTCCAGGCACTTAAACGTGATTTGCAGAGAATCCATTCATATGTAGATGTGGATACCTCGTACCACTACTAGTTATTTCCTTTCCTGTTCTACTCGAAAATAGAGGGAAGATGAAACAGCTCTTTATATACCTCCGTACGTGCTCTAATTTCTCTTATCTTTGTGGTCTTTACGCGAAATGTACGTTAGCGGCAGTAGAATCGTTCTTCAGTCAATTTCAAGTGCTGGTTCTCTAAATTTTCGCACAGTGTTCCTCGAAAATGTAGCAAGAAGAAGAGTATTTTAAGCACCAGATTAAGATGTATTTTCGTTATAGGTCTATCTGTGGCCGAGTGCCATTATTTAGGAAATATTATTAAGGTATATGTGCTCAGGAATATCTTAACATAATAAACTGTTTTGATTTATTCACGAATAAGCGACAAGTATTACACGTGCAGAGGATAAGTGAGAAGAATTAAACAGATAGCAAAATATTAAAGTGAGTTACTGCTTATTGTCAGGCCATATCGTTTGCACTGTTAACTGTGTGCCCCTGATTAAACGATCTGAAGGGACGATCAGAACAGCTTAAAAACCATCTTACAGGCTACCGTATCAAGGCCACCGATAACCGGAAACAGATTTGTTTATTGCGTCATATATTTTACACGTTACGCCGTGTTCTGACACTGGTCGTTTCCGTACAAACTAAATTTTAGAAACTACATGAACAAATTTGTTCCGTTCATTTAAAAACTGAGTTATTGATGATACGCTAAAAAAATAAAGATTTAAAAATAAAACAAAACTAAAAACCTTTTTTTTTTTTACAAACAAAGAACTTCAGTTTGAGAATCAAAGCCTGCAGGTTAGATGAGTGTCCTGGAAGACACTTCAGGTCTGTTCATATGTCAGCAGGGCTGACTCTTAGTGTCACTATGTCTGTTGTTAGTAGAAAACATAGCTGCTAAAACCAATTCATTTTACTAACTCAATGGAATTCCCTCATTAATTACTTCTTCTTCTTCTTTGTCTTTGTCTTCTTCTCCTTCTACAAGCATTAGACCTACTGGCTCTTTATGATCTCTTGATTTATTAATCTTTTCTTTCTTCTACCAATGTTCCTTCTTCCTTTAGGGATATAATGTTGTAGTTGTTTTGTAATACTGTCATCGCTCATTATTTCTCTTGTTTTTTTCTATTACTTTCTGTATTCCTTAATATTTTCACGTAAGTGGTAAATTCGTAAGTTTTTCCGGATGGTCTAATTTCTTAATCTTTCTCTTCTTTTTACTCCCTGGACTGTTCTTAGAAATCTCATCTCGGTTGCCTAGAGTGTACTGTGCGTTCTAGAGTCTATAGTCCAGTCTTAACTTCCATATAGTGCATAGAGAACTGCTATAACTTCATAAAATTTTAGCACTATGTGCTTTCGTACATTTCCCCTAAGCGTTCTTTTCATGGTGCCACAGATCACATTGAATCTCTCGTTCTTTTTTTTCCGGCATCAATTTCTCCAAGGTTTGATACTTTACACCCTAAGAATGTAAAGTTGTTAAGTTGTTCAACAACTTTCTTTCGTAATATGAATTTACATCTTAAAGCTATTGGATTGCCATGGACGTGATTTTATTTGTCGATATACTTTATGTTGCACTGATATCTTATATAGTTCTTACAGTGCTCTCTGTAAGTTATCTTTGTTATTCGCAATCAGCATCTGGTCGTAAGCAAACATTGCAGTTTTTATAAAGTGTCTTCCACTGAAGTGAAATTTCATAATCCGTTGTTTCCATTCCCTCCAAAAGTTGTCTAAATATAAATTAAAAAGTGACGATGTAATACAACGCCCTTGTCGCAGCCCTTTATTAAATTTCCTTTGATGATACTTATAGATTTGAGCTGTACATTTGTCTGTGTTCTTGTGTATGTACTTCAGATAACTTCGATCAAATTTAGTGGTGTTCCTATTTTTCCCACCCTTTCTATGTGACCAGTTATCAGAATCATTATATCATCTATAAAAACAGCAAGATCTTACTTTCCGAAAAACTGTTTGGTCTTCGAGTACTATGCTGTCTGCGATGTTTCGCATTCCTTTTGCTATTATCTTCGCATGTATTTTTCATAACACATTTAAAAAACTTATGACTCTACAACTTCCGCAGTCTGCTCTTCCTCCTCTTTTAAAAATGCTGATTGCTACTGGTTTCAATTCCACTGCTATTTTCCTTTGCTGCCATCACTAATTTTAAAAGATATAAAGGCTATACTTTGCTCCTTCCTGAAGGTATTTAAAAAGTTCTACGTTGGTAATGTCCGTTCTAGGAGATTTTAGGTTTTTCCGGCTTTGTAAGACCTCCTGAAGATCACTAAATTCTGTTTTATCAGTTTCCGAAAGACATCGGTTTATTTTTTATATTTCCTCATTATCCGTTTTGGAGTGCCTGGTGCCTCTATATGGAGCGCAGTACTCGGCCACTCCTGTTTCTGCCAAGACGACAGCATCCTGCGGGTTGCCGCTCTTTAATTCCACAGGCGCTCCTCCTTCGGAGGACTCGATTGTGACAGTAAACACTCTGCTTAACAGGCTCAACATTAGAAGGAACCACCAGAGAACGCTACCATCGTCCATACGCAGCACGCTTTACGCGCTGCTATCAGCGTCCTCACGTCTCATGTTCCTCAAGAGCCCACGGTTATTCCACCGGAGCGGTAGACTGAAGCCGCGGAGCGAGCTCCATCAGTCAGTTTAAGTCAAAACTTCACTCCAGACCCCTCACTCCTGTCGCCTACGGCATACCATCTGTTGGAGGTTCAGCTGACCCTGCATGACGTCGCATCGCTTCACTACGCGGCACAGAAACCACCAGCACTCGCCCTGGGACCCAGCACTACGGTACAGTTGCGCAGCAGTAATTACTTCACGACATACGTAATGACACAGGTCACTACGGTTTTGCTACATTTATACTGTTTCAAGGACGATCACATCTGTTACTAGCTTTTCTGAAACTTTATTTTTATGTTGTGAGGTTGCAACAAATGTACATTTCGAACTACACTCTTTTCAGTCTGGACAGGTGGCTCAAGGTCATTGGTCTCGCACTCAGCACCTCATGTGACCACCCCCTCCACAATGGCTTTTCCCCTCTCTCCCAGTGCAAAATCCAGCCCTTCTGCAGTTATAGAACAAAAGTGCGGGTGTGAGTGTATGTGTTTACGTTGAAATTGTACGTAATGTCGAATCAAAGTGGTATTAAGTGACTGTCTAAGAATATTGTGTGTAAAGCGTAAAATTCTTTTTAGAGCGCTGGAAAACCGCCAAGAAAAAGTTTGTGCATTTTTTCAGAGCTACGCAAAAAACAACCGCAGGAGCATGTCGTGTCTGCGCAAGAACAGTGCAACGCACCTGCGAGAAATCCGATAAAAATTGAAACAGTGCAGTAGTTTCCATTCCATAAGCAGCAGGTTTCGCTGCTCGCTCGCACCGGGAATTACAAATGAAGGCGGCTCCGCCGCCAATTTTATTGCACGACGCGGCCGGCCATGGGTGCAACAGAACCCATGTGGACGGGTGGAAAGAAATGTGTCATGCTTCATAATACGTATTTATATGTGTCGTGTATTTTGCATTTCTTGTTCGTGAATGTGAATCTGCACATGAAATTTCATAATCCTCCTCACACCTTTCCATAAAGCGTGGCCAAATCTTAAATGGGAAATAATTCTGTAGTATAGTAGTGCCAACCTTACTCCTGGATAGGGGATCGGAGAGACAGCACAGGCAGGTAAAAGTCAAAGACGTTCCAGTGTCACAAGATTTGGGGTGGAGAGGTTGGTCATGGCCAAGTGGTTCGGCCATCCCCTCCACCGGGGCCCATGAAGACCTCTGGGTGTCAACGATATTCTGAGTGTGTTACAGAAGACGGGTAAGTGAGCAGACATGCCCTCAGTGCGTCTGTCTCGATGTTCACGCGAGGAAGAGAGGTATTTGAATATTTGCACTAATTGTTTTATTTCCAGCTTCGGATTGTGTAAGGAAATGAATGTTCTCGTTTAATTTCGGAAATTTGACCCCCTGTGTTAATGTATCTGCTCCCCAATTTGCCCGTTATCCTCCTCACATAGTGGATGTCCCATGTAAAATATTGGGAGACTTTGGTGGTATACATTTGGCCAACGCAATTCCGTCTTGCCCTTAGAAATGTGCGTGCAGATTAGTATATAATATACTCGAGCTATAAGTTGTAAAGTTGTAATATCTGTAAACAATTGCTGCAGTTGCTGTAAAGTCCAGTGATAATGTTTAAAATAAATAGGTAAAAGATTGTCATCAACTTTAACATACCCTAAAAATCATATAGGAGTCAAGTTAAAGGAATTCATTTAAAATAAAATATATAGAATACAGGAACCCACACATCGGCGTGTGAACGCTCCAGCCCCTTGCCTAGTATCGTACAGAAAGGGCTCGCTCTCTAGGTAGCGCTCTCAAGCTCCCCTCTCCAGTTATCCGTTGCGCAATTTTCATTCAGGGCTTGACGACATCAACTTTCATCTGGTGTCCTTAGGCAAGGAGGTTTGACGGTAATCTTTCAAAATGTATTCGAAAATGAAATACCCTAGTGCCAAACTATCCCTCTCCAAGAAAAGGCATTACCCGCTAAAAATCTGCCACAGAATAAGATGATTTTCAGAAGGGCGCAATTCATTGCTCAGTTCTGCAATTTTATGATAATGGTGAATACATAACACTTAAAAAACTTAAAGCTTTTTTAAAAGCTAAAATAGACTGTGGAGTAGATAGTACTTCTTTGCATAAAACTTTAAAAAACGTTGCTTTAGATATCGAAAAGCTAAACACGGTCGGAGAGATTTGATGGAGAGAAAACATACTGTAGCCGCAAGAGCCTCATTTTTAGGAAGTATGCATGAGATGAAGAATGAAGATTATCCTCGTCCTACTATTTACATCGACGAAACTTGGATCAATCAAAATCACGCTAAAAGTTTTCTTGTAGGATTCTAAAAGAAACAGTGGGCTAAAGATCCCGTTAAATGAAGGACCACGCCTGATCATCTGCCATGCTCGATCGGCCAAATGCGGTTTCGTAGAGGCAGCATAATTGGTGTTTCGTTCTACATTCTGTGTTAATTATCTTAAAGAGATAAGTAAAGTAGTAAATGGTTTACTGACCTCCTCCTATGTGATAGTCATGGACAACGCAAGCTATCATTCCATGTTTAACGCAGAAGTTCCAAAAAGCTGACATTTTATAATGGCTGCAAAGCAGAAGCATACGTCGTGATCCAACACACACGACATCCAAATCGCTATGCATTGTTAGGCAATACAGCACAAATTATAGCCGATATGAGCCTGATAGTGTATCTGCGGAAATGGGACATGAAGCAATAGAGCATTCTCCATATCACTGTTAGTACAATTCCATTGAACTGACGTGGGGTCAGATAAAGCGAGGTGTAGCACACAATAATTCTTCATTTTTTGGCAGAAGTGCGTTGCCTACGTGAAGATAGTGACAACAGTTCCAGTGACGGTGATGACGATGAAGGCAGTTATGATGGTGTCTGACCGCTATAGTTTCTGTTTGGTGGGTTAACTTTCAATTTTTCTTTTCTTTCCCTTTATTAATGTAATTGCTTTAGCGCAATAATCTCTAGACTCGTGTACAAACATACTGCAACGTGCAAAACAAAGTTCATTAAACTCTGATAAATAAATTCTAAAAGTGCTTATTATTGTTCGTATCTTGTTTAAGCAGCAATAGCTGTCGACTATGCGGTGTGCTTGTGCAAAAAAGTATCGTAGGGAGGGGGGGGGGGAGAGGATAGAACACAAAAAAGTATCGAAAGGGAGGGGGAGAGATAAAACACTTTCATTCAAATCAGACTATTGTCCAACCTCCGGACATAAAAATGTTCTTTCTCTTGTAATCATCCTGTGAATGTTGCAGTTCTTACTTTTGTGCTCGCTAAGAAAAATTCGGAGAGAATCTCTGTTTTCACACAGACATGTTTCAGCACTTTTTGTACTGTCTTCAGTGGGTTTATTTGTTTACTTTATTTCTGCAAGATTGTTGTTCCATGTCGCTTGTAAAACAACTTTTGGTGCAAAATATTTACCTTTATAAAATAAGCGATTATTGTCAAATACACCACAAGAAAGATAGACTACATACCATGAAGGAATTATCCAATTAATACGGAAATCGGTAGATGTGATGTACATTTACAGACGAACAAATGATTAAAATTTCAGAACAAAATGGATGATCTGACTTATTTGAGAGAAAGAACTTCACAAATTAAGCCAGTCAATAACGCACTGATCGACCTCTGGCTCTTGTGCAAGCAGCTATTCGGCTTGTCGCTGATTGACAGTGTTGTTGGATGTCCTCCTGAAGGACATCGTGCCAAATTCTGCCCAAACAGTAAGTTAGATCATTAAAATTCGTATCTGGTTGGAGGGACCTGCCCATAATACTTCAAACGTTTTCCATTGTGGAGAGATCGCGCCCATGCTGGCCATGGTATGGTGTAGTAAATATGAAGACAAGCAATAAAACATTTCGTTGTATGCGGGTGTGCATTATCTTGCTTAAATGTGAGCCCAGTATGGATTGCCGTGGATGGCAGCAAAAGGTGACGTAGCAAGCTGTCGACGTACCGCTGTGCCGTAAGGATGACGACCCAAGGGATCGTACTATGAAATGATTATTCCTGGCTGTCGGGCCCTAGGGCGGGTGACAGTCACGTTGGTATCCCACTGGGCGTCATCAGAGACTGTTCATTTGGTCATCGGGGCTCAGTTCGAAGCGGGACTCATCACTGAATACAATTGTACTCCATTCAGTAAGATTCCAGGCCTGATCTCTCCCCAACCGAGAACATTTGGAACATTATGGGCATGACCCTCCAACAAGCTCAAGATTTGGACGATCTCACGCGTCACTTGGTCATAATTTGGCACGATATCCCTCAGAAGCACATTCAACAATTCTATAAATCAATGGCAAGCCGAATAACTGCTTGCATAAGGGCCATAGGTGGATCAAATCATTATTGTGTTGTTCAATTTGAGAAGCTCTTTCTCCTGAGTAAATTATCAAACATTTTCGGAAACTGGAGACACTTCTTTGTCTGTACATGTACATCACATTTACCTACTTCCATCCCATTCGAGAAATTCTTTCGTGGTGCGTTGTTTTTCCTTCATTTTTGTCTTAAAGTGTAAACAAAACTCTTTACCACATTAAAAACGTAGCATTCCAGTCTTCTCCATAGATGTAAGGATAACAATGAGATGTGTTTGCTGCGACTGTTGGCATTTCACTGGATAAAGGCTGTGATACTAAGAATATGCCGTAAGGATGAGGGTGATGCAAGCGGTGGCGACACTCCAGTGTGGGGCATTGTGTCCAATGGTTTCTCGCCACGAACGGGAATGGGACCTCTCTGGTGGTTGACGGTCGTCAAGGGAGAGTGTGAAGGCTGCGAGCCACCAACATGCGTCTCACACATGCATTCTCTTAGGATCAGCAAAGAGGTAAGTCAGTTATGTTTTGGGCTGGTATCTCGTATTGGTAGACGCGAGTTATTTCTGTCGAGGATAAACAGAGGGCTGGCTGATCAATATTGGGACACCTACCTATTGTCCAGCCCTGCAGTCAGTGTGTCACTAAAGGGTTCGTCTTTCAAGCACAATGAGTCCACCTCGTGAACACCCGTATCCTGGAGGTAGGAATTAAACAATTAAATGGCCTGCGACATCAGCAAAGGTGAACCCTACTGAGCATGCTTGGGACCAGTTAAAACTTGCAGTGCATCTTCGAAGAAAATCTTCTGGCACACTGAATGATCTCAAGCCGGCCGCCATTGGATCATGTGACATCAAGCTGAAAAGCCTTGGCTCCTGGAAAAAGTGAACTCCGTTCAAAATGGTTCAGATGACTCTAAGCACTATGGAACTTAACATCTGAGGTCATCAGTCCCCTAGACTTACAACTACTTAAACCTAACTAACCTTAGGACATCACACACATCCATGCTCGAGGCAGGATTCGAACCTGCGAACGTAGCAGCAGCGCGGTCCCTGACTGAACCGCCTAGAACCGCTCGGCCACAGCGGCCGGCTGTGAACACCGTACTAGACAGGATAAACATAAGGAGGAAAAGAAGATGAATAACATTCCTTAATTCGGAATGAAGTTTCAATCTATAGCAGTGTGTGCGCTGATGTGTAACTCACAGGCAGATTACAACTTTGTGCCAAAACGGAACTCGAAGCCAGAATGTTTGACTTTTACGAGCAAGCGATCTACCAATTGAGCATCTACACACCGTTCACTACCCGTCCTAATAGTTTCACTTGCGCCAGTACCTCTCTCATTCTTTAAAAACTTCACACAAGTCATACGTTCACTCCCTGCACACAGTTTCAAATATATAGGTGGTGCAAAATTCTTTTCAAGCTGTTTATCGCATTTAACCGCCGTTCGTGCACAGTTTCTGTTCTACCTACGGGAGTGATACGTAGGGGGTAGTGGTGTACTCATCGATTCCTCCTTTCATATTGGATCTTCAAATTCGTACTTCGCATCTATTTCAACACATCTGACCTTTCCGATTTTTCAGTATTTCAGTGGGGCTCCTCCGTGATTATAGTAGTGACCATCACTGCTGCCCTCTGAATACCCTATCAGTGCGCACTCCTGCTTGGTAATAAATGATGGGGAGGACTTACCTGATGACGTGACAGAAGAAGGAACAGGACTAGATACGGAAGAGATAAGGGATCCAGTACCAGAATCAGAATTTTCAAGAGCTTTGGAAGACTTAAATAATGCAATAGACAAACAATATCTGATCCAAAATATCCTGACACACAAAAAAAAATATGTTCTTCGTATTTGACGCCAGGTACTCCGTATAAGCGACCCCAGTAGTCATTAGACATCTTGAGAGAGCAGAATGGAGCGCTCCGCGGAACTCATGGACTTCGAACGTGGACAGGTGATTGGGTGTCACTTGTGTCATACGTCTGTACGCAAGCTTTATAGATTCCTAAACATCCCTAGGTCCACTGTTTCCGATGTGATAGTGAAATGGAAACGTGAAGGGACGCATACAGCACAAAGGCGTACAGGCCGACCTAGTCTGTTGACTGACAGAGACCGCAGACAGTTGAAGAGTGTCGTAATTCCAAACTGCATCAGGATCCACTGCTACTACTATGATAGAGATAAGAAAACTTGGATTTTATGGTCGAGTGACTGCTCATAAACCACACATCACGCCGGTAAATGCCAAACGACGCCTCGCTTGGCGTGAGGAGCGTAAACATTGAACGATTGAACAATGTAAAAACGTTGTGTGGAGTGACGAATCACGGTACACAACATGGTGATCCGATGGCAAGATATGCGTATGGCGAAAGCCCGGTGAACGTCATCTGCCAGTGTGTGTAGTGCCAACAGTAAAATTCGGAGGCGGTGGTGTTATGATGTGGTCGTGTTTTTCATTGCGGGGGAGGGGGGGGGGGGAGAATTCCATCCGTTGTTGTTTTGTGTGGCACTATCACATCACAAGCTACATTGATGTCTTAAGCACCTTCTCGCTTCCCACTGTTGAAGAGCAATTCGGGGTTGGCGACTGCATCTTTCGACACACCTGTTCATAATGCACTGCTTGTGGCGGAGTGGTTACAGGACGATAACATCCTTGTAATGGACTGCAGTGCTCAGAGTCCTGACCTGAATCCTACAGAACACCTTTGGGATATTTTGGAACGCCGACATCGTGCCAGGCCTCACAGACCGACATGAGTACCTCCCTTCAGTGCAGCACTCCATGAAGAATGGGCTGCCATTCCCCAAGAAACCTTCCAGCAACTGACTGAACGTATGCCTGCAAGAGTGGAAGCTGTCATCAAGGGTAAGGGTGGGCCAACACCATATTGAATTCCAGCATTACCAATGAAGAGCGCTACGAACTTGTAAGTCATTTTCAGCCAGGTGTCCGTATAAGTTTGATCACATAGTGTAGCTAACATTCCATCGGAGTTTCTATAACCATTGGGGGAAGTGGCTAAATATGGTTATCCAAGTTAGTATGTAGAATGTAAGAGAATGGCGATATAGCACCAGACTTTCGGAAAACATAATCCATACAATTCCCAAGACTGCAAGAGCCAACGAGTGCGCGGATTATCGAAGAGTCAATAATGTACACAAGAATGGAAAATAAAACTGAGCATCTGATCGATGACGATCAGTTTGACTTAAAGAACGGTAAATGTGTGGTGTCACCGCCAGACACCACACTTGCTAGGTGGTAGCTTAAATCGGCCGCGGTCCATTTAGTACATGTCGGACCCGTGTGTCGCCACTGTGTGATCGCAGACCGAGCGCCACCACAAGGCAGGTCTCGAGATACGGACGAGCACTCGCCCCAGTTGTACGGACGACATTGCTAGCGACAATACGGACGAAGCCTTCCTCTCATTTGCCGAGAGACAGTTAGAATAGCCTTCTGCTAAGTCCATGGCTACGACCTAGCAAGGCGCCAATTGTAACAGTGCATGTATCTTACGAGTCTCGTTTGTATAGTCAAGAGAGATGTATCACAAGGAGTGATTAAAAGTTAAGTATATTCCAAAGCTACGTATTTTCTTTATAGCAGTCATAACGTATCCTGTTCCAGACTTGACGCCAGTCGGCGTGTGTGTACGCGTGCCTTTCGGCTCCCTTCTCAGTGTGGCGTAACTAGCTTGTTACGCCACAACAAAATGTACCAGAGAGCCAATTATGACTTTGTGGTCGATAATGGAAGCAAGACTGGAGAACAATCCAGACATGTTCATAAGATTTTTCAACCTGGAAAAGGCGTTCGACAATGTAAAGTTGTGCTAGATGTTTAGCTTGCATTTATCGCGAATCTCTTGCCCAACGTAAAGTCCCGAGCGACTGGAAAAAAGCTCAGGTGACGCCCGTATATAAGAAGGGTAGAAGGACGGATCCTCAAAATTACAGACCAATATCCTTAACATCGGTTTGTTGCAGGATTCTCGAAAATATTCTCAGTTCGAATATAATGAATTTCCTTGAGACAGAGAAGTTGCTGTCCATGCATCAGCACGGCTTTAGAAAGCATCGCTCCTGTGAAACGCAACTCGCCCTTTTTTCACATGATATCTTGCGAATCATGGATGAAGGGTATCAGACGGATGCCATATTCCTTGACTTCCGGAAAGCGTTTGTCTCGGTGCCCCACTGTAGACTCCTAACTAAGGTACGAGCATATGGGATTGGTTCCCAAGTATGTGAATGGCTCGAAGACTTCTTAAGTAATAGAATCCAGTACGTTATCCTAGATGGTGAGTGTTCATCGGAGGTGAGGGTATCATCTGGAGTGCCCCAGGGAATTGTAGTAGGGCCGCTGTTGTTTTCTATCTACATAAATGATCTTTTGGATAGGGTGGATAGCAATGTGCGGCTGTTTGCTGATGATGCTGTGGTGTATGGGAAGGTGTCGCGGTTGAGTGACTGTAGGAGGATACAAGATGACTTGGACAGGATTTGTGATTGGTGTAAAGAATGGCAGCTAACTCTAAATGTAGATAAATTTAAATTAATGCAGATGAATAGGAAAAAGAATCCTGTAATGTTTGAATACTCCATTAGTAGTGTAGCGCTTGACACAGTCACGTCAATTAAATATTTGGGCGTAACAGTGCAGAGCGATATGAAGTGGGACAAGCGTGTAATGGCAGTTGTGGGGAAGGCGGATAGTCGTCTTCGGTTCATTGGTAGAATTTTAGGAAGATTTGGTTCATCTGTAAAGGAGACCGCTTATAAAACACTAATACGACCTATTCTTGAGTACGGCTCGAGCGTTTGGGATCCCTATCAGGTCGGATTGAGGGAGGACATAGAAGCAATTCAGAGGTGGGCTGCTAGATTTGTTACTGGTAGATTTGATAATCACGCGAGTGTTACGGAAATGCTTCAGGAACTCGGGTGGGAGTCTCTAGAGGAAAGGAGGCGTTCTTTTCGTGAATCGCTACTGAGGAAATTTAGAGAACCAGCATTTGAGGCTGACTGCAGTACAATTTTACTGCCGCCAACTTAAATTTCGCGTGAAGACCACAAAGATAAGATAAGAGGGATTAGGGCTCGTACAGAGGCATATAGGCAATCATTTTTCTCTCGTTCCGTTTGGGAGTGGAACAGGGAGAGAAGGTGCTGGTTGTGGTACGAGATACCCTCCGCCACGCACCGATGGTGGGTTGCGGAGTATGTATGTAGATGTAGATGTAGAAATTCCTGGAAAAGTAGGGGTAAGCTATAGTGAAGGACGGGTAATACACGACGTGTACAAGAACGAAGAGGGAACAATAAGACTGGAAGACCAATAACGAACTGCGCGGATTAAAAAGTGTGTAAGACGGGGACATAATCTTTCGCCCCTGTTATTCAGTCGGAACGTTGAAGAAGCAATGACAGAAGTAACAGGAAGACTCGAGAGTCAGATTAAAACTGAGCGTAAGATGATATCAATGTTAACACTCGCTGATGACTTAGTTATCCTCAGTGAAAGCGCAGAAGGATTTCGGGATCTGCTGATAGAAATGTACAATCTTCTGAGTACAGAGTAAGGATTGAGAGTAATCTGAAGAAAGACAAAGTAATGAGTATTAGCAGAAGTGAGATCAGCGAGAAACTTAACATCACAACCGGTGATTCGGAGAAGGTGAATTTAAAGAACTCTATTATCTAGGCAACATAATAACCCAGGACGAACGGAACAAGGAGGACTTACAAAGCAGACTGAAACTGGTAAAAAGGGCATTCCTGGTCAAGAGCAGTCTACTATTTTCAAACACAAGTCTTAATTTGAGAAAGAAAAATCTGAGAATGTAATTTCCAGCACAGCATTGTATGGCGGTGAGATATGGATTGTAAGAAAACCGGAACAGAAGAGAATAGAAGCATTTCAGGTGTGGTGCTACAGGAGAACGTTGAAAATTAGGTGGACCGATGATGTAAGAAAGCGGGAGGTTCTCTACAGAATCGGCATGATATAGCATCTATCAAGACATCAAAGAATAACTTACATGGTACTAGAGGGAGCTGTAGAGGGTAAAAAGAGCACAGGAAGACCGAGATTGGGATAAATCCAGCAAGTAATCGAGGACGTAGGTTGCAAGTGGTACTCTGAGATGAAGAGGTAGGCACAGGACGTGCATTCGTGGCGGGCCGCATCAAACCAGTCAGGACACTGACGAATAAAAAGAAATGAAACGCACAAGCTTTTTGTGAGGGTCTTCTTTTGTAGAATCACTGCGTTTCCTCAGTGTCCTGCTAATAAAGTGAAATCTGTCACCTTCCCTTACTATGATGGAGTCTATCCATGTCCCCACAAATTATTACAGCAACGTATCTGTACGAGTTGAGTGGTTCGGTTTGTAACTCACTGACATGGTCACTACAATTTGTTAGAAATAGAGAAGGCAGTGTGCTCACATTCCGACGCATTTGTGGCGGCCAGTTCCTGGGTGCTGGCACATGGCGGCGCTGCGATCACAGACGCTGATGCACTGGTAGCAGGCTACGTGGCCGCTAAGCCTAATAAGATCACAGACACCATTACCGGCAGGATGGGGCGGCGGAGGTGATGACAAGCCAGTGCCGAGACCTGCGTCTAGTATTCAGCTGTTTGTGCGCGGTCCGCGAGCCCTTGCATAAGTCAGGGGTGCAAAGGGCAACCTCTGCAGCCTCCCCTCCGGCAACTCTATGCCGGCAACACAGATTCAAAAAGAAGTAGTACTCTAACCGTTGTATTTAATTCTCGCAATCGTTGAACCACATTTCTCAGCCTCCTTAACCGATGCCCAGCACAAAAGCTAGCAGTATGTGCTGCAATATTATACATTAGTCAGTTAGTTGAAAACCGTTCCTCCATTCTACGCATTTTTTTCCTCCAGTGTGATGTGAACATGACCAAAACTTATAGACCAAAATCATACATATACAGGATGTTACACGATTACTGTTACAGTAGGGCTCGACAGGAGGTACCCCAAAGTGCATGTGGACCGAAGCTCAGCCTGTCTCACTTTTGCTCGGTCCATACCTGAGGTAGCCGGTATAGTGCAAGATTTCATTTAGTAATGCGGTGTGGTATTTACTGTCGGGACAACTGTCTTCGGCAGATACGTAGTGTTACTGGTATTGGTTCATGATATGAAGGACGTTCGCAGATCCAGAGGCTTTTTTTAACAACTTTTAAACCCTTTAAAACTGAAAAAAAAACTTCAACGCTGAAGGGGAATGACAAAGAGTGAAATGACAATTCTCAAAATCTACATGCATAGACAGATACAGCAAATTTTCTATGAAATGACATTATAATTCCATGTAGAAAGACTTTAAGGTTTTAGCTGACTGTAAGAAGCCATAAAACGTACACTGAACAACGGACGAGATTCATTGTTCTGTACATCCAGAAGCACTTGATGCCAAATTTGCAGGGAGGGAGCACGCGAAGAAATTGGTTGTGTGAACAGTAACATTTCTGAAGTTGCACGCATTATTCCACTACCAGTTTCAACAGGTTTCGATGGAACTGAATGAAAAGTATGGAGTCTTCGATGATACTACGAAGTATGTTGGTTAGTAATCAATAAAAGTATATTGTCAGTGGGGCTACGCATTCACTAGTCTGTCACTACTTATGCACTATGTTTAACAACATATATAGACTGTCAGTTCTCACCACAACTACAGAATAGACCAGGGCTACAGAATACTGCCTATACCTGGCAATAACACAGTCAAGCCATACTCTAGCCTATTTAACAAACTATATTACCAACTGCAAAATTTCACAAAATGAAATTATACCATCGGCTCATGCACGAAAAATAGCTCCAAGAAAATATGTCTTATCATAGTAAACCCCCAGAAACGCAACTATTACTCGGCTACTCAAATAAGGTTCCTCCAGTCACAGTTTTAACACACAAGTTAAAATGTCACTGGATACACAACTGAACGACTTGCCACAGTTACAAATCAGAAGCACTAAAATGTTAATCAGAACGACTCATCTTTACCAACAAAGAGTAACTGTACAAACATACTGTGCAGAACCACCATAGTGATATTAGATAAAAACTCCACCACTGCTGATGCGCTTGGTCAGGGTATAGCCGTACACACTATTTGTTAATCTTAAACATTTCATACAAAACTCCTTACATTAAACAACTGTGTTTACAATTATTTAGGAAATATACTGACTATATAAGAGGTCGAGACAGTACAGTAACCTCAAGTCAAAGATATCAGCCTCGACCAGGTAGTCAACATCATGAATAGCGACCAGAGGGCATTCTGCCCGCAAAGGGAGCGCTGTTCTCCTTACATAAGCAACCTGGCCGCTTGGCCTAATGTCCTTATGTAAATAAACTGTTCAATTTTTACGTTTATACTAATTAACGCTGTTCGAAAAGCCCTTGGAAGGCTCAACGGTACCGACCGGCCGCCAAGCCATCCCCAGCCCACGGGCATCACTGGATGCCGATATGGAGGGCCATGTGGTCAGCACACCGCTCTCCCAGCCGTATGTCACTACGAGATATGTCACTAAAAGACTGGAGCCGCTACTTCTCTATCAAGTAGCCCCTCGGTTTGCCTCACAAGGGCTGAGTGCACCCCACTTGCCAACAGCTATGGGCAGAACAGATGGCTACTCATCGAAGTGCTAGCCCAGCCAGACACTGCTTAAATTCGGTGATCTGACAGGAAATGGTGTTATCACTGCATCAAGGCCGTTGACCTTGTTACGTTTATCCAAGTGTAGTTTATGAGAATACAAACAAACTGGGTATGAACGCTCTTAGTAATGTTCATGGAAGTCCAATTTATGGCCAGATGCTTTTGACCTAATCTTAATTACTGTAATTTATGATCCCAAAGATGGCTATCTCCCCTCCACCGCTAGCCTGGCTGCATTATCCTACATGTGGAATTTTACCTGTACTACCATCCCCCTATGTCACTCTTCAAGTAAGGCAGCCAGCATCATGAGGTGGACTTGTAATTCATGCTCTGTATGCCAGTAGAAGAAAACAACTTTAAGGCAGTTGGGTGATTTATGATTGTTGTGGAAAGTACAATTGTTATTTAGCACATACTTTGCGAATTTTTCTCATAGAGCTATTAATCAAAGTTTTGCATTGGCTTTACAACATCTCAACTTTCCTTTGCTGTTCACAATTCGTGGCAGTTTGCGGCACTTTTGCTGAGTTTCTCCCAGATTTCCAAATATTCACTTTTAAAGTTCATCATTCAAAGATATATGTAAATACGAGACTTTAAATCTTATCACAATCATCACAGTGTATTATTCAAACAAATACACTCTTTCTACGTGGTGAGTCTATGTTTCACTGTAAGGAACTTTTCCCTGCACTATTAGCGTATTAAAAACAATGGTCTACGCAATATGACATCACTATGAAATTTCCTTAAAGGAGTACTTGAAATAATGGCAAGAAATCAAAAAGGTTCCAAGTATCAACCTTCTTGCAGACAGTTATGTACATACCCACGATGTGTCTAATATACCACACCTGTGCTATCACCGTTACCACCACTGTGTTAGGAATAGGAGAGCTGAGCCCATTACTAAAACAAGCAAATTTCAGGTGGGTATCTTCTGTGCTGTGTCAGTGCCGGTCAGCCTCTACACTACTTGCTGCTGCCACCATGATAGTCATCCTTCCGCAACAAGCACTGCTATGCAAATCCTAATGCATGTTCGTGCACTCTGAGAGTGCACTGTTGGCAGACGCTTGATACACAAACAAATACCATGCCTTACTCCACCTAGCAGTGGTGAGTACACATAGCCCATTGTTCCAGTCCACACCACCATCCAAACTAGTATCTAAATAAAGGGGCCTTACGTATAACAAAACCATTTCTAATTAAAAAACTTATTTGAGCCGTGCACATGTGCCAAGTTCTTTTCCTCCTAGCAGCTTATGGTGTGGTCTGCACGAACTATGTGATCAACAATATAAGGACATCTACATCCTCCTGTGCAATTGCTGCGACTGCTGTAAAGAGGAATGCATGTGGATGCATGTGGGGAACAGGCAGTGGACCAGGTGTGTCCACACTCTAATCTGGAACAACAGACAGTTCTTGTTTATGCACGCCAGCTGTGGCAGGATATGGAGACAGTTCAGTTCCTCTCCAGGGTCAATTCATAATCGCAACAGCCTAAAAGTACATCACAGGGCTGATAACGCATATTTTTGCTGACAGTTACTCAGCTGGAAACATTTTTAGCCTGGACGTCATATCATTGGATGGATTCTCCATCTCAGATGAAGCTCAGATTATCTCTGACAATGTGCACTTCCAGAAACTTAATAGCCCTGTGCTGTATTCCCTTCTATATTCGAAACTGGGATGTGATGTACCACAGATTTCTACGCTCATAACTTCCTGAGACCAAACTTTGTGCCCTGTTACCGCCGGGGAAGGCCCGTTCTGGTCTCCTGATTGACAGCCATTAAGCCGAACTGTATCAGGAGAAGACTATTTTACTAAGATCGACCTCCCCGATGCATATTTGTTAATTTCACTTGATGAGGAGTCGCAAAACATCGCGGTTATCAACACTACGTTCAGCTCATACAAATACATGCTCTTGTCTTTAGAGATCTCTTGTTGTTGTGGTCTTCAGTCCGAAGACTGGTTGATGCATCTCTCCATGCTACTCTATCCTGTGCAAGCCTCTTTATCTCCAAATAACTACTGCAGCCTACTTCCTTATGAACCTGCTTAGTGTATTCATCTCTTGGTCTCCCTCTACAATTTTTGCCCGCCACGCTTCCCTCGGTGATCCCTTGAGGTCTCAGAATGTGTCCTACCAACCGATCCCTTCTTCTAGTCAGGGAATGCCACAAAATTCTTTTCTCCACATTTCAGTTCAGTACCTCCTCATTAGTTTCGTGATCTAACCATCTAATCTTCAGCATTATTCTGTATCACCACACTTCAAAAGCTTATATTCTCTTCTTATCTATACCGTTTATCGTCCACGTTCCACTTCCATACAAGGCTATACTCCATACTAATACTCTATACAATAACTTTCAGAAAATACTTTCTGACACTTAAATCTACACTCGATGTTAATCATTTTCTCTTCTTCAGAAACGCTTTCGTTGCCATTGCCAGTCTACATTTTACATCGTAAGTTACTTTGCTGTCCAAATAGCAAAACTCATCTACTACTTCAAGTGTTTCCTTTACTGCTTGGTCAATATACAGCTCGAATAAATTCGGAGATAGGCTACAACCCTGTCTCATTTCCTTCTCAACTACTGCTTCCCTTTCCTGTCCGTTGACTTCTACATCTGCTGTACAAATTGTAACCTTTTCCTCCCAGTATTTTACCCTTGACACCTTTAGAATTTATAAGAGAATATTCCAGTCAACATTATCAAAAGCTTTCTCTGTGTCTCCAGATGCTATTAACGTAGATTTCTTTCCTTAACCTGTCTTTTATCAAGTCGTAGGGTCAGAATTGCCTCGCGTATTCCTACATTTCGACGGAATCCAAATTCATCTTGCCCGTGGTCGGCTTCTACCAGTGTTTCCATTCTTCTGTAAAGAATTCATGTTAGGATTTTGTAACTATGACTTATTAAACGAATAGCTCGGTAACATTCACACCTGCCAGCACCTGTTTTCTATGGAATTGGAATTATTATATTCTTCCTGAAGTCTAAGGTACTTCGCCTGTCTCATACATCTTGCTCACCTGATGGAAGAGTTTTGTCTTGGCTGACTCTCGCTAGAATGTCAGTAGTTGTAATGGGATGTTGTCTGCTCACAGGGCCTTGTTTCGAATTAGGTCTTTCAACGCCCTGTCAAATTCTTCACCCAGTGTCATATTTCCCATCTCATCTTTATTTACGTCCTCTTCCGTTTCCAAAATACTGCTCTCAATTACATTTCCATTGTATAGATCCTCTATATACTCCTCCCACCTTTCTGCTTTCCCTTCTTTGCTTAAGACTGGTTTTCCACCTGAGCTCTTGATATTCAGACAGTAGATTCTGTTTCCTCCAAAAAGTCTCTTTAATTTGCCTTTAGGTGGTATCTGTCTTTCCCCTAGTGATATATGCTTCTAAATTGTTGCATTTGTCCTCTACCCATTCCTGCTTAGCAATTTTTCACTTCTTGTCAAATTCATATTTTAGACTACTTCATTCACTGCATTTTTATGTTTTCTCCTTTCATCAGTTAAATGCAATATCTCTTGTGTTACCCAAGGATATCTTTAAGCCCTCGGCTTTTTTAACCACTTGATCCTTTGCTGCCTTCACTACGTCTTTTCTCAAAACCACCCATTCTTCTTCTACTGTTTTCCTTTCCCCTGTTCTTGTCAATCGTTCCCTATAGTTCCCTCTAAAAATTCAATAACATCTGGTTCTCTAAGTTTCTCCAGGCCCCATCTCCTTAAATTCCTGCCTTTTTGCAGTTTCTTCAATTTTAATCTACAGTTCATAACCAACAAATTGTAGTCAGAGTCCACCTCTGACTTTGGAAATCTGGATCCGAATCCCCTGCCTTCCCATTATATAATCAAATTGAAACCGTCCATTCTCTTCAGGTGTCTTTCATGTATAAAACCTTCTTTCATGACTCTTAAACAAAGTACTAGCTATAATAAAGCTATGGTCTGTGCAAAATTCTACCAAGTGGTTTCCCCTTTCATTCTTTACCCGCAGTCAATATTCACCTAATACTATTCCTTCTCTTCCTTTTCCTACAGTCGCATTCCAGCCGACCATGACTACTAAATTTTCTCTCCCTTAACTATCTGAATAATTTCTTTTATCATATCATACATTTCTTCATTCTCTTCATCATCTGCGGAACTAGCTGGTATATAAACTTGTACTACTGTGGTGTGTGTGGACTTCGTTTCTATCTTGACTACAATAAAGCGCTCACTACGCTGTTCATAGTAGTTTATTGACGTTCCCATTATTATAACTCCTGTAATCTTTCAGAAATTTCTATAACTGTTAACTATGGCCTTACTTGGCTGTACTAACTATCAACAAGACTTGTCACGAATGCTGTGCATCTGGAACACCTGTGAAACCTTTGTAGACTACAATGAGGTGACAAAAGTCATGGGATGGTTACGTGCATATACAAAAATGGCGATATCACCTCATACAAAAGGTATAAAAGGTGTCCTGAGTGAACATGGCCGCTCAATGGGATTTAACAGAGTTTGAACTCGGAATTGTAGTTGCAGCTAGACACATGGGTCATTTCATTTCGTAAATCATTAGGAAATTCAATTTTCCGAGCTCCACAGTGTCAAGTGTGCGCCGGTAATACCAAATTTAAGGCATTACCTCTCACTACGGACAACGCAGTGGCCGATGGCCTTCACTTAACGACTGAGAACAGCAGTATTTGAGTAAAATTGTCAGTGTTAAGAGAGAAGCAACACTGTGTGAAATAAGCGCAGAAATCAATGTGGAACATAAGAAAAACGTATCCGTAAGTACAGTGTGTCGAAATTTGGTGCTGATGCGCCATGGCAGCAGACGACAGACACGAATGCTAACAGTACGGCTTTGCCTGCCGCGCTGCTCCTGGGCTCGTAACCATGTCGGTTGGACTCTAGACGACTGGTAAACCGTGGCTGGTAAGAGTAGATAGTAGGGTTGGAGTGTAGTTCAGACCCTGTGAAGCAATGGACCCAATGTCAACAGGTACTCTGCACGCTGGTGGTGGGCTACATAATGATGTGCGCTGTGCTTATGGGGCTGGCTCCTCTGGTCCAGCTGAACCGATCATTGCTGGGAATGGTTACGTTCGGTTACGCAGAGACTATTTACAATCGTTCGAGGACTGACTGTATCAAAACATCTCACTGGGCCAAAATTGTTCATGATTAGTTTGAAGAATGTTCTAGCAAAAGAAAGCCCAAAGTGGTACTGGGAGGTATAACAAGACTTTCGTCACCTCAATGCATTTGCTACATTGAGGAAGGGTTAAAATACCACTTAGACAAATCCACGTTTTTTCCATTAGCAAGTGAAATTCGTTGGGCATTTGTTAAACACAGATACTTTTCATGATGTCACAGTTATTAGCTCTCCAGCGAACCGCCTAAGCTTAAAAGAGCAATAAAGTCTTTTGGGATAAGTTCCCCCACAAGCGCCCCATATCATTCAAGTGGAGGAAAAGCATTCAGCACAGTTGTCCTGCTGTCTGTGAGCGCACCTCCACACAACTGAAGCGCACACAGCACCCTGCCCTACACCATTTTCAAATCACGTCCATTAGTTCTGTGTGCAGATGCCACTCCTTATGGCTCTGCTGCAGAGCTGCGACGTAGGAATGATAACGATACTGAGCAACCCAGGGCCTAAGCGTCAAAGACGCTGACACCAGCTCAAAAGAACTACTCACTCATGGAAAAAGGAGCATTAGCGATTGCATTTGCAGCTAAAAATTTCCGTATTTACCTATTTGAGCTTGACTTCACTTTAATTACGGACCACAAACCGCGTTCCAGTCTAATGGACAGCATAATGGCTCCAACGGTGGGCACTTTTCCTAACTCACTACAGTGATGGCAATAAGTTCAGCAGGGCAACACGCAAACGCGGATGCTCTATCTCGCCTTCCCGCAGGACCAGACCCAGCCTTTGACAAGTAGGAAATATTATCTTTCCACACAGCCTCCGAACGGACAAAGACCCTGGAAGGATTTCCCCTAACGGCTGCACGACTGGCTGCAGACAAGCACTGCAACCAGATCCTGTGACAAGTCATGCGCTCTCTGTTCCGTGGGCGGCCGACAGGTATTTCAGAGAACAAAAACGAAGAGGTCCACGCTTTGTCCCACGTGACATTAAGTTCTGTCAGTCATGTGCATTGTCCCCCTAATACACTTCTGGAAATGGAAAAAAGAACACATTGACGCCGGTGTGTCAGACCCACCATACTTGCTCAGGACACTGCGAGAGGGCTGTACAAGCAATGATCACACGCACGGCACAGCGGACCCACCAGGAACCGCGGTGTTGGCCGTCGAATGGCGCTAGCTGCGCAGCATTTGTGCACCGCCGCCGTCAGTGTTGGCCAGTTTGCCGTGGCATACGGAGCTCCATCGCAGTCTTTAACACTGGTAGCATGCCGCGACAGCGTGGACGTGAACCGTATGTGCAGTTGACGGACTTTGAGCGAGGGCGTATAGTGGGCATGCGGGAGGCCGGGTGGACGTTCCGCCGTATTGCTCAACACGTGGGGCGTGAGGTCTCCACAGTACATCGATGTTGTCGCCAGTGGTCGGCGGAAGGTGCACGCGCCCGTCAACCTGGGACCGGACCGCAGCGACGCACGGATGCACGCCAAGACCGTAGGATCCTACGCAGTGCCGTAGGGGACCGCACCGCCACTTCCCAGCAAATTAGGGACACTGTTGCTCCTGGGGTATCGGCGAGGACCATTCGCAACCGTCTCCATGAAGCTGGGCTACGGTCCCGCACACCGTTAGGCCGTCTTCCGCTCACGCCCCAACATCGTGCAGCCCGCCTCCAGTGGTGTCGCGACAGGCGTGAATGGAGGGACGAATGGAGACGTGTCGTCTTCAGCGATGAGAGTCGCTTCTGCCTTGGTGCCAATGATGGTCGTATGCGTGTTTGGCGCCTTGCAGGTGAGCGCCACAATCAGGACTGCATACGACCGAGGCACACAGGGCCAACACCCGGCATCATGGTGTGGGGAGCGATCTCCTACACTGGCCGTACACCACTGGTGATCGTCGAGGGGACACTGAATAGTGCACGGTACATCCAAACCGTCATCGAACCCATCGTTCTACCATTCCTAGACCGGCAAGGGAACTTGCTGTTCCAACAGGACAATGCACGTCCGCATGTATCCCGTGCCACCCAACGTGCTCTAGAAGGTGTAAGTCAACTACCCTGGCCAGCAAGATCTCCGGATCTGTCCCCCATTGAGCATGTTTGGGACTGGATGAAGCGTCGTCTCACGCGGTCTGCACGTCCAGCACGAACGCTGGTCCAACTGAGGCGCCAGGTGGAAATGGCATGGCAAGCCGTTCCACAGGACTACATCCAGCATCTCTACTATCGTCTCCATGGGAGAATAGCAGCCTGCATTGCTGCGAAAGGTGGATATACACTGTACTAGTGCCGACATTGTGCATGCTCTGTTGCCTGTGTCTATGTGCCTGTGGTTCTGTCAGTGTGATCATGTGATGTATCTGACCCCAGGAATGTGTCAATAAAGTTTCCCCTTCCTGGGACAATGAATTCACGGTGTTCTTTTTTCAATTTCCAGGAGTGTAGATTCTGCTGCAAAGAGGCACCATATCTTCTTTTTAACCGCCCTGCAGCCTCACGTTTCAAACTACTATCATCCTAGGCATTGCAAAATGTCGCTGATGAATGTCATAAAGTCCTGGTTTAGCGAAGGATGTGCAAGCCAATACGCACAGTTAAGCTTGTACTCGGCAGCAGGCAACACCACCCAAATCTTTGACTCCTAGCCCACTCTCCCTTCGACTTTGGCATTGTACTCATTTGGACTGGGCTCTATGTGACTAACAGACATGGACGCCTCCGTCCTCCACAACGACGCCAAAATACATGCGCTAGTGGACAGTCTAAACATCGAACGGCTTTCCAAAACTATAGTATCAGACAATGGGATTCACTTCATGGCCATGTCCTTTAACGAATTCCGTATATCAAATGACACAAACCACATTATTCCGTCATTTCACCTATCCTCCAATAGCGAAGCGGAGTACCTGGTTTTGACGTTAAAACGTAGCCAGGTCGAGAATCCCAGCTCCAAAGGCAAACCTATCGTAACTTCTCATACCAGCTCCAATCCCATCAATTCAGGTTTAACAAAGTACAGCCGATCGTACCATATTTTACATTTCTAGAGGTAACAGCTTCGCTACAGAAAGTCTTGGGTCACTATCAGACGTACACCAATTAATCTGTTGACAACACTTGCCTATTTGTCACAACTTTACATGCACCAGAACACACCAGATAGTACTCCAATGGTACTCCACACCCCTCCAAGGCCTTGGACAAGATGTATTTATACATCTTTTAACAATTACGTTCTTTGACGTTGTTATGTTACTTCATGTTTAATCTTAAGATTTCAATAAGTTAACCCAGAAAAAACTGACCTTACAGAGTTTTAGTAGAAATTAAAATAAGTACATTTATAATGCATAATTCCGAAATTAACTATCTTCTACAAGTGCAGTTTTGAAACATACATTCAGTTAACAATTATGTTCTTATTATTCAGTCCAGAAGATTCCCGAACATCTTTACGTAATTAATTATGCGATTTTACGAAACAATTTTGAGCTGGTAATATTTCTACAACATCAAAATAACAATTAAAACGTTCAAAATGACTTTTTTACGACATTAAAAGGCTAAGATGGGGAATAATTACGTACATCACAAAATCTTTAAATCGTGTTACGAAAAATTAAGGAATCGTTCTTCTAACACTATTTATGATACAAATTATCCTTCTGAATCAGGTTACGTCTCTAGTTTAATCTTCTCTAGCTTTCGTAATATGTGGACACTGCACTGAATTTCTCTATAGAATGTTCCAGAAACATTAATTACAAGTTTAATTACATATTTTTAGTTGGTCATTTCCATAAGAATGTTTTTCTGGCCGGCCGGAGTGGCCGAGTGGTTCTAGGCGCTTCAGTCCGGAACCGCGCGACCGCTACGATCGCAGGTTCGAATCCTGCCTCGGGCATGGATGTGTGTGATGCCCCTAGATTAGTTAGGTTTAAATAGTTCTAAGTTCTAGGGGACTGATGACCTCAGATGTCAAGTCCCATATTGCTTACAGCTATTTTTTTCTGACTTGCAAAGATATGTAAGATAAGCTTTTCGAAAATTAATGCTTTACACAGTTAATTTGCGTTAAGGTAAACAATGAATTTTACTAATTGAATTATAATTATGAGACTGATGAAAAGATTTCAAAGAATGATACATTATTAACACTGTTTCCAGAATTTGTTCTTTCTCCTCAAAACATCCCGATATTCGTATCAAAGTGATAATGAGTTATCCTAACTGTACATTACTTTACCTGATTAAGAACGGTCTGTAACACAGTTTAACAGTTTCGTTACAACTATTTCACACTATTGCACTAAGTGACCTTATTCGCTAAGTTTCCTTGTAAACTACCCACATCTGCTATATGCGTATGGCATACCACGAAACCCGCTGTATCGGGTAATCCACATGACCCAGTACAGCCTGTTTCGTTATAACGTTTAAGCAGCAAATGTTAAAAGCATTGGCCGCAATAGCAGCATTGCACAACACCAGCAGTTCTCACGATGCTCGTGAGTATGTAGAGGGCCACTCCCATCCAAGACAATCTTGCATGCTCCTCCATCTCCTCGTCCCATAGCTCTGAGAGCCCCAGACATGTCTCTCAAGGAAGTACCCGCCGTTCACAGCAGTATGGGCGTGCTCGTACAGAATGAAAGACACATGACACCAACGACATTATTTAAAACCAAAGGGCCCCGAAATTTATCAGAGCACCACAAATGCTTTGGAGCGCCATCATACAAACCCACACCTACAAACTGGACCACCATTGCCACTCTCAAATCCTCACCGATATAACTTGCGCCCACGAATACCAGCGACAGTTTCATTAGACTCAGACATGAGGATGGCGCTCTCCATGTTGGCTCCGCCGCCACAGCCAACAATGCCCACGTTGTCATGTCCCAGGATACTGACGACCCCAGTTTCTCAGGCCAGCTGGAGGACTTAAGTGCCAGGCCATTGACCAGACAATCAGTTCACCTTGTATGCTGCCCGTAAATTCCATAGAACTGAGCTAATAGACATAAAAGTACCCATGCTCTGAAGGAATTATCATTTTTTTCTTTATGAATATTGACCCATAAGAAACATCGTGACGCAATCTGGCTATCCTTCAGTAATAACTAAACACAGACACACATAATAAATGAAACAGCAAAACTGGGCCTCTGATTTACTTATTGTTCTGTAGTATGTAACCTCCCCTTTTCTGTAATGGAGTTGAGAAGATAGAATTTTTATATAACACTTTATCGAACGTGGCATCGCAATTGCTGATCCGAGGCTCTCGGTGGAAATTTTCATTCTGGAACCTGTAACGTATATACTATAACATTGTAAGCATATTCACATTGATCAAAAGCCTGTACTATCTGAAAAATAATTGTTATGTAAATAATGATCATGCTGAAGACACAAGATTACAGTCAGTAATTTTACTGCACAATGTTTACATGAACAGCCCCGTGACCCATCTAAGAAAAACTTTAAAAAAGTGTGCACTTACACTGATGGGGGAATGACATGTAAATGAATTCAAAAGTTTTGGACCAATTGATAATTATTGAAACCCAAAAGATGCAAATGTTCTACAGGAAACACCACGTTAACAAGAACCGTTTGATACCCACAGAACTATAAGACAAAGACTTCGTCTGCAAAGCACTCGTGAAACCAATAAAAATGCAAGGAACATTAGGTGAATGAAGAACACATTTTCCCAACTCTTCTACGAATCAAATACACCACATAAAGGCAATGCAAACTGGCCCGAATTAGTTGTTACTACTAATTTCACTTCACTACTCATTCTGTCACAGCGCAGTCAGGAAGCCTTCGTTCCAGTACGGCTCGCCAAGTTCACAATTACAGAAATATATTACCTTGTTTTTCAGTACGGGTCAACAGAAAAATGTTGTACACAAGAAATTCACACGTAGGGGCTCAGGCTGCATTAATACAATATCCTCCTTCATTCTCGGTATAATTCTCAGCAGCTATGTTCCCGTCACATCGTACCACACACAAGAAGTGAACAGGACGAAAGACAACAGAGAACAGCATAGAAAAAAAGGAAGCTTTGTTCACCTTCAAACTCGCAAGCCATTTTGTCCGCACAGCCGCGATTAATTCTCGTCACTGTACCAGCACTCGCCCCAACTACATTAATTAAGAAAAAACAGCTCAGCAGAAGCAGGAATGACTACAAGAATAAGTGACTTTTGGGAACACAGATATCACAGCAATGAATGCTCGTGAGTAACGGGCTCATAAAACGTATTACATGGAACCTACCAAAACACTTTCCAGGTCGTTGCTGGCTATACACACCCATTGCAAGGGACAGAGACCGCTGGAGAATACGGAACCGGAAGTCGGCCGCTTGGTGGAACTGTTACATCTGTGAGAGCTGGACTTGCTACAGCATCGCCTCGTTGTTGTGACACACCGATGGTTCTTGGTCACCTCCTCGTTTCATGTATTATCCCTCCAGATTACTCGATGGACGTTGTTTATCTGTAACTCCGACTCTAATAACACGTAACACGTTGATTGTCTTTCTGTTCGCACCGAGCGATCTGCTGTCAACGGCCCAATGTCGGTTGGACCAGACTCAGCGTGTTTCTTGTGAGTCGTTCTCAACAATCATGCATCCCGGTTACAATAGCAGCTATGGATAAAGCTGTCGTTGTGGATAACGGATTTCTGGTACTGATACGTGTTGAATATGGAGCGGAAAGATTCCGCTCATTGTTTACAATTATAAGCGAGAGAGTCCCCAGGGATTACGTGACAATCGACGGTTCAGGGGACATAGGGTTGTGCTTCCTGCAGAAGCTGTTAATATCCCTCTGCCACGTTGAAAATTTGGATTCAACTCGATCTCCCCCACTGTGATGTCAGCGTGACCAACTTTGATCTCAGTGGCAAGAGACACTGGGTGATGTAATGGTTGATATGTGAAACATGGAGCACCCTGAAGGGGCGTGGATGTACAGTCATAAAATCATATGTTAGAGAACTTGTACAGCTGGTGGGAGTGAATATTGGGAAAATAAGACTTTACGATTATGGGAACTGTCGCCCACCCTGGAGCTTCTGTAGTTGAAAATGATACAAACAGTACGTTTGAGAGTTGTGAAGATGTAAGATGGGAATCTGGGGAAGCCACTCCCACAAAAGATAGGAAGAACCGGTGAGTTTAATGAATAGTGGGTGAGGAAGTATCTAGAGGCTGGAGTGGAGGTGTGCGTAATTGACTGTTGATGTCTTAGTGGTGGAGCGATCCGTCCCTGTTTATGGAGATAACTACTAGCATGAAATAACGGGCAATAGTTCAGAGGACAACAAAGAAAACCGTACAGGCAGTATTAGTTATACGATGTACAGTCGACAGCAATGGTTACAGCGATGACCAGTTCCACAGACTAGCGGAGGCGGGTACAGGCGCCAGTAAATTCTGAAATCGACGCTGATGTATAGCCTTATTAAACCAGAATCAGTAACCCTACGTGTAGCCAAAGCAAGTTACCGCATAGTTTTGTAAAGAGATCGAGCCCTCACAGCTCCACATTTTACATGGTGAAGTGGTGAAGATCTGCGTTCATGTCAGACAAGAAATATGATACACTATTGATTAGTGGAACAGCTTTTTGTATCTTTAGTGTCACAGTTTAACTCATTCCAGACAGACGGCGCTACTGACAACGCAAGAATCTTGCTTCAGTAGTCAGGACGAAGGAAGAAGACTGCCAGAAATTAAGCAATTGTATTTGGTATTGGGGCACAGTCTCGTACAATTCTTTTAATTAGTACTTATTTGCCATTGTCTGTACTGTTTGTTACAACTTCCACTATCGTAATTTCAGCCTTAGGTTATTTTCAAACTGTTAAATGTGCTAGAAACACAGTGTTAGCCAACATTTTTATTACTTTTGTTAATGTTTATTACTGCTGCGTTTTCAGCAACTGTAACCACTTGAAAATGACTTAATGTTGAAATTTCCATAGTGGATATTGTAATAAATAGTAAAGTCAATGATCTAGATTTGGTGTAGAAGGCATTATGCCATTCACATCATTTGTTCTTCTTCATGTTTCGGATGGAAAAACGTGCTATTTGACAGCACTTTTAGGTTTACAGGAAAAACCTTAGCTAAAAAAATTGGGTCGTTGGGAAGACTGTGGGTGTGAATGAGCAGTCTGACGTACGTACGTGTAATGCGAGTGTATAGAAGGTTGAAAAATGTCTTTAACCAGCGCGTGGGTTTTACAAGACAGACTAAGGTGCAGTGTAGGAAAAGAGACGTTATATACCGCCATCTAACACATGGTTTCCGAAACTTACTAGAACTGTCACGAAAGGCATCTCTGTCTTCTGTAGCTTTCTGACATGACCATAGTAGTGAAAGACCTAGTTAACTGTTTTACTTTTTCAGGAAATCGTTCGTACTGAATGGTAGCTCCGCTTTCCGACCCCGACGGACCATTTGTTATTGATCGGCCGCTGTGTCAGTCTCCGCCAATGGAGTCGTTCCTTATGCCTTGTCATTGGCATAAGGAGAGCGTGGTTAGCACACACAACTTCTCATTCAAGTTTCTCCTCAACTGGTATCACTTGGCTGAAGCCACTCTGTTTCACTCTTCCCGCCAAGGAAATATTTGTGGAAGTACTGGGCGTTGAACCGGCTCCTTCACAGTGTATTTGCTTGATGCATAACTTTAATACACACAGTAGGTACCCATGACAGAGACTTCAGTCGTTAATAATATATTCTCATTCAACATGTAAAACAGTCTGCCAACGCTGGAGTAATTTTTCGAGTCCGCGACTGTAGAAATCACGTGGTTTTGAGGCGAAGATGTCACGGAGCCATGTTCGGCGTGCATTTTCATCCGGAAAGAAAGTTTCTTGAAGTTTGTGCGACAGAGAACGGGAAAGATGAGAACCTGAGGGCGCAAGATCAGGTAAATAAGTTGGGTGCGGAATGACTTCCCAACTAAATTCCTGTATGTAATTCCTTCTCAGTCTAGCAACACGCGGGTGCGAGCATCACCGTGGAGTACCTTCACTTCAGGCAGTCTTCCTGACTGTTGCTTTTGGACTGCATCTGCAAGACTTCTCAGTTGTTGACAATAAATGTCAGCAGTGATGTTTACACATCGGGGAAGCAATTCGTAGTACACCATGCCGTTGCTGCGCTGCCAGAAGCATGTCATTATCTTTTGTGGACGAGCGCAGATCTTTGTACGGAAAGTTCCTGCTTCGTTCTAGGTTATCCATTTCTACCTTTTCCTTGTTGTTGTTGTGGTCTTCAGTCCAGAGACTGGTTTGCTGCAGCTCTCCATGCAACTCTATCGTGTTCAAGCTTCAAAAAAAAAAAAATGGTTCAAATGGCTCTAAGCACTATGGGACTTAACATCTCTGGTCATCAGTCCCCTAGAACTTAGAACTACTTAAACCTAACTAACCTAAGGACATCACACACATCCATGCCCGAGGCAGGATTCGAACCTGCGACCGTAGCAGTCGCGCGGTTCCGGACTGAGCGCCTGAACCGCTAGACCACCGCGGCCGGCGTTCAAGCTTCTTCATCTCCCAGTACCTAGTGCAACCTACATCCTTCTCATTCCGCTTAGTGTATTGATCTCTTGGTCTCACTCTACCGATATTTGCCCTCCACGCTGCCCTCCAATACTAAATTGGTGATCCATTGATGCCTCAGAAGATGTACTACGAACCGATCCCATCTTCTAGTCAAGTTGGGTCACAAATTTCTCTTCTCCCCAATTCTATTCAATACCTCCTCATTAGTTATGTGATCTACCCATCTAATCTACAGCATTCTTCTGTAGCACCACATTTGGAAAGCTTGTTTTCTCTTCTTATCTAAACTGTTTATCGCCCATGTTTCACTTCCATACATAGCTACACTCCATACAAATACTTTCAGAAAATACTTCCTTGCACTTAAATGTATTCTCTATGTTAACAAATTTATCCTCTTTAGAAATGCTTTCCTTGCAATAGCCAGCCTACATATTACGTCCTCCCTACTTCTACAGTCATCAGTTACTTTTCTTCTCATCTGCTACTTTGTGTCTCATTTCCTAACCTAATTTCCTCAGTATCACCCGACTTATTTCGACTACATTCCTTTATCGACGTTTTGCTTTTGATGATGTTCTGTTACATCCTCCTTTCAAGACACTGTCCATTCCGTTCAGCTGCCCTTACAGGTCCTTTGCTGTCTCTGAAAATATTATAATGTCATCGTCAAATCTCGAAGTTTGTATTTCTTCTCCATGGATTTTAATTCCTACTCCGAATTCCTTCCTTTGCTGCTTGCTCAATAAACAGATTGAATAACATCGGGGATAGGATAAAACCCTGTCTCACTCCCTTCTCAACCATTGCTTCCCTTTCGTGCCCATCGGCTCTTATAACTACCATCTGTTTTCTGTACAAGCTGTAAATTGCCTTTCGCTCCCTGTATTTTATCCCTGCCACCTTCTTAATTTGAGAGTATTCCAGCCAACGTTGTCAAAAGCTTTCTCTAAGTCTACAAATGCTAGAAACGTAGGTTTGCCTTTCCTTAATCTATCTTCTAAGATAAGTCGTAGCGCCAGTATTGCCTCACGTGTTTGCAGCATTTCTACGGAATCCAAGCTGATCTTCCCCGAGGTCGGCTTCTACTATTTTTTCCATTTGTCTGTAAAGGATTCTTGTTAGTATTTTGCAGCTGTGACTTATTAAACTGATAGTTCCGTATGTTTCAATCTGACAGCACTTGTTTTCTGTGGGATTGGAATTATTATATTCTTCTTGAAGTTCGAGGGTATTTCGCCTGTCTCATACCACTTGCCCACCAGGTGGTAGAGTTTTGTCAGGGCTGGCTGTCCCAAGGCTGTCAGTAGTTTTATTGAGATGTTGTCTTTTCCTTATGTTAGCATCAGGACACCATTTCTCGTCACCAATAACGATACAGAATAGGATCGCTGTGTGTTGTTTACGAGCCGATTGTCGACGAGCAAGCAGAGATACACGTATGGCTACCTGCTGACTTGTGCGATTTTGGCTTAGAGCATGCGGTACACATACACCCCATTTTTGAACATTCCCCATCGCATGCAAATGTCGCAAGATGGTGGAATGAATGGGTCACAGTGGATTAACACGTTTAAACAATCTTCATCAAACCCCGAAGGTCTTCATGAGCGTGATGATGAGTTATTTCAAAGCGCTTCGCCGCGTGGCGGGATAGCCGAGCGGTCTTGGGCGCCTTGCCACGGTTCGACCGGCTTCCACACCTCCCCCCCCCCCCCCACACACACACACAAATACACTCGGAGGTTTGAGTCCTCCCTCGGGCATGGGTGTCTGTGTTGTCCTTAGCGTAAGTTAGTTTGATTAAGTAGTGTGTATGCCTGTGGACCGATGACCTCAGTCGTGTGGTCCGTTAGGAACTTACCACCACTACCACTATCAAAACGCTTCTCCTGAAAATGAGAAAACCATTTTTTCCGTGCTTTGTCCAATGGCCTTATCCCCATACACGGCTTAAAAGTTTCTGGTTGCCTCCGCTACTGTCAACGCTCTACTGAATTCAGACAGAGGAATACGTAGGAAATGTACCGATTTCTCAACTTGACACCCCAATTTCTATGGTCCACAGCTCCACTCACTGTCTCCAGATGACAAAATAGCAGTGTATAAACTCAAATAACAACAGCGAACTACAAATAAAAAATGACAATCGATAAATAAACCCATAGAAAATGGAATTCCAAAGTGCAAAACAGAAACGCTACGAACTTGTACATGAACCAAAGAGTATACAGGCTAATCATTTGAGTATGAGGACCAAATACTGAATGGTAGCTGAAATGAATATCATAGTTAGTGATGTTTTGTGTTATTTGATTATCTACAAGATGACGCAGTATCTTCATAGACAATATTCTAGTAATACAACGACAGGAGAAATATGAGATTATAACGATCTTCTACAAACGGGTACGACACTCTCTCTCCGACCGCTGCAAACTTTGGCACAGTATACGTAGCCGAGGGCACGCATCACGCGACGTGGCGGTGCTAGGACGTGCAAGGACCTGCGCTGCGATCCACAGTTCACGGAGCTGGTGAATTATTCACGGCAGCTGCGGCCATCCGCCATTCCGTTTACGCGGAGCACAGTGTGCTTGGGAACATAGCCCCACGGCACCACACTCTCCGCAGCGCATGACGTAAAGAGCAGATCGCAAAAACCAGGGGCTGCTAACTGCCTCTGTACCCTGCAGCATAGGGAGGTAGGCAGCAGCACCACTTTTGTGATGCAACTACTCTCCATCCATTAAAGTTGTAACGCCATGTGGGTGGCGTGCAACAAACCTTAAATTGGCATGAGTTAGTTACTTGTTCCGTACATCATCTGAACAGTATAAATGTCGTGGAACGAGTCAGTTTACAGGATATGTGTACACGACTAATTTAACATTACTGGGTATATATATTTTTCGGTCCTTCTCGTGAAACTACATTTGAAAACTATAATTTTCTACGCGCTACTAGCTTCTGAACGAAAATTCGTCTAAAGCGTAGGAGTTGCTCAGAAGAAATGATTCTGGGTTAGATATAAAACTTACTGTGCTACGTGACAGACATTTTAAGTTACTAGGCTATGATAAAAAAAATTGTTGATGCTCATTGATCTTCTTTCTGAGCCACTGTTTAATAAAGGTCATATTTCCTTCTAGTGGTTTAGGCAACACATCGCTGTTCTTCTCGAGCTGAGATGGATTTTTAAGACGAGTGTCATTAGCATATGGCGAAATTGCACTTAAAATGCCGGACTCCTTCAAGGGAGACTTACAAGGCGACTGTAGTTGAATACCACATATTAATTCTTACTCCTCTCTCTTGTGCAATAAATGCTTTCTTTCTGAATAAGTTATCAAAAAAATTGTTCAGAAAGACATTACTAACTGATAATATGCAGAATTGTTAGAAGATTGATTCCCTCGTTTGCAAGACTGGAAATTATACAAACAGCGAAAGTACCTCAACCAATTGTTTCCAGATGGAAAATTCTATCCTGTTTTCTTACTCATGTTAATGTGCTAAGTCAGTTGTTGGCAGAACTCTATTTGATGTAGAGAAACGAATATATTGCGTTTCCTCAAAATTTAGATGGAGTACATTTTCAGAGAACCACTTAATAATTCATCTCCTTCTACTCATGGCGCTACAACCCTGCCTGAGTCATAGCTTAGTCAATAAGCTTAATTCATTCTGCCCTTTTCAGCGTGATTCTCCACCATTCTCCGACTATGAGGATTTGTACATCTTCTTTCATGTCATCTCGCCATCGCTTTCGTGGGCGTCCTCTCTGTCTTCTTCCAGCTGACCTTCATTCAATAACTTTTAAGTGGTTCTTCCAGTATCCATCCTAAGTAAATGTCAAGCCAGCCTACTTCCCTACTTTTTGTTATTTTCGCAATGTCAGCTTCTAGTATGAGACGATCCAGCCCAGTATTCCTTTTACAACTGCAGAAACCATTGTTACTGAACTGCTCCATTGTGCAGAACCACGCTTTCAAATATCCTGAGCTGCTGCTCATCACTACTTGATAATACTTGTTTCACATCCGTAGATTACAAATGGTCTGATCATGACATTATAAATCTCCATTTCAACTGTCTATAGAGAAGAACTCTTGAACATGTGGAAACATCTATTCCCACTTAAAATGCGCAGTTTTATTTCAAGTGACACGGAATTTTCCCTATTAATATCAGATCTCAGATAGTCAATGTTCTATACACGTCCAAAATTGAAACTTGCTAGTGATAGTTTGTTCCTAGTTATTATTTTCCTTTCTTGTGAAATTCATATACTTGGTCTGAGTTTAATTAATAGCAAAGCCTCTAGGTAGTGTGGCTTCTTTCAGCACACCTATTGTCCTGTCTAGTAAAAGTCGTCTTATAATTTCTACATCATCACCGTACGTTCATATCTGGGTTACCTTTGCAGTTACCTAACCACATATTTGAAGCTTTCGAATAGCTGCTTCAAGAAAAAACTTAAAGAGCATTGTAGAGAGGACGGCCCCTTGTATGACTCTATTACCAATGCTAAACCATTTACTGACTCCTGCATCCACTCACACTGCAGGCCTCCAAAAATACAATGTTACCTGAATAATTGATACATACTTATATGGTATCAGTAGCAAATCACTTAGCATTAGTGCCCTATCATGGATGTCGAAGACCTGCTTGAGTTCTACATACAGGTTATGAAGCTCAGTATTATATTCACGCCTTCCCCTTCAAATATTATTCTAATATTCCACATTTCATCCTGCACTCGTCACAACATTGAATAATCAAGCCCAAAATTTGATTTCAAATCAAGTTTTCTATTGTTCACCACACGTTAACACAAAATTTTGCACAACAAATAGCAAATAATACACCAACGTCATGAAAAAGACATTCATTTACGACCGTGTACACATCTTGAAGCCGCTCTTCCTCCTTTAACACATTTCCCACCTCAACTACGACAACAGTTAAACGCTGAAGGCGAGAGAAATGAAAGATACTCTCTAAATTTGTCGACTAGTTGCAGAGATTTTACAAAACAACACAAAACATAGAATATTAATATTAAATGCAACATGGGGCAACTACGTGCGATGTTTCAATGGCGATGTTGGTCGGTGAGGCCTGGCACGTAGTAGGCGTTCCAAAGTATCCCAAAAGGTATCCTATAGAATTCACGTCAGAACTTTAGCAGGCCAGTCCAATACAGGGATGGCCGGCCGTTGTGGCCGAGCGGTTCTAGGCGCGTCAGTACGGAACCGCGCTGCTGCCACGGTCGTAGGTTCGAATCCTACCTCGGGCATGGATGTGTGTCATGTTAGTTAGGTTTAAGTAGTTCTAAGTCTAGGGGACTGATGACCTCAGATGTTAAATCCCGTAGTGCTCAGAGCCATTTGAACCATTACAGGGATGTTATTGTCCTGTAACCACTCCGCCACAAGCCATGCTTTATGAACAGGTGCTCGATCGTGTTGAAAGATGCAATCGCCATCCCCGAATTGCTCTTCAACAGTGGGAACCAAGAGTTGCTTAAAACAGCAATGTAGGCCTGTGGTGTGACAGTGACACGCGAAACACGAAGGGGTGCAAGCCCCTCCATGAGAAACACGACCACATCATAACACCACCGCCTCCGAATTTTACTGTTGGCACTACACACGCTGGCAGATAACGTTCACCGGACATTCACCATACCCACACCCTGCCATCGGATCGCCACACTGTGTACCGTGATTCGTCACTCCATACACCGTTTTTCTACCGTTCAATCGTCCAATGTTTACGCTCCTTACGCTAAGCGAGGCGTCGTTTGGCTTTTACCGGCGTCATGTGTGGTTCATGAGCAGCCGCTCGACCATAAATTCCAAGTCTTCTCTGCTTGTAAAGTTGCTGTGGCCTGATATAGGCTCTAAGCACTATGGGACTTAACAGCTGAGGTAATCAGTCCCCTAGACTTGTTGTTGTTGTTGTGGTCTTCAGTCCTCAGACTGGTTTGATGCAGCTCTCCATGCTACCCTATCCTGTGCAAGTTTCTTCATCTCCCAGTACTTACTGCAACCCACATCCTTCTGAATCTGCTTAGTGTATTCATTTCTTGGTCTCCCTCTACGATTTTTACCCTCCACGCTGCCCTCCAATGCCAAATTTGTGATCCCTTGATGCCTCAGAACATGTCCTACCAACCGGTCCCTTCTTCTAGTTAAGTTGTGCCACAAACTCCTCTTCTCCATTATTCTATTCAATACTTCATCATTAGTTATGTGATCTACCCATCTAATCTTCAGCATTCTTCTGTAGCACCACATTTCGAAAGCTTCTATTCTCTTCTTGTCTAAACTATTTATCGTCCATGTTTCACATCCATACATGGCTATACACCATACAAATACTTTCAGAAACGACTTCCTGACACTTAAATCTATACTCGATGTTAACAAATTTCTCTTCTTCAGAAACGCTATCCTTGCCATTGCCAGTCTGCATTTTATATCTTCTCTACTTCGACCATCATCAGTTAATTTGCTCCCCAAATAGCAAAACTCATTTACTACTTTAAGTGCCTCATTTCCTAATCTAATTCCCTCAGCATCACCCGACTTAATTCGACTACATTCCATTATCCTCGTTTTGCTTTTGTTGATGTTCATCTTATATCATCCTTTCAAGACACTGTCCATACCGTTCAACTGATCTTCCAAGTCCTTTGCTGTCTCTGATAGAATTACAATGTCATCGGCGAACCTCAAAGTTTTTATTTCGTCTCCATGGATTTTAATACCTACTCCGAATTTTTCTTTTGTTTCCTTTGCTGCTTGCTCAATATACAGATTGAATAACATCGGGGAGAGGCTACAACCCTGTCTCACTCCCTTCCCAACCACTGCTTCCCTTTCATGCCCTTCGACTCTTATAACTGCCATCTGGTTTCTGTACAAATTGTAAATAGCCTTTCGCTCCCTGTATTTTACACCTGCCACCTTTAGAATTTGAAAGAGAGTATTCCAGTCAACATTGTCAAAAGCTTTCTCTAAGTCTACAAATGCTAGAAACGTAGGTTTGCCTTTCCTTAATCTTTCTTCTAAGATAAGTCGTAAAGTCAGTATTGCCTCACGTGTTCCAATATTTTTACGGAATCCAAACTGATCTTCCCCGAGATAGGCTTCTACTAATTTTTCCATTCGCCTGTAAAGAATTCGTGTTAGCATTTTACAGCTGTGACTTATTAAACTGATAGTTCGGTAATTTTCACATCTGTCAACACCTGCTTTCTTTGGGATTGAAATTATTATATTCTTCTTGAAGTCTGAGGGTATTTCGCCTATCTCATACATCTTGCTCACCAGATGGCAGAGTTTTGTCAGGACTGGCTCTCCCAAAGCCATCAGCAGTTCTAATGGAATGTTGTCTACTCCCGGGGCCTTGTTTCGACTCAGGTCTTTCAGTGCTCTCTCAAACTCTTCACGCAGTATCTATCTCCCATTTCATCTTCATCTACATCCTCTTCAATTTCCATAATATTGTCCTCAAGTACATCGCCCTTGTATAGACCTTCTATATGCTCCTTCCACCTTTCTGCTTTCCCTTCTTTGCTTAGAACTGGGTTTCCATCTGAGCTCTTGATGTTCATGCAAGTGGTTATCTTATCTCCAAAGGTCTCTTTAATTTTCCTGTAGGCAGTATCTATCTTACCCCTAGTGAGATAAGCCTCTACATCCTTACATTTGTCCTCTAGCCATCCCTGCTTAGCCATTTTGCACTTCCTGTCGATCTTATTTTTGAGACGTTTCTATTTCTTTTTGCCTGCTTCATTTACTGCATTTTTATATTTTCTCCTTTCATCAATTAAATTCATTATATCTTCTGTTACCCAAGGATTTCTATTAGCCCTCGTCTTTTTACCTACTTGATCCTCTGCTGCCTTCACTACTTCATCCCTCAAAGTTACCCATTCTTCTTCTACTGTATTTATTTCCCTCATTCCTGTCAATTGTTCCCTTATGCTCTCCCTGAAACTCTGTACAACCTCTGGTTCTTTCAGTTTATCCAGGTCCCATCTCCTTAAATTCCCGTCTTTTTGCAGTTTCTTCAGTTTTAATCTACAGGTCATAACCAATAGATTGTGATCAGAGTCCACATCTGCCCCTGGAAATGTCTTACAATTTAAAACCTGGTTCCTAAATCTCTGTCTTACCATGTCCCCTAGACTTAGAACTACTTAAACCTAACCAACCTAAGGACATCACACACATCCATGCCCGAGGCAGGATTCGAACCTGCGACCGTAGCAACAGCGCGGTTCCGTTCTGAAGCTCCTAGAACCGCTGGGCCACAGCGGCCGACTGGCCTGATACTGCGAATATGTGTTTTTTGTTCGTCTGTTCTGCGTCGATGCCTACTAGTGTGTCACGAAGACTGAATAACATTAGTGTCCCAATTTATTATATCTGTTTATGGATAAGTTAGGTAAGAATTATTTCTCGGCAGAGTGCTGTTTATTTTGATGTCAACTATAAAGATTTTTTAATGTAAGTCGAAACAAGGCCCCGGGAGTAGACAAAATTCCATAAGAACTACTGATAGCCTTGGGAGAGCCAGCCCTGACCAAACTCTACCATCTGGTGAGAAAGATGTATGAGACGGGTGAAATGCCCTCAGAGTTCAAAAAGAGTATAATAATTCTAATCCGAAAGAAAGCAGGGGTTGACAGATGTGAAAATTACCGATCAGTTTAATAAGTCACGGCTGCAAAATACTAACGCGAATTCTTCACAGACAAATGGAGAAACTGGTAGAAGCCGGTCTAGGGGAAGATCAGTTTACATTCCGTAGAAATGTTGGAACACATGAGGCAATACTGACCCAACGACTTATCTTAGAATACAGATTAAGGACAGACAAACCTACGTTTCTAGCATTGTACACTTAGAGAAAGCTTTTGACAATGTTGACTGGAATACTCTGTTTCAGATTCTGAAGGTGGCAACGGTAACATACATGGAGCGAAGACTGTTTACAATTTGTGCAGAAACCTAATGGCAGTTATAAGAGATGAAGGGTATGAAAGGGAAGCAGTGGTTGGGAAGGGAGTGAGACAGGGTTGTAGCCTATCCCCGCTTTTATTCAATCTGTATAATGAGCAAGCAGTAAAGGAAACAAAAGAAAAATTCGGAGTTGGAATTAAAATCCATGCAGAAGAAATAAAAACTTTGAGGTTCGCCGATGATATTCTAATTCTGTCAGAGACAGCCAAGGACCTGGAAGAGCGGTTGAACGGAATGGACAGTGTCTTGAAAGGAGGATGGAAGATGAACATCAACAAAAGTAAAACGAGGATAATGGAATGTAGTCGAATTAAATCGGGTGATGCTGAGGGAATTAGATTAGGCAATGATAACCTTAAAGTAGTAAATGAGTTTTGCTATTTGGGGAGCAAACTAACTGATGATGGTCGAAGTAGAGATGATAAAAATGTAGACTGGCAATGGCAAGGAAAGAGTTTCTCAAGATGAGAAATTTGTTAACATCGAGTATAGATTTAAGTGTCAGGAAGTCGTTTCTGAAAGTATTTGTATAGAGTATAGCCATGTATGGAAGTGAAACATTGACGATAACTAGTTTGGACAGGATGAGAATAGAAGCTTTCGGATTGGGGTGCTGCAGAAGAATGCTGAAGATTAGATGGGTAGATCACATAACTAATGAGGAGGTATTGAATAGAATTGGGGAGAAGAGAAATTTGTGACCCAACTTGACTAGAAGAAGGGACCGGTTGGTAGGACACGTTCTGAAGCATCAAGGGATCAACAATTTAGTACTGGAGTGCAGCGTGGAGGGTAAAAATCGCAGAGGGAGACCAAGAGATGAACACACAAAGCAGGTTCAGAAGGATATAGGTTGCAGTAGGTACTGGGAGATGAAGAAGCTTACACTGGATAGAGTAGCATGGAGCGCTGCATCAAACCAGTCTCTGAACTGAAGACCAGAACAACAACATTAATGAAATTTAAGTTTATGAATTGTTGTATTTTCATCGATAGTACTATCGTAAAATAAGCCCACTTTTGAACAACCGATCCTCTCCCCTAACCCCCTCCCCTCCCCCTCGCCCTACTCCTGCAGGTCAAGCTCTACTCCGCCCACAACCACCGAAACACTCTGGGAACGACTGAGTTTGAGTAATGAATCACACTACACCCTGCTGCATTACGATGAGTGTTTGGGTCTGTGAGAATACCTGGAGGAAATTACCTGCCATCATGTGTGGAGCCAACAGCGAAGTGTGGAGGAGGCGATGTTACGATATTTCGTGGCTAGGATTGGGCCCTTATTGCGCTTAAGAAAATGCTAAATCCAAAGGGATATGAACACATTTTACAATACTGTGTAGTGCGTACAGCAGAGGTACCATTTTCAGACTATGATTGTATTAGCGTAACAATGCACCCTGTCAAAAGCAGCATCTTGCAAGACAGTGGTTTGTGGACAATAACTTTCTTGATTGGCCCGCCCAGAGTCCCAAAATGAACCCAGTGGTACACATTTTGGATACATTCGATACTGTTTCTGGCCTCGGCTCTTGAGGAAAAAATGGTTCAAATGGCTCTGAGCACTATGGGACTTAACTTCTGATGTCATCAGTCCCCTAGAACTTAGAACTACTTAAACCTAACTAACCTAAGGACATCACACACATCCATGCCCGAGGCAGGATTCGAACCTGCGACCGTAGCGGTCGCGCGGTTCCAGACTGTAGCGCCTAGAACCGCTCGGCCACTCCGGCCGGCTCTTGAGGAAAAAGACACTCAGACAACTCATTGAATGTGTCCATAGGAGAATTGAAGCCATCACAAAGGCGGAGGGTTGACACACCTCACGTTAGTGTCCACTAATAAATGTGCGGGTAGTTTTGATGAGACAGACTATGTCGGAGATCAGTAGACGACCTTTCTCTTCACCGCTGAATTCTGACTGAATTTATAGAGTGACAGCTAGTGATCTTTTTTAACTATTTTTAGTAGATGCCGACATTTAGTTGCACATCTTTGAAACAAGTGTTAATGTGATATGTGATATTCCATCCGTTTCAAACAAATACGGTTATTCGACAAGTGTATATGACCTGACTGGAACGCTACAACAGGCAGTACTATAATTAAAAGGAACTTCTAACAGATAACTCCCATGGCATACAACCAGATCCGGCTATCACACTGACAACTAAAAAATACTTGGACATAGCATTTGTTTGGTCCATATGAGAGCAACCTTTGGCTCAGGAGGGTCTATTAAAGCATTTTACTTCATATAAGAGGTAGTTTTTAGGGTTCGTAAGGTGTGGCCTGTGATTAGAAACTGTATTATTTCCAGGCGTAGTTAGATAAAAGCCTGGTCTGTGAAACTGTGCTCTAAAATATGAATGTTAATGTTCCTGTATTCAACTGGAAAAACGATCTGGCTAAAACTAATTAAATAAATTGTCACGTAAATACTTAAGCTTACGAAAATATGCGCAAAGATAAATGAGTTTGCATAGCTATATATTTGAGCATCGGTAGTAGGTAAATACTCATGAGGTAGACTACCGTTATGCTGTTTGTGATCTTCAATCCAGGGACTGGTTCCATGCAGCCCTCCACGCTACTCTATACTGTTCAAGTTTTTTCATCTCCAAGTAACTACTGCAACCTACATCCTTCTGAATCTGCTTCGTGCGTTCATCTCTTGCCCTCTACGCTTCCCCCCCCCCCCCCCCCCCCCCCACCCCAATACTAAATGGGCGATCCCTTGGCGTCTCAGAAAGTGTCCTACCAACCGATCACTTCTTCTAGTCAAGTTGTGTCACAAATTCCTCTTCTCCCCAATCCTGTTCGTGTAATCTTCAGCATTCTTCTGTAGCACCATATTTCGAAAGCTTCATTTCTTTTCTCAGCTAAACTGTTTATCGCCAGTGTTTCATTTCACTTTCACTTAAAACACGACGGCAGGACATAGTACTCCATTATCTTAACAACTGAACTGCCTTATTCGGTTGGTTTATCTCGTGTAATGTTCTCTGATAAAAACACAGTTCGCTTTTCATCGCCACGCACATCAAGGACTCTGGAACCATGAACATGTGCTATGACCCTTATACAAACTACAGTCCGTTCGGATGGTTTGTCCCCTACGACATAGATGTCACCAGAACTTTGAAAAAGGGTGGTGGGGGTCCGATTTGTTAAAGACACACCAAAGAGACTAATGTTTTTCATTTATTCTTAAAATTATGTTATTCGACAGTGATCTCAGAGTTTTCAGCAAGTGGAGATATAATCTCGTTACTTCCTTCACCCTCTAATGTCATTTTAAACTCTTATTTTTTCAGTCTGGATATGAGCTGAGGAAATGATCAGAAACGGACGAACGATAATTTTTTGGGATATGGTGATTATTACTGACACCGAGTAAAAAGATCTCTGTTCATCACAGGAGCTAGAACATTTTTGGTGATGAAAATGGAAAGTATCCGGAGTTATTCAACCTTACACTTTCCCAGATTGCTTCGTTCAAGTATGTATCTCTCGCTTCTTGCAGTATAAGGAAGATCATTTTCTGCATTAAAGAATGTCCCGGCAGACAAATGCATGAGCCTCAAAGACGAGAATTTATGTATCGTGTGGCTTTTAGAGCCGTGTTTCTCCAGAGAGATGCCCAGCTCGCATTCGATGCTGCTCTTCAAGGGAAATGTCAGGAAAGAAGGGCATTCGGAACGAATTTGCTGTGGCTTGTAGTAAGGAACCAACCCCGGAATTTGCCTTAATTAAAAATGGGAAACGACAGAAAACATTTTCAAACTACCTCGCCTCCCGAATCCAGGGATTGCTAGCTCAGAGGCCCACCATGCAGAGGTTCCCCAAGACGGTGGAGAATTTGGTAAAACTGGTGGTTGTATATTGTTTTAAATAGTATAAAATGCACCGCAACAAAAGATGGAATTCTGACATTGTATGTTTTCCCTATGATTCTGCGTGTTTAGTCATTTGACAGTGCATGAACGCATGCATGTTTTAAGATTTAATTTTAGATGGAATTTCTGGCTTCAGTTGTTACAGAATTGTAAGAGCGTAAGTAGGTTTTGGCGAAAAGGGAAGGGTTGGATTCAGAGCGAAGTCGGCTGGGACGAGTTCAAGCGGCCCGCTGAAAAAATTGTTTAGAAACGAAAAAACTGTAGAATGTGTTGTCATCACATACCCCATCCGCTCTCCACAAGCCCTTCTCCATCGTTATGTATCGCAACCCACGTTCAAAACTGAGTACTGCCCAGGTGTCCAGATTTGGCGATATTTTGCTATCTGAACTACTAATGGTAGAATATTGAGCAAATTTTTTGAAGAAATACAATTATCACCCTTTTGTCGATATTTTTGTTGGTCAACGTGTTTTTGGGGTGACACAAACAAAGCCAGCTGCATTGATTTTAATTTAATGTTACTTGCAATGATCTTTACCATTCCGCTGGCATGCGAAATACCGAAATACTGCAATCCCATAGTTCTACTAGCCTTCAAATAATGAATCCATTGCTGAGATTAAACTTCTACAGATAGATAATTAGGCTATAATTTTTAGCCGGCCGGAGTGGCCGAGCGGTTCTAGGCGCTACAGTATGGATCCGCGTGACCGCTACAGTCGCAGGTTCGAATCCTGCCTCGGGCACGGATGTGTGTGATGTCTTTAGGTTAGTTAGGTTTAAGTAGTTCTAAGTTCTAGGTGAGTGATGACCTCAGAAGTTAAGTCCCATAGTGCTCAGAGCCATTTGAACCACATAAATTTTCAATCAATGCTAGCGAATGAAACAAAAAACATTTTCCCCTTATTTCTTGTTGAAAGCTCATCCATAATTAAAACTATCACAATAGCACATAGCACAAAAAAATAAACGGTTGCACTTTCATTAAATTCAACTGCAAGCAAGAATTGAACTGGCTAACAATACAATAACTGAGCTCAAACAAGACAAACAAGTGGTCTTGATTAAAATAGGATGGGCGATAGCCGATATAATTACGAATATATAGATAATTCAAATCTACCGATGACACTGCTGACTATCGATAAAATGTCTCCCTTCTTCGTCTTGTGATTGAAAATCAAAATATCTTCCAAATTGCCTACACGCGAAATAGATAGTCTATAATTTCATTTAGGGGATGGGTGTCTGGTATCGTTGGATCCCCCGCTGGCTATGACCTTGTTTACGAGCATAAATAGTTAGCATCGCATCGTAGCCGCACTGGGTTTCCCGGTGGTCAGAAGCGCCTTGCCACTGTTCACGCGGCTTTCGGCTCCCCCCCCCCCCCTTCCCCCTTCCGCTCGGAAGTTCGAGTCCTCCCTCGGCCTGTTGTCCTTAGCCTAAGTTATATTAAGCCCAGGGCCCAATGGCCTCAGCAGTTTGGTCCCATAGGAACTTTCCACAAACCATCGCATCGTGAGAGTTCCGCTAAACCGTCACCATGACGGATCATAGTCGGGTCATCGCCTTTTTCAGCAGTCGTGAACCCACAGGTTTTCACTACGAGCTTCGGTCGTCTGCTTGAGGCATCACACTAATGTACTCAGCATACGCCCACGGTAATTAGTAAGCTAAAGAACTTATCTGGATTGACCAGACACAGATTAAATATTTCCACTGCTTCTTCGGTCCGTCGGGATTTTTGGAGTGCTCTGAACATTTGTAGAATGCAGAAAGTAACGACCTTCGTAATGTACAACACTTCTTGCAAGATGCTGAAAATTGGTCCGTGATTGATTTTCACTTTTTGCGAGAACGGCCCCGACTGTGAAACGTGCGTCGGTACCTAACTGTTACTGTGGAGTGACTGTTCTTCCAAACATTATCCCATATGAGCAAACCAGCTACGTCTTTACCTGTGGTTACTCGTACCTTAGTACTTAGGCTACACACAGCTCTGTTTTAAAAATAATAGGTCGATGTAGTCACTGGCTCGAGCCGCCCACGTCTGCTTTCGTGTCCCACAGCTAATTCCCTGCAAATAATAATGTGTACCTGTGGTCCTGCAGTCAAATAGTCTACACGTTGGCTGGAATTGCGAATTAATAAAATGCACAGAAATACAAAAGAAAAGGTAAATGAGTAACTCAATAAAAACGATTTTATTCTAGCATCTGTAGGCGGCAGAGAATTATGCCGAACAATGTTTATTCAAGAAAGGACATCTCATATAAACGGGAGGTGGTCCTACGATAGTCAGTTAAAATACAGACAGAAAATCCCCTTTTCAAATGCAATAAAGCTACGTTCAGAGCGTTATGAGAATGGTAGCAAAATACAGAAACTAAATAGTCATCGCGAAAACTAAGTCCATTTCGTGATCACGAAATATTCTTCACTTAAAATAGTTCGAGTTCGACATGCTGATGCATAAATCGACACACGCCATTCAAAGAACGGTAATTCATGCTCTGTCTATGCGCAGTTTCTTATTACAAACGGTAAAAGAGTCGTGCTATGAAGCACATTTAGACCTTTCGAAATATAGAATCCCTTCAGAAGCCTAAGTATGGTAGCAGCCGTTCACCGCCCGGAATCTAACATCTCCACGATGGAATATCCGTTGTTACTATAGGCAAGTCTGCCTCCTTAAAGCAGTCGACACGAAGTGACCGGAATCTCTCCCTTTACCTTTTCACTCGCGAAGTCCCAGTCTCCACTTGGCTCATCAGTTTTCCGCCACTGTTCAACTCTCGTTGGCTGAAAGCCATCCCCACCAAAAATAAATCGTTCTCAAGTTCTACAGACATGATTTGACTCACTTGACCAGTTACCCGCACTAAACTAATATGTTACAACAACATTTAAATAAAGAAATATCATAAACATTCGGTTACAAAAAAATGGTTCAAATGGCTCTGAGCACTATGGGACTTAACATCAATGGTCATCAGTCCCCTAGAACTTAGAACTACTTAAACCTAACTAACCTAAGGACATTACACAACACCCAGCCATCACGAGGCAGAGAAAATCCCTGACCCCGCCGGGAATCGAACCCGGGAACCCGGGCGTGGGAAGCGAGAACGCTACCGCACGACCACGAGATGCGGGCATTCGATTACATTTACACCATTTACAGTACTTATAACTAAAGGTTTGTTCGTTAATAAATGAGCCAGCATTGTTCCGCAAGTGTGCTTACGTTAAATGACAACAGATTGTCTTTAAATATCTTTCAAACAATTATTTGTATCTTCTTGGTAGAAGCGTCGTCTTGTTCTCTTTTCAATTGTAGCGTCCGCTAACGAAAAATGGCCGGCGTCCGCTAACATGTGCGACTGACCACTTTAAATTAGCACAGTTTTTTAATAGTACTTGCTGTCAGCATTTAAATTAAGCCGCTGGCAAAATTACATATTAAAAGTTAATTACATAACTACGCTAGTATGACAATATGAGAGGCTTTTATGCAGTATTCATTTGCTCTGTAAATGTGAAAAATACGATGTTGTGACAAACCTGGCTTACCAAGTCCCGTAAGAGTTTCTGTTCTTTCGGACATGTCCGAAAGAACAGACACCATATCCGTATAAGTCTATAGTTCTGGCAATACCGGCCATGACCTTCTTCTTCTGTGTGGATGCACACATATTCCCCGAACTCTAACGGGTTGGTTCAAATGGCTCTGAGCACTACTATGGGACTTAACTGCTGAGGTCATCAGTCCCCTAGAACTTACAACTGCCCGAGGCAGGATTCGAACCTGCGACCGTAGCGGTCGCGCGGTTCCAGACTGTAGCGCCTAGAACCGCTCGGCCACTCCGGCCGGCTGAACTCTAACGGGACTTGGTAAGAATGTCTTCCACGAGTAATGAGTGTGTTGGAGTGGGACACTACGAATGTAGTGTGTTGACACACAAGGGGAGAATTTAGGTCTCGCGGTAGGCGTGCGCGAGATAGTCCCTGCAGTCGCACTATCTTCTGTGCCTCGGTGGCTCAGATGGGTGGAGAGTCTGCCATGTAAGCAGGAGATCCCGGGTTCGAGTCCCGGTCAGGACACACAGTTTCACCTGTCCCCGTTGATATAAATCAACGCCCGTTAGCAGCTGAAGGTATTAATATAATTCTAATTTCGTTCTTAATAAACGAAGAAAGCCCATGGGGAACATTCATTATTAAGAACGCAAGTTCTGGAAGGCCGAAAACACATGAACTTCGCTCAAGGAGACCTTCAAATACCGACGAAAAGTCGAACGTTACGTGTTTTTGCGACATCAGACCGATGTTTAACAATAACGACTATGGATGACATGTTGAACTTAAACACTTTCGCAGTACATCAAATTTTGACCCAAGTTTTGGACATGCGCGTTTGAGCAGAAAGACAATTGAAGAAACGTATGCATTGATATTTATGGGAGGGCTGATAATGTCTACGAATGATTCAGTCGTTTGATCACAGGTGACGAATGCTGGACTCTGGAGTGAGATCCTGAGACAGAGCGGCAAGATGAGGAGTGGCACACAGAGGCATCTCCTCGACAGAGAAAAGATCGGTTGAGGAAATCAAAGATCAAAACAATGCTAATTTGCTTTCCTTGGCAGCAGGGGTGTCGTGCATAAAGAATATACTCTTCTACAACAAATTGTCAACAAAGTATTTTACAAAGATGTCCTTGAAAGGCTCCACGAAAATAGTGAGTCGAGTGACACCGAATAGTGCAAACAAGGGGGTGGCGCATCATGACAACACCTCATGTCACACATTAATTTTCTGTTGTGTAGCCCCCCCCCCCCATTCATCTGATCTGAGTCGTTGTGCCTTTTTTTTTCTTTTCCTGAAATTGAAAAACAGCTTAAAAGGACGTCATTTTTTTTTACTCTGGAGAGCATTCAAAAGAATGTGACCGATTTTTCAGCGTTGGTACCAACGCTGGTAGCAACGACTCCGCCTTTTATAGCTTCCGAAGGGAACTGCTTTGAATGGGACAAGATTGTTGTTCGAAAAAAATAAACACTATGACAGATAAAAAATTAGTCTCGTTACTTTTCTCACGCAGCTCGTAGAAAATGAGTTCATTATCATCCTCCTCAAAACACTGGAGCACGACTCTCGCCTTGTGACACGTGCAGTTATCTCGCTGGAAAATGCCAACATTAACGGGCCTGAATGTTGTCGGCAGTGTGGCTCCCGTAGTCCAAAGCTGTCATGATGCTTTCGATTACTACCACAGGTATCATGGACATTCGAGTAAATGTCCCCCACAGTACAACATTGTCACCAGTGATGCGTCCATCCCACTGTGAATGTTTCGTGTAGCTGTTACACTGGACGATGGTATATCCGGAAACGACCATCGACGTAGTGTAACAAAAGACGCGATTTACCCATCCAGGCGGCACATACGTTCCTGTTGACCTACGGGTCCACTATGTATGATCCTGTGCCCACTGCAGTCATAACAGACGAAGTCGTTTGCTCACCATGGGAACACGTAGAGGTCGATTGCTGTGCAGGTCCATGTTCTTCAGTATGCGCTGAACGGTGTGCTCCGGCACACTTTTACAGCGTGACAATTACTGAACCATACGATAAAAAGGAAGTTAGTTACAAAGTACGGCGTGCACACATTTTATCCAACATGTAAACGTCGCTACAGGTACTCGGATTTAGGTTATGACATGTTCGATGTGCCTGCCATCCTTGGCGACGGTGTGGCGAGACGAATAGTGAAATTCTGCATCACCGCATGAAGTGGAACATCTATGCTGTCGATGACCTGAATGACTCTTTTCCGCTCAGCGATAGTTTTGAGGTTATTGCTGTACACCTTATTTTTAATATAGCCCAACAAAAAGGAGTCACCTGTGTTCAGATCCGGAGAATATGGTGGCTAATCGAGGTTCATGCCATTGGACTCTGGGTGCCCCAGAGCCAGAATGCGGTCTCCAGAGTGCTCCTCCAGGACATCAAACACTCTCCTGGTTCGATGGTGTCGAGCACCGCCTTGCATGAACCACATCTTGTCGAAATCAGGGTCACTTTGGATAGTGGGGATGAAATCATCTTCCAAAACCTTCACGTACCCTTCGGTAGTCACCGTACCATCAAGGAATAACGCATCGATTATTCCGTGACTGGACGTTGCAAACCACGCAGTCACCCGTTGAGGGTGAAGAGACGTCTTCATCGCGAAATGCGGGTTCTTAGTCTCCCAAAAGCGTCAATTTTGATTAGTGACGAACCCATCCAAATGAAAGTGGGCTTCGTCGGTATACCAAACCATACTAATTCCCATCATGCCCGACGGACAACGGTGCAGTTTAAACGTCCTAATGCAAACCGTTCAAGAATTATGACGATTTTATCTGATATAGTTAAATAACTGTCATTCCGTCCTTCTATCAGTATGCCGTCCAGCATACCACGGCTAGCCTCCTAACCTGCTTTACAGCGACCATTAATCAAATTGTTTGCATATGGAGTATCGTCTCAGTTGTGTGACTGGATTAGTGATTTCCTCTCAGAGAGGTCACAGTTCGTAGTGATAGACGGTAAATCATCGAGTACAACAGAAATGATATCCGGCGTTCCTTAAGGTAGTGTCATAGGCCCTCTGCTGTTCCTGATTTACGTAAATGATCTAGGTGATAATCTGAACAGCCCCCTTAGATTGTTTGCAGATGACGCTGTAATTTACCGTCTAGTAAAATCATCAGACGATCAATTCCAATTACAAAATGATCTAGAGAGAATTTCTGTATGGTGCGAAAAGTGGCAATTGGCACTAAACAAAGAAAAGTGCGAGGTCATCCACATGGGTACTAAAAGAAATCCGATAAACTTTGGGTATACGATAAATCGCACAAATCTAAGGGCTGTCAAATCGACTAAATACCTAGGAATTACAATTACGAGGAACTTAAATCGGAAAGACCACATAACTACTATTGTGGGGAAGGCGAAACAAAGACTGCGATTTGTTGGCAGAACACTTAGAAGATGCTACAAACCCACTAAAGAGACAGCCTACATTACACTTGTCTGTCCTCTGCTGAAATATTGCTGCGCGGAATGGGTTCCTTACCAGGTAGGATTGACGGCGTGCAAAGAAGGGCAGCTCGTTTCGTGTCATCGCGCAGTATGGGTGAGAGTGTCACTGACATGATACGCGAGTTGAGGTGCCAGTCACTGGAACAAAAGCGGTTTTCTTTGCCGCGAGATCTATTTACGAAATTTCAATCACCAACTGTCTCTTCCGAATGCGAAAATATTTTGTTGACACCCACTTACGTAGGGACAAATGATTATCATAATAAAATAAGAGAAATCAGAACGGAAACATTTAGGTGTTCATTTTTCCCACGCGCCGTTCGAGAGTGGAATGGTAGAGAAGTAGTATGAAAATGGTTCGATGAACCCTCTGCCAGGCACTTGAGTGTGAATTGAAGAGTAACCATGTAGATGTAGATGTAGACAGTGAGGGCGACCATCCGACGTGATGAGGCGCGGACTTTTAACATCTTGTCGCCTACTCATGGTGTCGCCGTCCTATAACCACGTTCTGCAGTTGCTCGCGACAATAGCAAGCGAATAGTCGACCAGCTTCGTTGTTAACCGAAGTATTCGTTCCCACCTGCTAGGCCATAAGAATCCGCCCTTTGTCAAAATCGCTGATGTGACTGCTCTTTCCTCAGCGCGTCACATTCTGGGCAGTGGTCATGATGTTTTGGCTCATCATTAGTAAAGTTTCGAAACAGTCTTTTTCATCCTTGTTTAATTATATACTCGCTGTTTTTGTTACCAGGGATGGAAGGAGCAAGGCAGAAGTGAGAAGTAGAATAGCTCAAGCAAAGGCTGCTTTTAACAAGAAGAAAAACATATTAACATCTAAGAGCATCAGCCTTGAAACCAGGAAAAGATTTTTGAAATCATATGTGTGGAGTATGGCATGCTATGGGTGTGAAACATGGACTCTCGGGACAGAGGAACAGCAGAAGCTAAATTCTTTTGAAATGTGGTGCTATAGACGCATGCTCAAAATAAAATGGATCGACAAGGTCACCAACGAAGTGGTTCTGGAAAGAGCAGGTGAGAAGAGAAGCTTCTGGAGTTTCATTGTTAAAAGAAGAGTGCAATTTACAGGCCATCTATTAAGACATAAAGGACTCGTGAACACAATCATAGAGGGATATGTCGAGGGAAAAAGACCAAGAGGAAGACCACGACTGAGGTACATGGATCAAATCGTGAAAGATGTGGGATGTGACACCTATAAAGAAATGAAGAGAAAAGCTGAAAGACGCACAGAATGGAGACAAGCTGCCATTGTAGCTGTTGCAAACCAATCCTTGGATTGACCACTACAGAAGAAGAAGAAGTTTTTATCTATTTTCAGAAGCTGGTACACTTAATATCCCGTTTTTATCGCTAATTGCTTTTTCCTTATTGCGCGTGCATAGCGTCGAATGTGAGAATATTCGACGTCATTCCACATATTCACTGTTGGGATTCATGTGCCCACGAGCATATTGATCGCACATTCATAAATCAAAAGTATTCGTATGACCAACTTTTTTGTTTTTTCATTCACAGGTAAACAATTCAACAAGTTGTATCACGAATAATACATGACATATGGACCGCCGGCGCGGGGCTTTACCAAAACGCACATAGCTGCCCATGCAGTGAGGCCCACTGGCATTTGGGATATAGCTTGTAGACACTGATGGCTATTCCTCGTCTGCGCAGTGGTATAAGTGTAAAAATACCTAACAATCATTCCAGTCATATTTCTTTAATGTTTTGGAGGTTATGGTTTTTAAGAAATGGTTGAAGTCGCAGCTGTACGTGAAAGCTCGTACAGAACTGAAAAGATGGAGCCGTAGTTTTCGACGAAGGCTTTTAGGTGTGATCCGATACTGTTATGATGTGTTCTGTGAAGTTCATGGAAGCTTTCGAATAATTTCGTATCTTCGAGGAACAACCAAAAATGTTTCAAAGAAAGAATTGCTCTGTTGAGGAACCGGAAGTGTGATGTTCGATAACGACATCCATTGTTCAAGAACTGGAAATATCGAGTGAACATCCAAGAGGTTTGGATTCTGAAGGAATCTAAGGCAGAATTCGCCTTGGATACATCACTCTGAAAATCCTTAACAATACGTAGTAAGTTCAACTCGAAAGTACAAGGTGTCAGAGCAAAAAAAATTTTGTTCTAGAAGTTCCGGTTCTTAGAATTTAAAGCGAAATTAGGTTTGATGACGTAAATATTACTTGAAAATGCAAAATGAATATTAAAGTAAAAATGTCAGTGACATTTACAAAAGTACTAATGATTTAGCGATCTTCAGCGTTCAGTATCTCAATTTACATATCCACGAGTGAAAGCAGAGAGATACAAAAAATGAAGAAAGGAGGACTGAAGTATTATAAACGAACGATAGCGACTCGCACTATTACTCGACAGTCATCGTGTTGGTAAAAACTATTTTCTTCCAGAAAACGAAAAAAATGTGTAATTTGGCGAATGGCTTCCGTTATCCGTTTCCTATACGGCACAAAAATTGAAGTAATTCGAACAACGTGTATCAGCTATGCTTTTCGCTGTTTAAATTTCTCGTTTCACTCCTTTCTGACCCAGTTAGGTAAAACCAGAACAATCTGAGCATTGCGTTGTTCTAACACCGTAGCTTCCAGATATACTACATGGCAATTTTTTCGCATTCATATAAGCTGCGTGGCCTTATTTCTAGTAGTAAAATCATACTGTCCTGTGAAAAGAGAACTATCTTATAACCATATCTGAAGATGGATTCATAGCCATATGCGCAAGAAGTGCAGGCCTAGCTACTGTTTATCACGAGTCGCTGGAACAACTAAAGCTTCCGAACGATAGGAAAGAAACTTCCTGGCAGATTAAAACTGTGTGCCGGACCGAGACTCGAACTCGGGACCTTCACCTTTCGCGGAAAAGTGCTCTACCATCTGAGCTACCCAAGCACGACTCAGGCCCCGTCCTCCCGGCTTTACTTTCGCCAGTACCTCGTCTCCTACTTTCCAAACTTCACAGAAGTTATCATCTCAGTCAAAGCTACATATCGATAGATGTCCTACAACAATGAAAAATTCTAAACGTGGCCATAGCTCTCAAAGCGATACCAATTCCTAATAAATGAAAGCAGCGACTACGGCAGCACAACTGGAAAACCATGTGGGAAAATTTAGCGAAGAAAATTATACCAAGCGGCGCCAGATCGACATGGTACAAAAAGATAAACGCGGCAATAGCGACCAACTCCAAGCTTTACTCCATAAAGTTAAAACCGGGAGCGCGATTGGAAAGTGTAATTCGGAGGACACAATCGAACATCGTTTCGAGTGACCGAAATTTGTCGAGATATGGCACACAGCAGGGTACATGTTTCGACATACGCAGTATATAGGTTTCGATCGTCATGATATCCGAATGGAAACAGTTTCCCAAAGCAAAGCGACAGGCAACAAAGTGGATCATTGGGGGCACACACAGTTCATAGTTGGACTTAAATTAACTGACGGCTTACAGTAGCTGGCGAGCTTACGGGATGAATACGAGAAAGTAAATCATCAACGTAAATACTCGCTTACGTACTAGATTTTTCTGAAGTTTCCAATATGTAAAGCTTATAAAAGCATTTTGAGATGAGACCTCACGAGATAAGTAAATAAAAAAGAGGAAATGTAATGTAAATTCTACAAAGCGTCATCTAAGAAATGACTCAATGGACAATTTCTTACAGATTTCTGTACAAGAGACTGGAATGTGAAAGTTTTCTGATATATATAATTTTTCTTAAAATGAGTTGGTTTTCTGTTACAATGTGAAATTGTTAAATGGTGAATAATTTTTTTTTAAGTGGTGGCAAACTTACAGACGATGTGTGCTCGTGATGCTGATGTAAACACTTTCAACTTGCCCATCTACACCTACACTCTGCAAGCCACCTTACACTGCGCGATGAAGGGTAGTTAGTATACCGCTGCCACTCGCCCTTTTTCCTATTTAAGTCCCAAATGGTTCGAGGGAAGAACGATTCGCAGAAGGGAAAGCGCACGACCTTCTGGGCAGTGCTAACCGCCATGTGACATTGTGGTAGCAGCACTGCGTCACCGAAGCAGCTTCATCCTGATTCGGCAATGTGAGCCAATAAATATTACAACCAATAATGAACATCACCTCCAATTCTCTCCGCTTCCCACACTTGAAGATATGAGCAAACTTTACTCGGGCCATTTTAGCAAATAAAAAGGCGATAAAAATGGTTCAAATGGCTCTGAGCACTATGGGACTTAACATCTAAGGTCATCAGTCCCCTAGAATTTAGAACTACTTAAACCTAACTAACCTAAGGACATCACACACATCCATTCCCGAGGCAGGATTCGAACCTGCGACCGTAGCGGTCGCGCGGTTCCAGACTGAAGCGCTTAGAACCGCTCGGCCACATCGGCCGGCCATCTCAGATGTGTTCGATCAGGTTCATATCTACCGAATTGGGGAATCAGCACATCAACTGGAACTCAACACTATGTTCCTCGAACCACGCCATCACACTCGTGGTATTATGACATGGCGCTTTATCTTACTGAAATATGTCACTGACGCCGGGAAACATGGTTGTCACGAAGGGATGTACGTGGTCTGCAACCAGTGTATGATACTGTCAACTAGGGTACGATGACTGGAGAACCTACGCAAGAAGAAAGGTCAACAACTTTGCTCACTCACTTTTCTGCTACGCTGTTGTGATACCGGTATAGTTCCCAAGTTTTTAAAAGTGAGAAGAATGTTTCATTCGGCACAAGCTAACCGTATTTATTCTCGTATGGAACTGGCATTACTACGTGAGCGGATACATCAGACACGACGAGGACTGGCGGTATGTGATAGTCAACTGCTAAATCTTCAAAAAAAAAATGGTTCAAAAATGGCTCTGAGCACTATGGGACTCAACTGCTGTGGTCATAAGTCCCCTAGAACTGAGAACTACTTAAACCTAACTAACCTAAGGACATCACACACATCCATGCCCGAGGCAGGATGCGAAACTACGATCGTAGCGGTAGCGCGGTTCCAGACTGAATAGCCTAGAACCGCTCGGGCACAGTGGCCGACAAAAAGGCGACAATGAAGACAGTATATCAGAGATAAAAGCTATACCGCAGCAGTAGTATTACACGCGCTCATTACTGGCTGAAATGCCGGTACGTTTTACACGATGCGGTCTACGACATGTAACAATACGATACATCGCACAATACGAATGTTTACTGGTTTTTTCACTATTTCTTCATTTATAATGTTATGTGAAGTATCGCCCTAGCTCTCATATCATCCCTTAGCGGCATGAGTGACGTGATGCCCAAGAAGCTTAAAAGCAATTACCCGCCGTTTTTGGTAAGCAGGATAATAGCAATATTTACATTTTTTCGGTATCTGTTTTGTATGCAAGTAAATTTAAAAATTATTGTACTGCTTTTAATATGCGAGAAGTAAGGATTTTATAGTAAATTTTTGTAAACCCGCGCCGGCCGCGGTGGCCATGTGGTTCTAGGCGCTGTAGTCCGTAACCACGCGACTGCTACGGTCGCAGGATCGAATCCTGCCTCGGGCATGGATGTGTGCGATGTCCTTAGGTTAGTTAGGTTTAAGTAGTTCTAAGTTCTAGGGGACTGATGACCTCAGATGTTAAGTCCCATAGTGCTCAGAGCCTTTTTTTTTTTTTAACCCTCATGACAGGTTTCAGAGAAAGCCATTCTCCTGTCGACTCCATTGCAGTAGTAAGGAGCATCTTGTTGAGTATGAAACAGAAATCGGGTTTTGCACTGTGAAAGCGGTGGTCCGTGGCTCGCCTTAAGGATGATCATACTGTGAGTATGAACTGACACTACGGGATAAAAATATCCAAATGCCGTACGAACGCGTTAGTGAGTGCAGTGTAACACAGAGATGGTGTGGGAGCTTAAGGAGTTGACTGGGAACGTAATCATACATTATTCTATCGTGTGAAGAGTGGACACACTTGAATTATGAAGCAGGAAAACTAGGTAACAATACCAGTGTTGTACAAAGTGAAATAGTAGCAGCCATTAAGAGAAACTGACTGACATAGGGGACTACAATTAGAAAGGTTTATTTAGCAAAAATATCTTTCCTCTCTCTCACAAACCTATCTCACACATATTTGTGCACACATATTTCATCCGTATCTCTAGCGAGTTTTTCTCCAGTTTCCTCTGAATGCTGAGGAAATTTATAATTCTGACAGTTACTGACCGTCGGTTCCAGGAAAAGAAACTCGCTGACAGCTGTCAGATTCTCCGCTGCTTTACACCATGCAAACCTATAGAGGACGTTAAATGATAACTGTGGTAATCAGCCGTGTGGCATTATCTTTGACTCCGAAACACAGTGTAGCTAAAGCACTAAACAACGGTAATAAGAGAGAAATGGCGCTTCAGACTTTTAAAGTATTCCAAGTCAGCTAATTACAAGAAATAATTATCAACACGTCGTCTCTGGACGTTTCTACAGGTTCTCCCTTCTCATTGTCTCCCATATCTCTATCGCTGGTACAAATATCTCAATGCCACAGTATTTTTTTTTCTTTTGCAAACAATAAGTCATGTTACAGTATATTGATAATGTTTACTTATGGACCGTCTGACAGCAACTGAATAAAACACAATTTTGGTGCCATACGCGTTTCGCCTTTATTTTCTGCAAGGCCTCATCAGTGGCCTGGAATATGTACATATGTTTGCCATTTAATTCACATTTTTTGTGACTGTACCTATAGGCTATAAACAGTTCTGGTGGTTGATATTTCCTATTAAGTAGTAACGTTTTGAACTGTACTTATAGGTTGCGTGGACAGTTTCTTAGATATTACGCTCCTGTTGCATGGTACACCATGGCCTACACACATAAACTAACACACAGAGTTGCAAACATCCTAAAGAGACAGGGCTTCAAAATAGCATATAAGCCTTGGCAAACCCTCCAATCACACCTAAGCCAGCCAGCTACCAAGAGGGACAAATTCCAACAATCAGGAATATATAAACTTGAATGTCAAAGTTGTGATGCAGTATACATAGGCATGACATACAGGAATTTTGAAACACGATACAAAGAACATATCAGATGTTGGAAGATGAAACGAACCATTTCACATTTGCTGAACATTTAAAACACCATAACCATTATCCTACAAACATGGAACAAGAAATGAAAATAATGAGAACAAGCAACCATGACAAACATCTTATACAAACGCAAGAAAACTTCCACATCCAGAAAGCCAAAGCAGAAAACAAATATCTGATAAATGAACAAACACACATCAGTACAGGCTCCCTACAATACTTAGTAAAGGAAATGATAAGATAAAACAAAAAAAACTCTTCCCCCTTCACCTTCAGGACACACACACACACACACACACACGCACACGCACACGCACGCACACACACACACACACACACACACACACACACACACACACACACACACACAACCCACAAAAAAAGAATTGTGTTACACCAAAACACACACACATACACAACCCATTAAAAAAAATTATATATATATGCCACACCAAAACACACACACACACACACACAGCACAAAAAAATTATATCACACCAAAACACACACACACACACACACAGCACAAAAAAATTATATCACACCAAAACACACACACACACAAATGCATACACGAACAGATCATAGATACTTCAATAATTACATTCGAAAGTTTGGCAATAACATTCAGTCTTTGGCAGAAACACTTGACAGTCGGCAACAGAAACCAAAACATTGCATTGACACAAGCGTTCAGTTCATAGTGCTGTGGAACGTTGGAAAAAAACCGCAAACTGGCATTCATAAGAAGAAGAACAACACCAAAAATGCAACAGGAGCGTAATATGTAAGAAACTGTCCACGCAACCTGTAAGTACAGTTCAAAACATTACTACTTAATAGGAAATACCAACCACCAGAACTGTTTATAACCTATAGGTAAAGTGACAAAAATGTAAATTAAATAGCAAATATATGTACATATTCCAGGCCACTGATGACGCCTTGCAGAAAATAAAGGCGAAACGCGTATGGCACTAAAATTGTGTTTTATTCAGTTGCTGTCAGACGGTCCATAAGTAAAAATTATCAATGTACCGTAATATGAGACGCAACTGAGGGAGAAAGAACTACAAAAGTTGAAGATGTCAATAAGTCATGAATATATCAAACATGGTTGAAACTGCTTTTGGTATTCCTGAGTTAGGTTTTCATGCTCCCATTCCTTTTCACACCAAACCTTCAGCCATATAAGTGCTGGGTGGGGGGGGGAGGTCTTACTATCACAGCAAACTTTTTTTTAATGGCAAATTATATGTGTCGCAAATTTGGTAAAAATTTCTTGAGGCGTTACAGTGCATCGCTGTCTTGGCAACCTGTTCCCCCCTACACCAAGCCTAGAAGTGAAACGTCGTTTGCACTGTGAGCAGCAGTTCTACTGCCCCCGAAAACTATGGCTTTTATACTAATATCAGTCGTTATCGAATATTTTTACATTTCTTCTGACCTCCCACTCCTGCCCTTACGGCATAGGACATACCACCACCACAGTTTTCATACCAATAATGAGTCACGTATATGTAAAATTTGATTCAAGGTGCTCCAAACGTTCCTACCTTAAACTCTTACGTCAGTACATTTTCATCCCCCAGCCCCTCCTCCACTGGATAATAGCTTGTTCGTACCCCCAAAGAAACCTACGTGGGAGTGCGCTCAACTAGGCATCACAGATTCTTCGCATATAAGTCAATGGTATAGGGACGCATCGAATACAAACATACAAATATTTTCGTCATCTTTTCCGTCTTCCGTCGTCCCTTAGTCGCTTCAAACTTTGTGGAGATGTATTCCATCTATGCATTTAAGTGAAAGGTAGTTTTTTGAAATAGGTGTTTTGCTTATTTTATTTATGAAGCATCCACAGTGGCTTGTAATACAGTTTCTTTTTAGTCACATAATAATTGTATTATGAAGTAGTTACAATGTGTTACTAGGTTACATTTTCGTGTTTTGCTCTTGTTTTTCAGATTACTTTTGCAGTTTAAATTTCGTGAGGTTAACTTATTGTTGGGGGACTGAATGAACACATCTCCAGGACCACACATATGGACTAACAACTCTGGAAATTGTAACACCAAGCGATAATTTAACAACACGAAATTTGTGCTGTAAAAGTTGGTTTTAATCGGTAAAAGAAGAAGAAAACTTGACAAACTGTAAAATAGTAACACAGTGTAACTACTACATAATAAAATTCTTATACATCTAAAAAGAAACACATATCACAGGGCACGGGAGATGCTTCATAAATAAAAGAAGAGAAAAGCATATGGAAAAAAACTGCCTTCATTTAGTTGCATAGACGAAACATACCTAAATGAAAACATATATTTATTTGTATGTATTAGATACAATGCTTCGAATAAAAAGTTTGCACTTACGACTATGTGGAACCATACTAACCGTAGTAACATTATCAACTGTGTTTGTCAATCCATTAACTATTTGTCAAGGAGAGAAACATCCGGCAGTGTGTGGCGTCGCAACTAGTGCGCGATCGCCCATTTGTCTATTAAAAGTTTTACTTCAGAATGTATGTGGGCTGCAATGTAAGCCGGTAGAGTATTATAAGGTCAGTAACGGACGAGTTGTGTCCTGCAGACTGACGTCACGAACATCTGTTGCAGCTGCGCGTGTGAAAGCAGTGGAGTAGCACTGGCAGGCCACTTACATTGTACGAAACTAAAAATATTAATAACTAATAAAGGAATAACCTGAGAAACGTCATATTTGATGTACATCCTTCTGTTGTGAAGACAAACAATATGTCAAAGTCTGAGATCAAAAATAGTTGTATTTTGGAAGTTAGTAAAATTCCATTACAAAAAACGTAATTTTCCAACAGTCAAGAATTTAAATAAATACAGTGATGTACTATTTCACCTTCAGTGACTATGTACGATGATCTGATAACACTTTCAGTGTTCATATATAAATTTGGAAAGTTTTTAGTTTCAGAAAACCTCTGTGATTTTTCTATAATAATAATTTCAAGAATAATAAGTAAAAATGAATGAGAATGCGTGCGTGAGAGTATGTGAGACGTTCGGCATTATTAAAAATCATTCATGTAATTCTATACGGGAACTGGCAAGTGTTCCAACTCTGTAACGTGGGAACGAATCCACTAGTGGTTCCCCTACTTGTGAATGTCGGATGTCCAAGTATGTATGCTTATGTATAAGACAGCCAGAACATTCGCGACTACATAATAAATTTCTAGATGTGGAGTAAAGCTTATAGTTCATTTTGTTTTGTTTATTTAATTAGAGAGTTTTGTGTTACCTAATTTGATGACGTCAATGAGCCTAAAGAAGTGGTTGGTGCTTGCTAGATTTTGGCCCGAGCCGCGCCATAGAAGTGAGTTCTCATTGGTCTTAAGTGCCGACAGCTAATGAGAAGCGAGACGGTTGGCCGCCTAGCGAGGAGATATAGCTTTAGAGTGTGGGAGAGTGAGAGCGGAGTCGCGAGCTAGCTTTGATTGGAGGCGGTTATGCTGGATGTGACTTTTCGCGTTATGTGTAAGATGAAGTTTTGGGATGACTTCCGCGTTATGGTCCAGTGTTAATGGTATCTGGTAGTGACCAGAAACTTGAAAGGTGGCTACACTGAGTCACAGGGCCAGAGATTGCGCCAAAGAGTATTATTCAGCCGCCTCCACTGGCAGTGCTTGTTGAGATGTGGTGGTGGAGAGTGCTTGTCGAGAAGTCGTAGTGGAGAGTGTTTATTGAGAAGTGGGCAGTAGGAGTTCTGATGTAGCCGTGACTAGTTGTGAGCATGTTGTATGCAGTTGTTCTGATGGGCTAGACAGCCGATACTGTTCGATTGCGGATGCTGTAATGATCAGAGTGTATGTTTCGTCAATATATATGAAGGTAACCAAATTTTTTTTTATTATTTCAAATGTTCTAACTAACAATGTCTCTTGGTCACAGGTTCAGTCAACAAAGCATCTGGCTTGTGTTCATGTATTAGAGTGTAATTCTGGTTTTTATGTGCAATTATAGTATTTCTGATTTTTTTAAATTACTTCAGTGTAAATGGTGCTTAAAATACCTTGTCTTATTCCATGCAAGTGGCGACCACTGCTTCGGATCGTCCCTTGGAATTCTTTTGATAGTAAAAATAGCAAACAGTAGTATTGTTGTAGTAATTTGTAGTTTAGTAATTGTAGTCTATATTGCATGTGTAGATTTGGTAATGAATATTTGTAGTTGTTTTGTCTTTCTTCTAATAGTATTTTTGCAGAATTTAATTTTTGATGACTCATATACGGGTTTGACAATTTGTGCAAATATGAAGATTTCAATTGTTCGTTAATCGTGTTTGTCGGGAAGCATTTCGTTTGAATGGTATTGTTGGAGATAAAGTGTCATTGTGTGTAATTTTCGTATAGTGACGAGTTTTGTATGTTTTGTAAATGATTACGCGATCGATGAAAAAGGCAAAAATGATGGGTAGTGAGAATGACGAAATTGTTAACATGGCGAACTCGCCAACACAGGAGAACAGTGTGATGATTAATGAAGTAGAAAACAATTCAATAAACAGGGAAAATAGTCCAGAACCAGTTCAAAACTTTTCACAATCAAAAAGTTTTCAGAATATGAGATTAATGACAGAAGATTCTGGAATAGTATCGAACACAGATTGCTTTACAGCTATGACGAAGGAAGCTGGTTTTGCGGGAAATGTTAGGGGCGAAAAGAATTTCGAACCAGTTAATATGGAGCAGTTGATGGGTGCTATATTAAATTTGGGATCACGGATGGAAACAATGGAAACACGGTTAGACTCAATGAATAGGGACATGTTTCAAAAACATGAAAGATGAATTATAGAAAGAAATTAGAGAAGAAGTACAACCGATTTTGAATTCTCACAATAATAGATTAATTGCAATAGAAATTAGACAAAAGGAACAGGATAGAGAACAGGAAGAAAGAGTCGCGTGATAGTACAAAAATTTTCAGAGTTAAATTTACAACGTTCACACGATAAGGAAGAAATATTTGAAAGAATTGAGGAATCCATACCAAATGACAGAATAAATAACCTAACACAACAATATGAACAGTTAACTACTAAATGTGTCAATATTGAAACCCGAGTCGCGACACTTACGGAAGACGTAAATAAACAGAAGGAAGAAATAGGTGACTTATTGGAAAGAGTTGAGGAGATTTCAGATAAATTGACAAATCTTAGTTTACATGGGGACAGAGATTCAGATGATACAGCTCCATTGCCATTTGCAGAAACAGAAGAGTACCAGAACATAAATAAACATGTTGAAAATCAGGGAAAATTTAATGAACGCGTTAAAAGGGAATTTGATGCGTTACGAAAGCAAGTCAAACATATTGAAAGTGAAATCTTAAGAAAAGACAGTAGAAGAAATGTAGAATCACAGATAGCAGAGGGGTTTGAAGAAAATAATTTGTTTCATTTACGAGATGCAACAAGAGAGCACCAGGCGCGTGAACTTGACAATAATCGACATTGGGACTGGGACAGATGCGGTAGGTCTTTGTCGCCACGAGGAGAAAACTTTGACTATAAACACTTCTTAACTGTTCGGAAATTTAAGATCTTTCGCAATTCTAAGAATGACATACATCCATGTTCATGGTTAGATCAATTTATGCACGTACTTCCACCAAGTTTGCCACTAAGTCACAAACTGGAATTTATGTGCAGCTATTAAAGTCCTCAGGGGATTCGCTACACTAAGTGAATATGTGCCGTAGCGTGCACAGGGCCTCGAGCTGTAGTGGTGCTATTTCCCTTTTAGTTTTCTGCACCGCTGCCTACTCTTTTACTATTCTTTGAATCTATAAAAACAACTCTTCAACTATCAATCTATCTAGAGAGTCGGTAAAGAATAACCGGATATGACTATTTTACCCAAAAGTGATTTCGGAAATTACCGTTTGGACTTACTGTACCTTCAGCAGCATTCATTCGTAGTTTAAACGAAATTTTACCTGTTTATCTTCGTGATAATATTACTTCATATGTTGACGATATTCTTATTGCTAAACGTTCTTGGAGTGAGCACAACAAAATTTTGGATTCATTATTACGTATTTTTGCAAGAGTTGGCATTACAGTGAACTTGGAAAAATCTGAATTTGGTCGTTCTCAGGTGAAATTTCTTGGTCACATTATTTCTACAGAAGATATTCTTCCTGATCCAGAGAAACTAGATGCTATTCGTAATTATGCTGTTCCTACTAGAAAACGTGATGTTCGTAGTTTCCTTGGTGTCTGTAATTTTCTTAGACGCTTTGTTAGATTGGACAATTTGGCCACACCTCGTTTATGTGAACTATCTGGAAAGAATTCTAATTGGTGTTGGGATGAAGAAGCTCAATCAGAATTTGAACAACTTCGTGATGCTTTAGTTGCTGCTCCAGTTCTTTCACATCCGGATTTATCTAAAGATTTTTGTTTGGCGACGGACTCATCATACAAAGGCCTAGGTGCACATTTATTTCAAGAGATAGAAGAAAACGGCGTTGTAGTACAGAAAACTATTGCATTTGGAAGTCGTGTTCTCTCTAAATCAGAAGAGAATTATTCGATTACGGAACTTGAAGCTTTGGCTGTTTTATGCGCTATAACAAAATTTCGGACATTTTTATATGGGAGACATACTAAGGTTTACACCGATCATCGAGCTCTGGAATTTCTTATGTCAACAAAATTAACTCATGGAAGATTGTCACGATGGGCGTTGTACCTAAAGGAATTTGACTTTAGTATTGTTTACATACCAGGTTCTTCAAATATTATTGCTGATGCTTTATCACGTGCACCTATGGGTTTGAAACAAAGTGGTGAGGAGGACTGCAAGGAAAACAATTATTGTTTGATGTATATTCAAGGTGCTGCGTTTGAAAATTTTATTTCGTCTTCGCTCCAGGACATCGCTAAGGAGCAAAACAAGGATCCAATCTGGAAGGACATTAAGGAGAAGTGGAGGAGAAAGGAAAGCATAGCGATTAGACAGTATTATTTAGTTCACAATGATACTCTTTTTAAACGAAAATCGGTCGACAACTCCGTTTGGTTAGTCTGCATTCCTGATGAGTGGGTTAATAAATTGATTTGGTATACACATTTCAGTTATGCACACTTTGGTCCCAGAAAATGCTTTCATAAATTACGAGAAAATTGCTACTTCAGTAATATGGAAATACGTATTCGATCTGTTCTTGCCAAATGCAAACTATGTCAAAAGGCTAAGCCGCCAACTATTTCTCACAGAGCACCGTTGTTTCCTATCATTCCAGCGAAATTAAAGGAGATGGCTGCAGTCGATTTGTTCGGTCCAGTGGTTCGTTCTACTAATGGTTTTGAGTACATTTTGGTAGCAGTGGAATTGACATCAAAATATATGTGTTTTACACCTTTACACAAAGCAACAGCTCGTTCAGTATCTAATGCTTTCATCAAACATTTTCTTAAAGAAGTGGGTCATGTTGATAAGGTTATATCAGATAATGGATCACAGTTTCGCTCTAAAATTTGGCTTCGTACTCTACGGCGTCGTAAGATTAAACCAATTTTCATTTCACTTTTTCACCCTCAATCTAATGCTTCAGAGAGATGGATGAAGGAAATCAATAAATTGTGTCGAATTTATTGTCATCAGAATCACAGAACTTGGGATCAGTATCTTCATATTTTTCAAAACATTCTGAATGAACTCCCTAATGATTCAACTTCTTTACTGCCTGTATTGATATTAAAAAGTAAAGCACCCACAAATCGCATTACTGAAATCGTTCCTTTTCCGCCTTCACGGAAACTGCGGCATTCTGAAGTTGTCAAACTGGCTCTTCAAAATATTGCATCTGCGGCTGCTAGAAGAGAGAAATCAGCTAACCGTCCTGGTCGTTTAAAAACCTTGTCAGTTGGTCAAAAGGTGTTAATTAAATCTCATAGTTTGTCTCACAAAGGAAAAGGCTTGTGTCGCAAATTTTTTCTGCTTTATAACGGTCCATATAGGGTTCGCAAAATTATTCATGATAACACTGTTGAAGTAGAAACTCCTAAATCTCGGCGCTCTAAGGGAATACATCATGTATCGAACGTTAAAATTTTTGTGGAATGATATACTTTTGAGAAACTAACAGTTATACGTAAACACACGGAGAGTACAAGGATACCGCGCCGTGTTCCGGCGGCGGCACATACTCAAACCAACAATCAAGTCTGCGCGGCGCACAAGGCAGTCGTTGACCGCAAACAATTACTTCCTACGTCACGCGTACCGACAGCCGATCGAGCGCTCAGTGCGAATGCACTGACAGCCGTAAACAAATACAAAGTCTAATTTCTCTGATTAAATTCAGTATAAAGCTATAGTGACTTGATAAATTATGTTATTAACGTTCAGTATTTTTCAGGATACGGTTGTATAAAATATTTAAGACCTTCAGGTAAATTCTGTGTGTGTCCGACGTTAAGAGGACTTGCTATCGAGAAAATTTCAGGAAGAATGTAATATCGAAGAAGAAACTAATAAACTAAAAAGGTAAGTATTCATTGAGTTTATTTTTCAGGTAACATATTTCCACTTAGGTACGTGCTTTAGACGTAATTTACTGCTCGCGATTACGTGATTTATACTTTGTGCTAAATTTTATGTTCTATGAATTTACTTGTGAAGTGACGTGCTTGCGTACATTCGCTTATTTTGACAATGTTTTATTAATGAACAGTGTTATTACTTGTATATATTATGCATCGCTTGGCTGCTATGCTTTTTCACTGATGTCACATTTTTTTATTATGTGCCTGCTGTGCTTATTTATTTAAATTATGGTTGTCACCTGATTAAGGTGCGCGTCATATATCTTGGCGGCCGAGTTTAGGTTCGTTCTGCGCGTTTGACGTCACAAATCACAGTCAGCCAATGAACAGAGAACGACGTTGCCAGATCTCGACTGCAGTGCAGAGCACGGACGAGTGTCTTCAATTTTAGAAACGTTCAGTCATAAATAAAGTAATTGAACAAAAGCAATGTCTTGATAGCAGACTTTCTTTTATAGAAAGTTTGGAAAAAGCATTCTTTACACCAATTGCTTCATATTCTATTAATTAATTAAACCAAACAAACAATAAGCCTCCTAATTCAGGCGATAGCAAGGAAAGGTGTTTGTATCAGTCTCACGAACCGCTTTTTCGCAATAAAGAACAGCAGTAATTGTTTATTTCCTACGCAACGTGAGTAATTCATAGTCATCCCAACAGTGTTTGTCGGTATTTTGCAAACGTTTAGAGTGCTCCAGGAGATGCCAGAAACGAGTAGCTGCGTTGACGTAATGGTTAAGGTGTTGGGCTGCTAATCGGAAGATTCTGAGTTCAAGGCTTGTTGCATACTAAATATTTTATTTATTTAAAAACAATAGCGAAGTGTCTTACTTAATGAATTTTATTCGTTTGAATGTAATGTTCTGAAATTTCCTGTGCTTCATTATAATCATAATAAGTTTTCAGTTTTTGTAATTTTCTCCTCCAATATTTCTTTTCACAGCAATTAAAAACAACGAAAAGGCACACATACAATATTCATGTTATCCGTTTTGTTTGTATATCGCCTCTTCCGCAGTCGCTGTTTTACTATTCATATTGAGATATATTCTTTTGCGGCAGTATTAAAAGTATTATTTAGAGCAGAATTTCGGCTCGTACGTTGCCGAGCTATTTGATTGTCTGACGGAATTCTTTGCTTCGCTGCTTTGGCAACATCATATTCAATGGTTTCGTCGACTGATCTATGTTTTGGCAAGTATTTGCTGTCCGTTGTGACAAAAACAAAATGTTTGCGCACTGTGCCTCACTGGCAATATATTTTAGTTTTATGTTTTATTACGTCCAAAATTCAGTTTTGTGTACTTCGCCAACTTCGTTTTAATCAGAACGTTTTAGAAAAAAGCGAAATGACTCTGGTATAAAGTTTTGCTACAGTTGCTAAAGATAGAATATTTCCCAATTTATAAACACTGTTTATGTTACAAAGGGTGTTCATTTTATGGGGACATTGAAATCTCTTGAAAACGACACACAGAGCCAAAAGAAATCCTAATGAAAATTAGTTCCTCCCGGAAGGGGACATCCAATTATAACAAATTTGACTACAAATTCGTCGAATTTGGTATCATTGGATGTCCCCCTCTGAGACAAAAAAAATTTAGTTATAAATTTGTTTGATCCGATGTGTAGATTTGCGGATATTTCAATGTCTCCAATTAAAATGAACACTCTGTATAGTTGGAACCATGAACGACTGCGGTCGATTTAAGGCTCGTTCTACGCATCTGACGTCACGCTTCCGCTGACAGCCAATGAGTGTTCAGTAGTTTTCTGAACGGTCTGCTGGGAATGTCTTGGCGAGTGCGAGTGTTAAATGTGATTGTAGTCATTCTTTGGTGAATTTTTATCGCATTTGTGGCAAGTTGTCATGGCTGATAATGGTGGTAAGCGACAAACTCTCCATAAACAGGCGAGGGACATAATTTACCGGATTCACGCTTTTTTCAAGCGCGAAGCAGAAAACGGTGGACCTATCACGGATGTCGCCAGATCTCAGGAACGCACTGCAGAAGCGACAGGCGTTAGCTTGAGAACCGTTCAGCGGATTGCCAATGAAGGAAAGTCATCTACGGAGACCTGTGGAAGCCCACTTTTCAGATCGCCAGGGAGATATCGCACTCGTGAGAGGACTGTAGCTAATTTAGATAATTTCGACAAAGATGTTCTAAGACGAGAAGTGCTCAACATGTTCAACACAGGCGAATTTCCTACTGTAAAAAAAATCACTGTGAAAATGCGTGAAACCATAAATTTTAAAGGTAGCATGACTTCAATGAATAGAACACTTAAAAACATTGGATTCAAATATGTACACACAAATGACGGAAGAAAGTTTTTAATGGAACGTAGTGATATCGCTGCTTCAAGGGCACAGTTTTTAAAACTTATTATTGAAGTAAGGAAATCCGGGAATAAGAACATTTTTTTCTTGGACGAAACATGGGTGAACCAAAATCACACAAGGAAAGCGTGTTGGAAAATGAGTGATGGTTCGGGTGGGTTTAAAGTACCAGTTGGTAAAGGTGGACGAATAATTGTGCTTCACGCTGGTTCTGCTTCTGGATTCATTCCAGAAAGCAAATTAGTGTTCCGGGCAAAAAAGAGAAATTCAGGGTATTATCATTCCGAAATGAACTCTGAGACATTTAAATTGTGGTTTAGGAATCAGTTTCTCCCTTACTTGCCTGCAAACTCGGTGATTGTAATGGACAATGCGAGTTATCACTCTGTTGTTGTTGACAAGACATCCACAACAAGTACAAAAAAAGCCGATATCATGTTATGGCTTGCAAGTAAAAATATTCCACATACTGCCAACCAAACTCGTGCTGAAATGTTGAATCTTGTAGTGCTTCATAAGCCTCGCACAAAAGTTTATGAAATCGATTGTATTGCACAGGAACATGGACACACAGTTTTGCGTTTGCCACCGTACCATTGCCAATACAATCCGATAGAGTTAATTTGGGCACAAGGGAAAGGGTATGTCGCAGAACGAAACGTGACATTTAAAATTGCCGATACAGAAAGGCTTCTGCACGAAGCACTTGACAGAATTACTTCTTCAGCATGGGCTGAATGTGTTCGGCATGCACAAAGGCTACAGGAGGAGGACATGGACAGGGAAATAGTAATTGACAATCTGCTTGAACCCATCGTCATAACTCTAAGACCTGATGATTCAGACTGCGACACTGACTACAGCGATGCAGAAGACTATCGCAGCGATTGACAACAATGAAGGGTAAGGCACATACACAATAATACTCATGTTCTCTTTCTTGTTTTTGTTCCACAGTTGCAATTTTACCAATGGTATTGAAATATATTCCTCTTCTGCAACTGTAATAAGCGTCTTATTTAGACCAGACGCGTTTTTCTCTTTTGAAGCACCTTCATTGGACAGCATTTTGTCTCCTCCATTGCCAAGTCACCTTTCGTAGTTTTGTGCTGAGGTAACACAATATTCAACGTTTGTGTCGGCCGATCAGTGTTTTAGCAAATAAATGCTTTTTGTGTGTGCCACACACAAAAATTATATTTGACATAGCTCAGAGCACTGATACACAGTATATTCAAGTCCTAATGTTTTTGTAAGTCCACAGTTTTGTTTAACGTATTTTGTGTACTTCCTTTTGATTGATTGAAGTGCTTTAAAATAAAGTCAAACGCGCCCGGTGTAAATAAAACTTTTATTACAGTCGCGAAAGACGGAATATTTCTCAATATTACATACGACACCAATCCGGTACTTAAATTAAATGAGATGTTGTTATACAGTAAATTTTATATGAAATTTAGGTATCTTGTCCACATTATATTCTCAACATTGTGGTAACTACAATCGAACATACGGAAAGTATACGCTATGAACTTTACCTCTGCAAACTCTTCAAAATTTCGTGCAATGGTTTACTACATTTAATGCTGCAATATAACTGCGTTGAAAATCGAAACAAAATTAAGTCATTTATGGGGGGAAGGTATCAGTCAAGAAGATGTGTCAAAATCAAATTTTTGGGCCAAATAGTTTTTGTGAAATCGTATGATAAGTGTGTCAAAGCAGTCGGAACACTATGTGTCTGCACAGGCGAGCAGTGCAGTGGTTACAAAATAGCGCACGGCGTGGAATGCGGGGAGCACGTCTCTGTAGCAGCGAAAGGTTTAATGCGGCCGTGGTGGCTTTACTTCATAAACTGCGCGAGAACTACACTGCTACGGCGCTGCTTCTCTTGGCGCGTACAACTGGCAACGCTGCAATCTCCCGCGTCTGGGCGGGCATGCGTGAGCCGCCAAGATAAATGAATTGAACTATAGTTGTGATGATGTGGTTATGTATGTAAGTTATACTTTCTGATGTATCTGCTTGCGCCTTCTTGTTTACTTATTAAGATTACATATGAACATTTATTTGCTTATGCTGATATGATGCTAATGACCTGTTTATTATGTTAGATACATAATTGCTGCTTGCGTATGGATTGCATATTTACACATTTCTGTTTTGTTGTCATAAATATACTCTAATTTGGTATATAGAAATGCTGATGTAAGGTGTACGAACATGGAGTTTAGGCCACAGTATGGTGTTAATTATAGATTGTTCGCTTGACAGAGACTCGTTATAGGGATTCTGCTGCATTCACTTGTTGACATTCTGTTCTCTACTGGTATATTTACTCGCTATTGCATGTTTTGCTTACGCTCAGTGCCTTATATTTTTAAGATAAGAAAATGAACTGCTATAATTCGACGAACGATATTAGTACAAGAAACTTCATAGAAGTCACATGAGCTGGAGGTTTTATGGAAGCTGTATAAATTTATGCTAATAGGTAGGAAACCAACGACATGACATACCAACACAAGGTTTAGACCATTGACAGTTATTACACTGCATTCTTCGTGAGCAATTGAAATAGCAAGTGACACTTGACACAAGAAATACTCCACATGTTTGCTTCTGTTTTGCCATGATTCTTGAAGTGGTGTACACACTGTGAAATACTACGATTTGTTCACTCAGAGTCTTATGTGATCTTTCATACTACGTACTCGCACCTACTTACTGAAAGTTATTCAAACTGAAGGCTGTTAGAGGTCATGTATGCATTTCTTTTATTTTATGATGGACAAGGTAACCAAAATGTATTTTATAATTCATAATGAGTAGAAGATTTGGCTCAGGTGGACTACACAGAGGTTGTGTGTGGACATCGTGTCTTCGGATTGCATGGGATGATAAATTGAAGTTTGCACTAGGATTTTATCTGTACTTGTTCGAGGAGACTGACTAGAGGAAAGAGTTGTTATGAAAGAGAAATTATATTGGTGATAAGGTTTATATGTATCGACGTATTGAAGAGGTATTATTGAGGTATCGAGATTGTGTGAAGTTGATAATTGTTGGAGTTTTGGTGGACAAGAGGTAAGGTAAATGATATTGATGATAAGGTTTATATGTATCAACATAAGAGGTATTATTGAGGTATTAAGATTATGTGATGCTGATGATTATCGGAGTTTTGGTGGATAAGAGGTAAAGTAAGTGAGGACCATATTTTTTTTGTTGGTTTATATGGAACAAGGGGGATGAAGATGGCAGACTAGAACACTCAAGTGGAAACATGATTGTCTACACACACACACTTCGTTAAATCAATAAGCAGTATATACTTTTTTTGGAGAGAGGAAGTATTTGCATATCTTGGCACACTGACAGTTGTTCAGCAACTGTACATTTTGATTTGGCTTGGCAAACATTGGTCTTGACATGATGACTATGACGTTGACTAACTATTATTGACTGTTATACACTGTCACCACTACTACTTGATACACATGTTGAACATCAAATTTTGACAGAATTGCATTTACACAGTTAACACTATTCAATTACACAGTAGTACTTAAATGTGGATGAAAGATGAGTGAGTGTGTTCTGTGTGTTTTCCCTTCCTAATCCCAAATAATTGGTACTGACCTATCTCCTAAATATTATTTTACTTGTTTGTTGTGGCTTGCACTGACACCCATAAATATTATAGGTTTACTGATATTTGTGTATTTGTAATATTTAATATGACAATTATCTGATATCATTTGTGTGTTTATTATAATTTGTATGTTTAGTGTAAGAGCATTGATAATAATTTTGTAAAAGCAATTGTGTGTGCCTTCAAACTGTTGTTCATGCTTGCACCTGTTCAACATTGATGGGTGCCACTTAGAAATGTTTAATTTATGTTAATGAACTCTGATGAACTGTCTAATTAGTGATAGCGAATATTGTGGACTGTTACCTGCACTTGTTCAACATGATGGATGCCACTAGGAGATGTTTAATTTCTGCTGATAAACTCTGATGAACTGTCTGATTAGTGATAGTGAATATTATGGACTGTTACCTGCGCTTGTTCAACATGATGGGTGCCACTTGGAAATGTTTAACTTCTGCTAATGAACTCTAATGAACTGTCTAATTAGTGATAGTGAATATTATGGACTGTTACCTGCACCTGTTCAACATTGCTGGGTGCCACTGATGGACTGCTTCTACTGAGATAATGTCACTTGTTGGTGTCTGTGCCTGCTCGCCATTTTTGGGTGCCACTGTTGAAGCTGTTTAAATACTGCTGATGAAATGTTATGAGACTGCTATTTGCACCTGTTGATCATTTATGGGTGCTACTGTTGGAACTGTCAACTACTCTGAGGAGTTCTACTTGTTTATTGAACTATTGAAAGGATTTTATGTGAATATTTGTATAAACTGATTTTTTGTGTGTTTACTGTTTATGAGATGTTATGAGACTCTTACCTGCACCTATTCGTCATTGCTGACGCTATTGATTTAATTGTTTAACTACATGATACTTGTGTAAACTATTATGTAAAATCATATGTATGCAAGCATTTGTATTCCTTACTGTATTTTATATATTAGATTATTGAAGGGTCAGTGCAAAGCCAAAATTTATTTTGTTATGTGATATTTACTTATTAATATTACTTTTTAAATTTTGTCTGTATTTTTTGGACGAATTTGGTGGTATTTTCACCACCAATGCTGGCAAAAATACCATCAAATTCTAGCCCATGGAGGAGGGGCATATGAAAGGTGGCTACACTGAGTCACAGGGCCAGAGATTGCGCCAAAGAGTATTATTCAGCCGCCTCCACTGGCAGTGATTGTTGAGATGTGGTGGTGGAGAGTGCTTGTCGAGAAGTCGTAGTGGAGAGTGTTTATTGAGAAGTGGGCAGTAGGAGTTCTGATGTAGCCGTGACTAGTTGTGAGCATGTTGTATGCAGTTGTTCTGATGGGCTAGACAGCTGATGTTGTTCGATTGCGGATGTTGGAATGATCAGAGGGTACGTTTCGTCAATATATATGAAGGTAATAAAATTTTTTTAAATTATTATTTCAAATGTCCTAACTAACAACGTCTCTTGGTCCCAGGTTCAGTCAATAAAGCATCCGGCTTGTGTTCATGTATTAGAGTGTAATTCTGGTTTTTATGTGCAATTATAGTATTTCTGATTTTTTTTAATTACTTAAAATACCTTGTCTTATTGAGGAAGAACCGTGCCAGATGTGTACGTTGAATCACACTTCCACATACAGAACAGTTACACTTGTGTTTTGTTGTTCCGTAGTTTTTGTTTCGTAGCTTTTATAGTTGCTGGGGACTTAATTAATTAATTGTGTTAACGGAAGTTTTCTTTCATTCTTTGTTGTTATTCTATGCAGTCAGATTGCGTACTAATACCGGTCAGGGCCAACTGGGTAGGAGACTGCGTAACCGGACAGTCAGCTACTAAGATCAAAATTATTTGCATTATATTTAATTAAGCCCCCATGCAAACTGTTTATGAAAACTTTTGTTGTGGTAATTCGTTCCGACGAAAATCGCGAGTGAACTTTGAATTATATAGCGTGGCGGTACTGAGTATATTCTTACTGAGTATTTTATGGCGAGCATAAACTTTTACTAAAGACAACCACTGAATATCGTATGCAGAAGTAATATCCCGATCATTGACTGTGTTACAAGTAATTGGTTTCGGAATTTGCGAAGGTAAAAGTTCTGGCTGTTTTAGGTATGGTGATAACTGTGAGCAGAAACTTTAGTAATTTTCGTAAATGTGGGCTGATGATCTTGCTTAACGGCAATAAAGATCTATTGAAGGTTTAAATTTGAACTTCATGTTTAAAGTACGAGTGACATCCCCTTTCCGAATCATTTTTTTAAACTACATAGACAATTTTCAGCAAATTTTACTTATAGCGGCCTCTAGCTATGAGGTTACAGTTTCCTCAACACTGCTTTTCTGTGATCTCGTAAGTAGCTGCAGTCAGGAGTTTACGTGCGAAGATCTACCGCTGTAAAGAGGTGGGTGAACAAAAAATTATAAAAGAAATTGCATTGCTGCAGCAACGAATAATCCGTCGCAATTGGTGCATCACACGCACGCACGTAAAGAATCCGTCGCAAGTGTACCTAGAAGATGTAGATGAAATTGCCAGTCTTCTAATTTCCCCACTAGAGGAACCTGAATTACGAAATACACTACTGGCACTTAAAATTGTCACACCAAGATCAAGTGCAGATGACAAATGCGTATTCATTGGACAAATATATTATACTAGAACTGATATGTGATTACATTTTCACGCAGTTTGGGTGCATAGATCCTGAGAAATCAGTACCCAGAACAACCACCTCTGACCGTAGTAACGACCTCGATACGCCTGGGCATTGAGTCAAACAGAGCTTGGATGGCGTGTACAGGTACAGCTACCCATGCAGCTTCAACACGATATCGCAGTTCATCAAGAGTAGTGACTGGCGTATTGTGACGAGCCAGTTGCTCGGCCACCATTGACCAGACGTTTTCAATTGGTGAGAGATCTGGAGAATGTGCTGGCCAGGGCAGCAGTCGAACGTTTTCTGTATCCAGAAAGGCCCGTACAGGACCTGCAACATGCGGTCGTGCATTATCCTGCTGAAATGAAGGGTAGAGCCACGGGTCGTAACACATCTGAAATATAACGTCCACTGTTCAAAGTGCCGTCGATGCGAACAAGAGGTGACCGAGACGTGCAACCAATGGCACCCAAAACCATCACGCAGGGTGATACGCCAGTATGGCGATGACGAATACACGCTTCCGATGTGTGTTCACCACGATGTCGCCAAACACGGATGCGACCATCATGATGCTGTAAATAGAACCTGGATTCATCCGAAAAAAATGACGTATGGCCATTCGTGCACCCAAGATCGTCGCTGAGTACACCATCGTAGGCGCTCCTGTCTGTGATGCAGCGTCAAGGGTAACCGCAGCCACGGTCTCCGAGCTGATAGTCCATGCTGCTTCAAACGTCGTCGAACTGTTCGTGCAGAAGGTTGTTGTCTTGCAAACGTCCCCATCTGTTGACTCAGGGATCGAGACGTGGCTGCACGATCCGTTACAGCCATGCGGATAAGGTACCTGTCATCTCGACTACTAGTGATACGAGGGCGTTAGGATCCAGCATGGCGTTCCGTATTACCCTCCTGAACCTAGCGACTCCATATTCTGCTAACAGTCATTGGATGTCGACCAACGCGAGCAGAATGTCGTGATACAATAAATCGCAATTGCGATAGGCAACGATCCAACCTTTATCAAAGTCGGAAACTTGATGGTACGCATTTCTCCTCCTTACACGAGGCATCATAACAACGTTTCACCAGGCAACGCCGGTCAACTGATGTTTGTGTATGAGAAATCCGTTGGAAACTTTGCTCATGTCAGCAGGTTGTAGGTGTCGCCACCGGCACCAACCTTGTTTGAATGTTCTTAAAAGCTAATTATTTGCGTATCACAGCATCTTCTTCCTGTCTGTTAAATTTCGCATCTGTAGCACGTCATCTTCGTGTTGTAGCCATTTTAATGGCCAGTAGTGTACATTTTAATTTTATGGTGCGCGTCATGGATAACAGCGCTAAAGTGTTCGAAGATGAAGTCGTAGTTGCTGCGATGTCGATAGCAACCTGAATCGAAGGAATGAAGCGAGAGAACCGCCTTTGTTCTCTACAGCAAAATGAAGCTGATGGCTCGGTAATTCTCGCCCCTGTCAAGCATATTCCTTTTTCCGTACGATGGAAAGTATTTACTTTGCAAAGCGATATGACAGTCACTTCGAGGCATCGACCGTAGCCCTCGTCGCAGGGCGACAGAAAACTCTGCCACCCCCTGCCGCCTCCGGGCACACGATAGGGCGGGCGGTCTGCGGCGGCAACCAGCGCTGCCCTTCTCCGATGGCCCGGGGACAGTTTGCGCGCGATAAGGGCCGGTCGGCAGCAGCAGAGTGTGCGGCGAAATTTAATATCCTGTGCGGAGGCGGCGCCGGCGCATAACTCGATACGGCACGCGCCGCCCCAGGAGGCCGCAGATGGAATCCCAGATAGAATCTGCCTGGCCTGGCCCCCGCTTCATACGGCTTTCCGGGGGCCGCCACTCACCACCACCGCAAATGGCGGAGCTCACCCGTTCTCCGTAAATAAAGGAGCGGTTTTCCCCGTACAGACCAAGAAGGCGGACGGTAAGGCTGTCAAGTCGCACCGAAAACAAAGGCACATACTTTTCCTATGTAACAGAGTAGAACTACCTGGAATTTTTATACGTTTTTCCTCTCTGTAGTGGGCGTTCGTATCTGTTGCGTGCCTTCCATGGAACCTGAAACGTCGGCGACACCCATAAAGAGCGACCGCTCCACATTCCACATTTCCCCTTCGATGGATACTGAATCGTTGCGCGATCGATAGGCCTTTAGTAGAACACATTTATCATAGGAGGACATGCTTCGTGTCGAGACCGGAGACGAGAGGGCAGGGACAGCGAGACTAGGGACGTGAAATACACTCGTGTTCGCCGGCCGGTGTGGCCTTGCGGTTCTAGGCGCTTCAGTCTGGAACCGCGTGACCGCTGCGGTCACAGGTTCGAACCCTGCCTCGGGCATGGATGTGTTTGATATCCTTAGGTTAGTTAGGCTTAAGTAGTTCTAGGGGACTGATGACCACAGATGTTGAGTCCCATAGTGCTCTGAGCCATTTGAACCATTTTACACTCGTGTTCATAAATTAAGGATAATTGCAGAATGTGGTGCCACACAACGTGGCACTACACAAAACTGGCGCTAATAGCATAGCCATATAGGGAACACACACGACACAGACCTGTAAGTCCACGGTATTGGTGATAAGTTGAGAAAACCGTTCCGAAACACATCTGCTACAAAACGCCACTGTTTTCTGCACATGTACCCCGACATCAATATAGAATATAATCACCATGCACAGGTACACAGGCCGCACAACGGGCTGGCATACTCTGGATCAGGTGTTCGAGAAGCTACTGGGTTTGAAACGTACCCTTAGAAAAATTATACATGACTGTGCTTAAACTGACACACAATACTTTTTTGCGCAACGCAATCTGACTTTCAATAATCCCTACAAGAGAATGGCCCTGACTAAATTAACCTATACGTTTCACAAATCACTTACCTCACAAAAAACTCCGTTACTCGAACTACTGCAATACAGCGAGCGCCACTACTGCCAGCTAAATAAAAGATTCAAACTACTGAAGGCACTAACTACTGAACTACTGATAGGCATAGTTAGCAAAAGAAACATTTTGATAGAGAACAAACGATATATTCACCTTAATAGTGTTCAAGAGTCATAATATATATATATATATATATATATATATATATATATATATATATATATATATATATATATCAGTCCATGATATCCAATATTACAAATTTACTCTTTCTGATGGACACACGTCCAGATCCTCCGCTCTCAAAATTCCGCCATCTCTCTCCCCACATCCACCACTGCTGCCGGCTCACCTCCAACTGCGCAACGCTACGCGCTGTAAACAGCCAACTGCCCAGGGATTTGAAGACGTGCAGCGGTACGCCGACCGAGAGCATCCCAGACGTACTCGATGAGGTTTAGGTCTGGAGAACAGGCAGGTCACTCCATTCGCCTGATATCTTCTGTTTCAAGGTACTCCTCCACGATGGCAGCTCGGTGGAGCCGTGCGTTATCGTCCATCACGAGGAAGGTGGGATCCACTGCACCCCTGAAAAGGCGGACATACTGGTGCAAAATGCGTCCCGATACACGTGACCTCTGTCAAGGACATGCAGGGGTGTAGGTGCACCAATCATAACCCCACCCGGCACCATCAAACCACGACCTACATACAGGTCCCTTTCAAGGACCTTAAGGGGTTGGTATCTGGTTCCTGGTTCACGCCAGATGAAAACCCGGCGAGAATCACTGTTCAGACTATACCTGGACTCGTCCTTGAACATAACCTGGGACCACTGTTCCTGTGACCAGCGGTCAGTGGAATGCACCTTTCAGGTTTCCGGGTGAATAAACCATGTCTGTTCAGTCGTCTGTAGACTGTGTGTCTGGAGACAAGGCTATCTCCAGTACTACGTGGTCGTCTGCGGGCACTGATGGTGAGATAACGGTCTTCTTGTGGTGTTGTACACTGTGGACGACCCATACTGTAGCGCCTAGACACGTTTCCTGTCTGCTGGAATCGTTTCCATAATCTTGAGATCACACTTTGTGGCACATGGAGGGCCCGTGCTACGACCTGCTGTGTTTGACCAACCTCCAGTCGCTCTAGTATTCTACTCCTCATAACGTCATCAATATGGGTTCTCTGAGCCATTTTCAACACACAGTCACCATTAGCACGTCTAAAAACATCTGCACACATACTCGCTGCAACGTGTTCTGACATGCACAAACACACCTCTGCGTATGTGGACTGCTGCCAGCGCCACTGTGCGATGACTGCATGTCAGATGCACCACATGGTCATACCCCAAGGTAATTTAAACCCGCAAATCGCCAACCAGAGCGTTGTTTCACCATGTATCAGCATTATCCTTAATTTATGAGCATGAGTGTAGTTCGTTCGGGATGAGGTGCTTTTGAGCGTAATAGCGGTACCAGGAAGAGAAACTTAGGCAAGTTCCTGGATTGAGAACCATTATCAGCTCGGTTGCGGCCGGCTGCAAACCTTCGGACGTATGGGTAACATAACGAGGGAAGGAGCACTCCAGCAATGGACCAAACCTGTGGGGGAAGATGGTCAGCCGCTGTACTGAAGTTGTTTATCGGCTCCATCATGGAAAGATGGTTCTGAGCACTATGGGACTTAACATCTATGGTCATCAGTCCCCTAGAACTTAGAACTACTTAAACCTAACTAACCTAAGGACAGCACACAACACCCAGCCATCACGAGGCAGAGAAAATCCCTGACCCCGCCGGGAATCGAACCCGGGAACCCGGGCGTGGGAAGCGAGAACGCTACCGCACGACCACGAGATGCGGGCCATCATGGAAAGACAGAGCACCAGAAGGGATCCGTACATATAAGAATAAATACATTAATATACCATTAACATGGTTGAATTACAAAAATCAATTCAGCCTTTAAACTTTATCGGAAAGGTAACATTGCATAAAATTAAGGGGATGGCATTCTACTGGAAATTACCAGTGTGAAACAAAATTGTAATTGAAAATGGTATTTTGGAATAAGTTCAACAGTTCATTTACCTGGGGAGCTATATGACTTTTAACGAAGATAAGAATATATGGAATGCTACAAACAGAGTAGCTGTGGCATTATAATCAGAACATTAAAAATATACATGAAGGATCATAAAACTGAAATTCTGTAAGTTGATGGCCATTGCTATTCTACTATACGGCAGTGAAACCTGGGTTACGGAGAGAAAATATTCCATGTACTTTGAGCCGACTGAAATGATATTTGTGTGAGCAGTCAAAGGTTGCACTAAGTTGTTCAGGATTTCTAATGAAAGCATAAGACAAGAACTGAATGTTTTTGAAGAAAATCACAAAATAAAAGAACACAAACAAAACTGGAACAAATGAAAGGAACGAGGCTTCTAAAAGCTGCCTTACAATACAAACGCAGAGGAAAGACGGACATAGGTAAGAGTTGTCAGGTGTCAGTGTTCAGACAGACATTTTCGGCTCTTTACAGTCACGTCCATTCAAATATACACAATATTCAGCTTTTTTTACTCTTTTTAGTGATCAAGAACACACTATTAAGACTTGTTATAAGCTGACGATGTAAAGACGAGGAATAAGTATAATGAAGAGTAAGGAGAAATGTGGTAAGGATATACAAATGTACCAATCAGTGCTACTGTTATGTCTGTACCCTATGTTTTCCTTCATAAACCGAATGACCGTAACACACAATGCGAAACCCAAGCTGTTGTGCTGATCAGCAGATGCCAACCCTGCAGCCCATCTACACTTGAGCATTAGTTTACCTGTGACGAGATATTGAAGTCCAAATGAGTTTAGGCTGTGCTGAACCATTGCTATCCAATTATTATCTTTATAAGTCTAACTGAAAAGACCAAAATTATTGAATATCGTTTTATTTTCTGTACCAGAAGGACAGATTATTGTTTCTTTCCTTTGATAAAGAACCTTTATTTTATTTTGACGTAAGATTATCTCACAAGGAATATTGAGCAATTAAGAAGACTGAGCACTTCGTTGCTATCATAATTACCAATTAGAAGACTACTTACTGGTAAATTTCTTGGTTTAAGCATGTTTTAGATTGATCTCGAAAAAAACTGATTGTAATTGAAAATAACCAACTGACATTATTCTTATTTAAAATAAGTAATCCAGCTTTTAGGACAAAATGCTTGGCTAAATATAGTGCTGAACCTGGCTTTTCTGTTTCTGGACGTGGAAACCCTACATAGGATGGCCCTATAAAAGATGGATTAATACTTCCATCATCATCTTTTTGGATTGACCTACACCGGCTTTCTGCGTTTGTTCACTCATCTCGTGACTAAATCGAGCAACTAAACTAATGTGATCCGATATAGTCGCTAGTGTCAACGGCACTGACTGGAAGGAGGTAGGAAGCCTTATGTGTAGTGATAAGCGTACCGCATAGCACATGCGTACATGGCGAAATCGCAGCCAATATGTAGGAGAACAAGAGACTGGAAGTGCGTGGCATCCGCGTGTTGACAGAAAAGCGCGTGACGTACGTGCAGCTGCGAAGAAGCGCTCACGTGGCTGCCATATCAGGCGAGACAGCATCGGTCATTTTCGGCTGTTCCCGGATACGTTCGCGGGGAGTATTCGCCCTCTCTAACGCACGCCACAGCTGGTAGCCGCGTACGAGAGAAGCGGACAGGCCACGCGCCTGCAGCTCTCTAGTGGTCCTGCAAAATATACTTAAACAAGGTCGTAGAATAGTAGATATTCAACAGCAGTTGATACTGTCGTAGAATAATACATGCAGCAGTTGATACTGTGTAAAACAGAGCATGAAAAGTACTGTAGTAAAGTGCCCAATAATTTTAACTATTCTTTGGCAGTTCGGAATTTACAAGTACCACTTGCAGCAGAATTTTACTACGTATAAAGCCCCCTTTATATCTAAGCGAACAGAAGTGAACGTGCAACAGCGAACGAGAATTCTTTCGGGTTTAAACACTTGGCGCGTGGTGTTACGTCGTGCGTAGGACGCGTTCGCAAGTGTTCGCTCGTGATCCGATGGTCGCCGGTTTTAGAGCGAACCATGAAAGGAAGTTGGCATCCTCTCCATTTCGGCACTAGACACAGTACGCTCGCTTTGCCGCGATTGTTGTTCCTTGTATGTGTTTTTTATGGTGATGGAGCCGTTGGACGAAAGCGTGCTTCTGTTGATAGAAGAGTACAGATCTCAGAGGTGCTTGTGAGATCCTAAGGCGCCACATCATATAACATTCAAAAAACTTATGCTCGGGCAGTTTCTTAGTAACTGTATTTCCAGATATATTAGAGTAATATTTTCCTGTATAAAGTCAGTCCTAATAAAGTATTGTTTCTTAATATTTTTTGGTAACGGTGATTTAGAGAAGCGACAGATAATGTGTTGCGTAAACTTTCTGAGCTCATATATATGTCCTTTTTTAATTTACTTCTTTATTTGTCTCACGAAATTGCTATAAGAGACATTAATGTCATCAACATAAACATATAATGCTGATTAATGTAAAACAAAAACAAACGAAAATTACTCCCGGGGCTTACGTTCAAGACACCTGTGTTAAAGGCACATTTTAGGTCCTATTTTACGAAATTTAAATGCACTAATAGAATAAGTGAAAACTGTTTTCCCTCTGATAATGATAGCTGGTCATTTTACATTACATTACTCATTTTTAATAATTGTTCCTCTCTTTCTTTTACCATTACAACATTCACGAGTGCTCCACATATGGCACTACATACTTCAAGAACGCTTTGGGGAAGAGATATCGTTGTTATACGAAATACATATCTGATGCTAGCAAAACTGCCAGCTTTGGCTAAGAATGGCAGCATTAGTGCTAGCCTCTCTTCTGCTAACATGTGTCTTGCTTTGAATGGTTTATTTGTAGCTAGAAGGTTAGGTTAGGTTAGTGTTTAACGTCCCGTCGACAACGAGGTCATTAGAGACGGAGCGCAAGCTCGGGTTAGCGAAGGATTGGGAAGGAAATCGGCCGTGCCCTTTCAAAGGAACCATCCCGGCATTTGCCTGAAACGATTTAGGGAAATCACGGAAAACCTAAATCAGGATGGCTGGAGACGGGATTGAACCGTCGTCCTCCCGAATGCGAGTCCAGTGTGCGACCACTGCGCCACCTCGCTCGGTGTAGCTAGAAGGAGGCGAAAATCGGTCCATCGACATGTGGGTGAACTTCTGGAATAAAGCAAGCGATGGTTGCACCTGCAAATCACTAATCACAGCGAACTGCCACTTCTATCACGCCTGCGCGAAAATGCAGACGCATTTTTCTGTGTACACGTTATTCTGCTTTCATGACCAACGCCGTCCTTGCTACACAAAATATAGAAATTTGCATGTTTCTGTTCTTTACCACCCTGTTCTGAATATAGGTTAACGTGTTAGCACCAAAAAAACATCGTCTGGTTTCTCTTCTGTTCGCTCAAGTGTAAATGCTTATTCGCAGGTACAAGTCGACGATGGCGCACGCAAGCCAACCCCCTGCATACTGCTTACGAACGTGCACTCGCTTGTTCAAATGGTTCAAATGGCTCTGAGCACTATGGGACTCAACATCTGAGGTCATCAGTCCCCTAGAACTTAGAACTACTTAAACCTAACTAACCTAAGGACATCACACACATCCATGCCCGAAGCAGGATTCGAACCTGCGACCGTAGCGGTCGCGCGGTTCCAGACTGAAGCGCCTAGAACCGCTCGGCCACCCCGGCCGGAGCACTAGCTTGTGTTCGCTTCGACGTAAGAGGAGCTTCAGACTGCAGCTGCGGTACCCCAGAACAGATTCTTACAAACCTTTTCTATTACATGAAGTGTGTTACCAAGTCCTATGTCCTCCTGTATCACGACATCAAAGTAAAACAGTGCTACCATCTCCTCCAGTGGCCCCTACAGAAGTGTCCCTCACGCTTCTCCCTTGCGCCCAAGAGCCCTTCCGCTACCAGCATTATGCAGCGACGTACCCCTATTGGCAATGAGAAATTGAGGAACACCCACCAGAAGTGCGATTTTATTGCAATATCATAAAAGATACAAAAAGGACCCCATTTTAATATTAAATATCCTACAAACTAGATATACATTTTAAATAAAAGTTTACTTGCTAACGTATCCAGCGATACTAAACACAATATTTTTCAAGTCAGTACTTAAATATATACATATGAGTCTAGCGTATCTGTGCTTATAATAAAAAAGCAATATTTACTTTAGAGTAAATGAAATAATGATGGCCGAGCGGTTCTAGGCGCTTCAGTCTGGAACCGTGCGACCGCTACGGTCGCAGGTTTGAATCCTGCCTCGGGCATGGATGTGTCTGATGTCCTTAGGTTAGTTAGGTTTAAGTAGTTCTAAGTTCTAGGGGACTGATTACCACAGATGTTAAGTCCCATAGTGCTCAGAGCCATTTGAACCATTTTGCCGGCACCTCTTCCGCGGCTATTTGGATAAAAAATAATAAGGCCCTGCATTAACCTTTGATTTTTCATGATCACTCTATCTTCGCTGTGGATCTAGAACACCACTTATGTCCAGCTTTGAAATATTTTCGTTAGCCTGTAATTTATTCAGCATACCCGTCAAGTTATGCCTTTGAAGAAGCTGTAGAGTTACAGCGAGCAAGCAAGCCAGCTCAATAACAGCGACTACCTAAGGTAGCAGGGGATTTCCTTCCTGCCGCATCTAATTTTGACGCCAAGAGTATTTGAGGAATACGATAATATTCCATTCGTGTATTTCTTCTGTATCTGTCCTAATCTCTCTCGTCTTGTTCTAATGGTCCCTAAGTGAGATACACGACCATGGAAGCACACCCTTCTTCCGCTTCAGATTCTTTAAACCTACTCGGTGGGGGACTGATGACCTTAGAAGTTAAGTCCCGTAGTGCTCAGAGCCATTTGAGCCTACTCGGTGGGGATTGGGGAGAACTAAGTCGTCTTTCTTCCAAGGATTCCCATTGACGTTTCCTGATCATTTACGTTGCACTTTCGTATGGACTAAAGCCTACCTGTTACGACCCTAGCAGTGAAACTCTAAATTAGTCCGATTATTGTTGTCACGCCTACTTAATAAGGGTCAGGGGGAACTGTACTCTGAAATGGGCATACTAGGGACTTGTATGTGATTTCGTTTAGAGGTGCGTTCCGCTTTCCCAAAACTGAACCGTGGTACTACTCAATTCTTTAGAAAATCAAAAATTACAATCTCACCACAGTTATTTAAAGGAATTAGGAAGCCCGGGATCACTAGTGATGGACAAGCTTGTGATTGTTTCATAGTTTTAATTTGACTCAAAACAGACTTTATTATAAATTTCAATTCGAACATTTGCCCTCTTACTAATGCAATATACAAATCTTCACTTTAATTGAATTACATAAACACGAATAAGAATCATATTTTGCGTCCGCAAATCATAGATAGTAGGCACGCTGAAATAATCAATCATAAAGAATCGTTCTTGTTTAACCATATCTCAAAAGACTAAAAACACTATACACTTTCAACCAAAGTTACGCAGCCACATAATACCCCAACTTTATTAAAAAACAAAGATCTTAAAGCTTAATAAAACTGAACTGCCCACATAAAGGTCCACAGTGAAACATGCTTATACTAAGAATGAAAAGTAGGCCAACCAAGGTGGCAAAACTGGCACAAAGGAAAAATAACAAGTTGCACATTCATTAAACACACACAAATGATTAACGTAAGTGTTAAATAAGAATGGCTAGTAATAACTCAACCAGTAAAATGACTTACAGAAACGCTAATATTAACAAAGTGTCCTCACTTAACTAACGGACATAATGACACAGAATGATTCTCAAATTGCACTTAACTTTATAGAACAGCGTTAAGGCCCACAGCAGTATTTGGAAGCAATAACGCTACTGCCGGCATGCAATACGAGCGTTCACTCCCCACGGATTGTGCACAGGCTCACTAGCAGGCGATAAATATTTATATATAGTCAGACTGGCCTCACAATGAGCGGTCCTGACAGGAATCCATAACCGCATGGCCTGCAGCACAAATAGATTGCAATGAAAACAAGGTCAAATCACAGCCACAGTGGAATATATAATAAGCATGCCCCCAAATTCTTATGGAGCAATACTCTAACATTACCCGTCCCCAGTAAATTAGCAGGAAACTTAGAGATCACTTCCAGCTGCCTTAAGGCACTTTCAACATTAAATAAACATACCAAATCCTGCCGTGACAAATGATTAAACCATTAACTCTAAGGCTGCCGGGCGCGTACACAACCGCAACCAGTCCCAAAGCGGTCAATATGTCCTAAAACAAGTTAAAATTTGCATGAAAACCACTTAAAACACACACTCCACGGATGCTCAAAAACGGAATGAGGAACATCAGCCTCCTTAAAATAGCCACTGTGGAACCAAGTTCAGAACCATCTCCGGCAGCTACCCATGCCACAATAAGTTTCAACAATCTTCTTAGTTAAACACAGAATGAAAAGTCGTACGTAACTTGGAGCTTGCAAATTACGAGCTGGGAAGCTGTTCAGCGTGAGACGACGAACCCACCACAATTTTGCACGTTAAGGAGCGCAATGATCGGCACCGTACATCCGGCGCGGCAATAGACAATTGCGGAGAGCACGGCGAGGCCCAAGCACCACGGTTAGGGACGTCGGCTAGTTTTCAACACAATGTGGCTCGTTGAACGCCTACCGGAGACTCTCCCGTCACACGTTCACCCGGAAAACCCGCCGGGGGAACCAGTCAAAGATAGCAAGACAACCGAATATCGATACCAGCGATGGAAGTAGAACATCCTACCGCCAGTCGCCACAGCTCAAAAACACGCATCTAAGTTTACAAATCACCTTACTTGAAAGTCATTTTAAGCCATCGTCCCAATTCGTATCGCTTCGTAGTAGGACCTATCTTTCTTTTGGTTATAGGCGTAATCTAACATTTATCTACATTTATCTACATTTTTCCTATGAGGATTATTGAAAACGGTGGAGGCCGTATCACGCTCTTCAGTTGTTAGAGGGCGTATTACGATCTACAGTTGTTAGAGGGCGTATTACGCTCTTCAGTTGTAGGCAACTGCTGTCCACCAGTGTAGTAGTGCATTGTCTTTGTTTACTAATGGAGCGATACACCTGGAGTGAGTACACTGATATAGTTTCGTGCGTACTACGTAGCGCACCATAACGGACGAGCTGCACAGCGGGTTTATCAACAACAATATTCTAATCGCCGTATCCCGCATCATGCAACCTTTGCTGCTGTGTACCAACGTCTGCGTGAGACCGGGTCATTTAGCAGATTACTTGGACAGGGACGCTGTCGCACAGTACGAACGCTGCAATTTGAGGAAGCAGTTTTGCAGCATGTGGAGCGGGATCCTTCAATCAGCGCTCTTGTAATTGCACGTGACATGAGGACGAATCAGACGAATGTAAGAACAGTCCTTCGAGAGCAGTTGTTACGTCCATTTCACTTACAGCGTGTCCACAACCTGGAACCAGTTGATTATCCACCCAGAGCACAGTTTTCGCAGTGGTACCTCGAACAGTGTGAAATGCACCCTACATTTCCATCCTCTGCGTTGTTTACCGATGAAGCAACGTTCAGGCGTGATGGACTCTTCAACATGTGTTGTGGCGTAGTAAGACAGCCACGCCACTCGGAATAGCCGAAAGGCACGCGTTAAACTCACGCAGGCTAGAGATAGGTCTGAAACAGGATACGTAATGAATGCTATTAAGAAAAGTACGTAGCTGCTGGAATACTTAACTTTAATCCATCATTGTTGTACATCGCTATTGACGATACAGGTGAGACTCTATAGATTCAGGCAATGTAATACTAATGGCGCCTTGCTAGGTCGTAGCCATCGACTTAGCTGAAGGCTATTCTAACGATCTGCTCTGCAAATGAGCGAGGCTTCGTCAGTGTGCATCGCTAGCTAAGTCGTCCGTACAACTGGGGCGAGTGCTAGTAAGTCTCTGGAGACCTGCCGTGTAGTGGCGCTCGGTCTGCGATCACTAACATTGCCTACACGCGGGTCCGACATGTACTAATGGACCGCGGCCGATTTAAAGCTACCACCTAGCAAGTGTGGTGTCTGGCGGTGACACCACAACATGCACAATTCGTATGTTTGGAGTGTGGATAACCCACATGCCACAGTTACTAACGCTCATCAAGTGCGCTTCTTCGTTAACGTGTGGGTCGATGTTGTTGGGGGACTGTTTAAATGGGCCGTATCTGCTGCCTAGGCCATTAAATGGGCAGGCACTATTTCAATTTTCTCGCCAGAGCATTGCCAGAATTGCTGGAAGGCATCCTGCTCCCTACAAGACAACGCATGTGGTTCCAACATGATGGGGCGCCGGCACATTTCAGTCGTCGTGTGCTTCGATTCCTGGACCGACGGTTCCCAGAAACGTGAATTGGCAGAGGTGGTCCTGTATCACGGCCTGTTCAATCCCCAGATGTGTCCCCTCTGGACTTTTTTGTGTGGGGAAATGCGCAACCTTGTTTACGCAACTCCTGTTGCATCAGAAGAGGATCTGGTTGCCCGGATAGTAGCAGTAGCAGGAACAATTCAGGATACTCCTGTGGTTTTTGCCCGTGTCAGACAGAACATGATCCGAAGGCGTAACCTTTGTTTACGTGTCAATGGAGGCATTTTTGAAAATCTACTGTAATTGAAATTGGGTTGTGATAATGTGTTGTCTCGTGGTCATAAAAAAATGGAAAAGTGTTTATTGATTTAATTAATTTGCCACCAGAGAAATCTTCCTCTACCGGTTTAAATACTCCTCATATAGAAAAAAATGACATTAGGGAAAAATATTTGTTTTGATGTCCCCTACAACCTTCCAGAGTTTGTCGGTTTTCACCCTGTATAATTTTCAGCATCCTTCTGTAACATTGCGTCTTGAACTCTTCGATGCTTTTCATTTCCGATTGTTCAAATCAAACGGTTCAAATGGCTCTGAGCACTATGGGACTTCACTTCTGAGGTCATCAGTCCCCCGGAACTCAAAACTACTTAAGGAGGGTAGGACGTCAAACGGGCCGACGTGGAGCTGGAGAGTCACCACAGGACATTTTAATTTCTACTATCTACACTTTTATAAATAAATTGATGAACCTTTGTCACCCCATGACCAGGAAGGATTGAGGACTCACACTTATCGCAGTGGAAGTTCAAAAACGTAGAAAATACCTTTTTTTTACATGTGAAATTTCATCATTTTTTCACTTTTTACTAGCTGCGTTTGTTGCTATAGGTACACTTTTCTTCCTAAGTAAGAGAGATTCCTCGATGAATTTTTTATAGCATACAAACAGTAGTTACAGGTGTATGAAACTTTAGAATTTTCCAAACCCATTAAAAATCTGTGGAAAAATTGAGATAATTAACTATAAAACTTGAGTTTTTTCTAAACATGAAGTTTAAAATGTAACAGTTCATTCATTTTTTCATAAATTAAGTAACTTCTAGAGTTTCATACAACTGTAACTATTGCTTGTAATCTGTGCAAAAGTCATCGAAGAATCTCTCCTAGTTAGGAAGAAAAGCGTACCTATAGCAACAAATGCAGCCAGTAGTAAGTGAAAAACTGATGAAATTTCACATGTAAAAACATGTGTTTTGTTACGTTTTTGAGCTTCCAATGCTGTGAGTATGAATCCTGAATCTTTCCTGGTCATGCTGTTAAAGTTTTATGAATTTATTTGTAAAAGTATAGACAGTGGAAATTAAAATGTCCTGTGGTGCCTCTCCTGCTCCAAGTCGGCCCGTTTGACCTCCTACCCCCCTTAAACCTAACTAACCTAAGGACATCACACGCATCCATGCCCGAGGCAGGATTCGAACCTGCGACCGTAGCGGTCGCGCGGTTCCAGACTGTAACGCCTAGAATCACTTGGCCACTCCGTCCAGCATTTTTGATTGTCCCACAAGCTATGATTCACCTCAGTACAATGATGTGCTACAAAATTACATTCTTAGCAATTTATTCGACAGATTATGGGCGATATTTTATACTAGTAAACTTCTTATTGCAAGGAACGCCCTCTTTGCTAGTGCCAGTCTGCTTTTTATGTTCTTGATTCGTCTGCCGGGTGCTATTTTGCTTCCAAGATAGCAGAATTGTATCAATTTGTCTGTCTCCTTTTCCTCGAGTTATATGTTAATTTATCCATAATGTCATTTCTCGAACTCCACATCACTTTGTTTTTCTAGCAGAATTGTATCAATTTGTCTGTCTCCTTTTCCTCGAGTTATATGTTAATTTATCCATAATGTCATTTCTCGAACTCCACATCACTTTGTTTTTCTTTCAGTTTACTCTCAGTCTGTAGTGAGTGCCCATTAGACTGTTCAGTCCATTTAACAGCTCATCCAATTCTTCCTCACTCTGAATAATCATAGCGATGTCATCATCGAATCTTATCACTGATATTCTTTAACTCTGAGTTTTAATCCTACTCCCACTCTTTTATTTTCGTCGTTGCTTCTTCAGTGTATAGAAACAAAGTCCTCACAGTCTTTACCCAGATATCCCACCCTGTAACAGGGAAAACACGTACTTTGGGGCAATCTTCGTGTCCTATCTGGGCCAGCAGAAACCGCATCAATGACTAATCTTCCCACGTGCCTCAGCACCCATCCATCCAAAATATCAAGGACAGATTGGTCTTCGGAATTTTCCAAGTAGAGTGCTATCATTGCCGATTGTACATTGTCAGTATAATCCCCAAAAGATTCATTTACCGCTTGCACCCCGAAAAAGCGCTAGTCAATGTGTTGTTTTTATCTGCGGCCCTAGATTTACTTAAGGGAATTTTCCTCCAGTGCTCACCTAGCAACACATCACCTTGCCAGACTTTGGCAATTAGCTATTTAATTGCTCATCCATTAATGGATAGATGATTTGGAACATGATTCTTTGCAGAATTTGTAACACAATGGCCGGTTTTGCAGTCTAAATGTGAACCACAGTAATTCCAAAATATTTTTAATTTTTTTCAACACATAATCTCTTATTATTCTGAATAATATGGACCAATGAATTAAGCAATTTACTAAATTCTTTCCACATATCTTATTTGGCCCCTCGACTGTATTTAAATTTTGTTCACAATCAGCATTAATGGCTCGCTCTCCAGGAGACACCACCTAAAAGAAGCACTGTCCGTGTTGGTGGAGATGTTAGCGTGTTCAGATGACACTAAGAGCTATGCCGGCGGTAACTTAGCAACTGACGGGGCCTCCCAAGCCGTACAGGTCTTAGGAGGTGAACCAGACGAAGTGTGTCTCACAACGACCTATCTTTCCACTCCCTGTCCTTCATCCTTTCACAATTTGTAAGAAAAGGGGAGATAAACCTCGACAGCTGAAGAAAAAGCAATTCATCTAGGGGAAGGTTACCCCAAAATTAAATACTCTGGTCCTCCAGGTTTGGGGTTGGTGAAGATAGGTTACCACCCCATCACGGAAAATTTGTTAATGTTAAACAAACTACAAGGAAGCCTCGGAATTTGGTAACACAAAATAGACGAAAAATTTTACTATTTGGAACATTGAATATTCGTAGTTTATATAAAACAGGCGCCGCAATCAGTCTAGTCAAGGAAATCGAAAGATATATGATGGATCTTGTCACTTTGCAGGAAGTCCGTTGGGAGGATACAGGTACCCTAGATATCGAGAAGTACGCAATCTTTTATGGAGGCTGTGAGACAGGACATAAACTCAGTATGGCATTTTGTGTGAGTAATGAATCTGGGTTTGAGGCTGTGAGCCCTAGAATAGCAGTTTTAACAATAGACATAAAGATATGTAAAATATTGTTTGTGAAATGCTATACACCACAGAAGAAAGTACATCCCAAGTGAAGGATGAATTCTATGCGGACCTGGAGGTGGTCGTAGATGTCATCCCAAATAATAATTGTAAAGTCCTAGTGGGGGACATGAATGCTAAAGTTGGAAGAGAGAACGTAATCCAGTCAACAACTGGAAGACACGGTCTTCATGAACTCAGCAATGACAATGACATCAGATTCATAACCTTTACAACATCCAAAGGAATATTGATAAGCAGCACAAATTTCCAACGGAAGGATATACACAATGGAGCCTGGGTATCGCCAGATGGTAAGACAGTTAATCAGATAGATCACATTGCAATAGATAACAAAGCAAAGAACTGGGTGAGGGATTTAAAGACAACAAGGGGTGCAGAGTGTGGGAGTGATCATTTCCTCGTAAACAGCTGGCTAAAAGTACAATCCAAAGCCAAAGTTAGGAATAACCTTACAAAAGTTGTACACCACTATATCGATGCACTGAAAGATAACACAAAGGAAGAAGAACTTCAGCTCCATCTCAGCAAGCGCTTTGAAAATCTGCAGGAAGGCTTCACAAGAGAACCCAGATGAAATGTGGATAGAAGTTAAGGATGCCATAAATGAGGTGGCGAATATAGTCATCAAGAAACGGATCAGAGGCAAAAAGATTTCGTTTGGGGATGAATGCATTAAGGCATTAGCTAACAGAAGAGAAGCCAAGGAGAACTGGTTACAAGGGGCTGATTTTGCACAAGGCAAAGCACAGTTCGAAGAAATTCAGAGAACTACTCAAGCAACCCTGAGAAGAGCAAAGAGAATCTACGTTAAAGGTGTGATAGATGAGGCCCAACAGGATTTCTTGGGGAAAGAGGCACGAAAGATGTACCAGAAAATAAAATTCTTCAAGAAGGGATATCAAACCCTCCAAAAATTCATCAAGGAGAATAATGGGAGCATACTCACCATTGAGTTTGACATCCTGACAGGCAACACTTCAGGGAACTCCTCAACTGTGATGAACCTAAAGATCTGTTTGAACTTCAGTTTCCTCACATTGCAGATTTAGACTATCCTCCACCCACACTGGAGGAAATGAAGAATCGGATAATGTAGCTAAAGAAGAACGAAAGCCCAGGAGAAGATGGAATCCAGGAAGAAATCGTTCAACCAGGAGGGGAGGGACTCCAGAAGAAAATTCGGGAATTAACCAAGGGGATCTGGATTTTGGAGGCGATCCCAGGAGATTGGAACACAGCTGTCATATGCCATGTACCCTGTACACAAGGAAAGTGACAAAATGAACTGCAGTAACTACAGAGAAATCGCCATACTGAATGTCTGCTACAAGGTCTTGTCCAACTGTATACTGGACAGAATACAGCCATTTGCAGAAGAAGTGATTGGTGAATATCAGAGGGGATTCAGAAAGGGCCGTTCAACTGTCGACAACATCTTTGTGCTGACACAACTCACCGAAAAGTTGTGGAAGTATGGCAAAGAACTTCATGTGCTCTTCATAGATTTTAAGAAGGCGTATGACTGCATGCACCAGGAGAGGCTAACGAACTGCCTAAAGGAGTTTGGAATACCTAAGAAACTCGTCAGCCTATTTGGAATTTGTCTCACTGATTCAAAAGGCAAAGTGAAACTCGGGAACCAACTCACGGAGAGCTTTAACATAAACACAGGGTTGATACAAGGAGCTGGTGTGTCACCGGTATTGTTCAACCTGACACTTGAAAAGATAATGAGAGAAGTCACTCGTAAAAGCTTCGAGGGTATAGAGGCAGAGGGTGAGAAAATCACACACCTGGCGTTAGCTGATGAATGGATCAAATGGCTCTGAGCACTATGGGACTTCACATCTGAGGTCATCAGTCCCCTAGAACTTAGAACTACTTAAACCTAACTAACCTAAGGACATCACACACATCCATGCCCGAGGCAGGATTCGAACCTGCGATCGTAGCGGTCGCGCGGTTCCAGGCAGAAGCGCCTAGAACCGCTCGGTCACTGCGGCCGGTTTGCTGATGATGTGGCCCTGTCGTCCAGATCTAAGGAGGAACTAATGCGGATGAGTGAAAGCGTGGAGGCGAAAGTAAGCAAAATTGGACGCCTTGTGAATAATCAAAGACTTAATATTTGGTGATGAGCAGGATCCATGATTATTCAAGAGACCCACTCCTGCCTTTGATATTGGGAAACCGATCCTACAAAAGGGTTCTTGAATTTAAATATCTGGGGTAATCTTCAAAGAAGACGCAGCATGTGAAGCAGAAATCAAAGCGAGGATTGGTCTCAGTCAACTTCTTGCATCGCGTGGTCTCTCGAGGAATTTCAAACTCCAGCTGTATAAAACAATGATTCAACCCGTAGTACTGTATGGTTGTGAAACTTGGATTGAACAATCTTCTTGTTTTTGAGCGGAAAGTCTAAAGGTAGGTCTTTGGTCCGGTACAAGATGAGATCACTGGAGAATGGAGGATCAGGCATAATTGTGAAATAGACGAAATGTACAATAGACCAAACAGTGTAGGACTGATGAGAACCAAGCGCCTTGTATGGGCAGGGCATGTCAGTCGGATGGATAAATGCCGATGGCCTTTGGAGGCTATGGATTATATTCCCTGTGGAACACGCCCACTAGGAAGACCAAAGAAGAGATGAGTCCATGAGGACTTGCTGCAGATTAGGATAGAGAATGATTGGCGCAAGGAGGCACAACACAGAACCCAGTGGAGCAGGAACATTGTAGCAGTGCGTGGTCCTCTAGGCCTCATCGCGTACAGTAAAGTAAGTAACCAGCATTAATTGCTTCATCTTCCACTTGCCAATTGAGAAACAAAATTTGTTGTTGCCAAATTATGACTTCCTCTTGCAATGCCTGAATGTCGCACAAAAACTTGGGATCCACATTAGCCAGACGCACGTCTCGGACCCTATTGGCAACATGACTGTTTCTAAGTGCAAAATTTACGTGAAAGATGGAGAAGCGCCGTCTAACAGCGTAAAATTTTCCTGCGCATCAGAAAGCAGCATCCTACAAGCAGAGCAAGCGGCACTTACCTCCCCAGCCATCCCAGTGGTGATGTTTACCGGACGACGTAATGTAGCCCGTAACTGCTAACATAGGTTAGTGACACTATCCTCCTCTGATTCTTTACGAATCTTTAACTCAAACGTAGGCAATTTTTTTCTCTTAGACGAGTAAGACCCATCACGCTTCTTGCTCCTACAGCCACAAACACTGCAAAATCAAGCAGACAATAGTTACAGAAAACACCACTTGTTCACTGCAAGAGTGTATGAACGTCTGTCCACCTTATAACCATCCAACGCGCTACCATTGAAATGCAGAGGTCCAGGAGTTCTAAGTTACCAAGCACACACTCACCAAAACAAAATTCCACAATTTATTTCACACCGGCAGTTTTATTCGAGACAAATGCTGATAACATGAGCACACTTGATTGTTAAATTAAACCTCGCAATGCCAAGCGGTAAGAGCGGGTGGGGGGTGAGAGGAGGCGGTACTTTGTGTTCACCTTTGGAAATATTGTAATCTAGTCAGTTACTTTATATTTGAAGAAAGTGGAAAAAAGTATCTATTGCTTTTAAGGAATTCTTCTATCATATTGCATAAATGTTTTAAATTTTCAGTCAAACTTAACCAAAGAATTTAAGCCTGAGTAGTACATTTCAATTTTTCACAGTGAAAGTGTTGTTCAATATTTTCTGGTTCAGTAGCTTACTTACAACCCAGTATCTCTTCAGATAATATTTTATGAGCAAAAGTCGACAACAATTATCGAATTTTGCAGTTTCAAAATTTTTTTGATGGGCTGCAAAAGGTACTTCCACCCCCCTCCACCCCAATCAACAGTGCACAGGTATGTGATTCTGCTAAAAGTGTGCTAAAAGATATTTTCAGGTTATGGATCCTATTAAGACATAAGTATGTCTTCAAAAAGTATGTTGTTAATATAAGTCAACCATAGTTAACGTATTTTTTTCAGGTTGGGTTGGTGTAATGGTACTTGAATTACGTAACCACTACGGCACCTCACCTCAACCTCTCGATACCAGCAATATTCTACTGTGTTTCTGTAAAATAGTTAACATATTTCTGTGACAACATTCAGATTTGATTTCATTAATGTAGAGGTACTTCGATACATCGATATGTATACATCGCAATGATATTATTCTTATGTGTATTCTTTCTTTTGTCACTATGATCATTGACGTACTTGTAACTCTGATTTTTGAGTGCGTAAGCGGTTATTAGAGAGTCAAGCTTTGGTCGTCATGTTAAAAACACGCAAATTGTAGTCAGTTTATGAAATGTGAACTTTAATAGTGAGGAAGATATTTTCAAGTATGTTTTATATTGTGAAATGATGTTTTGGAACGTGTTACGTGATATTGCAACAAAAGTAATAAAAAGAAGTGTAACTTAAATTCGGAGTGCTGATTACTTTTTTACATCACCATTGTCCTAACTTGAAAAAGTTTAATCTTCAAGAATGGTTTATGAAACACATCTATAAAACTTTTGAATATCGCAGAATAACACCTAGGACTCCTTGCATCCGAGCTTGGAATCATCACTACCTAGATTTTCGACGATTGAGCCATGAGTTCACAACGAGACCAGCGTGGGAAACACGCAAAGATGAGTGCCTAGTTTATCCATTATTTCAAGAAATGACTTTATTAACTGTGTTCTAATGACACCTGCCACATAATATAACTTTGTTGTTGCCCTAAAATGCAATATTGAGCAGCGTGAGCAACACTACAATCATAATTAATTTTTGACCTTTATTGTGGTAGGGTTGTTAGAATGGGTATAAAGTAAACCCCCCCTTCCCCCTCATGCCCCCCATTTTGGTAAATCGCGTTATGAAAAATGCGTTGGTGTTGCTAGGGTTCTAGGGTTGAACTCTTGAAAGAAGTTAGTGAGTAGTTTGAAATTACCCTCAAGTACATAAGGCGCTTCAAACTTCAAAATACTTTCCATTAAAAGATTCTCTGTGCATCAGCTTTCAATCAGTTCAAAACTAGTAACTTCCAGTAAAAACAATTAAAATATAAACACAACTTAATTATAACACCACCAACAGCAGGCCAACAGCCAACGAAGAAAGTTAGACTCATTTTGAAAAAACTTTGTTTAGAATCTAGTGCATCAATTATTTACATTCGTCGCAATTCTTAACATGTTTTCCCATCAGATTTAGACAGACATAATCAAACAATTAGGTTTTAGAGTTCTGAAACATGGGATAACACCTTAAAACAATTACGCATAAAACTTAAGCGAAGGTACCAGAGTTGAGCCTTTTTGTCACATGAACAACGTAAATGAATTTACCACATCAGTGTTCCAATGACTCAGTTGACTACACGGCCCATTTGACCCAGTCACAGACATTTAAAGAGCGTGCCAGTTAATATCTAGGGATCCAACGCTGCAAAATATATTCTTGAACCGAGTCGTTAAATAAATTCATTCCTACTGGCAACAATATTCACCACTGGATGGCTTTGCACAAGAGTTTGTGAATATTCCCCGCAGTTTCTTTCTATGCAGTGAGAAATTCAATGACGACACGTTGCTTGTTACTTACGTCACCTTCAGACGCCGTTTTGAAACTCTCCGGTAGCTACGCTATCTGTCGGAAGTGACGGGAACTCAGGAGACTTCAAGTAATACATATGTAACGTCTCGCATTCGTAGCATTATTTTCGGCTGAGAAAAAAGATGCGGTGCATTACTTTCTGGGCAACCCTCGTAAAATAAACCTTTATCGCAGTCAACGGCCACCTCAGCCAGTTCTTCAAACCATGTGAGACATGCAGCGAGATCCCATCCAGCGGTGAAATTTCTGCGGTTTAAATTAAAACGCAGGAGCGCACAAGATACTGTTAGTACTCCATTTGGATCTTACAAAGGAAGACAAAATTTAACAAATTTTACCATAATTCTACCATAATTATAGACACCTGATTTCTAAATACAGAACCAGATTTCGTCATCACGTAACTGATGGGGCAGCCTATCTCACATGAGCATACAAAGTTTTATCCACACAAGTGGAATGTTCACTCGCTTTTGTCCCATTAACACGTAACTCCACAGGCGGAAGCTCGCCATTAATTTCCATTATATAATGATGATGATGACCATAACAATAATCTAACAGCAGGTACGATTTTGTGAACGACTTTCGTGAGAAAATCAGCACCTTGGTCCATTGTAAGGAAACATTCCAGTCCAGCAGTACAAATATTGTAAATGAAGAATTTACAGGTGGCTATCAATCACATCAGCTCCAAAGTAAAAAACCTGACAACTTTTCAAGGTGGCAGTCATCACTGCGTGGGCTAAGTTGATGTGCTCTGCTATACCAGGCGACTCTGTGGCCAAAGTACTTCCAAATCCCATGCCACAACCTGTGCTTGTGCACCATCTGAAAGCCAATGCATGCGGAACTCGCGGCCTCTCACAATGATTTATGAAAACTCCAGACAGCTCAAGTCAGAGAACAGACGCTAAATGTAGGTGTACATGGTTTGTCGTCTTTTGCTTATAGGTTGGAGTTCTTTAATCGAATGCTTTAATTACGTTAATGAACTTGGCCCTTTAACATTTGATACAAGTAAATTTTCACTCGTCAAATCAGTGTTTGAGATACGTTTCTGATTACTAAATCAAACAATGATCATAATGCAGGTTATTGTTGTAGTCGTTGTGGTCTTCAGTCCAGAGATTCGTTCGATGCAGCTCTCCAAGCTACTATCTCCTGTGCAAGCTTCATCATCTCCAAGTAACTACTGCACCTTACATCCTTCTGAATCTGCTTTGTGTATTTATCTCTTGGTCTCCCTCTACGATTTTCACCTCCATGCTGCCCTCCAGTACTAGCTTGATGATGCCTTGAGGCCTCAGAACATGTCCTACCGAATGATCCCTTCTTCTAGTCAAGTTGTGACACAAATTCCTCTTCTCCCCAATTCTATTCAGTGCCTCCTCATTAGTTACATGATCTACCCAGCTAATTTTCAGCATTCTTCAGTAGCACCACCCTTCGAAAGCTTCTATTCCTTTCTTGTCTAAACTTTTATCGGCCGCGAGGGATTAGCCGAGCGGTCTAAGGCGCTGCAGTAATGGACTGTGCGGCTGGTCCGGGCGGAGGTGTGTGTGTTTGTCATTAGAATAATTTAGGTTAAGTGGTGTGTAAGCTTAGGGACTGATGACCTTAGCAGTTAAGTCCCATAAGATTTCACACACATTTGAACATTTTTTAAACTATTTATCGTCCTCGTTTCACATTCATACATGACTACACTCTATACAAATACTTTCAGAAACGACTTCCTGGCACTTAAATCTATACTCTATGTTAACAAATTTCTCTTCTTCAGAAACGCTTTCCTTGCCATTGCCAGTCTACATTTTATATCCTCTCTACTTCGACCATCATCAGTTATTTTGCTCCCTAAACAGCAAAGCTCATCTACTACTTTAAGTGTTTCATTTCCTGAACTAACTCCCTCAGCATCACCTGCTTTAATTAGACTACAGTCCCTTGTCATCGTTTTGCTTTTGTTGATGTTTCTCTTACATCCTCCTTTGAAGACAATGTCCATTCTGTTCAACTGCTCTTCCAAGTCCTCTGCTGTCTCTGACAGAATTACAATGTCATCGACAATCTTCAAAGTTTTTATTTCTTCTCCATGGATTTTAATCTCTACCCCTAATTTTTCTTTTGTTTCCTTTACTGCTTCCTCAATATACAGATTGAATAATATCAGGGAGAGGCTACAATTCTGTCTCACTCCCTTCCCAACCACTGCTTCCCTTTCATGCCCCTCGACTCTTATAACTGCCATCTGGTTTCTGCACAAATTGTAAATAGCCTTTCGCTCTCTATATTTGACTCTTGTTACCTTCAGAATTCGAAGGACAGTAGTTCAGTCAACATCATAAAAAGCTTTCTCTAAGTCTACAATTGCTAGAAACGTAGGTTTGCTTTTCCTTATTCTATCTTCTAAGACAATTCGTAGGGTCAGTATTGTCTCGCGTGTTCCATCATTTCTACGGAATCCATGATCTTCCCAAGGTCGGCTTCTACCAGTTTTTCCATTCCTCTCTAAACAATTCGCGTTAGTATCTTGTAGCCGTCACTTATTAAACTTATTGTTCAAAACCTGCTTCCTTTGAGATTGGAATTATTATATTCTTCTAGAAGTCTGAGGATATTTCACCTGTCTCATACATCTTCCTCATCAGATAGTAGAGTTTCGTCAGGACTGGCTCTCTCAAGGCAGTCAGTAGTTCTGATGGAATGTTGTCTACTCCCAAGGCCTTGTTTCGACTTAGGTCTTTGAATGCTCTACCAAATTCTTCACGCAGTATCATATCTCCCATTTCATCTTCACCTACGTCCTCATCCATTGCCCTCGAGCACATCGCCCTTGTACAGACCCTCTATATACTCCTTCCACCTTTCTGCTTTCCCTCCTTTGCTTAGAACTGGTTTTCCATTTGAGCTCTTGATATTCATACAAGTGGTTCTCTTTTCTCCAAAGGCCTCTTTAATTTTCCTGTAGGTAGTATCTATCTTACTTCTAGTGGTATATGCCTCTACATCCTTACATTTGTCCTCCAGCCAGCTCTGCTTAGCCATTTTGCAATTTCTGTCGATCTCGTTTTTGAGACTTTTGAATTCGTTTCTGCCTACTTCATTTACTGCATTTTTATATTTTCTCCTTTCATCAATTAAATTCAATATCTCTTCAATTACCCAAAGGTTTTCTACTAGCCCTCGTCTTTTTTGCTCCTTGAATCTTTGCTGTCTTCACCGTTTCATCTCTCAAAGCTATCCATTCTTCTTTTACTGTATTTCTATCCCCCGTTCCTGTTAATCGTTTCCTAATGCTCTCTCTGAAACTCTCTACAACCTCTGGTTCTTTCAGTTTATCCAGGCCCCATCTCCTTATATTCCTACCTTTTTGCAGTTTCTTCAATTTTAATCTACAGTTTATTGTGGTCAAAGCCCACATCTGCCCCTGGAAATGTCTTACAGTTTAACACCTGGTTCCTAAATTTAATACAGGTTACTATTCGCAAGTAATGTAACCTCACATGAAACGACTTTGACAATAACTGAAAGCAATAAACTAATTCCTTGGAAAACTTGAGAGAGGATCTGGAATGGCAATTTCAAGTGAACACAAATCCAAAAATAAAATACATTGGCAGAGGTCAGCCCACGAGTGCCATTGATTAGTACGTAGAGAATGGAAATGTGACAGAAAAATATGGATGTGCATCTATTGCCAGAGTGGAATCATGTTGACCTTCGTACTACAAATAAGTCTCCACAACGAAGACTGGAATTAATGAACCTCGCCTAAACTTTGCCTATCCCTTTCGCTTCTCTGTTGCAGCATTGCCTCGCTGTACATAGAATCTCCAGGTGATGGTTGTAGTGACCGCTAAATTGTCATTGTCTCGGTACCAACAACTTGTCTCCGCCCGCATCTAAATTCAACCCCATATGGATAAGAGCCTCTCATTCTGGACGAACAGAAGTCTGGATTATAAATTATGCAAGCGAAGTCTCGAATAAAGTCTCTAGAGAAAAAAGTTTAGTAGCGACGATTCACAGAGTGCTTTTGACAAGGAAAACTCTAAGCTCTTTGTCTGTTGGCGTTGCGTAATTGTCATTGGTGGGATACTGATTCTTGTGAGAGCCGATCCGTAAGATATTGTCTTACGAGGCACTTCCCTTCCTTACTGGGATTTAAAGTTTTTAACCACTAAAAAACTGATTGGTCGTGTGGCTCCAGAATGTGTCTTTGGCCAATATACACTCCTGGAAACGGAAAAAAGAACACATTGACACCGGTGTGTCAGACCCACCATACTTGCTCCGGACACTGCGAGAGGGCTGTACAAGCAATGATCACACGCACGGCACAGCGGACACACCAGGAACCGCGGTGTTGGCCGTCGAATGGCGCTAGCTGCGCAGCATTTGTGCACCGCCGCCGTCAGTGTCAGCCAGTTTGCCGTGGCATACGGAGCTCCATCGCAGTCTTTAACACTGGTAGCATGCCGCGACAGCGTGGACGTGAACCGTATGTGCAGTTGACGGACTTTGAGCGAGGGCGTATAGTGGGCATGCGGGAGGCCGGGTGGACGTACCGCCGAATTGCTCAACACGTGGGGCGTGAGGTATCCACAGTACATCGATGTTGTCGCCAGTGGTCGGCGGAAGGTGCACGTGCCCGTCGACCTGGGACCGGACCGCAGCGACGCTCGGATGCACGCCAAGACCGTAGGATCCTACGCAGTGCCGTAGGGGACCGCACCGCCACTTCCCAGCAAATTAGGGACACTGTTGCTCCTGGGGTATCGGCGAGGACCATTCGCAACCGTCTCCATGAAGCTGGGCTACGGTCTCGCACACCGTTAGGCCGTCTTCCGCTCACGCCCCAACATCGTGCAGCCCGCCTCCAGTGGTGTCGCGACAGGCGTGAATGGAGGGACGAATGGAGACGTGTCGTCTTTAGCGATGAGAGTCGCTTCTGCCTTGGTGCCAATGATGGTCGTATGCGTGTTTGGCGCCGTGCAGGTGAGCGCCACAATCAGGACTGCATACGACCGAGGCACACAGGGCCAACACCCGGCATCATGGTGTGGGGAGCGATCTCCTACACTGGCCGTACACCACTGGTGATCGTCGAGGGGACACTGAATAGTGCACGGTACATCCAAACCGTCATCGAACCCATCGTTCTACCATTCCTAGACCGGCAAGGGAACTTGCTGTTCCAACAGGACAATGCACGTCCGCATGTATCCCGTGCCACCCAACGTGCTCTAGAAGGTATAAGTCAACTACCCTGGCCAGCAAGATCTCCGGATCTGTCCGCCATTGAGCATGTTTGGGACTGGATGAAGCGTCGTCTCACGCGGTCTGCACGTCCAGCACGAACGCTGGTCCAACTGAGGCGCCAGGTGGAAATGGCATGGCAAGCCGTTCCACAGGACTACATCCAGCATCTCTACGATCGTCTCCATGGGAGAATAGCAGCCTGCATTGCTGCGAAAGGTGGATATACACTGTACTAGTGCCGACATTGTGCATGCTCTGTTGCCTGTGTCTATGTGCCTGTGGTTCTGTCAGTGTGATCATGTGATGTATCTGACCCCAGGAATGTGTCAATAAAGTTTCCCCTTCCTGGGACAATGAATTCACGGTGTTCTTATTTCAATTTCCAGGAGTGTAGTTAGATCTCAGTAAGAACAATCGCACTTCCTTCTGCCCCACTGATTATTTATATTAGGGGTTGACTTTACATTTCTTTAAACATTCGTTCATTCATTTTGGCGGCTCTTGTTTGGGTGTCAACATCCCACACACTACAAGGAAGTCCCATCATTCTGTTACCTTTCCACTTTCTAAGATGGCATCTTAATATCCCGTGCTTTTGTAGAAATTTGACTTCCCGCTTTATTTCCACGAAAGCAGATCTTGTAGGCTCTGGCTGTTAGGCTGCAGGCACCCCATGGACACTGCTTGTTAAAAATAAACTCCGGTGTTGTCCTACACATTCCTGAGATTCCATTGTGTGATGGCAACTCACTGTGCCCTCTGTGCTGGTGTGGCTTATTTCTTTCCCCTGCTCAACAAAACACTGCTCCGGGTAATTTCAACTGCATCACATTTCCCTTCACACAAGCAGGTGAGCGATGGTTCGGTGAATAGCGCTGGGGGTGCTCTCCTGTGGTGTCCTGTGGTTCCATGGCTTGTGTCACATCGCTCGCCCTCAATAACTTTCAGCTTGTTCAATGGGGGCCACTCACTTGGTTACGCATGCAGCTCACCGTAGAAAATCAAAATCTACGTAGTAATGTAGTGGCAATCACTAGTACTAATTCATGAAAATTAATTTATTCCAATTTAATTCGACTTTTTCTTACAGGTTTTAGACAAGTTACAGGAGTGTTTTCTGAAATGGTAGTACAACATAGCTTAACAAACATCGATACAAACATATCTAAAAGCATCCCCAGCATAGTTCAAGCCGCCAAGGGTGGACACATCTTGTATTAAAGTCCAGTGTTACCTTTTTTCTGCGACACGGAGCGAAATTTGTAACAGTTTTTATGTAAAGTGAGCTAGTTTGGCATGCAGTAATACACAGTACAATAAATTGAAAGAATCAATTGTAGAATGGGATGTTTTGTGTCAGAACATTCAATCTGTTGAAAGACATCCAAAAGATGTTCATTTCGTAGAGTTGGGAATTAACTCATGAAATTATTGTGTGGGATTCCATGTACTGAACAGCACACATTCGTTCTTGGGAACAGATGGTGGGGGATCGTATTTGATTTTGGAGAAGAATAGCACATGTAGACCAAATTATAGCCTCAGTATTATGTGCTCACCTGATGCCTAACAGGGAGAGTATATAAGGTACTACTTTGCCGAGCACCTATCTTTTCGCACTCTCTGGGTAGAGGTAGGTGACTGCTGACAATTGTTCTTACATATGAGACGTGATAGTTTGTCTTATCATGCATGATATTTCATTTTTATCGCTAAATCTGGATTACTGCCAGCCAGTGTAACCATCCAGCCCGAAGGTATAGAGGAGCAACATCTACATTTGAATTCCTTGATTGTGCATATCTGTTTCCTTTTGCTCGTAATATGGAGATACAACATGTGCTTTTGAGATTGAGTTTCCTTGATTTTGCAGATCTTGAAGCTGACATACGTTCAAGATCATGTTTCTTGAAATGTGGAAAACCAACTTGTGTTGAAAAAACATTACTTACTAATACAATTTCATCCCTTTTTTGCGTATTGGAATTTGTTTGAGCTTGCTGACTCAGCATTATTACGCACAGTAAAAGCAGAGGAGAGCCATAGACTACTCACTGTAGTCGTCATCATCGTTCAACATTTCTTCTTTTTGGATACAAAATATAAGCCTACCAGACTCTGTGTAGTACTTATACTAATAAAATTTGTATTTTGATTATCAGTTACTTGTAACTGAGAAAGTAGAGTTTCTTGTTCTTGTACAGGGTGTTCAAAAAGTCTCTAATCAGTGCCGTATGATTGTTAGCCGTGCGTACCGTATGATTGTTCGCCTGCCTGGGTTTTTCAACGAAACAATAAACGCAAAACGATACTGCAGTGATTTTCTGAACCCATTCATAGGAGAACTTGTGTCAAGTGAAATACTGAACGGTTATGTTCAACAAGATCGTGCAACCCCGCATACAGCTCGCTTTACAATGTCACTGCTTGCTGATGTTTTTGGTGATCGCATAATTTTACTGGGACTTTGGCCTCCACGATCACCTGTACTAACACCACCTTTTTGTTCTGGGGTGCAGCGAAAGCAACTGTCTATAAAAACCGTTCAAAATCCATCGATGAATTAAAAAGTGCGATATCCACTTTCACTGCTTCCGTTACAGAAGAAATGTTACAGCTTGTGTTTGGAAACATGATTAGACGAATTGAATTGTGTATTCAACAACAGGGCCGGGGGGACACTTTCAAAATTGAATGTAAAAATTTGTAAGTAAAGATGAATATTCAATAAATTAATAAATTGTATTTCACTGAGCTTCATCTCGGTATATTGACTGTGGCATACGGCACGCGTGGCTAACAATCATACGGCACTGCGGAGAGACTTTTTGAACACCCCGTATGTTGGAGATCTTAAAGCATCTGGGTATGGCGGCAGTGCAACAAGCACTGAAAGACTATCAGCATAGCAGGAAGGAGAGCGACATCCAATACTGAGTGCAAGATGCAGCGGTGCAAAATTTGGAGCGGCAGTGCTAGTTTATCTGAAAGATTGCAGTATATGGTATATCAGGACTCTCAGCTATCACTGACGGTGAATTTTACTTCATCAAAGCAGCACCATGCGCGTGGTATATCGTGGAAGAGTGAACAATAAGAATACTGTTGATTCTGGAAATAGTGACACAAATTAACATTTTTTTTTCATTGTGCCTAGTAGGAAAACTGTGTGTATAAAAATGAGTCCACTTACGATTGTTACGACTAAAACACGTAACTTTTACGTCCATGTGCAACATGACGTTTCAGAATGTCATGATGTCCAATACTCATGATATTGGAATAATCAAGTCAGCTTGCTTCCAGTGAACGACTTTTTCCTCAACGAACAATTCAGCAGTTTGCATACTATACATATATTTCGACATGGTCTCGTACCTTCTTCGTTACTTTGTGTCACAGCTACGTTATAAAAATATCAGTTGCTATTCATAAAGCGTCGGGGACTAGTTCGAGAAGATTTTTTCCATACAAGTGGCTTATCATCTGGCGCTCCTTCCCCTGTTTTCTCTAGAACCCATTCACCCATATGAGTTTCCGCTGTCAGCTGTGATTCGCGATGTGTACAAATTTTGCACCTGGGCACCCATGGCGCCCATCTCAACTTAGCGCCTTAGGTGGTCGCTACCTGTAGTGATCCGTCACGTAAGGAAACCCTCACGGTTGTGGCGACTCTGGCAGCCCTTTCCCTGGCATCAGAAGTGGCAGCTTGTGGCGCTTGGGCCTAAACTGGCCCTGAAAATATCACGTAGTGAAACTAAGCACATGCTTGTTCTGTAAAAGAAGACTGTTGTGGCTCTGTGTTAAATTCGTGTTTAATTCTCACATGCAATGTCTCTGTCTTTCAAAAGTCAATATGAAAATAATACAATCGGTCCAGAGGGAATGCTCTAAAGATTCTGAGAACTTTATTGCTTTTGATAGGTATGAATGTCGTCATTACTCTGAACTGTTTCTGTTCCAGAATGACAAAAAAGTTGCATGTTATAGTACATTAAGGATTTTATGTTGTATACAATTTTCCCATAAAATGAAATTCGGTTCATTTCGACTTTATTAAAGCAGATACTGCTGTCAAAACTTGGTTATCTGATATGGATATTCAGATATTTACTCAATTTGTAACAACCATTTCTTTACAACAGATGATGTGCTAAACAGAATTAGATGATAATTAAATTCAGATCTTTCCACTGTGTGACAGCATAAAATGTCAAACTATTTGCGCTGCAAGTCAAAATAAAATGTGTTTCATTGTATGAAAATGTAAAAATAATTCGTGATATAATTTATATCTACTTTGTACTTTTTTTTAGCTTTTCTTGCTTTCATTCCTTGTGTCAAGTGTTGTAATGTTGTTGCCTTAATAAAATAAACATTACAGAGAGACAAAGAAAGAAAGTGAGTGAGGCAGAGAGAGAGAGAAAATTTACTGAAATTACAATTGATGAACAAAGGCATCGCGTTGTTAAAAAAGTAGACTACAGATACAAGTTAGTGAATTTTGGTCCCTATTTCGATTGCATATGAGGCTGGATTCTTCCTAAATGTCTGTCTGCGCGCCTGAATATGACATAGTGAAACGCGGAAACTAGTTGCCTAAGCAAAATAAAATATGAAATATACACTCCTGGAAATGGAAAAAAGAACACATTGACACCGGTGTGTCAGACCCACCATACTTGCTCCGGACACTGCGAGAGGGCTGTACAAGCAATGATCACACGCACGGCACAGCAGACACACCAGGAACCGCGGTGTTGGCCGTCGAATGGCGCTAGCTGCGGAGCATTTGTGCACCGCCGCCGTCAGTGTCAGCCAGTTTGCCGTGGCATACGGAGCTCCATCGCAGTCTTTAAGACTGGTAGCATGCCGCGACAGCGTGGACGTGAACCGTATGTGCAGTTGACGGACTTTGAGCGAGGGCGTATAGTGGGCATGCGGGAGGCCGGGTGGACGTACCGCCGAATTGCTCAACACGTGGGGCGTGAGGTCTCCACAGTACATCGATGTTGTCGCCAGTGGTCGGCGGAAGGTGCACGTGCCCGTCGACCTGGGACCGGACCGCAGCGACGCACGGATGCACGCGAAGACCGTAGGGTCCTACGCAGTGCCGTAGGGGACCGCACCGCCACTTCCCAGCAAATTAGGGACACTGTTGCTCCTGGGGTATCGGCGAGGACCATTCGCAACCGTCTCCATGAAGCTGGGCTACGGTCCCGCACACCGTTAGACCGTCTTCCGCTCACGCCCCAACATCGTGCAGCCCGCCTCCAGTGGTGTCGCGACAGGCGTGAATGGAGGGACGAATGGAGACGTGTCGTCTTCAGCAATGAGAGTCGCTTCTGCCTTGGTGCCATTGATGGTCGTATGCGTGTTTGGCGCCGTGCAAGTGAGCGCCACAATCAGGACTGCATACGACCGAGGCACACAGGGCCAACACTCGGCATCATGGTGTGGGGAGCGATCTCCTACACTGGCCGTACACCACTGGTGATCGTCGAGGGGACACTGAATAGTGCACGGTACATCCAAACCGTCATCGAACCCATCGTTCTACCATTCCTAGACCGGCAAGGGAACTTGCTGTTCCAACAGGACAATGCACGTCCGCATGTATCCCGTGCCACCCAACGTGCTCTACAAGGTGTAAGTCAACTACCCTGGCCAGCAAGATCTCCAGATCTGTCCCCCATTGAGCATGTTTGAGACTGGATGAAGCGTCGTCTCACGCGGTCTGCACGTCCAGCACGAACGCTGGTCCAACTGAGGCGCCAGGTGGAAATGGCATGGCAAGCCGTTCCACTGGACTACATCCAGCATCTCTACGATCGTCTCCATGGGAGACTAGCATCCTGTATTGCTGCGAAAGGTGGATATACACTGTACTAGTGCCGACATTGTGCATGCTCTGTTGCCTGTGTCTATGTGCCTGTGGTTCTGTCAGTGTGATCATGTGATGTATCTGACCCCAGGAATGTGTCAACAAAGTTTCCCCTTCCTGGGACAATGAATTCACGGTGTTCTTATTTCAATTTCCAGGAGTGTAGAAGGCAGAAGGTGTTTTAGATTTGACATTTTATACTGAACAGCCAAAGTGCCTCAGTCATTCCGTATAAATATGGACTTACAGAGAATGGACTTACAGAGAATTCAAGTGAAGGTTACAATTTTTTTTTTCGATGTGGAAATACTGTATGTCTTTTAACACGGTGCCATTTTCGAAAATCTAGTGATTGGCTGTCTCATTTAAATACCCACTAATATATTGTGCTGTGATTGGCTGGAGAGGGAAATGGGGTAGGGCAGTGGCAGTGGGAGACGGTACAAAGAGCAACTGGACTAATTCTACCTTCTTGGATTTTTTCGAGCTTCTCAGCACTTCTGCCTTGGATTTTATTTCAGTTTCCTCCCACCTCAGTCTTGGATTTTGACGCCTACAGCGCCTCGGCCATCTTGGATTTTTAGATTCACCACCAACGTCATCTTCTATTTTCCGGCGACTGTATTGCCTGATGCGAGTGGACGTTTGAGCTGTGCATAAGATCTGGCATAGACATGCTACAATAATGCTCTACAGTTTTTTTCTTACAACGTCGTTATTCTAATGGGTCAGAATTTGGTGACGACTTTAGTCACCGTTTCTTTTTATTTCCGGGTCAAATTGATGCACCCATATTAGTCACCTGTAACGATCTGTACAGAAAGGTATCTCCATTGTAGTCAAACATTCCCTACAATTCAAATGTATTGACGTTTCTTTTAACCTTATGATCTGTTGTGACCATTCATTGAACCCACCTTGAGCAAGCTTCTGAATAACCAAGAGCTCCAGGCACTAAAACGCCCTTTCAATTCTCACAAATAGCCGCACAGCCAGTTTTTGGAGCTTTGATGTGCCAGTCTGTACCAAAAACGGCATCCGCGCGATTCGTGACCGATTGCGGAGTTTAGCTTCCGCACTTCATGACGCTTGAACTCTCTTTACCTATCACCTAACAGCACTCCTACCATCTGGGCCACAACCATATACTGCACATAAACGTTTATTCACGTTTACCATGGTTTATTTTCCCATAACCAAGAATCCAGTTATAGCATGTGGCTTGTAACGAGAATAGTAGTATTCTACAATAACTGAGGTTTTTATGGGATTGTGGATAATGTCATATATAATACCATATCCAGCCAACAAATTTCAGGAAGCTGTCCTTAGTAATTCAACCAATGTAGTTCGGCAACGTAACTCTGACTGGGGAGAAATCACATCCTCAAGGCTTATCTTAAGTCCCCTATTGTTCTTCATACATGTAAACGATCTTCCATCTAACATACAACAAGCAGAGTAAGTTCTTTTTGCCGATGACACTTGTAATCAATACAAGCATATATACAGCAACAGAAGAATGGAAAACAATGTTGTTAAAGGCATCAACGGTTGGTTTTCTGTGAATCGTCTCATTTTCAATTTTAAAAAGACACAAATATTCAGTTCTGCACAGTTAGAGGTACTACACCAATGATAAGTGTGACTCATGGTGAGGTAATGATAAATAGTTTGGAAACCCCAAAATTCTTTGGTGCCCATATTGATGAGAATTTAAACTGGAAAAAGCTCATTTTGAAACTCTTCAAACAGATTAGTTCAGGCATATTTGGACTTATACCCATTGTAAATCTTGGAGAGAGACAAATGAATAAATTGACATATTTTGTATATTTTCATTCAGTAATGTCATAAAGAATAATCTTTAAGGAAGGAAGTCTTCATTGCTCAAGAACAACATACTGTAAGAATAAAATGTGATGCTCACCCACGATCATCCTGTAGACATCCGTTTAAGGAATTAGGCACTTTGACTACTGCTTCACAGTATATTTATTCCCTCACGTAGTATGTTGTAAAAAGTCCACTACGGTTCAAAAGCAACAATGATGTACATAACTGAAATATCAGAAGAGAAATGACATTCATTACGACAAACTGCCTTTAGAGCAAAAAGGGGTGCACAATACTGCAATCAAAATTTTTCATCACTTACCCAGTTATGTAGAATGTCTTATAGCAGCAAAGTTAAATTTCAAAATAAACTCATAAAGTTTCTCCTTGACAATTCCTATTCCGTAGAAGAGTTTCTGTTTTTATAGTGAATAAAAGATGGTGAGTAGAAATTACTAATTCACATCCGTACGCTAAAAAAAAAAAAAAAAAAATATTAAACTTGAATAACTATGAAGGTGTTCAAAATTGGAAGAAGAATGTATCTGGACATGACTGCAAGAGCTAGTAACATATAAACACAAGAAAATGTTGCGAGGATGGACTGGCTTAGTTGCAAGTGGTCGAAAACTCTGGAACTAATGTATCATCTTTTGCCTGTAGGCCCACAAAGAACTTGAATACCTGTAGAAGAGTTGGTTTTCTGGTGAATATACCAACAATAATGCTTCATCTCAACTAATAAAAGAAAGAAAGTTATTGCAGACATTACGGTCTTCAGCCATGAATATTTATATCTGAATTTTTTCTCACAAACAAGCAGGATAAATGGTTTATGAGATCTTTTTTCCTAAGATGCAAGATATTTCCAGTAATGAGAGAAAAATATTAAATACTCATAAATTTCCTATTTTTCCTATCATCGAGCAGATGTGCTCTTTAATGATAAAACACATCCTCTATGACTTTTTCGTTTTCTTATTATTTACACCAGGTCGTTAGGAGGACATGACCAGCCTCAATAGCTGTTCTCTGCTCCAGAGCCAATTAAAATGTATGCGCGTAGCGCTCAGCTTTCTAATTAGTATTATCTATACTGCTCCTAAGATACAGTAAAACTTCTCCCACTCGAGGTAAGAGGATTAAAAGCGTAGCTCATGAAAGTCGCATCTCTTTAAAAGTTCATTATCCGCTGCTCAGCGACCTTACCTCTTGAAAAATTCAGCAGCGGATTTTAGTTTTCGTCGCAGTAAGACACCGGGCTTAACAGAGAAGGCGATGCCGGCACGGCGGATGTGTGCACGATTAGGGGCGTGATACTCCCTTTACTAGCCGCCTTATTATTTACGACAAGATTAATTCACAGCAGCGTTAGCTGTTGAGGGATAACTTCGATCCTTCACCATTTACAACCGAGAAAGTTTAGCTTCGCTGTTCTTGGCGCAGTAGATGACAATACTTTCGCAAGAAGTTGACCAGTAGATGTTATGGGATGTTCATCAACAGACTGGGCTCGTGCAATGATGTTATACACTATCATAGAACACTGTCAGTCTATGGTGTATGCAGAGATAAAAATTACGAAAGTTAGCACACAGGGAATTAAAAAATTCAGTGCTTAAACTGAGCGATATGATGGAGACAGCAACTGATCTAGTTGATTAATCAAACAGGTTCCGAAAATGCATGTTGAGTGAGAACGGAGCAGCCAAGAACTCGTTGGATATGACAGCGAATAGAACAATAAAGATGCAAAGTCTGCAAGCCGCTGTGACATGTATGACAGAGAGTACTCCCGATTGTACGAGTTACTAATACTTCTTCTCGTTCTAATCAAATATGGAACGCGGGTAGGATGACCGTTTGCGCCTCTGGCGCGCCGTAATCTAATGTTGTCGTCACGATTCCTACGAAGGCCATAGGTTAGAACTGGTGGTATATTCCTAGATTCGTCATTTGAAGCTGATTCTTGAAACTTTGTAATAAGGATTTCTTGAGACAGTTTGCGTCTATATTCAAGTGCCTGCTAATTCAGTTTCTTCAGCTTCTCTGTGAAACTCTCCCACAGGTCAAACAAACCTGTGACCATTCGTGCTGCCCTTCTCTGTATACATTCAGATCTCCTATTAGCCCTACACACTTGTCCAGTGTTCTAGGCTGTGTCGCATGAGAGATATGCAAGCAATCTTCTTTATAGACTGACTGCATTTTCCTAGTAGTCTATCAATGAAACAGAGTGTGCCACCTGCTTTACGTACGACTGTGGCTATGTGATCGTTCCATGTACTATCCCCTATAAAGTGTTTCATCCAGGTATTTGTGTGATTTGTCCTATTTCACTTGTCACTCGTTGATACTGTAGTCATAGAATACTACGATTTTTCCGTTTATTGAAGTGCACGGGTTTACATTTCTGATCATTTAAAGCAAGTTGCCAATTTTTGTACCGATTTGAAATCTTATCAAGCTCGAACAATATATCTGCAGGTATTTTAGACTGTACTGCATTACAGAAAAGTGCACCATCTGTAAAAAGTCCAAAGTTAATATTTTCTGAAAGGTCATTGAGATATAACATGAACATCGAGGGTCCTAAAGTACTTCCCTCAGGCACACCGCGACGTAAATTTACATCTGTCGACTACTCTCCATCCAGGATGACTTGCTGCGTCCTCCCAAACAAGAAATGCTCAATCAAGGCACAAATTTCGCTTGACATTGTAAGTTGCCCTTTTCTGCAGGGCGCATTTTACTTCATTTCTAGTTATGAGGGCTGCAGTACGTATGGAGTAAAGTGGGAGCAGTAGGCTCACACGATGGCTAGCAGAGGCGGTTGGCCATCTGGCGCTTTCAGACCCAGTGGGATGAGCTGCCGACGTAGAAATCGCTCGTCACGTTGCCAGAGAGGTATGATGGGAGAGTACATTTATTCTGGCGCGAATCAAGTAATTGTTATTAATAAAAAATGGAAGTGAGTGTATGACATTGTTGGACTGGAGGCACCATCCGGGCAAGTTCAGCCGCCGAGTGCGAGTCTTATTTCAGTCGACGCCACATTGGGCGCCTTGCGTGCCAGTGATGAGGATGAAAGGATGATTCGGACAACACAACACCCAGCCCACGAGCGGAGGAAAATCTCCAACCCGGCCGGGAGTCGAAACCGGGGCCACTTGCATGGGACGCGAGCACGTTACCACCCAGCTAAGCAGGTGGACGTTATTAATAAATATTTGCTAACAAAAGTTGCCTTTTGTCAGACGTTAGGAGGAATCTACGCCTCATAAATACTACCTTTGAGTAATTTTAAAATGTCAGGAAACGTTGATATTAATAGATAAATGAATAACTTCGGCGTAATCGAAGATGTACGATCTTATACGAACTATACCGATTGTATGGTCAAGTTACAGATTGTGCACCATAGTCGGCAGTCTTCGATAGGATGCCTTTCCATCTAGTCATGCGGTACACCACACTCTCGTACCTTTAATAGTTAGCTTATAATCAGTGTGAGCCAGTTCATTTTACGTTGTTTCTTAAATAAATGCACCATAATGGCATCCCCTGTAAACATTATTTGCACAAAAAGCTTCTTCCCACTTTATCATATAAAACATAAACAGTAGTATTTCACTTTCAGAATCCGACCGCGCTGCTACGGCTCTGCAAGGGGACATAAAACTAAGAGCACGATAGCATCTCCACGTAACAGGTAGGAAGAATTCTTACGTGACGGCTCACTAAGCCAGTTCAAGGACGGACTGGCTTAATGGTCGCAAAAGTCGGGTAGGTAACAGTGGCCAGTTGTACTGTACGGCCCTTACACCCCCATCTACGGACTCACCGTCTAAATTGAGACATTTCTGGAGATTTACTAAGAATAGGGGGTTATTGCAACATCTCATACGATCGTACCTTGATAATAATCTTAGGTGCTGACAAGGAAGGGAACATTCCTAAGTGACAATAAACGAACTTGGTGAAACTTGGCGGATGTGCAGAGGGGGCAAAATAACGCAATACGTATTTTTTTATTTGTGCCCAATTCACTCTCAGTGAGTAAAACATACCGTAAAAGGTAATTTGGCTTATTAACTTAGGAGGGAACGTCTTCTAAACGGTAATATCTAAAAAATATTTCTCCCATAAAAGTCGATATGTAATTAACATTTTGAAAGCTGTACAATCGAGTTCTGTAATAATATGAAATTTTGAAAAAATACATCAGCCATTAAATAACTTTGAAAACTGAAAACTTTTGTTACAGTATAAATTAAAGAAGCTTTGAAGCTAAATACATCCTTGCATAATAAAGATGGTTTATTAAATATTATTTTTGGAAAATGTGCTGAACACAATGTACTGACAGAGTATTTTTAACATACCAAATTAAAATACCTAAACATTGGTCATTAGTGTCGTAATTTATTTTACTTATATCTGTCATATGTTTTTAATTATTGTTTTACATTCTTTTTTTTGTTTTTTAATTTATTGTTTCACATACGTGTACTTTTTAATCGAAAAAACAAGTAATTCATGATTGTGAAACAAAATCATTATAGTAAAATTGATAGGTAGATAAATGCTTGATACATAACGTTTTATTACACCACACACATATCGCGAAGGGAATTTCTTCACGTAACATACACTACAGAAAACACAATAAAAAACAAAATTCTGTGGGATTTCAAATTTATGCTGTTGCTCCTCTGAAACTGATTTATATCAGGCATGGTGAAGAGAAATGTTATGTATGATTGACTGAAGCATTATTGTACTGTTTCTAAAGAGTAAATTGACATCAAAATCATTCAACAGAAATAGATTCTAGAATCTTCTCATAAAGTTCTTGCAACGTCGAAATCTCACGACCGTACCTGTACAGTTGATTTCTTTGGGACCACCAGATCAACAAGTCCCTTGTTCTCAGGTATAATGCCCTATATAGTTGTTTCACATAGAGGACCCTGAGAATTTAACAATGACGCCGATTTTTCTCCTTCACTGGGGAAGAAACATATAGTTAGAAGTTTGTTTACCAGATATCTATGCTATCTCAAGCTCATATGTGACTTCAAAACGAGATTCTCGATCTCGTTCCAGACGCACCATTACTTTCTTTTAAAAGTATGAAAAAGCAGGTGGTCAGTGTGGAAATACCGTTTTGACCGTAATAACCGAGGACAGGAAAACTGGTCACCTGGTGATCCCAAAAGACTCTACGGCACAGGTACAGACGTGGTATATACATGTTTCTCCATACTGGAAGAATCTTGTGAGAAAATTTTTAAGATGTAGTTGTGTTGAATGGTTTTGATATCAGTCTCCTCTTGAGAAACAATATAAATAAGCTGTAGTCACTAGCGCGTAATCTGTTCTTCCACTAAGGCTTACCAATGTACTGAAGTAAGTCTGATACAAATCAGGATATTGTAGAGGATCACCCTGGACAATTTCAAATCCTGCTGAATTTAGTTTTCTGTTCTGTCCTCTGTCGTGTGTATTATGCGAAGAAATTTCGTTCACTCTATGTACTTCGTGAAAGAAACCATTAGGTTCTAAGCCTTTATTTACAGGTTATCGTTACTGTAATGATTTTTTATCATAATAATAAATTATTTAACATTTTCAGTTAACAAAAACACGTATGTGACACGGTAAATTAAAAAACGCAACAAAAAAGAAAAACGGTTGTAAAACGTAATTTAAAAATTTAAATAAAAATGAATGTTTAGATATTTTAGTTATGTACTGTGAAAATGCTGAACATATTGCGTATGGCACAGTTTCCGAAAATGGTATTTAAGGAACCAGCTTTATTACACATAGATGTATGTAGATTGGAAGGTTCTTTAATTTACATTGTAACAAAAGTTGTCATTTCTCAAATCAATTAATGGTGGACGGGTATTTTGCAAAATTTCAAATTATGATGAAATTGGATTATGGAGCTTTGGAACATTAATTACCCTTAAGGGATATCCCTTAAGTAAGAGTTGGAACCTTGTTTTGTTGCCAGCCACGGTGGCCGAGCGGTTCTAGACGCTTCAGTCCGGAACCGCGTGACTGCTACGGTCGCAGGTTCGAATCCTGCCTCGGGCATGGATGTGTGTGATGTCCTTAGGTTAGTTAGGTTTAAGTAGTTCTAAGTTCTAGGGGACTGATGAGCTCAGATGTTAAGTCGCATAGTGCTCAGAGCCATTTTGAACTTGTTTTGTTTGACATTGTTTCGGTCATCAAAAGGTCTCAACACTGTTTGATTTCGATTTATCGTCTCCGCGAGTTTTCACGACTGTACGCTGTTGTGTTTTACGCTGGAGGGCAGTTATGTTAGCGCACGCGCGGTGGACATGCAGGCGGTGTATAAAGGAGCCGTAGCTGCGGTTTGATTTCAGTTCTAGCTAGTTAGTGCAACGGCTTGCTCACCTAAAGGTGGCAGGCAGGTGGACCGCTGAAATGTTGTGTGAAGATGACGTTATATTCCTGCTGGAGATCCGATATAGCATCAATTACTACGCTGGGACAGTTTATGGTAGATTTCTTACAAATCACTCGTGGGATCCATTCTAGGATATTTCTCCAGTATGTGGGACCCGTAACAAACAGAACTAACTGGGGATACTGAACGTATAGAGAGAAGGTCAGAATGAATATTCACAAGTCTGTCTGACTTAGGGGAGAGTATTACAGAAGTTCCGATCAATCTGAACTGGCAGGCGAAGATCGACGCAGATCATTCCGAGAAAGTTTACTTATAATATTCGTTTGAATGCCTCTGTGCGTCCTGCAGTTAATCTAATCTTGTCCTCGCTGTCCCTTTGGGAGCGAAATGTGGGGGAATGGGTCGTAGTATATTCCTACAGTCACCCTGTAAACCCTTTTCATGAAACCCTATAAACAGGCTATCTCAGAATATGTAAAATAAATAATTTATATCATGATGTGTTCAATAATATTGTAATGTATTTCGTCAACCTACATCTGTAATACGATAACAAGACGTGCAGACGACATGTAACCATCTGACACCACATAGATCGACAAATCGATAGTCAAATCGAAAGCAGCTGTATTTCGACTGCCATCTTGTCCACTGCACTACAGAATTGTTGGTGATCGTGTTCCAAGGTACTGCTATATTAGTGACAATTTGTGAACAGTGACCAAGAGAGCCACGAAAATGGATACACCCCAACAGCGAGACTGCCATGCCAGAAGAACAAAGTGAGTGACCGTTACACAACATTTTTGTGCATACATCAGTCCAGTATCCAAACTGACATCGCCTCTTACTAAGTTTTCTCTTCTTCCATACGATGACCACAGCATTTACGAAAAGACTATGTAATATCAGTATTACCTTATTGTAAAGTTGTTTTTGTAATGCCATTTAGCCTGAAGATGAGGCTTAACCCTCGAAACATGTCGCTAAATAAATAAGTAATACAATAGTTGACAAAGTTTGTGACTGGTAGCAGTAATTTAAAAAAACCTTTACATATTTCTTGAGACAGTCACGGTCATAAAATAGTCAAAATGGCTTCAAATTCTACCTCAGAGTAGTTTACATCTGTCTTCAACAGCCTGCCAGTCCAGTTCTTTCAGCATCCCTGAGGCACTCTCTCGTGGCTCAAATATACCTGTGACCATTCGTGCTACCCTTCTCTGTTCAATATTTCCTGTTAGTCCTATTTGGTACGGTTTTAACACACCTGAGCAATATTCTAGGACTGGTTGTATTAGTGTCATGTAAGCAATCTCCTTTGTAGACATCGTATTTCCCTAACATTCTACCAATAAACCGGAGTCTACTACGTACTTTACGCACGACAGAGCCTATGTGGTCGTTTCATGTCCCTAACATCCAGGTAATTGTATGAGTTGACAGATTCCTTCTTTTCACTAAATTTTTCGTTTTTGTGAAGTGCACAATTTTACACTGTTGTACGTTTAAAACAAGTTGCTAATCTTTTCACCACTATGAAACTTTATAAACATCTGACTGAATATTTGTGCAGCTTTTTTCCGACTGTATTTCGTTATACTTAACTGCACCATATGTGAAACGTCTGATGCTGATATTAATATCGTCTCCAACGCCAGTATTATATGAACAGTAAGGAACCCAACGCACTTACCCAGAGCACACCCAAAGCTATTTCCACATCTTCCGGTGACTCTCCATCCAGGATAGCTAATTGCGTCCTCCCTCCCAAACAATTAGTCTACTCACAAATTTCGCTTGATATCTCATAGAATCTTACATTCCGGTGATAGGTGCTGGTACACATGGATGAAGGTCATGATCAACTACATCCCTGAACGTGAGCAACAGTTCTTGTACGTGCTTATCCCCAGAACTCAATGTTTCTATTTCCTTATAGAAATACAGCACTACTGCCTGTGTATCTAGTTCGCTGAACATATAAAACATGTTACTTGTTTCAGTTGCCCTTTGTATTTCAGCAATCATTGTTCCTACACTGCCTCATAGTCACTGATACTAGCGTTATGAGCACATCATCAAAGAATTGAAGCCTGTTTGCTGCTGTTACATCCAATATATTTACAGTATGGATGGGCTTCCAAACGATCTGTTCTAGGTAGCTATCAGAGAGAGCATTTATTTATATTTCATAGGACTGTTTGTCACGCCCATGGCTTACAAAACATTATGGTAATTTTTCCAAATGATTGGAAGATGACTTAAATCTCCTGCAATTATGAGAATGTGATTGGGGAACTTACGTACTAGGGAACTTAGGTATTTTCTAAAGTTTTCGGTCACATATGGAGCAGGGTATAGGGTCTATTGAAGTTTTTCCATAGTCAGTGCTCCCCACATAATCTCGCGTAACGTATCATTTTATATCTCAGTGGATCGGGGTTTGCTGTTTTCTCCGACAAATACACCACCTGCATTTATCATTAGCCTGTTGTTGTCGTTGTGGTCTCCAGTCCGAAGCTAGTTTGTGGTAGCTCTTCACACTTATCTATCCCGTGCAGCCTTATTCATCTCCTCATTATCTACATGCGTATGAACATGCTTACAGTATTCATGCTTCGGTCTCTCTCCACAATTTTTAGCCCCCACACTTGCTTCCATTACCGAGTTAACAATTCCTTGATGCCTCAGGATGTGTCCTATCAAATGAGCCCTTCTTTTATTCATGTTGTGCTATAAATTTCTGTCGTTCCTAATCCCAGTCAGTATTTCATCATTTGTTATTCGACCTACCTATTTAATCTTCAGAACTCTTCTGTAGCACCACACTTAAAAAACTACTATTTTCTTCTTGTCTGAACTTATTATTATCCATGTTTCACTTCCATACAAGGTTACACTTGAGAAAAATACTTTCAGAAAAGATTTCCTACCACTTAAACTAAAAGATGTCAACAAATTAGCATTTTTATAAGAATGCCTTTCTTGGTTTTGCGAGTCACCATTTTATGTCCTCCCGATTTCGGCCATCATCAGTTATTTTACTGCCCAAATTACAGAACTCATCTAATACTTTTAGTATCTCTTTTCCTAATCTAATTTCCTCAGCATGTTTTAATTCGAATATATACCATTACCCTCGTTTTACTTTTATTGATGTTCGTCTCCTAATCTCTTTTCAGGACACTATCCATTCCGTTCAATTGTTCTTTCAGACTCTTTGTCTTCTCTGACAAAATTACAATATCACAGGTAAACTTTTATTTCAAAGTAAACGAACACATCCAAACCACTTATTAGTAGCCAATATCAAATTCCGAAATATATAAAATATATAAATATGCAAACAACATTGTGGTGGCATGAGCTAAGACATAACCCCCCCCCCCAAAAAAAAATCAAAAAGCATAAGTATGATTTTTGAAAGTTGTAGTATAATCTGAGGAAAATAAACTGTCTTCCCGAAAACTAACTATATGCATTAAAGGTAATTAAGTGTGTAATATCCAGAATCCATACTCGTTATAGACTTAACTTGGGCGTTAAACAAATCTTTTTATTTTGTTTTACTTTTTTTATTCCTCCAATTCTGTTGAATTTTAAAGTGTCTGATTTACATCTTAAGTATATTACTAATTTCCACTTTTATCATTAACTTACACATAGTCTTATTATTTTTTAATGTGCTGTAATGTTCCTTAATTCTTGTTTCTCGTGCTTACAACTATATACCTGGCATGTGTACTAGTGCTTACTGCTGTTCGCTAAATAATGTCTCCGATATTTGACTTAGGGATAAACATGCAAAGTGTTTCACATGCCTTTTGCTAGTAATGCGACATTGTACTTATACCGAGATTCCAGTTAGGACATACCAAATATATGGTTCACTTATTTTTACTTCTGATCTGTACAGTGTCTCAAGTAGAAGTTTCCTTGTGTTGAACACTGCTTTGAAATACAATAGTTACTGATTAAATGCATTATGTGGTTAGCCTTCGTTAAGGTATGCAGTATTAATACAAGATTACTTCGAAAATGTCATTGGCGAGGATAAAATATTGTTGCCTTGACGCTGAGGTCTTTAGGTCATGCAACCGATTTCCATGTACATTACCTCTTTTTTATCTTGAATTGTCCGGACCCCCGCGAGTGAGCTGTCTCTTGAAAATTCTATGGGCAGTTCCATATGTAATGTTGTTCATGGGCAGTGGAGGGAACAAATTTATATTTCGTTTTCTAGTTTGCTTCCCTTAGCTTTCTTATGACTGCGTTAATTTGTAGAATGTGTACCTGACATACTATTTACCTTTAAATTAAATGCTACTTGCGATAGTTTCACACAGAATTACATTTAGTCCATATAATTGGTTTCCTGTAGTTTCTATTCCTCAGGTCTTCGCGGGATGAGGTCTGTGCCCACAAAACCCGTTTACTATCGCCCCAGACAGCGGACGTTAACCGACCTCGCTCCCAGCGAGTGCTCCTTCCACTTAGGTCCGCATATTCCAACTGTCACTATCGTGTCGGTCATAGCTCCTGGTGCGGAGAACCATCAAAGATCGTGCCGCGCTACTGCGATCTAGCGATCGATTGATCGATGCTAATTGGCACACGGATATCGATGGCGGTAACTTTACGACTGATGTCTTTCAGTTCCAGAATTATGGGGGACTGATGACCTCAGAAGTTAAGTCCCATTGTGCTCAGAGTCATTTGACCAGAATTTTGGTCGATTTGTTTCACAGACTTTGCTCATTAAGTGTTCCTTAAGGAAGGAACGTGGTGGCCATAAATGTTTGCTGATAATTCATTCCTCAGTGGAGACATCATGGATTCTTTCCGGGTATACCTTAGGCGTGTTGCCTCATCTTGATAGAAAAAGCAGTATGTCTTTCATATTCAAGTCAGTTGAGCACAAAATCTATAAAAAAAAATTTCCATATATGCAACAGTGATGGCAGCACTGTCAAAAGACATCGTGTCAATTATGCCCATTTCTGTTACACCGCACCAAACGCCGATTTTTTTCATCATGGAGTGGTTGCTGACACACAATGTTGGGGTTCTCCGTTGGCCAGTACTTCGTATTCTGTGAATTCGCGTGACTGGGAAGATGAAACCATACTTCATCACTCATGATTTAATCTGAAGGGTCTAATAAACTATTGTTTCTGACCGTCATTTGTCATCCTCCCGGAACTGCTGTACAACCGTCTCACTGTATGGTGCCAGATTAAGACAACGTCCACTGGTAAGTCCTCCTACTTCTACGCGCCTGTTGGGCCAATTTACGTGTAGACTTCATTCTCCTCTGAATAGTTCTTCGGCGAAGGTCTGCAATAGCTTCTGGTGTGCGAAGTGAAGAAATTCTTTGTCGTTTCAAATTTTGCATTGATCCATAGGTGCGCCAGTTTTAACTCAGACTCTGTATTGCTCTCTTTGCTGGTAGTTTTCTATCCGGATATTTGACCCGAAAATTGGAGAGTTTCCTTAATCGAATCTGTTTTCACATATGTTTCCACAAGTTCAATTTTTTCTGATATTTAGAAAGTTATTTTGCAGAGTGCAAATGGAACGTCTAACTTTACTGATGAAAAAACTAAAATTCTGATAGAAGAATTCTAAAATGGATTATTGCCTAAAAATGTCCATTGTTGTAGCTGTTTATTTTACTTCAGAAGTCGAAAAATTGCATTCGCATTCAAAGTTGAGGCGGGCTACTTTCAGCTGTGGAACCCTGATATATATTTCCACTGCATAATTAATTGAATATGATTGTTGTTTATCACTTGACCCCAGAAAGCAACAGTTGATAAATTATATGTAGAATATAAAAAGGAATAGCCGTGTTGTCTTTCTACAATGGACCCCAAACTTTCACTTTTGTTAGTTCATGCATTATAGGTACGTGACAGCAGCAATTCTAATGACCTTACAGGGGCAGGGTCATATTTATTTCGAATGTCTGTTTGACACCCTGGGCTTGCCAAGACAGTTCAGATGTTTTGTCCATTTGTGCGCTAAGTGGTAAGGTAAGTTTTCACACACTAGTACACTCACTATGCAAACACAAAGGTCGGACGTACGACAAATATGTAGATCTCTCCCATTACTTAACTGACCACACGGTAACCATTTACTAAGTATTCACATGCGGTAACTTGCAGTATATCTAGCCAAACAGTACTCGTACCAAAAAAAAACAGAATTCACTTCCCACAGCAAGTGCTAATATTCCCCTGCAGTTAGCACCAATATAGTTAGCAATGGCTATTCACATGTCACATGTACTGAGAGGCTCTTCTACTTTGACTCACCCCAAGCGTTGTTCAACCACTGCTGACTCAATCCCATGTGAAACCATTTAGGAACCATTTAGTAAACAAATATAGAGCGATGACGTTAAACATTTAATTCCTTTTTAGACAGCCTTCTATTCTTCTTCTCGTGGCCAGCTCCTATCAACATAGTTTTTTCTGCTCGAACCGATGACGTTGTCTGCGTATGGTAAATAGTTTCTTTGCCGCTCAATTCTGAATCTCAGTCATGCATCAACATTCGTACACTGCAACATTTTTTTTTTCGAAACGACACATATAATCAACATTTTATAATACCACCAAATCCACATTCAGTACATCTAATTTATAATTCGACCACTGCGACAATATATTACGACGAAAGAAATTACCGTGACGACTCTTCAAATACCTATTTCCTTTTGACCCATCACAACATCCCTGTAGACATTTCCGCAACCATACGGAGTTGTCATTTCGTGCATATTGCCGTTAAGTGATTTTATTTTAGTGATTATAAAATCAAGTCACCCCGATATTATTCAATGTGTACATTGAACAAGCAGTAAAGGAAACCAAAGAAAAAATTGGGATAGGAATTAAGTACAGGGAGAAGAAATAAAAACTTTGAAGTTTGTCAGTGACATTGTAATTCTATCAGAGACAACAAAGGGCTAGAAAGAGCAGTTGAACAGAATGGACAGTGTCTTGAAAGGAGGACATAAGATAAACATTTACAAAATCAAAACAAGGGTAATGGAAAGTAGTTGAATTAAATCAGGCGATACTAAGGGAATCAGATTAGGAACCGAGACACTTAGAGTAGTAGATGACTTTCGTCATTTTGTGTACCAAAATAAATTATGATAGCCAAGGTATAGACGATATAAAATGTTGACTGGGAATAGCAAGAAAATCAGTGAAATCATAGAGGAGACCAAGAGATGAATACAGTAAGCAGATTCAGAAAGATGTAGGTTATTCCGAGAAGAAGAGGCTTGCACAGGGTAGAGTAGCATGGAGAGCTGCATCAAACCAGTATTCGGACTGAAGACCACAACAACGAAATCAAGTCAGAAGCACGTGTTGGGTAACTGCGGCTGCTAGTGACTGACGATGCAGTCGAAGGAGAAAATAAAATGTATTGAACAGGCTGTAATCTACAATAGGAAGCTAGAATCCACAATTGGCGTGGCGCGTCGACTGTTAAGACACAATCATGAGCTAGCAATGTGTGGAGTTTGGTGCTCTGTTGGAATGATTCTTAATGTGGTTTAGGTCCAGATCACAAAGTGTCCTGTCAACCGATCCCTTGTTCTACTCAAGTTGTGCCACAAGTTCCTCTTCTCCCAATTCTATTCAGCACCTCCTCATCAGTTATGTGATCTACCCATCTAATCTTCAGCATTCTTCGGTAGCACCACATTTCCAAAGCTTCTATTCTCTTCTTGTCTAAACTATTTATCGTCTATGTTTCACTTCCATACACGACTACGCTCCATACAAATACTTTCAGAAACGACTTCCTGACATTTAAATCTATACTTGATGTTAAAAAATTTCTCTTCTTCAAAAACGCTTTCCTTGTCATAGCCAGTCTACATTTTATATCCCCAAATAGCAAAACTCCTTTACTACTTTAAGTATCTCATTTCCTAATCTAATTCCCTCAGCATCACCCGACTTAATTCGACTACATTCAATTATCCTCGTTTTGCTATTGTTGATGTTCATCTTATATTCTCCTTTCAAGCCACTGTCCACTCCGTTCAACTGCTCATCCAGGTCCTTTGCTGTCTCTGACAGAATTACAATGTCATCGACAAAACCTCAAAATTTTTATTTCTTCTCCATGGATTTTAATTTCTACGCAAAAATTTTCTTTTGTTTCTTTACTGCTTGCTCAATATACAGCTTGAATAACATCGGAGATAGGCTACAACCCTGTCTCACTCCCTTCCCAGCCACTGCTTCCCTTTCATGTCCCTCGACTCTTACAACTGCCATCGGGTTTCTGTACAAATTGTAAATAGCCTTTCGCTCACTGTATTTGACCCCTGCCACCTTCAGAATTCAGTCATCATTGTCAAAAGCTTTCTCTAAGTCTACAAATGCTAGAAGTATAGGTTTTCCTTTCCTTAATCGATCTTCTAAGATAAGTCGCAGGGTCAGTACTACCTCACGTATTGCATCATTTCTACGGAATCCAAACTGATCTCCTCCGAGGTCGGCTTCAAATAGTTTTTCCATCCCTCTCTAAACAATTCGTGTTAGTATTTTGCAGCTATGACTTATTAAACTGATATTTCAGTAATTTTTGACACCTGTCAACACCTGATTTCTTTGGGATTGGAATTATTATATTCTTCTTGAAGTCTGAGGGTATTTCGCCTGTCTCATACATCTTGTTCATCTGATGGTAGAGTTTCGTCAGGGCTGGTTCGCTCAAGGCTGTCAGTAGATCTAATATAATATTGTCTACTCCAGGGCCCTCGTTTCGACTTAGGTCTTTCACTGCTCTGTCAAACTCTTCACGCAGTATCATATCTCCCATTTCATCTTCATCTTCGTTCTCTTCCATTTCCATGATATTGACCTTGTATAGACCCTGTATACAGCGTGAGTTACCTACCATTACCACAGGAAACATATCAGAAACCACAACAAACACTGACTAACCAGTTCCGCAGACCGAAAGTGAGAAGAGTGGCTGGTGTAATTGGTTAATACAACCCAATGAGGAATGCAAAAAAGTGTGATTTTCAACAAATACTTATGTATTTTTTAAATAGAATCCTGTTATTTTTAGCACAATTGACAATAGAAAAAAATACTTAATCAACGCCGCTTCTTATATTCTAAAACGTTAATTACATCCAGAGTAATTTTTAACGTAAAGTTGACGCTTGAGTAATTCCTGAACAGTTCAATCGTGTGTGTCGGAGAGAAACGAATTAATTACGGATACAAAAAGAACAGCGATTTAACGTAGGTACAGAAAAGACATGAACAGCACGTAACGCCCACACGTTAATATTTTTATTAGTCTTTTTCTCTGATGAATACTGTACGGCACTGATTTGTTAGAAGGAAATGTGCATTAACAAGAGAATGTAGTTAAACTTACAGATTTGTTTTTTGTTTTCAATTACAGAATGTAAAAGAGTGTGTCCTGACATTTCAGGCCAATAAATCTCGAAAGCGGTGTCTAACATTTCCTGCACACATCTGCACTCTACCACGTAATGAATGTCTTACACGACGGAGCACGTCTAGTGCAATGTTGCCACTGGCTGTCTCAATACGTTGTTTCATATCTTCAGGGGTTATAGGCACAGCACGGTACACGTTCTCGTTTAACGTATCTCACAGAAAGAAGTCTAAAAGTTGTAACCTTCCCGTATAAATAAAAAAAATATATAAAATAATGATGTGTAATCTTACCAAACAGAAAATAAAAAATAAAAATAATTAAATTGCGACGTATGAAAACTGATAAATCTTAACTCATGAAAAACTGATAAATTTTGACGTAAGCAGCGCTACGCCATGGCCCTGTGAAATCAATCTGAATCTGTCTGTGAGAAACAAACTGAAAAATTCTTACCTCGTGATGGTGTAGCCGGATAACGCTATCTATATATCTGCTCGTCAATGGCACAGCTTAGTGCAATGCTGGCCTATCTACTAATAATGGATAACATTTGTCCGAGATATGAATTACTAGAAAAAATGAATTTACTTAGTGACACAGCTGCACAGCTGGTCGTCTGATGACTATGATCTGACAAAAATTCTGGAACATTTTAATTTAGATAAATGACTGGATCAGGACTGTCAATGACTTAAGGGGAAATTATACATTTCTAGTTGACTGCTAAAAACAATTATATTCAGATAATTTTTTACGTCATTGGTAAAGACCTACAATCCATTACACGGGAAAATTGAATATATTACAAATCTTGGTCGACTGTCGCTGACGAATCACAAAAGAAAAGATTGATACAATTTCATATTTACATCTCAGACAAGTGACTTAACTACGCGCATGCTAATAAAAATAATAAAATTTACCTTACAATAGATGGTTGACTTAATAACACTGTTGATTTTTCATTACCTTAACAATTATTCATGTGCTCATCATCATCTCATTCCATCCATTCCGGCTGATCACAATTATTATTCAGTTCCCTATAATAAAATTTTACAATTTATTCTGCACTGTGACTCGAACAACTACTAACTATAAACTGCGCTGTACCAGCGACAGACTATAACTACACTGTAGCGGCAAGCGACTACAACTACCTCAGAGATTGCTCTGACCCGCGACTCTATTGCAGCTCTCTTTTGACAGGGTCAAAGACATTTTATGTCGCAGGTAGCGCCTGTGAACTGTCGTTCTAGCAAGTGAGCAATACATCGAGATTCCATTTGCTCCAGCAGGGTGGTGAACCCCTTACAAGGTGTAAGATCAGGAGAAGGGGCTGTCCAATTTATGCGTTCGCCACGTCCTATGAAACGCCCGTCAAGGCTCAGCCTAGTGTTCATTGCAGAATATGCAGAAGCACCATCATGTTGATACCACATACGTCTAGGCGTTTACAGCGAGACTTTTTCTATTAGTGTTGACAGATCATTTTGTAGAAACTCGGTGTATGTTGCAGCTGTTTGAGTGCCTTCAATGAAGTGAGGACCAATTAAATGGTCGCCAGTTACACCGCACCATACATTTACATTCCACGGTCGCTGTCGCTCTACGAAGCCAGCGAGGATTGTCCAAGGACCAGTAATGCATGTTTCGAAAATTCCCTGCACCGTGGTTTGTGAAACCTGATTCATTGGTAAACAGGTAGAAGTGCAACACATTCTCTGCTAATGCCCATTGACAGAAATTCACTCGATTATTAAAATCGTCTCTATGTAATTGCTGATGCAGCGACACATGATACGGGTGAAATTAGTGACGATGAAGTATGCGCATTATACAACTTTGACTCATTGCACTGCCTCTAGCGATGTCACGTGAACTGATGTGTGGGTTGACGGCAACAGCAGCTATCCCTCCAACTGCACCTTCGTCTCCTGTGATGGGTTTGTTACGGACTCGTTTGCGTATAACGACCATACCTGTTGCATACAATTGTTTGTAGATGGTTTCAAATGTACGGCGCGTTGGATGACCTCTGTCTGGGTAACTTTATGCATACAACCTGCAGGCTGCAGCTGCATTTTGTCTGCACTCGCCATAGATAAGTATCATCTCTGCCTTTTCAGAGTTAGAATAAACCATTTTCACAGTTCTTACAACACGGCACACACTGTTGTACTTGCGACCATCTCACGTTCCTACTGTGCGTACGTCTGTTCTTACTTGTGTACAGTACACCTTCTGTTCTTCTGTTCTTACTTGTGTACAGTACACTATTACAGACGTCCGGTAACGCTGTGTACTGCAGTTACTGTGAGTACAAGAATTAATTCAGCCAGCGTTACATGCAGACACTGAGACGGCCAAATTCGTAAAGATCGCAGTCTTCGTAAACATACCCTTACAGATCTTGTTTCTTACAACGCGCGACTAAACGTCTGTGATTTTAAGCGTCAACTTTACGTTACAAATTACTCAGGATGTAGTTAACATTTTAGAATGTAACAGACGGCATTGGTTAACTATTTGTTTCTATTTAAAAAACAGGAATATGTGTTAAAAATCATACATCCGTGCATTTCTCAGTGGTTTGTATTAACCAGTTCCACCAGCCCCTCTCCTCGCTTTCGGTTTGTGAAATTGGTTATTCAATGTTTGTTGTGGTCTGGGAGGTGTTTCCAGTGGCAATGTTGGGTGACTCACCCTTCATACCCCTTCCACCTTTCTGCCTTCAGTTCTTTGCTTAGAACTGCTTTTACATCTGAGCCCTTGATATTCATACAAGTGGTTCTCTTTTCTCCAAAGGTCTCTTTAATTTTCCTGTAGGCAGTATCTGTCTCACCCCTGGTGATATGTACCTCTACATCCATACATCTGTCCTCTAGCCATCCTTGCTTAGTCTCTTTGCACTTCCTGTCGATCTCATTTTTGAGGCGTTTGTATTCGTTTTTGCCTGCTTCATTTACTGCATTTTTATATTTTATCCTTTCAACAATTAATTTCAGTATCCGTTACCCAACGATTTGTACTAGCCCTCGTCTTTTTACCTACTTGGTCCTCTGCTGCCTTCACTATTTCATCTCTCAAAGCTACCCATTCTTCATCTACCGGATTTCTTTCCTCTGTTCTTGTCAGTCGTTCCCTAATGCTCTCTCAAACTCTCTTCAACCTTTGGTTCTTTCGCTTTATCCAGGTCCCATCTCCTTATATTCCTACCTTTTTGCATTTTCTTCAGTTTTAATCTACAATTCCTAAACAATCGATTGTGGTCAGAGTCCACATCTGCACCTGGAAATGTCTTACAATTTAAAACCTAGTTCCTAAATCTCTGTCTTACCATTATATAATGTATCTGAAACCATCCAGTGTCTCCAAGCCTCTTCCACATATACAGTCTTTCATGATTCTTAAACCAAGTGTTAGCTATGATTGAGTTATGCTCGGTGCAAAATTCTACCAGGCAGCTTCCTCTTTCAATCCTTATCCCCATTCCACATTCATCTACTACTTTTCCTTCTCTTGCTTTTCCTGCTATCAGATTCCATTCCCCTATGACTGTTGAATTTTTGTCTCTCTTCACTGTCTAAATAATTCTTTTATGTCATCATACATTCTTAAACCTCTTCGTGATCTGCGAAGCTAGCTGGCATATACACTTGCACTACTTTGGTAGGCGCGGGCTTCGTGTCTCTCTTCACTACAATAATGCGTTCACTACACTGTTCGTAGTAGCTTACCCGCGCTCATATTTTTTTTTATTCATTATTAAACCTACTCCTGCATTACCCATATTTGATTTTGTATTTATAGCGCTGTATTCACCTGACCAGAAGTCTTGTTCCTCCTGCCACCCAAGTTCGCTAATAACCACTATGTCTAGCTTTAACCTATCCATTTCCCTTTTTAAATTTTCTAACCTACCTGCCAGATTAAGGGATCTGGCATTCCACGCTCCGATCTGTAGAACGCCAGTTCTCTTTGTCCTGTTGTATTACACAACGTAAAACTTGGCAGCAATTTGCTTAAAACTGTAGTTAATTACGCGAGGCCGATATCAGTACATATTACTCACAACGGATGTTACATGTAATTCGAGTAGCAAACCATACGTTACTGTTGACAATGTGGCAGAAGGCGCTATTAGTTACTCCAAGCAACGGAATTATAAACGTCTGCGAATACCCCGATTATTCGTCTAAGCTCTAAGGCTACTCCGCTCCAGCTCAAGATTGCGGTATTTGCCGCCATCCAGTCGTCCTCGCTTTAAAATACGTGCGCCGCCAGTTGCGCCGCCGCACTTCTTACAGCCGCCACGATGGCAATGGCAATGGAATGCAAGCATCCCCTTTCTGGAGCTCCAGCGCCGGATGTACTTAAGCTCGAACATTCTTGCCCTTTCACAAATTACATGAGTTTGCCAGTTCAATAACGTTTACAGAGTTTCCTAGTGGGCAGGACTCGTGGTCTTCTGAGCATACGTTACACTGAAGAGTGTCAGATTTATAAATGTTTTCTATATGTATATGTTTCAAGATTCAAAGCTACTTTTAGCAACTAACGCTGCAAGAACAGCAACAAAATTTATATTATTTTTGCTATTTTATATTAGATGTAGAATAAATTAATATTTGAATTCTCTCTTCCTTGCTTCTGCGTTCACTAAAGAACCACACAGGGTGCTAGGAAGACAAACAAACATGACTTTAATTAAGAAGTTATTTAAGTTGCGGAGAAAATTATTTACGCTTGCGCATCCGAATTGGCGGTAATGGGAGATTCCAGTGTTCTAGAACACTTCGTATGTATGCGTGAAATCGGAAGTCTGGATTAGGTCATAATGTTATAGTTAAAAATAGTACACCAGAGTATACAAAATGTGTCTTTAGATGCCTATCGTATGACCATAAAATACGTGTTAATTGAACTGGCTTCTTTGCAGATGGTAAATGACAATACACACACTACACGTTCAGTGTGAACACAATGCGTATCTCACAGTAAGTTTCTGATGTTGTCTAACAATTACTCGGAATCTCCTCAGTAGCAAGTGAAACCTGGTAACAGGTTCAGGATAGGAAAGGATCAAACATCAACATGTAGAAGGAGACTCATCAGATAGTTCGTCGTTTTCACCAAATTACATTTATCTAAGAAAATCATAGTGATCAATTAAATTCCCGATTAATAACATGAAAACCATCAGAATTATTGTGACATATAAAGTGACAAACCACCGAAATTTTCCAATATAAGCAAAAGGAAACAGTATTCAATAAACATAAAGCATCTGAGTTTACAAACAGTAAGAATAAAATTTGAATAGTTCAATAAAGGGAAACCAAATACAGAGCACATCCGATTTTATGAGGAACAGTTACTACAGAACAGTAATTTACAAAAGTTGAGGAGTTAATCCCGCTCAACTCCACAGCCTACAGCCCTGGCGGCAGTCGCTCAATCCAGGTATAGCTCCAAGGAGCAAGACAACTATTCAACTTTTGCTAGGTATGACAGACGACGCGGCAAAGCGCTCCCGCGACGATAGCTTAGACCTCTGGCACTGGGCAGGATGCCGCCAAGGTCGCGGCTCAGAAGTCACGGCAGCAAACACCCCGGTAGACTCGCGTGTTTCGCAATCAACTGAGAACATAAATCACACGCGAGGCACTACGCTCAAACAATAACAGAATATACACTAACAAATGATGAGACTCGCTTTAGCAAGATAAATGCAACTCGTAACCGTAGATAAAACAAATAGTTAAGGCCAAACTTCAATAAATAAACCATATATATACGCCTTAACAAGGCTTTTAATCATATCAGGAGAAACTCGCTAAGATTGGCAGAGATAATTAGAATGGATTTTGTCGTACACAAGAAATTCATACGCCTCTGTCTCGGTAACATGATAAGCGAGTACATGTCACTGACAAGGTGCAGGTACAAACAGAGCAGTTCCAGTTAAACCCCCTTAGGCATGAAGGAGTATTGCTAAAACGCCTTAAGGAACACTAGTTAACGTGAGCTTAAACAAAGCAGAAAATTTCACTCAGTTTTAGCCTTACGTAATTCAATTATGACTAAAACACATCAACGTAGGTTAGAATAAATACACTTCACAAAATCACAATTAGATTTGAAATTTGTACTCAGTACCCGATACAGTACCATGACATTGCCACCGGGTACAGTGCCACTCACTGGCTTTACCACTTCAGTTCATAACATCGCATCCCAAGCGAGTGCACACTAGTGGATTACCAAGCAACAGAATCACGTGGCATCAAAGTAGACGTACTAACAACTATGGGCTACTCTCAATCCAAGACACACTGCAGAACAAACAAATACATATCATGACACTTCTTCAATTACAGAACACATTGTGTGTCTTTAATGCAGTGGTTTCCATTGCCTTCTGCACTGTCCTGCCGTTGATCATTGCTGACTCTTCCGCCTTCAGGGGCAGTTTCCCACGCCATAGGCAAGAGCGCGTGCTCAGCCTGCGCCCGCTCTTCTGACCTTTTTGACAAGGCCGTTAGCAGAATGACGGTGACTTGTTCTGTCGTAAGTGCTGATTATTATTCAGAATTTAAGCGCTGGCTGATCGCAACGAGGACGTTTTTATTAGTAACCAAAGACGCTACCCCTGGACCATGGGTGTGTCCTTCCCATCCGTAACTAATAACGTCATAAATAATTGTATTTTTCTCCTTCATTAAATCTGACCTTTTTGTTTAAAACGTTATTTAATGGAAATTGTTTCGTCAACTTATGTCCTTACTTGTACACATTGTGGACGTCAATTCTGTACTGTTATTGTAAGATTTAAACAATTTTTCATTTTCCAACATCTCAACTCGCCTGCTGAAGGACGCTCTATGGAAAAAGTAGCCAAGTCGTCATCAAGAATTTGCAGTTTGCCACAAAACAAAGCATAATAACAAAATAAAAATTACGAAGAAAGAAAAGCATGATATCCACTACCATAACAGGAGTGAGCGCGGAGAAAATACGTTCACGAAAGATATACGCAGATGACGATAACGTTATAACTCTCTTCCCGAGGAACCTTGACATATCGTGACGTAACGTGAAGCGACGGTACTTTGACGTCTTCTAAGAATGAATGTTGCCATATGAAATACATTGTGGAATGTTTTGACGTGACGTTAAACAAACAGCGGCGTCCTGAGGTCACGTGGCAATTCCAGTTTTATGTTGACAACATGCGCAGAACGCACTGCTCACTCTGGAGATATTTCTACTCTATGTCTATGTGTTTCTCTTTCAAATAACCGCTCTGTACTACTATCGTTACCTCCTACCCTTAAGTTAGGAAAACTGATTTGAATATTTCGTATTTTTCAAGAAGAAAACTTTTTTACAATAATATTTCAGGCTGCTGTTAAACAACACTTCTTTGACTTTTTATGACTTTCTCAGTTAAAGGTTAGCATGAAAGTACTTCTGTAATTGACAATTCAGTTATGATTCCTTTAACTCAGTTTTCTATTTTTTTCGTTCAAATAATTCTATTAATAATATCTTTTACTTTTCTTTCTTGTTTAAGAATAAAACACGAGTCAGAGCTTTATTTCAGCTTAACGCACCGATCCTTTATTTTAGCATTCATACAGAGAAGCAGTCGATGATAGTGAACGAGCTACTGCAAACTCAAAACTCTTGTCGACCGTTCCGATATACATAATGAACTGCTTGTAATTACCCTAAATCATCTTAATACGCTGTTGAGAATTATGGCTGGGCATTAAGACAAGAGAGTAGCGTTCACTGTAGAAAACATGCTTAATATTTAATTTAAATAAGAGCCAACAACCAATATGTCCCCAGTAAAATAGCTTTTAAAAACAAGTAAGAAATTAAACAACATTTCGAATATTAACGAGGGTATGAGATTAGTAATTGTCAGAATAAAATTTTTCAAATAAGTAAGAAATGAAGCAGTCAGTCAAGCTGCATGTTAATAATCAAAAACGCCAAAATTTGCAAAATTTTTCAATTGGCTTTCAAATATAATATCTTAAATGACTGCAGCAGATTTGGTGACAATTAACAGTACCGTCACCACCCTTTGGTGACGTACATTCAGAACTGGTAGAAGTTACATCGATACAGAATGAGATTTTCACTCTGCAGCGGAGTGTGCGCTGATATGAAACTTCCTGGCAGATTAAAACTGTGTGCCGGATCGAGACTCGAACTCGGGACTTTCGCCTTTCACGGGCAAGTGCTCTACCAACTGAGCTACCCAAGCACGACTCATGGCCTTTCCTCACAGCTTTACTTCCGCAAAGGTCCCGAGTTCGAGTCTCGGTCCGGCACACAGTTTTAATCTGCCAGGAAGTTTTATATCGATACAGTTCAGCCCCGCTACAGGAGGGATAATCCGATGGTCAGTGTGGGCGGTGTGACCCACCAGCCACGGGTGTCCTAGTGGATGGGGCAGATCGCGTTCAGCGTGAACGACAACGAACTAAGAACCAACCATAGAAAACTAATAACAGTGCACCGCCAAACATTGAAGAAACAAACATAAATAAATAAAAAAAAAATCTGCCCAATCTGCGAGTATGGTGATAAGCAACAAAGTACTTAACAACTCGGTAGCACTCTGATTACGGGAATGACAAAACCAATAAGGCTTACGTGCCACCCAAATTAATTAGCAGACTTGTACTAATTATGCAGGAAGAACAGCCATTAAACACTATTTTAGAATGGAAGAAAATTCAAACTCTCTGACTCCTAACACGTTGTGCAGTAAGACACTAGCCGTAAGTTACGAATCGAGCAGCTCTTACGAACATAAACTCCACTATTTCAAATAGCTAAGCAACCGAATCACAGATGTCAAACTTTGTTTACCAGGCTGCCAGTAACAGCTACAGAAGAAAAATACATTCTTATTTTAGCACATTATACCATAGAAATTCTCAGGGCAGGTCTGCTGACAACCCAAGCAAAACGCGAATCCCAGCGAAATGTTTTAAAAATACCCATCTAAAATACTTAGAGTGAAAAGGCACTCTAATTAAATTAGAATCACTCCACTAAAATGTTTTACAAATGCTTAACAAAGATGATTACAATGAAAAGGGACTCTGATTAAATTAGACTTCACTGTATTTAAAAGAAAGAACAACACACAGTTCAACCCTCAAAATGATCCACGGTAATCCACTCTAAATAAGACCAATTTAAACAGGCACATATGATTAACGTAACTCCACTAGCTCTGTAACTTTCACACGTTTCACAAACACATACAACTATGTCTGTAATGAAATAGAGTTGTTTCCGTTAAGGTAAACTTCAGTTCATCCGGAGCAACCCTTCATAAACAACAACCACAGTAGACTTTCCAGGAAGGAGAAACTTGTCGCAGCGCTACGACTTTAACAAAACAAGGCGCAGAAGTCACAGAAAGAGTCTCATCAAAAATATCTGATGAATCGGTTGCAAAGTGGCACATAGAATATCCACACGCTCAGCACAAGAAAACCTGCAGCGTCTCATCGCCACCACAGACAAACCAAAACACTGTCTTCGCGTGATGAGGTCTGTGCCCACAAAACCCGTTTACTATCACCACAGACAGCGGACGTTAACCGACCTCGCACCCCGCGAGTACTCCTTCCACTTAAGTCCGCATATTCCAACTGTCACTATCGTGTCGGTCATAGCTCCTGGTGCGGAGAACCATCAAAGATCGTGCCGCGCTACTGCGATCTAGCGATCGATTGATCGATGCTAATTGGCACACGGATATCGATAGCGGTAACTTCACGATTGATGTTGTCTTTCAGTTCCAGAATTTTGGGGGACTGATGACCTCAGAAGTTAAGTCCCATTGTGCTCAGAGTCATTTCAACCAGAATTTTGGTCGATTTGTTTCATAGACCTTGCTCATCAAATGTTCCTTCAGGAAGGAACGTGGTGGCCATAAATGTTTGCTGATAATTCATTCCTCAGTGGAGACATCATGGATTCTTTCCGGGTATATCTTAGGCATGTTGCCTCATCTTGATAGAAAAAGCAGTATGTCTTTCATATTCAAGTTAGTTGAGCACAAAATCTATAAAAAAATTTCCATAAAAGCAACAGTGATGGCAGTACTGTCAAAAGACATCGTTTCAATAATGCCCGTTTCTGTTACACCGATTTTTTTCATCATGGAGTGGTTGCCGACACACAATGTTGGGGTTCTCCGTTGGCCAGTACTTCGTATTCTGTGAATTCACGTGACCGGGAAGATGAAACCATACTTCATCACTCATGATTTAATCTGAAGGGTCTAACAAACTGCTGTTTCTGACCGTCATTTGTCATCCTCCCGTAACTGCTGTACAACCGTCTCACTGTATGGTGCCAGATTAAGACAACGTCCACTGGTAAGTCCTCCTACTTCTACGCGCCTTTTGGGCCAATTTACGTGTAGACTTCATTCTCCTCTGAATAGTTCTTCGGCGAATGTCTGCAATAGCTTCTGGTGTGCGAAGTGAAGAAATTCTTTTTCGCTTCAAATTTTGTACTGATCCATAGGTGCGCCAGTTTTAACACAGACTCTGTATTGCTCTCTTTGCTGGTAGTCTTCTATCCGGAAATTTGACCCCGAAAATTTGAGTTTGCTTAATCGAATCTGTTTTCACATATGCTTCCACAATTTCAATTTTTTCTGATATTTAGAAAGTTATTTTGCAGAGTGCAAATGGAACGTCTAACTTTACTGATGAAAAAACTAAAATTCTGATAGAAGAATTCTAAAATGGATTATTGCCTAAACATGTCCATTGTTGTAGCTGTTTATTTTACTTTAGAAGTCGAAAAATTGCATTCGTATTCAAAGTTGAGGCGGGCTACTTTCAGCTGTGGAACCCTGATATATATTTCCACTGCATAAGTAATTGAATATGATTGTTGTTAATCACTTGACCCCAGAAAGCAACAGTTGATAAATTATATGTAGAATATAAAAAGGAATAGCCGTGTTGTCTTTCTACAATGGACCCCAAACTTTCACTTTTGTTAATTCATGCATTATAGATACGTGACAGCAGCAATTCTAATGACCTTACAGGGGCAAGGTCATATTTATTTCGAATGTCTGTTTGACACCCTGGGCTTGCCAAGACAGTTCAGATGTTTTGTCCATTTGTGCGCTAAGTGGTAAGTTAAGGTTTCACACACCAGTACACTGACTATGCAAACACAAAGGTCGGACGTACGACAAATAGATAGATCTCTCCTATTACTTAACTGACCACACGGTAACCATTTACTAAGTATTCACAGGCGGTAACTTGCAGCATCTATCCTTGGACCATATCTAGCCAAACAGTACTCGTACCAAAAAAAAAAACAGAATTCACTTCTCACAGCAAGTGCTAATATTCCCCTGCAGTTAGCACCAATATAGTTAGCAATGGCTAGTCACACGTCACATGTACTGAGAGGCTCTTCTACTTTGACTCTCCCCAAGCGTTGTTCAACCACTGCTGACTCAATCCCATGTGAAACCATTTAGAAACCATTTACTAAACAAATATAGAGCGATGACGTTAAACATTTAATTCCTTTTTAGACAGCCTTCTATTCTTCTTCTCGTGGCCAGCTCCTATCAACATAGTTTTTTCTACTCGAACCGATGACGTTGTCTGCCCATAGTAGTTTCTTTGCCGCTCAATTCTGAATCTCAGTCAGGCATCAACATTCGTACACTGCAACATTTTTTTTTTCGAAACGACACATATAATCAACATTTTATAATACCACCAAATCCACATTCAGTACATCTAATTTATAATTCGACCACTGCGACAATATATTACGACGAAAGAGATTACCGTGACGACTCTTCAAATACCTATTTCCTTTTGACTCATCACAACATCCCTGTAGACATTTCCGCAACCATACGGAGTTGTCATTTCGTGCTTATTGCCGTTAAGTGATTTTATTTTAGTGATTATAAAATCAAGTCACCCCGATATTATTCAATGTGTACATTGAACAAGCAGTAAAGGAAACCAAAGAAAAAATTAGAATATAATTAAAATTCAGGGAGAAGAAATAAAAACTTTGAAGTTTGTCAATGACATTGTAATTCTATCAGAGACAACAAAGGGCTAGAAAGAGCAGTTGAACAGAATGGACAGTGTCTTGAAAGGAGGACATAAGATAAACACTTACAAAATCAAAACAAGGGTAATGGAAAATAGTTGAATTAAATCAGGCGATACTAAAGAAATCAGATTAGGAACCGAGACACAGAGTAGTAGATGACTTTTGTTATTTTGTGCACCAAAATAAATGATGATGGTCAAGGTATAAAGGATATAAAATGTAGACCGGGAATAGCAAGAAAATCAGTGAAATCATAGAGGAGACCAAGAGATGAATACAGTAAGCAGATTCAGAAAGATGTAGATTATTCCGAGATGAAGAGGCCGGCCGGAGTGGCCGAGCGGTTCTAGGCGCTTCAGTCTGGAACCGCGCGACCGCTACGGTCGCAGGTTCGAATCCTGCCTCGGGTATGGATGTGTGTGAGTCCTTAGGTTAGTTAGGTTTAAGTAGTTCTAAGTTCCAGGGGACTTATGACCTCAGACGTTAAGTCCCATAGTGCTCAGAGCCATTTGAACCGAGATGACGAGGCTCGCACAGGGTAGACTAGCATGGAGAGCTGCATCAAACCAGTATTCAGACTGAAGACCACAGCAACGAAATCAAGTCAGAAGTACGTGTTGGGTAACTGCGGCTGCTGGTGACTGGCGATGCAGTCGAAGAAGAAAATGAATGTATTGAACAGGTTGTAATCTACAATAGGAAGCCAGAATTCACAACTGGCGTAGCGCGTCGGCTGTTAAGACACAATCATGAGCTAGCAATGTGTGGAGTTTGGTGCTCTGTTGGAATGGTTCTTAATGTGGTTTAGTTCGGGGATCGATTTACACTTCAAGCAACCATTCGGCATTCACACTCCCTCCCTACCTCCTGTAACACCGACTGAACTAAATTCCAAACTGCTCAAGGTCTCCACAAAAGGCACATATCTGGTTTCGAATCCTGATCCGTTACAATAATTTTCAGTATGCAGTTTCAAACTGTGGCATGTGCACACCAAACTACCGGCGGAAAATAGTTATAATTTGTAACGTCTCGTCATTTGTTGTCATCAATAACAACAGGTACAGGTCTCGACTTCCAGTCACAGAACTTTTCACCACATCATTTTTGGTTCAAAAATGCCATTTCTAGCTACAGGTGAAAATGAGGTCGGTAACGCTTCTCGTGTGTGGTCAAAAAGGCGACTTATCCTGGGTTTGAATCCCAGTCAGCATAGAACTTTTCGTTACGTCATTCCTGGCTACTGCGAAATAAACCAATATGTAAAAATAAACCGATATGTAACGTCTATTCGTGCCGACAGGTGCCGGATTGGAATCCCGATAAGTCAAAACTTTTCATCTCATTGTTACAGTTTCAATCACATCGCTACTGCTGAAGAAATTTGATATCTAATACTTGGTTCTGTTAGTTGAAAAACCGATTAGATGCTGGGTTTGAATTTCGTACAAGAGAAAACTTTACGTTACATCATTTCAAGGTTAAACATGCACATACGAGGGGCGTTCAGAAAGTAAGCTCCGATCGATCGCGAAATGAAAACGACTATGAAAATCCGATAAAGCTTTGCACAGATGTGTTGGGTAGTGTCTCTAGTATAACCCCAGTTAGCATCACGTCGCTCTTCTCATTTCTGAGCTCGCAGTGAGTGCGTAAAGATGTCTAGAAAATAGTGTCTGCCGCAAAGTACGAGGGCCTGGTGAGAAATTTCGCCTGAAGCTATGCAGCTAACATTACATAACTGTCGTGCTGTTTCTTCTTCAAGACAATTCTCAGCCGCATTCTGCAGGGGCAATGAAGATGCTCCTGTATCGTTTTCAAATGGAAATGTGAGATTACCCACAATACAGTCCGCAATTGTCTCCCCCTGAGTTTCATCTCCGGTCACATGAACCGCTGTCTTTGAAGACAACATTTTGACACAGACAACGAGGTGTAGGCCAGCGTGGAGAATTGGCGGAAAGCACTGGCGGCTGCCTTCTATGATGAGGCTATTGAAAAGTTGGTACAACGCTATGACAAAAGTCTAAGTCAGAACGGCGACTACGTAGAGAAGTAGCTGAAAGGTGTAGCTAATTGTTACAAGTAAAACATTTCTGATGTTCACTATGGTTTCGATTTGGCAATCAATCGGAGCTTACTTTCTGAACAGGCCTCGTACTTTGTTATTTGTGGGTGAAACCATGTTTATGATCTTTCGTGGTCGGTAAAAAGGGACAACTGTTTTTGGATGGCAATCACGGGTCCCTGTCTAGTACAAAATTTTCGTCACCTAATTTCAGATTCAGACTTGACTGGTTTTGAAATGTCTCTTATTGTAACAAATTTAACTTCACAAGCGTGAATGACTGTGTCATCGGTAATAACGTGTTTCCTGATATTGGTGATATAATGGTATTAATTTGTATCTCCACTCGTTGCCCCACAGAGCAGTGTTTCCGGTGGTCTCGAGAGGTAATTATTTTTTACACTCAAAAAACTGTACCGGAAAGAGAGTGGAGGAACTGCAAGAGAGTTACATTATGTGTTTAGTAACACTGTATTTCAGTCACCAAAAAGGCCTTTCCTTTTTCATGATTTTCAGGCGTATGTTAAAGAACTGGTCTTTTTATGAATGTTTTGAGAGCAGCACGTTTGTAAGTAATCTTAATCTGAATGGTCTATTTAAAAATTTTATGTTCTTGAGATCGAATAGTAATCATTAAGTCAACACAAATCTCATAGTTATATTTCAGATTCGTACCTACCATAATTTGATTAAATGAGGCACCGGTTTTGTGAGACAGCAGACGTGTACTCCCCTGAGCCCGCGCACGAATGACTTACGTAGAAGTAATTAAACTTAATATTTCCGTGCCTAGTCAAATTACCTATCTCAATTACAAAGAATTCTGCTCGTATTAGATGTTCGTAAATGAACCATTCTTTGCATCAGTAAAGTATTTTCAGATTACTGAAGGTAGGTTGCAGCGATATCAACAAGAGTGCAGCTACTCGATATTATGCTTACATGTTTTGTGATCCTGTGGTATTACAAAGTCACCACAATGAATTATAACGTCATGCATGACTGCACAATTTTAGGTTTATATCTTGCCTATGAAGCTAGCTCTGGGCCAGGAGGATGCTAGGAGGATTCCAATTGGATTACCGGAAAGAAAAGTTAGCAAATAGGCGATATATATTTCAGGAATTAAACAAATGCTCCATTGCGTTAATACAGTATGGATGTCTGCATAACTCAGAATTGCATAATAAAATTCAGTTGTCAGTTCAAGTATATTTTTATTTTATTTGTCGGTTTCGACAAATTAATTTGTCATCTTCATAATCCTAAAAAATTAGGAATATTCTAAATCTTCAGATCTTGGCTATATATTTATGTAAAGTATAACAAGTGTAATACAGAAACCTAGTTAGTATAGGTGTAACAGATGTTAATATCTTCTTCACTGAAGTATAATGCCATAATATGTCCCAAAATGTACATACTGTATATAACTATTGCAAACACAGATCGACAGACTGATAATTTTCAGTGACTGAATCACTCCTGAAGATGACCAATTTGTCGAAACAGGTAAAGCGAAATAAAAATATACTTGCAACTGACGACTGAATTTTATTCTGAAATATATACTACAGCTGCTGAAAAATGACAGCTTTGAATAAAATAATAAATGATAATAGTGAGATTGTATCATTTTTTGTTGAGACTTAGTCGTTTCTGTAGGGAGGGTAATCCTTACGTGAGACTTAATAACCGCCAGGTGTTGCAGTTTAGAATACAAATAACAGTTAGTCAGCATACAAACACCATACAAGTTTTGGAAGGCATACATAACTAATACTACTACTACTATCGCTTGCGCCTTTGTCCCACATTTTGCGCGGGGTTGGAGTGGTTCAATCGGATTTGGCATGTTAATGTGAAGGGGTGGCCAGATCCCCTTCCTGCCGCCACCCCGTACCCCCCTGGGACGGAAGCAGAGTACCCCATCTGTCTATGTTTAGTGTAAATCATGGAAAAGTGCGGATGTGTTTCAAATGTCTGTGAGTCGTGTAACTGAGGCGGGACGTGGGGAGCAGCCCGCAATTCACCTAGAGGGATGTGGAAAACCGCCTAAAAACCACATCCAGGCTGGCCAGCACACCGGACCTCGTCGTTAATCCGGCGGGCGGATTCGATCCGGGGCCGGCGCGCCTACCCGAGTCCAGGAAGCAGCGCATTAGCGCTCTCGGCCAACCTGGCGGGTGGAAAGGATACATAACTAAAGGCTTAATACACACTACATAACTGTGTGACGAAAACCATTCTGCTGTTGTTCGAGTCTTATGACAGCTGTTACCGAAGTCGTGCTATGTTAGGTGCGTCGAACTGCATTATAGAAAAATTGGAAATAGGTAACATCACTAACATCACTTACATTTTTGTGACTACAGAACTGGGAATAAGAAATGTGAAAATATATGAATGTTCTTATTCGAGAAACTTCTCGTAATGTATTTGAACAAACAAATGTTTCGACCGACTTTCCAGCAGTCCTCCTCCAGGTTGCTGTCTGCTAGATTCCAGAAGTCGGTCGAAACGTCGGCTTTTTAATAATGTTTTATGTTTCTAAAATACAGAATGAATTTATTGAAACTGACAGTGGCCGTGAAAGCCTACGAACTTACAGTCGTAATATATGTTTTTTCTTATCTTTTGGCACTTATAATTCTATTCATGAGACACATTTACACGGGCGAATGGCTTTGCCTTAAATAGTAGAGCCCCTTTTTGAACAGAACGTTTCAGCTGCTTACTCTGTTGTGAAGAACTGGTCTGTTTTTATAGAGTTAGTCTCTCACACTGAAATTACATATACATTTACTTACATACTCCTCAAGCCACCATATAGCGCATGGCAGAGGGTACCCTATACCACTACTAGAGCGAGGGGAAAACGACTATTTACAAGCCCCCGTAGGAGCCCTAACCTCTCAAAACTTATCTTCGAGGTCCTCACGCGAAATGTACCTTGGCGGTAGTAGAATCTTTCTGCAGTCAGCCTCAAATGATTCTGTAAATTTTCTCAACAGCGCTCCTCGAAAAGAACGTCTGCCTCCCTCCAGTGATACCCATTTAAGTTCCCGAAGCATCTCCGTAGTAGTTGCGCGTTGTTCGAACCTGCCGGTAGCAAATCTAGCAGCCCGCTGTAATATCCATGGCACTATGTTCTAGCCACAAGATGTTAAAATGAACTAAGTGTACAAACTTCAACAAATGTTATCGATATTACGTATAAAAAAAGACTGTATCGTGTAAAAAAAGACGATAATTATTTCATTATTTCTGTAATTAATTTCTGTGTGAATTAAAACTATTATCAGAGAACTACAGTCATGGACAACGACAATTACAATCTATTTTGTTATCTGTGATAACTGTGGTTCAGTTGTTCTTCCTGTGCTAACGGATGAACTGTTCGGACGCGAGACGTGTGAGGTCTGTAAAGAGAAAACCTGTAACTATAATGTTAATTATTATTTGAAAAATAGAGTCGCTATTGTCTAGACGTGGATTTGTATTTATATCAATTGTAATCGAATCTAATTAATGTTGTTCAGTGTTAATTTTCAGCTCCGCAATTAGCAGCGCAGCCATTAGCGCTAGTAACTTACAGCGGAGTTTACTAGTAGCTGGTATAAAAAATATGACGTAATTTTCATTGAGCCGGTCGACGTGGCCGATCGGTTCTAGGCGCTTCAGTCTGGAACCGCGCGACCGCTGCTGTCGCAGGTTCGAATCCTGTCTCGGGCATGGCTGTGCGTGATGTCCTTAGGTTAGTTAGGTTTAAGTAGTTCTAAGTTCTAGGGGACTGATGACGAGGAGCTGTTAAGTCCCATAATGCTCAGAGCCCAATTTTCATTGAAAATAATTTTAAATGCTAAAGAATAGAGATAAAAGACTTAAAGAGTTTTATCTAAATATATTAACTTGATATAAAAGGCATCGAGAATGACAATAGATAAATTGACTATCGTCTGTCTACCGCCATCTTCGCAAAAATATCAACGGGGCAGTTTTGAATCGAGAATTTTAACAAACACAAACGATGTTGGATATAAGTGAATGGAAGTAAATGTGCACTGGTAGTCCCGAATCTACTTTAAAAGACAGAATTCAACTCAGACTGAATCCTTAAAAATAGTGCTCACAGCACGTTACGTTATATCAATTACTTATTTGCTGATGTATGACGAATAATTATTTCGGACGATTTAGACGAAATATTTTAATAGGAGTCATACGTCAGTGTTGTGAGCCGGTAGTATTTTGTGACTAAATGTTCCTTTTGCTAGAGAAAATTGCTTCCATCTTGCGCAACAGTTGTATAAAATCTGATAAATTATATGCAAGTTGCCACTCACACGACTTTACAGACAACATTTCTACACAACGTCAAGTAGAGATTCCTTTAGCAGACTGACAAATATTAGCCGGGATAATCATTTTTGAGATTAAATGAATTGTTACGCTGACAATAGGTAACTGGTTTAAATTTCTTTTGATCTACCTGAAATATCACTTATAAGTAATTAATGTCACGAAATACTATAAACCGGTTCCGCCTCACCGCCTCTGAACCACTTCGATGTCTTCTTTTAATCCGACCTGGTGCGGATCCCAAACACTCGTACGGTACCCAACAATGGGTCGTAATAGTGTCCTGTTTGCGGTCTCCTTTACAAATGAACCACACTTTTCTAAAATTTTCCCAACAAACCGAAATCGACCATAACTGTGACAAGAAGCAGCATACTACTAATGCTGTACTCACACCACTACACTAACGGCAATTAAAATGGCTACACCAAGAAGAAATGCAGATGATAAACAGGTATTCATTGGACAAATTTATTATACTAGAACTGGTACGTGATTACATTTTCATGCAATTTCGGTGCACAGATCCTGAGAAATCAGTACCCAGAACAACCACCTCTGGCTCTAATAACGGCCTTGATACGCCTGGGCATTGAGTCAAACAGAGCTTGGATGGCGTGTACAGGTACAGATGACCATGCAGCTTCAACACGATACCACAGATCATCAACAGTAGTAACGAGCCAGTTGCTGGGCCACCATTAACCAGACGTTTCAAATTGGTGAGAGATCTGGAGAATGTGCTGGCCAGAGCAGCAGTCGAACATTTTCTGTGTCCAGAAAGGCCTGCACATGACCTGCAACTTGCGGCCTTGCATTATCCTGCTGAAATGTAGGGTTTCGCAGGGATTGAATGAAGGGTAGAACCATGGGTCGTAACACATCTGAAATGTAACGTCCACTGTTGAAAGTGCCGTCAGTTCGAACAAGAGGTGACCGAGACGTGTCACGAATATATGCTTCCAATGTGCGTTCACCGCGATGTCGCCAAACACGGATGCGACCAGCATGATGCTGTAAATAGAACATGGATTCATCCGAAAAATGACGTTTTGCCATTCGTGCACCCAGGTTCGTCGGTCAGTACACCATCGCAGGGGCTCCTGTCTGTGATACAGCGTCGAGTGTAACAGCAGCCATGGTCTCCGAGCTGATAGTCCATGCTGCTGCAAACGTCGTCGAATTGTTCGTGCAGATGGTTGTTGTCTTGCAAACGTCCCCATCTGTTGACTCAGGGATCGATACGTGGCTGCACGATCCGTTACAGCCATGCGGATAAGATGCCTGTCATCTCGACTGCTAGTGATACGAGGCCGTTTGGATCCAGCGCGGCGTTCCGTATTACCCTCCTGAACCCACCGATTCCATATTCTGCTAACAGTCATTCGATTTCGACCAACGCGAGCAGCAATGTCGCGATACGATAAACTGAAATCGCGATAGGCTACAATCCGACCTTTATCAAAGTCGGAAACGCGACGGTACGCATTTGTCCTCCTTACACAAGGCATCACAACAAATTTTCACCAGGTGACGCCGGTTAACTGCTGTTTGTGGCCGGCCGGAGTGGCCGAGCGGTTCTAGGTTCTTCACTCTCGAAACGCGCGACCGCAGGTTCGAATCCTGCCTCGGGCATGGATGTGTTTGATATCCTTAGGTTAGATAGGTTTAAGTAGTTCTAAGTTCTAGCGGACTGATGACCTCAGAAGTTAAGTCCCATAGTGCTCAGAGCCATTTGAACCATTTTGCTGTTTGTGTATGAGAAATCGGTTGCAAACTTTCCTTGTGTCAGCACGTTGCAGGTGTCGCCACCGGCGCCAACCTTGTGTGAAAGCTCTGAAAAGCTAATCATTTGCATATCACAGCACCTTCTTCCTGTCGGTTAAATTGCGCGTCTGTAGAACGTCATCTTCGTGGTGTAGCAATTTTAATGGCCGTTAGTGTAGAAATGCAGTGTAAGTCTTCTTGTTTCCTCCTGGAGTTACTCAAGAACGACACCTTCCTATACACTATACATTATACATTGGTCTTGCTTTCAGTACATGAAACACAAGATTACTCATATACTTTCGTAGTACTAACGATAACAAGTTGCGCGGTGCACATCATTGATAAGCATGCTGTTAAAGGGAGATGTAAGACCAAGATAGAGTAGGAGCTTCCAGTCTAGAGTTTCTCGTGAATTTCTCCGTAAACGTGTAACCTGGGAAAAGTGGCGAGTACGCCTGCGGCGAAGTGTCCTCGTTACGCAGCGAACGTCGTGCGACGCAAGGCGGCTGCATATTGCAGCGTGCGCACGGGCCCAGAAAGTTGGCTGGAATTTTTAAGTGGGCTCCGCGCCAGACAATGGGAGACAATTTGCGGGGATCGAGTTAGCTGCGCGGCGGTTGAGGCTGGCGGAGCGACGGCTGCCGCGCTGAGGGCCAATCAGCGCGCCATTGCGTAGCCCGTCCGAGGACGCGCCCGCCAGCTCTCTCCGCCTTCCTCCGCAGCCCAGCCAGACCCCAGGAATACCGTGCACGCTGGAAGCGGCGTTATTTACGGTAACAGCAAAGACGCACGCGCTCGATATTCCGATAAGCGGATTTACAAATATAGCGGTGAACTTTCCAGTGAGAGCCGTCAGCAGGCAACGAAGAGTCTATTGACACAAAGAAATTGGAGGCATTAGCTGCCAGTAGGGGCTGATTTGGATCAGTGGATAAAACTGAAAATTTGTGCTAGACCGGGTTTCGAAGCCGTGTCTCCAGCTTGCTAGGCAGATGAGATGACAACTGCGTCTTCCATACATCTACATCTACATCTACATCCATACTCAGCAAGACACCTGACGGTGTGTGGCGGAGGGTACCTTGAGTACCTCTATCGGTTCTCCCTTCTATTACAGCCTCGCATTGTTCGTGGAAAGAACGATTGTCGGTATGCTTCTGTGTGGGCTCTAATCTCTCTGATTTTATCCGCATGGTCTCTTCGCGAGATATACATAGGAGGGAGCAATATATTGCTTGACTCTTCGTTGAAGGTATGTTCTCGAAACTTTAAGAAAAGCCCATACCGAGCTACTGAGCGTCTCTCCTGCGTAGTCTTCCACTGGAGTTTATCTATCGTCTCCGTAACGCTTTTGCGATTACTAAATGATCCTGTAACGAAGCATGCTGCTCTCCGTTGGATCTTCTCTATCTCTTCTATCAAACCTATCTGGTACGGATCCCACACTGCCGAGCAGTATTCAAGCAGTGGGCGAACAAGCGTACTGTAACCTACTTCCTTTGTTTTCGGATTGCATTTCCTTAGGATTCTTCCAATGAATCTCAGTCTGGCATCTGCTTTACCGACGATCAACTTTATATGATCATTCCACTTTAAATCACTCCTAATGCGTACTCCCATACAATTTATGGAATTAACTGCTTCCAGTTGCTGCATTTCAGTACAATTTTCCATTGTTACAACCTCTCGATACACCACAGCATCATCTGCAAAAAGCCTCAGTGAACTTCCAATGTCATCCACAAGGTCATTTATGTTTATTGTGAATAGCAACGGTCCTATGACACTCCCCTGTGGCACACCTGAAATCACTCTTACTTCGGAAGACTTCTCTCCATTGAGAATGACATGCTGCGTTCTGTTATCAAGGAACTCTTCAATCCAATCACACAATTGGTCTGATAGTCCATATGCTCTTACTTTGTTCATTAAACGACTGTGGGGAGCTGTATCGAAAGCCTTGCGGAAGTCAAGAAATACGGCATCTACCTGGGAACCCGTGTCTATCGCCCTCTGAGTCTCGTGGACGAAAAGCGCGAGCTGGGTTTCACACGACCATCTTTTTCGAAACCCATGCTGATTCCTACAGAGTATATTTCTAATCTCCAGAAAAGTCTTTATACTCGAACATAATACGCGTTCCAAAATTCTACAACTGATAGACGTTAGAGATATAGGTCTATAGTTCTGCACATCTGTTCGACGTCCCTTCTTGAAAACGGGGATGACCTGTGCCCTTTTCCAATCCTTTGGAACGCTACGCTCTTCTAGAGACCTACTGTGCACCGCTGCAAGAAGGGGGGCAAGTTCCTTCGCGTACTCTGTGTAAAATCGAACTGGTATCCCATCAGGTCCAGCGGCCTTTCCTCTTTTGAGCTATTTTAATTGTTTCTCTTTCCCTCTGTAGTCTATTTCGATATCTACCATTTTGTCATGTGTGCGACAATCTAGAGAAGGAACTACAGTGCAGTCTTCCTATGTGAAACAGCTTTGGAAAAAGACATTTAGCATTTCGGCCTTTAGTCTGTCACCTATGTTTCAGTACCATTTTGGTCACAGAGTGTCTGGACATTTTGTTTTAATCCACCTACCGCTTTGACATAAGAGCAAAATTTCTTAGGATTTTCTGCCAAGTCAGTACATAGAACTTTACTTTCGAATTCATTGAACGCCTCTCACATAGCCCTCCTCACACTACATTTCGCTTCGCGTAATTTTTGTTTGTCTGCAAGGCTACACAGCGGTCATCGCAGCTGCAAGAACTGCCGTAGCACGCCTCCCATCAGAGCCAAATTTTCAAATCATACCACACATTACTAATGTAGTGTCTTGTACAGTTTCCTCTTTACTAGCGGCATTTCGCCGATTCCGTAAGAGTTGGAACTTGGTGTTCGTTAGCATTGAAGAGATCGTTGGCCATCTCTTCCTCCCTTTTTTTCCTTTATTGACATTCGATTCCCCCCGAAGGGGACGGGCTGGCAGCAGTTGAGTACGCCGCTCTTCAGCCTACAGATTTTTTTTTTTAAGGAGGATCATAAATAATAAAATCAGGGGTTAAAATCGGAGACTTAAATTGTAAAATGGCGGAAAACTGTGGAACTTAAAACATAAAACAAAGAGTTGGCGATGCTAATAAAATACACAGTAAGCAGACAGTTAAAATAATAGACAGACAATTAAAAAACACGGCGAGAGTCTGGATTCTGTTCGCAAGAGATATAAAAATCACACCCAGCGACAGCGTGATTGATGTTTGCAACACTTTGGAAACGACACACGTCACTGAACACTCACATAAAACACTGCACTAAAAAGTTGGCACAAATATGATACAACACAGCCGAGGGCAGATGAGGGGAATCTGGACAGATGATGGGAAAGAAAAGGGTGAAGGAGAGGAAAAGCGAAGTGGGGGGAAGGGGGTAAGGAGCCGACACAGGACTAGGACTTATAAGAGGGGGGGGGGGTTGGGCAGATCCGAGAGGGGAATGGCAGAGGAGGGGAATGCAAATGGACTTGGAGAGGAGAAGAGAGGGCAGGCAGGGAAGAAACAGGATGGAAAGGGGGGAGAGGGAGCCCAAGGAAAGGACAGAGAAAAGGAGGGGTTGGTGAGGATCTGAGTTGATAGGAGGGATAAATGTAGGGAGGGAGGGCATCATCTGGGAGGGGGAATTGACGGAAGCCACCTTGGGAAAGGAGATGAAGGGTGTAGAGATGGAGGGTAGTGGGGACACAACAGTGAAGGAGCGGTAGAGGGTGGGGTTGGAGAGGAGGGCAGCAACCAGGGGATGAGGGGGATCAAGGCAGCGGGAGGTGTAGAGTATGTGGGTATGTTCGAGGAATAGGAGCAGATGGAAGAAAGGAATCAGGTCATACAGGATCCGCGTGGGGGATGGGAGGCGTATACAGAAGGCGAGGCAGAGTGCATGGCGTTCGAGGATCTGGAAAGACTTATAGAATTTGGGGGAGGGGTGGGGGCGGATATCCAGGCAGGACTGGCATAACAGAGGATGGGACGGATTAAGGATTTGTAGGTGTAGAGGATGGTAGAAGGGTTCAAACCCCATGTCCGGCCAGAGAGGAGTTTGAGGAGTCGGAGGCAGTTGTGGGCTTTGGGCTGGATAGAGCGGAGATGAGGGATCCAGGTGAGGTGACGGTCAATGGTGAGGCCATGGTAGGTGACATCTCGGGTTTTAAACTTTCTCTATTTAACACCTTATAACACCGAAACTAATTACGAGTACCAAACTTGTAGCATTAATGTCCAGAGTATGGGGTGCATGATTTCCATGCGTCACAGCGCCACTATCCAGATCCAACTATGGCGGCCACCAGGTGCCGTGATCAGCCTCCACGATTCATAGTCTCACATACCTGCCCAGTCGCAGTGCACTTGTTGACGAGTCGACATGAGCTTGGACAAAAGGAGCAGGGCATTATTGGTGAAGCTCTGTTATCAAAACAACAGTGCAGCTGCACTTCGAGAATATCGCCGGCTGAAAGGATTACAGAAGGGTCCTCTTTCTCTGCTGAGCGGACCAGGATGAAGAAGTTCGAGTCAACTGGAGAACTGAGCGTCGCTCCGGGAAGAGGATGATGACCAGTTGTACCACAGGTGGTTGATGAAATTGCTGTTGCTATGGCCGACAACGCTGCGCGTAATTCCCGGTCGTCAGGCACTGTGCGCGTTGTGTCACGACAGTTGAATATTCCGTGGTCCACTGTTCGGAAAGTGCTTTGAACCATTCTCATATGGTACCCGTATAAAATCCGTATCGTACTTGCACCACAGGACGCAGAACGGTGTGTTTATTTCACTCTCTACTTTCTCGCAAGGGTTGAAGTTGACGAGGGCATCCTATGGACAGACTAAGCCCATTTTAGAATGCGATTTTCACTCTGCAGCGGAGTGTGCGCTGATATGAAAGTTCCTGACAGATTAAAACTGTGTGCCGTACCGAGACTCGAAATTGGGACTTTTGTCTTTCGTGGGCAAGTGCTCCACCATCTGAGCTACCCAAGCACGACTCACGACCCGCCTTCACAGCTTAAATTCTGCCAGTACCTCGTCTTGGAAGGTAGGAGACGAGGTACTGGCAGAATTTAAGCTGTGAAGGCGGGTCGTGAGTCGTGCTTAGGTAGCTCAGATGGTAGAGCACTTGCCCGCGAAAGACAAAAGTCCCGAGTTCGAGCCTCGATACGGCACACAGTTTTAATCTGTCAGGAAGTTTCATTTAACCTCATTTTGCTCTGACGGGTGAGGTGAACATACAGCATTGCCGAGTGTGGGGAACTTCACCTCTAGTCACTGTGCATGAAGTTCCTCTGAATAGTGAAGTGTCACCATGGTGTGGCTTCACGGCTTCGTTCATCTTTATCCCATTATTGACACTCATGGATCACAGACGTGCACTGTGGTTGGCCAGCCTTACTGAGATATGATTCGGCAGCATGTCATACCCGCCCTACAGGGGAGAGACGCATTGAAAAAAATGGCTCTGAGCACTATGGGACTCAACTGCTGAGGTCATTAGTCCCCTAGAACTTAGAACTAGTTAATCCTAACTAACCTAAGGACATCACAAACATCCATGCCCGAGAGACGCATTGAACTCAATAGCTTTCATGCAAGATGGGGTCCCACCGCACATGGCTCGTGAAGTTCAGCTGTTTCTCCGAAACGCATTTGCAAACAATCGAATTATCAGCCGATCGTTTCCAAAAGCTTGGCCGACATGATCACCTGATCTTACTGCCTGTGATTTCTGGTTGTGGAGTTACCTGAAGGACAGGGCTTACCAGGGAACATTTATACATGTGCTGATCTGATGCGCAGCTTATCAAGGAAGGTAGCCAGCATACGTACGGACATGCTTCATTCTGCCGTACAGAATGCAATCCTGCGCTTTCAGACTCTGCTGGACACTGATGGGCGCCATATTGAGCCCCTTTTGTAGCAGTAATGGTACCGGTATGTAATAGTGTGATGTATCGTAGCAGCTCATTAATAGTGTTTCAGTTGAACTGATTCTGCATTATCTCTCTTCCCTATGTCCTTGACATCAATGCTACCAAGTTTGGTAGTCGTACGGTGATTAGTTTCCGTGTTATAAACTGTTACATAGCGAAAGTTTAATTATAATTACCAGTTATACACGGTAAGGTAGTACAATTTCATTATAGGTACAATTCCGATCTACATAAGGTTTAGCCAGCCGCGGTGGCCGAGCGGTTCTACGCGCTTCAGTCCGGAACCGAGCGACTGCTAAGGTCGCAGGTTCGAATCCTGCCTCGGGCACGGATGTGTGTAGTGTCCTTAGGTTAGTTACGTTTAAATATTTCTAAGTTCTAGGGGACTGTTGACGTCAGATGTTAAGTCCCATAGTGCTCAGAGCCATTTTAACCATTTTGAACATAAGGTTTCCGACTATGTTTTAGTTTCGTAGTGTTGGTAGGACTTGGTTTTGTACGGCGTTGCAGTGCGAAAGGTTCCTGCAGCTCCTTCTGTCATTCCTCTGAATACACCAATTTGTGCTACAAAAATATCACTTTCTTCTTGTTGAGAGGTAAGTGAAGTTACGCAGTTTCATGCACTCTTATAAACTGACTAGTTAAAATGTACCTGTAAATTTTACTCGGATATTTGTGAGGTTAGAGACTTGTTTCCCGTTCCTGCATATTCTGAGGTAGCTATAGGAAAGACTGCGTAACATGTGCTGCTATCTCTTGGCGCAGCTTAGTATTATTTACTCCTGATTTCACTCTCATCAGTAGTACACTTTCGATCAGAAAAAAGGTACAATTTCGATGTTTTACTACAATTTCGATCAATGCAGTTCTTTAGTTAAGTCCGTCGAGACCGGTTACTGTAGTTATATGATACACGATTACTACAAATAAAACGTGTATACTTAAACATATTTTTTTCTCGCGAGTTTTCGAAACAAACCGTCATTTTCTTCTCTTAGATGCCCCGAAAACGGCCAAAAACGAAAATCTACTATAAAAAGAAACCCAGCTGCATTACATGAGGCAGTAAAGAGTGTAACGAATGGACGTTCGAGCCTTCGAGCTGCATCAGAATTATACGAGATTCCGTTCATCACTCTGTATGATAAAGTTGAAATTAAAGAGAAGATGCAAGCTAGATTAGAAAACAGAATTGGTCATTCTGAAACGGAACATGCTATGGTCGAGACAGCCTTGTTTCTATAACAGAGGGGCTTGGGTCTGTCGTCACTCTAGTTTAGAAGAGCTGCATTTCGGTTGGTTGGAACTTAGAAAGCGAGGTTGCTGGAATAGATTGGCTTAGAACATTTACTAAGAGACACGCTAGGCTTAGCCTGCAATAACCTTAGTGTCTCCCAAGAGCCAGAACTGAAGGCTTAAGTAAAGCGGAAGTAAGTAAATACATCCAGAAATTGTAAGAAATCTTAAGCGAATATAATCTGTTTGATAAACCAGTGTGTATTTATAATTTGGATGATCCCAGATTTAACAACAGACCCCCAAAAATAGCAAGTCATGAAGGTAAGTGAGAAGTTGTTTCATTAACAAAGGTGGAAAAAGGACAAAGTGTGACTGTTGCTGCAAGCATAAAAGCATCTGGTACCACCAATGGTAATTTTCAAAGGAGTGAGGAGGCGCTGCATATCAAGACGGCTTACCTCCTGGCTCCATTACAGAGATGAGTGAACTGGAGTACATTAATGAAGAACTGTTTATGATCTGGCTTCGACACTTCAAGAAATAAAAAACAATGGGTAGTATTACAGCCCTTATTAATGACTACTACGACAGCCAAATCGTTCTGGCGTAACCTCAAACGCCGGAACGAAGATGCGAAACGAAAGACCGGAGAAGTCAGTGAAGAAACGGCGGCCAATGGTGCGCGGAATCACACTACGCTGCGCCTGGCGCGCCCCCTACAACAGCTGCATTTAAACGCAGCTCCTGCTATCCTCGGCCGCACTAGGTCGGCCGGAGACTGCAATGTGATTAGTGCTACGCTATCGGTAATCAAGTGTTTTCTTTGACTCTGTGAATAGCAAGAACTGTTCTGTTTTCGCATCGCCTCCCGCTAGCGACATTTGCTGTAAAGAATGTTAAGTACTGTCAATTCGCTTTTCTGGAAATAAAACTACTAAAGTTATTTGTTTGAAATTGTTGTATAGCATTTCGAGAACGCTGCATCACGCAGGTACCCCATTAGCGAAGAGTGGGCAATAAAGTAATGAGACTGATGCGAAAAAAATGCTGCTTACAGTTTTAGTCAAGTTTACTGTTGTCTCCTTCAAAATACACTCCTGGAAATTGAAATAAGAACACCGTGAATTCATTTTCCCAGGAAGGGGAAACTTTGTTGACACATTCCTGGGGTCAGATACATCACATGATCACACTGACAGAACCACAGGCACAAAGACACAGGCAACAGAGCATGCACAATGTCGGCACTAGTACAGTGTATATCCACCTTTCGCAGCAATGCAGGCTGCTATTCTCCCATGGAGACGATCGTAGAGATGCTGGATGTAGTCCTGTGGAACGGCTTGCCATGCCATTTCCACCTGGCGCCTCAGTTGGACCAGCGTTCGTGCTGGACGTGCAGACCGCGTGAGACGACGCTTCATCCAGTCCCAAACATGCTCAATGGGGGACAGATCCGGAGATCTTGCTGGCCAGGGTAGTTGACTTACACCTTCTAGAGCACGTTGGGTGGCACGGGATACATGCGGACGTGCATTGTCCTGTTGGAACAGCAAGTTCCCTTGCCGGTCTAGGAATGGTAGAACGATGGGTTCGATGACGGTTTGGATGTACCGTGCACTATTCAGTGTCCCCTCGACGATCACCAGTGGTGTACGGCCAGTGTAGGAGATCGCTCCCCACACCATGATGCCGGGTGTTGGCCCTGTGTGCCTCGGTCGTATGCAGTCCTGATTGTGGCGCTCACCTGCACGGCGCCAAACACGCATACGACCATCATTGGCACCAAGGCAGAAGCGACTCTCATCGCTGAAGACGACACGTCTCCATTCGTCCCTCCATTCACGCCTGTCGCGACACTACTGGAGGCGGGCTGCACGATGTTGGGGCGTGAGCGGAAGACGGCCTAACGGTGTGCGGGACCGTAGCCCAGCTTCATGGAGACGGTTGCGAATGGTCCTCGCCGATACCCCAGGAGCAACAGTGTCCCTAATTTGCTGGGAAGTGGCGGTGCGGTCCCCTACGGCACTGCGTAGGATCCTACGGTCTTGGCGTGCATCCGTGCGTCGCTGCGGTCCGGTCCCGGGTCGACGGGCACGTGCACCTTCCGCCGACCACTGGCGACAACATCGATGTACTGTGGAGACCTCACGCCCCACGTGTTGAGCAATTCGGCGGTACGTCCACCCGGCCTCCCGCATGCCCACTATACGCCCTCGCTCAAAGTCCGTCAACTGCACATACGGTTCACGTCCACGCTGTCGCGGCATGCTACCAGTGTTAAAGACTGCGATGGAGCTCCGTATGCCACGGCAAACTGGCTGACACTGACGGTGGCGGTGCACAAATGCTGCGCAGCTAGCGCCATTCGACGGCCAACACCGCGGTTCCTGGTGTGTCCGCTGTGCCGTGCGTGTGATCATTGCTTGTACAGCCCTCTCGCAGAGTCCGGAGCAAGTATGGTGGGTCTGACACACCGGTGTCAATGTGTTCTTTTTTCCATTTCCAGGAGTGTAGTTCTCTTCTGATTGTACACACTTTTCACAGATCTTCTGCCATTGATGGTAATATTTCTGGAACTCATCTTCTGTAATATCCTCCAAGACCTTCGTCACAGCTTTTTGGACATCTTGTGTTGTTTGAAAATGGTGTCCAAAAATGATTCAAATGGTTCTGAGCACTGGGGAACTTAAATTCTGAGGTCATAAGTCCCCTATAACTTAGAACTACGTAAACCTAACTAACCTAAGGACATCACACACATCCATGCCCGAGGCAGGATTCGAACCTGCGACCGTAGCGGTCGCACGGTTCCTGACTGAAGCGCCTAGAACCGCTCGGTCACTCCGGCCGGCAAAAATGGTGTCCCTTGACCGCCGTTTGACTCTTGGAAATAGAAAAAACTCGCACGGAGCGATATCTGGTGAATAAGGTGGCTGTGGTAGTACTGAAATTTGTTTTGAGGTAAAAAATTGCTGTACTGACAGAGCAGCATGGTATGGAGCATTATCCTGATGCAGAATCCAATCACCAGCAATGTTGCTACAGACTCGAAGCACTCTTTTACGAAGTCTTTCTAAAATTTCTTTGTAGTAATATTGGTTAACTGTTTGCCCAGGAGGCACCCACTCTTTATTCCTTTGGAATCAAAGAATCACACAAGTATGCAATTCACTTTTTTGACATGCGTGCTTTTTTCGGCCTGGGTGATCCCTTTGAGCACTATTGCGAACTTTGGCGTTTTGTCTCTGGATCGTACTGAAAAAACCAACTTTCATCACCAGTGATAACACGGCTCAAAAATTCTGGATTGATTTCCTTTTGCTCTAACAGATCGGCTGCCACATTTTTCCGTGTTTCTCGCTGTTGTGGTGTGAGATTTTTGGGGATCATTTTTGCACAAATCTTTCTCATACCAAGATCTTCAGTTATTATTAGATGAACCGTTACTCGATTGATGTTCAGTTCTTCTGCAATCGTTTTCACGGATAATCTTCAATCAGATCGTACGAGTTCACGCGCCCTGGCCAAGTTGACATCCGTCCATGAGGTTGATGGTCGTCCACTGCGGTCTTAATCTTCTACATTCGTTCTGCCTTCACTAAACATTTTATGCCAATGAAAAACTTGAGCTCTTGACATAATCTCCTCTCCAAAAGCCTTCTGAAGCTTACCGTAGGTTGTCGTCGCGTTTTCACCCAATTTAACGCAAAAAGAAATGGCATACCTTTGAGCAATATTATGCGATCCATTTCCGTGACGAGAGACACAAACACGTGTTAACTTATTACAGCACAACTCAGGACTGATCAGTTGCATCGATGTGCCACATAGACTAGAAGCAGCTTGTAGACCAAGGTCAAAGATATTGTGCCTACGCAAGCCTGCAGGGTTGCCACATCTTGCAAAGAAAATCAGTCTCATTACTTTATTGTCGCACCTCGTATATATAGAACAGACACAAAACATGTAAAAGAATCTCTTGTTGAGAGCCTAATACTGCATAATTGTTCTTTTCTTTATACTGGTAATCTGACTGGTTCGGTGTGGCCTCTCTTGGACAGCTTCTTCAGTCTTGCCTCGTTGACACTAAGTTCACTCTAAGGATTAACATTCGGCACTTGCTTCAGTTCAAAGGAGCTTCTGGACGTAAAACGGCAATACACTTATCTTCATTCAGTATATCTTCCCTTAGGTTCTTTGGTATTTGTACACCCACTTGACTGATAGTGAATCGAAAAAAGACGAAACTAATCAGAAGTAGCAGAAATGAGAAAAGCGAGAAACAACTTCAGAATTGGTGATCACGAAGTACATGAAGTTAAGAAATTCTACTACCTAGGCAGCAAAATAACCTGTGACGAACGAAGAAAAGAGGACATAAAAATCAGACTATCACTGGCAAAAACGGCATTTCTGACGATGATGAGTCTACTAGTATGAAGCAGAAATTTCTGAGAACGTACGTTTGATGCACAGCGCTGTATGGTAGTGAAACATGGACTGTGGGAAAACCGGAACAGAAGAGAATCTAATCGAAGCATTTGAGATGTGGTGTTACAGTAGAATGTTGAAAATTTTATGGACTGATAAGATAAAGAATGAGGATGTTATCACCAGAATCGGCGAGGAAAAGAGCACATGGAAAACCCTGACAAGAAGAAGGGACATGATGGTAGGACATCTTCATCAGGGAATAACTTTCACAGTATTAGAGGGAGATGCAGAGGGTAAAAACTATAGAGGAAGATAGAGACTGGAATACACCCAGTAAGTAATTGAGAACGTAGGTTGCAAGTGCTACTGTGATATGAAGAGGTTGTGAGCCGCATCAAACCAGTCAGAAGAGTACACGCGTTAAGAGCTTCCTGTATATCCCTGTACGCTGCCCTCTGATTTTCTCGGTAACTGGCTCGTGTTGTATGCAATCTGTCAAAGTCACCACTTTTAGCCGACGAAGCTTCCCATTTCCATTACACAGAGGAATTGCTCAGCTGTTAGTATCGGCAAACTTTCGGTGCCATACTCGGTGACAGAACATAGCACGGTGCTGAGACTTGCTGGCATATTAAAACTGTGTGCCGGACCGAGACTCGAACTCGGGACCTTTGCCTTTCGCCGGCAAGTGCTCTACCGACTGAGCTACCCAAGCACGACCCACGACCCGTCCTCAAAGCTTCAGTTCTGCCGGCACTTCGTCTCCTACCTTCCTGGCACGGTGCTGCACGCTTGGCATTTAACTGATGGAATTCCTGTCATTTTACGCCAGAGTATCCATGATGCATTTATTGTGGCTGCTGTCTCAACATTTGTACCACTATCACTTTACGTGCGAAATATCGGATACCACAAATACGTGGTGCCTTTCGCTTTCTACAGTTTTTAACCGCTGTTATATTTGAAATTGCCGCGCGGGATTAGCCGAGCGGTCTCAGGCGCTGCAGTCATGGACTGTGCGGATGGTCCCGGCGGAGGTTCGAGTCCTCCCTCGGGCATGGGTGTGTGTGTGTTGTCCTTAGGATAATTTAGGTTAAGTAGTGTGTAAGCTTAGGGACTGATGACCTTAGCATTTAAGTCCCATAAGATTTCACACACATTTGATTTTTTTTAAATTTGAAATTGTAACTTCATAAAACTGTAGAAAGTATGACATTTAAACAACCCAATTTTCTAACAGATTAATGTAATAGGAAGAGTATTTTTAGTTTTCTGAACGAAGCCGTTGTCAACACTGCAAAGATATATCCGCGTGAAATTAAAGAATTTCTTCTCTATTTCTAACAAAATCCCCCCTGATGCCTAACAGTGGCCCTTGTGCACGGCACAGTAACATTAATACGACCCCGCTTCTGTTCGACGTCAACGTGCAATAACTGCTCACAGACAGTAAGTGGCAGCACTATCAGTGGAGGGTGCACGAAGCGTATCAGCGAAGACGCGGGAAACAGTACAGTATTCTTCGTAATGCGGAAACGAAGCAGTTTATCTGACGTCCAAAAAGGCGTGATGATTGGATTTCGGGCTACGGGTGGAAGCATTTCCGAAGCGGCTAAGTTTGTAAGCTGTAAGCGCTCCGCTATAGTTAAATCGCAAAACAGCGTTATCCGAAACCTGCGCTGAAGCAACTGTGGTGTACCACAGACCATAAAGGACAGGGGTGAACGATGGCCGCGGAGCTGTGTAGGGGCGAATAGGAGTGCAACCGTTGAGCAACTGACCACCCAGATGAACCAAGTTCTCTTCAAAGATCGTTCAGCGGACGTTGCTGCGTTTGGGCCTCCGCAACAAGCGCCTAGTTCACGCACCTGTGAGGTAACGGACGAGTTGCGGCGCCCTGGAAATATTCTGAGTTGGCGGCCACCGCTCGGGCCGAGCTCATTAGCTTCCGCGTGGTGCCTCCCAACGGCTGGATCACGTGGTCCATCCAGCACGTGGCTGGGAATTCCTTGGTGACGCTGTGCGCCGGGAGGGCCAAAGATGGCCATATGAATCATAACACCTCAAAAAGAAACGTGTACATTACCATTATCTGCACGATGATTCTGACGGTGTAATCAGATTTTCAATATCTTTATTAGTTTAAAGTTTAGTATCTGACTAAATTATACAAGTAACACCAAGCAATGAATTTCCAAAATCTAAACGGCTCTTCTGATTTTGTCGACCGACGTGTCTCAAGAAAGCTATTAGTGTAAATTTAAATTTGTATAGATTACAGGCATGTAACTTTAGTGGTACATGAGTTATTGGAGGTCAAAGTGGCCGATTACTATCGATCGCTTCAGGCCATAAGTACTCCACAGTTACACGAAAAAACGGTAGCAGCATGCTTTCAAATATATTTATTCGTGTATGTCTTCATTTATATCCTATATATACTATTCATGAATAAATTGGTTAAATATTTACAGTGTTTTAGAAAGCACAGAGACATTAGGCTACTAGCCTACCTTTTGTTGCTATTCCTTTGATACATTTTATTTAATTTTTTTTATGTATTTATGTGTGTTAGAGCGTGTTTATGGTCCAGCCGTAGGAATATTTATTTAATTTCAAGTTATTTAAGTGAAAATCCGAATGTGTTTCATTATTTTTGCTTGGGTGCGTTGGTTTGAAAACATGGAGCGAGCGCTCTAGCCAATCACAGCGCTCGTGAATGTGGAGACTGGATGGAAACGAGTTCGGGAGAAAGCGAGTTTCGGAAGAATGCGGCGCGAGGGACAGTCACACAGGGCAGTTCTGGCACTGGACACGAGAGTCGCAGAAAGACTTGGAGAGTGTGAAGCGGTTTGCGTGTGGTCGCCACTGATAGAAAACTTCGGAGTGCCGACTTATGCACTTGTGAGATTTCCGTGGCTTCTACATTGAAGTAATGTGCGTTTAGAAGTGAATATCTCGTGAGCTATGTTGTTGTTCATAACTAATTACGTGCTGTAGGAATCTGTTGTTTCCCTGTTATTCAACTTATATTTTATTTAATTGCTGGACCATAGACACCAATAAGTGTTTTGCAGAAATATACCGCATTCTCAAAAGTACTTCTACGATCGTACTCATCGTTTAAAGTCATTAATATAGTACCTGCAGATTTTATTTAATTGCAATCTTTCATTTATAAATTTATATGTTACATTCAGAATTCGCAATTACCGAGTGACAGAAACCTTTGACCATTCGATTCATGTGTGTATTCGTATCGCATACTGTAGTCTCAGCAGTACTTGTCCCGTAATGCGGCAACTACGTATCCCAGCCCCTGGACAACGAAACCAGCCAAATCTTTTTATATTTCAACTCTGAGTCTGAGGGTACTTGGTTGAGGGCCACATCATTTCATCATTATCATTTATTAATTTGGAAGCCCGCACATCCAAGCTATATGTTGTTCATCGCAACGAAGTCTGAAATTTCCACGCCAGTACTGTACCTGGGCATCCACTGAGTGGCGACAGGTCGTCTTTCAGATGAGCCACGTTTTATCTGACAGATGGTTTCTGGAGCGTACGGCCCTGCAACAATCGTCGGAACGGTGTAGGGCGGGGGAAGGTGCGTTACGGTCTGGAGAATGTTTTCGTAGCATTCCCTGGGTGATCTCTTCAGTCTCGGAGGTACACTAGATCAATAGAGGTATTCATCAATCCTCGAGGATCACGCTCACCCTTGGATGCACTTTGTTTTTCCTCAGCCCGATGGTATCTACGAGCAGGACAATGCAACATATCACACAGATTGCAGTGAACGTGCATGTTTCGAACAGCGCCAGGATGAGTTAACCGTACTTCCCTGGTCACCAAACGATCCGGATTTCAATCCAGTCAAGAATATGTGGGACCATCAAGACCGGACTGTTCGTGCCATAGATCCTCAACCGAGAAACATGTGCAGTTGGGCACGGCTCTGCAGTCGGCATGGCTCCGCATCCCTGTCGATACCTTCTAGGACATCATTTAGATCAGTGCAGAAGCTTTCCGTAACCAGAGTTTCTAGTAACAAGTAACCAAAGGTACATCCATCTCAGCAGATAAATTTATTTCTGTTTAAGAGTTTGCCGACTCAGGGCATAGTGAGAAATCTGCAGATCAGCTTTTAGTGTTTCTTTATTTTTTTCGTTACATTTATCGTACATTCCAAAAACTCAGTGTGGCAATTTGAGATCATATATCTATTTTACACACTACGATATGGCTAGGGGGCTGTGCTTGTTGAGAGCGGACAAAACGAGAATTGGCTGCTGTTCGTAAATAGCTGGAAACAGCGTTGTCCACCGTCGACACGCTTCTGGCTAGTGCTCAAAGTTGCGGCGACATTGGGGCGCTGGGAAAGAGACCTGCCACATCTTCAGTGCCCTTGGAATCCCCTGGTGTTCCGGGTGTCATTGCATCTCATGATACGCAACCGGTTCTCACTCATTTGAGAGTGGATGGCAGATAGTGGCCCGGTCCGGACAAGTGCAGAGGATGGATATGCCTGTCATTGGGCGCTCAAATCTTGGACGGGTGATGGAGCAAGGAGAGAGAGAATGCCAGTGATGTGGAAAAGATCCTGCCGGATGCTGTCGAGCGCCCTGGGTGAAACCGACTGAATATAGTGGCACATGTCGGCACGAATGACACTTGCCGCATGGGTTCTGAGGGCATCCTCGGCTCCTTTCGGCGGATGGCTGATTTGTTGAACGCAACTATCATCGCACGCGGGGTGCAAGCTAAACTATTTGTAGCATCGTACCCAGAGTTGATAGTAGTCCTCTGGTTTGGAACAGAGTAGAAGGTCTAAACCAGAGACTCAGACGACTCTGCGACGGTATGGGATGCGTATTTTTCGTCCTCCGCTTATCGGATACAGAACTGTAGGATTCCCGTTAACAGGTGAGGTGTCCACTACACGGAGGAAGCGCTAGTGGGGTATACGAGTACGTGTGGCATGCACATGGGGCTTTCTTATGGTAGAGAACCCTCACTTCGGATCAAAAACGATTTGTCTGATAAATTAGCCACAAGGAAAGGTCCTAGAATTAGTAACGCTTACTGAAGGTTATAATGCACAGATACTATTGGAAACAGATAGTTGGTTGAAACCTGACATTCGTGATAATGAAATTCCATTTTCAGATTGGAATATTTCTCTTGAGGATAGGTTAGTCGCCAATAGTGGCGGAGTGGTTTTTGCAGTAAAGATTTCGATCAAATCTAGCGAGGTTATCACTGATTCCGATTGTGAATTAATCTGGATGAAGTTAAGTATGAAAGATCGGTAAAAAATCATAATCGGATGCTTTGTAGACAGCATGTGTCAGGTGCCTTAGGGGCAGAGCGCTTCAGACAGAACTTTCAGAACATGGTTAGTAATTTTCCTGTTGTAATAAGGATTGACTTCAACTTGTTAGGTACAGATTGGGAGTCTCATGCTGTCAGAACAGGGATTCGTGTGACATTGTTCTTAATGTCTTGCACGAAAATTAGTTTGAGCAGATAGAGAACCAACACGTGAGGATAACGTCTTAGACTCCTAGCAACAAACAGACCTGAACTTATCGAATCAGTTAACGTAGAGGAAGGTATCTGTGATCATAAGGCGATGATAGCCTTTATGGCAAACTGGTTTGACAAAGAAGGCCAAGAAAAGGTAGGAAGATATTTTTGCTTAGCAAGACTGATAGGATACAAATTTCAGAGTATCTGAACACTCAGGATCAAATATTCGGTGACGAGGACGAAGATGAGAAAACGAATAGAAAAATTCTACGAGATAGTGCAATATGCTCCAAACAAGTATGTTCCGAGTAGGATTTAAAGGACGGAAAGACCCATCATGGTTTAATAACCGTTTTAGGAAAATGCTTAGCAAAGAAAGAGAACTTCCTCTAAGTTCAAGAGCAGTGAAAACCTAGCTGACAAACAAAAGCTGAACGAAGCGAAAACAAGCTTACCCAGAGTAATGACAGGAGCGTTCAATGACTCTGAAAGTAAAACTTTGTCAACCGATCTGAGTGAAACCCCTGAGAGATTTTGGTCGTATGTAAAATCAGTAAGTCAAAAGCACATACTGCTCCAGTGGTTTCATTTCAGAACCACTCATAATAGCAGTGAGCACAACCTCAAATTTAATCTTCAAAAGCGTTATATATACTTCCTTTCATTGTCAATGATCCCCTCAGTATGATCACTGCAAACAGACCACGTGTCACAATATTCTACAAGCACATAGCACAATCTCCGCGTCCACTGTTGCTTTGAATGCTGTGATTGTTAAAATGGCACTACATTCGTAGAATTCTTTTTCAAGGAACACATCGCCATTTGATTGTTTTTTTATTGTTTGTTTAACTACAACCCTGGCTTCGGCCTTTTATGCCATTATCAAGTATTGGACACTTAAAATGCTGTCAAGTTCAATGTTCGCCGTAAATTTGTGTTTGAGAACATGTGCATTATATGTTAAAGGTATAAAATCAAATACTTGAAAATGACATATAAGGCAGAACACTGGGTTGTACTTAAATAAACAGTGTCGGTTAGACCGTCAGCGAGAGAACACCACGAGTTCCTGCTGCTAATAAGGCGAGTACACCGTTTGTGTTTTACATATCTTTACGAGTTGCAAACAGGAGTGAGTTCAGAAATGGATAGTCACTGCGATTGCTGTGTACAGATGCGAGCTGAGTTGATAACCCTTCGCTCACAGCTCTAGGCAGTGTTGGCTTCCGTCAGCCAGCTTGAGGCTGCTGCCAAGGGGCATCACTGTGGGGGGTCGGACGCGGGGATTCGAGGAACATCGAGCACGACCCACGTGTCCCCCGATCGATCCACTGCTGTGGCCCCCCGGGTACTGCCTGCACTGAGGTTGACCCCTCACCTGTGATCGAGTGGGAGATTATTCCAAAGTCTGGCAGGCAGCGAAAGACTTTCCGTGGTGCCGATCCTAGGGCCTCCCCAGTTTGTTTGACGAACAGGTATCGGGCGCTATCCGTAGCTGCCGAACTCTCTGAGTCGGATGCAGTCGTTCACGTTCCAGAGGAAGCTTCTCGGCCCGCAAGGTCTGGGCATTCACTGAGGGTGGGTTTGCTGGTAGTTAGGAGCTCCAACGTTAGGCGCATAATGGGGGAAGCCAGTGTGCAATCCGTGTGCATACCGGGGGAGTCATTCCGGATGTGGAAAGGGAGCTTCCGGATGCCATGAAGAGTAGAGGGTGCAGCCAGCTGCGTGTGGTAGCCCATGTCGCTACCAATGACGTGTGTCGCTTTGGATCGGAGGTGATTCTCTCTCGTTTCGGGCGGATAGCGGAAATGGTTAATACTGCCAGTCTTGCTTCCGAGATTAAGGCGGAGCTCACCATCTGCAGCATCGTCGACAGAACCCACTGTGGTCCTTTGGTGCAGAGCCGAGTGGAGGGTCTGAATCAGAGGCTGCTGATTCCTTGACTTGCGCCATCGGGTGGTAGGTTTCCGGGTTCCGCTTAGTAGGTCAGGAGTCCACTACATACAGGAAGCGGTTACACGGGTAGCGGGGGCTGTGTGTAAGGGACTGGGCGGTTTTTTCGGTAAGAGGGTCTCAGGAAACCATAGAATGGGCATCCGTCTAAAAGGGGGCAGTTAAAACACAGTAAGATAGTTGTAGAAACGATCAGCATTGTAGTTGTAAATTTTCGTAGCTGTGTTGCGAAAGAACCAGAGCTCTAAGCTCTAATAGAAAGCACTGAAGCTCAAATAGTTATAGGTACAGAAATCTGGCTAAAGACGGAAGTAAGAACAGCCGAAATTTTTTCAAACGATCTAACAGTGTTCAGAAAGAATAGATTCAATACAGTTGGTGGGAGAGTATTTATTGCTGTCAGAAGTAGTTTGCCTTGTAGTGAAATTGAAGTAGAAATAGTATGGGTAGAGGTTATATTTGACAATCAGACTAAACTATTAATTAAATTGATTTAACCCCCCCCCCCCTCAGAAGATATAGTTACTGAGCAGTTCAAAGAAAACTTGAGTTTCATTTCAAATAGGTACCCCACTCTCACAATTATAATAAGTGGCGACTTTAATCTACCTTCGATATGCTGGAAAAATTATACCTTTGAAGCCGGCGGCAGGCATAGAACGTCATCCGAATTCCTACTGAATGCTTTCTCAGAAAATTTGTTTGAACAATTAGTTCATGAACCTACTCGGAGCGTAAATGGTTGCGAAAGCATACTTGACCTCTTAGCAACAAATAATACTGGACAAATAGCGAGCATCATGACAAATACAGGATTAGCGACCACAAGCCAATTGTTGCTAGGCTGAATACTGTAACACCCACAAACAAACAAACAAAAACGCAAAGTACATCTTGAAATGCCTGGACTAGCAGGACAGAGCGGATTAGGTTGTGGAAAGGGACCAAAATGAGTTGCACTCAACATAAAAACTTTATTTATCAACACACAATATTACAACTAGGATGCTAAACATGCAAAACTTTAATCGAGCTCCTTTGATTAACTTTAGATAGGCTGAAGGCCACATTCAAAATCCCAGACACAAGGCTTAAGCAAAATTCGAATACAAGGTTCTTCTGGAGGTTTCATCCAAGAATATTTTCTACATCTTCAATCTAATCGGCTGAAGGCCTTAGCAATTTAATTTTAATGGAGCTAGGCTGGAGGTCGCATATTCAGCAATAAGAGGAGTTCCAATCAAAAGGCAGAAGGCCTTATCTTAAAACATTTTATGCAAATTGGGCTGAAGGCCCCATTCAAAAGCATAACAATCTTATGCCTTAAGGGCAAGAGAATAAGATTAATTTAAGAGATATTAAAACTCATCTGAAGGCCGTTCACCAACAAATAATTTAACGGCTTAAGCCCTGGAAGAAGTGTTTCAATTTTAAAGGGCAGAAGGCCGTATCTTAAAACATTTCATATAAAATAAAGGATAACAATCTCATGCCTTAAGAGCAAGACAAGGACATTAAGAGACATTAATACTCACTGGAGGCCACATATCAACAAAATACTTTTAACGTCATAAGGCCTGGAAAGAGTTTCAATCTAAAAGGTAGAAGGCCTTATCTTTAAACCTCTCCAGTAAAATTCGGCTGAAGGTCCCATATCAAAATGTAGCCATCTCTTACCTTAAGGGCAAGACAAAACATTAATTTAAGAGATATTGATACTCGGTTGAAAGCCACACATCAACCAAATAACTGAAATCGAAACAGTGAAATTACTACAAAACACACTAGGAACGGCGCTCAGAAGTTTACAAGGGTCGGCCTGAGATTGTAACACTTAGGGCGCTGCCGCACTGGGATGCCACGGCATCTCTGCTGGCAGAGACGTCCCATACAATACATTGGGCTCCATGGGGCCTGCCGCACCTGGCGTCCACCTGACGCTGGCCGCGCTGCCAGCAGATCCGCCGCTCCAAGCCTCTGCCAGGCTGGCGGCGCTGCCAATGAGACACAGGGCGGCTTATGGGAGCTGCCGCAGCCGGACGCCAGCAGACCTGCCACGCGCTACCTGCCGCTCACCTGTGCTGTTTTGTTGCAGTTTTGCATGTGTGCCACCACGGATAGTTTCGATACGGAAGCTTTTATATGTGAAATTCAGGCCACACCAGCAATTTGGGACACATTATCCGTGGATTATTCGAACCGCGAACTGAAAAAAAAAACGTGTCGGGAACAAGTTGTTGATATTTTCGGAGGAAAAGAATCGTCTTTGGAAGTGAAGAAAGAACTCGGTAAGTGATTCAGAAACATTTAATTTTTCATTACCAAAGTTTACTGGACGTAAGTACTTTGGAACTTGAGGGGATCACGATTAACAAAATACCCCGAAAATTTGTCTCTCACTGCAAGAGCAGATCCACCGCTTCTGCCTGAATGGCCGGCACATTCGTTGTTCTCAAAACCAATTACTTCAAGTGAGTCTTCATAGACGAATCCATATCTTGCACATACAAAATTATGCAAATCACAACAAGCTTTAACTATATCTTGCGCAAAATCAATGGCCACATTTAGTGGACGCTGAAAGATTCTCCACTTGTTGCATCAGATTTTCACTCATGCCAAAAGCCTCATCTCCTATCAACACATAAGGAAATTCTTCTTTCTCTGCATTCTGTCGACGACGCACACAAAGCACAGCTACTAGCATCTCTACGTCCATTTCGACACTGAGCGCAGACTGAAGGAGTCCCCCCTGTGGCGTCCCTGCTGGCAGCTGCACTGGTAGACCGTGTGCTGCGAGCAGAGATGCCGTGGCATCCCAGTGCGGCAGGGCCCTAACGCCTTTTTAGGTGAGACAGGTAGCCTGTCCAACGACTTCTTAATCTGGAGGCAACCCAGCCAACAGACAGCCGACCGACCAATCAACCAAATAGGTTCCGCTCCACGCAACCAGCATAACGAGCAAAACATTTCAGTACACAACACATATAATATTGGGGCCCACAACGACCAACAACACCTCAGCTGTCGAACTACATGCCACGCTGGACAGCAACAACATGATGAGGAAAATACACTGTCTAAAATTACGTCAACGACCAGGGCAGGCAACTGCAACATCAACAGCCACAAAGCAGAAGATACTGCTGGTGAACTTCAACAACAGGGAATAAATTAAGCTAAGTTAAATTTCACAGGAAGGCGGTGGAATCTTAGCCGACATAAGTACACACACGTTGTTGCTTGCAGGAATGTCCCAAAAAGCGACAACCAGGATCAAATGAAGAAATGTAAACAGTTGAGGCTCGATAGTATGTCCAAGATCGGTGAACGACGAACTTCGTATCACTCGCAAGCAGCACCTCACACTCCAACCCCACATGCACGCCGCCAGCGGCTCCAGCCCGACTCCACGCGACTGGGGCTTTTTGCTTGCTGCTCCACGCCAAGCGACCGACTGAACTGCTGGTCCGTCCGCAACTGCTGCTCCGTTGCGACTGCACTCCTGATGCGTCTCCAACTCACTGACTACCCGACACACGACGACCCAGAAGTCCTATTGGTCGCTCCAGAGATGGTACAACAGTGCACTTATCGATAAGCGCTTCTGCTGCCACTCACGGGCAAGAAAGGCAGGTAGTTAGTGACGCCAGTAAATGGAATAAGAAAACGAGGCGGCACTACGGTAATAGAAAATGACAAACAATTCATGGGATGAACACGAGCCGTGCATGGCTCACATCTATTTAAAAAAGCTGATAAAAATGCTCTTAACGCCTTTATAAGAGGCGGTCTCCACTCCTTCCGATCTGATCACGTAAGCGTAGAAAAGATGTGGAATGATTTCAAAGAGATAGTATCGACGGCAATTGAGAGATATACACCACACAAATTAATAAGTTGTAAACAATAGATTTCAGCTATCAGTCGTCTTTTTGAAATTTTATTGGCAGATTTAGATTTCAGCAAGGAACTAGCCATTCTCAATGCACTATCATTTTTGATCAATGCATGTAATGCCTGTCGATTGGGCTTGCCTTGATCAAAAATGATAGTGCATTGAGAATGGCTAGTTCCCAGCTGACATCTTGATCTGCCAGTAATATTTCAAAAGGAAGACTAATATCTGAGTCTATTATTTACACGTCAATATAACAGTCGCTGCGTGCAACAGCCTTCGGAATGGAAGGCAGCCTGATAAATCAATTAGTGATCCTACTGATCCCCCACGGTACACAAAACGGGTCAGATCGCTGTTGCAGAAGCAACGAAAAAAGCATGCCAAATTTAAAAGAAAGCAAAATTCCGAAGATTGGCAAAGTTTTGCAGAAGTTCGAAATATAGTGCGGGATTCAATGCGAGATGCTTTTAATAATTTCCACAACGAAATTCTGTCTCAGAATCTGGCAGAAAACGAGATTCTGGTCATATATAAAGTACAGCAGTGGTAGGATGTAATCAATACCATCACTGCCCAATGACAACGGTGAAGTCACTAATGACAGTGCCACCAAAGCAGAGTTATTAAAGACGGTTCCGAAACTCCTTCACCAAAGAAGACGTAGTAAATATTCCCGAATTCCAATCAAGAACAACTGCGAAGATGATAAACATAGAAGTAGATATGCTCGGTGTAGCAAAGCAGCTTAACTCACTTAATAAAGGCAAGACTGCCGGTCCAGATGGTATACCAGTCAGGTTCCTTTCAGAGTATGCAGATGGAATACCTCCACATTTAGCAGTTATATACAACCGCTCGCTCACAGAAAGTTCCATACCTAAAGACTGGAAAGTTGCTCAAGTCACACCAATACCCATAAAGGGAAATAGCAGTATTCCGCTGAATTACAGGCCCATATCACTAACGTCGATTTGCAGTAGGGTTTTGGAACATATACTGTATTCGAAAATTACGAAGTACCTCGAAGAAAACGATTTACTGACACATAGCATGGGTTCAGAAAATATCGTTCTTGCGGAACACAACTAGCTCTTTATACTCATGAAGTAATAAGTGCTATCGACAGGGGATGTCAAATTGATTCCTTATTTTTAGATTTCCAGAAGGCTTTCGACACCGTTCCTCACAAGCGTCTTCTAACCAAACTGCGTGCCTTCGAGGTTTCGCCTCAGTTCTGCGACTGGATTCGTGATTTCCTGTCAGAATGGTCGTAGTAATAGACGGAAAGTCATCGAGTAAAAAAGAAGTAATATCCGACGTTCCCCAAGGAAGTGTTATAGGTCCTCTGTTGTTCCTGATGTATATTAACGACATAGGAGACAACCTGAGTACCCTCTTAGATTATTTTCAGATTATGCTGTCATTTACCGTCTTGTAAAATCATCAGATGACCAAAATGATTTAGGTAGGATATCTGTGTGGTGCGAAAAGTGGCAATTGACCCTGAATAAAGAAAAGCGTGAAGTTATTCAGATGAGTACTAAAATAAATCCGCTAAATTTCGATTACGCGAAAAGTCACACAAATCTGAAGGCTGTATTTTCAACTAAATACTTAGGGATTACAATTACAAATAACCTAAATTGGAACGATCACATAGATAATGTTGTGGGTAGAGCAACCCGAAGACTGCTATTCATTGGCAGAACGCTTAGAAAGTGCAAAAGGTCTACTAAAGAGACTGCTTACACTACACTTGTCCGCCATATTTTGGAGTATTGCCGTGCGGTGTGCGATCCGTATCAGGCGGGACTGACGGATGATATAGAAAAAAGTTCAAAGAAGGGCGGCTCGTTTTGTATTATCGCGAATTAGGGGAAATAGTGCCACAGATATGATACGTGAACTGGAGTTTTTCGTTGCGACGGGATCTTATCATGAAATTTCAATCACCAGTTTTACCCTCCGATTGCAAAAACATTCTGTTGGCACATACCTACGTAGTGAGAAATAATCATCACGATAAAATAAGAGAAGTGGGGGCTCGCACCGAAAAATTTAAGTGCTCGTTATTCCCGCGCGTCGTTCGAGAGTGGAACGGTAGAGAGACAGTTTGAAGGTGGTTAGAGGACTAAAAAATATTGTATGACTGTTTCTGAGCAACATCAAAAACTGTTTACGTTCGTAGAAATATCTCAGATTAACACTAGATGTAACTGTCTTGAAACAGCATCTGCGGTTTCACGCAAAAACACTGGTTCTTCAAAAATGTTAAAAAACGGGTGGTTTCAGGTAGAAAACGTTGGTACTCAACGCGTTAAATGGTTAGAAACTGCTTCCCTCTCAACATTTGACTGAAAAATGGTATTTCGTTGAATGTATGTCAGTGTTGGAATACTCATCGTCGTCACTGTGCAGTAAGCTGCTTGCATTATTTGTGTAATGAGGCAGTAAGATTATCAGCGTCCCAACAAACATACAGGTTGGCGCAAAATGACACGGGACCGGAAAATAATTCACGCACTTAAAGTAAGACAACCCAGCTTACATCATCCGCACCGAGGGCAAAACAAAACAAGCTTGGAATATGCTTATTGCTCCTAAAGTTAGACAACCCAACTTACGTCAACCACACCCAGGGAAGCTGATGCGAGTTGGATAGACTAACTTTAGGTGCATGAAATATTTTCTGGGCCTGTTTTATTTTTCCCACCTGTACGTTCAGGGTGTTCCAGTATTTTCATCAAAATTCTAGGGGTGATACATCACATCAGAGGAAACAATTTTTGTTTGAGAAAAATGTCCACTGACGTCTCTCTGCGTCACCAAGCCTCTTTTATCATTGTTTATGTCTCAGAAGGGCGGCAGGGCGTAGGTACTTTGTAGCGCGCATGTGCGATGTGTGTTGCCTATAATCAAGACATTTGCTCTAGTCTGAGCAAAATTAAAGTTCCAAATTCGCTTCTATGATACAGCTATCTTTCTGAGCTTTAACACACAGTCTTTCTTATTGGAAATCACTCTTTCAAATTATTAGGATAGGCAGTATACAGACGCATTATACTTTGTTAATATACCCTGCAAGTTAGGCGAAATCTCGCCGTCCCAGGGACGGAGAATTCAATAAAATGTCATACAGCATAGTCGGGAAGCATCAGCGAACACTTTTGTCTCTAACAAAGTTTGGTCCCCACGACGTGATCTATCATACCTAGATATTTCACCCAAAGACTTTGAGACACCTCGAGGATTTATCCGTATCCTTTTTTTTGTGGGAGGTTGAAATAAAGCTTCACCAGTAGCTCACGGTCCTACTGCGTTGGTGGTCGGTAAAACTGTTCCATTGGACAATGATGTCATTGCAAAGAGTCCACTTTGAAGATGTGGAGGTGGGACTTGAAGTCCCACACCACCCTCCGATGGTGGAAGTTCAGGTTGCGGGCAAGAGGTAACGTAACTACGAAAAACATTAAGTATCACCATTGGTGGCTTACGATGGTCGACACCCATCGAGCGGTCAAGTCAGCTCTATCGCTTGAAGGCTATCATTAACTGTGGTCGGAAGCGGAGTCCTCAAACCTCAAGAATGGTGAGAGGAAAAAGGTGTCAGTGCCAGTGGCGGGGTGTTGTGGTGACAGTGTTTTGTAAATCAGCGACCGTGTCACGTAGGGCTTCTACTTTGCCATAGAGAGGCCTTGTCTTCTCTCGAGTGAACTTCTTGAGAGTGACCATGTCCGTTTCCTCGTGGAGGGTAACTACCCTCGTGAGAGGAGGGGTATGCAGGCTCTATCAAAGCATCTTATTCTGAAGGCGCTGGAGGGTCTGCATCCGGGAGGCACTAGTCGTAGCCCACGCAGTGGAGCCATACCTGAGGGAATGGAGGACAACCATCTGGTACAACCAGAGCTTGGTAACGAGGTTCAGTTCCGTGCTGGTGAACATAGGGTACAACGCTTTTATCAGCTTGGGTCCTTTTTGGGTCACATATTCTGCATGGCAATGAAAGAGCAGTTTTTAATCCATGCAGACACCTAGGTATCTGGTATCAGGGGACCATGGGACCTGAAAACCTGCAATAGTGATGTTCTGGTTGAGGATGGGGTGCCGTTTAGTGAAGTAGACTGCCATAGTTTTGGCGACATTGAGGATAATTTTGTTGGAACGACACCAGGTCACTGTCGCGTCCACCTGCCTCTGGACGCGAGCAGTGAGCTGGTCTGCGTTGCGGCCGGTGGTATAGAGCGCAGTATCATCGGCATATTGCGTCAGGTGGCAGTGCGGGAGGACTGGTATATCGTAAATGTTAGAAAGGATGGAAGACAACACAGAACCCTGAGGGGTACCCATCGACATGTGACGAAAACTGGAGCGTTGACCTTTCTGAGTAACCAAGAAAGTCCTATCGTGGAGGAAATTACCCACGATCCTCACATAGATGTCGGAGATGGTCGTCTGTGTCAGCATTTTGTACACAAGATTGTCCTGCCACATCTTGTCATACGCATTTTGCATTACCCATATCATTTGCTGTGTCGGTTTTCATAGATAAAATTCTTAAATTTACAATGGCCACAAACACTTCTTCCAACTGCAGACATGATTTTCGATATACATTTGATTATATTTGTACTTAAGGCCAGGAATTGTGTAGTATACTACTTTGCATATATTTATTTCAAAATTTGAGTGTTGTAATGTTCCAGAAGAAAAACATTTGCTGTTACCTTAGCGCCTGCCACTATCTCGGCCGTCTTTGGCCAGAGTGCAGCAGTGTTTCTCGTTGCTTGTGCGTTCATACACAGTATAGCAATTAAATTTGATAGCTAGTAGATAGCAACAACGTTTCTTTATATTTTGAACTTGGCAGGTATCAGTGTTTTCAAGTTGGTGGGTGAACATGTACAACTTTTCAGTTAATGTAGTCATTATAACGTAACTGGGGGTGTTTTACATAAATGTTTAAAGTATTATGTTTTCCTATTCTAATTTACGTTTTCTTCATATAACGTATGACTGGAGTGAGGTTTTCAAATTTTGGGAACGACTGCCTTCATTTCCGAATTATTTTTGTTTTAAATTTAGCTGCATGATTAAACTTTAATGCTAACTATAAATCCATTACACTTTCCGATGTTCGTCCAGCTCTTCTAGAGCTTCTTGCTTCAGTTTAACTTTTAACCATGTAACGTGCCAAACTTCTGCTCACCCCATTACCTCGGTTTTCTTCATGTTTATTTACATACTGTAGCCATCGGCTTGGACTCGTTCCTCTTCACTGTGTAGTCATGTTTACTTTCTCATCAGGAAACCGAATAATCCCGATTTTCTATCTATAGTCAACAACTCCTATTTTGAGACGGTCTTTACCATCCTCGTTGTCTCTTCAACATACAAATAAAAGCCAGTGTTGACACTGAGGAAACCTGCCTTACAAATTTCTTGCTTTATGGTCTCCTGTGTTGTGCTGACTTTTCCAGCCTATTTTCTATAGAGAGAATGGAATACCTTTCTGCCCCTGCTGTTGCCTAAGAATAAAAAAACATTTTTTCCAGTCACAATATCAAAAAGCTTCTATAATTCTATTAATGCAATGTATGTTTCCATGTTTTTTTCCTAAATCTGTCCTCTGTTGAATGCCACAGTGCTGAAATTGCTTCTCGAGTCCCCTTCCTGTAATTTTAATTCAAACTGCTCGTCTATTAATCCATTTTCTATTTTCCCTTGGAGTCACCGGTAATATAAAGTCGTGAGAATTTTTGGTGCATGTGATAATTCACTGTGCAATATGTATCTTTCGTTTTTTCCTCGGAAACTTAATTAGTATTATTATTACTGTTATTAAAAGGACATGTGCCTATCATTCGTGCATAACAGGAAATGCACAGGGGACGTAGTCTGCAGCTGCAGTGGTCCGCAGCAGTCACGCTTTTATTTTGATTATCAGCTCAACACTTTGGCGCAGTGCACGCATTAATTGTGACGCGCTGTCGGGCTACTGCTTGTGCCGCAACTATTTTTATTTACTTTTTTGTTGGGACAACAGCAGCCAGAACAAGTCCGTCGTTTGAATTATGGCCCTCGCAGTACCAGATGCGCCGCTGCAAAAATTCTGCACAACCCTGTCGCGACGATACAGCGACCTTAGACCCCTAAGTCAGAGAGAGGGTTTAAAAAAAATCACCGTACAACGTTAAAATAGACTTCCAGACAAATAATTTAGTAACATATGTAGAGGACGATAATCGTTAATTTTCGATGCAAAGGAGGAATGAAGCCTTTGATGAAATCCGTCGAATTTGAATAAGACATTTCAACAAGAACGAAGGGAACGCAAACATGATTTCATAATGATGACCAATGAGACCACCTGTTTCCAAAGCGCGAAAATATAAAGTTAGAATACAGACTAATACCAAAAAAGTATTGGAACTAAATGAACAACCGAGGAAAACCGGGGCAGAAAAACTAACAAAAAATCCATAACATCATAGTTAACCAAGAACAGCAACAATTGTCGAAAAGTGATATCGAAAACTTCAACTTAAAAGCAAATATCCATAGAAAACACCAAAGCTAATAGTAGTAAAAAAAATGGAAACAGCGTTGTATGCTACGAATTTGTTGTACGGCCTAAATGAAAATTTTGAAAGAATATTAGGAACAGTTTTCAATTTGCGAAATTTCATTTTAATTCAACACACCCATATTTTCTAAAAGGGCACTTTTAATTAACTTAAGAATTGGCCATTCTGAGTATTCTCGTGACTCATTCCTTTATGTAATCTAATTTTTCAGTCAGATGAACTTCAGATAAATTAAAATCACATTGCTAAAAAGTAATGTGCTTAAATAATTTCACTACGCCAATTCTAGATCACAGACTGTAATCGGAAGTCAGAAGGTTTTCAGATTGCAGACTGTTAGTGAGAAATTCAGTTAAAAACAGTTTCATTATACAACTTACATACATACAGCTTTCGACCTCATTCAAATTGTCCGCCGCAAAGCTCAGTGTGTCATAAAGACGAAGGGTAGACAGACCCCATTTTAATGCGCACTAAGTGGCGTCCGGATACTTTTCATTTGATAGTGTAGATCCCTCATTAAGGGAAACCAAACCCTGTTTCCTCTGATTTTCCACTACCCGAAACGCAACATCCAAAGAATCCCCACCAGAAATAATAAACAGCCCACTAAACCCAAAGTACAGAACACCATGCCCCCACCCAGACTTCTTACCAAACCGATTCATCAGTGCTAATTTCCACCCCAAGCCCACACATATGTCCACCGTATTTAATGAATTCCCAAATACTTCGCTACAAAAACAAAATCAGTGTATTACCTTTGGCTCACTAGGAACCGATTTTTGCGTGGCATATCTTACAGAGGACTCACAACAATTTTAATCTAAGAAAAGAATTCTCCCACCACAAAAGTGCTTCACAGGGAAAAGCCGAAGAGCAATATCGAAAGCTCAGATTCAGGAAAGCCAGTCGAATCTGATTGTACCAAATTCTTGCTGACCAACTAGACAGAGGTACATTGAGATAATCTACACGCGAAAAGAATCAGCGAAATCGAGACATTAATTTTATTTTTAATAACCAATAACCTCAGTTGCACCGTTTACCTAGAATTTACCTAGGTTTCAGTCTTGATAACCCAACCTTCTTCAGAGTAACAGTAACTACCGTTTGTCCATAGTGGACATCGTCAAGCTAAAACTATAAATCCATAAATTATCGTCAGACTGTAAAAACTTATCTGATACTGCCTCGGCCCCAATTCGCGAGCCTACCGCGATGCGGCAGCCACGAGTGCTGTACTGCAACTGACTATGGACAAACGGTAGTTAGTGTTATCCTGAAGAACGTTGGGTTATCCCGACTGAAACCTAGGTAAATTCTAGGTAAACGGTGCAACTGAGGTAGTTGGTTATTAAAATTGAAATTAATATTTATACAGTTGCTGACAGAGCCGCTAAATGTTGAAAATATTTAAATCGAGACATGTTTTTCTGGATAATAGGATTGTTTTTTCGCTAGCAATGTGCAATAGACAAAGAATGAGGATCAGGGGTGTAACGAAGACGTACAACAAGAATCTGCCTAGCAGACAGCAGCTATTTACAAGAATTTGATTTAATTTAAATAACAGAATCTGATATCTATTACATAAAAATCGTTGAAGGTGGAAACATCGCACTTACAATTTTTAAGAAGAATAGTATATGGAATATGTTGTATGTGATATGCTGTATGAGGTAAACTGTGGGGAGCATTTTCACTGGGGAATATTATCTTTAGATCTAAGGAGGTGGAGAGGATCTTGTCATTGAGGCACAGTAGGATTTGGTGTAAGCTGCATCGAGTTATCAGGTAAGTATTTTTTCTGTAGTCAGTAGGATATTCATTTTGAGTGCGAACTCATATGTTGTGGTTTATAAATTCAAGTTGCTTTAAGTGGTCTGCACATGAGCCGACAATTTCTGCAGTTAAGTATGGTGATGTGTAACAAACCTAATCACTGAATAAATCAGCCAGAATGAAAAAATGCAATAAAAGTGGTTCTGATAATACCGTCAAATGAAATAATTGTTACTGTTGTTAGAGGAGTCCTCAGAACTCGTTCGTAGCTTGTATACCGAGAGCCAGGCGGTATCGACACTGCTTTGCTTTTTCAAAACGATGAAACTGAGCTCCACTTGACAACGATGAGGCAACGTTACAGAAGTGAATGCGTCCAGTAGTTCTTCACGCAGCTTAGAGATTTATTTTCTGTACCCTCCTGTGAAGAAGAGGAGAAAAATGGGATGAAGACAAAAGTACGTCGTTGGGGAGATAAAAATGGTGGAGGTAGAGACTGAAGAGAGGTAATGCTGCGAAGATGTGTCCAGAAACGCATGTTGGTTGGTTGGTTTTGGGGAAAGGGATCAAACAGCGAAGTCATTGGTCCCATCGGATTAGGGAAGGATGCGGAAGGACGTCGACCGTGCCCTTTCGAAGGAACCATCCCGGAATTTGCCTGAAGCGATTTGGAGAAATCACGGAAAACCTAAATCAGGATGGCCGGACGCGGGTTTGAACCGTCGTCCTCCCGAATGTGACGCCAGTGTGTTAAACACTGCGCCACCTAGCTCGTTCAGAGACTCATGTGCAAAGATAAGAAACAGGTAGTAAGTTTCTGCACAAACCCCGACGGAATTACATTTCTCTTTTTATCTTCTTCTACACCTTCGAAATGTGGTGCTATAGAAGAATGCTGAAGATTAGATAGGTACATCACATAACTAATGAGGAAGTATTGAATAGGATTGGGGAGAAGAGAAGTTTGTGGCACAACTTGACCAGAAGAAGGGATCGGTTGGTAGGACATGTTCTGAGGCATCAAGGGATCACCAATTTAGTATTGGAGGGCAGCGTGGAGGGTAAAAATCGTAGAGGGAGACCAAGAGGTGAATACACTAAGCAGATTCAGAAGGATGTAGGTTGCAGTAGGTACTGGGAGATGAAAAAGCTTGCACAGGATAGAGTAGCATGGAGAGCTGCATCAAACCAGTCTCAGGACTGAAGACCACAACAACAACAACAATGCTAGACGGAGTATATATGAGATTTTAACTGTTGTATTGATAGGTCAGAAGCACAAGAAATGATGTACAAATATTTTGCTTTGAAAAGATACTAAGCAATATAAGTTAAAAGTCACATCTATTACGTGTTATCGCTTAACCATCATTAGAATGCTCTCACAACTTTACATCTGCTTTCAATCTGTTTAAAATTAGTGGTTATAAATATGTTGTGGCTATCCGAGTACGTTCTTAATGTGCAGACATCAGCGACGGTATATTATAGTGATCTACTCACCTCTAAGAAATCATTGTTAGTTTCTAGGTTTTTATCGAGGAAACCATTATCGCATTCTTCGGCTACGAAACAGCAAACTCTTCGTTACTGGAGATGAATTTACATTTGCAAAGAACTGTTATAAGCAAAGATTTCCTCATAGTTATATATGTGAATGAACGTACTATGAACCTTTTACTGTCATGTTGTTGTTGTTGTTGTTGTTGTTGTCTTCAGTCCTGAGACGGGTTTGATACAGCTCTCCATGCTACTCTATCCTCAGCAAGTTTCTTCATCTCCCAGTATCTACTGCAACCTACATCCTTCTGAATCTGCTTAGTGTATTCATCTCTTAGTCTCCCTCTACGATTTTTACCCTCCACGCTGCCCTCCAATACTAAATTGGTGATCCCTTGATGCCTCAGAACATGTCCTACCAACCGATCCCTTCTTCCAGCCAAGTTGTGCCACAAACTTCTCTTCCCCCCATATCCTATTCAATACCACCTCATTTGTTATGTGATCTACACATCTAATCTTAGGCATTCTTCTGTAGGACCACATTTCGAAAGCTTCTATTCTCTTCTTGTCCAAACTATTAATAGTCCATGTTTCATTTCCATACATGGGTACGCTCCATACAAATATTTTCAGAAACGGCATCCTGACACTTAAATCTATGCGCGATGTTAACAAATTTCTCTTCTTTAGAAACGCTTTCCTTGCCATTGCCAGTCTACATTTTATATCCTCTCTACTTCGACCATCATCAGTTATTTTGCTCCCCAAATAGCAAAACTCATTTACTACTTTAAGTGTCTCATTTCCTAAACTAATTCCCTCACCATCACCCGATTTAATTCGAACTACATTCCATCATCCTCGTTTTGCTTTTGTTGATGTTTATCTTATATCCTCCTTTCAAGACACTATCCATTCCGTTCAACTGATTTTCCTAGCCCTTTGCTGTCTCTGACAGAATTATAATGTTAGCGGCGAACCTCAAAGTTTTTACTTCTTCTCCATAGATTTTAATATCTACTCCAAATTTTTCTTTTGTTTCCTTCATTGCTGGCTCAATATACAGATTGAATAGCATCGGGGAGAGGCTACAACCCTGTCTCACTCCCTTCCCAACCATTGCTTTCCTTTCCTGTCCCTTGACTCTTATAACTGCCATCTGGTTTCTGCACAAATTGTAAATAGCCTTTCGCTCCCTGTATTTTACCCCTGCCACCTTCATAATCTGAAAAAGAGTGTTCCAGTCAACACTGTCAAAAGCTTTCTCTAAGTCTACAAATGCTAGACACGTAGGTTTGCCTTTCCTTAATCTATTTTCTAAGATAAGTCGTAGAGTCAGTCGTCTGTAAAGAATTCGTGTTAGTATTTTGCAGCTGTGACTTATTAAACTGATAGTTCGGTAATTTTCAGATCTGTCAACACCTGCTTTCTTTGGGATTGGAATTATTATATTCTTCTTGAAGTCTAAGGGTATTTCGCCTGTCTCTTACATCTTGCTCACCAGATAGTAGAGTTTTGTCAGGACTGGCTCTCCCAAGGCTGTCAGTAGTTCTAATGGAATGTTGTCTACTACTGGGGCCTTGTTTCTACTCAGGTCTTTCAGTGCTCTGTCAAACTCTTCACACAGTATCATATCTCCCATTTCACCTTCATCTACATCTTCTTCCTTTTCCGTAATATTGTCCTCAAGCACATCGACCTTATATAGACCCTCTATATACTCCTTCCACCTTTCTGGTTTCCCTTCCTAGCTTAGAACTGGGTTTCCATCTGAGCTCTTGATATTCATACAAGTGGTTCCCTTTTCTCCAAAGGTCTCTTTAATTTTCCTGTAGGCAGTATCTATCTTACCCCTAGTGAGATAATCCTCTACATCCTTACATTTGACCTCTAGCCATCCCTGCTTAGCCATTTTGCACTTCCTGTCGGTCTCATTTTTGAGACGTTTGTATTCCTTTTTGCCTGCTTAATTTACTGCATTTTTATATTTTCTCCTTTTAATCAATTAATTTCAATATTTCTTCTGTTACCGAAGGATTTCTACTAGCCCTTGTCTTTTTACCTACTTGATTCTCGGCTTCCTTCACTACTTCATCCCTCAGAGCTACCCATTCTTCTTCTACTGTACTTCTTTCCCCCATTCCTGTCAATTGTTCCCTTTGCTCTCCCTGAAACTCTGTACAACCTCCGGTTTAGTCAATTTATGCACGTCCCATCTCCTTAAATTCCGAACTTTTTGCAGTTTCTGCAGTTTTAATCTACAGTTCATAACCAATAGATTATGGTCAGAGTCCACATCTGTCCCTGAAAATGTCTTACAATTTAAAACCTGTTTCCTAAATTTCTGTCTTACCATTATTTAATCTATCTGAAACCTGTCAGTATCTCCAGGCTTCTCCCATGTATACAACCTTCTTTTATGATTCTTAAACCAAGTGTTAGTTATGATTATGTTGTGCTCTGTGCAAAATTCTACCAGGCGGCTTTCTCTTTCATTTATTGCCCCCAATCCATATTCACCTACTACGTTTCCTTCTCTCCCATTTCCTGCTACCGAATTCCAGTCACCCATGACTATTAAATTTTCGTCTCCCTTCACTATCTGGATAATTTCTTTTATTTCATCATACATTTCTTCAATTTCTTCATCATCTGTAGAGCTAGTTGGCATATAAACTTGTACTTCTGTAGTAGGCATGGGCTTTGTCTATCTTGGCCACAATAATGCGTTCACTATGCTGTTTGTAGTAGCTCACACGCACTCCTATTTTTTTCATTCATTATTAAACCTACTCCTACGTTGCCCCTATTTGATTTTGTGTTTATAACCCTGTATCCGCCTGACCAAAAGTCTTGTTCCTCTTGCCACCGAACTTCACTAATTCCCACTATATCTATCTTTAACCTATCCATTTCCCTTTTTAAATTTTCTAACCTACCTGTCCGATTAAGGGATCTGACATTCCAAGCTGCGATCCGTAGAACGCCAGTTTTCTTTCTCCTGATAACGACGTCGTCTTGAGTAGTCTCCACCCGGAGATCCGAATGGGGGACTACTTTACTCGGGAATATTTTACCCAAGAGGACACCATCATCATTTAACCATACGGTAAAGCTGCATGCCCTCGGGAAAAATTACGGCTGTAGTTTCCCCTTGCTTTCAGCCGTTCGCAGTACCAGCACAGCAAGGCCGTTTTGTTTAGTGTTACAAGGCCAGATCAGTCAATCATCCAGACTGTTGCCCCTGCAACTACTGAAAACGCTGCTGCCCCTCTTCAGGAACCACACGTTTGTCTGGCCTCTCAACAGATACCTCTCCGTCGTGGTTGCACCTACGGTACGGCTATCTGTATCGCTGAGGCACGCAAGCCTCCCCACCAACGGCAAGGTCCATGGTTCATGGTTCATATAATAATCTAATTTCTTTAATAAGCGGATGCCACACTGTGAAAAATATGGACGGCTGGAAGGAGAGGAGGGAGGAGGAAACACGGATGGGAAATAATTTGTTAAACACTTCACTGCACTGAAATTTTCAGGCAAAATAAATTTCATTTCTTTTAGTTGTTTAGGAGGTCATTTAATTCAACAGAGACGTTATCAGATTTCTTCTGGATATGTACTTTCTTCAGCTCAAATTCTGGAATGTTTTTTCATATGAAATAACTAGTAGTTCAATGTTCCTCGTACACATTACCAGCGCTCTTACATAAATCACTTTCCGCTTATGTTTACTCGTACTTTGCACTGGGTTCGAAGAATTCCCACGTGCAGGACAGGCATCAGTTTAGATATTTCCTTTTATTTTAACGCCATTGTTTTCTTTATGCCATGTAAAGCGTTAGAAAGACCTTACGGAATTCATTACAACACTTTCTGTTTACATAAACGTATTTTCGAGAGGCTGGAAAAATCATCCCACGTTGCAAATAAACGTTTATTGGAACCTTTGATCTAGGTTTCGACAATTTTTGTAATATCTCTTTATATTCGATGAATTATTATGATACAATTCTACCCTTGAAAGACGTTTACTAATTTTCTATATTCATACTCGCAGAATCCATGCGCAAAATAGTTTCATACAATAGCTATGCCACGAGCACATAATTATTCTTTGTAGTACTCTCTCTGGTGGTTGTTAGAAGAAAAAAGCTTCCGAGATTGTCTTCGTGCCGATTAGCCTGGTTTTTTATTTTGAAGAACTGTAATCTGAATATTGAGATTTATGACAAAAGATAACTGAGACGAACTGTACGATTAAAAGGGAAATCTATATATATTGCTCCTTCATACAAAAGGTGTGTATTTGACATTTGAGAATTAATGATATTCATCGATATATTGCGTAGTTGTTAATCAGAAGGGAACTTCCGAAAGACTGGATACGAACCTGCATTTAAAAATCCAAGAGCTCCATTACTTCTTCGGAAGGTTAAACTTCATCAAAGCCAAATATCCGCTTGATCTGAGGTTTCTCGACTGATTACACAACACTCCAAAATTACGAGGCATTTTATTTGTACAAATTAGCAGACTGCCGCAAAGCACGAGCCTCCAGAGAAGAAGAATCATCGCCTGATTTCATTCTAACAAGTAAAATTTCTGAATCATTTTGAGTGACTGAGCTATGACTGTGTTTCCTATCATGAATGATTGATTGCTCGAACGAATTGAGAAGTACATAGACAGGAGGAAAAATTACATTCTAAAGTTGTCTTCTTCAGAAGGCATATTGGACCTTGTTACACCAGATACTGATTAAGTACACTGAATAAAGCTAAACGGCTCTTATCATACTCCACTTCCATCTTCAGAATAGAAATAATCGCAAGCCATTGCGCAACTATAATACTACACATGTGCAGGTCAAATACCAAGTGTAGTGACCCATTAACATAAGGCTTGCTATTGTCAATGTTTTATAGAGTCAGTGTATTTAATTAGTATCAAATGTAATAAAATCCATTATACATTCTGAAGAAGACAGTTTTGAAGTTGTCGAATACTAAGTCCAGGGTTCCAATAAATGTTTATTTGCAGATGGTTGACTCTCCAATTTCACTGTCACACATTTGCTGAAGTCGCAGCCATATTTAAGATTTTATAAAATAATTCATTTTCTGATTATAGAAACGTAAGTTACGGCTGTGCGGTCGTTTTCATGTGTTACCGCAAGTATTTTATATATTTCATTACATATGGGCACCGAAGGCAGTCATCTGCTGGATAAAGATAGGTTCAGGAGCGACACGAAAAAATGAGAAGGGCTGTTGGTATGTCTCTACGCTATTACACGGCTGCAGGAAGTGGTGCTAGAGGCACAAGTGCCGCCGCAAGTCGTCGCCTCCTGAGAAGCATTACGAGTCCCTCTCGGAGAGCAGAGTTTCCCGCCGCCGGACTTGGCTGTTGTTATCGCCACCCGCCGCCTCAGGACGCCGTTACTGCTGTTAACTGCCACCCCTTCGACACACTACATAAAGACTGCACCGGCAGTATTACTAGCTGCGGTAGCTCCGAAAACACTCATCTGTCTCATTTGTTCCGAAGCGCGGATGATCTTTGGTTTCAGGTTAATTTACAGTCGAGGAAGGGGTACCACACAAAGATTGTAGCATCACTGACCATGGTCAGTTTTGCGTCTGAACATATCTCCACAGTTCATTGCCTTCTTGGCCACTCCTACGCGCATGTGTTGCTTATATAGTGAGCCTCCATCCTCTTTCTCCTCCGCTTTATAGTCACATCTACCGCATCCATACCCACAACGTTCCGCAGCAGCAATCGACTACATCTACTAGTTACACGCTAGTACGGTACTAGTTCGCTTGTCGCTGCTATCTTCGTTGTGTAGACTGGTACTATAAAATAAATAAAATAAATAAAAAATGTTATTTTAAATATGTTAATTATTCTATCTGTATGATGGTGATTGTGATTGCAATTGTATTTGCTTATCTGGAACGTGGACGTTTAATTATTCGTTATCAGACGCTTGACAATGGCTTTTTCGTAAAGGCAATGTTACTCGTAGTTGACTGTGAAATAAAACTGAATAATCGGACTTCGTAATTAAATCGTTTCCAAAGACTGCTGCGGTAGGTGCGGACTCATAATCTAAATCTCAATATTACAATAATTTGCCAGCCATGCCAATACGTCGTACAGAGGTGATTGTCTACTAAACATAAAAAAGTTACACAGTTAGTTAAATCAGATATATTCAATGAATAAGCCTACAGTTCATAATCCTACTTACTTTTATAAATATAAATTCTTTACAGAATCGAGTGCCTAGTGTGGTTGCAACTCGCAGTATTCTTCTATAACATGAAATATGGCGGTGTGCCAGACAATAAAATAAAATACGTGCTTCTCGCACCACTTCAACCAGAGCTCTCCCTTTTTTAATCAAACATAAGAGTAACGTAATTGTGCTTTTGTTTTATCAGCGACACAGCGCTGCAGTTGTGTGCCATAGGCTTTATTTATTTGTCACTGATTATTTATTTAATTAATATTTCGCGTTTCCGAGGAAACTCACGCTCGGCATGCAAATGTGCCTTTATATTGCCCCCTGAATTGCGAGGCGAAAGGGCACACCTGCAGGCGAGCAATTCACCTAAAGGCACAAGAAAATCTAAGTTATCTACAACTATTTACATGACTTACATTACACATTATACACATTATATACAAAATTTGAATGACGCGGGTGCGCCATAAAAGTTCTAATGTTGGCAGATAGAGTGCGCGCATGCGCAGAAGCGTCTGTGTAACTGCGGCACTGCCGTTATATCGTACAGTTAGATCACGCGGCACAGTATTGCAGATCATATTGTTCGTGTGCGCGCGTTTTTCAGTCGTTGCACAAAGAAAATATTCAACCAAGATTACATATGAAGACTACATTCTATGACAGGTAACTTAGTTTTAAATTTACAATATTTGTTATAACACAATACAACTTAGATTGTTGAATGTTCTTAGTTACATAGTATTGTTTTGAAATACTTCAAAGAAAAATGTCCGTATTTTTCAGGTGCGTTGACCTATACACATCGTGTCGTTATTACAGTTCATATTCATCCGCTGCACAATAATTTTTTACAGGTTAGTATCGTCGTGGTAAAGTTTTTTGATCACAGTAACATCGTTGTATAACAACGTGATTAATACATAAGCGTGTCCATTTCTCATTTCCATTATAGTCGTAGTGATGCAGTTCGTTGTGACTAAAAGCATTGCTTATTACAGATCAGACGTGACCCGTCGAGTAATTGGTCCACGTGCAGTTCGTTTTTTACATTCCGTGGAAGCTTGGTTGCAGAACCTCGGACGGCACATAGCTGGCGTCGATCCTTGGACAGTCCAGGTAAGAGTGTCCGTCACATTTCGAGAACATTTCATTCCCTGAAGTTCCAACCAAAATTCTTCCACCCGTCGTGTTGTTTTCTGGACAGGCACTTTGTGTCCATTTAATCCAGTTAACATCTTGAAGTTGGGTACTGTAGTAATATCACTAGACGATGCACGAATTATGCACTTCACATTTTCAGTTTTTTGCTGAATATAGCTCACCTAAATGTTCGTAGTTATTAATCAAGGAAATCGTTCATCGCGTTCACATAGATACGCTGCATAATGAATGGCATTAACAGTTTCTTTCACATAGGTTTCCGCATAGTTGCAGAGTTAGTAATGTTCGTTAATGTCCGTGAACAGTGGTTCACTATGCAATGTCTTTTTGGCACTCGTTTTGTTCAAATTTTTACATAGTAACAGTTACACTATACATCAGTTAAAAAAATAAGTAATTATACATACACACATCACATATTTTCTTAGCATAAACGTAATATAGTTGCACATAAACATGTTTACATCATCATTACATCGCTATAGGTTATTACATTGTGTCACATTTGATTACATGAATTGCAGATATTTACATCCTCTTTAGCGGTTTTGCTGGGATATTATCGATGTTTTTTGTGATGTCATCTGAAATTTAGATAGGTTAGACACAACATTCATTACATCAGTAGGCAAGACCAGGCGTTTTCACTACTCAATAAATATTCAAAATAGTAAGAGAGAGAAAATGTTCGATTCCTCGCGTTTTGTGCTTGTGTGTAGAGTGTCTGTGTGGCCTTGACTACTGATAGATGCTCTTCGTGTTGAGAGATGTGCGTCTAATCTATTTCTCAAAGTAAAAGATCGCTTCACAGATGACGTCTGTCAGTTCGTCAGGTGTCACACCAAGTCAGTGGTACCTTCAGTAACAAATGTTCCGTGAAAAATTAATATGTCATCCACTGCTACGTAATCATAAATTTTACTTTAATATTCCGTCTTTCAGGTGGAGGCGCGCGCTGAAAGAAGAGTTCTTCTGTCTTCAACTGCGTCACTGGAACCGCTGAAATGAAAATTTCTATACTACTTATTATCTGTGTTGTAACAACAGAGTTTTTCGAGTTGCTTAGCAATATTTTGATGGGTATGACTTTGACATTATTCAGCATGAAATGCTCTAAGATCTCGGTGTGCGTATAGCCCAATAATTTTGTTAGTTCTAGGATGTTGTAACAGATACGCACCAGGATGCGGTATGTTAACAATTATATAAGGTCCTTCATATAGCAGACGCCACTTAGCGTTGCGTCGTTTGAGTGCTACAGATTTATGATGAGTACGAAGTAGTACAAGCATTCCTACCTCGAATTTTTGTTTTCTTTTTATTATGTTTCTGCGATGTTTGTTTCGTATTTGTGCGTGATGTGTCAATGTAGTCAATACTTCTTTTATTTTCTGTTCAGGTGTGATTTCCTTGTCTGACAACTTAGGCAATGGTTCTATCCACTGATCGTTCTGTTTGCAATTGAACATGATCTCGTTAGGTGTGTAATTCGTATCGTAAATATTTAAGTTATTGTGTACGTCTTCGAAAAGACTTAGGTAGGACACCCAATTAGTATGTTTTGATGAAATATAGGTCCTCATGAATCGATTTAATTCTCGGAAAAGTCTCTCAGTCGCGTTACATTGTGGACTAAACCTCGAAATAAATATACTTTTAATGTTATTGTCCTTCAAGAAATTTCTCCATTTGTACCCAGAGTAGTATGCTGCATTATCTGATAGAATTGCTTTAGGTTTTCCCACGTGCGTCAGGTAATCACTTGAGAATCTTCGTATTATAGCATTTGCAGTGGCGGATTTTAAAGCATAAAGTTTTACATGTTTAGAAAATATATCGTAAAAAGCTAAGATATATTTGACGCCTCCAGAGCTTGCTGGATGCGGTCCACTGATGTCAGTACACAGAATTTCCAGGGGTTTACTAGGTAAAATAGAATGTAAATCTGTTTTTGTGGATAAAGTCTGAGGTTTTGATTTTTGACATATGACACATGTTTTTAGTTCCCTGTAAATTTTTCTTCTCATATTGCTAAAATAACAGTATGTACTGAGCTTTGCCAAACACTTTTTCGTCCCATAATGACCCCAAACTAAGTGTGTGTGCCAAATTAGATTACGTTCAGACTCTTTGGGAATGCATACACACCAGTTAGTAGCATTTGGATGTCGGCGGTAAAATAACACATCATTGTGTAACTTGTAATACTTAGTCAAAGGATGATTGTGTTTTTCTACCAGTAATGTTATTATCTTATACCAGTGAGGATCAGATTTTTGTAATTCAGCCATGTTTCTGCACATATCAATATAATATTGGTGATACTGCTTGTCTTGCATTAAGAGAATCCTGTAGTCATTTATATTTTCTAAGTCACTGTTGGTATCATTCATACCTTGTGGAAGTCTAGACAAAGTGTCTGCAATGGTGTTGTCCTTACCTCTTATGTACTTAATTTCAAAAGAGTAGTTCTGAAGTGTAACTGCCCATCGTGATAGTCTAGGATGTACAAGTTTACAAGTTAACAAAAATGTCAGGGCCTGGTGATCGGTGTAAATTACCGTATGTTTTCCAAATAATAATTGAATTTCTTGAATGCCCATACTATGGAAAGTGTCTCTAACTCAGTAGTGGAGTATGTACGCTCACATTCAGTTAGAGTGCGACTCGCAAACCCAATAATTCTTATCTGTTCCTCCTCTTTATTCTTTACAACTTGAAATAAGCAACAGCCCAAGCCAGTACGTGAAGCGTCACAAGTCATACAAAAATCTAAATTGAAATCTGGATGGCTCAATATGTTAGCATTCGCTAAAGCATGTTTAATTGTATTAAAGTCATTCTGGCACTGTTCCGACCAGATCCAAACTTGATTCTTTCTAAGTAGATTTAGCAGATGTTTACTGTTCAAAAGTGGTTGTGGCAAAAAACGTCTGAAAAATGAACATAGCCCAAGGAATGATTTTAACTGCTTTTTAGTTCGAGGGCTAGGAAAGTTTCTGATAGCATCTAATTTACTGGGATCCGGACGTATGCTCTGTGAATTAATGATATGTCCTAAATACTTTATCTCACTGCAACCAAATTTTGATTTTCTTAGGTTGGCTGTGACTCCAGCTTGTGCAAATTTTTCTAAAATTCTTTGAAGAGTGTCAACGTGTTCATTCCAAGATTGTGTAGCTATCAGTATATCATCTACATAGTGTGTGACTGTCTCAACTAAATCGTCGCCAAGCACGGTATCTAGGGCTGTAATGAATACCCCAGAGCTGACATTCAGTCCGAAGGGTAGAACACAAAACTGATAGGTTCGCCCCCCGAACATAAATGCAGTATATTTCCCAGAATCAGGAGTGATACCCACCTGCCAAAACGAATTAGCGAGATCTATTGTGGAAAAATATTTTGCATCTAGAAATTTCTGTAATTGCTCTTCTAAATTTTCAGGTTTTGTGTGAACCGGTAAAATTATTTCATTAATAGCTCGTGCATCTAACACTAACCTAATGCTTCCATTTGATTTTTTGACAACAAGTAGAGGACTACAATAAGGTGAGGTGGATGGTTCAATGACCTTCCAGTCTAACATTTGTTTTAATTCTTGCCACACAGCAGGTCGTTGAGATAACGGTACGTTATATGTCTTATGGTAGAAGATCTTGTGAGGCTTAACTTCAATCTTGTACACATACGTGTTGATAACACCTAATCGTTTGGTAAAAACTTGTAAATATTTGGATAACACTTCCTGTAGTTTTATACGTTCATGTACACTGAGAGCTGTAGCTTCACTTATCTTATGATCAAGCAATGTTTTCAAGTCCATTAGCTCTGTGTCAGATGAGTGTGTTTGCATGTCTTGAATGTCATTGTCAAGTACTAACTGAACCTTGTGCCCTGTACAGTGTTTGTCATGCTTTAGAGTTCTCCTGTCCAAATCAATAATAATTACACTGCCTTTATCATTTAAAATACATTTACCTTTGGAGAAGTCTATAATGCAGTCCTTCTCGCTCATAATATCTATTCCTAATATGCAATTTGTCACAAGGTTTTGTACAACCAGGAATGGCCATTGTACGGTTCCATTACCTATTTTAACGTTTACAAAAACTTGCTTCGTAACCCTACATGACTTATTACCTAGTGCAGTAGTTATTTTACAGTTTTGGGCAGGAAACTCAGGCACAGGTTCCAATTCACACATCTTTTTATAGAAATTAAAAGACAAAACGCTCACAGCTGCACCTGTATCTAGGATAATAGTAGTTGGAATCCCACCTACCACACCAGTAGTAGATGCTAAAACAATTTCATTTGTGTTTAAACGACATTGTGTACTGTCTTGTAAAAGTTCATCTGATATATTGTTATTATGGTTGTATCTTATAAATAAAACAGGTAGTTTTTGTTTAGAATTACTCGGCATATCATTATTCTGTTGTTCAAGTGTGGTGTCAAATAACTGATTAACATTGAAGTCGCCCCCCAAGAATTCTTCAGCCACGACCTGGGGCAAAGTAGTGACTGTTTCTAGTTTGTTGGATTATCATTTGTACTAGGTACTGACACAGATTGAGGTTGTGCATCAGGTGTCATTTCTATTATATTCACATTCGGATATTGCCTATTATGATCTCCAAACTTTTGCGGTTGTTGTTGCTGTTGCGCATTATAACTTACCTGTCGGTCGTAAGGTATGCTCCAATTTTGTCCTGGTGGCTGCTGTGGTAAAGCAGAGTTTGAATGAAAGTACTGATCGTTACGAGTCCAACCTTGATGCTGTCTTGGCTCGTAGTTATTATTATTTCTATTTCTGTTTGTGTTTTTGTTATTACCTTTGTATCCGTTGTTACCGTTGTAGTTATTACCGCGGTGCCTTTTGTATGGATTGCCGCATGAAATGTTATTACTGTTGTAACTATTGTTTGTATTGGAATACGCGTGTTGATTTTGATTTCCGTACTGAGACGGCATGTGAGTTTGCTGTTTTTGTTGTACCGCGTATCCAACTGTGGGCGCGCCAGAATTGTGTTGGCAAGCCTGCATGTTTTGCATACCACTAGTGTAAACATTGTGGCTGCCGTTTTGCCGCGCGAAGCGCTGATCTTCAAGTAACATGTCAACCGAATCTAAAGCTGTTAAAAAATAATCTGAATCGTCATCCGGGATATGTAGAAGTTTTTCCTTAATGTTGAAAGGCAATTTGGCCTTCAACGCTCGGAGTATATCACGCGTTGCGACTGGTTCGTCTAAAAAATGTCCCATGTTCAAGTATTTTTCAAAATATCTGCGTAAGTTACCATTTTTACTGTTAAAAGTTTCAGGTTCTAAAATTTGTCTTCTGAGTCGCTCCTGGACGGATTGCGACCAGAATTTGTTCGGAAAAGCACGCTCAAACTCACTGTACGTGGTACATACGTCAGCTTGACTGTATGCCCAGACAGCTGCATCGCCTTGGATGTAACCGATAATATATGAAATCTTTTTCCGGTCACTCCAAGTGCGTGGAAATGCGTTACTAAAAGATTTAAGAAAAATCACCGGATGAATGGTTCGTTTTTCTGGGATAAAAATCTGAAATTGCCTGTGTTTCATTAAGCTTTCATCTTCCTTCGCATTGTGATATGGATTTATTCCACTGTAATTACTGGTATGTTCAGCTGGCGAGTAATTACGATAATGTTGCTGTGGTTTACCATGATAATAGCTTGTGTTTGTGTTTCCACATCGTGGTATGTGTTGTAGTCGTGGTGTGTTTTGTTCTTGTGTATTTGTCGTGTGCGGAATGTGTGTATCATACTCGAATGTATATTGGTTTCTGAACTGTACATTTTGACTGATATTTTCGTTACATTCAGACTGTAGTTGATCGGTGAATTGTCTCATGGGTGCAGTGACGGATTGTACTGCGTCACTGATCAGCTGTTTGTTATTAGTAATGTATTGCGCTACGGAGTCGTGCACAATTGTTGGTAAATTTTCACGTAAGCATCTATCAAAATGTTTGTCTTTGTTCTCAACCCAATCATGAAATTCTTTATTAATATTTTGAAAATGAGCTGTGGCATCTGATTGTAAGATGTCAGTCAGGTGTTGTTCAACATTGTCAAATTTATTCTGTACGTCAGTAATTCGTTTTTCAAGATTGTCATGTACTGAAGGATATGTTTGAATTTGTTCAGTAAGAACTTCACACGTGACATTAAGGTTTTTTACTTGTGTCTGTAAAAGTGCTACGTCAGTTGTAGTCTTTTCTTGTCTCGTATTGAGCTGGGAAAATTTAGTACTGAGTTCGGTCATCTGTTTGGTCAGTGTGGCGTCTATAAGTTCCACACGCTTACATAAAGTGTCATTACCTATCTTGATTGCTATGAGATCAGATTTGATTTCGTCATTTTGTGTTTTTAACTGTTCATTTTGTGTCTCTAATTGTGCCTTTAAGGTTGCCATGTTTTCGGCGTTTTGTTTCATTAGCATTTGTAACATGTCGGCAATGTTTACCGTTTGCAAGATCTCTGCCCCCGCCGCGTCATTAGACGTGACGTCATGCATTAACATGGGCTCTGATTGAGATTTTGAAATTTTTGTAGTGGACGGCCTATCGTCAAAATTTTCGTCAACACTTGCGTCAATGTTTGATGAATCGTCACTACCGGTTGCTGTCGTAAAGTCATTTTCTAACACTTGTCTCACGTCCGAGTCGGATTGCGTCTGAATAGTACGTCCTTGCTGTTCCATTTTTGCGTATTGTTTTCTAGTTATTACCATGCCACACGTGATATATGTTTCAAGAAAATTTTTGACACTGATTTTAAAATAAAATGTAGTTGAGCATGAATCGCTCGTAGCAACAATGGCTGTCTGTTAATTTAAAAATATAAACTGAATTTGAGATTATTGGTAATGGCTGCTGGCCATGTTACATGATATCATACAGAAGTCGGCCATATTGTACACTCATGTATTGGTATTGTTGCATACGTTATTGTTTAGGGAAAAGTACTGAGAATGAAATTTATCACTGAAACTGTTATACAGAAAAGAAACACTACAGAATTTACTGAAAAGCTAATACACTGAATTATACGTCTGGTCAAGCCTACCAATGCAAAGATGCTGCGTCTTACCTTATTTTGCTGGAAGTTTCATTGCGTCTTCCCGCAAAATTTCAGAATTGGAAAATATCTTCAGATTTTGTTATCTCTCATACATTGACGTCCAGGTCCAGAAAGTTGATTTTTTACATGAAACAAAGAGAACAATGTAACAAATGACAAAATAACAAGTCCTGTCACGGTCGCCAATATAAAATAAATAAAATAAATGAAAAATATTATTTTAAATATGTTAATTATTCTATCTGTATGATGGTGATTGTGACTGCAATTGTATTTGCTTATCTGGAACGTGGACGTTTAATTATTCGTTATCAGACGCTTGACAATGGCTTTTTCGTAAAGGCAATGTTACTCGTAGTTGACCGTGAAATAAAACTGAATAATCGGAATTCGTAATTAAATCGTTTCCAAAGACTGCTGCGGTAGGTGCGGACTCATAATCTAAATCTCAATATTACAATAATTTGCCAGCCATGCCAATACGTCGTACAGAGGTGATTGTCTACTAAACATAAAAAAGTTACACAGTTAGTTAAATCAGATATATTCAATGAATAAGCCTACAGTTCATAATCCTACTTACTTTTATAAATATAAATTCTTTACAGAATCGAGTGCCTAGTGTGGTTGCAACTCGCAGTATTCTTCTATAACATGAAATATGGCGGTGTGCCAGACAATAAAATAAAATACGTGCTTCTCGCACCACTTCAACCAGAGCTCTCCCTTTTTTAATCAAACATAAGAGTAACGTAATTGTGCTTTTGTTTTATCAGCGACACAGCGCTGCAGTTGTGTGCCATAGGCTTTATTTATTTGTCACTGATTATTTATTTAATTATATTTCGCGTTTCCGAGGAAACTCACGCTCGGCATGCAAATGTGCCTTTATAGTACGTCTACTCTCCTACACTTAGTGTCCGTACCTGTTCGTTTGGGTAGTTCGACTGTGCCGTCGAGACCTCCTTCTATGCGTCATCGAGACTTCTGCTGCGTGTTTATTCGTCGACGCCTTATTTTGTGGCTCTTCTTATCAAGCTGTCCTTCGAATCTAGTATCCTTTATCCACGAATCCTCATGCCATAAATTACGGAAGTTTCTACAATCAGTTTATAAACATTTATGGTCGCCATTCCCGTCCTGTAATTCCTTGAGAACTTCCACATCTGCAGGGGTCGGACAAAAATATGGAAAAACAGAGAGAAATACATGCTTCAACATAAAGTCAGATGCTAGTCGAGCTTGCAGTTCGCGCTGTTGCATTTGACGCCTAACGACACCTGACCAATGCCCTCAATACGTTACAAGTGTCAGTCATGGATGGTTACAACACTGTACACAGCTGTGTGTCGTGAATTCGTTATTTCTGAGCGAAGTGATTTCGAACTTCGGCAAATTGTTGGTGCTCGTAGGCGTATGATTTTGTAACTAAGGTAGGCGAAGCGTTTGGTGTTTCGAGAGGCACCTTATCAAACATTTATACTGCATACTGAGAAAGTCCCCCCCCATGAACCATGGACCTTCCTGTTGGTGGGGAGCCTTGCGTGCATCAGCGATACAGATAGCCGTACCGTAGGTGCAACCACAATGGAGGGGTATCTGTTGAGAGGCCAGACAAACGTGTGGTTCCTGAAGAGGGGCAGCAGCCTTTTCAGTAGTTGCAAGGGCAACAGTCTGGATGATTGACTGATCTGGCCTTGTAACAATAACCAAAACGGCCTTGCTGTGCTGGTACTGCGAACGGCTGAAAGCAAGGGGAAACTACAGCCGTAATTTTTCCCGAGGACATGCAGCTTTACTGTATGACTACATGATGATGGCGTCCTCTTGGGTAAAATATTCCGGAGGTAAAATAGTCCCCCATTCGGATCTCCGGGCGGCGACTACTCAAGAGGATGTCGTTATCAGGAGAAAGAAAACTGGCGTTCTACGGATCGGAGCGTGGAATGTCAGATCCCTTAATCGGGCAGGTAGGTTAGAAAATTTAAAAAGGGAAATGGATAGGTTGAAGTTAGATATAGTGGGAATTAGTGAAGTTCGGTGGCAGGAGGAACAAGACTTCTGGTCAGGTGATTACAGGGTTATAAATACAAAATCAAATAGGGGTAATGCAGGAGTAGGTTTAATAATGAATAGGAAAATAGGAATGCGAGTAAGCTACTACAAACAGCATAGTGAACGCATTATTGTGGCCAAGATAGATACGAAGCCCACGCCTACTACAGTAGTACAAGTTTATATGCCAACTAGCTCTGCAGATGACGAAGAAATTGAAGGAATGTATGATGAAACAAAAGAAATTATTCAGATTGTGAAGGGAGACGAAAATTTAATAGTCATGGGTGACCGGAATTCGAGTGTAGGAAATGGGAGAGAAGGAAACATAGTAGGTGAATATGGATTGGGGGACAGGAATGAAAGAGGAAGCCGCCTGGTCGAATTTTGCACAGAGCACAACATAATCATAACTAACACTTGGTTTAAGAATCATGAAAGAAGGTTGTATACATGGAAGAACCCTGGAGATACTAAAAGGTATCAGATAGATTATATAATGGTAAGACAGAGATTTAGGAACCAGGTTTTAAATTGTAAGACATTTCCAGGGGCAGATGTGGACTCTGACCACAATCTATTGGTTATGACCTGTAGATTAAAACTGAAGAAACTGCAAAAAGGTGGGAATTTAAGGAGATGGGACCTGGATAAACTAAAAGAACCAGAGGTTGTACAGAGATTCAGGGAGAGCATAAGGGAGCAATTGACAGGAATGGGGGAAATAAATACAGTAGAAGAAGAATGGGTAGCTTTGAGGGATGAAGTAGTGAAGGCAGCAGAGGATCAAGTAGGTAAAAAGATGAGGGCTAGTAAAAATCCTTGGGTAACAGAAGAAATATTGAATTTAATTGATGAAAGGAGAAAATATAAAAATGCAGTAAGTGAAACAGGCAAAAAGGAATACAAACGTCTCAAAAATGAGATCGACAGGAAATGCAAAATGGCTAAGCAGGGATGGCTAGAGGACAAATGTAAGGATGTAGAGGCCTATCTCACTAGGGGTAAGATAGATACCGCCTACAGGAAAATTAAAGAGACCTTTGGAGATAAGAGAACGACTTGTATGAATATCAAGAGCTCAGATGGAAACCCAGTTCTAAGCAAAGAAGGGAAAGCAGAAAGGTGGAAGGAGTATATAGAGGGTCTATACAAAGGCGATGTACTTGAGGACAATATTATGGAAATGGAAGAGGATGTAGATGAAGATGAAATGGGAGATACGATACTGCGTGAAGAGTTTGACAGAGCACTGAAAGACACGAGTCGAAACAAGGCCCCCGGAGTAGACAATATTCCGTTGGAACTACAGACGGCCGTGGGAGAGCCAGTCCTGACAAAACTCTACCATCTGGTGAGCAAGATGTATGAAACAGGCGAAATACCCTCAGACTTCAAGAAGAATATAATAATTCCAATCCCAAAGAAAGCAGGTGTTGACAGATGTGAAAATTACCGAACTATCAACTTAATAAGTCACAGCTGCAAAATATTAACACGAATTCTTTACAGACGAATGGAAAAACTAGTAGAAGCCAACCTCGGGGAAGATCAGTTTGGATTCCGTAGAAATACTGGAACACGTGAGGCAATACTGACCTTACGACTTATCTTAGAAGAAAGATTAAGGAAAGGCAAACCTACGTTTCTAGCATTTGTAGACATAGAGAAAGCTTTTGACAATGTTGACTGGAATACTCTCTTTCAAATTCTAAAGGTGGCAGGGGTAAAATACAGGGAGCGAAAGGCTATTTACAATTTGTACAGAAACCAGATGGCAGATATAAGAGTCGAGGGACATGAAAGGGAAGCAGTGGTTGGGAAGGGAGTAAGACAGGGTTGTAGCCTCTCCCCGATGTTGTTCAATCTGTATATTGAGCAAGCAGTAAAGGAAACAAAAGAAAAATTCGGAGTAGGTATTAAAATTCATTGAGAAGAAATAAAAACTTTGAGGTTCGCCGATGACATTGTAATTCCGTCAGAGACAGCAAAGGACTTGGAAGAGCAGTTGAATGGAATGGACAGTGTCTTGAAAGGAGGATATAAGATGAACATCAACAAAAGCAAAACAAGGATAATGGAATGTAGTCTAATTAAGTCGGGTGATGCTGAGGGAATTAGATTAGGAAATGAGGCACTTAAAGTAGTAAAGGAGTTTTGCTATTTGGGGAGCAAAATAACTGATGATGGTCGAAGTAGAGAGGATATAAAATGTAGGCTGGCAATGGCAAGGAAAGCGTTTCTGAAGAAGAGAAATTTGTTAACATCCAGTATTGATTTAAGTGTCAGGAAGTCATTTCTGAAAGTATTCGTATGGAGTGTAGCCATGTATGGAAGTGAAACATGGACGATAAATGGTTTGGACAAGAAGAGAATAGAAGCTTTCGAAATGTGGTGCTACAGAAGAATGCTGAAGATTAGATGGGTAGATCACATAACTAATGAGGAAGTATTGAATAGGATTGGGGAGAAGAGAAGTTTGTGGCACAACTTGACCAGAAGAAGGGATTGGTTGGTAGGACATAATCTGAGGCATCAAGGGATCACCAGTTTAGTATTGGAGGGCAGCGTGGAGGGTAAAAATCGTAGAGGGAGACCAAGAGATGAATACACTAAGCAGATTCAGAAGGATGTAGGTTGCAGTAGGTACTGGGAGATGAAAAAGCTTGCACAGGATAGAGTAGCATGGAGAGCTGCATCAAACCAGTCTCAGGACTGAAGACCACAACAACAACAACAACTGAGAAAGTGCTAAAACATCATCCCCTAATTCACAATGTACATTGAACTGTGTGTTGATTGAAGTGATAGGGTAGTGGGGGTGTCAGGACACTTTTGATATCAAACTGATGTACAAATTAATAAATTGATCAATTAATCACCCCCGCCCCAGACCACGCCCACCCCCGCCCTTAGATGACGTCACGTGTTTCTCCGCTGCACGTGTGCCTCAGTCTCCTCCTACCCCTCCGCCCTCCCCCACCGCCCTTCCCATCAACCTACCCTATTTGCAGGAATTTCTAATTTTCGCGGGAAATTCAAATTTTAGCGGGAATTTCGAGTTTAGATGGGAATTTCTTTGCCCCAGGGGATGTGCCGACATCCCAAACCACCCCGCCACACCCCAGGAATTGGAGGGAAATCAAAAATGGCGGTGCCCTTCCTGGGACTCGAACCTAGGTGCTCCTGGATGGAAAGCCCAAGTGCACCCCCTAACACATGGAAACTATCCAGGTGCTGGAGAGGAAGGTTAGGTGAGGATACTTTATATATTTTGGTCGGGAAACTGACGCAAAGTTAAATCCTAATTACGTAATTAATCAGAAATATTGGGCCTAATTACACAACCATATGCATAGCGCTGCACAAGGACGGCATAAAAGCGCAATACAGCTCAATGACTGACGATACCACACAACTGGTGTTATCCTGCTGGGAGAAAGTTTCGCAATACGACTCGAAACCTGCCACAGAAACACTCATATAGGTATGAAATGGGGGTCGCTACACTTTCAACTACCTAGTGTCAACTACCTTTTAAGGTCATCCAGCCACCCACTTCCACTCCCAAAATACATGCACATAGATCGTTGTGTATAGGAAATATCTTAGGATTTTCGGTAGGTTATATATTCTCGTACAAAATATTTATTAACTTTTGCATATACATTTACACACAGAAAACAACACTTTACTTTTGTTAGGTGTAGTTTTAATAATGTCCAATTTAATTTTTAACTTATAACTTACAGCCACAACTGAATCATATATTTCTTTCTCCAACCAGTATTTTGACAAATACAGAGAAGGTATATTCTCGAATTCTAATACATATCTAATTTTCTTCCTGTAAAGTACTTGTTTTATGGCTTTAACTATTAGCTCAGTTCCTTCCTGCAGCTCTTCTAGGCGAGAGCATTCGGGGATTTTAATTTTTCCTCGTATCTCCTCCATGGCGCTGCTGTTAAAGCTCAAACAAATGTGTGTGAAATCTTATGGGACTTAACTTCTTAGGTGATCAGTCCCTAAGCTTACACACTACTTAACTTAAATTATCCTAAGGACAAACACACACACACACACACACACACACACACACACACACACACACACACACACACACGCCCATGCCCGAGGGAGGACTCGAACCTCCGCCGGGACCAGCTGCACAGTCCGTGACTGCAGCGCCCAGACCGCTCGGATAATCCCACGCGGCTGCTGTTAAAGCGTTCCATGTCTTCCTGTGGGTATGTTGGCAACTGTTCTGCTCCACATACTTGCGGGATTTCTGAGTAGAATTTTAAGTTCACAGCTTTTGCAAATGAGTGTCCATTAAATGTAGTTTTTCCATCAGTTTTAAACTCAGCAAATGGCTGTTCTGTTGCTAGATGGACAACATCCATCTCGCCAAACTTAGAAAGAATATAACCATATTTTTTAAGCCGCTCCAAATGTGAGCAGAGCTTAATAAACACTTTTTTCGTGTATCCCTTAATATAGTAAACGTTCTCGATTCCATTGATTTCGGCCAGTACTCCAATACGTGACCAGTTTCCATTGCTGTTTACTGTAAATGCCAATATTTTCTATTCCTCCTTCATAGAAAAATTTTTCCATAGAATGTGGAAAAATGGGCTCTTCCCTTTCCATTTTTAGCTTATATTCTTCCTTTGTGGCAGTTGTCTTCTCTTTTCTTTAGTTCGATGTCTTCCATTTCCAGTTCCCTTTTTCGTGCATGTAAAACATTAACTGTACTTATGTACACTTTCTTCCATGTGGCGTCAATTAATGGATGACGTGCAGAATAACTGTTGTGTTTAATAACGTTCTGCAGTTTGCGTAGTGGGGTAATAAGAATACCCGAAAATTGACAGGTGCTTGATATCGAGAAGTATCGCGTAAAAGGTATAATATTCTGTGAATCCATGTGAAAAAATACATATGTTCTCGTAATCCAAGAGTCTGGAGATGGGTGTAGAAAAGCAAGCAAGCAAGCAGGTCAGGACCGAAAGCAGTAACGCTTTTGTGCCTAGGGGAGCCGACCCTGAATTTGTAGAACTGTTCTGAGACTGACTTTGGTCCGGTGAGGGCGTTCTGGTCACGCGTCGAGAGTGGATGACCACCTGACCTCACGGGACATATCTAGTGCAACAAGGAAATTCAATAAGAGCCAATCATAATGCTCCATTCATTCACAAGACATCCTTTGTGCCGGAGCGTAGGAGTGTCTACAAACCGATACGAACAAGAAGGAGGCAAGGTATCTACAGAAAGTTCTGAGAAAGCAAGTGTTCAAAGATAAGATGAAGCAGACCATTCATCTCTGGCAGAGATGCCGTCACTCACTCGCCACTGTCGCATTAGGACGTCTCCAGACCTGTAGCTGTAGGATATCGAAAATTCCCGCCGTTTTTTCTGTAAGACAGTGCTTCGAGTAATAGATCAATTTAAGTAATTTGCATATCAGTTTGATATCAAAAGTGTGATCATAACCCCACTACCCTACTGCTCATGGGGAGCACAATGATGACAGTAAATGATAAAGGTCACTTGCTAGTAAAACTGCTTCAAAAATTCTGAATTTTTTCTGTCTTAAATCAATATTTAGAGTTTTCTGAACAAAACGGTATCCAAATGAATCGATTCGGACAATGGGAACATATTTAAAAACAAATTTAAATGTATGTCGGTATGCGGTAACGACCATGTTTCTTCTGCGGTCGGATGTCAAATGGCATCATTATTATTTTGCCACTTCGAAAAAATACACTGTGTAATCGTTTTTTGAGTTGGCAGCCCTGTTAGCACACACGATTTCCGATGCTCCGTTGTTTTGCTTTGCATATCTATGGTTTTGGAGAGTTATTTCTGTTCAAACTTCTGTATGTTGTTGAGCTGTTGGTGCTGTGTCATTCTCGGAATGTTTTGGAACGGAAAGATGTAAGTTTTACGGTAATCGGTTTACTTCGTTGGAAAGTAGAGACTGTGTGCCTCAAGACAGAAGCTAAAATATTTGAGCACCCAGAGTGACATTTCTATAAAATGTGATCAAAACTATGTAACGGAATGTGTTTCCATAATTGCTGAATTGGGTGCTTTATGTTCGCGTCTAAAGAATCCTGCTGTGTGTGCACTTTGTGAAAAAGGTGATATTAAAATCGTCGAAGATTTTGAAGGCAAGAAAGGTGTGGCTAGTAAGTTACAAGTGTTTTGTGATTTCTATGAGGTAACTAAAACTGGGTATTCTTCTGGATTGTGCAGAGGAAGAGTTTATAACACAAATATCACACTTGCATATGGAATGAGGTGTATTGTGAAGAGTAGAAAGGCAGCTCAAACATTTTGTGCCATCATGAATTTGTACCTACCTACAAGATTTGAGAAGTATACACAGTTACTTCTTGAAAGTCTTGGTCAAGTGAGTGCTGTGTCAATGAAAAAAGCAGTAAAAGAAACCGAGCTATGCAATGAAGGTGACACTAATATAACTGCTGCCTTTGATAGAACATGTGAGAAGCGTGGTCACCTATCATTGAAGGGTTTTATCACTGCAAGATCCCTAGAAAATGGAAAGGTGATTGACATAGAACGTATGACAGAGTACTGCCATGGTTGCAAAGGAAATAACCAGGATCATGTTTGTATTCAGAATTTTTCTGGGTACAGTGGTGGAATGGAATCAGAGGGAGTTCTCAGGACAATTCAAAGGTCAGAAGAGAATTGTGGTGTACAGTATATGAAGTACCTTGGAGACGGAGACTCCAAAGCGTTTGCAAAAAACAATTATGAACAGATTTCGAATACGTCAGCAGCAATATGACCGTATAGTGCGTAAGAAAAACTACATATATTCAAGGGAGGACAAGGAGCACTGTTCATCCGTTTCGCCGAGCGAGGTGGCGCAGTGGTTAGCACACAAGACTCGCATTCGGGAGGACGACGGTTCAATCCCTCGTCCGGCCGTCCTGATTTAGGTTTTCCGTGATTTCCCTAAATCGCTCCATGCAAATGCCGGGATTGTTCCTTTCAAAGGGCACGGCCGACTTCCTTCCCCGTCCTTCCCTAATCCGATGAGACCGATGACATCGCTGTTTGATCTCTTCCCCCAAACAACTCAACCAACCATCCGTTTCAAGGACGCTTGATACAATTTACAAGGACGTGCATTATACTGACCTACAGCGTTATGCACATCAAACTGCGCGCAACATACATTATAGTGAATTCAAGACAAGAAGTGGATGGCCACATAACTTCCAACAGTGCCACAGCATTGGAAAATGTATGATAACGAAATTTCAAATAAAGCAAACAATTTGACGATCCACAGAAAACTGTGGAATCGCCCGGAAAATTTGTAGATGAGATAAACAAACTTTCCCCATCGTTCAGAAAGGAATTTGTTTTGAACTCCAACCTTCCAAGACGAGGTACAGGCAGAATTTAAGCTGTGAAGGCGGGTCGTGAGTCGTGCTTGGGTAGCTCAGATGGAAGAGCACTTGTCCACGAAAGGCAAAGGTCCCGAGTTCGATTCTCGGTCCGGCACACAGTTTTAATCTGTCAGGAAGTTTCATATCAGCGCACACTCCGCTGCAGAGTGAAAATATCATTCTAAAATGAACTTAGTCTGTCCAGGTCCAGGGCCAACCCTCATCAACTTCGATCCTTGCGAGAAAGTGGAGATCGAAATAAACACATCGTTGTGCGTCCTGTGGTGCAAGCTGCTGTACGATATGGATCTTATACGGATACCATATGAGAATGAGCCATAGCGCTTTCCGAACAGTGGACCACGGAATATTCAGCTATCGTGACACAACATGCGCACTGCCCGACGATCGGGAATTGCGCGCGGCGTTGTCGGCCATAGCAACAGCAATTTCATCAACGACCTGTGGTGCAACCGGTCGCCATCCTCTTCCCCGAGCGACGCTCAGTTCTCCAGTTGATGCGAACTTCTTCATCATGCTCCGCACAGCACAGAAAGAGGACCCTTACGTAATCCTTTCAAACGGCGATATTCTCGATCGTAAACAGTCATACAGTCAGTTTCCCCTTGATCAGTAAGCGATTACAACAAGACGGAAAATTATTTATCTAATGTAGATGTACAGGGGGTGGCCAAAAATAGGGAAACACAAATCACAAAATACTGCAAAGCGTAATACGATGTACGAAAACCGTTGGCATTTAAAACATTGTCCAGTCGCTTCGGAATGGATAAACACAGGTCCTATTTAGTGAAAAGACAATCTTATACCACTTTAAGACAAACACACGCACCCTTGCCCGAGGGGAGGACTCGAACCTCCGACAAGGGTAGCCGCTCGAACCGTGGCAAGGCGCCAGAGACCGCGCTGTTACCCCGCACGGCCAAGTAATCCAGATTACGTCGTTAAGTGTAGGCAAGGTCTTCCCATTACAACTTGTTGTAGTGAGCTACATTGCCCAACGTTGCTTTTCACCTACGTATTGCAGTGTTGTTAGAGTCTGTTCATACAGTATATCTCTTACGAGTTAGAGGTATCTAAAGGGTGGCGCAGTACGAAGCTGGCTACCCTGTGTTCCAGGATATGCCATTATTGAAACATAGTGCATTGTGAATGGAATCAAAAGTTTTAGAGGCTTGTCTTCTGCTGAGTCCAATATGGAATTGTCGATTTGGTGGATTAGGATTCGCAAAGTTCAAGTACCTCCTGAAGCGTGCTCTGTCTTGGAAAAGTATTTGTCGAGAGCAAATTGATGGAGTTTAGTTTGTGCGTGTATGACCAGACGTAGCTGGGCAACCTCATCCCAAGGGCGGTGCCATCAGCTGATGGTGTAGCACCTACTGACTACAATATCGGCTCCGACTACAATTTGAGCTTCACCTCCGAGCGGAGCTTCTGCACAACAGGTGGCTGCGGTGGCAGCATTGGCGTCGGCTACACCTGTGAGTGCGGCTGCTGCATAAGCTGTGGGAGCAACCGCAGAAGCGTCGGCGTCGCCTGCGTCCCAAACAGCGGAAGCGGCTACGGTAATGTGTCGAGCTAATTACGATAAGGAGGAGGCACGACCAGGGCACCCATAAGTACTTTACAGTAATCTGGTTGACATTTTATTAATTATTTTGAACAAATGTTCTGTGTGAAGTGAAGTCGATACTTTTTGTTATTCAACTTGTGGATTATTAGTCGGACAGACCGTTGAATGGGCGAGGTGACTGACTTTTCAACGTTAGAGAATAGTATTAATACTGTGGTTTCGCGACTTTGAAATGGATAGTTAGTAATTATTTAAAATGGCTAGTGATGAAAATGTTAAATGAGCGCAGAGATAGAGGAACTTAAGGAATCCCAAGAAATGTCGATAAGTTTGCTTACGATAGACAGTAACGATCAAATCGAAAGGAATAAGAAAGAGTTACTACTCAATTCAGAGGATTTAATGAAATCGCTAGCAATAAGTCAGGTAAAACTACAAACTGGATTGTAGAAAAACTAAAGCAGGCTAATGTGACTATGGCGGAAGTAAATTATGATAACAGTCAGTTTAGCAAAGATGATCGACGTTTGAAGGCATTGATAATCTAACGTCTACACCTAGCAGTAATGTGGTTTATCAATCACCAATAATAATACTGAGATTGCATACGGATTTAGATCTAATGAGTCGAGTTTTTCAAGGGCGCCAGAGTGTCATTCGAAAGTCGGTAAATGTAATATAGCAGAAGAAACAAGAATGGGTTTAAAGCACAGTGGGGAGGATTTTCCGAAATTTAAGCCTAGTGGGAAAGTTCATCCGGCAATTTTTCACAGACCTTTTCTAGATGGTTTACCAGCTGATCAAGTAAAATTCATAGTTCGAAATTCAAAAGAATATGTAGCTGAGAGGGCTATGGTGAATTTGATAAGCATAGGACAATAGAGGAATTTTCAAAAGCTTATAAAGCAAAATATTGATCACAAAATTCGCAGCTGAAATTGAGGCTGGAATTTTTTCGTCCGCAAAAGTATCGTGACTTTTGGGGTAGCTACCGTAAGTTTATTGAATATCACCTCAACCAAGCGCTATTTTTGGACGATCCAATAAATGACGTACGTAGATTACCAGGCAGAGTTAGGGAAAGGTTGGTGGGTGAAAAGTAGACTCAATAACAACCATTTTTAGACTTTTTAGACCCATTAGATTGTTTACATAAGACTAAAGAGAAGCCCGAGACAGAATCACCCCTCAAACAAATAATTACGAATAATTATAGAAGCAAAGAGAATCGTAACAATCGACGAATGCTAAAGGAAAAACTTGATACTAGCTTTGGTGGTAATTTGTCTTTCGAATCTAGTGAAACCTTATAGTCAGATGCGTTGTTCCTATTAATATCCAGATAGCTACCAAAGACCCCATTATATAGCGGAGAGTTGTGTCCATCTTTTGTATACAGGGTGTTACAAAAAGGTACGGCCAAACTTTCAGGAAACATTCCTCACACACAAATAAAGAAAAGATGTTATGTGGACATGTGTCCGGAAACGCTTAATTTCCATGTTAGAGCTCATTTTAGTTTCGTCAGTATGTATTGTACTTCCTCGATTCACCGCCAGTTGGCCCAATTGAAGGAAGGTAATGTTGACTTCTGTGCTTGTGTTGACCTGCGAGTCATTGCTTTACAGTACTATCATCAAGCACATCAGTGCGTAGCATCAACAGGTTAGTGTTCATCACGAACGTGGTTTTGCAGTCAGTGCAATGTTTACAAATGCGGAGTTGGCAGATGTCCATTTGATGTATGGATTAGCACGGGGTTATAGCCGTGGCGCGGTACGTTTGTATCGAGACAGATTTCCAGAACGAAGGTGTCCCGACAGGAAGACGTTCGAAGCAAATGATCGGCGTCTTAGGGAGCACGGAACATTCCAGCCTATGACTCGCGACTGGGGAAACCTAGAACGACGAGGACACCTGCAATGGACGAGGCAATTCTTCGTGCAGTTGACGATAACCCTAATGTCAGCGTCAGAGAAGTTGCTGCTGTACAAGGTAACGTTTACCACGTCACTGTATGGAGAGTGCTACGGGAGAACCAGTTGTTTCCGTACCATGTACAGCGTGTGCAGGCACTATCAGCAGCTGATTGGCCTCCACGGGTACACTTCTGCGAATGGTTCATCCAAAAATGTGTCAATCCTCATTTCAGTACAAATGTTCTCTTTACGGATGAGGCTTCATTCCAACGTGATCAGAGTGTAAATTTTCACAATCAAAATGTGTGGGCTGACGAGAATCCGCACGCAATTGTGCAATCACATCATCAACGCAGATTTTCTGTGAACGTTTGGGCAGGCATTGTTGGTGATGTCTTGATTGGGCCCCATGTTCTTCCACCTACGCTCAATGGAGCACGTTATCATGATTTCATACGGGATACTCTACCTGTGCTGCTAGAACACGTGCCTTTACAAGTACGACACAACATGTGGTTCATGCACGATGGAGCTCCTGCACATTTCAGTCGAAGTGTTCGTACGCTTCTCAACAACAGATTCGGTGACCGATGGATTGGTACAGGCGGAACAATTCCATGGCCTCCACGTTCTCCTGACCTCAACCCTCTTGACTTCCATTTATGAGGGCATTTGAAAGCTCTTGTCTACGCAACCCCGGTATCAAATGTAGAGACTCTTCGTGCTCGTATTGTGGACGGCTGTGATACAATACGCCATTCTCCAGGGCTGCATCAGCGCATCAGGGATTCCATGCGACAGAGGGTAGATGTATGTATCCTCGCTAACGGAGGACATTTTGAACATTTCCTGTAACAAAGTGTTTGAAGTCACGCTGGTACGTTCTGTTGCTGTGTGTTTCCATTCCATGATTAATGTCATTTGAAGAGAAGTAATAAAATGAGCTCTAACATGGAAAGTAAGCGTTTCCGGACACATGTCCACATAACATATTTTCTTTCTTTGTGTGTGAGGAATGTTTCCTGAAAGTTTGGCCGTACCTTTTTATAACACCCTGTATAGTGATATCGGAGCAAACTGCAGTTTATAAACATGTGTGTGCAAATGTACATCTGAATGAAATGACTTGTACTAAAACGACGGAGAAAATAATGTTTGTCGGTACTAAAACGTTAAAAATGCTTTCCTTGGATGACGTGGTAAGTTTACACTGTTCATTTTCCACTACTTTGCCATATTTTCCGCGTTCGACTTACGAAATTCATAACCTAACATTAAACCTTTTCATGACAGGTATATGCATTTTACCTCACTCAGGAGAAGAAATAAAACATGTATTAAGACAAATTACACCTGACGATGGGCCCACAGGGTCCGAAATGCATCGTGTAGTTAATAAAACACAAAAAAGTTGTGACTGAAGGCGTTGTTTAATTCACACCTCCAATGTTTTGAATACAGTCACGTTTTAAGGTGCAAAATATGGATAAAATTAAACTGTAGTGTGATTTAAAGCACGAGAAGCTGCATATCAAATCTTACGTGACGTCGTTGCGTTAGTACAAACGATTATTTCAAGTCACAGAGATTACGTCGTTGAGTGTAGGCAAAGTCTTGTCAGTACAACTTATCGCAGTATTACGAGGGCGAGGTACATTGTCTGATGTTGCTTTTCACCTACGCATTGCAGTGCTGTTAGAGTCTGTTCATGGTGGATATATCTACGAGTTAGTGGTATCTAAAAGATGGCGCAGTAGAATATATAGCCAGAGAAAGGTATCCTCTGATAGATGATACAATGAAAGTGTATGCTAAATTATCTAAAGAACAGTTACGTCGAAGGTAATGATAAGTACAAGAGTACAATGTAAATAAATTTTTTTGTTATTGACTGAAAATGAAAAAAGTCCAGCCACAACACAGTATTATGTGAAGAGTACCCAGTAAAAGGCTTATATGTAAATCGAAAGTGTTTACTGACATTTCACAGGAAATGTGTATAATAGAGTAATGGAACTTTATCCAGTCATGGAGATAGATAGTTTCAAATGAAACCCATAAAGACTTCTCTTGAACACAAATTTGGAGATAGACTGGTCTGAAACTGATAATGATATATTTTTTAGTTTTCAGTTGAAAATGAAACACTAGACTAGAAGATCCAAACGTAGTTGGAAAATAGTTTGCTGATGTTGAAGAGGTCACTATACAGCAGCAAGACACTGTGAATAAATTGTGGGCAACAAGTTATGATCTCATGGCATACACTGCCATAACTGTAATTATAAGCCGCGCGGAATTAGCCGAGCGGTCTGAGGCGCTGCAGTCATGGACTGTGCGGCTGGTCCCGGCGGAGGTTCGAGTCCTCCCTCGGGCATGGGCTTAGGATAATTTAGGGTTAGTAGTGTGTAAGCTTAGGGACTGGTAACCTTAGCAGTTAAGTCCTATAAGGTTTGACACACTTTTTTTGTAATTATAATATTTTTCAGTGTTCTAAATACTGGTATAAGAAGTTTGCTAATGAGACATGTTACCCTGTGGTACGTGTAAAGATTGAAATGGCAAATACAGCTGCGTCTCCAAGACCACACTTACGGAATTAAGTTCAAGTGTCTAATCGAATAATGAAAAGGCTAAGTAGCAAACAGCGTTCTTCGGAAATAAGAGATAAAATGGAATAACTAAATTTTCGGCACAGCATTCTAAGTGCACAATAATCCTCAAAGGGGAGAACTGTAATGATCATTAAGAGCCAAAAGACAATTTAATGGTCGAAGACGATTCCGCGGCTTCACAAGTCATCAACTTTATTGGCCCGATAAATAAATGACACTGGATAAGGAGACAGGAAACGCTAGGACTGCTAAAATCAACTGAAGTTTAATTTCAGAAGACAGCATTTTAAATAAAGCCCTCCTAGTGCAAAGTTTCTCTGACGCTAGTGGCAAGAGAACTGTCACACAGTACCGCATCCATTACTGGCACACTGCTCTCAAGAACTGTACATGTGATCATTAAAAATTGCACAGTAATCGCTCTGCAAAAGAAACTGTTCGTACCCAAGCAACAGAGACAGTTTTGTGTGACTGTCTACATCATCTCTTTACATCATTATTGCCATCAGATGAAGACGAAATGAATGAAGCTGACACAGAATTTGTGACTCAGGCTACGGCAAGTATAAATTCTGCGATACATTCTTTAAAACTGGACTGCATCTAAACGATAGTCATAATCTGTAGAAGATCAAAGTTACTGACTTTAAGGTCCAATCATTGAGAATTTCTGTTTTGTTCTCAGAATGAGTTGACAACAAGCCCTTGTTCCTGAAAAGATACTCTTCTTGGATTTTAAGATTTTACTGAACATACTTTTTAATAATGTTTGCTTTCTCTGAGAAGTCGACGAATATAATCTAGACACAAGAGATTACGTCTCCTCCGAAGAGATAATAGATACATTCACTGCCCTACGAAAAAGATAAATATCCAGAGGAGATGGTCAAATGTCAAGAGAACTTTCCACACCTATATGATTAAAGTAGCAATTTTCTATGAAAACTAGGCCGATGTCTTGAGTGCATTAGTTTTGTTCGTTTTTAATGTTACCAGGCCTGGTAGGGTATATAACGGGCACGAACAGCGTTTGTTGAGTGGTCTCTATGAGGCACACACAGACGCCATGTACTCGTGTGAGAGAGCGCACTAGCACCTAACAGAATCTGAATGGGGTTCCATTGTGAGGTTCCCTTTGGGCAGCTGGACGAAACGTGCGATATTCAGAACTGTGGAGCATTCCGATGTGTTAGTGGCCCGACGTTGGACTGCATGGGAACTTGAGGGTAGGCATGCTCGTCGTGTAAGTTCCGGTCGGCCACGTCCTGCCACAAGAAGGGTGGTTGGTTGGTTGGTTGATTTGGGGGAGGGGACCAAACATCGAGGTCTTCGGTCCCATAGGTTTAGGGAAGGATGGGTAAGGAAGTCGGTCGTGCAAGGTTCACAGTAACCATCCCTGTATTTACCTGAAGTATTTACTTGAGGCGATTTAGGGAAATCACGAGAAACCTAAATCATGACGGCCGGTCGCAGATTGGAACCTTCGTCCTCCCGAATGCGACTCCAGTGTACTTACCACTGCGCCACCTCTCTCGGTCAAGAAGGATGAATCGCCGCTTTCTGCACCAAGCACATCGTGACCCTTTCATATCTGTATTTGCCTTCCGAGACCAAGTAATGAATTGCCTGCAACATTATGTCATCCACACCATTGGTCGGCGATCAGTAGCAGCCAGAAAAGAAATTATCGTGCCATGCACAGGCTGCTTTAACACCACAACATAAGCGGCTGCATTTTAGAGGGGCCCTGACAGAGAACCATGGACTGCTAATGAATGGCGTCGCATAGTGTTCAGCGATGAATCGAAGTTCCGCACTAGTCCAGCCAGATGCATAACTTAGTCGAGTATGGCGGCAACCCGGGGAGAGGAACCATTCTTCCACAGCAGTGTTAACATCTGATGCCATGGTGAGAGGAGCCTTCGGGTATGATGTCAGGCCTCGACAGGTAGTGACTGAGGAAACGACGACGGCACAACGGTACATCACAGGCAACCTGCTACTTCATGTGTTGACTCTCATGTGACAGTATCGTGTTGTCAATTTTCAAGAGAACAACGCTCGTCCACATTAGTCTCTACGAACTGTCTTCATGATGGTTGAAGTATCCCCAAGGCCAGCAACAATCCCAGATTATCCGCTAAGGAACATGTGTGAGACCAGCTCGGATGACAACACTGTCCCAGTGCGAGTATTCAGGATATCAAGCACAAATTACGGTAGTTTTGGTCTAGCTTGTCTCAGAACAGGAAACAACGGCTTTGTGACACCCCTCTCAACGGAATTAATGCTTGTATCCAGGTCATAACGGATACAACGTCGTCTAAGTGAGCTCATTCTACCAAGTTCCTTCTTAATTTGACTCGACGTTGTAAACATTACAATTACATCACACATCCTCTTCCTTTCAACTTGTGAAATTTTATTTCATTTCGTTCCCTCCCCATGTCCTGGATGTTTTTTTTTATGAGGTACTGTACTGTATTAGAGCTTGCCTTGAGCTACATGTCAGTGAAAATTTCTTGAATAAAATTGAGATAACTAACATACGTAGAAGCCATTTCACCCCTGAATGTCCGCTAATTAACTCACATAACTAGACCAAGTATTTCAGTAATTGAGGAGGCTCTTTACTCCCCCTCATTTCCGAAGGGTTTACTGAAATACCAACTTTCAGAACCTCGCTACCTACCTTCCAGTCTATATTAGGGCAGAGACTAGCGTAGAGATTTGCATTAAGTAAAAGTGCAGGTCATTTACATTTGAATCACCTTCATAGCGAATACCGAATCCAGTGATTCACCTCAGCACCACCTCATTCGGTTGTCGTTATCCATTACCTTTGACGGTGGGTTTTTCGGTTTTATATTTGTTTGCTTCTAGCTATGTTTTCCCAAAACTTACAATTTCAAGATACATATTGTCGGAAAGCAAAAATTACATTAAGAGTACAGATTTCTGCGACCTCACTCCATTTTAGTATAACTCCCCATTTGATAAAACGTTTCACCCAGTTTGAACTTGTAGTCGGATTAATTTTTTCGATAAAATGATGTCATATTTGCTTTAGCATTCCAAACTTCGGTCGAGAAATGCTTATTACTAACAAATAGCAACATGTTTTCATCTTTTAAATTGTTCAAACGATCACAGATCCTACGGCACAACAAAGAATGCTTGTATTGATGTTCTCATTGTTGACTTGATCTCTCATACATCGCGCAAAACAGAAAATTGAAAGAGAAAAGAACAAAATAAGCCACGAGTAGAATGGTAGCTTGTGGTATATGTTACGAACTGGAACTTTAAAAGGCGGTACGGTTGTTGCTGAATCAGTTCAATGATGGTATAATATCGCTGTCATAAAACGGACAAGGACGTAACTGCCACTTTCTCGATTATACGCTGTGCCGAAAAATAACGAAGGAAAATTGAATCCATGCAGCGTAATGAAAATACATCACGTGAAGCACGTACGCCATATGACATTACCAAATCAGGTCACTGCATTAATCGACGGACTGAAAATCATTGTGCAACGGCGTGCAAACAATTCAGCTTGAGTTAAATAGTACTATGAATGGAAGCTACTGATTGTCAGTGTCTGAGGAGAATTGTAACTGAAACACGTATCCCCACAGAAATGAGTATAGCACTTCATGTATATTGATCTATGTTGGGGAGCGGAAGAGATAGTCTGAACACCGACAACAAGATAATGAATTACATCGCAGTGTGGTATGCGGAGTGACTAAAATTTCCAAGGCCAATTCGAGTGCGAGAAAGCAATTCGGTTTCAATTAAATTTACGTACGCTATATTATCGCAAAACAAATGATATAGGTAAAAATGTTGGCCCTGAATACTGCTAATCTTTATTTTATCCTTGCAAACAATCATTGTATCAGAATGTTACTGTAATTACAGAGCAATTGAAGATAAAAATTCACGCATTTGGCTCTCTAATAAAACTGCTTAAAAATTTATAAGGTACAATTTTACTGAGCTCTTCTACTATCACTGAGCTTCTCAAATAATATATTATTTTCATAAATAACATTCTGACAATCGCTGAGCTTTATAACGGACATGAACTTTGATATAATTGAGTTTACTGCATACCAGTGGGCACGGAACGGCCGCCTGTTCTGCAACCTGTTACTATTAAGATAATTATGAACTGTCAAAATCAAATTTCGTTTATCGTACTTGCAATGTGTAATGCAAGACGGCATCTCGCCAGTTTGCACAAAATGCTTCTGCAGAACACAACTCGCGATGTGCAATATGCGCTGTATCAATGATATGAACACATTCGCAAAGATATAGAATGAAAAACGAGGAACTAAAATTTAAGACTGCCAAATAAGAACAAAGACACCCAAATATAGCTACGCTTCATTAAGTTGTAGTCGCCGGCCGCGGTGGGCAAGCGGTTCTAGGCGCTTCTGTCCGGAACCGCGCGACTGCTACGCTCGCAGATTCGAATCCTGCCTCGGGCATGGATGTGTGTGATGTCCTTAGGTTAGTCAGGTTTAAGTAGTTCTAAGTTCTAGGGGACTGATGACCTCAGATGTTAAGTCCCATAGTGCTCAGAGCCATTTGAACCATTTCCAATCATTAAGTTGTAACAACAATATACCCTTTCATAAAGTCCTCAGAACTAGACAAGTTAGCAAAATATTTCTTAACAACTTTTTCTGTTCAATTATTTTCCTTGCCGCCGGTTTCAACTATAAAACAAAACCATATGTTGCATCATAAAATTTCTACTGCAAACTTCAGCCATACGCAATGTCATAACAGTAAGGAACTATACAGTTACTAACATAAAAAAAAACTGGCTTATGTTAACGCTTGAGTTAGTAGTTCTTCCATTAATATTTATCCAGTATCTTCAGTATTCCTCAAAAACATATTATTACAAAATCCTTTTTAAATATTGCTGCATCCACTACACGACGGATCAGTTGTCACAGTTTCCAAACCGAGTACATTGTCAGGCTGACTAACACACACTACACACGGCTAATCTCTGACTTATCTAGCACCTTTGGTCTCATAACATAGGCTTACAAGGACTGTGGTTATATCCATACTACAGAGGTCGAGCGCCTTTATCAAATTCTCAACTTTCATTACATTTACGGCCAAAACTTCTTGAAAATCTACATATCGAATAGGACAGTCCCATATCAGACGATTACGTAATCCGTTGAGGTCAGCAAATGCGACTTTTGTTCAGTTTAGAACGTTAAGAAAGGGGCTGAAACAGGTAAGCCACATGCACGGATTCCACAATCATCACTGGAATTAAAAGGTGGTTTACTCAATAAAACTCATATACACGTCGTCTTCTAAAGAGGTCGAACAACGACCGATGGACGTTGTGCCGTGAGATACTTATATCTTTCCCAACACTGAACTCCAACGTCAGTCATGGCTATGCTGCTTGACAAAGTAAACAACCGACGACAAAAAAAATAGTTCAAATGGCTATAAGCACTATGGGACATAACATCTGAGGGCATCAGTCCCCGAGACATAGAACTACGTAAATCTAACTAACCTAAGGACATTACACACATCCATGCCCGAGGCAGGATTCGAACCTGCGACCGTAGCAGCCGCGTGGTTCCGGACTGACGAGAAGTGTCTAGGTTCATAGCTGATGCCAACGCTTCTTAACCTTCCTGCAGTTACAGGATTATTCTGCAATTTTGGGTAGAAGAGTGATAAGCACTGGAATTGTGAATCATACAGGAAACAACAAATAATGGAGAAATTAAAAGAAGTTGGGAAGCAGAATTAGGACAAATTACACGGGAAGAAATGGAAAAAGCTGTGAAGAAGATGAATGGGGGGAAAGCCCCAGGACCTGATGAAGTATCAGTGGACATGATAAGAGCAGCAGATCCAGTGGGAATGCAGTGGCTATATAGAGTACTATCAAGCATGTGGAGAAATAGTAAGATACCTGACGACTGGAGAACAGGAGACATTGTTCCCATCTTCAAGAAAGGCAATAAAAGACTTTCTAAAAACTACAGAGGAATAACCCTCATGAGTCATACAGCCAAGATTTTTGAAAGAATTTTACTAAATCGAATAAGTGAAAAGATAGAAAAGGAGCTGAGTAAAGAACAGCATGGGTTTAGGAAAGGAAGGAGCACGATCGACCTGATATTTTCTATCCGTCAACTGATGGAAAAAAGTTGGGAGCATAACAAAAGGGTGATAATGGTTTTTATAGACATAGACAAGGCATATGACTCAGTTGACAGGGAAAGACTCTGGGAAGAACTGAAGAAGATAGATATAGAAGATGGATGCATTAATGTTATAAAGACAATGTACAGAGGCCACAATTGTAGAATTAGAACACCATTGGGGAACTCTGAATACTTCGAAATAAGACAAGGACTTAAGCAAGGAAGTATTCTATCTCCTGCGCTTTTTAATGCTGTGATGGAGGGAATGAATAGGGCAGTTAATGATATAATAAAACAAAAAGACAAAAAAATGATTTTTGCAGATAATATGGTAATATGGGGTGATAAAGAGGTAGATGTACAGTTACAGCTTATTGCGTGGAAGGAAATAATGAAAAGGTATGGATTAAAAATAAATAAAGATAAGAGTGAAGTAATGGTATTTGGAAGAGAGAAAGGAACCAACGGAATTATTACCTTGAATGGAGAACCCCTCAAAGTGGTAGAAAGTTTCACTTATTTAGGGAGTGAAATATCTAGGGATGGAAGAATAACTAACGAAATTAATAGGAGATTACAGAAGGGAGGCAATTTCTACCAAACAATAAAACATCTGATTTGGAATATTGAAGTTTCAGAAAGAGCAAAACTCCTTATGTATAAGAATTATTACATCCCTATTGTCACATATGGTGGAGAAACATGGACAATGACAGAGAGGGACTGGAGCAGACTGCAAGCAGGGGAAATGAAATTTCTCAGAGCAGTTAAGGGAAAAACAAGAATGGACAGAGTAAGGAATGTAGAGATTAGAAAGGACCTCAAACAAGAAAGTATGAGAGAAGAAATTGAAAGAAAGAGATTAAGATGGTATGGGCATGTTAAGAGGATGCATGGGCAGAGACTCCCCAAAATTATGGAAGAACTAAAGATGGATGGGAAAAGACATAGAGGGCGCCCAAGAACACGGTGGAAAATGGGAGTGAGAATATCTGTTGAAAGGAGAGGTGTGACCTGGCAGCAAGTGGAGGAAGAAAAGTGGTGGGAGGACCGAGCCAAATGGAGAGGACTCGTCAGCACCCAGACCCGGCAGTAGCTGGAGCGGGATTCGGATATAGATAGATAGAAACTTCTAGGTATATTAAAGTGAATGAAAATAAACAGTTTTAGATAAGAAAATTAGTCGTCATCAACGGTTTTTTAATGTAAATAAACGCCGATGTGGAAAAAAAATAATATAAACCGTTACACTTGATGCACTTTTTCTTGCTAAGACTATCTCATAATGACTCACCAGCTTAGCCGAGAACGCTAATACACTGCTTCCTGGACTCAGGTAAGCACGCTGGCCCCGGGTCGAATCCTCCTGGGGGATTTACGACGAGGACCTGTATGCCAGCCAGCCTGGATGTGGTTTTCAGGCGGTTTTCCACACCTCGCTAGGTGAACACCGGGCTGGTCCCCACGTTCCGCCTCAGTTACACGACTCACAGATATTTGAAAACGTTCGCACTACTTCATGGCTTACACTCAACTCAGACACCTGGGGTACATTCCTAACATCCCAGGGAGTTAAGGGTGGCAGCAGGAAGGGCATCCGGCCACCATCTGCAATTAACACTGCCAAATCAGTAATAACATGGCAGACCCCGCGTTGGAGCGGGCCAAAGGCCCAAAGAAAGAAAGAAAGAAACTTTCTCATAATGGTAACGGTTTTACATTTACACTTTAGCATTCATTTCTTTGCATTATGCGACGTGTTTTACAAGATTGCAATGTCCCAGTTGTCCAGTCTGACTATGAAGCCTACTGCCCGAAGTTTCGAATACATTATCAAGACATTGTGAAGGGTCGCTATCTGAGACTCTTAATGGTTTTGCAACAAAAATAACTTCATTTCTGTACTTCTGGCACCTTAATTCTCGGAACAATTAGTCAAGTCCCTCCGATATAAAAAAAAAAGACGGAGCAGCTGAGTATATTCATATCGGCCACAATTTACATATTTTCCATGTTCATATTATATTTGTCTGCTGATCTTCCGAACCAGATGAAATAGTGAGACGTTCATTAAGTTACTGCCGATTCTCGGAGGCCCACACATATGTTTCAGACGTTTCTGTATTGTATCCCATTGCAACTGCCCCTTCCTCTTCTGATATGAATAATGTAACATATGGATGAGAGAGTAAGTAAGATTTCAATGTGTATTTTCGCGGGAGGAAGGTAGTCTGCTACTGTTACAGTATACTCAACTTCAGGAAACACGTATTGGACAGCAAAGAAGTTTCTGTTTCCAGAATGAGATTTTCACTCTGCAGCGGAGCGAGCGCTGTTACGAAACCTTCCTGGCAGATTAAAACTGTGTGCCAGACCGAGACTCGAATCGAGGAAAGTTTCATAACAGCGCACACTCCGCTGCAGAGTGAAAATCTCATTCTGGAAACATTCCCCGGGCTGTGGCTAAGCCATGTCTCCGTAATTTCCTTTCTTCCAGGAGTGCTAGTTCTGCAAGGTTCGCAGAAGAGCTTCTGTGAAGTCTGGAAAGTAGGAGACGAGGTACTGGCGGAAGCAAAGCTATGAGGAGGGGCGTGAGTCGTGCTTGGGTAGCTCAGATGGTAGAGCACTCGCCCGCGAAAGACAAAGGTCCCGATTTCGAGTCTCGGTCCGGCATACAGTTGTAATCTGCCAGGAAAGTTTCAAGTTTCTGTTTGCTTTGATCAGACCTTTTGTGTAGGGCAGCACAATACAAAAGACTGGTTCTCTGGTTACTTCCGTTGTAGTACAAACCCCGTCTTTAGGAGCGCGACTTCTCCCTCTCCACTCTTCCGTGGAATGCGAGATGGGTGTGGTCGGCTGAGCGTAAGAGTTCCTCTTCAATATTAAGTTAATGTTGCGTTTTATCTAAGTTTTTAGAGCTAGCCAAAGTTAATGATTCCGTTCATCGTTCATAGGTTACTACCATTGGTGAGAAACTTTACTTTCTATTTCGCGAGTGTTAAATACATTAGAATCCAGGGATTGTTTCGGGAAGGGCAACAAAACGACTATTCAGGTTGGTGTGTAGAATGTATGAGTCTGGAGACATACCATCTGACTTTCGGAAAGTTATCATCCATACAATGCCGAAGACCACAAGAGTTGACAAGTGCGAGAATTACCGCACAATCAGCTTAACATCTCATGCATCCAAGTTGCTGAGGCTGTGTTAGATAACGATCAGTTTGGCCTTATGAATGGTAAAGGCACCCGAGAGGCAATTCTGACGCTGCGATTAATAATGGAAGCAAGACTAAAGAAAATGAAAACATTTAGAGAATTTGTCGACCTGTAAAAAGCGTTCGACAATGTAAAATTGTACAAGATGTTCGAAATTCTCAGGAATATATATGTAAGCTATAGTGAGAGACGTGTGATATAAAATATGTACAAGAGCCAAGAGACAATAATAAGAGTGTGTAAGCGTATTGTCATATCGCTGGCTTAGTTGTGGAGTATCTTTGCGGGCATCCGCGTCTGTAGAGAGTCGAGCGCGGGACACGGTACTGTTATGTTGTGTAGTGTGTAGCTCTGCATGTGAGAGGCTTTTTTAGTATTCAGTAAAGTGATGAAATACGGAAGTGATTCAGAGGAAAGTGCGTCAAGAAGTAATGAAAAAATGAGCAATACCGTCGATAACGTACACTCCTGGAAATGGAAAAAAGAACACATTGACACCTGTGTATCAGACCCACCATACTTGCTCCGGACACTGCGAGAGGGCTGTACAAGCAATAATCACACGCACGGCACAGCGGACACCAGGAGCCGCGGTGTTGGCCGTCGAATGGCGCTAGCTGCGCAGCATTTGTGCACCGCCGCCGTCAGTGTCAGCCAGTTTGCCGTGGCATACGGAGCTCCATCGCAGTCTTTTACACTGGTAGCATGCCGCGACAGCGTGGACGTGAACCGTATGTGCAGTTGACGGACTTTGAGCGAGGGCGTATAGTGGGCATGCGGGAGGCCGGGTAGACGTACCGCCGAATTGCTCAACACGTGGGGCGTGAGGTCTCCACAGTACATCGATGTTGTCGCCAGTGGTCGGCGGAAGGTGCACGTGCCCGTCGACCTGGGACCGGACCGCAGCGACGCACAGATGCACGCCAAGACCGTAGGATCCTACGCAGTGCCGTAGGGGACCGCACCGCCACTTTCCAGCAAATTAGGGACACTGTTGCTCCTGGGGTATCGGCGAGGACCATTCGCAACCGTCTCCATGAAGCTGGGCTACGGTCCCGCACACCGTTAGGCCGTCTTCCGCTCACGTCCCAACATCGTGCAGCCCGCCTCCAGTGGTGTCGCGACAGGCGTGAATGGAGGGACGAATGGAGACGTTTCGTCTTCAGCGATGAGAGTCGCTTCTGCCTTTGTGCCAATGATGGTCGTATGCGTGTTTGGCGCCGTGCAGGTGAGCGCCACAATCAGGACTGCATACGACCGAGGCACACAGGGCCAACACCCGGCATCATGGTGTGGGGAGCGATCTCCTACACTGGCCGTACACCACTGGTGATCGTCGAGGGGACACTGAATAGTGCACGGTACATCCAAACCGTCATCGAACCCATCGTTCTACCATTCCTAGACCGGCAAGGGAACTTGCTGTTCCAACAGGACAATACACGTCCGCATGTATCCCGTGCCACCCAACGTGCTCTAGAAGATGTAAGTCAACTACCCTGGCCAGCAAGATCTCCGGATCTGTCCCCCATTGAGCATGTTTGGGTCTGGATGAAGCGTCGTCTCACGCGGTCTGCACGTCCAGCATGAACGCTGGTCCAACTGAGGCGCCAGGTGGAAATGGCATGGCAAGCCGTTCCACAGGACTACATCCAGCGTCTCTACGATCGTCTCCATGGGAGAATAGCAGCCTGCATTGCTGCGAAAGGTGGATATACACTGTACTAGTGCCGACATTGTGCATGCTCTGTTGCCTGTGTCTATGTGCCTGTGGTTCTGTCAGTGTGATCATGTGATGTATCTGACCCCAGGAATGTGTCAATAAAGTTTCCCCTTCCTGGGACAATGAATTCATGGTGTTCTTATTTCAATTTCCAGGAGTGTATTTATGTTTCCTCTCGTTGCGTGTCGCACAACATCGATCATCCGCGCCGTGTTCGGTCTCCCAGAATGAACCGATGTGAATCAGTAAAAATTAGTTACCATAAAAGAGTGCAGTCAAGTGCCAGTGTCTTGTAGCGAGTGTGAGGACGTGCATTCGATCATCGCGTTTCCGCATTATCAACAATCAACCACGCCGCGACGGTTAAGCGCACGCTCGTGCAAGTGAGAACTGAGAACTGAAAAATTAACTTTACGAACAGTGTTATATCATTACTAGTGACAAGGAGGACTATTATCAGGTATCTGTATTTGTGACGAGCGTAAGAACTTTCGTTCGATCATCCGGCTTCCGTATCATCAACAATCTCCCGCGTCGTACCGGTCACGCGTACCCTCGTCTAAATGATATTTTGTGGACTTTTAATCATCCATTAATTGGGATAACACTTCTGAATTGGAATGTAAACAGTGCAACCTGCGATTTTCCTTTAATCGCCTCAGAATATAGTTGTTCATACCAGACGTCGAACAGTGATGTGTTTTAACATTGAGTGGCTCCCCTTATTCGCTTGCATATTTCGATAAATAATTTCAGGCAAGCCAACAGTAGTGTGAAGCAGAACAGTACGACCGCCGCGGGATTATCAGGTACGTGGTGTGGACAGGGCGCACGGCCAAGAAAAGCAACGGTCACGATACGAAGTCAGTATAAGGTACCCCCCACCCCCCACCCATTTGTACTTCCGGGTGTGTTACAAGTGGACAACCAAGAACGAAATGCTCGGATTAAAAAGATCGTAAGACAGAGATGTAGTCTTCCACCGATACTGTTCAATCTGTACATCGAGGAATCAATGATGGAAACCAAAGAGTAGTTCAGGAGTGGAATTAAAATTCGAGGCGAGAGGGTATCAATGATACGATTCACTGATGACATTGCTATCCTGATGAAAGTGAAGAAGAATTACATGATCTGCTGAGTGGAATGAACAGTCTAATGAGTACAGAATATGGATTGAGGGTAAACTGAAGAAAGACGAAAGTAATGAGAAGTAGCAGAAATGAGAGCAGTGAGAAATTTAGCATCAGGATAGATGAAGTTAAGGAATTCTATTACCTAGGCAGCAAAATAACCAATGACGGACGGAGCAAGGCGGAGATCAAAAGCAGACTAGCCCTGGCAAAAAGGGCATTTATGGCCAAGATAAGTCTACTAGTATGAAATATAGAGCTTAATTTGTGGAAGGTGATTCAAATGGCTCTAAGCACTATGGGACTTAACATCTGAGGTCATCAGTCCCCTAGACTTAGAACTACTTAAACCTAACTAGCCTAAAGACATCACACACATCCATGCCCGAGGCAGGTTTCGAACCTGCGACCGTAGCAGCAGTGCGGTTCCGGACTGAAGCGCCTAGAACCGCTGTGCCACAGGTGGCCGGCTTTGTGGAAGAAATTTCTGAGAATGAACGGTTGGAGCACAGCATTTCGAGCAGAGAATTGTATGGTAGTGAAACATGGACTGTGGGAAAACCGGAACAGAAGAGAATCGAAGCATTTGAGATGTGGTGCTACAGACGAATGTTAAAAATTAGGAGGACTGATAACGTTAGGAATGAGGAGGTTCTGCGTAGAATAGCAGAAGAAAGGAATATGAGGAAAACACTGACAAGGAGAAGAGACAGGATGATAGGATATCTGTTAAGGCATCAGGGAATGTCTTCCATGTTACTAGAGGGAGACGTAGAGGACAAAAACTGTAAAGGAAGACAGAGGTTGGAATACACCAGGCAGATAATTGAAGATGTTGGTGGCAAGTGCTACTCTGAGATGTACAGGTTGTCACAGGAGAGAAATTCGTGGTGGGCCGCATCACACCAGTCAGAAGACTGGTGACTCAAAAATCATGGAACACTAGGAATGTGCTTTAGTGGCCCACAGTAGTTTGTGAGCAGCTGATCAGTTATCAGACTGATTTTATTCTAAGAACAATGAGGACAGCCACTGACTGGTGCATGTGTTTTCAATATGAAGTGTTCATTGTAAGTTCCGATATTACACGGCGTGACAGTGAGATTTTGAACAAATTCTATTCTGTCATGCTGAAGGCATGTATACATTTGTGCATAGCTGTATATTTTCTGAATTTTATGTTGCTGTTGTTGTCCACACACTAAGTACCATTGGTAGTCCAGTTTACGTAGCAATAGTAACTTGTTGGAGACAGTGTGTGGTAGTAGAAGTATACCGCATTGTGATTTTATTAACTTATTGTACTGGTTCATCTTATTACCCCATTATAACAGATTATAGGCAGAGAGTGTGAGTACTGTACCATGTATTCTGTTGTTCTTGGTTGAGACCCTCTTTTATGTCACAGAAGCTAAAGCACATTTGATATACATATCACATGTACACACCTGCACAGCCCCAAGCCCAAACCCAACTCCATCGGAAATCTGATCAACAGTTGGTATCAGAGGGTGGTTATATACTTCGCTTGAGTGTTGCCCTTAGCTGCAGCCTTAGAGTGTTTAAAAATAGTGTCTTGCTTCCCTTGTGTAGCTGCAGGTTTGGGTACTAAGGAGGTATCATGCACAGTTGGGCTGAAGAACGACGAGTTGGCCTTTGAGGTATCCATTCTCTACCTGGCCCCTGGAAGCACTGTGGCTGTGTTATCTCAACATTAGTTATGGGCCTGTCATTCCAATTAACAACAGGGAAATGGGCAGATGTGAGTAGTGACAACAACATTGTACTGGACTAGTACTGCAATTTTTTGAAAGCAAGACACCTTCACACGTGCATTTGGATAGGTTATAGGGTGAGTCTCCGCATTATCTCAGTAGGGTTAATGTCTGGTAGTTTTTAGTGTAGGAAAGAGATCATAGGCCAATGAATACATGCTGGGGAGAATGGGTAGAAGTTGTAAGTAGTGATTTATTGACTGTCTCATTCTTGGAAGGTGGGAGGATGGATTTAAAATTTGTACTATGAGGGGATCTTAACCGAACAGAACAAGTAGTGACGTCAGGGCTAGAAGGAATATTGTGCAAAAACAGTTCACTAGGTTATCCAACCTATTATGAAGAACGCTGAGTAAACAGGAATTCTCATTAGATTCCATACCCGAGATCTTTTAAAAAGGAAAGAAAGGAAGGGAACATAAGTATATTGGGTATTTAATTAATGTAATATACTGTTACAATTAAATTACTTATCATCCAAACCCGTGACGGGCATAAACCTGTGGCGTTTACAGAGAAGGAGTAGTAACAAATTTACCCCTGAAACTGATATTACAGAAGTCAAAAGGGATCCACTAAAGAGCTTTCAAGCAAATATGAGAAAGAAAATTCTCAATAATATAAGAGATTAATTTTCGATGAGGCAGACAAACTGAACCCCCAACACATCGTAATACGTTGTCCACGGCTGCTGGCTAGCGTTGCTGCTTCTGTCTGGATCATGGGGTCCCGTGTTCGATTCCCTGTTGGTCACGAATTTTCTCCGCCCAGGAACTGGGTGTTTGTGTTGCTCTCATTATTTCATCATCACTCGGGAAAGTGGCGAGGCTGGACAGTTCAAAGACTGGGACTTTGTATGGGCGCTGATTACCAAGCAGCTGAGCACCCGACAAACCAAATATCATCATCGTCATCGTAATACATTTATTTAAAAGATTCGTACTTATCCCGTCAGTCCAAAAAGTTTCTACGCTGGATTAATAAAGAATATTGAATGGTTATTCCGGTGGTTTTAATGCTTCAAGTGTTCTAAATTGTCTCCCTTGTCTCGAGTACAAGACTCAGAACTTTCATACAAGCTTGTGAAACTGTCCTAAAAGTCCTTCTTTGGGATTTTATTCAACTCGCGCGTCTTTTATGTCGCCCGAGCATTTACTCTTCATGTAAGCTTCCGCACCTTTTCTTTTTGTGGTAGGTTCTTACCGATAACACCATCTGAGGTGATTTTTTCCAGAAAAAAACTGTCCGTGTTTTGAATTGCAAGCAAGTCGCGGCAGGCGTCCAGGGGTCGTCGTTTCTGCTCGACAGTCAAGGGATGCAGGATTGACCTTACACACTTTCCGCTTCTTCCAAATATTCTGGAGAATCTCGTAAACACCTGATTTAGAGATGTCTCTCCATTGCCATTTCTGATACAACAAGGACCCACTACGGCCGCACATCCACTACTGACGACTGACCAAATCCATATCTGTTGTTCATAGTTGTTAGTTCAAGCTGCCATGGTCTTCAAGCAGTCATCGTACCTACTGCGTTGAAATCGTTTATATGCCAGGAATAAAATCAGTCTCGGAACTTTATGGACGGAGATTTTATGAAGCGACACACATACTACTATAAATAATAGCGAATGAGATGAACAGTGTTACAATCCCCTCCGCAGCTGAATTAACGTCATTGAACATAGTAAGTGTGCATACCAGCGTCCCGATAGAACGAGAAGCTATTGAACACGGTGTTTTCCTTTGTTTAATTTTTCTCATTATTAACGAATCATTTCATCATCCAAAGGTGAACTGACCATCGGGATGTATGTGTTAATAGCGTGTAAAGTCTAGGTTTTCTAGAGTACGCTGAATGTAGACAAAAGACGAAACATTAGAAGAGGTACATTGACGACACTATATAATTTAAAGGTAATAATGTGGCCAACGAACTGAATGAACAACATCAAAAAACACGATTTACCCTTTGAAACGACGGTAATTCAACCAAATTCTGTCCTGACTTAAAAATCCCTTGATAGTTTTTTTTTTTTTTAGTTTTTGGGAAATCAGCGTTTTCGGTCAACATTACTGGTATCGAAGAACCATGTATTTCGCCACAACATAATCGTGCGTATTTTAGCGCAACAACTAACACACTAATAAATTTGGTAATCAGCGTGCTAGAGGGGGTATCTGTGAAGTGGGGAAAGAAGTAGTGGTAGCTGCCTGATATGATACACAGGGAGCTGAGAAAGCGAATGAAAAAGTACGAGCAAAAGAGAAAAGAGAAAGGAATACGTAAGCAGTTAGCGCGGTGCAATTAGGAAAGAAAGTAATTGGCAGATTACTTAAATGACATACGTCGGTGCTATTATCCATAAATGAGTGAGGCGGCTTACATCAATTATAACAACGATATTTCGGACGAAGGCTCATTTTAAACAACGGTTGCTAAGTACAGTAATTTGATCATTGTTTCAATAATACGGAACTGAATTAGAACCTTATGGATGACTCACATTCGTGATTAATAAAGGATAAGTTAGAGAAAACATGTATCTTAAGAAAAATAATTATACTATGTGTGTCCTGTCCTGTCTGTTCTCTACTTTTTAAGTACTTACTGTCCTGTACGTCTTTATTTTTCCTCCAATGTAATTACGTGAGTAGCGTATTAGATGTCAAGAGCCATCTTCATTCGTTGGCTTCACTAAATGCGTTGCAAATAAGTGAGTATGAAAGACACTCAATTCTAAATCTGTCTTCACGCACTGCTTAAAACTTCGGGGTAATACTAATGCATGCAAGAGTGGGGAATGGATTGCCTAGAAGCCCCACAGCCCCTGTTAGTTCCAGCATTGTCAGCCATTTCCATTGCTGATGAGAATTGTCGCTGGCTTGTGTTTGGTAGATTGCTCGTGCTTTATACTCAGTACTGGATTAAATTAACAACTCTAGTGTCCAGAGTGTATAGTAGCTGAAATGATTAAACATGGTAGTTTGAGAAATTCTGACTATTTTAACTTTCTAGCAACTGCACTAGAAACAAGAATGTATTCACAACAGTTTCACGTATATTGCACTACTTATAGTAAACGTGCAGTTTTGCCTGCAGAGGACAGATCTGAAAATAAAAGATTTTCTTCTAGATACTGGCTGAAACTAGGCACGTTATTTCTTCTGTCAGATGCCGATATTATAAAGGTGAAGCAGGTGGTATGCTATTGATCCTAAATGCAGCACCTGCAGGGTGTATCCTCTCAAAACTACATAAATTGGATAGCTTTTCATCGAGTGTCTGGATATTCTTTCTTTGCCAGTGATAAGCAGAAATAAAGTTATAATATACTAGCTTTTAATAAGAGATTGTCACATCGCAGTTTTGAATACATAATTATGTACAAATAATCAAGTGCCTGAGTCATGTAAACGGATACGGTGGCAAGCTGTGAGCCAATTAAAAATGATCGAGTTACGTAATGTGTTTTTTACCTTTTTATTCTTCCTAGTAAACAACCAATCGTTATCTTATGTTTTGTGTTTTAGTTATGATGTACATGGTATGTATTTCAGACTCGTTTGGAAACTGTTACAAAGCCGAAATTGCGCTTTAGTAAAGATCAAAAAATAAAAGGATATTTTACTCAAACTAAGAGCAGCCAGAGTGGCTGATTCTGTATTCCAAAAAATTGCTTTCACCTGTGGAGTTACTGCAGCTAAAAAGTGAGATAAAACTAGTTGCAAGAATGGCAGATATCAGTGTAAGATTTGTAGAAAGAATCGAAAATACAACAATTGTCATTTATCGCTCTGCCTCAGTTGCACATTTTTAATTAAATTACATGTTTCCATCACTCTGGATCATCTTCAGATTTAAGTAGCTGCATCAAAACCCGTCTTGTTTACTCAAAACCACTTGTCAGCACTCTGGTACATGGTCCTGAATAAACGAGACGGGCTGTCGATGTAACTACTTAGATCAGAAGATGATCCAGAGTGATCGAAACATGTAATCTAATTAAAAGCGTGCAACTGAGACGGAACAATAAATGAGAATTATTTTCAATGTCAACTCAGTTGCTAAATCTCTCAAGACGAGTGTGTCGGCTATCGCGAATCCAAAAGAAACCTAAAACACCCACAAAGGTGGTACTACAAAACCATAGTCCACCAACTGTCGAGCACTGTTCATCAGCCTGCAATACTTGTCAGGTGTTGTTAATAGATGAGATATGGAAGATTGAAATAAAAGGTAAAGAGGGAGGTAGGATGATGTGACAGAGCTTCGCCGACGACGACGAATCATTACAGATGGAAGAGCGACTAAGATTTGGAAATGATGGCGAAGAAAACTGGCCATGCTATTTTTCAGAGAAACGTCGAGGAAAACTGAAGAAATCGTAAATGACGATTTCTGAATGACGATTTCAATCCCATTCGCCCCGAATGTGAACCTAATGCCTTCACCGCTGCACCACCTCGTCACAAGTTCGTGGTTTCGTTTGATGGTCACGACAGCACCACGACAATTGAGCACAGCGGCAGATAGCGTTTATTAAATATTCTTTGCTCGTTAGGGAGAGATGTACTGTCAAAATTCCGTCTGCGTACGTTCCGAGTTGAGTCAAGCAACATTTTTAATTGGTTGGTTGGTTGATCTGGGGCAGAGGACCAAACAGCGAGGTCATCGGTCTCACCGGATGAAGGAAGAATGAGGGAGGAAATCGTCCGTGCTCTTGCCTGCAGCGATTGATTTGGGGAAATCATGGAAAACCTAAATTAGGATGGCCGGACGTGGCTTTGAACCGTCGTCCTCCCGAATAAGAGTCCAGTGTGCTAACCACTGCGCCACCTCAGACGGTCAAAATCAGGAGAAATCGCCATGCCGGTAAAACTAGAGACCTTGAAGTAGTACGGGGTGTTCAAAAAGTCTCTCCGCAGTGCCATATGATTGCAAGCCGCGCGTACCGTATGACTGTTCGCCTGCCTGGGTTACTTCCCTTCAAGTGGACTCTCCCAACATTCCAAGAGTCTCTCCGCAGTGCCGTATGATTGTTGGCCGGTTATTTTCAAGAAGATGGTGCAACCGTGCATACAGCTCGCGTTTCAATGTCACTGCTTGCTAATTTTTTTGGTGATCGCATAATTTCACAGGGACTTTGGCCTCCACGATCACCTAACCTAACACCAACTGACTTTTTCTTATGGGGTGCAGCGAAAGCAACTGACTATAAAAACCGTCCAAAATCCATCGATGAATTGAAAACTGCAATATCCACTTTCACTGCTTCTGTTACAGAAGAAATGTTACAGCTTGTGTTTGGAAACATGATTAGACGAATTGAATTGTGTATTCAACAACAGGGGGGACACTTTCAACATTTAATGGGAAATTTTGTAAGTGAAAATGAAATTAATAACTTGTATTTCACTGAGTTTCATTTCGGTGTATTCACTGCGGCATACGGCAAGCGCGGCTAACAATCATACGGCACTGCGGAGAGACTTTTTGAACATCCCGTCCTAAGGCTTTACTGACAGCGACTTATTCCGCACACCTTTAGTGAATGGAGCAGGAAAGGTGAAAGGTGACAGTGGAACACACTGTAGCGTGGCTTCAGGAATATACGAGATAATGTAGGAGCCACTTGCATCGTACCATAACAGCGAAACAACTTCATTTACAATTACTGTTCAGCGTATCGCGTCAGTTTTCTTTTCGTCGGATTATAAACTACTGCCGAACTTGTAGTCGTTATAAATTAGTAAACGTATCCTCTACAACTTTGTTGTAACAATGTGCAAAACCAATCTACACTTAAAAAGCATTCAAGTAGAACTGAACAATTTGTAACGATAAACGGTCAAAATAACCTAGGTAGAAAGAAAAATTACAGCAGTAAAGAACGTCTCTGAATCTTACACACATATCGTACCACCGTAATTTATAGCAACGTAAGATTTTTTAAGACGTAAAGTTAGTGATACATGTATCTCTTTCAAAAGTGAAAAATATTTTTCTATCGTCCTACATGAAGTTCAAAAAGAATTTTTTGGTTTATTTAATTTTTAGACAACTTATGGGCCATTGTTATTAACAACTGTTGTGCTTATGTATCTGAATGTTGCCATTTTTTTCTTCTTCTTCTTCAGGCATTACGTTTTCGCATGATCCAATACATATCGTTTCCGATAATACGATTTGATCATAAAAGCAACCGGAAATGGTGATTTACAAGACTTTATTTCATAACTCTAAAAGAATTTCAGACGGCCTTCCGTGGTGCGACCCCATGTCGAGCGAAAACTGCATAAATAACAAAATTCAACAAGGAACGAATGAATTTATATATCTTTGTATTAAAATATCATTTCTTGGAGATGATGTCTGAGAGTAAGTTATTAAGTTCAGTGGGGTGCTAAACAAGATTATACAAATAAATTTTCTACAAAACTTGTAGGCATTTTCCTGTCTGTGGCTCAACGTCGCCTAACGTTGGTGGAAACTGATATACTGTGTATGGTGACTTGTCTGTGAAGAAAGCTTCTGCGTAACGATTACCCACTATTGTGGACTAATTGATTCACATTCCATGCACGCTGAAGTTGCACATGGTGATGCCAACAGGGCTCATTTACAGGTAGAGGTAGGTACTGTGTGACTGATGGCTATAATGGAACAGACATTGTAATGATTGGATACCAAGAATTTCTAACAGCAACAGATAGCACTGATCTGTGTCACCTCCGATATTATTTCATCATAAAAATACGCAACGCGCTATCCAAGGGATAAACACATGATACCATTAAAAATCTTTCCTGTCATTGTTGGCATCGCTGTCCCGTAATTATATACTTTGATTGCGTGAAAATATCGTATCAATTGGCCATTCTGATGAGAAATATACGTGGTGGTAATTTCACGTCATTCACCCGCAGAGTAATGTAGATATCTACTTTTTTGTAAGGGATTCGTGACACTTGTGACGTTCATTATTTCTGTTCACATTTTTTTTTTTTTTCAATAGCGAAATATTGATGCCATCGTCACTGAACGACGCCATTAAAAACGATATGCAAGCCTAATGTTCCGGACAATTAGCGCTCGTCCAGATAACTATTTTATTTTCCAACTTTCTTTCCGTTGTTACAGTGGAAAAAGAGAGGTGCAGTTAGAATTAAATCTAGCGGTAATTAAAGCCGAAACGAATTTCTCGGTAATTACGGAGTACGTTACCCTTGGGCCCGATGGTCGTGCCACTATCACAGCGCGCTTTAACTTTATGTAAATAGCGGATTTAATTAAAGCTTGCAAACACGGCAGCGGCGGCGGTCATTAAAAGCCAAACAGCGGGGCTAGCCTGCCTCTAATGTTGGCAGGCCTGCGGGAGTCCGGAGGAGCGTACTGGATAGCCGGGCCGAGCGTAGAGACGATTGGTCAGCGAGGACGTTGCTATCTGACAGTATTCGAGGCGACGAGAAGGATTTCTTGGCAGGTAACATTCGGATGCGAACACAATTCTCTTGTTCCCCAAGAAGCGTGCTAATGTCTTACCAATTACTATAAAAGCAAATATCTTGCCGGCCCGTGCATCAGATACGAATTATACTATTGCTCATGAATAGGTTATAACAGAAGGAAATTATTTTGAAGCCAAAAAGGAGTAAATTAAAAATCGTAGTTCATTGTTAAAGACTAGAGCTTATTGTTGTCAATGTTTTTAATATACATACTTATGAAAAGAAGACTACAGATACATGTTATTACAGATCCCCTCCAATGTTGTTCACTGTACATACCAATGACAATCTCGTCCTGAAAACATCAAGTCTCTTCTGTACGCTGATGATGTAGCTGTGGTCGCGCAGTTCCGTAGATGTGGAGATGTAAAATAACATCTAAACAGCTCCGTTTATAATTAGTGTTACTCATAGTACCGCTATTCTCATTTCCTTTCCTTCAAATCCTTACTCGTAGTCGTTAGAAACTAGTAAACTTACATTTAAAAGTCATTTGCAGTAATGAGCAAAACAATCTATACGTAAAAAAGATTCCAGTAGACCTAGGCAACGTGTTTCGACAAACGATTAAAATAACTGAAGGCAGCGAAGAAAATCATAGCGTGAAAGGACACCATTGAATCTTTGATAGATATGAAAATGTAGAGAGAGCGCTAGAGGTTGCTACTAAAAGTCTCCTGGGCTACTATAAGTATAGCCACCTCACCCTCCATCCACCGAAGACAAAAGTGACAGAATTTTGCTGACGAAGTAAAGAAGAAAGGAATCGACACCTTAAATTGATCCTAGGCTATCAAGGTTCTCGATATCGTCTGCCTCAGAATTTCTAAATATATCCGGAAAAGAACACAAACTGAAGAACAGAAACAGAAATATAAATAGATGTTTAAGAAAATTATGGGTCCCAGTTAGAATCGAGATAAGTACGGAAATGGGCAGAACAAGGAACTGTTCAGAGGTAAAGTAGGAGTGATGTACTAACAGATCTTAGCCTGAGAGAGCGGTTCCTGCATCGCACCTGGATAGCTCAGCCGGTAAGAGCAGCTGGAGCACTTTATGTGTAGCGATGATACAGAAAGGTTGGAGCAGGAGTGCTGCTGATGCTCAAATCTATCAGGCGGCAAAATACCGGATCGGCTGAGGTGTCACAGTTTGGGGGTCTGCCATGACGTACGATGTCGAGAAAAGAATGAATAGGGCGGGATGCATTAAGAACATTGTTTTTTGACACACTCTTCTCACGTTATCCATAGCACTCTCCAATGTCTTCAGTTTCACCCTGACATGATGAGACGGCGTTGTTTAGGTGTGCTTTACGGCTATATCCTCAACCACTTGGTGCGACAGGAAAGAATAGCGTGGAACATTTCCAAGAATGATCGTCTGTATGCATAATTCCGAAAGAATATATGAATACCGCTATCAAACACAGTCTATTCTTATTCGTATGATTATGATGATACACAGTGTGCAAAATGCGTGATAGGTGATTCCGTCCATTAATAAAATTGTTTCGGAATGCTCGATTTTCAGTTTTCAGTATTTTGTTAAACTTCTTACTATAACATTTTTGTTATATTCCACTGCAAAGGAAACGAACCTATAATCTCTGTATCAACAACAATTTTCCGCAATCCACCTGACTGTGTTTCGCCCAGGGTGCTTCTGGGACCACTATCTGATTCCCCCAACCCCCTTTCTCCTGTTCCCTTCACAAATACCTTTTGAGATGACCTGATTGTCGGTTAGTCTCCATATTAGCTCTAATTTCACTCACGCGGTGTCTCTTCGTATGCGCTGGTTTCTACTGTAATGCGCTAATGTGATGTGACTGCTGCACGAGCAACATTCTAGCAAAAACCGTGCAAATGATTTATAAGCCTTCTCTCTCGTAGGTACACTGCAATTCGCCGATGCCCTACGAATGGATCGATCCTCGAGAGTTGCTTTACCCAGAACAATGTAGCTGATAATTACTGTTCACTTAGCGATTCACTTTGAACAAAAATCCGTAGTACTGTACGTTTGAATCCTTTGGGTTAACAATATATCACAAAGAACTGGATCAATGGTAAAAAGCGTGAAGCAACTAATATCCACTATGCCGTTTATGTGCTGTATAGCGTTCACAGTATTGGTCATATAACACTTCCCTGCGGCACGACTGACATTACTCTCAACCCAGAACACGGTGCTGTAATCTGCTGGTCAGAAAATTTTTGATCCAGTCACAAAATATCATCGAAAAGGATACATCGATTTATTTACTTGTTCCATCTGAGCTTGTGCTCCGTCTCTGTGTTCTGGTAACCGACAGGGACTGAAAACGCCTATACCATTACAGACCTATATCACAAACGTCGGTTTGCAGTAGGGTTTTGGAACATATACTGTATTCGAACATTATGAAGTACCTCGAATAAAACGATTTATTGACACATAGTCAGCACGGATTCAAAAAATTTCTTCTTTATACTCATGAAGTAATAAGTGCCATCGACAGGGGATGTCAAATTGATTCCATATTTTTAGATTTCCAGAAGCCTTTCGACACCGTTCCTCCCAAGCGTCTTCTATCCAAACTGCTTGCCTACGGAGTATCACCTCAGTTGTGCGACTGGATTCATGATTTCCTGTGAAAAAGGTCACAGTTCGTAGTAACAGACGGAGAGTCATCGAGTAAAACAGAAGAAATATCCGGCGTTTCCCAAGGTAGTGTTATAGGTCCTCTATTGTTCCTGATCTATATTAACGACATAGAAGGCAATCTGAGTAGCTGTCTTAGACTGTATGCAGATGATGCTGTCATTTGCCGTCTTGTAAAGTCATCAAATGACCAAAACTAATTGCAAAATGATTTAGATAAGATATCTGTATGATGCGAAAAGTGGCAATTGACCCTGAATAAAGAAAAGTGTGAAGTTTTTCGCATGAGTACTAAAAGAAATCCGCTAAATTTCGATTAAGCCATAAGTCACGCAAATCTGAAGGCTGTATTTTCAGCTAAATACTTAGAGATTACAGTTACAAATACCCTAAATTGGAACAATCACATAGATAAATAATGTCGTGGATAGAGCAAGCCAAAGATTGCGATTCATTGGCAGAATACTTAGAAGGTGCAACAGATCTACTAAAGAGACTGCTTTCACTACATTTGCCCGCCCTATTCTGTAGTATTGCTGTGTGGTGTAGGATCCGTATCGGGTGGGGCTGATGGATGATATTGAAAAAGTTCAAAGGAGGGCATCTCGTTTTGTATTATCGCGAAATAGGGGAGATAGTGCCACAGACATGATACGTGATTTGGAGTGGCAATCATTAAAACAAAGGCGTTTTTCGTTGCGACGGGATCTTCTCATGAAATTTCAATCACCAGTTTTCTCCTCCGATTGCGAAGATATTCTGTTGCCACCCACCTACATAGGGAGAAATGATCCTCACGATAAAATAAGAGAAATCAGGGCACGCACAGAAAACTTTAAGTTCTCGTTTTTCCCGCGTGCTGTTCGAGAGTGGAAAGGTAGAGAGACAGCTTGAAGATGGTTCACTGAACCCTCCGCCAGGTACATTATTGTGAATAGCAGAGTAATCACTTAGATGTAGATGTAGACGTACCACTCTTCTTATCTGTAAATCTGTTTGGACAGTATAGTACAGACTAGTTTCTGTAGTAAATGAAACAGACGTCTTAGAAATGATAATTAATCAGCGCCACTTACGGAAAGAAGTCAACAGCGTATCTTCCAATTCATCCACAGTGCCATAGCACTTTTCCAAAATTATTTGCTGTTTATAGCTATATATATCGTCAGATAGTTAGCAGAATGCACTCTACGTAATAGCAACAACCATATAAATGGACACTTTCCTATGGTAATTCGGCAGTAGAAGGTCCAGTGGCCACGCCCATATTTGGCGTCAGCATGCAACAGCCCGTAGACGGCAGGTGACTGCTAGCAGTGGAGGGTACATAAAGCATGTAGGGGGGATGCACGTGGTTGTCGTAAGGCAGCAATGGAGTGCTTCATCAGACGTCCAAGAGAACATGATTTTTGGGTTTCGGGCCAAGGTGAAAGCATTTTCGGAACGGCTAAGTCCGTAAACTGTTCCGATGCCGCCGTGGTTAAAGTATGTCATGCATGGCAAAATGGAGCCTTCCAAAACCGGCGCAACGGCTGCGGAGATGTATGCGGTCGAAAAGAGGTGCACGTTTTGAGCAACAAACCTCCCTTGTGAACCATGAGGCTACCGACAGTGTCTCCTCAATGATGGCTCATCGAACGTTGCTACGTAAGGGCCACAGCAGCAGACGCCTGGTTCTTGCAACTGTGCTGACTGGTATTCGTCGATGACGAAGACTGGAATTTGTCCGCCAATACCGTAACCGGATGTCCACCGAGTGGTGAAAGGTGTGGTCTTTGAGATGGATCGCGTTTTATGCTCCATCACAAACACATTCGTTGGCGTGTAGGGAGTGAAACGAAAGAAAATGCTGCAGGCCGAAGTGGGAGCGTTATGCTCTGGGAGATGTTTTAGAGGCATCCCTTGGGTGATCTCGTCGTTCTGGAAGGCACAGTGGGTCAACTTAAGTAAGCATCCATATTGGGAACCATGCTCACCCCTACATACGGTTGGGTTTCCTCGGAATGACGACATCTACCAGGTGGACAGTGCAACGTGAGACACAGCTCGGCACCAGGATGAGTTTACCAAACACTCTTGGCCATCAAACCGCCAGGATTTAAACCAGTCAAGGATCTGTGAAATCACCTCAATCGGGCTGTTCGCACCATGCTTTCTCACCCGAGTAACGTAGAGCAGGTGGCCACACAACAGGAGTCGGCTTGGCTCGAGATCCCCGTCAGTGCCTCCCAGAACCTCACTGACTCTATTCCTGCACGTCTCGAAGAGGTCCTCGCTGCAAAAGGTGCTTACACTGGCTTTTGAAAGGTAATAGCATTAATGTGACTGGACAGTGTACAAATGAGTTGACAACACTGACCCAGGATGATTTTCGGTAATTTTATTTTTGTTCTTGATGTTACAGGCTACATATGCAGTAGTAACAATTTTATTTTATCTGAGGATGATCAGTTCGATCGATACCTTTAGCAAATAAATGTTTATTTTCAGAATAAGTTTTTCACTCTGCAGCGGAGTGTGCGCTGATATGAAACTTCCTAGCAAATTAAAACTGTGTGCCGGACCGAGACTCGAACTCGGGACCTAGGCAAAGGTCCCGAGTTCGAGTCTCGGTTCGGCACACAGTTTTAATTTGCTAGGAAGTTTCATATCAGCGCACACTCCGCTGCAGAGTGAAAATCTCATTCTGGAAACATCCCCCAGGCTGTGGCTAAGCCATGTCTCCGCAATATCCTTTCTTCCAGGAGTGCTGGTTCTGCAAGGTTCGCAGAAGAGCTTCTGTGAAGTTTGGAAGGTAGGAGACGAGGTACTGGCAGAATTGAAGCTGTGAGGACGGGTCGTGAATCGTGCTCTGGTAGCTTAGATGGTAGAGCACTTGCCTGCGGAAGGCAAAGGTCCCGAGTTCGAGACTCGCTCCGGCACACAGTTTTAATCTGCCACGAAGTTTCAGGTGTTTATTTTATTAGCAGCTGTTTGCCCTACATGAAAATGACATTTTTCGTATACGAATGTCATTGTTGATTGGCGGACTGGGAGTGTCATCGGCCCTTTGTACACTAAACTGTTTCCGTTTAGGAGGGTTGTCCTGAAAGTAAGTTCCGATCGGTCGCGAAATGGAAACTACAGTGAAAACCAGAAACGTGGGTGATCAAACATTTCTCGTCGGAAAAGCTGCAGGAGCGTCTGCATTGCCCCTGCAGTGTGCGTCCGACAATTGGCTTGAAGAAGGAACTGCTCGACACTTGTGTTATGTGGGCTGCATGACATAGGCGAAATCTCTAACTAGGCCCTAATACTTGGCGGGAGACGCTATTCCCTACGCATCTTTACGTGCTCACTGTTCACTCAAAACTGAAAACAGCGTCGCGACACGATCGACGGGCATACTAGAGACACTTCCCAACACATCTGTGCAAAGCTTTACCGGATTTTATCAGTGGTTTCCATTTCGCGGCCGATCGGAACTTACTTTCTGGACAACCCTCGTATAAAGACAGTCATCCATTGAATCAAGGAAAAGGAGTGATGAATGGATCTTTAGGTCACGATGCATCACAGTATTCCATCTCCCGGTTGGTATCTCAGGCACGATGGACAGCCACATGCTCTTATCTTACTCTCACTGTTGCAAAGTGCATTCGGTGCTCGCCAAAAGGTCGCTTCGCAGGGTTCCTTTCTTTCCATTCCTCTGCTACCCTCAGCATGAACGTTATCATTCTTGTAATCTAGATGTGTCCTATATTCCGTCACTTAGCCAACATAAAAAGGCGCTATGACCTGCTGAGTAGTGTAAAACGAGAGACAGGAAGAGAGAAAGAGAGAGAGACAGAGAGAAAGAGAGAAAGAGAGAGAGAGAGAGAGAGAGAGAGAGAGAGAGTATGTGCCTCACTCTTACAGTCCTATGTTAGCACTGCCTCACATCCTTCATGCAACGGCATGCGAAACAGCCTGTCGTAGAGCTCATCGTGAAATTGCCTATCCTTTAAGGCCTAGCTGCACATAGTGCGATAATATGTTTCATAGGCACGGAAGAAAAAAGAAAATCCAGAGGCTGAATTTGTCCATTGTTTGCAGGTAGTATGAATTGTAATGTCACACACTTTTCAGGAGGAACAGTTTGCTCAAAAGCAATATGATTTTTTTACATAGACCAGGAATCAACCAAAAGCAAATTATTTCGGCCAGCTATTGACTAAAAACAGTACTCATACCATAGCTGTTTTACGCATATTTTCCCACACTTGCTTGCTGTGCCGTAAATATTCCCTACTGCCTTTGGAAGATCGCGCACACGAGAAAGAAACGTAGCAGCACAATAAATAACTTTCCAACCAATTAACTATACAGATTAACAGTCGCCATAATTGTATACGAATGTGTTAAGGCATTGACTTTCGCTGACGTTGATACAATTCTCTTGGTATTTCTAGTTTCCAGGGTTCCTTTCACATGCATGTTCTCTTCAAATCCCGATTGGATGGAGTTGAAAACAAATTATTACTGAAAGATGGGATAAGTTTGATTACCTCATTTACGAATTTTCGAGCCGATTCCTCAGTTTGCTGTGAATCGTCAGGTTGACGCTTTGTTTGAAATTTCGTTATCTTATGTCTTCCAATTTTGTAGCACTGTTTGAAATTATGCAACCATTCATGACTCCCTTTGAAATTACTGCAATCTATGTTGCGCTCAGTCTGATGTGCATAACGTAGTAGGTAACTATCATGTACATCCTGTAAGTTGTGTCGAGCATCTTTGAAAATCGTAAACACCAGTTTTTGTAACATGTGGCTCATATCCTCCCTTGAATAACCGTAGATTTATTTATTTTTTCTTTCTTTTTTTTACTGTGTTGTGGATGCTCTTACATGATTGTGACTGTGTTCAGGACCCGCTCGCTCCTTGGACAACGATTGTTCTCTACTAAGTTTCACGGGAGACGGTATTTGTGCCTCCCTGTCCGACAAGGATGATGAACTACATGGCTGTGTCCCTGTTTCAATATCATTTTCACTTTTTAAGCATGTATCGTCATCACCATACTCTTCGTCTACATTGTCTGCACAGTCGAGCGTTTACGAAACCACACATTCCACTGACTCGTCTTGCAGAAGCGCTAATACTTCATCTCCTACTTCTTCTTCACTCTGTGAAATTCCTTGGTTTCCTTTCTGACGAAATGTCAACTTCGGCAACTGTTGTTGTAGATATAATGCAATGTTTGCTTTGTTTGTCGTTGACGCTGCTCTGCTTTGCATCAACACGACTAGCACTGTAGCACCGTTATGAGCCACTCGTCGACTAAGTAGCTGAAGTACGCTCCACATCCCTATGCTGTGCTCACCATCGGATACCTGCAGTCCCGCCCCTGTTGCCGTTAGCAGTCAGTATTTGGTTGCGTGGTAGACATTACGTGGGGTATCGATTGCTTGTTAATAGCATTCCCCTTTTGAAACCTCGCAGCTCAGGGGGTTCCCTGTTAGGCACATTGAACGATGCTTTTCAGTACTGTTTTTTTTTTTTTTCATCTGTGGTCCGCATCTTCGTCCTCAACACTGAAAATGTGATGCTGATTACTTAGATACTCTGCAATAGCTATCCTGTTGCTCTTGCTAAGCAAAAGTGTCTTTTCACCATCTTAACATTGCTTGTATACCACTTAGTATTTAGTTGATATCACAGCCTTATGACCATTGATCCCTTCCTCTACGTTAACTGATTCGGTAAGTTGAGGTGCGTTTGTTGTCGGGAGGTCTAAGATGTTACCTTCACGCGTTGGTTCTCTAATATCTGCTCGAAGTAATTTTCGAACAAGGCGTTCAGAATAACGTCACAAGAATCGCTGATTCTGACACCAGTTTTGATAGCGTGACTCCCCTCATCTATAACTGAGCTGAAGTCACCCGAACAACAAGAGCATGATCAGGAAAATTACTAACGATTTTCTATAAGTTTTCTCTCAAGCGTCTTACCACTTCACCTCCTGACCCAGGAGCATCCGATTACCGTTTTTTTGCCGACCTTTGATTCTTAACTTCACCCACATTAATTAAAATCCGGGATCCGTGATAAACTCGCTAGACATTTTCGAGTTGTTTACTGCAATACATACGCCGCTACCATTGGCGATTTTTTATCCTTACGATAATTTGAACTTAGGATGTTCACTTCCGGCTTCGACCAACTTCCTGTTCTTGCTACTATCAGGGCACTGCAAACTTCAGTAAGCGATACTAATTCTGGGACCTTTCCTTGGATGCTTCTGCAGTTCATTAATATCATGTTAACCTTTCCTATGTCTGACCTGCAAGAACGAGTATTCTCTGAGAACAATGTGGCTAATGTAACTTCGATTTTGACAGGCTGTTCATCTTTCAGCCCAAGGGCGGCTTCTCTAAAAAATTACCCCAGTTGTACACCACACGTACTGCGCTACCCTCGCAGTAGTTTCCTGCTTGTAGTGAACATCTGACCTATTAGAGAGACCCCCTAGAATTCGGCACCCAACACTGGAGGTCGAGAAATTCGAATCAGATACCACTGCAGAGTCGTCTGAGCCTTTGATTTAGTTCACTCTGCCTCATCGACTCTGGGTATGATACTACAAATAGACAGCAGACAGCTCTTAGTCTGTACCCCAAGTGCGACGCTAGTTGCATTCATTGAATCGGGCATACGCCAAAAGGAACCTCGGTGGGCCTCGGAACCCAAGTGTCAGGCGCCCACATCTGTCACTACTCGTAGCCGGTTGCACCCAGTTTGCTCGATAGCCTGCGGCAGGCCCTTTTCCAGGTCGCAGACGTGACCCCCGCCAGACATACTGAATGTACTCTGAAATTGTTTCCCGCCCTGCTTGCTATTTCTCTGAGGGGCTCCATCACCCGCCTAACTTTGAGTTCCCAATGACTAGGATACCTGTCCTCTGCACTTGTCCACACTGGATGGAAGAATCGCCCTTTGGCCCAAAAGCAGGGGCATCTAATGCTAGCTCAGATGTATTTTCAACCATAGATAGCGCCTCGTACCTGTTGCTCAGGCGTAAAGAGCCAGTCGTGCGACCCGTTCCCCCGTTAGCCTTCTACTCAGTGACTCAATCATGAGTGAGGACGGAGTGGTCAGATGTTGCGTATCGGAAGTCTCAGTGATAACTAGATCACCAGGGGATTTCAACGGCATTGAAGGTGTGGCAGATCTCGTCACTGGCGTCCCGATGTCGTCGCATCTTTGAGCATTAGCCAGAAGCCTGTCGACGGTAGCTATCCCCACCAGTCAGATTTCCTTGTGTTCCTGAAACGTTCCACAACCGATGGGTCGCGCAACGGATTCTAGTAGAACATCTTTGTCTTAGGAGGGCGTGGTTCGAGCGTAGATCGGAGGCGCCAGGACTGTGAGAGTGAGACCGAGCAGGTGAAATATCTCGCTGGCCATGAGGCGGCCAAGCTGGCCTGGTCGCCAGGCAGTTGATGGGTTGTACAAGTTCGACAGTTAACTGTCACCAGCTCTGAGCGTAAAAGGGATACCAGGAGAGACATTCAAGCGGCTTACTGGATTGCAAACCATTATTACCTCGGCTGCGGCCGGCTGCAAACCTTTGGAAGTGTGGGGTGCATAACGAGGGAAGGGTCGTGCTGTGTGCTTCAGCGACCGACCGGACTTGGAATCGGACGGCGCTATGTTGAAGCTGTGTGTCGGCTCCAGCTGTCCTTCATGGATTGTTGTACGGATATGTTTGGTGAGCTTCCGATTTGGATTATCGAACGCGAGTGAGCCGAGATTGGCGATAACCATACCTATAGTTGCCATTTCCTGTGCCAGTACTGTGACTGATTAGTTAGGTAGTTTTCTGGTTGTTTGTTCGAGATTCACGTTCGGTTCCATATAAGAGTTCTGTTTATTGAGCCTGCTTCTGTCTCTAGGCAGGCAAGACGTGTGTGCACTCCTATAAAACTATTGAATTTGTTTCTTTATTTAATGCTCCAAAGCGCGGGGTAGCCATGCGGTCTAAGGGCGCCTTGCCACGGTTCCCGCGGCTCCCGCCCTCCCCCCCCCCCCCCCCCCCCCCACCAGTCAGAGGTTCGAGTTTCGAGTCCTCCCTTGGACATAGGTGTGTGTGTTGTCCTTAGTGTAAGTTAATTCAAGGTATATTAAGTAGTGTGTAAGCCTAGGGACGGATGACCTTAGCATTTTGGTCCCATAATACTTACCACAAATTTCCAGTTAATGGTCCAATCTGAGTGTTATTCACGAAGTTCGGTCTCAACTTCCCAGTTGGCTGCAGTAGGGCGTTGGAATTGAGGCGGCGCGAATTTATGTATTAAGTGAGTTCATTTCATGCGCCAAACCCCGCGTGTACTATTACCGGAGCACACAGTTTCATTTATTGACTCATTGAGTGTTATCACTACCAAATTTCAACTTTTTCTTTTTATTGTTTGTGAGGGTGGGGCCTCCTAATCTTAATTATCAAGCACCTCTAAGTGAGGACTTTATTTTTCGTTTGTTACTACTATCTTATATGTGGTTGTAATATTATTCAAAAGGTTATGTTCTGTCTGCTGTTAGTCAAAGGTTCGTTAGCCAACCGAACACCTTTGCTTGGGGTTTAGTGCTCCATTCGGCATGGCTGTTACTTGTGGCAGTCGAGCTTCTGCTCTGTAACTGTATTTGTAACAGTGTTTGGGTTTTGGCCGGTTTACAAAAATGGTTCAAAAGGCTCTAAGCACGATGGGACTTAACATCTGAGGTCATCAGTCCCCTAGACTTAGAACTACACTACTGACCATTAAAATAGCTACACCACGAAGATGACGTACTACAGACGCGAAATTTAACCGACAGGAAGAAGATGCTGTGATACGCAAATGATGAGCTTTTCAGGGCGCCGGTGGCGACACCTACAACGTGCTGACATGACGAAAGTTTCCAACCGATTTCTCATACATAAATATCAGTTGACCGGCGTTGCCTGGTGAAACGTTGTTGTGATGCCCCGTGTAAGGAGGAGAAATGCGTACCATCACGTTTCCGACTTTCATAAAGGTCGGATTGTAGTCTATCGCGATTGCAGTTTATCGTATCGCGACACTGCTGCTGGCGTTGGTCGAGATCCAATGACTGTTAACAGAATATGGAATCGGTGGGTTCAGGAGGGTAATACGGAACGCCGTGCTGGATCCCAATGGCCTCGTATCACTAGCAGTCGAGATGACAGGCATCTTATCCGCATGGCTGTAACGGATCGTACAGCCACGTCTCGATCCCTGAGTCAACAGATGGTGACGTTTGCAAGACAACACCCATTTGCACGAACAGTTCGACGACGTTTGCAGCAGCATGGACTATCAGCTCGGAGATCATGGCTGCGGTTACCCTTGACGCTGCATCACAAACAGGAGCGCCTGCCATGGTGTACTCAACGACGAACCTGGGAGCACGAATGGCAAACCGTCATGCACAGCATCATAATGGTCGCATCCGTGTTTCTCGACATCGTGGTTAACACACATTGGCAGCTTGTATTTGTCATCGCCATACTGGCGCATCATCCGGCGTGATGGTATGGGGTGCCATTGGTTACACGTCACGGTCACCTCTTGTTCGCATTGACGGCACTTTGAACAGTGGATGTTACATTTAAGATGTGTTACGACCCGTGGCTCTACCCTTCATTCGATCCCTGCGAAACCCTACATTTCAGCAGGATAATGCACGACCGCATGTTGCAGGTCCTGTACGGGCCTTTCTGGATACAGAAAATGTTCGACTGCTGCCCTGGCCAGCACATTCTCCAAATCTCTCACCAATTGAAAACGTCTAGTCAATGGTGGCCGAGCAACTGGCTCGTCACAATACGCCTGTCACTACTCTTGATGAACTGTGGTGTCGTGTTGAAGCTGCATGGGCAGCTATACCTGTACACGCCATCCAAGCTCTGTTTGTCTCAATGCCCAGGTGTATCAAGGCCGTTATTACGGTCAGAGATGCTTGTTCTTGCTACTAATTTCTCAGGATGTATGCACCCAAATTGAGTCATTTCCTGTCATTTCCTGTATAATGTATTTGTCCAATGAATACCCGTATATCATTTGCATTTCGTCTTGGTGTAGCAATTTTAATTTACAGTAGTGTACTTAAACCTAACTAACCTAAGGACATCACACACATCCATGCCCGAGGCAGGATTCGAACCTGCGACCGTAGCAGCAGCGCGGTTCCGGATTGAAACACGTAGAACCGCTCGGCCACAGCGGCTTGCGCCGGTTTACAAGTTTCATTGATTTGACTCCTTTAACTTGCTGAAAATTATTTACTTTCTTTTTCTTGTTGTTGTAATTTTGACTGTCGCGGGGCAAGTTTGGTCCATAACAGACGACTGGCCAAATTCCCGTACAAAATTCTGTAGTCCTCTGTTAATTAGGCTACCATCTCTGTCTCTTTTGATGGTATTTGGGCAAAGTCTGCCTGGTTGATAGAGGAGGCCCGACTGAAAGGCCAGCCGGGTGCACGTGGTCCGGCACCACTTAATCTTTCCGAGCCCACTACACCTTGCTAAGACAGGACTGTATACAACATCGTTGTAATTATTTGTGTCTTAATCACTGCGCGCCCACTTCAGGTCTCCTTTTAATTTTTTATTTCTAGCTCATTTGCATTGTTGAAGTGTTAACTGGCTAATTTGTCAGTTGAGTAATTAGTGGATTATTTAATTGAATGTGTTTATGCAAGTGAGGCTCGGCCAACTGAATGGTTATTAATCTTACTCCTTCTCTGCACTGTTGGTTTTTGAACTGACCAAACACTAGGAGATTTGACTTCTGTTAATTTCATGAAGGTTCTCACTGACTATTTGTACAGTTCAGGATGCAGTATTTAACATGAATTTTGTCTGGATATTTCTCTCGCGTGCTTTGCGCGCCTCCGCTTTTCGGCGGTATAGTAAGTTTCTTATATGGTGCTTATATGCTGAGTATACTTCTATTTTACATTGCAAATCTTGCTTCCGAGGAAAATTTTTTAGCTTTCTTATTGTACTGATAGAGTTTTTATTATTGTATTTGATATGTTTGCTATTAATCAATCTGGTACAGTCTTATGATTGCAGATTATTCTGTTCCTAAGTAGTCAATACCATTGGAGGTGTTTTTCCAATAGATGTACAGTAAATCTAATTTAGTGTGTTGTATTAAAATAAATAGAAAGTTCACAACGCGAATGATGTTCAGTCACCCTTTGTCCCTATCCTTCGTACCACAGACAACCTGACGCAGGTATTGCTTACCAGTCCGCTCACAACAAACACCTTCTCTAGCCACATCGTACTATGTAAAAAAATTTATATAAGATCTCAAAAAATACAAACAAAGGAGTCAAGATTAATTCAGAAAGTACTAATACTCCATGCAAAAGAGAAACTTACTTGGCTGTGGTGCTACTGAGGTTGGAATGTACGCAAATTATAACGAGGAGTATAAATAAACACTAAAATCTGCTCTGCAGCGTTCTCACTACGGCATGAGACCACAATATCCACAAGCTTTTGAAACAAACATAAATTTCTCTCCTGAAATTGGATGCATCAATAGTTGCTTTTTGCTAGAAACTCTGCTTACTCAAAAGCTACTGCAGGAAATAAATATGCAAACTCCAGTGCAAGGATGTGAACTATATACTGTGTGCAAACACGAGAGTTAAGCGCAGAGACATGACGTGGCGCTTCTGATAGCGGAAAATTGCACTTGGAATCCACCTCTCACACGGATATACATTTGCGCAAAAGCGACAATTTAGAGTAAGTTTCCAAACACTAGTCTATCCGGCAAAATGCACAGATATAGCTACGACTTTTCAGAAGCTCGTGAAATAAAAATACACAAACTAAACTAAAGGGGATAGGCAAAATAATGTGAACACCTGTACTTAATTGGGAATGGTTTATTAATGATGGGTTGGACACCCATTTACACGTAATACATCTGCGATTCTTCTTGGGTTACTGGCATATTATGATTCTATAGTTTCCAGTGGACTGTTATGCTACTCTTCGATCAGACCCTCTTCTAACTCCCGGAGTGACAAGGGAGGCGGAGATCTGGTCCGAAGTCTGGGCTCCAATACCGTCCACAAGGGTTCAATAATGTTCCAGTCTGGGGACTGCCCTGGCCAGGGAAGATGCTGCAGTTCAGCTGCATCTTCTTCATACCACGATTGTACTGTCCTGGCTGTGTGAGTGGGTGCATCTTGAAATATGGCATCACTGTTGGGGATTAACATTTGAATCGTGGGGTGCGCTTGATCACCTAAAATGTTCACATAATCGTTGGCTGTAACATGGCCTTTAAGACTAATGATGGGACCATGACATGGCTGTCCATACCATCACACTTCCACCTCAATATGTAACCTTCGGAAACAACCAATCACGATTGTAGGCTTCCTTTAGCGTTCTCCAGACATAAACCTATGTTGGAAATAAAAATGTTGACTCGTCAGACCATATGCTCCTGGCACCATGTTTTATGCTTCTTTGCGTTGGTTGTCGTTACTAATGGTTTCGGTATAGCAGCTCGTCCATGAATGTTCACCTTATGGAGTTCTCGATGGACAGTGTCAGTAGCTACGGCGTCTCTAAGATGGGTATTGAGCTCTGCAGTCACTTTAGCTGCCGTAGTTTTGTGTTGTTTTGACACGATTTGTGTTAGCGTACGACGATCTGTGTCATTTAGTTTTGATTTGCGCACAATATTACATTTACAGGATGATGTCTTTCTATGTTTTGTGTAGCCTTTCATGACTGTTGGAACAGCTGCTCTTGAAATATGCAATAAATTGGCTGTCTTGGTTACTGATGCTCCACAATCTACCCTCTTTGGAACAATGTTAAGTAAAATTGGAAATTTGTGGTAAGAGCCTATGGGACCAAATTGCTGAGGTCATCGGTCCCTAAGCTTACACACTACTTAATTTAACTTAAACTAACTTATCCAAAGAACAGCACACACATCCATGCCCGAGAGAGGACTCGAACATCTAACAGGGGAAGCCGCGCGAACCGTGGCAAGACCCTCAAACCGCACGGCTACCCCGCGCGGAGCTGTTAGGTCTTACATTGCAAGTCGACCTCGACCTCTGAATGCAGATACGAAGTGTGCACTGCTCATAAACAACATGCACTGATGCCTAGTCCGTACTAAAATCGCACAGTCCAACGCGACACGTGCCTTACCTACGTTGATGACCGTCAAACGCAACCATCCCATTACTACCACTGTTCATCTACAGCTATGTGACATCTACATCCACGTGATTACTCCGATATTCATAATAAAGTGCCTGGCAGAGGGTTCAATGAACCACCTTCAAGCTGTCTCTCTACCGTTCCACTCTCGAACGGCGCGCGGGAAAAATGCACAGATCTGTGCGAGCCCAGATTTCTCTTATTTTATTGTGATGATCATTTCTCCCTATGTAGGTGGGTGCCAACAGAATGTTTTCGCAATCTGAGGAGAAAAATGGTGATTGAAATTTCATGAGGAGATCCCGCCGCAACGAAAAACGCCTTTGTTTTAGTGATTCCCACTCACGTATCATGTCTGTGGCACTATCTCCCCTATTTCGCGACAACACAAAACGAACTGCCCTTCTTTGAACTTTTTCAATATCATCCGTCAGTCCCACCTGATACGGATCCCACACCGCACAGCAATACTCCAGAATAGGGCGGACAAGTGTAGTGTAAGCAGTCTCTCTAGTAGATCTGTTGCACCTTCTAAGTGTTCTGCCAATGAAACGCAGTCTTTGGTTTGCTCTACCCACAAACATTATGTATGTGATCGTTCCAATTTACGTTATTTGTAATTGTAATCCCTAAGTATTTAGTTGAAAATACAGTCTTCAGATTTGTTAGACTTATCGTGAAATTGAAATTTAGCGGATTTCTTTTAGTACTCATGTGAATAACTTCAAACTTTTCTTTATTCAGGGTCAATTGCCTCTTTACACACCACATAGACATCCTACCTAAATCATTTTGCAATTCATTTTGGTCATCTGATGACTTTATAAGACGGTAAATGACATCATCATCTGCAAATAATCTAAGAGGGCTACACAGATTGTCTCTTATGTCGTTAATATAGATTAGGAGCAATAGAGGGCCTATAACACTTCCTTGGGGAACGCCGGATATTACTTCTGTTTTATTCGATGACTTTCCGTCTATTACTACGAACTGTGACCTTTCTGACAGGAAATCACGAATCCAGTCGCACAACTGAGGCGATATTCCGTAGGCACACAGTTTCTTTTGCCTATCCCCTGTAAATTACTCTGTATCAAACAACTGCTGGTGCTGCTACCGATCCAGGCCTCCCCTCGCCTCGGCCTGTGACGCTGTGCTGGGCTGGGTAGTCCACTTGCCAGGAAAAAGCAAAAGTCCAGGATTCGAGGTTTGAGTTCCAGTGTAGTTCACAGTTTTACCCTCCCAGGAAGTTTCAAAATTCGAAATATTCAGAGTGGTGTAGAAGTTGGATTAAAAACATTCTGAAACTCAGATAGAGGCGCATGAAGGTTTTGGGAAACTCAGAGATGAAATTTCAGAAATGGTCAAAGAAGTTAAAATTGAGGCGTGAATGCTACAAGGAAATTTTGAGAATATCATAAATGGGAAGATAGAATGATTAGTTAAAAATATTGAAGACCAAGATGGTTCACAATAAAAATTTTATAGCAGCACCTATGGTAGTTTATATAAGGGATGCTAGTAGTATTAATGATAAACACTGCCGGAAAAAATGCAACATCCTCAAGGAAAACGTCATTTTATCTCACAAGTGGTTTGACAAGTAAATCATCGTTAGAAGAACGTATCATAACAAATTCAGGGCAAATGAAACACGCATGTCACACTAAACGGAGTCCGAACACAAATCTGCCTCGAAGTTTCATATCGGCGCACACTCCGTTGCAGAGTGAAAATCTCATTTTGGAAACATCGCCCAGCTTATGGCTAAGCCATGTCTCCAAAGTATCCGTTCTTCCGGGAGTGCTAGTTCTGTAAGGTTCGCAGGAGATCTTCTCTGAAGTTTCTAATGTGGAGACGAGGTAGTGGCAGAAGTAAAGCTGTGGGGACCGCGCGTCAGTCGTGCTTCGGTAGCTCAGACGGCGGAGCACTTCCTCGCGTAGGGTATAGGTCCCGAGTTCGAAAAGTATTTAAACCGACAAACTCTGGGAGTTTGCAGGGGATATTAAAACAAATATTTTTCCCTAATGTCCTTTTTTCCTATGAGGAGTATTTAAACCGGCAGAGGAAGATTTCTCTGGTGGAAAATTAATTAAACCAACAAACACTTTCCCATTTTTTTTTTTTTTGACCAAGGGACAACACATTAACACAACCCAATTTCAATTACAGTAGATTTTCAAAAATGCCTCCATTGACACGTAAACAAAGGCTACACAGTCGGATCATGTTCTGTCGGCACGGGCAAAAACCCCAGGAGTATCCTGAATTGTTCCTGCTGCTGCTACTATCCGGGCAACCAGATCCTCTTCTGATGCAACAGGAGTTGCCTAAACAAGGTTGCGCATCTCTCCCCACACAATAAAGGCCAGAGGGGACATATCTGGGGGTCGAGCAGGCCATGGTACAGGACCACCACTGCCAATCAACGTTTCTGGAAACCGTCGGTCCAGGAATCGACGCACACGACGACTGAAATGTGCCGGCGCCCCGTCATGTTGGAACCACATGCGTTGTCTTCTAGGGAGCGGGACGTCTTCCAGCAATCCTGGCAATGCTCTGGCGAGAAAATTGTAATAGTTCCTGCCATTTAATGGCCTAGGTAGCACATACGGCCCAATTAAACAGTCCCCAAATACACCGACCCATACATTAACGAAGAACCTCACTTGATGAGCGCTAGTAACTGTGGCATGTGGGTTAACCTCACTCCAAACATGCGAATTGTGCATGTTGAAGACTCCATCACGCCCGAACGTTGCTTCATCGGTAAACTACACAGAGGATCAAAATGTAGGATGCATTTCACACTGTTCCAGGTACCACTGCGAAAACTGTGCTCTTGGTGGATTATCAACTAGTTCCAGGTCGTGGGCACACTGTAGGTGAAATGGACGTAACAATTGCTCTCGAAGGACTGTTCTTACATTCGTCTGATTCGTCCCCATGTTACGATCAATTGTACGAGTGCTGATTGAAGGATCCCGCTCCACATGCTACAAGACAGCTTCCTCAAATTGCAGCGTTCTTACCGTGCGATGGCGTCCCTGTCCAGATAATCTGCTGAATGACCCGGTCTCACACAGACATTGGTACACAGCAGCAAAGGTCGCATGATGCAGGATGCGGCGATTAGGATATTGTTGTTGGTAAACCCGCTGTGCAGCTCGTCCGTTGTGGTGCGCTATGTAGTACGCACCAACCATATCAGTGTACTCACTCCAGGTGTACCGCTCCACTAGTAAACAGAGACAATGCACTACTACACTGGGAGACAGCAGTTGCCTACAACTAAAGAGCGTAATACGCCCTCTAACAACTGAAGACCATAATAAGGCCTCTAACAACTGAAGAGCTTAATACAGCCTCCACTGGTTTAAATAATCCTCATAGGAAAAAATTACATTAGGGAACAATATTTGTTTTGATGTCCCCTACAACCTCCCAGAATTTGTCGGTTTAAAAACTTTTCACCCTGTATAGAAAAGAAGATAAGTGCTACTGAAAAAGTTAAATAAGGTATCAAAGAATTAGGTGATAATCTTTTGAAAGCTATTGAAGAAAACAGGGAATTCGAAAAAGTAATGGTTCCTTAGCCTCAAAATCAATTAGAAGTATTTAATGATATACCACCAATTGAACAATATGACAGTCCTCAGCAAGTCTATACAGTAAGTGAATCATAAACACAAGATTTATTAATGGCATATGGATAAGAGAGAAAAAAGAATAAAAATGTTTAAAAAACAAATCTGAGTGAAAGAATATAAGAATATATTAATCACAGTAAAGATAACATTTGTGGATTAAGCCCTGTTGGTTCATTTAAATTCGTTAGTAAATTACCAGTAAAATTTGATGGTGATAAATTAACTATTGGTGATAGGACAAATGAAGGTACAGATGGATTAATCAATCTTTTAACTAAAAACTATAGACGATATAGATAAATTATTCACAGGCTCTCATTTATCAAATTATGCAGATACATTATACAATTCAGGAGCATTATACTCTGATAGTAATCCAAATGAAATAAAATCTAGTAGAAGAAATAAATACAAATATTTGATGAAGGAAATGGTTGGTGACTTTTCCAACACTGAGACAAAAAATGTAGCTGATTCATTGCAAAGTGAATTAGAAATAGTTGGTGAAGGCTTAGTAAAAAGTATACAAAAAACAATCGAATATGTCTGGATGAATGATGTCTGTCAATTAATTGAAAGGGTGAGCTGTAATATGGGGGGAAAAAATTAGCTGTAAATAATAGTTATCACGACAAAAAAGTGGGAATAATGCAAATGATGACACATAAATTTAGTCATTTCGGTGTCAACAATCCAGAAGGAATACCACATTTGATCATAATTTTGAATTATCTTCCTCATACGTTTTAGAAAAGTGAAAAACATGGAAAATGATTCATCAGTAGGGTTTTAAATAGTATACCAATACCTGAGATACATGTGCCAGTATGTAATTACTACAGACCATAAGATTAGCTAGGGGAGATCAAAGAATTAATACAGTAGATGAAACTTGCAAAAAACATTATATTGCCTATACAGGCAATAAAGACTTAGGAAAAGGACAGGAAGCAGATAAAGAATTTCAGTTATCTGCAAAAGAAAGAATGCACACAAGTGAAACAATATCAGGAGAAAAAGTTGCAGCAACTGCAATTCGAGGAAATAAGTATGGAATGATAAAATTAGGAATGGGCTTAGGAGTGGATGACAATGATTGGGGGTGTAAAAGTATTAATCCTTACAAATTTTTTATGTAAATAAACGAGTAACTTTTCAGTCGATTATAATTTACTACCTATTGGCAAAACTAAACCAAAATAAATCAAATTTAAACTGAAAAGTGATCAGTTAAATAGAATTGACCCACCTTATCTAAATCTCAAAAAAGCAAGAAAGAGAAAAAACTGGTGGTAATTTATTCATTACACTAGGTATTCCTGTTGTGAAAAAGATTATCGAATATCTAGCAAAAAAGAAACAAGGAAAAGGACTAACACAATACAAAGGTGGATTTCTTCAATTACTTTTGGTCGCATTACCATGCCTAGTAACTATTGGTTCACTTGCTGATGGCTCTGCAGCAATCGCAAATGCAGTAATAAACAAGGAGAAAGCTGATACAGAATTTGCAAAACTGAAAAGATATAATCAAGCAATAGAAAAGAAACACACAGGACCTAAAAAAATTTCAAAAAAAGCCATTTATATCATAATACATTAAGTAATTTCTATATAGAAGAATTAGTTACAAAATTAAAAACAAACATTTTCATGGCGTTTTTATCATTGATGAATTACCAAATCATCATAGAGAGTACGAATCTGCAATAGTTAATTTAGATGTCTCTGATCATGGTGGTTCTCACTGAATTTGTTATTATAAGAACAAAGATACAAATTTTTAATTCATTTGCTGGCAATGTATCAATCAAACTAGTTTATTATTTGGTAAGAAAGATCTGGACTACAACACCAAGAGAATACAAAATTCTGATGAAGTAATTTGTGTTCATTAATGTCTATTTTTGTTAAAATTGCTGTGAGAAAATTACAAGTTTAATCATATTTTGACTTTAACAAAGCGATGTTATTGGAAATAAGATAAAACACGATTTATATTTTCGACCAAAAATTAATAATAATTTAATTTCCACATTTGAAGATTTTCAGCTAAAAATCAAAGATTTTAAATTATTAATAGATAGAAAAATAAATCATCTAATTAGGAATTTAATGCTATTTTCAAATTAACTAGAGGTTATATTGCCTTTGAAGCTAGAAGAATTGCGAATGAAAATGATGTAATTGATACCAAGGATGTAGTGTACAAACATTATTTACAGAATGAGTCATCAAATGTTGTTACAAAACCTGAATATACAAGTAGTATAACATGGTTGAATAATTATATCAGTAAAACTAATCTAACTGATTACTTTAAAGAAAAGGAAATAGAAAAAGCATTTTCAGACTATTTATCAAAAACAGATTTAATTCCATACTTAGATGAGTTAAGTAATCTTAAATATAAAATATATAATAAACAAATAACTAAAATTACATTTATCACTGAAGGGGAACAAAAAATGTATAATTTTGAATATGCTTTCAGGCTTAAAAGAATTATTGTTTTTGGTAAGAATATGAATAGATTTATAAAATCTGAAAACCCTGACGTCACTGTAAATGTGGCTGATAAACTATGCCATATAAATAATAGTAATCAATCAATAACAGTGAACAAATAATATTTTATCGCCATAAGATTGAAAGAATCTTATAAAACTGTTCCAGTTGATGTAAAGTTAATTATATTTGGTGAAATAATTTAAATATCATTAAATTTTTATTCTACACTCCTGGAAATGGAAAAAAGAACACATTGACACCGGTGTGTCAGACCCACCATACTTGCTCCGGACACTGCGAGAGGGCTGTACAAGCAATGATCACACGCACGGCACAGCGGACACGCCAGGAACCGCGGTGTTGGCCGTCGAATGGCGCTAGCTGCGCAGCATTTGTGCACCGCCGCCGTCAGTGTCAGCCAGTTTGCCGTGGCATACGGAGCTCCATCGCAGTCTTTAACACTGGTAGCATGCCGTGACAGCGTGGACGTGAACCGTATGTGCAGTTGACGGACTTTGAGCGAGGGCGTATAGTGGGCATGCGGGAGGCCGGGTGGACGTACCGCCGAATTGCTCAACACGTGGGGCGTGAGGTCTCCACAGTACATCGATGTTGTCGCCAGTGGTCGGCGGAAGGTGCACGTGCCCATCGACCTGGGACCGGACCGCAGCGACGCACGGATGCACACCAAGACCGTAGGATCCTACGCAGTGCCGTAGGGGACCGCACCGCCACTTCCCAGCAAATTAGGGACACTGTTGCTCCTGGGGTATCGGCGAGGAGCATTCGCAACCGTCTCCATGAAGCTGGGCTACGGTCCCGCACACCGTTACGCCGTCTTCCGCTCACGCCCCAACATTGTGCAGCCCGCCTCCAGTGGTGTCGCGACAGGCGTGAATGGAGGGACGAATGGAGACGTGTCGTCTTCAGCGATGAGAGTCGCTTCTGCCTTGGTGCCAATGATAGTCGTATGCGTGTTTGGCGCCGTGCAGGTGAGCGCCACAATCAGGACTGCATACGACCGAGGCACACAGGGCCAACACCCGGCATCATGGTGTGGGGAGCGATCTCCTACACTGGCCGTACACCACTGGTGATCGTCGAGGGGACACTGAATAGTGCACGGTACATCCAAACCGTCATCGAACCCATCGTTCTACCATTCCTAGACCGGCAAGGGAACTTGCTGTTCCAACAGGAAAATGCACGTCCGCATGTATCCCGTACCACCCAACGTGCTCTAGAAGGTGTAAGTCAACTACCCTGGCCAGCAAGATCTCCGGATTTGTCCCCCATTGAGCATGTTTGGGACTGGATGAAGCGTCGTCTCACGCGGTCTGCACGTCCAGCACGAACGCTGGTCCAACTGAGGCGCCAGGTGGAAATGGCATGGCAAGCCGTTCCACAGGACTACATCCAGCATCTCTACGATCGTCTCTATGGGAGAATAGCAGCCTGCATTGCTGCGAAAGGTGGATATACACTGTACTAGTGCCGACATTGTGCATGCTCTGTTGCCTTTGTCTATGTGCCTGTGGTTCTGTCAGTGTGATCATGTGATGTATCTGACCCCAGGAATGTGTCAATAAAGTTTCCCCTTCCTGGGACAATGAATTCACGGTGTTCTTATTTCAATTTCCAGGAGTGTATATAAATGGATAATCATAATCACATCCTCTGTTTGAAGTGTAAAAATTATTGGGACTGATAATCCTCACAGACTCACCTATAAAAACGGATGACAGAGGAATGGAGGTCTTTGTACAGTATGTAAAAGCAAAAAGAGTAAATCAGTCACAAAAAATTTGTGGGTGAATGGGGTACCAAATCGCTACTCCCTAACATTCGTGAAGAAATCATTAATGAATTACATAAACTGATAGAAAAAATGATGCTATATTGCAAGCTGATCTAGTAGAAATAGATTCTGGCAAATAGAAAGAAATTTCGAAGATAAATTGAGGGTATACATATTTATTGATTGTTGTTGATGTCTTTTCTAAATTTGCTTATGCTATTCCAATTGAGATAAAACTGGTAAGGAAGTAGTTGATGCTTTTCAAAAAATATTCAACTCGAGACAACAAAAAATTTACAGACAAATAATGGAAGAGAATTCTATAATAACAATTTTCAAGAATTGATGAAGAAATACAACATTAATCATTATTCAACTTTTACAGCATTAAAAGCACCTGTTGTTGAAAGATTTAACAGAGAATTAAAGAAAAGATGTGGAAAAGATTTACACTCCATGGAAATTTTAATTGTTTGACATGGTTAAAAATTTAGTTGTTGAATACCATAACACAAAACATTAAAGTACATAAATGAAACCAATGTAAGTTAATGAGAAAAATTTGAGTTCCATCTGGGAGAAGGGTCTAGCATCTCCAAAACTGAACATAGGAGATACACTGAGAATTAGCAACTTAAAGAACTATTTGAAAAAAGGATACAGTATTACATACTGATAATTGATCAAAAGAAATATTCGAAATTCAATATTTTATTCATCCTAATCCAGTCAGATACAAATTGAAAGATATTGAAGAAAATTTTTATGAGCAATAACTGTTGAAAACGATTTTTCCATATGTTTATCTCATTGAGAAAGTTTTGAGAATTTAAAGAGATAAAGTTTATGTTAAATGGTTGGGTTTTGAGAAATCACATAATAGTTAGGTAAATGAAAATAATGTTATGTTATAAACCAAGACGTTTCCTTCAGATGTTCACAAGAATAATCAGATTTTTTTTGAAGGGGAATATTCCCACCCTATAATTCCACACGAAAAAGTTAAACTTTCAGAGAGTTCATCTGCTGAAATTCCATAATTATTTATTATATATATGTTCATTAAACCTCATATCAAAATGATTTCCTTGAGAAATTACTGGTACTCTTTCTTTCATTAAATTATACAGATTTATTGAATTCGCCTTTCTGATTCCCAAAGTTATTTCCATTTCTGGATAAACAGCTTGTAATTCATTCAAGCTAGAATTTACAGATCGATTTTGAGTTCTTATAACATAATATGGATATTCCCACACATTATTTTCTTGATTAAAATAAATTCACTATGTTTATTTCAATTAATGGGTGGGGGAGTGATGTGATTGTCAATAATTTCATTTTTCTCTTGAATTGTATCTCTGGCATCATCTAAAAATTACTCATAATTTCAACTATATTTTCTAAATAATTAATTTTATTTTGTAATCTGTATTCATCGTACTATCTAATCGATGGTAAAACTTCAGGAGTAACGCAATGTTTAAATTTTTTGCTTCTTCTTTTCTATAAGATGAACTAAGTGAATAAAGACCTGCTTTGTTAATAAATATTGTTCTTTTTCTGTGTAACTTAGACCCTTACTGGGTAGGGGCCCAGAAATATCTTCACATTTTGCTTTATTGTCTGCTATTACATTTAACCTGATGGTTTGATAAGTATTTTCAAACTCAAGAATTTCATCAACGTTTTTTGCTTGAAACCACAGTTTATTATTTTCACCAGTAGTCATAAAAAATTGCTTTTTATTATAAGTAAGCTTGTTACTGATGAGATCCACAATCGACAAGCATTTATATAGAATAAAAATATGGTAGATTAATTAAAATCCTATAGCCGACACATTCAAAATTTCGTCATAAAATTTTTTCTCTTATCATTTATTTCATCTACAACATCGTTGGACTGCTGTCATAATTTATCAACAAATTAAGACAGACTCCTGAAGTGCGTATTGCACATTTTTTTTCTTTTGTCTACTCTGTGTACACCAAAATAAGTGTTAAGCATGTTCTATACTAATTTGTAATCTGTTCATTTTTATTTTCTGACATAAATTATTTTATCATCTTTAGCCCTTCCAATATTATAACTGGATAGTCTTCTTAAAAAAGGTTTTCAGACAGTATGCCACAAAATTTTAAATAATTTTTCTTAGCACACTGCGTAAATGTGGCAATATAAATAATTTTTTCTTTCTGCATCAGATATAACACATTTTAAGTGAAGGCATTTTTTTCCTTTTCTTCCAAGTCTTTCTCTTTTATTTTTAATTGGTTTTCAGAATCGAGTGCAAGTTGTTCTTTAACTGATGCTGTGTATTTTAGATAATCAAGTTATATTTTTTCTACAGTAGAGTAATATTTTCTCACCTGCTTGCATTGTTTTGTGTAACGTGATTACATAGTCATTAAAATTTTAAACTGTTAACACAATTCATATCTTTTGGAGCAGTTTGTTTGGTGTTAAATTTTTAATCGCATTTTGAATGTTTTTGTATTCTAAAGGCAATGGATTGTCATATTGAATTTTAGTGAATGGAATCTCATTAGTTTTTAGAAATTGAACATGATTTCTTTTTGTATATAGTTCTAGGCACTAAATTTTTAGACCCTGGAATTCCTCACAAAAAAGCTAAAATGTCATTAATAATTAACACATTTTTCTCTTCCAATAATGCAACTCAAATATCCTTAAACCAAGGTTCCATATTTAGCTGATAGTTAGTGTTGTTAGTAAACTCAAATATATTCATGATACATGATTCAGCAACTGTAGTGGATGTATTTGATGCCGCTGGAATCAACTCCATTTACACAGCATGAAAGATATATTAAAATTCTATAGGACTTTGTTAATTTTTCAGGATTGATGCTCGTTGACTCTGTAATTCCATATTTAATAAAAGATAACATTTTTCACATGGTAAATTTTTACCACCTTCATATAACTGAATTTTTGTGGAGGGGCAAACAGTTGAGGTTCAGAGCAAATGTTACCATTCTCACAATTTTCTAAAGAGTGTGTCATTGTAGATTACAATTTATTTTTCATGAAGTGCATACTGTACTGCAAACTCATTAATGAGATAAAAAATACACAGTAAATATACTAGTGATTAGAAGAAAATTAAGAGTGTAAATATTTTATCTATACAACTATTTACACAACAGCAATAAGAAAGAGAATTCATTTATTAAGGAATCATTTTAACTAATCTAATCAAAAAACTGCCTCAATAAATAGAAGTTTTGAAGAAGTGTAAAACATTCGAAGTGGAGAAATCAATTTCTGTACATTCATTTGCATAAATATACAAACGACAAACATTCGCATATGTGTATAGAATGTTAAATAATGCTTAGAAGAAAAACATATAATAATAATAAAGAACATTCTAAACAGTTTACATCTAATTATAAGATTCCTTTGAAAAAATTTAATGATATGAAAAACTTTCTTTGTTTTTGCGATCAACAGAAGCTAAATAGAGGAAAACAAACTGAAGTATATCGTAAACAAGCATCAGTTGTCAATAAATTAAAGACTTTAGTTGTTGTTACTTTAGTCATACACCTAGGGACAAGCTTTCAAGTAGACACATAATTTGTCAACCAGAAGATATACAAAAAAGAAATAGTTAAAAGTGCTCTCAGTAACTATTTATGGAGAAGTAGACACAACAAAACAACAAAAATTTAAATCAATACATTTTGGAACTCTCACTTTTTATAAAGCTAATGTTTCTTGTCCCTAATAAGTGGTAGCCTCACTGAGAGAGTTTACAATCGCTCAACTCCGTGATTATTAAAGAAAGACTAATATACGAGTTATTGCAGATTTAGATAAGATGATTTAATGGATTTAATCATTTCAAATAATTTAACTCCACCCATTTTTCAGAAGTCTAATGAAAAAATATTCCAAATAAACGAGAATCGAATGGAAAATTCGTTAACATAGTTTACAGTCCCTGAACTTTGTGATTATTGCAAAAGGAATAATTTCCGAGATAATAGCAGATTTAAAACAGATTTTCATTAATTTACCTTCTGCTACAAGATCTCTTGATAATTTGAAAGTAAGTGAACTCAAAGCTAGAACTAAACATCTTGGTGTTAAATGATACAGTAAATTAAAGAAATCAGAGTTAGTTAATGCTATTGAGTTTCAGGAGTTTATATTTCATCCTGAATTACAACAAAAGTCTAGATCAAGGTCAAAACGAGTACCTACTATAAATTATTTTTACAGATTTGATGATGATGTTATTGAAAAACCTGACCACCAACAAAAGAAAAAATAGTGAGACAAAATCACATTTTTCCATTGAGTAGCAAACTATTTGAGCAAGAAAAAAGGCTGAGCCTTCTAAGAAGCATTTATTTGAGATAAAAGAAATAAGATCGACAGTTAATGACAAATTTAAGGCATGGTCTGTTTACTACTAAATTGTTTTTAATGATGTCAGTATTTCCAAACTCGATACTGTTAGCTATAAAACAGATTATGTAACGGAAGAACTCAATTCTATGGTTGAAGTAGCAAAAAAGAAGCTAATTTTAGGAAAGAAGATAAGTTGGATTTAACAATCAACAACACAAAAATGTTTTATCCAACTTCCACAGGATATAAAGCATGAAATAGTACTCGAGACTTTGTTCAAGTTTTGTGCAATAAAATAAGACATATCTCAACATCTGATGAGACTGTTGATATAGCAGATACCTCATTTAATATTCAGCTGATTGCAGTTCCTAGAGGCCAAGGTGATGGAGGAAAAAAATAATAAATGTAGCTGGAGACATAAAAGATGTACTACAAGAATTAATAACAATGATAATTAATGTTGTCCTAGAGCAGTAATTGTGGCATTAACATACCATAGAAATAATATTTTGGGCAGAGAACTAACTAAAAATGTAATTAAGAAAATCAGAGTAGGAGATAAATACAAATTACGAAAAGAGCTCTCTTACATATCATGTAATCAGTTGGCTAAATACAATGAAGAAGGGTTTACTCTAGATGACATTAAAAATTGTGAAGAATTGTTGAATATTCACATAAATGTCGTATGTGCTGAGAATTTCAATTATAGTGGTCCTGAGAAAGAAATAAAGATATATCCATATAAAGATAACAACCATTTTGAGGTAATTAACAGTATGACTGCTTTCTTTGGATCATTATATTTCTGTATTAAATGTAATATGCCATATAACAACAAAGGTATACATGACTGCAAAATAAAAAGAAGAATCTGTACATTCTGCAATTTTTCAAAACATGAAACATTGGAAAGCAATATATACTGTGAAAAGTGCAACAGATACTGTTATAATGAAGAATACTTAAGAAATCACCAAGAAATTTGTAATACATCCTATATATTTATAAGCTGAAAAAGATTTGTTTGTGATCTAAAGAATATAAATAGGGTTTGAACTTTGCAGGAATTGTATACAAGCAGTGACAATTGGAAATCATAAACGTTACAAGCAAAACAACTTGCATAGAGCAGGTATTTTTGAAGGATGATTTGGTGATTATTTTATAGTGTGAGATTACCCAAATTGTAATAAAAAGGTTTTCTATGTTAATGGAGAATTCCAAGACTTTTAGGTTTACCAATGCTTTATATGCTGTAAAATAGTTGCTGGTGAACAGTATAAATGTTGTGAAGATGGATTCTCTAAGAGAGTGAATTCTACCGATACTGAGAGCTACATATGGTTTGATTATGAAGATCAACAAGAAACTAGTATACATATTCTGAATCTCATAATAGCTCCCAGTTTTAAATGAGATACTATTTATAAATTTAACACTAATGAAGAATTATTTAGGTGGCTGATATCTGAAAAAACTCAGTTATTATACATTTATAGCTCACTATGCAAAAAGGTTATGATTCCCAATTCATTTTGAAGGACAGTGTTGAAAATACAATAAAACCATATACCAACTACACAGAAACAAAGCTGATGTTATTGGAGATCAAAACGTTAGGTCTAAAAATAATAGACAGTAGTAATTTTGTACAAGTTCCTCTTATCAGTTTTCCAAAAACATTTGATTTGAAGGAATTGAAGAATGGATACTTCCCTCATTTGTTCAATACACAAGAAAATGAAAATAGGACAGGACCTATTCCAGATATGCAATATTATTATGTTGACACTATGAAGCCAAAGGATAGAAAATCATTTCTGAAATAGCACAGGTCAAGAGTTAAAGAAAATTATGTTTTCAGTACGAAGAAAGAAATTGTTGAGTACTGTAACTCTGATATAGACATCTTGATAAGAACTTGTTTAGAATTAAGAAAACAGTTTCTAGAAACAACTAATCTTGATGCATTCTGTTATTTAACCATTGCTGACGTTTGCATGAATATTTACAGATCTAAATAGCTACCTGAAAATACAATTGTTGTAGTGGATAAAGAACCAGAAGAGAATTATAGTAAAGAATCCATAGCTTGGTTTAACAGTTCAAACGATAATAATATCTTGCATTCCCTTAATGGTGGAGAAATAAAAATAGCTGTTGCAAAAGTAGATGGCCTTGATAAAGAAACTAACACAGTTGATCAATACCATGGTTGTTATTGGCATAGTTGTAAAAAATGTATCAAAAGTGAGACGATTAACCAGAAAAGTAAAGAAATGGTGGATGATCTTTGTCAAAAGACCTTAACGAGAAGTGCAGAAATACGAAATGCGGGATATAATTTAGTAGAGATGTATGATTGGCTTAACTCAGCAGAGTATAAAAAGCTTATGAAATTGAAACAGTTACCTGAAATTGTCGAACCATTGAATCCAAGAGATGCTTTTTATGGTGGTCAAAGAAATGCAATAAAATTAAGAGCTAAAGCCAAATATATTGCTGTATGTAGTCTTTGTCCTATTGTGCAATTTTATGACTTTTATCCTGAGCAACATCCAAGAAAAATATGTAGACTAAAATATTATTCCAAAGATAGGTATGCTTTCATAAAATATAAAGTATTGGCGCCTAGAGGCTTGTATCACCCTGTTTTGCCTGCATGTATACAAATTAAAAACTGTTGTTTGCTTTGTGTGTCAAATGTGCTCAAAAAAAATAGATAAATGGAATCACAGTGATGATGAAAGAAGTTTTATTGGTACTTGGACGACTGATGAAGTGAAGAACGCTTTAGAAAAAGGATACGAATTTTGAAGGTGTATGAAGTTTTGAATTTTAAAAATTAAAGCAATATGCTGTTTAAAAATTATGTGACACATTTTCTGAAAATAAAATTACAGACCAGTCCACACCATTTTGACACTGTTGAAGAGTATGCCAAAACAGTTAAAGAGAAATTAGATATTGACATAGATCCAGATAGCATAAAGGACAATGAAGAAAAACGAGCTATTGCTAAGCTATGTCTTAATTCATTATGGGGGAAATTTAGGCAAAGGCAAAATATGAGTCAAACAAAATATATAACAAATTTAAAGCATTCTTATAAGGTACGATTGGGTGATCGATTATTTAATATAGATATAAATTTTCTTAATGAGAGTATGATTCAGATGAAGTTCAGTTTCAAGGATTATTATGAGGAAAATAATACAGCTACAAATAATTTTATAGCTGCATTCACTACATCAAATGCAAGACTTAGATTATATAATATGTTAGATAAACTAGGAGAATCTGTTGTATATTTTGATACCGATTCTGTAGAATATAATGATGATGATTGTGTGTTAGGTGGATGGACTAACGTATTAGGAAATAACTGGATTACAGAGAAAGTAAAGGGATTCACTTTAAACTATAAGAATATCCAAAAGATGAATGGTGAAACTATGATAATATTAATCGAGTGTGAAGTGAAGGAAAAGATACAGCTAGAATACAGCCTGATCACTAGAGATACTGAAAATCTACTCTACTCTTTCCAACGAGAGTGCAAGGGAACGGTAGAACAACCATAGACAACATTTTTGTTCATTCCTCATTACTAGAAGGGCATTCTGTTAGCAAAAAAGTGAATGGCCTTTCAGATCATGATGCACAAGTTTTAACTCTAAAAGATTTTTGTGCTGCAACTCATGTTAAATATAATTATTAACTTTTTAGGAAAGCTGATCCAATTGCTGTAGAGACCTTTGTAAACCTTATCAAGGAACAAGAGTGGCAAGATGTTTATAGAGCTGATACAGTAGACAGTAGCTTTCCTCAAGACTTTTCTCATGCTCTTTGAAAGTTGCTTTCCGTTACAACGTTCAAAACAGGGTACTAGAACAAACAGGCAGACTGGGTGGCTGACTAGAGGGATAGGAATATCCTGTAGAACAAAGTTGCAATTAAATCAAAACGTTAGAAAAAGTCAAAATCTAAATGCAGCAGCCCATTACAAACAGTATTGTAAGGTGCTTAAAAAAGTTATTAGGGAGGCAAAAAGTATGTGGTATGCAGATAGAATAGTTAAGTCTCAGGATAAAATTAAAATCATATGGTCAGTCGTAAAGGAAGTGGTTGGTCTGCAGAGACAGGTCAAAGATATAGAATCAGTGCGTAGTGGGAATGTCCGTGTTACTGATAAGTCACATATATGTACAGTATTTAATAATCACTTTCTGAATATAGCAGGTGAACTAAACAGAAACGTAGTCCGAACAGGGAATCATATAGCGCTCGTAGAAAAAAGTGTTCCGAGGCTGTTACTTGTTATGCTGACAAGAGGGAGATTGAGTTAATAATTAAATCACTAAAGACCAAGAACTCTCATGGATATGATGGGGTATCTAGCAGAATACTGAAGTATTGTTCTATGTATGTTAGCCAGGTACTTAGCCATATCTGTAACTTTTCCTTTAGGAGTGGTCAGTTTCCTGACTAATTAAAGTACTCGGTAGTGAAGCCACTTTATAAAAAGGGAGACAGGGATAATGTTGACAATTATAGACCTATTTCTATCCCATCAGTGTTTGCCAAAGTTATCGAGAAGGTTGTATATACTAGGTTACTGGAGCATTTAAATTCACATAATTTGCTGTCAAATGTACAGTTTGGTTTTAGAAATGGTTTAACAACTGAAAATGCTATATTCTCTTTTCTCTGTGAAGTTTTGGACGGATTAAATAAAAGGTTGCGAACGATAGGTGTTTTCTTTGATTTAACGAAGGCTTTTGACTGTGTTTACCACAAGATATTACTGCAGAAGTTGGACCATTATGGAGTAAGGCGAGTAGCTTACAGTTGGTTCGCCTCTTACTTTAAGAACAGAAAGCAGAAGGTAATTCTCCGCAATATTGAGAGTGGTAGTGATGTTCAGTCGCAATGGGACACTGTTAAGTGGGGCGATCCCCAAGGGTTGGTGCTGGGGCCACTGCTTTTTCTTATTTATATAAATGATATACCTTCTAGTATTACAAGTGATTCAAAAATATTTTTGTTTGCTGATGACACCATCTTGGTAGCGAAGGATCTTGTGTGTAATATTGAAGCATTATCAAATAATGTAGTTCATGAAATAAGTTTGTGGCTTGTGGAAAATAAATTGATGCTAAATCACAGTAAGACTCAGTTTTTACAGTTTCTAGCTCACAATTCAACAAGAACTGATATTTTGATCAGACAGAGTGAGACGGAACAGTTCAAGTTCCTAGACGTTCGGATACATAGTAAGCTGTTGTGGAAAACCCTTGTTCAGGATCTTGTTCAGAAACTAAATGCTGCTTTATTTACCATTAGAACAGTATCTGAAATAGGTGACAGTTCAACATGAAAAGTAGTCTACTTTGCATATTTTCATACACTTATGTCAAATGGTATTATTTTTTGAGGTAATACTTCAGATTCAAAAAGGGTATTTTTGGCTCAAAAACGGGCTGTTCGAACTATATGTGGTGTAAGCTCGAGTACCTCTTGTCGACCCCTATTCAATAGTCTGGGAATTTTGACATTGCCCTCACAGTATATATTTTCTTTAATGTCGTTTGTTGTTAGCAATATTAGCTTATTCCCAAGAGTCAGCAGCTTTCACTCAGTTAATACTAGGCAGAAATCAAATCTGCATGTCGAATGCACTTCCTTGACTCTTGTGCAGAAAGGAGTGCAGTATTCTGCTGCATCCATTTTCAATAAGCTACCACAAGAACTCAAAAATCTTAGCAGTAGCCCAAACTCTTTTAAGTCTAAACTGAAGAGTTTCCTCATGGCTCACTCCTTCTATTCTGTCGAGGAGCTCCTGGAAGAGCTGAAAAATAAAGCAAATTCCAGTGTTACATTGTTGATTTTCTTTATTTAAAATTACGAATTGTCGCCTGAATACGTTTCTTGTATTTCAATTTATCTGTTTCTGTTATCGTGTTATAATTTCATGTATTGACTCGTTCCTGTACCATGGAGACTTCTCCTTAATTTGGTCCCATGGAACAATAAGTAAAATAAAATAAAATAAATACAAAGAATTCTCATTTTAGTATGATGAAAATTATGATACAGTGCCTTACAAATATTAAAAATTTGTATAATTTATCTATATCTTCCAATGTAGTGGAGAATTAGTGAAGTTTGGTGGCAGGAGGAACAAGACTTTTGGTCAGGTGAATACAGGGTTATAAATACAACATCAAATAGGGGTACTGCAGGAGTAGGTTTAATAATGAATAAAAAAATAGTAGTGAGGGTAAGCTACTACAAACAGCATAGTGAAAGCATTATTGTGGCCAAGATAGACACAAAGCCCACACCTACTACAGTAGAACAACTATCTCTGCAGATGATGAAGAAATTGAAGAAATGTATGAGGAGATAAAATATATTATTCAGGTAGGAAGGGAGACGAAAATTTAATGGTCATGGGTGACTGGAATTCGATAGTAGGAAAAAGGAGAGAAGGAAACATAGTAGGTGAATATGGATTGGGGGTAAGAAATGAAAGAGGAAGGTATCAGATAGATTATATAATGGTAAGACAGAGATTTAGGAACCAGGTTTTAAATTGTAAAACATTTCCAGGGGCAGATGTGGACTCTGACCACAATCTATTGGTTATGAACTGTACATTAAAACTGAAGAAACTGCAAAAAGGTGGGAATTTAAGGAGATGGGACCTGGATAAACTGAAAGAACCAGAGGTTGTACAGAGTTTCAGGGACAGCATAAGGGAACAATTGACAGGAAAGGGGGAAAGAAATACAGTACAAGAAGAATGGGTAGCTCTGAGGGATGAAGTAGTGAAGGCAGCAGAGGATCAAGTAGGTAAAATGACGAGGGCTAGTAGAAATCCTTGGGTAATAGAAGAAATATTGAATTTAATTGATGAAAGGAGAAAATATAAAAATGCAGTAAACGAAGCAGGAAAAAAGGAATACAAACGTCTCAAAAATGAGATCGACAGGAAGTGTAAAATGGCTAAGTAGGCTAGAGGACAAATGTAAGGATGTAGAGGCTTATCTCACTAGGGGTAAGATAGATACCGCCTACAGGAAAATTAAAGAGACCTTTGGAGAAAAGAGGACCACTTGTATGAATATCAAGATCTCAGATGGAAACCCAGTTCGAAGCAAAGAAGGGAAAGCAGAAAGGGGGAAGGAATATATAGAGGGTCTATACAAGTGCGATGTACTTGAGGACAATATAATGGAAATGGAAGAGAATGTAGATGAAGATGAAATGGGAGATACGATACTGCGTGAAGAGTTTGACAGAGCACTGAAAGACCTGAGCCAAAACAAGGCCCTGGGAGTAGACAACATTCCATTAGAACTACTGACGGCCTTGGGAGAGCCAGTCCTGACAAAACTCTACTATTTGGTGAGCAAGATGTATGAGACAGGCGAAACGCCCTCAGACTTCAAGAAGAATATAATAATTCGAATCCCAAAGAAGGCAGGTGTTGACAGATGTGAAAATTACCGAACTATCAGTTTAATAAGTCACAGCTGCAAAATACTAACACGAATTATTTACAAACGAATGGAAAACTGGTAGAAGCCGACCTCGGGGAAGATCAGTTAGGATTCCGTAGAAATACTAGAACTCATGAGGCAATTCTGACCTTATGACTTATCTTAGAAGAAAAATTAAGGAAAGGCAAACCTACGTTTCTAGCATTTGTAGACTTAGAGAAAGCTTTTGACAATGTTGACTAGAATACTCTCTTTCAAATTCTAAAGGTGCCAGGGGTAAAATACAGGGAGCACATGGCTATTTACAATTTGTACAGAAACGAGATGGCAGTTATAAGAGTTGAGGGGCATGAAAGGGAAGCTGTGGTTGTGAAGGGAGTGAGAGAGGGTTGTAGCCTCTCCTCGATGTTATTCAATCTGTATAATGAGCAAGTAGTAAAGGAAACAAAAGAAAAATTCGGAGTAGGTATTAAAATCCTTGGAGAAGAAATAAAAACTTTGAGGTTCGCCGATGACATTGTAATTCTGTCAGAGACAGCAAAGGACTTGGAAGAGCAGTTGAATGGAATGGACAGTGTCTTGAAAGGAGGATATAAGATGAACATCAACAAAAGCAAAACGAGAGTAATGGAATGTAGTCGAATTAAGTCAGGTGATGCTGAGGGAATTAGAGTAGGAAATGGGACACTTAAAGTAGTAAAGGAGTTTTGCTATTTGGGGAGCAAAATAACTGATGATGTCCGAAGTAGAGAAGATATAAAATGTAGACTGACAATGGCAAGGAAAGCGTTTCTGAAGAAGAGAAATTTGTTAAGATCGCATATAGATGTGTCAGGAAGTCGTTTCTGAATGTATTTGTATGGAGTGTAGCCATGTATGGAAGTGAAACATGAACGATAAATAGTTTAGACACGAAGAGAATAGAACCCTCGAAATGTGGTGCTACAGAAGAATGCTGAAGATTGGATGGGTAGATCACATAACTAATGAGGAGGTATTGAACAGAATTGGGGAGAAGAGGAGTTTGTGGCACAACTTGACGAGAAGAAGGGACCAGTTGGTAGGACATGTTCTGAGGTTTCAAGGGATCACAAATTTAGCATTGGAGGGCAGTGTGGAGGGTAAAAATCGTAGAGGGAGACCAAGCGATGAATACACTAAGCAGATTCAGAAAGATGTAGGTTGCAGTAGGTACTGGGAGATGAAACTTGCACAGGATAGGGTAGTATGGAGAGCTGCATCAAACCAGTCTCAGTACTGAAGACGACAACAACATCTTCCAATGTAAAGAAAATATTCTTACAACATTTCTTATACAAATAGAATAAATTAGATAGTTGCATTTTGTTGTATTTTCCAAAGTCTAACTTTCTGATTATAAAGTGAAAAACTTTTTAAATAATGAGTAGGCTTTAATGTTATTTTGTAATTTTCTTGGTAAATTATTTATAGGTAAATTAAGATTTGCTATTACTTTTACAGTCATTAAAAAGAGAGAGTTTGATTTTTCGATTTCCTCCCATATTTCTATATGACTTACTTTTCTGTCGTGGTTCCACCTTCTCAAATTTTCTATATTTTGTCTCTCTCATGGTTTATTATTTGTATCAATAAATTTTTCAAATTAATTCATCCCATACATTAGTCATATTTGAAAGATTACAATATTTAAAATATTATAAAATTTTTATTCTATGTAAATGAATACTCTGCTGAAAAACCTAAATAATGCAAGTGACTCTAATAGTTTAAAATTATTAGTGAGCTAGAAATAAATAAAGGGCATTACATTATGGATTGTGAATGTTTAAAAACTAGACATGAGAAGAAAATTTGTATAGAGCTTGATGATAAATTTAAAATTATTTTGACAGACAGGTTTAATAAAATAATGACTAAATGGGACTTCCAGTTTTTTAAAGATGGTGATATTAAAATAAAGTATAAATGTAAGAAGAGAACTAAAAATAATGATGATGAATTTCACGATCTACAGTTCGTTGATTGTATAAATTTTTATTGATTTAATTTTTTATATCTTATATTTTTATATCTTATTTTTGTGGGTGTGTTGGGTGTGCTTAGTAAATTACCCCCGAGTGCACCATACCAACCTACTTACCACTTCTGACCATTAGCTCATTAGAGAGTGACAAAGTAATTTTAATTTATTGTGATTGTTATTCCAGTCACCTTTGTTTCTGTGAAAACGCCTTTGAACCAGTAAAATAGCTTTTAATATGCAATCAGCATATCATGGAAGGATACTGTGTGGTTGTTGATGTAAATTCGTTCTACCATTCTGCCCTTGCATTCGTAAACCCATACACTCGGCGCACATCGGCCAACTTGTCATCACTAAACTTATACTCACTGCTGTGTATTACTGTTAACACATTGCCAACACTGAAACGACAAACCTGGGACAGAGCTGATCAGTACCGAATGCAAACTTTATGGCGAAAATTAGCCCTGAGTAAACGAAACACATTTGTTTTTAAATAAGGCACACAGTTCACTCAACATTTGCACTTTTGTGGTGCAGAGAGTACTGGTCTCCTTTTTTCACATATAGAAGATGTTGCAGGGCTACCAGTGTAAATCGACGTTTTGCTGTACTATGTTATTGTGAACAATATGATCCAACTAAATCATTGGTATGTTTTGCACCTAAAGAAATTTCCCGTCACTAACCCTGCTTGTACAGCAACTTCCTATTTAAAACATCCCACAAAGCCATATCCGTTTCGCTTTGTAATTTTACTGTAATGTCATAGTAGACATAATGTCGTTCCCTAGGGTAAATCGTAAATAAGCCTGTTATAGACAGTCATTTTGTTGCTATTGTTTTATGCTATTGAGGAGGCACAGTGATTCCAAAAGAGGTCCATGTTTGAAAAATGCGGACAACAAGTCTCAATCCCAAACTTTCTCTCTGTGGGTTTCCTCAATCACTTGATGCGAATTCCAGGACTTTCGTCAGCTGAGCCACGCCTCTCTCCTTTCTTTCTGACCTATTGATACACCTTTAATAATCTAAAGATAACGCTAAGCCTAACAAATCTTTCTTCATTATTTGTTCCTTAATTCTAATCAAAAGTAGCTCTTGGTGCGTTTTAAAAGTTTATCGATCGATGTCAAGCATTAAAAGACGAGAAGAGAGATGGGCATAGTGTCACAGATTTGGGAACAGCAACTAACTAGATGTGAATGATAACATTAAGATGGTCGTGATTCAGAACTTTCGAATTTCACATTTCTGCCTTTTCTGAGTTTTTCTGACAAATGATAGGTGTCATCAGTTCCCTTTGATTCGTACCATATGTGACCTGTAACTCATAAAATAAACCACCAGCTTTTAGAGCTGACCACAGATGATCGTTTTCAGTTAGAATAATGGTTACTCAGCTAGCTATTTACGTTCAAAAATGGTTCAAATGGCTCTGAGCACTATGGGACTTAACTGCTGTGGTCATCAGTCCCCTAGAACTTAGAACTACTTAAACCTTACTAATCTAAGGACATCACACACATCCATGCCTGAGGCAGGATTCGAACCTGCGATCATAGCGGTCGCGCGGTTGCGGACTGTAGCGCCTAGAACCGCTCGGCCACTCAGGCCGGCTAGCCACTTACGTGTCAAGACGTCAGTTTGCATACTATTTCAACGTTTTATGTCATAACCATCTATAAATGAATATATAATATTATAAAAAAGATCCATTTTACCTTTTAGCAAAGCTTCTTGCGTTTATTTAAGTATGATGTTAAGAAGTTGATACCAGCACTTTCAGTTCCAAAGCATCTTACATTTTATAATTAAAATATATGATTTATGTAGAAAAATGTTTCGAATAGAACAGTGAAAATTACTAAACCCCGTTATTTCGTCAGTTAATAGTTCTATATGTACCATGTTAACAGTCATTATCTACAGATATTTTCTGGAATATATATTATAATTGAGTAAGTATATTCTTATTGCCTAAGTAGAACAATGTTTGAGGGTATATTAGTTCATAACAAGTTTTAGGAACTGATTTGAGCAGTGAAATTGGCTGGTGGTTATTGACAAGTCTGTTATTAAATATCAGATCACCTGATTTTTCGAAAAACAAGAAACGTTGATAACAATTGAAGCACGTGAAGTCGGTGAACAACTGGGAGCAGACCTACTTCGTGGAGGTGAAAATTGCTCAGGGAACTTGGGAGTAGAATATGCAAAGCGATGCAAAGGAGCACAGGGAATAATGCAGAATTAAGCAGCCCAACTATTAAAGTGTTCTCCGGAGCGAACAAAGGTGGCTCTGAAATGGAAGGGGAGTGATGGGACATTCTGGAGGTGGCCCGGATGATATGCAGACGAGAAGAGCGGAATTTCATTGAAATAAAAATGCTACAGTCAGAGGCTAAGTTATCCAAACACATTTTGTGTCTGTCAGAGAATATGATATGTTAATGTTGCACTAAGGACAGTATAATTACTTTCATCTGTCAAACAGGCTTTTAACTTTCTTGAATAGTTGCAGCTATAGGCAGTTGATGACTGCAATAGGCTTTTCCATCACTTTAATATACACACTATTTCAGATAACGTGCATTGCTCTGCCATTTACAAAATTATAAGCAAGAGGAATAACTATTTAAATAGCTAAACGTAAGAAACAGTACCTTTTCTGTGGAATCATGGGCACAATTTATTTGATTGTTTTCTTGAAAATTACAGTAGAGAGCTACAAGTTTTAAACGTAACATATTTTTTCTGACCTGTAACTGCTACATTTAAACCACCTGTGTATATATCAATGTAAATCAAATTCACACCAACCAAAGTTAGCTAGGGAGCTAAGAACTTCCGAAGTGATAGAGATGGATACTATATGTTGCACGTGACTGGCTGGGTTAAGACATGTTCTGGTGGCAGAATATTCATTTAAATGGCTGAACGAGTGGGAGTTTTCCCGAATGTGAAACTCAATGCGATTTCTAAACGAACTTTGGACAATATGTAAAGTTACTGATGTCACAGAAAACAGAGTATCTCAATGCGCTGTTTGAAGTCACCTAAGGTTGCGGATTCAGTGACATGTGAACGATTACTTGGATATCCCTACAAGCAGAAATATATTTTTGTTAAATTGGGTCAATGTACAGCCCACAGCGTCCTTTCAGTCTTTCAGAAACTCTGTTGTTCACTTCTTGCACAACACAACGCCCAGAAAGAGCTGCGTGTCGATGGCGCAGCACTGACATACAGGCTTTAATCGTTCCTATCATGACCATATCTATCTGCGATTATGAATAGTTTAGTCAAGGGTTGTTTTGTTGTGGTCTTCAGTCCTGAGACTGGTTTGATGCAGCTCTCCATGCTACTCTATCCTGTGCAAGCTTTTTCATCTCCCAGTACCTACTGCAACCTACATCCTTCTGAATCTGCTTAGTGTATTCATCTCTTGGTCTCCCCCTACGATTTTTACCCTCCACGCTGCCCTCCAATACTAAATTGGTGATCCCTTGATGCCTCAGAACATGTCCTACCAACCGATCCCTTCTTCTGGTCAGGTTGTGCCACAAACTTCTCTTCTCCCCAATCCTATTCAATACTTCCTCATTAGTTATGTGATCTACCCATCTAATCTTCAGCATTCTTCTGTAGCACCACATTTCGAAAGCTTCTATTCTCTTCTTGTCCAAACTATTTATCGTCCATGTTTCACTTCCATACATGGCTACACTCCATACGAATACTTTCAGAAATGACTTCCTGACACTTAAATCAATACTGGATGTTAACAAATGTCTCTTCTTCAGAAACGCTTTCCTTGCCATTGCCAGCCTACATTTTATATCCTCTCTACTTCGACCATCATCAGTTATTTTGCTCCCCAAATAGCAAAACTCCTTTACTACTTTAAGTGCCTCATTTCCTAATCTAATTCCCTCAGCATCACCCGACTTAATTAGACTACATTCCATTATCCTTGTTTTGCTTTTGTTGATGTTCATCTTATATCCTCCTTTCAAGACACTGTCCATTCCATTCAACTGCTCTTCCAAGTCCTTTGCTGTCTCTGACAGAATTACAATGTCATCGGCGAACCTCAAAGTTTTTATTTCTTCTCCATGAATTTTAATACCTACTCCGAATTTTTCTTTTGTTTCCTTTACTGCTTCCTCAATATACAGATTGAACAACATCGGGGAGAGGCTACAACCCTGTCTCACTCCCTTCCCAACCACTGCTTCCCTTTCATGTCCCTCGACTCTTGTAACTGCCATCTGGTTTCTGTACAAATTGTAAATAGCCTTTCGCTCCCTGTATTTTACCCCTGCCACCTTTAGAATTTGAAAGAGAGTATTCCAGTCAACATTGTCAAAAGCTTTCTCTAAGTCCACAAATGCTAGAAACGTAGGTTTGCCTTTCCTTAATCTTTCTTCTAAGATAAGTCGTAAGGTCAGTATTGCCTCACGTGTTCCAGTGTTTCTACGGAATCCAAACTGATCTTCCCCGAGGTTGGCTTTTACTAGTTTTTCCATTCGTCTGTAAAGAATTCGTGTTAGTATTTTGCAGCTGTGACTTATTAAGCTGATAGTTCGGTAATTTTCACATCTGTCAACACCTGCTTTCTTTGGGATTGGAATTATTATATTCTTCTTGAAGTCTGAGGGTATTTCGCCTGTTTCATACATCTTGCTCACCAGATGGTAAAGTTTTGTCAGCACTGGCTCTCCCACGGCCGTCAGTAGTTCCAATGGAATATTGTCTACTCCGGGGGCCTTGTTTCGACTCAGGTCTTTCAGTGCTCTGTCAAACTCTTCACGCAGTATCATATCTCCCATTTCATCTTCATCTACATCCTCTTCCATTTCCATAATATTGTCCTCAAGTACATCGCCCTTGTATAGACCCTCTATATACTCCTTCCATCTTTCTGCTTTCCCTTCTTTGCTTAGAACTGGGTTTCCATCTGAGCTCTAAGGGTGTTAAATATTTATGGTTCAAGGAGTACGAAACAATATATTTACTTCTAATAGCAGTAATATATTTATTCTAATAGCAGTACATCTACACTGGTGCGCAAAATACATGGACAAAAGTGTACATACGGCAGCCAGTCAGGGAATAGTTTAGGGTATTGGTTTAAAAAGTCTTTATAAGTTTTCTCCCAGAGTAACTTCAGATGCGCCTTTAAGAATTGAGGCAGTTATCTCTGGTTAAAGTTGTTGACAAGAGACGCCGTCAGCCGTCTGGTGAAGTCTGCTGGAATTCATGGCATCAGTTTAGCTAGTAGCGGGCTTGGGAGGCAGAACACATGCGTGGACGCTAGAGCGTTCTGCAGAGCAGAATACTGTTGCTTCTCTCTTGTGATCCAGATCCTGACTAGAACAGACATCTTTCTCGGGAGGCAGAGCCTCTCTCTATTTCATGACTGGCCAACAACAAAATTTCCACTTCTCCCATTGCCCACTTATTTAGTTTTTTCAACCTCCTAGACTGGACTACACCTGGTAACTTCCTACTTAGGTGCGCCCCTTCTATTCAGTATACTGAAATGCGTGCTTTTTATTTCTCCTGTCCTCATTTTACATCAGCCCTAGACGCTCACTTCCAAGTTCTGACCGCTTGACCACACGTACAAAAGTAACTTCCGTAAGACATGTCAGTGCCATGAAATACAGGTTGATGAAATCTGGACTTCACATGAGAAGAATTGTTCCATCATCAGGTACCTGAAAGAAATACACGATGAGCCAAACAGAAATGACGCTTTACTTCAAAGATAATTGTTCGGAACTCCAAGATGTATGACGATCCGTGGACAATACAAAATGAGGGACTTTGTTCTTACCAGATGTGTACTGTGTTGTTTGCAGATGACGCTGTCGTTTATCGACTAAATAAAGTGATCAGAAGATCAAAACAAACTGCAAAACGATTTAGGAAAGCTATCTGAATGGTGCTAAATGTGGCAGTCAACCCTAAATAACGAAAAGTCTGAGGTCATCCACATGAGTGCTAAATGTAGCTCGATAAACTTCGGTTACACCATAAATCAGTCTAATCTAAAAGCCGTAAATTCAACTAAATACCTAAGTACTACAATTACGAACAACTTAAATTGGAAGGAACACATAGAAAATGTTGTGGTGAAGGCTAACCAAAGATTGCGTTTTATTGGCAGGACACTTAGAAAATACAACAGACCTTCTATGGAGACTGCCTACATTACGTCTGTCCGTCCTCTTTTAGAATACTGCTGCCCGGTGTGGGACCCGTACCAGATAGGACTGACGGAGTACATCGAAAAAGTTCAAAGAAAGGCAACACGTTTTGTATTATAGCGAAATATGGGAGAGGGTGTCACAGAAATGATACAGGATTTGGGCTGGAAATCATTAAAATAAAGGCGTTTTGCGTTGCGACGGAGTCTTTTCACGAAATTCCAATCACCAACATTCTCCTCCGAATGCGAAAATATTTTGTTGACACCGACCTACATAGGGAGGAACGATCACCACGATAAAATAAGGGGAATCAGAGCTCCTACTGAAACATATAGGTGTTCATTCTTTCCGCGCGCTATGCGAGATTGGAATAATAGAGAATTGTGAAGGTGGTTCGATGAACCCTCTGATGGGCACTTAAATGTGATCTGCAGAGTATCCATGTAGATGTAGATGTAGATGTTCTGACAATGGAAGGCAATGCTTGCTCGGCAACGAGTTGCCATGCTGGCCACATGTTAGGAAGGAGCTCTCGTGGTAGGTTTCTCTACCAGTGCGGTTGACAACTGCTGCATGATCGTTGGTGCAGCCAACCTACCATCTGCCTGCTACTCCGACGGATGCACTGCTGGTGCGTCTCCCACTCACTCCCAGACACACGACGGCGGAAATATTGGCTCGGACCCAACCTTGAAGAGGAAACACGCCCGCTGGCTAAGCGACGTCCCTGCACCAGGAAAGGAACGGCCCAAGCTCCACAAGATGGTAACTGAATGGGCCCAGAAGCGCTCAGAGAACCAGTTACACGTCACCCGATGAGACAACCGACCTCTCAGAGCCAGTACGCCGACAACATTAAAAATAACTTGTCAATCAAAACCACACAAACTACACACAGTTTGGCGACACTTGCACGAATAACTAAACAATGCTAACGGCAGTGACTGCACAATAACAGGGACGAATCACGAGTCGGCGCATACAGCCAACCCATGAGCGTGGCCGGCCACATACACGTCGTCCAGGCAAGACGACCGACTGACGACCAACCAAATCATGTGTGTCGGCAACTGTCGAGCGAGTCATGGCCGTCCGGACCTCACTGCTGCCACACGCCCCGACTGAACTTGTGCCAGATGCCAACTCAAACACTGCCAGGTCCGAACTAACTGCAGGCACGTTCCAACTCACTGGCAGATCCGAACTAACTCCGAACACACGACAACCGGGAAGTAATAGCAATCAGCAAAGATAATATGCCAGGGCTTATATCGATAAGCGCCGCTGGTGGCGCTCACGGGCAGGTAAGGCGGCAACTCAGTGACACCAGTAATTGAAATTAACATAACGAGGTGGTAGTACAGTGAAAACAGAATGTCAAATGAGATATGGCACGAACACGAGCTACGCACGGCTCACAGTGATTCCTATGAGATCCGGAAGGATATCCGTAACACTTACGTGTTGTTCTAACCTACCAGTAACAAATATAGCAGCCCGTCCGTCAATTGCTCAAATGACCTCCGTTCATCCGACCTGTTACGGGCTCCAAACACTGTCAATTCAGGAACAAGTTACACTAGCGTCCTGTTTGCGGTCTCCGTTACAGATGAACCACTCTTTCCTCAGATTATTCTGCCAATAAACCGAAATCGACCATTCGCCTTCCCAACATAATCCTCACGTGCTCCTTGCATTTCATACCGATTTACAATGTTTCGCCCAGGTATTTAAACGACGTGACTGTCAAGCAGGGTACTACTGATGCTGCATTCGGAAATAACAAGTTTGATTTTCCTGCCCATCCGCACTAGTTCATATTTTTCCACATTTAGAGCTAGCTGCCGGCCGAAGTGGCCGTGCGGTTAAAGGCGCTGCAGTCTGGAACCGCAAGACCGCTACGGTCGCAGGTTCGAATCCTGCCTCGGGCATGGATGTTTGTGATGTCGTTAGGTTTAACTAGTTCTAAGTTCTAGGGGACTAATGACCTCAGCAGTTGAGTCCCATAGTGCTCAGAGTCATTTGAGCCATTAGAGCTAGCTGCCACTCATCACAGCAACTATAAATTTTGTCTAAATCATCTTGTATCCTCCTACAGTCACTCATCTTCGACACCTTCCAGTACAGCACAGCATTATCAACTAACAACCAAAGATTGCTGCCTACCCTGTCCGCCAAATCATTGATGTATGTGGAGAATGACAGTGATCCTATCACTATTTCCTGGTGCACTCCTGACGATACCCCTGTCTCGGACGAACACTCGCTGTCGAGGACAACATACTGGGTTCCATAACTTACGAAGTCTTCGAGTCACTCACATATCTGACAACCTGTTCCATATGCTCGTTTCTTCTTTAATGGCCTGCAGTGGGCCTCCGTGTCAAGCGCTTTCCGGAAATCTAGAAATATGAAATCTGTGTGTTGCCCCTCATCCAGAGTTCGCAATAGATTGTGTGAGAAAAGGGCAAGCTGAGTTTCGCACGAGCGATGCTTTCTAATGCCCTTCTGATCCATGTACGTAAGATTCTCGGTCTAAAGAAAATTTATTATATTCGACTGAAAATGTGTTCGAGGATTCTGCAGGGAACCCATGTTAGGGCTATTGGCCTGTAGTTTTGCGGGTCTGTTCTTCTGCCCTTATTATATATGCTACCAACGCTTTTTTTTTCCAGTCGCTTTGAAGTTTGCGGTAGGTGAAAGGTTCGCGATAAATGCAAGATAGGTACGGGGGCCAATACTGTACAGTGCTCGTTGAAGAACCAACTGATTCCATCTGGACCTGGTGACTTATTTGTTGTCAACCCCTCTCGTTGTTTCTCTGTATCAGGGTTGCTTATTACTATGCCGTCCATTCGATGGTCAAACGACGGTATGTTTGTACGATTCTCCTGCGTGGACTATTTCTTGGACCTGAAACTGAACGCTTCGGCTTTCGTTTCGCTGTCTTCAACTGCCACACCAGACTGCTCATTCCGGTCACGCATTGTCATCCACAATAATGAAGTCAGGGGCGAATGCATTCCTGAAAAGACGCACCTATGGAGGAGTACGGTGTCATAATAACGTTAGCCGGTGAGTGTGTCGCATTCGAGGATTTGGAGGTCAGTATGCCCACGCAATATTATGTCTCCTCGCACTATAACAGCAGGATTACGAAAACGATCATATTCGACAGTGTTCCTGGGTGCATTTCGGGTACCCACATCTCACCATATGAGGGTGCGCCCAGGATCGCTACTGAGATTCTCATCCGAGAAGAGCACGCAACAGCACTTCTCGTTGGTCCAGTCGCAAACCGTGCCGCTGATGTGACGCTGTCGACAGAACAGAACGTATTGGCCGTCCGGCAAACAGAACACACTCACGCAGAGGCCGTGCCATTGTGAAGCTTGAGACTGCGTGCCTTGCAGTCCTATTATATGTGGTTGTAACTACACCCGCCTTTGACGTGGGCCTTTCCCTGTGTCTCAATTTAGCGGTCATCTGCTGCTGTAGTTATCCATGATCGGCCACCTCCTGCCTTTCGGGCACCAGTGTCTGTGTTTCGGAACGCTCCCCATGCAAGTGAATCAATATTGTGAGCAATAACCTACTGATGGGCTACACTTCTTCCAGTTTCTCTTACCTTTGTGAAGTCGTCCAAACGTTTTCTATGTGCCACGTTGTTTTGAAGAACATTACCACAGTGCATTGTAACTGCTCCATGGCACATGTACTGCCTTTTCCTGTTCCTTGAATTGTCTTGTGTTGCGGGGCTGGCCCCATTTGACGCTGTACTTACGCTGACCTCATGCCAGACGATCAACTGTCAGTGCACGATTGAGAGACCTCTTGCAACATGCTCCCACACTTTTATTCATTCGCACCTTGTTATTAAAGTGTTATGTTACGTTATCTACCCGGTCTTTAAGGTTTGCAGAGCAGTATACTAGTGTGTATGTATACTGTGTGTATGGAACTGGGGACAAAGAAACGACGGATAGGCTCCGTCCCCGCCGTAGCCCTCAGTGGTTCTCAACCCTACAACACGCTACAGCAGTCCACTCACCTCACCACAGCCCCACACCAAACCCAGGGTTATTGTGCGGTTCGGCCCCCAGTGGACCCCCACGCGAACCTCTCATACCAGACGAGTGTAACCCGAAATGTTTGCGTGATAGCGTAATTATGGTGTACGCATACGTGGAGACAGTGTTTGCACAGTAATCGCCAAAATAGTGTAATTGAGGTGGATTCGTGCTGGGGACCGGCGGGCAGTACAGAAGTAGTATCGCTCATGAGTAGCTGTATCAGATAGGATTCACAGAGGAATTAAGAAGGATCTGAAGAAGACCATCACGTTTAGTAACAGATTAGTAAGCGCGAAAGCGTCTCTGAGATGCTCAGTCAATGCCTGTGGCAAACGCTACGAGAACATCGTTCCGCATCAAGGTATGGTTTAAATTTCAGAGAGCGTGCGTTCCTAGAAGAGTAAACCAATATATTGCTTCCTCCTACGTACATCTCCCGGAAAGACCATGGAGCTAAAATTGGAGAGAGATTCCTAGAAGAGTCAGCCTGTTTACTGCTTCCTCCCACGCACGTCTAGTGGAAAGACCGTGTTGTACGAACCACACGAAAAGATTTCCTTTGCCAAGGGCGTAAGAGTGCGTATGGGGTATCACAGGTCAACGCATGCGCAACAAGCACATGTCACGAAATTACAATTTACTCTCCCCTTCAATGTTGATACGATGTCCCTTGTAGGCAACAGTAGGTAATACCTGGTCACCAGTTCGTTGAACTCTCACCTTTTATACTACATTGATCGCTGCACACAAAAAGACCTATACTGCTGCTGGTAATTATTTTTTAATTAACATCTTACGATGCCAAGTCCTTTTTTAAATCAGCGCCAGAGTATTTCATGCACCTAATAAAATGGATAAAAATATTGACAGTCATCATGACAAATTTACGAAAAATTATACAGTAGTGTTACTATGAATACTCCTACGTACACTGTTCACAGATGTGCGACCGCACCTAATACGTCGCATCCTACAGCCGCGGAGCTTGCTGTGTGTTTTCTTGTTTCAATTAATAAAATATTCCAGGCTATTACGCCGTGTTCCAAGGGATTTCAATTCAAAACTCGACGTTTCGCCCCCATCTGCGGAGGACATTTTCAAGGGTAACGTAGCTTTGTTGAATGTCCGAGTCACAACCTGTCTCGCTAATGACTACAGCAAAAATCCCGCTTCCACACAATGGAGTGACGTCACATGTTTTGAATACACGAGTGCAACTGGCAGTCAGTAGCGAGCCAGGGCGTGAAACGGACATTCAGCAAACCTACAATCCCCCCTGAAAATATCCTCCGCATGTGGGGACGAAACGTCGGGTTCTGAAGTGAAATCCCTTAGACCACGGTATAATAGCCCGGAATATTTTATTAATTGTAGCAATTCCGGCAATGAAAGTTTATATTTTACAACTTTTTTTGTTTCGTCATCTTAACAGGTACCCTCGTTCTTTCTCATCCAGCCACCTATATCCCAGGAAAACAGCACATTTTGTTATCAACTAATGCTTTGACCTCCTGTCATTCTCATTTACCAATGGGAGCCAAGAAAGCGGGTTGTTACCTTATAAGGCAATTAATATGTCTCAACACACGATAAACGTGTGGCTGTGAGTCATCTTTATATTTTCACAGGCCACTGTCCATAATATTGCTTCTTGGAGACGCTAAAATTGACGGAGTAAGAGTAATATCCATGTCCACGACAGATAACCTCCCAAGAAACTTTTAAAGCTGTGAAGCGTATGAAAAACGGGAAATTACCGGGACCGGGTGGAAAAACATAGAATTAAAAAGGCATCTCCTATGACTATGTGTAATATCTTGGCCCAGCTGCGTAATAAGTGTTTGGAAGGAGACCAGGTGAATAAGAAATGGAAAAAGTCTATTATTACTTCAGCCTATAAGAAGGAGAATAGGTAGGATCGTGGAAATTGCTGGGGCGTAAGTGTGATGCCATCAGGAGGGCAAATATATGGGAGCACGTTAAACGAAAGAACGGAGATATCTGAAGGGCAGAATGGTTTTAGACTATGGTGGTCGCGTATTGATGGAATTTCACTTAACGGAATCTACTAGAGAATTTCCAGACGTATAGACGCCCGTTTAGTCTTCGTGGATTTGCGGAAGGTCGATGATGCGATACCACAAAACGATCTGTTCACAAGTATGAGTAGTAGTGGCATGTCAACTATTTACATCAAAGCGGTTAGTCATTTCTGTACGAACTGTGTGAGCGCCGCGAAAGTGGGAAATACAGTGTCACCCGAGTTTCCTGTTACAAACGGGCTACGCCATTAGTGTGTTATAGCACCAACGCTATTTGAGATCTATGTGGGAGAAGCATTTAAAGCCTGGAGGAACAGTTATGGAGGCATGGGATTCCCTGTGGGTGATAAAATCTTGTACACACTTTTCTTCGTTAATGACCAGGCCATCGTAGCAAGAGACCGTGACTGTGCTGAGTACGTGCGTCGGAACTTAAAAGAGGAGTACGAAAGATGGGGCGTCACAATACGCAACACAAAAAATCGAATATCTGATGGTTGGCGAGAGTACCATGGCTGATCCGGAGACTGAAGGCAGTAAGATCAGAGGATGTAAGTCTTAAGTACTTCAGGGATACTGTTATCAGGCGGAAAAAGTGAAGATGATATAAATAATGAAATAGGGCGGGGCAGGAGGGCTGTACGACAACTGAACTCGGTCCTTTGGAATAAAGACCAATCGTTCAAGTGTTGAAAACATCGCTAATCACGGGACAGAATCATGGTTACTGAACAAAAGTCAGAGAAACGAGTTGCTTTCAATAGATATGGACTTCTTGAGTCGACATTGTGGCATCTCCAGGACGAACCACGTACCAAATACCAACATTAGAAATGACACTGGTGTCGGTAAATCAATAATAGACACCAAATAACTGAAGCGTCTAAAATGGTATGGGTATATGCAAAAGATGGACAATAACCGATGGTCAAAGAAAGTGTGGCAGTGGACCGCAGCGGAAAGATGAAAGCGTGGACGACTAGCAGGAGCTGCAGTCGAGAGGTCCGAGACGAGATGGATGCCAGCGGACTACAACAAGGAGACTAGCATGTTCGGAAGAAATGGAAAACAGGAAGCGAGAAGGGGCCCCAACCGTAGATTACTCGCTAGATGATGATGATGAAAGACGCTTACCGATGAAACAGCATGACTGCTCTAGTTAACATACAGGGCTAATTAGCTACTAACGTCACAGGACTATTAATTATGATAGCTTAAATGTTAGCCAATATTAAGAGGAAAGTTATATCTATCAATAATATTTATTGACTTCTAAAAATGTTGCTCAACGAACGTGCAAGAAAAAACTGATAAATTTGTGAAGTACGAAGCCGGTTATATGGATTTGAAAACGTGTTGTCTAACAAAACTCATTCTGTCGCTTACGTTGCGCTTACTACTGATAACCTAAAACACACACTAGGATGTTGTTATTCATTCAGCACAGCTTCTAGAGAGCCGCGCGCATGTGTGCGATTTGGCAAGAGTTGGCGGGAACGTAACTGAAGCTGATGGTGATTCCAGGAACTGTGGCGATACGGCTGCCTGCAGATCTGCAGGTATGCAACCAGCAGTACAGATCGCGGCTCAAATGTCGCCAAGTTGGCGGAACCAGTTCACTGTGATCGCTCTTTTTTTTTGTGATTGATTCATTTTCACTCGTTCAGCGTTTATATGTGCATAGTATGTGGTTCTTACGAAAAATTGAAAATTGGTAGCATTGGTAGAACTGAAGATGGAAGGCTCCCAGAGGAGGCACTTGCCTCCCATCTGGAGTACGGAATTTTTATTTATTACGGAATTCTCACACACTTGTAGAAGTAATTTTCGTGATTCTGCAAAACCTCTCGTTTAGCCAACCGTAGCGTTGTTTGGCTGATCGCAGTGAAATAATGTAAGGTGGCGCACGAAAAACCGGCCCCGAGCACAGACTGCTCGCCAGTTACGCACGATTTGTCGACCGCTACGAGTAGGATAGATAAACATGTAATAATGTAGCAGTAAAGAAACAACAAAGTAGCTAATGCAGACAACAACTTAGAAACAAGAGATGACGTTTGTTAGGCGACAATGAGCAGCCTACGGGGCCGATTTTTCGTGCGTCAGCCTGTACCACTGAAATAATGTTGTAGAAGTTATGGTATTCTCTTTACAAAATGTGACAGAGCGCAGGCTTCATTCGGTTTTAAGTCGGTCTGCCTTCCATAAAAATGAACATGCTGTTTTACCTTGGATAAAAAAAAGACGGAGAATGGCCACTCGTGTGTGCCGTGCCAACTTCCTTTGCATGTTTAGTAAGGAAAAAACTTGCCTTTTTAACGAAACAGTAAGGAAGGTGATAGGCCCTTTTGTTACCTGGAAAGATGTATGTATTACGTGCACTGTGATTTAAGTAATCATAAAATATATTTTAATTGCCGGTCGTGGACGCTGAATATAATACGAAAAGAACCAGAAGTCCAGAGTTCCAGAAAGGTTTGAAACGGATCTAGGATGGGCGTGCGCAGCGAACGAAACGAACAACAACTCGATACTGAACTAATTAGGAGCAGTCGGCAGTGGAACTACGACGAATGGCCACGCGAAGAAGGATGAGTCCGGCCGGCGGAGATCGAGACCGATACAGAGTCGGGAACGAGACCGAAGCTGGAAAGAGACCGGCTGACGTGTCGATGCGGGAACGAGACCGACCATTTCCCGTTCCCAGGAACTAGATGATACTTGACAGCAGTCAAACCTTTCCGATTCACCTGTACAATTTCATGAAGAGCTATTCGAGTCAACGTTAATCCCTGCCCAAACCATTAGGGATCTTCTTCGATATCGGCCTCTCTCCACAATGTGTTTCACGTTTCCTCTAGATGCGAATCCGACTAGAATAACTCTGCAGACCAAATCGGGACTCATTTGTGAAAAGAACATTGGCCATCTGTTCGACTGCCCAGGTGGCATGCTGGCGATTCCAATCTAGACGTTCCCTTCTGTGAAGCCGGCCGCGGTGGTCTAGCGGTTCAGGCGCTCAGTCCGGAACCGCGTGACTGCTACGGTCGCAGGTTCGAATCCTGCCTCGGGCATGGATGTGTGTGATGTCCCTAGGTTAGTTAGGTTTAAGTAGTTCTAAGTTCTAGGGGACTGATGACCACAGATATTAAGTCCCATAGTGCCCGGAGCCATTTGAACTCTTCTGTGAAGACGCGTAAAGGGTACACATACAGCTGGTCTCCGACAGTAAAGGCCACTCTGTCGGAGCCTTCTGTACACCAGTTGCCTCGATCCAACACGTCCAGTGAATGCTGCGTTGTCAGATGTCAGTTATCGTGCAGTACTAAGGCGGTACTGTCGTGCCCCTACAGCCAAATAACAATCCTCTCTTTCTGATGTCACACGTAGTCGACCCTGTCCTGGTCTTCGGGATGTAGTTTCGTTCTCTATTAACAGTCGCCACATTCGAGAAACAGCAGAACCACTCAAATTAAACCATCGAACCACACCAGTTTGCGACTTTCCTGCTTCCATTCTTCCTATGGCCCTCTACCGCAGAGGGCCTGGTAGGCGTGTTCTCTGTGCCATACTGCACCATCTCTAACTGTGTTCACAGCCATTGGGAATGTGAGACTATCCAGAAAATACTACCCGGTTTGATAGGTGTCCTGCTGTCACCGTTAGCCTGGTTGTTGGTTGACCAGAACGCCAACTTCCATGCAGAACCCGATCGTACGGACATCTTTTCACAGTTTGTATGATTATACCGTGAATAACGCACAATACAGGGAAATAGATGTTTGTTGTTCTAATTTCGCACACCAGTATAATAAAAGTAACGGCTGCCATAACATGCCTTAGTCAGATCAGAAATATGAGCAGAATCATAATTCAGGCCAGCTGAATGGGTATCGCATTGCCGAAGTGACGTCACTTCCCACAACACCCAGGTATGACGCATGATGTACTGACCATCGCCCATGGAATCTGAATAACGGCAAGAGAATATACAATAATCGATCTCATTCTGGTTAGCAGGAAAATGGAGGCAGCCGGCTCTGTAGAAATGACAACAACAGTTACTGTAATTCGTGTAGTACAAACCAGAACCGAGGGTATGGATATGAATAAAACTCACCTACAGAAAAATCAGAAGCGCTGTTGTCCACGTGATACCATCTGGCGAAATCAAGGCCCATCAGTTAATATTATTTAAGAGACCGACGAGCCACGGCCGACTACCAACAACGAAGCTTTATCAAACTAATTCTGTCCTCTTTAAGAACTCTAGTAATGGTCGTTTCAAGGGCTAGAGGTAATCAAGCAGTCATATTAACCTGTTAAGATATAGCGACAGAATTAATATAAGAAATCGAGCGGTTCTAGGTGCTACAGTCTGGAACCGCGCGACCGCTACGGTCGCAGGTTCGAATCCTGCCTCGGGCATCGGTGTGTGTGATGTCGTTAGGTTAGTTAGGTTTAAGTAGTTCTAAGTTCTAGGGGACTGATGACCTCAGATGTTAAGTCCCATAGTGCTCAGCCAATATAAGAAATGAATTAAGTATGGATCAAGTCCTGTGTTTTAATAATGCACAACTATTAATTCCAGCTTCAATTAATACCATAGCTGGGAAAATTCCTACTTTAATTCTTATAGACACAGGTGCCTCTATTAATTTTGTATTACAGAACTTATTCAACGACCAAACATTTTTATAGACGCACATTAAACGCTAATTTGGTTATGTTTTTCTTCAGTTCAAAGGGGGTATTAGACGAGGAAATTCGCAAGTTACTCAAAGAAAGTTATGTTGGAGTCTATCCATATTTTTCAGAACTGAAGGAAACTGAAGACGATTTGAGAGATGAAAACATTGTATATGAGGAAAACGGTAGTGGATCTTAACTTGAAGGTGAGGTTGGTGATGATCTCAAAAAGATAGCAGATGTGCGGGAGTTGTTTATTGGAAAAGACGCCGCGCGGGATTAGCCGAGCGGTCTGGGGCGCTGCAGTCATGCACTGCGCCGCTGGTCCCGGCGGAGGTTCGAGTCCTCCCTCGGGCATGGGTGTGCTTGTTTGTCCTTAGGATAATTTAAGTTAAGTAGTGTGTAAGCTTAGGGACTGATGACTTTAGCAGCTAACTCCCATAAGATTTCACACACATTTGAGCATTTTTTGGAAAAGACAAAGTTACGCGTTGGTGTAATAGCGAGTAAGCTAAAACGTCAAATTCTGTAAAGTTCAAAGACAAATGTGATGGATATAAATGATGAAATTCGTGCTTTTCTGAAAATAATTGACACTGACATTACTGAAACCACATAAGTACGCATATAAATAGACGGTGAGACACACATCAGTTCTCGCGCAAAGAGATAATGACGTGACAAGACACGAAACAGTGACTGTGTTCAGGATTCTTATTTCTTTATTGGAACAAGAAAAGGCAACCAAGCTGCTGTACTGCATTTCTGAGCGACAGATGGAACAGGAATGTAACTGCTTGGGCCTCAATGAGTTACAAAACGTTTCTGTTTCTTCTAGACTGTATGTGGTTTGATCACAGAGAAACGATGAATGACAGGATAAAAACATAAGTTTGCTGCAGTTCGTACAGTATTGAACGTTTTTGTTGCTAACTGTCAAATCTCTTATAGGCTGAGTGAATTCACCACAGTAGTTAAAACGCTTGATTCTTTCAGAGGCCGCTTTGGATGGATTCAGTACATACCCAGCAAACCAGCTAAACACGGGATAAAAGGTCCCGAGTTCGAGTGTCGGTCCGGCACACAGTTTGGAACGTGCCAGGAAGTTTTATATCAGCGCACACTCCGCTGCAGAGTTAAAATTTCATTTTGGAAATATCCCGCAGGCTGTGGCTAAGCCATGTCTCCGCGGTATCCTTTCTTCCAGGAGTGCTAGTTCTGCAAGTTTCGCAGGAGAGCTTCTGTGAAGTTTGGAAGGTAGGGGAGGAGGTACTGGCGGAATTAAAGCTGTGAGGACGGGTCGCGAGTCTTCTCTGGGTAGCTCACGTGGTAGATCACTTGCTCGCGAAAGGTAAAGGTCTCGCGTTCGAGTCTCGGTCCGGCACACAGTTTTAAATCTGCCAGGAAGTTTCATGAGATAAAAATGTTTGCACTATGTGATGTAAAAACATTTTGGTGCAGTACTCTGGATATTTACTGTGGCATGTATCCAGAAGGACAATATTGGCCACAGTGAAAAGAGTTATAGCACCTATAGAAAATTCTAACAGGAACTTCAACTGGAAATTAGAACATGATCTACCTCCTTTCTGAATATTTACTGCAGAAGAAAATCACTTCCGTTGGTATGAGGAAGAACAGACGAAATTTCCTCGAGAATTTCTCCCAAACAAAACATGAGACATTGGAGTGCAATGTTTGAATTTCAGCATGATGAGATCTTAGTTTCATACGTCCTTCGTAAAAACCGTGCTGTCGTAATTTGGTCTACAGTGCATGAGGGAGCCAGCTGATGAAGAAACAAAAACGCAAACCTGAAATCATAATTGACTATAATGCGACAAAATGTGAAGTTGACGTTTTAGAAAAAATTGTGTCTGTTACTCCATTCCAAGAATTAGAAGGAAATGGTTATCGAGTATTTTTTTCATTTTTTGAACATTCTTGCAATTAATTCACGGATATTGTTTGCCTTCACAATGCCGGAGATAACTTTACAAAGACGTATTTATGTCATAAAGCTGGCAGAAAGGTTTCTGAAAGAATAACTGGTATCTAGAGCTCAGCTCGAGTCGCCAGCCGATCTCACCATACGCAATTTCGTGCTGAAGCATCGAATTGCGAAACTCAGCACCCTGAATCTCCATCGAAAAAAATGTATCCACATGAATTAAATGTGATAGATGTAAATAATTTGCTTGTAAACAGCACACTAAGAAACAACTTCTCTGTGAAAGGTGTTAAGAAAGTGAACGTACGTCAGAACAACTGGCAAAACTATTATTAAAAGAACTAAAAGAGCAAAAGCTTTTGTTATAAATTTTCAAGATAGTGACTGTGAGCTCCTTTCTTCAACAAATATAATAGTTTGTGCAGCACAGACTTGTTTTTATTGATGACTGTCTATGTTGTAAATTTTACAATATGCGCCTGCTCGTGTGACAACAATAGACGCGCCTTCCAGAGGGTTAAGGAGCTAAAGTGCTGACCAGATACAGAACCGCAGTATAACCGGATTTGTGGGTGCAAAATCGTAACTTCTCAAGTGTCAGACACAGATCATTGTTATAATAGAAAATGGTGTTATTTTGTGCCCATTCCTAATTTTGAGGGGTCTCCTCATCGTATCTCAGTTCAGAGCAACAACTAAAATTAAAGAAACACACATAAGTCGCATTTATATGTACCTGATGAAAATCTATGTACAACAAACACATGTCTGTACCACGCGGACATGATGACACGTGACACATTCTGCAGAAAGTCTTATTCCATACTGTGAACAAAACAAGAGGCTGGTGCATGAGAAATAAATAGATTGCTGCATTGGACATACTTGGTGGGTCAAATTTTCGAACGTTTTGAACACATAGTAAATAATTTACCATTTTATACAACACCTTATACACCATCAGATCTATTAATATTATATAGTTCCTAAGGCATATTAGTGCATCTGCCTAGTATGTAGGAGACCCAAGTTCCAGTCCGAACACTAGTACATATTTTAAATCATTGTTTCAGTCTACGTCATTAATGTAGGCCATCAGATCTAGTAACAGTAAAGAAGTCAATGACTGGATAAATCTACTGCCACACCTACTTAAAGAGGAATCAGAGGAATCTATGCTGGAACCAAATGTGTGGGAAACACTTATTGCACTCACTGAACATGCTAGTATTAGAAAGAATACCTTTGACGGAAAGTTAGAACATGTACAGGAATATTTAGTTGGGGAAACTATATTGCTTGATTCACACCCAATACCTTCTGCTCTTAAGAAAAGAAATAGTAAGTGGCAGTTACCGTATATGGGAGAGTATAACGTTGTCTAGATCCCACATATTTTCCAAAAACAAACATAATTAAAGATAAGGTATCGTTCGACAACGACGCGAACGTCCGACACAGACACCGATTATTCAAAATGTCATAAAGAACTTTACAGTCACGAAGATTTGAAAAAGTATCTTCGTGAGTAGTAGTGACGATTGCTTTCCCCGAACTGAGAAAACGCAAATAGGTATAAATCCTTGACTAATGATTCGCGTGAAAACATGCTCTAAGCTATTTCCTACGTAAAATTAAACAAAAAAAGGGAAACGAATGTTTTGTGATAATTGTGTTAAACTATCAACTGCTTTAAAGAAATACCGTAACCTTCACCTTCCAAATCGGCCCTATAACTGACCGTGATTGTGTAAGCCTAATGAAATTTTGCTGTTAGTAAGAGTATTCTAGAATGAAATTTTCGCTCTTCAGAGGAGTGTGCACTGATATGAAACTTCCTGGAAGATTAAAGCTGTGTTCCGGACCGAGACTCGAACTCGGGAAAACTGGAAATTTGTGGTAAGGTCTCATGGAACCAAACTGCTAAGGTCATCGGTCCCTAAGCCTACACACTACTTAACCCAACTCAAATAACTTACGCTATGGACAACACACACACCCATGCCCGAGGGAGGACTCGAACCTCCGACGGGGATAGCCGAAACTCGGGACCTTTGCCTTTCGCAGGCAAGTGCTCTACCATCTGACCTACCCAAGCACGACTCACGACCCGTCCCCACAGTTTCAATTCTGCCAGTACGGGTTGTGAGTCCTGGGTAGCTCAGATGTGGCGGAATTAAAGCTGTGGGGACGGGTCGTCAGTCGTGCTTGGGTAGCTCAGATGGTAGAGCACTTGCTCGCGAAATCCAAAGGTCTCGAGTTCGAGTCTTGGTCAGGCACGCAGTTTTAATCTGCCATGAAGTTTCAGTAATGCTATTATTACTGAAGGAAAATAATACCGCTTAGTAGGAGGCAAGAGTACAACAGAGCCTTCTGAAGGAAGAAGCTATTCCAAATTAGATTGGCAGGACACTTAGAAAGTATAACAGACCTACTAAAGAGACTGACTATACTACGCTTGCCCGCTCTCTTTTAGAATACTGCTGCGCAGCGTGGGACCCTTACCAGATAGAATTGATGGAGTATATTGATAAAGTTCAAAGAAGGCCAGCACGTTTTGTATTATCGCGAAATATGGGAGGGAGTGTCACTGAATTATACAGGATTTGGGCTGATCATCATTAAAACAAAGGCGTTTTTCACTGCGGAGGAATCTTCTCACGAAATTTCAATCACCAGCATTCTCCTCCGAATGCGGGAATATTTTGTTGACGCCAACCTACAAAGGGAGAAACGATCACCATGATAAAATAAGGGAAATAAGAGCTCACATGGAAAGATATAGATGTTCGTTCTTTCCGCGCGCTATACGAGACTGGAACAATAAGGAATTGTGAAGTTGTTTCGTTCAATACTCTGCCTGGCACTTTAATGAGATTCGCAGAGTATCCATGTAGATGTAGATGTAGATGTACTATTAACAACTGTGAAACGTGCGGAAATTTAGTGCAATTGCTCATGAACCACACAGGGGGAAAAAGGGTACCACGTAATATTTAATAAAAAAAATATTTATTAGCAAAAAAAGGATAATTAAGCAGTCTTCAGTCCACTATGGCAATGAATATACTGAATCCTAAGGTAATGGCAAAGAATTTAAGCAAATAATCACTGAAGTGGCAAAAGAAGATTGTCGCGCTTTTCAAAAATGGTTCAAATGGCTCTGAGCACTATGGGACTTAACATCTGAGGTCATCAGTATCCTAGAACTTAGAACTACTTAAACCTAACCAACCTAAGGACATCACGCACATCCATGCCCGAGGCAGGATTCGAACCTGCGACTGTAGCGATCGCGCGGTTGCAGACTGAAGCGCCTAGAACTGCTCGGCCACACTGGCCGGCGTCGCGCTTTTCCACAGCACGACAGTTCACAAACTAAGTTTGCAGTTAATTATTTTGAAATACTAAATTTTGAAAGCAAAGTTTAAGGAAGTTGCTGGTTAAATAAATCAGTGACTGTAACTGAAATTTTGTTAAGTAAAAAAAATGATTTTAGTTACCTCAGTATGACTTAAGTGCAAATTAGGGAAAAAGCAAGCAATTTACTTTTAATTACTGAAAAATTGAATTATATTTACTTAAAACAAATGTGCAACAGATTTTACTTTTAAAATAAGTACAATAGCGTACGTACCAAGCCAGCACAAGTCAATCCCTAAGCTAAATACAGAATAAATGAAACTGGGCTCTCTTAATTTGTGTTGTATCTTTAGTAACTAATTTTTCCAGTGAAATGTTACGTTACTTTAAGTGACTGAAGTTAATATTCAAAACTGTAAATCCGTTAAGCCTCTGGTATGCAATACAAGAATGAACAGTTACTGAGGCAGCAAAATTTAGGCTGAAACTAGTCATTAGCAAACAAACAAAACTGGCAGTAAACAGGCAATCAATTGTCATATTTTTAACGATAGCCGGTGACTGCATGGAAAAGAAAGGCACTCTGCTTGGTAATAATATCTGAGGACATCCCTAAAAGTTTTAACTGTTGCATGTCATTACAGAAGAAAGCTAGTCAAAGTTTGTGAAAGACGTACCATTGGGTACTGCATGTACATTATTAGTTATACTCCGTCAGTTAATAGTCTTACGATGTTTCAGAAGTGCGGACGACGGAAAATGTTGCTGACGACAGTGCTGAGCTGTTGCTGTTGCTCTTGTTGCTGTTCTGCTGCTGGTGGTTGAGAATCACGAGTCGTCTCCAGAGCCAGGGACAATTAACGGACAGACAATAGATACAATTGCGATTTCCTACGCCTGCTCTCAGCAGTCGCTGGTTAACGTAGTAGGTGTTCCTACAGTGGCGCGATCATAGCTGCACAGTACTTAGTTGCAGAGTACTGGGAACGAAATGCAAATATTGCTGACTACATTAATTGTTTAAATACAGCTGAATTTCATTTTAATAGTTTACATTTATGAAACGAAGAGTCATTAGTCTCAGAGATATAATCGAGTAGTTCATCAATTTTGAGTAGATAAATAGGTATAGTTAAATGATTGGCAAATATTTTAATGCGAAAGTTGTGCAGATAATAAAGCATGATATTGCTTATGTTGATCCTATCTTTGGAATCTTCAGTTTGACTGGCATGCATTTTGCGCTTCCATGTGGTGATTATTGTGCTATGATCCGATGGAATTTGTTCAAGGAATAGACAAAAAAATCTGTTGTCCAAGTTTTGAATAATGTTGAGTCCACACGACAGCGAAGTCTTGAAACAGAATTGGCCTGCTCATCAGCTAGCCAGTAGCTCAGCAACAGTGAGGTACTGTCATGCAATGCAATTCTTGTAAAGGACAAGAAAAGAATATAAAGAATAATGTAAAACTATTTTTCTTTTTGTGTATGTATGAGGTTGAAAGCATTTTGCGATATATTGAGAATAAAGAGATCTGTAGAGACGAAGTTGAAAAATGTTTACGTAACATAAGTGATGGAACTCTAAAGTTAAGACCCGTTTAAGCTATTTTGAAGTCTATCCATGCTCCCAGTAGCGATTAAAATTTTTAATTGGAATTAGGGCACTTGGAGACAGGGTAACATGTGAGTGAAATCTTCTGTCTATGGACAGTTTCATAATGTAATCGGACAACTTCGCCGATGCAGACGCTTCAAAAATGGTCAAAACCTCATTCAGCTAGGTTCAGTCCCATGGGAAGATGGTTATTTGTGGTAAGATGTGCAGAAAGAGGGATCTTCTTATGCAGATCAGTGAAGCATTCCACACACACAGGCAAGCGAGCACCGCAGACAGTATGTACACTCCTGGAAATGGAAAAAAGAACAGATTGACACCGGTGTGTCAGACCCACCATACTTGCTCCGGACACTGCGAGAGGGCTGTACAAGCAATGATCACACGCACGGCACAGCGGACACACCAGGAACCGCGGTGTTGGCCGTCGAATGGCGCTAGCTGCGCAGCATTTGTGCACCGCCGCCGTCAGTGTCAGCCAGTTTGCCGTGGCATACGGAGCTCCATCGCAGTCTTTAACACTGGTAGCATGCCGCGACAGCGTGGACGTGAACCGTATGTGCAGTTGACGGACTTTGAGTGAGGGCGTATAGTGGGCATGCGGGAGGCCGGGTGGACGTACCGCCGAATTGCTCAACACGTGGGGCGTGGGGTCTCCACAGTACATCGATGTTGTCGCCAGTGGTCGGCGGAAGGTGCACGTGCCCGTCGACCTGGGACCGGACCGCAGCGACGCACGGATGCACGCCAAGACCGTAGGATCCTACGCAGTGCCGTAGGGGACCGCACCACCACTTCCCAGCAAATTAGGGACACTGTTGCTCCTGGGGTATCGGCGAGGACCATTCGCAACCGTCTCCATGAAGCTGGGCTACGGTCCCGCACACCGTTAGGCCGTCTTCCGCTCACGCCCCAACATCGTGCAGCCCGCCTCCAGTGGTGTCGCGACAGGCGTGAATGGAGGGACGAATGGAGACGTGTCGTCTTCAGCGATGAGAGTCGCTTCTGCCTTGGTGCCAATGATGGTCGTATGCGTGTTTGGCGCCGTGCAGGTGAGCGCCACAATCATGACTGCATAGGACCGAGGCACACAGAGCCAACACCCGCCATCATGGTGTGGGGAGCGATCTCCTACACTGGCCGTACACCACTGGTGATCGTCGAGGGGACACTGAATAGTGCACGGTACATCCAAACCGTCATCGAACCCATCGTTCTACCATTCCTAGACCGGCAAGGGAACTTGCTGTTCCAACAGGACAATGCACGTCCGCATGTATCCCGTGCCACCCAACGTGCTCTAGAAGGTGTAAGTCAACTACCCTGGCCAGCAAGATCTCCGGATCTGTCCCCCACTGAGCATGTTTTGGACTGGATGAAGCGTCGTCTCACGCGGTCTGCACGTCCAGCACGAACGCTGGTCCAACTGAGGCGCCAGGTGGAAATGGCATGGCAAGCCGTTCCACAGGACTACATCCAGCATCTCTACGATCGTCTCCATGGGAGAATAGCAGCCTGCATTGCTGCGAAAGGTGGATATACACTGTACTAGTGCCGACATTGTGCATGCTCTGTTGCCTGTGTCTATGTGCATGTGGTTCTGTCAGTGTGATCATGTGATGTATCTGACCCCAGGAATGTGTGAATAAAGTTTCCCCTTCCTGGGACAATGAATTCACGGTGTTCTTATTTCAATTTCCAGAAGTGTAGTTTCGCAAATTGCTTGTTAACACTGGCCACGCGTGGACTCGACAGCACTCATAGTGACGCAAGACAAATCTGACTGTCGGCGCTGGACGTCAGGTCCGCAGTGCTGTTAAAAGGTATTCAAATAACACGACCAGGAAAAACACGAAATAAATTTATTAAGGACGCTTGGTGTCCCTACTATAAACTTCAGTGATGTGTGAGACTGATTAAATGAACGTTGCAGAGAAATTAAAGGACTAGTAAGATCTCCTACAACATCAAACAAACATCGTCGTAAAGAGAAAAAAATTATAAAAATATGTCCCGCTGTAATAACCCACGGATCTCCTAACTCTATGTGTATTTCTCTTGAGATGTATGTCTGGCTTATACATGGTGATTCTTTAAGATATGCAAATATTTTAATACTTGTTCTATAAGTAAAACTAAAGAAAAAAGTTCATATAAACATAGGTCCGCAAATGTTTCGTTACACAGTTACGGCAAATAAAAGATTTTGCCTGAAATTTATCAACTTCGCTAATAAGAAGCATGTATTAGGTTAAAGTAAAGGACTATTTCCAATTATTTTGTTGTTATTGGTGTGGTGAATCCAATAAAACATGTTGACTAGAGCTCAGGCTCGAGCAAATAGTGAAAGACAGAGGTGTTAAACAGTCTGAGATGGGAGATGGACGTAGATCACGGCATAGGGAGCAAACTGAAGATCTTGATAGGATAGAAAATGACGTACAACAAAATGTATCGAATGCAGGTCACGCAAACGAAGCCGCGCGGCATTAGCCGAGCGGTCTGGGGCACTGCAGTCATGGACTGTGCGGCTGATCCCGGCGGAGATTCGAGTCCTCCCTCGGGCATGGGTGCGTATGTATTTTACCCACATTTGAACGCAACCGAACGAAGTGACAATGCAGAGGGTATGGTGGCAGTTTCGCGGTTGGAATCTCACGTTGCGACTGCACAAACCCAAACGGATGACGGTTCAGAAACAGAAACAGAGGTGCGTTGAACCAAATGTTGAAATTCTGAATCAAGCGGGACAGTTTCCTATGGAAAGAATGTGTGCAAGTGCGTCAGAACTATGCATAGAAGTCAGTGAGACGTCACAGGAAAGACGCGAACTGCAAAATTTACGCCAAATGGTGACAAATGACGATGGCGAAGAGTCTGATAGTATATTCGTAATGTTGAAGCAACTCACTATTGTTGTCAAGTAAACTAATGCAGGATTAGCAGACTTAAAACCAGAAACAAGTGCAGGGTTATCAGACTTAGAAACAGGAATAAATGTTGGGTTGGCGGCTTTAAAAACCAAAATGGCGAATTTAAAAACCGAAATAAATGTTCTTTAAATGGTCTCAAATTTGAAACGAATGCTGAGTTCGAAGAAGTCCGCAAAGATCAGCAAATGTTCCGAACGGAAGTTAATGAACAGTTTACTGAAATCCGGAAAGAGGCGACAGACTCGCGCGAACTAATTCAATCGCTTATGGCTAATCAGAAAAAGACGCGTACTGACATTGACGAGGTGCAGGATGCACTGTCTAATAGCAATCAAAGAGTGATAATTTAGCATGTAATGAGTATGGTAAGGCGCAACAAATCATGGAAGACCTCAGTGTCAGAAAATACGTCATGCGAGCGGCGTTAAAAAGATTCGATACACAGACTGTACACATCGGCCCGAAAAATAAGCAGAAGTATGAACAGCTTCGAACAGAACGGAAGCAGTGTATTGAGAACCGAACAGAGAGCAGTAGTGAGGCGACGGAATCGATAGTATCATCTGACATAGTGCTGGGAAAAAATCCAGGGGTAACCAAGTCCGTTATGCAATCTTCTGTGTCAGTTACGGGAACAAAAAAAGTCGTGAGATTCCACTTGTATGCTCGCAAGATGTTGCGTCAGTATTTTCCGATCCGAAACAGAAGCAAATGGTAGGAGTACAGTTGAGACAGGTGAGCGAAGCAGGTGATGTGCGTTCACAGCAGACAACGGTGGGAGAAGCGGTATTGCGCGCATACCAACAGAGCGGCAGCCGACCCTCCGCATGTAAGCGAATGACGCAATAACAGAGCAGTTTACTGCAACACACATACCAGATTCTCAATTTACGAGTTAGAGTACAACAGGTTATATACCGCAGGTCAATATGAAGCAAGTACAAAGACAAAACACTGATTCAGCAACGGGAAAATTAAACTATCTTCCAGTCCGATACCATAGGGTTTACATAATTGCACACCACTGCGTAGATGCGATGCTAGATGGTACTCAAATACGTCGTCTCAGGATCCAAAAGTGGTAGTACGAATAAAGGAAAACATGACGCAATTGAAGGGAACGGAAAATGTTGCGAAAACGCAAACGCCATATGGTGAATAGAAAATTTGACAATGATCATTTTTGACAGTCATAAAATTTCAACATTACAAAGAAAACTGGAACTGCTTACACCCCGCTCGTTTTTACATCAATTCCACATCGGTTTACCATAACATTGGCCTCTTAGCCATAAACAGTTTGCATTCTTGGAGCGATACTGGTCCGCGGAAACCCAAAATAGGATAAATTATGGATAGTTACAGAAGGAGTCATTTGAAATCTCTGGAGAAAAGAAGCCACTTAGAGTTTTTGAAGAAATGATAAAGAATAAGTGTTTAGACAATCCATACAATGATGGGGAACTGATACGTATATGCACAATGAAGTTAGCCTTGCGTTATCAGTAATCATTGGTTGGCAGAGTTGGAGATAATACACAGACATTTAAAGGGATGTTAAGAGAACTTGAACTCATCTTCAGTGAAGATGACGTGAAGAAACAACGTGAACTGAGAGAAACCAGTGGTAGGGGGAATAACACCAACCGATTGGCTTTTAATAATGTTTACAATGGCAATACTAATGTTGTGGAAGGTAACAGTTTTGAGAAGAATAGTAATCGCCCATGGGATAATAATACCTATGGTTTTGGCAGCTCACAGAGATCAAACAATAACTATGGTTTTGGTGAGCCGCGTAATTACAATAATGGCTTCGGTTCCAGAAACTATGGTGGCAACTACAATTCACGATATGATCACCAAACGAAGCAGGAAGGTTTACAGGTGATCAGATACAAATATCAGCATGTTGTGAGACAATTGACTGAAAATCGTACGATGATGAGCAACAAGAGTTGTTAACAGTTAATGTAGGCAACTGTACAAAAACAAATGATGACCAGATTGTGGATGATGTAGTTCATTTATACGAAACTGAGAGAGATATGATATGCCCAAAGGATAATGCGCCATTGGCAACACCAGTATTGAAACACAAGTCAGATGACATACATATATATAGGACTTATCAGGAGAATAATTCAATTCCATCAGTACCCAGAGTACAACATCGACATCTACTAAAATTGGCACTGAGCAATTCGAAGGTTGCGGCGTTAAATAGAAAGAACCGGGCGGACAAAATGGCTACCTCACGAGTATTTTCACTAGGACAAAAAGTACTTTTGAAAACTCATCGTCTCTCCAGCAAGAAAAACCACGAAAGCTGTAAGATCTTTTCAGTATATAAAGGCCGTATGAAAGCAAGTAAAGTGGTTCATCATAATGCAGTCGAATTAATTAACCCAAAAATGGGAAAATCATTGGGCTTGCACCATGTTAGTCACTTGAAATGTATAAAGGGTAAAACAGAAAATATTAACTCGGCAAGAAAAAATTAGATGTGTCAGATATCCAGATTCCAATAAGAGCAAATTGTAGAATTCAAAGATTAGGAAAGATAAGAAAATGCATACAAATAAAATTTTTAATTTGTACTTATCTCATTAAAATAAATACGATAACTTTCTCAGTAGATCAAGGGATACTTGTGAAGGAAGAACAATAAAGTAAGGACTAAAGTAACTCTTCTGCAAACGAAATGTGTTAATGGGAAAGAGTAGAAAGCACGGAGAAAGATAGAGATCAGCATATGGATAGTCTGACGAAGTTGTAGTAGATTCTCTCTTAAAATGCAGGATAAAGTAGAAAGATGTTGTTTTTGTTGACGAAAGGAAGCCAAGAATTAGGAAGAACGTAGAGAATTAGGTAAGAAGGAGATATTCATTTGTCGTTTGTTCTGTCGCGGACGGGAATATTTAGTTGAGGAGATATTTGGGGGGGGGGGGGGGAGGGAATGAGAAGCATTTATGATTTGTAGAAGGTACCACAAGTTGATAATGAATGGAAATATGAGGGAAGCAGATATAAAAGATTGTTAGGAGGTAAGAATTAAGAGAGAGAATTGAATTATTAAGGAAAGCGAGAAACATGTTATTTCTTGGAAGGATGTAGACAGGGGGATGTGAGTTTAACACAGGGATGATGTCAATAAGGAAGAGTAAGATAGGGGGAGAAGGTAATATAAAAGTTTACTGTTTAGAAGACGGAGATAGGGATAACTACAACTAAGAAAAGTACAAGCTCTAAACTCATGGAATTGGACAGTGGAGGAAGTTTTAAAAGGACACAATAAATAGAGAGATATTGTAATTTGAAGTTCTGTTACAGCTTAAGCCAAAAGGAAGAGTTTGCAGAGAAAAAGACGCTGGCGTTGGAGTCAAGGTGCGATGTTTTCATGATAATATGATGCACCTGTAGTTAGAAGAAGAAAAAACCGAAATACCAACACAATAACCTTCATCACCATCAATTTTCCTCTTACTATCCATTGTGATGAAGATGATGAAACCAATACCTTTATACTAACACTGATAAAATAATGGGGGAAGAAAATGTACATATAGAATAGGGATAAAAGATATAAAGTTATGAAGACTATAATAATGAGAATCTTATGTATAGTTTAAAAACCGAATTTTTTACAGTCTCTTAGTAGTTTAGTGTTTGTAAAGCTTGTAATGTACCTTAAGGGGGAAATGGTTGTGACAAGATAGATAGTAATACCATGTAAATTAGAGAAACTTGGGGATGTAAGAAATGTAAGATGGAAAAAGTGTGCACAATATTGTATTATACATGACGGCACAAAGAACGATGCATCATCATTTCGGTCAGAGCGACAGCAGAACTGAGTAGAACAGTTAGGCATGAGAGGAAGGAACATTGAATGTGGGTGCCTGGTGCGTCAGCTTTTGAGATGACGAAAGGAAATGCCTTGGTGGAAGCAACAGTCTAAGAGGATAACACCTCTGGGAAAAAGTATGGGGATCTACGACGGATCCTGGATACGGTCAACATGTACCATGATGTGATCTTTATCCATGTGGAAGTCATATGTGATCTTCATAACAACAGTTTTGCTAAAGTGATAGATACCTATCACTTCTGTCACAAACTGTTCAGAGCAGCATAAAGAGATAAGATGGGTATTCACCAAACCAGAATGGAGGCGGACATGCTACATCAAGGACGAACGTTTGTCTAAATTCACTGGAAGAAGAAGAGACGCATTTCTGTAACTCACGATACAGAATGGCTGAAACTATCGTCATACCATACGGAATCCAGTGGCTGCGAAACTTTCCCTGAACACTCGTGGGAGTAAGGCCATGTCCTATGTGAGCGACAGAAGCGAGCGACAGCGAGCGACTTCCGGATACGCGACACACCAGCGACGAGCAGCAGCATCGGGCGAAAAGCTCGGGTGTCCTGCGTGCGAGCGACCATGTCGCGCTACAAGATGGATGCTTAGAGCCTACCAGCTTTTTCTATAAAAACGGCGCTCCTAAACTCTAGAATACTGTAAGTGGAGAGTAAGGCTACAAAATTAGGTTTACTGAAGAAACTAAAGCGAAAAGGAATTCTGTGCATGAAATTTACAAAGGGAGGACTCTCCAAGGAGAATTTCATAAATATTATCAACCACGAAGTTCACCAGACAAATTCTTCAAATACACGTAAACGAGCAGAGGAGTAGTCGACTTTCTCATCAATAAATTAAATACGGATTTTTTTTACATGATCAAGAAATTTTAACAGCCAATAAATGCAGAAGAATGACTGACTACATGACAAAATACTCTAAACACACACATAAGTAAAGAGAATGTTAACCGTAAAAACAGTCTGCTGTAGTGTATCGGCAGCGTTACAGTTTGTATTTAAGTGCTTCAAAAAGGTACCTGGTTCGATTAAGGGTTCCTCCCATATTTTAACTGATTAGTTACAATTCTGTATACTAAGTTCTATGTATACTGTTTATACTGCATTGCTAAGTATATTTTTAAGGTCTTGCCAAAGAACTTGATCTTTAAATGTATATACACCTATCCCAGTACACGACGCACATTAAATTCCTAATAAATTACGATGAGCCATGAAATTTTACAGATATTTGATGTTGTAAACGTAATTCGTCAGCAGTCAGTGTTAATGCCAAACGTTTCAATTAATCTAGATTGTCTTCAAAAGTAAAGCATACAGAATTTTTGAAATGCAAGTCAAACGTTTTGTGTTATGAATTGTCTAAAGGTATGAAATAAAAAATATTAGGGAAACGTTTGGTGCACCTCATTTTCTGCTCATGATTTCGAGCATCATTCAAAGGCACATAGAACGTTTCTCTGATCTACTTATTTCTTTTACACAAATCATTTCATAAAATATTTGACTTATTTCTTTCATTTTCTTATTTTCAAGTTTTATTCAGAAAGCATGATCTTACGTACTCCTCTTTGGCTCCCTAAAATACTTGATTCGAAGGAAGCCTTTTTGACATTTAAATACTGTAACAATATATCTTTTTATGTGCAAAATAGCTAGGCCTTCAACACATGAAATTTTTGACACTTCATTTACATAGCTTGGCAGCAGCTTTTCGTGAAATATTTCAATCTTTCCTCAACTCATTAATTAAATTGTCGTTAATTACCCAGATTACTTTGAAGTAGTTACATATTTTCATGCGAAACTAGACCTCACGCTGGTCGCTTTGATACCCCGTTTACTTGTTTCTCTCCCTCTGTTTGGTAATGAAAAATCGGACAAAACCTCATGGTGTAATTTATAGGGAGTCTTGTTTTCGCTCTTCTCACGTGTTTACAAAAACGTATCGAGTATTACTCATACGATAACATAGGCCTTTCTGCGTGCTGTCATTTCCGAAAATCGTCTTTTCGATATCTTGAACCGTTTATGAGATACGACGATTTTTACGACCACTTGATTCCTGAAGCGCCGGAAAGGTTCAGACGCACCGCGAGCGACCCGTCCGAGGATATAACAACCAATATCTGAAGAATGAAAAGAGATATCATTCCGGTCTCAACTTTAAATACAATTCAGATATATTGGTTACATTTCGTACGCAATAATGTATGGCCTTAAATGAGCTATAGGGAAAGTCTACTCAGTGTGATTTTACCTCTGCAAATTCTTAAAAATTTCGTGCAACTATGTACTCAACTTCGCGCAGCGCAGTAACTGTGACGAATAACGAAAATAAATTCAGACCTTTATCGTTTAAAGATATCAAGCTGTTAGATGCGGAAGAATTAAATGTTTTCACCGAATAGTTTTCTTAAGATCGGATGATAGGTATTCCACAGCTGCCGTCGCGTCTGTTCCACTGCTTTGCCGAGAAGACACGTGGCTGTCACACTCCGTCATGCATGCTGCAGCGACTAGATTCAAACACCTTTGAGTTCAAATGTCGCCAATTGCAGCGGGAGACAGGCAGCGCCACAGATGTCACTCACGTAGGACACCTCCGTAACTATACCTACAGGTGTGTTATGTCGCCAGAAGCTGTCGTGCGCTGTCGGCCGCTTCTGTCGCTTACGTAGGACGTGGCCTAAGAAAGACGACGATGGAAGGGTGTCCAATCTATTCTGCAGAACAACCTGATACAATAAATGATACACAACAATTTGAAAGAAAATACCATAAGAACGGATTATACAATAACGAAGTTAAGCAGGTCTTAAATACTAATACCCGGTCCAGAGAAGAGCGAAGGCACAAGTGAGAAGGCAACAAGATGCAACAAGAAAAGAAGATTCAACGCAGAAGATTAGGAAGAAAGAAGATCTGGACCAGAAGAAATCAAGAAACCTTTCTAAATGCCTTCCCATAAGACCATATTGCATCTACCTACCAACAAAGAATCCAATTTTAACTGTTCCAGCAATAAAAATGCCCGATATTCCTTATAACAAATTGCAACACTGAGAGATGGGAGATGACTATTCGTATAGAAAACAGGAAGCAGTTTAACCAACGATGGATTGGCATAAAAATTGGAGGATTGACGAAGAATATAAGTTTTCATGCTGCTAATAATATATCTCTAATATAATTTCGCCATAAGTACATGTGGAATGGGTCAAAGGCAATCAAGCATTCACAATAGACTGAAACCTTCTGCATTCTTTCTCTCTGCCAAACGCCATTCCATGTTCAGAGGAGACACATAGAGGCACATGAAGATGAAGATGGCGACTTCAATTAACAACGTTGAAAATATATGAAAAAAGACTGTCTGTGACAGACTAGTACCAGATTAAACAGAAAAAAATTACACAAACACACAGAGTTAGTTACTGTTTAAAAATATTTAATTTTGAAGAGTTTTGTGCAAGAAACAGATTTTGTTAATAACGAATTAGAGTTTTAATCTTGTCAGATCAATAATAATTTCTTGTGTTTCATATTTTTTTACAACACATCTAAGTTAAGAAAACCAAATGTTGATATTTTCTTTGGAGACTAAGATTCTCATACGTGATGTGTTTGTTAAAATATGGCTTTTGTAGGAAAAAGTGTTTTGCAATTTTATGATGCTGATTTAATATTTACAAGGTAATTAGGAATTTAATATTTTTGTAAAAGTCAATTAATAATTTAATTCTTCTGTAAAGTTATAATGCATAAATTTAAGATTTTGGGGGTTATAAATATGTTTGGGAATGGGATTGTGCTTGTAAAGTTATGGGAAGGGTACTGTTAAGTGTAAGATAAATTAATACATTATTGTAAGAGATAAAACTTCCCTGAATTGTAATTGCCATAGAAACTAAGCTAAGGTTCAGACTAAAACAGAAGTATTGAAAAAGGGGAGGATAATTTGAAATGAAGGTTTCCCCAACTTCAATACATCTCCATCATCATTTACCATAAGTGTTGATGTCAAAAAATTAATCAGTTTCAGATTTAAAAATTGTGAGTGGTACAAATTTATAGAGAATTTCTGATTTGTTTAAATTTAAAATTAAAATATAGACAACCATGAAATAGAAAGCAAAGGCACCATATTACTTAAATAATTGTATTAAATCGGGAAATTAGTGAAAACATGTTAATTTTTGGAAAATCATTACTTTAGTGCTCCAACCAGCAGTATATCGTAAATCAGTTATGGTGGAAAAATAACAAAAAAGACACTGAAGGAACAACTGTTTGATTATTCCATATTAAAATAGAGAGTTGGTCAATATAAATATATAACAATTGCTGCATTCAGCAGTTGAGAACAATTTTGCACTGACTTCAATCAATTCTCAACCATTTATTGATCCAGTGCAAAACTGAACACAGAAGGAGGAGGATATGTAAAGTGGCAGACTGAATGAATATCAATTTTGCACCTTAGATGTGAGACTGTATAATTCATAACAAGTAGATGAATATATCACCTGAAATACTTCGGTGGTAATGAGCAGACATGCCTGTCAAAATGTACAGTATGTAATGCAAAGGTATGACACTCAATTTGACGGTATTGACACACTGAAACCCAAATCCTGCAGGTGAATGAGCAGAATGTGAAAAAAGCTGCTGGAGGAAACGTTTTAGGTTGTGGGCAGACGCGAGTTGCGCCGTCAAGGCCTGAGTACAACGAAACGCTTCAAAGAAGGGGTTGTGACCAATGGCAAGAGGGACAATGGACGCACTGGGCGATACATCGAGATGAACAGGTAGTGGACCAGCACTGCTCGCGACGGAGAAGTTCTTTAGAAAACTGCATTGTGGATTTTCCAGATGTATACAAACAGATCAGCGACACAGTTGATCACGTGAAATGCTCGTGGTACACTCATGATGTATGTATGTAACTTTTAGACGTCAGGAGCGGGCACAAAATGTCTGATTGGCTGAAATAAACTCGGAAGGAATAGACATGGGCGATATTTCGTCACAGTTTAAAGGTAGAACCCCTTGCGATTGGCAGAGTTAGTTTCCACAAGATGAAAAGAACGCTCCTGCTGGTTTGAAAAAGCTGTGACGTGAAGCACGAAAGAAGACGGGTGGGGGACAGTTTGCTATGAAAGACACAAAACCGAAAACTTCAGGGACTCTCCTCTGAATCAGAGTCATGTCTAGAACAGGGCGCATCACGCTCTGTACGACGCCAAAAGAGGAATTTCGTGTGAACACTGCGTTCACTTTGGCTGACATTCAGCTAGAAATTAACTGAAGAGTCATTGAGCTCCGATAGCAGAGAAAAGAAACATCCACGTAGTTAATTGTTCTTGTGAGAACTGAGAGGGCATTGAAGTATACATGCTGCACCATTTGTGCATGTGTATATCCACACATTTTCCAGACTAGGGATGAGTAAATGTTTTCTTGCCTAACAAGAAACATAGGACAGTTTTAACACATAAAATCAGTATAGATTTTGAGTAGTTTTTTATAGGATTTTCAGCGGGCGAGAGCAGCCATACAGCCAGCAGCACATCGCAGCTAAAAGGTAACTGCCGCTGGCAGAGGGGTAAACTTGTTGGTTCACTGTGAACTCGAGCAACCTTGAGTAATATTTTGTTCATCTTGTCACAAAAACTAACCATCCTCCATAGACTTGATCGTCATCCTAAATAGTACCGAGCTTAGAACCGGAATCGGATGATTTGTCGTAATATTGGTCAACTTCGTGGTGTAGTGGTAAGAATAATTTTGTAGGGAACCTTCTATTTAAATTTGATATTGTTGTGTTCATGGTTATTTCTACTAAACAGGACATAGTGCGTTATATTGACAATTCTCCTGTAAGTTTCATGTCACAATCTATGTAAATTTGTGCACTTCTTTGGCAATAATTTTGAAATCAAACAAATTGTGTACAGCTAAACACCGATGTGCTCTGTCATAGAATAAGGGTCTACTCCTAACCCCAGTCATTTATTCTATAGACGCTAATGCACTCACAAGATGTTTTTGCTGATGTCTGCCGAATGTGAAAAGGAGTGGAGTTCAGAAGGATGAAGAGGATTATACAGTCGTGAGTAGTGAGTACCGAGAGTGTGTAATGTCCCCACAGCAAATACCCTCTACCACGCACCAATTAATCATTTTCAATCAAACCATCCACATTCATTCACTTTGGAAAAGTTATCTGATCTGATTTTCTCGTAATATATGCGGCGACAGCTCGTCGACGCCAAAGTATTTTCTAGTGCATTTATTCTTTGAAATAACAAAGATGCATATATGCATTCTCCATGGTTGTTAGAGTGGTAACTAGGACAGCTTCTGGAGTATCTGTTGAGGGATTGACGTGTTTCTGAGAGATACATATTCTGCTTTTCTCCTCGCTAAAGCGAGCCAATTAACATTTGTGCCGCTAGCGGTTTGTTTTGAAGAGCAAGAGATTGTAAGAGGAAAATAATTAAGTCGTGGAATCACCGGAGATCTGGACATGTAATGGAGATGTATTTAATACACGATTTCCTCCATAAATAAAGTTTGTGACTTTTTTGTTCTGGAGTGAATGAACGAATGAATTTTTTTTATGAATTATTTGTTGATCACGTTGGCCCTGTAATTAGTGGGGAAGTTTCAGCCGTGTCGAAGAGAGCCTGCAATCACTGAGTCTGTGTTAAATCGTCCAAAAAGGCTTCGTACACATTTGGAATTCGCAATCTTTCGTAAAAGGAACAAACTGTCCAAACGATTGATTCTCCCGACTGACTGCAGTGTTTAACAGTAATAATAAATGTAAAGAGCTCTTACAGCAAGCCAGCCGCTGATTACCAAGACGAAGGACTCCACCAAAGATTCTATTTGGCTGATTTCACGTAATGAAATATTATATTAAAAACTGTATATAGACAAAGGAGAGAAAGAGAGAGAGCGAATGAAAATAGAGATAATACTAATAATCCTCCATTAGTCTAATTTTTCGCCTGTCTTATCACGGATCAGCCGAGAACTGGGAGGGCCTTACTTTACTGTATAGACTTAGGTGTGAAGGTGAAGGGATCTTAAAGACAACAGATACACGTCTATACGGACAAGACATTACACAGAGATAGCGGCTAGCTGCATTGATCATCTGTTCTTAGATAAAGAGACGGCAACTTACTACCCGAACATTTAAAGTGAATGAAAAAAATTTGTTCCTAGACAAGACAGATGCTACAGACAGTCGACAGTTACACACTTGTGCAAATATTTTCAGTTGAATATATTCTCTAAGACAAAGAAGAGACACACTACGAAAGAATTATTCGAATGGGAGGGATATCGGTAGATTCAGCAAAAACTGATAATTTATTCAAAAGAAAGAGCTTCACAAATTGTGCAAGTCAATAATAACGTGTTGAACCACCTCTGGCTCTTATGCCAGCAGAATATCGGCTTGGCATAGATTGGATGTCCTCCTGAGGATATCGTACCAAATTCTGTCCAACTGGTGCGTAAGATCGTCAAAATTCCAATATGCCTGGAGGACCTTGTACATAATGCTCCAAACGTTCTCAACTGGTGAGAGATACAGCGACTTTGCTGGCCCAGGTAGGGTTTGGACAAACAGTAGAAACTCTCGCTGTGTGTGGATGGGCATCATCATGCTAAAATGCTTGCCTCCGATGGCTTGCCATGAAGGGTAACAAAACGGGACACAGAACATCGTCGACGTACCGCTGTGCTGTAAGGGTGGCACGGATGACAGGCAAAGAGGTCCTGCTATAAATGAAAAGGCGCACTAGACCATCACTCCTGGTTTTCGGGCCATATGGGGGGTGATAGTCACGTTAGGATGCCACCGCTATTCGCGGCTCTCCAGACATGTCTTCTATGGTCATCGGAGCTGGAATCACGTTAAATGGAGTCATGAGTCCCACTTCGAACTGATGCCCGATGACCCGTCTATAGATGCCCCAGACAGTGATGGGATACCAACCTGACAGCCGCTCGCCATCCAGGAGTGATGGTCTGGGATGCCATTTCATTTCGTTGCAGGACCCCATTGCTTCTCATCCGCACATCCTTACAGCACAGCGGTACGTCAACGATATTCTGCGCCCCGTTTTGTTGCCCTTCATGGTCAGCCATTCTGGGCTTACATTACAGCAACGTATTGCCCGCACGCACATGATGAGAGTTTCTAGTGCTTGCTATTTGCTTACCAAACACTACCTTGACCAGCAAGGTCGCCGTATCTCTTCCCAACTGAGACGCTTAGAGCATTATGGGTTGAGCCCTCCGAGCAGATTTGGAGTTTGACGATCTGACGCGCCAATTGGACAGAATATTTCATGGTGCCCTCAGAAGGAAATCCAACGACTTTATCAGACAATTCCAAATGGAATAACTGCTCGAATAAGGTCCAGAAGCGGATCGATGCCTTATTGATTTGATCAATTTGTGAAGTTATTTCTCTTGAATAAATCGTCCAATCTTTCTGAAATTGTTCAAATCAAATGGCTCTGAGCACTATGAGACTTAACTTCTGAGGTCATCAGTCCCCTAGAACTTAGAACTACTTAAACCTAACTAACCTAAGAACATCACACGCATCCATTTCCGAGGCAGGATTCGAACCTGCAACCGTAGCGGTCGCGCAGCTCCAAACTGTAGCGCCTAGAACCGCTCGGCCTCTCCGGCCGGCCTCTGAAATTGTAATTATTTGATTGTCATTACATGTACATCACTTTTGTCTTAGAGTGTAGATGGAATAACAAATGGGGTAGCAAATGACACCAGATGCTACCAACTGTCGGAACCCATGGGTCCCTTTCGCCTAAATACACGTGAACAGACTCCGAAATTTTGTCGGTGGAGTTCGCTGTCACCTTGTACAGTTTCCCATCAGGGAAGTAATGCACTCACTGTAAAAACGTTCGACAACGCATATTCTACATCTACATGGATACTCTGCAAATCACATTCAAGTGCCTGGCAGAGGGTTCATCGAACCACCTTCACAATTCTCTATTATTCCAATCTCGTATAACGCGCGGAAAAAAATGAACACCTATATCTTTCCGTACGAGCTCTGATTTCCCATATTTTATCGTGGTGGTCGTTCCTCCCTACTTAGGTCGGTGACAACAAAATATTTTTGCATTCGGAGGAGAAAGTTGATGACTGGAATTTCGTGAGAAGATTCCGTCGCAACGAAAAACGCCCATCTTTTAATTATGTCCAGCCCAAATCCTGTATTATTTCAGTGACATTCTCTCCCATATTTCACGATAATACAAAAAGTGCTGCCTTTCTTTGAACTTTTTCGATGTACTCCGTGAGTCCTCTCTGGTAAGGATCCCACACCGCGCAGCAGTATTCTAAAGGAGGACGGACAAGCGTAGTGTAGGCAGTCTCCTTAGTAGGTCTACATTTTCTAAGTGTCCTGCCAATAAAACGCAGTCTTTGGTTAGCCTTCCCCATAACATTTTCTATGTGTTCCATCCAATTTAATTTGTTCGTAATTGTAATACCTAGGTATTTAATTGAATTTACGGCTTTTAGATTAAACTGATTTCTCGTGTAATCGAAGTTTAACGAGTTTCTTTTAGCACTTAGTGAATGATCTCATACTTTTCGTTATTTCGGGTCAACTGCCAATTTTCGCACCATTCAGTTATCTTTTCTAAATCGTTCTGCAGTTTGTTTTGACCCTCTAATGCCTTTATTAGTCGATAAACGACAGCATCACCTCCAGACAACCGAAGGCGGCTGCTCAGATTGTCTCCAAAATCGTTTATATAGATCAGGAGCATCAAAGGGCCTATAACACTACCTTCGGTAATTCCAGAAATCACTTCTGTTTTATTCGATGACTTTCCGTCAGTTACTACGAACGACCTCTCTGACAAATCCAGTCACATAACTGAGACGATATTCCATAAGCACGCAATTTCACTACGAGCCGCTTGTGTGGTAGTGTCAAAAGCCTTCCGGAAATCCAGAAATACGGAATCGATCTGAAATTCCTTGTCAATAACACTAAACACTTCATGTGAATAAAGCGGTAGTTGTGTTTCACAGGAACGATGTTTTCTAAACCCATGTTGACTGTGTGTCAATAGACCGTTCATTTACTATGCCTACCACAGAGAAAACCTCAGCCTAAAGGATAACACATCGAAAGTTAAGCACATTTTTTTATACGAAGAAGCAGTGTTTCATTGCCATGGTAAGAATTATGAATAAATGGATGGCTCAGTTTGATGTACGTTAGTGCCTATGGAATTGGTTGTCTAACAGAGCTGCCTTGACAACTGTACGTGTACACAATTACACGTCAAACAAGCCACTCAAGTGATGAAACATCGCCGAAAGCTTATCTGTTCACTTTGATTTGTGCGTATTATTCATTATGTTACAGAACTGCTCAGATGCATCTAGGGAACTTGATTTTCATGTCAGCTACCTAACTGTCGTGTAGCTTTTAGGGAATCATCAGTCTTCTGACTGATCTCATGCCGCATTCCAGTATTTCCTCTCCTGTGACAATCTCTTCTTTTAGCCGTAGCACTTCCACACGAAGTCTTCTATTTGTTGTATACATTGCAATCTCCATCCCGCCCTGCAATGTTTGGCTTCTGAGACTGCTTCTAGTACCACGGAATAACCTCTGAAAACAAACATCTCAAGCGCTTCGATTCTATTCTTTTCCGTTTTTCTGTCCATTTTTCTTTCCGGATTAGACGTCACGGGAGGCGGAGTGTTCACTGCAGTTGACAAAAATATTGTCTCTATTGAGTGAGTCAGTCAAGTTACCTGGTGGCGTATAACAGGTGTACGTGTTTTTACCGGCTGCTCCATTCCCCTGTGACAGTCATTGAAAGAACGTCCCCGGTCGGTAGCGCTTAGACACCCAAATAATGCAATACTAGTTGGAGTTGACTTTAACCTACCGAGTACACACTGGGATGTCTGTGGAACCTTTGCAAGTGTTTCAGACTGTCTTGTGAGGTACTTTTGAGCACGTTTAAAGAAAACTGTCTTGAGTAGGTAATTCGGCAGCCCATGCACAGAGGAAATATCTTAGACACTGTAGTTACAAACATGCCGGACGTTGTCGACTGTATCGGTATGGAGATGGGGGCTAGTGATCAAGATGTTTTCATAACGACAATGATTATGAAAGTTCATAAATCTCCTATGTAAAGTCACTAAATGTGTCTAAGGCTACTAGCTAGTCATTCACTAACCTGTTTGGTATGGCAGCTGAAGCTACCAAAACGAAAGCCGAAGTTTTAAATTGCATGTTTCAGGAATAGTTCAGGCAGGAGAATCGTACGAATATCGCATGGGTTGATTATTGCACAGATTTCAGTATGACTAACATAGTAATGACCATCCGTGGTGTAAAGAAACAACTGAAAGAGTTGAAAAGGAATAAGTCGCCAGGCCCGGATGTAACCACAATTTGGTTACACAAAAAGTATTCTACGGCATTGGCTCCTTACTTACCTTGCAATTATCGCGGACCTCTCACCCAGCGAAAATACCAAGAAAATGGAAAGAAGTGCAACTGGCTCCTGTGTATAAGACATGTAAAAGAACGGTCAGGAAAAATTACAGGCCAATATCCTTAACATCGGTTTGCCGCTGCATTGTAGAGCATATTCTGAGTTCGAATATAATAAATTTCCTAGCGAACAAAAAGCTTATGTCTACGAATTAGCACGGTTTTAGACAGCATCGTTAGTGTGAAGCTCAGCTCGTCCTTTTCTCACATGATATACTGCGAACTGTGAGCGAACGGCAACAGGTATATACCATACTTCTAGATTTCTGAAACTCATTTAACAGGGTACCCCTACTGGAGACTGTTAATGAAGGTACGAGCATACGGAATAGGTTCCCAGATAAATGAGTGGCTCCATGACTTCTTAAGTAACAGAACCCAGTGTGTTATCCTCGACAGCGAGTGTTCATCAGATACAAGGGTAGTGATCCATGGAAGTGTGACAGGATCACTATTACTCTCTCTATATATAAATGGTCTTGTGGACAGGAGAGGCAGCAATCTGCGTTTGCTTGCTAATTCTTCGGTGTTTTGAAGGTGTCGAAGATGAGCGACTGTAAGATCATGTAAGATGGTTAGACGAAATTTCTAGTCGGTTTGATGAACGGTAAATATTGAAAAATGTAAGCTAATGTGGATAACTGGGAAAACAAATACCTAATGTTCAAATACATCATTAGTAGTGTCCTGTTTGACACAGTCACGTCGTCTAAATATCTGGGTGTTACGTCGCAAAGCGATATGAAATGGAACGAGGGTGTGAGGACTGTTGTAGGTAAGGCGAATGGTCGACTTCGGTTTGTTGGGGGGATTTTAGGACAGTATGTTTCATCTGTAAAGAAGGCCACATACAGAACGCTAGTGCGACCTGTTCTTGAGCACAGCTCAAGTCTTTGGAATCAGCACCAGGTCGGATTAGAGGAAGATATCGAAGCAATTCAGAAGCGGTAGGTCGATCAACACGCAAGTGTCACCCCCCAAATACTTCGAAAACTCAAGTAGGAATCACTGGGTGGAAGGCGACGTTCTTGTCGAGGAACACTACTGAGAAAACTTACATAACTGGCATATGAAGCTGACTGCAGAACGAGCGCACTGCCACGAACATACATTTCACGTAAGGACCACGAAGATAGGAGAAATTTGAATTCATATGGAGGCATATAGATAGTCGTTTTTCCCTTGGTCTGTCCACTAGTGGAGCAGGAAAGGCAAGATCAGTTGTGATACCGTAGGGTGGCTTGCGGAGTATGACTGCAGGTGCAGACATAGATGTAAATTCACTTCTACGCACTGCGGACGTACATTTTCAGCAATTTTTTTCCGATTTGGGTCTATATTTGATAGTAACATACTTCTTTTGGCAGGAAATGTTTAGGTGCCTGTGGTATCCTGCTTCTTATTTTCTCCTTGTATTGTCAATCTGGTCCGCAGCCCGTGGTCTTGCAGTAGCGTTCTCGCTTCCAGCGCACGGAGTCCCGGGTTCGATTCCCAGCGGGTTCAGGGATTCTCCCTGGCTCTTGATGACTGGATGTTGTTGTGTTGTCCTCATCATCATCATTCATCCCCATTACGGGCGGAAGAAGGCACTGGCAAACCACCTCCGCTAGAACCTTGCCTAGTAGGCGATGCCGGTCTCCCGCATCGTCCCCTACGCTCCTCGCAGTATGGGACCTCATCATCATCATCATCATCATTCTCATTCTTTCGTCATTTTAGCACAATCTCACTTAATGGTCCTCAGTTTTGAAATTAAGTTTATCGCAATCACATTTCTAACGGAAAATTTTAGAAAGCATTCCGTAATTGGAGCAAAGCATCAATCGGTATAAAATGTTAAAAATCAAATAAAAACAATGTCTATCGCGTTTTCAGATTTTCATTCGTTAGCAACCGGTTTTTGCCTGTTCCTCAGACCCTCTTCAGGCTCTTATCTGTCATTATAAAAAAATGTTCAAATGTGTGTGAAATCTTATGGGACTTAACTGCTAAGGTCATCAGTCCCTAAGCCTACACACTACTTAACCTAAATTATCCTAAGGACAAACACACACACCCATGCCCGAGGCAGGAGCCGAACCTCTGCCGGGACCAGACGCACAGTTCATGACTGCAGCGCCCCAGACCGCGCGGCACCCACCATTATAGTTTCTGGTGGCTACAGACGGATCGAGATCCGTAGAAGTAATCTACGTATCTCGCTCCGTCTGCCTCCACCAGCAGCCATAATGGCGGTGAAAAGCGTGAAAATAGTCTGAGGAAAGGGCCGAAACCGGTTGCTAACGAATTAAAATCTGAAAACGCGATCGGGACTGTTTTTATTTGATTTTTAACATTTCTAATGCTCCTCGATGCTTTAGTCTTTCTCTGGATTACTCTCAGTCCATTCTGTGCTCAGAAGATTTTTCATTCCGATCAAAAGACGTGTAATATTTCTTCTCTTTTACAGGTGACATAAATAACATCTGCGAATCTTATTATTATTCTTTCACGTTGAATTTATAACCCTGCTGAAATGTAACAGATACCTGCAGGAGGATGCTGCAGGTATATTTGTTTTGAAGATCAGGATACTGAAAAATAATCCCTCCTTTTTGTTTCTTTGTCGTAATACGCATAATACGGGTCACTTAATAGTCTTGTGTTCTGTTTCAATTTGCGTTAACATGACTGTAACATAATGTCTTTTGGCAAATTTCAGTTGTATCTGAATAGAAATTAGACAGCAGTGTTCAAAATACACTCATGTTCAGAAAAAACTGAGAACATTGATATTCACAGTAATATGTTCTGCAGAAATGATTAGCGTCATTAGCATGTCGGCCCTCAGGTTCAAGGTCAACATCGATATCCCTGCGCAACGCCACCTGCCGCGAAATGTGCCCTTGGCTCTCGTTGTCGCTATAAACCGAAGGTAATGGATCGGTGTGATTTGAGCAAACGTGCAGGATGCCTCGCAAACATATATGCGAACAGTAAGTGAGCCGGCCGCAGTGGCCGAGCAGTTCTAGGCGCTGCAGTTCAGAACCGCGCTGCTGCTATGGTCGCTGGTTCGAATCCTGCCTCGGGGATGGATGTGTGTGATGTCCTTGGGTTAGTTAGGATTATGTAGTTCTAAGTCTCGGGGACTGATGACCTCAGATATTAAGTCCAATAGTGCTTAGAGCCATTTGAAATGAGTGAGTTTGAAGGAGGGTGCATTATTAGCATGAGAGAATGTGATGTATCCATCCAAAAAATTGCTGCTCGGATGGTACAAACTGTTTTGGCATTGCAACGGTTGTGTGCAGAATGGTTCATCGAAGACCATCGAACATGACGAGATGGGTCAGGTCGCACCACCCAGACCAGCCCTCGATAAGATCTACACCTCATCCGAAGGCATTGCAGGCTCTGGCTCAACAGTGGAACAGTGCAACACATTGGGGTGACAGCCCGCCGTTGTTTATTTCGGCATGTGTTACATGTGTGTCATCCACTTCTCCGCCTACCTTTGATGAATGTCGAACAATATGTTAGACGGCAATGTTGTATGGAACGGTGTCACTGGGGACAGGAATGGCATCAGATAACCAAAACAGTTAGTCCGAGATAATCTCAATTTTTTAAATATCTTTAGACAAGATGACAAGAATTTAAATCAAATTCATTATGAATTAGTTGGAGGTGATTTAAAGGTTGATGAATTAAAAGAAATGTGTAGTAAATGTTGGAATGATCAATTTGGATTTTCTATGATATGCATGACTAGAAAAGCAAATGAATGTACGCGCAGAAAAAAACACAACCCTTCGTAAAAACTTAAACCTTAAACATAAAACATTCAACACAAACATTAAGAAATTGTTCACAAAAATGATGAAGAACTTGTTAAAAATAGAAGAGTAAAATAACAGTTAAAAGAAGAGTTTAAAAATGGAAGATACAACCAAGAACAGAGTAGAAAATATATAAAAAAAGATCAACCAGTTATTAATGCAATTGAAAACATTAATGTTTTGAAAGCTATTCAAGGCAATAGAGAAATTGGAAAGCAAATGGTTCCTTATTTTCATGATCAGTTAGAAGAATTTAATGATACACTGTCAATCAAACAAAATGAAGTCTACAGCATGACTATACCTTAAGTAAATCAGAAATACAAGATTTATAAACAAAGTATGGAGACGAGAGAGAGAGAGAGAGAAAAGGATAATAATGTTAAAAAAGTAAATTTAAGTGAAAGAATGTTAGAAGATATTAATCGCAGTAAAGTTAAAGTTTTCGGATTTAAATTCGTTGGTAAATTACCAGGGAAATTTGATAGAGAGAAATTAACTATTGGTGATTGGACATACAAAGGTACAGATCATTTAATGAATCTTTTAACTAAAAAACATCACTATGGAAGACATAGTGATTGATCAAATTTATGCAACTGAAGAGCATTACATTCTGATAGTAATCAAAATAATATAAAATCGTGTAGTGGAAATAAATACAAATATTTTATAAAGGGAATTGATGATGACTTTTTCCAGTATAGAGACAAAAAATGTAGATGATTCATTATAAAGTGAAGTAGAAAAAGTTGATGGGGCTTAGTAAAAAATATTCAGAAAAATCAATCGAATATGTCAGGATGAATGATGTCTTTCAATTAATTGATAGATTAGCTTTAATACACAGGGAATAATTAGCTGGAAATAAAAATTATTACAATGAAAAGATGGGAATAATGCAAAAGTTGACAAATAAATTTACTGATTTCGTCATCAACAACACAAAAAGAATTTCATATTTGATTAGAATTTTAAATAATCTTCCCAATATCTTTTGGGAAAAAGAAAAACATAGAAAAGGGTTAGTCAATTGGATTTTAAATAATGTACCAACATGTGAAATGCATCTTCCAGGCTATAAATTTTGTGGGCCATTTACTATGCTAGAAGAATGATTAGCACATAGAAATCAAGGAATTAATCCATTATACAAAGCTTGCAAACTGCATGACATTACCTAACATGATCATAAAGATTTAGAAAACAGACATGAAGCTGATAAAGAACTTCAATTAGCTGCAAAAGAAAGTGTGCATGCAAGAGATGCAACATTAGGAAAAAAGTTGCAGCCACTGCAGTTTCAGGAATTAACGATGTTAAGAGAAAATTAGGAATGGGCTTAGGGGTGGATGACAGTGGTTGGGCAGTGAAAAAATTTCAATAGCGTTAAAACACCACTACCCAAAAAAATATTAATGGTTATAAATTTTTAGTCTATATTAATCCATTAGATGAATCTTGCAAACTGCATGACATTGCCTATCACGATCATCAAGACTTAGAAAAAAGACATGAAACTGATAAAGAACTTCAATTAGCTGCGAAAGAAAGAGAGCATGCAAGTGATGCAACATTAGAAAAAAAGATGCAGCCACTGCAGCTCGAGGAATTGTGTATGTTAAGAGAAAATTAGGAATGGGCTTAGGCATGGAGGGGATAACACTGGTTGGGGAGTGTAAAAATTTCAATAGCGGTAAAACACCACTATCTAAAAAAATATTAATCCTTATAAATTTTTAGTCTATATAAATAATAACTTTTCAGTCGATTATACTTTGCTACAAAGCAGCAAACTAAACCCAAATCAATGACATTTAAACTGAATAACGATTAATTCAATAGTATTGAACCATTTTTAACTGATGCAGAAAAAAGAAAGGTAGGGAAAAAACTGTTGGTAACTTAATCATTACACTACATATTCCTGATGTGAAAAAAATTATTGAACATCCAAGAAAAAGAAAGTGGGCCCTGGATTAACACAACACAAAGGTGGATTTCTTCCACACTTGCTAGCTGCATTACCATATCTTGCAACTATTTGTTCACTTTCTGGTGTATCTGCAGCAGTTGCAAATGCAGTAATAAACAAGAAAAAATCTGATGCAAAATTGGCACAACAGAAAAGACATAATCAAGCAATGGAAAAGAAAGGTGCAGCATCTAGAAAAAATAATCGATTTCTATCCTATATATTAAGTAATTTCGATACAGAAAAATTAGTTAAAGAATTAAGAATGAAACACATTATAGGCGTTTTTATAAGTGATGAATTGCAAGTATTTCTAGAGAATACGAATGTGGAATAGTTAATTTAGGTACATCTGATCATCTCACTGGATTTGTTACTATAAACATAAAGATGTAAAATTTGTTTTTGATTTTTTTGTGGCAATATACCAAAACGACTAGTTTAATATTTGAGAATAAATTATCTGTACTACAATTCTGAGAGAATAAAAAATTTAATGATGTAATTTATGGTCATTTATGTCCATTTGCGTTAAAATTGCTGTCAGACTAACTACAAGTTTAATGATATTTTTACTTTATTAAATGGACATTTTTGGAAATAAACTCGTTAAGGGTTTTCAGTCTTCAAAGCCAAAAATTGATACTGAATTAAATTCAAAATTTGAATCAAAATTCAAAGATTTTAAACCATTAATAGACCAAAAATAATCTAACTAAACAATTTTATTAAGAATTTAATGCTATTTTTGAACTAACTAGAGGCTATACTGGCCTTAAAGTTGGAAGAACTGCGAATGTAAATGAAATAATTGATGCAAATGATGTAGTGAACAAACAATTTTTACAGAATGAATTATCAAATGTTGTCACAAAACACAAATATATAAGTGTTCTAGCACAGTTGAATAATTATATCACTAAAACTAGTCAACCAAATCACTTTACCAAAAAGAGCAGAAAAAGCTTTTTCTGATTATTTCCCCAAGACATATTTCACTCCATACTTAGATGAGTTATGAAATCTCAAGGATAAAGTGTATGATAAACAAATTATTGAATTTACTTTCATAACTGGATGCGAACAAAAACCACACAATTTTGGATATGCTTTCAAGCTTATTGGTAATAATTTAAACAAACATTTAAAATTTGATGACTTGGACGTCGCTGTAAGCATGGCTGATAAAATATACCAAATAAATAATAGTAATCAATCAATAATGGTAATCAAAACAAATTTTCTCACCGCAAGATTGAAGATTCTTTTAAAAATTTTCCAGCTGATGTAAAGTTAACTATATTTGGTGAAATAATTTAACAATATTATTAAATTTTTTTATTCAATGTAAGTGGATAATCATAATCACTGTTTTAAGTGTAAAAAATTTACTGAGACCTATAATCCTCACAGATTAGCAACTAAAAATGGAAGACAGAGAATTGAAGGTCTTTTTACAGTATGTAAAAGCAAAAAGAGTAAATTCATCAATAAAATTTTGTAGGCAAACATAATTCTAAGATTGATTTAGTTCTGGGACTGTTTCAGCAGTCGGTGAAAGACATCCACAAGACACTTTTAATATTTGTGAAGAAATCATTAACGAATTACATAAATTGATGAGAAAAAATTTCAAATGAATTGGCAAGCTGATCCAGTCGATATGGCTCCCGGTAAATTGAAAGGAATATCGAAGAAAAACCGAAGATATAAATATTTATTGATGTCTTGGGCTATCCCAGTTATAGATAAAATAGGCAGGAATGTAGTTGATGTTTTTGAAAAGAATTCCATCACTATAAAGCCAAAAAATTTACAAACAGATAATGGTAAAGAATCCTACAATAAAGAATATAAAGAACTAATGAAGAAATATAACATTAATCATTATTCAACTTCTAGTGAATTAAAAGCATATGTTGTTGAAAGATTTAACAGAACACTTAAAGAAAAGCTATATAAAAATTTGATCTTCAAGAAAAGTTTAAAAATCTAGTTGATGAATACAATAACAATAAACATTCAACCATAAAAACGAGACCAATAAAAGTTAAAGACAAAAGTTTTAGACCCATCTTGGAGGCAGGTCTATAATCTCCAAAAATTAAAAAAGGTGTTAAAATATGGATCAATAAACTTAAAGGATTTTTTGAAAAAGGATACACAGCCAATTGGTCAACAGAAATTTTTGAAATTGAAGGTGTTATTCATTCTAATCCAATCACTACAAATTTAAAGGTATGGTCACAATTTCTTATGTTCAAGAGCTACGGTAAAAGAAATATCCTGATGTATATCTAGCTGAGAAAGTTTTGAGAAGAAAAGGAGATAAAGTGTATGTTAAATGGTTAGGTTTTGATAATTCATATAATAGTTCGGTAAATAAAAATAACATAATTATTTAATGATGTTGATTGCATATTTAAAGGTGCACTATTGAATAGGACCCCTTGATTTAATACATGTTCTAATAAAATATGATCATCTTCATCAACATTAATTCTGATAGCTATACTTTAATTTTATATAATTTTTAGACCCAGTAATTCGCTGGGTTTAGCAGGAAAAGATATTTCCAATAATAACAATTTTTCTATATAAATGGCTATCCTAAAAATGAAAAAAATTGGGCATTCATTCTTTCTAGCTGTATGGCACCCAAATGAAAAGATCTTTACATTTATAAATCAATTAACAAATGAAAGTTTAAAATACCTGTTCAATCTCAAAGCAGACAAAATTTGTTTATGAATACTTTAAAAAACACACATTAATTCAGTCTGATGCCGAAGATTCATTATATTATTAACTTATTCGTCTTGAGTGTAATTATTTAAAAGATTAAAATAGTTATGCCAGTAAATAATTCAGATTGTAACTAAGTCTAAACATTTCTTCACAATTTGAGTGTCTGTCTATCATTCAATATAACTGTATTTGTAAATTTTTTTGTTGTGTTCTAATTATACAATAAGTACATTCACATTCATCATCAGATAATTTTAAAAGAACGAACGATGGTCTTACTTTAATATCTTCAGTTGATGGAACTACATGTGTTTGTATTTCTCTAATTATTTCATCTTTCTCATTAAATTGCTGTTTTAAGTTTTGAAAGTCTTCTCTCCTTTCCTTCCGAACACACATAGCCAATCAATTTATAAATCTTCAATTTGGTATTATAAATTTTCAATTGTTGACTGTACTTTATATTCACCATATTTTCTGATTTAAGGAAGAACTTCATCACAAACCTAAACTTGAAACTTTTCAGCTTCTTTCATTTTTGATTTCATAATCAGAGAATATAGACCTGTTTCACTAATAAAAGTAACCAATTCTTTATTACCTCTTAAGCTGACCAATATGGTCACCTTTAAATTTTCGCAGCAAATACGAAGTTTTTCTCTAACATAGTTTCTAACAGCTATTTGTGGGTTCTGATATTCTAAAATTTCACCAACAACTTTAGCTTCAAAAAATGGATTATTTGTTTTGTCAGTAATCATAACTTGCCTATTATTATATGTAAGCTTCTTGATGAGGTCTGATATTGACTCCATTTTCATTGAATAAAAATGTAGTAAATAAATTAAAATTCTATTTCAAATTCAAAATTTCATTCAAAATTTTGTTGTAAATATTTTTTTCTCTTCTCATTTATTTTATCAACAATATCTTTGGACTCACTATATAATTTCTCAACAAACCAAGACAGACTGTTGAAGTGGATATTGTATATTTCTTTTCTTTTCTCTTCTCTGTGTACATCAAAATACGTGTTAAGCATATTCTCTACTAATTTGTAATCTGTACACTTGTGTTTTCTGATATAAAATATTTTATCATCTTTAGGTCTTCCACCAGATAATATGCCACCAACTTTAAAATAGTTTTTCTTGGCATATTGCTTAGATGTGGCAATGTAAATAATTTCCTCTTTCTTCATCTCTACAACATCAGACATTACGTCTTTTAGGTGTAGGTATTCTTTTTCCTTTTCTCCCAGCTCTTTCTATTTTTAATTGACTTTCGAGATCGTGTGCGAGTTGTTCTTTAACAGATGCTGTGTATTTTAAATAATCAACAAATATTTTTCTACCATAAAGTAGTATTTTCTGACCTGCTTGCATTGTTTTGTGTTAAACGACATTACAGATTCTTTAAAATTGTGAACTGTTAATAACATCCATTTCTTTTGAAGAAGATTATTTGCTTTTAATGTGTTCATTTCATTTCGAATATATTCGTACTCTATAGCAAGTGGATTACTGTGTTTTATTTCTGTATTTAGAATATCAGTTTGTTTGGGAAATTCGAGATAATGGCATTTTTTTCTTGTTGAAGCTGCAGTATCTAAATATTTGGACTCTGCAATTCCATATCATAAGATTTCATCTGTAATTAATAAATTCTTATCTTCAAATAATGTATCCCAATATCTTTAAACCAGGATTCCAAACTTAGCTGACAGTTATTGTGGTTAATAAATTCAATTATATTCATGATAGATGATTCTGAACCATTAACAACAGTAGTGGATGTATTTGATGTTGATCAAAGCAACTCCATTTATATGGAATAAAATTTTAAAAGATCATAAATATGACTAATGTATGGGATGAATTTCAATTTGATATTTTTGTCGACACAAATAATAAACATCGAGAGAGACAAGTTGAATGCAATATTTGCACTGAATATTTTAAACTATCTTTAATTGTTAGAACATTTGAGAGGGTCAAACCATGATGATGTAAAAATAAGTGATATAGGATTATGAGAGGAAATAGAAACCTCAGATTCTCTCCTTTTTATGACTGTAAAAGTAATAGCAAATCATAATTTATCTATACATAATTTACCAAAAAAATTACACTATTACATTAAGGCCTGCTCATTACTTTTAAACGTTTTTCACTCTGTAACCAAAATGTTAGACATTGGAGAATACAACAAACTACTACTAACTAAGTTATTCTATTGGTACAAGGAATGTGGTATGAATAGATAAGTTATTTAATTTTTAATATCTATAAGGCACTGTATCATAGATTTCTAGAATAAATCTCTTATACTGAAAAGAGAATTCGTTCTTAACCCGTTTGCTGACCAGATTTTTAGTATCAACATCTCTTGTTATCTGATTGTACTCTAACTGTATCTTTTCTTTCACTTCACTCTCAAATAATCTTATCATAGATTGCTTATTCAACTTTTGAATATTCCGGTAATTTAATGTGAATCCTTTTACTTTCAACACAGAAGCTCCATCGTTTTTCTCATAATAACTCTTTGGTCCAGCTGAACTCCAATTTGTAATCCATTTATTACCTCCTTAAGTCATCTGTCCATTCACCCAACCTGCAGCTTTTCTCTTAATTGGCTGCGTCATCATCAATATATACTACAGAATCAGTGTCTAAATATATAACATTTCTTCCTAGTTTATTTAACATATCATACAATCTGAGTCTCACATTTGATGTCGTGAATGCAGCAATGGATATGTCTGTAGCTGCATTGTTTTCCATATAATAATCCTTGAAATTGTACCTCATCTGTACCATGTGCTCAGTAATAAAATTTAGACCCAAATAATCTAGTTCATCATCCAGTAGTGTCTCATATAATTGCTGTAAATCTGTCATGCACTCAGTTTCACTTTATTTTATCTTTGCCCAAATATTCCCCATAATGAGTTATAACGTATCTAAGCAACATCTCGCTTTCTAGGATTTTCCTATATTCTATCATGATCAAAGTCAATATCCAATTTCTCTTTAACTCTTTTGATATACTCTTCAATGCTTTCAAAATTATGTAGACTAGTTTCAAGTTTTATTTTCAGAAAGTCTTTCGCATAGTTCATACACATCTAAAATCTTGTATCCTGTTTCCACAGCCAACTTTACTTCATCTGTTATCCAAGTTCCAATAAAACTACTTTCTTTGTCCACATTCCAATAAAACTACTTTCTTCATCACTGTGATTGCACTTTCTTATTTTTTCTTCCACCCATTTGACACACAAGGGAAACAACAGTTTTTTCATTCAATTGGTTTGTATACATACATGCGAAACAGGGAGATACAATCCTCTAGATGCGAATACTTTACATTTTATAAATCTATACAACTTCTTAGTATATTATCTTGGTCTATATATTTTTCTTTCATGTCGCTCAGGATAATAATCATAATAATGCACTATTTGATAAAGACTGCTTACATAATCATGTCTTATTTTTGTTCTAAAACCATCAGCTTTAGCTCTTAATTTTGAAGCATTTGTTTGACCACCATAAAAAAGCATCTTTTGGATTCAATGGTTTGACAACTTCTAGTAACTGTTTCAATTTCTTAAGCATTTTATACTCTGCTGAGTTAAGCCAATCACATTCCCACATCTCTACTAAATTGCATACAGCATTTCATATTTCTGCACTACTCATTAAGGTCTTTTGATAAAGGTCATCTATTGTGTCTTTATTTGTATTGTTAATTGTATCACTTACAAAACATTTTAGATACATGCCAGAAACAACCATGGTACTGATAAACAGTATTAGCTTCTTTACCAAATCCATCTACTTTTGCACCACGTATTTTTACTTCTCCAACATTAAGAGCATTTTGAATGTTGTTATTGTTTAAGCTGTTTAACCAAGCTATGGTTTCTTTACTGTAATTCTCTTTCGGTTCTTAATCCAATACAGCAGTTGTATTTTTGGGTAAATATTTAGATCTGTAAATAATCATGCAAACTCCAGTGAGGGTTAAATAACAGAATGTATTAATATTAGCTATTTCTAGAAATTGTTTTCTCAGTTCTAAACAACCTCCTCTCAAAATATCTACATGTACTGGTTAATTTCTATCTTCATATTAAAGAAAAATTTTTCGCTAATGCTTGAGTTGTGCTATTTGAGAAATGCTTCTCTATCTTTTAGCTTCATTGTGTCAACACAATAATACTGAGTATCTGGAATAAGTCATTTCTAATTTTCATTTTCTTTTGTATTGAGCAAATGAGGGAAGTAGCCTTTCTTCAATTCTTTCAGATCTAAAGTTTCTGGAAAGCTACTAAGTGGCCCTTGGACTAAGTTACTGCTATCTATAATTGTTAGGCCTAACTGTTTGATCTTGAATAACATCAGTTTTGTTCCTGTGTAGATTGTATATGGCTTTATTGTATTTTCAACACAGTAATTCAATATAAATTGGGAATCATAAACTTTTGCATAGTGAGCTACACATGTGTAATAAATGTTTTTTCAGATATCATCCAATGACAGAATTCATCATTTATCTTAAATTTGTAAAGAGTATCTCCATTAAAATTGTGAACAATTATGAGATTTGGAATATGTGTTCCAGTTTATTGAGTTGCTTCATAGTCAAACCATATGTATCTCTCAGTATAGGTACAATTCACTCCCCTAGGGAATCCATCTTCACAGCATTTAAACTGTTTACCAGCGACATTCAAAGTACTGGTAAACATAAAAATCTTTGAATTCTCCATTGCATGTAACATTTATGATTGCCAGTTTTAACTACTTGTTTACAATTACTGCAAAGTTCAAAACCACATATATGTTCTTTAGATCTTGAGCAAATCTTTTTGTATCCTTCAGATTTGTAAGTAAGCTGTATCACAAATTTCTTGGTGATTTTTTAGGCATTCCTCATTATAACAGTATCTGTTGCACTGTTCACAATAAATCTTGTTTTCTACACTTATGTGTTCTGCCCTTTTGCATAATACACAAAGTTTTCCTTCTATTTTACATCTGTGTTGGTCTTGTTATATGGTTTGTTACATTTATTACAGAAATATACAGATCCTAGGAAAGCTGCCATACTGTTAATTACATCAAAATGGTTGAGATCTTTACACAGATACATCTTTATTTCTTTCCCAGGACCACTATAGATAACTGAATTGAAATTCTCAGCACATATAACATTATTTTGATATATCAACATTTTAATGTCATCCAGAGTAAACCCTTCTTCACCGTATTTACCCAACTGATTACATAATATGTCAGTTAGCTCTTTTTGTAATTTGTAATTATCTCCTTCTCTAATTTTCTTAATATCGTTCAGAGTTAGTTCTCTACCCAAAATATTATTTGCATTAAATGTTAGTGGATCTATTGCTGCTCTTGGACAGCACAGATTATCATTTTTAATTCTTGTGATGAATCTTGCAATCTTTTTGTCTTCAGCTAGATTTGTTATCTTTTATATTGGCCACCTCAAGGAACTGCTATCATCTGAATATTAAATGAGGTATCTGCTATATCAATTGTCTCATCATATGTCAAAATACCTCTCTTTTCATTGCACAAAACTTGAACAGATTGTCGATTATTATCTGATGGTTTGCATAAAGTGGAAATTGGATAAAACATTTTTGGATTGTTGGTTGTTATATCCAACTTATCTCCTTTCCTGAAGTTAGTTCTCTTTTTAGCTACAGCAACCATAGAATTGAATGCTTTCGTTATATAATCTGTTTTATCAGTGACAGTACTGGGCATTAAATTTTTCGTTAAATGTTGATCTAATTTCTTTTATCTCAAATAAATGCTCTTTAGTTGGCTCAGTCTCTTTTTCTTGCTGAAATAGTTTGCTACTGAATGGATAAATTCGATCTAGCTTCACCATTTTTTCTTGTTTCGGTGGTCAAGCTTTTTCAATAACATCATCATGAAAAAATAATTTATATTAGGTACTAGTTTTGGCCTTGATCTAGTCTTTTGATGTAATTCTGGAAGAAACTGAAACTCCTGAAACTCAATAGCATTATATTCAGTTCCTCCTCATTAGTTACGTGATCTATCCATCTAATCTTTAGCATTATTCTGCAGCACCACATAAAACAATATGCAACATTTATGTAATCAATGGATTATCAATGTAGACCAAGCTATGATCTAAAAAGACACTAGGCTAAATATTCATACAAGTGAGTGTGTGCTAGTATACATGAATGGCTGAGAAACAGAGCAGTGTAATTTAACATTTTGCAGTTCTTAGGCATCCAGCTCTCCAGAATCTAGCATAACCAATTTGTTACTGAACACAGTGGTGTAAGCCAAAGTTAGATTTTTAGTCGCTAGTTAGCAGCATTCAACAAAACGTCAAATGCCTTGCAATTCATAGTGAAGTGAGGCTGATTTCCACCATCATGTCACTAAGCTTCTATCACAATTCAGATAACATACATACCAGCATCATGGATAGCAACAGTGATGAAATGCGTGATGTAATTTGTAATAGTGATGACAGTGAAGCAGATAAGGCCTAAAATCCTCATTGGCAAAAGAAAATGAAGATGTATACACCTTAACTTTTGATTTAAAGAAAGCCCTCCAGTTTGCTAAACTGACAGTGCCTGAGGCATACTACAGTGGAAATATGTACAGTTACAATCTGGGGGTACATTAAATAGGGAAAAATTTAGGATCATGTATGTATGATATTAGACCAAAGCAAATAGCAGTCACCAGAAATCTCCATTTGTCTCATCAAGCACATAAAACACAAACCCTATAAACACATAATGATTTGCAGTGGCACTTGAGGCGGAAAAAGCGGTAATATTAATATAACTTTAACTCTAGTAAAATCGACACAAGGAATGAGTCTATTCATAACTGATCTGAATTTCATAAATTCACGACTCTCGTATGTGCCTCACGATGCTGACTTTGGTCACAGAGCAATCAGCTCGAAATCAATCTTTCTTCATCTTGGATGATTGGTAAAGAATAATACTAACTGCAAGAAAAACAAAAAAATTCTTGTTAGTAAGAACGGAAGGTAACGAGTTTCTGAATGTGAAAACTTGACAAAATCAGGAACGAAATTTTAAAAAATGTAAATGAAGATAAAGGAAATTCTATCATGTACAAGTAAACACTGACTGAGAAATTTTAAAAAATGTAAATGAAGATTAAGGAAATTCTATCATGTACAAGTAAACACTGACTGATGACATGTCGCTTGATGAGCTTGATGTAAAATCTGCTAAACGGGGTCGACCTCGTAGCATTACTCTGACGGACCAATAGAAACTTTACAACTGGTCCACAAGCTAAGTCCATTAAGAAAAGGGACATATTGTATTCGCTAAAATACTTCCTACCCAGTGAATCATGCAGTTTTAGGAACGGGAGGCCCATCAGGGACGTCTTACTTCAGTCGGCGCCACATTGGACAACTTGCGCGCAGGTGATGAGGATGAATTGATGATGAGGAAAATGCAACCACAGTCCTCGAGCGGAGAAAATCTCCCATCCCTCCGGAAATCGAACCAGCGCCTGCTTGCGTGGGAGACGAGCGCCTTACCTCCCAGCTAAGCAGGCGGACAACGTAAGAAGTCATTTGAATGCAAAGACGTCCTACCACCTCCTGATGCGATCTCTGAGGAGAACGAAGGATAAATTTGAAATTACTCGTAAAACAAAACGTAAAAGAAAACTGATGATGTGTTAGATTACCATCACTTTGGCTAAAGTCACCAGAGAGACAATTCTGACATCGCAGTTGATAATGGAAGCAAGGCTAAATAAAAATCAAGACATGTTCATAGGATTTGTCGGCCTGCAAAAAGGGTTTGACAATGTAAAATGGTGCAAGATGTTCCAAATTCTGACAAAAATAGGGGTAAGCTATTGGTAGAGACAATATATAATATGTACTAGAGCCAAGAGGGAATAGAAGAGTGGACGACCAAGAACGAAGTGCTCAGATTAAAAAGGGTATAAAACAGAGATGTAGTTTATCGCCCTTTCTGTCCAATCTAAGAAGCAGTAACAGAAATAAAAGAATGGTTCACTAGTGAAATTAAATTTCAAGGTGAAAGGATATCAATGGTGCGATTCACTGATGACATTGCCATCCTGAGTGAAAGTGAAGAAGAATTACGTGATCTGCTGAACAGAATGAACAGCCTAATGAACACAGAATGTGAACCGAGAGTAAATCGAAGAAAGAGGAAAATAATGAGAAGTAGGAAAAATGAGAACAGCGAGAAACTGAACATCAGGATTTATGGTGACAAAGTGGATGAAGTTAAGGAATTCTGCTACCTACGCAACAAAAAAACCAATTATGGACGGATCAAGGAAACAATCAAAAGCAGAATAGCACTGGCAAAAAGGCCATTCGTGGGCAAGAGAAGTCTAGTATGTATTAAACAAAAACCTTAATCTGAGGAAGACATTTCATAGAATGTATGTTTGGAACACAACTTCGTACCATTGTGAAACAAGGCCTGTGGAAAAACCGGAACAGAAGAAACTCGAAGCATTTGAGATGTGGTGCTACAGACGAATGTTGTAAATTAGGTGAACTGATAAGGTAGGGAAGGAGGAGGTTCTTTGCAGAATCAGAGAGGAAAGGAGTATGTGGAAAACACTGATAAGGAGAAGCAACAGGACTATAGGACATCTATTAAGACATCAGGGAATGACTTCCATGGTACTAGAGGTACCTGCAGAGGGCAAAAACTGTGAGGGAGACAGAGATTGGAAAACATCCAGCAAATTATTGAGGACTTAGGTTGCAAGTGTTACTCTAAGATGAAGAGGTGGGCAGAGGAGTGGAAGTCGTGGCAGGCTGCATCAAACCAGTCGGAAGACTGATAATTCAAAAAAATAGGAAATTAAAAGTAAATACATTTTGAAAATTATGTCTATTTTAATACGAAACCTTATCAACTTTCTACATGCCCAGTGGCGTAGCTCTGTATTTCTCAAAAATCAAATACATACAAAACACGACGATTACAATATAATGTTCTTGTTTAGTTTAAAACGTAAATTTAGCATTAAAAAACTTCCAATTAAGTTACTCTCCATGGTTCAGTTACTGTTCTTTAGTGTCAAACGTAAAACCTTCATTACTGAATAAGTAGCTAGTCTGACTTACACCACTGTGTTTCTCAGCCATCCCTGTGAAGCTGAATGAAGAGGCGATATGTGCATTTTTTGTGTTTTTTATTGAGGTTTTAGTAACAGCAGATACACGGCAGCGGTTATTTCCGCAGTGTTGGGCGGCCGCGTTCACTGCTGGAGCGGAGAGGCCACAGGTGGAAAGTCGCCGGTCGCGCCCGGAGGCCGCTAGGGTACCAGAGCGACCAGCAGCGCTAGGCAGGTGAGGCAGTAGGCGCAGAAGCAGCAGCGGTCCACCAGCGACGACAGCTGCCGCCAAACTGCCGAGCCGCGAGACTGCCGCCGCCCGCCGCTCTCCTCCTGCCGGCATAAGTACTCATCACTAAAAAGTCCCACTACCGAAATCGCGGTGCTATAACGACTGTGGACTGGTTCAGCAAAGCACTGACTGAGGTGACGAAAGTCAAGAGACTACAGATGACGGTAGTGTCACGTTCGTAAGGTATAAAAGGACAGTGCATTGGCGGAAATGTGACCTGTGGAAGACTTCCCGCACCCTCTTATTCCTCAAACCCAACAAAGCCCCTTCCGTCGCCTCTTCCTATCGTCCCATCTGCCTCACCTCCGTCTTCAGTAAGGTCTTCGAATCCATCCTCTCCCGCCGTATCCATCAGCACTTTAATCAACACCACCTCCTCCCCCTTACCCAGTGCGGCATCCAACCCTCCTTCTCCGCTCAAGACCAACTCCTTAGCCTCCTTCACCTTCTCTCCCTCCAGCTTAACTCCCGTCGCTCCGCCATTTTTGTTTCCCTCGACCTACAAAATGCCTATGGCCGTGTATGGCATCCCAGTCTCCTCTTTAAACTCCAAACCTACGCCCTGCCGATCAATTTTGTCCGCCTTGTCACTTCCTTCCTCTCGCGTCGTCCTTCCTATGTCACCCTCCACAACAGTAACTCCAGTATCTTTTATGCCACTGCTGATGTCCCCCAGGGCTCTGTCCTCTCTCCTCTCTTTTATCACTGCTGATATCCCCCACCTGTCCACCTTCTTCAGTATACTGCTGACACCGCCTTCTGACTCTCTATCCTACCCCTCAACGGTCCCAATGCACCCTCCAAACCCACCTTGACCAGTTCACCACTTGGTGTAACCAGTGGTTCCTTCGTCTCAACCCCTCCAAAACCCAGGCAATCATCATAGGCCTCACCACCCACTCCTTCTGTCTCCATGATTTCTATCTCACCCTTTATGGTTGTCCCATCCAGCTCACCCCCACCCTGCGATACCTTGGCCTCACCCTTGACCGTCACCTCACCTGGACCCCTCACCTCCTGACCATCCAGCAGAAAGCCCATTCCCACCTCCGCCTCCTGAAACTCGTGTCTGGCCAGACATGGGGATTGCATCCTTCCACCATCCTCCACACCTACAAATCCCTCATCCATCCTATCCTCTGTTATGCCAGCTTTGCCTCAACCTCTGCACGCCCCCCCCCCCTCCCCCCACTTTTACAAGGTCCTAAAAAAATCCTCATATGCCATGCACTCCGCCTTGCCTTTTGTATCCACCTTCCTTCCCCAACATGGCTCCTGCATGAACTCATCCCCTTCCCTGACCTCCTCTTTTTCCTCCAATATCTCCACACCCTTTATACTGTCCGCAGGCTTGATCCCCCCACCCCTGGTTTCCTCCTTCCTCTCCACCCCCCACCCATTGCCGCACCTCTATCACTGTATCCCTCCCTCTCTCCACCACCACACCCTCCATCTCCTTCATTAGGTTAATTTCGAAAGCCTCCGCCTCCCGGATGGTGAACTTCCCTGTGACATATACCCTTCCTTCCAATTAAAACCTGGCCTTGTTCCCCCCTCCCCAGGGCCCCCTTTTTCCTCACGCCTCCTTCTCCCACAGTGGATTTTCCTCTTCCCCCCCCCCCCCCTGAGTCCCTGCACCCCCTCTTCGACTGTTTTCCTCTCCCATCCCTTCCCTTCCCAGCCCTCCTTCGGTGCGCCCCCCACCTCATCCCCCTTTCTCTCCCCTCCTCCTCGCCTCCTTCCCTCTCTTCCCATTTCCCTTGTCCCCCCTCCCCCTACGCAGATCTTCACAGGTTTTTATCTGGTATTAGTATGCTACGTTAGTGTTGTGTTTCGATGCCATTCTATAGTGTCATCTAGTGATGCAGGTTTTAATTGTGTGCTTGATCTGTTTATTGTCCATGACAGTTCCTTGCTACGCCGCCTGTGATGTGACTGTTTTACTCGTTCTACGGACTTTTATGCTCCGGCCGTACTTTGCCTGGTGCCTTTTAATGTAGTGTGTGGTTTTTTCGTGTAATATACTTTTTTAGATCTATATCTCCGATTTACAGTGACCACTTTGTATGTCTTATTTGCCTCTGTTCCGCCTTTTTTGTTTCAATATTCCTCCATGTTATCTCCTTTATATTGTTTTTAAATGTCCTCCTGTCTATTTATGTCTCTTGGCTGAAGAGCAGCGCTTATGCTGCTGCCAGCCCGCCCCTGACGGGAAATGGAAATGACAATAAAGGAAGAAAAAGTGGAGACGTCATCTGTATACAGGTGATTCATGTAAAAATCTTTCCGACGTCATTATGGCTGCGTGACGGGAATTAATGCACTTTGAATGCGGAATAGTAGTTCGAGTTAGAATCATGAGACATTCCATTTCGAAAATCATTAGGGAATTCGATATCCCGAGATCGAAAGTGTCAAGAGTGCGCGGGGAATACCAAATTTCAGACATTACCTCTCACCACGGACAACGTAGTCGCCGATGACGTTCACAAAACGACCGGGAGAAGTGGCGTTTGTGTAGAGTTGTCTGTGCTAAAAGACAAGCAACACTGCGTGGAATACCCGCATAAATTAATATGGGACGTATGGCGAACTCATCCCTTAGAACACTGCCGAAAAATTTGGCGTTACTGGGCTATGGCAGCAGACGACCGACGCGAGTGCTTTTTCTAACAGCACGACATCGTCTGTAGTGCTTCTCCTGGGCTCGTGAACTTGTGCCGAGAAAGTGGATTAAGGACGGAAAACAGCCAGTGTGGCTTAGCAACCAAGTCCGGAAGAAGACAAGAAAGCAAAGGCTCTGCACTCTCTGTTCAAAAGAGAACGTGCAAATGACGACAGGCAAAATTTAGTAGAAACTCATGTGACTGTACAAAGATATATGCGTGAAGTATACACTAGTTACCACTGTCTAAGCTTAGCAAAAGATCTTGCCAAGAAACCGAGAAAATTCTGGTCCTTCCTGAAATCGCTAAGCTGTTCTAAGGCTTGTATCCAGTCACTCGTTGAGCAGTGGCAGCATAAAACAGCAAAAGGAAAGCATAAATTTTAAATGTCGTATTTAAGAAATTCTCCCAGGAGAATCATACAAACATACTGACGTTTGAACATCGAGAAGACTCCCGTTTGGAGGACACTGTAATAACAGTGGCGGCTCGTAAGTATATATTTTGGTTGTTCGCTAATTTTTGGGTTCAGATAAACTGGAAAGTGTGAAATAGCATCTGCTGTAAAATAGTTATTATTAGAAACAAATTACTTTAAGATTCCGACTTTGCCGGCTGGAGTGGCTGAGCGGTTCTAGGCGCTACAGTCTGGAGCTGCGCGACCGCTACGGTCGCAGGTTCGAATCCTACCTCGGGCATGGATGTGTGTGATGTCCTTAGGTTAGTTAGGTTTAAGTATTTCTAAGTTCTAGGGGACTGATGACCTCAGAAGTTAAGTCCCATAGTGCTCAGAGCCATTTTTTTTATTCCGACTTTGTAGTTTCCTGAAGTGTGTATCTGCATGTGGCATGAAAAAATCCTAGCCTAAATAAGAACTCTGGGCCTTTCGAATTGGAAAGGAGGCCGCTAATTTTTCGTCTAATTTTACCATCTGCACAATCAGAGAGCGGAATATTTCTTCTAAACACTCGATAATACTTTCCATGTTCTCTTCAAGTATGTTGTCTGTCTAGATGTTAAACACTCACCTTATAGCTGCCACTCGTGGTGGTCGCACAACTCTTTTCTAACACATTCGTTCTGTGTGACGACCTAAAGAAAAAAGCAGAAAAGTTGGACAAATTAGATGAAATGACTGTAGTAGATTTGTTTATAGATGCAGCTTTTTCCAGAATCAAGTTAAATTGATGAGCATAGCAGTGAATACAATTGTCCCTAGGATACATCTGCTTAATCCTTGCGTGAACACTGTTAATTCATAACAGCAGCACCGTAATAGCACTGTGCTATCACCTTTTCCTTCTTTTCATCTGCTTGCTTTCGCAGTTCAGAAGTTATCATCCCAAATAACGTTTCAGCATCCTGTGCAGCAGGGTTAAAGAACGCCTGAAATCTTTCCACAACAGAGCCACCAAATTCATATCCATATACAATCACCCAGTGTTGCATGGTAGACACACCTGTTGTTTCGTCCGTCATTATAGCCAAATAAGGCGCACTTAAAATTTTCTGCATTATTTTTTCTCTGTGTGCACTTAGCATAGAGTTCAGAAGTTCATTTTAAACTGTTTTGCATTACCATTAAACACAATCGCAGGCTCTAAGTGTTCCTTCATTGAGCTGTCAATAGCACTTACTAAATTTACAAGCCTACAAAACACTGTCTGGTTTCCTGAAGGTTTCCTTTCATAGAGACCACGTACCGCTAACTCAAACGCCCCGCGAAATTTTACGCGGATTGTTAACCTGGTGAGGGTATGGCTACTCCCATCCACTTGCTCGTTATGTTTCCCCACTGACTCCCTCTACACACTGTCAAACTGAGTGTTGTTCACTTTACCAAGCACATAGAATTCAATGTTCGCAGTTTTGTGTATGTGAGAGTTATCACGCTTGTTTAATTTTTCGGAGAAATGTACAAGGTCCCTAACACCTCTGTTAGTCCACGAATTAATTTTCTGAGCTGACAATCAGACACGAAAAACAAGCAGTGCGATTCTTACGTTGCACCAACATAGCCGCTTCTGCTTATTGTACACTTTTTTTAGCCCTTAAAATAGATTCAAGAGAGATCATATCGACACTGCACACGAAAGCCGATTCACTGTTTCGTGTTCGTACTCTCAATCACACAGTAAACAACCAACTTCAAACTTTGTGGAAAAAATTAAATTCAGGTAGTAATATCTATATTCTGTTCATCATAAGAATAAATCTGATGTGAACATTACACCATGCATTCTTCCGAGTTTGCTTCAATCTCATTGAATTTCGTATCGCGTAAAGCGGAAGCCAAGCTGTGTCCAGTACAGTCAAGTACGGTCATAAGGATACTTCTATGCTGTGTCGCACGCATATAGACTGAACGATAATGCCTGACAACAGCTTTACCGGCGCATTTAACTTGGACAGCACTGGCCAACCAGTTGGTCCAGTTAACATGCAATGATGTGAGCAGTTGAAGTTCAGACGTAAAAAGAGACGAGAACAAAAACAATACATGTGATTTTGTCATATGATGATATGGTTGGAGACCGTGCATGCTATTTGAAGACAAATGGTGATGGTGTTGAGACAACAGCCAGCCTTTATTCAAAAGGTACCGCTACCGGTTTCGAATCATCACGGTTCATCGTCAGACTGCTTTCATGCTTTCATTACAACATGTGCTGCGTTTTTTACTGATTAGTTATCCTAAAATATAAATAATACATAGTTATAAGCACGTCACAGAGATGGTTGAGTTACAGATTTGCATTAGGATGTGACTCACGTGAAATGTCGGATGGAGTACATAGTTCTTGTCCAGCAGACACCGTTTGTAGTTTTCGCTACATTCACATCATCGCACTTGCATAATTGAGCGCTTCAGATTTGTCACTGAATGCATTCAGAAAGTTTATGTGTGCAATGATGTGAATGAGGCGAAAACTACAAACGTTGTCTGCTGGACGAAAACTATGAAAACAAGTACTCCATCCGACATTTCACGTGAGTCACATCCCAATGCAAATCTGTAACTCAACCATCTTTGTGACGTGCTTATAATTATGTATTATTTAAAATTTATGGTAACTAATCAGTAAAAAACGCAGCACATGTTGTAATGAAAGCATGAAATCCGTCTGACGATGAATCGCAATGATTCAAAATCGATAACAGTACCTTTCAAATAAAGGAACTTAAAATAAATTTGTGGCTGGCTGCTGTCTCAACACCATCAAAATAATAATGCCGGACAACAGTTTTACCGGCGCATTTAACTTGGACAGCACTGGCCAGCCATCCAGTCGAACTAACCTGCAATGACGTGACCAGTTGCAGTTCAGACATAAAAAGAGACGAGCGGAGAAACAATAGATGCTATTTTGTCACGTGATGACATGGGTGGAGACCGTGGCTGTTATTTGAAGACAAATGTTGGTGTTGAGACAGCGACCAGCCACAAATTTATTTTAAGTTCCTTTATTCAAAAGGTACCGTTACAGGTTTCGAATCCTTACGATTCATCGTCAGACAGCTTTCATGCTTTCATTACGACATGTGCTGCGTTTTTTACTGATTAGTTATCCTAAAATATAAATAATGCAGCTTCGAACGTCATTTAATTTATAAAGAAAATGAAATAATATTCAGCAAAACTCCAGCGTTACTGCACCCTTATTGGGTGATCAGACGGAAAGCATAAAATGCTCTTCTTGTCACCTAACAAGGTATTCTAATTACAAACAAGAGCGATGAAAATTCCTTACTTAAACACAGAATAATATTTCTGAGGGAGCTATGTGTGATGCAGAAGCATACTGCAGCGACTTCAACGTATTGTTGAATACTGAAGCAACTGAAGGTATTAATTAGAGTCAGTCTCCTTCCTTATCCGAGAAATACATTTCAGTTCTGGAAGTGTCATCTGCTACGTTGATAACGATCCTGTCAACAACAGAGTCCACGAGGCCAACCAGGCGCTGCATTTTCTCCTCTTCTTTTATGACATGCCGTTCTATATCCCGCCAGCGTTCGACAGTGATATGTGAAAGAGCTGCGTGCATTAGTTTAAGTACGTCTGGCAGCTTTAACAGTCTTGTTTTTGCTGGCTACAGATCCTTTAGCTTGGCTCGAGTTCAGTTCTGTTGGGTTCACATTGCAATGGTACAGTGGAAAATGTAAAAACGCAGCATTTGTGTGGTGTGCTCGATGCTGTGAATATGATTATTTTTCGTGTTTCTACGGTACTAATCACTCTGGTTCGTGTGAGACTACATCTGTGTTATAAAACAATGGACACAGTCCAATTAAAGAGTATTTGGTTTTTCATTTTTGTTCTAAAAATTATATTATTATGTTTTCTTAATTTAAGCAACTCTTAACAACCCCTCATAAAATAACGATAGTTAAGAATTTATATTTGAAATGAAAACAGGAATTTCGCTTGCAATATGTAATTAAAAAGAAGGACACCTGCGTAATTCTATAAATATGATGAGTATTTTACAACTACAAGATGTATGTACTTAGAAAGAATGTAAAAAAGGATAACTAAGGTGAGACTTGAACCAGCGATCCACGAACTACGCCAGATTACCAATACGTCCGATATGTGTTTGTAACTCAGCTGTAATAAATACAGTCTCTCTGAAAACTTCAAAGCCGATTTTTTTCCCTGTAAATAGAGGAACGCTGAAGATTAGATGGTAGAACTTGTGAGTAATAAGGGGGAAGTGAATAAAACTGGGGAGATAAGAAATTTGTGACATAACTTGGTTAAAAGAAGAGATTCAGCGATAGGACACATTTTGACGCATCAAAGACTCGTCAGTTCAGTACTGAAGGGAAGTCTGGAGAGAATCATTGTAGAGGAAGAGCAAGAAGTGAATGCAGCAAGCACTGTAGTGTAGTGGCCCAGTCTTTGAGCAATCATTATAAGTCTTTAGCAAAAGAAGTAGCCACCGTGGAGTGTTGCATTAGTAATCATGTTTCTGTAGCCGCCAGCATGGTGACATCTGCGTCACAGTAACAGACACGCAAGTGGATTGTAAGGTAAGGATAGCCGAGCAGAGCAGCAAACAATACTGCACAGGGTAACCTCGTAGTAAGCAGGGCGATGTCACCGCAACACCATCAAATCTCTTGTTATGTGTGACACGACTAGGAGCTGGGCGTTAGTGAAACAAAAGCGCTCCAGTGGTATATAAATAATTTTTAATTTTGATGCAGGGGACACTTCTCGTCGCCAGAGGCTAGCAACACCAATATGACGCCAGAGATACACCAGACAGCGAGACAACAGGGCGTTGAAAGTAGCAGCCACAGGTTCGAGACCAGACAGGGCCTCCTGCCAGCACTAATCCCTTTACAACGCCTGGTGCCATTGCTCCGCCGACCTGCCATCTGTGCCGGCTGCCGCTGACTTCCTAATGGGACTCCACACCGCAGCACCAGCCGTCGTTTGACTCCTACCGGCCGGCAGCGATTCGTACCGCACGCACAGCCGTCTCTATGTCCCATCGCGGTGGCACATGCTGAGCGAGGGGCCAACTGGACTTCATCCTGCCGATGGAAGTAGTGCGTCGCTGACTGCCAGCCCACCACTGGCCAGCCATGAGCATCACAGGATACCAGCTCGGCATGCAGGGTTGAATCTGCCGCCTATACCAGGGACAACAGGGAGAAGCATGTCTGCCTTGCTCAGATGTGACACGTCATATACTGGTGTTAAATAAAATCATTCTTTACTGTCAACAGTGCTGCCATTGGGCCTCCAGCCCACACTCACCCCATGGAACGTTCAGAGTGGTGTCAACAGGGTATCTTCGAGCCTGCCACCACGGCGTGTGGTGACAACAGAGGATACAGCAACATTACAGCTGACGTCCATGGATGAAGAAGATGACTCGACCACTGCAGGTGTATCGTTTCGTCGAATCCAAGGTAATGGAAAGTCAGTGGGTTTTGCCAAGGGTTGAGTCGTATTTGTAAGTTTAGGATGCGGCAAGTGACCATAGACAGTATTTTTTGGGCAGGTTAAATATAAGTAAATACACTACTGGCCATTAAAATTGCTACACCAAGAAGAAATGCAGATGATAAACGGGTATTCATTGGACAAATATATTATACTAGAACTGACATGTGTAACATTTTCACACAATTTGGGTGCATAGATCCTGAGAAATCAGTACCCAGATCAACCACCTCTGGCCATAATAACGGCCTTGATACGCCTGGGCATTGAGTCAAACAGAGTGTATAGGTACAGCTGCTCATGCAGCTTCGACACGATACCACAGTTCATCAAGAGTAGTGACTGGCGTATTGTGACGAGCCAGTTGCTCGGCCACCATTGACCAGACGTTTTCAGTTGGTGAGAGATCTGGAGAATGTGCTGGCCAGGGCAGCAGTCGAGCATATTCTGTATCCAGAAAGGCCCGTACAGGACCTGCAACATACGGTCGTGCATTATCCTGCTGAAATGTAGGGTTTCGCAGGGATCGAATGAAGGGCAGAGCCACGGGTCGTAACACATCTGACACGTAACGTCCACTGTTCAAAGTGCCGTCAATATGAACAAGAGGTGACCGAGACGTGTAACCAATGGCACCCCATACCATCACGCCAGGTGATACGCCAGTATGGCGATGACGAATACACGCTTCCAATGTGCGTTCACCGCGATGTCGCCAAACACGGATGCGACCATCATGATGCTGTAAACAGAACCTGGATTCATCCGAAAAAATGACGTTTTGCCATTCGTGCACCCATGTTTGTCGTTGAGTACACCATCGCAGGTGCTCCTGTCTGTGATGCAGCGTCAAGGGTAACCGCAAGCATGGTCTCCGAGCTGATAGTCCATGCTGCTGCAAACTTCGTCGAACTGGTTGTTGTCTTGAAAACGTCCCCACCTATTGACTCAGAGATCGAGACATGGCTGCACTATCTGTTATAGCCATGCGGATAAGATGCCTGTCATCTCGCCTGCTAGTGATACGAGGCCGTTGGGATCCAGCACGGCGTTCCGTATTACCTTCCTGAACCCACCGATTCCATATTCTGCTAACAGTCATTGGATCTCGACCAAGGCGAGCAGCAATGTCGCGATACGATAAACCGCAATCGCGATGAGCTACAATCCGACCTTTATCAAAGTCGGAAACGTGATGGTAACCATTTATCCTCCTTACACGAGGCATCACAACAACGTTCCACCTGGCACCGCCGGTCAACTGCTGTTTGTGTATGAGAAATCTGTTGGAAACTTTCCTCGTGTCAGCACGTTGTATGTGTCGCCACCGGCGCAAACCTTGTGCCTATCTTGCGCATGGACTACTCAGTTTGTATATTTTGCTTATTTTTTTCTCGATTGATCTTTGTTCAGTTTTTCAAGGCCTATCCACTGTGCCAACTTATAACTAAATCTGAGGGGGCGTGATGGGGTGGTTCCCTTGTGAGTGAAAGTCCAAGTCCGCAATAGCAGTTGTGTTTTTCCCTGTGTGAAGACCGGTTTCATACCCTGGAGGTATATCTTCAGGTCATATAAAACTAATATTTCATAGGCCACGACTTCCAAGGTGTAAGTCGCATAAAAACGTATCACTCTTACGTAAAACCATGGGTGGAGCGCTAATCATTTGCATTTCACAGCGTCTTCTTCCTGTCGGTCAAATTTCGCATCTGTAGCACTTCATTCTGTGTATGATTGTAAGTTTTCACCTGGTTGACATGGGCAGTATGAGTTTCATTAGCAAGGATTGTGGCTCATTGTCTAAGCTGTGAACCATGAGAAGTGATTCAGAAGGTGAAGCTACGTTTAGTTATTGTTTCGATGTATATTAGTAATTACGAGTTGCCACTTAGGCGAGAGAACTTACAGTAGAGAGTAGTGTGATAATGTTATGGTTGGGTGCTCACATAATTTGTTTTTGTTTTTTGAGCAATAAATATGGCTCAGTATTTAAGTAGTGAGAAGTGTTAGGACAGTGGTACATATAAATAGTTTTATTTTCTCTCGCTTATGATTCTGTAACCGATAGGACGCAATAACGCTGCGGTCATTATTGTAGGTATCAGAGCCGTCAATACCGCAAAGAGCTACCAGAAAGGAGGTACTGGGAATCTTCAGATACGATGTAGGTAAGTTGCAAGCGGAAAATATTGAGCGGAATAAGCAGTTAGAAGCACCTGGCGATGAGGTGACGGAAATGACTTATCACAAATCTGTGGAGTATAGGGAGAAGTTGTGGAGAGACCATGAGGAATGGATAATGGTAGATGGGCCTCGGAATGTGAGGAATATTTTTATTATTGTGAAGATGGAGAGAAAGGGAGAAAAGAGCGAAGCTGAGAGGGAGAGGAGCAGAACATCCAGCTAATGTTGATGTAGTTAAATCTGTCAATCCTGTGTGAAGTAGGACAGAACGTCCCAGATGGTTAGACGATTTTTTTAGTGGAAAGATTAAATTAGTTGTAGATGTTTTTGTTCCACACGTTCCTGGAAATTTAAGTAAGACACACAATAATAACGTTGCTGAAGTTAAGGAGACTAATGCAGAAGTACCAGCTCCAATATCATGTGGAATCGTGGAGTCTGGGGTAGTGAAAATGAGTGTGGGCTATACCAAAGTAATTACGTGGGGATATAGCTACAAAAATGGTTTAACTGCCATAGAATCTGCTCCACTGGATGATGATGGGTGTTGCATTGAGGCCAAGGAGTCTGGGCCAAACAAACAGGAAGTGCACGTTCCGGTGATTTTTGATGTTGAAGCAGAGATGGTAAGGACACACATACACTATGTGATTAAAAGTATCCGGACATCCCAAAAAACATATGTTTTTCATGTTAGGTGTAACGTGCTGCCACCTACTCCCAGGTACTCCATATCAGCGACCTCAGTAGTCATTAGAAATAGTGAGAAAGCAGAATGCAGCGCTTCGCGGAATTCACGGACTTCGAACGTTGCCAGGTTATAGGATGACACTTGTGTCATACGTCTACACACGAGATTTCGACACTCCTAAATCTCCTTAGGTACACTGTTACCGATGTGATAGTGAAGTGGAAACCTGAAGGGACACGAACAGCACGAAAGCGTACAGGCCGACCTCGTCTGTTGACTGACAGAGACCGCCGACAATGGAAGAGGGTCGTAATGTTTAATAGGCAGATATCTATCCAGACCATCACACAGGAATTCCAAACTGCATCAGGATCCACTGCAAGTACTGTGACAGTTAGGCAGGAGGTGAGAAAATTTGGATTTCATGGTCGAGCGGCTGCTCATAAGCCACACATCACGCCGGTAAATACCAAACGACGCCTCTCTTGGTGTAAAGAGAGTAAACATTCGACGATTGAGCAGTGGATAAACGTTGTGTGGGGTGACGAATCACGGTACACAATGTGGTGGTCCGATGGCAGGGTGTGGGTATGGCGAATGCCGGTGAACGTTATCTGCCAGCGTGTGTAGTGCCAACAGTAATATTCGGAAGCGGTGGTGTTACGGTGTGGTCGTGTTTCTCAGGGAAGGGGCTTGCACTCGTTGTTGTTTTGTGTGGCACTATCACAGCACAAGCCTACACTGATGTTTTAAGCACCTTTTTTACTTCCCACTTTTGAAGAGCAATTCGGGGTTGGCTATTGCATGTTTCAGCACCATCAAGCACCTGTTCATTATGCACGGCCTGTGGCGGAATGGTTACACGACAATAACATCCCTATAATGAGTCCTCACCTGAATCCTATAGAACACCTTTGGGATATTTTGAAGCGCCGACTTCGTGCCAGGCCTCACCTACCAACATCGATACCTTTCCTCAGTGCAGCACTAAGTGAAGAATGGGCTGCCATTCTCCAAGAAACCTTCCAGAACCTGATGGAACGTATGCCTGCGAGAGTGGAAGCTGTCATCAAGGCTAAGGGTGGGCCAACACCATGCTGAATTCCAACTTTACCGATGGAGGGCGCCCCAACTTGTACGTCATTTTCAGCAAGGTGTCCGGATACTTTTGATCACATAGAAGAGATTTTATCAGAAACTGGGTGAACGGAGGAAAAGGAATAGCAGACGAGTTTGTAGTACTGACGATCAAGTCGTCGTCACAGCTGAACCTTTTGTAGAGTGCACGCCAGAGTCTCAGAATGTGGAGTGAGGGCAAGTACTGAGTCACAGCCTGGCAGGGCAAGCAGTTGATGTGGGAAGCGTTCTGCTTACAGCACAGCCACGGTCTGGTGGACACGACGAGTATGAAGTGGGTGAAGGAAGCAACACGGACCTGAGCCCAGCGGTTCTAGGCCCTTCAGTCTGGAACCGCGCGACCGCTACGGTCGCAGGTTCGAATCCTGCCTCGGGCATGGATGTGTGTGATGTCCTTAGGTTAGTTAGGTTTAAGTAGTTCTAAGTTCTAGGGGACTGATGACCTCAGAAGCTAAATCCTATAGTGCTCAGAGCCATTTGAACCATTTGAACACGGACCTGAAAGTAAACGTTCTGAATGAACAGCCTGTCGAAGTTAACCTTCGGTGACGGAAAGCTGTGACTACTGTAGAGCTGTCACGAGGTGCGTCTATTGTGCAAACCAGTTAAAATACGTGCAAAAGGACAAAGGAGTAATTCGCATGGTATATTACCACCAGTCACCAGGTTGTTTTGGGTGAACAAAAGTACCTAAAAACCAAGCATTTAGAGGAGAATTAGGCCTGTAATAAGCGCTTCTGTAGGAGCCGCAAGTAGGAATGCTTGTGAAAGTGATGTGAAGGGTATTTGGGTATGTGGTTATTCCGTGAGTGTAGTTTTGGGAATATGTTGTCCTGGGAAGAATATGAGAGACTGTTGTCACAAGTTCTGAAAGCTGTTTCGAACCCAAGTGTTAAAAAGCCGATGGACAGACAGACGAGATGCCCAGCGTAAGAGTTTAACGGAGGTTTTGTTGAAGTTGGTATGTTAGGAATAATTTATTAAGAAAGAAAGAGAGTCGCTTCAGATTGTAAATGTGGAATGGAGAGTTAGAAGCTGTTGCATAAGAATGGTAAGAGGCCTAACAGTGAAATATGTTTAGTAGTATTTGAGGTAACGATCAGGCCAAGGGACCCTTGAGAGATGTTGTGAGATAGGGCAATACGAACAACACGCAAGAAATAAGTTTACAAATTTGAAGTTTAATTAGTAGTTATGTATAGTTACGAGTAGTCAATTTTGTATTATGTACTTGTTTTACAAAATGAGAGTAAAGTAAAGACAAAGGGGTCAGGCCGTCTGCATGGAGGAGGGCAGTGTAGTGCCAGTGCTGCTAACCAGTCATTGAGCTGAAGTTATAGGTCTTCAGCAAAAGTAATAAGGAATAGTGAGAATTTGGTCATAATGTCAAGGACAATAAAACAATTTAAAATCAGAGATGGTAAAATACACTCCTGGAAATTGAAATAAGAACACCGTGAATTCATTGTCCCAGGAAGGGGAAACTTTATTGACACATTCCTGGGGTCAGATACATCACATGATCACACTGACAGAACCACAGGCACATAGACACAGCCAACAGAGCATGCACAATGTCGGCACTAGTACAGTGTATATCCACCTTTCGCAGCAATGCAGGCTGCTATTCTCCCATGGAGACGATCGTAGAGATGCTGGATGTAGTCCTGTGGAACGGCTTGCCATGCCATTTCCACCTGGCGCCTCAGTTGGACCAGCGTTCGTGCTGGACGTGCAGACAGCGTGAGACGACGCTTCATCCAGTCCCAAACATGCTCAATGGGGGACAGATCCGGAGATCTTGCTGGCCAGGGTAGTTGACTTACACCTTCTAGAGCACGTTGGGTGGCACGGGATACATGCGGACGTGCATTGTCCTGTTGGAACAGCAAGTTCCCTTGCCGGTCTAGGAATGGTAGAACGATGGGTTCGATGACGGTTTGGATGTACCGTGCACTATTCAGTGTCCCCTCGACGATCACCAGTGGTGTACGGCCAGTGTAGGAGATCGCTCCCCACACCATGATGCCGGGTGTTGGCCCTGTGTGCCTCGGTCGTATGCAGTCCTGATTGTGGCGCTCACCTGCACGGCGCCAAACACGCATACGACCATCATTGGCACCAAGGCAGAAGCGACTCTCATCGCTGAAGACGACACGTCTCCATTCGTCCCTCCATTCACGCCTGTCGCGACACCACTGGAGGCGGGCTGCACGATGTTGGGGCGTGAGCGGAAGACGGCCTAACGGTGTGCGGGACCGTAGCCCAGCTTCATGGAGACGGTTGCGAATGGTCCTCGCCGATACCCCAGGAGCAACAGTGTCCCTAATTTGCTGGGAAGTGGCGGTGCGGTCCCCTACGGCACTGCGTAGGATCCTACGGTCTTGGCGTGCATCCGTGCGTCGCTGCGGTCCGGTCCCAGGTCGACGGGCACGTGCACCTTCCGCCGACCACTGGCGACAACATCGATGTACTGTGGAGACCTCACGCCCCACGTGTTGAGCAATTCGGCGGTACGTCCACCCGGCCTTCCGCATGCCCACTATACGCCCTCGCTCAAAGTCCGTCAACTGCACATACGGTTCACGTCCACGCTGTCGCGGCATGCTACCAGTGTTAAAGACTGCGATGGAGCTCCGTATGCCACGGCAAACTGGCTGACACTGACGGCGGCGGTGCACAAATGCTGCGCAGCTAGCGCCATTCGACGGCCAACACCGCGGTTCCTGGTGTGTCCGCTGTGCCGTGCGTGTGATCATTGCTTGTACAGCCCTCTCGCAGTGTCCGGAGCAAGTATGGTGGGTCTGACACACCGGTGTCAATGTGTTCTTTTTTCCATTTCCAGGAGTGTATATAATGAACTGGGTGAAAGTGCAAGTCCGCAATAGCTGTTTATTGTGTTTTCCCCTGTATGACGACCGGTTTCGTTCCCTGGAGGTATATCTTCAGGTCATATAAAACTAATACATCATGGGCCGCGACTTCCTAGGTGCAAGTGCGCATAAAAACGTGTCACTCCTCGGTAAAACCATGGGTGAACCGGCAGATGGGCGTCCGATCCGAATCGTGCACGATCAGTAAAATATCCCCAAAACTCTGTCACAAGACAAGTCCGATCAGCACACTGAGTCTGTGGCTAGCGCTGTAATGCGGAGTTCTATTTGACGCCTGCCAGTACCTTTTAGTTTCTTGACGACTCCCAAGGACTGTGTCCCTCTTAGTTTCTTGTTTTCTCAAGCGAATTTTGACGATGGTTTTATCTGTCTGACCTGGATTGTCGTCCGCCCGCGGTAGTTGAGTGGTATTGGAAAATAAAATGCCGGCACGGTAGCTCACCGTGTTCGGTCAGAGAGCTAGGAGGCCTCTGTAATAATTAAAAAAAAAACTGAGTGGAAGGATGAACCAACGAACTTGACTGGATGTCATGTGACGTCCGCAACGACCAAAAAACGATCAACAATGAACAAAACGAAAAAAAAAAAAAGAAAGTGGTCAGCGCGACAGAATTTCAATCCTTCGGTCTCGGGTTAGATTCCCGGCTGGGTCGGAAATTTTCTCCGCTCAGGGACTTGTTGTCGTGTTGTTCTAATCATCATCATTTTATCCCCATCGACGCTTAAGTCGCCGAGGTTGCGTCAAATCGAAAGACTTGCACCCGGCAAACAGTCTACCCGACGGGAGACCCTAGTCACACGACATTTTTTACCTGGATTGTCATGTGCTGTCCGGGCTCGTCTTTTAACAGAGTTTTGGAGATGTTTTACTGACCGTGCACGGTTCGTATCGGACGCCATCTGCGCTCCACCCATGGTTTTACGTAAGAGTGATACGTTTTTATGCGACTTACACCTTGGAAGTCGTGGCCTATGAAATATTAGTTTTATATGACCTGAAGATATACCTCCAGGGTATAAAACCGATCTTCACACAGGGAAAAACACAACTGCTATTGCGGACTTGGACTTTCACTCACAAGGGAACCTCCCCATCGCGCCCCCTCAGATTTAGTTATAAGTTGGCACAGTGGATAGGCCTTGAAAAACTGAATACAGATCAATCGAGAAAAAAATAAGCAAAATATACAAACTGAGTAGTCCATGCGCAAGATAGGCAACATCCAGGAGTGTGTAAGCTCAGGAGCGCCGTGGTCCCGTGGTTTGCGTGAGCAGCTGCGGAACGAGAGGTCCTTGGTTTAAGTGTTCCCTCGAGTGAAAAGTTTAATTTTTTTCAGACAATTATCAAAGTTCAGGCACTCACACATAATCAACTTCGCTCTCCAAAATTCCAGGTCATGTTCAGATTTGCTTGGACATATGCAGGATTTGACTGTCTACACACGGAAAAATTTGAAAACGTTAAAAACATATGTTTTGACAGAGCATAGGGAAAACTGTGCGACTGTGAAACTATTGCATTCATTTGTTGCAGTTTATGTGACAAACTCTTATGTTTTCATCACTTTTTTGGGAGTGATTATCACATCCACAAGAAATCCTAAAGCGGGCAAGGAAGAAGAATCTTTTTACCCAGTCGCCAAGTGTACGAGTTAGGTGGGTCGACAACATATTCCTGTCACCTGACGCACATGCCGTCACCAGTGTCGTATGGAATATATCAACGTGTTTTCCTGTGGAGGAATCGGTTGACCTATGACCTTGCGATCAAATGTTTTCGGTTCCAATTGGAGAAAAACGTCCTTTCGTCTACTAATCGCACGGTTTTGCGGTGCGGTCGCAAAACACAGACACTAAACTTATTACAGTGAACAGAGACGTCAATGAACGAACGGACAGATCATAACTTTGCGAAAATAAAGAAAGTAAACTTTTCACTCGAGGGAAGACTTGAACCAAGGACCTCTCCTTCCGCAGCTTCTCACGCTAACCATGGGACCACGGCGGTCCTGAGCTTAGATTATCCTCGATGTTGCCTATCTTCTGCATGGACTACTCAGTTTGTATATTTTGCTTATTTTTTTCTCGATTGATCTGTGTTCAGTTTTTCAAGGCCTATCCACTGTGCCAACTTATAACTAAGTCTGAGGGGGCGCGATGGGGAGGTTCCCTTGTGAGTGAAAGTCCAAGTCCGCAATAGCAGTTGGGTTTTTCCCTGTGTGAAGACCGGTTTCATACCCTGGAGGTATATCTTCAGGTCATATAAAACTAATATTTCATAGGCCACGACTTCCAAGGTGTAAGTCGCATAAAAACGTACCACTCTTACGTAAAACCATGGGTGGAGCGCAGATGGCGTCCGATACGAACCGTGCACGGTCAGTAAAACATAGTTCCACACAACTTCTTCCTGTTTTCTCGATTTCAGATTGTTTGAGTATCCCTCATATTATGTACAAGTTTCTTAGCTGTGGTTGTCCATGCTATAAGATTACTTGTAATAGTGAGAAAGCCACTGTGGAGCGTTGTTTTAGCAGCCACGAGCCGGTAACAGCCAGTGTGGCGACACGTGGCTCACAGTAACGGGCAGGCAAGTGGACTGTGAGGCGAAGGTAGCCGAGTGCTGCAGTGAACTGCACTTCACAGCGGTCGCTTGTTACGGGTGATGTGACTAGATGCTGTGTTTTAGAGAAACAAATGCACCCCATAGGCACGTAAGTAAGTCTGAAGTTTGAGGCAAGGAGCACTTCTCTTCGCCTGCATCCAGCAGCGCCGCTATGACGCAAGACCCACGTCGGACAGCAGGACGACAGGGCATCGCCAGCAGCATCCACGGGCTGCAACTGCCGCCGCCAGCACCCAGTCCTTCATGAGTCTCGGTGCCACAGCCCCGCCAGTGTTCTATCTGTGTCTGCTGCGACCGACGCTGAGTTCCTGGTGGGACACCGCAGCGCCAGCCGGCGTCCAACTCCGCCCAGAGGGGAGGGAGTCATACACCACGCGCAGCCATTGCCACGCACCATCGCAATGACGCATGCGGGGCGATGGGACCACCAGGTTTCACACGACCGAGGGAAGTATCGCGCCATTGACGTCAATGGCGGTGGCCTCTAACGGATTCTGGCCTACCACGGACCTGCCATCAGCATCGCAGACGCCTCCCACACGTCAGTGCCGGCCAGAGACAACAGAGAGAGGCACGTATCCTTCTGTGAGCTGCGACATGCCATGTGTTGGAGTTAAATAAAGTTGCTCTTTACTTTCAACAATGTTTCGTCGGGGCTCTCCAGCCCGTCACTGACTCCTCTGACGCTCCAGCTAGTTAAAAAGGACGTAGGCTGCAGTACTTATCTGGGGATGAGGAGGTTTGCACAGGATGGAGTAGCGCGGAGAGCTGCATCCAACCTGTCTTCAGACTGAAGACAGAACGACGTATCTCTTTGGCTTCCTGAAAAATGTTTTTCTTGCAGATGATGTACTGAATTACTTTCTGAACTACAACCGTAACTAGGGTACCCACCTGGAGCTGTTTAACGTACATTGTCTACATAAATCTAGTCGTTGGAGGCACAGATTTTCAGAAGAATCCTAACGAGATTATGACGGCACTATTCCCTCACTACGCACGCTGAATTCAAAATTCCCGTTGCCAATCTTAGCGTGGGCTGCGAGCCCGGCTGGCGTTCGTCCCTGCGGCAGGCAGCGCGGGTCTTCCTTTGCGATCAGCCCCCCCCCCCCCCCCCGCCCCCTCCCACCACATGCTTGCCTGTTAGCCAGACAGGAAAGCTGCCGCGATTTATCAACAGAACATTACTCCCATCCAAGCCAAGCTACGTCCAACCCAGGCAGGCTACAGGAATCTTGCTTGCCCGCCCGCCTTCCGCTATGGCACGCTACGTAGCAGTTTTTTCTGCAAGCTTCCAATGTAGTGTTATGATTATGGTTCGGAAGCTTATGAAGCGTTTTCTCCGTAGCCGCGTAGACGAGGATCAGGGAAATAATACAGTGTGGTCCATTGATAGCGACCGGGCCAAATATCTCACGAAAAAAGCATCAAATGAAAAAACTGCAAAGAACGAAACTCGTCTAGCTTGAAAGGGGAAACCAGATGGGGCTATGGTGGGCCCACTAGATGGCGCTGCCATAGGTCAAACGGATATCAACTGAGTTTATTAAAATAGGAACCCCCATTTTTTTATTACATATTCGTGTAGTACGTAAAGAAATATGAATGTTTTAGTTGGACCACTTTTTTCGCTTTGTCATAGATGGCGCTGTAATAGTCACAAACATATAAGTACGTGGTAGCACGTAACATTCCGCCAGTGCGGACGGTATTTGCTTAGTGATACATTACCCGTGTTAAAAATGGTTAAAATGGCTCTGAGCACTATGAGACTTAACTGCTGAAGTCATCAGTCCCCTAGAACTTAGAACCTAACTAACGTAAGGACATCACAAACATCCATGCCCGAGGCAGGATTCGAACCTGCGACCATAGCGGTCGCACGGTCCCAGACAGTAGCGCCTAGAACCGCTCGGTCACCCCGGCCGGCACCCGTGTTAAAATGGACCGTTTACAAATTGCGTAAAAGGTCGATATCGTGTTGATGTATGGCTATTGTGATCAAAATGCCCAACGGGCGTTTGCTATGTATGCTGCTCGATGTCCTGGACGACATCATCCAAGTGTCCGGACCGTTCGCCGGATAGTTACGTTATTTAAGGAAACAGGAAGTGTTTAGCCACATGGGAAACGTCAACCACGACCTGCAACAAATGATGATGCCCAAGTAGGTGTTTCAGCTGCTGTCGCGGCTAATCCGCACATCAGTCACAGACAAACTGCGCGAGAATCGGGAATCTCAAAAACGTCGGTGTTGAGAATGCTACATCAACATTCGATTGCACCCGTACCATATTTCTATGCACCAGGAATTTCATGGCGACGACTTTAAACGTCGTGTACAGTTCTGCCACTGGGCACAAGAGAAATTACAGGACGATGACAGATTTTTCGCACGCGTTCTATTTAGCGACGAAGCGTCATTCACTAACAGCGGTAACGTAAACCGGCATAATATGCAGTATTTGGCAACGGAAAATCCACGATGGCTGCGACAAGTCGAACATCAGCGATCTTGGCGGGTTAATTTGTGGTGGGGCATTATGGGAGGAAGGATAATTGGCCCCCATTTTATCGATGGCAGTCTAAATGGTGCAATGTATGCTGATTTCCTGCGTAATGTTCTACCGATGTTACTACAAGATATTTCACTGCATGACAGAATGGCGATGTACTTCCAACATTATGGATGTCCGGCACATAGCTCGCGTGCGGTTGAAGCGGTATTGAATAGCATATTTCATGACAGGTGGATTGGTCGTCGATGCACCATACCATGGCCCGCACGTTCACCGGATCTGACGTCCCCGCATTTCTTTCTGTGGGGAAAGTTGAAGGATGTTTGCTATCGTGATCCTCCGTCAACGCCAGACAACATGCATCAGCGCATTGTCAATGCACGTGCGAACATTACAGAAGGCGAACTAGTCGCTGTTGACAGAAATGTCTTTACACGTATTGCCATATGCATTGAGGATGACGGAGATCATATTGAGCATTTATTGAATTAAGGTGGTATTTACAGGTAATCAAGCTGTAACAGCATGCGTTCTCAGAAATGATAAGTTCACAAAGGTACATGTATCACATTAGAACAACCGAAATAAAATGTTCAAACGTACCTACGTTCTGCATTTTAATTTAAAAAACCTACCTGTTACTAACGGTCCGTCTAAAATTGTGAACCATATGTTTGTGACTCTTACAGCACCATCTATCACAAAGCGAAAGAGTGGTCCAACTAAAACATTCATATTTCTTTACGTACTACACGAATATGTAATAAAAAATGGGGGTTCCTGTTTTTTAAAAAACGCAGTTGGTATCCGTTTGACCTATGGTAGCGCCATCTAGCGGGCCAACCATAGAGCCATCTGGTTTCCCCCTTCAAGCCAGACAAGTTTCGTTCTTTGTAGTTTTTTTGTTTGACGCTTATTTCTTGAGATATTTGGCCCGGCCACAATCAATGGACCATCCTGTATATTTTGTAGATCATTGTATGCCAAAAAATGGTGGATTTTATTTGTCCGTGTTTTCGTCTTCTTCGTGTTTCTAGCTTATTTACCTATTTCGATACGAACGGCTTTTTCTGCAACATCGCCCTCTTTCGGTTAGTACTGGCCGTTCTCAATTGGAATCATGATCAGGCCATGTCCAACACATGTTTTCTGCATTAAGCAGAACCATCTCTGAAAGTCGAGTTACCTTGCACGTCAGAACTTGAAGATGTCTATTACTTTGCAAAGGCAACTAAAGTAAGGCTTTGGAAGTCTCCTTTCTTTAACCTTAGTGTGTTCCAACCACTTGGAACCCAATTATATAAATTTTTATTACTGTTTCCAGAAGGGGTATTGAGGTTTCGTTGAGTTCATTCTATGTGCCCAAAATAGTTGATTCTAAATTCCCTAAATGCATTTTAGTAAACACCATGTACGTTTTTCATGTTACGTTAATCTAAAAAGTGCATGTCTGAATGAAAAAACTCTTCTTTCGCAGTGAAATTTCCTCATACTACGTTGCATACTAGCATAACGTGGTTTTTAATATCCACTGAGCCTTTTTTCCTATTTCAATCAATGTTTGCCCTAAATTTAAAAAGCCTGTATATTGCAAAATGTCCAGAAGTCCATTGCACACATTTCCGCACGCTTGTCAATCACCAAGTCTTTGTCCTGTTTCAGAATATTTCTGGAAAGAGAAAAGTGATGGTCAAACTTACAAATATGTCATAACATGCTCTAGGTTCCCGAATAAGTAACTTTTTACACAATTTGCACCTACCGAAGTATTAGAAGCTGCCTCTTACGCACCCGAAAACTCTTCCCCTGCTGGACATGGCTCTGTTTCATGGCTGACGTATATCCCCCAGTTCTTAATTTCTCCTCAGTCTCCTTTACGTTTGGTTTGTTCATTTTCCTGCTCCCACTGTTATAATAAATGAACTCCAGTGAAACTACCCACGCCGGCCGGAGTGGCCGTGCGGTTCTAGGCACTGCAGTCTGGAGCCGAGCGACCGCTACGGTCGCAGATTCGAATCCTGCCTCGGGCATGGATGTGTGTGATGTTCTAAGGTTAGTTAGGTTTAATTAGTTCTAAGTTCTAGGCGACTGATGACCCCAGAAGTCAAGTCGCATAGTGCTCAGAGCCATTTGAACCATTTGAAACTACCTACACAAACATTTTCCTGGCTAGTCACGTTGGATTGACAGCACAATCGGTTGTGAGGTTCAACAGGCTGAATCGGTCCCTAGGAAATCACCACGCTTGTGGAAACCCAAGCTGGCCCGCTTTAACCATTGCGCTGCGGTGCACATATATTCTTTTGTGTCCGCTGCGACAGGTTGATCTGCTTTTTGACTGCGGCGGAGGTAGGGTCAGGCAGGCTGGAAGAGACTTTGTACATCTCTGCAGTATACATCGCCCTTAGTGGTGGTGGGGTCTCAAGGTTTCCGCCACGCGCCGAATCGCCACCGGACTTGTTAGCAACGATCGATCTGCTTCAGTTCCTGTGCGATGGAAAACTTTGCATAACGAAGGACCCCTTGTGTCTCGTAGGGCCCCACTTTGCTTCGATTGCTGATTAAATGTCAAGGTGATTATTTCCGCATAAATTAGCGGACTGGAATTTGCGGTAAACTGTTTAGTTAACCGAGACCCAGTGTTCATACAAATCTGTGAAACTGCATTTGAGTCGAAATGGTTCAAATGGCTCTAAGCACTATGGGACTTAACATCTGAGGTCATCAGTCCCCTAGACTTAGAACTACTTAAACCTAACTAACCTAAGGACATCACACACAACCATGCCCCAGGCATGATTCGAACCTGCGACCGTAGCAGCAGCGCGATTCCGGACTGAAACGCCTAGAACCGCTCGGTCACAGCGGCCGGCCATTTGAGTCGCTGTTTGACTTTGGGTACAAGGTTTTATTGAATCAGTGTGTTATTTCCTGTTGGCCAGAAGATAGAGTTCTATATGTAGTTTATTACACTGTTTCACACCGTGGTTAACTTTAAACATAGTTATTATACCTTGGCACCCTTCCCTTTGATGGCTAATAATTAATACAGTAAGAAACCAGTTTATGGTTCTTGTATTTTATGCTATAGTTGCCAAAAACTGCTGATGGATTTGGTTCAGCTTTAGTGACAGTTTCAAGATCGGTGCGAGTTTGACATTATTTGAAGTCAGTTCATTAAGCCATTAATCCTCTGTCCGTGAGACAATTGTTCAAGCTGCAAGTGAGTGCTTTACTTGCTTGAAAATAAATTAACTTAAAGGACTGATTTTTTGTTCTTGAGCTATAGCTGTTGGAGACTGAATTGGTGCTTGTGTTGATATTTTACTTGTGATTTTTATGGTTGTAATCATTTAAATAAGGAATTTACTTGTAAATGGTAACTGTAAGCACATCCCTTCTGGGTAATATCTGATTCGATTTTTTGAGTGAAAATAAGTTTTGGAAATTTGCACACGTCTCAGCCCAACTGAGCCACTCCGAATGCTAGTTCCGCTACAGAAAGGTAATTCACATACGAAAGAGGTAGATAACAAAACTTTCGTTTGACCAAATATTGACTATCGTACGTCATTCGGCGTCCTTAACAGGTTATATGCGTGATTCATCATGTTTTTGTTTAGTTAACAAGAGAGTGTTTTAGCAGCTCACAGCTGCTATGGCAGACGCTACAAGAGAGGCAATGTACATCGCTAAGAGCATTACTTGAAAAGTCAGACAACTCAGGTTTTTAAGCGAGTCAAGAAAGGTTGGTCTTCCATATCGTTTAATAATCTTGACGCTAAAATTAGAGAAATTCGGGTCCATACAGACGGGTCCCGGCATCATTCCCACATGCCATCCGTGAATGGAATAAGAAACGAAGAAAATGTTACCATAGCGACCGTCATGAAAATAGGCACCACAAGATCATCTCACCGTCTTACATCAATGCCAATAGTGTTTATTTCAAATGTTAGTAAAAATTTCGAAAAAACATTAGACATCTCTGTTTTTGGTCTTGAATATTGTGGAGTACTTTCCAAAATTAAATTCTTGCCAGGTGCTACGAAAAAAATAAAAATTATCGTTACAATAAATTTTTTAAAAAAATTCTTTTACTTAACCTTTGGAAAAAAGAGAACCAATTTGAACTGAAAATAACATATGAACATTCTCAATGTTTATAGATGCATGTGATACATATTTTATCAGGAAAACTAAATGGTGTCCGAGATGAAAAATAAAATACCGGTAGAAGTGTAAACTGTTCAGCATGGTAACGAAAATTGTCGGTGATGAATTTGTGTTCTGTTGGACGATTTCCAGCAACAAAGTTGCTGAGAATACTATAGAATTAATATTGGTAAAATCTGAGACATTATAATTATCATGTCACATATGAATGCATTTTATTTATGACAGACCCCGCGCGCGACAGCGCGCGTATACCAGTGTGCTGTCACCAGGATTTTAGTTCCTACAGTACTCCTTGGTAGGACCGGAAATATTCCCTATCTCTCAAAAATTTATTTGCTGCTCATGCTGACCTTCGTCACTTCACCCATCGTTCATATTGCCGATGTGCTCTGTACAAAAGTAAATGTAGCCACTTTCAGGCCAATATTTCCGTTGACGTCGAGCAAGATACATTTTTGCCTGTGGTTTTGTAAAACCCAAGTTTTATCGAAGTATACTAAAAGACTGTTGTACTCAAGCAAGCAGTAACTCCATTTTACACTAAACGTCGTTCTTGTTGCAAAAATGTCTCTGCAGACCACTAAAAAATTTTGTTCGTCATTATACTTTCTAAATTAAAAAAGCAAGTGAGCGGGGAAGTCAAAGAACAGATGTCTCTGAGCCAGAATAATTAATTTTTTCCACGGAGATCACTCTGCATTTTTATAGCCGTTCGATACTCTCCTCTGTCGCAGTATAGATGTAGAGTTCTGTACACTACTTATTTGTCAAAATCGTCAAATTGCGTAATTTCAATTTTCATTTCTACCCCTTTCTTGGAGATTCAAAAATGGTTCAAATGGCTCTGAACACTATGAGACTTAACATCTGAAGTCATCAGTCCCCCAGAACTTAGAACTACTTAAACCTGACTAACCTAAGGACATCACACACATCCATGCCCGAGGCAGGATTCGAACCTGCTTCCATGCAGAGATTCTGCCGATGTTACTACACCGTTGATACGGAATATAGTCGATTCGGAAATGCCACAAAATTTTGTTTTCATTTTAAGAATCTTTGATCAAAATTTGTGTTATTGCTCCCTTTTTCACTGTTAGCCAGATGAGTAAAAAGCGTCTTAAATACGTTCGATACGACAATTTTACATTGTTTTCAAAAGTCTTTTCGGCCTTTAAGCACGCCTTCCACAGTAGCGCTACATGTGGTCCCTTGCTCATGCAATTCTCTCACTAGTAAACACACTCCAATGCACCGTTCCGTGAAAGACTGAAACCGCAAGTCAACGCACGATATAACACGGAAACAAAGAACATTCAGCTGGCCCTGACCTAAGGCACTTTTAACAGAGTATTTGCGGCAACAAAGCTACGAGGCGTGTTTTTAAGTAAGTACCGTTTTGAAATTTAAAAAAGACGTACTACGATATCTCAATAATTTTATTTTTACATGAAAGCCTGTACCTTAATCTACGCACTGATGCCATTACAGTCTGATTCTTCTTTGTTTACGTTGTGTACTGTGTTTAAATTGCCTCCGATAACTGTGAGTCCCGCCGACTGTTAAGTACGGGCTGTTATAAGATTTCTTAGTGCTAAAGGCCTAAAAGCGATCGATATTCATCGTAAGATCTGTGCAGTTTACGGAGAAAACATTATGAGTGATGGAATGGTAAGAAAGTGGGTGAGAGCATTTAAAGATGGCAGCACAAATGTACATGATGAACAACGGAGTGGGCGTCCTTCGGTCGTTAATGAAAGTTTGGCGCAGGAAGTGGACAATAAGTGAGAGAAAACAGGCGCTTTACGATTTCCTCCTTGCGGGATGACTTTCTTAATGTTTCTCGTAGTGAAGAAACACCTGGGCGGTCAGCGTCTTCAAGACGATGAGGATGTCTAAACAATGGTGATGCAGTGGTTAACAAGTCAGGCGGCAGACTTCTATGAGGAGGGTATTCAAAAACTGGTACAACATTATGACAAGTGCCTCAATATTGACCGAAATTATGTAGAAAAGTAGATTAAGGTACAGGCTTTCATGTAAAAATAAAATTATTGAGATATCTTAGCATGTCTTTTTTTAATTTCAAAACGGTACTTACTTAAAAAAACACGCCTCGTATCAGGCAGGCGAATCACAGCGCTTATGGCCGGCGGACTGCAGTGAGGGGGGGGGGGGGGGGGGGGTGACCTCGAAGATTTCGTGACGGCCACACCATCCGGAGGTTTGCGTTGGAGGACCGGTACGCTTAAACATTGCCTTGAGATCTTTCGCACGGTTCATAATAATTTCCTTCACTTTGACAAGCAGCGTCCTGCACATACCCGAGGCTGCGCCATCAGAGACAGACCGTAGGGCCAGGTGGGCACTTGGTCGAGCAGCGCCGCCACGCAGCTGGGAGCCTCCACCTCCGACTGGATGAGGGCGCGCATCACCACGGCCAGCACCAGCGCCACGCAAGCCATCACCAGCGAGTCCCGGTACAGCAGCACTGCCACAGTCAACACAAACACTATATACACCTACTGACCAAACACAACAATCAGTATACGTTTCTTAGGGCACTATACAGGGTCGTCCATTGATATTGACCAGGCCAAATATCTCACGAAATAGGCATCAAACGAAAAAACTACAAAGAACGAAACTCGTCTAGCTTGAAGGGGGAAACCAGACGGCGCTATGGTTGGCCCGCTGGATGGCGCTGTCATAGGTCAAACGGATAACAACTGCGTTTTTTTTTAAATCGGAACCCCCCATTTTTTATTACATATTCGTGTAGTAAGTAAAGAGATATGAATGTTTTAGTTGACCCACTTTTTTCGCTTTGTCACATATGGCGCTGTAATAGTCACAAACGTATAAGTAGGTGGTATCACGTAACATTCCGCCAGTGCGGACGCTATTTGCTTCGTGATACATTACCCGTATTAAAATGGACCGTTCACCAATTGCGGAAAAGGTCGATATCGTGTTGATGTATAGCTATTGTGATCAAATTGCCCAACGGGCGAGTGCTATGTATGCTGCTCGGTATCCTGGACGACATCATCCAAGTGTCCGGACCGTTCGCTGGATAGTTACGTTATTTAAGGAAACAGGAAGTGTTTAGCCACATGTGAAACGTCAACCACGACCTGCAACAAATGATGATGCCCAAGTAGGTGTTTTAGCTGCTGTCGCGGCTAATCCGCACATCAGTACCAGACAAACTGCGCGAGAATCGGGAATCTCAAAAACGTCGGTGTTGAGAATGCTACATCAACATCGATTGCACCCGTACCATATTTCTATGCACCAGGAATTGCATGGCGACGACTTCGAACGTCGTGTACAGTTCTGCCACTGGGCACATGAGAAATTAAGGGACGATGACAGATTTTTTGCACGCGTTCTATTTAGCGACGAAGTATCATTCACCAACAGCGGTAACGTAAACCGGCATAATATGCACTATTGGGCAACGGAAAATCCACGATGCCTGGGAAGAGTGTAACATCAGCGACCTTGGAGGGTTAATGTATGGTGCGGCATTATGAGAGGAAGGATAATTGGGCCCCATTTTATCAATGGCAATCTAAATGGTGCAATGTATGCTGATTTCCTATGTAATGTTCTACCGATGTTACTACAAGATGTTTCAATACATGACAGAATGGCGATGTACTTCCAACATAATGGATGTCCGGCACATAGCTCGCGTGCGGTTGAAGCTGTATTGAACAGCATATCTCATGACAGGTGGATTGGTCGTCGAAGCACCATACCACGGCCAGCACGTTCACCGGATCTGACGTCCCCGGATTTAAAAAAAAATTGTTCAAATGGCTCTGAGCACTATGGGACTTAACATCTGTGGTCATCAGTCCCCTAGAACTTAGAACTACTTAAACCTAACTAACCTAAGGACATCACACACATCCATGCCCGAGGCGGTTCCGGACTGAGCGCCTTAACCGCTAGACCACCGCGGCCGGCCCCCGGATTTCTTATTGTGGGGAAAGCTGAAGGATATTTGCTATCGTGATCCACCGACAATGGCTGACAACATGCGTCAGCGCATTGTCAATGCATGTGCGAACATTACGAAAGGCGAACTACTCGCTGTTGAGAGAAATGTCGTTACACGTATTGCCAAATGCATTGAGGCTGACGGACATCATTTTGAGCATTTATTGCATTAATGTGGTATTTACAGGTAATCACGGTGTAACAGCATCCTTTCTCAGAAATGATATGCTCACAAAGGTACATTAATCACATCGGAACAACCGAAATAAAATGTTCAAACGTACCTTCGTTCTGTATTTTAATTTAAAAAACCTACCTGTTACCAACTGTTCGTCTAAAATCGTGAGCCATATGTTTGTGACTATTACAGTGCCATCTATCACAAAGCGAAAAAAGTGGTCCAACTAAAACATTCATATTTCTTTACGAACTACACGAATATGTAATAAAAATGGGGGCTCTTATTTAAAAAAAAAACGCAGTTGATATCCGTTTGACCTATGGCAGCGCCATCTAGCGGGCCAACCATAGCGCCATCTGGTTTCCCCCTTCAAGCTAAACAAGTTTTGTTCTTTGTAGCTTTTTCGTTTGATGCTTATTTCGTGAGATATTTGGCCCGGTCACGATCAATGGACTACCCTGCACACTGAGGTGACAGAAGTCATGGGGTATCTCCTAGTATCGTGTCAGACCTCCTTTTGCCCGCTGTAGTGCGCCAACTCGACGTGGCGTGGACTCAGCAATATGTGGGTAGTCCCCTGCACAAATATTGAGTATGCTGCCTCTACAGCGGTCCATACTTTCGAAAGTGTTGGCGCTGCAGGATTTCATGTACTACCTAACGTCGCGATTATGTACCATAAATGTTCGATGGGATTCCTGTCGGGCGATGTGTGTGGCCTAATTGTCCGCTCGAACAGCCCAGAATGTTATCAAAATCAATCGCGAACAATGTGGCCCGGCGAAATAGCGCATTCTCATCAATAAAAATTCCATCGCCGTTTGCTGCAAATGGTCTCCAAGTAGCCGAACATAACCACTTCCAGTCCTCCGTATGACCGGCGGACCCAATCCAGACACATCCCAGACCATTATGGGCCCACCATCAGCTTGCACAGTGCCTTGTTGACAACTAGGGTCCATGGCTCCGTGGGATCCGCGCCGCACTCGAACGGCCTGGCGTGCGTTACCTTTTTTCACATCAATGTCTCGCGAACGCTGTAGTTTTCCTCCATTAACAGTGTTACGCATAAGCTCTATGCACTTTATTAAAATGTACCCGAGTTACTACGAATGGAGTATTAACTATTATCACGCGATTAACTCAGTGGAGAAACACATTAAATGTGTTCCACTTGGTGATTCTTCCTAACAGTGCTTAGTCGTAGAAACAGATAATACAGGTGATTTTAGGTCTTAAAGAAAGAACTACGATTGTCCGACGATATAATGCATTAGGTAATTGAAGGAAGCTATGTTGAAAATACGGCCTTGCCGCAGTGGATACACCGGTTCCCGTGAGATCACCGAAATTAAGCACTGTCGGGCGTGGTCGGCGCTTGGATGGGTGACCACCCAGGCCGCCATGTGCTGTTGCCATTTTTCGGGGTGCAATCAGCCTCTTGATGCCAATTGAGGAGCTACTCGACTGAACAGTAGCGGCTTCGGTCAAGAATACCATCATAACGACCGGGAGAGCAGTGTGCTGACCCCACACCCCTCCTGTCCGCATCCTCCACTGAGGTTGACACGGCGGTCGGATGGTCCCGGTAGGCCACTCGTGGCCTGAAGACGGAGTGCTTATGTTGAAAATACCGATGGTTACTAAGGTGTGCCGCTTTATTTTGCTTTCAATTGCAGTCATCCACAGCTGTGTCATCCTCAGCCACAGCCGCTTCATTAAATCCGTATGCATAAACAATGAAACAAGTACTTATTCATCTTCACAGCTGTCTAAGTTTTCAACATTGCCTTTAAATGTTTAATATCTGTGGAGCATCACTTATTGAAAATATATGAGGGATCTTATCATTTAAATCAAAAAGTGTTTGCGAAAGTCGAGTCGCAATAGAAGGATGTACCCACGTGTGAACTTACAGTGGTTGGTGAATGAATGTCTACACTGAAACAGCACAGTGAAAAAGCATTGTTTATTGTTTTGAGTTGAAACTGGTCAAGAGCAACCACCCAAAAACCCTACTTATCACACATACTTTCCATTACAATTTTCATCGATTAACGGCGTACTCTTTAATCCTCAAAAGACTAATCAGTTTTCCAAACACTCCTATCTAACATGACATTTGGTGGCACGAAAATATTAACATTTTCATATGTTCCATTTTAAGTTTTTAGACGTGAATGATTGTGATATTGTCAATATTGTGACCAAAAAAGATTAAGATTTTCCTCTACTATTTGTTAAACTAGCTAAGTATTAGTGTGCGTTTCATTCCCAATTTTCGAGTCGTAGTTAAAGCGAAATACGTATATCAAAGATCCAAAACTCCCGCACTCCCGAACAAAGAAGCAGTCCTGGATACTGCATAGATGTTGTCGGACTGTCAGCAGAAAAAAATGGAATTAACTGCCATTAGCTTTAGCGACTCAAATTCCAATGTGCACTGTAATAGACATCGCGAAACCAGTGCACAGACAAGGCCGTTAAATGCGACGTCCGTTGCGAGGACTTGCATTCATAAGCCGTCCCTTGGCAGCCGTGGCAGAACTAAAGTCGAATGCCACTGAATGGGCGAGGTTCAAAATGGCTCTGAGCACTATGGGACTCAACTTCTGAGGTCATCAGTCCCCTAGAACTTAGAACTAGTTAAACCGAACTAACCTAAGGACATCACACACATCCATGCCCGAGGCAGGATTCGAACCTGCGACCGTAGCGGTCTCGCGGTTCCAGACTGAAGCGCCTAGAACCGCACGGCCACTTCGGCTGGCGAATGGGCGAGGCTAGAGATAGCAAGGTACGCGTTGCAACAGGATCCCTGATAAGACAAGGACACTACACAGCTTGTTTCGTTCTCTTGAAGGGTAATTCTCAGAGACTTATCGGGAAAGCTAGAGTAAGACGGCGCAGAAGCGCAACTCGTTTCGCTCCGTAACGTTTTTCCAAGAGTCAGCGATAGCCAGTTCTCGATTGCGTGCTGGAAGTTTTTTTTCTGGAGATGAGGCGTTTATCTACATTCTAGAGCATGAACAGCAACAATGTGCTCCATTTCTGCGTATGACGAAGCATTGTCAAGCCATGTGTATGTACATTTTTTACATGCCTCCAACTTGAGCTATTAACTCGAATCCAGAAACCGCGTTAAGTTAAACAAATATAGCGTCACTAAGAGATTGTGGATACGCCTTGGTGCAAAACACTTTTGTTCTGTTTATTGGCTTTCACTAACTAGTTTCAGCAACAATATCGTCATCATCAGTGGGTTTCTTCTGTGTTCTAAAACTTGCCAAATAGCATGGCTATAAACATCAGATCTTACTACTTGAAATCGAGACTCATCTGGCCAGGCCAAGATTTACCATTCGTCTATGGTCCAACCGATATGGTTACGAGCCGAGGTGAGGCGCGGCAGCCGATGTCGTGCTGTTACCAAAGGCACTCGCTACGGTCGTCTGTTTCCATAGCCTATTAACGACATATTTCGCCTCACTGTCCTAACGGATGCGTTCTTCGTACGTCCGATATTGATTTCTGCGTTTATTCCATGCAGTGTTGCTTGTCTGTTAGCACTGACAGCTCTACGCAAACGCTGCTGCTCTCGATCGTTAAGTAAAGGCCGTCAGCTTCTGCATTGTCCGTGATCAGAGGTAATCCCCGAAACTTGGTATACTCGACACACTCTTGACACTTTTTTTTTGTCATCAGTCTACTGACTGGTTTGATGCGGCCCGCCACGAATTCCTTTCCTGTGCTAACCTCTTCATCTCAGAGTAGCACTTGCAACCTACGTCCTCAATTATTTGCTTGACGTATTCCAATCTCTGTCTTCCTCTACAGTTTTTGCCCTCTACAGCTCCCTCTAGTACCATGGAAGTCATTCCCTCATGTCTTAGCAGATGTCCTATCATCCTGTCCCTTCTCCTTATCAGTGTTTTCCACATATTCCTTTCCTCTCCGATTCTGCGTAGAACCTCCTCATTCCTTGCCTTATCAGTCCACCTAATTTTCAACATTCGTCTATAACACCACATCTCAAATGCTTCGATTCTCTTCTGTTCCGGTTTTCCCACAGTCCATGTTTCACTACCATACAATGCTGTACTCCAGACGTACATCCTCAGAAATTTCTTCCTCAAATTAAGGCCGGTATTTGATATTAGTAGACTTCTCTTGGCCAGAAATGCCTTTTTTGCCAAAGCGAGTCTGCTTTTGATGTCCTCCTTGCTCCGTCCGTCATTGGTTATTTTACTGCCTATGTAGCAGGATTCCTTAACTTCATTGACTTCGTCACCATCAATCCTGATGTTAAGTTTCTCGCTGTTCTCATTTCTACTACTTCTCATTACCTTCGTCTTTCTCCGATTTACTCTCAAACCATACTGTGTACTCATTAGACTGTTCATTCCGTTCAGCAGATCATTTAATTCTTTTTCACTTTCACTCAGGATAGCAATGTCATCAGCGAATCGTATCATTGATATCCTTTCACCTTGTATTATAATTCCACTCCTGAACCTTTCTTTTATTTCCATCATTGCTTCCTCTATGTACAGATTGAAGAGTAGGGGCGAAAGGCTACAGCCTTGTCTTACACCCTTCTTAATACGAGCACTTCGTTCCTGATCGTCCACTCTTATTATTCCCTCTTGGTTGTTGTACATATTGTATATGACCCGTCCCTCCCTATAGCTTACCCCTACTTTTTTCAGAATCTCGAACAGCTTGCACCATTTTATATTGTCGAACGCTTTTTCCAGGTCGACAAATCCTATGAAAGTGTCTTGATTTTTCTTTAGCCTTGCTTCCATTATTAGCCGTAACGTCAGAATTGCCTCTCTCGTCCCTTTACTTTTCCTAAAGCCAAACTGATCGTCGCCTGGCGCATTCTCAATTTTCTTTTCCATTCTTCTGTATATTATTCTTGTAAGCAGCTTCGATGCATGAGCTGTTAAGCTGATTGTGCGATAATTCTCGCACTTGTCAGCTCTTGCCGTCTTCGGAATTGTGTGGATGATGCTTTTCCGAAAGTCAGATGGTATGTCACCAGACTCATATATTCTACACACCAACGTGAATAGTCGTTTTGTTGCCACTTCCCCCAATGATTTTAGAAATTCTGATGGAATGTTATCTATCCCTTCTGCCTTATTTGACCGTAAGTCCTCCAAAGCTCTTTTAAATTCCGATTCTAATACTGGGTTGCTTCTTCTATCACATCAGACAAATCTTCACCCTCATAGAGGCTTTCAATGTATTCTTTCCACCTATCTGCTCTCTCCTCTGCATTTAACAGTGGAATTCCCGTTGCACTCTTAATGTTACCACCGTTGCTTTTTTTAATGTCACCAAAAGTTGTTTTGACTTTCCTATATGCTGAGTCTGTCCTTCCGACAATCATATCTTTTTCGATGTCTTCACATTTTTCCTGCAGCCATTTCTTCTTAGCTTCCCTGCACTTCCTATTTATTTCATTCCTCAGCGACTTGTACTTCTGTATCCCTGATTTTCCCGGAACATGTTTGTACTTCCTCCTTTCTTGACACTATGGATCTCATAATATTGAATTCACTAACGGTTTCCGAAGTGCAAGGCCTCACACGTCTAGCTCCAATTACCATTCCGCGTCCACAGTCTGTCGTGCGGCCATAATTACGTCGTAAAACTTTTCAAATGAACTACCTGAGTACAAACGACAGCTCCACCAGTACACTCTCCTTTTGTATCTTGTGTACGAGATACAGTTATGACCGCCTTCTGTGTATGTGAATATCGCTACCCCGTGACTTTTGTCATCTCAGTGAATGAGAGCACACATCACAGCACAATAGTAGCCATACTAGTAGGTCAGCAGTCAATTAACGGGCACGCACTGAAAACTTTGTACACTAACAAACTAATGCAATTAATCAGTTAAACAAACAGCTACGTTTCTATTAGTGTTCTGGACAGAGGCACGCATAGACAAGGTCAATACCAGCATCACAAATGCTATCATCAGCAATTCACGGTGCAACAATTCCGCAACCCCAGAGATGCATCTACCATTTAAAACACTGGTTTCCAATGAAAGCGGTTCTGTCCACCCATGAAAACTAAGGGTTGAAATCTAATGATGCTCCCATTGGGCAGACTGTACTGTCCGCGAAGCAGCATCGGCTAATAGAATGCCAGCAAGCAATTTTTCTCGTTACTTTCAGTTAAATTAAAGTAACTCCCAAACAAAGCGCCCAGGTGAAAACCAAGAACATTACACAAAATTTGGAAAACTCCCTTTCAATCCTTCAAATTCATACTGAATTCAGTGTCGTTTTCATTCATTAAAATAACTCGCGTGTGGCGAGAGAGAGTTGTTACTGATTTTGGCCGGCCAGTGTGGCCGTGCGGTTCTAGGCGCTTCAGTCTGGAACCGCGTGACCACTACGGTCGCAGGTTCGAATCCTGCTTCGGGCATGGATGTGTGTGATGTCCTTAGGTTAGTTAGGTTTAAGTAGTTCTAAGTTCTAGGGGACTGATGACCACAGATGTTAAGTCCCATAGTGCTCAGGGCCATTTTGTTACTGATTTTCTGCCAGCAGCTTTAATGAAAGTGTTATACTAATCTTTTGGATTTGTAGCTCTTGTACTCTCTCGTGTTTGTAGTTAAAAGTTTTGGATGTAGGTTACGCCTTTTATGCAAAACCATTTTTTCTTGTTATCCAAACATGTTTCAGCATTTCCGTGCCGTCATCAGTGGTTTTTTTTATTGAACAACTGTAAAAAGTGAACATATTTTAGATTATAACTAATCAGACAAAATGAAGCCTAAACACAGTTTTTGTTCGTTTCTTTTCTAATCTTGATTTTACATTATGTGGTTCTGCATGACCTTTTGTATGGTGTCCTACATTAATAGCTCATCATCTGCAAACTAAACACTGTAAATGTGTATTTTATCAGCGAGTTCACACATCCCTTGATTTTTGAAAACGTGGTTTTTGTGAGGCAAAATGTTTTCCGTTTGTATTTTGATATTACTCACGTTTTGTAGTGACTGATCCTTCTTATTTCGTGTACTGAGGGCATTGCAACACATATTAAACCTACTTTGTGTAATTTCGGTTTTATAAACGCCTTTTCAATTCACAAAAAGTGATGTACACGATGTTGTTGTGTGTCTAACACCGTCTACGTTCATTTGTTCAAGAGTGAGTTTGGTACGGAATTTGAATTTTGTTTACTTTTATATCGCTTTCTCTCTCTCTCTCTCTCTCTCTCTCTCTCTCTCTCTCTCTCTCTCTCTCTTTCTCTCACTGTGTGTGTGTGTGTGTGTGTGTGTGTGTGTGTGTGTTTGTGTGTGTACGTGTATTTGTGCGTGTGAGCTCCTTTAGCTGTATGTGTTGCTTTTCTGTAAAGTTCCTTTAATGTGTTAAATAATGTGCCTTTACAGAGTGTAGTGTATTCATTTAAAACTTGATTGCCTTCTGCTATTGCCTTCTGTATGCGGAAGTTTTCTTCTGTTGTTAGTTTGTGGTAAGGTTGTGATCAATAATATATGAACTCACATACAACACCTACCAGTCAGCATACAGACGACAAACACGCAGAAACTTTAAAAAACATTCTTTACCGGTTTTGCCACAGTCCATGATTCAATACTGTGTTCCAAACAGATATATGCAAACATTTCTTCGAGAAGTTAAGGCCTATATTTGATATTAGTAGACGTGTTTCTTTGTTTGTTATGTGTTAGTTTGCTGTCAATGTAACAGAATAACTTAACTTCGTCTGCTTCGTGGTCACTAATTTTGATCTTACATTTCTCGGTAACCTGATACCTGCTATTCCTCATTACTTTTGTCTGTCTTTGATTTACTCTATAAGTATATTCTGTACTCATTAGATTGTCCACTCCATTCAACACGTCTTGTAATTCCTCCTTTCTTTCACTGAGGATAGCAATGTAATCAGCAAATCTTTTCATTGACATTCTTTACCTGGAAATTTAATTCCACTCTTTACCATTCCTTTATTTCCGTCACTGCTTCTTTGATGTATCTACATCTACATCATACTCCGCAAGCCACCAAATGGTGTGTGGCGGAGGGTACTTTCGGTAACACTATCTAATCCCTCCAACCTTGTTCCACTCTCGAATAGTGCGTAGGAAGAATGATTGTCGGTGAGCCTCTGAATTGGCTCTGATTTCTTCCTCGTGGTCAATACGCGAGATGTATGTGGGGGGAAATAATATGTTGTCTGACTCCTCCTGAAAATTGCTGCCCCAAAATTTCAATAGTAAATCTCTGTGATGCAAAACGTCTCTCTTGGAACGTCTGCCAGTGGAGTTTGTTTAGCATTTACGTAACGCTCTCTCGCCAGCTAAACGATCCCGTGACGAAACGCGCCGCTCTTTGTTGGATCTTCCCTATCTCCTCTATCAGCCATACCTCATAGGGATCCCAGACAGATGCAGAATACTCAAGAATCGGGCGAACAAGAGCCTTATAAGCCACTCCTTTCGTGATGAGTTACACTTCCTTAAGATTCTTCCGATGAATCTGAATCTTGTGTCTTCATTTTCCACTATCTGTTTTATATGGTCATTCCACTTAAGGTCGCTCTGGATAGTTAGGCCTAGATATATTACGGCAGATGCTGTGTCCAGCTGTTTGTCATCAATAGTGTAGCTGTACGGTAGTGGATTTCTTTTCTTATGTAAGCGCAATATGTTACATTTATTTACGTTCGGGGTCAATTGCCAGAGTCTTGGACTTAACAGTATGGTCGAAACTGTCATAACTTTTTTAACCTGGGTACCTCGTTCTTGGTTTTCCATTCATAGTGTTCTATCTTGGTTCTTGTACATATTGTATAGCACTCGTCTTTCCTTCTCGATTACTTCGCATTGTTTCCGCAGTCATTTCATTCCTTGAACTTAAGTGCGACATTGCTGCACTGCTGTCTTTCATTGAAATTTGTTGTACTTGCTTCTATCATCGATCAATGGTAGTGTTTCTTCAGTTATCCGAGGTTTCTTCTCAGTTACCTTCCTTCTACCTACATTTTCCTTTCCAGTTTCTGTGATTACCGTTTTTTGAGGTGCTTATTCCTCATCAATTGAACAGTCTACTGTGATATTCGTTATCCACAGCCTCAGAGAACTTCAAACCCATTCCATCATTTATCAGTACTTCAGTATTCCATTTCTTTCCAAACTGAGCCTTCTAGACAATTGTCAACTTTAGTATACTCTTTATCGTTATTACATTATAAAAAGGTAAAGGTATTGTAAGATAACTCCACCATAAAACAGTGAAACATTACTTAACAACTCTGGCAATGTTAAAACATAAATGAAAAACGCGGGACTAACAGTAATGATTTTGTTTTCTTTGATTGAACTAGACAAACGATGGAACATGTACAGCGATGCATAGTTCGAATATACAGACCATACACATTAATATAATTTGGAACTGTGATCTCTTAATAATGCGTGCCGCATATTAATCAAGAAAGCAATACACGACTTATATTTACTTTTTTGTGTTTCATGGACTACAGAATTTAGTAAGGTTGAACAGAACAAAGTAACATCACCAATTTCGCAAAGTTGTCTACGACATGCTATGTACTCCGAAACGGAAGCAGGCAGGTTCGCCGAGTAAAGAATAAAATAGGAATATATACAGTAAAATTAAAAGTCACTATCGGTTTATTTACTGTCATTTTGTACAATCAATTTTCCTTTAATGCTTTTCTATGTTAACTTCACAGTCTTTCTGACAATTTATCTGAATCATGTAGGAAAAATAGCACTTTCCTTTCAATGCAAATTGCGTTCTTTTGCGTTAATGCCATTTTTACTTCAGACAAAATGTATCAAAACTCGAGCTTTTCCATGTTATAGAACATTGATCATTCTCATGAAATACAATGTGACACGAGTTCAATATTTGCCACGGCTTCTCATTTAAAATTCAGCTGATAATTCCTCCAGTTCAGCCTTTTCGAATACACTACTGGCCATTAAAATTGCTACACCAAGAAGAAATGCAGATCATAAACGGGTCTTCACTGGACAAATATATTATACTAGAACTGACATGTGATTACATTTTCACGCAGTTTGGGTGCATAAATCCTGAGAAATCAGGACCCAGAACAACTACCTCTGGCCGTAATAACGGCCTTGATACGCCTGGGCATTGAGTCAAATAGAGCTTGGATGGCGTGTACATGTACAGCTGCCCATGCAGCTTCAACACGAGACCACAGTTCATCAAGAGTAGTGACAGGCGTATTGTGACGAGCCAGTTGCTCGGCCACCATTGACCAGACGTTTTCAATTGGTGAGAGATCTGGAGAATGTGCTGACCAGGGCAGCAGTCTAACATTTTCTGTATCCAGAAAGGCCCGTTCAGGACCTGCAACATGCGGTCGTGCATTATCCTGCTGAAATGTAGGGTTTCGCGGGGATCGAATGAAGGGTAGAGCCACGGGTCGCAACACATCTGAAATGTAACGTCCACTGTTCAAAGTGCCGTCAATATGAACAAGAGGTGACCGAGACGTGTAACCAATGGCACCCCATACCATCACGCCAGGTGATGTGCCAGTATGGTGATGACGAATACACGCTTCCAATGTGCGTTCACCGCGATGCCGCCAAACACGGATGCGATCATCATGATGCTGTAAACAGAAACTGGATTCATCCGAAAAAAATGACGTTTTGCTATTCGAGCATCCAGGTTAGTCGTTGAGTACACCATCGCAGGCGCTCCTGTCTGTGATGCAGCGTCAAGGGTAACCGCAGCCATGGTCTCCGAGCTGATAGTGCATGCTGCTGCAAACGTAGTCGAATTGTTCGTGCAGATGGATGTTGTTTTGCAAACGTCCCCATCTGGTGATTCAGGGATCGAGATGTGGCTGCTCGATCCGTTACAGCCATGCGGATAAGATGCCTGTCATCTCGCCTGCTAGTGATACGAGGCCGTTGGGATCCAGCACGGCGTTCCGTATTACCCTCCTGAACCCACTGATTCCATATTCTGCTAACAGTCATTGTATCTCGACCAAGGCGAGCAGCAATGTCGCGATACGATAAACCGCAATCGCGATGAGCTACAATCCGACCTTTATCAAAGTCGGAAACGTGATGGTATGCATTTCTCCTCCTTACACGAGGCATCACAACAACGTTTCACCAGGCAATGCCGGTAAACTGCTGTTTGTGTATGAGAAATCGGTTGGAAACTTTCCTCATGTCAGTACGTTGTATGTGTCGCCACCGGCGCCAACCTTGTGTGAATGTTCTGAAAAGCTAATCGTTTGCATATCACAGCATCTTCTTCATGCGGGTTAAATTTCGCATCTTTAGCACGTCATCTTCGTGGTGTAGCAATTTTAATTTCCAGTAGTGTATGTCACCGTCGCAGCGACTTGAAACGTTCATACTGAATTTAGCGCTACTCTTTTCTTTACTTAAACGTTCATAAATATTTAGTGGGGACGTTAGCTCTGAAAGTCATTGAGTTCTTTTAACTTGTCTGCCCCTTTTGAAACAAAGTGTCGCATTCATAAACGACTAGCGCAGACGTCATGGATACAGCTGCCGATACATCTACAAGATTGTTCTGCAAACGTCTACGCTTTAATTATTGCTACCCCAATTCACATATCATATCCGTGGCGCTAGCTCCCCTATTTTCCGACAGTAAGAAACGATCTGCCCATCTTTAAACATTTTCGGTGTCCTTCGTCGATCCTATCTGATGCGGATCCCACACCGTACAGCTGTACTCCAGAAGAGGGTGTACGACCGTAGTGCAGACAGCCTCTTCAGTAGACATGTTGCATTGTCTCAATATTCTGCCAATAAATCGTAGTCTTTGCTTTAGCCACAACATTATCTGTGTGATCGTTCCACTTAAGTTATTAGTAACTGTAATCCCTAAGTATTCAGTTGAATTTACAGATTTGAGTGACATATCGTACAACCGAAATGTAGCGGATTCATTTTGGTATTCATGTGGATGACTTCACGCTTTTCATTATTTAGAGTCAACTTACACTTTGCGCACTGCACATATATCTTGTCTAAATCCTTTTGCAATTTGTTTTGATCATCTGATGACTTTATAAGACGGTAAATGACAACATCATCTGCAATGAATCTAAGAGTGCTTCTCAGGTTGTCTCCTAAATCATTCATGTCGATGAGAAACAGGAGAGAGCCTAAAACGCTTCCTTGGGGAACGCCAGATTTTACTTGTGTTTTTCTCGATGACGCTGAGTCAGTTACTACAAACTATGACCTTTCTGAGAGGAAACCACGAATCCAATCGCACAACTGAGACGATAGTCCACAGACACCCTATTTGATTAGAAGCCGTTTCTGAGGTATGCTGTCAAAAGCCTTTTGTAAATCTAAAAATATGGAATAAATTTGACGTCCACTGTCAGTAGCATTCATTACTTTGTGAGAATAAAGAGCTAGTCGTGTTTCACAAGAAGAATATTTTTCTGAACTCATGCTGTGTGTCAATAGATCGTTACCTCGGAGGTAATTCATTATGTTCAAACAAAGAGTACGTTCCAAAATACACTCACGCTAATAAATTAAGGACAATTGCAAAACGTGGAGCCTTACAACGTGGCACTACACAAAACTGGGGCTAATAGCATAGGCACATAGGGATCACACACACACATATCTGTAAGTCCACGGTATTGGTGATAAGTTGAGAAAAACGTCCCAAAACCCATCTGCTACAAAACGCCACTGTTTCCTGCGCATGTACGCCGACGTCAATATGGGATATGATCACCATGCACACGTACACAGGCCGCACAACGGGTTGGCATACTCTGGATCAGGTGGTCGAGCAGCTGCTGGGGTATAGCCTTCCATTCTTGCACCAGTGCCTGTCGGAGCTCCTGAAGTGTTGTAGGGATTTGAAGACATGCAGCGGTACGCCGACCAGAGCAACCCAGACGTACTCGATGAGGTTTAGGTCTGGAGAACAGGCAGGCCATTCGCCTGATATCTTTTGTTTCGAGGTACTCCTCCACGATGGCAGCTCGGTGGGGCCGTGCGTTATCATCCATCAGGAGGAAGCTGGGATCCACTGATCCACTGGAAAGGCGGACACACGAATGCAAAATGACGTCCCGATACACCTGACCTGTTACAGTTCCTCTGTCAAAGACATGCAGGGGTGTACGTGCACTAATCATAATCCCACCCCACACCATCAAACCACGACCTCCATACAGGTCCCTTTCAAGAACATTAAGGGGTTGGTATCTGGTTCCTAGTTCACTCCAGATGAAAACCCGGCGTGAATCACTGTTCAGACTATACCTGGATCCGTCCGTGAACGTAAACTGGGACCACTGTTCCAATGACTATGTACTATGTTCTTGACACCAGGCTTTACGGGCTCTCCTGTGACCAGGGATCAGTGGAAAACACCTTGCAGGTCTCCGGGTGAATTAACCATGTCTGTTCAGTCGTCTGTAGACTGTGTGTCTGGAGGCAACTGTTCCAGTGGCTGCGGTAAGGTCCCAAACAAGGCTACCTGCAGTATTCCGTGGCCGTCTGCGGGCACTGATGGTGAGATATCGGTCTTCTTGTGGTATTGTACATTGTGGACATCCCTACTGCAGCGCCTGGACACGTTTCCTGTCTGCTGGAATCGTTGCCATAGTATTGAGATCACGCTTTGTGGCACATGGAGGGCCCTTACTACGACCTGCTGTGTTTGACCAGCCTCCAGTCGCCCTAGTATTCTACCCCTCGTAACGTCATCACTACGTGTTCTTTGAGCCATTTTCAAGACACAGTCACCATTAGCATGTCTGAAAACGTCTGCACACTTAGTCGCTGCACCGTACTCTGACATGCACCAATACACCTCTGTGTATGTGGACTGCTGCCAGCGCCACCGTGCAACGAGCGCACGTCAGATGCACCGCATGCTCATACCCCGAGGTGATTTGAACCCTCAAACCACCCATCAGAGGGTTGTTTCACCATGTATCAGCATTATCCTTAATTTATGAGCATGAGTGTACTTCTGCAAAGTGCCGTTGGTGATACCGGCCGGTAATTCAACGGATTACTCCTATTTATGTGCTTGAGTATTGGTGTGATCTGTGCAACTTACCCGTCGTCTGGTATGGATCTTCCTTTAAGCCTGCAACTGTGTATGACTGCTAAGTATGGGGCCATCAGCATAATCTCAAACGAGCCTTATTGATACGCTATCTGGTACGGAAGACTTTCTTTTATTAAGTGTTTTACGCTGCTTCTTTACACGGTGGATATCTACTTCTAACAAGGGAACCTCCCCATCGCACCCCCCTCAGATTTAGTTATAAGTTGGCACAGTGGACAGGCCTTGAAAAACTGAACACAGATCAATCGAGAAAACAGGAAGAAGTTGTGTGGAACTATGAAAAAAATAAGCAATATATACAAACAGAGTAGTCCATGCGCAAGATAGGCAGCAACATGGATAGCGTGATCTGAGGAGCGCCGTGGTCCCGTGGTTAGCGTAAGCAGCTGCGGAACGAGAGGTCCTTGGCTCAAGCCTTCCCTCGAGTGAAAAGTTCATTTTCAGACAATTATTATCTGTCCGTCCGTCCGTCCGATGGATTTGACGGTCTACAGACGGAAAAATTTGAAAACGTTAAAAACATATGTTTTGAGAGAGAACAGGGAAAACTGTCCGACTGTAAAACTGTTGCATTCATTTGTTGCAGTTTATGTGACAAACTCTTATGTTTTCATCACTTTTTTGGGAGTGATTATCACATCCACAAGAAAACCTAAATCGGGCAAGGAAGAAGAATCTTTTTACCCAGTCGCCAAGTGTACAAGTTAGGTGGGTCGACAACATATTCCTGTCTTGTGACGCACATGCCGTCACGTGTCGTATTGAATATATCAGACGTGTTTTCCTGTGGAGGAATCGGTTGACCTATGACCTTGCGATCAAATGTTTTCGGTTCCCATTGGAGAGGCACGTCCTTTCGTCTACTAATCGCACGGTTTTGCGGTGCGATTGCAAAACACATACACTAAAACTTATTACAGTGAACAGAGAAGTAAATGAACGAACGGACAGATCATAACTTTATGAAAATAAAGAAACTAAACATTTCACCCGAGGAAAGACTTGAACCAAGGACCTCTTGTTTCGCAGCTCCTTACGCTAACCACGGGACCACGGCGCTCTTGAGCTCACACTCTCCTTGTTGTTGCCTATCTTGCGCATGGACTACTCAGTTCGTATGTTTTCATTATTTTTTTCATAGTTACACACAACTTCTTCCTGTTTTCTCGATTGATCTGTGTTCAGTTTTTCAAGGCCTATCCACTGTGCCATCTTATAACTAAATCTGAGGGGGGTGCGATGGGGAGGATCCCTTGTAAGTTATTCATTTGGCAGCTATTCTTGATTCGAATTCTGTCATCAGTATATTACCATTGGTATCTACTGAGTGAGCACCGAGTACTTACCGACTAGTGGGACGGTGATCTCGTAGGAGAAGTTGTGGTAGAGGTCGGTGAGGGAGAGGCACTGAGCCGCCATGAGGCACAGCCCCACCGAGAAGCGCTCCGCCTCCCAGGGTGGCAGCAGCAGCATCGCCAGCGTGGCCAGGCACAGCACTGCAACAACACCATGCCGCCTGCGTTACACACTGGCTTACGTTAGGACGCGTTGCCAATGAACTCGTACGTGAGCTGCAGAAACTTAACACACGTCCAAATCAGCGATGAAACTGCTATGAGGGGAGATCAAAAAGTAAGTTACACCCTACGGCTTATCTTAGAAAACAGATTAAGGAAAGGCAAACCTACGTTTCTAGCACTTGTAGACTTAGAGAAAGGTTTTGACAATGTTCACTGGAATACTCTCTTTCAAATTCTGAAGGTGGCAGGGGTAAAATACAGGGAGCGAAAGGCTATTTACAATTTGTACAGATACCAGATGGCAGTTACAAGAGTCGAGGGACATGAAAGGGAAGCAGTGGTTGGGAAAGGAGTCAAACAGGGTTGTAGCCTATCCCCGATGTTATTCAATCTGTATATTGTGGAAGCAGTAAAGAAAACAAAACAAAAATTCGGAGGAGGAATTGAAATCCATGGAGAAGAAATAAAAACTTTGAGGTTCGCCGATGACATTGTAATTCTGTCAGAGACGGCAAAGGACTTGGAAGAGCAGTTGAACGGAATGGACAGTGTCTTGAAAGGATGATATAAGACGAACGTCACCAAAAGCAAAACGAGGATAATGGAATGTAGTCGAATTAAATCGGGTGATGCTCAGGGAGTTAGATTAGGAAATGAGAAGCTTAAAGTAGTAAATGAGTTTTGCTATTTGGGGAGCAAAATAACTGATGATGGTCGAAGTAGAGAGGATATAAAATGTAGACTGGCAATGGCAAGGAAAGCGTTTCCGAAGAAGAGAAATTTGTTAACATTGAGTATAGATTTAAGTGTCAGGAAGTCGTTTCTGAAAGTATTTGTATGGAGTGTAGCCACGTGTGGAAGTGAAATATGGACGATCAATAGTTTGGACAGTAAGAGATTAGAAGCTTTCGAAATGTGGTGCTACAGAAGAATGCTAAAGATTAGATGAGCAGACCACATAACTAACGAGGAGGTACACTCCGTCTTCAGCTCACGAGTGGCGTACCGGGACCATCCGACCGCCGTGTCATCCTTAGAGGAGGAAGTGGACAGGAGGTTCAAATGGTTCAAATGGCTCTGAGCACTATGGGACTTAACTTCTGTGGTCATCAGTCCCCTAGAACTTAGAACTACTTAAACCTAACTAACCTAAGGACATCACACACATCCATGCCCGAGGCAGGATTCGAGCCTGCGACTGTAGCAGTCGCGCGGTGGACAGGAGGTGCGTGGGGTCAGCACACAGCTCTCTCGGTATTTATGATGGTATTCTTGACCGAAGCCACTACTATTCGGTCAAGTAGTTCCTCAATTGGCATCACGAGGCTGAGTGCACCCCGAAAAATGGCAACAGCGCATGGTGGCCTGGTTGGTCACCCCCATCAAGTGCCGACCACGCCCGACAGCGCTTAACTTCGGTGTTCTCACGGGAACCGGTGTATCCACTGCGACAAGGCCGTTGCCACTAATTAGGAGGTATTGAATAAAATCGGGGAGAAGAGAAATTTGTGACACACTTGACTCGAAGGAGGGATCGGTTTGTAGGACATGTTCCGAGGCATCAAGGGATCACCAATTTAGTTTTGGACGGCAGCGTGGAGGGTAAAAATCGTAGAGGGAGACCAAGAAATGAATACACTAAACAGATTCAGAGGGATGTAGGTTGCAGCAGGTAGAGGGAGATGAAGAAGCTTACACAGGATAGAGTAGCATGGAGAGCTGCATCAAACCAGTCTCTGGACTGAAGACCACATCAACAACACATTATCAAGGCACACGAAGTAGCTTTTATTGAATGCTGCACTACACTTCAAAGTGACACACAATACATGACGCTATTTTCCAATATAATCACCAAGTTTGTAAACAACGATCGGAACATTTTACCAGTTGTACAATTGCACAACGATAGAGATACTCTCCTTGGTCGGGGAGCCATTCGAGAACAAGTATGTGACCGTTCTTTGTCGTCCGAAAACCTACCATAGCTGCTAATCGACTCCTTGATTGCTTGGACATCGTCTTCTGTGGTCCAAGTGCAGGGGTTCGGCAAATAAAAATATGGAAACACCGCGAGAAATGCTTGCTTTGCCATGTATGCAGATGGTAGCTAAGCGTGCAGGTTGCGCTGTATTGAGCACAACTGGCTCCTACCTGTGTTGTGTCGTCAATACGGTGCAAGTGTCATTCGAGGTCAGAACAGTGTTCTGTGTACTTCTGAGAGCATTGTGTCGAAGCCAAGTGTATTCGAACGTGGGCAAAATGTGGTTGCTCGCATGGTATGCGCTTCCGTAATCAAGGTAGCCCCGAAGTGACAGATGCTTCAAGAGGCACCATGTCAGAGTTTAACGCCGCATACAAAAAAAGCGGAAAAACATCATCCGCTAAGTCACGACGCGGACGGAAGTGTATGCCAAGTGACTGCGACGGATGGTCGTCGAGGAGGATTACCACCAACAATAATCTGACAACAGCTGCAAAAGTCACAGCAGAACTGAATGTCGCAAACGCGAACCCTGTCAGCACCAAAACAGCACGAAGGCAGCTCCAGAAGCAGGGAACTGCAACGTGAGCTGGAATGCTAGAACCGCTCGTCGGTGCTGAAAATGCTCGAAACAGAAAAACATCGTGACGAAGCCCAAGCCCTAAAATCTGGACTATGGAGCAATGGAACGAAGTCATTTGGTTAGATTAGTCTTGTTTCACACTATTTCCAATTTCTCGCCGAACTTATGGCCCATCCCTAGAGTGAAACACGGTTGGGGTTCGATGATGATTTGGGCAGCCATATCGTGGTATTTCACAGGTCCCATGCTTACCCTGCGTTACTACCAAAGATTGTGTGACCGTTTTGATTGATCAGGTCCACCCCATATTACAGTGATTGTCCCCAACGGTGATGCGGTGTTTCAAGATGAGAGCTCGCATAGTCAGGAAATGGTTTTGTGGGGACGAGGAGGCACTGACACATCTCTCCTGGGCATCACGCTCAGCTGATCTCAGTATTATTAATCCTTTGTGGTCTAATTTGGAGAGGAGGGTGCTTGACCGCTATCCACCTCCATGACTGTAACCTGAAGTTGCCTCTGTAAGAAGACTGGTATAAGTTTCCATCCTGAAGCATACAAGACGTATATTTACCCATTTCGAGATGCGTATATGCTGCTTTGGATGCCAGTCAATCTCCTACATCATATAGTGATGTGTTGTATTTTTGTCCACCCTCTACTACGTTTACTGGCAGCCGAAATTCCGAAGCATAGTCCAATGATTTTGTTTTAAATCATAGTTACGAATAAAATCCAGATTCCTCCACTGTAACTCAAAGAGCAGGGGGAATTTTTTAGATGTTCTTCCTCTTCAGTAACCGTCGTTATTTTTTTCTTGTTTCTTTTTGGGCGAACTGAGAAACCCATCTGCGATTCACTTCTTTTTATTTACCCCCATCATCCATCGTTATCCTATAAAGATTATGAGAAATGTGGCATTCTATTCTTCTGATCATTATGGTCGTACAAACGATTTTTTTGGTGAGTACTTTCATTGCCACGACATAAAGTTCCAAATTAAAGAAGAGAAGGAGCTCGAAAACTCGCCAAGAAATGGGCCCGACGAGTGTGTGCGGTTCAAATCCGATTTGTGCTTCTCCTAACACAAAAGGAGAAGCAACTGTCAGTCAGCACCTTCAAATAGTAACATAAAACACTGGCAGAATTGTCTCTATTGTCTGAACGATGTCTTGTAATGCGTCAAAATTTGCGTTGCGTTAAATCGGCATTATTAGCAGGTGTCGCATCTTATTATCGAAATTTCCTGTTATGAAAGAAACCAGCGTTTAATTAGTTGTTTTGTAAAGAGTTCTTACATGTATTTTTGTAAAATGTACAGATTGTCGCCTGAGAATATCTGAGCGGCAGAATCGGGTCAAAGTCAGCGAGTTTACTGCGCACGGAGGACTGCAGAGTTGATGTTTGTGGCAAAGATAATATCTGCGGCGCAGGTACCGCAAGACCCCAACAACAGCCACAAAGAAAAAGCAACTGTTGTGAAAAAGGAGAATTAGCGTGCTATGTTTGTTCATCGTAAATGGTTCTTGGTTTTTCCCATGAGAAATTCAGTTAATCGTTGTTGATTGGTAGCTGAACTAAGATCAATCCGAGTCGAAATTAGGCTTGGGAGTAGTTGAGTCAAACGCTGCCGTCGTTTAGGATAATTCCATGAGATTGTTAGCAGCTTGTTTCATAGATATTTACACCGATCTGTGATCATTTTAATCCCACTTTGTTGGTGCGTAAAGCGTCAAGTGATTGATTTGTGTGGGAACTTGGAATTTTGTGTAGGTAGCAGTAGTGGCTACGGTACATTGTAGTTTAGCAATGGTTTCCCGTGGTTTGTGAGTTTATCCAAAACAGTTACTGAACGAATTGTAGCTTGAAAGCCACTCGTTTATAGGGAATCCGTATCTCGACCAGACTGGATATTTTCTGTTTTGTGAGATAAGTGACGTTACCATGTGTTGTGTTTATCCATCACTGTAACCTTAACTTGCTTTTGTTTTGCAATAAGACTGGTATAAGTTTCCATCCTAAAGCATGCAGAATGTATATTTACCCATTTCGAGACGACTGTAAGCTGCTCTGAATGCCAGCGGATCTCCTACACCGTATGGTGATGTAGTTTTGTCCACCACCTGGAGATGGCTTTCATGTTAACCACGTCTGTGCGGCTTTTGTCAGATTATTGAGACCATTTCACAAGCGCAACGTTGCATTTAGTTCGTATAACGCGAGAATATGTAAGCAGTTTAGAAGTTTTATCCACATTAAACGTGCCGTTCCTTGTACTTCAGTTCTGTAGTACGTTTCAAGTTGCCACGCAATTTCACTCCCACTCTGGGATGCAACGTCACTGTGTCTGGAGGAAATCTAGAACATATATTGTCCTTCGACAATGGGCCATTCACCACTCATGTTGCGCAATGGTCTTGGCATGGTACGACATATGGAATTTGCTTCGTGAACCCCCCTCGTAAATATGACGAGGATTGAATAGTTAGTATCAATGTCATCAGTTATACTCGTACAGGGTGAATTGGTTGAAACGTAACACCCCTTTTATAGGGTCAACAATTGGAAACGACCTTCTTGCTCTTTTTCCTGTGATTATTGCATATCTTCGTGGGGTGGCTTTGTACATCTATATCTACATCGATATACATACTCCGCTATCCACCGTACGGCGCGTGGTGGAGGGCACCCTTTACAACAACTAGTCGCTTCCTTTCCTGTTCCACTAGCGACCAGGGCAAAACGACTGTCTACATACCTTCGTATGCGCCCTAATTTCTCATATCTTATCTTCGTGGTCCCTACGCGAAATGTAAGTTGGCAGCCTCTAAACTTTCTCAGCAGTGTTCTTCGAAACAAATATCTCCTTCCCTCCAGGAATTCGCACTTGAGCTCCCGAAGCATTTCCGTAACACTTGAATGCTCATCGAACCTACGGGTAACAAACCTAGCACGTCACCTCTGAATTGCTTTGATGTCTTCTTTCAATCTGACCTGTTGAGGATCCCAAATACAGGAACAGTACTCAAGAACAAGTCGCACTAGCGTCGTATATGCAGTCTCCTTTACAGATTAACCACAGTTTCCTAAAATTCTCCCAATAAACCCAAGTTGATCATTCGTCTTCCCTACCACAATCCTCACATAGACGCTCCATTTCATATCGCTTCTCAACGTTACGAACAATATTTAAACGACGTGACTGTGTCGGGCAGGACATTACTAATACTGTATCCGGACGCTACTGGTTTCCTTTCCCTACTCATCCGCATTAACTTACATTTTCCACATTAAGAGCCAGCTGCCATTCATCATGTAATATTTCTGGCTTAGTCATCCATCATACTAGGCTCCAAGAAGCTCTTCCCAGAGCAGTGGAGATGCAAGAAGTATATAGATGACGAAATTTGGTGTGAGGTACCTATGACAGATGTTAGATTTGGTAGCATTCCCGTGAGAAAGACCGCCTGCATAATGCTACAGCTCTGTGATTGGCTGCTGTGTTCGGAGCAAGGGTGCCAAACCGTTTAAGTATAGTTATTATTATTAGTTAAACTACTCATTGGAATGACTTCACTTTTTAATATAAATATCTCTCAACAGCTATCAATCAGTCATTTTACAATTATTAAAAACAATTTAAATCAAAAACAAAAGACTGACGAAATTACAGACGAAGCACTTCGGGAGCGTTCGGGTCGCGCCTTTTCTGGTACAGCGCGCGAAGTGTTTCGGACTGTTCGTCACTCTGGATTAGGCAGTCAAGAAGAGCAGACATGTTGTCTGTCGTAGGATGTGTTTTCAATTTTTTATTTAAGTTCCTGTTCGTCACTCTGGATTAGGCAGTCGAGAAGAACACACATATTGTCTCTCGCAAGATGTGTTTGCCAGTATTCAGTATTAAAAGATTCACTCCGGTAGTCATGAGGCACAGACACGTGCCACAAATAGTATAAAGATACATTTTCGTAAATATTGTGTTTGATCATGTACTTTACTGTATCAGAAGGTGTTGTATTAAGATCATGTAGTCTTCTCATGTGGCTATATTAAAATACTCGAGTGTAGTATAAAGATACATTTTTGTAAATATTGTGTTTGATCATGTACTTTGCTGTATCAGAAGGTGTTGTATTAAGATCATGTAGTCTTCTCATGTGGCTATATTAGAATACTCGAGTGGCATCCCAAAGAAGTGATACATTATTTCAGAACAGAACCTCGCTAAAAGCCAGTTTCAGCCTCAAGATACAGAGCCTACGACCTGCGCGCTGTTTTCTGCGCTGGGGACATCAGCTTGAAGACAGCAGGTTAGTGAGCTATAACAGAACCTTCGTATTCCACACAGTGCAATGGAAACAACTAGGCGCCTCACGTGTACTGCATACACAGAATAAATGTGCTCAGTGACACGTCATCTGCAGTCATGCAGAGGAGGTAAAGGTGGATGATCGTTATTAACACCAACAATCAATACATTCTTCCTTTCTTGCCGTAATCACACCAACTACAAATTTTGCCTAGGTCGTCTTGTATCAACCCACGTCACTTATCTTCGACACCTTCCTGTACACCACAGCATCATCAGCGAACAACCGCAGATTGCTTCCCACCTGTCTGCCATATCATTTACGTATACAGAAAATTGTAATGGTGCTATCACACTTCACTAGGTCCACTCCTGATGTTACCCCTGTCTCCGATGAACACTCGCCGTCGAGGACAACATACAGGGTTACATTACTTAAGAAGCCTTCACATATCTTGGAGCCTATTCTGCGTGCACGTACTTTCGTTAACCTGTGTTTGGCTGTGTTAGTGGTAGACGGTGGCAGGATGTCCTCCCTGTCGTCACCTTGCCATCCCCTTACCCCCCACTCCTCGTCCCCTCCCCCTCTTCCGGGAGGGAATTTGTGACTCCTTCTGTCCGCGTCTAGTATTATCCCATACTCGAAGTGTTTTCGAATCGTATAACTGAGGCTTGACGTGGGTACCACCTCGGCATTCACCTAGTCGGAGAAGGAAAACATGAAGGCTGGCCAGCCCACCGGGAAGATACGATACGGGGTCGGCGTACGAGGTCGGCGCCCCTCTCCGAATCTCAGACAGCCGTGCGCGTTGGGACGCAAGTCAAGATATCAACATGATGTTTAAAAAATAATAATAATATGCAGAAGGGCCAGTACTTGTGATTTTGTTTCATGTTAAATCCTCTCTACTCTTCTAAGACTGTTACCACGTAAGACTGTTACCACGATATTTATTAATATTGGCGTTGAAACGTCTTACCGCAGCGTCCGAGAAATGTACTAAAATTGAAAGGCAAGGCGACCGGAGTTGCTTCGCCTAGTGTTGCTAATATGCCAGGCTCCACCGTTGTACCGAGCCTCTCGGTAGTTTGCTTGTTTCCACAAAAGGCTTCCACGAAAACATAAGGCGAACATATATTTGAAGTAGTTTTCCAAAGTCGTTTCCGATGGGCACACAGCTCCACTTGCAAAAACTACCGCCATGGAAAAAGACGTAGCTTCTTAGTGGCCTCTTGCTGCCTATAACGAAGCAGCCTGGCCTGAAGCCTCACTTGGTGGCGCCTGCAGCGCACTACTCTATTTCGGCTGCGTTGTCTATCAACTTGAGCACGCTTTTCGAAAAGTTTCAACGCCAATGTCAACAAGTGTTATATCAATGTAAAAATCCCTTCAAGCTTTCGAATTTCATATAAATAAAAATCGTTATGTTATAGAAAAGACGTTGTCACCTTCAGTTAAAGCTTGGTTTGGCGCAGCTCTCTACGATAGTCCGTCCTGTGCAAGCCTCTTCATTTCTGCATACTATTGCAACCTACATCCGTCTAAACTCGCTTACAGTGTTGAAACCTTTTCTCAATCTACAATTTTTTACTCTCCACACTTCTCTCCATTACAGAATTCACAATTACTTCATGTTACATGACGTATCCTATCAACTGATTCCTTCTTTTTGTCGAGTTGTCCCAATTCGATTCAGTTCCACCTCAATAGTTATTCGATCTACCCACATACAGCACCACATTTCGAATCCTTATGTTCTCTCCTTGTCCGAAGCGTTTATCGCCCACGATTCACTTCCTTACATGACTTCTTTCACTTAAATTTATATTACAGTAGCGACCCACCCGGGCTTCACACGGGTTGCACTAAGTATCAGTGGCCTAATAAACTGCCTAGCGCAAATGTACTTTCGTTTACGGGGTACTGCGTATAGTTATGATTTAAATTCTTGCGCGAGCTATGGCCACTTACCGATCGCCCTATCCGACCGCCATTTCGGCGGGAGCTACATTTTCTGTGTGACCTTTTCCCACATTTCCCAGCGTAACATAGCTTCGAAATGCCCTCTGCCACGCAACATCGTTAGGTTACATACTCTGCCAAGCATTATTGTTATGAAGGACCCTCCGTCATGCACCATCGCTTTGGAACATCTGTGCCATGCAACGTTCGTACACTGGCACGAAAAACTGTTTGCAACAAACGTCATTATGAGGAACCCTCTGCCACGCAAGACTGGTAAGAAGTGCCCTTCGCCACGCAGCACTGATACGAAGCACTCTCTGCAGTGTAATATTGGCATGACGAACCCGCTACCAAATAACATCGGTATGACGCACCCTCTGCCATGCAACACTGAGATGAAGCACCCTCTGCCTCACATCATCGGTACGGAGCACCCTCTGCCACACAGCACTGGTAAAAGGCAACTTCTACCACTTACAGTGCGTCATATCACCCTCTGCCTTGCAACATGGTACGAAGAACGCTTTGCCATACAACAATGTTACGAAGCAGCCTGTGCAACATAATATCACTAGAAAGCACGCTATGCCACTCAAACTTGGTAACAAACACCCTCTGCAACATTAAATTTTTGCGAAGCACCCTCTGCCATCCAACAGTGGTACGAAGCACTCTCTGCCATCCAAAAGTGGCAAAAAGCATCCTCACACTTCTAAGTTTTTTGCTGTCTTTTGCATCAATATCTCTGTTGTTGCAATAGTTAAGAGTATTACCCACACAATAAAATAATGTGGCCTAACCTCGTTCCGCTATCATGAGCACTCCCTATATGGATTAGTAAACTGATGGAACTCGGGCAATAACATCATGTCATGGGACACACCAAGTTACTTTCGCTCCCACAGCTTCATTAGTTTTCATATGGTTTAGTTACTTTACACAATAATTCGTATTCGAATGGAACACGCCAGTGTTCAAAATATCAACTTAATTGATATTTCAATATGACTGCCTACTGGCCATTCATATATATGTTCTCACAACAGGAAACAATATCTAGTTTAATAATACAAGTAAACTTTGAATTAAATAAGCTTAAGTCTCTAAACACATATTCTTGTGCACAGTACGAGGAGTTGCCCAGGTGGAACTTTTACCACTTAATTACAAATTTAGCTATATTGTCTGTCAGACATTTAAAATCTCTGGGTAGGTGACCAAAGATTTTGCTACCTTATTATTCGCTGTTTCTGACCTGAACTATTTGCAATGAAGAGTACTGAAGGTCACTTTCTTCTAACATTTTAATCACGGATGCCATAGAGGAATTATGTATTCTGATTCTGTAGTTGAAATAGCTGTACGCAAATCCTCAAACGTTTGCCTATAGAATATCGAGAGTGAACACTACATACTATTCTTCTGGCATGCTTTTGTGCAATAAAAGCTTAGGTTGGTTACCGTAGAATATAATTCCATACGATATTACTGAATGAAAATAAGCAAACTATGTTGATATAGAATTTTCTCTCCCTCCAAGGCATGCTATAACTCGAAGCCCAAAAGTGGCTGAACTTACTTACGAAGCTCTAAAGTGCATTTTGGTAATTTAATTTCTCATGAATAAGTTCACCGAAAAATTTTGAAGATTCCAGCTTCCTAACTAACTCCCGACCATGTCTTAATATAAGGGTCTGTCAAATGAAAACGAGAAAGACGGGAAAAAATAAGTAAACTATTTATTATTTCATAAGTAATCACCGTAACTATTAATACATTTATACTACCGTGAGTCCAGACGGTCAATGCTTTCATGGAAAAATGTTTGCGGTTGCCTACGGTACCATGATTGTACCGAGGCGTGATCTCTTCGTCCGGGGCAAATCGACAACTATTCCTTCAGGACTCCAAAAATGGAAATCGCATGGAGAAAGATCGGGACTGCATGAAGAATGTGGCCCTGCCCGCGTGTTGCCGAAGTTATTTCAATACGCTGCAGAAGTTTCGCTGGAAATCCCTTAAACATCTTCCATACAGTCCCGATATCTCCCCAAGCAATTTCCGAATTTTTGGAGCCCTGCCGGAAAACATCTGTGGGCTTCCATTTGCTTCGGACTAAGAGATGCATCCCGGCGTACAATCATTGTTCCAGAGGCAACCACAAACATTTTTCTATGAAGGCATTGAAGGCCTTGTCTCACAGTGAGAAAAATGTATTAACAGTTATGGTGATAACCTTTGAAATAATGAATAGTTTCCTTACCTTTTTCATTTGTCTCGTTTTCATTTGATTGCCCTTTATAGGTTGATGCACTCACTTTCTCAAATTCTAAAGTGGCAATAAAAGATGGCTACAAAGAGTTGCAGAAGTTTATCTACATCTAATCCATACTGCGCAAGCCACCTGACGGTGTGTGGCGGAGGGTACTTTGAGTACCTCTATCGATCCTCCCTTCTATTCCAGTCTCGTATTGTTCGTGGAAAGAAAGATTGTCGGTATGCCTCTGTGTGGGCTCTAATCTCTCTGCTTTTATCCTCACGGTCACCTCGCGAGATATACGTAGGAGGGAGCAATATACTGCTTGACTCCTCGGTGAAGGTATGTTCTCGAAACTTCAACAAAAGCCCGTACCGAGCTACTGAGCGTCTCTCTTGCAGAGTCTTCCACTGGAGTTTATCTATCATCTCTGTAACGCTTTCGCGATTACTAAATGATCCTGTAACGAAGTGCGATGCTCTCCGTTGGATCTTCTCTATCTCTTCTATCAACCCTATCTGGTACGGATCCCACACTGCTGAGCAGTATTCAAGCAGTGGGCGAACAAGCGTACTGAAACCTACTTCCTTTGTTTTCGGATTGCATTTCCTTAGGATTCTTCCAATGATTCTCAGTCTGGCATCTGCTTTACCAACGATCAGCTTTATATGATCATTCCATTTTAAATCACTCCTAATCCCTACTCCCAGGTAATTTATGGAATTAACTGCTTCCAGTTGCTGACCTGCTATATTGTAGCTAAATGATAAAGGATCTTTTCTTCTATGTATTCGCAGCACATTACACTTGTCTACATTGCGATTCAATTGCCAAAACACTACAAAACTCTATAAAAGATGTTAACTGGGTAGGTCAGTGCGAAAGGAGGACAAATACTAAAAAAAAAAGAGTATTCTTCAATGGCATTCTTCAGCTAAGAAGCAATCTTCGGCTTCAGAAGTGCCAATTACATTAAGATTAGATGTACTTTTTGTTCCACAATGAGGAGATCGTCAAGGATGTAGAACGTGTCATACAACATGAATACATGATACATGTTTACAAAGAATAAGGTATACTAAGGTACCTTCCGCAGAACTCATTTAAAATGGTCTTCGTGGATGAACAATCTTAACATACTCCTACTTTCACTTAAAAGTTAATGAAAAACATGTTGCAAATAATCAAATGAACTATCATGCGCAAAAGAATTCGAACCACCTGAATCACTTTTCGCCTGACTTGTATGCAACTCACATAACGTTACTGTCTTGCAGGTCCTCTGCTCTCTTTTTGGTACAATCGTTTGACTATACAGAATGGTTACAAGAGACCACAAGATGTAACTGCTCTGTATGTTTATCATTCGAGGTGCACATTAATATCACGACACCGCAAATATCACAAAACACGTTATTTTAGATATGACACAATTATTACGCTTATAAACTCAAATTATTATAGTAAGTGACATTTCCAAAAACAAATTTTAACTTGAACCTACATTACGAACATTTTTGTACTGGACTGGGTCCCGGCACTCCAGTCCAGTAACTATTTCTCCTGTTAACTAACTACGAAAGATCTTAATTATGGTTTCAGTCACAAGTGTGCGCAGGTGAAACTTGAAATGACTAGGCATACAGTTTTGTTTTGGACAGAGATTCGAACCCAGCTCCTAATCGGATTGTTAACTAAGCACAATCAAATGTCAGAATTCGTAATTTTTCACCAGTAGAGAACTGACTTAAACTGAAATGACAGGACGAAAAAGTTTTCAGATACCGGGATTCGAGACCAGAACCTACCGTTGTTGACTTTTAGTCACGAATAGATGTTAAAAATGTGTTTGTTTTAGCAGTAGCGAGATGTGCACATGTCTGACCTGGAAATAACGTGACGTAAAGTTCTGTGTCTGACTGGGAGTTGGAACAGGCTTTCTTTATTTTTGAGTCATCAATCTTCCGACTAGTTAGTTTGATGCGGCCCGCCACGAATTCCTCTCCTTTGCCAACTTCTTCATCTCAGAGTAGCACTTGAAACCTACGTCATCAATTATTTACTAGGTGTATTCCAGTCTCCGTCTTCCTCTACCGTTTCTTTTTTTTTTTCACTTCGCAGCTCCATCTAGTACCATGAAAGTCATTCCCTGATGTCTTAACAAGTGTCCTATATTCTTGACCCTTCTCCTTGTCAGTGTTCTCAAATCTCAAATGCTTTGATTCCCTTCTGTTCCGATTTTGCCACTGTCCATGTTTCACTACCATTCAATGCTGTGCTTCAAACGTACATTCTCAGTAATGTCTTCCTCAAACTAAGGCCAATGTTTGATATTAGTAGATTTCTTTTGACCAGGAATGCCCTTCTTGGTAGTGCCAGTCTGCTTTTGATGTCCTCCTTGCTCCGTCCGTCATAGGTTAATTTGCTACCTAGGTAACAGAATTCCTTAACTACATCTAACTCATGACCATCAATCGTGATGTTAAGTTTCTCGCTCTTCTCATTTCTGCTAGTTCTCATTACTTTCGTTTTTCTTCGATTTACTCTCAATCCATATTCTGTACTCATTAGACTGTTCATGCCATTCAGGAGATCCTGTAATTCTTCTTCATTGTCACTCAGCATAGCAATATTATCAGCGAATCGTATCATTGATATTCTTTCACTTACAATTTTAATTCCACTCTTGACCCTTCCTTTTATTTCCATCATTGCTTCTTCGATGTACAGATTGAACAATAGGAGCGAAAGACTACATCCCTGTCTTAGACCGTTTTTTAATCCGAGCATCTCGTTCTTGGTCGTCCACTCTTATTATTCCCTCTTGGCTCGTGGACGTATTGTCTCTCTCTATAGCGTACCTCTATTTTTCTCAGAATTTCGAACATCTTGCACCATTTTACATTGTAGAACGCTTTTTACAGGTCGACAAATTCTCTAAACGTGTCTTCATTTTCTTTAGTCTTGTTTCCATTATGAATCGGAACGTCAGAATTGCCTCTCGGGTGCCTTTACCTTTCTAAGACGAAACTGATCGTTATCTAACACATCCTCAATTTTCTTTTCCATTCTTGAGTATATTATTCTTGTCAGCAATTTGGATGCATGAGCTGTTAAGCTAATTGTGCGATATTTCTCGCTCATGTCAGCTGTTGTAGTGTTCGGAATTGTGTGATATTTTTCCGAAGGTCAGATGGTATGTCGCCAGACTCATACAGTCAACACACCAATGTGAATAGTCGTTTCTCCTAATGATGTTAGAAATTCTGATGGAATGTTATCTATTCTTTTTGCCCTATTTGATCGTAAGTCCTCCAAAGCTCCTTTAAATCGTCATTCTATTACAGGGTCCCCTATTTGTTCTAAATCGACTCCTGTTTCTTCTTCTGTTACATCAGACAAATCTTGCCCTCATAGATGTTCAAATGTGTGCGACATCTTATGGGGCTTAACTGCTAAGGTCATCAGTCCCTAAGCTTACACACTACTTAACCTAAATTGTCCTAAGGACAAACACACACACCCATGCACGAGGGAGGACTCGAACCTCCGCTGGGACCAGACGCACAATCCATGACTGCAGCGCCCTAGACCGCTCGGCTAATCCCGCGCGGCTCTCCTCATAGAGGCCTTCAATGTACTCTTTCCACCTATCCACTCTCTCCTCTGCATTTATCAGTGGAATTCCGGAAACTAGTACCAAAAGCTATTGTTGAAAATGCACGGAGAGATGTTAAAAATCATTTGCGACGTTTAGTTTGGTGTGCGTATGCTACAATTTGAAATGACACGATAAAAACTTTTGTGCCATATTAGGATTCGAACCGAGACACATACTACATGGAGACCTTTGGAAGTTTAGAATCTTGGCGAAACACTGAGACGAGGGAACTGCATCGTCCCGAAGGCGTCAGACTCAGCGAAAGGAGAGATCTGAGTTCGAATCACAGTACAGCATCAATATTTTCAACATTTCAAATTTAGATACAGTGAGGTATAGGTGCCCATAGATCTTACATGACGATTCGCTCATTAATTAAAAAAGAATAGTGTAAGAAAGCAAACTCGTGACATCGTGTCTCTTTGTGCTTGTTAAAAATTGTTGCCCGATGTGTGAATCGAACCTGCACCTTGGGTATATGTAGCTAGAATCATTCCAACAGACCACCACCGTAAACGCAGGACTGGTTCACGATTCTTTCGCAACGAAGGATGCTCCACAGTATCTGAAGGTTGACTACAGCCTGCTGAATACATTCATTTCCTTGTTCGTTTCCATCGATATTCACTAACTGTCTACTCAGTCGCGTTTTTGACTTGATTTTTTAATCACTGAAATGAAATTACTTAACAGCCAGCTGCACGAACTGGCAATACGGTAGGCTGCGGAAATTTCTGCTGGAAACGTCGCTTTCCACTTGTGAATGTGTGCTGATGTAGGTATTTACAGTCGACTCGAAAATACAGCGCAATGTAAACGCAAAGGGCAGATATCAAGCACACACTCACCTTTACGTTTTTAAACCGCACTTTGCCTGATATAATTACGTAGATAAGGGCGTAGTGACCTTTTATCATAGAGCATATTATGTGAAGAGTATTGATGTATGTATCCACAAGTGCAAAGGTTACTTAAAAAACCAGACAAGTACGAACAGGCCTCGCTCTCTGTGGATTCCGTATAAACTTAATTGTGTTTATAGGTGATAGTCATTATTATTATTATTATTATTATTATTATTATTATTATTATTATTATTATTATTATTATAAAGTGTGACTTAATACGCTAATCCAGGTATTTCTATTAGACGGCACTTCGATGACTTGTTTGTCCCTAATCTACCCAGTTATCCAGCAGAGCAAAGGGATCTACAGTTTAACGTGGACGCCCCACATCGTTGAGAAGTGAAATCCAGGTTATAAAGAAGTCTCAAAAATCGGTGATCCGACAAATAATCGATTCCACGACCTCTCGATGTGCAGGTATGCGCTATATCGCTGGACCACCAAGACCATATCTGCCGAGTTTTTTCGTCTATACATGAGTTTGTATCAAAATATGTGACATATATGTTCGCATTTTTTGACTGCATTGAACTAGAATCTTAAATTTTTACACCGCCAACGGACTGTAGACGTCAGTATTTGAAACAAATTTCAACTCGGTACCTCTTCTCATTACTGATAAAAAGAGGTCTTAAAAGACGGACAGATAGGCGAGCAATAAATAGCAGAAAAAGTCAGTTTAAGGAAATAACGGAAAACCTGTATAATTATAAGAATCGTGAGAAGGGTATTTGAATCAGTGCTTATTAACTTCATGAACATAAAATAACGGTTGGCCCTAAAAAAATAAAAAATAAAGAAAACAAAATACAAGAAGGAAGCGCAGCCTACGTGAGAATTTTATCTACCTATTCTCATAAACAAGATGTTCTGTGTTAATAACTGCATCCCAGAGGTGTGTCCATTGAAGTTGGCAACTGTTTCAACAACTGAGTCGCAACATACAAAATGCGAACTTTTTGAATACAAGTAGTGTTGTTGCTGTACGAGATCGACCGTCCACACTCTGCTTGTTATACAAATAAACCTATATACGAGCTTTGCTGAAAGGCAATCTGTGTTGTATTTTTTCTGCGGTGAGTCTTTAGATGGTGCGGTTAAGATATCCTTAATGGTTTCCGATCTGGAAGCTTATAGCTCGGCAGTAGAAGACGTAAAAAGTCAAAAGAATACTTAGGCCTCTTGCGGGATTAGAATCCAGTGCTAACGCAACGTTCGTCTTCCGAAGAGGGCCACGTTACAATTTGGATAGCGAGCCGGCACTGTTAAATCCCATGTCACTGTGGTACTGTTAATTAGCAAAGATAATTAGTAATGTTAAACATGAGATTAGTTACTGATTCTGTGTGGAATGGCCCTCCTGGAATCAAATAATAAATTTGACTGCCCATTGTTACACCACAAGTCAGAATCTTGCCTATTTATCAGAAATGATAACTGAATATCTAGTGAATTTAGCAGAGCAGTTATGAACCACACCAAGAAGTAAATCGACGGTCACGTAGCTGCCAAACGTGTTGTGCAATGTTGCCAGCTCTCCATTAGACTAGCGACTGGAAGAATAAGGCCTAACACAACGCCAGTTGTGAAGCTCGCGTTTCGAAAATGCAGCGAGACGGACTGCAACTACGTTTATTGGCAGCCGAAATTCTGAAGCATAGTCCAGTGATTTTGATTTAAATCGTGGTTACGAATAAAATCCAGATTCATCCACTGTAACTCAAAGAGCAGGGGGAATTTTTTAGATGTTCTTCCTCTTCAGTAACCGTCGTTATTTTTTTCTTGTTTCTTTTTGGGCGAACTGAGAAACCCATCTGCGATTCACTTCTTTTTATTTACCCCCATCATCCATCGTTATCCTATAAAGATTATGAGAAATGTGGCATTCTATTCTTCTGATCATTATGGTCGTACAAACGATTTTTTTGGTGAGTACTTTCATTGCCACGACATAAAGTTCCAAATTAAAGAAGAGAAGGAGCTCGAAAACTCGCCAAGAAATGGGCCCGACGAGTGTGTGCGGTTCAAATCCGATTTGTGCTTCTCCTAACACAAAAGGAGAAGCAACTGTCAGTCAGCACCTTCAAATAGTAACATAAAACACTGGCAGAATTGTCTCTATTGTCTGAACGATGTCTTGTAATGCGTCAAAATTTGCGTTGCGTTAAATCGGCATTATTAGCAGGTGTCGCATCTTATTATCGAAATTTCCTGTTATGAAAGAAACCAGCGTTTAATTAGTTGTTTTGTAAAGAGTTCTTACATGTATTTTTGTAAAATGTACAGATTGTCGCCTGAGAATATCTGAGCGGCAGAATCGGGTCAAAGTCAGCGAGTTTACTGCGCACGGAGGACTGCAGAGTTGATGTTTGTGGCAAAGATAATATCTGCGGCGCAGGTACCGCAAGACCCCAACAACAGCCACAAAGAAAAAGCAACTGTTGTGAAAAAGGAGAATTAGCGTGCTATGTTTGTTCATCGTAAATGGTTCTTGGTTTTTCCCATGAGAAATTCAGTTAATCGTTGTTGATTGGTAGCTGAACTAAGATCAATCCGAGTCGAAATTAGGCTTGGGAGTAGTTGAGTCAAACGCTGCCGTCGTTTAGGATAATTCCATGAGATTGTTAGCAGCTTGTTTCATAGATATTTACACCGATCTGTGATCATTTTAATCCCACTTTGTTGGTGCGTAAAGCGTCAAGTGATTGATTTGTGTGGGAACTTGGAATTTTGTGTAGGTAGCAGTAGTGGCTACGGTACATTGTAGTTTAGCAATGGTTTCCCGTGGTTTGTGAGTTTATCCAAAACAGTTACTGAACGAATTGTAGCTTGAAAGCCACTCGTTTATAGGGAATCCGTATCTCGACCAGACTGGATATTTTCTGTTTTGTGAGATAAGTGACGTTACCATGTGTTGTGTTTATCCATCACTGTAACCTTAACTTGCTTTTGTTTTGCAATAAGACTGGTATAAGTTTCCATCCTAAAGCATGCAGAATGTATATTTACCCATTTCGAGACGACTGTAAGCTGCTCTGAATGCCAGCGGATCTCCTACACCGTATGGTGATGTAGTTTTGTCCACCACCTGGAGATGGCTTTCATGTTAACCACGTCTGTGCGGCTTTTGTCAGATTATTGAGACCATTTCACAAGCGCAACGTTGCATTTAGTTCGTATAACGCGAGAATATGTAAGCAGTTTAGAAGTTTTATCCACATTAAACGTGCCGTTCCTTGTACTTCAGTTCTGTAGTACGTTTCAAGTTGCCACGCAATTTCACTCCCACTCTGGGATGCAACGTCACTGTGTCTGGAGGAAATCTAGAACATATATTGTCCTTCGACAATGGGCCATTCACCACTCATGTTGCGCAATGGTCTTGGCATGGTACGACATATGGAATTTGCTTCGTGAACCCCCCTCGTAAATATGACGAGGATTGAATAGTTAGTATCAATGTCATCAGTTATACTCGTACAGGGTGAATTGGTTGAAACGTAACACCCCTTTTATAGGGTCAACAATTGGAAACGACCTTCTTGCTCTTTTTCCTGTGATTATTGCATATCTTCGTGGGGTGGCTTTGTACATCTATATCTACATCGATATACATACTCCGCTATCCACCGTACGGCGCGTGGTGGAGGGCACCCTTTACAACAACTAGTCGCTTCCTTTCCTGTTCCACTAGCGACCAGGGCAAAACGACTGTCTACATACCTTCGTATGCGCCCTAATTTCTCATATCTTATCTTCGTGGTCCCTACGCGAAATGTAAGTTGGCAGCCTCTAAACTTTCTCAGCAGTGTTCTTCGAAACAAATATCTCCTTCCCTCCAGGAATTCGCACTTGAGCTCCCGAAGCATTTCCGTAACACTTGAATGCTCATCGAACCTACGGGTAACAAACCTAGCACGTCACCTCTGAATTGCTTTGATGTCTTCTTTCAATCTGACCTGTTGAGGATCCCAAATACAGGAACAGTACTCAAGAACAAGTCGCACTAGCGTCGTATATGCAGTCTCCTTTACAGATTAACCACAGTTTCCTAAAATTCTCCCAATAAACCCAAGTTGATCATTCGTCTTCCCTACCACAATCCTCACATAGACGCTCCATTTCATATCGCTTCTCAACGTTACGAACAATATTTAAACGACGTGACTGTGTCGGGCAGGACATTACTAATACTGTATCCGGACGCTACTGGTTTCCTTTCCCTACTCATCCGCATTAACTTACATTTTCCACATTAAGAGCCAGCTGCCATTCATCATGTAATATTTCTGGCTTAGTCATCCATCATACTAGGCTCCAAGAAGCTCTTCCCAGAGCAGTGGAGATGCAAGAAGTATATAGATGACGAAATTTGGTGTGAGGTACCTATGACAGATGTTAGATTTGGTAGCATTCCCGTGAGAAAGACCGCCTGCATAATGCTACAGCTCTGTGATTGGCTGCTGTGTTCGGAGCAAGGGTGCCAAACCGTTTAAGTATAGTTATTATTATTAGTTAAACTACTCATTGGAATGACTTCACTTTTTAATATAAATATCTCTCAACAGTTATCAATCAGTCATTTTACAATTATTAAAAACAATTTAAATCAAAAACAAAAGACTGACGAAATTACAGACGAAGCACTTCGGGAGCGTTCGGGTCGCGCCTTTTCTGGTACAGCGCGCGAAGTGTTTCGGACTGTTCGTCACTCTGGATTAGGCAGTCAAGAAGAGCAGACATGTTGTCTGTCGTAGGATGTGTTTTCAATTTTTTATTTAAGTTCCTGTTCGTCACTCTGGATTAGGCAGTCGAGAAGAACACACATATTGTCTCTCGCAAGATGTGTTTGCCAGTATTCAGTATTAAAAGATTCACTCCGGTAGTCATGAGGCAGAGACACGTGCCACAAATAGTATAAAGATACATTTTCGTAAATATTGTGTTTGATCATGTACTTTACTGTATCAGAAGGTGTTGTATTAAGATCATGTAGTCTTCTCATGTGGCTATATTAAAATACTCGAGTGTAGTATAAAGATACATTTTTGTAAATATTGTGTTTGATCATGTACTTTGCTGTATCAGAAGGTGTTGTATTAAGATCATGTAGTCTTCTCATGTGGCTATATTAGAATACTCGAGTGGCATCCCAAAGAAGTGATACATTATTTCAGAACAGAACCTCGCTAAAAGCCAGTTTCAGCCTCAAGATACAGAGCCTACGACCTGCGCGCTGTTTTCTGCGCTGGGGACATCAGCTTGAAGACAGCAGGTTAGTGAGCTATAACAGAACCTTCGTATTCCACACAGTGCAATGGAAACAACTAGGCGCCTCACGTGTACTGCATACACAGAATAAATGTGCTCAGTGACACGTCATCTGCAGTCATGCAGAGGAGGTAAAGGTGGATGATCGTTATTAACACCAACAATCAATACATTCTTCCTTTCTTGCCGTAATCACACCAACTACAAATTTTGCCTAGGTCGTCTTGTATCAACCCACGTCACTTATCTTCGACACCTTCCTGTACACCACAGCATCATCAGCGAACAACCGCAGATTGCTTCCCACCTGTCTGCCATATCATTTACGTATACAGAAAATTGTAATGGTGCTATCACACTTCACTAGGTCCATTCCTGATGTTACCCCTGTCTCCGATGAACACTCGCCGTCGAGGACAACATACAGGGTTACATTACTTAAGAAGCCTTCACATATCTGGGAGCCTATTCTGCGTGCACGTACTTTCGTTAACCTGTGTTTGGCTGTGTTAGTGGTAGACGGTGGCAGGATGTCCTCCCTGTCGTCACCTTGCCATCCCCTTACCCCCCACTCCTCGTCCCCTCCCCCTCTTCCGGGAGGGAATTTGTGACTCCTTCTGTCCGCGTCTAGTATTATCCCGTACTCGAAGTGTTTTCGAATCGTATAACTGAGGCTTGACGTGGGTACCACCTCGGCATTCACCTAGTCGGAGAAGGAAAACATGAAGGCTGGCCAGCCCACCGGGAAGATACGATACGGGGTCGGCGTACGAGGTCGGCGCCCCTCTCCGAATCTCAGACAGCCGTGCGCGTTGGGACGCAAGTCAAGATATCAACATGATGTTTAAAAAATAATAATAATATGCAGAAGGGCCAGTACTTGTGATTTTGTTTCATGTTAAATCCTCTCTACTCTTCTAAGACTGTTACCACGTAAGACTGTTACCACGATATTTATTAATATTGGCGTTGAAACGTCTTACCGCAGCGTCCGAGAAATGTACTAAAATTGAAAGGCAAGGCGACCGGAGTTGCTTCGCCTAGTGTTGCTAATATGCCAGGCTCCACCGTTGTACCGAGCCTCTCGGTAGTTTGCTTGTTTCCACAAAAGGCTTCCACGAAAACATAAGGCGAACATATATTTGAAGTAGTTTTCCAAAGTCGTTTCCGATGGGCACACAGCTCCACTTGCAAAAACTACCGCCATGGAAAAAGACGTAGCTTCTTAGTGGCCTCTTGCTGCCTATAACGAAGCAGCCTGGCCTGAAGCCTCACTTGGTGGCGCCTGCAGCGCACTACTCTATTTCGGCTGCGTTGTCTATCAACTTGAGCACGCTTTTCGAAAAGTTTCAACGCCAATGTCAACAAGTGTTATATCAATGTAAAAATCCCTTCAAGCTTTCGAATTTCATATAAATAAAAATCGTTATGTTATAGAAAAGACGTTGTCACCTTCAGTTAAAGCTTGGTTTGGCGCAGCTCTCTACGATAGTCCGTCCTGTGCAAGCCTCTTCATTTCTGCATACTATTGCAACCTACATCCGTTAAACTCGCTTACAGTGTTGAAACCTTTTCTCAATCTACAATTTTTTACTCTCCACACTTCTCTCCATTACAGAATTCACAATTACTTCATGTTACATGACGTATCCTATCAACTGATTCCTTCTTTTTGTCGAGTTGTCCCAATTCGATTCAGTTCCACCTCAATAGTTATTCGATCTACCCACATACAGCACCACATTTCGAATCCTTATGTTCTCTCCTTGTCCGAAGCGTTTATCGCCCACGATTCACTTCCTTACATGACTTCTTTCACTTAAATTTATATTACAGTAGCGACCCACCCGGGCTTCACACGGGTTGCACTAAGTATCAGTGGCCTAATAAACTGCCTAGCGCAAATGTACTTTCGTTTACGGGGTACTGCGTATAGTTATGATTTAAATTCTTGCGCGAGCTATGGCCACTTACCGATCGCCCTATCCGACCGCCATTTCGGCGGGAGCTACATTTTCTGTGTGACCTTTTCCCACATTTCCCAGCGTAACATAGCTTCGAAATGCCCTCTGCCACGCAACATCGTTAGGTTACATACTCTGCCAAGCATTATTGTTATGAAGGACCCTCCGTCATGCACCATCGCTTTGGAACATCTGTGCCATGCAACGTTCGTACACTGGCACGAAAAACTGTTTGCAACAAACGTCATTATGAGGAACCCTCTGCCACGCAAGACTGGTAAGAAGTGCCCTTCGCCACGCAGCACTGATACGAAGCACTCTCTGCAGTGTAATATTGGCATGACGAACCCGCTACCAAATAACATCGGTATGACGCACCCTCTGCCATGCAACACTGAGATGAAGCACCCTCTGCCTCACATCATCGGTACGGAGCACCCTCTGCCACACAGCACTGGTAAAAGGCAACTTCTACCACTTACAGTGCGTCATATCACCCTCTGCCTTGCAACATGGTACGAAGAACGCTTTGCCATACAACAATGTTACGAAGCAGCCTGTGCAACATAATATCACTAGAAAGCACGCTATGCCACTCAAACTTGGTAACAAACACCCTCTGCAACATTAAATTTTTGCGAAGCACCCTCTGCCATCCAACAGTGGTACGAAGCACTCTCTGCCATCCAAAAGTGGCAAAAAGCATCCTCACACTTCTAAGTTTTTTGCTGTCTTTTGCATCAATATCTCTGTTGTTGCAATAGTTAAGAGTATTACCCACACAATAAAATAATGTGGCCTAACCTCGTTCCGCTATCATGAGCACTCCCTATATGGATTAGTAAACTGATGGAACTCGGGCAATAACATCATGTCATGGGACACACCAAGTTACTTTCGCTCCCACAGCTTCATTAGTTTTCATATGGTTTAGTTACTTTACACAATAATTCGTATTCGAATGGAACACGCCAGTGTTCAAAATATCAACTTAATTGATATTTCAATATGACTGCCTACTGGCCATTCATATATATGTTCTCACAACAGGAAACAATATCTAGTTTAATAATACAAGTAAACTTTGAATTAAATAAGCTTAAGTCTCTAAACACATATTCTTGTGCACAGTACGAGGAGTTGCCCAGGTGGAACTTTTACCACTTAATTACAAATTTAGCTATATTGTCTGTCAGACATTTAAAATCTCTGGGTAGGTGACCAAAGATTTTGCTACCTTATTATTCGCTGTTTCTGACCTGAACTATTTGCAATGAAGAGTACTGAAGGTCACTTTCTTCTAACATTTTAATCACGGATGCCATAGAGGAATTATGTATTCTGATTCTGTAGTTGAAATAGCTGTACGCAAATCCTCAAACGTTTGCCTATAGAATATCGAGAGTGAACACTACATACTATTCTTCTGGCATGCTTTTGTGCAATAAAAGCTTAGGTTGGTTACCGTAGAATATAATTCCATACGATATTACTGAATGAAAATAAGCAAACTATGTTGATATAGAATTTTCTCTCCCTCCAAGGCATGCTATAACTCGAAGCCCAAAAGTGGCTGAACTTACTTACGAAGCTCTAAAGTGCATTTTGGTAATTTAATTTCTCATGAATAAGTTCACCGAAAAATTTTGAAGATTCCAGCTTCCTAACTAACTCCCGACCATGTCTTAATATAAGGGTCTGTCAAATGAAAACGAGAAAGACGGGAAAAAATAAGTAAACTATTTATTATTTCATAAGTAATCACCGTAACTATTAATACATTTATACTACCGTGAGTCCAGACGGTCAATGCTTTCATGGAAAAATGTTTGCGGTTGCCTACGGTACCATGATTGTACCGAGGCGTGATCTCTTCGTCCGGGGCAAATCGACAACTATTCCTTCAGGACTCCAAAAATGGAAATCGCATGGAGAAAGATCGGGACTGCATGAAGAATGTGGCCCTGCCCGCGTGTTGCCGAAGTTATTTCAATACGCTGCAGAAGTTTCGCTGGAAATCCCTTAAACGTCTTCCATACAGTCCCGATATCTCCCCAAGCAATTTCCGAATTTTTGGAGCCCTGCCGGAAAACATCTGTGGGCTTCCATTTGCTTCGGACTAAGAGATGCATCCCGGCGTACAATCATTGTTCCAGAGGCAACCACAAACATTTTTCTATGAAGGCATTGAAGGCCTTGTCTCACAGTGAGAAAAATGTATTAACAGTTATGGTGATAACCTTTGAAATAATGAATAGTTTCCTTACCTTTTTCATTTGTCTCGTTTTCATTTGATTGCCCTTTATAGGTTGATGCACTCACTTTCTCAAATTCTAAAGTGGCAATAAAAGATGGCTACAAAGAGTTGCAGAAGTTTATCTACATCTAATCCATACTGCGCAAGCCACCTGACGGTGTGTGGCGGAGGGTACTTTGAGTACCTCTATCGATCCTCCCTTCTATTCCAGTCTCGTATTGTTCGTGGAAAGAAAGATTGTCGGTATGCCTCTGTGTGGGCTCTAATCTCTCTGCTTTTATCCTCACGGTCACCTCGCGAGATATACGTAGGAGGGAGCAATATACTGCTTGACTCCTCGGTGAAGGTATGTTCTCGAAACTTCAACAAAAGCCCGTACCGAGCTACTGAGCGTCTCTCTTGCAGAGTCTTCCACTGGAGTTTATCTATCATCTCTGTAACGCTTTCGCGATTACTAAATGATCCTGTAACGAAGTGCGATGCTCTCCGTTGGATCTTCTCTATCTCTTCTATCAACCCTATCTGGTACGGATCCCACACTGCTGAGCAGTATTCAAGCAGTGGGCGAACAAGCGTACTGAAACCTACTTCCTTTGTTTTCGGATTGCATTTCCTTAGGATTCTTCCAATGATTCTCAGTCTGGCATCTGCTTTACCAACGATCAGCTTTATATGATCATTCCATTTTAAATCACTCCTAATCCCTACTCCCAGGTAATTTATGGAATTAACTGCTTCCAGTTGCTGACCTGCTATATTGTAGCTAAATGATAAAGGATCTTTTCTTCTATGTATTCGCAGCACATTACACTTGTCTACATTGCGATTCAATTGCCAAAACACTACAAAACTCTATAAAAGATGTTAACTGGGTAGGTCAGTGCGAAAGGAGGACAAATACTAAAAAAAAAAAGTATTCTTCAATGGCATTCTTCAGCTAAGAAGCAATCTTCGGCTTCAGAAGTGCCAATTACATTAAGATTAGATGTACTTTTTGTTCCACAATGAGGAGATCGTCAAGGATGTAGAACGTGTCATACAACATGAATACATGATACATGTTTACAAAGAATAAGGTATACTAAGGTACCTTCCGCAGAACTCATTTAAAATGGTCTTCGTGGATGAACAATCTTAACATACTCCTACTTTCACTTAAAAGTTAATGAAAAACATGTTGCAAATAATCAAATGAACTATCATGCGCAAAAGAATTCGAACCACCTGAATCACTTTTCGCCTGACTTGTATGCAACTCACATAACGTTACTGTCTTGCAGGTCCTCTGCTCTCTTTTTGGTACAATCGTTTGACTATACAGAATGGTTACAAGAGACCACAAGATGTAACTGCTCTGTATGTTTATCATTCGAGGTGCACATTAATATCACGACACCGCAAATATCACAAAACACGTTATTTTAGATATGACACAATTATTACGCTTATAAACTCAAATTATTATAGTAAGTGACATTTCCAAAAACAAATTTTAACTTGAACCTACATTACGAACATTTTTGTACTGGACTGGGTCCCGGCACTCCAGTCCAGTAACTATTTCTCCTGTTAACTAACTACGAAAGATCTTAATTATGGTTTCAGTCACAAGTGTGCGCAGGTGAAACTTGAAATGACTAGGCATACAGTTTTGTTTTGGACAGAGATTCGAACCCAGCTCCTAATCGGATTGTTAACTAAGCACAATCAAATGTCAGAATTCGTAATTTTTCACCAGTAGAGAACTGACTTAAACTGAAATGACAGGACGAAAAAGTTTTCAGATACCGGGATTCGAGACCAGAACCTACCGTTGTTGACTTTTAGTCACGAATAGATGTTAAAAATGTGTTTGTTTTAGCAGTAGCGAGATGTGCACATGTCTGACCTGGAAATAACGTGACGTAAAGTTCTGTGTCTGACTGGGAGTTGGAACAGGCTTTCTTTATTTTTGAGTCATCAATCTTCCGACTAGTTAGTTTGATGCGGCCCGCCACGAATTCCTCTCCTTTGCCAACTTCTTCATCTCAGAGTAGCACTTGAAACCTACGTCATCAATTATTTACTAGGTGTATTCCAGTCTCCGTCTTCCTCTACCGTTTCTTTTTTTTTTTCACTTCGCAGCTCCATCTAGTACCATGAAAGTCATTCCCTGATGTCTTAACAAGTGTCCTATATTCTTGACCCTTCTCCTTGTCAGTGTTCTCAAATCTCAAATGCTTTGATTCCCTTCTGTTCCGATTTTGCCACTGTCCATGTTTCACTACCATTCAATGCTGTGCTTCAAACGTACATTCTCAGTAATGTCTTCCTCAAACTAAGGCCAATGTTTGATATTAGTAGATTTCTTTTGACCAGGAATGCCCTTCTTGGTAGTGCCAGTCTGCTTTTGATGTCCTCCTTGCTCCGTCCGTCATAGGTTAATTTGCTACCTAGGTAACAGAATTCCTTAACTACATCTAACTCATGACCATCAATCGTGATGTTAAGTTTCTCGCTCTTCTCATTTCTGCTAGTTCTCATTACTTTCGTTTTTCTTCGATTTACTCTCAATCCATATTCTGTACTCATTAGACTGTTCATGCCATTCAGGAGATCCTGTAATTCTTCTTCATTGTCACTCAGCATAGCAATATTATCAGCGAATCGTATCATTGATATTCTTTCACTTACAATTTTAATTCCACTCTTGACCCTTCCTTTTATTTCCATCATTGCTTCTTCGATGTACAGATTGAACAATAGGAGCGAAAGACTACATCCCTGTCTTAGACCGTTTTTTAATCCGAGCATCTCGTTCTTGGTCGTCCACTCTTATTATTCCCTCTTGGCTCGTGGACGTATTGTCTCTCTCTATAGCGTACCTCTATTTTTCTCAGAATTTCGAACATCTTGCACCATTTTACATTGTAGAACGCTTTTTACAGGTCGACAAATTCTCTAAACGTGTCTTCATTTTCTTTAGTCTTGTTTCCATTATGAATCGGAACGTCAGAATTGCCTCTCGGGTGCCTTTACCTTTCTAAGACGAAACTGATCGTTATCTAACACATCCTCAATTTTCTTTTCCATTCTTGAGTATATTATTCTTGTCAGCAATTTGGATGCATGAGCTGTTAAGCTAATTGTGCGATATTTCTCGCTCATGTCAGCTGTTGTAGTGTTCGGAATTGTGTGATATTTTTCCGAAGGTCAGATGGTATGTCGCCAGACTCATACAGTCAACACACCAATGTGAATAGTCGTTTCTCCTAATGATGTTAGAAATTCTGATGGAATGTTATCTATTCTTTTTGCCCTATTTGATCGTAAGTCCTCCAAAGCTCCTTTAAATCGTCATTCTATTACAGGGTCCCCTATTTGTTCTAAATCGACTCCTGTTTCTTCTTCTGTTACATCAGACAAATCTTGCCCTCATAGATGTTCAAATGTGTGCGACATCTTATGGGGCTTAACTGCTAAGGTCATCAGTCCCTAAGCTTACACACTACTTAACCTAAATTGTCCTAAGGACAAACACACACACCCATGCACGAGGGAGGACTCGAACCTCCGCTGGGACCAGACGCACAATCCATGACTGCAGCGCCCTAGACCGCTCGGCTAATCCCGCGCGGCTCTCCTCATAGAGGCCTTCAATGTACTCTTTCCACCTATCCACTCTCTCCTCTGCATTTATCAGTGGAATTCCGGAAACTAGTACCAAAAGCTATTGTTGAAAATGCACGGAGAGATGTTAAAAATCATTTGCGACGTTTAGTTTGGTGTGCGTATGCTACAATTTGAAATGACACGATAAAAACTTTTGTGCCATATTAGGATTCGAACCGAGACACATACTACATGGAGACCTTTGGAAGTTTAGAATCTTGGCGAAACACTGAGACGAGGGAACTGCATCGTCCCGAAGGCGTCAGACTCAGCGAAAGGAGAGATCTGAGTTCGAATCACAGTACAGCATCAATATTTTCAACATTTCAAATTTAGATACAGTGAGGTATAGGTGCCCATAGATCTTACATGACGATTCGCTCATTAATTAAAAAAGAATAGTGTAAGAAAGCAAACTCGTGACATCGTGTCTCTTTGTGCTTGTTAAAAATTGTTGCCCGATGTGTGAATCGAACCTGCACCTTGGGTATATGTAGCTAGAATCATTCCAACAGACCACCACCGTAAACGCAGGACTGGTTCACGATTCTTTCGCAACGAAGGATGCTCCACAGTATCTGAAGGTTGACTACAGCCTGCTGAATACATTCATTTCCTTGTTCGTTTCCATCGATATTCACTAACTGTCTACTCAGTCGCGTTTTTGACTTGATTTTTTAATCACTGAAATGAAATTACTTAACAGCCAGCTGCACGAACTGGCAATACGGTAGGCTGCGGAAATTTCTGCTGGAAACGTCGCTTTCCACTTGTGAATGTGTGCTGATGTAGGTATTTACAGTCGACTCGAAAATACAGCGCAATGTAAACGCAAAGGGCAGATATCAAGCACACACTCACCTTTACGTTTTTAAACCGCACTTTGCCTGATATAATTACGTAGATAAGGGCGTAGTGACCTTTTATCATAGAGCATATTATGTGAAGAGTATTGATGTATGTATCCACAAGTGCAAAGGTTACTTAAAAAACCAGACAAGTACGAACAGGCCTCGCTCTCTGTGGATTCCGTATAAACTTAATTGTGTTTATAGGTGATAGTCATTATTATTATTATTATTATTATTATTATTATTATTATTATTATTATTATTATTATTATAAAGTGTGACTTAATACGCTAATCCAGGTATTTCTATTAGACGGCACTTCGATGACTTGTTTGTCCCTAATCTACCCAGTTATCCAGCAGAGCAAAGGGATCTACAGTTTAACGTGGACGCCCCACATCGTTGAGAAGTGAAATCCAGGTTATAAAGAAGTCTCAAAAATCGGTGATCCGACAAATAATCGATTCCACGACCTCTCGATGTGCAGGTATGCGCTATATCGCTGGACCACCAAGACCATATCTGCCGAGTTTTTTCGTCTATACATGAGTTTGTATCAAAATATGTGACATATATGTTCGCATTTTTTGACTGCATTGAACTAGAATCTTAAATTTTTACACCGCCAACGGACTGTAGACGTCAGTATTTGAAACAAATTTCAACTCGGTACCTCTTCTCATTACTGATAAAAAGAGGTCTTAAAAGACGGACAGATAGGCGAGCAATAAATAGCAGAAAAAGTCAGTTTAAGGAAATAACGGAAAACCTGTATAATTATAAGAATCGTGAGAAGGGTATTTGAATCAGTGCTTATTAACTTCATGAACATAAAATAACGGTTGGCCCTAAAAAAATAAAAAATAAAGAAAACAAAATACAAGAAGGAAGCGCAGCCTACGTGAGAATTTTATCTACCTATTCTCATAAACAAGATGTTCTGTGTTAATAACTGCATCCCAGAGGTGTGTCCATTGAAGTTGGCAACTGTTTCAACAACTGAGTCGCAACATACAAAATGCGAACTTTTTGAATACAAGTAGTGTTGTTGCTGTACGAGATCGACCGTCCACACTCTGCTTGTTATACAAATAAACCTATATACGAGCTTTGCTGAAAGGCAATCTGTGTTGTATTTTTTCTGCGGTGAGTCTTTAGATGGTGCGGTTAAGATATCCTTAATGGTTTCCGATCTGGAAGCTTATAGCTCGGCAGTAGAAGACGTAAAAAGTCGAAAGAATACTTAGGCCTCTTGCGGGATTAGAATCCAGTGCTAACGCAACGTTCGTCTTCCGAAGAGGGCCACGTTACAATTTGGATAGCGAGCCGGCACTGTTAAATCCCATGTCACTGTGGTACTGTTAATTAGCAAAGATAATTAGTAATGTTAAACATGAGATTAGTTACTGATTCTGTGTGGAATGGCCCTCCTGGAATCAAATAATAAATTTGACTGCCCATTGTTACACCACAAGTCAGAATCTTGCCTATTTATCAGAAATGATAACTGAATATCTAGTGAATTTAGCAGAGCAGTTATGAACCACACCAAGAAGTAAATCGACGGTCACGTAGCTGCCAAACGTGTTGTGCAATGTTGCCAGCTCTCCATTAGACTAGCGACTGGAAGAATAAGGCCTAACACAACGCCAGTTGTGAAGCTCGCGTTTCGAAAATGCAGCGAGACGGACTGCAACTACGTTTATTGGCAGCCGAAATTCTGAAGCATAGTCCAGTGATTTTGATTTAAATCGTGGTTACGAATAAAATCCAGATTCATCCACTGTAACTCAGCTAAATAAAAGGGGGGGGGGATTATTTAGATGTTCCTCCTATTCAGGAGCCGTCGTATTTTTTTTTTTTTTTTTTTTTTTTTTTTTTTTTTTTTTTTTTTGACCGAACTGAGGAACTCATCTGCGATTCACTTCTCTTTTTATTTTCCCCCATCATCCGTCGTTATCTTATACCTATAAATATTATAAGGAGATGTGGCATTCCATTCTTATTATCATTATGGTCTTACAAACAATTTGCCTTGTGAGTACTTTCATTGCCACGACATAAAGTTCCAAATTAAAGAAGAGAAGGAGCTCTAAAACTCGCTAAGAAATGGGCCCGGCGGGTGCGTGCGGTTCAAATCCGATATTTAGGCCTTATTTAATATTCAGCATCAGCGTCGATGTACTTTAGTTAACGTTTGGAAATCTATATATAGATACGCGAACTGTGTTATCTTTGTAATTAGGAGAACGGTCGTCCTAGGGCTGTATGTGGTATAGCGTGAACCAGTCTAAATTAGTAGGAGATTTGCGCGCACGGTCTCAAATTTAATAGCTTTTCCTATAAAATCCTAAACGACAAAGCAAGAATCATTGCCATTGAAGACACCCTAATTGCCTCTCCTAAAGTGCGTGTACCGTGTTTTAAATATTTTCAATAGTAGTGGGACCGCGGAAAGTCAACGCCTGAAGTGGGATTCATTTTGTGTCTGTTTAAATGTCCAAGCAGTTTATAAGTGGCTGTGACGACCAGGTTTTTTGTTTGATTTTCTTTTTACTTTTCCGCTTAGAGGGGTTTGTTTGACAGGCCAGTATTCGTAAAATCAAACCTTATTTGTATCTGTACATGAAAGGAAACAGGCAATAAAGACAGAACAGCTTCTATTTTAGAAATAAAAAGTATCCCGAATCTCATTTGCCCCACATTCAGTATTCACTGTTAATTTAAAAGTAACGTTCAGTTTTACAGCAAACGAATAATTTGCAAATATCGCGAAGAAAAGTGATGAAAGGAAGTCAAAGATTAGATAAACAAAATCTGCAACATTATGAAAAGCAAAAATATAGTAGTTGTTGTTGTTGTTGTTGTTGTGGTCTTCAGTCCTGAGACTGGGTTGATGCAGCTCTCCATGCTACTCTATCCTGTGCAAGCTCCTTCATCTCCCAGTACTTACTGCAACCTACATCCTTCTGAATATGCTTAGTGTATTCATCTCTTGGTCTCCTTCTACGATTTTTACCCTCCACGCTGCCCTCCAAAACTAAATCTGTGATCCCTTGATGCCTCACAACATGTCCTACCAACCGATCCCTTCTTCTAGTCAAGTTGTGCCACAAACTCCTCTTCTCCCCAATCCTATTCAATACCTCCTCATTAGTTACGTGATCTACCCACCTAATCTTCAACATTCTTCTGTAGCACCACATTTCGAAAGCTTCTATTCTCTTCTTGTCCAAATTATTTATCGTCCATGTTTCACTTCTATACATGGCTACACTCCATACAAATACTTTCAGAAACGACTTCCTAACACTTAAATCTATACCCGGTGTTAACAAATTTCTCTTCTTCAGAAACGCTTTCTTTGTCATTGCCAGTCTACATTTTATATTTTGCTCCCCAAATAGCAAAACTCCTTTACTACTTTAAGTGTCTCATTTCCTAATCTAATTCCCTCCGCATCACCCTACTTCATTCGACTACATTCCATTATCCTCGTTTTGCTTTTGTTGATGGTCACCTTATATCCTTATTTCAAGACACTGTCCATTCCGTTCAACTGCTCTTCCAAGTCCTCGGCTGTCTCTGACAGAATTACAATGTCATCGGCGAACCTCAAAGTTTTTATTTCTCCTTCCTGGATTTTAATACCTACTCCAAATTTTTCTTTTGTTTCCTTTATTGCTTGCTCAATATACAGATTGAATAACGTCGGGGAGATGCTACAACCCTGTCTCACTCCCTTCCCAACCACTGCTTCCCTTTCATGTCCCTCGACTCGTATAACTCCCATCTCGTTTCTGTACAAACTGTAAATAGCCTTTCCCTCCCTGTATTTCACCCCTGCAACCTTTAGAATTTGGAAGAGTGTATTCCAGTCAACATTGTCAAAAGTTTTCTCTAAATCTACAAATGTTAGAAACGTAGGTTTGCCTTTCCTTAATCTTTCTTCTCAGATAAGTCGTAAGGTCAGCATTGCCTCACGTGTTCCAATATTTCTACGGAATCCAAACTGACCTTCCCAGAGGTCGGCTTCTACTAGTTTTTCCATTCCTCTGTAAGAAATTCGCGTTAGTATTTTTCAGCTTTGGCTTATTAAACTGATAGTTCGGTAATTTTCACATCTGTCAACACCTGCTTTCTTTGGAATTGGAATTATTATATTCTTCTTGATGTCTGAGGGTATTTTGCCTGTCTCGTATATCTTGCTCACCAGATGGTTGAGTTTTGTCAGGACTGGCTCTCCCAAGGCCGTCAGTAGTTCTAATGGAATGTTGTCTACTCCCGGGGCCTTGTTTCGACTCAGGTCTTTCAGTGCTCTGTCAAACTCTTCACGCAGTATCGTATCTCCCATTTCATCTTCATCTACATCCGCTTCCATTTCCATAATATTGTCCTCAAGTACGTCGCCCTTGTATAAAACCTCTATATACCTCTTCCACCTTTCTGGTTTCCCTTCTTTGTTTAGAACTGGGTTTCCATCTGAGCTCTTGACGTTCATGCAAGTGGTTCTCTTTTCTCCAAAGGTCTCTTTAATTTTCCTGTAGGCAGTATCTATCTTACCCCTAGTGAGATAAGCCTCTGCATCCTTACATTTACCCTCTAGCCATCCCTGTTTAGCCATTTTGCACTTCCTGTCGATCTCATTTTTGAGACGTTTGTATTCCTTTTTGCCTGCTTCATTTACTGCATTTTTATATTTTTTCCTTTCATCAATTAAATTCAAAATTTTTTCTGTTACCCAAGGATTTCTACTAGCCCTCGTCTTTTTACCTACTTGATCCTCTGCTGCCTTCACTTCTTTGTCCCTCAGATCTTCCCATTCTTCTTCTACTGTATTTCTTTCCCCCATGCCTGTCAATTGTTCCCTTATGCTCTCCCTGAAACTCTGTACAACCTCTGGGGTAGTCAGTTTATCCCGGGTCCCATCTCCTTAAATTCCCACCTTTTTGCAATTTCTTCAGTTTTAATCTACAGTTCATAACCAATAGATTGTGGTCAGAGTCCACATCTGCCCCTGGAAATGTCTTACAATTTAAAACCTGGTTCCTAAATCTCTGTCTTACCGTTATATAATGTATCTGATACCTTTTAGTATCTCCAGGATTCTTCCACGTATAGAACCTTCTTTTATGTTTCGTAAACCTAGTGTTAGCTATGATTAAGTTCTGCTCTGTGCAAAATTCTACCAGACGGCTTCCTCTTTCATTTCTCTCCCCCAGTCCATATTCACCTACTATGTTTCCTTCTCTCCCTTTTTCTACTCTCGAATTCCAGCACCCATGACTATTAAATTTTCGTCTCCCTTCACTACCTGAATAATTTCTTTTATCTCATCATACATTTCTTCAATTTCTTCGTCATCTGCAGAGCTAGTTGGCGTATAAACTTGTACTACTGTAGTAAGCGTGGGCTTCGTGTCTATCTTGGCCACAATAATACGTTAACTATGCTGTCTGTAGTAGCTTACCCGCACTCCTATTTTTTTATTCATTATTAAACCTACTCCTGCATTACCCCTATTTGATTTTGTATTTATAACCCTGTATTCACCTGACCAGAAGTCTTGTTGCTCCTGCCACCGAACTTCACTAATTCCCACTATATCTGACTTTAACCTATTCATTTCCCTTTTTAAATCTTCTAACTTACCTGCCCGATTAAGGGATCTGACATTCCAAAAATATTAATTCCTCAAAAAAGAGGATATTAGTTCATATTTGTTAAGCAACTGTTTTGTTGTAACGTGGTTGCTACATACAGAAGTTATCTCTGATTAGTAACGTCAATTAAACAAGAGAGTAAATGAGATCTCTGAAAGCGTGATGTAAAATAAGTATTATTTAAAAGCGTAGACAGGCACACTGCAGTTAGTTGGTTTTACGTAATATGGTTGTTGTTTTCAATTGGAAAGATATTTATGCGGTATTATTGAGTACAACAGCTCTTTATGTTTTTATTTTTTTTATTTATCGTGAAAGAATTGGACATTCCTACTTTGCCGTTGGTTAGCGAGGTGCGTTGTCGTGTAGTTGAGTTACACACTGGATGATTTTATTTTGTTGCTGTGAGTGGTGAAGTCGAGTATCTGATTTTATATCCAACGTATAACATAATACACAGAATTTTCCATTGAAGCTGAGTTAGTCTTTGGAGATAGTTATTTGTACGCATCTTGTAATCTCTTCATAGTCAGAGGTGTTATTTTATTATCATATTCCGGTATCTACCACTAGCCCGTCAAACCACAAATAGTATCTGTGGCAATTCTGTGATGCACAACACCTCCGTCGTTGTACGTACTGTGGGCTGTATTGAGAGAATTTCAACATCCAAGTGCCGGCCGTTGTGGCCGTGCGGTTCTAGGCGCAACAGTCTGGAACCGCGCGACCACTACGGTCGCAGGTTCGAATCCTGCCTCGGGCATGGATGTGTGTGATGTCCTTAGGTTAGTTAGGTTTAAGTAGTTCTAAGTTCTAGGGAACTGATGACTTCAGCAGTTAAGTCCCATAGTGCTCAGAGCTATTTTTTTAATCTTCAAAGTAAAAGTGTCTACGTTGTGATCCGGTCAGACGATATTTCCAATACAGAAGTTCACACCCGCTGGTCATCTTAGGCGTAGTGTTACCTGTAAAGTCGAGTGACATGTTTCCACGATAGAACTAATACAGCAGATTCTTGTGATGTGCTTCTTGAGTACAACTGGGAGAAACTAAGGTGCTGATTTCTGCTGTGCGACGTTGCTCTCCCCTTACGTGCTACTGTGCCTCTGTGCTGTCTATTCTTTTTGTTATTTCTGCGAGGGTTGTCGTGTCTACAGGGTGGTGCAGACAGTCTTCATTCAGTGATACTGCAATTCTCTCTGCAATAATCAGATTAACGAGCAGCATCATGTATTTTCATTAATTACAGTATAATCGCTGATACTGCTTTGTCAGTAAAAGTGAAATCAGTCTGATGAATGGCCGTGTCAACTTACAGTGCACTTTAGATGGAAGGAAATCAAAGCATCAGTAAGAGGTCCATCGATCTGAGTTTGGGGTGAAATTTCTCCGCACCGCTTCGCAAATGCCGATGTTTGCTTAGGCATTAGTTCCTGATTCTTCAAGCTAGCCAAGCCTTAGGATATCATAAACTTCATTTTTATGAGACTTAATATAATGTAATACTGTTACAACAAACTACTATCTAGAATAGTAATCTACTTGTGGCTGAATATAACTCAGTTGGTGACCCTAATTTAAATTTCATTTCATCTTCTGATAACATACAGAATGAGTCCGAACAGCTCTAAAAGTAGAGTTGTCTGCTTGTGAAAGCTCAGACCGAATTGTATCGGCTGACAATCACAACTAGTTGCAGCCAAGCGCCAAACTTTTCATTTTGTACGGAAACATTTGTTCGTAGCAACATGTTGCTTACTACCATGATTCGTTACTTGCTATGATTATTTTTTTAACTCCAGGGCCGGTTCAAGGGTTCGAGGGAACTTTTCCGTACAGGCTACTTATCATAAGGCGCCCCCATTCTCCCTCCTTTTTCTTCGTGCATTCTCAAACGTCTCAATTTTCGCTACCAATTACGATATGCACAGCATACAAACCCTACATTTGGGCGCCAGGGGCGCCGCATGCGGCCGCTACCTGATTGTGTTACGTCATGTATATAAGTCTTACTGTTGTGACGCATCTGGCATCCCTCTGAGCTTGGCACCCCTAGTGGCGGCTTGCGTCGCTAGGGTCTGAAACCGCTCCTGTTAATTCTGTACATAATTTGCATAAAAAATCTTACCGTCTGGAACACAAGCAAAACGATGAGCACTGCACATGTTCTGTGTGTTGCAATTTGATAAACGATCAGTTCACTGCCACCTATCTTTCAATGTTCACAATTTCACTGGAAGTTGGCATGTCTTGCATGAAAGTTCTAATCCTGATCTAGCACAAAAGTTTCCAACGTGTCTCCGTGAGCTTTCAACTCTAACGGTTTGTACCGGTTTCGATTACCAGTCAGAGACAGAACATTTCGTCAGGTCATTCAGGTTCAAACACACCACTCTTAGTTACCGGTGAAAAAGAATTCGATAGTCAACGTCTCTTTGTATGTAGTTAACAATGTTCTTAAGTCCAGGGTTCGACACCCAGTCAGCACAAAACTTTACGTCACGTTATTTTCCGTTCAGACATGTGCACATCTCACTATTGGTGATTGGTGAAGTAAACCGATTTTTAATGTCTATTCGTGACTAAAGTCAATGACAATAGGTCCTAGGTTCGAATCCCGGTAGATAAAAGTTTCTCGAATTGTCATTTCAGTTTTAGTTAGCTCGATATTGGTGAAAATTAATCATTTCTAACATTTGACTGTGCTTAGTTAGCGATCTGATTAGGTGCTGGGTTCAGATCCGCGTCCAGCACAAAACCGTATACCTTGTCATTTCAAGCTTCAACCTGAGCACACTTTGTTACTTGCGACTGAACCCACATTTAAGATCTTTTGTAGTTAGTTAACAGTAAAAGTACTTACTGGAATGGAGCGCCAGGTCCCAGTCAAGTGTAGAATTTTTCGTAAAATAATTTCAAGTTAAAACCTGCGTTTTAAAACGTCATATACTGTAGCAAATATTACTTTACAAGCGTAATGGTTGTCTCACATCTAATTATGTTTTTTTTTCTATATTTGAATTATAGTGGTATTAATTTAAATGTGGAATGATAGCCATACAGGACAGTTATGTCTTTTGGTCTCTTGTAGTCTCCATTTTACACAGTAAAACGATTGCAGCGGAAAGAGACCAGAGAATCTGCAATAAAGTTACATTATGTGAGTTGTCTTTTGACAATGTTGACTGGAATACTCTCTTTCAAATTCTGGAGGTAGCAGGGGTAAAATACAGGGAGGGAAAGGCTATTTACAATTTGTACAGAAACCAGACAACAGTTATAAGAGTCGAGGGACATGAAAGGGAAGCAGTGGTTGGGAAGGGAGTGAGACAGGGTTGTAGCCTCTCCCTGATGTTATTCAATCTGTATATTGAGCAAGCAGTAAAGGAAACAACAGAAAAATTCGGAGTAAGTATTAAAATCCATGGAGAAGAAATAAAAACATTGAGGTTCGCCGATGACATTGTAATTCTGTCCGAGACAGCAAAGGACTTGGAAGAGCAGTTGGACGGAATGGACAGTGACCTGAAAGGAGGATATAAGATGAACAGCAAAACGAGGATAATGGAAGTCGGGTGATGCTGAGAGAATTAGATTAGGAAATGAGACACTTAAAGTAGTAAAGGAGTTTTGCTATTTGGGGCGCAAAATAACTGATGACGGTCGAAGTAGAGAGGATATAAAATGTAGACTGGCAATGGCAAGGAAAGCATTTCTGAAGAAGAGAAATTTGTTAACATCGAGTATAGATTTAAGTGTCAGGAAGTCGTTTCTGGAAGTATTTGCATGGAGTGTAGCCATGTATGGAAGTGAAACATGGACGATAACTAGTTTGGACAAGAAGAGAATAGAAGCTTTCGAAATGTGGTGCTACAGAAGAATTTTGAAGATTAGGTGGGTAGATCACGTAACTAATGAGGAGGTATTGAATAGGATTGGGGAGAAGAGGAGTTTGTGGCACAACTTGACTAGAAGAAGGGATCGGTTGGTAGGACGTGCTCTGAGGCATCAAGGGATCACCAGTTTAGTATTGTTAGGCAGCGTGGAGGGTAAAAATCGTAGAGGGAGACCAAGAGAAGAATACACTAAGCAGATTCAGAAGGACGTAAGTTGCAATAGGTACTGGGAGATGAAGAAGCTTGCACAGGATAGAGTAGCATGGAGAGCTGCATCAAACCAGTCTCTGGACTGAAGACCACAACAACAACAACAACAACAACAACAACATGTGAGTTGTATACAAATCAGGCGATTCGGAATTCAGCTCATTCGGATGCTTTTGAACACGAAAACACAATACATTGAGGTGCGTATTTTTTAGGCTAATGTAGCTACGCTTCATGAAAGAGAAACTGTTTACTATACTTATTTTTTGTGGTGTCTATGAAGCCTTCATACTCGGATCGCTTGACAAACGATCAAACCAGTCGTATTAATGAATTTCATTACAAAAAAGAATTACAATACTTAACTTTCGCAATTACACAGATGTGCCACAAGCAAGGGACGACATACCTAATAATCAGTCTTCTTCAGTATATACAGTCTCGAGTCTGTGCTACATGGAGAATACAAGTGAAGTACCTAGTGTTGACGCTTCTATTAAACTCGCTAATCGTGAAGCTGCTATTGAAATGGGGCGTCACCAGTCGGTAGCGGCGCGTTGTCGTCCTGGAGAGGGGACGGTCAGTGTGCGATTGGCTGACTTCTTCTCACAGCCTTCTCTTCTCACTCCTGCCCGACTGGCGAGCCGGCGCTTGACTTAATCCGTAACATTTTTATTGATCAAATTACTGTACTGCAATCGTACGAAAGTCATATGCTACGTAATAGATTACTGGTAATTATTAATAACGTGTACATATCAGTCGGTTCTACTGAGAAATTCGCCAGTGCTGTAGAAGAACAAATCACTTAGTATCCTGTTAAACTGAATTTTATAAACAGGTAAACTTTTTATGGGTGCTGGCAAGCTACTGGAAATATATGTTAGCGAATATTCGATACCTTTTTCGTCCAAAGTAAGTGACTTTAAATCTTTGTGAAGCTTTTGTTTATATCTAGTACAGATTCCACGAACTGATCTGCTCGTTTGGAAAACATACATATTAACAGTTTTATATTATTTATTCTTACGGGAATCGGTGAAATGAAGCGAGTAGTGTGGATAATAGGTAAGAGGCACTACACTTGTAGTCTGCAGTAAGTTGAGAATTCGGGCCCAAAGGGAGCCATGCTACGGTAATCCGTGTGTGTCCGGATGGCAGAGTGGTCAGAGCATCTGCAAAGTAGCAGGAGACCCGCTTCGAATCCCGATCCGGCAAAAATTTTAAACTTCCCCCATTGACTTCAATCAATGCTCCCTCGCAACCCAGGTATATTATTCTTTTATGTATTAGTTTTACTTCGATAGAATTAGAGAGATCAAAAACATATTTCTCCTTTAAACAGTATTCCAGAAGAAAACGCTAGCAAATAGACTTGGAAAAACGTTTTAAATTGGCTTCATTTTATCAATTACAAGGAAACTGTACTGGATGTGACGGTGTTAGATTTGCAAATTACCACACTCGTAAAATGTACAGTGAAAATAGATACAAAGACAGAAACAAACTGGTTCTTTTGGCAGGAACTTGGATACGGAGATTATGACAATTTATAAAAGTGAGGTAAATCTGAATCATATGTTGCAGTTTCTACTTAATTCAAAAAAAAGTTAGGCAGACGTAGGAGAAAGAGGCAGTTATCGAACAAATGCATTTACGTAAACAGCCAAAAACGACGTAAGTTTGAAAAACGCACAAGAAAACAGTTTTCAAATGGATGGAGGCAGTCATACACGTGAAGGCAAAAGTTTCAAGCAAAAGTCAATGAGAACATGACAGAAAAAGCAGAAATAAACAAAATGATTTGTTAATGTCTTCGAGAGGCAGTGAGAAGACAATGAAAATTTTGTAAGAGTAAGAAATGAAAAGAAGATTGTGAAATCGTTCAAAAATTCTTTAGATGTTACCATGAGTTGAAAGTAGAGATAATAAATAATGAAATTAATGACATTACGTAAGTTATACCAGATGAGGTATGTAAAACAATCCGAAGAGCGACGAAAGAAAATTATCTTGAGACGACAGAGTTGCAATAGAAACCGTTGCTAAGCGGGAAAGAAGACACTTCACGGTAACAGAAACAATGCTGTAATTATTCTGTGTGACAAAAATGGGGACATTACAGTCATATTACCTTCCTCACTGTTTTATACAAGACATTCAGTAAAATTATCACAAAATCCATAGAAAAATATTATTTCTTTATCAGCCTTTCTAACAAGTTAGCTTTAGAAGCGTATATAGCACAAGGCTAACTTGTTTCGAAGGCTGATTAAAAAGTAATCTTTTTCTGCGCATTAGCCTTAGAAGCGTATATAGCACAAGGGACGGACACAGCATGTATCCACCTGTGGTGGAATTAAAAGAAAGGGAATTCCACTGTTAACTGGAGAGGAGAGAGCGGGTAGGTGGAAAGAGTGCACTGAACACTGAAGGCGTCTCTGAGGGGAGATGACATGATAGACGAATCAGGAGTCGACAGGGAAAAGATTCGGAATCCAGTATTAGAATCAGAATTTAAAAGAGCTTTGGACGACTGAAGATGACATAAGGCAGAAGGGATAGATAACATTCTACCAGAATTACTAAAATCATTAGGGGGAATGGCAACAAAAAGACTATTCACGTTGGTTTGTAGACTGTACGAGACTGGAAATACATCATCAGACTTTCGGTAAAGTTCCACACAATTCTGAAGATAGCAATAGCCGACAAGTTAGAGAAATATGGCACAATCGGCTTAACAGCTCGTACATCCACATTACTGACAAGAATAATATACAGATGAATAGGAAGAAAATTGAGGGTCTGTTAGATGACGATCAGTTTGGCTTTAGAAAAGACAAAGGCGCCAGAGAGGCACTTCTGACGTTGCAGGTGATAATGGAAGCAGGACTAAAGAAAAATCAAGTCACGTTCATAGGATTTGTCGACCTGCAAAAAGCGTTCGACAATGTGAAACGGTGCAAGATGTTCGAAATTCTGAGGAAAATGAGGGTAGGCTATAGCGAAAGACGGATAATATACAATATGTACAAGAACCAAGAGAGAATAATAAGAGTGCAAGAACAAGAACGAGGTGCTCGGATTGGAAAGGATGTAAGACACGGATGTAATCATTCGCTCCTCCTATTCAATCTATACATCGAAATAGCAATCGTGGAAATAAAGGGTGGAATTAAAATTCAAGGTGAAAGGATATCAGTGTTAAGATTCGCTGATGATACTGCTATACTCAGTGAAAGTGAAAAAGAATTACAGGGTCTGCCGAACGGAATGCACAGTCTACTAAATACAGAATATGAATTGAGAGTAAATCGAAGAAAGACGAAAGTAATTAGAAGTAGCAGAAATGAGAGAAGCGAGAAACTTATCAGTATTGATGGTCTCGTAGTAGATGAAGTTAAGGTGTTCTGCTACTTAGGCGACAAAATAGTCCGTGACAGGCGGATCAAAGAAGATTTCAAAAGCAGACTAACACTGGCACGAAGGGTATTACAGACGAGGAAGGTCTACTAGTCTCAAATATAAGCCTCAAATTCACTCCTGGAAATTGAAATAAGAACACCGTGAATTCATTGTCCCAGGAAGGGGAAACTTTATTGACACATTCCTGGGGTCAGATACATCACATGATCACACTGACAGAACCACAGGCACATAGACACAGGCAACAGAGCATGCACAATGTCGGCACTAGTACAGTGTAAATCCACCTTTCGCAGCAATGCAGGCTGCTATTCTCCCATGGAGACGATCGTAGAGATGCTGGATGTAGTCCTGTGGAACGGCTTGCCATGCCATTTCCACCTGGCGCCTCAGTTGGACCAGCGTTCGTGCTGGACGTGCAGACCGCGTGAGACGACGCTTCATCCAGTCCCAAACATGCTCAATGGGGGACAGATCCGGAGATCTTGCTGGCCAGGGTAGTTGACTTACACCTTCTAGAGCACGTTGGGTGGCACAGGATACATGCGGACGTGTATTGTCCTGTTGGAACAGCATGTTCCCTTGCCGGTCTAGGAATGGTAGAACGATGGGTTCGATGACGGTTTGGATGTACCGTGCACTATTCAGTGTCCCCTCGACGATCACCAGTGGTGTACGGCCAGTGTAGAAGATCGCTCCCCACACCATGATGCCGGGTGTTGGCCCTGTGTGCCTCGGTCGTATGCAGTCCTGATTGTGGCGCTCACCTGCACGGCGCCAAACACGCATACGACCATCATTGGCACCAAGGCAGAAGCGACTCTCATCGCTGAAGACGACACGTCTCCATTCGTCCCTCCATTCACGCCTGTCGCGACACCACTGGAGGCGGGCTGCACGATGTTGGGGCGTGAGCGGAAGACGGCCTAACGGTGTGCGGGACCGTAGCCCAGCTTCATGGAGACGGTTGCGAATGGTCCTCGCCGATACCCCAGGAGCAACAGTGTCCCTAATTTGCTGGGAAGTGGCGGTGCGGTCCCCTACGGCACTGCGTAGGATCCTACGGTCTTGGTGTGCATCCGTGCGTCGCTGCGGTCCGGTCCCGTGCACCTTCCGCCGACCACTGGCGACAACATCGATGTACTGTGGAGACATCACGCCCCACGTGTTGAGCAATTCGGCGGTACGTCCACCCGGCCTCCCGCATGCCCACTATACGCCCTCGCTCAAAGTCCGTCAACTGCACATACGGTTCACGTCCACGCTGTCGCGGCATGCTACCAGTGTTAAAGACTGCGATGGAGCTCCGTATGCCACGGCAAACTGGCTGACACTGACGGCGGCGGTGCACAAATGCTGCGCAGATAGCGCCATTCGACGGCCAACACCGCGGTTCCTGGTGTGTCCGCTGTGCCGTGCGTGTGATCATTGCTTGTACAGCCCTCTCGCAGTGTCCGGAGCAAGTATGAAGGGTCTGACACACCGGTGTCAATGTGTTCTTTTTTCCATTTCCAGGAGTGTATGAGGAAAAAATTGCTGAGAATGTCCGTTTGGGCACAGCATTGAACGGTAGTGAAACATGAACTGTGGGAAAACCGGAACAGAAGGGAAATGAAGCATTTGACATGTGGTACTACAGACGAATGTTGAAAATTAGGCGAACTGATAAGGTAAGACATGAGGAGATTCTCCGCAGAATCGACTAGGAAAGACTCTACGGAAAACACTGACGAGAAGATGGGATAGGATGGTAGTGCGTATGTCAAGAAGTCACGGAATAACATCCTTGATACTAGAGGGAGCTAAGATTGGAATACATCCAGCAAATAATTGAGGAAGTAGGTTGCAAGTGCTACTGTGAGATGACGAGACTGACAAAGGAGTGGATTTCGTTCGGAACTCATCAAACCAATCTTTAGACTGATAACTCAAAAAAAAAAAAAAATAGGTGAATGTAGCACAAGGGACAATTTCGAACCCGTGAACGTACTCGCATTATAGATCAGTGTGATTTGTGCCTTAGGATTGAGAACGGTAGGGCCCCTCTAAATCGATCAGTGTGCACTATAAATTAAAGGCTGTTACTTAGGTTGCAGGTAGCCAGTTATGTATGAAGAGAGTACATAAGTATTTTTTTATTTTTTATTTTTTAGTTCGTCAGATCTCCATCCAGTCCAGCTAACGAGAACTGTATCAGTGGAAGATCCAGAGAAATTAAAGAAATGCCCACCAGAGGCCAGAGCGCAACTATCCCATTGTTTCACGAGTCGAATGATTCGCTGTTCCCAGAATTCCTGTGGCTGTGACAGGAGCCCAGGAGCCAATCTTCCTCTGTGTCCTGTGTCCTTGAGTTCGTCCTCCAACCGCGATTTTTTTCTTTTTTTTTCCCTGCGTGAGCAGTCCTGGCCGTTTGCTTTTGATGGATTTGCATGGACTATGGAGCACGAAATATCTCACAGTACATGCCACTGTTATTGTTTTTCAGTGCTCGAGGAATTCGATGAGTATCGGACCTTGGACGGCGAAAAAGAATGTGAATATCACATTGCCTGGTGAGGGCACAGAATTGAATTTTGTGGGGGTGAGCAGTCGGCGTATGCGTAGAACGACGCCGGACTCAACATTTGCGTGCCTGGATGCCTCATTGCGTTATCCGAAAGTGCCATATGCAAACTTCAAACTGTTTTTCACTTGAGCACTGCTTATACCGAGGTGTAACGACATGTAGGAATACGAAATGGGTAAATCACATACGCTTAATAGTAGGTAAAGCTCTGACTGACAGTAGAATATTTTATACATTATGAAGGAAACAGACACAAAACTGGTGTAATATTCTATAATATTTACTATATGTTTGACAAACCGGTTTCCTGCTGTTACACCATCATCAGGTACAAAGATAAGTATGTGGAGTAGTAAATTTTTTTGTGTTAAAGATTTAAACTAGTGCATCTTGAGAGTATTTCCACTTCCAGAGATGAAAAATGTTAATTTTAGAATTAGGAATAAAACAATAGGATTTACTTCAGCGTAAACACGGTGTAAGATTATTTAACTAGGATAAAACATATCACAGATTAACTAATGAACTATAGATAAAGTACAACAGTTGTTCATAGAACAAAATAATTGAACAATAAACTTTGGTGACATATTACAAAGATGTGGCTGAACAAAATAATCTTGTCTTTAGTAGGTCCTAAATTTCAAACAGATAAGACATAATAGTGATATGAAGCAGCTGTGATTATAAAAAGGAACATTTTTAACACAACGAGAGAAATTATAGGAACTGTATTTAAGAAAAATGGGGCACGTGAGTAAGAGGGGTATGATGTGGATGACATTATGAGCAGTAGGTGCAGTTAGAAGTAGCGTAGAGAGTAAGAGAACTGTGTCTGCTCATTCAGTACTAAGCTTGGGCTGATGGTCATGTGTTTATTAATTCCCTTTATTTCAAGATAGTTCATCTTTCTTCCTTTATGGACGTGACGTAATACTTCATGTTTCACCAAGTAACTATGCCTTCTTTAAGCACGTGGTCTGCAAAAATAGAGTCTTCTTTTCTAAGTTTCCAACTACTGCGGTGTTATTTCACTTGGGTATGTATTGCCCTGCCAGACTGACATATAGAATTTGCAACAATTAAAGCTAATTTTATATATTCCACGCTTTTCCAAACCTGGAGTGCTGTCTTTACCATTGAGCAAATAGTGTCCAACTGTGTTGTGCACATAAAATTTTACGTAACAGCCGAAAACCGGTTGGTGAAACATATAGTAAGTTTTGTAGAATATTACAACAGTGTTGAGTCTGTTTCATTTATCAAGTAGGTAAAGCATTTGGCGGACCTGTTACTTGGGAGAATACTAATGAAATGTGATAATCCTATAAAATAGGCTGCTCACAAAACTCTCGTGCAACCCATCGTACAGTTTTGCTCAAATGTGTAGTACACGCACCACGGCTCATTAAACGCCTGGGAAAGCTGCGTGTTAACAAAGCTAACCTGTTAAACTCTCTAGCCTTCATGCTACGCTGCCGGAATGAGAACAATGTTGTACGATTTGCCATGGTGGGCCTTCGTATCAACCACTTCGGCATCCAGAAGAAACTGTCGTTGCGCCAGCTCTGCCCTGCTGCGGGAAAGGTTCAATTTCACTCGGAGGCACTGGATTCAAATGACGGCGAGCTACTGGCTGTCCACCTGCATCTGACAGAGGACTGGGAACTAGAGTGGGAGTGGATCGACGCGGTCACTTTAGCACAACAACTGTCATCGCAGCATAAGACCACAAAGAAACGGAAAGCAAATTCAGCTGGCTCTCTCAACAACAAGACGGTGCAGAACGAGAATCAATAGAACGAATTGTGTCCAATATGGTCTTCAATATGATGTAGAGAGAAATCGACGCGGATGCCAGTTCGGTATTAAGAAATGTGTTAACTTCGCACCAGTGCATCGGAATACCCCTATCTGTGATCTTATAAGTGGCATTGAACAAACAAAACAGACAAAATGTCTGCTAAGAGTGCAAGCGAAATACTTCACGAAACATGCCGAGTTTTTTCAAAGTTCAAACCACCGCCATCGAACTTGATTAGCGCTGAAGACAGCGGACTTCACTCACTTCACAACGAACCCTTCATCGTGGTTCTGCCAGCTGTCAAGGGCAGTGCATCCGTCGTTCTGAAAAAAACTGACTACGACGCTAAAATTCAGGTGATTCTCAAGGGGGTACCTAATGGAAAGTGAAACGGGACCCGACGTCAACAATAATGAGGAAGGCATCAAAAATGGTTCAAATGGCTCTGAGCACAATGGGACTTAACATCTGAGGCCATCAGTCCCCTAGACTTCGAACTACTTAAACCGAACTAACCTAAGGACAGCATACACATCCATTCCCGAGGCAGGCTTTGAACCTGCGACCGTAGCAGCAGCGCGGTTCCGGACTGATGCGCCTAGAACCGCTCGGCCACAAAGGCCGGCGAGGAAGGCTTCAGAGCTCCTAAACAGTCATCATTGGAAGAGGCCGTTATTAAGAATCTCCTCCCACAGGCGCCGAGACCACCTACGCTACCAAAGATCCACAGAAGGGCTCTCCTCTTCGCCCCACTGTGAACACTATCGGGTCACCATCCTACAGACTGACAAAACATCTGGCTAGCCTCCTTACGCTGCATGTGGGTCGCTGTGTGCATCGTATCAAGAACGCCGACGATTTTATCAACCGAATGAAACATCTGAGTCTTAAGCAAGGTGGGTAGTTTTGATGTGGTCTCACTACTTACGCGTGTTCCTGAGGGATTGTTTAAGCAGACTTTGATATCGTCGTACTTCCTATATGGCGGCCAATATTTTGAACAGTTGGACGGCGTGGCGATGGGAAGTCATTAGCTTCATCCACAGCCGATCTTTTTATGGAAAAATTTGAACACATCGCTTCGGACACGGCACCAGATATGCCAAGTTGCTTTTATCGTAGTATCGGCGACACTTTTATCATCTGGCCCGACAGACGTGAAAAACTGCGAGAATTCTTAGAACACATTTGAACGGCATTCACCACCGCAGTATCTTTACGATGGAAGTAGAGAAATATGGTGCATTACCGTTGCTGTTCGTCCACGTTCTCCGGAAAACCAATGAACACCCATTCACAGTTTGTACAGGAAACCTCCACATACGGATTGGTATTTGCACGCTCTTAGCTAGCACCATCCGGCATAAAAACGTGGCGTTCTGAACACCCTCGTCCACCGTGCTAAAGTTATCTCAGACGCTGTAAGTCTGTCATTAGAAATAAGACAGCTTTGAAAAGTCTTCCGGGTCAATGGCTGCAACCGCCGTCAGGAATAACAGGCTATTTCTATGGTGAGACACGCAGGAAAACACCACCAAAGAAGAGAACAAGAGCCTTGCGTTTTTGCATTTCTGTGGCATAGTGTCGGGTAAGATATGCCTGCTCTTAAAGAGATACAACAACTCATCAGTATTCAGGCCCCCAGCAAAAATACAACTCATGACGTCTGTGAAGGACAATCTAGGAGTTAGAACGCCTGGAGTCTACAAAATACGATGTCTGCGTGGTTACTATTACGTCCGCCAAACAGTACGCACTGTAGAGCAACGCCGGACGGAACGCGAGATCAGACGGGGCAGGATACGCTTTAGAAAATCGACACCGAATTCTATCCGACGAAATACGAGGTGCGACAATAAAGTAATGAGACTGATGTGAAAAAAATGTTGCTGTCCGTTTTAGTCAAATTTAGTGTTATCTCCTTCAAAGTAGATCCCTTCTGATTGCACATACTTTTTCCAGGCCTTCTGCCATTGATGGTAACTTTTCTGGAACTCATCTTCCGTAATATCCTGTAAGTAGGCTGTTTATGTTTTCTTATTGGCAACGTTACGTAGCGCTCTGTATGAAAATCACTGGCTGTGCTGTGTGCAGTCTGCGGCTAGTTTGCATTGTTGTCTGCCATTGTAGTGTTGGGCAGTTGGCTTTTAACAGCGCTTAGCGTTGCGCAGTTGGAGGTGAGCCACCAGCAGTGGTGGATGTGGGGAGAGAAATGGCGGAGTTTTGAAATTTGTAAGACTGGATGTCATGAACTGCTACGTATATTATGATTTTTCAACACTATTAAGGTAAATACATTGTTTGTTCTCTATCAAAATCTTTCATTTGCTAACTATGCCTGTCAGTAGTTAGTGCCTTCAGTAGTTTGAATCTTTTATTTAGCTGGCAGTAGTGGCGCTCACTGTGTTGCAGTAGTTCGAGTAACGAAGATTTTTGGTGAGGTAAGTGATTTGTGAAAGGTATAGGTTAATGTTAGTCAGGGCCATTCTTTTGTAGGGATTCTTGCAAGTCAGATTTTGTTGCGCTAGAAATATTGTGTGTCAGTTTAAACACAGTCATGTTTAATTTTTCAAAGGGGACGTTTCAATCCTCCAAGACCCTCGTCACAGCCTTTTGGACATCTTGTGTTGTTTGAAAATGGTGTCCCTTGACCGCCGTTTTGACTGTTGAAATATAAAAAAAAAATCGCACGGAGCGATATCTGCTGCATAAGGTGGCTGTGGTAATACTGAAATTTGTTTTGAGGTTAAAAATTGCTGTACTGACAGCAGTATGAAATGGCGCATTATCGTGATGCAGAATCCAATTATCAGCAATGTTGGCACGGTCAAGAAGAACTCTTTTATGAACTCTTCCTAAAATTTATTTGTAGTAATATTGGTTAACTGTTTGTCCAGGAGGCACCCACTCTTTATAACATTTCCCTTGGAATCAAAGAAGCACATAAGCATGCATTTCACTTCTGACTTTGACATGCGAGCTTTTTTTGGTCTGGGTGATCCCTTTGAGCACCATTGCGAACTTTGGCGTTTTGTCTCTGTATCGCATTGAAAAAACCAACTTTCATGACCAGCGATAATACGACTCAACAGTTCAGGATTGATTTCCGTTTGCTCTAACAGATCGGCTGCCACATTTTTCCGTGTTTCTCGCTGTTGTGGTATGGGATTTTTGGGGACAATTTTTGCACAAATCTTTCTCATACCAAGATCTTCAGTTATCATTAGACGAACCGTTTATCGATTGATGTTCAGTTCTTCTACCATCATTTTCACGGATAATCTTCGATCAGATCGTACGAGTTCGCGCACCCTGACCAAGTTGACATCTGTCCGTGAGGTTGATGGTCGTCCACTGTGGTCTTTATCTTCAATACCCGTTCTGCCTTCACTAAACATTTTATGCCAACGAAAAACTTGAGCTCTTGACATAACCTCCTCTCCAAAAGCCTTCTGAAGCTTACCGTAAGTTGCTGTCGCGGTTTCACCCAATTTAAAGCAAAAAGAACTGGCATACCGTTGCGCAATATTATGCGGTTCCATTTCCGTGACGAGAGACACAAACACATGTTACCTTATTACAGCACAATTCACTACTGAGCAGTTGTATCTATGTGCCGCTTCGAGTAGAAGCAGCTTATAGACTAAGGTCAAAGATATTGTGCCTACGTAAGCCTGCAGGGTTGCCACATCTTGCAAAGAAAATCAGACACATTACTTTATTGTCGCATCTCGTATCTATCGTTATGAAGATAAACGGATCCTATGAGAGCGTCATAAAAGAAGCGGTAGAAACAAAAGTATCTGAAAACATCATTAGAAAGGACGGTGGTTTGCAGCTCAGCACAAACTGAGACCCGGACTTCGAGAGGTTGAAGCGGGCGCGACGGACGCCGGACGTAAACATTGCCCCAGTTGGCGAGAGAGGGCACCAGTGACGTCACAGGTAGCAGCGCGGTCATACAACAAGGTCACGGCGACACAGCAGTCATTTAAAACTTGACAATGACCGAGGAGATATCGGGCGAAGCCTCGTGGAATTTGAACCACCTGTTGCGATATTGTTTAGTTTTCCTTTATTGCAGATAAACTTCAAAAACGAACGGAAGAAATTAAAAGAAAATGTTTGGAGGAAGGATTGAAAAATTAAACGTAGTGAGAGTAAATTCGTCTACGAGTAAGGGAGAAAAATATAAATATACACATCAACAATGTAGTAAAAACACAGTGCTGAGTTTTTAAATTTATAGCATTTGAAAAGAGTGACTGGATAGACTGGAGCATATACAAACAGAAGAGTTCAAATGGTCTAGACAGATTTTGGAAAACTGAACAGAATTTTGGAAACCAAGCTTCTGATGTGTTTGGAAATGGAAATTTATAATCCGCATGACATACGGTAGTAGAAAATGGGCTGTTTAATGGGGAAACCACCTGAAACAAGTGGGTTCCCCAGCGAGTAATTAGGACATGTATGTTGTAAATTACTAGTGAAGACATAAAAAACAGAAAAATTAACAATGGATCAGGGGAGAGACTGGAAGAGGGTACGGTAATCCTTCTGAAGCATGCAGCACATACAAGAGTTATCCTAATTAATGCGTAGACAAACGTGTGTAGAACAGTTTCCCACCCTCCCTATCTTCTCCGTCTTAGTATACATGCCTTGTATTGAATTCAGTTCGCACTTTATGTACAGTTATATATATTATGCATTGGGGTTTAATAACAATACTGTAACAGCAGTATTAATATCGTTTTGTAATTAACTTGACCATACCCCCCACTTTATTAGCTTAAACTTTTCTTTTAAATGAGCAATGAATGTCTGAATAAAACATTGCATGAAAGTAACCCTCCGTTGGTTCATTGATTGCATGCCTCCAGATTCAGACGATTTCATTCGTCGCTTTCTCAAATTCCAACTGCAGTCCACAGGTTACTGCACAATTTTATATATCTGCCAGCCTTTGCACCTCTTTGAAATCTTATCAATACCTTACGACATACCTGTTCAGCTTTCTCAGACAGTTCTTCGTCATGTATATAACTGCAACATCTGTGAAATGTTTGAGGCTACTACTAATACTCTCTGCCAGATTATTACAACAAGCAAGGTTTGCAACACATTCCCTGGAGATAAACTGTCAGGCTCCTAATAATTCGTAAGTCAGTGAGGTTTAGGTTTTGGGGCCCAACCATCAAGAGTCGACCGTGTGTCACGTTCACACACAGATTTGCTTCTCCGAGCTGCGTTGTTTTAATAATTACTTTCTAATTCTAGTTCAAATGCAATTCATCTATGAATTGGGAAAAAATAAACAGAACCTTGTACTTAGTCGTTTCGAGATTAGCTTAATTAATTTTTATGGAGCAGCGAGTGCGCGAACTTATCTTCCAGTAACTGGATTTCACTGAACTTGTTACGCATTCTAAACTTAACATTACGGTGAGAGTGACCTTATAATTTGTTTAATGGGAATTATTTGATAATCCGGGCAACAGCGAACTACAGTGTAAAACGAAGAAAGGAATTAATCAAATCTCCCAAACTGAGAAGCAGACAAGCTAGGAAAGTGCACTGTTGACTGTGACTGATGAACCAACGAAGGTTTACTTACATGAAATGTGCTATTGAAACGATCCTTGCTCACTTAAAATTAATGTTTAAGATTGTAAAGTACGAAGCATGTCTGGTTAATTACGGAATGTGTACTCGCCGTTGATGCGCTTTTCATAATACAAGTGACTGCACATAAAATAAGAACTACACTCAAAATATATACTAGTACGGAAAAGACAGGAAAAGTTTGTTTGTTTCCCTGTCTTTACAAGCAATTTACAATATGGATAGCTCCTTTTCAAACTGGGAAACCCTAATTAAAAACCCATTTATCACTGCAGTAATTCAAAACTGATTGGAAACTCTTCTTTTCAAATCTTCAGTACCAAATCGTCATGTTGCTAGTTTCGAGACACAGTTCTAACTGAAAAACGATAATGCCGTAGCGTTAAGGTAATGTCTTGTTCAATATCGCAAACAAAATTACTTTTGGGGTCGCTTAGATGTGCGAACATCAGCACTAAAACAAGAACTTTAACGTTGCGCTGAGTGGCTGATGGCTACGGACAAGAAATACATCTAAACGTGCAGACAACGGTAAGTGTCAGAGAGTGCTTGCAAGTGAAGAGTGGGAATGAAGGCTGTCGCTGCTCACCTACTGCTGGAGCCAGAGCGGTGGCGGCGTAGCCCTCTGCATGCCTCTTGAACGTGAAGTAGAAGTCGATTTTGCGGAAGCCTTTGCGATCGTCGTTCTGGCGGGGAATCTCTTCACTTTTGACAGACACCAATTCCCAGTCGCGCTGTGTCTTCACATGCTTGATGGAGAACTGTAACAGAAAGCGAGCAAAAAATCGTTTTTGTGTGTAACCACTCACGCGAATGGGTGACAACTGTCAGGGAAACACAATAGCGGCGTGAGGTCGGTAAAGTACCGATAGTCGCTGCAACTGGAACACTGTTAGTATAATCTGAAACAATTGTTGAAATAAGGGGACGAGGAGTTTTATAGTCTCTGCCCACACAACAACAAACCCATAATTAGCCAGTCGACATCCACTGCCTCCTTTAAACTTTCCCATGATCTTTAGAAATACGCATTCAAGATGCCAGTTGCTCCTGCACGTTTACTATTGTGATGTACACACCTTCCGCTGAGGCGTCGTCTAGCGTAGTTTTCACTTCTTGGAACCCAGCAAAGAACTTCGTTGGTGAATCTATGTCCATTCGTCTAGCGTGCGTCCCGTCCCCTCCACTTCACTTTCATTATAGTGTTCCAAATAGTTCTGTCACCTGTCTTAATATTTGCTTGTTTCCCTATCCTTCCTAGGAATTCCCAAGACGTCCCTCCATCATTTCCTGAGCAACCCCAGTTTTTCATCTATTTTCACATTAAAATTTAAAAAACTGGTAATACTCACTGCCTGTAAGGTGTCTCTCACATCCACTGGAAGATTCCAAGCAACGTTTATCAGGTGGATTTAAAAAGAATGAGCCGAAAGCTGTAATGTGAAAAGCGATGAAGGGATCGTAGTGCCACTAGTTACGGAAGAAGGTGTGGTCCTTGTAAGAGAGGTCTGAGGCTCCAAACTCGCAACTAGAGGGACATTGGTGCAGATCGGTGGCCCACGAGCCTACATCAAAGCACGTGCTATTGCAGGTCTTACGAGTGTCAACAGCCGTCTCCGGCGGGAGCGACTAACTATTTCAGACGAGTTTAATATTACTTAACTGCACGTCTAAGAGCAAGGAAGCTCTCGATAGCACATGTCGAAGTAACGACCTTTAGGGGATACCTTTTCAATTACATGTTTCTGCAAACTAATTTGAAGCACGGATGAAAGCAGACAAATTTACTATTATGTTGGTAGAATATGACAGAACTGCTAAACTTGATATCAGTGACACAATAAATGGCTGTAAAGGAATATTCTCTCACATCTAACCACAGACCATTTTCTTTTACTCATGATTAGTAAACTGTGCACTATGAACAATGTATGAGGAGTAAATAAAATCAGAGCTTTTTATATGTCACACTACAACCAATCCCAGAAACATCAAGATATAGATTTTGTACTACAGCCGTACATTTTACTTATTATGTACAGTAAATTTACCAATATAGATCACTTAAGTAAATTTTTTCATTAATGATGCTTTATTTTTTTCTAAATCTAATCAATCAGTTATATAATTTGCTAAGTCTTCACAGAAAAAAATGCAGTAAGGTTGTTATAGAGGAAGCAAGAGGGTCAGAATTGGCGATCTGCCAGGAGCGCAGGATAACTTTGTTTGGCTGTCTTTTATTACCTAGTTTCACCATATTGATTCTTGTAGTAACTGCTTCTTTTTCCTCTACATTCCACCGAATCTATTGCTAGCCTTCACTAAAACTATATTTAAAGTTCACTACTTTTTAGCCACCTGCTTTACTCATTAATTTTACAACAACTAAAGAGAATTTCACAACCCAAGATCACTAGAAAAGCATTCTGTTGGATGACCAGTTTCGGCGGCTATGTGCGGCCATCATCGTATCTTATGCTTTAAAATTTTTACAACGTAACTTTAAACTTTTTACAACATCAATACTACAAGACGTTGCACATTGCATATGCACTTCCCACTAACATCTCCAGTGTGAACCGACCTTTAACACTTACGAATAATGTGTTGTAAAAATTTTAAAACATAAGATCCTACAATGACAGAATATCTCTTGCAAAACCGGTCATCCACTAAAATTCTTTTGTAGCGCTCTTGACTTATGAAGTTTTCTTCACTTACCAGACATTGCACAGAGACTGGGAACTCCAGGAATATACAAGCATTAATTTTACCTCGATCATCATCGTCATGTCCAATAATAGACAGTGCCTGCCCTTGGCATACTCACCCCCGTGCCATTGCGCAGCCTGATGCTGACCTCGTCGTCGAGATCCAGCCAGTTGATGAACATGAGGTAGCACGTGTGTGTGTCATACGGCCACTTGGCCAAGTCAACGCCGCAGTGCGAGTAGTACTCAGCATCCACCATACACGACACGTTGCCATCTGTCGTGACGCGGCAGAACCCGCCCCGTGGCATCATGGGCTGCAGCGCATTGCCGACTGCGCCCCTGGGGCAGAACCACAATAGTTACTTTACCGACATGAAGAAAAGGTTCGTGATGAATAGCTCATGCAGCTCTCAGGATCACTCTTCTCCTGAGTGTGGATAAATTACAACAGGTGTTCCACAGTGTTCAATTCTTGTGCCATTTCTGTTACTGCTATATGTAAATGACTTTCCATTCTCAACAAATAATGTAGAAATAGTGCTTTTAGCTGATGATGAAACCTTCATAATCAAGACCAACAGAACTGCAGCAATTAAAGAGCAATAAATCAAATATTCAGAAAAATAATTGAACTACCCCCTTAAATAGTCTGTGATTTCCAAAAAGTACAGCTCGTTCAGTCATCTACGTGGCAATACATATCATCATTATATGCATCAAAAAAATCTTAAAATATGCATGAAAAATGTTTAAAAATGCATGAAAAGTGTCGAAATATGCAAGATCAAATAACAAAAAACGTGGTGGTTACTGCGTGCATTACATCTCAGACTCGAACCTGTGCATATCAGTTACGAGGAAGAGCGCCGGTCTCGCGAAAAATCGGTACATTTAGAGCGCTGATATCATTTTCTGAATACTTTCTGGTAGAGTTTAGGAAGGGGGCCTTTCTGGGATTATTTTCTAAAAATTTTGCAAAATGAGAACGCGTACTGTGTTTCAAGAATTGTTACTACTTTGCTATTGTTATCGGTAACACCTGGATGTGATGCGAGTAAGTCGCAGAGAAACAATCAGTATGCACAGGACCAACTTCGAGATATATCGCATACAGAGGGGCACGCTCAAAAACTCTACAATATTTTATTTAAAACACAACATACAATCATGATTTTTAACAGTATTAACTTTTAATTAATACTATTGGACCAAAGCATCATTTATAATTTATTTTACATTTTTCTGCTGTTGTAAACATGAACGACCAAGTACTGTTCCAAATGTTCGGTAGTAAGATTGTATCTTCGATCTCTCAAAACATTTTTATAAGCAGGAAAGGCACGTTCTACATCAACTGAGGTAACTGGGCAGTATTTGAATTTCGGTGCTATGTTGGCACTTACTGTTTCTGGTGAAAGTTCACCTGTCCCTTAATAAAACTATCAATTTGGCACAAGGGTTATTATTTTAAATATTTTCAAACTTTTCTTTAAGTTTTCTTGGAAATACCTCTGGCAATGAGGAATTCACTAAAATAATCATTAATTGAATAGATTCAATCATCGCCAAACCTTGAGTTTCAAGCTGTTTAACGCTTGCAGATATATGTGAAAAGTGAGTGCTAATCACAACAATGTCTTTTTTAATACAGGAATCATTAAAAGCTTCCTTGCACTGGCATACTGCCAAAGCCTCGGCGATGTCGAAGTTGTTTACCACCCCTCTAATGGCCTCGAAATGTTCATTGTAAAACAACACAGTTTTGACCTTCGTACCCCAACGAGTTACCACTGGTTTGGGGGTAAAGATACATTTGGTAGTTTTTCTTTGTAGGTCTTGAAGCAAACAGGAGCCTCTAGAAACAGTTTCTTTGCGGATGAAATCAGTTTATTTACATTCACAAACGTGGAACGTACTTCTTCATAAAGGCGATGTACTCCATGAGCAAAGCAGGTCACATGAATCAAATTGGGATAAAATACTCGTAGGGCTTTTCCTGCTTTGATCATATAGGTAGCAACATCTCAGTTAAACACAAACACCCTTTCATCTGCAGAAGATTCTGGAAATATTTTTCTAATGGACTCATTCACAAATCTAGCGATAGTAGAATGATTTACTTTTTCAAGTTCTTTGCCGGCCGCTAAATAGGAAGAAGAACGCTCTCCTTTTAAAGCACCAGCAATTAAATTTGCAGTGTAACGACCACAAGTGTCTGTAGTTTCGTCAACGAAAATCCAGATAATGCTGTCCTTGAGTTCACTGCGTATTTCTTCCAGAACATTTACGAAAATTGTCGGTATGTAATTTTTACGCAATATTGACTCATCTGGCATAATTTGTTTTAAGCAGAATTTGCGCAGGAAGCCTTTGAGGATAGGGTTTGTAATTTTGTGAAGAGGAATGTTGCTTGCAGTGAATGCTTCACATAGATCTATGTTAAACCAACTGATATTGGTTACCTTTGGACAAATCTCTGCTACTACACCTTGCTGTTGTCAGAAATTGTTGTCGTGATCCTTTCTTCTGCATTCCTACAATATAATGACTTGTCTTCCACACGCTGGTCTATTTGAAACTTTTTTCGCACGAAACGTTTTTCTCGCAAACTCGACAATATAAAATAATTCCGTCATTTGTAAATATTCCAGGATGGTCATCTATCCACGAAACGACGTTTCTTTTTTCGGGCGGCGAGGTGCCTAACACGTTACACACTGCACGTCGTAAACAAGTTCACCTATGTACAAGTAAATGGAAAGCTAAGCTGAAACTGTGGACGTGCGACTAAAATATTGTTGTTGTTGTGGTCTTCAGTCCTGAGACTGGTTTGATGCACCTCTCCATCCTACTCTATACTGTGTATGCTTCTTCATCTCCCAGTACGTACCGCAGCCTACATTCTTCTGAATCTGCTTAGTGTATTCATCTCTTGGTCTCCCTCTACGATTTTTACCCTCCACGCTGCCCTACAATACCAAATTTGTGATCCCTTGATGCCACAGAATATGTCCTACCAACCGATCCCTTCTTCTAGTCAAGTTGTGCCACAAATTCCTCCCCAATCCTACTCAGTACCTTCTCATTAGTTATGTGATCTACCCATCTAATCTTCAGCATTCTTCTGTAGCACCACATTTCGAAAGCTTCTATTCTCTTCTTGTCCAAACTATTTACCGTCCATGTTTCACTTCCATACATGGCTACACTCCATACAAATACTTTCAGAAACGACTTCCTGACACTAAAATCTATACTCAATGTTAATAAATTTCTCTTCTCCAGAAACGCTTTCCTTGCCATTGCCAGTCTACATTTTATATCCTCTCTACCTTCGACCATCATCAGTTATTTTGCTCCCCAAATAGCAAAAATCATTTACTACTTTAAGTGTCTCATTTCCTAATCTAATTCCCTCAGCATCACCCGAATTAATTCGACTACATTCCATTATACTCGTTTTGCTTTTGTTTATGTTCATCTTATATCCTTCTTTCAAGACACTGTCCATTCCGTTCAACCGCTCTTCCAAGTCCTTTGCTGTCTCTGACAGAATTACAATGTCATCAGCGAACCTTAAAGTTTTTATTTCTTCTCCATGGATTTTAATACCTACACCGAATTTTTCTTTTGTTTCCTTCACTGCTTGCTCAATATACAGATTTAATAACATCGGGGAGAGGCTACAACACTGTCTCACTTCCTTCCCAACCACTGCTTCCCTTTCATGTCCCTCGACTCTTACAACTGCCATCTGGTTTCTGTACAAATTGTAAATAGCCTTTCCCTCCCTGTATTTTACACCTGCCACCTTCAGAATTTGAAAGAGAGTATTCCAGTCAACATTGTCAAAAGCTTTCTCTAAGTCTACAAATGCGAGAAATGTAGGTTTGCCTTTTCTTAATCTAGCTTCTAAAATAAGTCGTAAGGTCAATATTGCCTCACGTGTTCCCATATTTCTGCGGAATCCAACCTTTTCTTCCCCGAGGTCGGCTTCTACCAGTTTTTCCATTCGTCTGCAAAGAATTCGCGTTAGTATATTGCAGCCGTGACTTATTAAACTGATAGTTCGGTAATTTTCACATCTGTCAACGCCTGCTTTCTTTGGGATTGGAATTATAATATTCTTCTTGAAGTCTGAGGGCATTTCGCCTGTCTCATACATTTTGCTCACCAGATGGTAGAGTTTTGTCAGAACTGGCTCTCCCAAGGCTGTCAGTAGTTCTAATGGAATGTTGTCTACTACCGGGGCCTTGTTTCGACTTAGGTCTTTCAGTGCTCTATCAAACTCTTCATGCAGTATTATATTTCCCATTTCATCTTCATCTACATCCTCTCCCATTTCCATAATATTGTCCTCAAGTACATCGCCGTTGTATAGACCCTCTATATACTCCTTCCACCTTTCTGCTTTCCCTTCTTTGCTTAGAACAGGGTTTCCATCTGAGCTCTTGATATTCATACTAGTGGTTCTCTTTTCTCCAAAGGTCTCTTTAATTTTCCTGTAGGCAGTATCTATCTTACCTCTAGTGATATAAGCCTCTGATCCTTACATTTTTTCTCTAGCCATGCCTACTTAGCCATTTTGCACTTCCTGTCCATCTCATTTTTGAGACGTTTGTATTCCTTTTTGCCTGCTTTATTTACTGTATTTTTGTATTTTCTCCTTTCATCAATTAAATTCAATATTTCTTCTGTTACCCAAGGATTTCTTCTAGCCCTCGTCTTTTTACCTACTTGATCCTCTGCTGCCTTCACTATTTCATCCCTCAAAGCTACCCATTCTTCTTCTACTGTATTTATTTCCCGCATTCTTGTCAATTGTCCCCTTATGCTCTCCCTGAAACTCGATACAACCTCTGGTTCTGTCAGTTTCTCCAGGTACCATCTCCTTAAATTGCCAGCTTTTTGCAGTTTCTTCAGTTTTAATCTACAGTTCATAACCAATAGTTTGTGGTCAGAGTCCACATCTGCACCTGGAAATGTCTTAGAATTTAAAACCTGGTTGCTAAATCCTTGTCTTACCATTATATAATCTATCTGAAACCTGTCAGTATCTCCAGGCTTCTTCCATGTATACAACCCTCTTTAATGTTTCTTGAACCAAGTGTTAGCTATGATTAAGTTATGCTCTGTGCAAAATTCTTCCTTCTCTTCCTTTTTCCTACTATCGAATTCCAGTCACCCATGACTATTAAATTATCGTCTCCCTTCACTATCTGAATAATTTCTTTTATCATCATACATTTCTTCAATTTCTTCGTTATCTACAGAGCTAGTTGGCATATAGACTTGTACTACTGTCGTAGGCGTGGGCTTCGTGTCTATCTTGGCCACGCGTTCGCTGTGCTGTTTGTAGTAGCTTACCCGGATTCCTATTATTTTATTCATTATTAAACCTACTCCTGCATTACCCCTATTTGATTTTGTATACATAACCCTGTATTCACCTGACCAAAAGTCTTGTTCCTCCTGCTACCGAACTTCACTAATTCCCACTATATCCAACTTGAATCTATCCATTTCCATTTTTAAATTTTCACACCTACCTGCCCCATTCATTAAGGGATCTGACATTCCACGCTCCGATCCGTAGAACGCCAGTTTTCTTTCTCCTGATAACGTCGCCCTCTTGAGTAGTCCCCGCCCGTAGATCCGAATGGGGGACTATTTTACCTCCGGAATATTTTACCCAAGAGGGCGCCATCATCATTTATCCGCTTAATTTAATTGTTGTCGACGCGTACGGCATCACAGCGGAGGAAATTTACCGGGGGCGCGGGCGCAGGAGCATTGACTCTGACTTCCTGTTCCTCTTCTGTAATGATTTTGCTAGGCGGTAGCCTCTCGGTTAGCGATTGTACGCAGCTCTAGATAGCGGTCAACTTGTGAGACATCAAAACTAGATCAAACAAGAGACCGCCCGTCTAAATTTTACAAACATTGTAAACATAGAGCGAAAATATCTATCATCACTAGTTTTTTGCTACAATATTCAATAACCGGTGAAAAGGAGCCAAATATCCAAATGCACATGCAACATGTAAATGCATAAAATCCGGTCTCTAATCATCGTCAATGACAATACAAATCTCTTGAGGCTTATATGGCCATTTTTTGACGTTTACCTGTTGAATTTTTGTCTCGGTGTTTTCATCTCAAGTATGCTACTCAGAAGTTGCCAGCTATGGAGGACGAACCTTTAAAGTACCGATACGTAGCTTTTATGTCCTATTAATACAGCGATGGCTGTAAATAGTTGGTAGGTTTATGAAAACACGATATCCAAATGTAATAATGTACTCAAAACATTTTGCACCTTAATGTAGCGAGGCGGCGGAAGCATTGGGTGCCCAGCAGCCACAAGTACGAGCTAGTATAAAAGCAAACACCTTTCCGGCAAAACACTTTTAATTCATTAATCATACTCTGTGGCCTCGGTGCAGATTAAGTGAACGAAGTAATTATCTTAGTCAACCAGATATTTATTATTCTCTGATGGAAATGACACTCTCCAATTTCCCCCTACTTTACAATCTTCGGCCTCTCGCATCAAGTTCGTCCTGCTTGTTTTAATATATCTTCCATTAGGTCGTCCTCTGGGCCGTTTCATACCGTGAGGAATCCAACACAGAACCTTCTCCGGCTACCCTTTCTCATTTTATATCGTCAGATGCCAAGTTTAACTGCGTTTCAGCTTCGTTACAGTCAGTTTCATAATCTCAATACGTGTATTTTACCTTCAACGATTCTTTACTTTCTTTACAGCCGGCATGCAGCTTTCCCTTACTATTTGGACAACCACCATGCTTTAACTGTGCATTTCATCTCCACGATTCCCTTCTGTAAGTTAGTATTGGCAGTGTACAGTAGTTACACGCTCTCCAAATAGAGCTCATTGGGAATTCATTTCGGAATACATTATTCAGTTTCCCTAACGAGCCCTGCACTACTTTTAGCCACCTCTTTACTTCTGTAAGTGCCCACCCTCTTATTGTTTTCAGTTGCAGTAAGTTTACAGATCAGTCAATTGTTTCAGTAAATTAATCATTAATTGTTAATAGATTCCTATCAGCTTACTGACCGCACGATTACTTTGTCTTATCGTAATTAAACTTCACTCCTGCTGTCACACTTGCTCTGTTCAGTTTCTCCACCCTTTGCTGATGTTGTTCTGGATCTGAATCTAGCAAAACAGTACTACCTGCAGTTAGAAGGTGGTTCAGAAAAAAAAAATCTGTTTATTTGTGTGCTTTCTTCGACCCAGTTAAATGAACGGAAGACCTCTTCCAGGACTGTAGAAAATAGTTGCGGTGGTATTGAGTCTCAATGCCCAAATCTTTTCTCAATTCAGAATTTTTTACTCTCTTCACATAATCGAATGGAAGCTGTCGACTTTTGTATGTCGGGGGAGGCAGCGAGGCAGCTGAGACAGGGCACCTCGAATGTACCCAAAATGAATAAACGTATCCTGGTGAGGTCTTCACTGAGTTACAGGGGACAGTGTGACGACTTTTCTGACTACTTGAGGAAATTTTTGAACTTTTATAGCTACAAAAATATGATATATATCTCTTTTCCTTCAGAGCCATTTGAACCATCTCTTTTCCTTTTTAATGGAGCTATTTTATTTCAGTGGTACTGGCAAGAGTCTACGAAAAGGACTTCGAAATTAAATGAATGGAACTCAATTAAACAGCAACGAGATAACAGAGCTGTCCGTCCATCAGATGACGTGCCACAAACGTCTGTCATCTTGTACCAAATTCAAGTACAGTAGGCAGGGTTAATGCGTTTACTATTTCGACTGTCGTATCAGGTACTCAATTACTAACAATACGACACTAAGAATTACATTGTCCAGGAACAAAAAAATACAGGCGTATCAGTAATTCCGCAACGAATTGCACCTTATTTCGTGCAAGTCTCATGGTTGAACACAGTTTTTCTAAATCAAGACAGTAGTTTCCCTGGTGAATTGTACAGGCACAGTGGCTGTAGTGTCACAGTAATCAGTTCCGAGGGAAAGCAGATGGAAACAGAGTTCTTTGAATACTTCCGTATAAAAAAGTATGCTTTATCGGGATCTACTTTATCAGGACTTTCACCTGCGACCAAATACAATAGCAGAGTGTTCCCTATAAGACCGAGAGAAAACTGATTTGGCCGTACGTAAGTTTACCAAAGACAGTTAGCTAGAAACACATAATACTTTGTACGTAAATGTCAAGTCGAGTTAGATATACAGGGTGAAAAGTATTTAAACCGACAAACTCTGGGAGGTTGTAGGGGACATCAAAACAAATATTTTTCCCTAATGTCATTTTTCCTATGAGGATTATTTAAACCGGTGGAGGTCATATTACTCTCTTCAGTCGTTAGAGGCCATATTACGAGCTTCAGTTGTTAGAGGGCGTATTACACTCTTTAGTTGTAGGCAACTGCTGTCTCCCAGTGTAGTAGTGCATTGTCTCTGTTAACTAATGGAGCGATAAACCTGGAGTGAGTACACTGGTATGGTTGGTGCGAACTACGTACGCACCACAACGGACGAGCTGCACAGCGGGTTTATCAACAAAAATATCCTAATCGCCGTATCCCGCATCATACGACCTTTGCTGCTGTGTACCAACGTCTGCGTGAGACCGGGTCATTTAGCAGATTACCTGGACAGGGACGCCGTCGCACGGTAAGAACGCTGCGATTTTCGGAAGCCGTCTTGCAGCATGTCGAGCGGGATCCTTCAATCAGCACTTACGCAATTGCACGTAACATGGGGACGAATCAGACGAATGGACGAATGTAAGAACAATCCTTCGAGAGTAGTTGTTACATCCATTTCACTTACAGCGTGTCCACAACCTGGAACCAGTTGATTATCCACCCAGAGCACAGTTTTCGCAGTGTTACCTGGAACAGTGTGAAATGCACCCTACATTTCCATCCTCCGTGTTGTTTACCGATGAAACAACGTTCAGGCGTGCTGGAGTCTTCAACATGCACAATTCGTATGTTTGGAGTGTGGATAACCCACATGCCACAGTTATTAGCACTCAATAAGTGCGGTTCTTCGTTAATGTGTGGGTCGGTGTTGTTGGGGACTGTTTAATTGGGCCGTATCTGCTACCTAGGCCATTAAATTGGCAGGTACTATTACAATTTCCTCGCCAGTGTATTGCTATAATTGCTGGAAGACGTCCCGCTCCCTACAAGACAACGCATGTGGTTCCAACATGACGGGGCGCCGGCAAATTTCAGTCGTCGTGTGCGACGATTCCTGGACCGATGGTTTCCAGAAAAATAGATTGGCACAGGTGGGTCCTGTACCATGGCCTGCTCGATCCCCGGATATGTCCCCTCTGGATTTTTTTGTGTGGGGAGAGATGCACAGCCTTGTTTACGCAACTCCTGTTGCATCAGAAGAGGATCTTGTTGCCCAGATAGTAGCAGCAGCAGGAACAATTCAGGATACTCCTGGGGTTTTTGCCCGTGTCAGACAGAACATGACCCGACGGTGTAACCTTTGTTTACGTGTCAATGGAGGCATTTTTTAAAATCTGCTGTAATTGAAATTGGGTTGTGTTAATGTGTTGTCTCTTGGTCATAAAAAATGGAAAAGTGTTTGTTGGTTTAATTAATTTGTCGTCAGAGAAATCTTCCTCTACCAGTTTAAATACTCATCATAGGGAAAATTGACATTAGGGAAAAATATTTGTTTTGATGTCCCCTACAACCTCCCAGAGTTTGTCGGTTTAAATACTTTTCACCCTGAATTTATTGAGTAATGAGACACTATAAATCACCGCTACCTGGCACAGAAACTTTGAGTCAGTGACTATGAATACTAAGAGTTTGCTTCCCTACTTTATTGTGATATTCAACAAAGGAATTATAACCTGCTGACATGGACCAGCTCCGGCGTCCAGATGGCATTCGCGCTCATGAGCACCTCCTTGATGCCTTCGTATCGGTTCGGATCCCATTTCAGGAGTTCATCCTTCCATTCCTATAAGAAGAAGACACCTTAAGTCAAGTATTACTCCAAAGATTTAAACATTTTGTGCAAAAAGAATTATTAAAAAAAAAACACAAGAATTTCAGTGCAGAAAGAATATGCCAAAGGCTTTATTGATTTATATTAAGCGACCACGTTGCGCGTTGGAACCCTTCCTACCTATGTCCATTCTTCTTACTTTCACTGCACATTTATAACAGAACTGAGGGTTACACAACTTGTAGTAACAATATTGACCCAGTAAGTCCAGCAATCGTTAATACAATGGGAGACATATTAATGATGGCAGGACAACATTATTCCTGAGATAATATTAACAGAACCTATAAAAGTATTTACAACTACAGTGCAACAACTACAACACGTATGTCCCGATCAAGGTACATGATGAGCAAAGGATGAGCCACTGAAACTAGGAAAAAGGTGACAGTAAAAATGTATGCTAAAGAAAATAAAAAAGCAAAATATAAATTAAAAATACAAGTTAGAGAAGACGATTGAGGAAGAGCAACGACAAAAGAATGAAAAGAAGAAATCTAAGTAGTAGAGAATGAACATTACAAAGGAAGTACCGGTACCTGCAGTAAAGTACAATTAAATATGGTAAAGTTGAAGACAGCGTAACTACGATAACATCAGAAAGCTTGTAAGTGAAGTAGACCATTTCAACAAAAAATAATTTGGAGGACATTTTAATGGTGTGTCGGGCAGCCACAAACCCACGTGGAGAGAACTTTCCATTATAGATACGTACAATGAGCGGTACATAATGCGTAAAACAACAATGAATAGTACAAAGCCGAAGAAGTACCGGTTCTCCCATCCTTTCAGTTGCCTTTTTAGCCCATTCTGAGCGCAAGACGTACTATCGCAACAAAGCAATCGAAAGTTGGCAGAACTAAGATCAGAAGGGCTCCCCAAGTCCTCTAAAAATCTGGCTTTTTAGAATAAATGTCGGAGATGGAATTGCAGAAAGAACTTCAGCACATTCCCCAAGATAAGGAGTTCAGCGTTTTGTTGCCCAGTATCGCAAAAGACGCAGAAATGGACGAAACTGTTGCACTATGCAATAACGCTCAAGTGATCTAGTACAGTTAAAATTTTTGATGCAAGCAAAAAGAAATTATAACAGGTATCGTTTAATCGAAGGAACACCATTCTATGTTTGGATCCATTTTACGACAGAAAACTGTCGCCAATCGTTTGACCGATCAATGAACCCCAACATTCAATATGAAGAGGGGTGCATTTTATCTCTTTTGTCAACATCGATCTGGTTTTCTACAATATTTCCGAATAAGAGGCTCTGTTACATCGGATATCCAAAGTACTTATCCACTAGCACAATTAACATTCCACACTTACAGAAGATTATGTTTATGTAGCGCAGCCTCATTAATCCTTGTACTCTGAATCTTATTTGCGAGTGAAATACAGTTGACAACTAATTCAATGTGATTGTATGTAAAGCAGTTTTTGCACGTGGAAAGGTTGGTAAATAGTTATACAGGGTAGCATAACTATAACACTTACCACGTTCTTTAAATCTCTATAGAACTATATTGTCGGGATAAAAACACTGTAGCCATGGATATTTTGTCAGGAACACTTACGACTAACAGCTATGCGAATGAAGTAGTAAGAAAAACAAAGACATACTATGGCCCAAAAAACTAGTAGCTCATGAGACCTCACTGGGGAACAAAAACAGGTATCCTGAAAGCCACTGTGTCAAATCAGATAGTTCTGATGTAATATCTGGTAACCTGTTCAGAGGTAACTTGAAACATTATTATTAAAGCCTTCAATTTGCAGCTCGATGGCTCATCCTTAGCTATATAACCGGTGAGGTGTCAAGGCAGGGCAGACGTTATGTATACTGCGTTGTAAAACAGCCCTCCACACTTTTGGAAATATTTTGTGGGGAACTGTCTTGTTGAAATTATGGATCAGCAGTTCGATGAACAAAAAAATGGTTCAAATGGCTCTGAGAACTATGGGACTCAACTTCTGAGGTCATCAGTCCCCTAGAACTTAGAACTACTTAAACCTAACTAACCGAAGGACAACACACACATCCATGCCCGAGGCAGGATTCGAACCTGCGACCGTAGCGGTCTCGCGGTTCCAGACTGTAGCGCCTAGAACCGCACAGCCACTCCGGCCGGCTTCGATGAACAAAATTAATCCATGAATGCGCGTCATGACAACCCAAAGCTAGTAAGACTCTCTTGGGAATGTAGTTGTCAACCCGCACATCATTGGCTATGTTCATGTGGTAGTTATACTGCGAGATGCCAACGGTTCAGTGTTACGTTCGAGCATTAGTTCTAGAGTGCTGAATATAGCTAATTGCGGGAGTAATGCTACGGCTCCCGCAGATTTTCCACTGTAAATGAAGACAGGTACAAGTTCTATGTATCCCTAGCAGTAGGGCGATTGTAAACATCCGTCATCTACTTCCTTCTTCACATCCCTGGTACTGGGATAACAATGTCCATCAAAGTCATAGACTGGCAGCTATTTTCTGCCGTAATACAGGAAACGTTTCTTTATTTGCCTTTCAGATTGCTGAAATCAAGTCTATAACTTATACTCACTCATAAGCTATCTTCTTAACGTGTAACAGCAACGAGCGCCAAGTAAAGGGACTTAGCTCAAAGTAGGCTGTTAATCATCACCGCAGGAATAGTGCGGCACTGTGTAAAAGCTTTTCTTCTTTTCAGTTCTCCACTATATCATAAAGTAACATTCTTAACAACGTGTTGGTCTTGGTCTGAAACACATTGTTTTCACTTCCTAGTTCGGTAAATTCTGAAATTGGATTTCTGCACGGGAAACAAGTGGAGCAAATATGGAACTGTGTGGACCAACATGACTTTTATTTTTTTGGCAATAATATCTTTTGAGTACACAAGATCTGTGACAGGGCGTATTTATTCTCTGTCGTCGTTTTCCGCCTCACAGATGTAAGTCTGCTTTTGTCCGAAATAAGGATAACAATCATCGATCACACCAGCCCTACAAATCTTCCTCCCTCTCCCCTCCCCCATTTTTCCTCCACTGCCAAGTTAACCATTCCTTGAAGCCCCAGAAATTGTATTATAACCTGTCCACTCTTTTAATCAAGTTGTCTCAAAGTGCGCTTTTCTACCAAATCCAATTCAGTTCATGTTCATCAGTAATCAGATCTAACGATCACCACATTTTAAAATTATCTTCTTGTATTGACATTCGAAGCATACGAGTGTGGGATTTGTGTCTGTGTTGAGACGCCATGATCGGCCTCATTTGAACTCTTCTGTAGGGAGGGTGAACTTGGAATTGGAGTGGCTGCTTAGGACGGATATAGGGCCCCATATTGGTTTGATTCCTGTGGATGCTATCGATAGTTGGGACTACACTAGGCATGGCCTTCACCTCAATAGGAAAAGGAAGGGAAAACTGTCTGGGTTGATTGCAGAAAACTTAAGGGGGGACACTGTCACAAGTGGCAGGTGTCAGAGGGATGCCTTTTAGGATAGGGAAGGGGGAAAGGAAACGAGTTTTAAGAGAGATTGGCAGCATCTAGAAGCATGTGCAACAGAGGTAGAGTTCCATAACAGATCCTATATAATAGAAACTATTTACCGAGCACCTGCAGGAAATTATAATCTTTTCATAAATCATCTATAAGCTCTTTTAGATTATTTAACAGAAAGAAACAAAGAAATTTTGATTGCTGGTGACTTTAATACAGATTTTCTAATGCAATCTTCCAGTAAACATTTATTGCAGTTAGTAATGATGTCTTTCAATCTAACTCACACTATAAACTTTCCAACTAGGATCACTAAATCCTCAAGGACAGCCATTGATAACTTTTTGGAGACAAAGCAAAGGAACAAAATCACATCATAAAACCTGTAATAAATGGACTATCAGATCATTACATGCAGCTCCTTGTTTTAGATGTAAATTCTAAGCAGATTATCAAGACTGCAAAATCGGAGTACAGGAGAGTAGTCAATCAATCAAAAATTGAGTGTTTTAGAAAACTGCTCAATGATATGAACTGGAAAGATGTTTATAGTGCTCATGACATGAATGAAAAATATAACACATTCATGAACAATGTCAGTACTATGTTTGAAAACTGTTTTCCTATAAAAGTTATCAAATAAAACAGAAGTCTATAATAAAACCATGGATTACACAAGAATAAAGATTTCCTGTAAGACAAAAAGGAAAATGTATCTATCGACCAAGATTAGCTCCAATGCTGATGATTTAGCTAACTACAAGGAATACTGTAAAATATTAAAAAAAGTAATTCAGACATCTAAACAAATGCACTATGAGAAGAAGATAGCAATGTCAGGGAACAAAATAAAAACAATATGGGATATAGTGAAAGAGGAGATCGGTAGAACCAGAAAGGAACAGGAACAAATAGCACTAAGGGTAGATGACACGTTAGTAACCGATGGGCATAGTATGGCAAATCTATTTAACAAGTACTTTATATCCGTTACTGACAGAATGGGATTGTCAGGATCAGTAAATAATGCCCTTGAATATCTGAAACTAGCCTTTACAAATAGCTTCAGGTACATGAATATGTCACTCACTTCAGCAAAATAAATAACTTCCATAACAAAATCTTTAAAAACAAAGCATTCTAGTGGTTGCGATGAAATATCTACAAAGTTAATTAAGGCACGTTCTTGTGAGTTCAGTACAATTCTAAGTTACTTGTGTAACCAGATAAATTATAGCTGGGACATTCCCTGACTGGCTAAAATATGCAGATGTAAAGCCTCTATTCAAGAGAGGGGATAAAGAGATATCATCAAACTACAGACCGATTTCACTTTTGCCAGCATTCTCAAAAATTTTAGAAAAAGTAATCTACAGGCAGCTTTTCAACCATCTGACCACAAATAACATATTATCAAGAACACAGTTTGGATTTCTGAAGGGTTCTGATATCGAGAAGGCTATTTACACCTACAGTGAAAATGTACTCATTTCTTTAAATAACATGGTACAAGCAGCAGGTATTTTCTGTGATTTGTCAAAGGCATTCGACTGTGTGAAACACAACATCCTTTTAAATAAATTATAATTCTATGGTGTCACAGGCAGTGCTGCAAAATAGTTCAAGTCATACATCACTAACAGGAAGCAAAGGGTGTCAGTGGAAGGGACTAGTGAATTAAGTCATCAATCATCATCAGAATGAGAAGAAATTCCCACAAGGATCCATCTTAGGGCCATTGCTTTTTCTTGTGTACATTAATGATTTCTCATCAGTTACATTGCCAGAAGCAGAGTTCGTTTTGTTTGCAGATGACACAAGTATTGCAATAAATAGTACGTCGAGAGTAGTTCTAGAAAGCTCTGCTAATGATATTTTCATGGATATTAATAAATGGTTTAAAACCAACTCACTGACATTAAACTTCGAAACGACTCACTATATGCAATTCAGAACCTGTAAGAGGTTTCCACCCAGCATATGCATAAAGTATGAAGAAGAGCAGATAGAAGAGGTTGACAGTCTTAAATTGCTGGGATTACAACTTGATAATAAATTCAGTTGGGAGGAGCACTCCACAGAACTGCAGAAACGCTGTAACAAATCTGTATTTGCAATTCGAGTGTTAGCAGACATAGGCGACATAAAAATGAAAAATCTTGCATACTTTGCCTACTTTCATTCCATAATGTCATATGGTATAATATTTTGGGGTAACTCTTCAAGTCAAACAAAAGTTTTCAGAGTCCAAAAGCGTGTAATACACATTATTTGTGGAGTAAATTCACGGACATCCTGTAGAAACCTCTTCAAAGAACTGGGTATACTAACTACGGCCTCTCAGTATATTTACTCCTTAATGAAATTTTTCCTAAATAATATATCTCGTTTTCCAGCAAACAGCTCAATTCATACATACAATACCAGGAACAAATATGATCTGCACAAGGACTTAAAAGCACTTACTTTAGTGCAAAAAGGGGTGCACTACTCAGGAACACTCATCTTCAATCATTTGCCAGAAAACGTAAAAAAAATTTAGTTATAAATAAAAATCAAGAATGAAATTTTCACTCTACAGCGGAGTGTGTGCTGATATGAAACTTCCTGGCAGATCAAAACTGTGTGTGGTACCGAGACTCGAACTCGGGACCTTTGCCTTTCGCGGGCAAGTGCTCTACCAACTGAGCTACCCAAGTACGACTCACGCACCGTCCTCACAGCTTTACTTCTGCCAGTACCTTGTCTCCTACCTTCCAAACTTTACAAAAGCTCTCCTGCGAACCTTGCAGAACTAGCACTCCTGAAAGAAAGGATATTGCGGAGACATGGCTTAGCCACAGCCTGGGGGATGTTTCTAGAATGAAATTTTCACTCTACAGCGGAGTGTGCACTGATATGAAACAAATAAAGATCAATTTAAAATGAGCCTGAAAGACTTACTAGTGGCCAACTCCTTCTACTCCATTGACGAATTTTTTAATAGAAACAAATGATGTATTGTATATATTCATACTATTAGTATTGTTATTTCAGCTTGAAAAAAAATTGACATGTTCCACATCCACGATGATTTCCTCAGCACGGATCTATGGAACGAAAAACTAATCTAATCTAATCTAGATTAGTATTCGAAGATAGCAAATTTCCATTTCTTCGTGAAAGTTTTCTTTCTCCTGGAAGACAAACATTTTGCATATTCTTTATTTCTGCCGTAGTCAGTTATTTTTCTGTCCAAATGGAAAGATTATCTTCTACTTGTAGTATCTCATCTCGAAGCCTGATTTCGCCAGAATCACCACATTTAATTTGCTAAACTTCATTAACTTCCTTTTCTCTTCCGAGACACTTCCCATTCCGCTAAACTGATATTCCAAATGCTTTGCCCTGTCTTACTGGATGCCTGCGTACCGTGGTAAGCTGAAGTGAGATATGAGAGGCCGAAAATTATCGTGAGTCTTTGTTACTCGCAAATCTTAAGATAAACGGATTTTACCCAGTAAGTCCAGGTCTCAACTCCCAGCATGTCGTGACTCATCTGTAAAGAGAAAAACGTTGTTAGCCTTTATATAAAACAGTACTATAGACATAAGTAAACATCAAAATAACAAAAAAAAGGCCTTACTAACAGACAGTATATATACATGATGTTGTGGTGCCTGTGTTAGTCTGATTACGATGCAAAGCTCCTTGGGACGTGCAAACATGTCGAAAGGAACAGGCACTGCGGTTACTACAGCCGTTATGAAATACATAAATGTGTTCGCAACTGCGAAAAAAGACAACCATCAGCTGTAGAATGGAAAGAAGACAAAGAAAATTTGTGCCGGAGCGGGAATCGAACGCGTATTTCCTCGTTATTGCGAGCGGTCACCTTACCATTTTCCATCCTTTCTTTTTTTCTTTTTTTTATTAAAAAAAATCTCATTTTTTTCACTTTTGTTCGTTGCATCTGCTCAGGGCGGACGTCGTAAGACATCCGTCTAAGTTCGTTGTTGATGGATTAACTCAGTATTTTTTATTACAGAGAAAAGTTAACCCTCTGACCAAACACAGTGAGCTACCGTGCCGACAAACCATTTTTTTTTCCTTTTTTTTTGGGGGGGGGAGGGTCTCCTTCCTCCCCTTCAACCCGTCCTTTACGCTCGCCAAGTGTCGCCTTCTCGGCCCGGCTTCTCCGCCTTTAAAGAATGAATGTAACTTGATGATGTGGAAACACGCTTCTTCTGAACGACAAACTAAGTATGCCCCTTCTGTTGCCTTTGTTTGCAACATGGCTTGAATAAAATTAAATGTAAATTCGATTGAGAAGGCAGTCACATAATCGTTATGGAAATGTAACTGCATCTGTAAATTTCGTTCTCCGTGCGTGGAAAAACGGAAAGAAGCAAACTCATTACTGCTGATAAGTAAAATTTCCTTCTTCAGAAGGTAATGAAGTAAAGTAGACTTCTTCTGCTTGATTTTACACATAATTAACATAAATGTGTCTTCTTGTGAAACGAAAAGGAAAGAAAGACAGAAACTAAATAAAGGGTGTATACCAGTTTCATCACTGTGCTTCCCCCAAAACAAAGTAATAGATACACATAGGCTTAACAGGTCTATACTGATGATCTTCTCTGATTACTTTCAGTTGGAAATCCTCCTCCTGCTACGTGAAGTACAAACTTTAACCATAAATCATTCGTCTAATATACGATATGCTTGGATGTGTAATGTAAATTACGCATTTTTATTGGTTACAGTATTGTTTTAGTTAAAAAATTTGCGTAATTTCCTTTGTATTTTTTAGTACACATCAACTTGTGGTGCTCAGTTGTAAGGTATACCCAGAAGTCCTCCCTATTGCTTGATTCTTTTGTTAGGATGTAATGCATCGTTTGGCCTTTCAACCAGTTAATTGTGTTTCGTTTTGTTTTAGGGTAAGGTATACCGTCAGGGTTTAAAAATTCAGCAGTCGTAACGGCATTGGGCGTAGTTCTGCTGACGCTCGCTATCTTTTGTCTTATGTAGAGCCATATTTCTTTTACCCTTTCACACAGCAACCTATGCTCTTCGGTATCTGGTATATTACATAATGTACACAGCGGTGACTCGGCCAATCGAATAGAGTGAAGTTTAGAGTTCGTCGTAATTTTTCTGTTTACAGCAAAGTACCAGGTCGATTTGACATACGTTGGCAGGTTCCGGCAGTGAATATTTTTCCATATTGTTTCCCAGTTATAACAAGGATACTTTTGTTCTACTTCGTTTCTGGGTTTGTCTTTCATCAAGTAATTGTAAAGTTCTTTTACTTTCATGATGTCTTTTTCAGGAATCCTTGCCTGTATGTAGCTGTATTCTACGAAAAAGTATTTCAAGTGGTATAATCCGTTGGGTATGTGTTGGACATCTATAGGTGCACTGACGTAAGCAGGAGCTATTTCGTGTAACAAATGTGCAGCAAGGGTACCACTTGGTTCTTTCCATTGTTTGTATGTGGTAGCAAGGTATAAGGCTTGCGCTTTTTTGCTGACATCGATGAGATTTAACCCACCACATTTCGTAGGGAGCGTCAGAATGTCATATTTGACTTTGAAAATACGTCCGCGGCTCACAAAGTGTCCTAGTGCAGATGCGATGCTTTTCAACAAAGTCGCAGGTGGGGGCAGAACTTGTACTACATAATTAACTTTGGATGTGATGTATACATTTGCCACTGTTACTTTTTGAAGTTCATCGAATTTCCTAATACTATGTGCTTGTACAGAGGCGCGTATGCTGTTAAATAATTTTCGATAATTCGCGGCAATAGTGTGCTTGATATTTCATTTAAAATCTATGCCGAAACTTTTCATGGTTACAAGCTCGCGTAACAGATCCTGCGTTTGGGTCCCAATTCCACGACCAATATTGAAAATCCCCGACTTTGTTCTATTATGTTTTGCACCAGATGCCTGTTCATATTCTGTTACTGTTCGTAGTGCGCTCTGTACTTCAGCGCCATTCACGACTAGGAAGCCAACATCATCAGCGTACGCCTTGCACACGATCTTTTCTCCATGTATTTGTAGTCCTTGTAGATGTTTCATAAGGGAGACAAGCAGGGGCTCGATGGCGATGGCGAAGAGTGCCATTGACATTGGACACCCTTGCCTAATTGAGCTGGTGACGTCAATCTGGCGGCTAATGTGTCCATTGATGACAAATCTGGCTGAGTTGTTTGTTAATGTATTTCTTACTACCGCAATGAATCTAGGTGGGAAGCCCATTGCGCCCATGGTGCGAAGGAGAAAACGATGATTTACCCTGTCGAATGCTTTATCAAAGTCGAGTGAGATGAGTGCACATTTTATTTTGCAGACGTCGGCCGTTGAGATTAGGTCCCTGTAATCACAAAGGGTCTGGAGAATTCTCCTATCTTTGCCCACACTTGTTTGATAAGGTCCGGTGACGCTGGTCATTGTGGTTTTCAGCCTGCGAGCGAGGATGCGGCCAAAGATTTTGTAATCGCTGTTTGTAAGCGTAATTGGCCTCAGAGTGCTTACAGATTTCGTATTGGTAGTTTTTGGCACTAACACTACGAGTCCCACACGAAATTCTTTCGGGATGCCATTTTCAGGGTTTAGCAGTTCGTTGCAGATGAGAGTAAACTTGCCTTTTACGAGGCCACTGAATCAGCGATAAAATTCTGCCTGAATTCCATCTGCCCCTGGAGCAGTGGCATACTTTGCCCTGGAGGTTGATCATTAACTCGTCTTGAAGCTGTTCGTCAACCGGTTGACTAGACATTAAGGATTCAAAATGCTGTACGATTGCCTCTTTAATCTCTCTTTGCTTCGTCAGCTTCCTTCCATCATCAGTTGTTATTTCAGATATCTTGCGGGACGCCCTTTTGCTTTCACGAATGACATGATAAATGGAAGTGACCTCGTGCTGTGCTATATTCTGGGCACGCGACCTTATTTGGTAGCCTTCCAGTTGTTTACGCCGTAGTGCTAAAATTTTTGCTTTAATTTTGTTAATTCTTTCGTAGTTGTCCACGACTGTTGTATCGGACTTGTACAAATCCCGTAGACATTGAAAGTAAAATTCTATAGTTGATTTGTACCAAAAGTTTTTGTCTTTTGAGTAGTTTATGAAAAACCTCCGTATTTTGGGTTTGGCATGCTTCAGCCAGCAGTCAGTGCCAGCGTTTTACGAGCTAAATTTGCTTTCACACTCTTGCCATACCTTTTAAAATGCCTCCTGACAAGCATGGTCTTCCAGATGTGACACGTTGAGCTTCCATGTGCCTCTACCTCGGAAGGTCCCTTGTTTTATCAGATTGATTGTGCATATGTATGCAGCATGATCCGAAAAAACGGTAGGCCATACTTCGGACTGCAAAATGAGGTGTTTCAAATTGTGCGTTACTTATATCCTGTCGAGACGGCTCGCCGAGTGACTTGTGGCGTGGGTGAAGCCAGGGGCTGCACCGTGCATATGTTCCCATGAGTCTATTAGTCTTAAGTCATTAACTATACGTTCCAGTTCAGTACACTTGTTGAAATTGGGAGTTTGGTCTTTGGCATGCAAAACACTGTTAAAATCTCCTCCCAGGATAAGGTGTTCATATCGAGTTCCAAATAGTGGGACAATTTCTTCTTTAAAGAACTCCGTTCTGCGGTGCCTGTTACTGGATCCTGAAGGGACATACACTTTAATGAGTCCTATTTTGTTTATTGTGGCCGCTAAACTTCTGTCATTTCTTCGTCGGCATTGTTATGGTCGCTTTCGTCTGCCCAGCTGGTTGAGGTTGTCGTCGTGGGTGGGACGAGTGAAGCTTCATGAGAGTGACTCGTTTCTTGGGGGCGGGTGGATGCTTTCTTTGTTGGCTTTCCTTGGACGTCTCGTTTTTCCAGCGCAGAAGGGGAACGCTCCTCAGAAACTGGTGTCGCTTTCGTGTTGCTATAGATCTGTTAGCTTAAGGTACTACCTATTTCCTTCGCTTTTTGTCGGAGTGTGGAAGCTGTCTCCTCTGCACCTTTGCGCGCCAGCCGGCGTTTCTTATTTTTCTTCGGAGAATTGCCTCTCGACGGACTTCCTTCAGTATCCAAGTTAGTGTCGCTTTCCTGCAAGGTGTGTCGGTCTTCAACTTCCGGCGGATCTGCTGCCTTTACAGTTGCAGGTGCCTGGTTCGGTGGAACTTCAACTGTGTGACTTCAACTGTGTGACGGGGCTCTTGTAGGTCGTCAGCTATGACGGCACTGACGTCCATCGGAATTTCAGTGTCTGGAGAATTTGTATTTGCACACGATTCAGGGACTGAGGAAGCAGTCGGCCGTTCGCGTGCCACGGCGGCATAAGTTCCAGGTAGTGTTGTCATCGCCGGTGGCCTGGCGGCCTCGCCGGCCGGCAGCTGTGCAACGCGCCGCTGTATACATTCTGCGCGAACGTGCACAGGCTTGTTACAGGCGGCACAGGTTCGCGGTTGGTCGTCATAAATTACAATCCCTCTATATCCGCAGACATTGATGTACGACGGGATGTGCTTTTGTAACTCTACTCGAAGCTGCCGTACGCCATTTAGTAGTGGGAATTTATGCGCGCTTGACCATTTCTCGGCAAAGTTGCTGAGCACTTTCCCGAAGGGTGAAATTACAGCATTAATTTGGTCTGTTGTAATCTCAAAAGGCAACTCGAACTTTCGAATTGTGCGAATGCCAAAACCAGCACGTGCAACGGTGACTTCGCCAACGTTTCCATCTGAGTGCTTAAATTTCATGACACCTCCGGAACACTCTACTATTTTCTCGCACAACTCGGAACTACGCATTTTAACAAACACGACACAAGCTACAATCGACAGGTGGATCCCAATTACATCATTGAAGGAGAGCTTCACATCTTCTTCTAACCAATTTTCTATTTCAAACGACTTGGGTCTAGCATATCGAGGATCAAAGGTAAGTTGCAACGTATCTTTTCGACTTGGTTGAGCCATCACTGCATGCTAGTCATTATTTCTCGAAGTGTTCTACAAACAGGGTTTTAAGCCGCAGCAAGCGCAAGACTTACCACGCGGAAGCACAGACGGCGCAGCGCACAGCACACTACGTCCTACCTCCACGCCGTCCGCCGGCGAACTGGTCCATTTGGCTATTCGTGTACGACTCACGGTCAGACCCAGACTTCCATATGCCGTCAACCATGCATCTACAACCTGTACTCGTATTTCCATTATGTATATTCCCCTACAAGGGAGGCGTTTAACTTCGAAATCGCTTTCCTGGTATCGGCAGATAAATACCAAGCTGCAATGCCTGTATTATAGCGAATTACGACGCAATGTTCATTACATATATCTTGTGTATTTTATAAAGGCTGCAGTCGCCACAGTGCCTGTTACTTTGGACACGCATGTATGTGTGGTATCAACGTTCGATACCACACTTGTTAGGGTTACAAGAAGACAGGACTATAAGAAACACCACACAATTGATTCAGTACATAAAATGCATACAAGTTTCAGACAAAGCCACCCTCCTGTCATTTGATGTAGAGAATACGTATTCCAATATACCAATAACTGAAACAATAAACATTGTAGAACAAAATCTTATTGACACACAGCACACTTCCACATGAATATGTCAAAGACACAGTCAGTTTGCTAGAGCTAATAACAGAACATAATTAATTTCAGTTCAATAATAAATTCTATTTGCAAAGTGAAGGATCACCAATGGGATCTGTAGTGTACGAAACCATAGAAAACATATTTATGAACCATGTAGAACAGATTGTATTCAAGAAAATAGTGCCAAAGAGGTACAACATCCTATACTGGATTAGATATATGGATGATATCTTGTGCCTGATAGATGAACCAAACAATAAAATTGACCAGCTACACACAGACATAAATTCTGTTCATGATAATTTTACGATAGAGAAAGAGCAAAACAGACAGTTACATTTTTTGGACATCACCATAAAGGTTCAAAACAAAGAACACACATTTGCCGAAAACTGACAACAACAGACACAATTATACAAGGGACATCACAACAAGCCAATTCTCAAAACTAGGCAGCACTTAGGTACATGCTCCACAGACTAAACACAGCACAATTACAAAATAGAAATGACTACTGTAATACAAATAGCCCCAAACAATGGATACAAAGAGAACTTAGTAACAAAGCTGAACAAGAGAATCAAGAAACAGAAAAGAACAAACACCCAACTGTCACGAACTCAAGGACAAAGTCACACACAAACAAATACACGTAATACAAGAACAGAAACAACACAAAGTGTGAAAGAAACGGAAAGTAAAAGATGGTACACAATGACATACAACCACAGATACACACACAGAATATCCAATATTTTCAAAAAACATGGCATAAAAAAAGCACATAAAACCAACAACTCAATTGAGAAATACTTCCCAAAAAAATAGGAAAAATTGATCTGTATCAGAAATCAGGAATATACCAACCGAAATGCAATACACGTAATGGAAGATACATAGGTCAAACCAGGAGGACATTTGACACCAGATACGAAGAACATATAAGAGCATGGAAGTATAGGACAAATCATTCAACTTTTGCATAACACTTACACTAACACAAACATAAAATTGCAACCAGAGACACAGACAAGGAAATCATAAGGATAAACAACGACAAAAAACATCTCCTCACCTTATAAGAAAACTACCACATCCAAAAATCCATAACAGGACACAAACAACTCATAAATGATCAGATCAACTTGGCAAACCACACATTCTTTAAACTGACTGACATCTTAATATAACATTAAAAGTACAAATATAACCACAGGTTCCATTTACCACTACCATTTTCTCCGGGATCTGTACCATTATCACTGTCCAGGCCATCCCTGTCATTCCTCCCCCCCCCCTCCTTGGAAAAAAAAAACACCACCTCTCTAACGTCTCTACCAACATACAAGAAAATTTCATTAACTCTCTCTCTCTCTCTCTCTCTCTCTCTCTCTCTCACACACACACACACACACACACACACACACACACACACACACACACAACATCGTTTTATAGGTCGGCAACACTTACAACGTGAACGAAAACATACGAATAGGCATAAACACTGCAGCAATGATGAATGAAAAGCAGTTAAGGAAGTCAATTATAAATAGTGCAGAGCAGGAAATAATGCAAAATGCCAAAAACTGCAGATGTGAAATGAAGGCTGTCGGCATCAACCACTGCTAGTAAGAGGGGAAGGTGCAGACTATGTAAAGAAACACCATAAGTAGCTAACAGACCTACTTCATAAAGAAGACGCTGTTTTCAACCTAAAAGAATAAAAATAAAATGTACAAACCTGTGTATCCAATTTACACTACACCACAGTAGATGCTTTGTAAATAAAAGCGAAACGCTTCTGGTGTAATTCTTTTTAAATGTATTGCAGTCAGCTCGATACAGATAACCTATAATAACAAAGGGTCCTAATAGTTGATCATAATTCAAGCACACAAGCTGAGAGTTGCCGATTATCTGAGACTGGCGAGCCAGAAGGATTTTCATCACCCTAGACGTGATGCGGCAATTGGAAACACCAACTTGCATGAAATGGCTTCATACACGTACAATACAAGGTATAGCAAAATAGTCGCGGCCACACTGCAGTAAGTAACCCGCTGACAAAAGTGCTCATTACTGCCACACGATACTTTATGATAGGGACGAAATTACTGTTCCGCCTATACTCTCTACATTGCATCCTTTGAAACGTTCCTTCTCGGGCAAATTGACGAGTGCTAATTTTTGAATCTTCTTCCACACTAACCAACACTATTCCGTAAGAAAGTACTGTGAAGGCAATACTGGCCGGAGTGGACGAGCGGTTCTAGGCGCTTCAGTCTGGAACTGCGCGACCGCTACGGTCGCAGGTTCGAATCCTGCCTCGGGCATGAATGTGTGTGGTGTCCGTAGGTTAGTTAGATTTAAGTAGTTCTAAGTTCTAGGGGACTGATGACGTCATAAGTCAAGTCCCATAGTGCTCAGAGCCATTTGGACGATTTGAAGGCAATACTGTAGATTTTGTAACTCGTAGAGTATCTTTCTGTGGCTTCAGCTGTCCAATTTATAGCAAGATTCTGCGCTCTGGACTGGGGAACACCTGTGGCAAAGCTTCTCTGTACATTCGTTCCTCTTTCCGGACACTGTTTAGGTTTAAGTAGTTCTAAGTTCTAGGGGACTGATGACGTCATAAGTTAAGTCCCATAGTGCTCAGAGCCATTTGGACGATTTGAAGGCAATACTGTAGATTTTGTAACTCGTAGAGTATCTTTCTGTGGCTTCAGCTGTCCAATTTATAGCAAGATTCCGCGCTCTGGACTGGGGAACACCTGTGGCAAAGCTTCTCTGTACATTCGTTCCTCTTCCCGGACACTATTTTCTGCTAGACCACATATTACACACATTTCTACAAGTTCCTGTAACTAGTACTCCTCCATTTTTCGAACCAGTCACGAACTATATACAGTGATAGACTTCATCCCGGACCCGTTACAGGCTACCGTGCGTTGTGTTATAAAGTAGGGCCGCAAATGTTGGGCAGACAGGAGTCTGTTCGTAATGAAGCATTGTTTTCTACTAGCATACTCGGGACATCCGTGCGTAGTGCATGCCAGACGGTGCTCCCCTCTGCAGCACGTATTAGAGCGGGGATGTACGAATACAGACCGTGGGCTACATGCGGACGACCTTCTGTCTGATGGCGGCCCACTCCTCACCGTCTGCTTATGTAGAGTGGGATGAAAAACTGCTTGCATGCCCTTTTACCGTCGTAATTAGTCTCATCTTACGTAAGCCTCCAGGCTTCAGTGGCCGTTGTCATTGATTATAGAATCTTCTTATTCGTTATGACGCGTGAAAGTTTGAAGAGGTATGCGACGCGGTCCAGCGACACAGAAAATTTTTTCTTAATTTTATCTTGTATTTGTGCTTCCTATGAGAGCGATACTTAGAGTATTCTTCACTTAACACTATTTCTTCGAACTAAAGAATGATCACCAAGTCCCATTACTTCCTACGTACACTGTTCAGTCACATTGACGTGATCATCTTTCAAAAGCCAGACTAACCACATTTTGCAGTGCGGAGCACAGCGAGACGGTCAGGAAGAGGGTCAGTGAGTTTCTGGAAGATGCCTACAGGGATGTGAAGCTGTGCCGTGCCGACTCTTGTCCCGTGACCAGCTGCGCTAGGCTTCTCGGCTGAGGATCCCTGGTGCGAACAGCCTGATCGAGGTGGGATTCTCGATAGGATTTAAATTTGAGGAGTTTGGTGAGCAGAGGAGTTGGTAGACTTATCCCGGTGCCCTTCGAACCGAGCACATACGAGATGCGACAGTAAAGTAATGAGAGTGATGTGAAAAAAATGTTGCTTACCGTTTTAGACAAGTTTAGTGTTGTCCCCTTCAAAGTAGTGCCCTTCTGATTGTACACACTTTTTCCAGCACTTCTGCCATTGGTGCCAACATTTCAGGAACTCATCTTCTGTAATATCCTTCAAGACCCTCGTCACAGTTTTTTGGACATCTTGTTTTGTTTGAAAATGGTGTCCCTTGCCCGCCGGTTTGACTCTTGGAAATAGAAAAGAGTCGCACGGAGCGATATCTGGTGAATAAGGTGGCTGTGGTAGTACTGAAATTTGTTTTGGGGCTAACAATTGCTGTACTGATAGAGCAGTATGGGATGGCGCATTAGCGTGATGCAGAATCTAATTATCAGCAATGTTGGCACGGACACGAAGAACTCTTTTACGAAGTCTTACTAAAATTTCTTTGTGGTAATATTGGTTAGCTGTTTTGTCCAGGAGGCATCTACTCTTTATGAACATTTCCCTTGGAATCAAAGAAGCACATAAGCATGCATTTCACTTTTGACTTTGACATGTGAGCTTTTCTTGTCTGGCTGATCCCTTTGAGCACCATTGCGAACTTTGGCGTTTTGTCTCTGGATCGTACTGAAAAAACCAACTTTCATCACCAGTGATAACAAGGCTCAACAATTCTGGATTGATTTCCGTTTGCTCTAACAGTCAGGCTGCCACATTTTTCCGTGTTTCTCGCTGTTGTGGTGTGAGATTTTTGGGGGACCATTTTTGCACAAATCTCTCTCATAGCAAGATCTTCAGTTATTATTTCATGAACCGTTTCTCGACTGATGTTCGGTTCTCCTGTAATCATTTTCACAGATAACCTTCGATCAGATCGCACGAGTTCACGTACCCTGGCCAAGCTGACATCCGTCCGTGAGGCTGATGGTCGTCTACTGCGGTCTTCATGTTCAATATTCGTTCTGCCTTCACTAAACATTTTATGTCGACAAAAAATTTGAGATCTTGACGTAACCTCCTCCCCAAAAATCTTCTGAAGCGCACCGTAAATTGTCGTCGCGTTTTCACCCAATTTAACGCAAAAAGAAATGGCATACCGTTGTGCAATATTATGCGGTTCCATTTCAGTGACGAGAGACACAAACACGTGTTACCTTATTACAGCACAACTCATGACTGAGCTGTTGCATCGATGTGCCACTTGGCCTAGAAGCAGCTTATAGACCAAGGTCAAAGATATTGTTCCTACGCAAGAATGCAGGGTTGCGACATCTTGCAAAGAAAATCAGTCTCATTACTTTATTGTCGCACCTCGTACACTGCGAACTGTGTGACATGTTGTATTGTCCTGCCGGTAGACGCCATCATACCGAGGAAAAACAAATTGTAGTGTCGCCAAGGCTAGATGCATACTTGTGTTGATCCATCGTTCCTTCCAGAATGACGAGATCACCCAAGGAATGTCCTCCTGCCTGGACCCTTCCAACAGTTCTTGCAGAGTGTTTTCTTTCAGACGTTTCACGTCCTACACGCCAACGGCCATCTGTTCAATGGAGCATAAAACAAGAGTCACCCGAAAAGGCCACCTGTCACCATTCAGTCGACGTCCAGGTGCGGTATTTTCAAATACCAATCAACCTTCTTCGCCAGTGAACACCAGTCACCACGGATGCTAAGCTAGGTGTCTGCTGCAGAGGCCCATATCCAGTAACGATCACTGAACGGTGTTTGAGGAGACACTGTTGGTAGCCTCTTGGTTCATCTGAATGGTCAGTTGCTTAACAGTTGCACGTTTACACGCCTATACACATCTCCACAGCCGTCATTCAGCTCTATCATCTGTGGTGACAATTGCCTCTGTATCAGTTTTGGATACAGCCATTTGGTCAAACACGTGAATACATCACAAACTTAGCTGTTTAGGAAATCGTTTCATCCTTGACCCGAAATCCAATGCTCATGCCCTTTAGGGCGTCAGATAAATCGCTCAGTTCCGGCTTTACGACAATGACTACACTGTTTTCCACGTAACCCAGACATCCTCCATACACCTCTGCTAGTAGTGCTGCCGCCTGCCGTCCTGGAGTGATTTTCGACGTCGAACGTAGGTGGTACACACATTGATGTAACTGGATCTTGTATTACACAGGTTTCAAGGTACTGTTTCCTATAGTTGCAGCTGCTCATTTACAGGGTGGTCCATTGATCGTGACCGGGCCAAATATCTCACGAAATAAGCGTCAAACGAAAAAACTACAAAGAACGAAACTTGTCTAGCGTGAAGGGGGAAACCAGATGGCCCTATGGTTGGCCCGCTAGATGGCGCTGCCATAGGTCAAATGGATATCAACTGCGTTTTTTTAAATAGGAACCCCCATTTTTATTACATATTCGTGTAGTACGTAAAGAAATCTGAATGTTTTAGTTGGACCACTTTTTTCACTTTTTGATAGATGGCGCTGTAATAGTCACAAACATATGGCTCACAATTTTAGACGAACAGTTGGAAACAGGCTGGTTTTTTAAATTAAAATACGGATCGTAGGTACCTTTGAACATTTTATATCGGTTGTTCCAATGTGATACATATACCTTTGTGAAATTATCATTTCAGAGAAGGCATGCTGTTACAGCGTGATTACCTGTAAATACCACATTAATGCAATAAATCCTCAAAATGATGTCCGTCAACTTCAATGCATTTCGCAATACGTGTAACGACATTCCTCTCAACAGCGAGAAGTTCGCCCTCCGTAATGTTCGCACATGCATTGACAATGCGCTGACGCATGTTCTCAGGCTCTGTCGGTGGATCACGATAGCAAATATCCTTCAACTCTCCCCACAGAAAGAAATCCGGGGACATCAGATCTTGTGAGCGTGAGGTGTATGGTATGGTGCTTCGACGACCACTCCACCTGTCATGAAATATGCTATTCAATACCGCATTAACCGCACGCGAGCTATGTGCCGGACATCCATCATGTTGGAAGTACATCGCCTTTCTGTCATGCAGTGAAACATCTTGTAGTAACGTTGGTAGAACATTACATAGGAAATCAGCATACGTTGCACCATTTAGATTGCCATCGATAAAATGGGGGCCAATTATCCTTCCTCCCATAATGCTGCACCATACATTAACCCACAAAGGTCGCTGATGTGCCACTTGTCGCAGCCATCGTCCGTTGCCCAATAGTGCATATTATGGCGGTATACGTTACCGCTGTTGGTGAATGACGCTTCATCGCTAAATAGAACGCGTGCGAAAAATCTGTCATCGTCCCATAGTTTCTCATGTGCCCAGTGGCAGAACTGTACACGACGTGCGAAGTCGTCGCCATGCAATTCCTGGTGCATAGAAGTATGGTACGGGTGCAATCGATGTTGATGTAGCATTCTCAACACTGACGTTTTTGAGGTTCCCAATTCTCGCGCAATTTGTCTGTTACCGATGTACGGATTAGCCGCGGCAGCATCTAAAACACCTACCTGGGCATCATCATTTGTTGCAGGCCGTGGTTGACGTTTCACATGTGGCTGAACACTTCCTGTTTCCTTAAATAACTTAACTATCCGGCTAACGGTCCAGACACTTGGATGATGTCGTCCAGGATACCGAGCAGCATACATAGCACACGCAAGATGGGCATTTTGATCACAATACCCATACGTCAACACGATGTCGACCTTTTCCGCAATTGGTAAACGGTCCATTTTAACACGGGTAATGTATCACGAAGCAAATACCGTTCGCACCGGGGGAATGTTACGTGATACCACGTACTTACACGTTTGTGACTGTTACAGCGCCACCTATCACAAGGCGAAAAATGTGGTCCAACTGAAACATTCGCATTTCTCTACGTACTACACGAATATGTAATAAAAATGGTGGTTTCGATTTTAAAAAACGCAGTTGATATCCAAATGGATATCAACTATGGCAGTGCCATCTAGCGGACCAACCATAGCGCCATCTGGTTTCCCCCTTCAAGCTAGACGAATTTCGTTCTTTGTAGTTTTTTCGTCTGATACTTATTTCGTGAGATATTTGTCCCGGTCACGATCAATGGACCACCCTGTATAGCGTGACGTGACGAAAGCCGTGTGATACCTTTCAACAGCGTGTCGGATCTCCTTTTGCCCGGTGTAGTGCAGAAACTCGACGTGGCGTGGACTCTTGCAGAAATATTGAGTTATGCTGCCTGCATAGCCGTCCACAAATGCGAAAGATTTGGCGGTGCAGGATGTTGTGCACAAACTAACCTCTCGATTATGACCCATTAATGTTCGATGGGATTCATGTCGAGTGATCTGCCTGGCCAAATCATTCACTGAAATTGTCCAGAATGTTCTTCAAACCAATCGCAGACAAACTGTGGCCCTGTGGCATGACATCGTTGTTTGGGAACTTGAGTCCATGAATGGCTGAAAATTGCCTCCAAGCAGCCGAACATTGGCATTTCCTTTTTGTATCCCCAACCTTATTGACAGGAGGTCTTGGGGATCACGGCTGTTCCACTATTACGAGTATAGGAAAATGAAGCACTTGCACCCGTTCTTACTTATTACACTACTGGCCATTAAAGTTGCTACACCACGAAGATGACGTGCTACAGACGTGAAATTTAACCGACAGGAAGAAGATGCTGTGATATGCAAATGATTAGCTCTTCAGAGCATTCACACAAGATTGGCGCCGGTAGCGACACCTACAACGTGCTGACATGAGGAAAGTTTCCAACCGATGTCTCAGACACAAACAGCAGTTGACCGACGTTGCCTGGTGAAACTTTGTTGTGATGCCTTGTGTAAGGAGGAGAAATGCCTACCATCACGTTTCCGACATTGATAAAGGTCGGATTGTTGCCTATCGCGATTGCGATTTATTGTATCGCGGCATTGCTGCTCGCTTTGGTCGAGATCCAATGACTGTTAGCAGAATATGGAATCGGTGGGTTCAGGACGGTAATAAGGAACGCCGTGCTGGATCCCAACGGTCTCGTATCGCTAGCCGTCGAGACGACAGACATCTTATCCGCATTGCTGTAATGGATCGCGCAGCCACGTCTCGATCCCTGAGTCAACAGATGGTGACGTTTGCAAGACAACAACCATCTGCACGAACAGTTCGACGACGTTTTCAGCAGCAGGGACTATCAGCTCGGAGACCACGGCTGCGGTTACCCTTGACGCTGCATCACAGACAGGAGCACCTGCGATGGTGTATTCGACGACGAACCTGGGTGCACGAATGGCAAAACGTCATTTTTTCGGATGAATCCAGGTTCTGTTTACAGCATCATGATGGTCGCATCCGAGTTTGGCGACATCGCGGTGAAAGCACTTTGGAAGTGTGTATTCGTCATCGACATACTGGCGTATCACCCGGCGTGATGGTATGGGATGTCATTGGTTACACGTCTCGGTCACCTCTTGTTCGCACTGATGGCGCTTTAAGCAGTGGTCGCTACATTTCAGATGTGTTAAGACCCGTGGCTCTACCCTTCATTCGATCCCTGCGAAACCCTACATTTCAGCAGGATAATGCACGACCGCATGTTGCAGGTCCTGTACGGGCCTTTCTGGACATGTTCGACTGCTGCCCTGGCCAGCACATTCTCCAGATCTCTCACCAATTGAAAACTTCTGGTCAATGGTGGCCGAGCAATTGGCTCGTCACAATACGCCAGTCACTACTCTTGATGAACTGTGGTATCGTGTTGAAGCTGCATGGGCAGCTGTACCTGTACACGCCATCCAAGCTTTGTTTGACTCAATGCCCAGGCGTATCAAGGCCGTTATTACGGCCAGAGGTGATTGTTCTGGGTACTGATTTCTCAGGATCTATGCCCCCAAATTGCGTGAAAATGTAATCACATGGTCGTGCGGTAGCGTTCTCGCTTCCCGTGCTCGGGTTCCCGGGTTCGATTCCCGGCGGGGTCAGGGATTTTCTCTGCCTCGTGATGACTGGGTGTTGTGTGATGTCCTTAGGTTAGTTAGGTTTAAGTAGTTCTAAGTTCTAGGGTACTGATGACCATAGATGTTAAGTCCCATAGTGCTCAGAGCTATTTGAACCATTTTTGTAATCACATGTCAGTTCTAGTATAATATATTTGTCCAATGAATACCCGTTTATCATCTGTATTTCTCCTTGGTGTAGCAATTTTAATGGCCAGTATTGTATGTAGCTACCAGTTTCGACGCTTCAGTGCACCATCTTCAGACGTTAGTTGATTCTGAAAGGGTTCTCACGATTCATGTATACGCTGCATCAGTGGGCAACAAAACTGGTTTACGCAGACTGTAACTGTGATGTCTGCATTCCAACCATCAATTGCCAAATGTAGGCGATGTCGTGATGTTAGCAAAGATACTCGCGTCTGTCGGCTGTTGCCATAGTCCACATTTCGCAGAACTGTCCTGACTGATACGTTCGTTGTAATTTCCACATTGATTTCTGCGGTTATTTCACGCATTACTGCTTGTTTGTTAGCACTGAGAACTCGACACTAACTCTGCTGCTCTAGGTTGCTACCTGAGGGCTGTCGGCCACTGCGTTGTCCGTAGTGAGAGGTAATGTCTGAAATTTGATATTTTCGGCACACATTTGACTCTGTGGATCTCAGAATACTGAATTCACTAACAACTAGCCGCAACTACCATTCCGCATTCAAAGTCTATTAACTGATTTCGTGCGTCCATAATCACTTCGGAAACATTTTCGCATGAATCAGCTTAGTAAAAATGACAGCTCCGTCAACACACTGCTCTTTTACACCCTGTGTACGTGATACTACGGCCATCTGTATATGTGCATATCGCTATCCCATCACTTTTGTCACTTCGTTGCACATCTAAATGATGGCTGATTAGTCCATTTACGCTTCGGAGGAACGGATCGTAATGACGACGTGGGTTCTCGAACGACCCCATACAGGAAAGACAATTAGAGATAGCACGAATCACTGTAAGATTTCAGAATCCTTCCTCACCAAAACTAACAGTTTTACTGTGAGAGAAAAAGCTCTTCTCTGCGTAAAAGATAAGCCCCCGCCCAGTACGACTATAGTACGACTGGAAACGTATGTGAGCGATTCGACGTCTGCCGAACGTTTGCCAAAAAAGTTCGTTCGTAAGCGGTCAGAGGATCTAGGAGTCCCACACTCGACATTACAAAAACACATAAAGTATGATTTGAAGATAAAAGCATTTAAACCTTCGTTTGTAAACGGACTGGGTGATAATTGACACATAAAAACGACATAAGGCGTAAGTGCGAATGCTTAATGTCTTTACAGCTCTTCCTTCAATGTGGAACTGTTTTCCCCGAACGAGCGGGCAATATATCGCGGTGCAAAACCGAGTAACACTTATTTCTGGAGTAAAAAAAAAATTACGAAGAGTTTGAGCACAATTCACTACATGTCTTGATCTGTGGAGCAATGGTTGCAACACACCTGTTAGGTCCATATTTCTTTGACGGTGCTGTGAAACACACTGCGAATCTCATCATGTTACGTTTCCTCCTCATCTAAAAGACTGGGGACTTATCTGTCGCGTATGATTCCAGCAGGATGGAGCACCAGCCCATTATGCTGTTGGCATTAGAGAATATCTCAATGAGGTATTTCTTAATAAATAGATTGGACGGGTTCTGTCCATTTTCCTACATCTTTGGAGTGACCATCCCGAAGTTCTGATCTATCATCTTGTGATAATCTATTATGGGGATTCATCAATCAGAAAGTTGCTGCCACACATTACGAGGCAGTTGACGAGCTTAAGGATGCTGTGCAAAATGTATTTACTGCCATCAAGCCAACAATGTTGAGGAGAATTTCATATCGCCCATGGAGGATATTCATACTATATCCTGAAAACGATACTGTACATAGACACTCTGCAATAACTAATAGAGAATAGTCACTCTACCTCAAAGTGTCGTCTGCTACAATCCCACATTAATACAATGACGCCATCTGTGAATATGTGGACACACCACAGAGGTTAATGGGGCTTTGTGATCACTCTTATAAGTAGGTTTTGGCGCAATAGCTGATACCTCTTCACGTGTATGCTAACCCAATGACGCTCTCCCGTATTTCAAATGAGTCTGTGAACACTGGTGTCGCCCTTATTTGTATATATACAGCATCCTCTGTTAGTCCTATTCGGTATGAGTCTCACACGGTTGAGCAATATTGTAGAATGTGTACCATGAGTGTTTTGTAAGCAACCTTCTTTGTTGGCAAATTAGCCTATCTGTATCCTACCAACGAAACGAAGTCTGCCAACTGCTTTACTTAGTACTGAAACTCTGCGTTAATTCCACTACTTACAGCCAGCTATTTGTATGAATTGCATGTTTATTATTTTGACTACCTGAAAAACTTGGAAATTTGTGGTAAGTTCCTGTGGGACCAAACTACTGAGGTCATCGGTCCCCAGGCGTACACACTACTTAATCTAACTTACGCTAAATACAACACACACACACACACACACACACACACACATCCCCAAGGAAGGACTCGAATATCCGTGGGGCGGCGAGGAGGTATGGAGCCGCGCGAACCGTGGCAAGGCGCCCTGGACCGCATGGCTGCCCTGCGAGCTGACTCCTGATACTACAGTCGTAAGATATTGCGTAAACAATTTACTAAAACGTAGTTCACTCAAGACCTCGTGCCGACTAAAATGATCAGTTCCAACCATTGAGTCCTTATCTCAGTGTTCTCAGTTTAGGATGCTCTTCGTCAGTACGGTTCTGATCCGACGAGATTGAGAAGCTACATGGATGACACAATCCAAAGTGCCGATTCCCATATATACTTCTACGATGGAGCTAAGCAACAAAATAAAGGGCTACTATAAATTATTCATACGTTATGAAAGCTCTATATTTTCCAAAGTATTACATGCAGAAGTATGATTGATGCGTGAATAGAACCATAATCTGACGAAGTTTACATTTTTCACTCCACATTTTTCCGGTGAGTGCTCCTCCGATCACACGACACACGTCCAAGCGATAGTCACGTTCGTTCCATTCCTTATGCTGCAACATCCGGTCAATAGTCGTCACATCTACGTTGATGCGTTCTCTGAGTTGTTCCATTTTTCTTGGGAGTGTGGGTACGCAATCACGGTCCTTAATGTGCCCTCAAAGGAAAAAGTCAGAGGTCGTTGGGTCAAGCGACCCTGAAGGGAGGTTGGAGGAGGGAGTGAGGCAAGGGAACAGAGCCACAGCACTTCACCACTACACCCAATGCAGCGATGCGGAAATTCGTCGTTCAGGTACCGACAAGCATAGATGCACTAATAAGGAGGTGCCTCGTCATTTTAGAGGTTGAAATTCTCGGAATCAGCAGTCATTTATCGAAACAACCACAACTGCAACATGCAGAAATAACAGTTACTCATAACAGGCTTCTCACAGAAATAAAATGGTCGATACAGCTTCGTCTGTGTCACTGCAAAGAAAACGTTAATCTCCGGCGAATCTCGTTCAAGCGCCATAATTTCATGAAGATTTTCAGTGCCCCACACTCCGACAGTTTTGCTTTTAACCTTACCAGGAAGGTTGCTTCGTCGCTGAGTATCAGCTTGGAGGCGAAATGTTCATCCTGAAGTACTTCCTGCATTGCGATGCAAGACTGATGGCGTCGCCCGCCATCTTCCGACGTTAATTGTTGCACGAACTGCAGACGGTGTGAAATATAACCGCTGTCGCAAAAATCTTCCGCACAGTTTGTTACGGTATTCCAAGCCCGTGGATCGTGTGGGCCGTTGAGTTTTTGGCCCACGTACGAAACTCGCCCCCCTCGCGGTTCTAGGCGCTACAGTCTGGAACCGCGCGACCGCTACGGTCGCAGGTTCGAATCCTGCCTCGGGCATGGATGTTTGTGATGTCCTTAGGTTAGTTAGGTTTAAGTAGTTCTAAGTCCTACGGGACTGATGACCTCAGAAGTTAAGTCCCATAGCGCTCAGAGCCATTTTGAACCCCTCCCACACACACACACACACACACACATTCCACGGTTGTATTTGGCTCTCTAGGTCAACCGGTACTTATCTGTTTACAGAGACCATCAGCGTCCCTAAACTGGTGATAACAACGGACAACGTGCTGTATATGTGGCTATTCTTTTCCATAACTCCTTGTGAATGTTCGCTGATGTAACAGATAGATATCTCACACATTCCAACACGCAAGCATTTTGTCAAAAATCTGCACTCGTAACGGCAACTGGTGTGCACAATGCAAACTCGGCGAGTTTACATTTCTGTACATTTATACATGTTATGATGATGATGATGAGGTCCCATCCACCCAGGATCGTAGGGGGACGATGCGTGAGACCCGCACCGACGACTAGACAGGGTCTAAGACGGAAAATACAGAACTTTCAAAAGGAATGAATAATTCACAGTAGTCCTTTGTATTGGGACAAAGAGCATTCCTCACAGTAACAATGAGTGATTTTCCCGTACTGAGACTTCTTACCTATATCCTGTTGTGGAAGCATGAACTAATTGTATACTGCGAGCTTCAAAGAAAAAAATGAAATCAATAGTTGTTAGTTCGAAAGTCTACCGAGGTTGGCCGAAATAGAACGTCCCAATACATCTCATGATTCAGAACTAAGTGTGCTTTTTGCTTTAAAGATTTTGTCGTGCATTTGTTGAACTGATTAAAGAAGTGCTATAAAGAGAATTGTTCTGTTGTCCTTTTCCTGTTCCTTTACAAATCTTCGATATCTATTGAACTGCCCACATTTGTTTTCGGTACAAAAGCGTTTTGACTGTTATGCAGCGGAGATGGGAGGGTCGTCAGAATATAGGTAGACGCTGGAAAGCAGGAGCACTTAACCAAACGACTGCTCACCAGATCGACGTCGTGGATGTCCATGTGGAAGGTGACTTCTGTGACGGTGGAGGAGTCCTGCACGGGTCGCACGCGGCGGTCGTAGTTGTTGAGCAGGTCCTCGTGCAGCCGCTTCATCGTCGCCTCGCTGGCCCCTGTAAAACCACAGTCGGAGTATGCGCACCAGGTGAAAGAGATGAAATGGCCGCATGTGAGTTTTTACGAGGGTAAGTTAAAATAAAGGTAATTTCTGAACAACAAACATTTTAGTGGGAACATGGTGTGGCAAGTAACATTTTCTTTCTTTACATTACCTTCCCCAACCACTACGCATTCGGCCCAGCTCTTGATATGATTTGTAGTTTCGTCCTGGAAGGAAGCTTTGTGGCATCAAGTACGTCTTCCATCAGCTGCACAGCCTCGTGATTCAACTAAAACTTTGATTCGTGCTGGTGCTCCTTCATCAGACCAAAATGATGAACTCTGACCTAAGGCCGGCTGCTCCAACAGCCCAGTTCCAAGATTCTGAATGCAATGGATTGCCTTCTCATCTGTATGACGGTGAGAATCATCCTCAAGCTGCGTGTGACGGTGACACCAATTGAAAGTTCCCCTTGTAGCATCACAACATTGCTGACACCAGCGTTCATTCTCCTGTCGCCGGGGTAATCACAGGCAATGTTTAATTTGGCTATGATTTATTTTAATGAAATATTATTTAATATATTTAATGCTTTCTTTCATAAAGATTTCGTTCCTCTGTTTTTTTTTTATTTCGTGTGATGCGTGTAAGTGCAGTGGCAGACTAGGATTCATCTGCCGCATAATCCAGACTGCTCAACGTTGCGCCATCTACACAGGCCAAACATATTGAGAGGACGAGCTCCAAGACGCCAGGTAGAAGCTGTTCTTTAAACAGTAATTGCATTTTTGGATTGAACAGATAAAGTTATCACAAAAAGGACAAAGACTTGTTACGCAATTCCACGGAGCAAAATGTGACATCGACTTCACCAAATTAACAGCAGAAAAACTTAATATTGCTTTACATAGTAGCCATGAAAAAGAGATAGCAAATAAATTCTTTTTGGGTTCAGACAGAGATTTTCACTCTGCAGCGGATGTGCGCTGATATGAAACCTTCCTGGCACATTAAAACTGTGCGCTGAACTAGAACTCGGGACCTTTGCCTTTCGTGGGCAAGTGCTGTACCATCTGAGCTACACAAGCACGACTCACGAGACGTCCTCACAGCTTCAATTCTGCCAGTACCTCGACTCCTATTTTCCAAACTTCACAGAAGCTCTTCTGCGAATCATTACATAAGCTATAATGCATGTCATTGTAACACTGGTCAAACTAGCCTTTGCCTGCAAGGGACTTATGAAACCTGACAATTTTATCATTTGTGACAAGTCTGGCGGTTACAACTTTTGGGACATTCCTTGCAAAATTACTCTTACCAGCAGAGAATCTAGTTTTACAATTTAAGTTTACGTATCAAGTCCGAGAAAGGAAATACTGTCACATCACATTATTGGTCTGTAGTTTCAAAATTAACAAAAATGTTGCAAAGACATGCTTCGTCTCTTGCGGGTCTATTACTGATAAAGTGTAAATCGCACTGTCTTAGGAGATTTTCAATTCAATGACACTATGTTTGTGTGTCGTTACATCAAAATCTGAATTCAGATCTCTACCTATTACAATGTCATAATGCAACCATTTTGGCTCTCTAAATACATATAACAGCATGTCCAGTTTTTTCTAAAAATACAATGGTGATACCCTTAGGTGATCTGTACAAGGATATTCTTACTACCTTAAACTGTCAATGACTATACCAGTAGCTTCAAAATTCCGTTCGTCATACAAATACTCTAGATCCAACCTATTAATGAAGCAAATGACTGACTAGTTGATATGGACTGCTACACAATCTCTGCAATTTTCTACAATAACTATTTGCTATATTATAGTTATCAAGTTTCACAACTGTAAGTTCCCCCTCAGTAGCCCAATGTTCGCCCAAAAAATATCAATAAATGTGTGCTACAACGAAGCAACAGGTACTTTTCAATAAATTCTGATCATTCATAGACTCCTAACTGGTAAACATCTCATTAATGATTGCAAAATTTACATCGATGAATCTGTGGCTACTGATATAGCTGGTCCAGCTCGGTTAAGATTGCTTCTGATTTTGATGAGACCAGATTGGGGGCATATTTAATTAGATTTTTTTTCATTTGAGATGTGTCAACACTATTGCACAAATTTATTATCTACGCCAAAAGCATTCACAAATAATTATTTACCTTTTATTCCTTGAATGTTCAGGTAGCAAATTTTAATCTCAAAATTGTTATTCCCTTCAGACTGAGCCTTTTGGCAAGAAGCTATAGTATCTTTTACAGTACTTATCTTATGGGCTTCTTCATCTTACTGCCTTCACTAAAAAATCCTTTACACGGAGAGGAGGCACTGTTTACCGCTTGTACGTAATACTTGACCCTGATTCTTGAACCGCAGTTCTCTTCCCTTCTCCTGTTGGCACTGCAGCAACTGTTGCTGGTGGAGCTTCTTTTTATGGCTTGTGATGGTTCGGCTACAGCTTCATCTTTTTCTGATGCTACGATTAATAATGCCACTGGTGACAGTAATGCTTCACTATGCTGGTGCTGATGTAATTTCTTCTTCCTGAGGTGTTGGCAGTAATGGTTCTCCCTCATATGGTGTTAGTCCATTCTTCTTTTCATTTTCCATTGGCAGCGAACCTATTGCAGATAGTGCACTCCTAAAGTTTTTATGATCTAGAGAATTTCCCTGGCCAGCACTTCCTTGCCTAGCTGGTTTATGTGTAGTCCATGTCTGATAAAATGCTCTCTGACACAACTGGTTGCCGCCATGAAAGTTTTGTGCATAAAACTGCAACAAATTTGAGAGGCCAGACAAACGTGTGGTTCCTGAAGAGAGGCAGCAGCCTTTTCAGTAGTTGCAGAGGCAACAGTCTGGATGATTGACTGATCTGGCCTCGTAACACTAAACAAAAAGGCCTTGCTGTGCTGATACTGCGAACGGCTGAAAGCAAAGGGAAACTACAGCCGTAATTTTTCCCGAGGGCATCCAGCTTTACTGTATGGTTAAATGATAATTGCATCCACTTGGGTAAAATATTCCTAAGTTAATATAGCCCCCATTCAGATATCCGTGGAGGGACTACATAGGAGGACATCATTACCAGGAGAAAGCAAACTGGCGTTCTACGAATCGGAGTGTGGAATGTCAGATCCCTTAATCGAGCAGGTAGGTTAGAAAATTTAAAAATGGAAATGGATAGGTTAAAGTTAGATATAGTGGAAATTAGTGAAGATCGGTGGCGGGAAGTACAAGACTTCTAGTCAGGTGACTACAGGGTTATAAATATAAAATCAAATAGCGGTAATTCAGGAGTAGGTTTAATAATGAATAAAAAAATAGGATTGCGGATAAGCTACTACAAACAGCATAGTGAACGCATTATTGTGGCCAAGATAGATACGAAGCCCACGCCTACCACAGTAGTACAAGTTTATATGCCAACTAGCTCTGCAGATGACGAATAGGTTGATGAAATGTATGCTGAGATAAAAGAAATTATTCAGATAGTGAAGGGAGACGAAAATTTAATAGTCGTGGGTGATTGGAATTTGATAGTAGGAAAAGGAAAATAAGGAAACGTAGTAGGTGAATATGGAATGGGTGTAAGAAATGAAAGAGGAAGTCGCCTGGTAGAATTTTGCACAGAGCATAACTTAATCATAGCTAACACTTGGTTCAAGAGTCATGAAAGAAGGTTGTATACATGGAATAGGCCTGGAGATAGTGGAAGGTTTCGGGTAGATTATGTAATGGCAAGACAGAGATGTAGGAACCAGATTTTAAATTGTAAGACATTTCTAGGGTAGATGTGGACAATGACCACAATCTATTGGTTATGAACTGCAGATTAAAACTGAAGAAACTGCAAAAAGGTGGCAACTTAAGGAAATGGGACCTGGATAAACTGACAGAACCATAGGTTGTACAGAGTTTCAGGGAGAGCATAAGGGAACGATTGACAAGAATGGGGGAAAGAAATACAGTATAAGAAACATGGGTAGCTTTGAGGAATGAAATAGTAAAGGCAGCAGAGGATCAAGTGGGTAAAAAGACGAGGACTAGTAGAAACCCTTGCGTAACAGAAGAAATATTGAAGTTAAGAAAAAAAAACATAAAAATGCAGTAAATGAAGCAGGAAAAAAGGAATACAAACGTCTCAAAAATGAGATCGGCAGGAAGTGCAAAATGGTTAAGCAGGGATGGCTAGAGGACAAATGTAAGGATGTAGAGGCATGTCTCACTGGGGGTAAGATAGATACTGCCTACAGGAACATTAAAGAGACCTTTGTACGAAAGAGAACCACTTGTACGAATATCAAGAGCTCAGATGGAAACCTCGTTCTAAGCAAAGAAGGGAAAGCAGAAAGGTGGAAACAGTATATAGAGGGTCTATACAAGGGCGATGTACTTGAGGACATTATTATGGAAATGGAAGAAGATGTAGATGAAGATGAAATGGGAGATATGATACTGCTTGAAGATGAAATGGGAGATATGATACTGCTTGAAGAGTTTGACAGAGCACTGAAATACCTAAGTCGAAAAAAGGCCCAGGAGTAGACAAAATTCCATTAGAACTACTGACAGCCTTGGGAGAGCCAGCCCCGACAAAAGTCAACCATCTGGTGAGCAAGATGTATGAGACAGGCGAAATACCCTCAGACTTCAAGAAGAATATAATAATTACAATCCAAAGAAAGCAGGTGTTGACAGATGTGAAAATTACCGAACTATCAGTTTAATAAGCCACGGCTGCAAAATACTAACACGAATTCTTTACAGACGAATGGAAAAACTGGTAGAAGCCGACCTCGGGGAATATCAGTTTTTTATTCTGTAGAAATGGAACACGTGAGGCAATACTGTCCCTACAAGTTATCTTAGAAAATAGATTATGGAAAGGCGAAACTACGTTTCTAGCATTTGTAGACTTAGAGAAAGCTTTTGACAATGCTGACTGGAATACTCTCTTTCAAATTCTGAAGGTGGCAGGGATAAAATACAGGAAACGAAAGGCTATTTACAATTTGTATAGAAACCAGATGGCAGTTATAAGAGTCGAGCGGCATGAAAGGGAAGCAGTGTTTGGGAAGAAAGTGAGACAGGGTTGTAGCCTATCCCCGACGTTATTCAATCTGTATATTGAGCAAGTAGTGAAGGAAACAAAAGAAAAATTCGGAGTAGGTATTAAAATCCATGGAGAAGAAATAAAACTTTGAGGTTTGCCGATGACATTGTAATTATGTCAGAGACAGCAAAGGAGTTGGAAAAGCAGTTGAACGGAATGGACAGTGTATTGAAAGGAGGATATAAGATGAACATCAACAAAAGCTAAACGAGGATAATGGAATGTAGTCGAATTAAATCGGGTGATGCTGACGGAGTTAGATTAGGAAATGAGAAGCTTAAAGTAGTAAAGGAGTTTTGCTATTTGGGGAGCAAAATAACTGCTGCTGGTTGACGTAGAGATGATATAAAATGTAGACTGGCAATGGGAAGGGAAGCGTTTCTGAAGAAGAGAAATTTGTTAACATCGGGTATAGATTTAAATGTCAGGAAGTCGTTTTTGAAAGTATTTGTTTGGACTGTGGCCATGTATGAAAGTGAAACATGGACGATAAATAATTTGGACAAGAAGAGAATAGAAGCTTTCGAAATGTGGTGCTACAGAAGAATGCTGAAGATTAGATGGATAGATCACATAATTAATGAGTAGGTATTGAATAGAATTGGGGAGAATAGAAATTTGTGGCACAACTTGACTAGAAGAAGGGATCGGTTTGTAGGACATATTCTGAGACATCAAGGGATCACCAGTTTAGTATTTGAGGGCAGCGTAGAGGGTAAAAATTGTAGAGGGAGACCAAGAGATGAATACATTAAGCAGATTCAGAAGGATGTAGGTTCAGTAGGCACTGGGCGATGAAGAAGCTTGCACAGGATAGAGTAGCGTGGAGAGCTGCATCAAACCAGTCTCTGGACTGAAGACCACAACAACAGCAACAATTGCTGAGCTAGTGATGTCAACCTAGGGAGCAGAAAAAAATGCCTTCCCTTACTTACTCCATACAAGTACTTTCAGAAACGATTTCCTGACACTTAAATCTATATTCGATATTAACAAATTTCTCTTCTTCAGAAACGCTTTCCTTGTCATTGCCAGTCTACGTTTTATATCCTCTCTATTTCGACCATCAGCAGTTACTTCCATTTCATGTTATGTACCTTGAAATAAAATGCTTTCTTTAAAGCGTATTCTTTGTTGACTGTCAATAGCAGCAAAGCTACTAGAAAAACAAAGAAAATGACTACACCTGCGTCAATCCTCTTCAACACGTATGAAAACGACCATTCTATACCAGAAGGCGCCCGAATCTTTATAAAAAACTAAGGTAGTACCATTACTGCACAGGGAGGACCATATAAGAATGCTGAAAGGGAAACTATCAAAAGTGTTGATGCGACTCAAATCATAGTACAAAGTAAGTACGGTGAAGTTCAAGCCTTTAAAAAATTAGTGCACGACTTCCAGATAAGAAACAAGCAGGCAGTATGGAAAGTGCCAGTGATGAATAACTTTGGACAGAACTAGTACGAAAAGCGTCTAGTGAATGGCAAGGCAAAGTATCTTCGAGGAATTGCTTTTTTCACAAACTATCTAGTACTCTAGCCCAGGTACTCAGCATTACACTATACTATAGCAGAACATGCATGCTCTTTTTGGTTCTGGCATTCCAGAGATAGTGATATTGGAATACCAAATATTTCCAGCCCTCTAAGTAGGTGCTCCCATCCGAAAGTCTCCCACTTTGACATTAAGGTACAAGAATCACTTCGAGATTATTTAACAGGCTTACATCTAGGCTTGGAATTTCTTTTATGTTAGACATATAAAAAACGTCTACGTCGACTTTCTAAGATTTTGGGGAATAAACAATGACTCACTTGTTGAACTGCACGTCATACACTCTAAGGGGCACCACGGAGGACCTTGTTAATACAATGCTGATAGATGATTAACAGCAGTCAGCTGTAGGCTGCCGAAGGGGTTGTCCACCCACCACACACATACACACACACACACACACACACACATACACCTAGGAATCGGTCAAGGGTTGCACCTGTACAGGCACATTTTTAAACTGTACAACAATTCGCACTGAGAGTATTTGCGACCTGGGAGATATTAGAAGGAACCCTTTGCTGTATTATTCGTGCACGTTTCACTGTTCCCCCTCCCCCAAAGATCCTTCCACAATAAAACGTGAAACAGGAGGCTGAGAAAGAATAAACACCCTTCGTTGGTTCGGATCACTTTAAAATATCGTCTAATGCTTTTGAACTGTCCCTCTGTGTACCAGAGCAAAAACAGCGGTCGCGCTACACTCCAAAGATGTCACATTATGTTCAGTGGGGATGCAGCCTCACGATGCCCTTAGAGAAGCGTTGAATTGTCTGTGGATGTCAGCAGTACAAAATGTTGTCAAGGAAGTCGTTCTGTTGCACAGCTCACTGTAAACTACCGGTTTCGACCGCGAAACATTTGGGAATCAATGCCCCAAGGGAAGCGGTGGTTTCATTTAGCCCTTTATGCCACTTCATGGGGCTTTTTCGGTCGGATCTGAGTGTCGGTGTGTCTTAAATGTTTCCCTCTCCCACCCGTGAGACAAATGCGTGATTTCAACGCTGGGCGTCGCGGCTGTGACGTCCATTGCAGAGGCGTTAAGAGAAGGGTTGAGATGTAGTTAATGGGGGGGGGGGGGGGGGGGGGTAGGTTACGACGTTCACATCAAGTGACACACGGTAGCGTTAGGCAGAATTGTGGTGAAATTTGGTGCCAATCTGGTCTCATTAACCCAACGTGCACCTCACATGAACATCTGAGCACTGCGCTTCCTTCCGCGCGTGTCAACATCTTGCTGTTTGTTTGAGCGTCGCCGAGCCCGAGAGTGACATGACAAGGCATTACGTTTTTGCACCCTTACAGAAGACCGAAGCATCGTTGTTCGTGGTTGTTCTTACAATTCACACGTAGGTTTCAGAGGGGTGGGCTACCCTGGAGGCGACATACTATTCGCTGGGGTGGTCGCAGATACTTATCATCTCTCTCTCTCTCTCTCTCTGTCTCTAGGTACGTATTTAGTAATGCAGTGCTAATTCTTATGCATACCATACCTTTGGTTGGAAGCATCTGAATTTTGAAATAAGGTTACACAATCTACACTCATGCTCATAAGTTAAGGATAATGCTGATGCATGGTGAAACAACGCTCTTCTGGGCGGTTTGCGGGTTTAAATCACCTCGGCGTATGACCTACGGTCGTCGCACGGTATCACTGGCAGCAGTCCACATACGCAGAGGTGTGCTGGTGCCTGTCAGAGTACGGTGCAGCGAGTAAGTGTGCAGGCGTTTTCAGAGATGCTTATGGTGACTGTGTGTTGAAAATGACTCAAAGAGCACATATTGATGATATTAGGAGGGTTAGAATACTTGGCGACTGGAGGCTGGTCAAACGCAGCAGGTCGTAGCACGGGCCCTCCGTGTGCCACAAAGTGTGATTTCAAGATTATGGCAACGATTCCAGCAGACAGGAAACGTGTCCAGGCGCTACAGTACGGGACGTCCACAGTGTACAACACCACAGGAAGACCGATATCTCACCATCAGTGCCCGCAGACGGCCCGGGAGTATTGCAGGTAGCCTTGCTCGGGACCTTACCGCAGCCACTCGAACAGTTGTCCCCAGACACACAGTCTACAGACGACTGAACAGACATGGTTTATTCGCCCGGAGACCTGCAAGGTGCATTCCACTGACTCCTGGTCACAGAAGAGTCCGTAAAGGCTGGTTCAAGAACACAGTACATGGTCATTGGAACAGTGGTCCCAGGTTATGTTCACGGACAGGTCCAGGTACAATCTGAACAGTGATTCTCGCCGGGTTTTCATCTGGCGTGAACCAGGAACTAGATACCAACCCCTTAATGTCCTTGAAAGGGACCTGTATGGAGGTCATGGTATGATGGTGTGGTGTGGGATTATGATTGGTGCACATACATCGCTGCATGTCTTTGACAGAGGAGCTGTAACAGGTCAGGCGTATCGGGACGGCATTTTGCACCAGTATGTCCGCCTTTTCAGGGATGCAGTGGGTCCCACCTTCCTCCTGATGGATGATAACGCACGGCCCCACCGAGCTGCCATCGTGAAGGAGTACCTTGAAATAGAAGATATTAGGCGAATGGAGTGGCCTGCCTGTTCTCCAGACCTAAACCCCATCGAGCACGTCTGGGATGCTCTCGGTCGATGTATCACTGGACGTCTTCAAACTCCTAGGACACTTCAGGAGCTCCGACAGGCACTGGTGCAAGAATGGGTTGCTATACCCCAGCAGTTGCTCGACAACCTATTCCAGAGTATGCCAGCCCATTGTGCGGTCTGTGTATGTGTACATGGTGATCATATCCCATATTGATGTCGGGGTACATGCGCAGGAAACAGTGGCGTTTTGTAGCATATGTGTTTCGGGACGGTGTTCTCAACTTATCACCAATACCGTGGACTTACATATCTGTATCGTGTGTGTTCCCTATGTGCCTATGCTATTAGCGCCAGTTTTGTGTAGTGCCACGTTGTGTGGCACCACATTCTGCAACTATCCTTAATTTACGAGCATGAGTGTAGTAACGTAGCGGTGACCCACTAGGGGTATATCTATTGGAGTGTAGTATTTTTATACATACTGTATCCACAGTGCTTATAGAATTCGCCATGACTTCATTAATTCCCTTAACATGTTCGTCTCTATTTCATACACACCCACACAAAAACACACCCATCCACACACACATACGCACACGCACATACACACACACACACACACACACACCCACACACTAGTAATTATGTGATCGCTTAGGGCTTAGCAATAATAATTGATTCGGGCACAAGGTGCATTGTGATTGGCTGAGAGCATCGTGACATCGAAGCAATGTGACATGACGCAGTGTTGATTGACGTCGAGCGCAGAACTCACGTAAATGGATCAAATTATGAAAAAACATGTAAAATTGTGAAAAATATGGAAAATACAAAAAAATGTGAAAAATTCATAAAACTGTGGACAATACGGAAAAATTAAGAAAAATGTGATAAAAAAATACGTCAAATTGCGCAAGAATGAGAGTACTTACATATCTGCCCTTGTGTGGTGTCTGCTGGTGCCTCAAACATAATTTGTTATTAACAGCTACACACAACCTGATTCAAGTGTCCAAGTAATAAAAACTGAAGATGGCGGGGGGGGGGGGGGGGAGGAGGGATGGGGTTGCTTCAGACTCACTGGTCCAGTGGGGCAGAGGAGGGAATGGAAAGAGGGGGAGAAGGAGAGTGCGTTGGGTTTGTTCTAGGTAATCTTGATCAGTTTCCATTGGCTCCGAGAGAGGTGAAGGAGGGGGGGGGGGGGATGAACTTCAACAATAGTCATCCAAGTGTAGTACTTGATACCAGAAGTGCTTATCAGTGACCCTGACATAAGATCGTTATCTGGCCTTATTTGCGTTTTGTGTTGCAGTATCACAGACTGTTTATTGTTGCGATGGTATTTTGGGGTAAATAAATGTAACTGGAGTGACAACCTAAATAAATCATTATTACCTCACAATTCTGTAATGAGCAACCGGAGACAACGGATCTCTTTACACCAAGATACTCAGGAAATATCCCTGAACAACCTTCAGAAATTTGGTGGTAGAGTTCTGGTTCACACTGTATATACATTCCACAAGCAATTTTACAGTGTACGGTCCAATACGGGGTATATATAAAGTCTGGGACACTTTCAATTATTTAATGCACAAGAACTAAACATTGTACAGATGTCATACATATTGCATTTTGAAGCGAACTCTGAAAGTTTTTTTTTTTTTTTTACAAACATTCGATATGCGAACCATGAGTGACTCAGTAGACATCAATACGGTAATCGAATCCTTGCCACACCTGATATAACACTAACTTTCCATGAAACAAGCTAATGTTACCCTCAGGGAGGATTTGTAAGATTGACCATGTGTGTGTCTAATGGTCAATATAATTTTGAATTTCGTGAAATTAACAGGAAATAACCTTGGGAGTTAATGGAAGTGATAAAATCGTAAGTGAATGAAGATAAATGAACAGTCGACAGCCCAATTAGGCACATTAATTTGGAAATATACGTTTAAGAAAATTGAATATTCGTTATTGAAGCTACTTTCGTTGAGACTTCCCTTTGAATAGCAAACAGGATACAAACTGACACAGTGCACTCTGAAGTGTGTGTAGCAGCAGGTATCAATAACACACACATCAGTAAATTATAAGAAGTAATTTTGCACCAAGATCGTACTAATGACACCTACATTCAAGAGCAGTACTTAATCAAATACTGGAATGTTACTGTAGGAAGTCCAGAACTAAATTTGGACATGAGGGGCTTTTATCTTAATTGACATACAAAAAAGTCAATGAAGATGAATAATATCATAAATACACTGTTTAACCTCCTCTACATACATCAGTTTTCCTTAGCAACAGTAATACATAGTTCAATTGTTTCCTTATAAGTGGAGAGAATGGTGCGGACCCATAAACTAGTATAGTTTCTCTAGTCAACTATCTCTGATTATTACAGTAAAAAAGACTAATTCAAAAAGATAGTCATTCACTTCACTTGGAGTAGTTCATAATTAACTTTGTAAGACAACAGAACACAACACTGGGCTAACCTCTAAAAAGGGACTATTCATGATAGAAATCAAAACCGCATTATTTTTGAAAAAGAGCTAAACTTATTTGGCTTTTTATCACCTGTGAAGCAAGTATTTTAGACAGTAATATTTACACAATCTTGCACTGTATTCCTACAAAACTATACTTTGTAATAAACTAAGGATACTTTAGCAACAAACTATCTTACTTCACTTTTGTGGAATTAACTTTAACTTTTACTGCTCCTTTTACATTGGGCAAAAATCACTTTAAAACACATTAATGCAAGAACTGTTCATTTAAATCAGGATACTAGGTTTTAGTAGCACTTAGGTGAGGGCCCTGCATAGGTTCGTGATCATGAAAAAAAATATGGTTCTAGACACAATTTTTTGTGATTATTATTCAAACCACACACAAAGTAACTGGTCCATGCCCATATACGTTATTGAATGTATGAAGTTTGTGAAGCAGTGGCGAAGCAACATGGCGGCTAACTGTACTTACAACTCTTGATGTTCGAATGCTCTATAAACTCTCTTCTTGGCGTCGGATTTCCACCATATTACAGCCATTCCTTTTTGCCAAGAATACCAAATAATAGCCAGATCCGCTTCCGAGGCAAATCCATTGTAAAGCAGCTTCCAGTTGCCCCTCTTAGCTTCATCTAGGTGTACCATGCTACGGCTAGCCACGTACTGCATGCTCTTCACACCAAGGAGCCGCTCAGTTCGACCGCCAAAACCAACTTTTACATCGCGCCATGTCACTTCCATCACGAAGGAACTTCCTAACATCTTTTATATATTACAAATACAAGTGCCCTAAGCATGAACCAGCTTTCAATAAACATTTTCGTTTTATGAACATATACATTTTATAATAATTTATCATTTTAACAAACCATTTTGCTTTTTTCATATATACATTACAAAGCTCTAATTTTCCTGTCACAAATCAAGGACTTTAAATAACAAACAATACACACTCCATAATTGCAGATACACAGTTACATAATATAAACCTACTTCTATCCAATATAAGTGTTACATCGTCCCAGCATGGCATCGTCAACTGTAGCAGTCGCTTCCCTTATTCTCTCCCGGGATTCTGCTACATCATGTGGTAGAGGCAGTACATATACCAGGTCTTTAATGTGTCCCCATAGAAAAAAAAAAAGTCGCACGAAGTGAGATCTGGTGATTGGGGAGGCCATTTCATGAAACTGCTGTCCCCTTCTGTAGCACAGCCGATCCATCGATGCAGCAGCTCTGTGTTCAGGTACCCACGAACTTCACGATGAAAATGGGGTGGAGCCCCATCCTGCTGAAAGATGAACAGAGAGTCCCATTGCATTTGAGACATCAGTCATTGCTACAATATGTCCAAGTAGGAATATCCAGTGGTAGTGCTCTCGGCAAAGAAGAATGACCCATACAGTTTTCGACGTGACAAGGCACAAAAAACATTTACCTTTGGGGGATCATACTCAAGTTCAGTGCATTTGTCTGGATGCTTTGTGCCCCGGATTCGACAATTATGCCTGTTCCCTTTCCATTAGTGTGAAAAGTGTCTTCGTCGCTAAAATTAATTGATCAACAATGCCATCCCCATCCTTATTAAATTGCTGCAACTGTGAACAAAACTCAAAGCGCTTGTCTTTGTCGTCTTCACTGAGCTTCTGCACTAGCTCCAATTTGACTGGTTTCGTAGACAGCTTTTGTCGCACGACTTTTCACACTGTCATGGGAGCCATTTCGAGCTCACGGGATGCACGACGCATCAATTGCTTTGGACTCCTTATGAATGTCTCTCATATGCGCTCCACATTCATTTCACATACACTTTTGGACGTCCGCTCCTCTATGCCGGGCACAAGCAACCCGTTGTCACGAATTTGTTGTGTCAGCCGCGAATGGCCTTCCTTGTTGGTGGCTTCTTACCGTACTTGGTTCTAAACATCCGTTGAACAGCCGTAGCACACTTGTTTTTATCGAACTCCAACAAACAGAAAGCTCGCTCCGCATCTGAACTCGCCATGTTTGCGACTAGCGCTAACTATCGGCAGATTACCAAACTACGCTGTGACGATGTACATGAGAAAAATGCTTTCAGGGTTGCTCTTCAAAATGACATATGTATGATATTTGTACAATGTTTCGTTCTTGTGCAATAAATGATTGAAAGTGTTCCCAGGCTTCATGTACACCCTGTATTATAATCGACTTTTTTCCTGTTCCATTATTATATTGAACTGTCCCTACGAGAGGTTTGCTTTTGGGGGCAGCGTAATAGTCACACAGTCTTATTCCAATACAGGTTCTCTAAATTTATGCAACAGGGTTTTTGTTGAACTATGTTGTCTTTCCGCCAAGGATTAGCATTTAAGTTCCCGAGCATTTCCGTTATATTTTCATATGTGATAAACCGAACTCTTACAACCTAGCAGCGCTTCTCTGATATTTTTCATCGTGTGTTGTCATTCGCGCTTGATAAGGACCGTAAAAACAGGTACAACACTTTATAATTGGTAGTGCTAGCCTCTTTTATGAGACTTTCTTAAGAGATGCACTGCATTTGCCCAAAACCCTTCCGACAAAGCTAAGCCTTCCAATCACCTTCGCTAATATTGATGTAAGTTGACTGTTCTATTTCATATCGCTCTGTAGCATTATCTCTAAATAAGTACATCACGTGATGTGCATAAGATGTTCAAAACTCGTCTTGTAATCACGTGCTGTTTGCTTCTTTCTCTTTGTTATAGGTATTACTCTAAGTTTATCCACATTTAACAAGTGCTTTGGTTGATTTCACCAGCTGGAAAATTCGTGCCACTCTTTCTGTAGTTGCTTACGAGCTTCCAACGACGATAGTCTCTTGAACACAACAGCATCGTCAACGAACAATTTTAAAACGTTGCTGATCCTACATGACAAATCGTTTGTGTATACTGCAAACATTATAGACACTATTGCGCTTCATTGTAGCACACTCAATGCTACTATAGTTTCTGAAGAACATTCGCCACCCACTACAACGTACAGACGTTCTGTTAATCAACTATTTCTAGAGCAAATCACATATTTTCGAAGATGCTGCGTCTGACAGATTTTGATTTTTTGTCGGCGATGTGGTACAGTGTTCACTGGCATTCCGAAATCTAGAATGATGGATTGTACCTGTTCGCCTGCATTTAGTGATGTCGTAGATAAATAAAGAAAACAGGAATGGCCAGCCCTCTTTTCGAGTCGCATGAAACTATTCGCTGCGAAAGGAATTCTCGATACATATGAGCCATGAAATGAGTTAAATTATGTATTTTATGCAAAATCTAATTGAAATTCCATGTGGGCCTGGCGCAGGGTTCGCTTTAAATAGGCTTTATTGTTTTTCAATATCGGGGTCCTAATACCGGTATATCTCATTTTTAAGTCTGTGTGGCGACCGAAAGTATGCCAGTAGTATCACACTGAGTGAAAATAGTTTTAAATGCAAAATTTCAGTTTCAGCACTAGACGGATTCAAGGGAGATTGAATGGAACATTTAGTGACCGCGAATTTATTTTAAAGGTTTCCGATACCGACATAGTAATGTCTGGATATCTATGTCAAAATTGTGTGAAATGAATTCCAAGTGCGTGTGAGCGTCATTTGAAGCTCTACCGTAACGAAAAAGGCATATGAAGAATGGCTGAAATTCGTAGACGCGGTGCTCCACCGGGACTGGATGGAGATACGTGCAGAGAGTAGGCAAAGAAGAGACCACATGTTCGCGAGCTTTCTTGTTCAGAGGTTCGACGTGACTTCACGGGGAAAAACCACAGACAGCGCCGCCAACGACGGCAATTTGCACTGTCGGCGCACAGGCCAGCACCTGGCTACTAGGGTCACGCAGCGACGACCCGCCTCACGTAACGCAATAGCAGCACGGCGAGAGAAGCAGAGTACGCATCACAGTCGAGAAGATTAATGCAGGTGCTCCTCAAAACGATAGTAAAATTGGTACCTGATTGTTTTCCGCGTGACTGATTAATGGTGTGTGCCTTCGTGAGTACAGCCATCATCCTGGTGTAACAAATGACTCCTCAAGGTCAACCCGCCAAAACCCTTGTAATAATTACAGAATGAACCATCCGGACCTTCCGTTTCCATGACTTTTACAATACCAATTACGATCATCCTATCCAGTTAACTAACATACTAAAATATCTGGGACTAACTGTAGGCCGTTAACTGACATGGAAACCTCACCTGCTAACCATCCAACACAAAGCCCGCAATATACTAAAACTACTAACTGGCCGCAGTTTGGCATTATGCCCCTCCATTATTCTCCACACCTAGCAAATACTGATCCGACCGACCCATCCTGCACTATGCAAAGGCTGCATGGATATCCGCTCCACCAAATTTCTATTACATGGTGTTTGTTTTTCTAACATGTCCGAAAGAACAGACACCATATTATATCAATAACGTGCGATGACCAAAGAGCCATTCTTTCAGTCCGGATGCACACCAAACCTTATCTGTTACTGGGGTCAGAAATGGCAAGTGAGAGGTTCATGTGTGGGTCACATTATACTAACAGTGTGCAACAGGAAGGGAACTGGGGTCGGATTGGAAGCGCGCTAGGATGACTTAAAGTCAACATAAACAGTAAGAAACCTTAATTTTTGTGGTTACTGGTTTAGGTCAGCTTTAGACCATCTACAGACCTCGTATCATGATGATATGAGGCTGAAGATAATCTAAAACCGACCGAAACCTGTAACACGAAAAAAAGGTTTCATGCTGTCGAAACTTTTTATGTTTATTTTGAACCAAAAGAAAACAATCATTGTTCTCCACAAGAAATATTCTCAAAAATTACGTACTTGGATGGCCGAGATGGTTAAGGCGACCGCTCACGTTAAGTGGGAGCTCCGGATTGGAGTCCCAGTCTGGCACAAATTTTCTCCTGTTACCACTGATTCATTGCAGTGCCAAAAAGCGGCTAAAGTCACCGCAAACCTTTGAGAAGTTCTATAAGTCCCTCCTAATCCTCGAACGCCATGCACTCAGTCTCTCTTCCCGCTTCCGTTTGTCTTCCCTCACACCGGTCCTCTACCATCTCATCAAATTCCCAGCCCTGCTCACTCCCACATCGAATACCTCAACGTCTGGGAGTCGGTATCTAGAGCCTGTTGTATATCGTGCACAAAGAGGGTCAGCTGTGTCTCTCATGACCGCTGTTTCCTAAAGCTTGCTGGTTTCTGCAGATGAGCTTCGCAGAGTCTAGAAAGGTCATTATGTCTGAACACAAAATATGTACCATGATTCTACAATAAATCGATGTCAGTGAAATTGGCCAGTAATTATGGGCATCCGATTTTCTACCCTTTTAATTGATTGTTTGACCTGGGCCTTCTTCCAGTCCCGCTGACTTTCCGCTGTTCCAATGATCTCTGATAGATGATGGATAAGAATGGTGCTATATTTGTAGCATAGTCAACATATAATCGTACAGGGATACCGTCTGGGCTAGATACCTTCCTGGCGTCTAAGGATCTTAACTGTTTTACAATACCAGATACACTAACTATCTCAGCCATCCTTGTATTTGTTCGATAATTGAAAGGTGGAATGGTGCCGCAGTCCTCTACCGTAAACGAGTTTTTCAAAGCTAGGTTTAGAATTTCGGCCTTCTCTTTATCATCGTCTGTTACATTACCCGTACTGTCAGCAAGAGAAAGTATTCAATTACTTGTAGCGTTCATAGATTTTACGTACAACCAAAATATTTTGGGGATATTGTTAGAATCTGCAGATAAAATATTGCTTTCAAATTCGTTAACAGAATCTCTCATTGACCTTTTGACAGCTGCTTTCATTTTGCATAATTTCTGTTTGTCAACGTTTAAAGCGACTGTGAAAAATTATCTGCTTTCACGGCAACTTCCTAACATGTTTGTTGTACCGAGGTGGATCCTTTCCCTCCCCTATATTTTTGCTAGGCACATTCTTCTCAAGCACGTGGTGGACAATACTTATGCATTCGAAAGGCGCGTCTTTAATTTACCACTCCGTGAAGCCTGTGGCAACTAGGCAGCACTACTAATGATGGCAAAAGAAGTGTTGCCAAATTTCTCGATATCAGTAGGAAACCCTGCTTCTATGGGGGTGTCATAACTCGTCCCGCGTACGCCTTACGCGGGACGCCAAATGTCCTGACTTGTGGGCTCTGCTAACGATTCGAAATATAATTCGTATTAATTTCAGAAATGGTCTAGTACATGAAGGACCCGAAATGTGCTTCTCAATACATCGATGGCAACACCTAAAGGTACGTTAAGATTAGCCTCATATTGTGGCAACGTTTGTTCGCAATATCGTTGCTGTCGACATTACTGCAATTTCGTTGCAACAGACAGCAATTTTGCAGTAAGGTTGTACAATATTGCTGTTGTCGCAAGCTGTTGTAGGGAATTGCCGACATATTGCCGAGTGTTGCTGTTGTTGTCCACCAAGGGTAAAAAAATGGCTCAAATGGCTCTGAGCACTATCGGACTTAACATCTGAGGTCATCAGTCCCCTAGAACCTAGAACCACTTACACCTAACTAACCTAAGGACATCACACACATCCATGCCCGAGGCAGGATTCGAAACTGCGACCGTAGCGGTCGCGCGGTTCCAGACTGAAGCGCCTAGAACCGCACCAAGGGTACAGAATATTTCTCAAGTCCTACTGTCACACGCTTTAATGAAGACAAAATCGTTTCAATTCGTTCGAAAGCTTGCTCGTATACATATATCCACATGTTTTGTGGTTGTTTGTTGTCGTGAGTTTGTTGTGTACAGTAATGAAGAAGTGGATAAATGAGAGAAGTATGAATTTTGTAAATGCGACCCATCAACGACCAGAGCTATTGGTTGTCGAAATTAATGTATATACAGAATGCGATCTGAAAAATATAGTTGGCGGTCTGTTCTGATGAGCTCAGAATCACGCTTGATGAAGCATACAAAAATTCTGTAGTCTTCGAACCTACGCCAAATGCGAGGGAAAAAAGTTGCTTAGGAAGGGTGGAAGCACAGATCCATCTTCATCCACATGGCTTGCATTTGATGCCATGAACTTCGTACTATCTCGAGACGTAGCTGAAGCAGGAATTGACAGTGTAAAAAGTGGTGTGTCCTGGTAAACAAAAATAAAATGATAACAAAAATGTTATTTTTATTTCAAACCTCGTTTAATGAACTCTTTAAGTTCTTCTAATAAAGCGGTGCATACTTCTGGTAGTATCAGGCTCATTGATGAATGGAAATGGAAATGAAGTCCCATGTTTCTTGACAGAGCGCAGGGGAACGCTGCGGAAGACCCGCACCAGCGTAGTAGGCAAGGTCCTAATGCAGGTGGTTTGGCGTTGCCTTCCTCCGACCGTAATGGGGATTGAAATAATGATGATGAAGACGACAGAACAACAGCCGGTCACCTCGAGGCAGATGAAAATCTCAGACCCGCCGGAAATCGAACCTGGGACCCCATGCTCGAGAGGGGAGAACGCTACCGCGAGACCACGAGCTGCGGACACGTGAAAAATAGTGAACTTTAAATACAAAGCAGCCAATGAGGAAATTAGCGTTCGATGAACGTCGTCATGATGTGGAGTGAGTAATAGTGCCCTTAGGTTGTTTGCGGGTTTTCCGTTGCGGCTGCAGGGAGAGCAGCAAGCAATGCGCAGAAAGTAACGAGTTTTCTCTGTCGTCCTAGCTTATACATCAATGTATGTGTATGCTTTCTGAAAACTCACCAGGAATTTTCAACATTAAATAATCAGGTTCTTAACCATGAAACAAGGAACAGGGATGATTTTCACAGAAACACCCACAAAGGAGCACTCTACCAAAAAAGTGTATACTACCAGCCCACAATACTTTCCAGTGCATTGCCTTCTACAATAAAGAAAATTAAAGAATTTCATACATTCAAGATAGATCTTAAACAATTTTTACTAACACATAGTTTTTATAGCGTTGAAGAATATCTCAATATGGAAGAGTAATATTATTTATATAAACTGATATAAAATATTTGTGTTTGTTATCCAAGTTTTTGAAACAAATTAAAGATAAGAAACTAAATTGTAATTGACTACATCCATACAATGTATATTGTTAACGGATGAATAAAGAGATTGATTGATTGATTGATTGACGTCAGAGTGGAGGCAGCCTTGCCAAACAGCACTGTTGTTCGCGATGTGTGTAATAGTGTCTGGTGTATTTGTTGAAGTACTTTGAGTTCTTCCCTCGGAAGTACACAGTCAACAGTGGAATCTTTAACGAATTCGGGAGTGTTACGGTTCTTGCTGTAACTGCATAGAGATTTGATTCGGAACTTAAACAGTGGACAGCGGGATCAACAGTGCGTTCGCCAGCATTTCTTCTCCTTACACTAGGCATCACAACAACGTTTCACCAGGCAACGCCGGTCAACTGCTGTTTGTGTACGAGACGTCGGTTGGAAACTTTCCTCATGTCAGCACGTTGTAGGTGTCGCCACCGGCGCTAACCTTGTATGAATGCTCTGAAACGCTAATCATTTGCATATCACAACATCTTCTTCCTGTCGGTTAAATTTCGCGTCGGTAGCACGTCATCTTCATGGTGTAGCAATTTTAATGGTCAGTAGTGTAGTATAAGTCTGTTGTCAGTGTGAGCTATTTATTTTATTCGTTAAGCTGCTATAGCCTTAGCCTAATTTCCTATTTTGTTTAACTGCAAGCAACCTGAAAATGTAACCGGTCGTAGCACAATAAATGTATAGTTGTACAGCTCAAGTGGTTTTGATTGAAAATCGAAGTTGGTACTTTTGGTGAACAGAGTAATGGTTTTGACTACAGTCCTACCAGTGTTCCAGCTTTGTTCATTCAACAGGGTGTCCGGGTTTCAATGTGGGCACTGTTTGTAGGTCGACAGATATCGAAACTGTACTCCACTTCTCACGACTTGTTCATAGGCACGACAGGTGTTATGACCTGTACTGCGGCGTAGATCCATTGCCTTAGATCCACCAGATCTAGAACTCTTGTTCTGCAAGCAACGTCCTTCATAAATGCCCATGCACTGAAATCCAGAAGGAGTCAGATCGGGAGACCGAGGTGGCCAGGACAAATGTTATAACGTCTCATGGAGAAATGTTATAACATTACCATGATAGAAAATTACGTCGGGAGGCACCTGTGGAACTAGTAGTTCACTAACAAGTCGAGATAGATGTGCCATGTCACTAGTGCGCATGCGCCTTGTGACTCAGCGCTGTTCGTGAAATTATGAGAATCATATCTTGGAGAGTTGGAAGAACTGAACCCAAAAACAAGAGGAAATGGCTTACAGCAGATATTATTGCGCTTATAGAAAACAGGAGATTATACAAAAATGCAACTGATGAACAAGGAAAAGCAGAATACAGAAGACTAAGGAATTTAGTTAATAGAGAAGGTAGGAAAGCAAAAGAAATGTGCAGGGAAGTGGAAGAAAATATACAAAACAGAAGAACTGATTTAGCCTACAGAACAGCAAATCAATTTTTTAACAAACGTGAAACAACACTCTCAGGCACAATAGAAAATAAAGAGGGGAAAATGCTGTTTGGTGAAGACATGGTGAAGAGATGGAAAGAATAGATAGAGAAGTTGTATGCCGGAACACCTCTTTTGGAAGAAGTAATAGGAAGAGAAGAGCAAGTGGACGAAGATGACAAGAGAGATGACATTCTACAAGAACAATTTGACAGAGCTCTAAATGAACTGCTACACAACAAAGCAACGGGTATTGATGACATCCCTGCAGAACTAATAAAGAACGCTGGTGACATCATGAAAATGATGCTGTTAAAACTTACTAGGTCAATCTATGACACAGGAGAGGTACCAACAGACTTCCAGAAATGTATCATTGTTACTACACCAAAGAAGCCAACAGCTACAAAATGTGAACACTACCGAACTCCAAGCCTAATATCACATGCATCAAAAATTGTCATAAAAATAGTTCTGAAGAGAACTGAAGAGAAGGTGGAGGATATGCTGAGTGAAGATCAGTTTGGTTTCAGAAGGACATTGGGGACAAGAGAGACGATTCTGGCACTCAGACTGGTTATCGAAAAGCAATTACAGAAAAATAAAACAACTTATATTATTTTTGTAAACATGTAAAAGGCATTTGATAACGTTATCTGGCAAGAGATGTTCAGAGTGCTGAGGAAAAGTGGAATACAGTACAAAGACATCTGTGTGATACTCAGTGCCTATAAGAATGAGGTGGCAGTGATTAGGAACTGTCACCAGGAACAAGAAGCAAATATTAGAAAAGGGGTAAGACAACGATGTGCTCTTTCTCCTTTTATATTCAATACTTACATCCAGGAAGCTATAGAACAAGTTCGAGAAACTACTGAGGTGGGGATCAAAATTAATGGGCAGAAAAGACAAAAGAAGATGTAGACAAAAGAAGATCTAGAGGGAGTTCTCAGAATAATGGAAAAAATTCTACGTAATCAGTATAGAATGAGAATAAACAAGAAAAAGACTAAAGTGATGGTATGCAGTACAGGAGCAGAATATGAACCTCTGAGAATGAGAATTGGAAGAAAGGAGCTGAAAGAGATAGACGAATTTACTTTCCTGGGAAGCAAAATCACAAGGGATGGTAGAAGCCGGAAAGAAATTGCGAGAAGAATACAAAAGGCCAAAATTGCATTTAATCGGAGAAGGAACTTACTCACCAGCAACAACATCAGTCTTAAAATAAGGAAACGTATCATGAAAGGTTTCGTTTGGAGTGTGGCCCTATACGGATGTGAAACTTGGACAATTGGAAGAGAAGCGAGAAGACGGCTAGAGGCCCTGGAGATGTGGTGCTATAGAAGGATGATGAAGATCAGCTGGAGAGACAAAGTAACAAATGAATAGGTGCTTAGAAGAGTATAGAAAACCAGAGCTCTGTGGAGGCACAGCCAAACAAGAAGAGACATACATGTAGGGCACAGAATGAGATTTTCACTCTGCAGCGGAGTGTGCGCTGATATGAAACTTCCTAGCAGATTAAAACTGTGTGCTGGACCGAGACTCGAACTCGGGACCTTTGGCTTTCTCGGGCAACTACTCTACCAACTGAGCTACCCAAGCACGACTCACGCCCCGTCCTCACAGCTTTACTTCTGCCAGTACCTCGCCTCCTACCTTCCAAACTTTACAGAAGCTCTCCTGCGAATCTTGCAGAACTAGCACCCCTGAAAGAAAGGATATTGCGGAGACATGGCTTAGCCACAGCCTGGGGGATGTTTCCAGAATGAGATTTTCACTCTGCAGCGGAGGAAGGTAGGAGACGAGGTACTGGCAGAAGTAAAGCTGTGAGAACGGGGCGTGAGTCGTGCTTGGGTAGCTCAGTTGGTAGAGTAGTTGCCCGCGAAAGGCAAAGGTCCCGAGTTCGAGTCTCGGTCCGGCACACAGTTTTAATCTTCCATGAAGTTTCATGTAGGGCACATCCTACGACACAACAACATCATTGTAACAATAGCAGAAGGAGCTATTGAGGGAAGGAATCGGCAGGGGCGACCAAGGATATCATACATGCAACAGATCATGAATGACTTTGGATGTAACACATACGTGGAAATGAAGAGGGAGGTAGACAGAGGAGAGGAATGGCTGCTGCAAACCAACCTCAGGGTTGAACACTAAAAGAAAAAGAAAGAAGATTTTGGAGATATCTCTAATGGTTACCTATTTACCCAACAACATAAAACGTCGAGTTCTTTCGTTATAAGGCTGTGTTTGTGATCCGGACATCCTGTATACTACAAGGAAACACATAATGATCGAAAATTTAAGACTTTTCTATGTCCCCAGTTCTAGCTCCTTGACCTGTCGATTTTTTAAATCGTCAGTCCCAAAGTCCCAATTTTCTGGATCTGGCAGTAGTGCCGCTAGTTGGTCTCGGCTAATAGTCACCTTATTAGGAGGACATGGGGTACTTACCGGCAGCCCGGCGGCAGCCGAGCGGCAGTAGCAGCAACAGCGGCCAGATGTGGTTGTGGCGCATGGCGGCAGCTGCAGCACACTGACGGAGGCCGAAGCGGTGGCGAGAGTGGGCGGCAGCGCACGCCCCCGCAGATAGCGGACAGCAGCAGGCCGAGGCAAGCGCCACACCTTCGGGTCTACACCAGCAGATAAAACACGAAAGTAACTATTCTGCCATAAAAGAAGGCGAGAAGAAATCGAAAAAGAATGCTCGTTAGGAAGACTGACTCTTCATACAGAAAAATCAAAACAACCTTCGTTAAAGCTAAGAGCACTGCTGATTGCATTAGAAGAGCAATACGAATTCCAGTGTTAAACGCTGATGGGCTGAAACGAGTACATCGAAGGCCTCTAACAGCGTGGCGACGTGATAGAAGAAGGAATTTAAGTCGATATGGAAGACTTGGGGATCCAGTATTAGAGGCAGAATTTAAGACTTGAGATCAGGTAAGGCAGATTGGGTAAACACTGACGCGCCGAAGAAAGTGGTACAGGCATGCTATTCAAATACAGAGATATGTAAACAGGCGGAATACGACGCTGCGGTCAGCGACGCCTACATAAAGCAACAGTGGCGCAATTGTTAGATCGGTTACTGCTGCTACAATGTCGGGTTATCAAGAGTTGAGTGAGTTTGAAAATGGTGTCACAGTTGGAGCACGAGCGATGGGACACAACATCTCCGAGGTAATGATGAACTGGGTATTTTCCCGTAACGAGTTTCGTTTCAAATTATATCGAGGGGATGAACATGTATCGGTATGGAGATAACCTTATGAATCCATGGACCCTGCATGTCAGCAGGGGACTGTTGAAGCTGGTGGAGGCTTGTGGGGCGTGTTAGATACGACTCTGACGGGTGACACTTACGTAAGCATCCTGTCTGATCACGAGTGTACCGTAAATATCGGGAATCTGGTAAAACATCAAATCTCCAACATCGCTGCAGCCTGAAAAAGATCCTGCAATAACGGTACCAACGACGACTGAAGAGAATCGTTCAATGTGACAGAAGCGCAAGCCTTCCGCAAATTCCTGCAGATTTCAGTGCTGAACCATCAACAAGAGTCGGCGTGCGAACTATTCAACGAAACATCGTCGACTGGGCTTTCGGAGACGAAGGCTCACTCGTGTACTCTTGATGACTGCACAACACAAAGCTTTAGGCCTCGCCTTGCGCCGTCAACACTGACGTTGGACTGTTGATGACTGGAAACATGTTGCCTGGTCGGACAAGTTTCGTTTCAAATTATATTGAGCGGATGGACTTGTATCGGTATGGAGATAACCTTATATTCCGAAGGAGCTGAGGAATTCCATCAGGACAATGCGACACCCCACACGTCCAGAATTGCTATAGAGTGCTCCAGGAACACTCTTCTGACTTTAAACACTTCCGCTGGCCACCAAACTCCCCAGACATGAACATTAGTGAGCGTAACTGGGTTACCTTGCAACGTGCTGCTCAGAAGAGATCTCCACCCCCTCGTACTCTTGAGGGTATATGGGCAGCTCTGCAAGATTCATGGTGTCAATTCCCTCAAAAAATGGTTCAAATGGCTCTGAACACTATGGGACTTAACATCTATGGTCATCAGTCCCCTAGAACTTAGTTCTACTTAAACCTAACTAACCTAAGGACGTCACACAACACCCAGTCATCACGAGGCAGAGAAAATCCCTGACCCCGCCGGGAATCGAACCCGGGAACCCGGGCGTGGGAAGCGAGAATGCTACCGCACGACCACGAGCTGCTGTCAATTCCCTCCTGCTCTACTTCAGACATTAGTCGAGTCCATGGCGAGTCGCTTCACGGCATTTCTGCGTGGTCGCGGGGGCCCTACACGATATTAGGCAGGTGTACCAGTTTCTTCGGCTCTTCAGTGTTTTAACATTCCACCGTAATTTCTAAGACCATGGTTGGAAGCGCCAACTATACGAGGGTGTGTAGAATCTATGTAACTGGCGACATACTATGACACTTTTGGAAAAATATCATCCACAAAATTGCAAAGATAGGAAGGGCAGGCAAGTACGAAAACACGCACAATCGTCTTAACAGCTCATGCATCCAAGCTGCTGACAAGGACAGTATACGGAAGGATGTAAGAGAAAATTGGGGAATTGAGAGATGACGATCAGCATGGCTTTACGAAGCGTAAAGGCACCTTAGAGGCAGTCCTGACGTTACACTTGATAGTAGAAGCTAGACTTGGCCACTGTTTCTATGTTTCGATACAGTGTATCGATACGTGGAACTGTTTCAGTGTTTCGGAACGGTTGTGGTTCACTGTTTTCGAAACAGTGGTGTTTCATTCCGCCCCTGTCTCGGACCAGATTCGATCTCGAGCCAGGCACAGAAATTGTACTGTTGTTTCAAAATAAGGCTGTTTCAGTCCACCTGTGCCTGGAACGGAGTAATTGTATCGAAACAGTGTTTCATTCCACTCTGTGTCGGCCGAGATTCGGGCTCGGCACAGGTACTGAAACACAACATAGCACTTCATGAAACTCTTTCAAGAGTGTCGAAATCTTTTTGACAAGCAATAGCATGAAGCTTAAGATATCCGAAAATAAAGCTTCGTTTCTAGCTGACTGTCCTGTTTCGAAATGGCGTAACATCTGCTTTATACACACTAACCAAACAATAAAACAACGCATACTATTCACATTCAAAATAATAAATATGTGAAAATCATTCAGTTAAATTACACTTTTTTTTACAACATACGCTTCTCTGTTCATGTACAGTAATCATATTAAGAAACGCAAGTAAGCCTACAACATTTTGAATAAAAAAAGGCGTAGAGTGACAGTTATTAGACATATACATAAATTTCATGTAGGTATAATTGCAAGCAATCTGTTTGACAAATCACTGATAGTGTAATGGTGTACGGGAAGGGCTGGGAAGCATGGTGAATTTGTAGTAACGGTTCGAAACACCTTGAAAGACAAAAAAAAATTCTGTTATATTTTGTTATTTATTCGAATTATTTGGCGTTATTTGTGAGTCTATAGTCACTGTGCCTATTATCCACAATGATTCCCCTTGTGTAGATGGAAATTAGCAGGATGGGTATATTACCCATACTAACGGAATGTGTGTTTCTGCAATTTGCTCCCACCTCCAGTTCCGCTCGTGGTGGTTCTTCTGTCTTCAGCTATGGCTGTCCTCAGCCAATTGAAAAGTATGAAAGTTACGCGACATGAAAGCAGCGCATTTGCTGCAGTAAATACGACACCGCCAAGACGCCTAAGTGATAGTTTCATACCTTCTGCGACATGATTAGCGCTCTCGCACCTCATTTGTGTTTATATGGACATACTTATACAGTAGACATTCAAGATGATAAAATGTGTAGGTTTATTAGAATACAAAACACAAACTAGTTCACTGTTTCGAAACAACGTATCGGAACATTACATTGTACTGTTTCATTTGTTTCGAAACAGTTACGTGTTTCAGTTTGCCCATCTCTAGTAGAAGCAAGGCTGAGGAACAGGAGCACAGCATTGCATTATAGTGCATCATGGAGAGTGGGATAACTGGAACGGAAAAGAATAGAAGCGTTTGAGATGAGGTGATTTAAAATATGGTGTACCAATCCATGCTATAATCTAATTTGCGTGCAACGAACTGATATTGTGGTGAACGGCATATAGCGATTGCGAGAATCGGAAGTTCCGTGCAACGAACGAATCTCTGTGTCTTACCGAACCAAAGATATGTTTTATGGACTCTTTGTGAAGGAAATGGAGAGATCAGACTTGTGAGAGGAGGAAAGAGATTGTATTGTTGTGGGGCCCCATTACGGTATATAGTAAACGCTCAAATAGTTTTTTGCAAAAAATAAAATCCAATAACTAACATCAAGTATTCAAGGTGTGTGTATCACCCCGGTAGCTGAGTGGTCAGCGTGACAGACTGTCAATCCCAAGGGCCCGGGTTCGATTCCCGGCTGGGTCGGAGATTTTCTCCGCTCAGGGACTGGGTGTTGTGTTGTCCTAATCATCATCATTTCATCCCCATCGACGCGCAGGTCGCCGAAGTGGCGTCAAATCGAAAGACCTGCACCAGGCGAACGGTCTACCCGACGGGAGGCCCTAGCCACACGTTTAAAAAAATAAAACCACACCGAAATTAGTTAATTATCACGGTACAGATGTTACGAAACGTTGATCGCTCGGAGGTGAAGTTTGGAACGATACCACGAACCTGCATTTTCCACGGTCAGAATTCGTAGAGAGATTATCTCCGAATTAACAAACTTTAACTTGCTAAATTGTTGGACATATCATCCAGACTCATCAAACAACATAACACAAAGTTGTTCCGAACGATCTGCGTAGCGAGTAAAGGTTTTAGAGATTTCAGGTGCAGCAGATAATGACGAGGAATTTCCGCGAAATCGCCGCTGTGGAATACATCTCTTATTCTCCTGTGGTATTTAAAACGAAAATATTTATATTTTACAGTTTTTCAGGAGGGTAAAGATAAGAGGAATAAAGGAACTAAGCTAAACCACCTAAAACCAATAACTAAACTAATAAATGGAATAAAAGCACACATAAAGAATATTTATAATAATAAATAACTAAAGAATATTTTAATTAAATAATCAATAATGATATATTAAAAGAAGAATGTTGAAAATCGGATGAACTGATAACGTAAAGCATGAGGAGCTTCTCCGCAGAATCGCCGCTGAAAGCAGCGTGTGGGAAACGCTGATAAGAGGAATCGACAGAATGATAGGACATGCGTTACATCAGGGAATAATCTTCATGTTACTAGAGGGAGCTGTAGAGGATAAAAACTGTAGGGGAAGGCATAGATTGGAATACATCCAGCAAATAATTCAGGGCGTAGCGTGCAAGTGCTACTCTTGAGATGAAGAGGTTGGCACAGTACAAGAGAGGAATCCTTGGCGGGCCGCATCGAACTAGACAGATGAGTAACGATTAAAAATAACAAACACCTAAAAAAAAATCTTGCAGCGATGCGGATATCAATCGAAATACCCATGGACTTCAAGAAGAGTGTAATAATTCTAATCAAAACGATGGGGGGTTCTGACAGGTGTGAAAATTGCCGGTCAGCAGTTTTTAAGTCATGGTGACAAAATATCGGAAAGTCTACTAGTAGCCGACCTTAGGGAAGACCGGTTTAGTCTACAGAGACAAACAGGAACACGAGAAGCAAACGTCACCCTGCGACTTGTCAGAGAAGGTACATCTATGTTTAATTCATTTTTAGATCTCGCGACACCTTTTAACAACGTTGACTAGAAAATACTATTTGACATTCTGAAGATAGGCGTAAAATATATATTGCGAAAGGTTTTCTACAACTTGTACAGGTGCAACGCTGCAATCTGAAGGACATGAAAGGAAATCAATAGTTGAAAAGGGTTTTTGAGAGAATTGCAGCTTATCCCCTATGTTATTGAATCTATCCACTGAGCAAGCAGCAAAGGAAACCAGAAAGAGAAATACAGTTCACGGAGAAGAAATAAAATGATTGAGATTTGCAGATGACAATGTAAATCTGTCGGAGGCCGTAAAGGACTTGGAACAGAAGTTGAATGGAATACATAGATCCGTGAAAAGAAATTATAGGATGAACATCAACAAAAGTAAAACAAGGAAGATGATGTGTTGTTGAATTAAATCAGGTGACGATGAGGAAAAGAAATTAGGAAATGAAATATTAATAGCAGTAGATGAGTTTTGCTAATCGGGGAGCAAAGTAACTTACTATGCCAAAAGTAGTGAGAATATAAAATGCATTTCTGAAAAAGGGAAAATTGTTAACATCTGTTAGAAATCTAACTAGCAAATAGTTTGTGAGGCTGTGACAAGATGAGGCTACAAGCTCTGGTGCTCTAGGAGAATGCTGGATATTAGATAGGTAAATCGAACAGCTAATGAGGAGGCACTGAATCGAATTTGAGACAAAAGAGTTATACCACAACCTGACCAAAAAATGGATTGCTTCATAGGCCACGTACTGAGGCAGTAAGATGTGGGGAAGCAAGCTTCTAACCATGACGCTAGCAGTACGGTAATTCATTGCAAGGCACGTGTCCTCTTGAGAAAACTCAGGATAGTAAGTGTAGGAGTCACTCTCAGCATTATATCCACTTGAGAATTATTCTCGGCAAGATTTGCTGCCTAAAGTACCGCGCGACAATGCTAGAGGAAGAATTCACTCTTGTGCTTTCTTGTGCTCTCCACCTTGCGAGCCAACATCCCAAAACTGTTCGGGCCCCATGCGGTTCCTCTTCGTCGAAATGTCTTGGCTCAAACTCGTCTAGGGATTGATCCGCACGTGTCGCATTATACGCCCTAAATTAGACACTTGTGAACGTTTGGTTAAATTGTCTGGCTGATGGCAAGTTTGTAAAATATAAAGTTAACATAACATCTAAATACAGTATAATAATATCGGGAACTATTGTTGTTGTTGTGGTCTTCAGTCCTGAGGCTGGTTTGATGCAGCTCTCCATGCTACTCTATCCTGAGCAAGCTTCTTCATCTCCCAGTACCTACTGCAAGCTACATCCTTCTGAATCTGCTTGGTGTATTCATCTCTTGGTCTCCCTCTACGATTTTTACCTTCCACGCTGCCCTCCAATACTAAATTGGTGATCCCTTGATGCCTCAGAACATATCCTACCAATCGATCCCTTCTTCTAGTGAAGTTGTGCCACAAACTTCTCTTCTCCCCAATCCTATTCAATAGCTCCTCATTAGTTACGTGATCTACCCATCTACTTTCAGAAACGACGTCCTGACACTTAAATCTATACTCGATGTTAACAAATTTCTCTTCTTCAGAAACGCTTCCCTTCCCATTGCCAGTCTACATTTTATATCCTCTCTATTTCGACCATCATCAGTTATTTTGCTCCCCAAATAGCAAAACTCCTTTACTACTTTAAGTGTCTCATTTCCTAATCTAATTCCCTCAGCATCACCCGACTTAATTCGACTACATTCCATTATCCTCTTTTTGCTTTTGTTGTTGTTCATCTTATATCCTCCTTTCAACACACTATCCATTCCGTTCAACTGCTCTTCCAAGTCCTTTGCTGTCTCTGACAGAATTACAATGTCATCAGCGAATCTCAAAGTTTTTATTTATTCTCCATGGATTTTAATACCCACTCCGAATTTCTCTTTTGCTTCCTTCACTGCTTGTTCAATACTGTATACAGATTGAATAACATCGGGGAGAGGCTACAACCCTGTCTCACTCCCTTCCCAACCACTGCTTTCCTTTCATGCCCCTCAACTCTTATAACTGCCATTTGGTTTTAATACAAATTGTAAATAGCCTTTCGCTCCCTGTATTTTACCCCTGCCACCTTCAGAATTTGAAAGAGTATTCCAGTCAACGTTGTCAAAAGTTTTCTCTAAGTCTACAAATGCTAGAAACGTAGGTTTGCCTTTCCTTAATCTAGCTTTTAAGATAAGTCGTAGGGTCAGTATTGCCTCACGTGTTCCAATATTTCTACGGAATCCAAACTGATCTTCCCCGAGGTCGGCTTCTACTAGTTTTTCCATTCGTCTGTAAAGAATTCGCGTTAGTATTTTGGAGCCGTGACTTAAATTAACTAAATTAACGACCCCTAAATGATGTAGGCCACACAGTTGCGATTTGGTTAGAATAATGTTTATTCAGAAAGAAAACTGATGGCGAAAGTGGTCGTATTTAGAATTACTCTTACACTAGAGAGTGTGTCCATTTGACACAGTTCGATCATTGACAATCTCATCGTGAATTAGAAGTCCAACACTCCACCTCGTTAACTACGCGAAAAGTTAGAGGTCACAACAAGCGCGCGGCTGCTCACCGCTCAATGCGAAGTTTTTTAAGTCGTTGCACTTCCTAGCTATCTAAACACAAGACTGTCCGCTTTCGCGTCTCACTCCGAACTGTATCCTGTGGTGCCTAGACCAGAACGGCCCTCTGTCCGTCTCTGACTACGTTTCCCGCGCGCCGAACATAATCGCTCAACTGACTAGCGCAGTTCCCTTTCCTGAAGCCGTCCATCTGATTGGCTACAGCTTATTCTACATTATTTTACATTTTAACATATTTAAATAATCAAATCTTGACCACTTTCACGTTCTAAATACAGTAACAATAATATCCGTTACTTAATAAACGTTAAATTCTTTTACATAAAACCAATACAGTTTCCTTCTTAGCGTTGAATTCCACGGTCAGTAGCCTTGCACCAATGTGCTTTCTGATAAATAAATAAAGAACAAAAGTAACTATTATGCACTAAGTTTTACAACAAATATTCTATTACCTAATGATACAACAAGGCGTCATGCTGTCACCGTTCACTGTGTTTTGTGTGGAGGAAATGATGATCTGATGCTTAACTGAAAATAATTACAATTTAAATTTACTATATCTTTTAAACAAATAAAGTTACACAGTTGATATTTACAACGTTTGTCATTTGAATGATGCGCTTCTATATGAAATGTCGATCATTAAGATCGACCAAAGCGTTCAGATTTTAGCATTCAGGTCTTTGTTACAAAACTTGTTAATTTCACTTTAACAGTAAATCCTAAACTATTATTGATATGATCAATATTCAAGTTTGATTGGGATCACCATGAAAATTTATGAAGGATGGTAGATTAAAATAACTGTGGCTTAATTCCCTGAAACACTACAGAATTAAATTAATGTTTCCCTTTATGGCCAATCTTAGGTCCGCCATATTTAACACTGCTATGCCTCCCGGGGTTTCCCTATGAGATAGGTTCTCGTCTCGCACACTACAGCGCTTAGCCTCAATAGACAATAGACGCCGCCGGCCGGGGTGGCCGAGCGGTTATAGGCGCTACAGTCTGGAACCGCGCGACCGCAACGATATCGAATCCTGCCTCGGGCATGGATGTGTGTGATGTCCTTAGGTCAGTTACGTTTAAGTAGTTCTAAGTTCTGGGGGACTGATGACCTTAGAAGTTAAGTCCCATAGTGCACAGAGCCATTAGACAATAGACGCCTGTGAATTACCCCATCTCGTGGTGAATCTGCGCCCTTTGTGGAACACGGTACTCGACGACAGGGTTCGTTTCACAAATTCTAAAGGCTGACTCTTTCAGCCATATACTTAAATGAGAGCGAAATGCTCGTTAACTCACAACCTGAGAGTTTTTGCAACCACCGGCGAAGAATTTTCGTGATCAGTTTGCGCAAGAGGCAAGTTGCCGCTGCTTTGATAGTAACTAACGGTAGAAAAAGATGTAAAAAGAGTGGAAAAAGGGTGTGGATAAAACCGTGGATAGACAGGAGAAGTGAATTAGGCGCAGTCCTTAGCTAATTCTGTCCACTCAATGAACTGTGCGTCTGGCTGCTACGCGTAGGACCCAGGATCGATTCCCGTGCGTCTGGCTGCTACGCGTAGAACCCGGGATCGATTCCCGGTACTACCAGAGTATCAAAGAACGGTCAAAAACGGTGATCGGATGCTTTTATAGACCACCTGAGTCAGGATCTGTAGTTGTAGAGCACTTCAGACAGAGCTGGCAGCCGGCCGGGGTGGCCGAGCGGTTCTAGGCGCTACAGTCTGGAACCGCGCGACCGCTACGGTCGCAGGTTCGAATCCTGCCTCGGGCATGGGTTTGTGTGATGTCCTTAGGTTAGTTAGGTTTAAGTAGTTCTAAGTTCTAGGGGACTGATGACCTCAGAAGTTAAGTCCTATAGTACTCAGAGCCATTTGAACCATTTGAACAGAGCTTGCAGAATATCATTAGTAGTTTTCCTGATCATGCCGTTGTAATAGCGGGTGATTTCAACTCGCCACGTATAGATTGGGAGTGTTATGCCATCAAAACTGGTGCCAGAAACAGGGAATCGTGTGGCATTGTTCTGAATGTCTTGTCCGAAAATTACCTCGGCAAATAGTTAGAGAACCAACTGGGTGAGGGTAAGGTCTTAGACCTCCTGGCAACAAACAGACCTGAATTTATCGAATGAGTTAACGTAGAGGAAGTTATCAGTGATCATAAGGCCATGACAGCATCTATGACGACGGGTCCTACAAGAAATTTTAAGTAAGGTAGGAAGATATATTTGCTCAGCAAGACTGACAGGTTACAAATTTCAGAATATCTCAGCAGTCAGCATCAACTATTCGGTGATGAGGACGAAGATGTGGAGAACAAATGGAAAAAAATCAAAGGCATCGTTCAATATGCCCTAGACAAGCATGTTTAGAGTAAGGTTTTAAGGGATGGGAAAGATCCACCATGGTTTAATAGCCGTGTTAGAAAAGCGCTACGTAAACAAAGAGCACTTCATCTCAGATTCAAGAGAAGTAAAAACCTAGCTGACAAACAAAGGCTGAACGAAGCTAAAATGAGCGTAAGGAGAGCAATAAGAGAAGCGTTCAATGATTTTGAAAGTAAGACGTTGTCAACCGACCTGAATAGAAACCCTAAGAGATTATAGTCGTATGTAAAATCAGTAAGTGGGTCCAAATAATTTATTCATTCTCTCAGCGACAACACCGGCACCGAAACGGAAGGTAACAGAGAGAACGCCGAAATACTGAATTCGGTCTTCCGAAGTTGTTTCACCGCGGAAGATCGTAACACCGTCCCTCCTTTCAATCGTCGTGCGAACGTCAAAATGGCAGATATTGAGATAACCGACCGCGGAATTGAAAAGCAGCTACAGTCGCTTAGTAGTAGAAAGGCTTCAGGATCAGATGAGATACCTATAAGATTCTATAAAGATTATGCGAAAGAACTTGCTCCCTTTCCAGCAGTAATTTACCGAGCAACGAAATGTACCTAACGACAGGAAAAAAGCGCACGTCATTCCCGTTTTTAAAAAAGGCCGTAACACAAATCCACACAATTATAGACCTATGTCGTTGACGTCAATCTGTTGCAGAATTATGGAACATGTTTTATACTCAAGAATTAAAATGTTTTTGAAAAATGAACAGCTCCTCTTTAGAAATCAACATGGATTTCGCAAACAGAGGTTCTGCGAAACTCAGCTCGCTCTGTTCCTCCATGAGATCCACAGCGCAGTGGACAACGGCGCTCAGGCTGATGCCGTGTTCCTTGACTTCAGTAAGGTATTTGACAGCGTCCCACATTGCCGTTCAATAAAAAAAAAAAAAATAAAAAAACCAGCTTACCAGCTCACCAGCTTACGGAGTATCGGAGCAGAACTGATTGGATTCAAGACAGAACTCAACACGTCGCTCTTGACGGAACTAAATCGACAGATGTAAAGGTAATATCCGGAGTATCACAGGGAAGTGTGATAGGGCCGTTGCTGTTCACAATATACATAAATGATCTAGTAGAAAGCGTTGGATGCTCTTTAAGGCAATTCGCAGATGATGCAGTTGTTTATAAGTAGCAACGCCAGAAGATAGTAAGAATTTGCAAGACGACCTGCAATGAATTTATGAGTGGTACAGACTATGGCAGTTGACCCTGAACGCAAATAAATGTAACATATTGCACATACATAGAAAAATAATACAGCTACATTACAGATAAAAAAACAGCTGGAGACAGCGTCTGCCGTAAAATATCTAGGAGTAACTATCCAGAGCGACCTTAAGTGGAATGACCATATAAAACAGATAGTCGAAAAAGCAGATACAAGACTCAGATTCATCGGAAGAATCTTAAGGGAATGTAGGTCACCCACAAAAGAAGTGTCTTATAAGGCGCTTGTTCGCCCGATTCTTGAGTATTGTTTATCTATCTGGGATCCCCATCAGGTAGGACTGATAGAGAAGATAGAGAATATCCGACGAAGAGACCGCGTTTCGTTACAGGATCATTTAGCTGGCGTACAAGAGAGACTTTGTGCATCACTGAGAGATTTACTACTGAAATTTCGAGACAGCACTTTCCAGAAGGAGTCAGACAACATATTACCTCCCCCCCTCCCCCCCCCCCCCCCCCACACACACACATACATCTCGTGTATTGACCACGAGGAGAAAATTCGAGAAATTAGAGCCAATACAGAGACTTACCGACAATCATTCTTCCCACGCACTATTCGCGTGTGGAACAGAGTTGGAGGAATCAGATAGTGGTACCGAAAGTACCCTCCGGCACACACCATTAGGTGGCTTGATGTAGATGTAGATGTAGATGTACCAGAGAGTTTTCCTTGGTGGGAGGACTGGTACGGGTGCAGTCAGCCTCTTAAGGCCAATTGAGGAACTACTTGAACAAGAAGCAGCTGCTCTAAGGTCAAGAAAGTCGGCAATGTCTGGGAAAGTGGCGTCCTGACCGCACGTTTCTCCATACAGCATTGAATGACAGCAGTGGCAGAGAATAATGCGGCGGTTAGTCGGTCCTCATTGGTCCACCAGCGCCATAACGGGGAGCTTTGCTTTGCATGCGCTAATTCGAGAGCTAAAGAGCGAAGACGAACAATAATTCCGGACAGTTTGCCGATTTACGAGCTGCGAGCTGCAGTTTTTTATAGATTGTGTTGGACAGAAGTCATAGAAGACACAAAAATGGGACAAGAAATACGAGTGCGGGATAGATTGGTGGTTCCCTTGCGATTGTTTGCGGCAGGTGAGACAGTCACACATTAAAATAGTTTAAATGTACTGCCTCCCAACGACCACTCCACTACCATACTCTTCATGGTCGTCAGCTGCACGAATTATAGCTTTCCTGATTTCAGTTTTCTTCTAACACTATCAGAGCGATGTGTGCGCAATTGACAGGCTACATACTCTCCAGAAATGTCACATACGTCAGGTACTCCTTTCGCTAACACAACAATTTGTACTTATTTTATAAAGATGACTGCGTTGTACGCCGCGCAGGATCATTCTTGTGCCGCGCGCAGTGGCCGCGCGGTTTTGAGGCGTCATGTCACGGATTGAGCGGCCTCTGCCGCCGGAGGTTCGAGTCCTCCCTCGAGCATGAGTGTGTGAGTTAGTCTTAGTATAAGTTAATTTAAGTTGTGTGTAAGTCTAGGGACCAATGACCTCAGCAGTTTGGCCCCTTAGGAATTCACACACATTTTGAGATCATTCTTGTGCAATCTAGGCTACGGAACTGTTGACAGTTATTGCAACTGTTGCATATATTGCCCTCACGATAATACCAGTTATACTGTTGCAAGTAACGATCTTTTGATCCAGCTTATTTTCAAGCAACTGGGCAATTTCCTACATGGTCATCAACCTGCTAAATTACCATCTACAACCTGGCTTGCTCACGGTGACTCTTTCAACTGCGTACTGTTATGGGTTTGGTACTTAAAGAATGCACGTTGCTGCATGACTATAGCTAATGATGCTTTCCAATCCTTATTCAGCACACTTTCATATTCTGAACGCTCTGAAGATGGTTGCAGATAGCAGCCAAAACTACAGTAGTTACCAAACTTTAATTGTGATAGGAAAATTGCGGTCTATGTATTAAAAGTTTTTACTTTAAAGTTGTTATTTAATAAATTACATTAAGACTGCAGTCTCTCTGTCTTGATTATGTCAGGCTTCACTGTTCACTGGCAGTACTGACACATGTCTGTTTGAGGGCATATGAGGAGCGACAATAAAGTAATGAGACTGATTTTCTTTGCAAGATGTGGCAACCCTGCAGGCGTGTGTAGGCACATCTTTGACCATGGTCTATAACCTGCTTCCATTCCAGGTGGCACATCGATGCAACTGCTCAGTCGTGAGTTGTGCTGTAATAAGTTGACATATGTTTGTGTCTCTCGTCACGGAAATGGAACCGCATAATATTGCGCAATGGTATGCCAATTTCTTTTTGCGTTAAATTGGGTGAAAACACGACGACAACTTACGGTAAGCTTCAGAAGGTTTTGGAGAGGAGGTTATGTCAAGAGCTCAGCGGGATCACACAGACCAAAACAAGCTCGCATGTCAAAGTCGAAAGTGGAATGCATGCTTGCTTGCTTCTTTGATTCCAAGGGAATTGTTCATAAAGAGTGGGTGCCTCCTGGACAAACAGTTAGCCAATATTACTACAAAGAAATCTGAGAAAGACTTCGTAAAAGGGTTCTTGCTGATACAAAAATTAAGCAACTATGGCATTCGGAAGCAACCAGGTGAATGGATAAAATCATACTTGTGCAACCGCAAGCAGTATGTATCAATAGGAAACTCGTACCAATCAGAAACCAAATCCATCAAATATGGAGTGCCGCAGGGTTCGGTAATGGGGCCATTCTTATTTAATGTATTTGTTAATGATATAAGTGTTGAGGAGGACGAAAAGAAAATATTGTATGCTGATGACATGACAATACTAAATAGTGACCAAAATATGGAACAGCTTGAGAGAAGAGCATACATATCTGCAAATGTCACAGCTCAATGGCTGTTGGAAAATGAACTGGTTATAAATCTAAAAAAAGACTATGTATGCAGTGTTTAAAAACAAGGAAAAGACTGTAGACATGGATTTAGAGGTTGATGGAACAAGGCTGGAAGAAGTAGAATCTGCTAGATTCTTAGGTATTCTTGTGGATAATGACCTGAAATGGAAAAAACATATTAATAATGTCTGTAAGAAACTGAGCTCTGTCATATTCTTAATGATGCAGCTATCACAGTATTCAGACAAGAACCTTCTGTGTACTGTGTATCATGGACTTTTCGAACCATACTTACAGTATAGAGTGACTGTATGGGGAAACTCAAACAAACAGGAGACAAAATGAGTGTTCACATTACAAAAAAAAGCAATTAGGACCATTTTAAGAAGAAAGACCTCTGAAACCATCAGAAACTGTTTCAAAAATTTAGGTATCTTAACTTTTTCATCATTTTATATATACAAAACAATAATGTACATCACAAAGGGTAGTGAGGACTGGATTACAAATGCTAGTGTACACACCCACAATACAATAAAGAAGAATGAAGTAGGGAGCATACCCCACCGACTGGCAATGCTAGAAAAAGGACCCCAGTACTCTGGTATCAGACTACTAAGAAGTCTGCCCAAAAACCTGCAAGATAGTGTACTTCATAATGACTTTCCAAAGAAGCTTAAAGACTCTCTCATTGAAAAAGAGTTTTACAGTGTTGCGGAATACTTATGCCATTAAATTTGTATATATTGTTACTCATTATCAGTGATGTAAAAATGTAAGCTAAAGGTGTAGAAAAATAAGTGATAAAGAATGTTAATACTTTGACATGTCCTATATTACACGTACATTTACTGTACACAATGTAATCTTACAGGATCAAATAAAATTCAATTCAATTCATTTCAAATTCAATTCTTCATGGCCGTGCCAACATAGCTGATAATTGGATTCTGCATCACGAAAATGCGCTATCCCATACTGCTCTGTAAGTACAGCAATTTTTATCCTCAAAACAAATTTCAGTATTACCACAGCCACCTTATTCACCAGATATCGCTCTGTGTGATTTTTTTCTATTTACAAGAGTCAAAACGGCGGTCAAGGGACACCATTTTCAAACAATACAAGATGTCCAAAAAGATGTGACGAGGGTCTTGGAGGATATTACAGATGATGAGTTCCAGAAATGTTACCATCAATGGCAGAAGCGCAGGGAAAAGTGTGTTCAATCAGTGAGCCTTGAGCAGTTCCTGGTGAAGTATCAGTGCAGCAGCAGTGCAGTAGTGAGTCGCATATTTAGCTTTCATATTTGTTTTGTAGTTTGATTCTTAATTTCTTTCTGAGTGTTTGTGTGCTTGCATATTTAATTACTTAAAATCCTTGCGTATTCTCGTATTTGAGAGGAGTAATATTGCTTATTGATAGCTGTAGAGTATAAATTCGCAGAGTTGTTAGATATTAGCTGTAGGATGGATAGAGTGTGTGTGTGCTGTGTGTGGGCGCAGGAAGAGCTGGCCGCGGTTCGCGAGCAGCTGAGCGTGCTGTTGGCCACAGTCAGCCACCTTCAGGCTGCTGCCTCAAGGTGCAGCGACGGCGGAGTGTCTGGCGTGTCGCTTGAGACAGCCCAGGTGTCGCTTTCTGTGTCCACTGACTCAGCTGCCGAGGCACCTCCTAGTGTACCCGGCGCGTTGGGGCCGCCCTCACCTCAGGGTGAATGGCGGACTGCAAGGTGTTCGCGCCACTCGAGGTGGAGGGTCAATGTGGAGGCTGTCCGGCTGGCCTCGTCCATTCGTCCTGTCAGTGGGCAGGTGGCCGCTCCTTCAGCATGGCCTGAGCAGGCACATGGGGACAAAGGCTTGCTGGTTATTGGGAGCTCCAACGTTAGGCGGGTGATGGAGCCCCTTAGGGAAATAGCATACAGGGCTGGAAAGAAGTCCAACATGCACTCGGTTTGTCTGCCAGGGGGCCTCATCCAAGATGTGGAGGCGGCCTTGCCTGCGGCTATCGAGCATATGGGGTGCAGTTGTCTGCAAGTAGTTGCTCACATCGGCACCAATGATGCCTGTCGCTTGGGTTCTGAGGCGATCCTCAGTTCGTACGGGCAGCTGGCGGATATGGTGAAGACCGCTGGCCTCGCATGTGGGGTGCAAGCAGAGTTCTCTATTTGCAGCATCGTTCCCAGAGTGGATCGGTGTCCTTTGGTTTGGAGCCGACTGGAGGGTCTCAACCAGAGGCTACGTCAACTCTGTGACGGTCTTGGCTGCAAATTTCTAGACTTGCGCTATTGGGTGGGGAATTGTAGGACACCCCAGATAGATCAAGGGTGCACTACACAAAGAGAGCGGCTATTCAGGTAGCAGAGTACTTGTGGCATGCACATGGGTTTTTTAGGCTAGGCAGTAGTGCGAGGTGTCCTGATGAACACTCACCAGTTGACGTGCAGGCAGGGGAATCAGGACGTGCTCAGTGTAAAGATACATCAGCTATCAAGATACTAGCAGTAAATTTTCAGTGTGTTTGGAATAAAGTTCCTGAATTTACTGCCCTCCAGGAAGCGTGTGGCGCGCAAATTATTCTCAGGACTAAGACCTGGCTGAACCCTGAGATAGGAAGTTCTGAAATATTTAGTGAAGGCTGGAACGTGTAGCCGGCCGGAGTGGCCGTGCAATTCTAGTCGCTACAGTCTGGCCGAGCGATTGCTACAGTGGCAGGATCGAATCCTGCCTCGGGCATGGATGTGTGCGATGTTCTTAGGTTAGGTAGGTATAACTATATCTAAGTTCTAGGGGACTGATGACCTCAGAAGTTTAGTCCCATAGTGCTCAGAGCCATTTGAACCATTTGGAATGTGTATTGGAAAGACAGATTAGACACTGTAGGAGGTGGTGTCTTCATTGCAGTTGACAAAAATATTGTGTCCACTGAGGTCGAAGTAGAGTGTGATTGTGAAGTTATCTGGACACGTTTAACAGGGCTGGGGGAAATAAAGTTAATTGTGGGGTGTTATTACCGGCCACCAGGTTCCACTGTGACAGTTCTGGAATCATTCAAAGGGAGTCTACATTCTGTATTGCAGAAACACCCGGACCATAGTATATTAGTCGGAGGTGACTTCAACCTACCTAGTACAGACTGAGATGTCTATGGATTCATTACAGGTGGTACAGACAAGCCTCATCTCTCCTTCCTCCTCCTTCATACATGTGAAATTGGTAGGTAGAACAGATGATGAACTGGTGGAACAAATCTAAGATTTTTTTTAATGTCATGCCTCTTTTTGTATGGTATTGACTTTGCTGTCCTAGCATGAGCAGTTATGTAATTTCAAAGGCTTAGCAGAAATTCCTGCATATCTGTTTCATTAGATTTGGGGTCAGCTGCTTTATACTTTTCTGTTTATTTGAAACCACAGAGAATATAAACACTGTCAAAACTGAAAAAAATAATGGGCATGAGACAGCTGACACTGGTATAAGCAACAATTTGTTTTGTTATCAGCTGAAAAATTGCTCGATAGTAAGTTCAATGAATTATGTATATGACCATCATTACAAAAAAAAAATAAGCACCTATTTTAACTCTAATATAACAAGTTACATGAACTCAAACCATAAGTCACAATCATACATTTGGCACTTGGATCACTTCAGCTTTCACACTAAATTAGAGCCATATCTTGGAACCATAATGATCCAAGTGTGATTTTTCAATTGGATCAGTATGGCTAGATGTATTTTTCAAAATATTATCAATTCTAAAATAGGAGACTGAGACGTTCTTGCAGAAGATGGTGGATTCCACAGCTGGATGAGTGTGGCATGCAAATTTACATTTTCTCCCATGCATCCATGCAGAAAGCTCTAAAAAATACAAAATTTCAGTTGGATCACTATGGTTCTACCATCCCCTGTTATTTACACTTTTGTGCCTGCTCCCCTCACAGTGTCACTTGTTCCTTTAAACTATTTTACACTTCCTTTTCTGTTTCACTAGCATTTGGTACACCCATTGAGTTTTTGGTTCATGAGCGATTCTGTTTTTCATCAGTCTGTCCCTTGTTGGTGCCGATACTGCTGGTACAAACCCATAGGCTGATTCAGAAGAAATATGGGCAACTCTACACTTGTTGTACAAAATTATCTCACTGACTAGCAAGACAGAAATGAAATTAGAAGACAAACTGAAATAACCAAAAAAGAACTGCCAGCTGATATTTTGGCTAGGAAAAAAATATGGGACACAGTAACATGATAAAGAATGCTAAAATAAGACTGCCTGTGTTTCGGTTAAGACTCCTTAAAGGTCAAAGAAAATAAGTTCTGAAGTATCCCAGTTCTTCTACTTACACAGAGGAGTATTTGTTATAGCTATCATTCAAATGAAAATTCTTATAACTTTGATCAAATTAAACTATGTAGTTCCAGTGACCTATTCAAGTCTCAAACATCTATGACATATATATGCAGACTGAAGCACTGTTTGAAAATTTGTACCAAGATTGAGATTCGAATCTGGGTCTCCTGCTCACTGACCACTAAGCCACCCTGGTGCAGACTACCCTAGCATGCCTCCCTCCTCAGTCTAAATTCCCATTCATGCCTCTCCCCAGTTGGTGTACTAGACTTCGGGATACTATACTTTCTAAAGGGAGTTGTTTGCGACTCTCATATAATGCACGCATCATAAGGTTCTCAGTTCTGTGGTTGATGGGACTACTTGATAGAAAACTAATAATATCAGTCAGCATTAACTGATTTATTACTGCTACTAACATGAACTAGCAAATATTGTTAAAGACATCTGCACCTATGAAAGCAGAAGTGATATGTTGTGTTGAGGACTACTAAAATGTTATCTGTAATTGATTTTGGCATAATATTATATACTGACATTTTTATAAACATTGTGTTGTCTGCTGTTGGAGTTGTTAGCACTTGGAAAGGAATCAGTACCAATTACTGGCATCTGATTTCAATCAGTGCAGCTACTCCCATCGATCACCTCACCGAATAACATCTTGGAGTTCACATACACTATTGTTATGCTTAATTGACACGCTATGTAATAAATAGATCCAACAGATCCTCTTCTGTCGAAATTATCATTTCACTCACAAGTATATATAAAATGAAAATATGGAGTCAGAGGTCCCTTCCTGTCTCTCATACTGCCATGTATAAACTGTTACAAAAAGGATTAAAAACTGATTATGCCATTGAAAAAAAAATGAAAACAGAAATATACCTAAAAAATGAGAATGATGGTTTTGTTCAAAGGCCTAACTGCAGTTAAAAACAAATCCTCCTATTGTATAACACGACTGGCTCCTTCAGATGCCAGTCCAACTATCTGCCCTGTCAAACTAAACAGTCTCCACATAATGGGTCTATACCTATCAGCAGCAAGTACAGGGAACTGACAGAAAACAGATGGGGGGACTCGTTTTAGCACTGAAATCTACCTGAGCCATTATGTTACATCACAAAGAGGAGCAAGTTGTTTTGTAAACTCTATGCAGAGCAGTGTAAGTATATCATTGGGTCCATTAGCCTTCCCTCCATTGAGTGATTTTAGTTGATATTAAACAATGGAAACTCCATGTTGGAATATCAACAATATAAGGGAAAAGAAACATTGCTACTCAACAAGCTGTTGGCGATGGCAGCCATGTATGCATTAGGGGTGCTTGCTAAGTGAATGTGTGTGTGTTTCCTTCTCTGGAGAAGGATTTGAGCAAAAGCTAAATGAGTAAGTCTTTTCATTTTGCCCATCTGCAAATCAGTGTGTCATCTTTATATTGAGTGACAATTTTACGTTTTTTGTTGTATTGTTGTTTAGGTGATATTGCACCCCATGGTCTCAGTATCTGTCATTCTGATGTTCACATGACAAATGAAATGAGGAACCATAGTACAGTCTTCCTCAGTGAAACAGTTTCAGAAAAATGGAATTTAGATGTTGCCCTTCCCACTCTACTCTCTTCCTCTGTTTTGGTGCCAGTATGATCACTGAGGGACTCTATAAATGGATTTGATTTAGTTACTGATTTAAGATATGATCAATACTTCTCAGCAGGAATTTCTGTTAGTTTTAGATATAATTTTACATTTGAATTCACTGAAAGCTATAAGTGTGGCTTTGCTTAACCTCATTTTTGCTACTTTTAAATCTGCAGTGAAGTTGTCTTTGTTTTCAGAGCAACTTTCTAATGTGGCTGTTGAATAAAGCCAATCTTTACAATACCCCATGACTTTGCTCAGGACCTACTTGTCGATGAGTTGTATTTGTACAATAATCCTGAGTTTCATCCACTTGTATTCATTACCAGTCTCAGAGATGTTACAACCTGTATGTTTTTTACTGTCCCTCTCCCACCTTTGTTACATACAATGCACTTAGCTCTTCACACATATTAACTTGTGCATGATGTTTTAACAGTTATCTGTCTCTTGCATATTATCCTGTCTCCCCCATTTAAACTAAGGTTTTCAAATCTTGTCTGGTGCAGTCCCCAACAATTATCTTTCCTTCTCATCCCATCTGGTAGGTCTCCCCAGACCTGTAGTTCTGGATGACTTTTCTGAAATGTACCCCTTTTCCTAGGCCTCTCCAGTCCTTTTCCTTTGACCCTCTTCCTTCCCTTTCAACCTTCCTGCCAGAAGAAGAAGCCACTGGATCCAAGAGGTTGCATAAATATAACTTTCTTTTACGTGCATGTCCTGCCACTGCTTGGTGAGTAGATTTTTTGTCTATGCAATTATATTATAACAGCAAAATTTTTGTATTAGCTGTACGTGCTCAGTTGTGTACCAATGTTATGATAGGTATCACTTGACACAACACTATAAAGATCTTTTCTGTAGCATGTGAACTTGTTTGTCAACTAATTAAGTATGATTGCCTCTAATACGTCATCTGCCAGTTGTGATTTCATGACAACTGTGATGTGTTTGGCTGCATGGCCCCTCCCACCGGAGGTTCGAGTCCTTCCTCGTTCATGGGTGTATGTGTTGTTCTTAGCATAAGTTTAAGCTAACTTGTGCTAAGAACACACACATTCGTGCCTGAGGAAGGACTCGAATCTCCGCCGGGAGCACGCAGCCAAACACATCACAGTTGTCATGAAATCACAACTGACAGTTGACATATTATAGGCATTTATACTTTAATTAGTTGACAAACAAGTTCACATGCTACAGAAAAGTTTAAGTAATGTTTAAGTCTAGGGACTGATGGCCACAGAAGTTTGGTTTCTTAGGAACTCACACACATCTGAACATTTGATGTGTTTGGCAAACATTCTGATGATAGGCTATGCCTGCAATGCATAAATAAGTTTTAACAAGTGTACAACTGTTATTAACAGCCAAAGCTGTGATAAGAACATGCTCAGTATTACTATTTTGTTTTGTGCTGCAGTGTTCTGTGGTCATGGAAAAGGGGTGGGGGGAGGGGGGAGGGGAAGAGATATTCTGGTGCTGAATGGAAAGGATAAATGGAGCTGTCAGTACTACTCTCCTTTGCGGAAATGAACTGTGAGGACAAAAACTTTGGATTGCTGAAAACAATGAAAAATGATTTATTGACAAAATATAGGTAAAAACAAATTAAAAATCAAACTCTCTCATGCCAATACTTAGAATAGAAATAAGCCACTAAGTCTCTGTTGATCCATTGTGGATGTGTGTGACAGTGGCTGGTCAAATAATTAACATTTAATTTGCCAAACAGCCGTGCAATTTGAGCAGTTATTTTATTTTATTTTCACTACCAGTTTTGGCAATTCAGTGTGCCATCATCAGGGCCACATATGCACCTCTCAGAAATTATTGTTATAGGCATACTGAGGTCAGATGTTTTTGTATGTTGTGAATTTTCCAGTTGGAGTCAAGTTATCAAAGGAAGCACTTGGGAACTCACAAAATCCAGAAGGCCCCAGTATGCCTATATCAATGGTTTTTGAGAAGTGCCTATGGGGCCTGATGATGACACATTGAATTGCTGAATCTGGTAGCAAAAGTAAAATAACTGTTCAATTTGTTGTTTGGGGAATTCATTGTTAAATATACCGTTAATGCTCCAGGAAGATAAGATAGTTTGCATAATCAAGCTGTACTTTTCTGCCATAAACACATAAAATAAATGAATTGCTATGGCAAAAAGACTGTTGAGTATTTTATTTATTCAGATCTTCAACAATAAGTTAACAGGCTTTAATTTGATTGAGTAACACTAAAAACTGTGAATTAATGGACATACATGAATAACTGTCATGAAAATTTGGAAATTATGCTTCTTCTCCTTCTCCTTCTTCCTCTTCATCAAATTCTCCCTCTTCTTCAGCTGTTGCTTCCTGGTACTGTTGATATTCACTAATTAAGTCATTCATGTTTGACTCAGCCTCCGTAAACTCCATCTCATCCATACCTTCACCAGTGTACCAATGAAGGAAAGCCTTGCGTTTGAACATTGTTGAAAACTGCTCACCTAAGCGTTTAAAGAGTTCTTGAATAGCTGTGGAATTCCCAATAAATGTTGCTGACATTTTAAGGCCACGAGGCGGTATGTCACACACTGCAGTCTTAACATTGTTTGGAATCCACTCAGCAAAAATAACTGCTGTTCTTATTCTGGACATTCAGCATCTGTTCATCTACCTGTAAATCCCATCACATACATTATTTGTTTTTTAATCACATACCAATACTAATACACACACACACACAACAATTATGTCAAACATTAAGAACAGAGGATTTATATTATTTGCAGAGTGAATTTTCAGACATTCAAGCTGTCACCTGTTGCTAATATATATTGATAAACATGTATGAGGAATTGATCCACGGGAAATATAACATTCAAAACTTTTGGAATCTAAAGACCCATTATGCACATTGTGGGATATAATAAGTCCTAGAATCAACTAATATTTTCACACTGCTATTTTAAAGTCTCCAGACAACTCAATGAAGACATTTTGTGTGATCTGAGGGTATACAGCTACTTATAGTGGTATACATGCTGCTGATTACAACAACAGACCTCTTTTTCTATCTGCATGACTAATGGAAAGATTTGACTGACTCTAATTGGAACATGATTGTAGAGGCCTGTGAGTTTTAATATCCTTTAGACAGATTTACTGGGAGTTATTTATGCTCAGATCCATTATTAATTATGTATACTTAGACCTTTCCAAAGCTTTTGATTGTGCTTGCCATAGAACTCTAGAGAAACTGCACAGCTATGGCATTAGAGGAAAAGCTGCAGATATTATAAAAACCTTTGCTGGAAATGAACACCAATACACTGAAATAAAAAATAAATCTGGAAACACAAAGAAAAATGTCTATTTTGACTTTCTGCAGGTAAAATACGGAGTAGCTCAGGCTCAGTACTAGGACCTTTCCATTTTACCTTCTACCTATATAAATGATGTTTCCATTTGCAGTAAATTAAAAAGTGATTGTGTATGCTGATACAACTTTAATACTATGCAGCAACTCAGTAAATAATCTGGTAAAGAGAACCAATGAGAACGTACAAAAGGCAGAAAGGTATTCTGATTATCAACAGGGAGAAAATGACATGTACAAAATTTTAAACAAACAGAATGAACAGGTCAGAAGATTTTATTCTAAGCATTGGGAATGCAGGTGTTGGAGAAGTGGACTGTAATAGGTTTCTGGGACTAGAAGAGAACAAATTTCAGACATGGGGAAACAACACTCATAAGATATGTTCAAAAATAAGTGCAAATATAATCTTAATGAAGAAAAGCCCTATACAGCTGACACACAAACCTTGCTAAAAATATACTATAAACTTATCTTTGCATAAATATTGTACTGTATACCAAAATGGGGAGAAGCAGCAGCAGTAGATGTACACATTCAGGGAATTTTAAAACTTCAAAGGAATGCCATCCAACGATGAGTGAAACCAATGCCACAGAATCATGCACAAACAATTTAAAACAATTTAAAATATTAACTGTACCAAGTTTGTACATAAATGGGACACAACTTTTTTTAAATGGTAAATTATACAACACCACTAAATGGAGATTTTCATGGTTGTAACACAAGAATTAGAGAAAATTTCAATGTCCATAGCAAAAGGCTGGAAATGACAGTCAGGGACCTAAAAATGCAGGAAGCTTATTTTATAAAGACTGCCACTTAGCATAAAGAGAATAAAGGAACCGAGCAACAACAAAAGCAAAAGGAAAGATCATCTCATCTGTGGCTGTTCATAGAAGGTGAAGCAATACTTGCAGATGAAGTCACTGAACAAAGATAAATTTTTAATTGAGAACGGTGTAAAACACATTTTTCTCAATATGGAAACAGACTTCCTGAAGGAAGAAAAAAGAAGAGCAAGTGTAGAGCTAATACAAGAAAACAGAATGTAGAGATGAAGTGGAAAATTGTGTTCTTGAGTATATGTATTACCGAAAATGTGTTTTTTAAAAGTTTCCAGTATGCATAAATGTCTAAATATTTTCTGCATTGTGGCTTGCATATCTGATTTTAAAAAATATTAGGAAATGATAGAGCACTACTCATTGGGTACAGAGAGTCACAGACAGGCACAACAAAAATACTGCTATACATTTAAGTTTTTGACCAAAAGGCCTTCTAAAGTAGTAAACACACATACATTCACACAAGCACAACTCACACACACAAGACCATTGGCTGTGGCCACTGAGGCCAGACAATGTACAGCAACTGCACATGATGGGAGAATCAATTTATGGATGGTGAGGGTAAGGAGGAGGCTGTGGCAGGGAGGGTTGAGAGAGCACAGTAGGGTTGGGGGATAGTAAAGTGCCGCTTGTGGGAGCATACAGGGATAAGGTGGGAGAGAGTATGGAAGCTATGTGAAATCAGGAGGTTAGACAGAAGGATTGATTGGGGGGGGGGGGGGGGGGGGGGAGTGTAAAATCAGAGAAGTAAAAAGACTGTGGTTGTGTTGGTGGAACAGAAGTCTGTGCAGTGCTGATATGGGAGTAGAAAATGGGACAGATCGACAAAAGTCAGTGTCCACTGAAGGTTGATGCCAGGGGATTATGGAAGTGTAGGATATATTGCAGGTAGAGCTCCTACCTGGATGATTCAGAAAAGTTGGTATTGTTAGGAAGGATTGACATGGAGTAGGCTGCGAAGCAGTCATTGAAATGAAGCATGTATTGTTGGGCGGCCTGTTCAGCAACTGGTTGTCCAGCTGTCTCTTGACCACATTTTATCAGTGGCCCCCCATATAGACAGACAGCGTGTTGATTGTCACGCTCACATAGAAAGCACCATAGAGGTTGCAGCTTTGTTTGTATATCACATGACTGCTTTCACAGTTAGCCCTGCGTTTCATAGGATAGGAGATGCTTGTGACCAGATTGGAGCAACTGGTGGTGGAAGGACATATGGGACAGATCTTTCATCTATGTCTATTGCAGGAGTATGAGCCCCTTGTCTCATGCCTTCATTCAGCAGTGCCTGGCATCTTTCAGTCACCCTCAGATGATGAATTTGACATAGTGTTATTCCAAAATGGCTCTATCCAGAGTGAAAGTAGCACTAAAAATACTGAGGCTGCAACTGTGACCTAAGTCTACTGGTCTTGAAATGCTTGTCAAGTGAACAGCAACTATAACTACATAATTATATTCTTTGTCTGAATTACTGAACATAAATAATTGAAATAATAATTAGACTGTATTTAAATCAAACAGGGACATAGGTGGATGCTGGGCACACATTCTCAACCTCCCACTTTTAACTGTACGTGAATTCTTTCCCCACAGCTACAGCTGTTCAACTTACTGGTCTAGTGTACCTTCAAGATACTGCCACTCAAATTAATCAGAATATTTGATAAAGTTTCCTATGATGAAAGAATGCATTTGCAGTACACATATGATGGTGCACTGGCCCACTTTCATGTAGGTGTTCAAAAATATATAGTGCAACTCCTCAACACTGTGTATTAGTTGTGCTTTGCCAACACTGGGGCCTCCCAGGTGCCCAGACTTGAACATCTACATCTACATAGTACTCCGCAAGCCACCTAACAGTGTGTGCCGGAAGGTACTTCGGATAACACTAGTTGGTTCCCCTTTCTTGTTTCATTTGTGTATGGCACATGGGAGAATGATTGTTGCTAAGCCTTCATATTAGCTCCAATTTCTTGAATTTTCTCATCATGATCACTTCACAAGATATATGTTGTCTGACTCTGCCAGGACAGTGTTCCCTCATAATTTCAATAGTAAATCTCTTCATGATGCACAATGCCTCTCTTCTAACATCTGCCTCTGGAGTTTTTTGAGCATCTATCTAATGCCCTCATACCAACTAAATGATCCAAGGATGATAGCTGTTCTTCATTGGATCTCTCTCTCTCTCTCTCTCTCTCTCTCTCTCTCTCTCTCTCTCTCTCTCTCTCTCTCTCCCTCTCTCTCTCCCTCTCCCCTCTCTTCTATTAGTCCTACCTGATAAAAGATCTCAGATATATGAACAACATTCAAGTAGTGGTGAAACAAGTGCCTTGTCAATCACTCCTTTCCTTTGCGAGTTACATTTCCTATGAATCTGGCATCTGCTTTTCTTAATATTTGCTTTACGTAATCTTTTAACTTAAGGTTTCTCAGGACAGTTACTCCTAGATATTTTATGGTAGATACTGTTACCAGCATTTTGTCATTAATGTAGTTATGCAATAGTGGATTTCTTCTTACATTATCTACGTTGAGGGTCAACTGCCAGAACCTGCTCCATTCATCAATTCTACACAGGCCATTCTGCAAATAGATACTATCTACTGGCATTGCTACTTTCTCATAGACAGCTGCATCATCTGTGAACAGTGTTAAAGAGCTTCCAATGCTTTCTACGAGATCGTTCATATCCAATGCAAACAGTTAACAGTTCTGTTGCACTTCTTTTGGGTAATCCAGATATTATATTTACATCTCTATATTTTGTTCCATTAAGGGTGACATCTGCAAGGAAGTCTTGAACCTAGTTGCAAATCTGGTCCAATACTCAGTAAGCTCATATTTTTTTTCATTAAATGGCAGCGCCAACCTGAGCACCATTGTCTGCAGTGCTATGGATCTCGTGGAGGAACAGAGTGAGCTGAGTTTTGCAAGATTTCTGTTTGCAGAATACTTGTTGATTTTCTTAGAGGAGATTTTTGTTCTCCAAAAATGTCATAAATCTTGAGCATAAAACATGTTCCATAATTCTACAGCAGATTGATGTTAACAATGTAGGCCTATAATTATGTGCATCTGTCCTTCAATCCTTCTTGAAAACAAGAATGACCTGCACTTTTTTTCAAGGCACCTTTCTTTGCTCCAGTGATCCACAGTAAACTGCTACTGGAAGGGGAGCAAATTCTTTCATATATTTTTTGCAGAATCTTACAGGTATCTCATCTGGTCCCAATGCCTTGCCACTACTAAGCAATTGAGTTGCTTTTCTATTCTGCAATCAGTTATCTCAATTTCGGCATTCACACAATGATTGAAAGGAAGGACCTTGTTACAATTTTCCATGGTGACACAATTTCAAAACACTGAATTGAGTATTTTGGCCTTCTCTCTCCTATCTTCCATTTCTGTGCCTGTGTGGTCACTGAGTGAATGAATAGAGGATTTTGAACCACTTACTGATTTTGCATAAGATCAAAACCTCTGAAGGTATTTACTCAGATTGGTTGACAAAATTTTACTTTCAAAGTCTGTGATGAAGCTCTCTTTCTTCACACAGCAGTTTTCCAACACAGCTATTAAACTGCAGTGGGTCTTTCCATATCTTAAGACCTTGCCTGGAACATACTCGTTGAAGGATTACTCAACAATGCTTTCAAATCTTTTTCATTTATGCTTCACATCTTTGACCCTACTACTGAATATCTGATATTGACTACTCAGATACTCTGAAATTTGTATCCCATCACTCTTGCTAAGCAAAAATACCTTTCTTAACATTCCTTGCAAAACTAGTAGTCATGGTTGCTAACACAGCTTTATGATCACTGATACCTTCCTCTATGTTAATTGATTTGATGTGGTCAGGTCAGTTTGTTGCTAGGGGATCTATTACATTAACTTCACGAGTTGGTTTTCTAAATATCTGCTTGAAGTAACTTTCGAACAATGCATTCAGAATAATATCACATGAATCCCTGTCTCTGCCACCAATTTTGATGGCATTGCTCTCCCAGTCTAAACCTGGCAAGTCGAAGCCACCCCTACTACAATGACATGCTCAGGAAAATTATTAACAATATTCTGCAAGTTCTCTCTGAAGCACTATACCACTTGATCTATCAGATTTTTCCTTCTTTCTTTCTTTCTTTTGTGTCAGAATGTTTAAAAGCTTTGATAGATTACAGTTCTGCTGATAATGTTGCTGAACACTGGGAACACACTTATAAAGCATTTTAAACAGCACACTCCCTACAGTGTAGCAACAGATTGAAATTTGAGCTTTCCTCTGTCAGCGTGATAATGTTTCACTCTTCAGTGCAAGACTGGCAGTCTGACTAAAGAGGCCAGAAAAGTGGCCAGACACACAGTCATGTGCGCCTGAGGCTGGTCTGCTGGTGTGAATATGTGTGAGTTTTCCATTTTTCTGAAGAAAGATTGCCCAAAACCTAAGTGTGTAAAAGTCTTTTTGTTGTTCCTGTCTGTAACTCAATGCTCTAATCTTTACAGTGAGTAGCAGTCTAAGTTTTTCATAACTGTTGATATACCAACCTGGATTTTCCATTTTTTAAAAAGCAGTAACCCTATTTATGAGGATGTGTACACTGTACATACTGAACCCCTATTCTGCTCAAGTTAAATTTGTCCTCAAATATCTTATCAGTTGCAAAGCATATTTACAAAATCAGTGATCAGATCATAAATTTCCAATCACACAAGGTGTACTCCAGGGCTCAGTTCTAGGTCCTTTCCTTCTCCTTCTGTTCACAAATAATGTAGAACCATCTCTCGGCTCCCAGTTTGCAAGCTATGCAGACAATTTCTACTGTTATTTGTTGGCAAACAAAACAGTGAGTTTACATTGGCTGCAACTGAGGGACTAGATCAAATAATTACTGAGTTCCACAATCAAGGTTTGATGGTTAATATCAGTAAATCTCAGTTATTGCCATTTAAATTTGTTAATTCACGCCAAACGTCTGTCAATAATATACATGGAGTTAAAACAACAGACACCGATAAAGGTAGATTTCTAGGTATACAGGTTGATGCGAAATTCGTGCACTTGGGTTTCACAGCACGACTCCTCACATGCCAGCAATAAAAAAATGTCTGTCACAAAATTTCGTCTGGCGAGTACATCTGGCAGAAAAAGCACGTTAAAGAGTGGTAATCAGCCAACACTGTAACCACATGTATGGTAACTCCCTCTGTCAGCACACATTGTCTATGTTTTTTAGTTGGTTCAGTGGATAGATTTTTGAGTTAAAAAAGCATGCAGGGGCTCGATGGTTCGATCCTGGGTTGGGAAATATGTTTTTTATTTGATAAATGTAGTCCAGGTGGTATGGTACCAGGCATCTGAATCGTCAAGATCGATGGCAGTGGGTCCTCTAGAAAACATTTGCACTTACATACTACAAACATAGATGTGAAACATTTGTAAGCTTTGAAAGAAGCCCTTTCCACATCGTCAGCATGAATTTATTCCCACCACTTCATCTGCTAGATGCGAAACCTGTTTGCTTTGTACCCTCCTCCAATGATCCCATAGATTAGTACCAGCTATTATTCTTGCCTTGTTTGTTAGGGCCTTCATTACCAGCAGGACTGGCAATACGCTTTGCAAATAATGTCGAGACTTGGTTACTATTTGTATGTATCACCATGGTCCTACTAATTATGCATTTCAAATACTGAATCTGGTAACTGCATGCTGTTTAGTACATATCTCAATGCATTATTATTATTCAAATGGTTCAAATGGCTCTAAGCACTATGGGACTTAACATCTGAGGTCATCAGTCCCCTAAAATTAGAACTACCTAAACCTAACTAACCTATGGACACCACACACATCCTTGCCCAAGGTAGGATTCGAATCTGCGACTGTAGCAGCAGTGTGGTTCCAGACTGAAGTGCCTAGAACTGCTTGGCCATTGCGGCCTGCCAGTATTATTATCATTATTATTATTATTATTATTATTATTATTATTATTATTATTATTCTATCACTGGGATTGTGCAAACATCACATCTATTACCATTAGGGAAACAGTGTAATTCAAAACCGAACATTTCACAATTAGTGGTGTCGAGATGAATCATGCAGAACAATACCTGTCAGAGGGGTAATGCGTGTTAGCTGGAACAGTGTGCAGGACCAAGGGTGTGTTTATACTGTATGCGCTGTCCACCAGGCGCTCATAACAGACTCCAATGTACATGCGTACACGTATCGAATTTTCTCATTGTAAACCTCGAAACCAATGTGGCAGACACATGGCATACACAAATGATGAATATGTGGATATGCTTCTGGTCCTTGGTGCATCTGAAAACTGGGCTGTTGTTGCCATTTGTGAATATGCTGCTAGATATCCTTGTTGACTCCATCCAGATAAAAATTGGTTTCATCGTCTGGAGCTGCACCTTCAGGTGTCAGGTTCTCTCCTTCCACCGCCACGTGGCAGAGGTCATCCATGGGCTCGCCATACTCCAGCTACTGAGGAAGCTATTCTGGAGGTCATACACAAAGAACCTCAGCAAAGTACATGTAAAGTAGCAAGGCAGCTGTGAGTCTCGCAACACAAGGTTGTTAACGTGGTGCACAAGTATAGTTGCACCCCTATCATTATGCTGTCATGCAACACATGCTTCTTGCAGATTACCATCAGCAGATGCGATTCTGTGAATGGTTCCAACAATGACAGGAAGGCAACAATGACTTCATGAACACCATAATATCATCGTATGAATCAGCATTCGCTCGTGAAGATGTCTTCAATATGCACAATGCCCACCATCGGTGAGGGTAACCCACACGTCACCCGCAACCATGGATATCAAGTTCTTGGTATCAATGTCTGGGCCAGAATATTGGGCGACAAGTTTTGGGCCCCTACATGTTGCCTGACTGGTTGACTGCATGGAGGTATAATGCATTCCTCTCAAACTATCTGCCTGATGTGCTGGAAGATGTTCCACTACATGTTCGGCAGAGGATATGGTTCCAACATGATGGTGCACCTCCACACTCTGGAATTAATGTGCGACAGTATTCCGACAGAACATTTCCAGGGTAATGGCTCAAATGAGGAGGTCCAGTTGTATGAGCACCGTGGTCACCTGACCTGAATCCCCTGGATTTTTTCCTGTGGGGATACCTAAAGGAGCATGTGTACTCTACCCTTTCAACGAATGTGGAAGAACTGGTAGTGCATGTGTATGCTACTCTTGTTACTGTTGACACAGTTTTGCTGCAAAGGGTCCAAAGCTGTATGATCCGAAGGGTTGCACAACGTTTAGACGTGAAGCGAGGTCGCTTTGAGCATCTGTTGTTCTGAGGACAACATATCCTGTTGTAAAGGTCATGTGGTCATTAACCCACTAGCGCCGGATTAATTTTTTTGTGATTTTAAAAAAAAATTTGCGTTATTATGTCTGTAAAAGACATAAATTACACAACAGAGTTGTTTCGACAAAAGTCATTACCGCCATTAGTGAGATATTTGGCGTTGCTATATGGCAACGCTAAGCGCTTTCACTACCTAAATTTATATGGATTACAACTTCAACTAAAATAAATTGGTTATTGAAATTTCTTATTACATATACAAGTTTTGTGCAAATTTATTAGTCAGTCTTCATCATACATCTGATACTTTATAATACAGTACAATTCATAATCAAAAGTCAAATCTTGAACTCAGCATTATTTTACATGAAATGGAATAAAACAGTCAATACACAATCCCACATTACACTTTGAACACATTGTTCTCACAATAGATTTACAGTCCTTGTGTGCATATCTTTTCTTCTTCTTTCCTTCTGTGTGCTGGATGAGGTGGTCAGTGTTATCAAACCTAATTGAATCTGATTTGCAGCTGTCGGAACATGCCCTTGATGCAGATGGTCTCCCGGCTCCTTTTGGTAAAGCTTGGTTTCTTTGCAAGTACACTGTTGCTACTTCTCTCTTTAAATCAAGCTGAGAAATAGTTTGGTTTCTTGTTTTATTATACAAAGTCCAACTGTTTTGTATGGCGACATCTAAAATCCATGTAAAGAGACACCAGTACCATTTCTTGCTTCTTATTGCAATGCGATAGCATGCTAGATTCTGATCCATCTGATCAATACCTCCCATATATGTATTGTATTTGGCTACCAGGTTTGGTCTGGGAATCATTACATTTCACTTTTTTAGCTGCGAGAATCTCTTGACTTGGCCAATTTCTTGTGTACCACATGAAGAAGAGATCACTGTGACAAGTAAGTTGTCCAGCCACCATACATACAACAATCCATCATTCTTCTCTATTTGGATCTGGGGGCTCAACAAACACATCACGTTCAATATCGTCGTCATAAAAAAATCTCTAGCACCTCAGCAAGCGAGAAACCTCTTCTAAAACAAGAAAGAGAAAATTCATCCTTTTACTGAGTACAAACGCCTAGTGTTGCCATATGGCAACACCGATGTTCAAACGGCCTAAATGAACGTAATTTATTTCACAACAAGCAGTAACCTCCAAAGAATATATATTTGAGTATTTAAAGCACAACCATACTAAAAAAACAAATTATATATCGTAAGTTACTGTGTAAAACATACCTACTCGAACTTATACTCCATTTTTCTTCGTCATTCAGCAAACAACAACTTCCAACACTGCTTACGCCGCAGAATTTAAATGTATTGTTAAAACCGTTGCATTGTAGTGATCTTTACAGTCTTGTGGAACAGAATCCAGTGCTACCAACACTCTCGCTTCATTGATGTCGTGGAATCAATGATTTTAAAAAAGTGTTACAAACGTTGCATATGGCAATGCACAGCACTAATGGGTTAATATGGACACTATTATTGTCACTGGTTGGAAATGTGTGATATCTGAGCATTCATATTAGATGTAGTATAAATGACAGGTAGATGTTGTGTTATTGTACTGTGCTATCATCTTTAGCATCTCCAAATCGATATCGTTTTTGTAGTTAGTCTGTCCAATGATAGGTCATTTGTTTTAACTGTCTATTTCTTATTTGTCTAACCATGTGTTTGTTATATTCAGCGTTACAAAATGTTGTGAATTTAGGATACATGTAATCTAAGAAATACCGTATATTACAGAATGAAATTAGCAAATAAAAAAAAGTGCGTCCTAAGCCAGGATCGAATCCTCCACCCTCTGCATGCTAACTCAAAATGCTATTGACTGCACCGACTGTGCTGCTCCAGCAACATCTGCTGACAGCAGTAGTTACCATACATGTGATTACAGTGTTGCCAGACTGCCACTCTTTAACATCCTTTTTCTGCCGGATGTACATGCTGGACGAAATTTTGTGACAGACATTTTTTTATAGCTGGCATGTGAGGAATCATGCTGTGAAGCCCGAGTGTACAAATTTCGCTTCACCCTGTATACCTAGATGAAAACCGTATCAGTTTTACATGTAATAAAATCAGTAGTTCACAACATCTTATTAGACAGTTGTCAGAAGTAGTCTCTGATCAGACATTAAAAACACTTTATTACGGGTCAGTTTTTGTACTGATTAATTATTAGATAGAGATATGAGGCTGTGCTGATAGCATACATATGAAAAGAAGCAGGAAAGAGCAACCAGATTTATCTGTGGACTGGGATATAGAGACTGCCAAAGGGCAATCTCTGTACATCATAGATACCTCACAGTTTACTCATTGAATCCAAACAAATTAATATTACCTTTTTTTGTGACACACAAAACAATGAAGTCCTCCAATATGCATGTCTACAATATGAGAAAGAAAGATTGCTGTACATGGTATGCTACATATATACAAGAAACTGCCATGTTCTATAAGGTGTCACAAAGCGAATACACTCAACTTCAAACTGAAAAAAAATCGCTTTTTAATAAGTGCTTATACTCTTTGAATGAATATTAATATCAACCTAAAGTGATTTTTTTGTATTTTGCTCTGTAAAATCATAATATCTGTAAAAATTATGATCTAATACCCAATTTTGTGTCTCCCACAAGTCCAACGCCTCGTCCAAGTCGTGAGAGATGGGCAACTGCATGAAGTAGGGGATTGCCTGTAGGAGCGAGGTACAGTGGAGACTGTGTATGCCCCAGGACTGCTACCTTAGCTGTGAAGGTCCTACAGGAACCCTGAAAAGTGATGGCTAATGAGGCTCTGGTGAAGCTACGATAGGCCCAGCAAGCCAGTAGTGGATTATGGGTTCTGCTTTCAAAAATAGAACGGGCCTCAGAAAGGATGGATTTATTCAACGACAAACTGGCTACAAACAAGACTAAGATTGCACCATTAAATATACATACATAGACTGTAAATGTGGAAGAGATGATAAACATGATGGAAAGAAGGAAGTTAGACCTATTAGGGTTAGCGAAAACAAGATGGAAAGGAGAAGGAAGGAGAGAATTGAGGAAAGGTTACCGACTGTACTGGAGTGGAAATGAGGAGATAAGGAGAAATGAAGTTGGAATAGTAGTAAGAGATGAATTAAAAGAAGAAGTGAAGAGAATAAGTGATAAGATGATGAAGACCAAAATATCAATCAAGGAGTCGACCATAGAGGTAATACAAGTGTTTGCGCCACAGGTGGGTTGCACTTCTGAGGGGAAGCAAGAGTTTGAAGAGGAAATGCAGAAGCAGATGGGAAGGAAGAAGATGATAGTAATGGGAGATTTAAACACACACGTTGGAAGAGAAAGACAAGGCTGCGGAAGTGTGCTTGGACCAGAGGGTTGGGGCTACCGAAATGAGGAAGGTGAAAGACTATTGGAGTTCTGTCAAAGGAATGGCTTGCTGGTTGGGAACTCTTGGTTCAGGAAAAGACAGAGCCACAAGATTACCTGGTACAGTCAAGACTTAAACGGAAAGTCAATAGTTGACTACTTCCTGTACAACAGTGAGATGAATAGGAACATCATTGACATTAAGGTAATACCATCAGAGGCCTTGGATAGTGACCACAGTTTGCTAGTAATGAACCTGAGAGGGACTAAGGATAATAAAGGGACAGAAAACCATGAAAGACATATAAGGGTATGGAAGTTGAAGGAGGAAGAATGCCAGATACATACCTACAAATAGTAAAGAAAACTATTCCAAAGGATGAACCAAAAATGATAGAAGAGGAATGGGGTGGATTCAAGGGAACATTAGTAAGTTCAACGGAAGCAATATGTGGGAGGACAAGCAACAAAAAGAGATGGAAAGAAACACCCTGATGGAATGATAAAACAAAGGATATAGTACAGAAGAAGAATAGAGCCTTTATGGTATGGTTCTGGAAGAGAACGGCAGAGACAAGAGAAGAATATTAGGCAAGCAAGAAAGAAGCAAAAAGAGTGGTGGTGGAAGAAAGAGGAAAGTAGATGTAACAGTAGATCAGAATGACGGAGAAGGAAGTGAAGGTTCAATAAAGGTGTTATATGGGATGATTAAAAGTAAGAGGAAGAACTGTACGACAGATTATGCTCAAATGGTGAACAAAAGTGGACAAGATGTAGAGAATAAGGAGGAACTCAAGAATATGTGGAAGGAGTATTTTGAAGAGCTCCTGAACCCAAAATGAAGACCTGGATGAGGAGGAACAAGCTGAGGAGAAAAGAGCGGAGGAACAGCAAATTGAAAAAGACCTTACATGGGGAGAAGTGGAAGAAGCATTGGGCAAGATGAAGGGAGAAAAGTCACCAGTTCTGGATGAGCTAAGTGTAGAGATGGTAAGAGCAGCAGGAGAGGTGGGGATACAATGGCTATATCGAGTAATGAAAATTGTGTGGAGACAGAAGCTGATCCCAGAAGACTGGAAGAAGGGAATAATTGTCCTGATCTTTAAGAAGGGAAGTAGAAAAGAGTGCAAGAATTATCGGGGGATAACATTGATGAGACATTCTGCAAAGATTTTTGAGAAAATTTTTGGAAGCATGAATTCAGGCAAAATTAGAAGGAAGAATGAGAGAAGAGCAACTTGGCTTCAGAACAGGGAGGTCCATGGTGGATCTAATTTTTGCTGTAAGACAACTGCAGGAACAGCAATATAAATATGGAATAGATCTACTAATGACCTTCCTGGACAATGAAAAGTGTATGATAGTGTATGTAGTAGCAAAGTGTGGAAGCCTTGGAGAACAGGGGAGTAGCAAAACATTATTTGGAGGATAAGGGAAATGTGCCATGGAAGTGTGAGCTGTGTGAAAGCAGGAGGAGAGAGATCAGCTTCGACTGAACAGAAGAATGGCTTGAGACAGGGAAGTGCACTTTCACCATTACTCTTCACTGTAGTGATGGATGATATAATGAGTACAGTAGCACAAGTAATTGGTGAAAGGAATATGAAAGCTATGGTGTCTGCAGATGATCTGATGATGTAGGGGAATAAGGAGAAGAAATTACAAGAGCAGTTGGACATATGGGAATGAACAGTACAAGAATATGGGATGAAATTTAGTATAAGTAAGAGTGAGATGATTATCACAACAAGAAAAAAGGAGAGAGAAACAATGGTATTAACAATTGGTGGGGAACGATTGAGGAGTAGCGAGTTTCAAGTACCTAGGAAGCCTGATACAGGAAGATGGAAAAAAACAACAGAGAAATAAATGAGCAGGGGAGAAAAGGAGAAGCATTTTGGAAGGGTGTCAGAAGCCTGATATGGAGCAAGGATGTACCCCAAATCAGTAAAAAGGCTATATACCAGTCATAATATGTCCCAATCCTGACATATGCATCAGAAACCTTGGTTATGAATGGAAGAGAGAAAAGCAAAGTACAAGACAGTGAGATAAAATTCTTGAGAAACTGTACTGGAGTGACAAGGATAGACAGGTTAAGAAATGATAGGATCAGAGAGTTAATGAAGGTGGAACCATTATAGGAGAGGACAGGGAAATCAAGGCTGAAATGGTATGGACACGTTAAGAGAATGGATGAGGATACCCAGGAGGATACAAGAGATGAAACTGGAAGGAAAGGGACCAAGAGGAAGACCAAGAGACAGATGGCTGAAAGGAGTAGAGGAATGCATCCAGAAGAAAGCAGAAGACTGGACCAATGTGAAGATGGAGAGATGGTGGCAAGACAGAAGACGATGGAGAGGCCTATGTCCCATACAGACCTGGCCAGAGGCTGGAAACTGTCCAAGATGATGATGATGATGATGGCCCAATTTTGTGTCCTTATTAAGTATTCTATTATTTGTATTGTGTATATGTAATCACTTAGACAAATATAAACTGTATTTACTCTTTGTTCACACAAAACTTGTAAAAAATTGCCAAGGTATTTGGGGAAGTTGTCAGTTGGTGGTTCCATGCAAAAAACGCTACAAATAAAATAAATTAGTCAATAACTCAAATCTGTGAAAGACAAAAAATGCACCATTATGAAAGTTACAAACTCAACTCAGTTTATCTAATTTTCACAGCATTTTTAAGCTGCAAAATGCAGTACAGTAAATACTATCTTTTCTACAGTACTCACATATTAAAAATCTTAAAGTTAACAAAAAACGTGCTGTTAATCTGGAATAAGCAGATAGCATTCCACAAGTGACAGATACCTTGCTGTTGACCAACTGTTAGAGAAAAATACTACACACACACACACACACACACACACACACACACACACACACACACATGCTGCAGTAAGACAGAGTTATTTCTTTAAACAAATAAACTTCACCTCTTTCATAGACATACGCCCTCTGAAAATGGCTGCCACAGTGAGATATCGGCCATGTCTGGGGTCACAAGCTGTCATCATATTTTTTGCATCAAACATCTGCTGTGTGAGTTCCGGTACAGTTAAAGCTCTGTACTGCTGAGACCCACGTGACGTCAAAGGAGCAAATCCGGGCATGAAAAAATGTAAGCGAGGAAATGGTACCATATTTACTGCAAGCTTGCGAAGATCAGCATTTAACTGACCTGGGAACCTGGAATTTCAGAATACAAAAACTTACATTTGTTATTTTAAAGATAATTTTTATTCTTACAAATATAAAAAACTATATTACATTATAAGATAGTAAATGAAACAGAAGTTATTCAAAGCATGTTATCTATATTCAGTTGTTTGACCTCTATTCTTTTATTTGTTTTGTAAACATTCTCCCATGTAGACTAATTGTGTGTTTTGCAGTGTCCCACTAAGGAACTGAAGTCTGCCACCTGCTAACTACGACTGAACCCAAAACCATTTCCCCCTCCCTCTGGAACATCTATGTTTCTCTGTTTTGTGAAGTGCACAGTTTTATATTTTTGGGCATTTAAACCAAGCTTCCAATCTTCATAGCACTTCAAATTCTTATCAAGATGTGGCTGAGCATTGGTGCAGATTTTCTTCAGACAGATCTTCATTATAGATAATTTTATCACATGCAAAAAGTCTGGGAATGCTAGTAATATCATCTGCCACATTCCTAACATACAGCATGGACAGCAAAGATCCCAAAAAACTTCCCTGGAGCACATCTGAAGATACTTCATCTGTCAATTACTCCCCATCCAAAATAACATGCTGCATCCTGATTAGAAAGAAATCCTCAATCCAGTCATCAATGTCGTTTGATTTCTCGTATGATCTTACTTTTGTTAATAAGCATTAGTGTGGTTCTGTGTAACAAGATTTTTCAGAAGTCAGAAATATGCCATTTACTTTACTGACTTGGTCCATAAAGTATGTCATGTGAGACAAGAGGAAGTTGGCTTTTACATGAGATACCTCATTACATTTGAGATCGTTAAATGTTCTAAGATTCTACAACAGATGTATATCAATAATATTGCACTGTAATTTTGTGAACAACTTTGGTAAACTGTCTTGTAGATCTTTGTTTTCTTCCAACCACTGGGTGCAGGGCTCTATGATGTAATTATGGTTGAATTATCTTGATGAAAAATTTGAGAACTCAGAGCTAATACAGAGGCCTACCTACAATCATTCTTCCCATGCACCATTTGCAATTGAAACAGTTAAGAGGGGATCAGATAATGGTACCAGAAGTACCCTCTGCACACAGTGTCAGTTGGTTTGTGGAGTACTGATGTGGTTGTAGGTAAAAGAAGTGCTAAAATAACTCCAAATTCTGTATAGAATCTAACAAGTATTCCAGAGTTCTAGAACCTTGCTCATTTTTAATTTATCAGAGCCAATGACCATAATATCTATATCATTCTTCTTTGCAATGGTGTGAAATCTACATCACTCAACTTTGTAATGGTGCAGGAACTGATCTGAGAGTACTCTTACATTCTGCTTCGTAAAGACACATTTGAAGATGAAGTTTGGCATTTATGCTTTTGATTTGCTATACACTATACACACTATACACTATACACATGGTGCTATACACATGGTTCTCAACAGCTTTTACATATGATCAGAATTTCTTTAGTTTCAGTATGGATATTTTGATTAGAATTTGCTACAGTAGTCATTGAAGGCTTCACGCATAACCCTCTTTGCAACCAAATGCATTTCCTTCAGCATCTGCTTATCTGTTGTCATGTTTTACACCCAAGGTGCAGTACTCAGTGCTTCTTTAGAAGTTTCTATACTGTGACCATATGGCATCATATAAGGTTCCACCCATCATCACCTGTCAGACTATTCAGTTCTTGGTTAACTATTCATCTAAACTTGAGCCACCATTCCTGCACATTCTCCTGCCCTGAACCAAACACTTGAAGTTTCTTCTTGAGACCTGATTCTACTTCCTGTTTATCTAGTTTACAGAACAGATAAATGTTTCTCCCTGTTTTACTTGCTCATACTTAGGGAATCATTGTTGCTTCATCTACATTATAGTCATTGATACTAGTTTCAGTGTGGACATCCTCAAAAAAGTCAGATCTTTTTTTTTTACATTATATCTGTGGGCATTCCAGCTGTGAATGGTTGCAGGGAGAGGCAGAACACCAATAAATGCAATTAACACACACTATATTACTAAACAGGATGTACAATCAAATGTGTTTGCATGACACAGGTCTTCACAACAAGCTGAACTAATTAAAGATATTCTTCCTGCTGCAGGTTAAACTTGCTGCTGCAGAGTCTTGTAATCTAATATTTTACACCATCAATTGTATGGTCCCTGCGGAGTACCCCCTCCCCCCAGCACCCTTACCCTCCAGAGTGCAGAGCACTGACAGGAGGTGGTCACCAAAGGTACCTGTGGTAGCCGTGGCTGGCTGAGCTCACAACAAGAACGGACAGTTTCTCAGTGAGAAGAAAACAAGTTGCGCTAGTGTCCCTTTTCCCTTCTTAGTATGGGTGATAATGACTAAGGCAGGATAGGCATCATTGAACTATGGAGATGAGTGCATGGCTATGTATCAGTAGGAAAGGAGTTTGGAAGTAACGTGATCATCGGTGGTTGATAGTGCCAACTGTCAAAACTTGAAGCCCATGAGAAATACTGGCTGTGGAGTGCATAAAAAAAAAACACACTGTACACATCTTATGAGTGCCAGCAGCTGTGCCTGGCGGGGAGCAAGTAACTATTTCAGACAAGTTTAATAATTCTTAGCTGCATGTTTAAATGCATGCAAGCTCTTGACAGCACACAATAAATTTAAGACCTTTAGTGGGTACCTTTTCAGTGACATATTGATTTCCCATGGGTCCTGCATGGAGCTGAGTGTTTACGAAATATGGCAGGCAAGATGACTGTGTGATGTCACAAATTCTTTGCACAGCCCTTATTTCTTGTAGGCCCCATCAAAACTTTCTTCCTGAGAAATAATGGTGGCGTGGTGCTGTGAAGTGATGGCCCATGTGGATGCCCCCACTTGAAATGCATTGCAGAATGTTTGGACATGATGTCCAATGTGAATTGGCCTTAATACATTTAACTGCAAATGAATGCTCAATAAGTGAACAATGCAATGTATTACACATTTTAACAGTAAAAGAAAAATCGGTTAGCTAGAATAAATTTTGCAGGAATGAATGATGAATGAAACAAAAGTTAACTATCTTAATCACTTTTGCTGTTGGCTGAGGTTTTGCTGCTGCTGTTGCAATCCTCTACTTGGATCTGCAATATTTTTATTGCTATGTCAAGACAGTGAGCTCTTTCAGCACAAATGTTTTCAGGTTTGTGTGCATGACTCACTGAACTCTCCAGACACTTTGGAGAAACCGGAGCACAGTGATACAACTGTAAAGTATCATTTACCTTAAAATTCATGTTTTCCTTTGCTATCTTCTTCTGAACAAATGCCCTTATAGCTTCAGTGTCGATGAAATCGCAGTTTGCCACAGGCAATCACACAGCTTTAATTTCCTTGTTGACTGAGTACAATACACTCTTCAAAAGGTATTCTTGTGACCTAAAGGGCAGTTGCACATGTGCCAGTAGAACAGTTTCTGTCAGTTCCTCAAATGATGTGCCATTAGATGGAAGCACTGCATTACTGCTTTCCATCCATTCATTAATAGCATCCTGTCTCTGATTCATAGGTGGATTTCATGATACTCTTATTAGATTTGTCATTGTGTAATACAGAGCTTGATCTAAAACCATCACAAATCTGTTTGGTAGTTTTAAGAGAATGCTTCTAATCCATTCTTTGTAGTGTCTGGCTTTCATCTCAGAATGACTATGTGCACCTCTTTCTTCCCCGATAAAACATAAGCCAGCATTAAGCATGAACCCATCTTCTTTCCCAGTGTGGCACATAAACCAATCAGTTGTTGGATGAGTGAGATCCTGTCTAATGATGACAGAAAAACTGTGATCATGCATAGTAGCGAGATGAGGTTTTTCTAAAGCTTTTGATTACACCTGGGAGTGGGTCTGGTGGTCGACATATACCCACCATTGATACTGAGTCTCACCTAAACAATCTTGGATGTAGCTACAATTTCTGTCTCGATGGACTTGACTTACTTACATATTGTGAAGAACACAACCACCTCAGTTTCCCATTATCCTTTTGATATACTGTATACTTTGAATTACCTTATGTGCCATATGTGTGTATTTGTTCATTGACTTGAACTGTGGTTGGTCTTTGGAAACAGTTGAAACAGAGCCTAACAAGAAGTTTGCGAGTCTGTTTAGTCTTCATCAAATACTCCTTCTCCAGTGCATCATACATATGATGAGTAACAATAATAGTAGAAGAAAAAGATGAAGAAAATGAAATCCAACAATAATCAAGGCTAGAAAATTACTCTACTTGCACGAACTTTTATATAGGTCTACTTAAATGGAAGACAGAGTTTGGCAATGACCTGAACCATTTCTTGTTTGTCATGTACTGGTAATAGAACAGTGTCACTGGATCTCATGATTTCAATTTCAAGAAGCTTCATAACTGAATTAAAAGCCAAAAGCTCAACAGACAATTTCGTTAATGTCTGTATGGGTTCACAAGCCGAAGATGTATTTCTGACACTGGGGCTAAAATGGTCCCTAGACTGTCAACAACATCGGGCAGCAATATCATGCAATATATTGACGGCTTGCTACAAATAGCAAATCTATATTGCGGAATATTAGTGTCAGATTATGGACGCACAAATGTGGCAGCTTCGGACCCCAGCTGTTACGTGGCTCTTGGGCTGGTTTTGCGATTGTGTAATGTAAAGAGGAAGCATAGATGTGTTTGGGATTTGTATAATACAAGGTGAAGATTGATGCATGGAAATCTACTAAATGACTCGAGGATCACTGAGCCAAATGATTATTGGAACTTTGAGGTTCGGTTCTCGCTAATTTGCTTTGTACTTTTGGAAATGCTTGCACATATAGTTCTGATTGTACCTGAGTAATATTTATTTATTTAGATGCAGTTTTAAAAACAAGAATTAACACATTTTTATGTAAACAAAACTAAAAAAGTTCATGGCATGGAAGTAACATACCGTTGGCTCCAGTGGCTCGTCAGTACCAGCTCCACTTTTCGACACACAAGTAGTTCTTTTAAGTTCTTTCTCATAATTTGTCCACAATGATTTTAGATTCTTAGCTAAACGAAGCTTACCTCCTTCAGAGTAGATTAATTTCCACAATTGATCATATTGCTTTGTTTTCTTTTAGCAATTACTATACTCATTTCATTTAACACTAGAACGGCGGAGTTTCTGACAATCCTAAAATGGCAGAAAGGATCATTTTGATCCCACATAAAATATTTTCATATTTGAACTAAACAAGCACTTTGTTTTAGTGTTTGTTAATCCATATATTTTTTGTAGTAATCACAATTATAATAATTAATAATTACTTAAATTTCAACAACATAATACCTTACAAATTTATTGTTGCTTATGCCAACAAGTTTCCTATACAGTAGATTTTCATCTATCGCCTATTTGTGTTTGTAATCTCCTAGACACATTTAGTATATGTCGTTCATATTACTCTCATATGTGTCCTACACATGGCTTTTTATTATTTTTCACTCATGTCACTGGAATCTGCAAGATGCACATAGTACAGATGAATTCTGCTTTATGCACACATTACCTTTGTGGCATATTACACAGGTTTACCTGGTCTTGTTGCCTTTGCGGGGATTCATTTGGCACTTTCTCCGCTTTTCTAGCTGATTTCAGTCCCGTATCCTCTTGCTTTGCCTGATGTTCTTGCCCTTTTGTTTGCTTGAGTTCATTGGCCAGTGGAAGTATGAACTTCTTCCTTTTCATTTTCTTGTTCATTACGATGTTGTAGATGATCCATGCATTTATTGTTGCCATGTCCGAGATGTTGTAGAAGATATGCAATGGCCATTTCCTGCATACAACCTTTGTAGTATATTTATGAGTCATGTCATCAACCACGTCAATCCCATATTTTGTTGCATTGTAGAATGTTATGGTTTCAGGTTTATTCTTTGGTTTTTTGCTTATTGCTACTCTAGCAGGCAATGTACTCAGAAGAACAACATTTTTATTCTTCTTTCCTTGGTATACAGTCATGGTGCAATCCATGTTGCCACTATGGTGCAGAATGGTGGTCAGCGGGAGGTGGCAAGGAGGGCGGGGGGGGGGGGGGGGGGGGGGGGGGGGGAGGGAGCTATGGGAGCTATAGCCCCCCCCCCATGAAGATCATATTACACTGGATAAAATGACTTCAGAAATCAGTGAATATATTACTCCAACAGATTCAATCATTTTTTAATAATTATGTAGCAACATAGGTTGCAATGCATTTCAAACACATTTTAACAAAAGAATAAGAGCGGCAAATAGCTTACTATCTAAACCAATAAATATCATTTAACTTAAAATGGGGCATCTTAACATTTATTAATGCACATTTTTACCCCGAACTCCAAAACAGTTACCAAAAACTACTTTAAGTAACATCAAATTTTACCAACTTGTGGGTGAAGGATCCCAACTCTTCTTTTGTTAAGCAATATTCCATTCCCCCAAACCTTCCCCTCCCCCCCCCCCCCCCCCATTTAGCCCCCACTCCTTTCGACTTCTAGAAGCGCCCCTGATTGTGGTGGAGTGTATTTCAACATCGGGCTTCCTCACTTCATTCGGGATTTCACGATGGACCTTTTTCATTGTACCAACTAATGAGGTTTTCTTTTCTTTGAGTTTCTTAGCAAGTTGAAGAGGCATAAAGAAGTTGTCATCACATTTCTTCCTTGATTTACAAATGGATCCATGAGATGCAGAATGACATGCTATTCAAGTCTTTGTTTCTGTCCATGCGTGTCCTGTTTGCCAAGGAATGGGTAGGCAGAACATATATACTTTGTCATTACGTTGACAGCCAAGCAGAATTTGAGATCATATTTGTCTGGTTTATTGGACATGGATTGAGTGAACCTACATCTTGTTTTGCTTGGTAACAGTTGCTTGTCAGTGGTTATATTTTCTCCAGTACAGTAGAAACTTCCCCAAATTTTAAATCCAAGAGCAAATTTGTTTGTTACCAGGCATTCAGCTCGGGTTGCCTTTTCATTGAAACAGAAATCTGAAAAGCTCCTGAAATCTATCCCTTGGCATAATGTCCTTGATAAAAGTAGGCCCCCCAAGAGTGTGACCAGAGATCAACGAGAGACTTAGCTTTTGTGCACAATACACCCTGCACATACATGATGGGTATCAGTTTCTCCAGTTACTCAAGAGACACAGTCCAGTCATTGTTTTTTAGTGCTTTTTGAGAATTTGATTCTTTGTTATTTCTACATGAGACGCAGCATGGCTTCATCAAAAATAAGATGGAAGGCACTGATGACAGAGCTGTCAACTCGTTGGCAAGCATAAGCAGTGGGACCTCCTCTCTCCTTCAGAACATTCACAGCTGACCACTTTCAAGAAGATGAATAATTTCCAATCTCCCACATGGTTCCACCCCTTGCAATCATCTTTGTAGATGCTTCCAACTCTGCCTCCTGTGATGAAAGAGGTGATGACTGACGTAGACCAGCATATGAATCTTCTTCCACTAATCACTCCTTGTTCACAGTGTCTTCATATTCACTTGTCTCAGGTCATAATCATCATCTTCATCAGTGAAGTCAGTTTCCTATTCATCTTCAGAATTCTCTAAGAGATGTAACATTTCTTCAGAAGGTCAATGTTGATGATAAATGTTCGAAAACGTGTTAATGGACAAAGACTATTACCTGAATGACATGACATAAACTGTGGTCAATTGGAATTTGCTTGTGTCAAGTTGCAAAACTGACCAGCATGCATGACTGCTGACTGTTGCCACATCATTGTTGGATAATTCAAATATATTCAGAAGATAAATTACAGTGCGATGAAACTGACCACTTCCGCTGTTTTAGGTGAATGCAATGTTGAAGTAAATGTAAATATTTTGTAAATACTAATACATCTTCGCAAAGAGGAGAAAAATTTGGAAAATTCATATGATTTCATTAACAAAGTAAATAAACTGAATACGACAATGAAGGGAAAAAGTATGACAGGGGTTGTTTTGACCACTTGCACCGTTTTAATGTTAACTCGTCATAATGGTGGCAAACGCCTACATACTTCCAATAATTCTCAAATTAATATGCTTTCCATTAATTCTGAAGACATATACTCTTCAGAACACAATGAATCATGCAAAATACACAGTTTTGTATATGAGTCTGAGCTGACAAAGATATACGATATGAGTCAAGTGATTACATAATCAAGCAGTTTGCTCAATAAAAATCAGATTTCAGTAGACCCATCAATGTATTGCACAGCCTTCAATCTTATCTACAGATAATCAATAATAATGCACAATTTTTGGGGCCACTTATCCGAAGAACAATGCAAAGAGAAGAAAAAAGAACAAGCAGTAAAAACATTCGACAACCATTACAACCATTACATGCTGTAAAGAAAAGTAATCTAAACGCTACTGATGTTCAGCAAATGATTTCTGTGGGAGGGAAGATGCACAGATGAAGTAATTACTATGTTTTGTGCCCTTGCCGGTATTTTGAATTTTGTGCAATGAATGGCGGCAGAAATGTTAAGACATTCGTAAGATAAAAATGACTACACACTGAAGCACTTTAACTACATAGTGACTTAACACTGCAGTTGTTGTTGTTGTTGTTGTGGTCTTCAGTCCTGAGACTGGTTTGATGCAGCTCTCCATGCTACTCTATCCTGTGCAAGCTTCTTCATCTCCCAGTACCTACTGCAACCTACATCCTTCTGAATCTGCTTAGTGTATTCATCTCTTGGTCTCCCTCTACGATTTGTACCCTCCACGCTGCCCTCCAATACTAAATTGGTGATCCCTTGATGCCTCAGAACATGTCCTACCAACCGATCCCTTCTTCTTGTCAAGTTGTGCCACAAACTTCTCTTCTCCCCAATCCTATTCAATACTTCCTCATTAGTTATGTGATCTACCCATCTAATCTTCAGCATTCTTCTGTAGCACCACATTTCAAAAGCTTCTATTCTCTTCTTGTCCAAACTATTTATCGTCCATGTTTCACTTCCATACATGGCTACACTCCATACAAATACTTTCAGAAATGACTTCCTGACACTTAAATCTATACTCGATATTAACAAATTTCTCTTCTTCAGAAATGCTTTCCTTGCCATTGCCAGTCTACATTTTATATCCTCTCTACTTCGACCATCATCAGTTACTTTGCTCCCCAAATAGTAAAACTCCTTTACTACTTTAAGTGTCTCATTTCCTAATCTAATTCCCTCAGCATCAGCTGACTTAGTTCGACTACATTCCATTATCCTCGTTTTGCTTTTGTTGATGTTCATCTTATATCCTCCTTTCAAGACACTGTCCATTCCATTCAACTGCTCTTCCAAGTCCTTTGCTGTCTCTGAGAGAATTACAATGTGATTGGCAAACCTCAAAGTTTTAATTTCTTCTCCATGGATTTTAATACCTATTCCGAATTTTTCTTTTGTTTCCTTTACTGCTTGCTCAATATACAGATTGAATAACATTGGGGAGAGGCTAACACTGCAGTTATTCTTATGAAACAATGTGATCAAGTGAAATCATAGATGACTCAAATTCCATCAGAATTTTAAAAAAAGAGAGAAAATAGAAGTGATCTGGATGATGTCTAGACACAACAAAAGGAACAGATTCTTCTTTCAGAAATTCCAAAAACTTAGAGTTCAACTGAAAAAATCATTTTGGGTGTTACTTCACATCATTATTAAACACTAAAACACATAATAAGCAAAATTATTCCATTTCAATTGTCGTTGCCAATGGAAGCCTAAGAAATTAGATGTTAACAATTCAGACTCATATATAGACCACAGCAAAACTGCGGAAGATGCTGTGGCAATCCACATTCAAGTCAGTGCCCATCAACAAGGATGATGTGCCACAGCCTATAGGAATAAGAGTCATTATTCCATGAGGTGTCATAACAGTGGCACCAGAGAACACAACTCCAACCGTCACTCAAGTACCACAGTGATTTATTGCCACAAATGGGTGCATCAAAGATATACACAGTAGCTTCCTCTATAGAAAAGTATTTTATTGGCTTGAAAGTTGACACAGAGGCAAAAATAACATTCGTTCTCAGTGAAACATACCAAACGTTCTTCCACGTTAAAGGGTTGTGACAACCCAAAAAAAGACTTACTGCGAATGGCAATTTAATGCAATCAATGGAATTCTTCAGAAAAAAATATTAGCATTCATTTCTATATGTGTCATACATGCTGAACAATACATTTCTTGATGACAACACAAGTGAGGAGCTTAGTATATAAAAAAAATTTAACTGTAATGGAGAACATTCGAACAAAACAAACAAAATGTTGAAACTCTTCAAAGGTACAGCATAGGCTAAAGTTATGCATCACATAGCCTTGAAAGAAAATGCAGTCATATGCTTTGAACACTCCACAATGTATCTCAAATCCACTACAAATATAATTAGAAGGAATCTGACCAACATGGTATACCTTGGAGTCACTGAACCGTTGGAGGAACTGGTGCTCACGATTTTTTTATGTATATGGACTATGTGAGAACTCAACAAATATGTTTAATGTGAAGCTTATCCTAAACCAGTCAGCGAGGTGGTGCAGTGGATAGCACACTGGACTCATGTTCGGGAGGATGACGGTTCAAACCCGCGTCCAGCCATCTGATATAGGTTTTCCGTGATTTCCCTAAATCACTTCAGGCAAATGCCGGGATGGTTTCTCTGACTTACTTCCTGGCCCTTTCCTAATCCGGTGGGACTAATGACTTCACTTCTTGGTCCCTTCCCCCAAATCAACCAACCTAAGCCAGCTACGAAAAATGATTCAGGGCAGCTAGGTAAGCCACAAACTGGTTCTTCAAATAGATGGACTCAATTAATTCATTTTTTATTTCATGAAATAATCTATATGCAAATAGAAACACAGGTTATAAAAGTTCATAATGGTCCCACCCTGCTGCAAGCTAAACATCTAAGCTGTAGCAACTCGTCCCACGCTTGAATCATCATGTCTTGTGTTACTGACAATGAACACACCACAGATGTAATACGGTTGTGCAGGCTGGCCAGTGTGTGAAATGTAAATTGCCTCTTTTACAAAGCCCACAAGTAAAAATCCTTAGATAGATATCAGAAGATCTCAGCGGCAACAACAAAAGATTCAGGTCTTCATTTTCCTTGTGGCTTATCCATTGTTGAGGAGGCGATCAATTAAAAACTTACCGGACATCATAATGCCAGTAAGTGTTCTAGCAGTGGTAACCTAAATTTTAGATCCTCTTCTTTCCAATGGTGTCAAGTTTATTCTTATCCAATTTTTATAGGATAATTCAAAATAAATATAGTGGTTCCAGGCAGCTATAACTATTTGAAGAAAGGTGATAAATCGACAAAAATTAGAGAATTTGTAAGAAAGTGCAAAATTTCGATAGTTTTGCAAGCATAGTGGATCAGAAACTGGAGCATTTTTAAAACTATCTTCCATGCTGTTGGATCAGTCATCCTGGACATGATGATTTTGTGTTCAGCTCTTGGTTATCTGAATCCCATGATCTAACACCCGTGGTTTTCTTTTTGAGATTAACTGAAATACCATGTTTACCCTGTTTCCTTTGGTGAAAAAATTACAGATTTCAAAATGCTCATTTATATTGCGCTCAAATAGATGCGTCTATCTTTGCTTCATAATGTATGGCGTGAAATGCATTATTGCTTAGATGTCCGTGTGAACACTGGGAATCATACAGAACATGTGCATAGTACGTAATAGAAAAAATGGATATCACCTTAAAATCCAACATTTTGACCCCAACTGCGAAGGACCTTTTCAAGGGAGATCTTAGCTTCTTTGAGTGTATGGTTCACACGCAGGCTCACTAAAGACTGCAGCAAGGTTCCTTTATGTGTACTCCCGCGCAGTGGCGTGACATCACATGCTTTGAATCGGGGCCCACGGTAAATAGGGGCCTTCAAAGAACTTGTGACGCCACATTAGGTGCCCCGTCCGGCTTACCTCACCAACGCTAGGCTCCATGAAGGGCCTACGAGAAATCAGTATTCAATGAAATAGTACCCACTAAAGGTATTAATGTCGTGTGATGTCGAGAGTTTCCACTATTTAAACAAGCGGTTGAGAACCATTAAACTTTTCTAAAATAGCCACTCGCTCCACTTCAGAAATGGCTGGTGGCTTTCATAAGATCTGCAGTCACTGTGCTGTGACGTACGCACCGCGGCCTGTCTTTCTCATGGGCCTCACTTTGAAAACCCGAGTGCAATAGGCCGTATTTAGTATCCTAAATTAGTATTTGTACCATATGTTTGACTCTAAAAGTCCTGTGTCGTGTTATGAATATCAATATACGACACAAGACTTATAGAATCAAACATATGAATACTAATTTATATACTAAAATTAGTACACTAATTTTGTATACTAATTTAGTATACTAAATTAGTATTCGTATGTTTGATTCTAAAAGTCCTATGTCGTATATCGATATTCAAGGCATGTAATGTGGTGGCTTAAACCATTTTAACCCTTATCCATGAAGATGGTACAAGACTGAAACCGGTTGGTATTTGAGTTTTAAAAAAAAAAAAAAATAAAAATAAGACAGCTGATGGTCAAACATGCATTTTATTCATTGTTCTTGTCATTGGTTTGCAGGCGATTCTGATGAGAATAACCCTATTACTGAACTATTTATAGTAACTCACTCTCTGCCCTACATTCGTATTCATGTGGATTCGTACTCCCGTTTCACAATTTTCACTGCTGTTGATATTTTCCTATACTTGTCTGATCAGAAATCCTCACCTTCTTACTTTTTCACTTCACTGACACCCACTGTATTTAGAATGAGCTTTTGCAGACCTCTTTTCATATTTTCTATCTTTCCTTCCATACAAAGATTTCTGATAGTTTACGTGCAGACTCCTAGAATGTATCCATTTCATGGGCTATTCAACCTTTTTCTCATGGTCACCCCCTTTTGGCTGCCCCTCCAGTGCATGCTGATAGGGGACCAATCTAGAACATTGTGCCACAAACAGACCACCATGACCCTTTTATTTCAATTACAGGGCACATGTCCTCCCTCCAGATACACATACATCCTTAATGTAGTGGTTTCTATTGCCTTCTGCATTATCATGCCTTTGATCATTGCTAGTCTTCCACCTTTAGGGGCAGTTTCCCACCCCCAACGGCAAGACGCTGCTCCGAACCTCTGTCCACTCCTCCACTCTCTTTGACAAGGCCGTTGGTAGAACGAGGGTGACTCCTTACGCTGGTAGACTTTCGCTGCCATTGCTGTTGATGTTTGCTCATAATTTAAGCAGTGAAAGGAATCTAACTCGAGACCCACAACGTTTTAATTATTTGTCAAGGACATTACCCTAAGAGCACAGGGACTCAGAAAATATCAAACATATATTGAAGTTGTGATAGTAGATGAGAGGAATTTGTGAGCTACAGCAGGACAAATTTCAGACTATTACCGATAATGGAATTTACAGAATTCGCAAAAGAATGGTCTTTAGAGCATATAAAAACTAATCCAAAACTTGCGTGAAGCAATGTATGTGTCAAAGTCGTCAAACGCAATCTAATGAAAGTTGATGATGGTTATAGTATATTAAAACGTTACCAAGCAATACCAGTGAGTTTTCACCATCTGAACACTTAATGGGAAGATGGATACAGGTGGTGGTAGCAGAGACTTAAAAGAAGGGGGGGGGGGGGGGGGGGGTTATGTATATTCCCTGAACTTATCCGTGGATGGGCTGTGGAAACAGTTGAACTGGATGCTAATAAAAAGTCCTCATATTTATCTAATCATGCTCCAACATACTTTGCTATTTTAGCCAGCTTTCTGTACCTAGTATTATATGAGCTCCACTGCTTTTTAACAGCACCTAAAACTCTCGGACATTGCGGTGAACATTTCGATGACTGAGCACTAGGGTTTCAATAGTCTCGTCTGTAAGGGTCAGTTCTTTGTTGAGTCATACACTAATAGCACTTAGCGTGCAATGGGGATCGGGAATGTGTACCCTCCCATTCCCACCTTTTTTTTTACGATTTAAGGTCTTGTGGACATTACTTGCAATTCACAACTCTGTACTCATAATGGATTGATGCCAGCAAAGCTCTAGAAGAAGTAGGGGCCTTGTTTGATACTGCAAAAGAATGGCTCGTTATAAACAAAATGAAAATGAATGAAGAAAAAACTCAAACACTGTTATGTAACTTCAGTGACAAATGATACCTAAACACTGCAGGAACTGTGAAGCTTCGGGGGTTCATGGTGGACAGTAAACTCACTTGGCAAGAACACACTGCAGATGTGTGTGACATACTGTCACGAGTCATATACCTCCTGAAGATACTAAAGCACGCGATAACTGACCAGTATCAGACCCTGTAGTTTTCAACCCTGTGATGCAAGTTTAGGAAGTCAGCACATGTGTCACACACTGCTGCGCTCTCCACCTTAAGTTAGGCCCGCGTGATGTCTGGCACGGTCTCCAGGCAGCTGCTACAGACACTTGACGAGTATCAGTACGAAGCTCAGCGGCTATGCATAGCAGCTCTAGGATCCACCCAGATGAACCCACTGTCAGTCGAAACAATGGAATCACCCTTATCAGTACATAGACAATACCTCAGCAGAAAATTCATTCTGAAACACCTACATTGCTCGGCAGATGTGCTGACAAAGAACATTTGCGGCTTCACAGCGCGTTGTTACACCGACCATTACTAAATCCATAAATCAACATCACTTGTGAAGGCATTTCAATGCGCAACAGGTACCAGAACAACATTCAAAGAACACGACTCTTACCCTAATTTGAGCAACAGAACGAATATACCCACCAGGTACTACATTGAATAGGCAAAGAAAAGAAACTAGTACACCTGTCTAATATCGTGTAGGGCCTCATCGAGCACGCAGAAGTGCCGCAGCATGACATGGCATGGACTGGACTAAAGTCTGAAGTAGTGCTCGAGGGAACTGACACCATGAATACTGGAAGGCTGTCCATAAATCCGTAAGATTACGAAAGAGTGGAGATCTCTTCCGAACAGCACGTTGCAAGGCATCCCAGATACGCTGAATAATGTTAACATCTGGGAATTTTGGTGGCCAACAGGAGTGTTTAAACTCAGAAGAGTGTTCCTGAAGCCACTCTGTAGCAGTTCTCGACGTATGGCGTGTAGCAGTGGCCTGCTGGAATTTCCTAAGTCCGTCAGAAAGCACAATGGACATGAATGAATGCAGGTGATCAGACAGGATGCTTACATACGTGTCAACTCTCAGAGTCGTATCTAGACGTATCAGGGGTTCCATATCACTCCAACTGCACATGCCCCACACCATTACAGAGCCTCCATCAGCTTGATCGAAACCCTGCTGACATGCAGGGTCCATGGATTCATGAGGATGTCTCCATACCCGTACACGTCCGTCTGCTCGATACAATTTTAAACGAGACTCGTCTGACTAGGTAACATGTTTTTGGTCATCAACAGACCAATGTCGGTGTTGACGGGCCCAGGCGAGGCGTAAAGCTTTATGTCATACAGCCATCAAGGGTACACGAGTAGGCCTTCGGCTCTGAAAGCCCATATCGATGATGTTTCGTTGAATGGTTCGCATGCTGACGCTTGTTGATGGCCCAGCACTGAAATGTGCAGCAATTTGCAGAAGGGTCGCACTTCTGTCACCTTGAACGATTCTCTTCCGTCGTCATTAGTCCCGTTCTTGCAGGATCTTTTTCCGGCCGCATTGATGTGGGAGATTTGATGTTTTACCGGATTCCTGATATTCATTGTACACTCGTGAAACGGTCGTACGGGAAAATCCCCACTTCATCGCTACCTCGGAGATGTTGTGTCCCATCGCTCATGCACCTACTATAACACCATGTTCAAACTCACTCAAATCTTGATAACCTGTCATTGTAGCAACTGCGTCAAACGTTTGTTATCTTATATAAGCCTCGCCGACTGCAGTATCGTATTCTGCCTGTTTACATATCTCTGTATTTGAATATGCATGCCTATACCAGTTTGGCGCTTCAGTGTAGATGTACACAGTAATCTCGACTACTCTTGAGACAGGAGTAAACAATATGCCTAACAGTAGCTCAGAAAGCCTACAATGGGCAGGTACCCGTATGTGTATACTGACGGGTCAAAATACGAGGACTCGGTCGGTTACGCCTAGGGAAGAACGGGGGGGAATGGGCTACCTGTGCAGAACGCTAAACGGTCTAGTTTCGTCTAGAGGCGCTAGGGTATGTTCAGACTGATATGAGTTTTTAACAAACCAATGTCTGTTGTGGTTTAGTAAGGATGCTATGACTGTCACGCGCGAGGTGCGTAGTCTGCATAAAAAGTGATCGAATTTACTGTTCTAGTGTAACTTTGCGGACTATTTCCAACCAAGGCAAGTCTGTCAAACTTGTTTCTCCGCAAGCAACGTTTAGTCCATCTAAATCAGCACGTTCTTCGCTATCCTTGTATACAAAGCAGTTGGAAAAATACTATTTACGTTGGTTACTGAGTATTTTCTGAACAGATATGCGTTTGGGACAGAATGCTGTACTGGTATAGACCATTCCTCTCCGGTCGCTTTTATTCTCCATTCTTTTTATTGAGAATGAACTATTTCGCCTACTGAAAGAGGCGTCACCTTACACGGGCGAACTCTAAGTATTGAACGGACACTATGGTACAAGACCATAGCAACTACGCCTGGATTCGCTCTCAGCGGTAAAAATTTTTGTGGTAAGGTCTTATGGGACCAAACTGCTGAGGTCATCTGTCCCTAAGCCCACACACTATTTAATCTAACTTGAACTAACTTACGCTAAGGACGACATACACACACACACACACACACACACACACACACACACACACGCACACACACATGCCCAAGGGAGGACTCAAACCTCCGAAAGGGGGAGCCGCGCGGACCATCACAAGATGCCTGAGACCACGCGGCTGCTCTCAGCTGTGCATACACTACCCTCAGTTGGTAAGCACAAATGGAGTTGCCATTTACCATATCAAGGAGCTGCTTGTGTATCAGAGATGCAAAACACCAATGCGGAGGTATCACTTGTATGGATCAAAAGCCATGCTGTGATTATGGAGAACAAGAAAGCTGACCAGTTGGTTAATGGCGCAACGACGATTGTCATTCGAGAACAGTGCACTGCACCAGATGATCTCAGTGTAGTTAGAGACATCGCCAAGAAAAAATGGGAACAAGGCGTGGTAGACCGAAGACCTGCATTTCGGCACCCAGCACAAACAAGCCCACCCGTATCTACCAAAGGTCCAGTGATATACTGAAAAGCGGGCTCTGAAAAGTGACTCACCTCGAATAGGTAATTAGGACAGTTTGTGAGGATCCTTTCCAGGTTGAAATTCAACCATGGCTGCCACAGTCACCTTTATACATTTTGAACTCCATCTAATATCATCGCCATATTGCAACTGTGGGGAGATCCCGGAAATTAACTCACTGCTTCGGCTGCTCTCGACACAGAGGGGATCCGAATGGCGATTATGGAGCTGGTCCGCATGCATCAAGCACTTTCTCTCGTGTGTTAATGTTTTTTTTTTTTTTTTTTTTTAACGAAGAACTTACACATTTATAAAATAGTAGTGGAACTTGTTTCAAAGGTTGGAATTAAATCGTAATTGTTAAAGTTTGTGTGTGTGTGTGTGAGAGAGAGAGAGAGAGAGAGAGAGAGAGGGGGGGGGGGGAGAGAGTTTGAAATCTGATTGTATTATTTAGTTGTAACCGTCCATGTGCTATATGTTTGGATTTATGAATTATTCACCAAGGAACTGCAGTTTGTTTTAACTTTTTAAGCCACTGTATGTTTGGACTGGCTGTATGGCTGCAACCAAAGGCCAACACATAAATAAACCCAGTTTGTCGCACTGTCACAGAACCTTCGAAGTCTCTGGTTCAGACCTTCCACTAGACTCAGAGTTAGGGAACCATGATCAGTGCAGAGAAAAAAAAGCTACAATGTGTGAACTTCATTGAAATTCCATGAACAAGGCTAATTCTTTTCTTTCTATGCCAGTCGCTGGAACAATCTAAATACGAGGGCTATCCACAAAGTACATTACGTTTTGGAATTAAAAATAAATAAAGTATTGGAAAATTTTTTTATTGTATACAGATGAAAGCCACACTTAAATACTACTTTTCTACATAGTTGCCATTTAAATTAAAGCACTTATCGTAGCTATGGAGGAGCCTGCGCCTTCAACCACGTGGTTACCTCTTCTTGAAGCTGTGCATCGTCATCAAAACGCTGCATAGCCAACCTCTTCTTCATTGCTGGGAATAAGTGGAAGTCGCTCGGGGCCAAGTCGGGACTGTACGGCGGATGAGGAAACAACTCCCACTTAAAAGATCGAGAACTTCATGAGTGGCATTTGCCGTGTGGACTCAGGCGTTGTCGTGAATCAGCAAGATCTTTGAGCCCAACTTTCCCCAGCGCTTGTTTTGTATTGCTCTTCTGAGGTTGTGCAGAGTTTGGCAATACCTTTGAGAGTTTATTGTAGTGCCTCTTTCCAGGAAATCCACAAAAATCACACCTTTTCTGTCCCAAAAGACAGTCGCCATCACCTTCCTTGCCGACATTGTCTGCATCATTTCTTGGGTTTTTGGGGGGAATTTGTGTGCCCCCACTGCATTGACCGCAATTTTGTCTCGCAGTTCACATCCTTAACCCATGTTTCGTCACCAGTAACGATGCGATCGAGTAATGAGTGGCCATCTTTCTCGTAAGCATCCAAAAACGTTAACACTGCAGCCATTCGCTGATTTTTGTGAATCTCTGACAAGATTTTTGGTATCCATCTTGCACAAAACTTGTGGTAACCAAGCTTTTCGGTAATGATTTCGTGCAACAAACTTCGTAAAATTTGTGGAAAACTCATAGAGAGTTCCATTATTGTGAAATTACGGTTTTCACGGACCGCGGCATCGACTTTTTCGACAAGTTCGGCAGTCACTATGCTGGGTCTTCTACTTCGCTCTTCGTCGTGAACATTAGTTCGGCCATTTTTAAATTTTATGACCCATTGACGCATTCCACCTTCAGTGATCATGTTGTCCCCATACACTTCACAAAGCTGCCGATATATTTCTATCGGTGTACAGTTGTTTGCAGTCAGAAACCTTATTACAGCACACACTTCACACTTTGCGGCATTTTCAATTAATGCTGACATTTCAAAGTGTCACAGTAACTCAACGGAGTACAGCACGAACCTCTCACTAGCACGGCAGGACGGCGACTGAGCGGCGGAATATCATGACACCAAGATGGCCGCACTAGCCCCGCCCCTAACAGACACAATCGAAAACGTAATGTACTTTGTGGATAGCCCTCGTATAACTTTGGAGTCCTGATGACAAGCATTGTTTGTTTCAATGTGCGTCACGATCTACAGCTGGTTGCACCCTGCTCCCTCGGTGGTTGCTGCAACAGCCTCTTCAACATTTTGAATGGGGCCCCACACATACACACTAACAAGGGGACCGGGCCTACTCCTCATCACTGATTTCTTACAAATTTGTGGTGTTATGCAGGACGTGACCTGAAATGACAATGATAAAACTAGGAGCACCAGGTGGCCACATGTCTCGTAAAATTGACATTATTGGCACAGGTTGGGCGAGGCTTGAACCATTTACGTTAGCGTAGTTTCTAGGTAACGGTTAGCGCAGCAGAAAGAGTACAGGCAGTAATCCGAAGGTCTTATGGTATATCATCGAGCCAAATGTTTTCTTTGTTTCCAATTTTTACTTTAGTTAACACTGCAAATAAACCTAAATAATGCTCAATATATTGTACCATTTTTTATTAATATGGTTGTGAAAAGGATGAAACGGAAAGACAAGAAAATTTCGGACTACAAATAAATTTTCAAGAAAGGATTGTGGTTACAGCCGTCTACAGGACTCTAAAAATGACATTCCAAAAAGGAACTGTAAATAAAGCTGCTAGCGAACGATAGGTTCCCGGTGCAAATGCAGGGAAAATTACTGCTTCCTCTGTTTTTACGATGCATATCATCCCAGCAAGTGTAAATCATCAATTGTAAAATGCTAAAAGTGTATTTTATATCGAAGCTCTTGTGTGCTCTTTACAATCCGTTCCTAGATATTTATTTGCAAATCTCAAATTTTCCTTCCCATTCATTTTATGCCGTGTATGGAAATATTGATAAATACAATATATTGATTATTACTTTGGTTTGTTTGCACCTTAAATAACATAAAAATTGAAACTAAAAAAAGGAAAAATGATTCTCGATAGGGACTTGGGCCCACGTCCCCCCAGTTACCTTTCTGCACTCTTTCCATTACGCCAACTGGTGCCTGGGAGCTACCCCAAATAAAAATGGCTCATGTCTCGCTCGACACACAACTTTTTTCCCCCCAAACGCTTGGCCATCTGGAGCTCTGACTCAGAGTCACTTTCATTTCTGGCCAAGCCCTGCATATGTAGACAAAATCGGTGATGATGAGCAGACGTGGTAATCCTTTGCAAGCGCACAACATGATCCTTCCCATCCTTTGTTGCCATTTCCCCAAAAGGAATGATTATTCACCTACGTTCTAGCCGCAGGTACACTCTCACACACCTCTGCCGAAATAGCGTTTCGTTAAGAATTTGACATGGAATAGACCTTGAGATTTTCTTGAGTTAAACGTACAGTGTTTATACACTCATTTATTATGATTAAATAGTTATTAAGGATATCCCCTAAATTACGGTTACAAAGTTGGCCACGGGGGTGAAAGCTATATGGGAGAAGAGGCAACAAGCCAGGTAGTTCCTTCCAGACCACTAGAGGCGCTATGGGTCAAACGAAGCTGCAGTTGACCAATGAGAACTGTCCAATGGCGGTTATTGATTTTATATCGTCTTGCTCTGTACTGAAGTCCACGGCTACAGTCGTCTTTGTATATGTTTCATGTTTACATACTACTCATCTTCATTATAAACAGGTTTATTACTTTAAATTTCATAAAGTTCACTGTGGAACTGAAGAGATTTCCTGCAGAAAAAATGTCCGCAATTAATCCTAAGGTAAGACATTTAATTTTCAGTAAATAATCTCGTAGCCTATAAATGAAATGTATTCTCTTCAGTCGTGAATGAAGCTGTGTGATTTCTGTTTGCTTACTTAAATAACTTTGATATGTCAGTAGTAGTTTTATTTGTTGAAGAATTTTATGTTTTTCAGAATATTCAACACAACAAATTGACGTAGAAATACTCCTGTAAATTCCCTGGCTGTTCATCTGGATATTACGTCGGTTCAACGGAGAAAGTTAGGAACAAGCATTTCAACAGGTTTCCAAAACTACTTCAAGGATTGCTTCTGAAGCGGAAAAGTGTTTGTAAACTGTGACCTGATGTGAATTGTGCTACTTGTTTTGTTTGTGAAGATCATTTTTTCGAGGAAGATTTTATGAATAAAACTAGGCATAGGCTAAACAGGGGTGAGTTTCCAAAACATGTGGCAGGTGTTCCATGTTAAATTGTTAATATCAGTAGTGAATCAGGTGTAACTGTTGCTCATAGTGAAATTTTTATTGTGTGCTTAATAAATAAAAAGTATGTTTTGTTTTCATTTCACTGTTTTTATCCACATTTCCTATTTTTGGTACTTAATATTGATGTCTTCTTTTTTGTGTTGAAGCGTTTACAGTTGTAAGATGTAGGAACTTTTTTAAGAAGTTAATGGTCAGTAGTGCATGTTTCCTGGGCAATTACTCAGAAATTACAGTCCTGAAACACAGTTGTAACAAATTTTAAGAGTTCTTCATTCATTAACATTGTGACAAAGATTTCTTAATTGAACCTGTTTAACTGCCGATTATTCTCTTAATAATAGTTTTTTTCTTCCATTGACCCCACAGCTTATAAGATGTCAAAGTATGACATTATTCAGGAATATTTGTGGTCCAATTTATATGCAACAATTTTTATTTAGCTTGTAACAGTTATTTAGACTACAAGCTTGTTCCGACTTACTGTCAGTTTCAAGTGTTGCGTCTAGTTTTTGTAACGCACAAAACGTCCTGGAGCTCTTATATGTTGATAGAAATCAATACAAGTGTGTCAGTTTGCAAGTCTATTCTTGATGTTTGCGCCTGACAGTTGCTGCTCAAGAAAAGATCATAGAAGCAGAGACTGTCAGACGCAAATGTCAAGAATAGACTTGTAAACTGACACACTTATATTGATTTCTATCAACATACAAGAGCTCCAGGATATTTTGTGGGTCATAAAAACTAGACACAACACTTGAAACTGACAGTAAGTCTGAACAAACTTGTAGCTTAAATAGCTGAAGGTAAATAAAATTGTTGCAGCTAAATTGGAGTACAAATAGTCCTGAATAATAGGTTGTCACTGCTGTATTGCAGTGTGCTATAGCTGTGTTTAAATTATTTTATTATGATGCTAGCCAAAATAATTACATAGCACACCCAGAAAACTGAGATAAGAAAATTAAAAGAAAAAAAAAACAGCGTACATAAGCTAGGAGGGATGCAACCCGCAATGTTTATCCTTTTTTAGTTCATCTCCATACCACTAGAGGCGCTGCTATCGGTCAGTGTTGCCTTCTTTCAATACGGGAGTTGCGCTTCTCTTTTCTTGTTGTTCTGTGAGGTTGGCTACAAAACTGAGGACATTTCTCTCTGTCATACGTAACGTAATAACCTTATTGGTTGAGGGTAGCCAGTTGCAATGTAACGTTTGCGACCCCTCTGGTGGAGAAAATGCCAAACATTTTAAGAAGCAAACGTATGTGGTGCCTCTACCGGAATAACCTGAACTTAAATTAAATTGCAGCAGTGGCAGCGCCTCCGGTGAAGAAAGGATGCAAGCTTACGAAATAAAGGGTTTACGATTTTTCTGCAGTGCAATATTATGGAATGGAATTAAAGAGATCTTCATCTGATGTACGGACTAACTATATTCCAATGTAAATACTTTTCAAGTTCTTAGGAATTAATAAGATTGGGAAGCACTTACAATATAATCCTAATAGTTGTATTTATTATATTATTGGTATTTTACAGTTACAATTAACAATAATAATTATATTTTAGCGAAAATTCGTCGGAATTATTATAAGTTTTTCTGGGGTTACCATTACCAGATGGAAAATATGAGACAGTACTGAATATTAATCTTAAAAACTACCGGTAAAATTGTAATCACTACTGGATTAGGGTTATTGAAAATATCGTGACCGATAGACGTAAACAATCCTGAGAAAGCCTACAAAAAAAGTTTGTAGAACTAGCTAGGAGTGTACAACTCTACAAATCGCCTACGTATGGATAGTGAGGATGAGATTAGATTAATTACAGCGCGCATAGAGGCATTTGAAAACTCATTCTTCTGACTATCAGTACGTGAATGAAACCGAAAGAAGCCCTAAGAAGGGCGCCGATACCCGTCGACAAAGGGGAGGATGGGAGACACCCCCCCCCCCCCCCGCCCCAGCTATTTGAGAAAGGCAAAAAAGTATAGAGTAGTTAGGATTTTTTTTTATTTCAACGCAAGTTTTTGGCAAAGTCTCAACTGGATCTTTTTTATGGCTGCTTACAAGTCGCCGTTCGTCTTCCAAAACGGTACAAATATTCCATATCCACAGGTGTAGTCCTCCCATTATCCTTTACAAACCATCATATGGCTACCTTGAGCCCTAATAACTGCTACAAAGTGATACACCCTCTGGAAAGCATTTCAGTGGTTTGTAAAGTGTGGATATAGATGTAGATTTACATCGCTATGGTTGCCTCATTGACTGCCAAAATAGCATTAAATTGTTGACATGGGCATGAGTACAAAGAAAACCTATGGTGACAGACTGATCTGTAGCATAGCAGGAGATCTAAATTAGGTCTGAATGCAACAGTTTGGTTGTGAGTTGGCGTAGCGAACGAAAATCGTGTCTGTGGTGACAGAATGGTCTGTAGCGTAGCCTGAGGGCTAAGTTAGGTTGGGATGCAACATTTTGGCTGTGAGTTGGCAAATCCAACGAATGTGATAGCGATTAACATATCTGTGGCGCAGATTGGTCTGTACCTTAGTTTGTGTAGGCCAAGTTAGGTGAGATTTAAGCTGTTAGTTATTAAATAATTATTACGGCATTGGAAAAGCGTTTTAAGTACTTGTTATTAAATATCGAATTTTTTGCCGGATCTTACATGTCTAGGCTTGTATCACAGTCTAACATAACAGTCGCGACACTTCGCCTCGATTTTGTTGCCTACAGCGCCAGCAGCGCCCCAAGCGGCTGGTAGGTTGAACTGAGTTCGGCGCTATCGTGAAAGCAAATAGTGATTGTTTATTTTGATTTATACAATGATTTTTAGCGTCTGGAGCGTTTGTAGCGCAATAAATTGCAGCAACAACAGGAAGAAGACACCACAGCTGTCTCTTTTTAGGTTTCCTAAGGATCCTAAGAGGTATACACCATCATGTTACTAAACTGTATCGTCAGGATTAACTTGCAAACTATATGTGTATAAATGATAAATGTTTCGTTTTAGGAGCAGAAAATGGCTAGTTAATAGCAGACGAGAAGACCTTATGAAGAAAGACCCAGTTTACTGTATAATAATATTAGGTTTTGTCCGCTACATTTCGAAGAAAACAAGTTCATGAACGCAGACAATAAGAAGCTCGTGTGGAATGCACTACCCACACTGTTTGACATCCCAAATAAGCCACTTCTACTGACGATGAAGAGGAAACTGCCACAAAGATTCGACAGTCAATCTAAAGCTGTAAAACAGTCGTATGGCACAGAAGCAGCCAGTTCAGCTCTCCATGTATCAGTGCCAGATTCGTGTGAATCGTCACCACAGACGTGCTTTGACGATAAAGTGGTTAGATGGTTAATTAAGTGCAGCTGTTCGTGTCTTACAAAAGCGTGTGAAGTGTCAGATTGTGCGGATTGAGCGAAACTATTGCGGGACAAGGAAAGTACCAACAGACAGATTGTTTGAAAATTATTCAAATATTTGGTTTTTCGTGAAATGTAATGTAATCAGCTCATTATAAAGTTTTCAGCATATTTCTGCCACTATTTGGCAATTGCTTGATCCACTTAGAATAATATAAAGATTAAGGTCGTACTTGTGGCAACAGGCGACAATGACACACACAGTAGGCCTACAGAACGATAAGCGAGCTGTCGATCGCTTTTGTATGTAGAGGTACATGTCTGTGCTTCTTACATGTGAATCTGTGTGTTTATATTCTTTTGATATCAACGTGGTAAGCTGCAATTCTGTCCAATGTCACAAGTGTTTCTTCACGAATGTGTTGTAGCTTGCCACTCTATTCATGGTTTTTGTCCATACTTGCGCTTATTTTAGAATCATTAATAGAAACATATATGCCTTCTGATGCTAAACAAACTCTTGGCGGCAAGAAAATAACTCGAATAATTCGGAAATTACGTAAGAAATGGATGCAAACAAACATTATGCTTACGACGCGTCTGACGTTCACCTTACCTGCCGCTTGGAGCGCTAGTGTCGCTCCATCTGTCAAACGGCAACAACTTTTACAGCAGTGAGTGTCGTGACTGTTATGTTAGACTGTGGCTTGTATCACAGCGTAAAATTTCCTTTTTCCCCAAAAAGGGAACTAAGCTACTAGATACCGTAGTGACATGTTTCATTACATGTAAATCGTAGTGTAATAGACTTATGTTCCTTTTGTTTTGTAATATCAGTCTGTAGAAGCGCGTTGTGTTTGAAACGGTGTGTTATTCATATATAATGTAGTCTTTATACTGTATGTGACTAGATCGCTAAACGTTTGATCTTTGCTGTTTTTCTGTGACGTCAGTAGTATTGTCTTTGGCTTCTTTCGAGAAGTGAATCGTTTGGCGCCTTTTCAAATACTGTTGGGTCGAACTCGTGTCTTCAAAAAAATCAGCCAGCGCGTTGATCTGAAGTTTCTGTACAGTCTGTAGGATGATAAACAGGTCCTAGACTGGTTTAGAGAAAAGGTGTGAAGTGTGCCAGTCAGCAGTGAGCTGGTACCGAAGAAGAGTTTGAGTGATTGATTCGTATGGAAGTGTCTGGTGAAAGGGAATAATAGGCACGAAAAACAATTTTCGGTAAGTAAAGGTTCCTGGTTTGCACGTAGCAAGCTACCGGTAAGTACCATTTTGCGACTGCCGTAGCAGCAAATACTTTTTTTACGAGCTACAACTTGGCAATTACTCTATTGTTCACTGGGAAGAATATTGTAGGGAAATTTGCACTGCTGCGTGTTTTGAGTAAATGAAAAATTTGATGAAAAAAGTTATTGTGGAAATTTTTGAATCTCTATTTGGATAGAAAAAGTCTGGGAGAGGCAATAACGCACCAGGGCGATGGGTATTCGGTCCTATAGAAAGAGGCACTAATAAGTGCTTTTTTTTCATGTTTTTCAAGAGAGTTCTAAAGAGATACTTTTGAAGATAATTAAAGAAAATATTGCACCTGGGACAACAATAATGTCTGATTATTTCAACTTCTATTAATGCCTAAGGTGAAGGATTCAGCATCTATTCGATTATCATAGCCTTTATTTCGAGGACTCTAAAACCAGAGCGCAACAAACATTGAAAGGAAGTGGTCTGGAATTAAAAGCTCGTTACAAGGAACTTGGCAGTGCACAGATTTGTTTGGCTTTTATTTATTTGAATATACATTAAGAAAGTGAAGATGAAAAAACTTATTTATGAATTGTGCAGCTCCCTTGTACGATGCCAACTCGTAAATGATTACATTCACGGGTGTATCGTCAACGAAATAAATAAATATTTCGCAATCTGTAGTAGAGATGGGCAAACTGAAACACATAACTGTTTCGAAACAAATGAAACGTACAATGCAATGTTTCGAAACAGTGTAGCAGTTTGTGTTTTGTAATAGTATAGTCCTTCACATTATATCATCTTGAGTGTCTACTGTATAAATATTGTCATAAAAAACAAATGAGGTGCGAGACCGCCAATCATATCGCAGAAAGTATGAAACTTTCACTTAGGCGTCTTTGCAGTTCCATATATCCTGTAGCAAATGCGCTGCTTTCGTGTCATGTGACTTTCATACTTTGCAATTGGCCGAGGTCAGACTAAATATGTTTGACATAACAGATTTTGCCAAACTCGTTTTCCTGTATTCTATTGCATAATTTTGATAGGTTTTATGAGTGATAATCTGTATGTGCTCTTGAAAAGGCATATCATGAGATATAATTTATTGAGATAACATTCTGGGAAGCGAGGCACTGAATTAACATTTATGAGTGTGTCACTCACACTTTTACTACTCACAGTTAAATTTTCCATTGTTTGTCACACAGAGCAGGATGCAAAGTGGCTGATGGACACAGATCAAAAAATTCCCCTAACAGACTTGAGGATATAGCACAATGGTCAAGTATGGCAGTTTCTCACCAAACATTCATAATTTAGCTGCATACATCTCATAGTAAGTACACTTGATAGAATTGGAAAACATTTCAAGGTAACTGAAATGCAGAGATAGGTATGTTTCTTTGAAGTATAAAATCCAAACTAAAATTTAAACCAATTCATACAGTGTAATGCCTTTGTGATACCTGTATCATGGCAGATCTGCCTCTACACCACTTATAGTTCTTGCTAAAGAAGTTTGTTTGAGGTACAGGTACATGGAGTTCCTCAAGTACTCACAGCAAGCAGATGTATTACCATTTTATTATAAACTACCCCAGGAAATCAGAGATGACGTTATGTTGCTGTTGAAATGCAATTTTTATCACTGTATCTGAATGACAAAAACAAAAGTATCGAAGTACCATTGTTGATTTGCCTGAGAATTATTTATCATACACAAGTATCAAGATGTCTATAGTGTCATAACCAAACACAGGGCATTTACAAAAATAAACACACGAATATATACATACACAAATCAGATAATTATTCTCAACACACAAATGAATAAATAACATATTCAAAATAAAATTAAACTCACTGAATGGTGGGCAAAACCGTGTCTTCTATGTGCAACAAATATGAGAGAAATGTTCTTCTAAGATAGCTACATGCACAGTTTAGTGGACTAAACAAAATACAATCAAATATAAATTCAGTGCACACGGCCCAGAGAAGAACAAAATCAACTGAAATTTTACTGTTTCATTTCTGAGTAGATCTGCTGTAACTATTCTAAGTTGTAGTTTAGAAATATCATTTTTGATACTTTTTCACTTGAAAGACAGGATCGTCTGTCTGTTATTGTTTGCCCCTGCTTTGAAAATATGCGCTCACATGGAACAGAGGTGGCCATAATACAAAGACGTCATTTCATTATTTCAAACAGTGTCGAAAACAACATATGATTTTCTTTCCACCACAGCAATGGACCTTGTGATCTGTGTATCAGTGGCATCTTCATATATTTATCAAGCTCGACTATACTTGCAGCACGTGGATTGTCTACACTTTTGATCAAGCCACCTACAGCTTGATCAAAATCTTGCCAAATGTTGCCACTGCTAGAGGTGAATGCGCTCACCACAACTGGTTTGGCTGGTGTTGGATTTTCTGTAGAACACCGAGTGGATTTCTGTCGCATTGCACAGCATTTGCTAATTATGGCATCTTTTTTTTCTTTTAACCGATGCCCAGTTTTTGGAAAACCATGCTCCCTGAAGCGAGGATCCAATAATGTTACTTCACAAGCAATTGCTTTATCTGTAAACTTTTGAACGAGGCGGGTACAGATTCTGTCTTCAAGTTTATCAATTACTGTATTAGTGGCTTCATTGCTATGCTCTGAGTTTTTCAGTCTCAGACAATGACTTTGTAAACCTTTGCTCAATAAGACAACTTTTGACAAGGTTACATTTCTTTCACTGCTAATTTCTGTTGTGACTTGTTCAAAAGGAGATAGTATCTCACAAGATTTTTCAGTAACTGACCAGTCTTCATTAGACAGTTTTGTTTCTGAATCCACACTGAGGATGGCGAGGGTGCTTTGCAAAGGCTCTTTGATTTTCAAAAGCCTGTCAGACAGTTTATACATCGAATTCCATCTCGTAGGGCAATCTGGTTTCGGTGTTAAGCTAGGGAAGCCCATTTGCTTCTGAATATTGTATAATTTCGCAAGTGCTTGAGGACTTCTTTTCAAAAATTCCACTATTGACTTCACTTTTGACCTTGTGTCTGTAATTGGTTCAAGGCTTGCTTGCTCAATTAAATTCAGTGTATGTGCAAAACAAGGTACATGCCACCATTTGCACATCATCACTGCCTTCACCATATTAGGTGTATTATCTGTAGAGCAAGCTACAATTTTATTGGTAATACCCCAAGATGAAGTCACATTCTGTAATTCACTGGAAATGTTTTCTGCTGTATGCTTGTCATGGAATTTAAAACTAGATAACAAATATGACTTCAGATTGCAGTTTTCATCAATGAAGTGAGCAGTCACTGCAATATAATTCTCATTTTTGACAGACGTGCATCCATCAGTTGTAATGCAGATGTAGGATGCAGCTTGCACTGCAGATCTTACTCGCACTAGCGTGCTGTCGAACACTTGAGAGAGTAAACTGTGGGAGAGTGTTTGTCTACTGGGAGGTACATAGGTTTCTTTTAATAAATAAGTCATTTTTCTAAACTCTACACTCTCAACTATATTAAATGGAAGGTATTCTTTAACAAGAAGTCTTAAAATCTGTTCGTCTAATTTTGGCTCGTTTGGATGAAGGCACTGGTCTTGATGCAAATCCAGTAATCTTTGTTTGTCTACCACATCTACCCCAAAACTGAACTGGTGGAAGTGCTGGGTATTTCTTGCACAGATTGTTCATCTTGACGTTACAGGCATTGAATTGGCAGATTCCTGAACAGTTGCTGTGGAAACTGAACTGGCTTTGTCACTGCCCAGATTCTTAAAAAAGCGATTTCGAACGAGTTTCACTTAAATTAATTGTTGGATGCTTATGTCGCAAGCGTCTGTTTAATGAAGAAGTTGAACTACTTTTAAACGACAATTCTGCCGAGCACGAGTTACATTTAATTTTCTCAGGATTTACTTCATAAAATAATCCCACACTGGGCTTCGTAATACCATAGCTGAAGACAGAAGAACCAACACGAACGGTACTGGAGGCGGGAACAAACTGCAGAAGCAACAGATACGCTACTGGGATTCCCACATTTCGTTAGTATGGATAATGTATACCCGGCCTGCTAATTTCCATGCACACAAAAGAAATCATTGTGGAGAATAGGCACATTGACTATAGACTCATGAATAAAGCCACATAATTGGAAAAAATAAAAAAATATAAGAGAAACAAATTTTTGTCCCTCAAGGTTGAAATCATTACTATAAATCTACCATGCTTCCCAGCCCTTCTCATACACCGTTACATCATAAATGATCCGTCAATCATATTGCTTGAAAGTACATCCAATTTACGTATATGTCTAAAACCTGCCACTCTACGCCTTTTTTAATCCAAAATGTAGGTTTACTTGCGTTTTTTAATGTGATTACTGTACATGAACAGAGAAGCATATGTTATAGGGAGATGTGTAATTTAACTGAATGTTTTTCACACTTTTATTATTTGGAATGCGAATAGTGTGCTTTATTTTATTGTCTGTTAGTGTTTATAAAGCATATTTACGCCATTTCGGAATAGAGCAGTCAATTAGAAACGAAGCTTTATTTTCGGAAATCTTAAGCTTCATGCTCTCGTGTGTCAAAAAGATTTCGACGCTCTTGAAAGAGTTTGATGAAGTAGTATATCAAACGTATTTCCGTATTTGTGCCGTGCCCGAATCTCGTCCGAGACAAAGCGAAATGAAACATCACTGTTTCGATACAATTAGTCCGTTCCAAGCACAAGTGGACTGAAACAGCGTTATTTTGGAACAACGATACAGTTTCTGTGGCTGGCTCGAGATCGAATTTGGTCCCGTTATCCGACACAGAGCGGAATGAAACACCACTGTTTCGAAACAGTGAAACATAGCAGTTTCGAAACACTGAAACAGTTCCACGTATCGATACACTGCACCGAAACATAGAAACATTGGCCAAGTCTAATCTGTAGTTTGCTCAATACATGTTAAAAAAATTCTCGTCGACAAGTTCTCGCTTACTTTTGAGTCAGAAACGTACCTTCTAATAGCAGGCCTCGTTCTTTTGTATTGCATTTGTATTTGCTCCTTGAAAGTTATTTGAGATTTGTAGCGAGGTTCTTGGATCCCTCGTACCAATAAAAACTGAAACAATCATACTGTGAAATATCCCTTTAGTCCATGACTTTTAGCGATTCTATTACTATTGTTTTGCTTAAATATGCCACAACACGGAAAGTACAGCGACTTTTTTACTTACAATGGGAGGCCACGAAGTTGGGATGACAGATTTACTTCAAACTTTGTACACATTTAGTAGGCCATAAAAACAACATAATGTGCAAGTAGTAAGATGCGCTGCTCTGGAAATTCCGAGAAAATCGCAGAGAAGTTTTACGTTTCTCTCATGTAATGGATACATCTGTGGTAGGTACTGAATGTTACAGTTCGTGGTTGTCAAGTGATAGCCCGCATGGTAGCTCAACGTGTTCGGCCAGAGGGTTAGCTGCCCTCTGCAAAAAAATCAACACGAGATCAACAACAAAAAAATGAAAAAACGTGGTTAGCGTTCGATCCAAGTAAGCCGGACGGTTCGACTCCCGTTCAAACTCATTTCTTAATCTATATTTTTTTCTTCATTGGTCATGTTATTTAATTTATATGACATTTTAGAGGAAACAATTTTTAAAAAAACACATGTATTTGCATGGAGTTTTAGTGAGTTTGGTCTTATTTGAGAACTTACCAATTTTAATTAAATTTAATTGCTCGTTTTTCCCGCGTGCCGTTCGAGAGTGGAACGGTAGAGAGACAGAATGAAGGTGGTTCATTGAACTCTCTGCCAGGCACTTTATTGTGAATAGCAGAGTAATCACGTAGATGTAGATTAGAACAAACATATTTATAACTATCGACAAGTAAATGAAGAAACGCATAGTTTTCCCAGAATTGTATGCCTTTCGTAACTTCCGATATCCATTATAAATGCAATCTGGTTGTGTTGTTGTTGTGGTCTTCAGTCCTGAGACTGGTTTGATGCAGCTCTCCATGCTACTCTATCCTGTGCAAGCTTCTTCATCTCCCAGTACCTACTGCAGCCTACATCCTTCTGAGTCTGCTTAGTGTATTCTTCTCTTGGTCTCCCTCTACGATTTTTACCCTCCACGCTGCCCTCCAATACTAAATTGGTGATCCCTTGATGCCTCAGAACGTGTCCTACAACCGATCCCTTCTTCTAGTCAAGTTGTACCACAAACTCCTCCCCAATCCTATTCAATACCTCCTCGTTAGTTATGTGACCTACCCATCTAATCTTCACCATTCTTCTGTAGCACCACATTTCGAAAGCTTCTATTCTCTTCTTGTCCAAACTATTTATCGTCCATGATTCACTTCCATACATGGCTACACTCCATACGAAAACTTTCAGAAACGACTTCCTGACACTTAAATCTATACTCGATGTTAACAAATTTCTCTTCTTCAGAAACGCTTTCCTTGCCATTGCCAGTCTACATTTTATATCCTCTCTACTTCGACCATCATCAGTTATTTTGCTTCCCAAATAGCAAAACTCATTTACTACTTTAAGTATCTCATTTCCTAATCTAATTGCCTCAGCATCACCCGACTTAATTTGACTACATTCCATTTTTCTTTTGTTGATGTTCATCTTATATCCTCCTTTCAAGACACTGTCCATTCCGTTCAACTGCTCTTCCAAGTCTTTTGCTGTCTCTGACAGAATTACAATGTCATCGGCGAACCTCAAAGTTTTTATTTCTTCTCCATGGATTTTAATACCTACTCCGAATTTTTCTTTTGTTTCCTTTACTGCTTGCTCAATATACAGATTGAATAGCATCGGGGAGAGGCTACAACCCTGTCTCACTCCCTTCCCAACCACTGCTTCCCTTTCATGTCCGTCGACTCTTATAACTGCCATCTGGTTTCTGTACAAATTGTAAATAGCCTTTCACTCCCTGTATTTTACCCCTGCCACCTTCAGAATTTGAAAGAGAGTATTCCAGTCAACATTGTCAAAAGTTTTCTCTAAGTCTACAAATGCTAGAAGCGTAGGTTTGCCTTTTCTTAGTCTAGCTTCTAAGGTAAGTCGTACGGTCAGTATTGCCTCACGTGTTCCCATATTTCTACAGAATCCAAACTGATCTTCCCCGAGGTTGGCTTCTACCAGTTTTTCCATTCGGCTGTAAAGAATTCGCGGTAGTATTTTGCAGTCTTCGGTAGTTCCCACTATATCTACCTTTAACCTATCCATTTCCCTTTTTAAGTTTTCTAATCTACCTGCCCGATTAGGGGATCTGCAATCTGGTAAGGTGCCGGAACTACTTTGCACCTGGACGCTTGGAGCTGTAGACACAGACGCAGGCCCCATTTGGCAATTAAATTGCATAGCGGCGAGACGTTGCGCATGTAGCAAGAACGAATAGTGTAGGTGCATTAAAAAAATTCACAGAATTTACACTCGTACAACAAAAATGAAGATTCACACACGTTCGTCTGAAGCAGCTCAGACGCTAACCACTTAACCACCATTAGCGCTAACCACTTAACCACCATTAGCGCTAACCACTTAACCACCATTAGCGCTAACGTCCGGCACCTACTCACAGATACATCAGTTACATAACAAACGCGTAAAGCGTCTCTTGTGATTTTCTCGGAATTGCCAGAGTAGTGCATCTTGCTACTTGCACATTGTTATTTTAATGGTCTACTATGGGTGTACAAAGTTTGAAGTAAATCCGTGATCCCTATGTCGTGGTCTCCCCTTGGTAACTGAATACTCATCCCTCTTCACCGTTTTTACTTTGTCATATATAGAATCGGGCTTTTTTCGTTATGTACGTCCCGCCAACCGTTTCATTATACCTAAAAACATTTCAGTTTAGTCATTTCTCGGTTCATTCCAACTGACAGTTTATTTCCAAAACTAATAACACAAAATAAGGTGTTTCTTATACAGAACTGAACTCTCTCTCGAAAATTATGTTTTATTGTTAGTTTGTTGTGTGTAATCCGAGAACCGTTTCGATTGCAACATTATGTCTCCTGCCGATCTTCCCACTGCATACCCCCCTTGTTTTGCAGATGTTACCAGTTTTAGCTGGGCGCTTTGCCAACTGTTGACATGTGCTGCTGTTGGTTGCTTCGGACGACGCACGAACGATATAACGGCGCTCAATGAAAATGTAAAACCGTTCGTGAACTGTACTTGGTATACGTGCAGCAGATGAAAGAAACACGCATCCTGATAACACATATGAATAATAATAATATCAAACTGTTGTTTTACGGTCCAACAATGCAGCTGTGCGTGCGATTAGGAGTCAAGGGTACATCCGATCTTAATATATCCTTGTGCAGGAAAACATAGGAAATGAAAAAAAAAACTTTTGTGTTACGATGTAATAACTGATGCGAATAGGTATACATTTCCAATTAACACAGTCCTCTACAGATAATCGTGCGAAATTAAAATAAAACTTAGTTTGGAACTAATAACTTGAATTGGGCGTGCAGCAGATAAAAATACACTCGCTGTTAATACATTATTCTACAGGAAAGCATAAGAAACTAAAATGAAATATAAATTTTGGTTTACAATCTAATAATTAACTAAGAATAGTACGCAGTGGGGGGGGCGGGGGGCAACTTTCGGAACCATGTATACGGCGGTGTGGGCTACGGGCCCAGGCATCACTTCCTAGAGCGATTCACCCTAGTGGGCCCTCGTTTTCAAGTAATAGACGGAAAAAAAAGTTTCGGAATTACGCTCGAGAATTTATACTACACTACTGGCCATTAAAATTGCTACATCAAGAAGAAATGCAGATGATAAACGGGTATTCATTGGACAAATATATTGTACTAGAACTGACATGGGATTACATTTTCACGCAATTTGGGTGCGTAGATCCTGTGAAATCAGTACCCAGAACAACCACCTCTGGCCGTAATAACGGCCTTGATACGCCTGGGCATTGAGTCAAACAGAGCTTGGATGGTGTGTACAGGCCCATGCTGCTTCAACACGATACCACAGTTCATCAAGAGTAGTGGCTGGCGTATTGTGACGAACCAGTTGCTCGGCCACCATTGACCAGACGTTTTCAATTGGTGAGAGATCTGGAGAATGTGCTGGCCAGGGCAGCAGTCGAACGTTTTCTGTATCCAGAAAGGCCCGTACAGGACCTGCAGCATGCGGTCGTGCATTATCCTGCTGAAATGTAGTGTTTCGCAGGGATCGAATGAAGGGTAGAGCCACGGGTCGTAACACATCTGAAATGTAACGTCCACTGTTCAAAGTGCCGTCAATGCGAACAAGAGGTGACCGAGGCGTGTAACCAATGGCACCCCATACCATCACGCCGGGTGATACGCCAGTATGGCGATGACGAATACCCGCTTCCAATGTGCGTTCACCACGATGTCGCCAAACATGGATGCGACCATCGTGATGCTGTAAACAGAACCTGGATTCATCCAAAAAAATGACGTTTTGCCGTTCGTGCACTCAGGTTCGTCGTTGAGTACACCATCGCAGGCGCTCCTGTCTGTGATGCAGCGTCGAGGGTAACCGCAGCCATGGTCTCCGAGCTGATAGTCCATGCTGCTGCAAACGTCGTCGAACTGTTCGTGCAGATGGTTGTTGTCTTGCAAACGTCCCCATCTGTTGACTCAGGGATCGAGACGGGCTGCACGATCCGTTACAGCCATGCGGATAAGATGCCTGTCATCTCGACTGCTAGTGATACGAGGCCGTTGGAATCCAGCACGGCTTTCCGTATTACCCTCCTGAACCCACCGATTCCATATTTGCTAACAGTCATTGGATCTCGACCAACGCGAGCAGCAATGTCGCGATACGATAAACTGCAATCGCGATAGGCTACAATCCGACCTTTATCAAAGTCGGAAACGTGATGGTACGCATTTCTCCTCCTTACACGAGGCATCACAACAACGTTTCACCAGGCAACGCCGGTCAACTGCTGTTTGTGTATGAGAAATCGGTTGGAAACTTTCCTCATGTCTGCACGTTGTAGGTGTCGCCACCGGCGCCAACCTTGTGTGAATGCTCTGAAAAGCTAATCATTTGCATATCGCAGCATCTTCTTCCTGTCGCTTAAATTTCGCGACTGTAGCACGTCATCTTCGTGGTGTTGCAATTTTAATGGCCTGTAGTGTATTAAAATAGAGAGCTCATACAGTCAGCTGAAGTAGTGCAGTGCACAACCCGTCTGCTTACTATGCAGGAGGTAGTGGGTTTATATCTTGTTAGGTGCTGTACCTTTTTTTATTTGCAAATCTTTATCGAAATGACTCTGATCACTGCATTATTAAATCTTGAAGCGAAAAATGCATTTTTGACCGAATTGTAAAACCAATAGACACAGAGTATTCGACTTTCGTATTTTAATCAATACATCAGCATTTTCAAACTTTTAAATATTGTGATGGATAAATAAAAATGATTAAACTCACATACACAAGAATTCCAAACGGAAAAAGAAAGATAGGAACAAAAAATTTGACCTGATGTTTTCAACAACTTTTAATTCATATGTGAGGACTGAACACGTAGCTCTTCTGCACACAGTTCTGCCTGATCTGCTGACGCGGTAGAGCTGTCTCTGTCGAGTCTGAATCTGCCTCCGCTATCTCCTCGTAACAACGCGACGAAATTTCACTCACACTGTCTGGCTGAAGTTAAATAATTAAACGCTCAATAGCTTCGTCCATCAGTGCGTCTCTGTGCCAGTGTTCGTCCATAATAGTTTTCACTTTAGCACGCGCCTTCTTTCAATCGTCTTTCGTAATTCTCCGTATTGCAGCCGTATAACGCTGCTAACATTGTTCGATGAAACTTTCGGTTTCATAAAATTCCAGAGAAGTTCGATGGGATGATCACAGTTGTAGGGTGGAAGGCGTAACACAGTAAGTCCTTTCTACTCTATCTACTGTATATTCTGGCTCGGGTTTGTAAGTTTCAGAACTTCCAAGAGCTCGTTGCGCGTTAAATATTTTATGCTTAGTCAGCCATGACTGTAGTATATCTGTTTTATGAGAAAATGTGTTACGGGCTTTATTTTCGTGAACACAATTATAGGGTGCATTGTCTAATACCACAATACTTCCACCTGGAACATTTGGTATTAGGCGCTATTGCAACCATTTTATATAATTTTCACTGTTCATTTCGTTGTGATAATCTTTCGATGTCTATCTCGAGATCATAGATCAGCTCTGCACCCTCAATGTACCCCATTCCTCCTCCCACTTGAACCACTATTTCTCTTTGTCCAGAACTTTCATTTTTCCGCACACCTGGTACGTCACCATGCTGCCAACATTTACTTACAGCATAGTGTATATGCACCCATGATTCGTCAGTATACACGACGGGTTTTTCGCACCTTTCTCGTTTTCTCTCAGCGTTCTAAGGAAGCGTGCACGGCATTCTACGATGTCCTCCCTCTCAACCAGAAATGTTCGTCTGAAACCACATATCTTTCAAAATTTTCCAGAAAGGGGTTCGTTTCCCGGTGAAATTACAGTCTGTATCATTCTTCACCCAATTGTAGTCGAAGAGTGGTTATTTCTCTTTTAACCCTTTCGTGAGCCGTGGGAAACATGCTTCCCACTACAATGAACTCGCTCCTAGTCCCGTGGGATTCACAGTTCCCACCTCTGTACGATGCTACCACCTAGTGAACAGTATAGGGTACTACTTCCAATCGGAAGTTCCCGCCGTTTTTGCTGTACCTTCGCGCAGAGGCATTGTATAGCCGAGTGTTGCTCTGCAGAGGAGCCTTTCAGTGCTATTTGCGTGGCATTTTCTGATTTTTTCCTCAAAGCTATAGTATAAGGTAAATACTTTTGATTTACCCAAATTTATGAAGGAAAACGTAAAATTGGAAAGAGGAGAATTCCAGTTTGAAACAAAAGGAGCCATTTCTGCAGTAAAATGGATGGATAACCGTCCAGTCACTTTCCTGTCCTCAATTCATCACCCATGAGAAACAGCTACAGTGAAAAGGAAAAAGAAGGATGGTACTAGTACAGAGATTTCGTGTCCTGAAGTTGTGGCAGAATACAACAAAATAATGGGTGATGTCGATAAGTTTGATCAATTACGAGAAAGGTATGCTATTGGCAGACGTTCTGTAAAATGGTGGCACAGAATATTTTATTTCCTGGTGGACGTTGCTGCAGTGGACAGTTTTATCCTGTGGAAAATAAGAAAAAGAGAAAGTGGACAGCATGATCAGCTCACATACAGGATCCATCTAGCCAGACAATTGATCGCTGGCTTTTCATCCCAAAAAAGGCGTGGACAAAAACCTGTCTTTCTGGCAAAAAGAGGTAAAGTACCGGAAGATTTTCGTCATGTGGCTGTAGGGGAACATCAACCCATTTTAGGAGAAACCTACTGGACGTGCCGTCATTGTAGTACCAAAGCTGCGGGAAAGAGCACTCGCTGTGTTTGTACGTATTGCCAAATACCACTTTGCAAAGACCCATGTTTCAGAAAATTTCATGGCAAGTAATTGTGAACAATCATTGTAACAAGAGAAGTAAATTTATCAAATAAATATGACACATATTGAAAAAGTTGTTTTTGTCATTTAACTCCAAGGAAGGGCAGTTGGAAGAATACTTCCCACCTTGTTGTGTGACCTCACTTTCACAGTTGGAGCAAATTTGATTTTCTGTATGATAAATATACCTATCTCTTTACTCTCTGCTCTCCATTCATTAAAAAAAAAACTGCTCAATAATTTTGCCGACGAAAGGGTTAACGTCGTACTATTCCAAGAACTTTCTTTTCAATAAAAACTTGTCAAAGTCGTCGAGACGCTTCATTTTCTTCCTCAGTATCTTCTTTGTTGTCACAATTTTCTGCCCATCGTCTGTCTTTCTTAACATCGTTCACAACATTACGCACTGTCTTTACACTCTTTCCTACTGCAGCTGCTGCTCTCTCCAGAGCTCTTTCTAACGTTATTAGCAAACCTTTCCGTTTTTCTTCGCGACAGAACTACGTTATTAATGAAGACTTTTTCTTTCTCGCCTTAGTGTACTCTTCGATAACTTATATTTACACAATCACTGTCCATTTCAGCAGACTCCAAGGTAACACTGCTTTAGTAACGCACTATGACAAGGCCGAGCCACGTGCGTCATTCGTATACTGTCGAGTATTATCGGACGCCTTCGACCCCGTCAATATGTAAACACAGCTTAGTTCCGCCTTCTGCTGTCGGCAATTGTAAAATGAATTCGTCATAAACGCAATGGTCCACTATCAATGTAGGAAGACGACTCATAATCCTGCAAGAGCATCCAAAAATTTAACGGGACATAGAGGACGCTCCACTGGACAATTGAGGTAGGGAACCTGGGGTCGGACAAGCCAGCTCAAAGAGGTAATAGGAATAAATTCACATTACTGTGTACCATTTTATTTACATTAATTACAGTTAACTGCAAATACAGTCATTGAAACAATGAACTTAGCATTTGTACTGTTATCTTACAAAATGTGCTGAAACTGACGGCCTTCAATCTCAATGCAAGCATGACAACGGCGAACAAGATTCTGATGCACCCTAACAATTATCCCTGGTGTGTTTCGAATCACGTCACAGGCAGCTACAATTCTGACAACTCATTCCACCTCCGTATCCACTGGTGTCTCGGGTCTAGTGAAGCAGGGGATACAACCCGTCGGCTTTGACCAATGACGTCATACATTAGACATATATAGTAATGTCTTCACTTCGAGGCATAGATAATAAAACAGTTCTGTGTTCCGGATAAGCGCTATCATTGTACATTAAAATAATTATTCGTAATGATATTGAGGTAATTTGGAGTATTACTTTGTTATTGTTGAACAATTTTTAGTGTCTTATTTTTGTTCAAAAAATGGTTCAAATGGCTCTGAGCACTATGGGACTCAACTGCTGTGGTCATAAGTCCCCTAGAACTTAGAACTACTTAAACCTAACTAACCTAAGGACATCACACACATCCATGCCCGAGGCAGGATTCGAACCTGCGACCGTAGCGGTCGTGCGGTTCCAGACTGTAGCGCCTTTAACCGCTCGGCCACTCCGGCCTGCCTTATTTTTGTTTATAGGAATAGATTTGTCTGTTTGTGGGCATGTAATTTTCGTTACTGTCTGTCAAGGCGAGCTTCGGTTATTCCTCGATATTTCCGTGTGGTAAGTTCATTTTCCATTTGCTTCTTTCACTGTATTTCACTATTTTCACATATTTCACTGTTTTATTCCACCAATATGTGTATTTTCGTGTTGTGAAGTACGTAATAGAAATTCTCAGCTGTCTGTCTTCTTTCGTTTCCCAGCACATTTTCGAATGTGTACTTGCTAGGCCATATTACAGGCGAAACCCCCGACACAACTAAAATTTGTAACCCGTCCTTCACTTCGCCTTTACACTGACACTATATATGTCAATTGGCGAGCAAGATACAAATGTCGCGCATAGCTACACAGCTCAAGTAACGAGTGGGATACTATTAGTGTTCAAGGCAACAAGAAAACTGTACCCCATAGTGAAGTACGGGATACAAAATGTACATGTGTCGTCTTCTTGTCTCCGTGTAGTTCAATTGAGGTATAGGTTGCAAAAGTAACGTACGTCATTTCCACCTTTTCGTTACCAGTGTACATATATAAAGGTCAACGGACGTCTGGTATACATATATTACATACGTAGGTTCTTCTGTCATCAATAGTACTGATATGTACGTAAGAAAAGACTGTTAGTAGTAGTGGAGACGAAATAAACAACACATCTGCAATTTGTATCCCGTGTCCCACTTAAGGTTTACTGAAGCGGAGGATACGTCGCTCAAGTGAAGAACAGGACAGTAATGGTAGTGAAAACGAAGAAATCGACTTACGACAAACTTGTATTCCGTACTGTACTTAAGCAACACACTTCGAATGAGCTTTTAATTTGTATCGGGTGTTTCGTTTATGGTTTAGTGAAGCAGGGGAACATAGTTCAAGTGAACAACAGGACAACAATGCTAGTTGAAACTAAGAAATCGACCTACGCTGAAATTCTACCCCGTACTGCACTTAAGCAATACAGTTCGAAAGAGTTTCGAGATACAACTGAGATACATGTAATGTGACGTATTCTTTGCTAGTAATATATTTCATTCATTTCTTTCCATTGTATTTTGCGGAGAAATACCAAGATACAAACACGCGATATCGGTAACGTGAAAATACTACTGGCCCTTATATATGTGAAGTACAATTTTTCTCTCTTGCATTTCTTGCTCTTTCATCTTTGTAATACATGTTATCTGGCCAATTCTGACGTCATTGGTCAAAGCGGACGGGTTGTATCCTCTGCTAAACTAGACCCGGGGTCTCATACACAAGTGACTTTAGGTATCCCCGTAGGAAATAATCATGGGAATTCAGCTAAGGTGACCTCACAGGCTATGGAATAGCACCTCGACTTCCAATCCAGCGACCAGAAATACAGCATTGAGATGGTTGCGGACATCCACACTGAAGTGAGGCGGTGCACCGTCATGTTATTGTATCCACACATCCTTTCACGAGCAGCCAAGCGTATGTTCTCCAACAACTCGGGTAGATCTCTTTGCACGAACCTCAAGTACAGGTGCCCATTCAGACGGCCAGGTAGAAGACATCGCCCAGTCAGACTGTAGCCTACAATGTCGGCCAGAAACGTACTTGATGGTGTGACTCTACTACAGCAGGAGGTTTTTCCTCGTCCCACACATGGCTATTGCTAGGGTGACCAGATGCAGTTGTTTAAAAAGGAGGACAAACAGCTTCAAAAAGGAGGACAAAGGAAAAAAAAGAGGACACATCAAACGGGTCAGCTTTGGACAAGTCACGTGACTGCCGGGCATTACCGGTAAAACTAGTAGTTAATTGTTACTGATAGTCAGGTGGTGGTTAACTGAGCAATATAGAAAAAATTAAAAACATTGATTATGGTGACCGTGGCGTCAATTGTTTTGTTATGTCAACAACACGGAATTGTTTACAAAGCGAAAAACGTAAGACCATTCACCTCCCTTCATTCGACGCACCGCTACCAACATCTACAATTCAAGCAGCAGCTGAAAACTGCACTTTAACCTTCCGAATACAAATAAATTGAATGACTATGAAACAGTGAAATAAAACCATGACAGTTAATCTGTCGAGTTATTTCTTACCTTTATTGGCCACTGAGACGTACGTTCTAGTTCTGCATATCTTACATTCCACTTGAGATTCATTTCTCCCTTTCTTAAAGCCGGATATTTGTAGGAAAGGATATCAGAAAATGTACACTTTCGTTTAGACATAGCCAAATATTTTACGTAGCTCACTCGGTTAATAATTACACTCACAAATCACACGTGCACTACAGGAAGCCAAGCCAATACAAAGCGAAGATACGAAACGAAAATGTTTAAATAATCGATATCTGCATTCGCTTATAGGTAGATCAACGATAACATCGACGATCCTGGTGCCACCTACCAACACCGCCTTCAAAACGGTTCTAATGGCTGTGAGCACTATGCGACTTAACTTCTGAGCTCATCAGTCGCCTAGAACGTAGAACTAATTAAACCTGAATAACCTAAGGACATCACACACATCCATGCCCGAGGCAGGATTCGAACCTGCGACCGTAGTGGTCGCTCGGTTCCAGACTGTAGTGCCTAGAACCGCACGGCCACTCCGGCCGAACACCGCCTTCGTGCATGTTTATCAAGAAGGCTGTGCCAGTAGTTAAAGTATTTAAGAAAAGAGCCAATAGAAAGGGGCGAATTGTAAATTTAACTGTATTACGCTCAATTTTGCGAAAAAGCTGGACACTGTAAAAATCCGCCCCGACCCCGGACAAAGAGCTAAAAAAGGACATGTCCTGATTAATCCGGACGTCTGGTCACCCTAGCTATTGCTGCTGTTCAAAATACCTTCACGATCAAGTGAGACCTCGTCAATAAATAGCACAATTTCAAGGAAATATGGTCGATCAGTCCATTGTTGGAGCGACCACTCACAAAATGGTATGCTTGGTCCAACCAAAGTCATCAGATACATTGCATGGACTCGTTGTCGGTGATATGTGTGTAACTGTTGTTCGTGGAGTGCTCGCCACACGATAGTATGTGCAGCGCCCTTTTCACGTGCAATACGACGAGTACATGCAGTAGGGTTCACTGTAACACGTGCCAGCACCTCCTCTTCAAAATCGGGTGAGCGAGTGGTCCTCAAGTTGCTAGGTCCCTCGTTTCTTCTTCTCCCACATTCGCCAATCGAGAGAAATAAACATTCGCCGTGACAGATGGCGTTTGTGAGGAAATCGTTCCCTATACAGCCTTTCGGCAGCGGGAGCATTGCAAAGCACTTCCCCATATACACTCCTGGAAATTGAAATAAGAACACCGTGAATTCATTGTCCCAGGAAGGGGAAACTTTATTGACACATTCCTGGGGTCAGATACATCACATGATCACACTGACAGAACCACAGGCACATAGACACAGGCAACAGAGCATGCACAATGTCGGCACTAGTACAGTGTATATCCACCTTTCGCAGCAATGCAGGCTGCTATTCTCCCATGGAGACGATCGTAGAGATGCTGGATGTAGTCCTGTGGAACGGCTTGCCATGCCATTTCCACCTGGCGCCTCAGTTGGACCAGCGTTCGTGCTGGACGTGCAGACCGCGTGAGACGACGCTTCATCCAGTCCCAAACATGCTCAATGGGGGACAGATTCGGAGATCTTGCTGGCCAGGGTAGTTGACTTACACCTTCTAGAGCACGTTGGGTGGCACGGGATACATGCGGACGTGCATTGTCCTGTTGGAACAGCAAGTTCCCTTGCCGGTCTAGGAATGGTAGAACGATGGGTTCGATGACGGTTTGGATGTACCGTGCACTATTCAGTGTCCCCTCGACGATCACCAGTGGTGTACGGCCAGTGTAGGAGATCGCTCCCCACACCATGATGCCGGGTGTTGGCCCTGTGTGCCTCGGTCGTATGCAGACCTGATTGTGGCGCTCACCTGCACGGCGCCAAACACGCATACGACCATCATTGGCACCAAGGCAGAAGCGACTCTCATCGCTGAAGACGACACGTCTCCATTCGTCCCTCCATTCACGCCTGTCGCGACACCACTGGAGGCGGGCTGCACGATGTTGGGGCGTGAGCGGAAGACGGCCTAACGGTGTGCGGGACCGTAGCCCAGCTTCATGGAGACGGTTGCGAATGGTCCTCGCCGATACCCCAGGAGCAACAGTGTCCCTAATTTGCTGGGAAGTGGCGGTGCGGTCCCCTACGGGACTGCGTAGGATCCTACGGTCTTGGCGTGCATCCGTGCGTCGCTGCGGTCCGGTCCCAGGTCGACGGGCACGTGCACCTTCCGCCGACCACTGGCGACAACATCGATGTACTGTGGAGACCTCACGCCCCACGTGTTGAGCAATTCGGCGGTACGTCCACCCGGCCTCCCACATGCCCCCTATACACCCTCGCTCAAAGTCCGCCAACTGCACGTACGGTTCACGTCCACGCTGTCGTGGCATGCTACCAGTGTTAAAGACTGCGATGGAGCTCCGTATGCCACGGCAAACTGGCTGACACTGACGGCGGCGGTGCACAAATGCTGCGCAGCTAGCGCCATTCGACGGCCAACACCGCGGTTCCTGGTGTGTCCGCTGTGCCGTGCGTGTGATCATTGCTTGTACAGCCCTCTCGCAGTGTCCGGAGCAAGTATGGTGGGTCTGACACACCTGTGTCAATGTGTTCTTTTTTCCATTTCCAGGAGTGTACAAGATGCATGTCAGTGAGTTCTGCGAAAGTGTACCGGTACTGCTCCATCGTATTGTACTGTACGTCTCTGAATAGCACTGAGTAATGAATGGTATTGTCGTTGATTCCTAGCAAGTTCTGTTATGGGACGATGTAAATACGACACACAGAGCCACCCTATGGACAAGTAAAGTAAACAACACGTACATCATGACTTCCTAGTAATCAGGCTCCCCCTCCTTGTTTCCTAGCAGGAAATAAGGACTGTTCATGTAAATAACAGCACATTACGTGTAAACATGTACGCATGTTAGTTGTAAATAAGCTGGAGAACAGTAATGCTAGACAAAGCGGTAGACAAGTTTACTTCCATATCTCCTAAAGCTGGATTCTCCGACCCTAGGTTCTGTACCTCAAATTGTTCAGTGGAGCATTCTCCATGTCCTGTTACCGTTTTGCACGCTATTACGGAAACGGCGTATACGGCGAGCAGTGAAATCTGAATGGAATAGTTTCCTTTCGTTTTTCGATTCCCGCTGCGTGTGACGTCATTATGACACTAGGGGAACCGAGCTTTCTCATAGGCTGAACGATTTCAAAGTCTCAGAACAATCTTCGTTACCAACACTCGCTCCATGTTTAAGACACTTTTCCTTAAAAACTGATAGAAGTGTAGGAAAAAGGAGATATGTTTTTCGCCATAGAAAAAACTTGGCTGATTTATTTCAGTGCATAATACATGTATATACCGCATCTAAATTATCAGAAACGCGAGAGGTTTCCAATATGTACATTTTACCCGCAGATGAATAACGGACCCATTACTAAATGCATTTGCTTCCACCTGACAAGGGATACAGTATGCATACCAATAGGTGAAGTGTGTCTCATCAGCTCAGATTCTGTGTCACCTACTCAGATCTGTTGGTTAGGGGATGCGTGTTAGCTTCGAATATTGCCAGGTCCCTGTCTCCACTGTAAAGGGCTCGTAGACCTACCATAGACATGTCACACTCAGCCAAGGCGAGTGGTAATAGGTTCTGTATTTCATGGGGAGGAGACAGTCTCCACAGGAAAGAATAGTACTTGAGGTATCTTTGGTATCTCTTCCGTGTGTCTCTCGACAGCTCATCCAAAACACTCATTTGTAAAAGCTTTCAATTCTTTGACAGAGGTCAGGGCGATTTCCAGCTTAATACAAATACCAACTAACTCATCCCGTGTCAAAGAACAGTATTCTCTTGGGCTATGTCTCTGTTGGCGCAATATTTTTTTTTCGGAAAAGTAAACAAATAACTTCAAACCGAGATTGCTGATTCTCAGTTAATGTCTGGATCTGTCATGCAACATGGACCAATTAACAAACAATAAAGGATTTCCTGTTATAACGAGAGAAAAATCTGGGGTAAAATTTACTGATATCCTGATGCAACTTGGGATTTTGGGTCTCCAACTTACTTTTTAAGGTCATGCTCTCTAACAAACTCGAAAATAGCAAAAAATTACGACTAATGCAGACAGCATATACGTATCGAAAATGAAAACTAAATTAAATCCCTTATGACAAGTAACCGACACAAATGCAAGTCACTGCAAAGGACTTCAGAATAGCTATGCGTATGTCGCATACGTACACTTTCAAAGAACCCGATCAGTGAGCGCAGAGAAAGTGGAAATATTGCACTAATTAGGTGAATTCATACACTGTAATTAAGGGGAAACGATTTTCCAAACCAGACATTACCGCTTAAATTTAAAGAGTGCGCAACGGTAACACCCAAAAATTATCAAAACTAAACCTTTGTTACATGCATATACACTGAAATCAGGGGGCACTATTGTCTGGACAATGTCACTACCGCCAAAATTTGTATTAGACACAATGAGGATTACAACTGTCTTCGAGCTGAGGACCACACCAATAAGAATTTTTTTGCCAATCACGTAATCTTTTACTATCACAGCACAAAAAGACTTCTTGACAAATTGACAGTTTTGATAAGTATTCGAGTAAATAAAGCAAAGAAATTAAGTGTGATTTATAAAAATGGATTACAGTATTTGATTTTATGTTTACGTACTAGTCAGGCCATAGACATACAACCAATTTAAGAGCCTTAGAATTAGGAGAAGAAATCTAAATTTGGTTTGATCATCATTGTATCGAAATTGCTTAGTAGATGACCATTAACATTTCTAGTGGCAAAAACTGAACATCTCTAAACGAAAATACAATCATCATAAACTGTAAATCCGATAATAGTGGATGATTTCGACCATTAAGCACTGCAAAATTTCCTAGTTTCTTTTCTTCACAAAATAGGATCTAGACAGTCACGCTCGTGTTTGGACCGTCCAAGCACAACACTAGCTCTGCAACTTAGGCAACTGCTGTTAGCGTTAACGACATTCACTTTGCATAATAGAACACGTACCTGAGACATGTTGTTACCCCGGACATTGCTGCAGACACTAAGTGGTTGAGATCTCCATAAGTCGGAGTAGTGAGTTTTAATGTACGGAAGCAGATATCATACAGAGCCTCGTTGTCGATGCAGTAAGTCTCGTCAGAGTTCTCAACCAGCTGATGGACGGAGAGGGTCGCATTATATGGTTCGACAACTGTGTCAGAGACCTGTAAAGTAACTCAGTCAATTACTGAATGATACAACAGTGCATGTTAACGAATATGAGGTGACAACTGAAAGACTCTGTCAGATCAGGAACCGGAAATTCCTGTTTATGGCAAGCAGTAGTCTTAATTGTTAGGGTACCTGAGCACACTTCCACACATGACCCAAACTTTAGTTGGCACCTGTCTTCCATTGATATCAGTACATTTAATTCAGTACATGTCAACATTAATACAACGTCCGCCCTTACCTTAGGTGATGGCACAACACTGAAAGTGTTCATAATGCGGTCAGGGTACTCCTCTCTTATTTTCGATATCAGCAGCGTTCCCATGCCAGAACCAGTTCCACCACCGAGAGAATGTGTTAGCTGGAATCCTTGAAGGCAGTCACAACTTTCTGCTTCTTTCCTCACAACGTCAAGCACGGAATCCATCAGTTCAGCTCCTTCCGTGTAATGTCCCTTCGCCCAATTGTTGCCTGCTCCACTCTGCCCAAATACGAAATTATCTGGGCGAAATAGCTGTCCAAATGGCCCAGATCTGACCGAATCCATAGTACCAGGCTCCAGGTCCACGAGAATGGCTCGTGGCACGTATTTCCCACCTATGCGAAAAAAAGATAGATAGCTATCATACAGAATACTAAAACTAACAGTGGGAACCTCGGATTACAAATGGTAAAGGGTAATAATATTTTCTGAATACCATCTTCTTCACATATCTGTATATGTCTTTCTTGACAGAAGGTGTGGCCGGAAAGGACATTAAACACGATGCTCTTTATAGTCTTGCTAAAAGGAGTATACTCGATTTACAGTTTTGGAATCTCTAAGTCAAGATGTTCCGACGCCGTCCAGAATTATGAATTTTGTAGCAAAGGACTAGGATTGTGCAATAGTGTTGACACATCTCAAATGAAAAAAAATCTAATTAAATATGCCCCCAATCTGGTCTCATCAAAATCAGAAGCAATCTTAACCGAGCTGGACCAGCTATATCAGTAGCCACAGATTCATCGATGTAAATTTTGCAATCATTAATGAGATGTTTACCAGTTAGGAGTCTATGAATGATCAGAATTTATTGAAAATTACCTGTTGCTTCGTTGTAGTACACATTTATGCGTTCCAGTTGTAAATCAGAATCTCCATGGTACGTTCCAGTCGGGTCTATGCCATGTTCATCAGAAATTACTTCCCAGAACTGAAGAGAAAAACTAATTACTATTTATGTTACTTGAATACAATGACGATAAGATAATTCGAAGTAAAAATAATTTCATACCTTCGCTCCTATTTGGTTTCCACATTGTCCAGCTTGAATATGAGCTATTTCGCGCATCTTTGGTAGTATGAAAGTTACCAGTTGCTATCGCAACCCACTCGTATTACCTATCTTCTAGCCTTGGCGTGTGTATGTTGACTGCTGCACAGAATTTGAAAATGTGTATTTCATAACAATAGGTAGCGGAAAACGACATAGGAAAATTCAAAACGGTATTAAAAGTTTTTCTTACGGTAATTTTACCAACAGAACATACGTTTTCCTCTTTCGGAAATGCCTACTATCGTTCTACCATTCCAAGACGTTAATTTAAGGAAACTATACCGGAACCACCTTCTGTAGTTATATACCGCGGCTTACTATGGTTTGTTCGAGCGTAACTTCATAAAAGGCAAAGAACATCCATCTAAGAAGAATCTAAAATCAGGAATATAGCTTCCTACATTTTTGTGAACTTTTCAATGAATTTTTATAAAAGTTTACCGTATAAGGAAGGAATGCTGATGCGAAGTGTTCTTAGTTTTGTTATTATTTTCTTAGTCATCTATACTTTTTCATGAATTTTCTTCGCCATAACCAATGTCAAACAGAATGGTTGGTGTAAGAGTATACACGTCAACTCTCCCCTGTTATTCATACGTTTAATAACGCCACAAAATATTGTGTAGAATTTTGTTATGACAGCGATAATCTACAGATACAGAAGTACATATACATTAACAGAGTGAGCTAGCGTTTCAGTCCCATCTTTAGTTCTGTGAAATGATTTTGCCGCTCTTTTATCGTTTACAGTTTAAATATAGTGACTAATTTTTGATCATGCGGACAGCTGAATAGGAATGCGCTAGAAAAATATATGCTCACGCAGTTCACATTGAAGCCTATGTGAGAACTGTCAGAAAGCAACCTCCTGGAGTGGGCACAGTCGAGCAGGCCACAGCCTCTTGTTGCATCAAGTAGAGGGCACAATTGTTGGCCATTTCAAGTCCACACTAATCAGTACAAAAGTTCGTATTCGCTGATCGAATAGTGATTTTACTAGTAATGCTATTTAACGGGTAAAATTTCAGTTATCGTGTCCACTGTTTGGTAGTTCTCGATCCGTGCTGGTTGGCATCACATATAATGATAAAGACGCCACAAACGTAGTGGTATCACTGTCCATGTTAAATGAAACGTTTTCTTCAGCTGAAACTGAAGTACATAATTTAGAGTGTTACACAATGCACAACGTTGGTTTCTCAGCAGTGTTTACGCTACTGCGTGGGGAGTAGTTCTTTCGAGACACTTGTTCCCAGTCCTGCTACGTAGTGAAGTCTCTCTCACGCATATGACCGTAAGGCGATGCCGCTTAACATTGTATTGTCAAACTAGGGCGTTCAAGAGGCTACCCGTAAAGTCAAGCATTCGGTTCTGCGCCGCAGTCAATAGTAATGTATATTTATACACCAGTGATCGTTAACAATGATACAGGCTTCGTCAGCTATAATTAGTAATATATAGGCAGGAGAATAAATACAATAATAATCTTAGCAACAGATGCCAACAATGAGCATATCGATGGAATTCGTTTACTTTTCAGACTTGGTTGCCCGACGGTCGTGCACTATATGAACCAAGGGGAGTATTTAAAAATTATGAAAAAGACCACATTATGTGACAATCCATCTCTTAATAGGTAGTCTATATTTTAGAATAACAAAGCTTACCTCAAAGTTTGTACTGAATTTCTTCCCTAGCCGCAAATTTTGTAGTGGTCTTCTTGGTACAGAGTCACAGCCTAACAGTTGTTATATTTTGAAACTGATAAAGATAGGATGCCAGTGCTCCATGTGACTGATCTTACACATTACAGGTACAACTTTATCTCTGTTTTTACAACGTTACTGATGAGAGAAGAGTGTTCTGCTTGGGAAGGTAACGCTAATACCAGAAGCTGAAAGTTATTGTGTTTGGTACGTCGCCATTTCTTCCAGAATTTCCGAATCTGACGTTTCGGTCCCATGTTGTGGTCTTCTTCTGAGAACTGGCTACATACTGTGTCGCACTGTCAAGCTTTCGCAAATTTAAGGAGAGTATTTCCGCCTTTATCGCTTTAAGTGTTGGCGCTTGGTTATTCAGTACCTTTGCCGTGATTGGAGAAAGCGTTCGCTACTGGCTAGAGGGCGAGTCATGAATGACGCCTTATTTGTTTTTATGTTAGTTTGCATATGTCGGTGACGTCTTTCTAGCACTGCGGGAATGTGCCCAAGCCGTCGGCGCCGAAAGCCGTCGCCTCGATTAAAACAGTAGTACACTGGAGAAAAAAATCCTCCAAGCACGACAACGTCTCTGAACAGCCAATTCTTGGAGAGATTAACAAAAGCGTTGCCAATATTACTAAAATTGAATGTGAAGCGGAAATAGGTTATTCGGAATGTATAATGAAATACCTGTTTCTCTTTGTCACACATACTAATCATTGTCTAATATCAATAAAGTAATCTAATTATCTGCAGAAGGCCATGTCTATGATCTTATTTCATATGCAAAATTACGAAACTTCGCGTGTATATATTCCAGTTGAGTCAGTTTCGTAGTTTCAAAACTAGTGAGATAGAAAAAATTTAAAAACATCTTTTTGTATAAATTAATAATAACACTTCGCATTGGAATGTTTGTGAACGAAGGCAAAATAAATATTTATAGTTTTCATATTTCAAACGTAATTCTTCAGACATAAAATTCTTCGAATTTTTGTACAGATGATTAATATGCAAAAAACGAATTACTTCAAATATTTCATCCTTCATCGTAAACGTGAAAATTTACTATTAGGAATAATGTATGTGGTATTCTTGAGAGTTATCCGTTTACATAGGGCCGATGCCAGGCCAGTTTGTGTATTAGTCATGTCGCAGTTTTGTAACAGATTTTCTAGCAGTTTGAACCAGTTTTTGAAGCAATTTTTGTGAAACACTGGTCTACAAAGATTTCTTTTGAATAAGTATGTGACATCAATTGTTATTTCAACCCACAGTTTGTGTTACGAACAGAATCTCTCGCCAACCTAATACAACGTGTCATCTTCAACAGACAGATATTTAATAAAATTCTACATTCTCCTCTTGCCGTAACCTTACGTATTAAAATAAATCTCTTCAATAAATAGCAGCTGCATATTTAGATGTGGATGGAAATATATTGTCATAAACGACAAGTACGGCATCGTAGTGAAAAAATTAGAAGCAAGGTTCACCGACCACGTTAGTAATACTTAACAACATTGTCAGATGATATGAATGGTGAAAACAGTCTATTCTCTAAAGAGCAAATAAAACAGCTAAAAAAGTAGCAACAGTTTACAATCCACAAAACTGAATACTGTCAGATTCGAAGGAATCAATGATTCTCTGGGAGGTGCATCAATTTAAGCAAAGAATGCTCAACGAAAGCTTTTTCTCGGTAATAATACCATGTACTGTGCATTCATTAGGCATTGTAAAAACTAAAGTGACTTTTGCTGTATTGGAATTAACTCTTCCCTTCAACAACTTCTCCTTTGTCAGGCGGCGCTGTTTCTCTACACACCAGCCGTCTTATCTTAAACTATCCTCCACCGTACTAAATTTCTAATGCAATTACGCTTCCAAAACTTTGCAAGAACAATGTCACTTCAGAGAATTACCAACCGGATTCAATTGCAAAAGCCAAATCCGAAGCTTATTAATAGCGCAAATAGAGTTGACACTCGGCGTGGTGGCTGATGGAAGCGACTGTAAATGGGAAATACCTTTCAGGTCGCTCCCATCAGCCACCGCGCCAGAGCGTCAACTTTGTTTGCGCGTTTAATACATCCCACTCTGCCTGCAGCATTATCAGTTTAATAACTCTGTTGTCATTACAGAAAAGTTCAGTCTCGATTCAAGGAAATAGTGATGTGGCGTAGTATTTGGAAATTTGTGGTAAGGCCTTATGGGACCAAACTGCTGAGGTCATCTGTCCCTAAGCTCCACTACTTAATTTAACTTAAACTTACGCTAAGTCAACACTCACACCCATGCCCGAGGGAGGACTCGAACCTCCGACGGGGGGAGCCGTGCGGACTGCGACAAGGCGCCCTAGACCGCGCGGCTGTGGCGTAGTAATTAAGGCACATCACTTAATTCGCAGGAGCAGGTTTTGAATCCCCATCTGGCTATAGTGGTTTAATCTTTGGGCTACTTCCTCTCAGCGCCCTACACTAACTCTGCTGGTGTTCCGTCTCTAATGATGCTGCTGTCGAAGGGACAGTACATTCTAACCTTCCATTTCTTTCCATAGTTCACAACATTATTCAGCAATATCACCACAGGCTGCAAAATAGTTATTACACGTGCTACGATGTTTTAATTTTTTCTACAGTTGCAGAATCTTACAGTCCATACACAGGATCGAAATTTGAAGTAAACTGACAGATTCCATAATTGGTTCCAAATATGGAGCACATGCCCACCGACGCGGAAAACACAATATTTAATACTGTTTCTTAATACTGTGACAGACCATCAAATCAAACGCAGGAGCGTAGAAACATAGTCGTTGGACAAACAACTTTTCAGAATGTTAATGAGTTCGAAGCGAGAGACGATTAGTGCACAACGTTGTTAATAATATTCATTTTTGGGATGAGAGCACTCTTTTACTTTGTGAGGTTTGAGCGTGTATTGAGAGCGAAATTGGACCTAAGTATTGCGATGTTTTAGTTACTGTGAGAGTATCAAGTGCCTGCAGTTGCGAACGACGTGTATGTCGATAGACACTTAGAATCAGGAAATCATTTCTCTACATCTACATCCATACTCCGCAAGCCACCTGACGGTGTGTGGCGGAGGGTACTTTGAGTACCTCTATCGGTTCACCCATCTATTCCAGTCTCGTATTGTTCGTGAAAAGAAAGATTGTCGGTATGTGTCTGTGTGGGCTCTAATCTCTCTGACTTTATCCTTATCGTCTCTTCGCGAGATATACGTAGGAGGGAGCAATATACTGCTTGATTCCTCGGTGAAGGTATGTTCTCGAAACTTCAACAAAAGCCCGTACCGAGCTACTGAGCGTCTCTTGCAGAGTCTTCCACTAGAGTTTATTTATCATCTCCGTACCGCTTTCGCGATTACTAAATGATCCTGTAACGAAGCGCGCTGCTCTCCGTTGGATCTTCTCTATCTCCTATCAGCCCTATCTGGTACGGATCCCACACCGGTGAGCAGTATTCAAGCAGTGGGCGAACAAGTGAACTGTAACCTACTTCCTTTGTTTTCGAATTGCATTTCCTTAGGATTCTTCCAATGAATCTGTCTGGCTTTTGCTTTACCGACGATTATTTTTATATGGTCATTCCATTTTAAATCACTCCTAATGACTACTCCCAGATAATTTATGGAAGTAACTGCTTCCAGTTGTTGACCTGCTATATTGTAGCTAAATGATAGAGGATCTTACGTTCTATGTATTCGCAGCACATTACACTTGTCTATATTGAGATTCAATTGCCATTCCCTGCACCATGCGTCAATTCGTTGCAGATCCTCCTGCATTTCAGTACAATTTTCCAGACGCAAATTTCAAAATTGCTTTAACGCTTACAATATTCAGCGATACTTTTCAGTGTAGATAGATTTATGGAAGAATACCTGATTTATAGTGCGCAAATCTTATTTAATCGACACACGTAAAATAGTGTTAACCTCCTTCGTGTATAACTTGCTCGCTGCGTTGTGAGATTGTTCAAAGCGCACGGAAGTAATCTTAAACAACTGTAAAATTTCTGTTGTTTTACGCTTACTTTAGATGAAGCAGTAACATTTTGGTAGGAAGAAAGTTGTTTATTAGAGTTATTGTCTTTCGGAGGACAATGAGGTCACTACAGAACGGAGCAAAAGCTTCGATTTAACTAGGAAGGAGAGCAATAGACCATTTTCTTTTAAAAAGAACCATCCTGGCATTCATTTAAGCGATTTAAGGAATGAAGGAAAATCTAAATGTGGACCTCCTTTCAGTTAAACATTTTGGACTTGACACTACCTGTAAAATGGACCATAGATGAAGAGTGTCCAAGAATTATCTCAGTTTCTAGCTTATGCCACAGACATACTACAGTCTCAAGAATGCATATGTGCACTGAGTAATGATTTCAAAATCAGCTCAGACAAATATAATAACGTTGTGCATAGTGTGGGAGAGATTAGGTCGATAAATGGGCATTCAATGGGAGTAAGTTTTAAAGAAGAAAAGAGAAAGCTGTTAAATAAGAGGGGCGTTCAGTAAGTGATGCAACACATTTTTTTATGAAAGCAGGTTGGTTTTATTCAGGATTCCGATGTACCATATTACTCTCTTTTGGCTACAAACCCTATTTTTCAACGTAATCTCCGTTCAATGTGACGGCCTTACGCCACCTTACAGGAAGGCCAGTATGCCTGTAGTGGTCGACGTCGGAGCCAATGTCTTGCTGCATCAGTAACCTCCCCGGCGTCCACATACTGCTTCCCTCAGAGAACATACTTCACTGAAGCAAACAAATGGAATTCGGAAGTTCTGAGATTCGGGCTGTAGGGTGGATGAGGAAGAACACTACAAAAAGCTTTTGTGAGCTGCTCCCGAGCGCGCAGATTTGTGTGAGACTTTGCGTTGTCATGAAGAAGGAGAAGTTAGTTTGAATTTTTGTGCGACGAGCACACTGAAGCCGTTCCTTAAAATTCCTGAGGGTAGCTACATTTACGTGCTTACTCTGCTATTCACAATAAATTGCCTGGTAGAGGGTTCAGTAAACCACCTTCAAGCTGTCTCTCTGCCGTTCCACTCTGCCGCTCAGTACAGCTCAGAGTTGATCGTTGCACCACGAAGGATCCCAAAAGATCGTCGCATGACTTTACTGGAGGGTTCGTTGGAGGAGAAGTGCTACGGCGCCACTCCACGGATTGCCGTTTTATTTCCGGTTCGAAGTGATGAACCAATGCTTCAGCATCTGTGACGATGTTCGACAAAGAAATGGTCGCAACCAGTCTCGTAACGCGCAAGAAATCCCACACAGATGGTCCTTCGTTGCTCTTTATGGTCTTCTGTATGGCGGCGAGGAAACCAGGAGGCACACACCACTAGACAAGGGAACCTCCTCATTGCACCCCCCTCAGATTTAGTTATAAGTTGGCACAGTGGATAGGCCTTGAAAAACTGAACACAGATCAACTGAGAAAACAGGAAGATGTTGTGTGGAACTGTGAAAAAATAAGCAAAATATACAAACTGAGTAGTTCACGGGAAGATAAGTAACATCAAGGACACGCAAATTTCAGGAGTGCCGTGGTCTCGTGGCAACGTGAGAAGCTGCGGAACGTAAGGTCCTTGGTTCAAATCTTCCATCGAGTGAAAAATTTAATTTTTATTTTCAGTTTATGTGACAAACTCTTAGGTTTTCATCACTTTTTTGGGAGTGATTATCACATCCACAAGAAAACCTAAATCGGGCAAGGTAGAAGAATCTTTTTACCCATTCGCCAAGTGTACAAGTTAGGTGGGTCGACAATATATTCCTGTCATGTGACGCACATGCCGTCACCAGTGTCGTATAGAATACATCAGATGTGTTTTCCTGTGGAGGAATCGGTTGACCTATGACCTTGCGATCAAATGTTTTCGGTTCCCATTGGAGAGGCACGTCCTTTCGTCTACTAATCGCACGGTTTTGCGATGCGGTCGCAAAACACAGACACTAAACTTATTACAGTGAACAGAGACGTCAATGAACGAACGGACAGATCAAAACTATGCAAAAATAAAGAAAGTAAAATTTTCACTCGAGGGAGGACTTGAACCAAGGACCTCTGGTTCTGCAGCTGCTCACGCTGCCACGGGACCACGACGCTCCCGAGCTCATATTCTCCATGATATTGTATATGTGGCCTATGGACTACTCAGTTTGTATATTTTGCTTATTTTTTCACAGTTCCACACAACTTCTTCCTGTTTTCTCAATTGATCTGTGTTCAGTTTATCAAGGCCTATCCACTGTACCAACTTATAACTTAATCTGAGGGGGGTGCGATGGGGAGGTTCCCTTGTGAGTACCCAACTGGTGGACGAGTGTATCAGCACTACCAACAGAGACGAACAGTTGTGCAGCGAGATGTTTGACTGTCATCTGTCGGTCACGTGGTTGGTATGAGAGTGTTCGCATGTGCCAACATTGCAGAAGTCACAGCTGTGTGCACGGGAGATCGGACAGGTTTGCGCGACCTTGTTGGTGAAGTGACAGATGCCTCACCCAGCGACTCACGGTGCTTTTGTTCACTGTCAGGTCTCCACGCCTATAAATATCTGCGATGCACTGAGGTTCCGCCAAGAGAAACTCAAGGACAGATCGCTGCTTGGAACGCACCTCTGTTAGAGACGCCATTTTCTGGGTTACATATCGCACCGCAATGAATCGGAACTTCATGAAACTATAGGGGCTGAAACACGAATATTCGACGATGTTCCACCACAAAATCCGCACTTATTCAACTGAAACTGACGAGAAAAAATGTGTAGCATTGCTTATTGAACGACCCTCTTAATACATAAAAAGTGCAAGTAAAGCAGAAATTAATGTAGAAATAAAACAGTTTTTGCCTCAGTCACTCGTTTATTTTGCCACTGTGCGTTTCAATGGTTTACACCATCATCTTCAGGTGGAGAACGGTTATTTACTTGGCTGATGTTGGTGAAGAGTACACACATAGTGGCGAAATCTGTAGTGGCAAAACAGACCTGTGACTGATGCAGAAACTGTTTGATTTGTAATGAACCTATTTAGTACCTTGTTGCTTATAATGGCGCTAAGTGAGAGGGCTGGTGATGCGGTAATGAGGGGGAAAAAAAACAGAGTTGTGGAACTGAACATTCCCACATCGTGGTAGGCTGTTCGATACTTCGAGCATCCACAAACCTGATGGAGACAAAGACAAAATTGACAGTAGCACTCAGGACAGGCTCAGAATTACAAGTAGAGGGAAAGACATTATTTATGAATATAAAGAGTCAAAGGCGTGAAACAGGCACGCTCAGAACATCCAGCCAGCGGCAGCACATTGGGGTTACACTGAACCCACCATGTTTATCGCAGAGCTGGTACGTGACAAAAAGACACCGCTGGCAGTCTAAAAGCGCCCCTCAGCGCAGTCTTTTGCACTTTACTCTACGAAAGCATTACGAAGTTGTGGAAGAGAGAGAACACCTACGTAGCGTATACTTGAAATTAATAGAAAGGCAGCAGATAGATTTTGAGATTTTGTCTTATGCTGACTTTCTCATCTTGGATTTTGACGAGATATCCTATCAGCATTCAAACAGGTAATGAATAGCAGGACGTGATTAAGTGGCTAGCACAAGTACGCGTTCTCCACTAATATAATACTAAAGCAGAGGCTTTTATACCGATTGGTGAAAACCTTAATGACATCCTCTTGAGTCACTTGGCTTTGAGTGTAAGTTTAGCGGTCCTGAGTGAGCGTCCAAAGGTGTTCGTTAATGTGAAAACTGATGTTTTAAGCTGTACTGCAACTCGCTGTTTAACTATGGTGTATTGAAAATTTTCTTGTTGTGGATACAGCACGGATTACGGTATATGTAGGGTTTCATTTAGTTAGAAGTTCCTAGTAAGTGAAAGTGATGGACTCATTAGTGCATTTACTTACTTATTGTACTCGTGTTTATGTTGTTGTGGGTCGTGCTTGTATATGGGTGGGGCAGGTGGCTGTGTGTGACCATGTGCAGAGCACATAAGGCTACACAGTGCTCAGACTGTTGCTATGACAGCATCTGCCCGCGATATCATCATGACAGGGAGGGCTGCAACACTAACAACCTCCTCCCCTATATATATCCCCATGTAGCCCTCTGTTTACATACTTAACTGCCCAGCACTGTTGACGCACTAGGGCACCTCGCATATGGGACATACTTTATCACACTGATATAAATGTCTTACATAATTCGACTCTGGATAAATGAGGAAACTGATGACAAGAAAGAATACGTGACAGTTCTAGTGCAAAGTAACAGGAGTGTTGTGAGTCAAATGTATGGCAGGGTAGCTGCGAAACAGGTCTCATAAGGGTCACAATACAGCGATGCGAAACTAAAAACTGAGACCTCGGTTCGTTCCACCTCAGAATGATGACAAAACAAACCTTCGAACATATCACACATAAAATTCATTATTTGCAAGCAAGCATTGTGAAGCAAAACATTTGACAATGTAATACTTATCCACTTCTAAGGATAAAAAGACAAAGGGTTGTCCTTAACCATTAGCAAACATTGAAGTGTTACAAGGCACAGAATCGTCCACAACACAGCCAGTGTGGGAGTTACGGAATCTATGTTCCTGAATTCAGATTCTCTGCCAACATGACGACAGGAAACATACAAGACATAGCATAGACTACAATAGAAAATTGAGAATTGAAGTACTCTTTCTCGTGGGATGCTCTATGGTTGTGTCACATCTTGAAAGATGCCAGTCCCTGGTGAATTAGTTCTAAAGAACTCTTGATTGAAACATTTAATCTCACGACCATGAAGGACAGGGCTGCCTAAAATGCAAATATACATCACATCTGGAATGGAAGGTTCTTTTGCTTTTGCATGCTGTATGCAAAATTTGGTTTGGCTCACAGTGATTCTGCAGATACAACAGGCAGGGATGGCACGGCATGTCCATAATACGTTTTCAATTTTTCACATTGGATAATTACAGGGCGGCCTGCAAGGTGTATTCCAGCATTGACTGGAAACAGCAAACATATGATTTGGTTGGAGAATCTCATAGGATGGAGAGAACATTTTGGCTTTTTTTTCCCTTTTTGATCATCATATTCCACAACAAGAGCCAATCACCCAGTCGATATGGGAGTATCACTGCTCCTTTATTGCCTCTCTGAATCTGCTGTGAAGCTGCCTTAAAAATTACTGTGCTATACCTTTCTCCAGATCATTTTAAGTTGATAGACTAAACTTTTCACTTCACCTAATTCAGTACCCAGTGACAATTTATATAATTCAAAGGGGAGCTCATGTGGCATCGCTGTAGTATCTCTTAGGGTGTATACTGTGTCTTCTTCATAAAACTTGTACAATGATGTTATAAAGCCATTTGGTATGGACATTGACTTTGGGCTGGAAATGGGTACTTCTACACTTCTTAATCCTTAACAACTTTCACAATTGTACAAATAAAGCAGACATAAAATTTATTCCCTGGTCCATCAAAATAGTATGGGGGCTTCCAAATAGAAATACTAAGTGATTCGCGAAGGCCTTTGCTAGCTCTCTGCCATCTTAACAGCAATTCGTTCCAAAACAAGATAATCTGAAAACTGATCAATTATTGACGGACAGTACTTACTTTCCTAATGCGTCTACAGGAATGATCTCATGATATGGAGAATGGTCCCGTGATATCCAAGGCAACATTCTCGAATGGCCTAAAGACTTCTGGTAAAGTCTGCAATGGAATCCATGGCCATGTTTGCTGCGCCTCTTGTGTGCATGAAGGCAAGTACAGATGTACTTCTCAACATCATGCAGCTGATTTTTCCATCAGTCATGTGTGGCAGTCCAAGTATTAGTGACTGCTTCTTTCTATAAGAGTCTTGAATGCTGTCATGAGGTTGGGCAATAATATGATGCTGAAGTGCCTTTTGTAACACTGATAGATTGCTGGTGGGAGTTTTTATGATACAGAATATCATTTCTGGATATAAAATCTTGGAGAGTGACACACTGGTAACACTCAGAATCCTGTGTCTGGCCTTCTTTCAGCTCTACAGTAAGCACCAAGGCCAATAAATCCTTCTGTGCAGTACTATAGTTAACTTCTGCTCTGTGTTGTTGGTGAAAACCATAACCAGTTGGTTCCTCTTTGCCATTTTGTTCTTGCCTTAAAATGCACCACATGAAAAATTAGATGCATCACGCAGTACAAATGGTCTCTCAAAATGAGGGTTTGCCAGCAATGGAGAACTAGTTAAAACATCTTTGATCTGTTGCATTGCAGTCTCGCATTCTGCAGTCTACTCAAAAGTTACTCCTTTCTCAACAGATTACTGTGGTATAATAAAAGACAAAATGGAAGTAATAATTTACAGGGCTCAAAAATTCTGTAATACCTTCGTGTTAGTGGGTGCAGGAAAATTGCCTACCACTTCTGTTAGTTGTGATCAGGCTTCACCCCAGGAGATCTGATAACATGAACCCAGCACTAATACTGTGTTTCCACAAACAAACATTTCTTCAGGTTCAAACTCAAATGTGTCCTTGTAATCATGACAACATGCTCATTAGCCATTTGGCATGTTCGTAATTGAGAATTCCTGAGAATACAATAATATTATCTAAATAAACTAGGCACATAGTTGGCTTCCAAGCCCCTAACAACGAGACTGCCAAAAGGCACCATAAAAAACTCATATATCCCAGAGAAAACTACAAAATCATTTTTCTTGTGTGTGGTTTTGTTTATGTGTGCTCAGTGGCAGGATTATCAGCATCCTAAGCAGTTTTTGACCTATCTTGGGGCACAATACTATCCTGATTTTATATCCTGGATAGTAAAATACTTGCATTGCCCTAACCTATCCAAAGTTTTATCTATAAAAGGCAGGGGAAATGTGTCAAGTATTGTGACTTTATTTACTGCCCACACATCAACACACAGGCTACAGGATTTCTCACCATTAATTTATTTTTGAGAATGGTTACTATAGTAGGCGATGCCCAGGGGCTGGATCGGGTTGTATGATTCCCACAACTAGCTGTTGCCGAATACTCTCCTCCACAATTGACTGCAAGTGGTGTGGGTTTCGATAAGATTTTTGTGCCACCCGTCTGGCATTCCCAATCGGAATCTCATAGTATGTTAAGTTGCCTCTTCTCAAATAATCATCCAAATCCCTCTTAGACACATAAGATTTCGATATGATTCTGTAAAAAAGTCACAACTCCCCCTGGAAGAGATTTCTGCAAGTGATGTGGGTTTCTATAAGGTTTTTGTACCATCCGTCTGGTATTCCCAGTCGGAATCTCATAGTGTGTTAAGTCAGTGGTCAGCAAATATTGCCTCTTCTCAGACAATCATGCAAATTCCTCCAACAATAGATACATAAGGTTTCGACATGATTCTCTCAAAAGTCACAACTCCTCCTGGAAGCGATTTCTGAGGGGTGGTGTGATTGTTCTAAGGGGTGGTGTGATTGTATAAACTTCTCTTACGGGCAAAGATATCAGATTCCTTTTCCTCTGAAACTGCTTTCCTCCCACCGGAGGCAACTGTTCATTAGATAACTCCTGTTTACTGATCAGTATAGTTCCACATATTATTAAACCATCTTTCACTCCAAAATATCTAAACAAACTGGAACACATAGTTTTTATCCGCTGTTTATGCCATACAAAGGCCTCACTTCAAGTGGACCTGAAATCTTTCAAGAACATCATTCTGAGTGAGCAAGTCAGCCGGAAAAATAATTCTTCTAGGTTCACGGATTTTGGCCGGCATCCAGAGAACCTTCCCAGTACTGCTTCATATAGCTACAAGGGCGTCGGCTTTTAACACCAAGATATACAGTTAATCGGAATTTTGAGGAATGGGCCCCTTTCCCGGAGTTCGTTGTATCTGTGTGGCGCTGTCGCCGCCAAAAAGGCAAATTGCTTCATCAAATAGAAGAGTGTATGACTGGTAGTCAATCAAGCCCTCACAATGGCGCAGGAAGTCATTTCCCAGGATGATACCAAAATGCTGCCGTCTCTCCTGCAATGCCTTCATCTCAGACTCATACCTTCTTCCTTGAATTACTAGCTTCACATAAAATGTTCTCGCAGGCTTAATTACTTCGGTCTCCAAGTCAGTAATAAGGCAGCAGGACGGCTTAAATGCCCACTTACCCTCAGTGGGTAAGAACAGTAAAATTACTTGAGTGCCTGCTTCATTCAAAATTCTAATTTTTCTTCCTTGCATCTTTCCCAATACAGTCACACTTGCAACTTCTTGCAGCATAGGAAAATTGATGGCATTAATTGTTCTTACTGGAGGTGTGGCTGTGTCTGCCCCTATCCGTTTGCCTGATTTATTCTCGTATTGCTTCTGTAATGCTTGTCTCTGCCACTGCCACAGTTCAAACTACCCTGCAACCAAGGGGAAGTTAATGCCCAAACATGCAGTCTCTTTACAATTAGGACAACAAGGAGCGCAACATCTGCAGGTGGTATGGCCTGTCCACCTACAATGTCTGCAGTTTGCCTCGTTTGTAAACATGTGATGTGAATCACTATTGCACGAAGGGGTGGAAACGAATTGCCATGTTCCGTCTCGCTTTAGCGCCGAACAGACTGTTTCATGTAAAGAAAAACGATGATGCCACTTTGACTTCATTTCTAATTTGTGTATTGGATAAACAAAGCCACTCTGCACACTTTAGCTTCCTATAGAAAGACAGCATTAAGTGCTGCGTCCCTTCCCAGGGTATAAGTACGACGTGAAATCGTTCACATTCTGTCAGTAAATGCCTCAAAATCTTCCCCGGCCTCGGACGCAACGACAACTGTTTCCCACTTCATCTGAGTATCACTCTATTAAATTCCTCACCAAGGTTTCAAAGCAAAGACGAGAAACGACAACTGCAAGGAAAAGCTTAACAACCAATGAAATTCAGTTTAAGAGAAGCCTAAAGGATTTATTGGTGGCCAACTCCTTCTACTCCATTGATGAATTTCTTAGTAAAACCAACTGATTTGTATATAAGTACAACATAACTTCTGCACAATTTCAGTGCAGTAATGCGTTCATTGAAAATTTGTGTGTGTGTGTGTGTGTGTGTGTGTGTGTGTGTGTGTGTGTTTGTAAGTATAATCTAACTTCTGCACCATTTCAGTGCAGTAATGTGTTCATTGTAAATAAGTATTACAGTAGTTGTATTACATGTTTATTACCTTATAAATAAATAAAAACTTTTTTATTTTAAAGTCAGTGCATTAGTATTTGTAAAATGACTCTTAGTGTTCATTAAAAACTGACGATCATTCCACTTGGGACCTGTGGAATGGTACATTAGCTTATTTGTTTTAGTTGTAAATATTTGTCATGTATTGTTGTTTTTCTGACATGTTCCACATCCTGGAGGACCTCCTCACTACGGATCAATTGGAATGAAAGTAAATCTAATTCAATCTAATCTAATCTAAACAGATCTCTGATCTTCGGTGCTGCTACACTTGCGTAGTTGTCCACCAGCAGATCGGCGCCTGGAGGCAGTAATGTGAATCCTAGGAAGACTTGCAGTATATATGGTGCGTGAAAATGGCGCTGCCGTTTGGCACGACAACGTGGGGAACCCATGAGCCTTAGAATACGGCGGAATGGTGACTGCAATGGCGAGATGACGACGACTCCAGCGTCGACGACTGGACCCTTACAGTGATGGCAGTTGCAGCAAACTACAGCAGCGCAACAAGCACAATGCATGATGGCTCAGCCACAATTTGCCCAGCCACTGCTCAGCAAGATAAGTTGGCAGCGTCTCAGTGATGGCCACACGCTAATGATGGCATCCAGGCCTAGCTGCTCTGACCTTCTCGTCACGCTTGGCGCTCATGCTCGGCAAACATTGGTGTACCACGCAACTAGCTTCAGGCAGAATGTGCTGGTTGATACAGGCAGAGCCCGCAGTTCACAGTGTTTATTAGCAAAAGCCATACGTGGTCACGAGGCTGTGTGGGAGACTGTAACTCCTGATCAGCAGCAACACGCCAGTAGTGGCACCGAGCCACGATAATAAGGGTTTTTGAATCGAAAAGAGGGTTTTATCTCGTTGCAGTGACGCCAGTGAATAGGATAGGAGGGCAAGTGGACATCCAGTGTGAATGAGCTTTAAAGAAGAACCGAGAAATCTGTTCAATACATTGCCTGTTTTATTGCATATTTAGGAGTACATGAGGTGAACTCAGGGAAGATGCCAAATGTCTGAAGGGAGCTGTTATGTCTAAAAGAAGTAGTGGATCAAGGAGTTCAGGAAGATGCATGTTGCTAGATGGAAAGCTGGTTGCAGAGAGAGCGAGTTCTATTGACGCAGTACTCTGCTGCCATCCACCAGGGCCTCGAGTGATCATACTCCTATACGCCTATTAGTCAAGGGGTGTAGTTGAACGTTTACTAGGCATCCGTTCGTTAGCAATCGTCCGCCATGGGAACCCTTCCAGGACAGCGACATGGGCCTTTACCACGTAATGGGCTGTGAAAGCAGTCTCCCAACAAGCAGCAACTTCTGACGAGAGAAAAGAAAGTCTTCTCAACAAAAAATTTTGTAATTATCTATTCCAGATTCCCTTCAAACAGTGGCCACCTGCATAGTGGATATGGTAGTAGAATATGATAATACTCCAGAAATTGATAGGCCTGCCACGAGTTTATGAATAAACAGAATCTGCCACCTAACAAAGTTCAAATTTGTGAAGCTAATGTGTCAGTGGTATGGATCTGAATACTGAATTCATGATGTGCAGTACTGGGTATTAGAATTTCTACACTGTGCAACAAACCTCAGTTTGGCATGAATTGTGTTCCACGTTTGGACAGGCAAATGATAAGCATTTCAGAGCAACATCATCTACAGTCTCTATGTAAGGAGAGATTACAACGTTGGTTTCTTATTCAAAAATCACATTTGAATGTCGCTTGTTTGTGAAAAGATCGCATTACGCCTCATCTAAGGAGCAGAAACATGTACCAGCACGTGTTGAAACTGGACAGTGGCAGGACTGTGACCTACCAAGACTGCATTTTATGACTGCCGTTCAAGTATAGAATAGATGCGTTCTGGAGGATCATACTCAGCGCCTTGCTGGAGCTCAGCAGCTCCACGTATCTAGTGTCTGAGAGGGCGTACACATTGTTCGATTGACTAAGTAGAATTGTATATCCTTTCACATACTGTGAGTCAGTTTGCAACAATACAAGTATTCACCCGGACAGAGCAACGTCATCTGGAACACCACTGGAGTCCACAAGAACTATTTGTGACACCACACTACTAGCCTTGTCCACCATACTTACCGAATGCTTGGCTCCATTCAGTTCCCATGGGAAATGTCAATGAAAAGGTACCCACTGAAGGTCTTAACATTGTTATGTGCTATAGAGTTTTTGCATGCGTTTAAACTCGTCAGAAAAAGCTACTCGCTCCCCGCTGGAGATAGCTGCTGGCACTCGTAAGACCTGTAGTGACACCTGCTGTCACACACGTGGCGCAGCTTGTCTTCACGGGCCTCAGAGCATCACATTCTATCAGCAGAGCGACCATTCTTGTGACTTTCCTCAGTGTGGTTGCAGAGAGGCGCGCTGACAACGGTGATTACATTGACAATATGGAACAGAGGAGGACGCCACGTCGTCTTTTCAAACAAGTCTCATTCTCCATATAGTACCATGATGGACGTGTTCGTTTATGGAGGCTCTGAGGAAAGCAAAAACTGCCAGACTGCATTTCTCAACGTCATGCACACTCAACAGCTAGCATGAAGGTATGGGTTGCTATTAGTTATACAACACAGGTACCTCTGGTTCGCATAGCTGGTAACTGGGACAACGACCATTACATTTCTGGCACGTTAAGCCTGGTGGCTGTGCCCCTATGTTTGACGTCTTCATGAGTTTGTCTTTCAACAAAACAATGCCCGCCCTATCTCGTTACAAATGGTATTCGACTGCTGCCTAGTCAGCACTGTATTTTCTCCAGACTCTCACATATTGAAAAGAACTGGTCATGAACTGCCAAGCGACAAGCACATAACCACTTAGCAGCTGCTATGATTCATGAACTCTTGCATATGTGGCTGAAGCAGTATGGAATGACGCATGCAGTTTTGAATGACATACCCGTATCTGTCATCTATATTCAGCTAGAATGATGTGAAAATGGGTAAGAGTCATTGTTATTGTCAGAAGTGATAGATATGGGTTCAAATGTTTGCTCCATGTACACTCCTAGATCACTCTTAAATTAATCAAGTACTGTTTTCAACACAATGTACATACGTAATGAGTAAAATTTCGTTGTTTGTCGTCCTTCCTAGTGTAGCTGTCTGTAAGGTTTCTAGCTTAATTTTGGAATTCAAAAAAGTGATATAATGTGCATTGTAATTTTATGTTTTTTTTCTGTTTTGACCATTTGCAGGCAGGACGTTGAACTGGCGTAGTAACCGAAATAAGGTTTTTAGTAATTTTGACTTTTCCTCTGAAAACTTCTCGATCCTGAATGTCATCAAATGAAATTTCGGCTTCCTGTAAATCCTTTTTAACTTGGCTTGCCCATTTTGAATACGATTTTGTTTTTTTTAAACTGACGATGAATATATACGATGAGTAAGTCTTTGCAGGTTCATTCGTTCCAGATGACCAAAAACATCATTCTCCGCTTCCTCCTACCGGTAACAATGTCTTCTGTATGTTCGTATAATTCACAGTTGTGTCTTCGGCGGAATTCTCTGTTTTCTTTGATACGGCCAAGGATTTTCCTCTAAATTTTCCGATTTTTTATTTCAAGTTTTCGTAGTAGTTCTTTCTTCGTCATGTTTAAACATTCTGATGCATACAAAGCTGACGGTCTAATTACGGTGTTATAATGACAAAGTTTTAGGTTTAAAGACAGGCTTTTGCTTTTGTATAGGTCTTTGCACAGATGAACATCTACTTTCTACAGCCGCATTTTCTGAACCGTTGGGTGTAATTATTTCTCCAAGATATTTAAATTTCTTCGACTGCCTGATTTACTCTTGTTGTATTTCAATATGAGGAGGAGCGTGTCCGGTGTTTGTGATGCATTTAGTTTTGTTAGATGCTATTTTTAGGACAGTCTTAGCAGCATTTGATTGTAGGCTGGACACTTGAACCTTAGCTTTGTCAATATTGTTTGCAATGAGTGTCAGATCATCAGCAAAAGCCAAACAGTTTCCACTGAGGCCATTTCTTTTGAGTCCAGTTTGAATCCCATAATCTGGCGGTAAGGTTGTTTTCCACTCTCTGGCTATTTTTTGCAGGACACAGTTGAAAAGCAATGGAGAGAGCAGGTAACCTTGTCTCACCCCTGTACATATTTCAAATGGTTCTGATAGTTCGCCTCTGAACTTGACCTTTGATACAGTGTTATTTAATGTGGCGCTTATCAGATTGATTGTTTTCGTATCTAGACCAAGTTCGCCAAGTGTGTTCTTTATTGTTTCTCGATCAATTGAGCCATACGCTTTTTGAAAGTTGACAAAGGTCACAAAAAACGTTTTTGGTCTTGATTTGGCGTATGATATAACAGATTTCAGGTTATGGGTCTGCTCTGCACAGGATCTTGATGTCCTGAAACCAACTTGATATTCGCCAATTGTTGATCTAAGACTGATTCAGCTCTGTTTAACAACAGTTTGGAAAAGATCTTATACGTCGTTGGTAGCAAAGAGATTCCTCGGTAATTATTCACATCACTATTATCGTGCCCACATCTCGTGGTCGTGCGGTAGCGTTCTCGCTTCCCACGCCCGGGTTCCCGGGTTCGATTCCCGGCGGGGTCAGGGATTTTCTCTGCCTCGTGAAGGCTGGGTGTTGTGTGCTGTCCTTAGGTTAGTTAGGTTTAAGTAGTTCTAAGTTCTAGGGGACTTATGACCACAGCCGTTGAGTCCCATTGTGCTCAGACCCATTTGAACCACTATTATCGTATTTTTTATGAAGTGGGTGAATAATTGCTACGATCCAATCTGGAGGTAGAGTTTCAGTTTCAAATCTTCACTATGATATCATGGAGATGTTTTATTGTATCATGATCTGCGTATTTTCACATTTCAGCCAAGATGCGATCCTCACCTCCAGATTTGTTATTTTTCAAGCCTTGTATAGTTTTCATGATTTCATCTAATGTGAGAGGGGGGCTATCTGCAGGAGGAACAGTAGGATAGAAGTCAAGCTTTTCATTTGGATTTTCAGCATTCAGTAGTGATGAAAAGTAATTTCCAAAAGCTACAGCGCATGATTTATCATTCAAATTTTGTTTTCCATCGAGTCCTCTTATATGTAACGTAGGAGGTGTAAACTTCAATAGGTGTGATTTAAAGGCTTTATAAAATTCCCGTGTGTGGTGTCTTCTAAAATTTGCTTCTGTTTCATCAATTTGGTTTTTGTTGAAGGGTCTCTTAGTTGTTCTAGATTAGATTAGATTAGTACTTGTTCCATAGACTTCATAATGATGTGGAACGTGTCAGGTTAATAAAAGGTGTCTATACAAGTTATTACATTAGACAAAATATTACATGACACTCAAACAAAATTTTTTTGTGGAGGTTGGGAAATTACCCACTTACTATATCCAAAAATTCATCTAATGAGTAGAAGGAGTTGCCATTAAGAAATTCTTTTAATTTCCTTTTAAATGCTATATGGCTATCTGTCAGACTTTTGATGGTATTAGGTAAGTGAGCAAAGACTTTAGTGGCAGCATAATTTACCCCCTTCTGAGCTAAAGTTAGATTTAACCTTGAGTAGTGAAGATCATCCTTTCTCCTAGTTTGTAGCCATGTACACTGCTATTACTTTTGAATTCGTTCAGATTGTTAATATCAAATTTCATAAGTGAATATATATATTGTGAGGCTACAGTGAAGATTTCTATCTCTTTAAATAAGTGTCTGCAGGATGATCTTGGATGAGCTCCAGCAATTATTCTGATTACACGCTTTTGTGCAATGAACACTCTTTTACTCAATGATGAGTTACCCCAGAATATGATGCCATACGAAAGCAGAGAATGAAAATAGGCGTGGTAAGCTAATTTACTCAGATGTATATCGCCAAAATTTGCAATGACCCTAATAGCATAAGTAGCTGAACTCAAACGTTTCAGCAGATCTTCAGTGTGTTTTTTCCAGTTCAACCCCTCATCAATGCATACACCAAGAAATTTTGAATATTCTACATTAGCTACCGATTTCTGATCGAAGTCTATATTTATTAATGGGGTCATTCCATTTAGTGTGTGGAACTGTATATACTGTGTTTTGTCAAAGTTTAATGAGAGCCCATTTGCAGAGAACCACTTAATGATTTTCTGTAAAACATCGTTTACAATTTCACCAGTTAATTCTTGTCTGTTGGGTGTGATAGCTATACTTGTATCATCGGCAAAAAGTACCAGCTTTGCATCTTCGTGAATATAGAATGGCAAGTCATTAATATATATTAAGAACAGCAGAGGACCCAAGACCGAACCTTGCGGCACCCCATTCTTGATTGTTCCCCAGTTTGAGATATCACCAGTTTTTTGCATATTATGTGAACTGTTTATTTCAACTTTCTGCACTCTTCCAGTTAATTTAAACCATTTGAGCACTGTCCCATTCATACCACAGTACTTGAGCTTATCTAGAAGTATTACATGATTTACACACTCAAAAGCCTTTGATAGATCACAAAAAATCCCAAAGGGTGACTTCCGGTTACCCAGAGCATTTAATATTTCATTAGTGAAAGTATATATAGCATTTTCCGTTGAAAAACCCTTCTGGAAACCAAACTGACATTTTGTTAAAACTTTATTTTTACAAAGGTGTGAAGCTACTCTACAATACATTACTTTTTCAAGAATTTTGGATAAAGCAGTCAGAAGAGAGATTGGGCGGTAGTTGTTGACATCAGATGTATCCCCTTTCTTATGCAGTGGTGTAACAATGGCATACTTCAGTCTATCTGGGAAAATACCCTGCTTCAGAGAGCTATTACATATGTGGCTAAAAATCCCACTTATTTCTTGGGAACAAGCTTTTATTATTCTGCTGGAAATGCCATCAATCCCATGTGAGCTTTTATTGTTGAGAAAGTTTATTATCTTCCTAATTTCAGATGGATAGGTGGGAAGAATTTCAGTTGTATCACATGGTGTGGGTAAGGCCTCTTCCATTAACTGCCTTGCTTCTTCTAATGAACATTTAGATCCTATTTTCTCTACAACATTTAAAAAATGATTATTCAAAATGTTTTCAACTTCCGGCTTGTTGTTTATCAAGTTTCCATTTGCTTTGATGGTGATGCCGTTCATCCTGTACTCTTGGTTGTCCTGTCTCCCTTGTAATAATATTCCAAATTGTTTTGATGTATCTTTCGTAACCTTCAAGAATTTTTCGTAATTTTCGGAGGTTTTCTTGCTATTCCATTTTATCCAAGCCTGTCTTCGCTTTTCAATTGCTTCATTACGATCTTCGTTCCATCACGGGTGTTTATATTTTTTATTGGTCAGTATAGTTTCAGTTGCTGATTGCACAATGGTTTCTTTAATTCTGTTCCAGTCTGTTTTATTTGGTTTGCTGTGTAGAGTATCTGTAAATTTGTTGTTGACATCTTTCAGTTTACATACATCAAATTTTGGAGGTCTGTTTTTCTTGAAATATTGGAAAGATTCTTTCGGCTATCTGGGATGATATTCATTTTTACCAGAGACAATGATCAGAATTAATGTTGGCATTCCTTAAAACTTTAAAATTGAAAATTTCCCTGGTGGCTTTTTTTTTTAGAAATAGCTACATGGTCCAGCTGGAATTCTCCAAACATTGCGTTAGGGTGTTTTGGCTTTTCGAGGTAGACGCTTGAAGGCTGTGGATTTTAAAAGAAAATCTAAGTTCTTACAAATACCAATTAGTCGCTCACCATTTTTATTTGTTCTCTTATGTGCATGGTAGTCACCAACAATTTGTGTATACTTTTTTTCTCTACCAATTTGTGCATTAAAATCGCCCATAAAAATTATGGAATGGTGTTTTGGAACTTTGTCAGTTGTTTCTTCAAATTATTCCCTAATTTTGTCGACTAATTCTGATTCTTTTTTGTTTGATTCATTTGTGGGAGCATGGAAATTTACTATCATATAAGCTTTATTCATAGATTTGAAAGACACCGTTGACATTCTTCCACAACTTGAAGAAAAATCTAAGACTGAATCGATCATTTTCTTGTTGACAATAAGGCAAGTGCCTAGATTTGGTATATTTTTTGTGACTCTTTTCCCAGGTGTGTTATACTTTGTATCTGCTCTTTGGACATTTTTCATACAGTTATTAGCTGGCCGAAGTGGCCGTGCGGTTAAAGGCGCTGCAGTCTGGAACCGCAAGACCGCTACGGTCGCAGGTTCGAATCCTGCCTCGGGCATGGATGTTTGTGATGTCCTTAGGTTAGTTAGGTTTAACTAGTTCTAAGTTCTAGGGGACTAATGACCTCAGCAGTTGAGTCCCATAGTGCTCAGAGCCATTTGAACCTTTTGAACCATACAGTTATTTTCAGAGAGATTTGAGCACAAGCAATGTGATCTGTGGTTGCTAGTAGCATTGCTATTGCTGTTGCTGTAGCATTCAAAGAGAAACTAATGAGGGAGTTGGGTGATCTCTTTGCTACTGGCTGGTCTGAAATAGCTTGCAGAGAAGAGTTAAAGATACAGAGGATGATGAATTTTGGAATGTGATTTGGTAAAGATTAATTTGACAAGTTAAGAACTGGGGTAATGTTGTCACTACACTGCTTGCTTGTGTCTAGTTATGATGTGTTTGGATAATGGAAGCTTGTAATGGAATTTTTCTTTATTTGTTTGGGTTAGTTAATTTCATCGTCCAGACGTGATTAAGCAAAGTTATGTATTCACGTGACCTACACTCAGAGGTTGTATATTTACCTCTCCTTTTCCAATTCAATAATTAATTTCATGGCAGTGTTATATTTGTTTAAAAAAGGCAAATTTTGTAAAGACCGCTGTAATTGTCTGAGGATGAGTTTCAGTTTTTTGGAATACAGCTTTTGAAGAAGCAGTGCAGCAACAACATTATCTTTACCAAATGATATTCCAAAATTCACCATCCTCTGCATCTCTATCTCTGTTTCCTGCAAGCTATTTCAGGCCGCTCAGTTGCATAGCCAACACCAAAATCACTCACTAGCTTCTCTTACAGAATGCTGTAGCAGCGACAATGCTACTAGCAACCAAAGATCACTTTTTTGTACTCAGGACCTCTGTTGCGTAACATATCGACTATTGAAAATTATTGTTGAAAAATGTACAGAGAAAAGATATGAAGTGTAACACATTGAATGGAAATATGGGTTACATCACTTTTCTTGAATTCATCTTACAAGTTTCAATGATCAACAGTGTATATGCCTGGACGGTTAATAGTCGGGCATCTCTGATGACGGACTAAGTGTTCCACGTTGTGAAAGAGAAGACGGAGGACAAAGGACGATTCATTACGGCATCTCTGCCTGGGATATTTTGCCATGCTTCGCGATGCACGCTGTATGAAACTGTGTGGACGGACTGGACCTCCACAAAAATCGGTGGCTGGATGATCTTACTTTGGCAAAACAAGATCACATCGAGTAACACTTATGGAGTGTGTTACTGTTTTTGAGGCGATAGTACGACAAGAGTGTTCTCTGTCTTCGAATCTCATCGTGACTGCAAACGATAAACGACAGTTGTATGAGATTGCAGAAACAGGCCGTTTCGTACTGTGGAGGAACACGTGTTCACTATCAAAGACCACAGTCATACCAGTTCTGCCCATATGGAAGCTACTGAGTGTGGTATTTTGAGGTAAAGAAAATGTATTCCTGGTCGATTTTCTGTGGCATAGACCAACCGCCAGTGCCAACATCTATCATGACAGCCTTTGCAAACTGCATCACAAAATCGAATCCGGGGATATGTCATGTTGAAATGTGATTTTGAAACATCCACCACAATGCTCGGCCGCATACGGCGATTGCAAGACGACGCCTCATTACATAGTGTTTTCTCGCCCAGTCTGCAGCCCCGACATTACAAAATCAAAGCAAGGATTCACTTGTAACTTCCAAGTGCCACCAGCAGTCCAAGTAGCAGAATGACTGTGCATGGCGAGTTAAAAAGGTTGGAGTACCTTGGTCGATCAGCTCCTTATAAGCCAAACATTTCTGTAGTCAGTGCTAACTGACGATGTAGACGGGTAACGAGCGATGCCACTGGGCAGTGGATGACTGGAAACGAATGACTTCGAACGATGAATCATGCTATACCCTGCAGCAGTCGGATAGGAGGGTTTGGGTTCCACAAATGACTGGAGGCCCTTACCTGCCGTCATGTGTAGTGTCAACATTCAAGTACGGAGCAGGTGGTGTTAAGATATGGGAGTGTTTCTCATCGATCGATAAAAAACAGCTTTAGCTTGGAAGAAGGACGCTCTGTTATTGAAAAAGCCATAGATTTTTCTTTCTTTCTTTCTCTCTGTTGAGTCTTGTACACCGTCATTTTTATATGCATATTTTAAATAACGTAAATTAAAAAACATTAGATGTGTTGAACAGACAGGAGAAACATGATGAACAAATGTCATTGAAAAACTGATGTGCTTCATTTTTAAGTCTTTGTCGCAGGTGGTAGACACGAGAAAAGCTTCTGTTGTTACGTATGCGCCTATAACACACATCATTCCTTAAAACCAGGTATTTAGTTGGAAATAAATGTTGTCAATCAACGTGTAAAAAGTGTTACTTTGTCTAGTCACAGACCAGCCTTTCATCCTTGTGAAGTTCGTCGAAGTGTTTCTCTAACGTTCTGATTCGTGTGTTAGGAATTTACACTTAATGGCCCGTCTTTCTCGAAGTCGAAAGTCTGTAGCAAGATCCTCTCATCCTATATGTGACAGCAGCCGAGCTATACGTCGCAACATTAAGATGGACAATGGATTCACATTCTAGAGAACGGCAATTCAACTGCCCGTCCGCTGATGCAGACTGAGGTTTTCCGCAAGTCCCCCCCCCTCTCCATAGCTTGACACAAATGCCGTTGTGGTTCCCTTGAAAAGGATGCAGCTCAGTTGACTTCCTTACTCATCCTGTCCTTAACAAAGTTCGCTCACCGCCTCTAATGACTTCGTCATCGACGGGACGTTTAATGTCCTGTTTTTATGCTGATAGCGACGTTGCTATGTCATATTCAGGCGCAACGCCCGTAGCATCAAAACATAAAGCCTTACAAACTGTATTAATTATTTCTAGCGGTTTATATCCTATTTGAAAAGGGCAAGATTATTCTACAGTTCCGTTCGTTATGTTTCTTACTCTTACGAATTATGTCTGTCAGAGCCTTACGGACGTCAATGGATGTCTCTTCAAGCCTATAGATGGTTTCTTATCTGTCAGCCCAACGCATTAGATTTGGAGTCTTTAGCATTACCTTGGAAGTATTCACGGAATAAATTTTTAATCCTACTATCCTTGGCCGAAAAAACTGCTGATGTTCTCAAATGTTTCGAAATACAGGACTGTCTCCTGACTAACCTCTTCTCCTCTACAGCCTTTAAGAACTAAATCTAAGTTGTGACTTGAGTCTTTCGTAACAGAACATTGTGAAAGAGACTCCACAGATTCTCAAGATCTGACATGATGATAAAAAAAACTGTAAACTTATCGATCTTTTTGTGTTTTAAAACATTTGCTGGGGCTAGCTAAGTTTCCTTGTCCTCTAATACTTGGCGCCTCTTCCGTCTGCACAGAAAGCAGAAAGTGATGTTGTACAACTTTGATTATTCCGTGCGATTCAGAACTGCATTACTTCTGCTTATTATTACTAATAATTATTGTCCTAACATTGTTTTTAATTTTTTTTAAACTTTAACGGAGAGCGCCAAATTGAGTGTTCCTAATACGATGATGGTACTGATCGGTCGCCATTGCTACAGCCTTAAATGCATATTGCATGATAAATAAAAGAACCTGCGTTTATTCAAAACTTGTTTCAAGAAGTCCGTTCCTTTTGAGATACGACACAAGTACTGGTGTTGAAACACATTTCTTTCTACGGTCACGCATCACTCTGTTAGTATCGGACCAATAATCACAGATTTTACCGATTTTTAACGCTGCTCCCATCTTTTAAGATAATTCCGCTATCTCTTCTTGCTAATCATATAAAATAAATAACATTCCAATATTCACTAAAGAGAAGGAGGAATTACACTATCTTGCACAACATGCCACTAATGACGGATGTTCCATCATAGCCTTAGCCGAAGCACTTACATTTTGTCCGTTTCCTTACATTGTATGATCAATTAAAAGTACGCCTGCTTATCTGGGTGGTAACGTGCTCGCCTCCCATGCAAGCGGGCCCTGGTCGGATTCCCGGCCGGGTTGGAGATTTTCTCCGCTCGGGGACTGGGTGTTGTGTTGTCCTCATCATCATTTCATCCTCATCTCCGGCGCGCAAGTCGCCCAATGTGGCGTCGAATGAAATAAGACTTGCACTTAGCGGCCGAACTTAGTTGCATAGGGGCCAACGGTGCCACACGCTATTTCCATCAATTAAAATAATAATTGATTTTTATAACATGATATGTATTTTTCGACTATATCTTACGTTTCACATTAAGCCGGACGATTTTTGACGTTGTAATTCCTGAAAACGGCATAATACCATAATCTAGATAGTGAAACAAATGCAGTATACGTATACAGTCAAATGGCGGAAATACTTTTTCGAAAATTTTACTTGACTGTGGCTCCAAATAAGGAAATAAATTATCTGTTCTGTACTTGTTTATAATTCCGCTGCCACCTCAACAGATAACTGTCCAAAATTAATCAACTGTCTTGACAGGTGTTTCGTTGGTCCTATACAGGGCACTGTGTAAAAACAGCAGCTATTGAGGCTTCCGCTTCGGCTGATGCCATTTACCCAACAGTACAACAAAAGATACACAAGCACCAGCCAAGAGTACTGATGCTGCAACAGCCGAATGCTGCTTTAACGGTCGTAAGCGCTAGTTACCTTTGAGATTGGGCGTCGCGAGTTGACGCTGGTCAAGAATGCGTTTAAGGCGACAAAGACGTTACTATCAACACCTCACTGAGTTTGAACGAGATCATGTAATAGGGCTACGAGGAGGAATATTGCAGGTACACTTGGGAGGAACGTAGCCAGTGTACATGATTGCTGACAGCGGTGGTCACGAGAGAGCACGGTTGGAAGAAGACCTGGCTACAGATGGCTACGTGGCACTAGCGAGACGGAAGCCCACCGTATTCAGGATACGGCTCTGGCGCATCGTACTGAATGTGCAGCAGCACTTTGAGCAGCAGTTGGCACTTCAGTGACACAACGAGCAGTTACAAATCAGTTACTTCAAGAACAGCTCCGAGCCAGATACCCCGTATCGCGCCCAAAATATCACCATTTGCGGCTTCAGAGATGGTAAGTGAGAGCACGTTGGAGGACAGAGTGGAGGTCTCTTGTGTTTTCTGATAAAAGCTGGTTCTGCTTTGGTGCCAGTGATGGCCATGTATGTATTGGTTTAGAATATGAACATTTGAGGACCTGCATCCAACCTGTCTGCATACCAGACACACTGGACCTACACCTGGAGTTTCATATGACAGCAGAAGCACTCTTGCGGTTATCCCACATATCCTGACAGCTGTCGTAACTCAACATGCTGTACAGTGTGTCGACATGTTGCCTTTGCCTGCACGGTCAAAAAATCTGTCTCCAATCGAGCACAAGTGAGAGATCATCGGACGACAACTTCAGCATTGTCCACATACAGCACTAACCGTCCCTGTATAGACAGACCAAGTGCAACAGGCTTGGACTTCCATCCCACAAACTGACATCCGGCACCTCTGCAACACAATGCGTCCACGTTTGCTTGATTGCATTCAACGTTCTGGTGGTTACATTGGTTACTAATGTACCAGCATTTCACATTTGCAAAGGCTTATCTCGTGCTTACCTTAAACCGTGATCTTGCAGTGTTAATCACTTAAATACACTCCTGGAAATTGAAATAAGAACACCGTGAATTCATTGTCCCAGGAAGGGGAAACTTTATTGACACATTCCTGGGGTCAGATACATCACATGATCACACTGACAGAACCACAGGCACATAGACACAGGCAACAGAGCATGCACAATGTCGGCACTAGTACAGTGTATATCCACCTTTCGCAGCAATGCAGGCTGCTATTCTCCCATGGAGACGATCGTAGAGATGCTGGATGTAGTCCTGTGGAACGGTTTGCCATGCCATTTCCACCTGGCGCCTCAGTTGGACCAGCGTTCGTGCTGGACGTGCAGACCGCGTGAGACGACGCTTCATCCAGTCCCAAACATGCTCAATGGGGGACAGATCCGGAGATCTTGCTGGCCAGGGTAGTTGACTTACACCTTCTAGAGCACGTTGGGTGGCACGGGATACATGCGGACGTGCATTGTCCTGTTGGAACAGCAAGTTCCCTTGCCGGTCTAGGAATGGTAGAACGATGGGTTCGATGACGGTTTGGATGTACCGTGCACTATTCAGTGTCCCCTCGACGATCACCAGTGGTGTACGGCCAGTGTAGGAGATCGCTCCCCACACCATCATGCCGGGTGTTGGCCCTGTGTGCCTCGGTCGTATGCAGTCCTGATTGTGGCGCTCACCTGCACGGCGCCAAACGCGCATACGACCATCATTGGCACCAAGGCAGAAGCGACTCTCATCGCTGAAGACGACACGTCTCCATTCGTCCCTCCATTCACGCCTGTCGCGACACCACTGGAGGCGGGCTGCACGATGTTGGGGCGTCAGCGGAAGACGGCCTAACGGTGTGCGGGACCGTAGCCCAGCTTCATGGAGACGGTTGCGAATGGTCCTCGCCGATACCCCAGGAGCAACAGTGTCCCTAATTTGCTGGGAAGTGGCGGTGCGGTCCCCTAGGGGACTGCGTAGGATCCTACGGTCTTGGCGTGCATCCGTGCATCCGGTCCCAGGTCGACGGGCACGTGCACCTTCCGCCGACCACTGGCGACAACATCGATGTACTGTGGAGACCTCACGCCCCACGTGTTGAGCAATTCGGCGGTACGTCCACCCGGCCTCCCGCATGCCCACTATACGCCCTCGCTCAAAGTCCGTCAACTGCACATACGGTTCACGTCCACGCTGTCGCGGCATGCTACCAGTGTTAAAGACTGCGATGGAGCTCCGTATGCCACGGCAAACTGGCTGACACTGACGGCGGCGGTGCACAAATGCTGCGCAGCTAGCGCCATTCGACGGCGGTTCCTGGTGTGTCCGCTGTGCCGTGCGTGTGATCATTGCTTGTACAGCCCTCTCGCAGTGCCCGGAGCAAGTATGGTGGGTCTGACACACCGGTGTCAATGTGTTCTTTTTTCCATTTCCAGGAGTGTATGTTACCTAGACAAACGTACTCCCGAAATTACATCGCTCTACATTATTTATTTTTTAGTGCTGTGATTAATTTTCCATCAGTGTATGTTGATTCTTCTCGCTGTCAACTTTGGATATCCAATGATACTGCGTGCAATAAGCCTGACACTGTAGTAGTTATTGTTTAATGCTGTGTTCCATTTTGGTGACAAGTGATCTGCAGCAATATCATTTGTACATGACCTCTTACGCAATTATGCAACCTCTCATCAGGGAAGTATTAATTGTTAGCTCTTAATAAGTGTAGCAATGATTGATGGGAGTAACTGTTTCAGTAAAGTCGAAAGACTGTATGATTTTGGACTGATACTGACCCTACGACTTACCTTTGAAGATAGATTAAGGAAAGGAAAACCTACATTTCTAGCATTTGTAGACTTTGGAGAAAACTTTCGACAATGTTGACTAGAATACTCTTTTTAAAATGCTGAAGGTAGCAAGGGGAAAATACAGGGAGCGACATGCTATTTCCAATTTGTACAGAAATCAAATGGCAGTTATAAGAGTAGAGGGGCATGAAAGGGAAGCAGTAGTTGAGAAGGGAGTGAGACCGGGTTGTAGCCTATCCCCGATGTTATTCAATCTGTATATTGAGCAAACAGTAAAGGAAACAAAAGAAAAATTTGGAGTAGGAATTAAAATCCATGGAGAAGAAATACAAACGTTGAGGTTCGCCAATGACATTGTGATTCTGTCAGAAACAGCAAAGGACCTGGAAGAGCGGTTGAACAGAATGGACAGTGTCTTGAAAGGAGGCTGTAAGATGAACATCAATAAAAGCAAAACGAGGACAATGAAATGTGGTCGAATGAAGTCAGGTGATCCTGAGGGATTTAGATTAGGAAATGAGACACTTAAAGCAGTGGATGCATTTTTGCTATTTGGGGAGCAAAATAACTGATGATGGTCGAAGTAGAGAGGATATAAAATGTAGACTGGCTATGGCAAGGAAAGCGTTTCTGAAGAAGAGAAATTTGTTAACATCGAGTATAAATTCAAGTGCCAGGAAGTCTTTAGTGAAAGTATTGTATGGATTGTAGTCATGTATGGAAGTGGAACATGGACGATAGTTTAGACAAGAAGAAATGTGGTGCTGCAGAAGAATGCTGAAGATTACATAGGTAGATCACGTAACTAATGAGGCGGTACTGAACAGAATTGGGGAGAAGAGAAAATTGTGGCACAACCTGACTAAAAGATGGGACTGGTTAGTAAGACACGTTCTGAGGCACCAAGGGATCACCACTTTAGTATTGAAGGGATCGTGGAAGGTAAAAATCGTAGAGGTAGACCAAGAGATGAATACACTAACCAGATTCAGTAGGAAGTAGGTTGTAGTAGCTGTGTGTGTCAAATTTTTAATTTAAAGTGTTCAAAATGTAGGGTGGCAAAATTGTTATATTCTCTGCTCCCTGATGACAATTGTTTTCGGCTAGGATTCTATCTGCGTTTGACCTTTTGAACGTCGCTTTCCCTGAGACTGATAGAATCCGTGATGATCCGGAGTTTCTGCGGTGTGGCAGGCACCAGCCTTCCACTGGAAGTTTCGTCCTTGTTGGCTGTCAGAAAGTCAGAATATACTCTAATCTTCACGTAAGAAGCCTATTGGATGGTTATAAGATAGACAGAACACTGTGGGAGAGAATACTGAAGTAAGAATACCTACGGAGAGAACATGTAGATGCATAGAACAGAATCTTTGCCTTTTTTTATGATTTGCTGTCAATGCTCTTAAATTTACTGGCAATGACAAGGAATTAGGAGTACAAATGCTGATGGAGTTCACGGCGTGCAAATTAGGGAAGGAAGAGCACAATACCGAGCGGAGTGGTTCAAAAATGGTTCAAATGGCTCTAAGCACTATGGGACTTAACATCTGAGGTCATCAGTCCCCTAAGGACATCACACACATCCACGGCCGAGGCAGGATTCGAACCTGCGACATTAGCAGCAGTGCAGTTCAGTGGAGTGGTAGTCACGTATCTACCACAAATGAGAAGTGCACACAAGAAATTTTCCATTGGGGTCATAGATAAAAAAATGTTTTGTTAGACAGTAGTTTCTGCGGTATTATGAATGATGCAAGTAAATACCGACTTTGAGAAAACTTAACAGCACTGGACTTCAAGAGAACCCAGGAATCTCTCTGGGAAAAATTGTTCCCTATATAGGACTTGGTTTTAAGAGAAGCTATAATTCTTTCATTAGAAGAATAATCCTGATGGAAACAAACACAAACGCGATGATCTGTCAGCAGCCGTAGCACTCATACACTGGTGTTGTTCCGCTCTTGGAAGAAGGTCCAACTTACGTAGTAGATATCTTGTTACGATGTCACTGTAAATGAAACTTTAGGAGCTTCTGGTGTATTAACAGCCACCAACGTTTCAAAACTCGTGTACAGTCACAGTCTCTGTGAGCGCTACTTGTGCTGTGATTGTCACGCTGTTCGTACTTAACCGTGAAAATGGATGACTCTGCTGCCTGCTTCATAGCGAGAGGCGCGAGAAACACCGTTCATGGCTTGAAACAAGTTCTTCTTAATGTTTTTAAACAAGGTTACGGAGAAAAATCGGTACGACGTTTTGCGGGAAACACTATGTAATTAAATATAAGAAACCATAATTTAATTGTATGCGTCGCGTAATCGTTAGCGGCATAGATTGATAAATGATGTCTGCTGTCGAGCGGCGGTTCGAAACTCCTTGTGGTCTGCAATTCTTTTGTTCTGTTTGAATACCTAAATCATTTAAATATGAAATTTATGAAATACATAGTAATTACCTCATACTTGACCATCATTTTTTCAAGAAAAAGTCACGTCTTCTAGTTTCTAGTTGCGTATCGCACTCAAATTTCTGGTTTTCATTGCAAATACACATTTTTAATTACTGATATTTTATAAAAGACTGTTAAAGTTAAGAAAACATACACAATTAAATTTTTTTTGAGAAAAATGAAAAATCAGATATTCTTTGTTTGAATATGCCAACTGTTTTATAGGACAGTTGTGGTCTCATACGAGCCAGAGTGATAAGCGTCATGGAAACATGCTAAACAATAATTTTCGCTGCGTCGAGCGCACTGTACAAATGCTGCACTTTTACAGTTGTCACCTTACCACTGCGTTGCAACCCCAATAGAACTGATCTGGAGCCAAGGGAAGACATTTGTCGCGATGGAATTTTTGGTGGCTTGAGATTCTGTTGCTGATTGCCTCGTTATCAACGTAGCAGTACTAAGATGTATTCCTCGGAGTCAGATACGGAAAGAGTTCAGAGATTATCAGACAACTGACTGTAATACCTTCAGTAGCTTCAATATTCAACTATATGGTGAAACCCTAGCAGTGCGCTTTTACGCCACATGTTGCTCATGTAGAAAAATTACCCTTGTTAAAGTCAGGAATTTTCATCACTCTTGTTTTTAATTACAATATGTTAGCTAAGACCAGTTGCAGCTGTAACGGCGCATCGAAAGCTAAGTACTAATTAATCGTTTGTGTATAGCGGTTTATTTAGGAACTTTAGTAGTCTTCAACCGGTGTTCTTGGTGTTTTCTGGTGAAATAATTTCAGAAGAACCTTTTGGGTACTGTTTTCAGCTTCGTTACTGTGTCATTAGACGTTTGATTCTCTTTCTTATTAGTCTTTTGTTATATTCACATTTGTTGTTTATTAATACTGTTAATAATAGTAGTTACTTCCCTTGTAGAGTAAGTTTGTGATTATTGTAGCCAGGTTTTTAACATCTTCTTATTGTAGTAGCGGAACTTAGAAAAAGTAAAATTTTACCATGAGTGAGACGTGTGCGCTTTGCCGTAGGTTCGTGAGTAGTGGATTGTGGTGTGAGACTTGTTCGAAGTATTTTCACTGGGGGGAATGCAGTGGGGAATGCAGTGGGGAAGCCAGTGGGCATTCTGGTGAGATCCTCTCCTGCAACTGCAGGTTATGTAGCAAGAGTAAGTTGATAGAGGAGCAGGAGTATAAGATCTGTGCCCTTCGGGTGCAGTTGAAAAACGCACAGGAGGAGCTAGATAGGATGAGGAGGGAGAAGGGGGTTGGGGAATGGGAGCTGGCTGTTGGCAAGAGATCTGCTAGGAGAAGAAGATTTTCAGATAGTTTTACTATTGGTGTTTACAATAGATATGACCAACTATCAGAGTCTAGTGGAGAGGAATCTCTAGTAGCTGTAGATGTAGGAAGTATGCAGCAGACCTCAGTAGTTACTGTGCCTAGAACAGTAGCAAAGTCGAAGAGGAAGAAGAAGGTTCTGCTGTTAGGTAGTTCTCATGGCAGAGGTGTAGGCCAGCAGTTGCAGGAAGTGCTGGGGAGTGAGTACCAGGTCACCAGCATTGTGAAGCCTAATGCAGGGTTGGCTCAGGTGACTGTTAACATAGGGGGGTTATGTAGGGATTTTACTACAGAGGATCAGGTAGTGATTGTGGGTGGGGCTGGTAATAGTATTGGTAGGGATGGGGAGTATAACATAGATGGTGACCTGGAAAAGATAGCCACTCAGACTGGCAACACGAATGTGCATTTCGTGGAACTGTTTCAGCGCCACGATCTGCCTCATCTTAATACAGCCGTCAGGCGTAATAACATGAGACTTGGGGGTGCGCTGATGACAGAAAGCATGGGTCACATTTCAGTGGTGTCGGTGGAGTCTATCAGCAGGACGGGTTTCACTAGACATGGCCTGCACCTCAACAGGTATGGGAAGGGGAGGTTGGCAAAGCTTATATAGGTGACAGCATAGGTGGGGTTGGTGGGATCACTCATGGGAAAATTCCTGCAGTAGTGGGTGTTAGAGCTGCACTTTTTTTAGATTGAAGTCAGCTGATAGGTATTCCTGCTTAAGGGAAATCTCTCTAACAAGGGAATCACTTTTGACAAAGCTTAGGTATCCGAGTAATGAGGGAATTAGTATATTTCATCAAAATATTCAAGGTATTAGAGATAAAGTTAGTGAACTACTTATAGATGTTGACTCTGAAATTATTGGTATATCTGAACACTTCTTAAATAAGGAGATAATTCAGAGGCTTCCTTTACCAGGATACAGGTTGGCTGGCAGCTTTTCGAGGAGCTCTTTGCGGTGTGGGCGAGTAGCCATGTATGTGAAAAACGGCATCCCATTTGAGTCAATTGATGTTTCAAAGTACTGCACTGAAAAGGTGTTTGAATGTTGTACAGGTGTGGTTAGACTCCGATTTCACAACATTTTTGCTAAAGCTAGAGGAGGTTCTTGATTCACTTTATAGGAAATACAAAAAGTTAGTTATATGTGGTGACTTCAATATTAATTGTATAAGTGATTGTGCAAGGAAGAGGATGCTGGTAGACCTCTTTAATTCATATAATCTTATGCAAACCGTATTCTTTCCAACGAGAGTGCAAGGGAACAGTAGAACAATCATAGACAACATTTTTGTTCATTCCTCATTACTAGAAGGGCATTCTGTTAGCAAAAAGGTGAATGGCCTTTCAGATCATGATCCACAAATTTTAACTTTAAAAGATTTTTGTGCTGCAACACGTGTTAAATATAGTCATCAGCTGTTCAGGAAAGCTGATCCAGTTGCTGTAGAGACCTTTGTAAACCTTATAAAGGAACAAGAGTGGCAAGATGTTTATAGCGCTGATACAGTAGACGATATATATAATGCTTTTCTCAAGACTTTTCTCATGCTCTTTGAAAGTTGCTTTCCGTTAGAACGTTTAAAACAGGGTACTAGCACAAACAGGCAGCCTGGGTGGCTGACTAGAGGGATAAGAATACCTTGTAGAACAAAGTGGCAATTATATCAAAATGTTAGAAACAGTCAAAATCTAAATGCAGCAGCCCATTACAAACAATATTGTAAGGTGCTTAAAAATGTTATTAGGAAGGCAAAAAGTATGTGGTATGCAGATAGAATAGCTAAGTCTCAGGATAAAATTAAAACCATATGGTCAGTCGTAAAGGAAGTTGCTGGTCTGCAGAGACAGGTCGAGGATATAGAATCAGTGCGTAGTGGGAATGTCCGTGTTACTGATAAGTTGCATACATGTGCAGTATTTAATAATCACTTTCCGAATATAGCAGGTGAACTAAATAGAAACCTAGTCCCAACAGGGAATCATATAGCGCTCTTAGAAAAAAGTGTTCCGAGACTGTTACCTGAAATGCTCCTCCATGATACTGACAAGAGGGAGATTGAGTTAATAATTAAATCACTAAAGACCAAGAACTCTCATGGATATGACGGGGTATCTAGCAGAATACTGAAGTATTGTTCTATGTATGTTAGTCCAGTTCTCAACCATATCTGTAACTTTTCCTTTAGGAGTGGTCGGTTTCCTGACCGATTAAAGTACTCGGTAGTGAAGCCACTTTATAAAAAGGGAGACATTGATAATGTCGACAATTTTAGATCTATTACTATTCCATCGGTGTTTGCCGGAGTTATCGAGAAGGTTGTATATACAAGGTTACTGGAGCATTTAAATTCACATAATTTTCTGTCAAATGTTCAGTTTGGTTTTAGAAATGGTTTAACAACTGAAAATGCTATATTCTCTTTTCTCTTTGAGGGTTTGGACGGATTAAATAAAAGGTTGTGAACGCTAGGTGTTTTCTTTGATTTAACGAAGGCTTTTGACTGTGTTGACCACAAAATATTACTGCAGAAGTTGGACCATTATGGAGTAAGGGGAGTAGCTTACAATTGGTTCGCCTCTTACTTTAAGAACAGAAAGCAGAGGGTAATTCTCCGCAATACTGAGAGTGGTAGTGATGCTCAGTCCCAATGGGGCACTGTTAAGTGGGGCGTTCCCCAAGGGTCGGTGCTGGGGCCACTGCTGTTTCTTATTTATATAAATGATATGCCTTCTAGTATTACAGGTGATTCAAAAATATTTCTGTTTGCTGATGACACCAGCTTGATAGTGAAGGATCTTGTGTGTAATATGGAAACAGTAACAAATAATGTAGTTCATGAAATAAGTTCGTGGCTTGTGGAAAATAATTTGGTGCTAAATCACAGTAAGACTCAGTTTTTACAGTTTCTAACTCACAATTCAACAAGAACCGATATTTTGATCAGACAGAATAGGCATATTATAAGCAAGACGAAAAAGTTCAAGTTCCTAGGCGTTCGGATAGATAGTAAGCTGTTGTGGAAAGCCCATGTCCAGAATCTTGTTCAGAAGCTAAATGATGCTTTATTTACCATTAGAACAGTATCTGAAATAAGTGACACTTCAACACGAAAAGTAGTCTACTTCGCATATTTTCATACGCATATGTCGTATGGTATTATTTTTTGGGGTAATTCTTCTGATTCAAAAAGGGTATTTTAGGCTCAAAAACGGGCTGTTCGAGCTATATGTGGTGTAAGTTCGTGAACGTCTTGTCGACCCCTATTCAAAACTCTGGGAATTCTGACATTGTCCTCACAGTATATATTTTCTTTAATGTCGTTTGTTGTTAGCAATATTAGCCTATTCCCAAGAGGTAGCAGCTTTCACTCAGTTAATACTAAGCAGAAATCAAATCTGCATGTAGAATGCCACTTCCTTGACTCTTGTGCAGAAAGGAGTGCAGTATTCTGCTGCATCCATTTTCAATAAGCTACCACAAGAACTCAAAAATCTTAGCAGTAGCCCAAACTCTTTTAAGTCTAAACTGAAGAGTTTCCTCATGGCTCACTCCTTCTATTCTGTCGAGGAGCTCCTGGAAGAGCTAAAAAATTAAGCAAATTCCAGTGTTACATTGTTGATTTTCTTCATTTAAACTTACGACTTGTCACCTGAATATGTTTTTTTATATTTCATTTTATCTGTTTCTAATATCATGTTATAATTTCATGTATTGACTCGTTCCATGACAATGGAGACTTCTCCTTAATTTGGTCCCACGGAACAATAAATAAATAAATAAAATAAAATAAATAAGATCGATAGCATGTTATGTTTTCCATCTAAGAAACGTACCACCTGAGCTTTACCATTATTTCCTTCTGTTTTCAAATTAAATGGGATTTAAAGCTGTATTCTCTCTGCTCGTCTCTTTTTACGTCTTTACCGCAGCTATTCACATTGCTGCGCGTTAGTTGCACCAGGTGGCAGTCTTCTAGGATCAGCCGCACGCACTTAACGTCAACAAGTGTACGGGCCTGAAGATGACGTTGTGACAACGTTGAAACTAGTTGCCAAAATAAAACCGACACCTTAAATACAGCTGGAGGAAGTTATTCATTTTTAATATAAATCCAATAAGATTCCGGCAAACGCAGAAGAATACTTAATGTAATGTTTGCATTTATGCTGAACGGAGTTTTTTTATAGAATAAATACTAAGGGAGCTTCATTAAAAGCCACTCAACAGCTGAACAGATCTACAACCTCAAAACAGTAATCAGATATTACGTTCTAAGGTGCAAACACTACGTGTCAGTCTTTGTGGACATCAGGAAGGCGTACGACCCCATAGACCGAAAGGCCCTGTTGAACATCCTATATGAGTTCAGAGTTGACCTTAAGCTGCAGGCATTAGTTAGAGCTACCCTAACATATATAAAATCCAAAGTAAAATTTCTCGGGTGTCTCTCGGATTCCTTTGATGTCAAAACAGAGGTCAGGCAAGGTGATGGCCTGTTTCCAATGCTTTTCAACTGCGTCCCTGAAAAGATCATCAGAACCTGGTGCGAAAGATTAATGGAAACCAACTATAGCCCTTGCAAATTGGAACCAAATCGCAGGGGATCGAGGTAGACTGCTTGGCTTTTGCCGATGACATTACCATTCTGTCAAACGACGTAGAAACTACTAGAGTTCAAATCGAACTGATAAAAGAAATCGCTGAACCAACTGGCCTGCTAATATCATTTGAGAAAACAGAAGTCATGACTACCATTAAAGACGCCCCACCAAATCTCCGTAAGAAATTTGGGGTTATTGTCCGGGTAGAGAAATTCAAGTACCTGGGTGAATCATCGTCAAGAATGGACTAGACAAGGAACGTATAAGCAAACTTTACCAAACATCCTGCACGATCTACAACAAGAAATGCCTTTCCCAGAACACTAAGATATGTCACTACGAAACAGTTTTGAAGCCAGTAGTTTTGTACGTACGCAGCCGAAACCTTATACCTAAACGCTGATAAAAGACTTCTCGAAGAACTGGAGAAAGAAGAGCGCAAAATCATTAGAAGAATCCTAGGATCCAAGTACAAGAATGGCATCCATCAAAACAGATCCAACGAGGAAGTCTACAGTAAAATAGAAAAATTGCAGACACAATCCGTAAAAGACGGGGGGTCACCTCAAATGGAAGGGCGCAAGGAAGCCCACTCACAACGAATAAGGAAAATCTGGGCTCAGTAAAAAGCCAGGCTCAGTGCTAAGTGCAACAAGACTTACCGTGATCCTAGGTGGCCCCAACGAATAAATAAATAATAAATAACAATAAATGTCTCATCACGTATGAACAAGGTGATATGCAGGATGATCAATTCTTATCGAAACTGTCTGGAGTGACATAGAAATCTTGTGCAGGTAGCAGGTGTTTGTTAGGCTACACAGTACAGTGTACTGAGTGAAAGTATTTTAAGTGAAATGGCGGAATACAACTATTGTATTCACCAAAGGGTATTCATGTATGATTTACAAGTGCGTACAGAATCAGTGTGTGCAATAAGGACATTATTTCGAGAGGAATTTCCAGGCATTTAAGTTCCTAATCTGAGTATAATTCATCGATTGATAAATTTAGTGAAAGAGGAAGTGTACAGTACTCACAAAGAAACTCTGAATAACACTGACACGCTCAGGAAAGGTTTTCTAGAAAATCAGTTTTTGCAGCAAATGGGAATTGCTTATAGTTCCGTTTGAATGACTAGAAATTTACTGGAGTTACAGCCCTATAAATAAATGCTTGCAAGAACTTGAACCAGGTGACTCTGCTAAAGGTTGTGGTTTTGTGTATAAATTTGATAGGATGCATGACGGAGAAACTGACCATCACCTAAGTTTCTTTTTGGACGAATCATGGATCCACCTAAGTGGATACATTAATTCACAAAATACTGGAGTTCAGAAAAGCCTGATGTAATACATGAGGTATCCTTACACGATCAAAAAATGGGTGTGTGTTGCGCTATTAGTGGTGAGAGAATAAGAACCCCTTTTTTTCATAAACAATTTTAATAGTGAGAGACATGTGGAAAACATTTTGCAGCCTGAGAGAGAATGTACTTTCGTGGCCTTTCAGCAGGCCTCTGTGATGGCACATACAGCTAACTTCCCATTACAGGAAATTCATGAAGTATTTCAAGACAGAGTTGTCATTAACAACTTATGGCCTCTTCTCCACCTGATTTAATCCTCTGCTATTTTTATCTCGGGGGGGGGGGGGGGGGGGGGGGGACATTAAAAGAGAAAGTGTGCAAATCATCCACATACTTTAGACGAACTTAGAACTGACATGTGTAAGAAATTGCTGCCGATTCTCAGCGGGAACTGCAGATTGTAATGAGCAAGTGTCAGAAATGCTTGGACAACGGATGCAGGCAGTTCCAGCATCTCTTGCTTAGTAAACGCGAGTAATTTAATTTTCTTTTCAAGTATTTACATTATAGAGTGTAAAAATGACTTACGGTATACCACAAACCATACCGGTGCTATATTTACTGCGAACGTCCTGTCACCCTTGCTGGCCGACCGCATCCTGCGAAAGCGGTTGTGTTAACGATTAATCGCCCTGTAGTTGCAAAAAAGGCACACTACACTATATTTTTTATGAAAAATGAAGAAGATGAGAGGATTCATAAATGGTAATGGATGGCAAAAAATAAAACAGTGTGGCTAGACCTAGCTTATTCCAGAATTAACTTCTAGAAATATAGTCATTTTTAATATTCTCAATAACCAGAAGAAAAACCACTTTTCTCTGAAACACATCTGACTGGCTAATACCAGCGTACATTATGGCCAGAAACCAAACTTTTTGCATTAGTTAAGGGCCTCCAACCTTCCGCTGTTCATTCCATCACCAAAATGTTGCAAGGAGATGTATAAGTCTCACTCCAACTGTTGCCATAACATCCACAGTTAAATCCCATACAATTAATGCGCATTTTTTTCAAAGATCAAGATCCTTTGTTGTTTTTGTTGTGGTCTTCAGTCCTGAGACTCGTTTGATGCATCTGTCCATGTTACTCTATCCTGTGCAAGCTTCTTCATCTCCCAGTACCTACTGCAACTTACATCCTTCTGAACGTGCTTAGTGTATTCATCTCTTGGTCTCCCTCCACGATTTTTACCCTCCACGCTGCCCTCCAATACTAAATTGGTGATCCCTTGATGCCTTAGAACATGTCCTACCAACCAATTCCTTCTTCTAGTCAAGTTGTGCCACAAACTCCTCTTCTCCCCAATTCTATTCAATATCTCCACATTAGTTATGTGATCTACCCATCTAATCTTCACCATTCTTCTGTTGCACCACATTTCACAAGCTTCTATTCTCTTCTTGTCCAAACTATTTATCATCCACGTTTCACTTCCATACATTGCTACACTCCATACAAATACTTTCAGAAATGACTTCCTGACACTTAAATCAATACTGGATGTTAACAAATTTCTCTTCTTCACAAACGCTTTCCTTGCCATAGCCAGTCTACATTTTATATCCTCTCTACTTCGACCATCATCACTTATTTTGCTCCCCAAATAGCAAAACTCCTTTACTACTTTAAGTGTCTAATTTCCTAATCTAATTCCCTCAGCATCACCCGACTTAATTCGACTACATTCCATTATCCTCGTCTTGCTTTTGTTGATGTTCATCTTATATCCTCCTTTCAAGACACTGTCTATTCCGTTCAACTGCTCTCCTAAGTCCTTTGCTGTCTCTGACAGAATTACAATGTCATCGGCGAACCTCAAAGTTTTTATTTCTTCCCCATGGATTTTAATGCCTACTCCGAATTTTTCTTTTGTTTCCTTTACTGCTTGCTCAGTATACAGATTGAACAACGTCGGGGAGCAGCTACAACCCTCTCTCAATCCCTTCCCAGCCACTGCTTCCCTTTCGTATCCCTCGATTCTTATAACTGCCATCTGGTTTCTGTACATATTGTAAATAGCCTTTCGCTCCCTGTATTTTATCCCTGCCACCTTCAGAATTTGAGAGTATTCCAGTCAACATTGCCAAATCTTTCTCTAAGTCTACAATTGCTAGAAAAATAGGTTTGCCTTTCCTTAATCTATCTTCTAAAATAAGTCGTAGGGCCAGTATTGTCTCACGTGTTCCAATATATCTACGGAATTCAAACTGATATTCCCCAAGGTCGGCTTCTACCAGTTTTTCCATTTGTCTGTAAAGAATTCGTGTTAGTATATTGCAGCCGTGACTTATTAAACTGATAGTTCAGTAATTTTCACATCTGTTGACACCTGCTTTCTTTGAGATTGGAATTATTATATTCTTCTTGAAGTCTGAGGGTATTTCGCTTGTCTCATATATCTTGCTCACCAGATGGTAGAGTTTTGTCAGGACTGGCTCTCCCAAAGCTGTCAGTAGTTCTAATGGAATGTTGTCTCCTCCTGGGGCCTTGTTTCGACTCAGGTCTTTCAGGGCGCTGTCCAACTCTTCACGCAATATCATATCTCCTATTTCATCTTTAACTACATCCTCTTCCATTTCCATAATATTGTCCTCCAGTACATCGCCCTTGTATAGACCTTCTATATTCTCCCTCTATATACAAAAACTGTATTAATGGCTAGCTGCTCATCCATTCTAACACATAAATGATTATTTCATATGTAATATAATTTTGTAGTATTAATTACATGCCTCTTGTTTTCTTTGACTTAACAGTTATATTGTATTATATGTCTGATGTCTATTGCTGTAATGGCCCAATGACAATAAAATTATTATTATTATTATTATTTCTTTTCTGTCTCAGACGTTATGTCTGGTTAAAAATGGAAAGTGACGCGGATCTTGATCAAGCGTGACTTCCTTTTAACTGTACCGTATATGTTACATTGCATTTAGGAACTTTCGGGTAATTGAACAAGTATCAATAATTACAGATTTCTGTAGTTGTATATATAAGTTTGGATGTAGCTGTATTGCGTTGATGTACTGGTGGATATTGTGTGGTATGACTCCTGTAGTTGATAGTACAATCAGTATAATGTCAACTTTATCCTGATGCCACATGTCCTTGACTTCCTCAGCCAGTTGGATGGATATTTCGATTAGTTGTGTTAATTTCTTCTTTTTATTGGTGAGTATGATGTCAGGTTTGTTATGTGGTGTTGTTTTATCTGTTATAATGGTTCTGTTCCAGTATAATTTGTATTCATCATTCTCCAGTACATTTTGTGGTGCGTACTTGTATGTGGGAACGTGTTGTTTTATTAGTTTATGTTGTATGGCAAGTTGTTGATGTATTATTTTTACTACATTGTCATGTCATCTGGGGTATTCTGTATTTGCTAGTATTGTACATCCACTTGTGATGTGATCTTCTGTTTCTATTTGTTGTTTGCAAAGTCTGCATTTATCTGTAGTGGTATTGGGATCCTTAATAATATGCTTGCTGTAATATCTGGTGTTTATTGTTTGATCCTGTATTGCAATCATGAATCCTTCCATCTCACTGTATATATTGCCTTTTCTTAGCCATGTGTTGGATGCGTCTTGATCTATGTGTGGCTGTGTTAGATGATACGGGTGCTTGCCATGTAGTGTTTTCTTTTTCCAATTCACTTTCTTCGTAACTGTTGATGTTATGTGATCTAAAGGGTTGTAGAAGTGGTTTTGAAATTGTAGTGGTGTAGCTGATGTATTCATATGAGTGATTGCTTTGTATATTTTGCTAGTTTCTGCTCGTTCTATAAAGAATTTTCTTAAATTGTCTACCTGTCCATAATGTAGGTCTTTTTATGTCAATAAATCCCCTTCGTCCTTCCTTTCTGCTTAATGTGAATTTTTCTGTTGCTGAATGTATTTGATGTATTCTATATTTGTGGCATTGTGATCATGTAAGTGTATTGAGTGCTTCTAGGTCTGTGTTACTCCATTTCATTACTCCAAATGAGTAGGTCAATATTGGTATAGCATAAGTATTTATAGCTTTTGTCTTGTTTCTTGCTATCAATTCTGTTTTCAGTATTTTTGTTAGTCTTTGTCTATATTTTTCTTTTAGTTCTTCTTTAATATTTGTATTATCTATTCCTATTTTTTGTCTGTATCCTAGATATTTGTAGGCATCTGTTTTTTCCATCGCTTCTATGCAGTCGCTGTGGTTATCCAATATGTAATCTTCTTGTTTAGTGTGTTTTCCCTTGACTATGCTAATTTTCTTACATTTGTCTGTTCCAAAAGCCATATTTATATAATTGCTGAATACTTCTGTTATCTTTAGTAATTGGCTGAGTTGTTGATTTGTTGCTGCCAGTAGTTTTAGGTCATCCACGTATAGCAAATGTGTGATTTTGTGTTGGTATGTTCCAGTAATATTGTATCCATAATTTGTATTATTTAGCATGTTGGATAGTGGGTTCAGAGCAAGGCAGAACCAGAAAGAACTTAATGAGTCTCCTTGGTATATTCCACGCTTAATCTGTATTGGCTGTGATGTGATATTATTTGAATTTGTTTGGATATTAAGTGTGGTTTTCCAATTTTTCATTACTATGTTTAGGAACTGTATCAATTTAGGATCTACTTTGTATATTTCCAATATTTGTAGTAACCATGAGTGGGGTACACTATCAAAAGCTTTTCGGTAATCAATGTATGCGTAGTGTAGCGACCTTTGTTTAGTTTTAGCTTGATATGTCACCTCTGCATCTATTATCAGTTGCTCTTTACATCCTCGTGCTCCTTTGCAGCAGCCTTTTTGTTCTTCATTTATAATTTTGTTCTGTGTTGTATGTGTCATTAATTTCTGTGTAATGACTGAAGTTAATATTTTGTATATTGTTGGTAGGCATGTTATGGGGCAATATTTAGCTGGGTTTGCTGTGTCTGCTTGATCTTTAGGTTTCAGATAAGTTATTCCATGTGTAAGTGTATCAGGGAATGTGTATGGGTCTGCAATGTAATTGTTAAATAATTTAGTTAGATGTGAATGTGTTGAGGTGAACTTCTTTAGCCAGAAATTTGCTATTTTATCTTTTCCAGGGGCTTCCCAATTGTGAGTAGAATTAATTGCTTGGGTGATTTCAGTTGCAAAATTATCACTTCAGGCATTTGTGGCATCATCTTGTATGTGTCTGTTTTTGCTTGTATCCACCGTGCATGCCTGTTATGCTGTACCGGGTTTGACCATATGTTGCTCCAGAAGTGTTCCATGTTTGTTATGTTTGGTGGATTGTCTATTTTAATGTGTGTGTTATCTATTGTCTGGTAAAATTTCTTTTGGTTTGTGTTGAATGTTTGGTTTTGTTTCCTTCTATTTTCACTTTTTTTGTGTCTTCTAAGTCGTTTGGCCAATGCTTGTAATTTCTGCTTCTTTTCATCTAACTGCTCTTTCGCTTCTTGTTGTGAGATTTTACCAAACCTTTTTCATTTTTTGTCTGATATTTCATTTCTTATAAATTGTGTTAGCTGTCCGATGTCTTTTCTCAGTTTTTCTATCTGATCTGTAGCCTGTGTTGCCATGCTGGTTTTGTGGGTTTCTTCTGTGTCTTGGTTGGTTCTGATCTCTGCCTAGTGTGTATATTTAGTGTAGTGAGTGCTCCTATATAAATCAGTAGTTGTAACTCTTCCATAGTTGTATTTTCATTTATTTTGTTGTGTATGATTGTGTTGATAGTTGTTATCGTTGTTTCGACTTGTGGGTTATTTGGTGGTCTATGCAAGAATGGTCTAATGTCTGTATTTGTGTCTTTGTATTCTATATATGTCAGCTGAAATTTTTCTTCTATATCTAACATGTGTGTCACGTCATGTTCTATTTGTGCTTGTTCTGGTGGCTGTCTTAAGATTTCGTTTTCCTCTGATTGTTTAATTGATGCCTGTTGTTCTTTGTTTATTATTATTAGTATTATTATTATAATTATTATTATTAGTAACTGAAGCCAGGAATTTCACAAATAGCTTCTAAATCTCTGTCTTACCATTATACAATCTATCTGACACCTTCCCGTATCTCCAGGCTTCTTCCATGTGTACAACCTCATGATTCTTGAACCAAGTGTTGGCTATGATTAAGCTATGCTCTGTGCAAAATTCTACCAGGTGGCTTCCTCTTTCATTCCTTAGCCCCAATCCATATTCACCTACTATGTGTCCTTATCTTCCTTTTCCTACTATCGAGTTCCAGTCACCCATGACTATTAAATTTTCGTCTCCCTTCACTACCTGAATAATTTCTTTTATCTCATCATACATTTCATCAATTTCTTCATCATCTGCAGAGCTAGTTGGCATATAAACTTGTACTACTGTAGTAGGCATGGGCTTCGTGTCTATCTTGGCCACAATAATGCATTCACTATGCTGTTTGTAGTAGCTTACCCGCACTCCTATTTTTTTGTTCATTATTAAACCTACTCTTGCATTACCCCTATTTGATTTTGTATTTATAACCCTGTATTCACCTGACCAGAAGTTTTGTTCCTCCTGCCACCGAAGTTCACTAATTCCCACTATATCTAACTTTAACCTATCCATTTCCCCGTTTAAATTTTCTAACCTACCTGCCCGATTAAGTGATTTGACATTCCACATTCCGATCTGTAGAACGCCAGTTTTCTTTCTGCTGATAATGATGTCCTCCTGAGTAGTCCCCGCCAGGAGATCCAAATGGGGACTATTTTACCTCTGAAATATTTTACCCAAGAGGATGCCATCATCATTTAACCATGCAGTAAAGCTGCATGCCCTCGGGAAAAATTACGACTATAGTTTCCCCTTGCTTTCAGCTGTTCGCAGTACCAACACAGCAGGGCCATTTTGGTTAGTGTTACAAGGCCAGATCAGTCAATCATCCATACTGTTGCCCCTGCAACTACGGAAAAGGCTGCTGCACCTCTTCAGGAACCACACGTTTGTCTGGCCTCTCAACAGATACCCCTCCGTTGTGGTTGCACCTACGGTACGGCTATCTGTATAGATGAGGCACGCGTGCCTCCCCACCAACGGCAAGGTCCATGGTTCATCATAGGCGGGGGGGGGGGGGGTAGCCATAGTATATAAAGCATCTTAATTCTCGAACTAAAAAAAAATACAATTGAGCTTTTGCTATTGCAATGTTTTAAGACTGTAAGACTGGAGAAAAGCAGATGTTCCATTAAAAAAGTATAAGGTAACTACTAGACCAGAGATGCCGTGAATTACTTGATTTTTAATAACTGCTATATTAGCAACAAATAAGAAAAAAAGTAAGTAGTTTTCTGATAATTTTATTTTAATCGTGTTTAATTATAAATTGGATTAAAATTTTAGATCCTTTGTTAAGCATAGTTCTAATGTAGGTCTGTGACATTCACGAAAGTTGCCTCAGTCCCATCCTGGTGACTGCAGTCCATGCCACCAATTATTTCATGTGTCTCAAACGTATGTGTAATACGTAGTGCTATGCAGTGCTGTAAATGAAGCACTGTTCCTACTGCAAAATCGCTGGATCCATGGTGACTGCTAATGTTCAAATTAGATGTTGTAGAATAAAAAATATCTGTACACTGTTGGGTAGCTGCATCATATCTTCTGTAATTCCAATCTAATGATGCATATACACAGTCTACTTCTACTTTTCTATTTCTGTTACCTGAATGCCAACTGGATCTATGGGTCATGGGTCTTTCCCTGTAGTCTATCAGTTCAACCGCTGTCGAAGAACATCCAGAGCAATCAAACGACAGTGGAGAAGATGGTGAAGATAAAGATGCTGTCAGATGGCTGTGAACTTCACCAGAATCAGAATTGTACTCACTGATTTGTTCAGAGTTACCACTGGATTCCACCAGATTTAAGTTCCCATTGGTTTTTCTAGGTTCACAATTATCTCGTAGGAACAAGAGAGAATCTAAATACGGCGAGTGTGCTGGATCTGTGTGAGTAGCATCGCCTGAAGCGTATATGGGAAGCTTGTGCAACTTTTCTTTGAACTTTTCAATTTTTCCTTAATACTGCAGATTGCTGGAATAAGCGGAAAAATATCTTTGTAGAAACACTGCATAAAATCCAAATCTATTAAGTAGACAAAGTATTTACATAGTGAGAGGGTATGAGATTTTCGGCTGTTTTATCAGCAATAATTGTGGTTAAAGTTAGTTGGTTGATCAGAAACTCCCCTACTGAAGCTGTTTAAATATGAAAAAGCATGGCGAATTTCGCGCTAGTGGAAAGTTGACTGGAAGTTAGATAACATTCTCTTCTCCAGAATTAAAGTTGTCCTTAATTGGTATGAGTGTTGCTTTAGATCAAGTTCTGTTGCTGTTTTGCTTATCTGAGGTATTTGGTTTGGGCTTCATGCTATGAGGACAGTAGTCCAGCTGTGCTTGATGCCATCACAATACAGCAGATACCTCCGCGCCAAATGCTGCTCCAAGAAATACCAATGACTCGAAAGTCAGGTGGACAGTAATGTCAATGAAACTGATGTTATTTATAACCTCAGTTAAATGTTAGACGCAGCTGAGCCATGGTCACTCTATGTTAAAAGAAGAATAAATTGTGGGCTTATGTTCAAATTGTTGGAGCACCGCTACTCTTTTCATAGGTTTGCAAATTAATGAATAAGGAGTATCTGTCGCAAGTTTAACGACTTTTACACGACACAGAAGTGTTTGACAGTAGCGGAATCTCGCAACAGATAAACAATAGAAAGCAATAACATTATTTTAATTTCAAATTCTTGGCAACAGGGAACTCATATGCAAGCCTAGCAGGAAAATTTAGAGTAGGAATAACTACTGATTCTGTAACACATAAGCTAGAACAAGTTTTAGTGGAGAAAATGCAAAGGATCTGAAATCATTCAAACTAGCACTTTCCCAAATTTCTTCATTTAAGCATGCATTCGTTGCTTTTTGCACTGTACACAGATTACTTTCTGCATTAAAGAATATCCCGGCAGATAAAAGCATGAGCCTAAATGAGGAGAATTTGCATTATTATTTTTTTAACGTACGGTTTTTAGTGCTGGGAGACATTGAGGAGGTTTTCGACTCACCCGCCTTCGATGCAGCTCTTTTTATTCAAGCTGCATCTTTAGGGAATTGGAATGTGTCAGGAAAGAAAGGAATTGGCCATAGCCTATAGTAAGGGACCAACCCTACATTTTCCTAGATTGAAAATGTGAAACCACAGAAAACAGTTTTCAAAGTTTCCGGCAGATGGATTTGAATCACCTCTCCTGCTGATCCACCTATTGCTAGCTCAGCACCTCATCATGCAGAACTCCCCCCATCGTCAGTCGACGGAGAGTTTCGAAAATCTGGTTGTTGTATATTGTTTTAAAATAAAATAAAATGCATCACAACAAAAGGTAGCATTCTGATGTTGCTTGTGTTTTCTTTAAATCTGCATATTTGGCCATTTGATATGCACGTTTGGCCTTTTCATATCCGTGAATGGATGCATATTTTAAGATTTGATTATGTGTGGAATTCCTGGCTTCAGTTACTACTACTACTACTAATAATAATAATAATAATAACAATAATTTTATTGTCATTGGGCCATTACAGCAATAGACGTCAGCCATATAATACAATATAATTGTTAATTCAAAGAAAACAACAGGCATGTAATTAATACTACAAAATTGTATTACATATGAAATAATCATTTATGTGTTAGAATGGATGAGCAGCTAGCCATTAATTCAGTTTTTGTTTGAATGTTTGTTCAGGTAGTTCTTATACATATTGTGGAACCTTATTAAATAATTTGTGCCCCATCATTTCATAGCTGTTAAGTGACAGTCTGTGGTAAGGCATATAAATGCATCTGCTCCTTCTCTATGTTTTGCTTCCAGTAACTTCTTTTCTGTTTGGAGTAAAATATAGTAAATATACAGGTTTATTACAGTCATGATTTTTTGTTCACAGAACAATGGTTTGCAGCATGCTTTGTATGGAGAATTAGTAGTTATCCTAATGGTTTTCTTTTGTAGTATTAGGATGTCACGCACTGAACTTGAGTTCCCCCATAAAATAATACCATATGTTAAGAAGCTTTGGGAAAATGGAAAATATGACGTTCTACCGTAATTTTGAGGTGCACAGTCCATAAGTCGCCAAAGCAAAGACATCACTCTAGACAATTTACCACTAATATATTGTACATGTTGCCCCAGGATAATTTTTCATCTATATATACCCCTAAAAACTTAACACAACAATGATCATCTGATGGAGGATTGTCTTTTAGACTAAAAACCATCTGCTGCATTTTGTTATCATTCAGCAGGAAGCCATTTGCTTTAAACCAATAGGATGCTTGAGCCATTGTCTCTGCAACACAAGCTTTGAGGTTTCTGAAATCATTACTACAATGATGGAAAGTTGTATCATCTGCATATAGTACTGTCATGGACTTGATGAATGATGGCAGATTACCGGGCGAGGTGGCGCAGTGGTGGACACTGGACTCGCATTCGGGAGGACGACGGTTCAATCCCGCGTACGGCCATTCTGATTTAGGTTTTCTGTGATTTCCCTAAATCGCTCTAGGCAAATGCCGGGATGGTTCCTTTCAAAGGGCACGGCCGACTTCCTTCCCCGTCCTTCCCTAATCTGATGAGACCGATCACCTCGCTGTCTGGTCTCCTCCCCAAACAACCCAACCCAACCCAATGATGACAGATCATTAATCATTATTAGAATCATTAAAGGTCCCAGTACAGATCCCTGTGGTACACCTATTTTAATTAAATCAATACTGGACTTTTCTTTACCTACACAAACAGCTTGCTTGTGATTCTGTAGGTATGATTTTAGTAGTTTAAGGCTGTTACCTCAAATGCCATAGTTCTCCATTTTTTTCTATGAGTATTTTATGCTCTACACACACTCTCAGACAATTTCAGATGTTCAACTATTTTTAGGACAAGACTAGGTGGGACTTCAGAGAAGATTAACATACTTTTATTTACTAGTGGTTTACAGACATTTTTTGAAAGAATTTAATGACAGGTTTGGTGATAGCATTTTCTACTTTTTGTACTGATTTAGTAAAGAAATCATTGAATTTCTGAGGACATGTACTGATTTTTTTTATTTCTTTCATCTTTGTATTGTATTGTATTGTATGGAACCAGAGACCTAGAAATGACAGAGAGGCTTCATCCTCGCCATAGCCTCAGTGGTTTACAACCCCACAACAGGCTACAGCAGTCCACTCACACCACTGCCGCCTCACACCGAACCCAGGGTTATTGTATGATTTGACCCCTACAGTAACCATTTGCTATTTTATAGTTATCAAATTTGATAGCTGTAAGTTCACGCTCTGTCGCTCGATGTTCACCCAGACAAAAAATATCAAATTTGTTCTCTAGTCCAAAATTATTTACAATAAATTCTTTGTCTTTTACTCCTTGAATATTCAGGTAGCAAATTTTAAGGTCAAAATTGTTATTGTCTTTAGAATGTACAGTTTGGTTAGGAGATATAATATCTTTTATACTATGTATTTGATGGGCTTCTTCATCTTGCTGTATTCCACTAAAAAATCATGTAGATGGAGAGGAGGCACTGTTTTCCACTTACCCACAACACTTGATACTGCTTCTTCTGGCTGTAGTTCTCTTCCCGTCTTTTGGCGCGGATGTAGTTATTGCTGCTGGTGTAACTTCTGCTGCGGTTTGTGGAGGTGTTTCCATAGCTGATACATTTTCTACTACTGCTTCTGATGATGCCAGAGGTAACAATGATGGTTCCCATTCTGATGCTGATGTAGGCCTAATTTCTTCTAGAGATGTAGCCAGAGATGTTTCTTCCTCATGTGCTGTTGGTGCATTCTCCATTTGCAGGTAGTGGAAGTTTTTTGTGCATGTCTACCCCTTCCGCTTTTATTGCTCAGAGAATTTCTTTGGTCAGCACTTCCTTGTCTAGTTGATTTCTATGCAGTCCATGTCTTCTAAAATGCTCTCTGACAGAGGTGGTTGCCTCAATGAAGGTTGTGTGCACAAAACTGCTGCAGACCTTTCTGAGTTTTTGGTTTGTTGTGTATTGTGTTAACACCATGTTTATGTTTAACAGGACATAACGGTAACAAGTTGTCACAGGCACTTTTTTGGTCGATAGATGTGTATGAGCAGTTAACTGCAGCACTGAGATTTTTTTTCGTGGCTTTTGACTGTCTGAATTTAACACCTCATATCTATTCATTAGTGGAACATGATAAATGTTCGTATTTAACACAGGACAGGAGCATTTCTTAGGCCTAATAAAGACACACTCCTGTTCACAGCTTTGTGTCTGTCGGTAAGTCCACAAACTGAATCAAACTTTTCAGCATTTCAGCATATTGTCTGGCTTTAGTTAAGTCGTTTTGTAGTTCTTCCCTCACACTTATTTTGAGTCTTGCATTACACATTTCTAGGGCAGCTTCAGGATTGTTGCTCTCAGTTCTGCAATCACAGAAATTTTTACTAAGATTTGCTTCCATGAAGCAACATGAATGATACCATTTATGTGTTGCTACACATGTTCTGACACATTTTATCACTTTTTTTCACATAGTAACAATTTACTGACGGTAATTTACTGATATTTACTGAGTGATTTATCAGTACATCCATATGAGCCACCATCTTGCAAATCACAGGAGTGTAAATAGATTTTGGAATGAAAGGAGAAGGGGCAGGATGGGGGCTGGCGATGCAGAGCAGTCTCAGTTCCAACGAATTAGAGCAGCCCGCTGACAAAATCTTTTAGGAACGATTGAAATATGGAGCATATTGTCATCACCTCATCACATAGCCTCTCTGCTCTCTGCAAACCCCTCCTCATTGCTCCTCACCGGAACTGGTTTTCATAATGGAGTGCCCCCAGGTGATAATATTGGGTAATATTTTCCCATTTGGGCTACTAATGATAGAATTTTTAGCAAATTTTATGCAACCATTGCCTTTTGAGTGATATTTTTCTCGATTAACGCGATTTCTGGGCAACACAGGCAAATCTAATTTTTTTTACATGGATTTTTAATTTAATGTTATTTCTAATGATGTTTACCAATGTGCTGCCTTGTGAAACACTAAAATATTGGAACTCCAAAGCACTTTCCACGTAACGACGCCAGTGCTAACATGTAATTGCCATAGACAGGTAACTAGGCTGTTATATTAGTGCGTGCATATTTTTAACTTACCATAACACTGATGAATTCTTCTCGGGTTATCAGCCGAGTGGTGGCAAAATGACTGCAAAGGAGACTATTTATGAAATACTTGTGTGTTCCACGTTAGAATATTGCTCAAGTCAGTAGGATGCATACCAGACAGGACTAATGGGGAGTATTGAAGGTACACAAAGAAGGCCAGTATGAATTGTCACAGGTTTTGTTTGACTCATGAAAGAGTATCACAGGAATGTTGAAATACCTCAGCCATGTACATGATAGTGGTTTGCAGAATATGTATGTGCCTGTAGATGTTGACAGAGCCTATGTCATCTTTCCATTTCATCCCCCCACAGATTATGTCAAGGTGTTACACTGAATTTAGTGATTCCTTTTGTGACTCATTGATGTTGTAGTTGGGGAATATTACTTTCTGCTTGTTGTGAAGTTCAAAATTGTATATATCTGAATATCTGTAACAAGTCATCAGTCTGTGATCCATTTTGAAATCTTGTAAAGATCTGACTGGATATTTGTGCTGCTTTTCTTCAGACAGTGCTTCAGTACAGGTGACAGTGTCATCTGCAAAAAGTCTGAGGTTGCTAGTAAGCGTCTATCAGATCACTAATATATAACATGACATGCCTTGCTGGGAATAAGTGCCAACAACAGAAAATAATTCAGAGTAAATGTCTTTATGAAATATTGACTTTAAAGATTGTAGCTGGAATAAATGTTCTTGAAATTTGGTGGGTATAACTCAGTTTGTTCAAAATAATAAGCATTGACCTGAACTTATCTTCCTTTCATTGCTTTGCTGCAGTTGAAGTTTTGTGTAAGTTTCTTAAGTGAAAACAGGCCTGAGAACACCAAAGTACTCAAAAGACATGAAAAGTCAGTTACTTTTCAGATATACAATTTATTAGATCACAGAGTGCTGCTCAAGGTATTACATCATACTGGTTTTCCACACGATCTCGTGTGGGTCTTACTTATTCTTGTTAACAAATGATGTATTGAATAGTTCTCGAGTGTTCAGATGGTAGAATACTTGAGTACTATTCAAGATTTTCCTACGCCAGGAAAACCCAAAAATACATAATTGATGTATTTTTGCTTATAGTAAATTTGTTAATTATAATTACAGAAGTTGTTCATGACTAGAAAAGCAGTATCATCCAGTGGTTACAATTGAAATGCATGGTATGTAGTACAATAATGACAACATATCTCTTGTTTTCATGGAAAAGTAAGTGAAATGGTGTGCATAAACAATGTTGACTACATTTTTGTTAATTACACTGAAACTACATCATCCCAAGTATTCCTACCATGTTCCCTGTTTGAAATATGAGTACATTATTTTTTAGTGTGAACAGTATTTCAACATATAATGAAGCAGCTGTAATAAACACTTCTTTTATATTGTTAATCTGGTTCATTTTGTGAATTACAGTAACTAGGAGGTAACTGGATGTTGCTATGTTAGCCAACAGCACACCAAGCTGACAGTACGATAAACAGAGTTGTTACAAGTTTCAGATATTGTAATTACAGTATATTGGGCATCCTCTTGTTATTCTACTGTTTGTAAATGAAAAGCCCTAATTGCAACCAAACGAACTGACAGTACATGTTTCTACCAATGGATGGACGTAATATTAGTAAGTACTTTGACATGAAGTTGTTGATGATTATGTTACAGAATTCAAAATGTGAAATTATTTATATGGGACCTACCTAATGACACAACAGTTAATCATGCAATACAAATTAGTTTTTAAATCATATGAAATATGAGCTGTTACATTTCAGGTCTTAACAAACTTCCCTGGGCTACATCTGAAGGTACTTCTAAATCTGTTGACTCTCAGTCCAAGATAACATGATGTATCCTGTCTAACAATAAACTTCAGCCCAGTCATAAATATATTGACAAAATAATTTAATTGGATGGATAAAAAATCTATTCACCAAGCGGTGGCAGACGCACATGAAAGACAGTTGTAATTGGCAAGCTTTCAGAGACTCTTCCCTTCTCATCCCGTACGGTAAGTCTCTCATGACCTGCGGTTTTGGACGACTTTCCCGCAATCTACCCCTTTTCCTTCACCCTTTTTCCTTCCCCTTCAACCCTTCTGCCTGAAAAAGGAGCCACTGGCTCTGAAAGCTTCCCAATTAAAACCGTCTTTTATGTGTGTTCTGCCGCCGCTTTGTGAGTAAATTTTTTATCAATCCAGTTAAATTATTTTGTCAGTAATCAGTTGCTTTCACAGTCATAAATGTAGTTTAGTATCCCATATGATATTACTTTTGTTCATAAGAATTGTAGTAATGAGAGATATATGAGGGTTTGAACTTAAATAGTGGCAACTGTTTATTAATAACCGATACAAAAGAGTTACGTGTTTGCACCTGTTACTGTCATTCACAGTAGTCACCAGTGTTGAGTAGAACCCATTGCCAGTGATGTGGAAGGCGTAGTATATCATTAGCAGAGCCTATTCTGTTGATGGTGTGAATGGAGTGATCTACTGCCTGTTGAATCTTTGGAACAGTTCTGAAGCGAATGCCACGATGTGGTTCCTTTATCTTCAGAAACAAATCAAAGTCAGAAGGATTTAAGTCTGGGGAGTATCGACCGAACAGAGCAGCCACAGCTTGCATGCTATGCGCCCGTGCATTGTCGAGCAAAATGATGGGTGGGTTGCACCAAAAGTGATGCTGCTTCTTTCGCAAAGCTAGTTGCAGGTGATGCTCGAAAAAACAACAGTAATACTGTGCATTGACAGTCTTCCATGGAGGAACGTAATGCATTAGCATAACACCATCACAGTCGTACAAGAGAATCACCATAACTTTCACCATGCTGGTGCTCTGAAGCACTTTTGACTTTCACGACGACCCATAATGATGCCATTCATTGGATTTTCGTTTCAGTTTTGATTCATACAATGTGATCCATGTCTCATCCAGTGACACAATACAGCATAAGAAGCCCTCTCCTTCATGCTCATAGCGCTCCAAGTGCATCTGGGCAGCATCATAACGCATCCATTTCTGCATTTCTGTCAAGTCATGCGGAACCCATCGTGATGCAATTTTTCACATGACCAGCCGTTCCTTCAGGATGTGAAGCACAATTGTATGCACTAATCTGGTTTTGCGGGTGAGCTCACGAATCGTGTGGTGTTGATCACTGTCCACTAACGTGGCAACAGCATGCACTTCTACTTCAGAGACACTAGGATGACCTGCCCGATGCATGTCCGCCACAGTTTGCTGACCTTCGTTGAAGGCTTTTACCCAACGTGCCACTGTTCTGTACGGCAATGTCGATTCCCCACACGCATCCTGAAGACCTTGTTGACAATGTCGTGCTGTATGATCTCTGGCAGATTCAATCTTGATCCAATTCCGTTGTTTCTGTTTCGAAAATATAGTGACACCATTACATTAGACCGCTCGCTCACAAGTGACTGTATTTCCCTCGATTGTGCGCACGTCGGTGAAGTGGGATGGGCGAGTCCATTTGCTCAGAGGTAAGGTAGGTATGTCAATGAAGTGTGCTATCAGTGACAATAATGGATTCCATTGCATAGTGTCTCCACAGCAGTGTTGCCACTATTGAAGCTCTAACCTACATATTATTCAGAAGTCAAGAATACTGCATCCACCTGACTGCCATAATCTATGGCTTGCAACAAGTCACTTGAGAATAGTGTAAAATTTGTTTTCCATGACCGTTGTTTTAGGAATTTGTTCATATTGACAAGGGGTAGATCATTCTGTTTGAGATATCTCAGCACTTTCTAGTTCAAATTGTGTTCTAAGATGCTACAACAGATGGATGTGAAAAATATTATGTGGTAGATTTGTAGATTACCCCTGATACCCTTCTTGTGGATGAGTGTGACTTATGCTTTTTTCCAACTACTGTGTGCAGTGTTTTGTTTGTACTTTATGTTTAAGAGTGGGTAATTCGGCCACAGAATCTGAATCCCATCAGGACCCAGGAGCCTGTTCAGTCTTAACTCATTTCAGCTGTTTCCAACTCCACTGACACTAATACCATTATCACTCATACCTGCAGCTATACACCAAATAAACAACAGCAGGAACATTTGAAATGGTATTAAGTTACAACTGAACTGTGTCATCCATAAGTAGGATACTAGCTTTGGCGCCACTGACCGCCTTCACGTACAATCAAAATTTCTGCGTGTTTTGCGAGAGGTCTTCATAGAAACAGCATTCTACAGTAGTCAGTGAGGACTTCATGCATTGCAGTTTTGACAAGCAAATGTGTTTCATTTGGAAAATCTCTCTCTGTCCTTGTGTTCTTTGTTTTACATGTATTGTGAAGTAGTCATTGTTTCATTATAAGTTCCTTTACAGAGAATTTCCACATTGGAGGTTCTTTTCCATCATGAACAATTCTGCTTGGTAAATGTCTGCTAGGGATCAGAAATGAGCTCTGTTTACCCACCTTAGACTCACCAGCAGGTCCTATTACATCATCTCTGAACTCGCTAGCCTTGTACACTCAAAGACTCGACTCCAGAGTCTCCGATACTGTCCTTTTAATTGAAATTTCATCACTTGAGTCTGTTGTCAGGTACAAGTGGACTATAGCAGCACAGAAGGGAGAGTAAGTGTGGGATTGCACAAGTACAGACATGATCTTCTGGCATTGCCGCTATATACGCAACTGCTGGGAATGACAATTATTATATGTCAATACAATGACTGATTGGTTAGCTTCGAAGACTGCTGTAAAATTATTTTAACATTTCAGTTCTTTGCAGAGAATATCTAAAAACCACACTGACACACACAAACTTTCAACATGTCACCGAGTCTATGACGACAGTACAGGAAAACGGGATACAAGGATGAAGTGTATTCTCTAATTGGTGATCGATTATTAAAATAAATTTAGAGCAATATTCAACAAAGTTGCAGAAATGGGTGATAAGCTGTGTAATTGCACTAGCGTACACCTTTGCCAGCGCACCAGTTGGTACTAGGAAACATTGTATAGCAGGGGCTGAACTAGGTGCGCCTATGACAAGAGAAGACCAAGACACTCCCTCAGGCGACACGCTGATAATGCCCCCTGGGCAGCATGGATATAGGCTACTGCCGCCGACCAAGCTGTCTCGATCTCTCAATCTCAGTCCCTCAGAATGTCACATCGGGACTCAGTTCACATTGTAGCTCAATACGTGAAACAGTGCTCTGGTCTTCTGCAGTGATAGTCGTCGCCTCGCACCTTAGCTAGCTGTGAGGGAATGTTAGTCATTCTATATAGTTGTGATATGGACGTGGACAAGATTCAAGAATTAGTACATGTTATTTGTTTGATGTTAACCACAGAACTTCAGACTGGACATCATTGAAGTTAAGTACTCAGTTGATTCCTGTAATAAAGCATATTTTAACCGTGTGTGCATTTTGTGTTTTAGTGATAGGAAACCAGCCACCCACCTATCATACCACCCTCTCCTCATCCGGCCAGGAATCACGAAACACTACTAGAAGGGGCAGCCACAACAAATGGCGATGAGCCTGTTCAACAAGTTTTGTTTGCTTTTCATGTGTTCTAGGTTGCTGCCGGGGAGCTGTCATTATAGTGATTCTATTTGCTAATTTGTTCTTGTTGTTGCCTGTATTACAGAAGGGGAGCTGCAGAACTCTTTTCAGAAGCTTTGCAAATTGATTTTCTATTCGTCTTTTCATATTTTGCTGTAATTTGTTAGCGTTAGAATGGCTACCCCGACTCCTCCACCCCCTTCCCCTGTGCATCAGCCACAGGTTACTCCTGCTCTGGAACTGAATCAGATTTTTCTGTTTTAGATCCAGCAAATCACCAAATTTCTGTCTACTATACAGCTGCATCGGCTGCTCAACCAACCAACCAACCGATCCAACAAGTGCCATCAAACAACAATCCACCATTTTGGCACTTCGATGAAAAAGAAGAGGAATGGCTCGAATATCTCACTCAGTTCCAGGCCCACTGCCAAGTCCATTGAATTCAAGGTACTGTAGAATCTCATTATTTACTGTCCATTGCTGGGACCCCTGTGTTTTGCTCAATTCAAAAAACTCTTCCCTATGTTGTGTCTCGATGCACTCTCCTATGAAGAAGTAGTAGTACATTAAGTCAGTATTACGAACAGTGGATTCAGGTCATGGCAGCCAGATTTCAGTTCATTCACTTTAAGAAAAAGCTGGAACAGACGTACTGTCAGTGGTATACTGGCTTACAGGGTCACACTACGTAGTGTAAATTCAAGTGTAGTTGTGGCAGCTTTTATAGTGACATGATGATCTGTGATACGATCACATACAATGACACTGATAGCAGAAGTAGATAACAGATCCTCAAGTACTCAGATCCTTCATTCCATCAAGTGTTGCAAATATTAGAACAACTCAATTCCAGTGCCCTAGTCACCAATAAATTTGATCAGGTTCAAATTTGTTGGGTTGAGTGCCTCTTGCCCACGACTGCCCCACTCAGCCACCACAACAAGCGTGCACACAGACGTGCAGATAGCCTAATAAACAAGTAGCCAGGCTTGTAAATCTAGTGAAGTCTTGCCTTCACTGTTTTGCGTGCCATAAGTGGCAAGATTGCTTGTCCCGCAACGTGACATATTACTCTTGTGGAAAGAAAGACCATTTCTGGGCAGTTTGCTTGCAATGGCAAAAGAATGCCAATTCCATCCACTCTCACGACAACAGGTCTCGTGCACATTCTGTGAATGCAGTGTTTTCAAACCCAATTACAGGTTCTAGCAGGACCTCAAGTAAGGTTGTGCCCTCAGCTCGCCCCAGTGCAGTGCAACGTCATTCCAACCAACTTTTTAGAACACTACAAATTGCTGGCCATCGTGTTGACTTTCAATTGGACTCTGGTGCTTCTGTAATTTTGCTCAATCATCCCATATACGAACAGTGAGGCTCGCCACGCCAGTCAAAATCTAGCACACACCTCACTGCATACAATGGACATCAAATCCCAGTACTTGGACAATGTAGTTTGCCTGCCACTTACAAATTTCACACTAGGACAGTGAAATTTCCTGTGCTGCAATCAAGAGATAGTGAAAATATTTTTGGCTTAGATTTGTTTGACTTTTTTGGCCTTAGCATCCAAGACAATGTACTTTCAGTGACTGCTTTTGTTCCAAAAGACAATGTCGTTAGCTTGCTTAAGGAATTTCCTGAACTCTTTTCTGATGGACTTGGAAAAGCTAACAATTTTTTAGCGCACATTACCCTGAAAGACAATGCACAGCCTAAGTTTTTCTGGGCTCGGCCCATTCCCATTGCTTTACGAGACAAAGTAGCTAGTGAATTAAAAGAATTGCAAGCCAATGGTGTAATTGCCTCAGTACAAACAAGTCAAGGGACAAGTCTGATGGTTTTGATGCCCAAGCCTTCTGGTCGCATTCACATTTGTGTTGGCTTCAATACTACAGTCAATCTACAGACAATAATCGACTGTTATCCACTGCCTCGCCCTGAGGAATTTACGGCCAGGTTGGTGTAGGCCATTACTTTTCTAAGATAGATTTGCGTGATGCTTATTTGCAAATACCACTAGATGAAGTATAACAGAGAGTGTTTGTTGTTAATACACACTTACACCTGTTCAAGTATTTGTATTTGCCCTTCAGCTGTGCCTCCGCACCCACCATATTTCAACGTTACTTGGAACAGCTGACTGCTCATGTACCGTTCTGTTCAAACTCCCTTGACAATATTGTCATCTCAGGTCATACACCAAAGGAACACATTGACAATTTGTGTACTATTTTTGAGTGTTGTCAGATGGAGGACTCAAGTGTAATCTTGAAAAGTGTCATGTGATAAAGGTCATGTTATAAACAGTCAGGGTATGTACTCCCTCCAGTCTCATTTGCTTGCAATCCATGACTACCTGTTCCTTGCGATGTATATAAACTGCAGTTGACATACTATATTCGTTTAGTTCTGAACGCTTTACAGATTGCAGCTCCATTGCATTGCTTGCGTTGGGAAAATGGCCTTTTGTGGGACCAAAGAGTGTCACAAAGAATTTCAGAAACTCAAAACTGCCTTGCTTAGTGACAGATGTTTAGTACATTTTTATCCTGCCAAACCAGTGATATTGCAAGTAGACACTTCCTCTTATGGAATTGGCGCTCTGCTTTTGCACAGGACTGGTGCACAAGACTGCTTTTGCTTCAAAGTTGTTAACTCCAACTCAGTACAATTACTCACAAATGGAAAAAGAAGCTCCCGCTAAAGTGTATGGTGTGACAAAATTCCATCACTATCTGTTTGGCTGCAAGTTCTATTTAGTGGCAGATCACAAGCCTTTGCAGTTCTTGCTCCATCCATCAAAGCTGATTCCTATGCATTTTGCTCAAAAATTGCAACATTGGGCTTTGCTTCTATCCCAGTACCAGTATGAAATTGTGTACAGAGCAACAGCAAAGCATGGCCATGCTGACACCCTTTCTCGCCTTCAGATTGGCCCCAACTCTGATTTTAATTCCTCTGATGCATCTTGTTGCCAGATCGATGCGCAGGACTCTGAATTGCTGCAATCTTTTCCATAGAATTACAAAAAAATTGCACAGGCCATGGAAGTGGACCCTGATCTGAAGATTTTGTTGCCTTACATTTGCATGTCCTTCGGCCTTGCTCATTGAACTGTATTCAGAACTCGCTAGTGCGCCAATACTTTGCTGATTGGTGTAACCTTTCAGTGCAACAAGGTGTGACCTTAGTACAGTCTGACAATGGACAGCTGTGTCTGCTCATTCCTACTGTGTTGCAAAAGGATGTGTTACAACTACTTCATCAAGGACATTGGGGAATTGTTCACTCTAAACAGTTAGCTTGTCAGCACTGTACTTGGCAAAGCATGGACGCCCACATTCCTTAACTGATTTCCCAGTTCTCTCCTGAGCTATTGTCCATATAGATTTTTATTTATTATTAATTTTATATAATGTATGGAAGACTTTTTAATTATGACAGTATGTTCTAGTATGAATTCAGTTCTACTTTTCTGTATGTCCTGGTCAGTGCATATGATTTTCTTTCCCTTGAACATGGTATTTTGTTTCCTTTTGTAATCCAAGGCTCTTTTTACACCTTGTTGTATATTATTTCCTGTGAATCAGCTTTAAAAGTAATAGAAACCCATCTTCAAATACATTAAATTTAGAACTGACATCTGTCAAATTATACACGTCTCTAACTAGCTTCTTGTGAGGCTACTCTGTAAGTTTGTGTCTTCATTTATTGCACTGTCTTATCCCATGATACACTTCATTGTAATGGATAAATTAGTAATTAAAGATGACCTGTTGTAGATGATGGTCAGAGGGTCCATTCACTGCCAGACAAACATTTTATTCAGAGTTAAAGTAAAACTATTTTACTAGCCACATCTTCTACAATTATCAGTATATTTGGCTCTGGGATTGTAAATTACTGTTAACACTAATATCCATATTACATAAGTTTGTAATTTCACAATGCATAGGCAGCTGAAAGTCTCCTCTGAAATAATGAAGGTTACATAAATGTTTGGCACAAAGTAATACATAATACAGCAGTTTAGTAAATTTAGAGGAAGAGCAGTGGGTTTTATCAAATCAGTTGTTTTTCTAATAATATACGCGTTAAGATGAAAAAAGTACTGCAAGTAATCAGTGCAAAAAACAATGAATATATGTAAAGTGACAGTTATCATAATTGGCTGGTTGCACACGTTACGGAAGTGGCCTGCACAGTCTGCTTCTGCCAGATACCATATAATGACACCTTTCTGAAGTCTTCATATACTTAAAAGCAAATCCATGTAGCAAATAATTAATGCAAGAATGGGTGGGCATAGGGATGGTGTTGGTAACATTAAACTTGATTACTGACAAAGGCGAACTAACACAGGAGTTTAACTCATACTTTACTGAAACTGTAGAAAAACTAACAGAACATCTAAAAAAAATAATTGCCCCCTCAACCAGTCCTCAGTACCTTCACCACCACTATGTTTTTATCACCAACATTGGGAGCAGAGGCAGAAAAGATAATTCATAGTAAAATAAAGAAAAAATCATCAGCAGGAGAAGACATCATCCATAGCTGCTGCTGCTAAACCTTTTGGGATATGAGGTTGTGGTCCAAGAAACTCTTCTGTTCCTGACGTTTCGTTCAGGACTGCGCTGGACATCTTCAGAGACACTCCTCCACTGAGTCTTGCTGACTGACTGGTAGGACGACTGAGAATGACATATATACTGTAGGAAAGGGGGAGTGGTTATAGTAACTCGTGATGAGCAGAGATAATCATTGTCAAAGATAAAACTTAACTATTGATTGTCATCTTGTCAAATACACTCCTGGAAATTGAAATAAGAACACCGTGAATTCATTGTCCCAGGAAGGGGAAACTTTATTGACACATTCCTGGGGTCAGATACATCACATGATCACACTGACAGAACCACAGGCACATAGACACAGCCAACAGAGCATGCACAATGTCGGCACTAGTACAGTGTATATCCACCTTTCGCAGCAATGCAGGCTGCTATTCTCCCATGGAGACGATCGTAGAGATGCTGGATGTAGTCCTGTGGAATGGCTTGCCATGCCATTTCCACCTGGCGCCTCAGTTGGACCAGCGTTCGTGCTGAACGTGCAGACCGCGTGAGACGACGCTTCATCCAGTCCCAAACATGCTCAATGGGGGACAGATCCGGAGATCTTGCTGGCCAGGGTAGTTGACTTACACCTTCTAGAGCACGTTGGGTGGCACGGGATACATGCGGACGTGCATTGTCCTGTTGGAACAGCAAGTTCCCTTGCCGGTCTAGGAATGGTAGAACAATGGGTTCGATGACGGTTTGGATGTACCGTGCACTATTCAGTGTCCCCTCGACGATCACCAGTGGTGTACGGCCAGTGTAGGAGCTCGCTCCCCACACCATGATGCCGGGTGTTGGCCCTGTGTGCCTCGGTCATATGCAGTCCTGATTGTGGCGCTCACCTGCACGGCGCCAAACACGCATACGACCATCATTGGCACCAAGGCAGAAGCGACTCTCATCGCTGAAGACGACACGTCTCCATTCGTCCCTCCATTCACGCCTGTCGCGACACCACTGGAGGCGGGCTGCACGATGTTGGGGCGTGAGCGGAAGACGGCCTAACGGTGTGCGGGACCGTAGCCCAGTTTCATGGAGACGGTTGCGAATGGTCCTCGCCGATACCCCAGGAGCAACAGTGTCCCTAATTTGCTGGGAAGTGGCGGTGCGGTCCCCTACGGCACTGCATAGGATCCTACGGTCTTGGCGTGCATCCGTGCGTCGCTGCGGTCCGGTCCCAGGTCGACGGGCACGTGCACCTTCCTCCGACCACTGGCGACAACATCGATGTACTGTGGAGACCTCACGCCCCACATGTTGAGCAATTCGGCGGTACGTCCACCCGGCCTCCCGCATGCCCACTATACGCCCTCGCTCAAAGTCCGTCAACTGCACATACGGTTCACGTCCACGCTGTCGCGGATGCTACCAGTGTTAAAGACTGTGATGGAGCTCCGTATGCCACGGCAAACTGGCTGACACTGACGGCGGCGGTGCACAAATGCTGCGCAGCTAGCGCCATTCGACGGCCAACACCACGGTTCCTGGTGTGTCCGCTGTGCCGTGCGTGTGATCATTGCTTGTACAGCCCTCTCGCAGTGTCCGGAGCAAGTATGGTGGGTCTGACACACCGGTGTCAATGTGTTCTTTTTTCCATTTCCAGGAGTGTATAAAATTGTCTATCGATTTTGCAGAGCAACTGTCTGTATATTGCTAAGTTTCATTGCCTCCTCTTTTCTATTAAAATCATCCCGATGCTTTTAAATTTCAATGGTTATCCTACATATCGTGGATAATAATTTGACATGGGTAAAATTTCTGTTTCAGTAAACTTCACTTCATGGTTTCTTGACTGGAGAGCATGCTTGCTACAGCTGATTTCTGTACTTTTCCTAGTTGGCAAAGACTTTTGTCTTCTTTTAGCCATGTATTTACGCTCCTCTTGGTAGTTCCAATATAAACTTTACCACACATACACGGAATTTTGTATACACCACGTCGACAGAAGAGGGCGTTTATCTTTCACAGATCGGAGTACTTGACTTATTTTCTTTGTTGGCCTAAAGACCGGTCTGATGTCATGTTTCTGTAAAACCTTACTGATCTGATCCATTACTTTTTTAATAAAAGGTAGAGAAACTGTTTTTTCTGTTGTTGTGGTTTATCTTTGTCCTTTGGTCTTCTGTTCCTTGGCCGCAAAGTTCTCTTTACCTCTTTCCCCGTGTAGCCATTTTTCTCGACTTAGCGACATATGGACAGTAGCTCTCCAGAATCTCTAGACAATTTCATCTTTAACAAGATGACAATCGATAGTTAAGTTTTATCTTTGACAAGGATTATCTCTGCTCATCACATGTTAACTTCAACCACACCCCCTTCCCTACAGCACAGAGTTTCTTGGACCATGACCTCACATCCCGAAAGGTTTACCAGCAGCTATGTCATCCAGTCCTAAAAGCCTTCATTCTATGATAAGACATGATCCCTTGCTTCCTTCTCCACCATTGCAGCAAACTTATGAGTAAGCCACTGTCTCATGTAATAAATGATTCATTTTCAGATGCAGTAGTCCCAAGAAAGCTTAAAATAGCAAAGGTCATACCCACAATTATAAAGGGATGTAAAGAAGATCCTAGCAAATACCGTACAGTTGCAGTGCTGTTTGTATTCAGCAAAATATTTGAATACACAAGGCTGCCAGACTAAAAGCATTTATTAGGAAAAACAACATTCTTTCTTCAGCTCAGTGTGATTTCCACAAAAATAAAACCACTACTGATGCAATATATGAATTTCTTGATGTTATTCTACGCCTTCTTGACAAGAAATGCTCCGCTATATGTGTCTTTCTTGGTTTCACTGAGGCTTTGAAATGGTAAATTACAACATACTTGTGAAAAAGCTGGATTCTTATGGGGTAAGGGGAACCACCCATGGCTGGCTCTGCAGCTATGTGAAAGACCAAGCACAGTATGTTCATATAAATAAAGTCAATCAGGAATCCTAAATGGGGTACACTCATCTGCACAAATCATAAAAATGATGTGCCACAGGGCTCTGTTCTAGGTCTGTTGTTATTTCTACTTTATGTAGTGACTTCACTACCAACTTACCCACTAGAAAGGCATTTCTCTTTGCTGATGTTGTTAATATCCTTACACGGAAAACAGATGAACCTCTTCAGCCAGTAGTTAATAGAAATACAACCCAACTAGACTAATGGCTTGCATTAAATAGACTACTCCTAAATGCAAAAAAGACAGTATGCCTTGCCATTCAGAACAGAACTCCCCAGGTTGCAACAGTAACACTAAGTGGCAGCATTGTAGAATTTGCCAATAAAACAAAATTCTTAGGGATTGACATCACCGACACATTCACATGGAAAAGTCACATTGACAAGATTAGTTTTAGGCTGAACAAAGTTTGTTTTATGCTCCACTCAGTGAGGGATGAGCTAAATGCCAGCACATTGAGATGCATGTATTATGCTTTTTTCCATTCAGCACTGTGCTATTTTTTGGGGTCATAGTTTTGTCTCAAGGAATTATTTATACTGCAAAAAAAGCCACTAGAATAATCCTGTGCAAGAAGCAAAGAGAAAAATGTAAATTTCTGTTTAAAAAATTAAACATACTGCCTCTTCCTAGCCAATATACATTTGAACTTCTCTGTTTAATTAAACAAAACATCAGTAGATTGCACAGGAATTGAGACAGTCACTATCATGACACAAGGTCAAAAGAACTGTTAAGACTAGTTCTCCATTCTGCTGAACTGTATAGTGAATGGGAATTGGACTCTACAATTATTTCCCGAAAGGAGGAGAAAGTATTAAAAAATAAACCCTTAAGAGCATTCCTAACAAAGCATTGCTTTTGCAGCACACAAGACGTTCTTGAACGTGATCTATCATAAATTAAACTATATATTTTTATTATGTTTCAAAATCAAACTGTTTCATTAGAACTAACATATTGTCCATCAATGAACTTTTGTTGTTTGATTATGACCAGTTATTATTTGAACTTATTCTTAGTCTTATATTATTATGAATAAGTATGTGATATATCTTCAGTGAGATGTAGCCTATAAGAAACAGTCTATATAGGTTCTCACATCATTTCTTTGACTTGTCCCATATCATGCTGTACACTTCTGTACATCGAATGAATGAGTGGATCAATAAATATATAAATACAAATTTGACCTGCTCCACATCCCTGGAGGCACTTCTTTACAAAGGGATTAATGGAACATGCTGTGTGAATAAAGGAATAAGTTGTGTACTCTGAAAGCACAATCCTTTTTGACACAGACATAAAGCAGCATACAGACACATTTGAAGCAGTTATTGTGCATATAAAATTATGATCCTATAAATGGATTCATTTCATTTTACACAAGAGCCAAGTTAGCCATGTTGGACATCTTGTAACACACAATGGCATTCATCCTAATCTCAAACTTACTGAGCCTTTAGGAATTTTTAGTGACCACAAAATAAATGGATTACAGTCACGTCTGGGACTAGCATACGTTTACATTACACAAATCTAGCATGTCTTATGCAGCAGTTGCTGAGAAAATAAACCACATTTTTGTTGGTCAATGACGTAAAAAGTTGATGGAAGAACTTAAACCTACACTAATAACTCCAGTACTAGTCTGTCCAGATTTTGGGATGTCATTCATCCTGCTGACCTATACTTCAAACTTTGCTGTTTGTGATATCTTGTTAAAAGGAAACTAATGGTCATGAGCACACAGTTCATTTGCTTCCAGATAGAAAAAAGAAAATTAATGCTCTGTTCTTTGGTGAACCATTCAACAGATTTTACTTCTTAACTTAGAGAGAATGTGCAGTATTAACAGGCTATGAAACATTGTAATGGTTCCCAGATTAACAAAGTTGAGTAAATTTCAGTTTGAGGTAAAAATATTTTAATGCTAACATAATGAGCACGAAAGTTTATATTTATGTTTTGTTAAATCTGAAAGAGGTAAAGGCAACACAGGAAGAGGACTGGCAGTGCAAAATATGGAAGAACAATTCGTTTCATAGAAACAGATCACTCTTAAAGAAAATCTTATACTTATTCCAGAAAGTGAGGAAGAACAAGTCATGACAGACCAGCATAGTTCTTTACTATCAACACTGCAGAAAGAAATAATCAATGATCAGATAAAGCTATAATGTGGATTTATCAAACAATGGAAACTCCAGACAGGAATATCAACAAGGTAGTAAAAGACAGATTGCTACTAGCAAGTTGCAGACAGGCACAATTAAAAGACACTTACATAAAGCTTGCACACACAACTGCCAACTCCAGCATCTCGGGCCGGAATGCAACTACCATGTGGGATGCAAGCAGCTATCATGAGTGGAATGGGAAGGGGAGTAGTGTGCATGAGGGGGGGGGGGGAGATATATATATGAACCAAATGCCATCTGGTGGGGTGTGCAGGGACTAGACTGCCAACAGGTGCAGCACCAGGAGATTGTGGGGCAGGGAGGTGGTGAAAAAAAAGGAGATGAGTGGGGAAGGATGGGCAGATGTGTTGGCAGAGGGCTGCAACAAAGCAGGGTGGGAGATGTGAATGGAGAGGAGAAGATAGGACAGAGTGGATGAAAACTGTTGGGTGGAGGGTGTGGAGACAGCGTATGTTGAAAGCGAGATAAATACGGGAGTGGAGAACATTTTTTGAGGATAACTCCCATCTGCGCAGTTCAGGAAAGCTAGGGGGTGATGGGAAGGATTGAAATGGCTTCGGTAGTGAAGCAGCCATTGAAATCAAGTGTTATTTTCAGCTGCGTGTTGTGCTACAGGATGATCTACTTTGCTCTTGGCCACAGTGTGGCAGTGGCCATTCATCCTGGTGGACAGCTGGTTGGTAATCATAACAATATAAAGAGCTGTGCAATAATTTCAGCAGAGCTGGTAAATGACATGGCTGCTTTCACAGGTTGCCTGGCCCCTGGATAGAATAAACCTGTGACAGGTCTGGAGTAGGAAGTGCTGGGTGGGTGGATTGGGTAAGTTTTGCACCTGAGTCTTCCGCAGAGATATGATCCTTGTGGCAAGAGGTTGGGATTTGGATGAACTTGGATGTTGTGTAGTTTGGGTGGGCGATGGAACACCACTTTAGGAGGGATTATTTCCAGTAGGAAATCCCTCATTTCAGGGCATGATGATAGGTAATCAAAGCCCTGGTGAAGTACATGGTTCAGTTGTTCCCGTTCTGAGTGGTACTAGCTGATGAAGGGGACAATACTTTGTGGCTAGTTCTTGGGGGTGGTAGGAGGATTAGGAGTGTGAGGGGAAATGGCATGGGAGATCTACTTGCAGATTTGATCAGCATACTTAGCAAGGAAGTTTTTGTCACTGCAGATACGCTGTCCCCAGGTGGCCAGGCTGTATGGGAGGGATTTCTTGGGGTGAAAGGGACGACAGCTGTCGAAGTGCAGTTACTGTTGACATCAAGGAAAGTGACACGCTGGGTTGAGGACCACGTGAAGCAGATGGGAGAGGTGGTGTTGAGGTTATGAAGGAATGAAGATAGGGTGTCTTGGTCCTGAGTCCAGATCATGAAGATATCATCAGTGACCTGAACCAGACTAGGAGTTTGGTGTCTTGTGACTCCAGGAAGGTCTCCTCTATATGGCCCATAAAAAGGTTGGCATAGGAGGGGCCTATGCAGATGCCCATGGCTGTGCTGCAGATTTGTTTATATACCTTCACTTCAAATGAGAAGTAGTAGTGGATTAGTAAGGTGTACGAGGTAGTATGTTTGGAGTCTGAAGGACATTCGAAAAGATAGTGTCCAATAGCAGTAAGACCATGGGCATGAGGTACATTGGTGTATAGGGAGGTGGCGTCAACAGTGACGAGTAGGGATTCAGGAGGTAAACGGGTGGGGATGGTGGAGAGTCGGTCAAGGAAGTAGTTGGCATCTTTGCTGTGGGAGGCTAGATTACAGGCAATCATTTGGAGGTGTTGGTCAATGACGGTGATTGGGGAGCATGTAGAAGGTTGGTGTGCAGATTGTTGTAGGAGTGAGGAGGAAAATGGATTCAGTGGCTGCACAAAGCTGTTTATTTTCAACGCCCTTTGCCAATGCATCTGCCCATATTTCCCCACTCCTCTCCTTTTTTTGCACCTTTTTTCCCTCCTCCCTGCCCAACAACCTCCTGACACTGCACCTGTCGGCAGTCTAGTCTGTGTACACCCTGTCAGACAGCATTTGTCTCTCTCCTCACCCATAACCTACTATCCCTTTCCCTATCCCTTCCCCTTCCCTGACCCCTCCAGATTGCTGCTTGCATCCCATGTGATGCTGCATTCCGGCCCTAAATGCTTGAGTTGGTGGTCATGTGTGCAATGAGGAGAGAGAGAGAGAGAGAGAGAGAGAGAGAGAGAGAGAGAGAGAGAGAGAGAGTGTGTGTGTGTGTGTGTGTGTGTGTGTGTGTGTGTGTGTTTACTGAGGAAAGCTGTGGCCAAGAGCTACAGGTGACTGTTTTCTAATTGTATCTTTCTGTAACTTGACATGATTTCTTTACGGTAAATAGCAATCTGCCTTTTCCTACATAGTAGTTGTTATTTGGATTTTTCTGTTATGGAGACAAATAAATAAAGGAATTACCATGTAAGCTAAAAAGGGTTGTTAAATGGAGGAAAAAGTAAACACTGTTTTCAGTAAGTAAAACAGCACAATCATCAAGTAGTCACATCCCCCTTATTGAGCTGGAAATGTTATCTACCTGAGCAAAGTAATGGCCAAAAACCACATGTTAAAAGTTTTGGAAAGGACCGTAAACAATCTCAGAAGTGTTGTGACCACTCGCTGTTAAGCTCCCACAACACAAAGTAGTTTTTGGATAGAGGTCCTGTAGCACTACAATATGACTTATTCCCAACAGACAGGAGAAACTGCAATTGTGGAACATTGCTTGGGTACTGCTCATCCTATGAATTATAACAACACATGATATTTGGGCATGCACTGTTTGTCAAGGACATTACATAGTTCTTGTAAGTTTTTGAACACTCAGTATACCAAGAGAAGCTTAAGTTTCAAAATTTTCACCATGTCATCTTCAGAGCATTTTGTGAATAGTGCCTGGAAGTGACAAGCAAGTGCACAGTGGAAATATGGCAAAATTTTAGCAACATAATTCTATAAAATGCTCAAGAGCTTCGGAAAACAGTTTACTGCCAGAATAGTAACATTTTTCACTGAAAGGTGGTATTTCAATTCATTTAGAAATATATACAGTAGCATAGTATGGCTTGCAGTTGCATGCATTTACACTTTAATTAAAACTGCACCTTCCCTAACCATTAGAATATTTTAACAGACAATGCATATTATTTTCCATCAGCAGCAGATATCAAATTTGTTTGGTTAGCAACATGTAATGGCTTTGAGTCTACTATAGTATAACCCATCAATGAATAACTATGCTATTCTGTCAATGCATTTTTCACTATAATAAATCTCTCTGGTCTTGCCGTTTGCACAGATATGAACAACATTATGCTGTCATAATTACTTTCAGAATTATTTATTTTTCAGTTGTGTGTGTAATTTGGTCAAACTGTACTTTTGTGCATTTGTTGTTGTTATCTTCAGTCCATATACTCTTAACACTTACTTATACTGCATAAGCTTTTTCAGCTCTGCATAATCATTGCAATCTACATGCATTTGATCCTGCTTACTGTTGTAAAGACTTTTTTTAACACCAGCCTCTATTCCACTTCTCTCCACCAACAAAATGAAAGTTCACTGATGCTTCAGAATGTGTTCTCTCAACCAAACCCTTCTTTTGGTCAAGATAACCCATAACTTTTGTTCATTTCTGATGCAGCAAGCTGGGTTACTTTTACTTTCCCTCTTGTTTTGCCATCTACCTCCTAAAATTTGTTTTTTCACTTTTAACTAATTACCATTAACATATATGATATAATCAGCATTTTCACAAAAGAGAAAGATTGGCTCTCAGTTTTAAAGAATATACCACCTGATCTAATTTTGTGCTTAGTTTTATGTATGTAACTGATTTTCTAATTTATTTTGACTATTCCTAGTTAATGTCTTTTGTTATAGGTGAAATCAATAATTGTTTTGTAACTTAAATTCAATTGTTGATGTATAAACAAATATAAATTCTGTACTAATTATAAACAACTAATGGTATTTTTAAAGGATCTATTTGGCTCTATTCGAAAACATGTTAGCAAAGCCAGCCCTTAATTAATTCCAAAGAAATTAACAAATTTGTCAAAAGTCTTGTTTGCATAATTATATTTGTTAATTTCATGGTTTCAACGAATAATTTGGTCAACTCATGTAGTAGAAGAAACTGTTGAAAAGAACCAATTTTTTGATGTATTCAGTCACTTTAATGAGTTAAGTTTTAATTGTACTTTCTGTAAATTTAGCTTTGAATAATGTAAAGTTTCAGTACCTATTATTGTGAGGATAGATAAGGGCCCGATTTCTGGTCCCGAGACAGTCAGTCCACAGCTAAGTTTCAGACAAGGAATCTGTATTGGTTAGATCAACAATAATGCATCTGTGAAATTAGTGTAACACAATTAGACTGTGTGTTAAAACAATGACAGTATCTGCTCCATATGTACCATTTTATTCTTCAAGAACTGTGAACTTTGTGGTTAGGTTTTTACTGCTCATAGATGTTCAACAGTAAAATATTGTAGCAGTATGTGGAGGTTCGCCTGCAAACTATTACTGAAGCTTATGGAAAGTTAAAATAATAGTGCACTAGCCATATATAACTGTGTATTATTGGGGGGTTGTGAACAGTGAAAGTAAACTACTGTGAAACGCAACTGTGCACATGTTGGTACATTATTTAAAGTAGTCAGTGTTGTACTTCCACACCTCATTTTTCAACCAGTATCACAACACGATACGTTGACACCGAGGACAACAAACGAAGAAATGAAAGAAGGCGAACAATCACACCTTCCCAATTCAGTTCATTACCTCTTCATTAATTACCTGCTCTATCAATTTTATCTTTACGACTCTTCTGTAGCACCACATTTTGAAAGCTTTTACAATTTCTTACTTGAGCTGTTATTGTTCATGTTTCACACCCGTATAAGGCTACATTGCAGACATAGGCCTTCAGAAGATTCTTCTTAAGATTTAAGTTTATTTTTGAGATTGACAAATTTATGTTGTTCAGAAATGCTTTCTTGCAAATATTAATCTGCATTTTATATCCTTTGTACTTTGGCTGTCACAGTTATTCTGCTGCTCAAATAACAAAACAAATTTACTTTTGTGTCTCATTCCTTAATATAATTCCATCAGTAACACATGAATTAATTTGACTATATTCCACTACTTTTGGTTTACTTCCATTGGTGTTACCGTATTTCCTCGAATCTAAGCCGCACCTGAAAAATGATACTCGAAATAAAGGAAAAAGAAATTTCCCGAATCTAAGCCGCACCTGAAATTTGAGACTCGAAATTGAAGGGGAGAGAAAAGTTTTAGGCCGCACCTCCAAATCGAAACAAAGTTGATCCATTGTAATATGAGACACAATTTAGGTCGAATGAATGACGATACAGCTACAGTAGTTCAGTTCGAGTCGTAAGCTTAGCAGTTAAGCTATACCAGGTAGCCATTGCTATGCGTCAGGCGCCCCGTCCGTATTTATACGGGTACCCTTCCTTTTTCACGTGCTTCGTCTGGTTTGAATCGATTTCCTTATTTTGCTTTGATCTGATAAGTGCCGTTTTCTTTGTTATAGATGTTTACGTCACTCTAAGCTGAAAATGCGTTACTGTACTGTGTCATGAATTGTTTGTCGCATTCTGATAGTGCGTGTTTACAGCCTGTCGCCGCTCGCGGCATGGTTCGCTTTTGTGCGCGCTACCGCCGCTTACAGTAAAGAGAGAGAGAGAGAGAAAGCGCAATCGTCTCATTAGCGAAACAATGGCAAGAGACTGCTATTTGTTGTTACTTACACTGCTGCTTTCTTTGATAATGATCAACAAGAACCAAATGATAGAGGATGTTCTGAATGAGAGTTTAGCGAAAATTTTTCTCCGTTTGAAAATCTTTGCGGCCGCTTCTTTAGTACATCAAATTCTGCACAGAAATTAGTCATCTTAGATTTAAAAATCTAGTCAGTTACCGTGCTTCATTTCTGACAGTATCACTATTACGCATAAGAATAATACGAATATAAACATGACACAATATGTATATTCTTCCGCGTTTGCTGTTGTCTCACTCTAGTTTCGTAGTTTATTGGGCAGACAGAATTTAAATAAGATAGCAGCAAACACGAAAGAATACATGGCAAAATGTTTATATTCGTATTATTCTTATGGTGAAGAGAATACTGCATGTGATTCACATTTCATCGGGTTCCTATTACCAACCACCTCTTCTCACAGGTAGGAAAACATTCTGAACGTAGAGTTGGTCATATTGACAAACATTCCAAACAGTCTTACCAGTTGGATTTTCGTAGTAAATTGAAATTCTGCTACATTCGAAGATGAACAATACGAAATTTGTATTTACTTCGTTGGATAATGTATGAAAATGCAGTGGTCGAAACTCGGGGCGGAGAAAAAAAAGCTCGTCTTCCACCCTTTTTTTTTTAATTTATTTACTGACGCAGAGGTTTTGGTGCCAGTATTTATCTTTGAGCCTATAAAGCATGCCTGTGTAGCGCTACATATATTCAACGGCAGAAGTTAGTTGTGGCGGCACCTACCGCTTGGTTTGCACTCGATTGTAACCCGCAGGCGGTTTTTTAGATTACAAAAACCGGAAAAAAAGTGCGGCTTGGATTCGAGTAAATACGGTAATCTTATGACATCATTTCAAGACAACATCTATTGTGTTCAACTGTTTTCCCAAGTCTTTTGCCATCTTTTCATTTACAGGAATCATAAGGAATGTATTTGAGGTGGGGGTTACTAAGAACAGCGTGCTAGCTCTGTTCGTACAGCAGTTGCAACTGGAAAAGAACCAGCATGATTTTGCTGAAGTGGAATGATTCACATTTCGAAAAACACAAATCAGGAATCACATGATTGTAAACCCATATTTTCCTTTGTTACAATGTGAAAGTCAAGTTTTATCCACTGTTTTTCTCCCTTCTTCTCTTTGTAAACAATTTAATTATCCCAGCATAGCTATGAAATGAAATGATCTTATGGCATTGTTGGCCGGGAGGCCCCATGCGGGGAAGTTCAGCCGCCGTATTGCACGTCCTTTTTAGTTGACGCCACTTCGGCGACTTGCGAGTCAATGATGATGAAATGATGATGATGAACACACAACACCCAGTCATCATGAGGCAGAGAAAATCCCTGACCCCGCCGGAAATCGAACCCTGGACCCCGAGCACGGGAAGCGAGAACGCTACCGCAAGACCAAGCATAGCTATAATTATATATGATAAGAGATAAACTTTTTAGGTGGTTTATGATGGTGACAGGCTTTTTGCAAGATGGATGGACTGATTGAAAACTGTTGGATACTAAACAGGTGGTCATCAGTGTCACACTCTTGCAAGACATGACAATAAATGAACATATTATAAACAGTCTTCCTTTTGCAAAACAACAAAATAACATTTCCTAGTCAGCATTTGAAAAATCTCTTCATGCTTGCTAGGAAAATATTTACAAATGTCTTTATTACAAGACTGAACAAAATAATATAGAATGATGCTGACAGCTGCATACATTTAAATAATAATATGTCTTTATACAGTGTTTAACATACATACAACAATATATGACAAGATTTTACAATAATGTTTGAAGGCACACTCAAATGCAGAAGCCGGAAACTGCAGTCATATCACATTTCATTACTATACATCACTGAGAAACAAATTCATACATTTATATTAACAAGGTAATACAGTAGTCATTTCTTGCAGTCATTCCAGCAGATAGAACATTGACGTGCTTCTCTCAAACTTCATTAGTTATCAGCTCCACGATCTGTTATTTTTTCTGCGACCAAGTGCGGCGTGCTAGTTTCACAGCTCCTGACAGGAGAGACCTGCAAGTATTGAAATTAATTTTTGATTAGGTTGGCCATATCTATATTTTTATATCACAATAACCTATGGTGTGTTATCTGATATATGACTGAAATACAGAAATATTTCACCTGTCTTCAAACACTGATCTAACAAAATAGATGTCTATTTACAGATCCATCCCATTTCTTCCCAGTTACATGAGAACACAAACAGCTAGTCAGTCAGTTTAAAAACTAACTGACAGTAAAAATGAAAATTATTGAGAGAAGACATCAACACTATTCAAGGAAAATGATATGGCTGATTTGGACATAACAGAAAACTTGGAAATAAATAATATCATCCAAAGGTTTTCAGAGATAAATTTGCATGCATTACTAAAAATTTTGTGTCTTTGTTTAGCTTGAAATTAAACCAGTTAAGACTACTGACATCTGCATTGATAACTGAAAAGCAAAAGCCTCCACATACACAAAATTCCTCGAAATACACAGATGAAAAGCTCAATTCAAACCTTTAAGTCCTTTACAAACTCAGCTACCTAAGGGACACAAATTTTATGAAAACAACATCCTTTGTGCTAATTACTTCTTCATTAAGCTATGATATAATCCTGTGAAGAAGGACTACTGAAATAAGTTACAGAAAAGAGCATTAAGAATGATAACAAGCTTAAACTGGAGGGATTCAAGTACACATGTAGGATATTATCTCTCCTTGTATACATCTACATGAACTCTAATGCTGTTCCTGCTGTTCAAGACATTGGGACAATACAAACTTGACACCAATAAACCAAACTCCTTATATGACAGCACATACAACACTGTGGAATTCAAAGCAATGCCATCTTATGATGGACAAAATGCCTTAGAAAAGCTCTCTTCAAACATAACTATGAATAACAAAACAAACTGTCAAAACGTTTTTTATAAGAGTTGTTATTATAGCATGCGTGCTTTTCTCTGAAATACAGTTCAAGCCCAGATCATAATTTAACGCTATCTACAAGATGAGATACATTTTACATTAACAACAAAACATGTCTTTAAAAATCACCCCAAAGCACTTAAAATATTACATATAGCATAGATGATTATTTTTTAAGCTAAACTGCAATGTAATATGATGTATGCTTGCAACATATTATGTATTTAATTACAGTTTTCTAAGTGCAAGTTATTAGCCACAGTATTGTATACTTTTTTGTGTTTGTTATACAGTTTTTACTTACATGTGATTGTTCCCACAGAGCCTGAAACATGTCTTTTCCAAGAAATAAGTTTATTTAAGAAAATCAAACAGTTTAATGCTGCAACATGACTTATTTAATAGAATTGATCTTGTTTCAAATAATCTGAACAAAAGATGGAAGAAAGGCAGTAAGAACATAATAGTCCAACTACCTTCAGGTCATTAGAGATGGAGCAGTAGCTCAGTTAGACAATGGTAAAGGAAGAAATCGCATTTGCTTTGATGTTAGAAGAACTCTAGCATTCACCTGATTTGGTTTAGAGGAACCACAGATAATCAGATACAGGATGGCGACATGGCAATTTGGAGCCCATTGTTCCAAAATAGGAACCTGGACAAAATTACATTGGAAAATTACTTTTTGCTTGGCAAGGGGATAATCTAAAATGAGATCTTCATATTAAAATTCTATTGTAAAGACTTTAAGTCCAATTTGCTTTGGTTTTATGGTACACACACAAAATATGAATATATTTCAATGCTGGGTAGCAGAACTATGGTTGAAGCACAAGAAGTCAAAAAGAATAGGACAGAAATGGATTGGGGGGGGGGGGGGGGGGAGATTGGGAGGAGAAAAGAGAAAAGGTGGACAGTCAGTTGCACACAAAGGCATTCAGAAAATATTAGACTATTTCAAAGACTAATTGAGAATCATCTTTAATTTTTGTACTTATTATATTTATGTCCTTGTATTCCATCCTCTGTCTCTCTGAGAATATAGATGGGAAAAGAAAAAGAATGGAGCAAGAGTGGGCTAAAAAAAACTGGAAGGAAGGGGAAGAGGGAGAGGGAAAGGGAGGGAGGCACAATAAGTGCATATGTACAAGACAAGAGAGATGCTGAAAATGAAGAATGAGATAGCAGCAAAAGGAATTCTTAAAATAATTATAGAAGTTTTTGTTTCTTAAGTTTGAGTGATTTTCTTCTTTCTCCTCCACTGCATTCTTCTATTTAATCTCATAGTTGCTTTAGTTGTTAAATACCTTTTGTTCTTGACTCTTCTAAAACTTTACTGTCAATAAACGACTGCCACTTCTTAAACAGCTTACTTGATTGTGTAAAATTGAACTGATTCCTATTTCCTTACGATCCCATCCAGGGTATACTTTTGTTGTTGCTTGGAATACTAAGGATACATTTTATCAAACAGTAAATAAAACCGAGGACAACAAGCGAAGAAACAAAGAAGGCGAAACATTGCAATTGCTGGAAATCACTTTTGTTTTACTCGATGACTTTCCATCAATTACTATGAACTGTGACCCCTCTGACAGGAAATCACGAATCCAGTCACATAACTGAGATGAGGGCCAGTAATTTAGTGGATTTCCGCAACTACCTTTCTCGAATAAGTGATTTAAGTTGCTTCACTACTCTGAGGACATCTACTTCTACGTTACTCATGTTGGCAGCTGTTTTTGATTCGAATTCTTGATTATTTACTTCATCTTCTTTTGTGAAGAAATTTTGGGAGGCTGTGTTTAGCAGCTCTGCTTTAGCAGCACTGTCGTCGATAGTATTTCCATTGCTATCGTGCAGAGAAGGTATTTGATTGTGTCTTACCGCTAGCGTACTTCACATACAACCAGAATCTCTCTGAATTTTCTGCCAGGTTTCGAGACAAAGTTTTGTGGTGGAAACTAGTAAGCACTTCACATTGAAGTCTTCGCTAAATTTTGAGCTTGTGTAAAAGATCGCCAATCTTAGAGATTTTGTATCCGCTTAAATTTGGCATGTTTTTCTTGTTTGGTTCTGTAACCGTGTTCAGACTCATTTTGTGTACTAAGGAGGATCAGCTCCGTCGTTTGTCAATTTATTTGGTATAAATCTCTCAATTGCTGCTGATACTATATCTTTGAATTCAAGCCACATCTGCTCTACACTTACATTGTTAATTTGGAAGGAATAGAGATTGTTAATTTGGAAGGAATAGAGATTGTCTATCAGGAAAGCGTCAAGTGAATTTTTATCTGCTTTTCAGAATAAGTATATTTTTGGAGGATTTGGGGGTTACAATATTCAGTCTCACTACAACAACCTTATGTTCACTAATCCCTGTATCAGTTATGGTACTTGTTACTAGCTCAGGATTATTTGTAGCTAAGAGGTCAAGTGTGTTTTAACAACCATTTAATATTCGTGCGGGCTCAAGAATTAACTGCTCGAAATAATTTTCAGATAATGCACTAAGCACAATTTCACATGATTTTTATGCATATCTCCAGATTTAAACATGTATTTTCACCAACACATCAAGGGTAAATTGAAGTCATCAGCAACTATAATTGCACGAGTTGGGTACGTGTTTAAAAGTAAACTCAGGTCTTCTTTGAACCTTACAGCGACTGTATCAACTGAACTGGGAGGTCAGTAAAAGAATCCAATTATTATTTTATTCTGGATGACAAGAAGGACCCCTGCCCATACTAACACACAGGAACTATCTACTTCAATTTCGTGACAAGATAAACTACTTTTAACAGCATCAAACAAGTCACTGCCTTTCGGAACATTGTCAGGTTCTTTGCAGATATTTCGGATGGACTTATCTCCAGCTTCAGCCAGCTTTCAGTGCCTATAACGATTTGAGCATCAGTGCTTTCTATTAGCATTAGGACCTCTGGTGCTTTCTCCATACAGCTACAACAATTTAAAACTGTTATACTGATGGTTCCCGTATCTACGTTGTCCCTATGTTTGGCCTGCACCCTTTGAGACTAAAGCCTTTCTTGTGTTTCCCCACGACCCTCTAGTCTAAAATACTGCCCAGTCCACACCACACAGCCCCTGCTACCTGTGTAGCCACCTCCTGTGTGTAGTGGACTCCTGACCTATTCAGCAAAACCTGAAACCTGACCACGCTGTGGCACAAGTAGAGGAATCTGCAGCCTACACTGTCACAGAACCGTCTGAGCCTCTGACTTGGACCCTCCACTCGGCTCTTTACCAGAGGTCCACAATCGGTCCTGTTGACTATGCTGCAAATGGTGAGCTCTGCTTTCATCTCGCAAGCAAGACTGGCATGCTTTACCACTTCTGTTAGCCATTCGAGACCAGAGAGAATCTCTTCCAATTCAAAGCGACACACATCATTGGTACTGATGTGCTCTTCATAGCATCCTGAAGGACCCGTTCCACATCTGGAATGACTCTACCTAGTATGCACATTGAGTGCACATTAGCTTTCTTACCCTTCTTGGTAGCCATGTTTATTAAGGGCGCCATAACGTGCATAACATTGGAGCTCCCAACTACCAATAATCCCACCCTCTGTGATTGACTGGATCTTGCAGGCTGCGAGGTTTCCGTCTTTCGCTGCCTGCCATGCCCTGAGGCAACCTCCCGCTCGACCATGAGTGAGGTGTCAACCTCAATGTGGGCAGTAACTGAGCTGGCCAACAGTGAGGACCCATTGGAGTACTTGGACATGCTGGGTGATCCTCGGATCGCCATGGCTGGCCCACAACAGTGAAGCCCATCCATGGCAGCTTAAAGCTGTGTAACCAAAGCCATCACAGCCTGAAGCTGAGAGCGAAGTGTCACCAACTCAGCTCACATCCACATTCAACAATCACAGTCCCTGTCCATACTAAAGACCATGGAAAACTACTCTACTCAGACAAAAGTACCGTCAACACTTGCTGCAGGACTCTATAGTAGACCCTGACAAAAACACAACAACTGTGTGTAATAAATTAGATTAATATGCAGAGATTCAAAAACTGGACTACCGAAGCACTCGGGTGAAACTAAATAATTCCCTCCTGATTCGGAACTTGTAATACGTCACAAAATTGGTTTACTTTCAGATGCAAACGAAAACACGAGGACTGTGCCTATTAAATATCGAGTTAACAATCAGAAACTCAAACTAAATTATCAAAGCACATCGATGAAATTATACAATTTGCTCCTGGTTAGGAATTCATAAAAGTCATGAAATCAGTTACTTCCCTGTAGCTGCTTCTGCCTCGGACAGTTACTTCTGCCTTAGTAGTAACCTATCATTTTATAATATTCTCATTATTCCATTCTGGATTTTCTATTGTTTGGTTTAACCTCAGCAACAATAGCTTACTCTGTGCATATGAGATGATTCCATATTTTTCAAATGATGAATTTGGGAAAGAAGCCTCATCCTGTAATCGGGAAAAAACTTACCTCTCTGACAACCATCTCAGCCAGTAACACAACATATTTTGTACTCACACTGACTGTAAGTAACAACCATTAGGACCAACAGGGAGCCACCTACATGTAATGTGGATGAAGTTCCTCTGTTCTTACTTGTAAATGACAAAAAGAAAACAAATAATTGATGTTCTTTACAAACTCAGCCATCTGCCCCAGTCAGACAGCAGTGTGTGTGTGTGTGTGTGTGTGTGTGTGTGTGTGTGTGTGTGTGTGTGTGTGTGTGTGTCCAAATACTAAGCAGTTTCTTTTGTACCTGTGACCAAGTTTCTCCAACTTCCATTTGCTAAGGACTGGGTGACTTGCTAGAGATGGAAATAAACCTTTACCATACATAAAACATCATCTACAAAACAGCACATCATCTACAAAGTATATAGCAGTTAACTGTCTTCGTTTCAGCCAGCTGACTTATTGTACAATGTATGAGAAGATGGGTGTACATGAAAAGGAGAGTCACCTTGGTGTTACATGGAGTTCATCTGTTATGCTATGGAAAATTATTAATTACATTAGAAAACTTAACCAGCAACGACTTACCAAAAATAGAATGCAAGATGGAAAGACATTACATACCCTCCTCTTTGATGCCCTGCAAGCTGAGCTGCACGATGGCTTAACGCACGTGCCTCAGTGAGATGACCAGCATCTTCAAGCTGAGCGACAACTGCAAAGATGGGTGGCAGCTGCTTGTCATTTCCAGCAAGAAGGTGCTGTTCCAGCTGCTGGTAAATTGGAGTGTCAACAAGGTCAGGTGCCAGACCACGTCGTAGCAATAGTGTCATTACTCGCTGGTGTACGATCACTTCGCCCATCTGTTCAAGTTTAAAATGACTGACTTGAGTACAGTTCTCAGAAAGGCAAGAACGTGATTTTGGTTCATACACAGAAACGTTGATATAAACTGCTAGAACATTTACATTCACTAATGCTCACATATAGCATGTAGATATCATTAGCAGTCTGGTGCCATTTTTCATACGATGATGATGATGATGATGATGATGATGATGATGACAATGGTGATGATGATAATGGGGTATTTTGTGACATTGAAACTAATGATGCAGTTTCATTACATAAATGGTTAAAAATAAACATTGGAACAAAATACTAATATGTAAACATTATTTTAAAAAATCACTACCACTTCATTAACCTTGCTGCTCTGAACAGCTGTACTAAAATACAGAGCACTTTCATAAAACAACCACGTAAACTTACCAGTAATCTGACTGCTGCTCTAATTCCACACATGCAAAACCTGTATTAGACAGTTCCGCATCTCAACCTGATTCCAAAATCAACAAAATTACACCTGTGCTACAACTACTCCACAATGAATGAATCTCTGCTGCCAGATAGTTTTTATTTCATGCAATAAAGACTTTAAAGTGTAACAAGTGCCTGCACCAGGTGAGACATCTGAGTTTCTGTGCTCTCTTAAAGGTAAGTTATTTAATTTGTAATAACAATTAGTTCTGTTTTTATTTCCAACAATTTAATTTGAGCATGTCCATTCACTCTTACATTCGTATTTCCTGAAAGTAGCATAAATCTTAAATTTTTCCATTTAGAACCTTTCGCACTACTCAGTTGTTTACGTGCAGTTTGTGTACAATAAAGTTACATTCCGTTGTGATTAAGATAATTTAACAGATACTGCAGTTGAGTGAGTGCTAAGTTCTTGTATGTGGAAATAAATAACTTTTTATGTTATATCATACACCTTAAGCACTAACTTGTAGACTTAATTTTTGCTCCTCATAAGCAACAAAAATCTGTGTAGTGAAAAGGGTGTTAAGTGATTTAATTCTTTTTTAAGTACGTAATGTGTGTTGAAATCCATGATAAGTGTGGATGTTGCCATAGTATAGTCAAAGAGGGAGTGGTATGTGTAGACTGTGAGTTGGAATTTCACTGGGGTGACTATAGTGGGGAACTGAAAAGGGAACAGTGAGGCTCTCCCATGGAACTGTAGGCTTAGCAAAAAAGACAAGAGAATTGCTGAGCAGGAAGCAAATATTTGTGCCCTTCATGTTGAATTAGATCACGCAAAATTAGATCACACAAAATTTCGATTACATATATTAAATGGGGAAAAAGATCTTGAGGAGTAAAGGTAACAAGCAATGGGTGAAACGAGAACAGCTCTTCCAACTTCATCTACATTTCAGCCAACAGTATCCAGTAAATTTGACTTGTTATCTGAAGTACGAGGGTGAGAGGCTCATCCAACTGTAGATCATAGTAGGGTACAATAGACTTCTAGCAAAGAAACTCAGTGTAGGTTGATACGAAAAGTGTCCAAGAAGAAGAGAGTCGTGCTGCTAGGTAGTAGTCATGGGATGGGTCTAGACCAGATGGTACAGGACAAATTAGGGATAGGATACCAGGTGACAAGTATTGTGAAATCAAGTGCTAGCCTTAGTCAGGTAATAGAGGACATAAGGAATTTGCACAAAAGTTTTGGCAAAGAGGATCAGGTTATTATCGTTGGTGGAGTAGGGAACAGCCTGGCTAAGAACAGTAATTACAGCATTAGGGGTGACCTGGATGAAATGGGAGTAGCAACTACACACACATAAGCGAGTTTTGTGGTGGTTGTACAGCAACATGACCAGTCCTGGGTAAACACTGCTCTGAACCGTATGAACACGGAGTTGAGCAGGCTACTGCTGACTGAAATGAAATCTCATAGGAGTGCAGTGCTAGTTGCTACAGTTGGGAGACGTGAATCCACTAGACATGGTCTACACCTGCATGTGAGAGGGAAAGATTGGTTGTTTGAGCTTCTAGCAGATAATATACGGGGGCCACCATCACACATAGCAAGATCCCTGTGGTTACTGGTGTCCAGAGCAGCATCTTTTTTAGGTTAGAATCAGGATTCAGACATATTGTTTTGAAAGAAGTGAAAACAACAGAAGATCACTACAAAATGCTTAAAAATGCACAGAAAACTAAGGTTAGCTTATTCCATCAAAATACTAGAAGACTGTGTAATAAGGTAGAAGAGCTTCTTGTTCTTTTGGAAAATTTAGAGAGCTCTGAAAAGGTGGACATCCTTTGCTTATCTGAACAACACATAACCACAGGGTTAGATAAAGTACATATTAAAGATTATACTATTGCAGCTTACTCCTGCATAAATAACACAAGAAAAGGAGCAGTAAGACAGAACAAAAGTTCCAAAACATCTAGACAAGATGTAGTGATCAGCACACAGAAGTGTTTGCTTGTGAATTAATGCTGAAAATGGTGTACTTTTAATTGCAACTGTATACAGATCTCCAATGGGAAACTTATAACTATTTATGAGGAATCTGAATTCCTTGCAGTGATATGCGTCACACAGCAGCAAGCAGTTAATAGCCTGTGGTGACTTCAATGTAAATTTTCTAAGGGATACTAATTGTAAAAATGATCTGGAAATCTTCTTTGGTTCCTCCAGTTTGGTCTCTGTAATTAACTTTCCAACGTGGGTGGATAAAGACAGTGGTACCCTAATGTTTTCTTTTATAAAGCTGCAAAAAACAAAAATAACTGTTTACCCAGAAACAAGTGTGCTCTCTGATCATGATGCAGAAGTTAGGATAAATAACATCTCCTCAGTGGGAATCAGTTATAATTACTAATGACTGCCCGACAAATGTTTTTAAGAATAGTTTACAAGAGATGACATGGGACTGCAATTTATAATGAACCAAATCCTAATGGAAAATTTAATCTATTCCATGATAAATTCATATCATTATTTGAAAATAGCTTTCGATACAAGATAAAGAATCAGAAAGGACACTAAACAGCCATGTAAAAAAACAATGTATCGCTAGAGGGATTAAAGTACCTTGTCAAAGGAAAAGGGGAATGTACACTACTGGCCATTAAAATTGCTACACCAAGAAGAAATGCAGATGATAAACTGGTATTTATTGGTCAAATATATTACACTAGAACTGAGATGTGATTACATTTTCACAGAATTTGGGTGCATAGATCCCGAGAAATCAGTACCTAGAACCACCACCTATGGCCGTAATAATGGCCTTGATACGCCTGGGCATTGAGTCAAACAGAGCTCGGATGGCGTGTACAGGTACAGCTGCCCATGCAGCTTAACACGATACCACAGTTCATTAAGAGTAGTGACTGGCATATTGTGACAAGCCAGTTGCTCGGCCACCACTGACCAGACGTTTTCAGTTGGTGAGAGATCTGGAGAACGTGTTGGCCAGGGCAGCAGTCAAACATTTTCTGTATCCAAGAAGGCCTGTACAGGACCTGCAACATGCAGTCATGCATTATCCTGCTGAAATGTAGGGTTTCGCAGGGATCGAATAAAGGGTAGAGCCACGGGTCATAACACATTTGAAATGTAACGTCCACTGTTCAAAGTGCCGTCAATGCGAACAAAAGGTGACAGAGACGTGTAACAAATGGCACCCCATACCATCACGCCGGGTGATACGCCAGTATGGCGATGACGAATACACGCTTCCAATGTGCGTTCACTCCGATGTCACCAAACACGGATGCGACCATCATGATGCTATAAACATAACCTGGATTCATCCGAAAAAATGATGTTTTGCCATTCATGCAGCCAGGTTTGTCGTTGAGTACATCATCGCAGGCGCTCCTGTCTGTGATGCAGCATCAAGGGTAACCGCAGCCATGGTCTCCGAGCTGATAGTCCATGCTGCTGCAAACGTCGTCGAACTGTTCGTGCAGATGTTTGTTGTCTTGCAAACATCCCCATCTGTTGACTCAGGGATTGAGACGTGGCTGCACGATCCGTTACAGCCATGCGGATAAGATGCCTGTCATCTCGACTGCTAGTGATACGAGGCCGTTGGGATCCAGCACGGCATTCCATATTACCCTCCTGAACCCACCGATTCCATATTCTGCTAACAGTCATTGGATCTCGACCAACGCGAGCATCAATGTCACGATACGATAAACCGCAATCGTGATAGGCTACAATCCGACCTTTATCAAAGTCGGAAACGTGATGGTACGCATTTCTGCTCCTTACACGAGGCATCACAACAACGTTTCACCAGGCAATGCAGGTGAACTGCTGTTTGTGTATGAGAAATCGGTTGGAAACTTTCCTCATGTCAGCACGTTGTAGGTGACGCCACCAGCGCCAACCTTGTGTGGATGCTCTGAAAAGCAAATCATTTGCATATCACAGCACCTTCTTCCTGTCGGTTAACTTTCGCGTCTGTAGCATGTCATCTTCATGGTGTAGCAATTTTAATGGTCAGTAGTGTATTTTTTGGTAAGAACAAATAGGGAGCGTGCAATAGTTGCTCACTACAAAAACTACTTAAGAATGATTTTTTAATAATCAAGGAACATGCACATAATATCAGAAATCAGTACTTCCAGCAACAGACATAAGGCTATATGGAATGTAGTGAAACAAGAGCCAGAACAACCAGCCACAGAACAAGACATCATCACTACTGAACTGAATGGAAGGGCTATAAATGATGAGTCACAGGTAGTAAACGCTTTTTATAATCATTTCTTAAATATAGTAGAAAGCATAGGGACAAACAGCTCAAGAGCAAAATCACAGCAGTATGTTGAAAATTTAACTTTCATAAAATTTAATCATATGCATCTATCACCAACTTCTCCTTCTGAAATTAAGAAAATTATACATTCTCTCAAAAATAAAATCTCATCTGGTCTTGATGATGTTTTTAACACAGCACTAAAAATTTGTTCCCATCTCATAAGCCTAGTCTTATCCGAAATATTTAATGCATCACTAACTCAAGGCATTTTTCCACAGAGACTTAAATAGGTCATTGTTAAGCACATCTGGAAGAAAGATCACAGGAGAGATGTCAATAACTACTGACTTGTTTCACTGGTGACATAATTCTCCAAAATTTTTGAGATGACGATGTATTCTGGAATAGGATCTCGCCTTAACAACAACAGCATCCTTAGCAAAACACAGTTTGGGTTTCAAGAAGGGTTGCTCTACTGAGAATGCCATTTACATGTTCACTCACCAGATTTCACAAGAATTAAATAATAAAATAGTGTCAGCTGGTATTTTCTGTGACCTCTCCAAGGCATTTGATGCGTAAATCACAGAATTCTCCTAGATAAACTGATGTTTTATGGGATTGATGGTGTATCCAACCAATCAATAATGTCATATCCAACCAAAACAATGAAGAAAGTTCTAATTATAACGGTGAAAACAATCAATTATTGACAAAATTATTTAACTGGATCGATAAAAAATCGACCCACCAAGCGGCAGCAGAATACACACTCACTTAACTGTCATAGTACCTGCAGTGGATCCTGATGCAATTTGGAATTGCTGTGTGATGGTCTGGATATGTATCTACCTATTATATATTATATAAAAGACTGGCAGGCTTTCGGAGCCAGTGGCTCCTTTTCCAGGCAGAAGGGTTGAGTGGGAAGGAAGAAGGGTGAAGGAAATGTACTGGAGAGGTCAAGGGAAAGGGGTAGATTTTGGGAATGTCACCCAGAACCACAGGTCAGGGGAGATTTACCGTACAGTAAGTCTCCCGAAAACTACCCCTTCATCCTTCTTTCTTCCCCTTCAACCCATCTGCCAGAAAGTTATACTTAATAATTCAAGTATTATAGTCCAGGGACATAATTCTAACTGGGGAGAAACCACATACGGGGTTCCCAAGGTTCAACCTTAGATCCACTATTATTCATCATATATGTAAACAACCTCCTGTTTAGTATACAACAAGCAGAATTAGTTCCTTTTGCAGATGGCACTAGTATTGTAATCAAGTATACATACAAAAACAGAAGAAATGGTAAACAAAGTTCTTAAAAGTGTCATAGGCTAGTTTTCTGCAAATGGTCTCGCCCTCAAGTTTAAAAATGCACAACATATTCAGTTTTGCACATCCAGAGGTACTACACCATAAGTGTAACACACAGTGAGGAAATAATATATAGGGTGGAAACTTCAAAATTCTTAAGTGTCCATACTAATGGGAATTTAAATAGGAAAAAGGATATTTTGGAACTCCTAAAACAACTTAGTTCAGCCAAATTTGCACTTAGAATCATAGCAAACTTTGGAGAGAGACAAATCAGTTATGTCGACATATTTTGCGTATTTTCATTCAATTATGTCATATGGAATAATGTTCTAGGGTAACTTATCTTTAAGAAAGAAAGCCTTCATTGCACAAAAATGTACTGTAAGAATAATATGTGGGGCTCATTCACAATCATCTGCTAGACACCTGTTTAAGGAGTTGGGCATTCTGACTGCTGCTTCACAGTATATTAATTCCCTCATGAAGTTTGTAGTCAATAATTCACTACAGTTTAAAAGGAATGATGAGGTACATAATTACAATACCAGAGGAAAAAATGACAGTCATTACTCCATAATAAGGTTGTCTTTAGCACACAATGCTGAAACAAACATTTTTGATCACTTACCCAGTGATGTAAAGTGTGTGACAGACAGGAAAGTTAAATCTGAAAATGAACTGAAAAAGTTCCCCCTTGACAACTCCTCATATTCGACAGAAGAATTTCTATTACTGTAATGTGTAAAAGGTGGTGTTTAGGTCCCAGAAAATGATGTGGGGGAGTCTCTTGCAAACACCATGAGACTCTGGCATAAAATATGGGTAATATGTGATTAGAAGAACTCAGCAAGAGAATTCTCTCAGCCTCTTCCATCTCAAGTCTCCAACTTCCTACCTACATGTGGTGCTCCTGATAGCTGAGAAGTCAGCAGAAGGTTGGGCAACCAATCCCAGTGGGAAGCTGAGTTGGTGACCAGACAGGACTTTGAGGTCAGTGGAAGGCAACAGGAAACCACAGCTGAAATTATCTCATGAAAACCCCATGGCTTTGTTCAACTCAAGATGTTCTGGAGTTTCAAGTTCCCTATTCAGATCTCCGGGGAGGGGGGGACCAGGTTGAGAGAAATTTCAAGAAGAGTAATATGCTGCAAGGAGAAGAACAGCATAGGAACATGGAATGTAAGATCCACATATCAACGAAAATTAGACTTAATCAAAAGAAAAATTGAGAGGATTAACACTGACGTATTGGGAATAAGTGAAATGAAGTGGACTGGCATGGGAGAATTTTCTCCGGATGGCCATATGGTACATTATTCTGGACAAGAGAACAGTAGAAGTAATGGAGTAGCCTTCATAGTTAGTGACAGAGTATGAGAAGCTGTAATGGGATGCAGCTATTCAAGTTCATGTGCCAACCAACAATGCTGAAAAGGAAGTTACTGACCAGTTCTATGAAGATTTACAAGAATTACTGCTGTCGACACCAAAAAAGGGTGTTGTCTTCATAGTTGGGGACTGAAGCGCAAAAGTGGTAAATCAAATTGTAAAATGTGTAATGGGAAAACAAAAGAAGCAGAACAGAGACTCCTGCCAAGACAATTCATTGGTTATTACTAACATACTGTTCCAGCTACGCAAACGATGCCTATTACTTGGACTTCACCAGACGGGCAACACCGGAATCAAATAGATTAAATACTTTGTAATCAGAGGTGGAAGAGACTGGTTCAGTCAACTACAAGAAGACCTGGAGCTGAGTGCAGATCAGATCACTAGCTCTTAATTCCAAAATTCTGGTTGAAACTGATGAAAGTAGCAAAAGCTGTTCCATTTTTCAGATAATATCTTAAGACCATACCCTTTGATTACAGAGTAAAAGTCTGAAACAGATTTAATGCATCAGAGTTAGAAGAAAAAACCCCACGAGCTGTGGACAGAAGTAGCCAATACTGTCAAGGAGGCAGCACAAAAACACACTTCCACGAAAAAGGAAAACAAGAAGCCAGATGGCCACCGGCTGAGGCATTGCAAGTTGCAGAAGAATGAAGGAAAACAAAAATCAGAGGTTATAGATCAGCAATGTTTAAATTAAATACAGAATTTCAGAAATTATGTAGAAGAGATAAAAATATCTTCTTAAATGAACAGTGCAAAAAGCTGAAGATAACAACAGAATGGGGAAGACAAGGCATCTTTACAAGAAAATCAGGGACAACAAAGGAAAATTACAGGTGAAGATTGGAATGATATAACACAGAAATGGGAAAGATCTAACAGAAGCAGAGGATGTTGAAGAAAGATGGGCAATATGTAGGAGACCTATATAAGAAAGAACTACATACTGACAATGCTGACGATGAAGAAATTATTATTATTTTAGAACTAGAGAGAGATATTTTGGAGAGTGAAATCAAATGGGCTCTCTAAAATATGACTAAAAACAGAACTAGTGGACATGATGGAATTCCGACAAAATTGTTCGAAGTCATTGGAAAGAATGCAGTGAAAGTTATGCATTCAATATGCCTCAAAATATGGAGCATGCAGTGGCCAGAAGACCGGAAAAGATCAGTATTCACTCGATACCAAAGAAGGGAATTTCTAAAGAAAGCTCAGATCACCAAACAATCACACATATCTCACATGTTAAAAAAGTCATGCTGAAAATATTATGAAATAGACTTCACCAGTATCTGGAGTGAGAACTGCTGGAAGAGAAGCTGGATTTCATAAAGAAAGAGCAACCAGAGATCAAATTGCCAATATCTGGTGGATTATGCAAAAGGCAAGAGAATTACAGAAAGACGTGTATCTATACTTTATTAATTTTCCCAAAGCCTTTGACTGTGTTGATCACCACAATTATGGGAAGTAATAAAAAATGTGAGAGTACCAGATCACTTCATTCATTTCATACAGAGTTTACACTCTGACCAAGAAGCCACAGTGAGAACTATGTATTGAACAACTAAATGGATCAATTTTCAGAAAGGGGTATGGCAAGGCTGTATATTATCACCTTACTTATTACATCTGTATGCAGAGCATGTTATGAAGAATGCTGGGCTAGCTGAAGAAGAAACAAGAATTAAAGTAGCTGGGATAAATATAAACAACCTTAGAAACACAGATGATAATATATTGTTGGCAGAAAGTGAAGAAGAGTTGCAGACTCTCTTGCCGAAGGTGAAAGAAGAAAGTGAAAAAGCTGGTCTTAGGCTGAATGTTAATAAAACGAAAATTACGGCAACTACACCTATAATTTCGTGGCATATAGGAGGAGAAACAACGGAGATAGTGTCTACGTTCAGTTATCTCGGTTCCCAGATTTCTGCTGATGACTGCAGCCAAGAAATCAGGAAACAGTTGCTGCTTGGTAGAAAGGAAATGTCAAACCTTGACAAGGTTTTAAGGCATAGAGATACATTACGTGATCAAATATATCCTAACACCTGGCCGAAAATCACTTACAAGTTCATGGCGCCCTCCATCGGTAATTCTTGAATTCAATATGGTGTTGGCCTGCCCTTAGCCTTGACGACTGCTTCCACTCTTGCAGGCACATGTTCAATCAGGTGCTGGAACGTTTCATGGGGAATGGCAGTCCATTCTTCATGGAGTGCTGCACTGAGGAGAGGTATCAATGCCAGTCGGTGAGGACTGACATGAAGTTGGCATTCCAAAAGCATCAGCATTCAGGTTAGGACTCTATGCAGGCCAGTCTATTACAGGGATGTTTTTGTCTTGTAACCACTCTGTCACAGGTCGTGCATTATGAACAGTACTTGAGCAAGCTGAAAGATGTAATCGCCATCCTAGAATTGCTCTTCGACAGTGGGAACCAAGAAGGTGCGGAAAACATCAATGTAGGCCTGTGCTGTGATAGTGCCGTGCCACGCAAAACAACAAGGGGTGCAAGCCCCCTCCATGAGAAACACAACCAAACCATAATACCACCACTTTTGAATTTTACTGTTGGCACTACACATGCTGGCAAATGACGTTCACTGGGCATTCACCATACCCACACCCTACCATCGGATCGCCACATTGTGTACAGTGATTCATCACTCCACACAACATTTTTCCACTGTTCAATCGTCCAATGTTTAAGCTCCTTACACCAAGCGAGGCATCGTTTGCCATTCACCGGCATGATGTGTGGCTTATGAGCAGCCGCTTGACCATGAAATCCAAGTTTTGTCACCACTCACTTAACTGTCATAGTACCTCCAGTGGATCCTGATGCAATTTGGAATTGCTGTGTGATGGTCTGGATATGTATCTACCTATTATATATTATGACCCTCTTCAACTGCCAGTGGTCTCTGTCAGTCAACAGCGAGGTTGGCCTGTACACTTTTGTGCTGTATGTGTCCCTCCACATTTCCAATTCACTATCCATCGGAAACAGTGGACCTAGGGATGTTTAAGAGTGTGGAAATCTCATGTACAGATGTATGACACAAGTGACACCCAATCACCTGACCACATTCGAAGTCCGTGAGTTCCGATGTCTAATGATTACTGATGTCGCTGATGTGGAGACCTGGCAGCTGGTGGCAGCACAATGCACATAATATGAAAAAAGAACGTTTTTGGAGTGTCCGGATACTTTTGATCACATAGTGGGTAATTTTAGCAACAAAGAAACTTCTTGTAAGGGCTATGGTCTTTGCAGTTGTGATGTACAGATGTGTGACCTGGATCTTAGAAAGGCAGATCAGTGAAGAATAGACTCCTTTGAATTGTGGTGTTGCAGGAAACTTGTTAAGAGTTCCATGGACTGCAAAGAGAACAAATAGGTCAATATTAGAGCAAATAAAACCAGAATGCTCCCTGGAAGGTCTGATGCTAAAACCAAAGCTGACCTACTTTGGACACATCATGAGAGGACAGGTTTCACTGGAAAAATCCTACTGCTGGCGGGGGAGGGGGGGGGGGGGGGGGGGGGGGGGAAACTAATGCTGGGGAAAATCGAAGGCACTAGAAGAAGACATCAGAGGATGAGATGGATCGATGGAATCACAGAAGTAATGCATTCCAACTTGGTAAACCTACGGGAGTAAGTGCAGGACAGAAGAAATTGGCATGGTTTGGTTCATGGGGTCACGGAGAGTCGGAACTGACTAAACAAATAGAAATACAGATAGAGAGAGAGAGAGAGAGAGAGAGAGAAATTATGAAAGTGCTGGCAGGTCGACAGACACACAAACAAACACAAACATACACACAAAATTCAAGCTTTCGCAACAAACTGTTGCCTCATCAGGAAAGAGGGAAGGAGAGGGAAAGACTCAAGGAAATGGGTTTTAAGGGAGAGGGTAAGGAGTCATTCCAATCCCGGGAGCGGAAAGACTTACCCTAGGGGGAAAAAAGGACGGGTCTACACTCGCACACACACACGTATCAATCCACACATATACAGACACAAGCAGACATATTTGAAGACAAAGAGTTTGGGCAGAGATGTCAGTCGAGGCAGAAGTGCAGAGGCAAAGATGATGTTGAATGACAGGTGAGGTATGAGTGGCGGCAACTTAAAATTAGCGGAGATTGAGGCCTGGTGGATAACGGGAAGAGAGGATATATTGAAGAGCAAGTTCCCATCTCCGGAGTTCGGATAGGTTGGTGTTAGTGGGAAGTATCCAGATAACCCGGCAGGTGTAACACTGTGCCAAGATGTGCTGGCCGTGCACCAAGGCATGTTTAGCCACAGGGTGATCCTCATTACCAACAAACACTGTCTGCCTGTGTCCATTCATGCGAATGGACAGTTTGTTACTGGTCATTCCCACATAGAATGCGTCACAGTGTAGGCAGGTCAGTTGGTAGATCACGTGGGTGCTCTCACACGTGGCTCTGCCTACGTAGATCAACACCTTCAACCCATTACATGCAGTCTCCCATCCTTCATCAAAGACACCAACCACTTTCTCGAATGCCTGGAATCCTTACCCAATCTGTTACCCCCCGGAAACCATCCTTGTAACCATTGATGCCACTTCCTTATACACAAATATTCCACACGTCCAGGGCCTCGCTGCGATGGAGCACTTCCTTTCACGCCGATCACCTGCCACCCTACCTAAAACCTCTTTCCTCATCACCTTAGCCAGCTTCATCCTGACCCACAACTTCTTCACTTTTGAAGGCCAGACATACCAACAATTAAAGGGAACAGCCATGGGTACCAGGATGGCCCCCTCGTACGCCAATCTATTCATGGGTCGCTTAGAGGAAGCCTTCTTGGTTACCCAGGCCTGCCAACCCAAAGTTTGGTACAGATTTATTGATGACATCTTCATGATCTGGACTCACAGTGAAGAAGAACTTCAGAATTTCCTCTCCAACCTCTACTCCTTTGGTTCCATCAGGTTCACCTGGTCCTACTCCAAATCCCATGCCACTTTCCTTGACGTTGACTTCCACCTGTCCAATGGCCAGCTTCACATGTCCATCCACATCAAACCCACCAACAAGCAACAGTACCTCCATTATGACAGCTGCCACCCATTCCACATCAAACGGTCCCTTCCCTACAGCCTAGGTCTTCGTGGCAAACGAATTTGCTCCAGTCAAGAATCCCTGAACCATTACACCAACAACCTGACAACAGCTTTCGCATCTCGCAACTACCCTCCTGACCTGGTACAGAAGCAAATAACCAGAGCCACTTCCTCGTCCCCTCAAACCCAGAATCCCCCGCAGAAGAACCACAAAAGTGCCCCACTTGTGACAGGATACTTTCCGGGACTGGACCAGACTCTGAATGTGGCTCTCCAGCAGGGATACGACTTCCTCAAATCCTGCCCTGAAATGAGATCCATCCTTCATGAAATCCTCCCCACTCCACCAAGAGTGTCTTTCCGCCATCCACCTAACCTTCGTAACCGCTTAGTTCATCCCTGTGAAATCCCCAAACCACCTTCCCTACCCTCTGGCTCCTATCCTTGTAACCGCCCCCGGTGTAAAACCTGTCCCATGCACCTTCCGGGTTACAGGACTGGAGTAGGTGGTGGTGGGAGGGTGCATGGGACAGGTTTTACACCAGAGGCGGTTACAAGGGTGGGAGCCAGAGGGTAGGGAAGGTGGTTTGGGGATTTCATAGGGATGAACTAAGAGGTTACGAAGGTTAGGTGGACGGCGCAAAGACACTCTTGGTGGAGTGGGGAGGATTTCATGAAGGATGGATCTCCTTTCAGGGCAGGATTTGAGGAAGTCGTATCCCTGCTGGAGAGCCACATTCAGAGTATGATCCAGTCCCGGAAAGTATCCTGTCACAAGTGGGCACTTTTGTGGTTCTTCTGTGGGGGATTCTGGGTTTGAGGGGATGAGGAAGTGGCTCTGGTTATTTGCTTCTGTACCAGGTCGGGAGGGTAGTTGCGGGATGTAAAAGCTGTTTTCAGGTTGTTGGTGTAATGGTTCAGGGATTCCGAACTGGAGCAGACTCGTTTGCCACGAAGACTTAGGCTGTAGGGAAGGGACTGTTTGACGTTGATCGGGTGGCAGCTGTCATAATGGAGGTACTGTTGCTTGTTGGTGGGTTTGATGTGGACGGACGTGTGAAGCTGGCCATTGGACAGATGGAGGTCAACGTCAAAGAAAGTGGCATGGTATTTGGAGTAGGACCAGGTGAATCTGATGGAACCAAAGGAGTTGAGGTTGGAGAGGAAATTCTGGAGTTCTTCCTCACTATGAGTCCAGAGCATGAAGATGTCATCAATAAATCTCTACCAAACTTTGGGTTGGCAGGCCTGGGTAACCAAGGAGTCTTCCTCCAAGCGACCCATGAATAGGTTGGCATACAAAGGGGCCATCCTGGTACCCATGGCTGTTTCCTTTAATTGTTGGTATGTCTGGCCTTCAAAAGTGAAGAAGTTGTGTGTCAGGATGAAGCTGGCTAAGGTAATGAGGAAAGAGGTTTTAGGTAGGGTGGCAGGTGATTGTCGTGAAAGGAAGCGCTCCATCGCAGCGAGGCCCTGGACATGCGGAATATTTGTGTATAAGGAAGTGGCATCAATGGTTACAAGGATGGTTTCCGGGGGTAACAGACTGGGTAAGGATTCCAGGCATTCGAGAAAGTGGTTGGTGTCTTTGATGAAGGATGGGAGACTGCACGTAATGGGTTGAAGGTGTTGATCTACGTAGGCAGAGATACGTTCTGTGGGGGTTTGGTAACCAGCTACAATGAGACAGCCGGGATGATTGGGTTTGTGAATTTTAGGAAGAAGGTAGAAGGTAGGGGTGCGGGGTGTTGGTGGGGTCAGGAAGTTGATGGAGTCAGGTGAAAGGTTTTGTAGGGGTCCTAAGGTTCTGAGGATTCCTTGAAGCTCCGCCTGGACATCAGGAATGGGATTATCTTGGCAAACTTTGTGTGTAGTGTTGTCTGAAAGCTGACACAGTCCCTCAGCCACATACTCCCGACGATCAAGTACCACGGCCGTGGAACCCTTGTCCGCCGGAAGAATGACGATGGATCGGTCAGCCTTCAGATCACGGATAGCCTGGGCTTCAGCAGTGGTGATGTTGGAAGTAGGATTAAGGTTTTTTAAGAAGGATTGAGAGGCAAGGCTGGAAGTCAGAAATTCCTGGAAAGTTTGGAGAGTGTGATTTTGAGGAAGAGGAGCTGGGTACCGCTGTGACGGAGGACGGAACTTTTCCAGGCAGGGTTCAATTTGGATAGTGTCTTGGGGAGTTGGATCATTAGGAGTAGGATTAGGATCATTTTTCTTCGTGGCAAAGTGATATTTCCAGCAGAGAGTACGGGTGTAGGACAGTAAATCTTTGACAAGGGCTGTTTGGTTGAATCTGGGAGTGGGGCTGAAGGTGAGACCTTTGGATAGGACAGAGGTTTTATAGGGAGAGAGGTTTGGAGGCAAGGTTAACTACTGAATTAGGGTGTTGTGGTTCCAGATTGTGTTGATTGGAATTTTGAGGTATTGGGGGGAGTGGAGCTGGAAGTGGGAGATCGAGTAGATGGGAGTGACTGGGTCTGTAGGTTTGCTGGAAAGGTTGTGAAGGGTGAGTGAGTTGCCTTTCTGGAGGTGGGAAACCAGGAGATTGGATAGATTTTTGAGGTGGAGGGTGGCCTGCTGTTCTAATTTGCGGTTGGCCTGTAGGAGGATGCTCTGAACAGCCGGTGTGGATGTGGGAGAGGATAGATTGAGGACTTTTATTAAGGATAGGAATTGACCGTTGTTTTTCCATTTCCGTTTTTCCCACATGACTGATCTTTTTTAGCCGCTTCCCACAGGTTTTAACGACATTATTTCTTCGTCAGTTAGCCTCATTTTCACAATTTGCCACCACAAAACCACTCCTTTTAATACATTTACATGAAGTTTTTTTGAAATTTTCCCGAATTGCTCCACCCTTTAACGTGTTTTGGCGGCAAAACAACCACCTAACCATTGTGCACATCGTTGTCTACCAACCCAAGTTCACCACAGGATCAACATAGCCCAGCTATAACCAACATTTTTTCGCCTTTTTTCACACCAGATCTCCAGTTGCTTTCTACTTCACCTTTATCTCTCCCCATATATTTTTATTTTCATTTTCATTTCAGCCTCATGTTACACTTTCCACCTTCTAATACCATGTCACCCTCACAACATACATCCAACATCCACACAACGACCCCACTAAGTTTTATTTACATTCCCTCCGCAAACATGCCTTCGCCCTAGCCAGATTACACTCCCATATTTTATTTTCTCAGGCTTGTCTGACATTTGGCATTACCCCCAAAGGCCTCACACTTAAAGTTCCCATCTCTGGCTGTAACCCTTCTTTCCATCAGTCCCTATACCAGTTCCAAACTGAACAATCCATTGCCCTCACCCACCTAATCCTTCACCTACACATCAACTCAGCCAATGAACACACCCGTCAACTCCTATCCTTAATAAAAGTCCTCAATCTTTCCTCTCCCACATCCACACCAGCTGTTCAGAGCATCCTCCTACAGGCCAACCACAAACTAGAACAGCAGGCCACCCTCCACCTCAAAAATCTATCCAATCTCCTGGTTTCCCACCTCCGGAAAGGCAACTCACTCACCCTTCACAACCTTTCCAGCAAACCTACAGACCCAGTCTCTCCCATCTACTCAATCTCCCACTTCCAGTTCCACTCCCCCCAATACCTCAAAATTCCAATCAACACAATCTGGAACCACAACACCCTAATTCAGTAGTTAACCTTGCCTCCACACCTCTCTCCCTATAAAACCTCTGTCCTATCCAAAGGTCTCACCTTCAGCCCCACTCCCAGATTCAACCAAACAGCCCTTGTCAAAGATTTACTGTCCTACACCCGTACTCTCTGCTGGAAATATCACTTTGCCATGAAGAAAAATGATCCTAATCCTACTCCTAATGATCCAACTCCCCAAGACACTATCCAAATTGAACCCTGCCTGGAACAGTTCCGTCCTCCGTCACAGCGGTACCCAGCTCCTCTTCCTCAAAATCACCCTCTCCAAACTTTCCAGGAATTTCTGACTTCCAGCCTTGCCTCTCAATCCTTCTTTAAAAAAACCTTAATCCTACTCCCAACATCACCACTGCTGAAGCCCAGGCTATATGTGATCTGAAGGCTGACCGATTCATCGTCATTCTTCCGGCGGACAAGGGTTCCACGGCCGTGGTACTTGATCATCGGGAGTATGTGGCTGAGGGACTGTGTCAGCTTTCAGACAACACTACATACAAAGTTTGCCAAGATAATCCCATTCCTGATGTCCAGGTGGAGCTTCAAGGAATCCTCAGAACCTTAGGCCCCTACAAAACCTTTCACCTGACTCCATCAACCTCCTGACCCCACCAACACCCCGCACCCCTACCTTCTACCTTCTTCCTAAAATTCACAAACCCAATCATCCCGGCCATCTCATTGTAGATGGTTACCAAGCCCCCACAGAATGTATCTCTGCCTACGTAGATCAACACCTTCAACCCATTACATGCAGTCTCCCATCCTTCATCAAAGACACCAACCACTTTCTCGAACGCCTGGAATCCTAACCCAGTTTGTTACCCCCGGAAACCATCCTTGTAACCATTGATGCCACTTCCTTATACACAAATATTCCGCACATCCAGGGCCTCGCTGCGATGGAGCACTTCCTTTCACGCTGATCACCTGCCACCCTACCTAAAACCTCTTTCCTCATTACCTTAGCCAGCTTCATCCAGACCCACAACTTCTTCACTTTCGAAGGCCAGACATACAAACAATTAAAGGGAACAGCCATGGGTACCAGAATGGCACCCTCGTATGCCAACCTATTCATGGATCGCTTAGAGGAAGCCTTCTTGGTTACCCAGGCCTGCCAACCCAAAGTTTGGTAGAGATTTATTGATGACATCTTCATGCTCTGGACTCATAGTGAGGAAGAACTCCAGAATTTCCTCTCCAACCTCAACTCCTTTGGTTCCATCAGATTCACCTGGTCCTACTCAAAATCCCATGCCACTTTCCTTGACGTTGACCTCCATCTGTCCAATGGCCAGCTTCACACGTCCGTCCACATCAAACCCACCAACAAGCAACAGTACCTCCATTATGACACTGCCACCCATTCCACGTCAAATGGTCCCTTCCCTACAGCATAGGTCTTCGTGGCAAACGAATCTGCCCCAGTCCAGAATCCCTGAACCATTACACCAACAACCTGAAAACAGCTTTCGCATCCCGCAACTACCCTCCCGACCTGGTACAGAAGCAAATAACCAGAGCCACTTCCTCATCCCCTCAAACCCAGAACCTCCCACAGAAGAACCACAGAAGTGCCCCACTTGTGACAGGATACTTTCAGACTCTGAATGTGGCTCTCCAGCAGGGATACGACTTCCTCAAATCCTGCCCTGAAATGAGATCCATCCTTCATGAAATCCTCCCCACTCCACCAAGAGTGTCGTTGCGCCGTCCACCTAACCTTCGTAACCTCTTAGTTTATCCCTATGAAATCCCCAAACCACCTTCCCTACCCTCTGGCTCCTACCCTTGTAACTGCCCCCGGTGTAAAACCTGTCCCATGCACCCTCCCACCACAACCTACTCCAGTCCTGTAACCCGGAAGGTGTACACGATCAAAGGCAGAGCCACGTGTGAAAGCAGCCACATGATTTACCAACTAACCTGCCTACACTATGAAGCTTTCTATGTGGGAATGACCAGCAACAAACTGTCCGTTCGCATGAATGGACACAGGCAGACAGTGCTTGTTGGTAATGAGGTTCACCCTGTGGCTAAACATGCCTTGGTGCACGGCCGGCACATCTTGGCACAGTGTTACACCTTCCGGGTTATCTGGATACTTCCCACTAACACCAACCTGTCAGAACTCTGGAAATGGGAACTTGCCCTTCAGTATATCCTCTCTTCTAGTTATCCGCCAGGCCTTAATCTCCGCTAATTTCAATTTGCCGCCGCTCATACCTCACCTGTCTTTCAACATCTTTGCCACTGTACTTCCGCCTCAACTGACATCTCTGCCCAAACTCTTTGCCTTTACAAATGTCTACTTGTGTCTGTGTATGTGCGGATGGATATGTGTGTGTGTGTGTGTGTGTGTGTGTGTGTGTGTGTGTGTGTGTGTGTGTGTGTGCGCACGCACGCGAGTGTATACCTGTCCTTTTTTCCCCCTAAGGTAAGCCTTTCCGCTCCTGGGATTGGAATCACTCCTTACCCTCTCCCTTAAAACCCACATCCTTTCGTCTTTCCCTCTCCTTCCCTCTTTCCTGATGAGGCAACAGTTTGTTGCGAAAGCTTGAATTTTGTGTGTATGTATGTGTCTGTTTGTGTTTCTATCAATCTGCCAGTGCTTTCGTATGGTAAGTCACATCATCTTTGTTTTTAAATATATTTTTCCCGTGTGGAATGTTTCCTTCTATATATATATATATATATATATATATATATATATATATATATATGAATTAATAGAGGGAAACATTCCACATGGATGGGAAAAATATATCTAAAAACCAAGATGATGTGACTTACCAAATGAAAGCACTGGCACGTCGATAGACACACAAACAAACACAAACATACACACAAAATTCTAGCTTTCGCAACCAACGGTTGCCTCGTCAGGAAAGAGGGAAGGAGAGGGAAAGACGAAAGGATGTGGGTTTTAAGGGAGAGGGTAAGGAGTCATTCCAATCCCGGGAGCGGAAAGACTTACCTTAGGGGGAAAAAAGGACGGTTATACACTCGCACACACACACATATCCATCCACACATATACAGACACAATTTTGTGTGTATGTTTGTGTTTGTTTGTGTGTCTATCGACGTGCCAGCGCTTTCGTTTGGTAAGTCACATCATCTTGGTTTTTAGATATATATATATGTTGTTGTTGTTGTTGTTGTTGTTGTTGTTGTTGTGGTCTTCAGTCCTGAGACTGGTTTGATGCAGCTCTCCATGCTACTCTATCCTGTGCAAGCTTTTTCATCTCCAAGTACCTACTGCAACCTACATTCTTCTTAATCTGCTTAGTGTATTCATCTCTTGGTCTCCCTCTACGATTTTTACCCTCCACACTGCCCTTACCCTCCACACTGCCCTCCAATACTAAATTGGTGATCCCTTTATGCCTCAGAACATGTCCTACCAACCGATCCCTTCTTCTGGTCAAGTTGTGCCACAAACTTCTCTTCTCCCCAATCCTATTCAATACTTCCTCATTAGTTATGTGATCTACCCATCTAATCCTCAGCATTCTTCTGTAGCACCACATTTCGAAAGCTTCTATTCTCTTCTTGTCCAAACTATTTATCGTCCATGTTTCACTTCCATACATGGCTACACTCCATACGAATACTTTCAGGAATGACTTCCTGACACTTAAATCAATACTGGATGTTAACAAATTTCTCTTCTTCACAAACGCTTTCCTTGCCATTGCCAGCCTACATTTTATATCCTCTCTACTTCGACCATCATCAGTTATTTTGCTCCCCAAATAGCAAAACTCCTTTACTACTTTAAGTGCCTCATTTTCTAATCTAATTCCCTCAGCATCACCCGACTTAATTAGACTACATTCCATTATCCTTGTTTTGCTTTTGTTGATGTTCATCTTACATCGTCCTTCCAAGACACTTTCCATTCCATTCAACTGCCTTTCCAAGTCCTTTGCTATCTCTGACAGAATTACAATGTCATCGGCGAACCTCAAAGTTTTTATTTCTTCTCCATGAATTTTAATACCTACTCCGAATTTTTCTTTCGTTTCCTTTACTGCTTGCTCAATATACAGATTGAACATCATCGGGGAGAGGCTACAACCCAGTCTTACTCCCTTCCCAACCAATGCTTCCCTTTCATGTCCCTCGACTCTTATAACTGCCATCTGGTTTCTGTACAAATTGTAAATAGCCTTTCGCTTCCTGTATTTTACCCCTGCCACCTTTAGAATTTGAAAGAGAGTATTTCAGTCAACATTGTCAAAAGCTTTCTCTAAGTCTACAAATGCTAGAAACGTAGGTTTGCCTTTCCTTAATCTTTCTTCTAAGATAAGTCGTAAGGTCAGTATTGCCTCACGTGTTCCAGTGTTTCTACGGAATCCAAACTGATCTTCCCCGAGGTTGGCTTCTACTAGTTTTTCCATTCGTCTGTAAAGAATTCGTGTTAGTATTTTGCAGCTGTGACTTATCAAACTGATAGTTCGGTAATTTTCACATCTGTCAACACCTGCTTTCTTTGGGATTGGAATCATTATATTCTTCTTGAAGTCTGAGGGTATTTCGCCTGTTTCATACATCTTGCTCACCAGATGGTAGAGAGAGAGCTTCACAGTGTAGGCTTGTTAGTTGGTAAATCACGTGGGTGCTTTCACACGTGGCTCTGCCTTTGATCGTGTACACCTTCCGGGTTACAGGACTGGAGTAGGTGGTGGTGGGAGGGTGCATGGGACAGGTTTTACATCGGGGGCGGTTACAAGGGTAGGGGCCAGAGAGTAGGGAAGGTGGTTTGGGGATTTCATAGGGATGAACTAAGAGGTTACGAAGGTTAGGTGGACGGCGGAAAGACACTCTTGGTGGAGTGGGGAGGATTTCATGAAGGATGGATCTCACTCCAGGGCAGGATTTGAGGAAGTCGTATCCCTGCTGGAGAGCCACATTCAGAGTCTGATGCAGTCCCGGAAAGTATCCTGTCACAAGTGGGGCACTTTTGTGGTTCTTCTGTGGGAGGTTCTGGGTTTGAGGGGATGAGGAAGTGGCTCTGGTTATTTGCTTCTGTACCAGGTCGGGAGGGTAGTTGCGGGATGCGAAAGCTGTTTTCAGGTTGTTGGTGTAATGGTTCAGGGATTCCGGACTGGAGCAAATTCGTTTGCCACGAAGACCTAGGCTGTAGGGAAGGGACCGTTTGATGTGGAATGGGTGGCGGCTGTCATAATGGAGGTACTGTTGCTTGTTGGTGGGTTTGATGTGGACGAACATGTGAAGCTGGCCATTGGACAGATGGAGGTCAACGTCAAGGAAAGTGGCATGGGATTTTGAGTAGGACCAGGTGAATCTGATGGAACCAAAGGAGTTGAGGTTGGAGAGGAAATTCTGGAGTTCTTCCTCACTGTGAGTCCAGAGCATGAAGATGTCATCAATAAATCTCTACCAAACTTTGGGTTGGCAGGCCTGGGTAACCAAGAAGGCTTCCTCTAAGCGACCCATGAATAGGTTGGCGTACGAGGGGGCCATCCTGGTACCCATGGCTGTTCCCTTTAATTGTTGGTATGTCTGGCCTTCGAAAGTGAAGAAGTTGTGGGTCAGGATGAAGCTGGCTAAGGTAATGAGGAAAGAGGTTTTAGGTAGGGTGGCAGGTGATCAGCGTGAAAGGAAGTGCTCCATCGCAGCGAGGCCCTGGACGTGCGGAATATTTGTGTATAAGGAAGTGGCATCAATGGTTACAAGGATGGTTTCCGGGGGTAACAGACTGGGTAGGGATTCCAGGCGCTCGAGAAAGTGGTTGGTGTCTTTGATGAAGAATGGGAGACTGCATGTGATGGGTTGAAGGTGTTGATCTATGTAGGCAGAGATACATTCTGTGGGGGCTTGGTAGCCAGCTACAATGGGACGGCGGGATGATTGGGTTTGTGAATTTTAGGTAGAAGGTAGGGGTGCGGGGTGTAGGTGGGGTCAGGAGGTTGATGGAGTCAGGTGAAAGGTTTTGTAGGGGGCCTAAGGTTCTGAGGATTCCCGACCTGGTACTGAAGCAAATAATCAGAGCCACTTCCCCATCTCCTCAAACCCGGAACCTCCCACAGAAGAACCACAAAAGTGCCCCACTTGTGACAGGATACTTTCCGGGACTGGATCAGACTCTGAATGTTGCTCTCCAGCGGCGATACGACTTCCTCAAATCCTGCCCTGAAATGAGATCCATCCTTCATGAAATCCTCCCCACTCCACCAAGAGTGTCTTTCCGCTGTCCACCTAACCTGCATAACCTCTTAGTTCATCCCTATGAATCCCCAAACCACCTTCCCTACCCTCTGGCTCCTACCCTTGTAACCGCCACCGATGTAAAACCTGTCCCATGCACCCTCCCACCACCACCTACTCCAGTCCTGTAACCCGGAAGGTGTACACGATCAAAGGCAGAGCCACGTGTGTAAGCACCTACGTGATTTAGCAACTGACCTGCCTACACTGTGAAGCTTTCTATGTGGGAATGACCAGCAACAAACTGTCCATTCGCATGAATGGACACAGGCAGACAGTGTTTGTTGGTAATGAGGATCACCCTGTGGCTAAACATGCCTTGGTGCACAGCCAGCACATCTTGGCACAGTGTTACACCGTCCGGGTTATCTGGATACTTCCCACTAACACCAACCTGTCAGAACTCCAGAGATGGGAACTTGCCCTTCAGTATATCCTCTCTTCTAGTTATCCGCCAGGCCTCAATCTCCGCTAATTTCTATTTGCCGCCGCTCATACGTGACCTGTCTTTCAACAACATCTTTGCCTCTTTACTTTCGCCTCAACTGACATCTCTGCCCAAACTCTTTGCCTTTACAAATGTCTTCTTGTGTTTGTGTATGTGCGGACGGATATATGTGTGTGTGTGCGAGTGTATACCTGTCCTTTTTTCCCCCTAAGGTAAGTCTTTCCACTCCGGGATTGGAATGACTCCTTACCCTCTCCCTTAAAACCCACATCCTTTCGTCTTTCCCTCTCCTTCCCTCTTTCCTGATGAGGCAACAGTTTGTTGCAAAAGCTTGAATTTCGTGTGTATGTTTGTGTTTGTTTGTGTGTCTGTCGACCTGCCAGCACTTTCGTTCGGTAAGTCACATCATCTGTGTTTTTATATATATTAGTAATGTTCAGAATGTAACCACATGCACAAAATAATTTGTAATATGAATGATGTAAAATTCCTGGTTCCACATCATTATGATCTATCATGCAAAATGATCTATGGAACATGTCACTAACTAACTGAGGAGGTGCAAATCTGTTTAATAATTGCAGCCAAAGTCATTGTGAAGTTAAACACAGTTTTAATAATTACTGAATTATTTTTTGGGAACATTGTCACATAATACACAGGAAGATCAGACAGTAATGCATAATAATATTTTTCTCGCCTGGTATTGCAGCAGGAAGGTTGAAATTTCATGACAATATTGCTTGAATTTGTGCTATAGAGGGCAATTTGTTTTCATGTGAAGCTCTAGTGAAAGATGCCTGAACTAAAAAACAAACATGGCGTACATGTTACTCTTGTCAACTTGTGAAAAGCAACGAAGTGTAGTTTGATATCTGTGGACCAAAGGGCATAAATTGAGTGAAATTCACAGGGTCATGCATGTGTGTATTGGGAGGACTGTATGGACCATAGCAACGTCTACAGTTGGTGTGCATTCTGCCAAGAGGGTTGTGTGAACCATAATGATTCACCACACTCCAGATGGCCAGTAACAGCTGCAACCCCAGAGAATGTCGGAGCCATTGTGGCAGAAATTTTGAATGACCGGCGTGTGCAACTGCAAACCTTATCGCAACAGTTTAACATTTGCTATGGTGCATTGTACAATATGGTTCATGACAAAAAAAATTGTAATGTTAATGCTCCCTGGGTGCCTAGGAACCTGTAAGACAACCATGAGGGCCAGTGAATGAGGCAGCCTCTATGGAGACATGCAGGTTCCCCAGTACAAAAAAAAATCAGTGTCTCAATCTGCTACGAAAGTGCTTGTGACAATGTTCTGGGATAAGCATGATGTGTCACTGGTGGGCTTTGCTGAACATGGGACCAATGTGAATGCTACAGCCTACATTAAAACAGGCTGAGTTGTGTCGTGCCCTTCATGAGAAATGGCAGCACAAAATTAATGCTGTTGGTGTTAAACTTCTTCATGACAATGCTTGTCCCATGTTGCTGCTCCTGTTTGTGAGAAAATTGTTAAATTTGTGTTGGAGGTGCTCCAGCGTCCATCACACAGTCTGGATCTTGCACCATTGGACTTTCATAGGTTTGACCCCATGAAGAAATTCCAGGCTGGCCAAAGACTTGCAACAGATGTGGAAGTGAAATCAGCCAGCCCACAGATGGCTATACTCCAACCAAATGGACTTCTATGAACCAGGCATATTGAAACTGGCACCATGATGGGCAAAATGTGTTGAGAATGTTGGTAACTATGTAGAAAAGTAGGTAAAAGATGTAAGTTCAATTGTGTTTTTTTTTTCTTTATTACTTATTAAACATTTTGTAGTAAAATTATTATGCGTTACTTTCCTATCTTCCCTCATATTTTCCATATTTTTTTCTTATCCAGTGTTATTGTGCTTTATTCCATTTCTTGTTTTGCTTGAAGCAACTTACACATCTAAAAGGATTTCAACTTGATTCTTACAACTAAATTTTTCTGTCATCCATACTATAAATAAGATAGCCTACCGAATAGTTGTTTTTTACCTTGATATTATAAGTGCAGACACGGGGCGATTTTGTGGCAGTTTCACCTTTATTCCTTCCCCAAGAACTGGATGGTTATTAATGACTAAATTATGTTAAAATACAGAAATACCAAAATGTGAAGTAGTGCACTTACTTCTGCCTTTTGACGTAGAAGAAACAGTGCTGTATCATGCAAGCTTGCATGTTCAGAACACAAGCATACAGCTAGCACTAGTGACAAATCAACAGTCTCCTGTGACTGTAATATCAAATGCTGCAGAGACTGTAAACAAAATCAAAATCTGAATTTTAGACACATTTGTATTCACACTATGTACTATTTTATTAGATTTCCTTTAGTTTTAATTTAAAGTAACACATCTGTCTATAAAAACACTATCATTAATCTTGCTGGATAAAATGAATTTATTGAGGGGGGGGGGGGGGCACTTTAATTATATCAAACAATTAGTGAGGATTAAGGAAACTTATCTTCACACACACTCAAATGGCTAATTCAGACGTTAACACTGTACGGGCTCTTAGCATTCATAAAACAAAAATATTAGGGTATTGTTTTATGGGGTACAAATATGGAAGAACTGTTCACCAATCCACATTGCAGACTGCATGGCAAGTTGAAGTCTGCCACCCTCTGTCTTTGTGTCACCTGCAGTACATTCCATCCAGACTGACTGCTAAATGACGGTACTGACTCGAAACTCTGCTAACAACTTATCAGCAAGCAAACTGGTCGTGTTGATCCTGCTCTGAGATTCAGAAGCACTTGGTCTGGGCTGAGACTGATGCGAACATAACTCTGCCAACGTTCAGCACTGTGCACACATCTTGCCAATTCTTCTGGTCCTGTTAGGCCTATCATACCACAGATGAGGTTGTTGGAGAACCTTCTGACATATGAGTGTTCCTAAGATATTTGTGCTCCAGCTTGTGTAACACAATTCTGAGAGGAGAGCAGAGGAATTCAGCCGAAGGCTTCAGGCTGTAGTGGGAAACACCCATCTACTTCTGAAACCATACAAGTGTAACTGAGTATCCTGTTTTTTTATTTAGCAACAATAAATTATAGAATCAGGGTAGCCATATTTGTAATTTTTCGTTTAAGAATGGTCAGTTTCCTGAACGATTAATGTAGCCACTTCATAAAAATGTAGAAAGGGATAATGTAGACAATTTTAGACCAATTTCTATGCCATTAGGATTTGCTAAAGTTTTTGAAAAGGCTATATATATATATATATATATATATATATATATATATATATATATATATATATATATATATATATATATATATATATATATATAAGAATAATTGATCATTTTATTTCACATAATTTGCTATCAAATGCACAGTTCGATTTTAGAAGTGGTTTAACAACTGAAAATGCTACATTCTTTTTTCTCTGTGAGGTACTGGATAGAAACAAAAGGTTCTGAATGCTGGCCATCTTTTTTTATTTAACTAAGGCGTTTGATTATGTTGATCACAAAATATTGCTCCAGAAATTGGACCATTATGGAATACGGGGAAGAGCTCACAACTGGATCACCTCCTACTTTAATAACACACAGCGAAAGGGCATTCTCCACAGTGTTGAGAATGGCTATGATGTGAGCTCCGTGAGGCGCACAATTAAATGAGGCATGCCCCAGAGATCACTGCTGGGGCCACTCTTGTTCCTTACTTATATAAATGATACGCCCTCTACTATTACAGGTGATTCTAAGCTATTACTGTTTGCTGCTGACACTAGCTTGGTAGTAAAGCATGTTGGGTGCAATGTTGGCACCATTTCAAATAGTGCAGTTCCAGACATAAATTCATGGCTTGTAGAAAATAAACTAATGCTAAATCACAGTTAAGACTCAGTTTTTACAGTTTCTAACATACAATTCAACAAAACCTGTTATTAATTTCACAGAATGGGCATATGATTAGTGAAACTGAACAGTTCAAATTTCTAGGTGTTTGGATAGATAGTAAATTGTAATGGAAAACCCACATTCAGGATCCTGTTCAAAGACTTGATGCTGGCATTTTTGCTGTTCGAACGGTATCTGAAGTAAGCAATAGTTCAACATGAAACATAGTCTATTCTGCTTATTTTCATTCGCTTATGGTGAATGGTATTATATTTTGGGGTAACTCTTTCCATTCTCAAAGGTTATTTTTGGCTCAGAAATGGGCGGTTCGGGCAATAAGTTGTGAAAGTTCATGAACCTCTTGTTGACCCCTGTTCATTAGTCTGGCTATCCTAACACTGGCCCTCAATATATATATTCTTTACTGTCATTTCTTGTTAACAATATCAGCTTATTCCCAAGAATTAGCAGCTTTCGCTCAGTTAATACTAGGGAGAAATCCAATCTGCATTTGGAACTTCACAGATTCTTGTGCAGAAAGGCATGCATTATACTGCTGCATTCATTTTTGATAAACTACCACAAGAATTCAAAAATCTTAGCAGTAATCCACATGCTTTCAAATCTAAACTGAATAGAGATTAAAATTCTTCTGGGTATTACGCCATGTCAGTGCTAAAAACTAACAACAATAATAAACTAAAACCGACGTTTCAGCCGAATTGCAACGGCCTTCCTCAGGGCACGACTGGTTTTGAATGGGGATAGGTGCTTCTATTTATTACAGACTATTGATGTCTGACTTCACTGTTGTAAAACTTTTAATTGGCCCTCTAATATGATTGGCTAGGGAAGATGGAAGGAAAGATGCTATTTGTGGATGTCCATGTCGTCAACGATTGGTAGCTGTCCACCAATCAGCATTCAGCTTCTGGTCGGCAAGTTTTCCTCCTGGTGTGTGTGGAAGTGGACTGACAGTTGTTCTACAGCTGTTCGTGCAGATACATCTGTGTCCTGTGTAGCTTTTGCCCCACGACTGCTCGCTGCCCGTTGTACCGGGATGGCCGGCAGCCAGGACGCTGGGAGTTTGTAGCCATCTTCTCTGTTGATGTTGTCAGGCTGCTTAATAATTTCGATTGCCTCCCGTATTTTGCATTCTCACATCCACAATTCTTTCACCAGTACTCGCGCTTCCTGGAACCTGATAGGTTGTCCACAGTCACAGTGGTGTTCTGCTATCACCGATTTATTATGTTGTTCTAATTGTACATAGCGTTTGTGTTCTGCTACTCGTAAGCTGACAGGTCTCCCTGTTTATCCTACGTAGGTAGCTCCGCACTCACACTGTAGTTCGTAAACACTTGCAGTGTTATGATTGTTGACTACATCCTTGGTGGAACGTAACATTTCGTGGATCCTGTGACTGCTTCGAAAAATCGGTTTGAAAGCTCGTCGGCAGAAGACGTTGTCTAGCCATTCGCTGACACCTTTTACATATGGTAAGTGTACCAGTGGAAGCTTCTCTTCTTTGCCTTCTTCTCGTGTTCTACTCCATTTCGTTTTAGCTACCTTTCTTATGATGTTGTCATCATAGCTGTTGGCATAAAACGTGTGTTGTAGGTCCTTTAATTCCTCTTTGATGATATTTTCATTGCTTATCCGGTAGGCTCGGGCAGTTAACGTATGCAGAACAGAATACTTTTGAGGTGGGTGGTGGTGGCTCTCCACGTGCAGGTACCAATTAGTGTGTGTTGGTTTCCGGTACACTTTGTGTCCCAGTTTACCTTCGGCAGCTCTGTATACTTCCACATCCAGAAATGGCAAGGTACCATTATTTTCAGTCTCATGTGTGAAGTTTATATATTGCTCAAAGGCTTCCATGAAGATATCCGCAGCTACAGGGGGGAGCGGGGAACCCGTTGCCATACCATCTAACTGTTCGTAATATTTTCCCCGCCAGACAGACGTAGATGACAGACATAAGCGTACCAGATTGCAGATATCTGGTGGGATCCGATCCTGTAGAATGCGCATAGTCTCCTCAATAAGTATGTTAGTGAAGAGAGACCTGATGTCAAAACTGACCATAATGTCTGATGGCTTTATTCGCTGTTCCATAATCAGTTTATGAAGTGGGAAGAGTCTTTCGCATAGGAGTCTGTTTGTCCCACAAGACAGCATAACTTAGGTGCCAGATGTTTCGCAACATAATTCGTAGGTGAATCTATTCTGTTCACTATGGGCTGATAACCCTCCTTATGGAGCTTAGGTACTCCGCAGATTCTAGGAGGAACAGGCGCCTTGGCGATTAGTCTCTTAGCTGTGTCAGGATCAATTCTCAAGTCCTTTACAAGCGCCTTAGTATTTCTGCCTATCCTCATCGTTGGGTCATTCCTTGGTACTCTGTAAATGGGAATCTTTTCATATTCAGAAGTGTCCATCAACTAAGTTACCGCGTATTGTGGGACAAACAGACTCCTACGTTAAAGACTCTTCCCACTTCATACAACTGATTAGGGAACAGCGAATAAAGCCATCAGTCATTATGATCAGTTTTGACATCAAGTCTCTCTTCACTAGCATACCTATTGAGGAGACTACGCATATTCTACAGGATCGGATCCCACCAGATACCTGCAATCTCGTGCGCTTATGCCTGTCACCTACGTACTTCACCTGGCGGGGAAAATATTATGAACAGTTAGATGGAGTAGCAATGGGTTCCCCGCTCTCCCCTGTAGCTGTTGATATCTTCCGTTCACGCATGATACTGAAAACAATGGTACCTTGCCATTTCTGGATGTGGAAGTATACAGAGCTTCCAAAGGTAAACTGGGACACAAAGTGTACCGGAAACCAATGCACACTAATCGGTACCTGCATGCAGAGAGCCACCACCACCCACCTCAAAAGTATTCTGTTCTGTATACGTTAACTGCCCGAGCCTACCAGATAAGCAATGACAATAACTTCAAAGAAGAATTAAATGAACTACAACACACTTTTCGTGCCAACAGCTATGATGACAACATTGTACGAAAGGTAGCTAAAACGAAAGGAAGCAGAACATGAGAAGAAGGCACATAAGAGAAGCTTCCACTGGTACACTTACCATATGTAAAAGGCTTCAGTGAACAACTAGACAACATCCTCCGCCGATGGACTTTCAGACCGATTTTTCGAAACAGTCACAGGATCCACGAAATGTTACGTTCCACCAAGGATGTAATCTACAATCTTAACTCTGCAGGTGTTTACGAACTACGGTGTGAGTGTGGAGCTAGCTACATAGGAGAAACAGTGAGACCTGTCAGCTTACGAGTAGCAGAACACAAACGCTATGTACGATTACAACAACATAATAAATCAGCGATAGCGGAACTCCACTGTGACTGTGGACAACCTATCAGGTTCCAGGAAACGCGAGTACTGGAGAAAGAATCGTGGATGCGAGAACGCAAAATACGGGAGGCGATCAAAATTATTAAGCAGCCTGACAACATCAACAGAGAAGATGGCTACAAACTCCCGGCGTCCTGGCTGCCGGCCATCCCAGTACAACGGGCCACGAGTGGTCGCAGGGCAGAAGCTACACGCGACACAGATGTATCTGCACAAACAGCTGTAGAGCAACTGTCAGTCCATTTCCACGCACACCAGGAGGAAAACTTGCCGACCAGAAGCCGAAAGCTGATTGGTGGACAGCTACCAATCGTTGACGACATGGACATCCACAAATAGCCTCTTTCCTTCCATCTTCCCTTACGTCATGACTAGCCAGTCATATTAGAGGGCCAATTAAAAGTTTTACAACAGTGACGTCAGACATCGATAGTCTGTAATAAATAGAAGCACCTATCCCCATTCAATACCAGTCATGCCCTGAGGAAGGCTGTTGCAATTCGGCTGAAATGTCGGTTTTAGTTTATTATTGTTGTTAGTTTTTAGCAATGACGCGACATAATACCCAGATGAATTTTAATCACTATGACACTGGCTGCGGAAGCCTAAGTTGTTATACCTGTTACTAAACTGAGTAGTTTCCTCTTGGATCACTCCTTCTATTCTGTCGAGGAGTTACTTGAAAAATTAAGATGATTCTTGTGTTATATTACTGATTGTGTTTACATGAACTTATGGCTTGTCTTTTTTGGGTTCATAAACATTTTATTTTATCTGTTACAACTTTTATGTTTCAATTTCATGTACTGATGTGTTCCATGACCTTTGATATTTGCTCCTCAATTTGGTCCTATGAAACTAGATGTGTAAAACAAAAACAAACAAATAAATCCAAAAAGATAGACAAGATGGTGGAGAAGGGGAACTAAATAAGACAAAAATGGTATGTAGTAAGGTTATCCAAAGTATATCTATAAAATAAACAATGAATAGGATAAAAATCATGACATATGTTTTATTACAATAGAGAAGGGAGAAAATTCAGGTTTGCTTTTTTTCCCACAAAAAAAAAAAAAGACATTAAGGACAATATTATGAAAAAATCTCAGGCAGAATAACAACACGTTTTCACAATAAACAAAATATATTCTATGGCAATAACAACTTTATGTGCTAATGTATTCAAATTTTGATGTAGAGGCAGAAGGAAATAAACCCCTTGTCTTCTTTCAAAGGAACTTTCCTGGCATTTGCTTCAAGCAATTTAGGGAAACATCAGGAAACCTAAACCTAGATGTCTATAATATTACAACCTGTAAACCTCCACTCCCTCTGTATTTTAATTTTTTTGGCTATTGGTCATGGGTATATGATGGGTAACATTAAGAATATGTTTTGTTGCTAAACGAACCCAACCATGTAGCCCAATATGAGAATGTCTTTCTTTACTAACCAAATATTAAAGTTCTTGAGTTTTAAATGGAAGGATATTGCTTTGAAAGGCTAAGAGAATAGACCATTTTACTTAGTTACTGATTTTTTTTTGCATGTAACACACTTCCTAATATTATCTCAATGTTATCGTGCTAGTAACAGTCAAATGTAGTCCATTTTCACACCAAGTTTGCCATTGCTGCATTGCTGTTCTGAATTAATCTTCCAGATTATAACTGGCCACTGTAACCTTTCTTTACAATGGTTGAAACAGTAATAAGTTCCACCAATGAAATTTACTGATTAATGACACCAATACTGATTTGTCCACCTGTTTTATGTATTACTGCATGCACCTTTCACATATCTTTACATGTCAGAACTCACTGTTACCCTATCTATCAACATAATGTTTCCAAACATATAATGTGTCACTTTAGCAACTATTGAAATAATTTTGGTGTGATGCATTGACTTGTGACAGACATGCAGAAACTTGAACAATGACTCCCCAACAGACACCAGAAACGGAGTGAGTACATGACCAGTGTTGAAAGCTGCATACATCAGAAATCGAAGCACTGCTTTTGCATCAGTGCTCTACTGACTACCTTCCTTCCTGCTGGATCAGAAAATTGTGGCACTGAGGTCGCTTCCTGCTCGTCCACTCGTTCCTCTGACTAAAGTATGCAGGAGCATAAGTTGGGTGCATGATCTTGCCGTTTTAGAGTAGTACTGATGGGGTGAAAATGGTAGACTCTTTGAACAAGATAGCCTCTGGTTACCAGTGAATATGGCTCTGTTTACTCTCCATAGTCTCACAGCCACTGCTTTTTCAGAGGCTATCTTGTTCAAAGAGTCTGATTGGTTAGCAGTGAATATGGCTCTGTTTACTCTCCATAGTCTCACAGCCACTGCTTTTTCAATCAGTCACTGTATTGGTAAATAATAATTGTCATGCCGAGCACTTGAGTATGTAGTGACAAGGCCATAAGTCCAGAGTTATACTTTCGAAACTTGAGTATTCACTTTCCTTTCTACACTGTTATAAACCACTTGTACCCAATGACTGACTCTAGTAATGAGTTTTCATTTAAATGGGCAGCAGCAAAGATTGGCGAGGCAAGTCTCTAAGAGTGTTGGAGACAGCAAATTTGGAGATGACATCTAAGGAGTTTAAAATGAGTATGCACACCTCATTCCTGATGTCTACTCCCAATCTCATACTTGTGGATGACTGGTAATGAGTGGGAATTGTTGAACATAAAATAAGAAAGACAATGCCCACGTTGGAAAAGGGGTACTCATTTCCATAAGGTCTAGAGAACCTGTGATGTGTAAGGGGTATGTTCAACGATGCTATACACCTATCAATAGTAGTAACCCATACACACTATCCTCCTGAATGAGAGTCCACTGTTATACCTATACACCCCTTCACATAGTTTTATTCATACCTTTGTAACTCATACTACTGAACAAGTCTTCAGCAGGGAACTTTCAGTATGATTGCAGAAATTACAGAGGTTATGCAACAGGAGAATTTGTTGAGAAGAACAATGCATTTGTCTTTAATAAATCCAAGTGGAAAACAAACACAAAAAACGGCAAGGACCAAGAGTAACTATAAAAGGAAATGGATGATATTTTATCAAATAATAAAGAATTGTACTGGATGTGGCAGTCCACTTTATCTTCAGAGGATTTTTTTTACTACCACTGTGTACAGTTTCTCTTTTGGTGTTCCAAATTTGGGCTCATTTTTATGTTTTGAGGACTGTCATTGCTTTCTTTATGTCAGAAGCACTACTGCTACAGGTGTAGCACTATTCAGGCGTCAGTTCCCTGCAATGCATTAGAGAAATTCTGTGTTCATGTATTTCGCTTTACTGTCTATTGCAGCAGACAGCCAATGGTACCTACCAGTGTGTACCAGGTTTCGACTTTTGCTTGTTTTTGTGTTTTGACTGTTATTTCCCAATGGTATACATCTAAAGAGTGTGGAAATATCTATTATTCCCGATAAACTTTGCTTCTATTAAACAAGACACTGAAATTTAATAATTCTGTATTTTTCAGTTTTTCAGCGTATTTCTGATACTTCAGTGAAGTAATACGACCTTATGTTCACTAGTTCAATTTATCTCAGGTTGTCTGAAAGGATTATTTACATTCTTAGAAGATGGCATCAAGGGACTGAAAGCATGCAACAGATAAATTTTGCTATGTATGTGCCCATTTTGTCAAGACAAGAGCTAAATAGTCCTCAGTTTAAACATCTCTTAAGATTTATGAGGCCTACAAAGCATTCTTTGGTGTACCTGTTGGGAATCAAGACAAATTCCAGGAAATTCATTTCATATGTGAGCATTGCGCAAGAGCCACAGAAGGTATGATGGACAATACTTTGTTGTATATTGCCTGTCAAAGAAAGTGAAGCACCTAGAAGGGGAAGAGCAAATGAAACGAAACTTTATGGGGGCTGAGACTGCATGTGATGTTATTTCAATTATTACAATATCAAGCTCAATTTAGAAAGAACTTGGCAGTACAAGCCCGCTTATCAGTGCAAAGTTGCATCCCCCGTCTCCAGGATGCGTGCACTGATTAGTTGAAAAGGGTGTCATGCAGCTGTCATATCGTCTTCTGAGGCAAGCTGGCCACAACTGTTGAAACTTATCCTCAATATCCTGGATATTGGCACTGGAATGAAATTGACATCCAAGCTCATTCCACACAGGTTCTATCAGGGACAGATATGGGTATCTTGCTGCCACAGGAGTTTCTCAACGTCATCCAGACAGTTCATAGAGAAATGTGCCATGTGAGGACAAGCACTGTACTGTTCAAAAATGGCACTACAATAATGTCACACGGGAGTAAATGCATGAGAATACATGATATCCATGACATACTGCTGTGCTGTCAGCATTCCATCAATCATGGTCATCAGTGACCTGAACTGTACCCGACGGCTCCTCACACTCTGACACCTCACCATTATGCCTCTCCAAATATTAGAAGAAAGGGCCTCTCCTCTGGTTGCTGCCTACTTGCTGACTGTCGTCCAGGGTATTGCAGAACTGCAATTCATTGTTGAACACAGTGTGACACTTTTCATCAACAGACCATGCTTCATGGTCATGGCACCACTCCAAATGCAGCTGTTTGTGTTTTTGTGTTAAGAGAAGCCTATGGATGGGTCAGTAAAGCCCAAGCCTGGTTGCTGCTGGTTTCCAATCACTGATCCAGGAGGACACAAAATGTTGCAGGGAGTCCATTACTTGTTTTCAGATGGCAGGTGCAGATGTATTTATGATGTGATTAGTGCACAATAAACCAATCCTCTCTTAAGGTGGTCAAAAATGGTCAACTAGAACACTGGCAATGAGTGTGCTCATCTTTGCATTCCCACGCAGTCCGACATCAGCCCACTGACCCACGTGAATGCCCCACAAATCTGAATATCGCACAATTTGACCAGTCAGCCAAAAGTAGCCCCACAATGAGGCACCTCTAAAACTTCCATCAGTTGCTGATAATGTTGTTTACATGAATATGCACCATTTTTGTGCCCTTCACAATGAACACTTAATACCTGTTGCTGTTTACACCCCTAATGTGCCCTACCAGGCCTGGTTGTTGTGGTCTTCAGTTCTGAGAATGGTTTGATGCAGCTCTCCATGCTACTTTATCCTATGCAAGCTGCTTCATCTCCCAGTACCTACTGCAGCCTACATCCTTCTGAATCTGCTTAGTGTATTCATCTCTTGGTCTCCCTCTACGATTTTTACCCTCCATGCTGCCCTCCAATATTAAATTGGTGATCCCTCGATGTCTCAGAACATGTCCTACCAACCGATCCCTTCTTCTAGTCAAGTTGTGCCTCAAGCTCCTCTTCTCCCCAATTCTATTCGATACCTCCTCATTAGTTATGTGATCTATCCATCTAATCTTCAGCATTCTTCTGTAGCACCACATTTCGAAAGCTTCTATTCTCCTCTTGTCTAAACTATTTATCTTCCACGTTTCACTTCCATACATGGCTACACTCCATACAAATACTTTCAGAAACGACTTCCTGACACTTAAATCTATACTCAATGTTAACAAATTTCTCTTCTTCAGAAACGCTTTCCTTGCCATTGGCAGTCTACATTTTATATCCTCTCTACTTCGACCATCATCAGTTATTTTGCTCCCCAAATAGCAAAACTCCTTTACTACTTTAAGTGTCTCATTTCCTAATCTAATTCCCTCAGCATCACCCGATTTAATTCGACTACATTCCATTATCCTCATTTTGCTTTTGTTGATGTTCATCTTATACCTTCCTTTCAAGACACAGTCCATTCCGTTCAGCTGCTCTTCCAAGTCCTTTGCTGTCTCTGACAGAATTACAATGTCATCGGCGAACCTCAAAGTTTTTATTTCTTCTCCATGGATTTTAATACCTACTCTGAACTTTTCTTTTGTTTCCTTTATTGCTTGCTCAATATACAGATTGAATAACATCAGGGATAGGCTACAACCCTGTCTGACTCCTTTCCCAACCACTGCTTCCCTTTCATACCCCTTGACTCTTATAACTGCCATCTGCTTTCTGAACAAATTGTAATAGCCTTATGCTCCCTGTATTTTACCCTTGCCACCTTCAGAATTTGAAAGAGAGTATTCCAGTCAACATTGTCAAAAGCTTTCTCTAAGTATACAAATGCTAGAAACGTAGGTTTGCCTTTCCTTAATCTTTCTTCTAAGATAAGTCGTAGGTTCAGTATTGCCTCATGTGTTCCAACACTTCTACGGAATCCAAACTGATCTTGCCCAAGGTCGGCTTCTATCAGTTTTTCCATTCGTCTGTAAAGAATTCGCATTAGTATTTTGCAGCTGTGACTTATTAAACTGATAGTTCAGTGATTTTCACACCTGTCAACACCCGCTTTCTTTGGGATTGGAATTATTATATTCTTCTTGAAGTCTGACGGTATTTCGCCAGTCTCATACAACTTGCTCACCAGATGGTAGAGTTTTGCCAGGACTGGCTCTCCCAAGGCTGTCAGTAATTCTAATGGAATGTTGTCTACTCCCGGGGGCCTTATTTCGACTCAGGTCTTTCAGTGCTCTGTCAAATTGACCACGCAGTATTATATCTCCCATTTCATCTTCATATACATCCTCTTGCATTTTCATATTTTCTTCAAGTACATCGCCCTTGTATAGACGCTCTATGTACTCCTTCCACCTTTCTGCTTTCCCTTCTTTGCTTAGAACTGGGTTTCCATCAAAGCTCTTGATATTCATGCATGTGGTTCTCCTTTCTCCAAAGGTCTCTCTAATTTTCCTGTAGGCAGTATCTATCTTACCCCTAGAGAGATAAGCCTCTAAATCCTTACATTTGTCCTCTAGCCACTCCTGCTTAGCCATTTTGCACTTCCTGTCGATATCATTTTTGAGACTTTGTATTCCTTTTTGCCTGCTTCATTTACTGCATTTTTATATTTTCTCCTTTCATCAATTAAATTCAATATTTCTTCTGTTACCCAAGGGTTTCTACTAGCCCTCGTCTTTTTACCTATTTGATCCTCTGCTGCCTTCACTCTTTCATCCCTCAAAGCTACCCATTCTTCTTCTACTGTATTTCTTTCCCCCATTCCTGTCAATTGTTCCCTTATGCTCTCCGTGAAACTCTGTGCAACCTCTGGTTCTTTCAGTTTATCCAGGTCCCATCTCCTTAAATTCCCACCTTTTTGCAGTTTCTTCAGTTTTAATCTACAGTTCATAACCAATAGACTGTGGTCAGAGTCCACATCTGACCCTAGAAATGTCTTACAATTTAAAACCTGGTTCCTAAATCTCTGTCTTACCATTATATAATCTATCTGATACCTTTTAGTATCTCCAGGGTTCTTCCATGTATACAACCTTCTTTCATGATTCTTGAACCAAGTGTTAGCTATGATTAAGTTATGCTCTGCGCAAAATTCTACCAAGCGGTTTCCTCTTTCATTTCTTAGCCCCAATCCATATTCACCTACTATGTTTCCTTCTCTCCCTTTTCCTACTCTCAAATTCCAGTCACCCATGAGTATTAAATTTTCGTCTCCCTTCACTACCTGAATAATTTCTTTTATCTCCTCATACATTTCATTAATTTCTTCATCATCTGCAGAGCTAGTTGGCATATAAACATTTACTACTGTAGTAGACGTGGGCTTCATGTCTATCTTGGCCACAATAATGCGTTCACTATGCCGTTTGTAGTAGCTTACCCATACTCCTATTTTTTTATTCATTATTAAACCTACTCATTATTAAACCTACTCCTACCAGGCCTGGTAACAACACTAATTCCCTCTGGTGGCTGTTCAACCCGTCACAGAGAACTGCAACTCTGATCACTTACATACCCACCACTGAAGTGTACGTGTAAGTTACACTGACATCTGACCATATTTTGTGTGTGCTTCACTTTTTTCTTTGGCAGCAAGTGTGTTTTCAAAACTATTTTAACAAACTGTTTAATTATTGTTGTTGTTGTTGTTGTTGTTCAGAAGTGAAATAACGAACTGTATTTATGTTATAAAAGTTTTTTCTTTCAATCCTTGTCAGGTTAGTATGGAAATGAAAATAAATCCATGGTGTCTGCTGTCCCCAAGAATTTGAAGAGAGCCAACTTTTTACTTGAACTGTTATTTCTGCATGACGGCGGGCCATTCCAGATTTTGGAGGGCAAAGAATGTACCTGATGATATTATCTGGAGTCTCATCCATTGCTACAGTGCCACACTGCTTAGAACTCCCTGTACCCACACCTCTGCTAACACAGCAGTTATATTCAGAACAGAGTTCACAGAGTGAATGGGAAGTGGCAGATTCAGAATTTTCAGCTGACAGGAGAAAGCCATACAACCCTAAACCTATCACATTTTGAGTTGAAACCTTGGCCTGAACATGTCAAATGCCAAGCTTCTGGCATCGAGATTACAGTAGTGGAACTCGGTAGACAAAAGTGTGCAAGTGTAAGAACACATAAAGCATCACAGGTTTTTTTTTTCAGCTTTCTTTTTTCTTCAAAGCGTCTTGTCTGAAGCTATTGGAATAGATTTCGATCCAAACAAGTGGTGCCTACTCATAAACAGTTGATAAAAAAGCCTCAAAGCTGTTTTACTTCATAACTGGAAGAATATACGTCTCTTCCTCTGGTTCATTCAGTCCATTTTAAAGAGAACTGAAAAATGTCAAATTCTTGATGGAATCCTCCAATAAGGATGAATATGGATCAGAGGTAATAGGATACTTTAAAATGATGGGTTTTCCAATGTGTCTCACAAATGGTTTTACTACATTCCTCTGCTTTCTTTGCCGTGGGGCAGAAGAGGCACTAAGGCTCACTATGAGAAGGAAGACTGGCCAAAGAGAAATGAATTCTGTGTGGGAAAGAGTAATGTCAAGTGCGAACTACTGGTGCTGACAGCCTAATGAAGCAGTTTTTTTACAGGTCTGAATAAGGGTCTGCCAGCCTTCAAATACCTCTCAGTCTTCTTTCCCAACTGTCTGAGGTAAAGGTAGAGGACTGTGCATTTGTGGCACCACAGATGAAGATGATAACATAATGCAAGGAAATCCCAAAGATGCTCAGCAAAAAGAGAAGAGAAAGTTGCTCTGAATTGCACTATAGCAGTAATTTAGGGCTTGGTCAATTATAAAACCAAAAACTATGTGGAGTATGTCAAAGCTACAGTGAAGAACTTCAGTGTAATAAGGTGCACAATGGCCCACAAAGTCTATAGGGTGTTAGGAAATTCCCATTACAAACCCATGCCCAAACATCATCCAGCAACACTACAGATAGTCAAAGTTACAGATGCACCTGTAAATGTATGTATATATACAGAATGATTCTGTGATGATGACACAGACTTTCTACGAAGCTGGAGAAGGATGAATGTATCAAGCTGAGGTTAAGGGTCCTATATTGGAAACAAACGAGTCGAAAGTTATATGCAAAAACTATTCTGATATTTCTGGTAGTGGAGTACATGTACTGGTACTGTTGTTGCTACGATTGTAGGGTAGGCAACTTTCAGAGGGGGCACTATGGACCAAAACAAGAAAAAAGTGTAGTAAACATGGGTTCTAAAATGCATACATTAAGCACTTGGTCAATAGAGATATGTTACACAGTAGCAAAGATGAACAAGTGTTCATAGCCACTAAGGTGTACATTTTAGAGCCCATGTTTACTGGACATTCTTTCCTTGTTTCGATCCACACTACCACCTCTGAAAGTTGCCTACTCTACCATTTTAGTATCAATGGTACCAGTGTATCAGAACAGTTTTTGCTTACAGCTTTGGACTCATTACTTTCTGGTAGGTGAACCTTAACTCAAATTAATACATTTATCCTTCTCGATCATCTTCGAAAGTTTGTAACACTATCACAGAATCACCCTGTATATACATACATTTACAGGCACTGGCACTTATAATTTTGACACTCAGTAGCACCGTTGGATGACATTTCTGGACGTGGGTTCCTATTCAAAATATTGTATATTCGCTCTCCTCTACAAGTTCTAGAAGCTTGTAATGAGAATTTCCCAACAGGCCATATATTCTCGATGCTCTTCTACATACATTCACAGAGAACCTGGAAGCATTTTCAGAATAGCAAGGGGAATGCTTCCACCAAGATATACTGGATTTTGAAAATAGCTGTCTCAGGCAGTATAAAGTAAACATAAAGGAAGCTCAGATCTGGGGGTTGAGTCTCCAAAGTGATTTGCGGTACAATCATAAATCTCAGAGTGTTCTTCACTTCCGCTTCACATAGGTCAAATTTAATATACATGCAAGTTTTTTAAGTTTCATCATCCAAAAGAAAATGTAACTTCCCGTCTTTCCAGATCTGAAACAGGTAACTTTAAAATATTACTTTCTCATTCATAAAGGCAAAGTTTGAGTTGGTTAAATGGCATTTTTCATACTTCTGATACATAAGGAAGTAGGATATGGCATTTGCAAACCAAGGACAAAAACAATGTTATGTAATGTCAACTACTATATTTACAATCAGATGGAATAATTTTATACTGAAGACCTGATTATTAAGTTTATGCTACTGCACCATAACATTTATTATTTCATTCGTTTACTTGCATGTCATGTTTGTTTAATATATGCTAGCATTATTTTGCATTCACTAATGAAGCCATAATTAAGAAAAATTTGGTTGTCGGTGTTGTTTTTCACTATTTTGTATGTGATATACAGGGTGTTACAAAAAGTTACGGCCAAACTTTCAGGAAACATTTCTCACACACGTAGAAAGAATGTGGACATGTGTCCGGAAACGCTTACTTTCCATGTTAGAGCTCATTTTATTACTTCTCTTCAAATCACATTAATCATGGAATGGAAACACACAGCAACAGAACGTACCAGTGTGACTTCAAACACTTTGTTACAGGAAATGTTCGAAATGTCCTCCGTTAGCAAGGACACATGCATCCACCCTCTGTCGCATGTCCCTGATGCGCTGATGCAGCCCTGGAGAATGGCGTATTGTATCACAGCCATCCACAATACGAGCACGAAGAGTCTCTACATTTGGTATCGGGGCTGCATAGACAAGAGCTTTCAAATGTCCCCATAAATGAAAGTCAAGAGGGTTGAGGTCAGGAAAGCATGGAGGCCATGGAATTGGTCCGCCTCTAGCAATCCATCGGCCACCGAATCTGTTGTTGAGAAGTGTACGAACACTTCGACTGAAATGTGCAGGAGCTCCATCGTGCAGGAACTACATGTGTCATACTTGTAAAGGCACATGTTCTAGCAGCAGCAGGTAGAGTATCCCGTATGAAATCATGATAACGTGGTCCATTGAGCGTAGGTGGAAGAACATGGGGCCCAATCGAAACATCACCAACAATGCCTGCCCAAACGTTCACACAAAATCTGTGTTGATGATGTGATTGCACAATTGCGTGCGGATTCTCGTCGGCCCACACATGTTGATTGTGAAAATTTACAATTTGATCACGTTGTAAAGAGAACATTTGCACTGAAATGAGGATTGACACATTGTTGGATGAACCATTCACAGAAGTGTACCTGTGGAGGCCAATCAGCTGCTGATAGTGCCTGCACAAGCTGTACATGGCACGGAAACAACTGGTTCTCCCGTAGCACTCTCCATACAGTGACGTGGTCAACGTTACCTTGTACAGCAGCAACTTCTCTGACACTGACATTAGGGTTATCGTCAACTGCACAAAGAATTGCCTCGTCAATTGCAGGTGTCCTCGTCGTTCTAGGTCTTCCCCAGTCACGAGTCATAGGCTGGAATGTTCCGTGCTCCCTAAGATGCCGATCAATTGCTTCGAACGTCTTCCTGTCGGGACACCTTCGTTCTGGAAATCTGTCTCGATACAAACGTACCGTGCCACGGCTATTGCTCCGTGCTAATCCATACATCAAATGGGCATCTGCCAACTCCGCATTTGTAAACATTGTAATGACTGCAAAATCACATTCGTGATGAACACTAACCTGTTGATGCTACGTACTGATGTGCTTGATGCTAGTACTGTAGAGCAATGAGTCGCATGTCAACACAAGCACCGAAGTCAATATTACCTTCATTCAATTGGGCCAACTGGCAGTGAATCGAGGAAGTACAGTACATACTGACGAATCTAAAATGAGCTCTAACATGGAAATTAAGTGTTTCCGGACACATGTCCACATAACATCTTTTCTTTATTTGCGTGTGAGGAAGGTTTCCTGAAAGTTTGGCCATACCTTTTTGTAACACCCTGTATATCTTATGTAAAAACCTTTTATATTGTATACAACAGTTTGGGCATAAAATAAGAAAGGTTTTGTATATAGTTATTCATAATAACTTTGAACTTTTAATTGTCAATTTTATAACTTTGCACAATAGTTTTGTTAACTTTATTGTTAAGAGCATTTAAATAGGGAGAGCAGAAGGCTCAGAAAAGCTCAGTTGGAGACAGTTCACAGATGCCAACATTGTGTTGCACATCAGTGTAATAATCTAATTGTTGTACTATGGTTCTGTGTCTATGAAGCCTGTTATGTGGAGTGGGCTCCCACCAAGAAGTGGTGCAGCCTGTCATCAATAAAACACTATAAAATGACTTGATACCTGGATTATTTCAGGGAATTCAAGTAACTAGATCCAGTTAGCAGATGAGATGGACCGAGATGACGACTTCAGCAGCAGCGTCAGGAGGAAAATTACTCGGAGTTACACCGAATGAAGATATGTACAAGCAATGAACTAAACTTTATGTGTCACTGCAGAACTAATTACTAAAGTGTAATGTTTGGAAACTGTCTAGCAGTAAACATATGTATTTTTCTCAAAGTTATCTTTGAGTGGTGGAGGCCAGTGTGATCAATAACCCCCATGATCCACGTTCTTGATGTCATTGGAACACAAGAATAACAACAAACTTTTCAAATTCTCTGTTTAATCTAATAATCTTTAATGTTGTATTTTTGTCGCAATTGCAGTCTCTCCGCACCATGCCCATACCAAAACAAAAATTTCGTTACACTACAAAGAATTCTGGCCACAATTATGTGATTTAATACTTAGGCACTGTGTGGTGCTCCTGTTTCTACAATTGTAATGAAAGATGAAACATGATAAACTTTACCCACCATAGACAGAATTTACAACAGAATATCCTTGTCAAAGTGATCTGCATGTGAATAAAACTACATCAACTACTACTACTACTACTACTACTACTACTACTACTACTACTACTTGCACTTCTTCTTCTTCTTCTTCTTCTTCTTCAGGATGCTTTGAAACTACTGAAAAATGATGGATACAAACTTAAAAATAAAGCCAGGTTAAGATCAAATTCTGAAATACTCAAATTCCAAACTCAGTAAGACACTCATGGATGACTTTTAAATACTGTACCTACAAATGTGAATGGCTGCCATTAGCATTGTGATAAAGGAAACAAAAACACAAATAAGGAAAGGCAGTCATTCACATGCAGATGATTGACAGCTGGCACACCCACCTATGATGTCCCTCCTAATAGTCATCAGGTGCATTTTCTATGGTGTTTCAGCAAATATGTGGAATTTTGTTTTTGCAATGTGAAGCTGGAGTTAGCACAATAAAATACTGCTCATCACATCTTCCATGTTATGCCCAGTGTGGACAGAACGTGTGGCTTTGTTTTCTGTTACAAACAAAATGTAAAGTGGAATATTACATGCCCATTTGATACAGTGGCCCCAAATTAGTCTATTGTGACATTTATTTTATCTATATGTATTAACAGACCTGACCCACAGAGACTGATACCACCATGTAGTAGGTCTGCTCAGTCACTGCTGGAGTACTGGTGATTGATGTTATTTTACTATCCCTGTTAACACATATCAATAAAACAAATATCGCACTATAAAAGTCTTAACAGAAAACAAAATGATGGATGCTTTTCATAGATACTGGGTATCACATAAAAGATATGATGAGCAGTATTCATTTGGGGTGACTCCAGCTACACAATGCAAAAACAAAATTGCAAGACTCTTATGAGGGATGTCCAGTATATGTCAGCTATTGCCTTTCCTTTTCCTCACTACTTTTTATTTATACTGCAATAAATGTCATACAGCTGACTCACCATTTCATTAAATTTCTTCCCTTTACATACTTCTTCTACAGCATCCAGAACTGAATCCAAATGTTCACCCTTGAAATGTAAAATTTTATAAAGAAGTAGCATCCATGGGTCCGATGTTTTGTTTCTGAAACATCAAGAATTTGACAGAACTTATGTTCTCTGTGCATAGGTATACATAATACTGAAAAGAAGCATATTAAAATTACTGAATGTTTTGTTGTCATACATACCCAGAGGTAGTAGAATCCTGGAATGTTTGCCAGTGGTCTAACACATTTTTCAGCAATTTCAGTTGTTGCCATGATTCTGCAGTTGCAAGAAGCTTATGAAACAGTGATATTTCTGCTTCTACTGCGGAAAAGTCTGACTCACAGACCACCAATTTGATGTGAGACCATGCAAGGTCTACAACAGCCCTTATACGACTCAAAAGCAAGCTTTTACTTCTTGCACCTGAAGGCATCACATTTTTCTGAAATTTAGATACATATTATAACTTTTGTATCATAAATCTACTACAGTCAGTTAGTTAGATATGAAAAGCTACAACCAAACTTTCAGAATAGATTCCTTAAACACAGAAGGAAAAAAATTTATATTAATATATGTCCAGCATTGCTTTATTTCCACATCAGAACTCACTTTCCATAACTTTTCTTCTTCATTTCAAGACTTCTTTCTGTGCCATTATAGCTTCCCTGGTTCCTTTACCTTTCCTAAGTCCTAGTTGTTTTTCTCCTAAATCTTAGTTAACCTTTCTTTAACAATTCTGAGTAGAATTTTTGGAAGTTGGCTTACTAACATGTAGGTTCTATAATTTAAACAATCATTGATATTTTCTTTCTTAGGTATAGTAATGGTTTTATTCTTTGGTCAAATGTTTGAGTGTAATAAAAACATGACTCACTATAAATTAAACAATGACTTTTTTTCCGAATTTTCAGTCAGGAATGGACAAATAGATTATCAAATTGACTAGCACGATCTCTAGTTTTGCAAATTCCAATACTAAATTTCAAATCCTTAGAACTTGACAGTGCAATACCAATCCAAGATCCAATTCTGGAATACTGATCTTTAGGGGTGGCCTGCCAGTAGCCAATTTGGCCAGCCTGTCAGTGAGTTCATTTCCCAGGATCCCAACGTGACCTGGAGTCCAGACAAAGATCACCAAGCTTCCACGCTGTTTGAGGGCAAAAAGGGACTCCTGGATAGTCGGGACCAAGGGTTGGTGTGGGGAACATTGGTCAATAGTTCGTAAACTGCTCAAACAGTCACTACAGATGGGGAAAGAATCACTGGCACAGGAACAGATATGCACAAGAGTACAAGAGATGGGTACGAGCTCCACAGTGGAAACACTGCAGCCATCTGGCAAGAAGCAGATTTCATCCCACATGAACGTTAGCAAAGCCACATGAGGAGCTGTCAAGCCATCAGTGTAAATACTATTGAACGCTGAAACTAGTCGAGAATGGAGAAGAACTGGTGGCAGAAGGCCTCAGGATTAGCCAAGTCTTTCGAATTTTGTGACAGATCAGACAGAGCCCTGGGCAAAGTATGCTCATGAACGTGTACATGAGGGGGGCCAGAAAAGAGGTGGTGGAGGGGAAAGTTGGTGTTCAGAAAAAAGTTGACCGGATGCAGATGGCAATTGTAACCCCCAGACCTGGGCCACTGTTGAGGTAGGTGGATCTCTGTATCTAGGAGGAGGAGATGGTAAGCTCGGGTGCTCTAGCGAGCAGCAGATGTGTAACGCGTAAGCGATCAACTGTTGTTGACACAGAACCCGCAATGGTGGAACCTCTGCCTCTGCTAGGAGGCTGATCACGGGGCTACTCCAAAAGGCACAAGCTGCCAATTGTAACCCACAATCGTGTGACAGGAAGGATTCAATAAAGTCTTCAACTCACCATACTTTCAAGTAACTTGCACAGACACAGACATCTGAAGAGGCAGTTTTTCAGATTTAAAAAAGGGAATAATGACACTTTCTTGCCATTGGAAAGGGAATTCCCCCTTGCTCCTGAGACGGTTAAAAAGGACACATGTATGACATTGGCTATCCATTGATAAGTGTTGAAGCATTTGGTTGTGCACCCAGCCTGATCCAGGAGCCATGTCATTGCAGAGAGCAAGGGCACTGGTGAATTCCCACTCACTAAATGGGGCATTATACGGCGACAGGCAGTGGGAAGCTAAAGATAAAGCTGTTCACGATGCCATTAGAGAAGATGGAATGTGAGAGGATAGTGTACTGACTCTCAGGCCTGGTCGAAATGTTGAGCAAAATGCTCTGCAATAGAGTCCAGGCTGGTGAGGATAACACCATTTATGGAAATTTCAGGGACACAAGTAGGAGGAAGACAGCCAAAAATGCACCTCACCTTTCCCCATATACCTGCAAAGAGAGAGTATGTCGTCCTATGTCAGCAACATGTCATTCCCAAAAAATTCATGGAAACTGGAACAAACCAAGTAAAGGGGGGAAAGGGTTTTGTTTCAGGCTGGCAGGCTTGGTTGTACCCCCAGGTGGCAGCCAGGGAGAGGAAGGCATGTGGGCACTATCCAGTCACAGTAAGCAATGTCTTTCATGCAGTTGTTGCTGGGAATTTTGATACCCCCAAAAAGGCGAGCAGGTAGCTCAGGTAGCAGAAGTGTGATCCCTGTGCTGTCAGGGGCCAAGCCAAATAAGTATGTAACAGCCCCACCACATGGACTGGCTACATACGCAGGTGACACAGCCAAGGGAGTGGAGGTCTACAGTGGGGAAGGAGGAGGGTGGGGGAAGAGGAACCAATGCCAGAGATGGTAGGAAGGGATTTCTTCCCCAAATGGCTCAAACTACAGAAACAATTTAGAAACGGAGGTCAAACCCAAAGGGGGAGACCAGAATAAAAGGGAGAGTAGAACACAAGACACAAGAAGAAAAGGGAATAATGGAACCAAGGGAATAGTGGGATCATAATAAAAGGAAACTCTGAGGGAGAAAGAGGATGGGTGGGGGAAGGTGGTCAGGAGGGGGAGGAGCTAGGATGGGAAGAAGTGGATTTTGGGACAGAAATGCATCCTACAAGAGAAGAAAGCCTGAAATAGCTCAGGGCCCCATGCACTCTCTTACCCACAAAAGAGCTGTGGATCCCCTAGGGGTAGCAGCATTTTAGAATGGAAGGACTGCCTACAACTACAATGGAACTGCTCATTGATGATGACAACAGTTTGCATAAAGCGTGACCATCTTTTTTAAGAGCTGAAGAATTTATCGGAATTCAAATTACTTTACGAATTGTGGATTTCTTACTTTCATGAAAAAGAAAATAAATATAAAAAAAAGCATAAATTGAAACTTGTTTGCTTATCTTGATGTATATACTCTTAATAGTAATTGAAAACTGATTGATATTTAAATATACGTATTTCATGCTTTCTGAATACAACATGAAAAAAAAAAAAAAAAATTGAAGAATGGTCAAATGTTCTGTATAATCACTAACCCTGAAAGTAAGAAACAAAATAGATTAGAGAAACATTTGATGTCCCTTTGAAGGATTCCTGAAATCATTTATTTCTCTTTATTGGGAAAAGGGAATGAGCAAGAACGACGACGATGACAGCACTTGTAAGGGAGACATTATTTCTTGTAACAAATGCATTTTCTTTCCTGGTATCTAAAGGATTCTTTATTGAAATGTTTTTGAGACTCAAAAATTGTTGGAAATTTTTTACATCTTCAGGCACAGTTGACAAAAATATATCAAGGCCATGCAACATGAGACTGCACAGTCTCCATAGACCACAAGACAAATATCCTCCAGTACTCTTTAAAATTCATAGATTGTAAGTCAAACACTTAACTTTAAAGACAGAAATAAGCCTGTTGTAACTCCACAAGAAAAATAAAAAATAAAAAAAATTCCCAGATGGTGCAACATGAGCGATACACAGAATAACAGATGTGAGTGGTACAAACCAAAAGAACATAGTCAACAAGAGTCAGCACTGCTCCGTGCATATATAGGTGAGAGTCGCTGGTCAGTGTGATGCAGATCATGCTGTGTGTACGCTTCCTTCAGCAGCCTCTAGTGGTCAGCCAACACTAATACAGTTGGCAGTTAATTTAAGTTCACAAGCATGGCAACAATACCCTTGGCACACTCAGCCACATGCATTCTCCCTCGTGCAAAGAGGGCACCCAGGCGATGGAGGAGTCCCCGGTGGCCCAACAACACAGACATTCATCAGATCAAGAATGGTGGCAGCTGGTGCTGACGGCAGGGGTAGGATGGGCTAGCCTGAACACACGAGCATAGGGCCAGAAGGCATAGGGATGCAGTTACACCCAAGGGCATTGGGCCCATATGGCACCTGACGACAGCACCATCACCATCTCTGTATCGTCATCAGCAGGCAGGTCCCAGTGCAGAGGATACGGGGCTGGGCCCACTGGTGACAATGGCTCAGACAATAAGGGGGCTGGTGGAGGTGGCCCGACTGCAACAACAGGCTGTGGCAACTGACCCAAGTTATGAGACAAACTGGCATCCGGTGCCAAAAAGCTGGAACCTAAGCGTGCCACACATCAAGGAAGCAGCCAATGAGATGTGAGCGCCTCCACAACAGGTGAACCCATGTTCAAGTTGGAGTGTGGGGGAGTGGGCCATGACGACAGGCTGCACCTGCGACCAGAAGCTTCTTGCAGCACGTGATGGTGCAGGGGTGCAACTGATCAAACTGGTGCATCCACCTCACTGGCTGTACAGATGCCACAAAGTCAGCACTCCCAGTCGCAGACAACAGTGGCCCGTATCCACTTGGGCTGGCAACCGAATCCTCATGCCAACACCGGCCGGATGAACCAGACTGCAGCAGGTGTAGTGCTGGCCACAGGAAGTGGAGGAATGTGTGTGGCTGCTGTCCGTGAAGCAATTCAACTGGTCTCCATTCCCCCATTGGTGTGAAGGGATATGTGCTCAGGAAACAGAGAAGGCTTCGTCTGGTGAAGAACCCACAACAAACTTTTTCATTTGGGACTTGAATGTATGCACTATTATTTTGTGTCTCCATTTGATTGATGGTGGAATGGCAGAGTCTTAACACAAAAAATGCTGTGACAAGAACGAAACAATTGAAAGATGTGTGAAATGAACAGGGACCCATTATTAGAAACTAAAAAGGCAACCCCACAACAGAAAAAAATGCTCAAAATCGTACCAATTGCCACCTCAGACGATGTTGACACACGCAGGAGAATGCAAGGAAAGCAGGAAATCCACAACCAAGAGCCAATAGGAATTAAAGGAGGGACCTACAGAGTTTACATGAATGTGTTCCTGTGGCTGGCATGGAGTACTCGGGGGACAGATGCCCTGGGAGCTGCCTGTCATTGGGCACATCGCGAAAACACAGACAATTTAGTCATCAATCCTTGGAACAAACCAAATCATCTGGCACTGTTAGCTGCAGCAGGCAGAAGACACGCTTTGTTAGTGGTGCACATTTTAGTGATTTTCACCAAGATAAACTCAAGCTGCAGTCTTCTTTTTTGGCACATCAGTGCAAAAGTGTGCACAGATCAGCTAAGTGAAAAATGCATGCAATAAGTATGTTTATTTATATATAAGACAACTTAGGAATTTTCCTTTGTGTGAGACCACTTGTAGAGGAACCATGTGCCAATTTGAAGTTCTACATTTCTTTATTTTACTGATCACGTTGCTTCTGCATAATCTTTCACTGATTGTATCAATGCCCATTTGTACCATGACACATTGTGAAATTTCGAGCATTCACAACTGTCACAATAAACTCATACTATTATCGTCAATTACAGGCTTAAACTTAAATGTGCTATTATAAAATCTCTGGGAACAGTATGCCTATCCTCTTTCAAAACAACTGTTCACTAATTTCATTGTACAAGTATGTATGAAAAGATGTGTGAAACATGTTATTTCTGACAATTTTCAGACACTTACAAAACTATCCTTTGTAAGTTAGTGGTATGAGTGTTTTGGATGCATAATTTATTTTGTAGCAGTTCAGCATTTGTGGTTCACAGTTTTGTCAAGAATACATCACCCCTGAATTTCATTGTGTATCAACACAAATGAACATGCATTTTAGAGAATTTTTGGAAACTGCCACTGTTCTTTGCATAATTCATGAGCAACATGTAGTAAATTGGTGTTTGAGATTTAGTTAACTGTAGCACATATTCTACCTAATATTTTTTGTTACATCTAGTTTTCCCTTAAAGAGAAGTAGTCCTATATATTATCTGCTTCTATTGCAAATAACTCTGTATTCGTGTTTGCAAACATTTACAATTAATCTCAAAATGTTTTAGGAAACCAGTAATTTTTACCACAGGTTTTTGTGCTGCTTTAATAGAAATCTCATTTTGTGTATTTGCTTCAATTCTTACAGAGAATTAGCAACTTTTTAGCTCAATAGATTAAAAGATAATCAGTGGCTTAATTTAAAGATATTTTCCATTGCCTTGCATACACTGCACCAGCCGAAATGCAGCCCCACTGCGAATGCTGTTCTTGAACATGAGAAGAAGTTGTTGACGTTCATAAGCAGCTGGAAATCGCCCTGACTACTGTCCAATTATTAGCAACTGTTGCAAATTCATGTGTTGGAAGAGCTCCCGAGAGTTGTGTACCTGTGACATCAATACCAGAGGTACCTTAATGATTACCCTATCCTGTGGATCCTGTCTCCTCTGCAGAAAGTACAGGATCTGTCACTATTCATCCACTTGACTGCAAATGGCATGTCATTGGTAGATCTAGGCATCCGGTACAGGGTGGATGGGGACCAGGGAGGACTCAAGAGTGTTGTACCAATCCCTCTAACCAACAAATCTGAGGTGCTCTTGCTCACCGAAACTGAGCCAGTGGGACTCACTTCACCTGTTTTGGGGAAACCTGTTTTGTACAGTGCCAAGAGCAGGCAAACACAAAAGGGTAGGAGTCTATTAATCGTCATCAGTTCACACATATGGCGAATGATAGTACCCATTAGGGAAATGGCAGCAAGGGACAGGAAAGGACAAAAGCTGCATTCAGTGTGTGCCTGGAGGCCTCAGTCAACATGTTGAAGAGGTTATTCCAGCATCCACTGAGGGAGCAGGGAGCAGCCAACTGCAGATTGTGGCACACTTTGTAACAAATAATGCTTGTCATCTGGGCTCGCAAGTCATACTTGGGTCGTTCCACCGAGGGGCAGAGGAGGTTGAGAAGACTAGCCTTAAGCATGGAGTTTCAATGAAACACAATTTGCATCACTGTCTCCAGAACTGATCATGGTCTTTTAGTTCTGAGCTGACTGGAAGGACTAAACTAGAGATTTTGAAGGTTCTGTACAAGCTAGGCTGCAACGTCATTGACTTGCACCATAGGGTTGAGAACTGTAGTGTCCCCCTAAATGGGTCAGATGTGCATGACATATCAGAGACTGCTACTCAGCTAGCTGACTGTGTGTGGGGTGCACGTGTGGGGTGCACACAAAGAGTTTTATAGATTAGGTGACTCTCCATCCAATCCAGATAATGATAGCTGTAGGAAACCCAGAAGTATCAGTATAAGGCAGAAACAAATGCCTCCCACAGGTGAGAGTGTTAAAACCCTAAAAGTAAACTGCTCAAGCATTCACAATAAAGTGCAAGAGTTTGAGGTGCTCATGAAAAGCAGTGAAGTTCATAAAATACTAGGTACAGAAAGCTGGTTGAAACCTGGAATTGATAGCAGTGTGATTTTTGGGGGAAATTTAAGTGTGTACCAAAAAGGATTTGGTAATGGGAAATGGAAGTGGTATATTTGTTACAGTAGAGAAGCAAATCAGATCCATTGACATAAAAATTGGAACTGCATGTGAGATTGTTAAGTGAAGACTCAGTATCAAAGGTGGCCACAAAATGACAACCGGATCCTTCTATTGCCTACCAGAATCATCTCTGATGTAACCGAAAACTTCAGAAAAAATCTCAGTCCACTTGTATGTAAGTTCCTTAATCATACTGTAATCACTGGTGAAGACTTCAATCAGCCAAAAAGTAATTGGCAGAATTACAGTTTTGTTAGTGGTGGGTATGATAAGACATCATGTGAACTTTACTTCTCTGATGAGTACCTAGAAAATATAGTTAGAACCCAATTCATGAAGGAAATATATTAGATCTAATGGCAACAAATAGACCTGACCTCTTTAAAGGATGCCCACATCGAAACTGGTATCAGTGACCATGACCCAGTTATGGCAACAATAATTACCGCATTACAAAGAACAATTAAAACAAGCAGAAAGATATATATGTTCAATATACTAGACAAAAAATCAGTAGTGTCATATCTCAATGAGGAACTTGAAACTTTCAGCACAGAGCAGGAGCACGTATAGGAACTATGGCTCAAGTTTAAAAGAATACATAAACACACACTGAATAGATTATGTACCCAGTCGAACAGTCCATAATGTGAGCAAAACTCCAAGGTATATAGTCACCATAAAGAAACTTCTAGAGAAAAACTGAGATTACTGCATAATAGGTATAAAATAAAGCGTAGGTCTATAGACAGGGAGATGCTGAATGAAATGCACAATTCTTTCAGCAAGCACCACAGCAGAATACTGTCAAATGATCTTTCACACAACTCAAAGAAATTCTTGTCGTATGTAATGGCTGTCAGTGGCACTAAAGTTAGTGTCCAGTCCCTAGCGAATGAGACAGGAACTGAAATTGAGGGTAGCAATGCAAAAGCTGAAATGCTTAACCTTGTTTTCAAATCTTCCTTTACACAGGAAAACCCAAGAGAACTGCCCCTATTTAATCCTCATACCACTGAAAAGATGAATGAAATAAGCATTAGTGTCAGTGGTGTTGAGAAACAGCTGAAATTGTTAAAATTGAACAAAGCTCCAGGGTCCAATGGAATCGCTGTCACATTCTATACTGAATTTGAACAAAGCTCCAGGGTCCAATGGAATCGCTGTCACATTCTATACTGAATTTGCAGCTAAATTAGCCCCTCTTCTAACTATAATCTATCGTAATTTCTTGAACAAAAAGCGGAGCATAGATCTTGGAAGAAAACACAGGTCATAAAAGTTCACAAGAAAGGTAGTAGAAGTGATCCACAAAGTTATCATCCAATATCCTTGACATACATTTGTTGTAGAATCTTAGAACATATTCTGAGCTCAAACATAATAAGGTATCTTTAACAGAATGACCTCAGTGCCAAACAACATGGATTTCAAAAACATTAATCATGTGAAACCAAACTCGCACTTTTCTTGCATGAGATGCTGAAAGTTTTGCATCAAGGCAATAAGGTAGATGCTGTACGTGTTAATTTCAGAAAAGCATTTGACTCAGTACCACAGCTATGCTTATTGTCAAAAGTTCAATCTTATGGAGTATCAACTGAAATTTGTGCTGGTTTGAGGACTTTTTAGTAGGGAGGACAAAATTTGTGACTAGACTGATGACTTTTGGGTAGGAAGAACACAGCATGTTAACTTGGACGGAGAGTCGTCATCATCAGTTGTAGGAGTAACCTTGGGTACCCCAGGGAAATGTGTTGGTACCCTTGTTGCTCATGTTGTGTATTAATGACCTTGTAGGCAATATTAATAGCAACATCAAGTCTTTTGCAGGTGATGCAGTTATCTATAATGTAGTTACATAATATTCACTCAGATCTTGGTAAGATTTCAAAGTGGTGCAAAGATTGGCAACTTGCTGTAAATCTTCAGAAATGCAAACTTGTGAACTTCACAACACAAAGAAATATAGTGCCAAGGACCATGGTATCAATGAGTCACTGCTGGAAACAGCCAACTCATACAAATACCTAGGTGTAACATTCTGTACGGATATGAAATGGAATGATCACGTAGGCTCAGTCGTGGGTAAAGCAAGTGGTAGATTTCAGTTTACTGGTAGAATACTGGGGAAGTGCAAACAGTCTACAAAGGAGATTGCTTACAAATCACTTGTGCAACCCATCCTACAATACTGCCCATGGGACTCACACCAAACCGGGTTAACAAAGGATATTTGACATATACAGCAAATACAGGTTTGTTTAATCCGTGGAAGAATGTCACAGAGATACTGAAGGAACTGAACTGGAAGACTCTTGAAGATACGAGGGTTGAAACTTTAATAGTGGCAACTATTTATTTACAGCTCGTACAAAACAGATACATGTTTCAAAGTTTTACTGACCTTTAAAGTAGTCACCAGCACTGTGTATAACCCATTGCCAGTAACATGGAAGTCGTAGAATACTCTTAGCAGTGGCAGTTGTGTTTACAGTTCTAGCAGTGCAGTCTATTGCCCGAGAAATTTGTAGCGGTTCTGAAGTGAATGCCCTAAAGTGTTTCATTCAGTTTAGAAATAGTTGAACTCACGAGGGCTTAAATCAGGGAAGTGCAAGGTAGGTGTTATAGCACTTAGCAGCCCCATCAGTCAAACAAATCAGTATTGGCTTGCACTGTACGTGCTTAAGTATTGTCCTGCAAAATGATGGCCAGGTCCTACAGAAAGTGTTATCATTTCTGTCTCTAAGATGGTCGTAGGTTGTGTTCCAAAAATGAACAACATAGAGATAGAAGTGATGACATTTTCTGCAGGACCTGACCATCAATTTGCAGGACAATGCTCAAGCACGTACAGTGCAAGCTGTTACTGATGTTTGACTGATGGGGCTGCTAAGTGCTATACCAACTACTGCACTCCCCTGACTTAAGCCCTCATGAGTTCAACTCAATTTCTAAACTGAAGGAGACACTTCATGGCATTCGCTTCAGAACTGCTACAAATTCATCAGGCAATAGACCACGCCGCTCAATCTGTCAACACAACTGGCACTGCTAAGAGTATCCTACAACTTCCACACTGCTGGCAAGGGGTTATACACAATGCTGGTGACTATTTTAAAGGTTAGTAAAACTTTGAAACACGTATCTATTTTGTACAAGTTTTAAATAAATAGTTGCCACTATTAGAGTTCCAACCCTCATAGATTAAATATCCTCAGAAAGTCTATTAACAAAGTTTCAAGAACGGGGTTTAAATGGTGACTCTGGGAATATACTACAACCCCCTAGATATTGCTCACCTATGGATCGTGAGTAAAAGATTAGAATAATTACTGCATGCACAGTGGCATTCAAACCATCATTCTTCCTGCGTTCCATACCTGAGTGGAACAGGAAGAATCCCTAAGAACTGGCACATTAGGATGTACCCTCTGCCAAGCACCTCACCATGGTTTGTAGAGTATAAATGTAGATGTACATGTAGAACCATGTCAGTGGCAATGACAGCTCCTATGTGTGAGTTCGTAATTGGATTGGGAAATCCTCAACTGCGAACTGTGTTTCAATAACAAGACGGAAGACAAGCAATTCTTCACAATCAAATTCAGTATCAGGATCCACAGGAAGGCAGGACAAGGCATCCACACTGGCTTCTTTAGACGTAGGTCGAAAATGTATTATTAACTGTAGCGAAACAAGAACAGTACCCAGCATTGTAGGTGGCATGCTGCCTTTTCAGGCAAGGAAAACAAGGATTTATGGTCAGTAATGTAAACATGGAGAGTTAAAAAAAATTAATTCTGAAGACTACAGACTGTCTCCCATAAGTCCAACCCCTCGTCCAAGTCGTGGGAGATGGGCAACGGCACAAAGTAGGGGACTGCCTATAGGGGCGATGTACAGCGGGGACTTCGTGTGCCCCAGGACCGCTACGTTAGCTGGGAAGGCCCTATGGGAACCCTGAAACGTGACGGCTAACGGGGCTCTGGTGAATCTGCGATAGGCCTAACAAGCCAGTAGTGGATAAATCAACTGCTTTCAAAAAGGGAACATGCCTCGGATCACGGAACGGATTTAAAGGAAACCGACCAAGCAATGGAAAAGGATTACGAGATGGTTTACGACTGGGCACCCTAAACGTAAGGACTCTAACTGGGAAGTTAGAAGAAATTGTAGAAATGATGGAAAGGAGGAAATTGGACATCTTGGGACTTGCTGAGACTAGGTGGAGAGGAGTTGGTGAAAAATCACTCAGTAAAGGATGTAAACTGTACTGGATAGGGAATGAGAGGGGAAGAAATGGAGTGGCAATAGTGGTCAGAGAGGGTCTGCAGGAGGAGGTGGAAGGTATCAATGATCGAATGATAAAAGCCAGAGTACGAGTGAAAGGAAAAAGCATTGAAATCATCCAAGCGTATGCCCCACAGGTGGGGTGTACAAAAACGGAGAAGGAGGAATTTGAAGATGACGTGCAAAAGCAGCTAAATGGAGGTAATCAGATTATAATAGGGGACCTCAATGCACATGTTGGCACAGACAGGAAAGGATTCGAGGAGATAATGGGACCAGAGGGCTGGGGGAACCGAAATAGAGAAGGAAACTTGTTGCTGGAATTCTGCAAGAGGAATGGGCTGGCAATCGCAAATTCCTGGTACAAGAAGAGAAGTAGCCACAAAATAACTTGGTACAGTGGAGACTGGTCCCAAACTTCAGTAGTAGACTATGTACTAGTGGATAGGCAGATGATGAGCAGCCTCACAGATGTTAAGGTCATTCCATCTGAGGCCTTAGACAGTGACCATCGGCTGTTGGTAGCCACCTTGAGAGAGAAAAAAGATAGGAGGGCAACAGATATACAGGAGAAAAGGTTGAAGACATGGATGCTGAAAGAGGATGAACGGAGGACCCAGTACCAGACACTGATCAGGAAGAAGCTGCCAAAGGAAGATCAGAGAACAGTGGAAGAAGAATGGGGAGATTTTAAGAGGGCTCTAGTGGAGGCAGCTGAGACTGTGTGCGGAAGAACTAGCACAAAGAGGAGAAGTAAAGAAACTCCATGGTGGAACAACATATGTAAAGAGGCAGTACTTCGAAAGAACAAAGCCTTCAGAGAATGGTTCCAGACCCGAACAGAGGAAGCTAGGGTAAAATATAAGGAAAGCAAGAAAGCGGCACAGACCATAGTAAGGGCGGAGAAGAAGAAGTGGATGGAAAAATGGACAAGAATGTTAGAAGAGGACAGTGAAGGGAACAAAAAAGTACTTTACACCATGGTAAGAAATAAGAGGAATGACAGAAGCGAGTGCCTGAGGATCATGGATAATAATGGAAGAGTTGTGGAGGAAATGCATGAGCTCAAAAAGATTTGGAAGGAGTACTTTGAAGATCTGTTGAATGCCGCCAAGCGGGTAACTAACAGCGATGGAGAGCCTAAGGTAGCAGACGATTATAATAGTGGGGAAACTGATGATCTAACTTGGAATGAAGTGGAAGAAGCCATAAAGAGGATGAAAGGGGGCAAGGCACCAGGTTGGGACGAAGTAACAGTGGATATGATACGAGCAGCAGGAGAAGTAGGAACCCAGTGGCTATACAGAGTGCTGAGGGTGGTGTGGAAGGAGAACAGAATTCCTGAGGATTGGAAGAAAGGAATTATAGTCCCGATCTTCAAGAAAGGGGATAAAAGGAGATGTGAGAACTACAGAGGAATCACCCTGCTATGCCACTGTGGAAAAATCTATGAAAAGATCCTGGAGAAGAGAATAAGAAGTAGTATTGAAAGTAGACTGCAAGAGGAGCAGTATGGTTTCAGACCGGGAAGGTCAACAACGGACCTCATATTTGCGGTAAGGCAACTGCAGGAAAGGCACTATGAGTACGGGAAGGACTTAATCATGGCCTTTTTAGATATTGAGAAGGCGTATGACAGTATCTATACGGACAAGCTCTGGGATGTGCTGAACGCAAAAGGGATAGATGAAGAGATAACACGAAAAGTCAGAAAAATGTATGAGGGAAGTGAGAGTTGTGTGAAAGTGGGGAGGGAACGTACTGCATGGTTCAAGCTGGAAAATGGGCTGCGACATGGAAGTGCACTTTCGCCTTTATTGTTTATTATTGTTATGGATGAAATCCTACAGCAAGTATCAGATGCAATTGGAGATCATAAAATGAAAGCAGTGCTTTTTGCCGATGACCTGATGTTATGGGGAAATTGCGAGGAGGTGGTGCAAGAGCAGTTAGATGTATGGGAGGCAACGGCAGCACAATATGGAATGCATTTCTCTGCAAAGAAAAGTGAAATAATTGTCACAACAAGGAAGAAGAATAGGCCAAATGTGGATATAACTTGTGGAGGGGAAAAACTACAAGTGGTAGAGAACTTCAAGTACCTGGGAAGCATGATTGAAAGTAAGGGGGGAAACGCGATGGAAATAAATGAAAGGTGCAGAAAAGCAGGGCAGTTCTACAAATGCATTAGGGAGCTTATTTGGAGCAAGGAGGTGCCACAGAAATCCAAGGGAATTATATACCGAACCTACTTTGTCCCCATATTGGCATACGGAAGTGAGACATGGGTAATGCACAAAAGCGACAAAAGTAGAATACAGGCTAGTGAAATGAAGTTCCAGAGGAGCAGGTTGAGTGTAACAAGACGAGACAGATTGCGAAATGTGTATGTGAGGGAAAGACTAAAGGAGGAACCAGTACAGGACAGGATAGATAAATCAAGACTGCAGTGGTATGGACACATGAAGAGAATGGATGAGGGAAGAATTCCAAAGAGGATGTTTGATCTGCAACTGGAGGGGAAGAGGCCCAGAGGAAGACCAAGAGATAGATGGGTGAAGGGAGTGAAGGAATGTGTGATGAGAAGAGGAGAGAACTGGACGAAGGTGGAAGAGGGGGAATGGTGGAAAGACAGAACACGATGGAGAGGCTTGTGTTCCCGACAGACCCAGCCAGTGGCTGGAAACTGTCCAAGATGATGATGATGATGATGATGATGATGATGACTACAGACTATAGCAAGAGCCTCTTTTTTCACCTGAGAGTAATGTTGCTGGGCCAGAGAGAGAGATTTAGGGAGGGAAAGCAACTGGTCGTTCAGAGCCGTTGGCGTATCAGTGCGCAAGGACTGCACCAAGGCTGTACTGTAAGGCATCAATCCCCAAAACTAATTGCTGGTCTGCAGAAAATGTAACTAAACAAGGGGCCACGAGTAGTTTGGATTTGAAAAGCATTTTCACAATGCACGCTCCAGCAAAAAGGTACATTCTTACGTGACAAGGCATGCACCAGATGGGCTGCCCTTGGCAGGAATTTATGGTAGTAGGGTATATTCTCTAGGAGGGCCTGAAGCTCCTTCTCAGTTGAGGGGTGAGGGATAGGCATAACAAAAGAGATGCGGTGTGGTAGAGAGCGAACCCCATCCCGCAACATCTCGAATCCCAGATAAACAATAAACAGTTTAAAAACTGAGATTTCTTGAGGTTACACCAAACCTGTGGACAGTAATATAAAAAACAAAGTGAGCAAGTTTTTCAAGTGTTCAGTCATGGAGAAGCCCGTGATAACAATGTCATCCAGATAATTAATGTAAGCCAGTACAGACATAGGCAACTGTTCTCAAAATGGTTGGAAAATAGCAGCAGTGCTAGCCACACCAAGAGGAAGGTGCAAATACTGATAGAGACCAAAAGGAGTAGTCAAAACACAGGAACCTGCAGATATGCTTCAGACAAATCAATTTTAGAAAAGTATTGGCCACCCAATATTTTTGCCAGAAGTTCCTCCTGGCATGGGAGAGGATATGTATCCACGATTAACTGCATGTTGACTGTAGTACTGAAGTCGCCAAAGAGGTGAAGATTCCCCGCTGGCTTCCAACCAGCAGAGTCCACCATTTTCTAGCCATTGCAGGTTGGACCACCCATAGAAATTGAAGTCCAATTCTGATTTCACTTGATCTATCAGGGCAACAGTAATAGGATGCGTACGACAAAAATGAGGGTAGGTGAACTGTGTTGGTGACAGAAAATCCAAATGTCTGAAATCCGTCTGTCCTGAGCAAGTTCTCAATACTGGCAACAGAAACCAGCAAAAATGTAATGGAACAAACCATTGACTTGTAAAAGGCAGATACCATAAACAGTCACAAGAGCATTATGTTCTGTTTGTTATAACTGATCAGCTTCCAATTCAATAATGTCACTGCGCCACCTGCATTGATGAATAGCTGAAGCACTTGGCGAAAAAAAAAAAAAAAACTCCACAAACAACTTGGGGGAAGTCACAAGCACTGGAGTCACAGTTTACATCCATTTCCATACCCTGAGCAATCTTTGGTGAATGACACACGGAGGCAATGTGGCCCTTCTCCTGTCAAGTGTTACAAGTAGCCCAGCACTTAGGGCATGCCAAATGTTTGTGCTGAATGAAACGGAAAGGACAAGATGGAAACAGAGAATGCTGATGTTGGTGCTGTGGTGGTTGTGGCTGCTTGGGCCAGCCTTGGTCCGCTCGGCACTGGGTCCACATGTTTACCACTGCCACTGCCAGTTCATCGTGCAAACTATCTGTCATCTTGTGACACTACAGCCACATCACCCCACGTTTCAGTTTGGTCACTCACTGTCCCAGAAAATTCAAAATATTGTGCTATTTGCAAAACTTCTGCCAACAAGAGGTTTTCATAGAATAAAGCCTTTGGGTGCGCTTCCTTGTCTGGAGCTAAACGGATAATTGCGTTACACATCAGAGTCTGGAAAAAAGTCATTGAGGCATCAGTAATGAACTGACACTTACAGCTAAAGCTGTGAAGTTCGGCTGCCCGGGTCCTGTATGACCAGTTGAGTTTCTTGGGGAATTGGTAGAATTCAACTCGCACTGTTATGATGTGCGTTCGTTTGAGGTGGTAGCTGGACAATAAACCAACATGTGATCACGAGTAAGAGCTGCCATTCACGTAAAGGGACAAGCTGACACAGTCATTGGCACATCTTAGGTGGAATCCACAAGAAGAATAAGGTTTCGCACAAATTCGAGTCTGTCACACCAAAAACCAAAATAGGCTTTTTGAATCTTTTCTCATAAACTTCCCAATCCTCAGTTGAATCATCACACAGAAGAAAAGTGGGTGGACAGACCGATGGAACGGTACCTTGTCTGTTAATAGAAGCTTACAAAGTGGTCACCCCTGAAGTAAGCTGTTCAGTCAGGGAGGGTAGCATGGCGTTCATAATGACTTAACCTGATGAAACTGCACTTAATGATTGCACACTCGGAAACAGTTTCAAACTTGCCAACAATTATGTAGTATCCAAGTAACGTAAATATGACTTTATTCATTAACCTCTGAACAATAACGGAAATAAGCCTCTTGTGATTCCACGTGTAGCAAGTCAAAAGAATCATACAGAAGGGACAACAGAAGTGATACACAGACCAACTGAAATGAGTGGTACAAACTAAAAGAACATATTGAGTGTGAGTCAGTGCTGGTCTGCACGTATATAGATGCGAGTCGCTGGTAGACAGTGTGGCGGAGACTGTGCTGTGTGCATGCTTCCTACAGGTGGCCTCTACTGGCTGGCCTGCACCACTACAGGTGGTGGTTGATTTAAGTACACACACACATGGTCACACTACACTTGGCACACTCACACTCACTAGTAGTAGGTTACAGCTATTGGCATCTCATTTGCTGTATGTGACTTCGAGCATCATTCAAAGGCACAATCAAAGTTTCTCTAAACTATTTTATTTCTTACTTTTAGGCAAATGATTTCACAAAATATCTGATTGCTTTTTTTCTTTCTTTTTCAATTTTTTAAAATTAATTCCAGTAGTAGCATCCCATCCTCATAGCAGAAATGCATAAATTTGTACAGTTGTTCCTTCACATTGTGCATTGTTTAAAGCGTTCATGATTTTTGATTTGGTAATTGGTGTTCGGTGTCCCCCCCCCCCTCCCCTCCCCTCCCAACTCCTATATTTTAGCTGCAGTGATCCAATTTTTGAGTGCATCTTGCTGGTGTTTACTTTTACTATATCTCCCTTCCTACATATCTCATTTGTTTATACTCTTTGTGGCACACAGTTATTTGGATTTTCATTTTTCTGTATCAGTCAGAACTTAAATTCCTTAAAAATTCCTTATTTTTTGAGGGCAGTATTTCTTGTGGCATCCATGGTTGTTTGTCTTCAGTTTCCTCCTCTTTAGTTAGATCATTTGACAGATTCTTTCACTGAAAAGTGACTGGAAAAAGTTCTCCAGGAGAAATGATTTTTGGTTAGATTTAAAACTTGGTTTGTTACCTGTTAGACATTTTATGTTACTGGGCAAAGCTGAAAACTTTTTGTTGCTATATACTGAATACCTTTCAGAACCACTGGTAGCGTTAATAATGGGTAATACATGTTATTTATTCTTCTCAAATTGTGATGGTTATTTACAATGAATTTCGTTATTGAATATGTATATTGTGATGGTCCATTTAAAATACCAACTCCTTGAAGTACATACATGACAGTCACCAGTGAACACCACATATTATTCTTATAGGCCACTTTTGTGCAGACAATACTTTCTTTCTAAGCGATGAGTTAGCCTGCTAAATTATTTGACGGCATTACTGATCAGTACATCTAGTGCTACCTCAATGATACATTGTCTTATTTTTTCCCATATTACAATTTCTTGATTCATCTTGTCTGTGTCCACTCTACACTTCTTAGCTGTGTTTCTTTTAGTTCTTCTACATACCACTTAGTCCCAGTTGTGCTGCTTTGTTGCTATTTGACTCGGTACTGCACTTGGTTATAACTATTGTGTGATCACTATGAATGTCGACACTAGGGTAGGAATGACTAGATATTCTTTATCTTCTATTTGATTAAGTATAATCTATTTTGTACCTAGAACTATCTCCTGGTACTTCACACGCACATCTTCTTTTGTTAGGAAATTTGAATTGTGTTCATTATGACCATTTCACAATGTTCATAGAATTCTAATAGTGCTTGTATTTATTATACAAGTTTTCCAGTACAACCCATTTTGAACTGTGGCTACAAACACAGGCAGTAAAATCTTCCATTATTACAACATTATCATTTTTCTTTGTTATTTCTAGCAGGTCTTCTACTTTTTCATATATATCTTTAACACATTCCTCTTCAATGTTTGTTGTTGCAAAGTAGACTTGGATACTTCATAGACCTACTGAGAAAGTCTTTATCTTTACATCAGTTACTGATCACACTGTTCCTCCACCTGTCCATTAGAACAATTGCTACACCTCTTGATCCTCGCTTCTCTTTGCCAGTGAAAATGACTCTGTAATCATTTGATATGAAGTCTCCCCTGACTTCCTACCTACACTCCTGGAAATTGAAATAAGAACACCGTGAATTCATTGTCTCAGGAAGGGGAAACTTTATTGACACATTCCTGGGGTCAGATACATCACATGATCACACTGACAGAACCACAGGCACATAGACACAGGCAACAGAGCATGCACAATGTCGGCACTAGTACAGTGTATATCCACCTTTCGCAGCAATGCAGGCTGCTATTCTCCCATGGAGACGATCGTAGAGATGCTGGATGTAGTCCTGTGGAACGGCTTGCCATGCCATTTCCACCTGGCGCCTCAGTTGGACCAGCGTTCGTGCTGGACGTGCAGACCGCGTGAGACGACGCTTCATCCAGTCCCAAACATGCTCAATGGGGGACAGATCCGGAGATCTTGCTGGCCAGGGTAGTTGACTTACACCTTCTAGAGCACGTTGGGTGGCACGGGATACATGCGGACGTGCATTGTCCTGTTGGAACAGCAAGTTCCCTTGCCGGTCTAGGAATGGTAGAACGATGGGTTCGATGACGGTTTGGATGTACCGTGCACTATTCAGTGTCCCCTCGACGATCACCAGTGGTGTACGGCCAGTGTAGGAGATCGCTCCCCACACCATGATGCCGGGTGTTGGCCCTGTGTGCCTCAGTCGTATGCAGTCCTGATTGTGGCGCTCACCTGCACGGCGCCAAACACGCATACGACCATCATTGGCACCAAGGCAGAAGCGACTCTCATCGCTGAAGACGACACATCTCCATTCGTCCCTCCATTCATGCCTGTCGCGACACCACTGGAGGCGGGCTGCACGATGTTGGGGCGTCAGCGGAAGACGGCCTAACGGTGTGCGGGACCGTAGCCCAGCTTCATGGAGACGGTTGCGAATGGTCCTCGCCGATACCCCAGGAGCAACAGTGTCCCTAATTTGCTGAGAAGTGGCGGTGCGGTCCCCTACGGCACTGCGTAGGATCCTACGGTCTTGGCATGCATCCGTGCGTCGCTGCAGTCCAGTCCCAGGTCGACGGGCACGTGCACCTTCCGCCGACAACATCGATGTACTGTGGAGACCTCACGCCCCACGTGTTGAGCAATTCGGCGGTACGTCCACCCGGCCTCCCGCATGCCCACTATACGCCCTCGCTCAAAGTCCGTCAACTGCACATACGGTTCACGTCCACGCTGTCGCGGCATGCTACCAATGTTAAAGACTGCGATGGAGCTCCGTATGCCACGGCAAACTGGCTGACACTGACGGCGGCGGTGCACAAATGCTGCGCAACTAGCGCCATTCGACGGCCAACACCGTGGTTCCTGGTGTGTCCGCTGTGCCGTGCGTGTGATCATTGCTTGTACAGCCCTCTCGCAGTGTCCGGAGCAAGTATGGTGGGTCTGACACACCGGTGTCAATGTGTTCTTTTTTCCATTTCCAGGAGTGTAGTTTCTGATATGCCTAGCTTCACAATTTCTTTTAATTTTTCTAGTTTCCCAGCTTCATGTAGATTTTTCATACTCCCTGATACAGTTTTAAATTTTTTATTACTTTTAGTTTTGCTGGGATTTTGCTGAATGACATCCTGAGAAGCTTTGCTGTGGTTTATTCCCCTGCCAGATCCTGGGCTTTGTTTCATATGATCAGTGGTCTGATTTATTTCCTTCTTTCTGTACATTCTACCAACAGAGTTTGAGGTATCATTAAGGATCTTTAACGATGTGGCTTCTCCTTGCCTTTCACATTCTGCTACTGTTAATCTTCAGTGAGATTCATTCACATTTGAGATACAATTCTCAACCCAGGACAGTGTATCACTTCTTTGGAAATAGGGTCTAGTGGCATTTCCTATTTCCTCTAGTCATACAATGAACAGTAGGCTACTTGCACATTTAATTGCATTACAATACATTTTCTTCTTATCGAAGTATCATTAGCCACAATTTGAATACGACAGTTGAATTATTAATAAATACAACTATTTATGACAATCTTTTTCAAGCATGCAAAGAAGAACTTTGAGCAACCATCAAATTATCTGATCACTTCTCCAGCAAATTAAATATGTCAATAGAAAATACAATCAAAGAACAATCTACAACAACTTTTGTCTGATAACACACACTGTGTCATAGAGGCTTTTTTAGAATAGTGTATGCATGCAAAGAGGGGGGGGGGGGGGGGGAGGGATTGTTGCAGTTGATGAATTTAAACAATTGTTAACTGAACCATCAATTGCATAATCACATGATTCCTAAGATGTATAATTCATGACAATGATTAGCTTGTAGCCACATATACATCAGAGACAGAGAGAGAGAGAGAGAGAGAGAGAGAGAGAGAGAGAAATGAGCCTTTATTCTTGTAAATCGGTTCATACCTTCTTCAACATAAAGAGGTATAACGAACATAGAGATGTGTAAATAAATACCTCACTAATAAAACTGTAGTTTGTCACCAAACAGTCCATAACAAGAGCAAATTATTTTTTCTGCTTGGAAGATGAGAGTGAGGCTGTATGTCCGACAAGGCGCAGGATTAATGTAAACTTACTTTATTTATCTGACGTAATGGGGCTGCAGTGCTGAATGTGAGACACATGGACAATCTTTGTTTTACTTTCATTTTTTACCATTCCTTAAAACTCAACAATAAAAATTACAAAAATGGTATAAAGCAAAGTGTATGAAATGAAACAAAACTCTGTGGTCATTTGTACATCTACATGCTGCTATAAAAATAACACCACTCTTTAGAAATCAACTGCATGTGCATTTTTAAATGCTTTTTTCAAGTAATATAAATCTGAAGTTCATACATGGAATTTCAAGACTATAGCTATTTTTTCAGCTATGTGATTTGATTACCTGTTTTTAGCTCTGTACAAAGTAAACATCCTACAGCATCCAAGTATGTCTACCAAGAAAGAAACACTCATATTCATACTATTAGTCTACTAATCGGTGCTGTTCACACTTGCAGTAAACCTTAAAAAGTTGCAACATGGAAAGTGGAAACAATTAGAGCAGTTACCTCCAGGAAATTTACAGACTGTAATCGTAGTTTTGGAGGCAGGGACTCATCATAGCACAGTGGCTCAAGTACAGCCCATGGATCAACCAATGAACATCCTCTGTCATCAGCCACTTCTTGTAAGCGGTGAAGTATATGAGGAAGTAGGGCCAAAGATTCGGGTGCGGGACCATTTCTGAAATGTATCCAAAATTCATGATCTTGTGTTATGTAATTTTCTTGTTACTCTTTCCACACTAAGTTTCTTATACAAATTTTTGGGATAAGTATTAAAAAGAAATGTTAATGTTAAAAAACATATTCAATAAATTTCAATCAGTTGTCTGCTTCACCCTTCCTGTAAACAATGTTTCCACTAGAAACTTAACTTCAAATAACTATGTTACTGTAGTTTTATAATGTCTGTTTGCAAAACAGAAAATTTTAACAATGATTATCCAAACATAGGACACCTTTCTTGCAAGCAGTGTTATTTTCATGTTTTTAGTGACAGTACTTAGTTACTACTCACTTGTAGCAGACTGTTTTGTCTCTCTCCACACCATGACATCATCTCATGAGGAGAATTACAAATGGTGTCGTGCCAGATTTGATCATGCATTCTCTGTTGTTATTTTCTACATGTGAACAATGTATCCATTTTCCTCTCTCTCTCTCTCTCTCTCTCTCTCTCTCTCTCTCTCTCGTCCGTCCCCCCCCCCCCCCCCCCTAACCCATATGCGAAATTTATTTATTGGTTTTGCACAAATATCCCTGTCTTAAACTTTGAAGAGAAATTGGTAACTCTTCCAGTTTTATATAGAAAAAATGCTAAATCATCATCAATAAATGGTAGTATAAAATAAATTAAATTGTTTTGTTTCATATGGAATGTGATAACACAACGGTAATGCATATAGCAAAATTCAAGAGGTTTTTGTTTGTGTTGATCACGAGAATAACAGACTGCAAGATCCGGGCAATCGCAGATGGTGGGATTGTTTGTAGTTGGGAGCTCTAATGTTAGGTGCGTTATGGGGCCCCTTAGGGACTTGGCTGACAAGGAGGGTAAGAAAACCACTGTGCACTCCGTGTGCGTACTGGGTGGAGTCATTCCAGATGTGGAAAGGGTCCTCCTGGATTCCATGAAGAGCACAGGGTGCAGCCAACTGCAGGTGGTTGCTCACGTTGGTACCAATGGTGGGTGTCACTTTGGATCAGAAGATATTCTCTGTGGTTTCAAGTGGCCAACAGAAGTGGTAAAGGCTGCCAGTCTTGCTTGCAAGATGAAAGCAGAGCTGACCATTTGCAGCATAGTCGACAGGACCGATTGTAGACATCTGGTACAGAGCCGAGTGGAGGGTATGAATCAGAGGCTCAGACGGTTCTGTGACCGTGTAGGCTGCAGATTCCTCAACTTGCGCCAAAGGGTGGTTGGGTTTCGGGTTCCGCTGAATAAGTCAGGTGTCCACTAAACGCAGAAGGCGGCTACATGGGTAGCAGGGGCTGTGTGGTGTGGACTGGGCGGTTTTTTAGGTTAGAGGGCCTCGGGGAAACACAAGAAGGGCTTCAGTCACAAAGCGTGCAGGCTGAACACAGGAAGAACGTAGATGCAGGAACCATTGGTATAACAGTTGTAAATTGTCGTAGTTGTGTTGGGAAAGTACCAGAGCTCCAAGCGCTAATGGAAAGCACTGATGCTCAAATCGTTATAGGCACTGTAAGCTGGCTAAAGCCGGATATAAGCTCAGCCAAAATTTTTGCAAAGAACCTAATGGTGTTCCGAAAAGATAGGCTAAACACGGTTAGCGGTGGCGTGTTTGTTGCTGTCAGAAGTAGTTTAACTTGTTGGAATTGAAGTAGATACTTCCTGTGAGTTAGTATGGGCACAGGGCCTTGTTGGCAACCAGAATAAAATAATAATTGGATCCTTTTACCGACCTCCCAGTTCACATGATACAGTTGCTGAAAGGTTCAAAGAAAACTTGAGTTTGATTTCAAACACATACCTGACTCATACAGTAATAGTTGGTGGTGACTTTAATTTACCCTTGATATGTTGGAAAAAATACATGTTTAATTCTGGAGGTACGCATAAAATATCATCTGTAATTGTGCTAAGCGCATTCTCTGAAAATTATTTCAAGCAGCTAGTTCATGAGCCCACGCAATTAGCTAACAGTTGTGAAAACACACTTGACCTCTTAGCAGCAAATAATCCTGAGTTAATAACGAGCATCAAAACTGATATAGGGATTAGTGAACACAGGGTTGTCATAACAAGATTGAATATTGTAATCCCCAAATCCTTGAAAAATAAGCGAAAAATATACCTATTCAAAAAAGCAGATAAAAATTCACTTGGCCCCTTCCTGAGAGACTATCTCCACTCACTCCAAAGTTAGACCAGATGTGGCTTAAATTCAAAGAAATAGTATCGGCAGCAATTGAGAGATTTACACCAAATAAACTAATAAACGACGGAGCTGATCCTCCTAGGTACACAAAACAGGTTAGAACACTGTTGCAAAAACTAACGAAACAAACATGCCAAATTTAAACAGACGCAAGATCCCCCGATCCTTTACAGAAGCCTGAAATTTAGCACTGAGTTCAATGTGAGATGCCTGTAAGAGTTTCCACAACGAAACTTTGTCTCAAAACCTGGCAGAAAATCCAAAGAGATTCTGGTCATATGTGAAGTATGTTAGCAGCAAGAAACAATCAATACCTTCTTTGCACGATAACAATGGAGATACCATCAAAGACAGTGCTGCCAAAGCAGAGTTACTAAACACAGCCTTCCGAAATGCCTTCACAAAAGAAGATGAAGTAAATATTCCAGAATTCGAATCGAGAACAGCTGCCAACATGAGTAATGTAGAAGTAAATATCCTTGGAGTAGTGAAGCAACTCAAATCACTTAATTAAACCAAGTCTTCTGGTCCAGACTGTATACCAATTAGGTTCATTTCCAAGTATGCTGATGCATTAGCTCCATACTTAACAATAATATACAACCGTTCGCTCAAAAATAGTAGGAATAATCCACTAAATTACAGGCTCACATCGTTAACGTTGATATGTAGCAGGATTTTAGAACATATATTGTGTTCGAACAACATGAATTACCTTGAAGGAAATGGTATATTGACACACAGTCAACATGGGTTTAAAAAACATCATTCCTCTGAAACACAACTAGCTCTTTATTCACATGAAGTGCTGAGTGTTATTAACAAGGGATTTCAGATCAATTCGATTCCGTATTCCTGGATTTCCGGAAGGGTTTTGGCACTGTACCACATAAGCGGCTCATAGTGAAATTGCGTGCTTATGGAATATTGTCTCAGTTATGTGACTGGATTTGTGATTTCCTGTCAGAGGGGTCACAGTTCGAAGTAATTGAGGTAAAGTCATTGCGTAGAACAGAAGTGATTTCAGGCAGTCCCGAAGGTAGTGTTATATGCCCTTTGCTGTTCCTTATCTATATACACGATTTGGGAGACAATCTGAGCAGCCATCTTCGGTTGTTTGCAGATGATGCTGTCATTTATTGACTAATAAAGTCATCAGAAGATCAAAACAAACTGCAAAACTATTTAGAAAAAATATCTGAATGGTGCGAAAAGTGGCAGTTGACCCTAAATAAATAACAATGTGAGATCATACACATGAGTGCTAAAAGGAACTCGTTAAACTTTGGTTACACGATAAATCTGTCTAATCTAAAAGCCGTAAATTCAACTAAATACCTAGGTATTACAATTACAAACAACTTAAACTGGAAAGAACACATAGAAAATGTTGTGGCGAAGGTTAACCAAAGACTGCATTTTATTGGCAGGACACTTAGAAAATGTAACAGACCTACAAACGAGACTGCCTACACTACGCTTGTCCGTCCTCTTTTAGATTACCGCTGCACAGTGTGGGATCCTTACCAGATAGGACGGATGGAGTACATCGAAAAAGTTCAAAGAAAGGCAGCATGTTTTGTAGTATCGCGAAACATGGGAGAGAGTGTCACAGAAATGATACAGGATTTGGGATGGAAATCACTGCGACAGAATCTTCTCACGAAATTCTAATCACTAACTTTCTCCTCTGAATGCGAAAATATTTTGTTGACACCGACATACATAGGGAGGAACGATCACCACGATAAAATAAGGGAAATCAGAGCTCGTACGGAAAGATATAGGTGTTCATTCTTTCTGCATGGTATACGAGATTGGAATAATAGAGAATTGTGAAGGTGGTTCGATGAACCCTCTCCCAGGCACTTAAAAATGATTTGCAGAGTGTCCATGTAGATATAGATTAGAGAGATGCAGAAGTTCAGAGCATGTATGAAGGTATATAAGCAGTCAAACACAAATGGAATAACATAATGTCAATATTAATGATACGAAATATCCTCCATCATGTACTACACAAAGAATTATATATATGTACTACATTATGTTTAGCTTAAATGTCAAGCTGGACAACATTTTGCTCAGAGTTATGCTGCTGGATCCATATGAAGGGTTTTTTGTCAGGTAGATTGTTGTTGTTGTGGTCTTCAGTCCTGAGACTGATTTGATGCAGCTCTCCATGCTACTCTATTCTGTGCAAGCTTCTTCATCTCCCGGTACTTACTGCAACCTACATCCTTCTGAATCTGCTTAGTGTATTCATCTCTTGGTCTCCCTCTATGATTTTTACCCTCCACACTGCCCTCCAATGCTAAATCCAAGTAGATTATGCAACTAGAAACTAATTTGGCTGTCTTGCCAGTAAATTAAAGGTGTTAACAGAATATAAAGACAAACAATAAAATTTTTCTGTCTTAGTAGCTCATTTGCAAAGAAAGTAGAAACTTAAGTACTTGTTGCACCAATATCAAACACTCGCAGAAAGGTGGGACCAGATCATAGCAAGAAATAATGCGTGTGTCAAAATGAAGTCTGCAGATAACAATTCAAAACTTAAAAGCAGTTTTTAATGAGACAAACACAGTAAGTGTAATTGTAATTTTCTACAAAACTAAATAGAGTGAAGCAAATTCTTTGAATACTTCTGATATTGCAGAAATTTTAATGTTTGTTTTATGGAATACATGGAGCAATCACAAAGATCAAAGTTCATTTTCTGAAGAGTTTATACAGCCAATCCAATCTAATATTGGTACATGATGAACTTTGGATACAATCACAAAAAGTGCTATAAAACAGTGAACTTTTTTTATGTTTCTGGTACAAGAAGAAATTAGTTTTCTCTCACAGTTACTGCAGACACAAAAATGATGTTCAGAGCCTTGAATTATTCATGTGATTATCTTAAAGACTGCATCACTAAGGCGCATGTTATTTGGCATGTATAGTCAGTCAAGGTGCTGATTTGTCTCAACCAACTCAAGGTTGAGGTAAATCTAGTTTTGGAGCAAAATTTGCAGTTTTGACAATACAGATAGCCGTACCGTAGGTGCAACCACAGTGGAGGGGTATCTGTTGAGAGACCAGACAAACGTGTGGTACCTGAAGAGGGGCAGCAGCCTTTTCCGTAGTTGCAGGGGCAACAGTATGGATGATTGACTGATCTGGCCTTGTAACATCAACCAAAACAGCCTTGCTGTGCTGGTACTGCAAATGGCGAAAGCAAGGCGAGACTACAGCAAAATTTTTTCCAAGGGAATGCAGCTTTACTGTGTGGTTAAATGATGGTGGTGTCCTCTTCGGTAAAATATTCTGGAGGCAAAGTAGTCTCCCATTTGGATCTCTGGGCGTGGAATACTCAGGAGGACATTGTTATCAGGAGAAAGAAAACTGGCATTCTATGTATCGGAATGCGGAATGTCAGATCCCTTAATCAGGCAGGTAGGTTAGAAAATGTAAACGGGGAAATGGATAGGTTAAAGTTAGATATGGTGGGAATTAGTGAAGTTCGGTGGCAGTAAGAACAAGACTTCTGGTCAGGTGAATACAGGTTTATAAATACAAAATCAAATAAGGGTAATGCAGGAGTAGATTTAATAATGAATAAAAAAAATAGGAGTGCAGGTAAGCTACTACGAACAACATAGTGAACGCATTATTGTAGCCAAATAGACACGAAGCCCACTCCTACCACGGTAGTAAAAGTTTCTACGCCAACTAGCTCTACACATGACGAAGAGATTGAGGAAATGTACAATGAGATAACAGAAATTACTCAGACAGTGCAGGGAGACGAAAATTTAATAGTCATGGGTGACTGGAATTCGATAGTAGGAAAAGGAAATTCGATAGTAGGAAAAGGAAGATAAGGAAAAGTAGTAGGTGAATATGCAATGGAGTAAGGAATAAAAGAGGAAGACACCTGGCAGAATTTTGCACAGAGCATAACTTAATCATAGCTAACACTTGGTTCAAGAATCATGAAAGAAGGTTGTATACATGGAAGAGGTCTGGAGACACTGGATAGTTTCAGATAGATTATATAATGGTAAGACAGAGATTTAGGAAACAGGTTTTAAACTGTAAGGCATTTACAGGAGCAGATGTGGACTCTGACCACAATCTATTGGTTATGAACTGTAGATTAAAATTGATGAAATTGCAAAAAGGTGGGAATTTAAGAAGATGGGACCTGGATAAACTGAAAGAACCAGAGGTTGTAGAGAGTTTCAGAGAGAGCATTAGGGAACGATTGACAAGAATGGGGGAAAGAAATACAGAAGTAGAAGAAGAAGGAGAAGAAGAAGAATGGGTACCTTTGAGAGATGAAATAGTGAAGGCAGCAGAGGATCAACTATGTGAAAGATGAAGGTTAGTAGAAATCCTTGGGTAACAGAGGAGATATTGAATTTAATTGATGAAAGGAGAAAATGTAAAAACGCAGCAAATGAGGGAGGCAAAAAGGAATACAAACGTCTCAAAAATGAGATCAACAGGAAGCGCAAAATCGTTAAGCAGGGATGGCTACAGGACAAATGCAAGGATGTAGAGGCATGTATCACTAGGGGTAAGACAGATACTGCCTACAGGAAAATTAAAAAGAACTTTGGTCAAAAGAGAACCACTTGTATGAATATCAAGGGCTCAGATGGAAATCCAGTTCTAAGCAGAAAGCTGGAAGCAGTATATAGCGATAGAGGGTCTATAAAGAGCAATGTATTTGAGGACAATATTATGGAAATGGAAGAGGACGTAGAGGAAGATGAAATGGGAGATATGACACTGCGTGAAGAAATTGACAGAGCAATGAAAGACCCAAGTCGAAACAAGGCCCCTGGAAGTAGACAACATTCCATTAGAACTACTTATAGCCTTGGGAGAGCCAGCCTTGGCAAAACTCTACCATCTGGTGAGCAAGATGTATGAGGCAGGCGAAATACCCTCAGACTTCAAGAAGAATATAATAATTCCAATGCCAAAGAAAGCAGGTGTTGACAAATGCGAAAATTACTAAACTATCAGTTTAGCAAGTCACAGCTGCAAAATACTAACACGAATTCTTTACAGACGAATAGAAAAACTGGTAGAAGCTGACCTTGGGGAAGATCAGTTTGGATTCCGTAGAAATGTTGGAACACACGAGGCAATACTGACCCTACGACTTATTTTAGAAGATAGATTAAGGAAAGGCAAACCTATCTTTCTAGCATTTGTAGACTTAGAGAAAGCTTATGACAATGTTGACTGGAATACTCTCTTTAAAACGCTGAAGGTGGAAGGGGTAAAATACAGGGAGCAAAAGACTATTTACAATTTGTACAGAGACCAGATGGCAGTTATAAGAGTTGAGGGGCGTGAAAGGGAAGCAGTGGTTGAGAAGGGATTGAGACAGGGTTGTAGCCTAACCCCAATGTTATTCAGTCTGTATATTGAGCAATCAGTAAAGGAAACAAAAGACAAATTTGTAATAGGAATTAAAATCCATGGAGAAGAAATAAAAACGTTGGGGTTTGCCAATGACATCGTAATTCTGTCAGAGACAGCAAAGGACCTGGAAGAGCAGTTGAACGGCATGGACGGTGTCTTGAAAGGAGGATATAAGATGAACATCAACAAAAGCAAAACGAGGATAATGGAATCTTGTCGAATTAAATCTGGTGATGCTGAGGGAATTAGATTGGGAAATGAGACACAGTAGTAGATGAGTTTTGCTGTTTGGGGAGCAAAATAACTGATGATGGTCGAAGTTGAGAGGATATAAAATGTAGACTGGCAATAGGAAAGCGTTTCTGAAGAAGAGAAATTCGTTAACACTGAGTATAGATTTAAGTGTGAGGAAGCCGTTTCTGAAAGTATGTGTGTGGAGTGTAGCTATGTATGGAAGTGAAACATGGACGATAAATAGTTCAGACAAGAAGAGAATAGAAGCTTTTGAAATGTGGTACTACAGAAGAATACTGAAGATTAGATGGGTAGATCACATAACTAATGAGGAGGTGCTGAATAGAATTGGGGAGAAGAGGTATTTGTGGCACAACTTTCTTAGAAGAAGGGATCGGTTGGTAGGACATGTTCTGAGACATCAAGGGATCACCAATTTAGTATTGGAGGGCAGTGTAGAGGGTAAAAATTGAAGAGGGAGACTAAGAGATGAATACACTAAGCACATTCATAAGGATGTAGTTTGCAGTAGGTACTGGGAGATGAAGAAGCTTGCTCAGTTTAGAGTAGCATAGAGATGCATCAAACCAGTCTCTGGAATGAAGACCACCACCACCACCACCACCACCACCAACAACAACAACAACAGAATATCAGGAAAAATGTGAAGTTTTAGTTTTAACACAAAATGGTGTTGTTGTTGTTGACAAAGAATTATGTCAAATGAGAGCAGAGAGTTAGTAACAAAGAAGTAATTTTACTTCACGAAGTCAAAGTAAGGATCTCTGTGCAGTTATTCCTGCCGACATTTGTCGTCTCATAGAATTTCCTTCACTGAATGGAGGAAGGTACTTACTGCGCTTTACATGTGATTTTTCAAACCTTAGAAATTAGTTTCTTACATTCAATAAAGAGGAAACAGATACCTACACTCAAGACTTAGACAAACATAAATTCATATTTGGAAAATACAATGTTGATGGTCTATGGAAAATAATTTTGACATCTCTACAAGAGATGCACATAAATAATAATCTGAAAAAAAAGTAAAATATATATTTATTTACTAGCTTTTCACGCAAGGGTTTGCTCGTATAGATGTATGTCACATATATTGGCACCCATCTATTCCTCCCCTCTCTCTCTGTCCATCTCGTACGTCATCCAGTTTTTATTCCCATCCCCACCCCAATGGGAGATGGTTTTTACCCTAATGCTACAGCTTTCCACCGATCAATAAATATTATGTGTACCAATCTGATCGAAAGGTTTAGAAGGAAATGTGGAACACGAACACGAACACACACACACACACACACACACACACACACACACACACAAGCTTTATCAGAGGCTTTTCTCATGTACATGTATGTCACATACATTGCACATATCAGTTACCTCTTCCCTGCACACACCCTCCCCACCTCCCTCTGCTCACATCGCCTCTGCTTTTGCTGTCCACCCCTCCTCTCACCACACTCTGACCCAACTGCTTCATCAGGAAAGTGTGCAATATGGTATTGGAGAGCACACTAGCATATTACGATAAGAAACATAGTTGTTTACTGAAGTTAACATAATACAGCAGGTTACTGTCGCTATTTTATTGAGCAAAGTACATGTGCAATCAGTTAAAATTTGTAATAACAGATGTAACACAATCTGCTATTACATGTGCAATCAGTTAAAATTTGTAATAACAGATGTAACACAACCTGCTATAGTACCTATACAGTACGTCAAAATTCAGCACCAGCGAACAAATAAATTAAAGTAATAAAATGATAGACCATTTTTAACTAAAAATAGTCTTTGTCACAGTCATATCTGCAAAAAAAGTGGTAAATTTTACATGGAAGATTAGCTATGGGAAATTCTTGTACAATATGGGTGTTGCATTTCTTGAATATTTGCCAAAAGAAAATACAAAATCACATCTCTTATCAATGTTTTGAATATTTTAAAAGGAATCAAGCTGATTTTGTGGTATCCATCTCCTCGTGTCAGGAACTAAGTAACAAACCAAGGTGTCAGTGTAAAGTGGAGGCCTGTACTAAGAAGAAAAGTCGATTCCATCTGCCAGAAAGATTGTAGTTAGAATTTTGAGAGTTTCAGAAAGGACTGCTCTAATCAGTTACCTTTTAAATAACAAAACAGTAATTGGAAAATAATACTAAACAAGTCTTTCAGACCAACAATTCGAAACAATACTTAAGAGACCTGGGCCTCTAAAGAAAATACCTACATAGAAATTCTGGGAAAACTGATGAATATGTAGCATAAATTATTGAAAAATCCACCCTATTTTACAATTTTGGAACCTACAGGAATTTGTGATTGGAAAGCATTATGGCAGCTGTAAATGAGTGTTTTGTAGACTCTACTGACTGGAAAACATTTACTTAATGCATTCATTCATCTTCTCTGACTGCACCAGTCTACAAGAAAGGACACACAATTACCACTACATTTTAATATTTTAGTTATACCAATAAGAAAACAATTAATCTACCTGTGATGGTTCGCCTTCTTTATATTTTCATTGATCATCCTTGGTGTCGACTTACTGTGTTGCTACACTGGCTGAAAAATGGAGTGTGGAAGTACAACACTGACTACTTTAAATAATGTAGCCAACAGGTGCACATTTGCATTTCATAGTACTTCACTTTCACTGTTCTCAACCCCCAACAATACACAGTTATATATGAGCAGTGCGCTATTGTTGTACTTTTCTATAAGCCTCAGTAATAGTTTGCAGGCGAACCTCCATATACTGCTACAATAGTTTACTGTTGAAGATCTATGAGTAGTAAAAACCTAACCACAAAGTTCACAGTTCTTGAAGAATAGAACAGTACATATGGAGCAGACACTGTCATTGTTTTAACACATGGCCTAATTGTGTTACACTTATTTCACGGATGCATTGTTGTTGATCTAACCAATACAGGTTCCTCATCTGAAACTCTGTCGAGGACTGACTGTCTCCTGACCAAAAATCGGTCCCTTATATATCCTCACAATAATAGGAACTGAAACTTCACATTGTTCAATGTTTAATTTATAGAAATTACAATTAAAACTTAACTCATTAAATTAACTGAATACGTCAAAAAACTCCGTCTTTTTAACAGTTTCTCCTACTACAAGAGTCAGGCCAAATTATTTGTTTAAATTACAAAACTAACAAATATAAGTATGCAAACAATACTTTGGACAAAATTGTTAATTACCTTTGAATTAATTGAGAGCCGGCTTTGCTAACATGTGTCCGAATAGAGCCAAATAGATCCATTATGAATACTATTAGTTGTTCCTCCAAATGTTTATAATTAGTACAGAATTTATATTTGTTTATATGTCAACAATAGAATTTAAGTTACGAAACAATTACTGATTTCACCCTATAACAAAAGATACTAACTAGGAATAGTCAAAATAAATTAGAAAATCAATTACATATATAAAACTAAACACAAAATTAGATCTGGAGTTATATTCCTTAAAATGAGGGCCAAATGCAGATTATACTCACATATGTTAATGGTAATTAGTTAAAAGTGAAGAAATGAATTTTAAGGAGGCAGATGGCAAAACAAGAGGGGAAGTAAAAATATCCTAGTTTGCTTCATCACATTCCAACAAGAGACAGACAACATTGAAGGACTGGTCACCCTTTATCAAGCACATGTCTGTTTCATGAGCTTTAGATTCGTCATTTGTAATGAAATCCATCACTGCAAGTGCAGCAAATGGCTAAAATTATGATTGGTAATATTTGCTGCGGCGGCAAAAAATTGTAACTTACAAGTGGGACTGAATAGTATGTACAAAAGTGAAAGAGGACAAACAAGTGGCCCAATCCCCATCCCTCCACCAACTCAACCTGAAGGGTGTACGACAGTTTAAAATACATCAAGTCAGTAAAAATTACACAAAAAGAGCAAATGATGATGTAGATTCACAGTAACAGAAAATTAATGTGAAGGTAACAATAACTAAATACTATAGAGGGAAACAACATCACTTTTTTAAAGAAGTTCTGATTTGTCTCAAAACATTTTCTATGGCATTTATTTTCATTCTGTCACCATAAATTATAATAATATGTTGATTATTTTGATGAAAGAATGTAGGGACGTAGAAATACATACATGGAGGTGATTGTGATTTAATATTTTCAAATATTCTACTAAAATTTATAAAACTTCACATACATCACTGATGTTAAAGTGTAGCAGTAAAAACATATAGCTGGTTGATTGCCAAAAAAATCCTTGATTTTACTTTCAGTAGGCTACAGGTCGTCGTCTCTCACATCCTTGGTTATTAAAGCAGCTCACTCATTTCCTCATTCCTTGACACCTGGTGCTGAGCAGGACGCAATATTGTGCACGGTTTTGTGTCAGGAGGATGTGGTTTTATAATCTGGAGAATTTTCTCTGCTGAGTATATTTGCTGAATGACATAAATAAAGCTATAGCTAAGAGGATCACAGAAGAAGAGAAACTTCATCCCTTTGCGACATCTCTTCTGCTCACATGCCTTCAGAATTCTGCAAATTGTACAAACTGTGCTGAATTAGTTTTGCTTCTAATCAAATACGGTGGAATGTTGGGCCCATCTACAGTCAGCAACAGTGTTCTCTGGACTGTCCAGTCATATCCAAATTGACCTAATAGCTTCTACCACTATATTCTGCTGAAAAAATACGAAACACGTAAGTAATTAACCTTAACTGTAATCATTGTGGATAAAACCAGTGATTTATCAAAGCACATTCAGCTCTCTACCATGCCTGAGGTACATTTCGATTAGTGGTAAAGTTCCAGAAAGAATTTTTGGTTTTGTTGATATTTTTAACAAAAGGGCTGTTATAAAAAATTTCCAATAGCTATGTCCCATGCATGGGACTATGATGAACATTTAGTCAAAACGGTAAAGGAATATATTACCTATATTTTAAAACTGTCTGATAGCATTCTTGACAATCCTGATGAATGGGATAGTGATACGTATACCAAAGCTCGAGGTTTCAGCAATGTTCTTCAAGAATTTGAGTTGCAGTTCTTACTTCAGATATTTGGTGAAGTATCTGGGATGACTGAAAATCTTTTTGACATTATGCAAACTAAAATACTTTCTGTAAACTTTTGTATGGCTAAGATAGCAGAAACTAAATTGTATGTTCACAAGAAAAGAGTTGGGCTTGATACAATTTGGTCCAGTTGTGAAGAAATCTGCAAAGGGCTCAAAAAAAGCTGTTGCTATTAAGAATCTGACCCCACAACCTATCATCAATGTCTACACTATGAAATTTATGTCATGATAAATCAGCAGCTGGAGGTTTGATTTGAAGGGCTTGAAAAACTCGAGAGCAAAACAGAAGAAATTTTCCTGAGGAAGATATTTGCTCACTAAAAGATAGTTACAAGCAACATTATGATTTTGGTTGTATCAAATACACATTCACAGTGGTTTATTTGACAGAGGAATGCCTTTCTATGGAACGGCACCAGCTTCTTTCCTACCCACGGAGTATTGGTTAGTTATCCTCTGCATTCACTGAACTTTATAAGCTCTGTACCCTTGAGTTAGTATACCTGTAACCAGTGCAACTGCTGAATGTCTTTTTCTGCACTTCGCAGAATTCGTAGCCACTACAGGAACTCCCAAGGTTAAAAAACACACTCAAAGCTGCCAGTATTGTCGACAGAAGAAGTGGTGGAGTATTTATTGCTGTCAGAAGTAGTTTGCCTTGTAGCAAAATTGAAGTAGGTAGTTCATGTGAAATAGTATGGGTAGAGGTTATATCTGACAATCAGAGTAAACTATTAATTGGATCGTTTTACCGACCTCCCAACTCAGAAGACGTAGTTGCTGAACAGTTCAAAGAAAACTTGAGTCTCATTTCAAATAAGTACCCTGCTCATACAATTATAGTCGGTGGTGACTTCAATCTACCCTCAATATGCTGGAAAAATTATACGTTTAAAGCCGGCGGCAAGCATAACTCATCATCCGAAATTGTACTGAATGCTTTCTCTGAAAATTATTTTTAACAATTAGTTCATGAGCCCACTCAAAGCGTAAATAATTGTGAAAGCATATTTGACCTTTTAGAAACAAATAATTCTGGACAAATAGTGAGTGTTGTGACAAATACAGGGATTAGCGACCACAAGGCAGTTGCTGCTAGGCTGAATACTGTATCACCTACAACCATCAAGAAACGCAAAGTATATCTATTTAAAAAAAAGCTGATAAAAATGCTCTAACGCCTTTTTAAGAGACGGTCTTCACTCCTTCCGATCTGACCATGTAAGTGTAGAAAAGTTGTGGAATGTTTTCAAAGAAATAGTATCAACAGCAATTGAGAGGTATATACCACATAAATTAATAAGTGATGGTACTGATCCCCCATGGTATACAAAACGGGTCAGATTGTTGTTGCAGAAGCAAGGAAAAAAAGCATGCCAAATTTAAAAGGACGCAAAATCCCCAAGATTGGCAAAGTTTTACAGAAGTTCAAAATATAGCGCGTACTTCAATGTGAGATGCTTTTAATAATTTCCACAATGAAACTCTGTCTCGAAATTTGTCAGAAAACCCAAAGAGATTCTGGTCATACAATAAAGCACACCAATGGCAAGACGCAATCAATACCTTCACTGCGTGATAACAACGGTGAAGTCACTGATGACAGTGCCACTAAAGCAGAGTTATTAAACACGGTTTTCCGAAACTCCTTCACCAAAGACAATGAAGTAAATATTCCTGAATTCCAATCAAGAACAAGTGCCAAGATGAGAAACATAGAAGTAGATATCCTCGGTGTAACAAAGCAGCTCAAATCACTTAATAAAGCCAAGGCCTCCAGTCCAGATTGTATATCAGCCAAGTTTCTCTCAGAGTATGCTAATAAAATAGCTCCATATTTAGCTGTTATGTACAACCACTCGCTCACAGAAAGATCTGTACCTAAAGACTGGAAAATTGCTCAAGTCACACCAATACCCAAAATGGGAAGTAGGAGTAACATGCTGAATTACAGACCCATATTACTAACGTCAATTTGCAGTAGGGTTTAGAACATATACTGTTTTCGAAAATTATGAAGTACCTTGAAGGAAATGATTTATTGATATATAGTCAGCACGGATTCAGAAAATATCGTTCTTGTGAAACACAACTAGCTCTTTATACTCATGAAGTAATAAGTGCTATCGACAAGGGATGTCAAATTGATTCCGTATTTTTAGATTTCCAGAAGGCTTTCGACACCGTTCCTCACAAGCATCTGCTAACTAAACTGTGTGCCTACAGAGTATCACCTCAGTTGTGCGACTGGATTCGTGATTTCCTGTCAGAAAGGTCACAGTTTGTAGTAATAGACGGAAAGTCATCGAATAAAACAGAAGCAATATCCGACGTTCCCCAATGAAGTGTTATAGGCCCTCTGTTGTTCCTGATCTATATTAACAACATAGGAGACAATCTGAGTAGCAGTCTTAGATTGTTTGCAGATGATGCTGTCATTTACTGTCTTGTAAAGTCATCAGATGATCAAAACGACTTGCAATCATTTTAGATAACATATCTGTATGGTGCGAAAAGTGGCAATTGACCCTGAATAAAGAAAAGTGTGTGGTTATTCACGTGAGTACTAAAAGAAATCAGCTAAATTTTGATTACACGATAAGTCATACAAATTTGAGGGCTGCAAATTCAACTAAATACTTAGGGATTACAATTACAAATAACCTAAACTGGAATGATCACATAGATAATATTATGGGTAGAGCAAACCAAAGACTGTGATTCTGATTCATTGGTAGAACACTTAGAAGGTGTAACACGTCTACCAAAGAGACTGCTTACATTACGCTTGTCCGCCCTATTCTGGAGTATTGCTGTGCAGTGTGGGATCAGCATCAGGTGGGACTGACGGATGACATCGAGAAAGTACAAGGAAGGGCAGCTCATTTTGTATTATCGTGAAATAGGGGAGATAGTGTCAGAGACATTATACGTGAATTGGAGTGGCAATCATTAAAACAAAGGCGTTTTTCATTGCGACGGGATCTTCTCATGAAATTTCAATCACCAGTTTTCTCCTTCGATTGCGAAAACATTCTGTTGGCACCCACCTACATAGGGAGAAATGATCATCACGATAAAATAAGAGAAATCAGGGCTCGCACAGAAAAATTTAAGTACTCATTTTTCCCGCGTGCCATTCGAGAGTGGAACGGCAAAGAGACAGCATGAAGGTGGTTCATTGAACCCTCTGCCACGCACTTTATTGTGAATAGCAGAGTAATCATGTAGATGTACAAAAGAAGCTGCTACAACTCAAATTAGCTAAAAGTGAGGAACAGTTCTATCAGCATGTAATTGAAGATTTAAACAGGAAGGAAAGAAGAACTGAATTAGCATTCAAGTAAAGTGCCAACAATGAGGCAAAGAACTAATTTTTATTCATTATGTTTTATAAAGTTCATGTGGAACAGCCTGTGTTTTTCACTGGCATGCTCTTTCAGCTCTGTCTTTCAGCTATTTGGCAGCTTGTGTACATTAACTTAGAATCTAACATTAGTGTAAGCAGTTCAACACATAATTTGCTTAAAAATCCTATTAGAAATAAATAATTTCCTTTGTAATTGTTTCCCCTTGTTCAAGTGGCACCATATTGCCACACAATATTTTCTGCACATAAAAAAATACTGTAATTCAAAAGAACATTATTCTCCTCACTTCACATTCAGAAACAAATACTAAGAAATGATGTGTCCTGTTGTTCCAACAACTACAGGCATGCAGCTGGATAGTATCATTGACAATAGTTCAACAGGTGCACACCCCTCTTCAAGCCGCAAATACAATGAGTATGTGATGTGCAAAGAAATTTACAGACTCCCCCAGGAATGGGGGAGGGAGATGCAGTAGGTGCTTGGACTATGAATATGAAACATGAGTACCAGAGCCAGTGAGTTCATGTGGTGCACAATGGTGATGACATGGACGTGTGGATTGAGGCCGTGACAGGATGGACAAAGCGGGAACTGCAGGGTGGAGGTCAACGTCCAGAAAGGTGGCATGTTGGGCTGAGGAGGACAGTTGAAGCAGATGGGAAAGAAGCTGTTGAGGCTGTGGAGGAATGAGGATAGAGTATTATGACCATTGTTCGGCTCAGGTTCATTGATGAAAACCACCTATTACATCGGCTTCATCTGGTGCTGCTCAGCCCGCTGAGTGCAATCTTCCTGTACATTGACCTCTACCTCTCCTGTAGCTCCATTCATGTCTCTATCCATATCAATGCCACTAACCACCAACAGTACCTGCAATTTGACAGCTATCACCCATTCCACACACACACACACACACACACACACACACACAAACCATTCCCATTTAGTCTGGCCTCCCTTGGACAGTGTATGTGCAGAGATGAAAAATCCCTTGATCAGTATGCTGAAGCTCTCACAAAGGCCTTCACAGACAGGCACTAACCCGCAAGTATAGCCAGCAAACAGATTTCTTGTGCCATATCCTCGCAAACCCCAAGAACCAGCTGTAACGGTGTGCCCCGCTGCACCCCCCCCCCCCCCCCCCAACCACCCGCCGCCTGCCCCTTCCCCAACCAAATATCACCTTATACTGGAACAAGTGAATCAAGTTCTTCACCTGGGCTTTGATCATGCTCAGAAATGAGAAACACCTTATCCACAATCCTTCCCTTCCCTCCAAAAGTTGTATTTCACCATCCTGCCAACCTTATTCTACTCCCACTCCTAACCCCTTACAACATGAGCCATATCCCGGTGGAAGACCCAGGTGAAAGATATGGGTGATGCATCAACCCAGCACATCCTACTCTAGTCATGTTGTGAGAAAGAAACCTGGGGCCTTTTTACTTCCCCTCTTGTTTCACCATCTGCCTTCTTAAATTCATATTTTCATTTTTAACTAATTATCATTAACATACATAAGTATAATCTGCATTTTCATTAAAGAGAAAAGTTGGCCCTCAGTTTTAAAGAATATAGTACCAGATCTAATTTTGTGCTTAGATTTGTGTATGTCATTAATTTCCTAATTTATTTTGACTGTTCCTAGTGAATGTCTTTTGTTATAGGATGAAATCAGTAATTGTTTTTTAACTTAATTTTTGTTGTTGACTTATAAACAAATATAAATTCTGTACTAATTATAAACATTTGGAAAAACCACCCATTAGATTTCCTTAAGTATTTATTTAGCTCTGTTCAAAAACATGTTAACAAAGCCAGCCCTTAATTAATTCCAAAGTAATTACCAGTTGTGTCAAAAGTATTGTTCATAATTGAACTACTCAAGTTTTAATTGTAATTTCTGTAAATTAAACATCAAGCAATGTGTAGTTTCAGTACTTATTACTGTGATGATATATAAGGGCCCGATTTTTGGTGGTCAAGACAGTCAGTTCACAGTCAAGTTTCAGACGAGGCACCCGTATTAGTTAAGTCAACAACAATGCATAAAATTATCTGTGAAATAAGTGTAACACAATTAGGCTATGTATTAAAATAATGACAGTGTCTGTTCAATATGTACAGTATTATTCTGCAAGAAGTGTGAACTGAGTGTTTAGGCTTTCACTGGTCATAGATATTCAACAGTAAACTATTGTAGCAGTATGCTGACGTATGCTTGCAAATTATTAATGAGGCTTATCATAATTTGCCAATAGTTAACTAGCGATATTAGCTGTGTATATTGGGGGGTTGTGAACAGTGAAAGTAAAAAACTGCGAAATGCAACTGTGCACCTGTCAGCTACATCATTTACAGTAGTCAGTATTGAACTTCCACACCCCCATTTTTCAGCCAGTATAGTAACACAGTACGTCAACACCGAGGAACATTAACGAAGAAATAAAGCAAGTGACTGTCACAGAGTCACAGGCTTATGCTATCCCGCCAGAGGCAGAGCAACCTGTAAAAGATGGCTTGTCATTTACCAGCTCTGCTGCAATTTCTGTGGAGCACTTTGTGTGGACATGATCACCAACCAACTGTCCACCAGAACAAGTGGTAATTGCCAAATTGTGACCAAGACCAGAGTTTACCACCCAGTGGATCATGCTGCTTATAACATGATGCTCAATTTCAACGGCTTTCTTCACAACTCACTCCATCTGGATTCTTCCCTCCATTACCAGCTTTTCTTTTTGATTTGCAGATGGGAGTTACCCTTGCATCACATCTTTTATTTTCATAATCCTCTTGACCGCAGTCTCCAATAGTCCCCTGCATCTGCACCCTCCACCCAACAATCTCCTCTTCCTCTGTCCTCTCACCCTTTCCCGATCCTCACCTGCACATCATTATCATTGTCATCACGCACTGCATGAACTAACCAGCGACGGTGACCATTTGTCACATTCCTAGCTCGTGCACATCTTGCATGTGCTACCTCCCTCTTTACCACCAGCCACCCCTCTCCAACCTTGCCTGCTGCTTCCCACCTCTTTCTCCCTCTATCCACATCACCCAACACTAACTGTCACCTTAGTCCACCAGCCAAAAAAAGCACTCACACAACACAATGTAATTACAGAGGTAGGTGTGTGTGTGTGTGTGTGTGTGTGTGTGTGTGTGTGTGTGTGTGTGTGTGTGTGTGTGTGTCGGGGTCATCCAAAAGCTAGCAATGTTTTTGTACCTTTTTGTGTGCCTGGTAATGACTTAACACTTCTACTATTAACTGAGCTGTCTCCTTTATTCCTAAATTATCTAAACTCAGTTTCTTCCTGACCAGTACCAAGGCAATGTTTTGCAGTACTAGATTTGCTTGGCTGTAATAAGCGTGTATGATGCTCATGCTCAATATGTCGTTCTTCCACAGCCCTGATGGTCTGATGAATATATGGCATGCCACAACTGCAAGGGATATGGTACATTGTAATCATATGAATTTGAAATACTAGTTTTTTTTCAGATCTGAATGCTACATTTTATGAAAAACAAAACCAAACTTGAAACTTTCTCAACGCAATTTGAGTGTCTGCCTAAAGTGCAACAAGTTAGATCTTAACAATTACCTGATTTGTGGATTAAACAGTATCTAATGAACATCTTTGCTCTGGAAACTATGTAATTAACATATCATTTAAACTGTTGTATTAACATTTCCACACTATTATAAAATGAATGAGTGTACCTGAGTCCTGATATTGATTCATTTAGTTGATCCTCCAGCATACTCTCCACTGAAGAGCAAGGTTGGGGAAACACCTTCATCATTCCTTCAAGTGTTTTGAGAGGTACTGAGCTGCATATAGAAAACTTAAACACCTGTTTTATTCGGTCTGGCTCACCTCTTGACAAATCCAGCTGCCTGTATTACAAAACAATAAGTGAGACAGACTTCAAATACTTTTTTATCCATGCACACACACTGGAAAAAAAGTATGATTTTTTTATACCGAAGCAGTAGCTGAAGTTCTGGAGAAGAATTTCCATTTATCTCCTCCAGATGATATGAGTTAATCTGATTCAGATGTGAAATCCAGGAGTCCACAGTTGAGGATGCCTCAGCCCACTCTTTCCTGTAACACAAATGTTGCTAGTAAGAAGAGGTTACAATAATTCATAACTATACATGATGGTTCATTAACCTGGACAGAAATGATTTCACTTAAATTCTGGAAGTTTGTTTCTCAACTCCTCCCTTAAATAATTAAAGTAAATCATGACAAATGCTCACTGTATTATAAAATTATGAAGGAAGTTCAAAGACTTATACTTTATTATGACAGGCCAAATAACTTTTATTTAGTGACACAGATGCGTGACACTATTTTCCAGCACAGTCACCAAGTCTCTTCAAACAATGGGTGGAATGTCCATCAATCTTTCAGTTCCACAACATTAAAAATCCACTCCTTGGTCTTGGAGCCATTTGACAGCCACTTTGTAAACATCTCCATCATTGAAAAACCTCCCCAGCTAGCATGAGTAAAACCATCAGTATAGACTACTACTGCACCATAAATTGTGCCAATAATGGTGTAGAACCAGTGGCGGAGAGCCTCAGGATGAACCGAGTCTTTGGGACCTTGTGATATATCAAGATAGAGCTGTAGAGGGGGATGCATCACAGAGGTGTAAGAGAGTGGGCCCAGAGAAGAGGTGGTGGAAGGGAAATCTGGAGTTCAGAAAAAAGGGGACCAGATGTGGAAGCTGATCGTAACCCCAGACCTGGGCTGCCACTGCGGGAGCTGGATCTCTGTATCAGAAAAGAGGAAGCAGTAGTATGGGTGCTCCAAAGAGCAACAGATGCATAATGCATAAGCAATCAACTGTTGTTGGCACAAAACCCACAATGGTAGAACCCCTGTCTCCACTAGGGGGCTGATCACAGGGCTAGACTGAAAGGCAGCAATTGCCAGCCGTACCCAACAATGGTGTTTTGGGTCCAGAATCATACCATCAAAGGTGATGTCAGGCTCTCTGCAATACTCCTGTAATCTAGAAAGAACTAGATCAATGGTGTGTTGAGCCGTATCAGAGCAGAGCAGTCGTGCAACAGTTGGTATTGCTGAGGCATCAAAGAGCATTCACATGCAACCAGCATGTCTGCTTTAACTGACAAAGATGAGGAAGCCATGCCAAATGGACATCAAAGAGCAGTCCCGAAAAACTACGAGAGTCCACCACATGGAGGGACTGGGCGTCAAGGTACAGATGCAGAGGAAGATGGGCTGTATGGCCATGACAGAAACGTATAATGCAGGTCTTGCCAGCCGAAAAATGGAAGCCATGAGTGAGAGCTCAAGATTGCATTTAATGTATTGCGCCTTGCAATCTGCATTCAGCAATATCCACAGATGTACAAAAATAAATGCAAAAATCATCAGGATACAAAGAGGGAGATACAATAAGCCTCGCAGCCACCACCAGACCACTGATAGCCACTGAAAAGACAGGGACACTCAACCCTATTCTCCCACTATGGCAAGCACCAAACTGTATCTGAAAAGTGCAACATAAAAGAAAGTTCCAAATAAAAAATGAGAGCAGGCCACCTCAGTCCTTCTCATGTAGGGTGGCAAGGACATTGTGGTACCATGTGGTATCATAAGCTTTATGCAGGGCAAAGAAAATCTTGACGTCGGGCAAAAGCTGTTCAGATAGCAAACTCCAGGTTGGACTGCATTATCTGCAGTAGAGTAGCCTCGGCAAAAACCATCCTGAGTTGAAACAAAAAGGTTCCGAGATTCAAGGATCCAATAAAGCCTTCAACACACCAGACGTTCGATGTTCAAGTAACTTGCAGAGGACATTGGTTAAACTGATTGGACAATAACTGTTCATGTGAAGAGGCTGTTTACCATATTTCAAAAGTGCAATAATAACACTTTCTCATCATTGGGAAGGGACTTCCCCCTCGCTCCAGAGATGTTTAAAAAGGGCAAGTATACGACATTGGCTAGGCACTGATAAGTGTTGAAGCATTTGGTTGTGCACTAGGTCTGGTCCAGGAGCTGTGTTGGGGCAGAGAGCAAGGGTGCTGGTGAATTCCATGCACTCCAGGTGCAAGGAATGAAAGTTAAAGGGAGTGGTTCCAAGCAGTGTTTGAGAAGATGGAACAGGGCAGACAGCGGACTGATGCTGAGGCCTTGGTGAAATGTCGAGTAAAATGCTCAGCAATAGTTTCAAGAGTGGTGAGGATAACATCATTCAGGGAAATTCCTGAAGCACCTGTAGGACGATGGCGGGTAAAATTGCACCTGATCTTTGCCCATACCTGCAAAGTGGGAATATGGAACCCTACGGCAGTGACGTATCGCTCCCAACAAATCTGTTTCTGGCATTTTAAGATAACGGGCCCAGGCATAAAGCTGTTTAAAGGCCAGGAGGTGGCTGAGTGATGGATGCTGTCTGTAGCTTTGGAGGACACGATGCTGGTATTTAATAGCCACAGCATTCTCGGAGGGTCCACCAAAGGACAGTCTTCTGTTGGGGAGAACCCAAGGAGGAAGGAATCACCAAAGCAGCTGCCAAAAAGATGGCATCAGTTAAACTCCATATGGACTTATCAACACCATTGTTTGGTGGTACAGCTGGGATGGCAGGCGAGGCAAAGCCATCCTAATTTGCATTAAGAAAGGCCTACCTGGAAGGGTGTTCAGGCAAGTAATGCTGAAGAAAAGATATTGAATGGAGGGGAAGAATCTAGGGCTATAAATGGAAAGATCAATGGCCGCAAAAGTGCTGTCTGCCACACTAAAGGGTGTGGGGGCTCCAGTGTTGAGGAAGCAGACATCAAGCACTGCCAGCAAGTTTTCAACAATCTTGCAGGTGATGAAAATAGCCATTACAGTTCCATTGGAGAAGAATAGTACAAGACATTAGATGGACGTCAAAAGGACCAGAAACTGTCTTTGTGCTGAATCAGTGTCCATCACTGGTAAGGACGGAGTGACATCCGTTAATGTAAGATTGGACCCCTCCGTTAATGTAAGATTGGACCCTGACTGACAGTGATGGGCTGACACCCCATGGGATGTCAGGGAGGTCTCGTCCTGATACTTATGTATGTTCTTCTTCTCCTCCTCCTTCGAAGGATGAGAGCAAGTCATAGTGATATCAGGACCTGAAACACAACAAGTGGCCTTGAGTCTCACACAGCATGTGTCCTGCTTTTGACCTCTAGTAACAGGCTTCTTTTCCTGGGGATGCTGGGGAAGGGGGTTCCTAGAGGGAGCCCCATCCCTGGCTGAAGAGAAGGAGTGGTTCCATGAAGCGAGGGAATGGGAACTGCCAAGGAGGAAGAAAGGAAAGGGATATAGGTTGGAGATTTGGAGGGAGGAGGAGCATGTAAGGGCGCAACAGAAGCAAAGGTAGACGTTAAAGAAAAACAGTCAAATTTCTGTCAGACCTCTGAGTAGGATAAATGGTGGAGTTTTTTGAATTTCTGAATCTTCCTTTCCTTTTTATAGGTCTGGCAATCTGATGAGCAAGGAGAATGTCGGCAGAACAGTTCACACACTTGGGAGGTGGGGCACAAGTACTTCCCACATGGAGAGTGTGGCCACCATCACAGCAAAGAGGTTTTGCATCACGTCGCAAAGACATGTGACCTGTGACCAAAACAGAGACATTAGAAACATGAAAGGATGTGTGATACTTGAAGAGTGCTACCACTTAGACAACAGTTTGCTGCTCAGAGGACCCTGTAGTTGTCACTGTAGGCTCATATCACAAGGAGAGATATGTGAGGGAACACGTATTATTCTTGAAAGTGTGCCTCCTAGCAATTGTGTCTTCCTTAAAATGGCATCACACACTTCTGGAATTTGAGTCAGTTGTAAAGCATTGATTCAGTTTGATTAAACAAACTTTTCATTCCAAAGACCCACAGGAAAGAGATACTTGAAGATACACAACACATATTTACAAAAGAATTTACATGCTAATGTTCCTTCAACAGATCCTGTGTGAGATGGTCCCCAAGGATGTAGAAAAACTAAAAACAGTTTTTCATATACACATTCACTGAAAAACTTAATACAAACTTTTAGATGCGTACATACTGAAAAACAATTTACAAGGCTAACTTACACAAACTGCATTACTGATGGACACTGTGACAAACGTAAGTACAACATAATGTTCCTGTTCTGTGGTACAGCTAATAATAAGAACATCAACAATGTCTGCTAAGAGCTTATCAGTGGAGGGGAAATAGTCAGCCTACATTACATCCTTTAGGCTCCTCTAAAACTATACTTTATTAGTAGATAAACTTTTTATGGTTATTCCAAGTTATTGAAAACATGTATTCCTCAATAATGGTGACCTATCTGGACACTGCTAGCATTACTCTGCCTCCCAGAAAGAAATAGAAAACAGGGTAGAAACTGTGGTCACTTGGGATCTGTGACATATTTTAACTATCCAGATGCTGTGTCTTTGTAAACTACCTCATTGGTCATTCCTGCCATTTATGTTACTTAAAAAGATTAAGTTATGCATATCTCATGATAAACCACATTAAGGTTAAACCATGAATGGCTGTAATAATCAGTTACAGCTTCTTATACCATACATACATTCCAGAGGAACACATAGTTGAAAAACATCAAATACGATACCGTACATACCACTACTGCTCTGGAACATTTGAGACAATTTCATAAAAAAGGAGGAAGAAGGAAAGAGAATGACACAAAATGAGTTCACAAAAGTCAAGAAAAGAGTAAATTCTTCTACGTTGTACGTAAGTTAATTTCCAAAATTTTAATTTAAAAAAAATTAATTAATTTCGTAAACGTTTAGTGAAGGAGGAAAAAGAAGGAAGTGAGGAAGAAAAGAGAGTAAAGCAGGAACTAGAATACATTTAAAAATTGAAACCAAGTTATAATTACTAGTATACTATTTAATAAGAGCAATGTAAGAACAAATGAAACATTACTATTAATGTGTTTGCTATAAAACAAAATATTTTAATGTCTTTAATGATTATCTGCCTTTATGACTTTTGCTTGCTTTTACAGTATTTAATTTGTTATGAACATAATATTCATTAGATTTAGTTATTCACTCAATGATTTGTTGATCTGTCCTCATTATTTACTACTGTTCCATTCCAAAATTTTCCAAGTTCTTTTTCAATTTATCATGGGATGGCTTAATTTCATTAATGTGAACCAAAGTTTTATTACACTTTACAACATGTTCAACCAATTCAATAACATAAACAGAGGCTAGGTGTGACAAAACAAACTGCTATAAACTTACATACATACCCATGGTTTTCTTTCTTTTTGCCATCGGTGTATTCTTTCACGAGATGTAACAAACTGATTCTGCAGTCAACAGTCATTACATCAATACTCTTCTCAGAGAAACATACAGCTTTAGCAAAGTTTACAACATCTGCGCCTGCCATTTTTGTGAAATAATGACTACACATTCTAAACTGATCAAGCCATAACCTTGGTCCAAGAGCATAAGCACTACTTGAAACCTGCATGAATAAAGAAAATAAACACACATTTAAATGAAAAAATAAACAAAATCACATAAATGAGAAAAAAATATTTATCAAATCTGATTTTGAACTTAATCTTTCCGATTTAAGCACAGCATACATTCAACTGATGTAAAACTGGATATTTTGTGTCTCATTAAAAAAAACAGTTTCATCAATTGTTTAAAAAACACTTCTTCTGAAATATGACATTCATTAACAAATAATAATCCTTGAGACACACACAAAAAAATCACTCACTCACTCACTCACTCTTCCTTATTAATGAAAAACAAAACAAGACAAAAGAAAATCAGGCAATGCAATTCCAGATTTGCACATTCACTCCAAAAACAACAATAAATATTAAGAGAGTCTATTCCCTGAACTTAATTACAAACTGGAGATTGCTCTTAAGTTAAGTAAAGCCACCATAGCTCTTGTATTGGTATTTGCAAGATATATACTGTGTTATTTGGAAGAGTTAGCTCTTGTTAAGATGCTAACACTGGCATCATAATCAATGTACACAACTGGCTCCTTTCACCGAAGTATGATGCCATTATACACGAGATTATGCCAGTATCACATTGGTCTGGACAGTCATGGGCCATTTTGACCCAATGAGATACTAGGGAAATAATTGTACACCCAAACAGAGCCCTGCAAACTTAGGTTAGCCTTACACAACTTGTAGCAGTTCTGCCTGCTTTTATTTCTTCTTCATTTGTTGTCCTCAGTGTCAACATACTGTGTTGCTACAATGGCTGAAAAATGGGTTGTGGATTCCGATACTGACTACTGTAAATAATGTAGCCAATAGGTGCACATTTGCATTTCACAGTACTTCCATTTCACTGTTCACAACCCCCTAATAATACAGTTATTTGGCTAGTGTACTATTGTTTAACCCATGATAAACCTCATTAATAGGTTGCAGGCAAACATCCACATATTGCTACAATATTTTCCTGTTGAAGATCTACAATCAGTGAAACCCTAACCACAAAGTTCACAGTTCTTGAAGAATAGAAAGGTATGTATTGAGCAGACTCTGTCATTGTTTTTACACATCGCCTAATTGTTTATCACTTATTCCACAGTTAAGCTGAAGCTTTGTTGTTGTTCTAACTAACACAGATTTCTCGTCTGAAACTCGGCCATGGACTGACTGTCTTGGGACCAAAAATCGGGCCCTTATATATCATCACAATAATAGGTGCTGAAACTGTACACATTGTTCAAAGTTAAATTCACAGAAATTACAATTAAAACTTAACTCATTAAATTAACTGAATAAATCGAAAAATTGTGTCTTTTAAACAGTTTCTTCTACTGCAAGAGTTAGGCTGAATTATTTGTTTAAATCATGAAATTAACATACATAGTTATGCAAACAATACTTCTGACAAAAATGTTAATTACTTTGGAATTAATTAAGGGCTGGCTTTGCTAACATGTTTTCGAATATAGCCAAATAGATACTTTAAGATTAATAGTATTTCGTCTTCCAAATGTTTATAATTAGCACAGTATTTATACTTGTTTATACATCAACAATATAATTTAAGTTACAAAACAGTTATTGATTTCACACTATAACTAAAGATACTAACTACGAATAGTTGAAAAAAATTAGAAAATCAATTAATTTTATGTATTAGATCTGGTTTTATATTCTTTAAAACTGAGTGCCAACCTTTCTCTTTTATGAAAGTGCAGATTATATTCACTTATGCTAATGGTAAATAGTTAAAAGTAACAAAACGAATTTAAGGAGGCAGTTAGCAAAACAAGAGGGGAATTAAAATTGTCCCAGCTTCCTTCGTCACAAACTGGGGAGTGGGAGCCACCCAAGACATGGATCACTAACTTCTGTTTCATTTCAGCAGCCAACCAACCCACATGCATGTAACACACCATGAGGTTGAAGTGTTCATTACTTTTTCATTTATTTTTTAAATAGAGGTTTGTGCCATTCTTATGATAAATGTGGTTAAGCCAAGATCTCCACTGCCAGACACACGAAACATTTCACAGTCATGCTAAATGGTGTTTCTGAAGTGAGCACAGAGATTACAGTTACAAAAGAATGGCAGCACTCACTATTTACCAGATAATGGAATCTGGATTTGCCAGATCCTTACCCAGCCATGTCAGACAGTGTTCCTTGATGTGCAAGCCATCTGGCAGAACCCATGTGTCACGTAATATTTCAATCAATGAAGGACAATTAGGGGAAAATATTGATGTTGTCGGAATTTTTGTAGTTGTACGAGGGAGTGTCATAAATAAAGTATTAAAAATCGCCACTGGTTGGGTATGAGTGTGGATATGGGGGCCATTTAAAAACCATTTTCTTGTATTTTTCTTGAATAACTTGAAAATCACAGCTTCTAGTCAAAATGTTTCCCAGAATAAAATAAAACTTCATTAAATTTCCCAAAAAAAGTCCAATTTAGGACTAATAGTCTCTGTGTTAAAAAGGATGGAAAAATCACCAGTTATTAAAAATAGTGTTTTAATGTTATGAAATTAATTTTTATTGTTAACTGAAGTGGGTTAAGAACAAATATTAAATGTGTGTACCACATCTAAGACCAGTAGAGCAGTATTAAGAGATAAATTGCATTTTGGGGGTGTAACTGTATACAGGATGTGTGGTGGTGGTTAGAAGTGAGGGGACGTAGGTTGCTGGATTGTGGTCATGCCCTTCCCTCCTTGAAGGGTCTGCAAACTGAAAAGTGAGCACACAATTACCCACACTGTGCACTCCACTACATGATAAGAAGTAACTACAGAATGTTTTACAAAATTATACTGAATTTCCACACCACATCTTATGAATCACTGGTGACAAAGTGAACAGACTTGCCTGAAGGATGTTAATTTACCACAAAGGGCATTAACACTAAATACAGATAAAAGTAATTAATAAATCTAATGAAAGGCAGGCATATGGACAGACTCGTGAAACTCTGCAGACTGTTCTACACTTCCACAGGGGAAACTGATTCCTAGTCTTCTTGTACGGCAGCTGACGTTCTTCCAGGAAAGCAACTTCCCCCAACACAAGTGCTGCTAGCATCACAGTTTACAGGCAGATTATACTTTCCAAGCATTTCCTGTCCAGTTCCCTTATCTTAGTAGTCAAAATAACTTCATTGTGCTCGTGTTTATATAATGGAATTTACAGTTTATTAAATGAGTACTGATTTGCAAGTGTTATGTAAGTTTCTATGTAAAATATGTTCCTATAAACAATGGCTGAGAAGTAACCTATCTCTATTGCACAGGGAGACAATGTAAGGCTGGAAGAGATGCCGCTGGGGTGTCACATTTGATAACCCTCATGCTCTGAAAAGTACTCCAGTGAATGATAGTGGAGACAATGAAATCAATATTGTTGAATACATATTAATAGCATGTTATGCTTCAGACAGCCTCCTCAGTGTGGTAGACAGCTGACAGCTCCAGCTGTCGAACTTTTTTACATAACACTGAAGCTCACTTAACTGGAATTAGGCACTCATTTGATAAATTGAAAATAACTCCACTATATAAAGACAAGGTTGAGGGCAACAAGCACAAAGTGGTGGGGGAGCACCACTTAACATATCACGATGTCTAAAGAGACAGTGCCCGAAATGCAACCTAGCGAAAATGATGATCTCATGGCAAGGGGGGCGAGAGGAGGTCGTCCAAGCCACTGGGAGAGGCTTAATAACCCAGAGCTAGTTCCCATGAAGGGAGGATCAGGGGTGATGTAACTGTGACACCGCCTGCTGACAGACAGTGACACAGATATCATCAGAGGAAATGTAAGAACTAGTGAGCTGAGGTACAAGGGCTGCAGCCTTGGTAACAGCATCAGCAGCCTCACTTCCTGTCAGGCCAATGTGACCAGGAATCCACATAATCATCACAATGGCTCCATCAAGGGTGGCCAAGTGACAGCTTTCCTGGACCCAATGCATTTAGGGATGGACGGTGTACAGTACACAGAGGCTTTGAAAGGAACTATAAGAGTCAGAGCAGCTGACGGAATTGAAAAGCTTGTGTTGCCAGATATACTGTGAGGCATGATACAGGGCAAACAGCTTTGCTGTAAATACTGAGCGGTGTTCAGGAAGCCGATAGCAAGAAACATTGGTGCCAACGACAAAGTCACACCCGACATTATGGTCAGTCTGAGAACCATCAGTGTACACAAAGGTACTATGTGAAGTTCTGTGTGGAGGTCGTGAAATTGAAGGTGATAGAGCATGGCTGGATTAATGTCCTCAGGCAGTGAATGAATGCCAAGGTGAATATGGACCGCAACATGAAGCCAAGGTGGTGAAGGGTTCACACCCATCAGAAAGTGGCAGGTAGCATGAAGTTAAGCTGCCAGAGCAAGAGCTGAAAGCAAACTCCAGAAGCTAACAGAGAAGAGGGACATGCCCCATACTGGCAATCAAAGGAGTCATAGAAGGAGGCATAGGATAGGTGGCCATGCATGGCAGACAAACGGCATGCATATCTGCTGAAGATAAAGTCACGGCGGTAGGACAGTGGTAGTTTGCCATTTTCTGTATACATACTAAGAACCAGGCTAGTGTAAAAAGGCATCAGTGGCCAAACAGATGCCATGATGGTGGATATTATTGAGGGACAGATACGAAAAAAAACACCCATAGTCAAGTTTCTTAACGGACACGGGACCAAGACAAATGTAGGAGGGTGATTCGATATGCTCCCCAGGAAGTACCACTGAGGACACGTAAGACTTTGAGAGACCGCATACAGTGGACTGCCAGTTAAGACATGTGGCAGGACCAAGAAAGTTTCCTATCGAGCACGAGCCCCAGGAATTTTGTAGTGTCAACGAACAGAAGCGTAACAGGCCCAAGATGTAAAGACAGTGGAAGAAACCAACTGCGCTGCCAGAAATTTGTATAAACAGTTTTGTCAGTGGAAAAATGAATGCCATTGTCAATGCTCCAAGAGTAAAGATGATCTAGACTTTGCTGAAGACGCCGCTCAAGATTCCTGAGAACTGTAACAGATGGCAAAATCATCAACAAAATGGGAGCCCAAGATGCGGGAAACAACTCATTATAGAGTTCATGGTAATAGCAAAGAGGATGATGCTGAGGACGGAACCCTGAGGCGCTCCGTTTTCCTGGATAAAGGCATCTGACAAGGCAGAAACCACATGTACTTTAAAAACTCAGTCTTTTGAAAATTCCTGCAGGAAACGGGGCATGTGACCACGGAAGCCCCATGTGTTCAGAGTATGGATGACATCAATCCTCCAGCAGGTGTTGCAGGCTTTCTCCAAATCGAAAAACACGGCCACAGTCTGGGATTTCTGCAGAAAACCATTCGTAACATGGGTGGACAAAGGGATGAGATGCTCAACTGCAGAATGGCACTCTCGAAATCTACATTGTGCAGTAGTTAGTAAATTGCAAGACTCGAGCCACCATACCAGACGGGCACGAAGCATGCATTCCGTCACTTTGCAAACACAGCTGGTGAGAGAAATGTGGGCAGTAGGTAGAAGGAAGGTGTTTGTCCTTACCAGGCTTAAGTATGGGTATGACAGTGGCTTCATGCCAGCATCTGGGAAACATGCCCTCTGGCCAAATGCAGTTGTACGTATGAAGGAGAAAGTACTTGTCCACAAGAGAAAGACACTGCAATAACTGAATGTGAACACTGTCTGGCCCTGGGGTGGAGGATCAGGAAGAAGTGAGAGCATGATCTATCTCCTTCACAGTAAAGGTGGCGTTGTTGTATTCAATATTTTGGGAAGAGAATGGCATCACCCAGGCCTCAAAATTCCTGCAAACAGGTGGTGCAAGATGTTGGAGAAGTAATAGGATCCACTATGGCATAATTTGCTACTGTCACGCTGGAAACTGGAGAAAGAACCTTGGGTCCCAAAGACCTGTTGGAGGTTGGCCCACAAGGCAGAAAATGGAGGGGAAATGTTAAAAGAACTAGTAAATGATGATGATGGTTTGAGGTGAGGGGTGCTTGACATCATGGTCATCAGCGCCCTGACAAAAAGACAGCATGCTAATCTCGTGTGTGGGGACGAAGCCTGTCCCTACAAGTGGAGCAGTTTATAATGACTAGTAAATGATATCCAGCTAGCTTTTCCTGGATATCCCGAAGAATGTGACCACACTGTGCATGAAACTGTTTACAATGAATGCAGTTTGTCATTGTAGGAAGTCTCCGTACATGAATGGCATTGCAGCACATCTCAGTACACCAAGGGACCGGGACACAGCGTGGTAAAGAAAAAGTGCAAGGAGTGGAACGTTCTGCGGTGGTGAGATATTTCACCTGATCACCACAAATGGTGAAACGTTGTTCACTGAAGGTCACCCAGGAGGAGTAAAGCCTGCACTAGGCCTTAGAAAGCTGCCATTTGGGCATGCACATAGGTGCAGTAGGGGTCAACAATTGGATGGTACAAGGGAAATGGTTTTTCAAGTTTGTGTCACTTGAGATGATGGGCAGTGCAGAAGGAGAGTCCAAATGGGAATAGGTGTGAGTGGAGTCTGAAAGGAATGTGTGTGCTCCCGTGTTAACACAGATGAGGTTAAGGCAATTGAGAAGATCAGCCAAGAGGTCACCTCTCCGCAGATTCTGACCAAGCCCCAAGGGGGATGGTGTGCACTGAAGTCAGCAAGCAGCAGAAAGGAGTAAGAGAGTTGCCCAATAAGCTGGAGGAAGTCTGCCCTGATGTCATTGAATGACAGAGGGATGTGAACGGTACGAAGGGAAAAGGTTAAGTGAGGAAGAAAAATGCGGACTCCAACAGCTTGGAGCTGGGTAGTCAGAGGGATGGGTTAACTGTAAACATCACCCCTGATGAGCAACATGACTCCCCCATGAGATGGAAAGCCATCTTTGAGGGGAAGGTCAAAGCAGAACGGGAAGAAATGCGAGAGCTCAAAGCAGTCGTGAGGATGCAATTTTGTTTCCTGAAGGCAGAGTATAAGCGGACGCTGTGATTCTAAGAGCAGCCATAAGTCCTCTTTGTTGGATCATAGGCTGCGAACATTCCATTGGAGGAGGGTCATGATGGGGAAAAAATGAAGGGACGTCACCTCAGCAGCTGCTGAGTGCCAGCCTTCAAATACTCGCTGCTACGGGGCACAGGGAAAGGAAGATCCTGCTCCTTAAGGTCTACAGAGGTGTCGGCATTCTTCTTTGTTCAGCCTGTGGAGTCCAGGGTAGAAAAATGGTTGGTTGTGGGCACTGGCAACACAAGAGATCGGCCAGGCAAGGGTATCATGTGGCAACATCATCACAGTGGATCTCCAAGTCGGCGAAGGAGAAGACCATTTCCCTTTGTTTGACTTCTCTGAGACTTTCCGGTTGGCAGAGGAAGACAGATGTTAGTTGGGTGGAGGAGTGTACAGGGTGTATACGTGGACGACGAAAAAAAATTCACGGATATTTCCCGGTTAAAAATACACTTTCTCCCGGATGGAAATACACTTTTTCCTTGTTAAGCAACAGTATACTTTTCCTCGGAACTGTAAAAGTTATCAATCCTTTCAGTGGTTGTGGTCTTACACCGGCGTAGAATTTCCCGGCACTTTAGAAAACTAAACTCAGGGGGAAAAACACGTTTTGGAAAGATGTCTGATGTGCAGCAACATGTACGCTGCATATTTCGTATTACGAAAGTACAAATTTGAATTCCACCAAACACCGCATGTTACTTTCCATAGAATCGAAATCGAGATTGCAATGCGCTTTTGTAAGCCGGTCGTAGCTCATGTTACGCGATCTCGCCAGCCGATGACAGCTGATATTCAGAGCATAGGACACGTGATGTAGTCAGCCAATAGCAACATCACTGTTAAGCAGCGCGAACACACAAATCGGGAAAGGTGAAGGTTTAAATTAATATACATAGTGTTGCTAAAAGAAAAGAAAAGCTTTCACGTACCCTATATTATTGGCCTCTAAGATTAATAAGCTGCAAGAGAAGCTAATGTTGATCTTTTTTGCGCGCTTTTCACTTCAAGATACATCACAGAAATGTGCCAGTAAATTTTTTAACAACGACATAAATGTCTGACCTTCTGGGCTCGAAAATATTCTAAATGGTCGTTCTCAAAGATTTGAATTTTGAATGAGAGTTAAACGCTCTGTTTTAAGAAATTCATCGGACATTGGCGCACAGAGTTCATCTTGTGTAAAAGGAATTCACTTGAAAGTAAAGCTTTTCAAACAACCATTCGGAATATTTTCCCGCGACGTTATATTCGTTTCAGCAGTTACGCCAGATGACAAGCGTCGCCGTGCTTGCGCAGCTACGATGACGCAGGAAGCCCATACGTTCGTACGTGTAAAACATTAAAAGATCTTACATTATGTCATAAAAGAAACAAGACGTTAGAGGATACTCCAAGAGCATGGGAATTTTGTGAACCCTACTAAAATGCATAATTCGGCTTAAAGTGCACATTCGTATGTCCAGATTCAGATGTACCAGTACTGTATTATCTCATAATTGGTTCTTTATTATGGCATAATGCCACACTTGCTAGACGATGAAAACGTACACTTGAAATGTAGCGAACAGTTAAAACTAGGCAACAGTGTGGAATTAAACACTTCGTTTCAAATAAATTAACTGCCTCAGCAGAAAAGATTAATTAAAGTCAAATTTCTTTAACAAACCAACAAATATAACTTCATTGTTCTGCAAGGCGATTAACGCTTGACTGTCATAAAGGTAAAAACAAAATAAAATCTGAAACTAATAACATATTTTAGCCTTCCATAATTATGAGTATGTATTTTAATTCACTTGATAGCTCCCGACCACAGAAATCCGTTTTGTTTTCATTTGACGTGAGAGCAATAAACGAAGAGGAAACAGCAAAATTACTTAACGTAAACACGGGTCACGTGGAGGCTACCACCTCCCCACTACGACTTAAGACTGCACTGCACCAGGTCCGGATCTACGATATTTCCGAACGGGGCCAATATTAGATAGTGTCCCATCCCCCGAGCGTTTGAGGTAGGACGCCAAAAATTTAAAAAATCAACTTTTCAAGAATGTCTTCATATTGTAGCGCAGGTCTTTCTGAAGTGTCTGATACATAAAACATATATGATCGAGGCAACGTAAGACACGTTATTTGGTCTTAAGCGTGTCGAAGTGCAGTGCCACGCCTCTTCATACACCATTCTTCTACGGCACGTCACTGTATTTCGCTCTGTGGAATTAAAACGTGTAATATTTTGTAATGGATGTCATCAAACCTGTATTGAGGACAGTGGAAATTAAAATGCCCTGTGGTGCCTCTCCTGATCCCAGTCGACCGGTTTGACATCTTACCTCCCTTTAAAAAAAAAAAAAAAAAAAAAAAAACACGCAATTAATACTGGGTGGGATTATTTGTGACCGGCAGAACAAGAACTCTTCAGAAAATTTGCATTCTCAACTGCCTATTAGCTAATAACTTGCTGTTCTGTGTGACATCAAATTATATATAGGATACATAAAACGAGTAAAGACAAGAGACAAGCAAGACAGTACACATTTCTTCAATCCTTAAGTCCTAGGTTTTTTTTCCTCTCTAATCTTGCCGCAGCTTTATATGGCGTACTTTCCTTTCTGGGAAACAATCTATTACGCCATCAAAGTTCGTCAACGTTTTGCTACATGAAAAAACGAAATATCGTTGTCTAATATCAGAAAAGCTGTTAATACAAATAGTACCCAAGACTGGTGTGGTTTCTCGATCTGATTACGTGTATTTTGTCGCTGTCTGCTAGATAAAACGAAATATGCCTGCCTAATATTGCAGTAGTTGTTACACACACCAAATAAACGAGAGTGTTTTGGCACAAATAGTCATTTTTATAACACGACAGAGTATAATTCAGGAAGCACCAATATCAAAAGCATATTAGGCCTACTACAAGCAAAAAGTTTTATGTTAGGAAATAATTTCACATTTCATTCATTCATACTCTATAGCTTCAGAAGCATGAGATCGAAAAGTAGTAGTATGTAATTTTTATATAAATTTGGAATCGTCATATACTTCCGTAATTTGTGACAGTCTCCGTTTGTTCTCCTTCCTCGTTCTAACAAACAATCTCGTCATCACTAATTCTATTCCTGCCAGTGTCAAAATTTTTCTCTGGTTAACTTCACTAACCCTGCCACAATCACCGGTTTAGTTATCCCGCATTTGTTCTCCGGTTACGCGTTATTAAGAGCTCGTACAACGCGTTTTCCGCGCTACTCCCAGAATAGAACTTTAGCGGCTGCTAGCCGGGGACTGTAGTGTACCGGTCTGGCCAAAAATTTTCTGTCAAAATTTCATTTTCTTGGATACACGGAGAAGACAACACGTAATCTTAGTTGCCTGTTATTCCTGTTAGTCGTTTATTTCCACTCTGGTAGCCCGAATCGATGGAATTCGCTAGTAATTATAACAACGCCGATGATTTGCAAACCCAGTCAACCAGGAACAGTTTACAGCGATTGTCATTCACCCTTTCGGCTTTATTCGCTCATTCATTCAGAAATCAACCTAGAATTTGATCAAAAAAGTTCAAAAACCAACAGGGATGCGTTCAAAATCATATGAGTAATCGATAGACCAACGTGCGCTGGATGCTAGGCGCTTTGTGAAACAAGGTCTTCTTCCTCAATAATATGAGTTTGGTGCGCCGCCCCCCCGAAACTGCCGCCCGGGACAGATAGTTACCACTGTTTGCCTCCGCTCCCTAGTTTCGGGCCTGTTGCGCATACGTGAATCTGCCAGCTTAGGAGCACCAGTAAAATTTTTTTCGGGTAGCATCTGGCTGCTTGCTGCTATTGCTTATACAGCTAACTGCCACACTGCTGTAGCCAGAAGCGGGAGAAGGTACTACTCATACGGGACTCAACTGCACGTGCACATAAACTCGCCCGCAACCGCTCCAACGAATCTAATGTAAACAGTTGCGACGTCATGCTCATCGGAGGCAATTTGTTGTTATAAAACACTGCATAGTCTTCCTAAAGCCTTTTTGCTGTTGGCAGACGCTTGTACGAGCACTGTGTTTTGTTCCTGTATATGGCGCATTTCCTTTGCAACTTAGGTTTTATTTTCGTTTTTTCTCTCGTTCGTGTTTTATTGCTGCAGTATTATTCTGCAGTAGCGAGATACAGCAATATTCTTTGTTATAGTATTGGTTCTTGCTAGTCAAATTTACAAAAATGTAACCAAAAACTAAAACAATGAAAAATTCCCGGAATTCTAAAAAAATCCCCGGGTTTTTCCCGGTTTTCTCCCGGATGAAAAAATTCCTGGGTTTTTCCCGGTTGTCCCGGGTCGTATACACCCTGGTGTAGGAACTCTTCGTGGGAGTATTCCTTCTGTCCTTGCCGGCCTGCCAGTTTGTAGCAGGTGAGTTCGCCCATGATGCAAAAGTTTGGTGGCTTGTTGCACAGCTGGAGGAGGAGATGGGGATGCTACCATGACTCTGGGCAATTTCAAAACCATGGTGCTAAAATTCGAGGTTGCATGTCTGCGTGGCCATGCCCTTCATGGAGAAAGATGAAGCAAGAACAGCACTTTAGGCGCCAGATTCAATGGTCGAATGAGGGCTGAATAGTGCCAAAATGGAAACAGGGAAGGGGCTGGATGGTGAGGACAATGACTAACGAAGGTTGAAGTGAGGAGGGTTATGGGAACATACGATATATTGCAGGGGAAGTTCCCATCTGCGCAATTCAGAAAAGTTGGTGTTGGTGGGAAGGATCCTTATGGCACAGGATGTGAAGCAATCATTGAAATGAAGTATGTCACGTTTGGCAGAATGCTCAGCAACAGGGTGGTCCACTTGTTTCTTGGCCACAGTTCATAGGCAGACTTTCATGTGGACAGACAGCTTGCTCGTTGTCATGCCCACATAGAATGCAACACAGTGGTTGCAGATGAGCTTGTATATCACGTGAATGGGTTCACAGGTAGCCCTGCCTTTGATGGGATAGATGATGTTCGTGACCGGACTGGAGTAGGTGTGGTGGGACGATGTATGGCACAGGTCTTGCATCTAGGTCTATTACAGGGTTATGAGCCCTGAGATAAGGGTTTGGAAGCAGCGGCTGTGTAGGGACAGCCGAGTATATTGTATAGGTTCAGTGGATGGGGGAATACAACTGTGGGAGGGGTGGGAAGGATGGTGGGCAGGACATTTCTCATTTGAGGGCACGATGATAGGTAGTCAAAATCTGGGTGGAATAATGTGCATCTTACCATCCCCTGCAACACAGAAAATATGCTGAGGTGGCAAAAGTCATCGGATAGCGATATGCACATATATCTATATATGTATATATAGATATATATGTGTGGCAGTATCAGGCATACAAGGTATAAAAGGGCAGTCCACTGATGGAGCTCTTATTTATACTCAGGTGATTCATATAAAAAGGAGTCCGATGTGATTATGGCCACAAGAGGGGAATTAACAGACTTTTAATGCAAAATAGCAGTTGGAGCTAGATGCAGGGGACATGCCATTTTGGTAATTGTTAGGGAGTTCAATATTCCAAAACTCACAGTGTCAAAAGTATGCTGAAAATACCAAATTTCAGGCGTTATCTCTCACCACAGACAATGTAGTGGCTGATGGCCTTCACGTAACGATGGAGAACAGTGGCCAGTGTTAACAGACAAGCCACAATGCCTGAAATAACCACAGAAACCAATGTGGGATGTACGAGGAATGTATCCAGTAGGGCAGTGCGGTGAAAGTTGGCTTTAATGAGCCATGAAGCCAATGACCAATGTGAGTGCCTTTGCTACAGCACGACATTGTCTGCCATGCCTCTCATAGACTCACGACCATATCGGTTGGACCCGCAATAACTGGAATACTGTGGCCTGGTCAGATGACTTCTGATTTCATTTGGTAAGAGCTGATGTAGGGTTCAAGTGTGGTGCAGACCCCATGAAGCCATGGATCTAAGTTGCCAACAAGGCACTGTGCAAGCTGGTGGTGGATCCATAATGGTGTGGGCTGTATTTATATGGAACTGAACTGATAATTGACTGGAAATGGTTATGTTTGTTACCTGGACACCATTTGCAGCTGTTCATTGACTTCATATTCCCAAACAATGATGGAATTTATGGATGACAAAGCAATATATCAGTGTGCCACTATTGTTCATGATTGGTTAGAGGAACATTCTGGATGAAATGATTTGGCCACACATATCACCCGACATGAGTCCCGTCAAAACATTTATGGGGCATATCCAAGAGTCAGTTTGTGCACAAAATCCTGCACCAGTAACACTTTTGCAATTATGGGTGGCTATAGAGGCAGCGTGGTTCAATATTTCTGCAAGGGACTTCCAACGACATCTTGAGTCCATGCCACATCGAACTGCTAAACTTTGCTCATCAAAAGGAAGTCTGACACAACATTAGGAGGTATCCTATGAGTCCTAGAGAAAAAGTTCACAGGAGGTTTTTGTAGGAAATTTAATATAGTTAAATTTTGTACTGGGAAACATTTTTGATATAAGCAATCATTTCTGAGTTATTCAAGAAACTCTTTATAAGTGAACTTTATACGATACAACACCACCACCACCACCACCACCACCCCTACCCCCTCACTCACTCACTCACTAACTCACTCACCATTGGTAGAGAATTTTAGCACGTTGTTCATGATACTCCCTCCTACCACTGTACATAAATTTGTGACACGATTTTTGCCACTAGTCAACCTTATTTGGTCTCCAGTGCCTGGGCTATAAAGCTTATTGAATGCCATGGGTGAAGCAAACCTTACACCATTGTGGTTCTAAAGTGAACCAGTTGTTCAAGAACTGAAAATTTATTTTGGCATTTCTAACAGTACTATCACACTTTGTTTTAGTTAAACCCAAAATCATTTTTAATTTAGTAAGTTTTCCTTCTCCTGTTGAAGCAGTGGAACTTAATTAGAAAATTACTTTGATGAATACAATCAGAAGCTTTGGAAATGTATAAAAATACATCAGAGAATGTTTCTAGTCTTCTAGAGTTTCGGTTACTGACGTTATGAAACTAGCTGGTGTTGTCCTAGTGTACCTATCCTTTCTAAAAAGGAAGGAAGGAAGATTGGGCTTAACATCCTGTCAACACTGAGGTCATTAGAGATGGAGCACAAGCTCAGTTTGTCTCAAGAATGGGGAAGGAAATCAGCCATGCTCTTCAAGCTGGGACTGGATGCTTATGGTGAATGTACTTGTTTTTTACACAGTGCCCGGGTTCCTCCCAGAGAATATGGCGCACGGTGACACCCACTGGTCATATCCCCTTCTGCACTAGATGACTGGAACGCCTTCACTGCAGGATTTTGCTGGAAACTAGTCAACACTTTCTTTGGGTTTCTTGGTTGAGGAAAGAGCCCAGTTCCACTTCCTTATGTTTAAGGTGAGCATCGTTTGTCTGATCTCTAGAAACTTGTCTCCACTGCCTGCTGTTGGCTGCGTTTGCAGCAGCCTGATGCTAGCATTCCGCATGGTTTTTCTATTTTTTTTTTTTTTAGTCGTGCTGCCCTCCCCCATCTTAGATTTAATGTGTCTTTGAATAGGTTTGTGGCACATGCTCAACTCTCCCCCAGGGGAAATTGGTTTACGTCTAGAGCAAACTCCCCCCCCCCCCCCCCCCCTTCACATGCTGAGTTCCACTTTCTTTAGTGGCACTGACTTGTTTCTTGCAGACAGTCAACTTTTTTTTTCCTCCTTAGGTACTACAACCACTTTTAGGAGAAATAAGTGGAATATTTTATATGATGCTTAAATGGTGCTTGCCTTTGTTAAATTATATGTAAAACTGTGCTAAAAAGAATTCCATGAGGACAACTGAAGTGCTTGAGACCCTCCGATTTGAGCATTAATCTAATAAAAGCCGCCCATTTGTATATGGTGGGCTGTGGACACTAATTTGACGGTCTGTTTCAGTGTTTATTAAGATTGTGGTGATATTTGTTCTACACTTAAGATAAATAATTCTTGATCCTTGGTTGATTGTAATTTCAACTGTAGGTGTACCTCATTTGGATCAGTTAACTTTACCTGCCAAGGCTTAAGCGAGTTAACATTCAGTGGCGCTTTAATCTTAAATTAATATTAGTTATTGGATTTCTTTTAGAGGTGGAGCAAAGGTTTTGGTTTTATTTAACCTGTTTACTGCTTAAGAGCCTTTGCTGTGTTGTTGTTGTGCATTAACTATCTTCTCTTGGACTGAAGGCGCATGGGGACTGGGTTCCGAGGTCTACGTCTGGAGTCTGCTGCGTCATCTGCAGGTTTGTGCCCTGACCTGACAGGGGGATGCTCTATTACTGTACTGCAATTTTCAGGTGATGGTGTGTCTAAACTGTTTAACTTCAGATATTTCACATTTAAAGCCTTTTCTTTTTACAAGGTACTTAGTAACAAACGATGTCCAATAGTTTTCCCCAACATTTCCTCTAGGACCTGTTGGTTGGTGTCTTCCTAAGATACAAGTGCCTGTAAAGCGTACAATCCTAAAAGCTTTATTTATTATTACTTCAAATGCATACAAGCCTTTTTTTTCAAATATGCTGGCAACTGAGTATGCTCACCTGGAAAAATTCAGTAGCTGCCCATGCTCCATATATTGCTCCAGGTTGTACGGTGCAGTTCATCGACACTGGTAGGCTCTTTAAAAGTTTCACTAGTAATCCAACATTCTCTTTCCGCATTGCTGGCCTTACAGCATCCAAAAACTTATTTGGTGTTTCCACCAGCAGTTTGTAGTCAATTGCTGAAGCAAAATTTGCAATTGTTACTATAAAAATCTGCAAATAGTTCAGATAAGATTTGATTTAATGTCAAAGTAACTACCTGGTGAAGTTGCTTTTATTTTTTTCAAAAGCTTGATGTGATCTTTTGGCAAGAGGCAATGGAAAAATTTATTTTCAGCCACTGATGAGAGGACAGTATAATACAAAACAAGCATATTGTGCTGTGTTCCTCCAATGCTTGGATACACATAGTTTTGAAACCTGGAATAAATTAGATTGGAGTCTTATTTCATAATCAGGAACGGAAGGATGATAACTACAAAACAGAGAAGTTACAGATAAATCATTATCCTCATTTAAAGCAAAGACAGTGACCCTATTGGCTACAGAACAAAAAATAAATAGCCAATCCTCTACTGAAAAAAGTACTTACATTAACAAGCAGATGGCTTTGCTGAAATTTCACATTTTGCCAAAATATGATTAGCATTACAATTGTTGAATATAAATGAATTTCAATATTGTCGCAGAAGAAGCTGAGTAAACCATGGTGTAGCGGTTATGATACCTGTTGCATGGAACGTCGTGAGTTCAAAACTCACCTGGACTGTACAATTTTAATTTCTATATTCGATTCGAGTACATTCTAGAAGTATCCACAAATGTCAAGAATCATTGTAATGTAATGTTCTGTAGCTGTATATATAATGTATGTGTTCTGGCTGGAGGCAGTTCACTCCGTGCTCTCATATGTGCAAGTGCTGAATAAACCTTTGTTAAGTGAAGTTAGTGTTCGTCATTCATCTAGTTACACCTTCTTCTACATGACATTATTCTGGTGGAGACGCTGGGTATTGGAACTTGTGATAGCGCACATTATCGACGACACAGTGGCTTCAATCAGACCGCAACAGAGCCGACAATCGAAGCATATTCAACAGATCACAATCTATCGGAGACAGAAGAGGAAGAAGACATTACGATGACAGCAACAGTGTGCCACCACATGAGACATCCTTCTGGGTTCTCTGCTGACGATGGCCAAGATCCAAAGAAGTGGCTGACGGTATATGAGCGTATAGCCAAATTTAACAAATGGGATGACACTGTGTGTTTCGCTAACAAATTTTTCTACTTGGAGGACACTGCCAAGCAATGGTATGAGAATAACAAAGAGAAGTTCACAAGCTGGGAAGTATTCCAGGCAGAACTGTGCAAGTATTTTGGTGACACACAACGAAAGAAGCACATTGCTGAAGATAAATTAAAGTGCAGGGCACAGCATCCAGGAGAAACTACATCATCCCACATTCAAGTTGTCTTGGAGCTGTGTAAAATAGTGGACCCTAGAATGGAGGAGGAAGATACGGTTGCACATCTCATGCAGGGTGTTCCTCAGGATATGTATCAAGCCCTACTCCTGAAGGAGATTTCAACAGCAGACGACTTCATAAAATGGTGCCAGTATATCGAGACAATGCAGCAAAAAAGAATTATACGCAAGAAGTTTGAACGACTCCCAAACGCCATATCAATGTCTGTTATGGAGGAAGGAACTGATTTCACAAGTGTTCTTCATCAGATAGTGAGAGAGGAAGTTCAGAAGGCACTTGGATTGCACAGTGAGCAAAAAACTGAGACGCTCCAAGAGATCATAAGGGAGAAAGTGGAACAGACATTGAACCCAATCTCTGGGCCTTCATTTCCCTTTAGAATGGTGAAAAAGTCGAGACCCAGGTGGAGTTATGTTCCTACAATGCCACATGAGGAATCTTTTTGGGCACCAAATACCAGGATAACCAACCAATATGTTTCAACTGTGGACTACCAGGACACGTGCTGCTCTATTGTCAATAAAGGCAGCGGATATTTGATGACTCCCACACCAGAAGACAGCAGACCGATCTTAGCCAATGCCAAGTCCAGGATAACGAAGATTAACAAGAAGATGGGGGGTGCAGGACGACATAGATCACCACTGCCGCAAGCTAGCCACTGGAGAGAACGTTCCCCAACATGCCGATCAAGGTCTCCATCACCGTTTAGAAGCTACAGCCGATCATCTAGCTGCTGCAACCTGGAAAACTAAAGGGTGCGACCTTCCTTGGAGGTGAAGCCACCAAAGAGAAAAATCTTTCACCATCAATCACTACAAAAATGATAGGAAACTATGTCGATATCCTCATGGATGGTCGACCAGCCCAAGCTCTTGTGGACTCTGGAGCATCATATTCAGTCATTTTGGAGAAGTACCATTGCCAGTTGCAGAAAACTGTATTCGTCGACAACAAAACATCTCTGCTGGAAGGAGATAATACGAAATATGTAAAACCTACAGGAATATGTACCATTCATGTGTGTATCAGTGGCCATACACAGCCCTTAGAATTCGTCGTCTTACAAGAGTATAGTCATGACGTCATTCTCGAATGAGACTTTTTGAAAGCTTCTCAGGCAATTAAAGATTGTGGTCACTCAAAGATTATGCTAGACGAGATGAGATAATGTGGACAAGATGAGAATCCGAGTGTGTGGGGACTGTGTGTGCTGGATGAAGTGATCATTCCTGCAGTCAGCACTAGAAAAGTAACTGTCATGTGTCATGCCATGCATCAGCCCATGGATCTTGTAGTGGAATGTAAGAGAAGCATACCACTGAAGAATAACTTGGTCATCCCAGCCTCTGTCGTCTCGTTTAAGAACGGAGTTGGTGAATTGTGTATAGTGAACTGTCACTGAAAACCACAGATCCTTCCAAGATGCATGTGCATAGCAAACGCTGAGCCGTTAATTGCAGGAGAGCTGAGCATCATAGAAACCTCCAATGCTGAGTCTGTGGGCGAAATTAGCGCTACCACTATGAGACAAGATCTTCTAGCTCGACTATCATCAGATCTCACTAAGGAACAACAGAAGAAGCTACTTGCCATTCTTCAAGAGTTCTCTGAATGCTTCAATCCACAGGTGAAGAGCAAATTAGACAAATTGATGGTGAAGCACCGGATTAGCACTGGCGACCATCAACCGATACACCAGAGAGCATACCGTGTGTCAGCAATGGAACATCGAATAATTCGCGATGAGGTAGAGAAAATGATGAAGAATGACATCATTCAGTCTTCGCAGAGCCCATGGTCATCACCAGTGGTCCTCGTCAGGAAAAAGTAGGCAGTTGGCACTTTTGTGTTGATTACAGGAAGCTTAATAAGATAACTAAAAAGGATGTTTACTCCCTAACACGAACTGACGATACACTAGATTGTCTGAATGGGGCCGAGTTTTTCTCAACCATGGACATGTACTCGGGATGAGAGCCTGTATGAGTTTAAGGTAATGCCGTTTGGTTTGTGTAATGCACCAGCAACTTTTGAACGGATGATGGATAATCTTCTACATCACCTGAAGTGGACGATGTGTCTTTGTTATTAAGATGACATTATAGTGTTCTCGGAGACATCTGATGAACATATAAAAAGACTGAGGGCCATTCTTAAGTGTCTCCGACAAAGTGGACTGAAACTTAATGTTTTTTATATAAATTATAAACCTTAAGTACAACAGCCACGTTTCTCAACATGTAGACTTTCGACAAAATAGCGTGAAACTTAATGGCTCAAATGGAAACAAGGAAGGGGCTGGATGGTGAGGACAATGACTAACGAAGGTTGAGGTGAGGAGGGTTATGGGAATATACGATATATTGCAGGGAAAGTTCCCATCTGCGCAATTCAGAAAAGCTGGTGTTGGTGGGAAGGATCCTTAAGGCACAGGATGTGAAGCCATCATTGAAATGAAGTATGTCATGTTTGGCAGAATGCTCAGCAACATGGTGGTCCACTTGTTTCTTGGCCACAGTTTGTAGGCAGACTTTCATGTGGACAGACAGCTTGCTCGTTGTCATGCCCATGTACAATGCAACACAGTGGTTGCAGATGAGCTTGTAGATCACGTGACTGGTTTCACAGGTAGCCCTGCTTTTGATGGGATAGAAGATGTTCATGACCGGACTGGAGTAAGTGTGGTGGGACGATGTATGGGACAGGTCTTGCATCTAGGTCTATGAGCCCTGAGATCAGGGGTTGGGAGCAGTGGTTGTGTAGGGACAGCTGAGTATATTGTGTAGGTTCAGTGGATGGGGGAATACCACTGTGGGAGGGGTGGGAGAGATAGTGGGCAGGACATTTCTCATTTGAGGGCACAATGAGAGGTAGTCAAAATCTAGGTGGAATAATGTGCATCTTACCATCCCCTACAACACAGAATATATGCTGAGGTGGCAAAAGCCATAGGATAGCAATATGCACATCTATCTATATATGCACATATATATGTATATATATACTTTGCAAGAAAAACTTTGATCCATATGGAAAGAGGTGGCTACCAGTGATTTCTAAACACATGCGCTTAGGTGTTCTACAGAAATTCCATAATAAACCTGAGGCTGGACATTTAGGATTTATTAAGACATATGATAGGATCCGGAAGACATTTTACTGGCCAGGTATATTCAGGAGTGCCTGTCACTATGTCTGGGGAGAAGGATGGGGGGGGGGGGAGAGAGTGTTAATGATGGGATAGGAGATCAGTGAGGGTGCAAAGTAACTGAAGAGGACAGGATGGGTGCACAGATTGGGTGCAGTGCTACCAAAGAGATGGTCATGAATAGAAACTAGTGGAGATTTAGGGCAAGAAGATTGCAGAAATGCAGGATTTGTTGGAGAGAAAATTCCTATTTGTGTAGTACAGAGACAATGCCCACAGGGTGGGTGCTGGGAGTATAAAAATACCACGAGAATTGAATCAGCTGTTGAAGTTATTGGTGTGTAGGGTGCAGCATGTTCAGCAAACAGTTGGTCAAGTTTGATGTTAGAGGCTGTTGTGGCTATGTATGCTGGTTGACAAGTGATTATTACCTATATCGACGAAGACAACTGCACAGTAATTGCAAAAAGATTTGGTGTATGGAATGGCTGCTTTTATGTGCAACATGAACTTTGATCAACAAGAAAATGCCTGTGAATGGACTGCAGCAGCAGGCGGTGGGTGGATTTGAAAGACAGTTTTGTACCTGTGTTACCCAACAGGACACTGATCCATGGGTTCAGGATTTGTAGTAGGAGTGCCACAGGGATGTAGCAGTGTACCATGTATGTTGGGTATGTAATGGAATAAAATTTTAGTGGATGGTCAGATTTTTTATTAAAATATCCTACATCTCAAAGCATGGCCAGAAGTGCTAAAAAACCTATGAAAGGCTGTTTGGTTGGTTGGTTAAAAGAGAGGGGGGAGGGGGGGGGGGGGGGGGGGGCAAACTGCGAGTTCATCGGTCCCTTGTTCCCAGTAAAATAACTACACAACGGAAAGAAGAAAAGAAAGGAAATGTACAGCACAATAACAGGAGAAAGGAAGAATCAGAAGAATGACAGAGGGACAACCAACACTACTACAGACAAAACAGGAAAAGAAAACCACTGAGAGAAGCAAGAAACAGGTAGAAGGGCTAAAAACAAGAGAGCAGATGACCGTGGCTGGCCAACCACGAGAATAAAAAGGAAAAGCCAGCCACTCTGCGACACAATAAAACATCCACCCTAAAAGTATTGGAGTGCAGAACACAAACAGACAAAGGACATGCGCTAAAACTTATATAGAATGATAAAACTCACCATCATGTATAAAATGTAAAACTAAGCCAATGAGTCATTGTCAGCTGAAATTAATGGCAGCGAGTCCAGTAACTGAAGAGTCCATCGCGGGGCAGCCAAATAAGGACAGTTCACCAAGATATGGGCACTGTCACCCGAGTGCCACACCGACACTGAGGTGGGTCATCACAGTGCAGAAGGTAGCCATCTGTCACCCAAGCGTGGCCAATGTGGAGCCAGCAGAGAATCACTGAGCCACTGCTACAGGTCACATGGAGGACTGCCACACATTTGTAGTCTCCTTAATAGCACACAGTTTGTTGTGCGTGCTGAGGTTCTGCCATTTCGTCTTCCAAAGCCACAAAACCTTGCAGCATAGTACTGAACGCAAGTCAGTTGCAGAAAAGCTGATCTCCATAAGCGGATTCCACATAGCTTGTTTGGCCAGCCTGTCGGCAAGTTCGTTGCCTGGGATTTCGACGTGACCTGGGGTCCAAACACCACAACATCACTGAATGACTGGACCATTCCAGGACATAGATGGACTCCTGGATGGTCACTACCAAAGGATGAGGGTAGCACTGGTAGATGGCTTGTAGGCTGCTCACTGAGTCTGTACACAGAAGAAACGACTCACCAGGGCATGAACAGATGTGATCAAGAGCACGAGATATAGCCACCAGCTAGGCTGTGAAAACACTGCCGCCATCGGGCAAGGAATGCTGTTCAATATGTCCTCCACAGAAATACGGGAGTCGGCATGAAGCATCAGCCATTGAGCCACTGGTATAAACCTCTTCATGGCCTCAGCACATGTCAAGAATCTAGTGGAAGCAGCAGCAGAGAGTTGCGGGATTAACTGAGTCCTTAGGGCCATGTGAAAGGCCCAGGCGAAGCTCCAGCCTAGGTGTACACCATGGAGTTCTACATGACTGGGCCTAAAGTATAGGTGGTAAAGGTAAGGACTCCAGCTCGGAAAGAAGGGGTCAGACCCGAACTGCACTTGGAAGCCCTTACCTGGGTTGCCAATGTGGGAGATGAACCGCCATGCGTGGGAAAAGGAGACGGTGATTCAGATGTGCAGGAGAACTAAAAATGTGTGCAACGTAACTGGCCAGCAGTTGTGCAAGCCTAAACTGCAATGGAGGGATTCCAACCTCCACAAGGATGGCGGTCACCGGACTTGTCCTAAAAGCTCCTGTCGCTAGGCAAATGCCACAGTGGTGCACTGAGTTGAGTAAACGCACTGCTGAGGGTGCCGCAAACCTGTAAACCAGGCTCCCACAGTCAAGGCAGGATTGAACAAGGGATCTGTAGAGCTGCAGCAGTGTAGAGTGATCTGCACCCCAGTTGGTGTTGCTGTGGCAGTGGAGGGCATTGAGGTGCTGCCAGGATTTCCGGTTAAGCTGACGAAAGTGAGGAAGCCAAGTCAATCAGGCAATGAAAACCAATCCTAAGAATCGATATGTCTCCACTACAGTGAGTGGATCATTATTAAGGAAAGTTCTGGATCTGGATGAACGGTATGACGCTGACAGAAGTGCATAACACACGACTTTGCGATCGAAAACTGGAAACCTTGGGTTAGAGCCCATAACAGCACCTTGTGAACGGTCCCCTGTAGGTGCCGCTGAGCAGCACCAGTACTGGTGGAGCAGTACGAAATGCAGAAGTTGTCTGCATACACAGAAGGTGACACAGACAGCCCTACAGCTGCTGCTAGACCATTAATGGCCACTAAAAATAGAGACACACTCAATACAGAGCCCTGCAGGACCCCATTCTCCTGGATATAGGGGGAATTATGGGAAGCACCAACTTGGATGCAGAAAGTATGAAGAGACAGGAAAATTTGGATTAAAATTGGGAGCGGGCCTCGGAGACCCCACTTGTATAATGTGGCAAGGATATGATGTTGCCAGGTGGTGTCATATGCTTTTCGTAATCAAAAAAGACTGCAACCAGGTGTTGGCATCTGGAAAAGGTTGTTCGGATGGCAGATTCAAGGGACACAAGACTATCAGTGGTAGAGCGACCTTGACAGAAGCTGCCCTGACATGGAGCCAGTAGGCCACATGACTGCAGGACCCAACCCAACCACTGACACACTATACGTTCCAGCAGCTTACAAAGAACATGGGTGAGGCTGATGGGCTGATAGCTATCCACATCAAGTGTGTTTTTACTGGGTTTGAGCACTGGAATGATGATTCTCTCCCGCCATTATGCTAGATCTGATTGAAGATGACGAGGAGATGTCGCTTGTGGTCAGATAAGAGATGTTTAATCATCTGACTGTGGGTCCAATCTGGCCCAGGAGCTGTGTAGCTCCCACTCTGTAAATGGGGTGTTATAGGATTCAGTGTGGTGTGTAGTAAACGAGAGGACTTTCCCTTCCAGCCACCATCTGAGAGTCCGAAAGGCTGGGGATAATTCTCTGACACAGAGGCTCGAGCATAGTGCTCGGCAATTGAGTTTGTGTCAGTAGATAACACACCTTTTATGTTAACACCAAGAACACCTGTTGGGGTCTGGTACCCAAAAACACGTTTGATCTTTGCCTAGACTTGGGAAGGTGACGTATGGCACCCAATGGTCAAGGCATATCCCTCCCAACACTCCTGCTTCAATTGTTTATTAAGTTGGCAACCACAGGCATGGAGCTGTTTAAAGGCTGAGCTGTTTCAAGGTATGAGGTGCTCCATGGAAGGGTTGCGCTTATGCTGCTGTAGAGCTCGTCAACGTCCTTAATTGCTTCAGCAACTTCCAGCGACCAACAAGGGACTGCCTTTCACTGGGGCACCCTAAAGAGTGAGGGATCATGTTTCCTGCCACAGAAATGACTGTTGTAGTCATCTGCTCAACCATCACATCGATGTTACCATGTTGGGGAGATTCAACGGTGACAGCAGAGGTGAAAGTTTCCCAGTCCACCTTGTTTAAAGCCCATACGGGCAGGCGTCCATGGCCCTTACACTGGGGCAATGACAGTAAGAAGGGGAAGTGGTCACTACCACACAGGTCGTCATGTGCTCTCCAGTGGACAGATGGGAGAAGTCCTGGGCTGCAAATTGGAACATCAATGGTTGAGTAACTACCATGTGCCACACTGTAATATGTGGCAGCCCCAGTATTTAAGAGGCAGAGATTGAACTGAGACAGTAAAGTTTCTCCCAGAAGCGCAAAAGGTTTAGGGAGTTGATCAATCAGTGCAGCTAACACATTTAGGGGTACTGCACCATCCGGAGGAAGATATACATTGCAGACAGTTATTTCCTGTGTCATCCTTATTCTGACAGCCATAGCTACAAGAGGGGTTTGAAGGGGCACAGTTTCACTATAGACTGAGTTTAGGACATAAATGCGAACTCCACCTGACACTCAATTACAGTCGCTACTGTTCCTGTAGTATCCCTTATAGCCACGGAGAGCAGGGGTCCGCATGGCTGGGAACCAGGTCTCCTGGAGGGCAATGCAGAAAGCAGGTGTAAAGTTTAAAAGTTGCCATAGCTCAGCCAGATGGTGGAAACAATCGCTGGAATTCCACTGGAGGATGACATCATCGTGAGACTGGGAAGGCATGGGACATTCAGTGAGGCAGTTTACACCTCAGGGTCACCTGCTGCCACCGACTTTTTGCCTGAGCAGTCTATATCCATTGTGTCTGAGGGTCCGGTGAGATCTAGGTCCTCAGCGGACGCCAGAATCTCCACCTCATTCACAGACGCAGAGCTTGTAGGTAGCAGTGGTGTGGGTGCCACTGCAATTCCCTTGGTCTTGAGGACCTTCTTCTTGGATTTCTCTCGCTGCTCCTTGGGTTTTGATGGCTGGGAGGACTTCGCTGATTCAATCTCCAGGACTGAGGGTGAGTGTGAAGCCCTACGACCAGCTGCTTTTGGGCCCTTCAGCCACTGGCGGGTGTCATCTTTCCCACTAGCAGAAAGCTGAGAAGGGAGTGACACAAGGGACCCCTTCCTAGCAAGAGGAGCCGCATAAGACTTACACTTGTCCAGCTCAGAAGTGGGGACTGATATCCTCAATGGTTGAGGAGGTGTTGCTCCCGAAGTAAGTGGTGTGGGAGCAACAGGGAGGGAAATGCCCACCACCATCAAATGGGCAGATGTAGTCTTCTGGTTATGAGAGGTGACAGGAATGTGAGGAACTGATGGGGCGACAACTGTTCTCGTAGCAGCAGTGTAAGAGATGGTCACAGCCACAGGATGTAAACGCTCAAATTTACTCTTGGCCTCAGTGTAGGTCAGTCAGTCCAGCATCTTATATTCCATGATTTTCCTCTCTTTCTGCATAATCTTGCAGTCTGGCAAGACACTCTCCTAAGTTGACACAGATGGGAGGTGGGGCACATGGAGTATTGGGATGTGATGGACGTCCACAATCTCGACATGTGATGCTGGAAGTACAGCAGGAAAACATATGGCCGAACTTCCATCACTTAAAGAACTACATTGAGGGAGGGATATATGGCTTGACATCACAGCAGTAGACCATCACCTTGACCTTCTCGGGCAATGTGTCACCCTCGAAGGCCAATATGAATGCACCAGTGGCATGCACCAGTGGCAACCTGATTATCCCTCGGACCCCAATGGACGCGCCAGATGACATGAACACCTCACTGCTCTAAATTGGTGTGCAGCTCGTCGTCAGACAGAAAAAGAAGGTCCCTGTGAAATATAATACCCTGGCCCATATTTAAGCTCTTATGGGGCGATATGGTAACAGAAACATCCCCCAACTTGTCACAAGCGAGTAATGCTCGTGACTGGGGAGAGGATGCTGTTTTGATCAAGACTGACCCAGAGCGCATTTTGGACAAGCCCTCAATCTCCCCAAACTTTTCCTCCAAATGCTCCACAAAAAACTGACGTTTCATGGACATGAAAGATTCCCCATCAACTCTCGTACATACGAGGTACCGAGGCAAATAAGCTTCACTACCATCCTTAGCCTGATGTTCCTCCCATGGTGTAGCCAGGGAAGGGAATGATTTGGGGTCATATTTCTTAGCACTGAAGTTAGACTTTGCCCACTTAGAGACTGCTGGTGGCGGACCACCAGCAAGATATGACGCACCATGCTCCATGACATGTCATCCCCCCTAATGCCACCCGCTCTGACCAGAAACCCTCCCCACGGGTGCCCCCCAGCCTCGGCAAGGGCCACCTGGCAGGGTGGCCATTGCCAGGAGTCCCGATGCCCCAAGGAGATGGACATCTACTCCCTGGCATACGTGGGGAGTGAACAGTGTAGGCATCAGCAGAGCGATCCCTGTGTCATTAGGGGGCTAAAGCCAACAGGGTACATGGCAGCCCCACCACAAAGGACTGGCTATTGCACTGGATATGAGCTGCAAACAATTCCATAGTCCTCATCGGCACAGAAGACGACGCTGCATAATGGGTGGAGGAAATGCACCCAGGAAGGTGTCCTCGCTCAAGAGATGGAGGATGAGCGGGACTGCGACGTGATGACAAGAAAGTAAGCTAAAATCTCAATGCACGATGGACACAACGCACCATGTAAGGCACCCTACCCCAATTGGTTCACTCTTCAGGAAAATTTTGAAAAATGGAGGTCAAACCTTACAGGGGACCATCACATAAAGGCCAAAAGGTTAGAGACTCCTTTTAGTCGCCTCTTATGGCAGGCAGGAATACCTCGAGCCTATTCTAACCCCTGGGCATGCAGGGGGTCTATCAAAGAACATGTTTGAGATTTTTGTTTTTTTTAGGTCTGAAGGTTAATGGAGAGAACAGAAGTGCTGGCCAGCTGTTAATTCACAATGGTATCAGGCTTGCTGATGTCATTGGAAGAACTGGGAAGAGATTTCTGCTTTGAATGGGATGGACATAATATTAAACACCTGCAAGGGTTCTGGCAAGACCATCCTTACACTTGGAGATAACTTCTGCTTCCCAATCAAGGTGTCAAAGTGATTTTCGACAACAAATAGGTTACATTTGCCACAGCAGAGGTACTTTTTGTTATTTGTGCATTTTATATGACCACAAGTTTTTATCGAATAATAAGGGAGATGGCCATCAACATCCAGAAAGCTAAATTATTGAGTTGAAAAGCACCTGGTGATGTGGATTTTGGAGTAGATGTTGAAGTTATGTGGGGAAAATGCAGTCTCTGCATTCGGCATTTGTCCAGCTCGTGAATATGTAATCAATGAATCTAAACTAAGCAATGAGTTTAAGCTGTGGGGGGCACAAGAAGAACTCCACGAAGTGACTCATAAAAAAATTGGCGTAGGATGGTGTCGTGTATTCATGGAATTCCATAGAGTTGGTTGTACACTTGGCATTTAAAGCAAAATAACTGTATGTTAGAATTTGGTTAACCATGCAGAGATCAGGGAAAAGGTGGCAAGTTTGGTGTAAAAAGGACACTACGAAACGGTGTTCCATGGCAGCTGCATCATCTGCATGCAGAATATTGATAAGCCTCTCTCTCTCTCTCTCTCTCTCTCTCTCTCTCTCTCTCTCTCTCTCTCTCGCCTTCCAATATCCCAATTTTTCCTTACAGTCACCATGTTCTGCATTTTGTCCCTCCTACCATCTACTGAATAATCACACACAAATGGTGATGGCATAGCTACAGATGTGAGAGTGTGCATTAATAGAAAAAGGGCAGAAGATTGATAGCTAGTGCAATTTCATGACTTGTACATAAAATAATACTCAACAGATCACCTGGAAGCAGATCATTAATTTAATGCCTTGTCCAGTACATCCATGCACAATCCATTATTATTCCACTCCTCTTTCATTATTATTATTATTATTATTATTATTATTATTATTATTATTATCATCATCATCATTATTCAAGGCATAGATTTATATGTTTAATTCCTGTGTCTTATTGAGTCATCTGTTACAGGGTGTATACGCGAACAAGAAAAAATAATTCCCGGGTTTCTCCCGGATTTCCCGGTTAAAAATACACTTTCTCCCGGGTGAAAACATACTTTTTCCCTGTTAACGAGAGTATATTTTCTCTCGAAACAGTTTAACTTATCAGTCCTTTGAATGATTATGGTTTTAAACATGGGCGTAGAATTTCCCGGCACAGAGGGAAAAAAAAACGGGTTTTGGAAAGATCTTTGATGTGCAGCAACATGTACGCTGCATATTTTCGTATTACAAAAGTATAAATTTGAATTTCACCAAACACCGCATGCTACTTTCCGAAGCATTGAAATCGAGATTGCGATGTGCTTTTGTAAGCCAGTCATAGCTCATGTCACCTGATCTCGCCAGCCGATGACAGCAGGTATTCAGAGCTTAGGACACGTGATGTAGTCAGCCAATAGCAACATCACTGTTAAGTAGCGCGAACACACAAACAGAAAAAGTTAACGGTTTAAATTAATATACATAGTGTTGCTACACGAAACACAAAGCTTTCACATGTAATATTGGTCCATAAGATTAATATGCTGCAAGAGAAGCTAAGCTTTCACATATAATGTTGGTCTTTCATACACACAAATGTGCCAGTAAAATTTTTAATAACGACATAAATTTCTGATCTTCTGCACTAGAAATTCATCTAAATGGCTCATTATCGAAGAGTTGATTTTTAAATGAGAGTGAAATGCTCTGTGATTTAAGAAATTCATCGTACATTCTTGTACATAGTTCTGGTGTAACTGCCAGAATGATACTTTGATGGTAACACTTTTCAAACCACCATTCAGAATATTTTCCCGTGACCTGTTAGAAATAGGTTCATTTCTGCAGTTGCCAGAGAGCGCCAGATGACAGGCGTCACTGCGCTTGTGCAGCTACGATGTCGTAGGGAGCCCATATGTTCGTACGTATAAAACATTAAAAGATCTTACGTTACGTCATAAAAGAAACAATACATCTACATCTACATTTATACTCCGCAAGCCACACAACGGTGTGTGGCGGAGGGCACTTTACGTGCCACTGTCATTGCCTCCCTTTCCTGTTCCAGTCGCGTATGGTTCGCGGGAAGAACGACTGTCTGAAAGCCTCCGTGCGCGCTCTAATCTCTCTAATTTTACATTCGTGATCTCCTCGGGAGGTATAAGTAGGGGGAAGCAATATATTCGATACCTCATCCAGAAACGCACCCTCTCGAAACCTGGCGAGCAAGCTACACCGCGATGCAGAGCGCCTCTCTCGCAGAGTCTGCCACTTGAGTTTGTTAAACATCTCTGTAATGCTATCACGGTTACCAAATAACCCTGTGACGAAACACGCCGCTCTTCTTTGGATCTTCTCTATCTCCTCCGTCAACCCGATCTGGTACGGATCCCACACTGATGATCAATACTCAAGTATAGGTCGAACGAGTGTTTTGTAAGCCACCTCCTTTGTTGATGGACTACATTTTCTAAGGACTCTCCCAATGAATCTGAACCTGGTACCCGCCTTACCAACAATTAATTTTATATGATCATTCCACTTCAAATCGTTCCGCACGCATACTCCCAGATATTTTACAGAAGTAACTGCTACCAGTGTTTGTTCCGCTATCATATAATCATACAATAAAGGATCCTTCTTTCTATGTTTCCGCAATACATTACATTTGTCTATGCTAAGGGTCAGTTGCCACTCTCTGCACCAAGTGCCTATCTGCAGCAGATCTTGCTGCATTTCGCTACAATTTTCTAATGCTGCAACTTCTCTGTATACTACAGCAGCATCCCCGAAAGGCCGCATGGAACTTCTGACATCAGAGGATACTCCAAGAGAATCGGAATTTCGTGACCCATACTAAAATATGCACATTTAAAGTGCACATTCGTATGTCCAGATTCCCAGTGAAGTAGGCCACGACCTGATATTAAGTTTTCAATGTGGTTTCCAGGATGTAAATTTTCTTGGAGCACCAGTACTGTGTTATCTCATGTTTGGTTCTTTATTATGGCATAATGCCATACGTGCTAGAAGTTGAAAACATGCACCTGAAATGCAGCGAACAGTGTGTGAAATTAAACACTTCATTTCAAATATATTGTTTGCCTCAGCGGAAAAGATTAATAAAAAACATTTCTTTAGCAAACCGACAAAAATGACTTCATTGTTGTGCAAGGCAATTAATACTTGAATGTCAGAAAGGTGGAAATAAAATAAAATCTGCAACTAGTAACACATTTTAGCCGTCCGTAATTACGTGAATGTATTTTAATTCACTTGGCCACAGAAATCTGTTTTGTTTTCATTTGATGTGAGAGCAGTAAACAAAGAGGAAACAGCAAAATCACTAAATGTAAACACAGGTCACGTGGTGACTACCCACTTCCCCACTGTAACTCAGACTGCTCTGCGCATCAGCCCCAGATCTACGATATTTCCAAACCGGGGCAATACTCCGCCACTCACTCTAGCGTTTGAGAGAGGACATCAACAAAATTAAAAAAAGCACATCTTTCTGAAGAGTTTGATGCATAAAACATGTGTGTTCAAGGAAATGTAACAAGTGTTATTTGGTTGTAAGTGTGCCAAAGTGCAGTGCCTCGCCTCCTCACACAGCATTCTTCTATCACACGTCACTGTACTTCGCTCTGTGGAATTGAAACATGTATGTTTTGTAATGGATACCATCAAACCATATTCAGAACAGTGGAAATTAAAATGTCCTGTGGTGCCTCTCCTGCTTACAGTCGGCCAGTGTGACATCTTGTCACTCTTTTTTTTTTAAAAAAAAAAAAAAAAAAAACTATTCAGAAAATTTGCACTCTTTATTCCCTATCAGTTAACAACTTGCTGCTTTGTGTGACATAAAATTAAATATAGGATACATAAACCCAGTTAAGACATGAGACAAGCAAGACAATACACATTTTTTCAATCCTTGGCGCCTAGAACTTTTTCTCTCTAATCTTGCTACAGCTTTACATAGTGTGCTTTCCTTTCTGTGAAAGAATCTATTACCTCAAAGATCGTCAAACGTTTTGCTACATGAAAAGACAAAATGGCAGTGTCTCATACTGAAAAAGCTGTTACTACAAATAGGACCCAAGACTAGTGTGGTTTCTCGATCTGATTACATCTATTTTGTCACTGTCTGCTAGATAAAACAAAATAGGCCTTTCTAATACAGCAACAATTGTAACACACATCAAATGAATGAGACTGTTTTGGCACAAATGGTCTTTTTTGTAACGACAGAATATAATTCACAATGAACCAATATCAAATGCCTACTAGCAAAAAGCTTTACGTTAGGAAATAGTTTCACACTTCATTCATATGCTCCAGTTTCTCAAGTATGAGATCGAAAAGTAATAGTACGAAATTTTTATACAAACTTGGAATCGTCATATTGTTCCATAACTTGTGTGATATCCCCATTTCTTCTCCTTCCTCTTTCTAACAAACAGTTTTGTTATCACTAATTCTGTAACTATTCCTGCCAATGTCAAAGCTTATTCACAGGTTAACTTCACTAACTCTGCCAGAATCACCAGTTTACTTATCCCGCGATTATTCTCCAGTCAGGCGTTGTTACATGTTCGTACAACGCATTTTCCACACTTCTTCTGGAATAGAACTTAAGGCAGCTGCTAGCCAGGGACTGTACAACTAGCCCTTATTAGTATAGCAATCTGGCCAAAAATTTTCTGTCAAAATTTCATTTTCTTGGATACACCGAGAAGGTAATACGTAATCTTTCTTACCTGTTATTCATTTATTTCCACTCCTGTAATCTGAATCTATGGATGTCGCTAGTAATTATAACAAAGCTCATCATTCACAAACCCAATCATCCACACAATCAGACAGCGGTTGGCATTCATCTGTTCGGCCTTACTCCGCTCAGCTTGTATAGCCCCTTTTGTCTGTAGGAAAGTTAGTTTCTACATGCAACGAGGATACCCTGACAGAGACATCACATACACTATGCACACATTCACAAATCAACTTATGATTCATTCAGAAATCAGCTTAGAATGTGTTAAAAAATGTTCGAAAACCGACAGGAATGCGTTGCAAAGTCATATGAATAATCGATAGACTAACGTGCACTGCATGCTAGTTGCTTTGTGAAACAAGGTCTTTTCCCCCCTCAAGAATATGAATCCCCCCTCCTAGATCTGGGCCCGCTGCGCATGCACTCACGATGGGGGCAGGTGATTACAATTTAAACATATTTGACTCTCAATCTGGAAATATAGTGTTGAATTAAGCCACCTCTAGTTTTCTTACATGAGGAGTAAAGTAAAGTATGTATAAAACCAATTATATTTTGAATTCATAGTTTCTGATGTTTCTGTGCTGATTGGCAACAGGCCCACTGACAATTTACCCGTAAGCCCCCCCCCCCCCCCCCCCCCCCCCCCCCCCGCCCTCCTGACCAGCTGGAGGTGGTTTCTTATTTATATTGGTGCAGCCCTGTTTTGGTTTTCATAACCAACATGTCACTGAAATTAATTTACTGAAATCACGTGAGGAGAAAGTGCTCAGAGTTATTGTGTCCTGCTACAGGGTAGCCATCGTCAATTGCTCTGTTTCTTTAGTTAGTATCCATGAACTTTACATATGTCTGCTTGTGTCTGTATATGTGCGGATGGATGTGTGTGTGTGTGTGTGTGTGTGTGTGTGTGTGTGTGTGTGTGTGTGTGTGTGCGCGCGAGCGCACGCGCGCGCGCGCGCATACCTGTCCCTTTTTCGTCCTAAGGTAAGTCTTTCCGCTCCCGGGATTGGAATGACTCCTTACCCTCTCCCTTAAAACCCCCATCCTTTCGTCTTTCCCTCTCCTTCCCTCCTTCCTGATGAAGCAACCGTGGGTTGCGAAAGCTTGATATGTGTGGATGGATATGTGTGTGTGTGTGTGCGCGTGCGAGTGTATACCTGTCCCTTTTTCCCCCTAAGGTAAGTCTTTCCGCTCCGAGGATTGGAATGACTCCTTACCCTCTCCCTTAAAACCTACATCCTTTCGTCTTTCCCTCTCCTTTCCTCTTTCCTGATGAAGCAACTGTGGGTTGTGAAAGCTTGAATTTTGTGTGTGTGTTTCTGTTTGTTAGTGTCTCTATCAACATATACTAACAAAGAGATAGAGGGGCTGGCCAGTACTTACCTCAGCTCAGTACAGCCGATAGATACACATAAAACAGAACTGAAAATTTACATTCCTAGCTTTCGGAACTTTGTTCCTTCATCAGGGAGGAGAGGGGGGAAAAAAGGGAAGAAGGGAAAGTGGATTCAGTTACTCACAACCCAGGTTATGAAGCAACAGGGAAAGGTAAACAGGGAGGGTAGCAAGGATGTAGGCATGGTTGTCAGAGGGAAGCCAAAGATATTCTACTGTAAGTACTGTGCCAGCTTCAAACCAAAGAGGATGCATACAGAAGTAAAGAGGTATATAGTATAAAGATAAACACAACTATGTAGGATGAAAAGATGCGTGAATGGCTAAAGAGGAAAGGGAAAGAGGAGAAGACTGAAGAGTGAATGGGAGTGAGGTTGTTTAACGTAGGTTCAGTCCAGGGGGATGGCGGGATGAAAGGATGTGTTGGAGTGCAAGTTCCCATCTCCGCAGTTCAGAGGGACTGGTGTTTGGTGGGAGAAGCCAAATGGCACATAAGGTGTAGCAGGTTCCTAGGTCCCTAGAATTATGCTGGAGGGCATGCTCCGCTACTGGGTATTGGGCATCTCCTAGGCGGACAGTTCGTCTGTGTCCGTTCATGCGCTCAGCCAGTTTGGTTGTTGTCATGCCGATGTAAAAGGCTGTGCAGTGCAGGCATGTCAGTTGATAAATGACATGTGTAGTTTCACACGTAGCCCTGCCTTGAATTGTGTATGTTTTACCAGTAGCGGGGCTGGAGTAGGTGGTTGTGGGGGGATGCACGGGGCAGGTTTTGCAGCGGGGTCGGTTACAGGGGTAGGAACCGCTGGGTAGAGAAGGTAGTCTGGGAATATTGTAGGGTTTAACAAGGATGTTACGGAGGTTAGGGGGGGCGACGAAAGGCAACTCTGTGTGGTGTGGGGAGAATTTTGTCAAGGGATGATCTCATTTCAGGGGTTGACTTGAGAAAGTCATATCCCTGGCGGAGTAATTTGTTGATGTTTTCGAGGCCAGGATAATATTGGGTGACAAGGGGGATGCTTCTGTGTGGTCTGGGGGTAGGAACATTGTTGTTGGACGGGGAGGAATGTATTGCTCGGGAAATCTGTTTGTGGACAAGGTCTGCAGGATAGTTGCGGGAGAGGAAAGCACTGGTCAGGTTATTGGTGTAGTTGTTGAGGGATTCGTCACTGGAGCAGATACGTTTGCCACGAATACCTAGGCTGTAGGGAAGGGAGCGTTTGATGTGGAAAGGATGGCAGCTATCAAAGTGAAGGTACTGTTGTTTGTTTGTGGGTTTGATATGGACAGAGGTGTGGATGTGAGCTTCAACAAGATGAAGGTCAACATCCAGGAAGGTGGCTTGGGTTTTGGAGAAGGACCAGGTGAAATTCAGATTCGAAAAGGAGTTGAGGTTATGGAGGAAATTAAGGAGTGTTTCTTCACCATGAGTCCAGACCACAAAGATGTCATCTATAAACCTATACCAGGCCAGGGGAAGCAGCTGTTGGGTCTTCAGGAAAGCCTCCTCCATGCGGCCCATGACGAGGTTGGCATAGGAGGGAGCCATCCTGGTTCCCATGGCCGTTCCCCTGATTTGTTTGTAGGTCTGGCCTTCAAAAGTGAAGTAATTATGGGTGAGGATTAAGTTGGTAAGAGTGATAAGGAACGAGGTTTTTGGAAGATCTTCGGGTGGGCGTTGGGAGAGGTAGTGCTCAAGGGCAGAGAGACCATGGGTATGTGGGATGTTTGTGTAAAGGGATGTAGCATCTATGGTAACAAGAAAGGTTTCAGGTGGGAGAGGAGTGGGAATGGATTTGAGGCGTTCTAGGAAGTGGTTTGTGTCTTTGATGTAGGATGGGAGTCTGCGGGTGATAGGCTGTAGGTGCTGGTCTACCAGAGCTGAGATACGTTCGGTTGGGGATTTGAAGCCTGCTACAATGGGACGGCCAGGATGGTTCTCTTTGTGGATTTTGGGTAATAGGTAGAAGGTAGGGGTACGTGGCTCAGGTGGAGTGAGTAAGTCTATGGAAGCCGTTGTGAGGCCTTGTGAGGGACCTTGGATTTTTAGGATTTTTTGCAGCTCAGTCTGGATGGAGGGAATGGGATCCTGGGTAACAGCTTTGTAGGTTGAGGTGTCAGAGAGTTGACGCAGTCCTTCTGCCACATACTCCACACGGTCAAGTACGACAGTTGTGGAGCCTTTATCCGCCAGGAGGATGACAATAGAGCGGTCTATTTTCAGCTCCTTAATGGCACGGGATTCAGCTGGGGTGATGTTGGGGGTTGTCGGGATGTTCTTCAAGAAGGACTGGGAGGCAACACTGGATGTGAGGAATTCCTGAAATGTCTGCCAGGGATGGTTTTGGGGGAGGGGAGGAGGATCCCTTTGAGAAGGCAGTCGGAACTGTTCTAGACAGGGTTCAACACTGGGTCTAGTACTTGGGGGCTGTGTTTGGGTAGTGAAGTGATATTTCCAGTTGAGGTTCCGGGTGAATGAGAGGAGATCTTTAACCAGGGCAGTGTGGTTGAATTTAGGTGTGGGGCTAACATACCAACGCTTTCGTTTGGTAAGTTACATCACCTTTGTTTATATGTGTGTGTGTGTGTGTGTGTGTGTGTGTGTGTGTGTGTGTGCCACCAATAAATCCTTTAGGCTTCTCTTAAACTGAATATAAAGTAGAATCTAATTTCTGCACCATTTCAGTGCATTAATGTGTTCATTGTAAATAAGTATTGTAGTAGGTTTATTATATGTTTATTACCTTATAAATAAAAACAATTTTTCTTTATTTTAAATTCAGTGCATTAATGCAATCTTAGTAAATGAGTGTTTGTAAAGTGATTCTTTCATATAGTGTTCATTAAATAAAATGACGATCATTCCACTTGGGACCTGTGGAAGGTACATTAGCTTATTTGTTTCAGTTGTAAATATTTGTCATGTATTATAGTTTTTCTGACACGTTCTATTCCTGGAGGACCTCCTCACTACGGATCAATTGGAATGAAAGCAAACCTAATCTAATCTATTTGAATGGGAAAACATTATCAATTACTTAAAATTTACCAAGTCATGAATGGTCTTTCTAACCCTGATGTACAATATGTCATACTGTATAACTGCACCTGTGTGAGTCAAATGGTATTATGGAAAGTAATATGAGGATCAATGCTCAGACAGTAGGAGCTCACTAGGGTATTTATAAAGTAATTTCTACTCAAATTTGGCAGTATCTTGAAACATAACAAGACGGAGAAACTCCACTTGCTCAAATACCACTCCAAACATTAATATTAGTTTTTTTCTATTGTGCAAAGAATATCTCTTTTTGTACTTAAGGAACTATTTCCACTCCAAAATCATGTACAATTACTGAATTTTTAGAATTCAAACTTTTCACAAATTCAGATTTTCCACCTTTTGGCCATAATTTGTCCGTTTTCAAAAATTTATACTTTTACTACAAAGACATGTTAGTCAATGAAATATCTCAAATACATAATTTTGCACTGTGGAGATTCTTTACGGGGTCATTAGGAAATGTGGGAGAATAGTGTGTGCCTAAAAAAACACTCAAAAAAATCTCCCATTAAAGCCACATACAAGATATAGAGAATAGTTAAATGAAATTGTCAAATGATAACTTATAGTTTGGAATTCCCATATTTTATGTAGTCATTGTATTTCTAATTGCTCTGTATTTTAATCTTTTGTAAAAGCATACTTATGCCAGTGGCACAGTCTTGAGCAAATGACTAAAATGATTCTAACCATCCATGACGCTAGACAAGAAATGAAATGTCATCTGGGGCAAGTTACGTAAATGATCTTAAAATCTGTCCCTCCCTAATAATAATAATAACAATAATAATAATAATAATAATAATGCATTATCTAACAGCAGAAGACACATGGGTAAAAAAAGAAATTAAAACACCTCGAGACAATGAAAGGAAATTGAATGACATTGTTAAGACTACCATGCCACAACACTGATTTTATTTAAGGAGTAAAAACCTCCATATTATGTCCGAAATTCGGAATATGAATATGACAATAAAATTAAATAATTATTGGAATAATTACAATAAAAATTGAAAAAATATCAATTATAAGAGATCTGTATTTAATTATTGAAGGAAGCAGGTAGATAAAAAGCGACTGCACACATTTAGAAGCGTTGTGACCACTGTGTAACTGGACAGACATGATCCATCCCAATAAACGTTCCATTTTAACATCTGAATGGGTTGCACAATCACACTCAGATTGCTATAAAGGAACAATCTCCCCACTCTCATCCCCCATCAATCATGGCTGATGTAAGCAGGCATTTGGATTCTGGGGATCTATCAAAAAGTGTGTATGTGGAAGTCGTAACTCCCAAGAACCTACAAAAAGATTAAAATTTTCAGAATGGGGATCATAGACATACAGTGACCAAGGCCAGCATACTTAAACAGATAACAGATAGAGGTGAAGCATTGGGATATTAGCTGTGCAAGAAAGAAGATACAGGGATAAAGATATAGTGGAATCTGAAGGCTTAGTAATGCTGAAAAGAAATCTAAAAATCGAAGTAGGGAAGAAAAGATGCAGATCCATGTGCTTTGGTATGGGTTCATAGTGTGTCCACGTGGGAAAAATATAACTGAAAACAAAGATGATGTGACTTACCAAACGAAAGCGCTGGCAGGTCGATAGACACACAAACAAACACAAACATACACACAAAATTCAAGCTTTCGCAACCAACGGTTGCTTCATCTTTCCTGATGAAGCAACCTTTGGTTGCGAAAGCTTGAATTTTGTGTGAATGTTTGAGTTTATTTGTGTGTCTATCGACCTGCCAGCACTTTCATTTGGTAAGTCACATCATCTTTGTTTTTAGTTATATTTTTCCCACATGGAATGTTTCCCTCTATTATATCCATATCATTAATTTGAACCCAACAATTACGTTTGTTATTGTCACTGTTGCATTTCGAAATCTTTCCTGTCGTCTCATTTTCTCTTTCTGTTTTTGCCAGTAGTATAACTTTGTATTCACCTTCTCCTCTTTACCATAATCTACTATACAATTTTATCCCGCCTATATATACTCAATAATACGTAATCCACTTCCAAACCATAACCAAAAAAAATAGCCCAGCTTTAACCAACACTTTTTTGCCTTTTTTCACACCAGATCTCCAGTTGCTTTCTAGTTCACCTTTATCTCTCCCCATATATTTTTATTTTCTTTTTCATTTCAGCCTCATGTTACAGTACCATGTCACCCTCACAACACCCTCACAATGACCCCATTAAGTTTTATTTACATTCCCTCTGCAAACATGCCTTCGCCAAAAACCCTCTTTCCTGATGAAGCAACCGTTGGTTGCGAAAGCTTGAATTTTGTGTGTATGTTTGTGTGTCTATTGACCTGTCAGCACTTTCGTGTGTGTGTGTGTGTGTGTGTGTGGTGTGTGTGTGTGTGTGTGTGTGTGTCTCTCTCTCTCTCTCTCTCTCTCTCTCTCTCTCTATATATATATATATATATATATATCTGTCGACCTGCCAGCACTTTCATTTGGTAAGTCACATCATCTTTGACACTTCCTGGCAGATTAAAACTGTGTGCCCGACCGAGACTCGAACTCCGGACCTTTGCCTTTCGCGGGCAAGTGCTCTACCAACTGAGCTACCGAAGCACGACTCACGCCCGGTACTCACAGCTTTACTTCTGCCAGTACCTCGTCTCCTACCTTCCAAACTTTACAGAAGCTCTCCTGCGAGGATGGCAAAACTGAAGAGTTTGTCAGAAAGGATATTAACACAGATCATCTGAAGAGGAAACAAAAAGTAATCAACAGTAAACAGACATGTACCAACTAATAATAAGCATAGGAAGGAGGCAACAGTGATGACCAATTTCTGGGAGGAACTAGATGATACACTGAAGAGCATATAACACAGACAACTGATGATACTCATAGGTGAATATAATGCACAGAGTTGAAAGGAGAACCAACTTCAAGAGAACAGAGGGAGAGCACTCGGCTCACCAGAGGGGGAGGTGGCGGGAAGGGGGTAGGAGGTGTTGAGGGTGGGGGGCAAAGAGAGTAAGAAACATACATGGGCAATTCCCTGCACTAAATTCGAGAAAGTCTAGATTGACCACAAAATAATTAGTGAGATAAATACAAAAGAGGTCAGGAATACCAAGATCAGGAAGATGACAAGAATAGAATTAGGTCACAGTCTTGCATAATCTGAGTACTACTGTAGTCTGAACAGGAATAGACTGCCACATATGAACAGAACCACCAAGAACACCAAGACGGAGACATATTATGATAAAATCAAAACAAATACACGGAAGGAATTAAACAATGAATGAAGAGACAGGAAGCTGAGCATGGGGAAGCAGGTTAACTCAGAGGAAAAGAAAAAAGAAACAAATTAGCACTGCAAGTGGAACAGGGACTGGGAGGAGCTAGTATAGAATGGCAGGGAAGATTACAGAGACTGGAGCAACAAGAACAACCCAGAAAAATGGAAGATTTTCAGCGGAGTGAGGAAGTAAGCAAAAATAACCATAAGATTCACCAGAAGACAGAGAATGAAGCAGAAACTTCAAGACATGAAAGAAAACTTTAGGAAAAACAACAGAAGAGAACTTTAAGAGAAATTAAATACAGCCTAATCTGGTAGATGGGAAGAAGAATTTAAGACAGATAAGAAAGATGGGTTGGCCATTAGTGCCAATGAGAACTTAAGATGAACTGAAATTGGGCCTCACACAGAAGAGAGATGGTCACAACTTCCAATGAGTGTTGAGGTTGCACAAGCAATAACTAACCTATAGCATAAAAATCCAACTGGAGAAGGGGATAGTAGCACACATGATAAAGCAAGGAGGCAACAAGCTGGTGGACAACATGATCAAGGTTATCTGTCAGATTTGGAGGGCGAAGAGGTTACCTTAAGTACTGACAAATGCAATCATAGTGCCGATACATAAGAAGCAGAAAAATACAGATGTGAACAACTTCATAAGAATATCACTATTGGTGATAGGCTACAAAGTGCTGTCAAAAATCCTCCTAAACAATGCTTATAAAACAGTTGGAGACTACCAAGTAGGATTTAGGAAGAGAAGAGGATTTATACAATAGAACTTTTCCTGAAACAATTAATAGAACATAGTGCCTTAAAAAACAAAAAAGACAATAGTAACCTCTGTGGACGTTATGAAAGCAAATGACTGCATCATCAGACAAACTCTTGAAGATGTTGAGAAACAAAGGACTGCATGACACTACAATAGAAATGACAATAAATTCTGATAGATACTAAGTCAAGGGTAAGATTCAAAGAGACATTACTGAAAGAGTTCAAAATCAAAACCAATGTCAACAAGGGAAGTGGATACTCACCAGTTTTCTTCAACAGTACTACTGAACAAAATGTTAAGGCAGAGAAGAGCAATAGATAATGATATAGAAATACCAAAGACACTTGTGGGGACCAAAAATGACAGCAGGGTTCAAGTGGGCCACCTAGCTTTGAGGACACAATAGTGATAATTAAGAAAGATGGGAGTAGATGAAAAGAAACATCTCTACAATATAAGCAAGGTAGTCATAGTGTGGGACTGAGGATCATCTACAAGACAAAGACACTGACTATCAGCAAGGATTGGAAAAAAAAAAAAAAAAAACAGAACGCACTGTGCAAAGGTGGACAAATTTTAATTCCCAGGAGAATATTTAATAGCAACAATGATGAAACAACAGAGAGGATGAAGAAGATGGGGTCAACCTTCTGTAGGACTAGATATGTATATAATATTTTTAAAAAATGTATCTACAGATGCAAAGATCAGATATTGCAAGGCAATGATGAGGAATGTTATTGTGTATGCAGCTGAGATACTAAGACTAGAAAGACATGGTGCATAGCAACTAGAGACAGGGGACAGAAATATACTGAGGAAAATGCTGGTTCCTAAATGAGGAAAACAACAGAGTCACCATTGGAGTAGACAAGACACGGGGATATTGAAAGGAGGGAGTGAGGGTAGGGGAGGGGGGAAGGGAGAGAGGGTAGAGAGGAGGGGAGGGGAGGGAGGGAGGGGAGGGAGGTATGAAGAGAAAAAAGCAATTTATGAAGGACCTATCTGTGCTGCTACAGAAGCCATAATGAAAGCCGAAGGAGGCAGCATTTTTACCAATTATTTCCTTGAAATAGTTTCAACTAGTGCAGTTTCTTGAGGACAAGTAATATTGCAAGTAAATGACCATATCACAATTACTCTGTCTTTTTACAAAAAAATTAAGAATTTAACTCACTCCCATGGAAATAAAATTATCATATTTCAAGCAAAGTTCTAAAACTCAATTCAGCTCATGCGTATATGCAGTATATTCAGTCACAGAAGTAGCATCCAATTATTATCAAAATAGGTTGAAGTATGCCACTATTAGGTCCTTTTATGATAAAAAAAGTAAGGCAGATATTGATTATTATCAATGACTCCCAATGCTTACTTTTCTTCTAATGTGCTGCAGAAGTCACAACAGTAAAAGACATAATTTCAAAACTTCATTACACATTTTCTTTTTAAAATTTTGTGCTTACGGAATAAAGGCATTTGTTTCTGGGTGCAAATACTAAGTGAAAATAATGAAAAAAAATTAGCCACAGAAGCATTTAATGAGAGAGAGAGAGAGAGAGAGAGAGAGAGAGAGAGAGAGAGAGAGAGAGAGAGAGAGAGAGGGGGGGGGGGGGGGCAATAGCTCCACTTTGACAGCTGTCACCTATTCCGCATACAAAAAAAGCCCCATATAGGTCGAACATTAGTGGATGCCATATTTGCAGTGACAAGTAATCCCTCTCTTAGCTTGGTGAAGATTTTACTAAGGCTTTTGCAGCCAAATTACTGTCTTAACATTGTCCAGAGAAAAGTCTGCCGTGCCCTCTCTCCACAAATATGTAATACTCCTTCATACCTGCCAACTTGTCATGAAGGAGCAGACATTTCATCACCCCTTACCAGGTCTGAAAAAACAAAATAATGTTTTTCACATAGGCTTCTCCAAGGGCTTGCAATCCTGGAATCATGAGCTGAGGAATATACTCCTTACAATTCTTTATTTTAATTTGCAATGAGGGAAAGATTAACTATTATGATACCAACAAACATTACTTTCTTAAGAGCATAGGAATGTGTCATCAAACAGAGAGAAATACAGACAAATAAAATTATGATATACAATTGATAAAAAGGTGAATCTAGATCCCTCAAAACATAATGTATCTGTAGCATATGGAAGCAATCAAATGATATTAGTCTGTACCTTTCACAAACACCATCAGGATCTTTTCTGAGCAGTTCTAATAGTTGAGGATCATTGAGTCGTTTTATCTGTTCAGTCACCGTGATCTCTTCTGTGTTGAGCAAGAGAGCACAAGCATGTATAGCAGCAATCTGACTTACAGAAATTCCATGTTTCGATCCTAAAGTAACTGCAAGCTGGAAACGCTTGGTATCTACAGTCCTGCAAAACAAAAATTAAAACTAGTTTATATGCACTGAACCAAGACAGATCTTAATACTCAAACTGACCTCTAATCACAAATAAAGTGATTCAACTGCAGGAAGAACAGGCCAATTCAGTCAGTAATTCATTTTGACATGACATGATAAACTAGCAAGAAATAGCATTTTGGTGACACCAGAATTACAATGAAATGGTTGCAAGAAAACTGATTTGAAAAGCTAACCTTAACTGGTAGATCTAACAGTAAATGGTTCAAATGGCTCTAAGCACTATGGGACTTAACATCGGAGGTCATCAGTCCCATAGACTTAGAACTACGTAAACCCAACTAACCTACGGACATCACACACATCCATGCCCGAGGGCACGATTCGAACCTGTGACCGTAGCAGCCGTACGGTTCCGGACTGAAGTGCCTAGAATCGTTCGGGCCACAGTGGCTGGCATCTAACAGTGAAAACAAAGAAGCTGGTGACAGATAAACAACACAATTTTTTTAAATAACTGAATTTGTTAGGTTATAAATGAAGAAACAAGGAGGATACCATAACTGAAATTGAATGAAGGTGTTCTGAAGTCATGTCTTAAAAAATGCCTGACTGATACTGGCAACAGGGAAACCACTGCCACCGTTTATCGGGCACGGCACTGAACTGTTTATGATGGCTCACAATACTTTGGAAACAATGGCAAAGACTAAGATGTGACAAGTGGAACCAAAGGAAAGAGTGAGAAAATCTCACAAAAACAATTTGCAGCAAACGATGGTTGTCAATGGGCAGGACATATCCTCACTGTAGCAGAAAATGTGGTTCTGGGACTGTTCTCCTCAGCCACTTGTGAAATCATGGAAGACAATGATCCTTTTGGAAGGAGCAAAAAAGTGTGCCAATGCTTAAGATTAGCAGGCCATTTTTGGGAGTCTGACACATGTGGCACTCATTTCCACACCTGTATAAGCACTGCATTTTCTCGTGCCACCATGTCAGGGGTTATTGCAAGTTTCATTCCATTTCAAAAAAATAAATGAAAAATGTACAAAGAGAGCCTTGATTCAATGAAAAGCATGACCACCAGCCAAATGCCATGGGCAACAGCAACAACAACAACAACAACAACAACTGATGAGCAGCCATACTATTTCAAAGCAGCACCTCATTATGGGTCTCAAAAGCCATGTCTCCATATGTGTACTTCACACAGCATAGGCATAGAAATTAACTTAGGTGCAGGAACACCGTCACTGAGTGCTCTGAGGACAGAAAAATGTCACTTAGATTTACAAGTTGCATCAGTGAAGGGTAAAAGAACTAACATCTCATCATTTTTGTCTATTTGTTTAGCTACAACACCCCAATGATAACCTGTATCATCGGCCAATCATGCATCACCTTACTGTTGACAAATTGTGTCAAATTGCCACCAAGGATACTCTACAGACATGAGAGTGCTTGTCTGGATCTCCAGGTTACCTGAACTCAACATTATGTAGCATATCTAGAATTTCACAAAAGAAGATTTATGTACATTTAATCCAGCACTGTGGGCAGGAGTTAAGCAGTTATGACTCAAATGCTGCAATGCTTTTGGTTAAGGCATGCAACACCTATCAAGGCAAAAGTGGGTTCTTCACACTTCTAGGCAGGTGCCTTTAACTCAGTTAGGTTTCTACGTGCAATAATATACACACAGCATGGCAGACTGTGTATTGATTTATAATGTGACTCATCTGTAACATAATTCTTCCTTTTCAAGAAAAGCCCTCTTCCATCAGGGGACAAATCTGATGACACCAGTCTTGGAATTTGCAAATCCAGGAATTTTGTACATCCTTTGGTGAATTGTTAATGTTTATTAATAAATATTCGAGGTAAAGCCTGAAGATAAATCTAATCTGTGCTTCTTATTTCATACACTCCAAGTGACATTTTACCCAATAGAACATAAAATATTTCAGTTTCTCTCTGAGAAAAAAATGGAATAACCTCCACTTAGAAGTATGAAGAGTCTACATATAAACTGTCACAGCCCACATCAGCAAAAGTCTTCTTTAGGAAAGGTGACTACTGCATGCAACTATCACAATTATGAATATTATGATGATGAAAATGTTGAAGCAATGATAGAATTGGCCGAGTCTACTAATTTGTGATTCATACATGTCACCAAATTGTCACTATCATTTAACAGAGGATGTTGGAAATGAGACTTTAACCTTAATACATCAATGGGGCAATTTCCTGTCAACACATTAAAAGCTTCAGGTCTTCAATCCCAAACACTCAGCATTGGACTACTGACCAATACGTCAAACTTTTCCCACTGTGCAATCTAAACTGACATCATTCGGAAGACACTATAACCTCACAAAGGCAAACTGGAGCAAGTATGCTGAGACACTAGATAGTCTTGTGTCCAAGATAAATCCACTACCTGAATCAAGTGATGACTTTGTGGTTGCTGTGCAGGAATCATGTTACAAATAAATTCCACATGGCTGCTACGCCAAGTATATTCTTGGCCTTTATAGAGACAACACCAAACTCTTGAGTGAATAAAACTTTGGATGCTGTCTTGGAACACACCAACTCTCTGGCTAAGTGTTAGAAAGTCGGCTGAACAACCTACTTGTCAGATAACTCACACAAACACATAGAAATGATATTGCTCATTAGCTTCTGAAAAATGGAAATATGAGTGAACCAAGAGCTGGATCTAAGATACAGAGACACGCTGAGCTGGAAACTAATCAATCCTCTTGAAAATTTGGTGAAGAAGAACTAGAAGAAACCATTCAAAAATGCAAAAACCATAAAGCAGGTGACCTGGATGAAAGCTTCATATATGTAGATAATACTGCTTTATCAACTCCAGCAAAAAAGACCTTACAACAACACTGAACACTTTCACTGAGTATTAAGGTAAGAACCATCTGAAACCAAATCCTCAAAACACACAGATCTGTGCCTTACACCTCCCAAACAGACAGGCAAATACAAAACTAAAGCTTAACTGAGAGGGCACTGAATTGGAACACTGTGTTACACCTGAATACCTTGGTGTCTCTTTAGACAGACCTTTAACATAGCAAAAACACTGTCATGACACCAAGCCATAAGTGTGAGCCCAAAATAGCACCATTTGGAAAATCACTGGCAGTAACCGGGAAGCCCAAGATCAAGTTATCATCAGAAAATCCACATCTACATCTACACCTACATATATACTCTGCTAGCCAACAAGCAGTGTGTGGCGGAGGACACAATTTGCGCCAAAAAAAGTCATATCCCCCCCCCCCCCAACTCTCCGTCCCACTCGTGGATCGCACGAGGGAAAAACGACTGTTTAAACGCCTCAGTACGAGCTCTAATTTCCCTTATCTTTTAATGGTGATCATTGCGTGATTTGAAAGTTGGTGGTAATAATATATGCTCTACATCCTTGGTAAAGATCAGACTTTGGAATTTAGCGAGCCATCTATCGACAAGTGTGTCCCACTTCAAACTTTCTATGAGATTTTTAACGCTCTTGCGATGGCTAAATGTACCAGTCACGAATCTTGCCGCTCTTCTTCAGACCTTCTCAATCTCTTGAATTAGACCCTACTGGTAAGGGTCCCATACAGACGAACAATACTCTAAGACTGGGCGAACTAACGTATTGTAAGCTATTTCCTTTGTTGAAGGACTGCATTGCTTCAGGATTCTACCAATTAACCGCAATCTAGAGTTCGCCTTACCCTTTACTTGTGTAATCTAATCATTCCATTTGAGATCATTTCGAATATTCACATCCAGATACTTGATGGATGTTACCGCTTCCAGAGGCTGGGCATTTATTTTCTACTCTTACAGTAATGGGGATTTTCGCCTTGTTATACACAGTAGGTTACACTTACTAATATTGAGAGATAACTGCCAGTCATTACACCACACATTTATTTTCTGCAAATCGTCATTGATTTGTTCACAACTTTTGTGTGATACTACTTTCCTGCTGTAGACTACAGCATCATCGGCAAACACTCTAATGCTGCTGTCAATACCATCAACCAGATCATTTATGTAAATCGTAAAAAGTAACAGAGCTATTACGCTGCCCTGGGCACACCTGAAGTTACGCTTGTATCTGTTGAAGTCACCCCGTTCAGGACGACATTCTTTGTTTTTCTGCAGAGGAGTATGGGTACCCTGTATTTTGCAGCTCTGTTCATGCAAAACAAGTGGATGTTCCACTGAAAGAAACTGTAAGACTGACCACAGATGTGTGAAACATACACTTAAAGTCAAGGTCTATTACATGGCAGGCATTGCATCACCAGATATACTTTGTGAAGTAGCTGCACACATTCAAAGGAAAAAGGCTGAACTTAATCATTTACATCCTCTCCATGGCCATCAACCACTGAGATCTAGGTTGAAATCCTGTAGATGTTTCCTCAGTTCAGCATCAGTACTAACTATGTCTCCACACATTGCCACAGAACAACTGTGGGCAGTTAGACATGATGATCTTCAAAAGTGGATGAATCCTGCTGAGTGCCTACCATCTGGAGGTACTTGAAATTGGTCTACCTGGAGATCATTGAATGGGTTAAGATCAGACAATTATAAATCCAGGAGAACCTTGTCAAATGAGGATTTGCCTAAGTACCGACCATTTGCGAATGTGGAGGAGAACAGACGATGGCTCACCTCTATCATTGACCATGTTGCCGAGACATGCAGTGGTGATGAGCTGATGAAGGCTGAAGGCAGTGCTGTTGGTGTTGCCTAATTCTGGGTGAAGATCATTGAATTAATGTAAACTAAGTAAATTGTAGTTTTAGTAGTATCCCATGATACTCTACAGTTACGTAATGCAGAGTTTTGTATGGCTTGATCTGAGTAAATAAATAAATCACAAATATTAATGAAATTAGTAACCAGTTCTATGTCAGTAAGAAAGGAGAAAATCAGAGACTCACTCATATCACTGTGCAATAAAATTTCTTACAAATCAAAAACGAAGGCAGAGCAACAATGTATGCAATATCATGCATACATTTGCCAACAAAATTTATTGTCATAATGACCACACAGTTATACACCAAAAGATTTGTGAAAAATTAAGTCCTGGAGTCACAGACGCACATGAACAGCCTTCTACTCACGTACTGCACACTGCATATAATCATCATCACAGTACCGCATACGATGGACATATTTGTTTACACAACAGTTTCAATACCCTTTTGACCACCACTAGCAACAATGAAGATAGCACACACATTATTAGATGCTGTCTGTCTAGTTTTAAATGCAACTTGTACCTCCGGTCAAAACCAGTCCAGAGGTGTTGCCAGTATTGAAAGTCAGACCAGATGCCATTCCATTATGTCCCACTTCTATGCATGCTCAGTGGGGGGAAGCTCTAGTGTTGTGGTGGCCATGTTGAATGGGCAACATAAGATGCATATGTGCAGGTTTCTTCCTATGGAAAGACCAAAATTTTCTGACAAAATAACGATAGTGACATAACTGTTTGCATGATATTCTTGATGTATCCTGCACTGTTCAATGTTCATATGTATACTTACAATAGACTATAATGCCTACTATGATTCTGTGGGCTGCTGCCTAATCACTCCAACTGCTGCTCTGCTTGTTGATGCCACAAACAATTAAAAATCATCATTAAAGCCAAAGCATAATCTGCTCTCATCATCAACCACAGTTTTGTGCTATTCATTTCTTAGGTGCATCTTCACTACACCAACAGAGGATAGCTGAACACTGTTGAGATGCAAATGAACTCTGATAAGAAGCATCATTGCTTGAAACATCATCTAGCAGATATTGTGGGTGCAACATTGGTCCTAATTTGCACTGCACACACTGTGCAATCAGCAATTGCTGCTTATCTGATGTGACAGTCCATCCATGAATCTACAGACCACTGCCATCCAGAACTAGAATGATTAGCTTGTTTTATCACCTGCACTGTCACTGACACATATATGACATCTCACATTAAGTGTAGGGAAATTCTTCTTAACAACTATCTAGCATCCTGTAGGCCTGCAATAAAACTTCACAGAAATTTAATCAGTTATGTGAATCATTCCAGTGACACTACTTTGACATTTTCATAATTTTTAATAACCTATTTTGAAGCTTAGAAACAACACACCACTATTTTGAAAAGTTATGGACTCAAGTGTTTTCACACTGAGTGGTTCCAACTTTATCCATAGCAAGGATCTTAAAATCATGCACTTAATGCACACCATCAGTGTAGCAAACAAACATGGTGATTTTACATCGCATATACATTTATATTTATTATATTTAATTTTTCACTAGTATATTATAAAATGTAACTATTCACATTTCAGGGAATCAGAACAAACTTGGCCCTTGATGAAAAAAATTAATGAAATACCTTAGAATTTGAAAATTACTTTTAATGAGAACAAGATTCAACTAGAATTCCCAAGCAACATACAGAACAGCAGTATCAGTTTTCTTGTTGATGTATGGTAATTAAATTAAGTAAAGCTTACATGGGCAAACCTAGAATGGAGTCCTGTTGATACTGTTTGTCCACTGCAAATCTCTTCAAGTCAATTCCACATCCAAATTCATTCAGCCGTTGACCCTGTAGGAAATCTGACATCGTTTTCTGGGACTGGATCAGATATTCAGTCCACACTCCCTGTGCCCTGGAATTCTCAACCAAGGATACCATGTGGCTGATGAGCTACAGTAGAGGAAAAGAACACAACACATTTGATTTGATTTACTACAAGTAAAACACATGGACACACTAACATGTCCACTGAAGTAATACTGCTTACATAATGCTAAAGCACTATTTGAACATTTGAAATTTACTTTTTTTCTTTTATTTTATACATTTCCAAAAAATTGGACAGCAAAATGACAATACAACAGTAATGAAACCCTCTTTACAAAGGGCCTCCTGGGAAAATAGCAATGAAGGATGTCACTAATTTGGAATAGGACTCCTGATCCATAACTGCATAATGGACTTGATCAAGGACTTCTCATCGAACTCCCCTAGTATGGCAACTTTAAAAATTAAAGCAATGAACAAAATGTATACAGTGATAAAAGTGCACACTCCAACAATGACAAAAACACAAGAGACAGAAGAAATAGGCAAAATTTGGGAAGAGGCTGACCAACTGATATCAAACATGCCTGATACTCATATTAAAATTCTGCTTGGAGAGTTCAATGCAAACATAGCTCAAGAAAGAAGATATTGTACAATGGTGAGGAAATGACCAGCTCACATATTAGAAAAGAAGAATGGGCAATGACTGACTGGACTGAGTGTTAATCATGGACTTATTTGGGAACACAAAGGATTTATGATATGTCTACATGAACTAATGACCTACAAATGCCCCAATGTAAAATTGGGAGTTCTGTCATGATCATATAGGCATAGATACAAATGGCCAATGTCAAAGTCCTCATAAAAGTCAAGTTAACAGCAAAAAAGAAACACAAATCATTCCAATCCAATATGACAAGGAGCCAGTTATTAAATAAATAACACGGTACATTTGTAGAAACCTAAAACACCTTTAAGTGACAAACTGACAATTAATAACCTGAAAACTATAGATGAAGAAATTGCTCTTAATATAAAAAGAAAGAAAAGTGCTTGATAGAATGAGGACTGTGACAGAGCAATTAAAAAAAGGCACAAGGCGTAAGTCAATAAGGCATCTCCACAAAACATTTAAGCCCACATTAGTTTCCTGCATCACTTCTGTTAAGGAGTAACTGTAACACACACTGAACTGCAGCTTGACCAGTATGAGGGCTCGTATTGGGCAGAGTGAGTGAAGAAGGGATGCAGGTGGCAATTGGAACGAGGGGTGCGGAATGGCGGATGATGGTTGGGAGGGATTAAAGGATTGCAAGGACAATTCCCACTTACATAATTCAGAGAAGCTTTTGTGTGTGTGTGTGTGTGTGTGTGTGTGTGTGTGTGTGTGTGTGTGTGTCTCATAGGGGGGGAGAGTGGAGTTGGGGAAGGGGAGGGAGCTGTGAAGCAACCAATGGAATAGAGTGTTTCACACTCAGCAGAGTGTTCTGCCACTGACAATGAATGGTTAGCTCTGCTCTTGGCCACCGTTTGATGGGGTCTGTTCACGGTGTTCATGTCCTCGTAAAATGCTGTGTGCACGTTTCAGCGGAGTTGGTATGTGACAACTGCTTTCACAGCTAGTCCTGCCTCTGGATAGAGTAAGCCTACGATAAAACTAGAGTAGTATGTGCTGGGTGGTTGTAAGAGGAGGAGGAGGAGGAGGAGGAGGAGGAGGAGGAGATTAGTCTTTAATGTCATGTCAACAATGAGGTCATTAGAGATGGAGGACAAACTCAGATTAGGGAAGGAAGGGGAAGGTAATTGAGCATGCCCCTTCAAAGGAACCATCCCGGCATTAGCCTAAAGTGATTTAGGGATATCATGGAAAACCTAAATCAGTATGGCCAGATGCAGGTTTGGACTGTCATTCTCCTAAATGTGAACCCCATGTCCTAACCACTGCACCACATCGCTTCGTATGGGTGGTTGTACTGAATAGCACATGCACCTGGGCATTATACAGGTGTATGATCTGCGTGGCAACAAGTGGGAAGTAGATGTGGCATCAGGATGGGATAGGGTATTACCTGGACTGGCTGGGCAGTGGGATGGCACTTTGAGAGGAGTGGAAAGGATTGTGGAGAGGACTTTCCTCAAATTTAAGCACAATGATAAGTAGTCGAAGTTCTAATGTACCACTACTGCGTGAAAATATATTGCCCACAAAGCAGTGAAGCACATCAAAATGAAATATAATTATACCAGAGAAAGAAAGTTGCTACTCACCATATAGCGGAGAGGCTGAGTCGCGATAGGCACAATAAAAAGATTCACACAATTATAGCTTTCGACCATTGAGGCCTTTGTCAGCAGTACACACACACACACACACACACACACACACACACACACACACACAAAATGCAACTTGCACACACGTCTGCAGTCTCAAAGAGCTGAAACTACACTGCGAGCAGCAGCACCAGTGCATGATGGGAGTGGCGACTGGGTGGGGCAAAGGAGGAGAAGGGGTGGGGAGGGGGAGGGATAGTATGGTGGGAGTGGCGGACAGTGAAGTGTTGCAGTTTAGAAGGAGGGAGGAGGGAAAATGCAGAGGAGTGAGGGGGTAAGTAGCGGAAAGGAGAGAAATGAAAATAAAAAGAAATTAAAAGACTGGGTGTGGTGGTGAAATGACAGCTGTGCAGTGCTGGAATGGGAACAGGGAGGGGGCTGGATGGGGGAGGACAGTGACTAATTAAGGTTGAGGCCGGGAGGGTTATGGGAACGTAGGATGTATTGCAGGGAAGGTTCCCACCTGCGCATTTCAGAGATGCTGATGTTGGTGGGTAGGATCCATATGGCACAGGCTGTGAAGCAGTCACTGAGATGAGGGATATCACGTTTGGCAGTGTGTTCAGCAACAGGGTGGTCCACTTGTTTTTTGGCCACAGTATGTCGGTTGCCATTCATACAGACAGACAGCTTGTTGGTTGTCATGCCTACATAGAATGCAGCACAGTGGTTGCAGCTTAGCTTGTAAATCACATGACTGCTTTCACAGATAGCCCTGCCTTTGATTGGGTAGGTGATGTTAGTGAGCGGACTGGAGTAGCTGGTGGTAGGAGGATGTATGGGACAGGTCTTGCATCTGGGTCTATTACAGGGGTATGAGCCATGAGGTAAGGAATTGGGAGCAGGGGTTGTGTAAGGATAGACAAGCAAATTGAGTAGGTTCAGTGGACAGTGGAAGTGGGCAGGACATTTCTCATTTCAGTGCACGATGAGAGGTAATCGAAACCCTGGAGGAGAATGTCATACAGTTGCTCCAGTCCCGGATGGTACTTAGTTACGAGGGGAATGCTCCTCTGTGGCTGGTCTGTGGGACTTTGGGAGGTGGTGGGAGACTGGAAAGATAAGGCATGGGAGATTTGTTTTTGTACAAGGATGGGAGGATAATTACGGTCAGTGAAGGCTTCAGTGAGACCCTTGGTACATTTAGAGGACTACTCGTCACTGCAGACATGATGACCATGGGTGGCTAGACTGTACAAAAAGGACTTCTTGGTATGGAATGGGTGGCAGCTGTCGAAGTGGAGGTATTGCTGGTGGTTAGTAGGTTTGATATGGACGGAGGTACTGATGTAGCCATAGCCATCCCTGAGGGGAGGTCAACATCTAGGAAGGTGGTTTGTTGGGTTGAGTAGGACCAGGTGAAGCAAACAGGGGAGAATTTGTTGAGATTCTGGAGGAATGTGAACGAGGTCTACTCACCTTCAATCTAGATAGCAAAGATGTCAACAGTGAATCTGAACCAGGTGAGGGGTTTAGGGTCCTGGGTTTTTAGGAAGGATTCCTCTAGATCGCCCATGAAAAGGTTAACATAGGATGGTGCCATGTGGGTGCCCATAGCCGTATCGCAGATTTGTTTGTAGGTAATGCCTTCAAAGGAGAAGTAACTGTGGGTGAGGATATAGTTGGTCATGGAGACCAAGAAGGAGGTTGTTGGTTTGGAATCCATAGGGCTTCTGGAAAGGTATTGTTCGATAGCAGTAAGGCCATGGGCATTAGGAATGTTAGTGTACAGGGAGGTGGCATCAATAGTGACGAGCAGGGCATCATGTGGTAAAGGCAAAGGAACTGTGGAGAGTCAATCGAGGAAATGGTTGGTAACTTTTATATAGGAGGATAGGTTCCGGGTAATAGGTTGAAGGTGTTGGTCTACGAGAGCAGAGATTCTTTCAGTGGGGGGACAGTAACTGGCCACAATGGGGCGTCCTGGGTGGTTTGGGTTTATGGACTTTAGGAAGCATGTAGAAGGTGGGAGTGCGGGGAGTGGTAGGGGTAAGTAGAGAGATGGACTCTGGAGAGAGGTTCTGGGATGGGCCTAAGGATTTCAGTAGTGACTGGAGATCCTGCTGGATTAGTGGAATGGGATCACTGTGGCATGGTTTGTATCTGACAGTTGACGGAGTCTATCTGCCATGTAATCCTTGCGGTTCAAAATAGCGGTGGTGGAGCCTTTGTCTGCAGGTAGGATTATCAGATCGAGATCAGTTTTTAGACGGTGGACTGCACTTCTTTCTGCGGATGTAAGGTTAGTATGCATGTTGAGGGATTTGGGGAATGATGGTGAGGCAAGGTTCGAGGTTAAGAAATTCTGGAAAGTTAACAGGGGGTGGTTTGGAGGCAGTGGGGGTGGATCACGGTTGGACAGAGGAGTGAACTGAGTTAGGCAATGTTCAGTATTGGTCTTTGGTTTATTCTGATTAGTTGGATTGGTGGCGAAAAAGTGTTTCCACTGTAGGGACCGGGAGAAGGAGAGAAGGTCTTTAACTAGTCCTGAATGGTTGATTTCAGGAGTGGGGCAAAAGGTGAGGCCTTTGGAAAGGACTGATATTTCTGTGGGACTACGGCTTCTGGAGGAAAGGTTCATATTAATTTCTTTTTATTTTTATTTCTCTCCTTTCTGCTACTTACCCCCTCCCCCCTCTGCATCTTCTCTCCTGCCCTCCATCTAAACTGCAACACTTCACTGTCCGCCACTCCCACCATACTATACCTCCCCCTCCCCGTCCCAGCCTCCTCCTCCTTACCCCCACCCAGTCGCCACTCCCAACATGCACTGGTGCTGCTGCTCACAGTGTAGTTTCAGCTCTCTGAGTCTGAGACTGCAGACGTGTGTGTAAGTTGCGTTTGTTTGAGTGTGTGTGTGCACGGGCGTGTGTGTATGTGTGTCTACTGCTGACAAAGGCCTTAATGGCAGAAAGCTATGATTGTGTGAATCTTTTTATTGTGCCTATCGCGACTCAGCATCTCCACTATATGGTGAATAGCAACTTTCCTTCTCTGGTATTGTTACATTCCACCTGGATTTTCCATTGTTTGAAATGTAATTATTTACTTCTTCCCTGAAAAGTAACTACTATTTGAAGCGTCTTGTAGTGGAAGCCCTAGTGTCTGTTATTAAACATATATAAATAAAAAAGTAATAATGTAGGGAAAGTTCTAGTTGAGAATTATGAATTATTTAGGAATAAAGTAGATGACTCGCTGGAAGGCAGAAGCGCTGCTTCATCGATAGGTACAAAAACAAAAGGTACAAAGCCAGCTCTTTCCTGGCACATGGTGAGTGCACTGCAGTGAGGTGGGGATGCAGAGTGGGCTAACTATGGGTATGGTAGAGGGGGGCAAGTGGCAGATGCTTGGGCAGACGATTTCACAGACTAGGGCTTGAGATGGCAGCACAAAACCAACTAGCTGACAAGAATTGGGTGGGGGTACTGGGGCAGGGGATGATGTGTGTACACACACACACACACACACACACACACACACACACACACACCTGGATGGATGGGTGGGTGGGTGGGTGAGGGGACCTTAGGTATATGCCAGGAAGGTTACAGGAGTAAGGGATGTGCTGCCAGAGTGATCCTATCTCAATGGTCCAACATAACATCCGACCCCTGCTTAAAGCCTTAGGCTCTTCCCGGAACATCTTCCCTGAATCCAACTTCCTCCTCACCCCAATACTCACCTTCTACATGTTCCCAAAAATCCACAAACCCAAAAATCCTGGACACCCCATAGCAGCTGCTTATTATGTCCCCACCGAAAGAATTTCGGTGCTCATAGACCAACACCTCCAACCAACTGTCCAAAATCTAGTCTCATACATCAAAGATATCAACCACTTCCTTCACTGACTTTCCACTATTTCCACCCCTTTCCTTCTGTATCCCGACTCATCACTGCTGACGCCACTTCCCTATACACCAATGTTCCTCATGTGCATGGTCTTGCCACTGTGACCACTGACTCTCCCATGTCTTTCAGACTTCCTTTTTATATTGGTATGGCTACCAATCAGCTGTTCAACAAGATAAATGGTCACTACCAAACTGTGGCCAAGAGCAAAGTGGACCACTCTGTGGCACAACCTGCACCTGAACATAACATAATTGATTGTAATGGCTGCTACACATGGGCCATCTGGATCCTCCCCTCCACCACCAACTTTTCTAAACTGCCCAGATGGAATTTATCCTTACAACACACCCTCTGTTCCTGAAATCATCCCATCCTCAACCTGCGGTACCCTACTGTTCCCACGCCCGGCTACCAACAGTTTATGCCCCCTGTGTCTTGTGCACTGCTCTTTGCCAATGCATCCAACAATCTTTTCCCTTCTCTAGTTCTCTGCTTTTACACTACCCCCCCCCCCCTCAACAATCAATGCTCTGCCCCCAACCTGCTATCACCCCTCCCCCTTCAGACTGCTGCTTTTGTCTGACACAGCTGCGTTCTTGCCAAAGCAACCAGAGATAATAGTCATGTGTGCAAGAGGTGGGCTTGCTTGTGCAACTGTTTGTTGTTTGCTTTCCTTTTTGAAGAGGCTTTGGCCAAAATCTCAATGTTGTATATGTCTGCAGCTCAGTATTTCATCGTTACAGTGAGTAGCACTCTATCCTTTTCGTAACAATGTTGATATTCCAAGCTGAACTTTCCATTCTTTGATTTATGAGAGTCTGGAGTTTATCACATTCTGTTGGACTGTGTGAAAATGTGACATAATTGGAGTCTACAGGATTCAGAATGGTAGAAAGCCGCACTAAGAGTAAAGCAGGAGGGTTTGGGACCCCAGCACTTGCATTCTTAGATGAGCAGGAGCAGACACCGTACACTCAACAGCTTCAGAATCAATGCAGAAGAGATCACCTATTGTCATACACTTACACAGGCCATAGTCTAAACTACTGTGTTCAGACACTCATACCACAGGTTCTACACTCAGATGGGGTCGAAAACATAACTTTCGGAACAGACATTTCAATACTGGCCCTCTCAACCACTATGATAGGGGTGGCCAGCATTCAGTATCCTCAGAAGCTCCAGAAGAGACCACATAGTAAACACCACACAAAACACCAAGCCTCTCAATGCATGTAGCAAATTTGGTTCAAACAAATAAAGTAGGCAGTTGAAAGTGTACTGAATACACAATATACAACAGTGAAGAGCCTAACTACCTAACTACCTGAGTAGCATCAGCAGCATCTGATGATGAGAGTGTGCTAAGCCAACAAAATGTTGTACCAGCGGGCCAGTCACAGCAGGATGCATGCCGCAAAATTGGCTTTGCAGCTGTGACACTGGTATAAACTTGATACCATCACTGCAAAACTGTGAACCACTCAATGAGTGGTCCATTAAGTGAATAAATGTACTCTCATGACTTTATCATTATGCCTCACTGTTTTTCAAAAAGCAATAGAACATAATTTTTTTTTTGTCACATGGCACGTCACATACAGGCATTCGACTGGAATATTAGTGACTCCTCAATAAATACAGTTGTATGCCTACACAGATATATATATACAAACAACATATATTTATGTCAAAAGAAAGCATGTGCCTGCACATGCAGTGTGTTAAACATAAAAAGTTAAAAAAGTGGTACATGTCTTACTCTTTCTTCAATTTCTTACACTGTAATAACATTTTCTTCTTATGTATTTTTCAGCGTTTACTTGTGTAGTTTCTAGCTTGCATTCCTCGGACTATAGTCTATTGCTAAGCTTCAAAGCCATGAAAGACGTGGTACTTTCAAAGGCAATACATAACCTGAGCTGTATCTTGTTTCATGACTTATTTCCTGTTGTTCCTGTTGGATCGTAGGGCAGCAGTAAAGATGTTCCATCTGGTTCTGCTGGCAGCATCTTGTTTCATAAGCTTGTGTAAATGAATTTCCTTCAAAAAATTGTGGTTCTTTTAGCTCGAAGAGGAATATTTTACACACAAACAATATAGGAATTGTCATTAAGTCAAGGCTCTTGAATAATGGATTTCATGATTGCCTATTGTTTGTCCCCATTATAGCTCTGTAGCTTGAACTCACTGAGGTGGGTTTTTCAATACCCCATACAATTATGCCATATCTGATATAAAATATGCATGATGAACAATTTTGTCAACAGCTAAGTCAGTTACTGTACTCAGAATTCTCACTGTGAAAACAAAACTTTTTAATTTGTTCACTAAGCAATCCATGCAACTGGTTCATGTCACATTTTTGTTTATAGTTACTCCAAGAAATGTAACAAAGTCTGCAGTGATCAGTTGTTTGTCCCCATAATTTAATTGTGATACACATTCAGCAGTTCTTGTACTTAGGCCTCTCTTTTTCCACAGTTCCACTTATGCAAGTTGTATAGATTAACTGCCATTGCTAAAGATGGCAAATAACCTACACAACTTGTCAATTTCATGCATTATTATTTATCCAAGTGCCATATTACTGAAGAGTTTGTTACGTATACTGTAATAGTTCTTCATTGTTTCTGAGGTAATCTTATATGACATGTGGTTTATGCAATACAGAAACAGTAACAGGCTTAGTGTGGCACTAGAACAGGTTCTTACACCTTTTTGCTGTACAACTTCCCTCTGTTTTCAAGATTTTCCATGGAAACAACAAACCGTCACCGTGTGAAGCAGTAGCTTATGATTTACCGTGTGAACACTGTAGTGAGGTCACAAAAGATACCAAATATGCACAGCTTGTGATCAAAGAATTTTGTTATTTTGTTGTTTAGTCTGTTAAACTGTTGTGTTGGCCACAATTATACTAGGCTATTAGCAGCTCAACAGGCCTGAAATTAACCAACATCAACCTCTGATGCAACCTTTCACTGTTCCCAAGAGTTGCACCATCAGTTTATCATTTCCACCGTGTACACAGAAAACCATATGAACATTAAGAACTGCTGCTCTCTAGCATCCTACCATCCCAAGTGTTTGTGCATTTTGTGCATCCAAGATTAAGCTACCAGCCTTCCAAAAAGACATATTCTTTCCTTTTTTTAAAAGATAGAGAGAGAGAGAGAGAGAGAGAGAGAGAGAGAGAGAAGAAAAATAAAAGAAAAAAACTCATCATAACATTAGTACATTGAAGAGCGAAATTTCCTAATGTATTAAAATATGTATACTGGTTCACCTGGGAGAACACTGCCTATGGAAGAAAGATCTTGGTCGAGTTCCACTACATCAAACAATTTTAAACCCCAAAATATTCTATGAAAAAACTCATATCCCCACATCATACTCAAACAAGCTCTGTGCGTAAACTGTCTAGTATCATCACTATGCACTTCAGTGTGGCACAATGTTTCATCTTCAACAGCAGAAGGCACCACTGCAAGCTGAAGAATGAAGATTAGTTTTAACAGTCTGTTGATGATGAGGTCATTTGAGATGGAGTACAGGTTTAATCTGGGAAATGGTGGGGATGGGCCTTTTTTTTCTTTTTTCAAAAGACTGCTCCTGGCATTTTTCTTAAGCTATTAGAAAATCATGGAAAACTCGAAATTAGATGGCTGGACAGGGATTTAGTCATTATTTGGTCTTGTGGGGCTATCTGAGTCAATGCTACTTAGTCATGGAATGCGTCAGTACACAGTTTACAGAGTGCTGATTAGAACATTCATAAACAAAAGAAGCTAAAAAATTAATAGAACACCAAAAAAACATCATGAGAGAGTATAAAAGTAAATAATGCATAATGGAATAAAGTTCTGAATTACAGGTAGGAGCTCCTGCACAAACAGGAGTAGTGTGCCATAAGGCAACCTTTCAACTTAGCCTGGACAACTTGGGGTTTATCACTCTATCTTTTTCAGTTCTGTGGAAGCCTAGTGAAAATGAAATCTGCTGAGTACTGCACACGTTTCTATACAATACTTAAGGAAGTGTTTTTTAAGTGAAAATTGGTTTTCTGTCTCTTTTTCACTGAATTTATGTTGTTCCTTCTTCTGAATGAGTCAGCAATGTTCATCGTAAATCCCACAATTAGGTATTTTCACAGGGATAGTACAGCTAGCATTCTGAGGCCTGAAAGACAGCCTACACAAAGTTGGTGACCTGAAACAGCAGATTCGCCTGACAGCCCTTTCCTGATGAGTGCACACAGTTGTTCCAAAGTAGGATACCATAGCAGATAAATGGATGGAAGTAAGCAAGCCTGTGTTTCATGGAAAATTATTCTTATTATGAAGATATTAGCATTCAGTTTCTGTACATCATCTTGAACATGATACTTCCTAGAAAGCTCTCATCTACATCTACTCTCAATTCCTAAGAATTTAAAATGGTTGTCTACACTCACCATATGCCTACCCTGGTACAGTAAAATTTCACTATCACAAGAGCTCCACATGTCAGAAACTCTATGCAACAGAACCCTGAAAAGAATTGACCGAGTTTGTTGCTCCCCCCCCCCCCCCCCCCCCCCCCTCTCCACAAACCCTGCTCCCCATTTATTATGTGAGATCAGTAGTCAGATGAACCATTGTGCAGGTTCTTCATCTAATGCTACAATGTTCCAACTTTAGGCATTGCTTTAGTAAAGAGGAGGAGGAGGAGGACATTAGTGTTTAATGTCCCATCGACAATGAGGTCATTAGAGATGGAGCACAAGCTTCTCTTTCAAAGGAACCATCCAGGCATTTGCCTGAAATGATTCAAGGAAATCATGGAAAACCTAAATCAGGATGGCCGGAGAGGGTTTGAACCGTCGTTCTCCCAAATTCGAGTCAAGCGTGCTAACCACTGTGCCACCTCACTTGGTATTACTTTAGTATTCCATGCAGGGGCACAAGTAGTCATGGGAGACCCAGTGCTGGTACCTATGGTGCTGCTGCCACCCCCCCCCCCCTCCCCACCCACCCCTGAGAAAAACCCTACCTTTTCTCCTCTACCTTTACTCATTAAAAACATGGCCCACATCTCATCTCTTGCAGCCAGTACTCATACCCCACTCCTCTCCTTCTCTGACAACTATGTCATCAACCAAGCACCAAGCAAGCCATTCTCCTCCCACTTGGATCAAAAAGTAATGTAATAATAATTTTTTTAGAAGAACAGTCTAGTTAATTTTAATAAATGTCCGCCCCCAGTAGCTGAGTGGTCAGCATGACAGAATGTCAATCCAAAGGGCCCCAGTTCGATACCTGGCTGGGTCGGAGATTTTCTCCACTCAGGGTCTGGGTGTTGTGTTGTCCTAATCATCATCATTTTATCACCGTTGACGCACAAGTCGCCGAAGTAGCGTAATATTGAAAGACTTGCACCAGGTGAACTGTCTACCCGACAGGAAGCCCTAGTTACATGACATTATTATATTATAACAGCTGAAACAGCTATTTGTCTGTGTATCACTGCACACATCAAATACTGCACACCTTTGCTGTGGTTTCCATCCAAACATTTGTTTCATGCAACTCTCTTCATTAAACAACACAAAGTCCAGGATGGAACAACAAGAAATAATCAAAATTCACTGCCTAAAAACTGATTGTGACCTTATAATCCTACCTGCCGAAAAAGTCACCACCATTGTTGTTCTGAACCACAGGGAATACCTGGCAGAAGGCTCCGCCAGCTGTCCGATACATCCATGTATAAGCCCTGCCACCATAGCCCCATTCCAGAAAACGAGTAGTATCTCCAATCCCTCCTCAAATTCTTCCATGAACCTCTCCACTGAGTCTCTCTCTCTCTCTCTCTCTCTCTTTCTCTCTCTCTCTCTCTCTCGCCCCCCCCCCCCCCCCCCCCCCCCACACTCTGCATAACCATGACCTATCATCCTATACTGAAGACATAAAACATTTCCTCCACTGCCCATCCATAGTTCCTCTTCCTTCAGCAGCCAGAACCATGCTTGTCACTGCTCAAGTCACCTAGCCTCTCCACTACCATCCCCAACACCCGTGGCCTTGCTGTTGCTGAACAGTACCTTTCCCAAAGCCTGGCTGACTCCAAACCTACAACATTCTTCCTGGTCAAGGTGACCATGACCAATCATGTTCTCATTCACGTCTCAGACGTGTGTGCAAGTTGCGCCTGCGTGAGTTTGTGTGTGCGCATGTGTGTGTACTGCTGACAAAGGCCTTAATGGCCGAAAGCTATGATTGCGTGAATCTTTTTATTGTGCCTATCGCGACTCGGCATCTCCGCTATATGGCGAGTAGCAACTTTCCTTCTCTCCTATTCATTAGTTTACTATTTATGATGGGGTAACTCTGCCATAACACATACTAACTTATGAAATTGAAAAGCTACTGGTGTCAAGTGATTATGACACTTACTTATCAGCAATTGTTAAATAACTAACATCTCAGTCACTCGGTTTCTATCCCAACACTAACTTCCAAGGTAAACCAGCCATCAATCCAAAGATCAGTTTGTGCACCATAGTGATAGTGAAGTACCTTGACATTTAAATGGACTTATTCAAGAAGTTATATGGGAACCTACAATTTAACATGCGTTCTGATCCATGATGTGACTGTTTTATGTAATAAACAAAATATAATAATGGTAAAAAAGGAACTAGTCTGCATACTTGAATACAAACACACAAACTGGTGATACGCACCTCAGAAGGATTATACAGGAACATGTCCCCAATAGCCATTTTTTCTGACTGACAGCCATAAACAGCAGAATAACCAGTCAGAGCACAATAATAGCAAGCTATCTGTATTGAAATAGCTGTGGCAGGTAGGCTGTCCAGGCAATCCTTCACCCTGTTTATGTCTGGCACCAGAAGCAGGTGAGCCAAGCCAAGGGTGGTGTCTTCAGGCAGCAAATGTTTTGCTAACTGAAGGAGGACTGGAATCCATACCAAATTTCTAGCAGTTAGCAATCTTTTAAGATTTCTTAAGTACACTTAAACTGAATGACAACAAATAAAAGTACTACTTACATTTAAGAGATAGTGTAGACTGAAATATCAATTATCAAAATATTGCTACAATGGTATATAAATAGAATGGAAATAATAATGCAATACTTTTTGGTGAGAACATTTTTGTAACTAACAAGATGTTTGTGAACACAGCGAAACTATGAAGTGTGCTGAATCTCCCCAAAATGCCAATAACCTATTGTGCAGTTAGCTGTAGATCTATCTTTTGAGGAATGACATAGCTTATAACAGTTCCCTCATGAGTCTCAATTAAGAATACATAGTAAGTAGACTTCTTCAATTTAACATTCCAAATTTTGAATACCATAGAATTCAGATGTTGAACTTTGTGAGTTGTGGAACTGTAATTATGTCTTGTGGAGCTGCATTGCACTGCTTCTTATTTGTTGTCATTTTTCATTCTTATACACAATCATAAATGTGTTTGGGTTTTCTCTTTTCTTATTTCTATTTTTGTGTTGTAATTATTTTTTTAATAAATGTTTCACTTATTTACTAATACTTAAGAACTATTTTTATAACAGTAACTTCTCATTCACAAGTAAAGGGCTGTTAGTGAGATAAACACACGTGAAATAAACTGGAGATTTTGATTCACAAAGGATGAATATTTTTGATATTACAGTGTACATCATTCTCCCATGATTTAGCTTGAAACTAATATATGGACAGTTTCTACAGCTTTCATTAAATGGTAAAGATAAATGTTTGTTAAATATTTTTTCTCTTTCAAGATCTTTCCCACAAAATGCATTTGATTAAATAGCTTATTTTCCACCCTCTTTTACTTCAGGTTTAATCTTTTCTACTGAAACACCATGATCTTCTGGCATCATTTGCTCTTCATACTTTAAATGTGTTCATCTCATCTAGCATTGCTCCTGGAATGTCATTATTTTCATTCTCAACTATCTCTGTTATCAAGCGGAGGCATCACCTTCAGGGGGAACAGTAACCATTAGAAATTATGCTCACAGAGCAGCCACAAGTTGGATATAACTTTGCTTTATTGACATGTTTCATTCGACAAATACAAGTATCTTCAGAAGTTTAGCAGCAAAGGGTCACATATTGAATGTATCTGTCTGTGTAAAGCACTGTTGTGATCAATAAAAAAAATTATAAAAGAAGGTTACAATTATGCAAGCTTTCGGAAGCAGTGGCTCCTTTTCTTGGCCACAGGTGTTGAAGGGGAAGGAAGAGAGGTGAAGAAAAAGGACTTGAGAGATATAGATGAAGGGTAAAATTCAGCAAAGTCACCCAGAACTGTGGGTCAAGGGAGACTTACTAAACAGGATGAGAAGACCATCCGATCCGGTAAGTCTCCCGTGACCCGCAGTTCTGGGTTACTTTACCAAAATATACCCCTCTTCCTAGATCTCTCCAGTCATTTTCCTTCACCCCTTCTGCCCAAAAAAGAAGCCACAAGCTCTGAAAGCCATTATTGCTAATCATCTCTTGAATTACATAAAAGCTGAAAGGAATCTTCACATGCTTGTAGAATTTATTCATCACTTGAACTACATGAGTGCAGAAGAAAATCTTCACATGTATAGTTTATTCTCTGTTGCAGTTAGATGCCATCTGGCAGCTTAACTGGTATTATGTGATGCCTACCCAGTAAAGTTTATGCTTGTGTTTTTATAGACTACTGTTGTTGTTGTTGTGGTCTTCAGTCCTGAGACTGGTCTGATGCAGCTCTCCATGCTACTCTATCCTGTGCAAGCTTCTTCATCTCCCAGTACCTACTGCAACCTACATCCTTCTGAATCTGCTTAGTGTATTCATCTCTTGGTCTCCCTCTACGATTTTTACCCTCCATGCTGCCCTCCAATGCTAAATTTGTGATCCCTTGATGCCTCAAAACATGTCCTACCAACCGATCCCTTCTTCTAGTCAAGTTGTGCCACAAACTTCTCTTCTCCCCAATCCTATTCAATACCTCCTCATTAGTTACGCGATCTACCCACCTCATCGTTTCAATTATCTCTCTTACTAAATTTTCATCCTACCCTCTCACATCATTTTAAGAACATTTAAAAAGAGTTTTAATTTGATTCAGTATATCCTCCTATTACCATTTGCTTGAATCTTTCATCTTCCCCTTAATAATTTCCTCATTCAGTTTGAGATTTTCTTTTAATTCTTCATACCTATAACATCTTTTGCTGTTTGTGTAAGTTCCTTTGTAAAATAATTGCTGCTTTCATTTATGTATGTATAATCATCATTTTCTAATATACTGAATTTGTTGCTTAGTTTACTCTGGTAAACCTTCCAGTTCTTAATGAAGTTCTCATAACTCACACTTCTGATTCCTTTCTCATGAAATTCCAAAGTAATTCAGGGCAATCTCTTTCAGTATAATTTCATTATTAGAGAAAACAGACAAATTTAGTTTTGGTTCCCTACAGTCCTCACCAATTCAATTTTCCATATTATTTAACAGAAGAATGAGTTACAGGCAAACAAGTTGTTATTCTTAATAAATTCTACTAATGTCTAGCCTTTATATTTCTAAATATTCAGTGAATAACTGTTTGTGAATTTTGTCCTACTGTTCATCTTATAGAGGTATTTGCTATCATTTATCAGCTTGTGTAACTCTCTAAAGAGTTATTCCACCTCCTTGTTAGAATGTGAGCATCTTTGTGTACAAACTTGAATGATTACCATAAAATATCTTTTGTTTATCTTATTTTCAATGCACTTCTGATTACAATATTGTAACCCATTTGATTTTATTTAATTCTTATTCCAACTCCATTAAGCTTATTAATTGGATTCTCAAGTTATACAATTCACTGTCGCTAAATAGGAGAAACAGTTGTTGCTGAAGTCCATGTACTTGTCTCTTTACCTAATTTCATGTAGCAATGTCTGAGCACACAAAATTCTATTTTATTACTAACTTTCAAGCAAAACAGAGAAGACAAAATAAACAGAAGGGATATTTATACCTACCTTTCACAATTTCATTTATTTCACAGGCACCCTCTGCAATACTGATTACTTTTTCCGCAATGGGTATTCACAGAACAATTTTGGAATCATAATTCCTTTGTTAATATCAAGTTTTTTCCCTTATAAGCCTCTTTTCAATGATTTTTTTCTTCTAGTGTGCATGTGTATGACTAAAGATAAGCTTTAAAATTTCCCAAGCAAATTGGTCTCTTCTTTTATTTCAAAACAAATCCTAAAGACTATCCCTCCATGCTTCTCTCCATGCTTCTGCAGAGCCAGCACAAGTCTCAGCAATGTAGCCTCTAGCATGTTAATTCCAAGACATGCAGGGTACTTGACAATTTACATTTTTGGGCAATCATGGTAGCAGCTGATTTATGAAAATAAATACACTTGGGTAAAGAGGGGCCATTAGCTGCAGTGTAGTGATATAAAACCAATATGTACTGAGCTCTTAAGAAGTTATTGTTTGATTTTACCTGAATACAGGATAATGAAAGTCTTTTTTGTGTGAAATGTACTGTGTGAAAATCCCCCCCCCCCCTCCCCCCTTCCCCTTTCCTTTCCCCAAAACAAAGCAACAATTCTGGACTGGTGTTCTATAATATTAAGATTTGTTATGTACAACAACAACAACAACAACAACAACAACAACAACGCAAATTCTTGAACCCTTCATCAGCTCTCTGTGTAACAAACATTTTATGTAGTTATGGAATTTACCACACATTAATTTATTACATGCAAGAGATAATAAAATATAAACAACTAACCAGCAGTTGTATCCATCCTGCTAGGTCCATCTCCTGCAGCCCCTTCTAGCAAAGTAATCCTCAACAAAGCACGGCACAGTTCAAGTGCAGGATTAATAGCTGCTATATCTGGTAGGAAAAAGTCATCATACTGCGGATCAAATACTCCTGCACGACATTCAGGGAACAGAGACCTGTAGAACTGTGGCACAGCCTGGAGTGAAAGTGGTTCTCCTTGATTGTCATCTATTCCAGATGACACATTGTAGTTTCCAATTTGTACCCAACTGCTAAAACAAAAAACAATGAAATGTTTAATATGTCAATGGTAGAGACACGAAAACATAGTTCTACTTTCTGCCAAATATGGCCTTGGTTTTTTTTGCCAAAGGCTGTGTAGGTCTTTTTTGTCTAACATGGAAATGCAGCATTGGCCTTGCCCTCCCCCCCCCCCCCCACACACACACACAACTATATTACAGATAAATAATTGGTAGTGTGTGTACATGTGTTTGAATAGCTATGAAGGAGGATTAATGACGAAGTTTGTCATCAGTCTCACTCTTGTTTATGTGCCTATCGGTGACTCAATGCCACAACTACACAGCAAGCTGTTTGTTACCTTCATTCCTTCCTTTATTAACATATTAATTAGTTATTTCCTGTGCATTTCCTGCTACCATGACTGTCATTTGCTCTTAGGAACTCTTTACAAAAAGACAGTTTTGATGATTAACAAGACTCCTGACATTAAACATACATCATATTCCTTCAAAGATTCAGTCATCATGTCATATATACACTGGCCAGCATGAAAAACTTAACACTTCAATTTCTTACTAAAACTGAATATTTTTTAAAATTTATGGCACTTTTGAGACACTGATCCACTATCTTATGATAGAATATTGTAGTAGTGTCCAACAATGAAAAAAGAAAGATGATTATAAACAGATTTAATAAATCAAGCCAGAGCTGCACACTTCATGAAAATTTTGAATAAGCTCATAAAGGTAATACACGTCTGTTTCAATGTTATTCACTTCACACTTCACTTCACAGACCTCTGAGATGATCTCTGAGACCTCTGTTCACGTCTTCAAAGGCACGTATTGCCACCTCTTGCACCACTGATGGCATTCAACTTTTCAGGCATGCTCCTGATTAATGTAGTAATGCCTTGTTGATGAATCATATCCCCTTCCTCCAGGACGGCATTCTGTAGGTCGTGTAGGATCTCTGGATAGTGCTATGGGCTCTTCTCCCCAGCCGGTCCCAAATGTGTCCAATAGGATTCAAAACAGGGTTTAGGACAGGCCAACCCAAAGCATGAATCCATGTTTCATCTCGAACTCTTGCACAATTCTCACAACATGTGGGCATGCATTGTCATGCTTTAATGTAAAATCGTCACCAATAAATGAAACAAAAGGCACAACATTCTACAGACGGATTTCCTCTTCATACTGATGTGTGCTAAGGCTCCTATGCTCCACGAAAACCAAATATGTCCTTGCAGCTGTATTGATTCCTGCCCAACATTACAAAGGCATGGATGAGAATGAGCAAGGGAAATACTTCTCCCCTGGCCATCTCCAGACTCTCTCTTTTCTGTCATGTGATCAGAGACCAAATCACAGCGCATCAGTGAACAATACTTAATCTGATTGTTGTATTGTTCAGCCAAGATGTTCCCTTGGGAAACATCGCCGAGCTGTGCAGTGCAATCAGGTGCGTCCCAGACCTGAAGAACGTCTTCTGTACTGAAGATTGGCTTCTTCCAGTCTTCTTCAAATGGTTCTCTCACTAATATTGATCACTCAAACCTGTGGAGTCAATTTTGTGCTTCAACAGCAGTGATGTGACAGTTGTGGAGAACTTGAAATTGTAAGAAGTGGTCATCTCTCTCTGATGTTGCTCTTCTCGAGCCTGGTCTCCTTGCAAAACCTCCAGATTCCCTGTACCTCTATATAGCTCTGGAAATCGTGGTAGGTGTAGTCCTCAACACTTCTACAACGTAATGCATACTGTGGCCATCTTCCACCAAAGCAACAGCTTTTTCAGCAGCATGTTTACTCTAGAAAGCTGATTACGACAATCACACAAAGATCCTACAAACACGTTTGATTGAAAGGGGAACAATTCAGGGTAGAACAATATGCGCTACAAGAGCGGGAAAACATTATTCGCTCACCTTCAGTGACTTGTTTCCCAGGATGCATGGGAAAAAACAACTGAGGCTAGTGCAATAAACTATCAGCACTTCATTGTTTGCTCACAAAGCAACACCAATAACATACCCCATCTCAAAAAACTGGTTGAAGTGCTTCACTATAATTAAATAGATAATTACGCATTCATTTATTGGGTGCTGCATTTCTTGCTTATAGTCTGAGCTTGTAACATGTACATTAAAGTTTATATACATTTGTTAATTGCACTCTAAAATTATTTATATGGTGTTGAAACACAAGATCTCAGTTCATAATAAAGTATACCAGGCCCAAGGCACAAAAAGTTATTTTTTTTATTATACTATTTATCACTACATTTATGGATAAGGCAACATCATTACTTAACTTTCCGTTCACATCAACTGAAAGCTAGGAGAGAATTTCTGGATAACCAGATATTCAAGCTGTCTTTTATAAGTTTCTCCAATCAATATTTTTCAGTTAATTTGGTACACAATTATACAACTGTGCATCATTGGCATAAGATTCATTAACTGACAATCTCAATCTTCTGGAGACAACATGACACTTTTTTTGTGCCTATAATTGTGATTATGAATTTGGATGTTCATGTCAGTTATTTCAGTGCATTGCACCAATATAATTGCATGAAACATAACACTATCACAAATGGTTGTAATTTTAAATCAATGAATATATACTTTACATGTGCCATACATCTCAACAGAAAGAACATGTAAAGGAATGCTTATCGAGATGATGTAAACATTATCAGTGGATGTTGCACGAACTACTGTTATTAATGCCAGTCTGTTTGTGCAATATTAAAATCTGAATATAATGCAACACAATTTACACTCAAAATGGCTACACAATACATAAAAAACCCACAACTTTTCTAAAGCATTGATTTTGCATGACTGCTCTGCATTTATCAGCAAATACTTTGTTTACATATGTAGCTATCAGCTATGAATCTTTTTGGACAAGGAGGGGGGAGGCAGGGAGGGAGACAGCAAATTTTTGTCATATTTACAGGTATGGAAACTAGAAAGCATAAGGTGACATAAATGGGAATACCACCAAGGGGCCACTAACAGAGAAACTTAAAACCAATCATTAAGTGCTTTTATTAATAACACTTACCCACAACAACCACTGATAGACACTGGCCAACTCACTAATTATAAAGAAGCAGCAAAGTTCCAAGTTCATGAGTGATAAGTTCACAGGTGCTGTTATTTTATAGTGAATGAGAGAACACGATTAGTTGCACTTTTGACAAAAAAAGTGTTGCATAATTAGAACATCTATATCTCTGAGGCTCTCCTCAATATTGATCTATAGTACAAACACTAGTAAGGAAAGTTCTGGCAGAATGTAAATAATTTAGGAGTTAAAGAAGCTACTCAACAGATACAAGAAGTGTTGAGTCATCAACAGGCACTCAAATATGTGCTTCTCCCTCGCCCATTTCTATGCCACATGCCTGCTGCCTCCTTACAAGCAGTTAGCCATTCTTCCGTAATCCCCCCCTCAAGCTGTTTTCTCCCCTACTCTCCCTACCCAACACACCCCTCACACCCAGTTGATCTGTAGTCATTCTGTGGAGTTCTGCAAATTCCAACGTATTTCATCTTTTCCATATTTCATTGTTTGCAATTTTTGTGTGTGTGTGTGTGTGTGTGTGTGTGTGTGTGTGTGTGTGTGTGTGTGTGTGAATCAACACTTCAACTAGCTCCTGAATTATTTGGGTTATGGAAAAAAAGCATATCTATTTATCTGTTGATCACATGGGATGCATTGCCCTTGTAGGTATAAGGGAGCTGCTTCACTTTACCATTTTTTAAAGGGAACATTCCAATTGTACTTGTTTTTAATGAAACTACATACTATTTTGGCACTGCAAACAGTCTTTGGAGAGAACTTCGGCAACATAACACATGTGGTACTAGATTAAATAGTAACAAGATAACAGTGCTGCAAACCCCTGTCTCATCACCAGGAGAAGAGGTCTCTCAAAGACATGGCCTACTGCATCAAATGTATGCAACTTGGGTACATTTTGTGGGTTTACCTGTGAGAATGTGGCCCATAAGTCTGTACTCTGCTGTTGCAGTGATCAGGGAACTTGCTCGCAAAGCTATTCACTTCCAGAATATATGTGACACTAGAAAAAATGGTGAATGTCATGAACTGTCAGAGTATCATTTTGGAAGTATGCAGGAAGGTATTAAATTCACATGTCACTATGAGGCAGCTTGAATGTAAGAATGGGATCAGCCAAGGGGTATTCTGCAAATACCACAATCTATTGTACACTGATCAGCCAGAACATTATGACCATAGACCTACTATCAATATAAACCCATCCAGGTGATAGCAGCGTCAACTGGCGAGGAATGACTGCTAATTAGACAGACGCACAGTGCATGTAGTATCAGTAAGCTTGTTGTCTGTGCGTACAATGCGGAAGGTGCACAATCTGAGTTTGATTGAGGGCAGATTGTGATGGAATGGAGGCTCGGCATGAGCACTTCGAAAACTGCATGACTTGTTGGGTGTTCGAGGAATGCTATGCTGAGTGTATTTATTAAGATGAAACTATGTCCAGATGATGTAGGGTTGGGCAGCCACCCCTCAATACAGATGTAGGACATTGTAGGCTAGCAGACTGGTAAAAAAGGACAGGCACTGAACTGTGGCAGGACTAACATCAGACTTTAATGCTGGGCAGAGTACAAGTGCGTCTGAACACACAGTGCACTGAACACTCCTAACAATAGGACTCTGCAGCCGATGACCCACGCATGCGCCAATGTTAACATCACAACATCGGTGACTATGGCTGAAATAGGCACACTATCACCAATGGGTGTTGGTGCAGTGGCAAAGCATTTGGTGGTCTGATGAATACCGGTTCTTTCTTCAACATGCCAATGGGAGGGTGTGAATTTGTTGTCTTCCAGGAGAACAGCTCCTCGACACCTATACGGCAGATTGGAGACAAGCCGGCAATAGCTCCATTACACTCTGTGGTACATTCACGTGGCCATCACGGGTCCAGCAGAGCTCATGCAAGGCACTGGGTGCAATACACATACACCCCTTCATAACAATCATATTTCTGGATGACAGTGACATTATTCAACAAGACAATGTGCCCTGTCACAGGGCAAGGAAGATGATGGAATAGTTCGAGGAAAACAGTGGTGAGTTCCAATTTATGTGCTGCCCCCAGCTCCCCAGAAATGAACCTGATCGAACACATCTGGGATGTGATTGACTGTGGTGTCAGAGTTCATTGCCCTCTTCCCCGGAATTTACAGGAATTAGGTGGCTTGTGTGTGCAGATGTGGTGCCATCTCGATCCAGTGATCTACCAAGGCCTCATTTCTTCCATGCCATGTTACATTGTTGCTGTTATCTGTGCCAAAGGTGGACATACTGGCTATTAAGTAGACGGTCATAATATATTTGATGGTTAGTGTATTTCATTCTTTCCATACTTCATTCTATCAACAACTTCGCAGCAATTATTTTCAAGTTCAGTTACTGTTCTCTGAGTGGTGTCAACAAAAACATGAAAGTGATGTAACATTTCTATGCAAGATCTTGTTTATGGATGAAACATTATTTATAAGGCCATAGGCAAATAATCTTCACAATATGAACTACTTATCAGTAAAAAATCCAAGCCTGCTTAGAGAAGGGGGCGAAAACTGACTATTGTCTGTCAATTTATAGTGTAGCAAAATAATTTAATTGGATAGATAAAAAATCTACTCACCAAGCGGCGTCAGAACACACACACACACACACACACACACACACACACACACACACACACACACACACACACAAAAAAGAGGGATGAGAAGGAATCCCGCGCAGTAAATCTACCCTGACCTGAGGTGCTGGGCGACCTTCCCAAAATCTACCCGTTTTCCTAGACCTCTCCAGCCCTTTTCCTTCACCTCTCTTCCTTCCCATTCAACCCTTCTGCCTGAAGAAGGAGCCACTGGCTCTGAAAGCTTGCTTAATTACAAACCTCTTTTATGTGTGTGTTCTGCCATCGCTTGGTGAGTAGATTTTTTAACTATCCAATTAAATTACTTTGTCAAAAATGTATGGTGTGGGCTTCTCATGAAACACTTCATTGATTCCTACTTCATTGATTGAATTCTAAATAGCCACAAGTATCTACAAGTTCCTGAAAGATATGAGGCCACAGTTATTGGAAATGGTCTCACTGGGTGTAAGACGACCTATGTAGTACCAACACGATGAATGTTCTGCCCATTATGTTCATATAATTAAAGAACTTCATAACAGAACATTTAGAGATCACATGATTGGACATTCAAGATTCACAAATTGACTTGCTGTTTGTTCTGGACTTTAATCCATATGGAAAATTAAGACAAGAAATCTAGAAGGAAACTTCTATGACTCCTAAAGATATTAAATGCTGTATAACAAAGGTCTATGCTGCAGTTCATAAGGAATTCATTGTGTAGTATTGACTATCCAGAATCATTTTATAGCATGTATCAGCACTGTAAGTACCACACTTGACACAACAGACATAATAATAAACATGTGAATAGTATCCAAGTTACATTTTTGTTTAAATTTGCTACTATACAGCATAAATTTGTGAGAATTCTTCTCCTGAAGACCAAACAGTAGTCTGTGGTGATTAAGTCCTGCAGATGTTATGTTGTTTAAGTTTTCTTCTGCCATAGAAAACATATATAGTTTAATTTTTAACCTTCTGATAGGTGTAAGTATGTGTCAGATATGCAGCAACAATGTTTGTTACCTTTTCTGGGAAGGCAGGAGGGAGAGAAATCGCCCCTTTGTTCTAGCCTTTTCTATCGACCCCACCCTAATTCAGTCCTGGCTGCTGTCCGCTGCGGTAAACAGCAAGCTAGTAACACATGTTTCGTATCTGAGGAATATGCGCGACCCTCCATGTAAGTTTTTAACTTTTCATTTTCCACTGTTTATTGTTAAATGTTTAATGCTTATTACTAATTTAAAGTAGTGTACATTGTGAATTTACATGTGTCTCAAATCGACAATGAAATTAAACTAAATTGTATGTGTCTGATAAGCATGACCTTCAATGTTATTTATTCAGTTTCTTTTCACATTAATTTCTTACATACTATGCGGGACAAAGAGACATAGAATTTAAACAATCCTTTGCATGTTGAAGCTGTGATAAATGCAATTCTGCATGATACCAAAGATGAGGATGATCAGGACAACAGTTTTATAAGGACAGTGACATTGATGAAGAAGAGCACATATCGGAAAGAGTTGAAGATTCTGATACGAAACTGAGTGCTCAATCCAGAAGATGAAAGCACCAAATTGACATTCCAAACTGTTCAAAGGAAATATTAAAAAATAATCAAGGTTTGGTCATGGCACAAAGAGCCATGGAACAGGCAAAGACGAGGTAAACAAAATATTTTACCTCATCTGCTCAGAGTAATCGGACCTGTAAAAAACATGACTAATATTCTAGATTCATGGAAATGCCTCATCTCTGACACAATGATTGAACATATTGTAGAAAATACAAACAAACATACCTAAAAAAAAAAGATCCTGTAACTTACAAAACGGAAGGGTTGGTATGTTGATAGGAGACAATAAAAAACACAAACGCGCACACAATTTTCGAGCTTTCGTAACCCAAGGTTGCTTCATCAGGAAAGAGGGAAGGAGAGGAAAAGAAGAAAGGATGTGGGTTTTAAGGGAGAGGGTAAGGAGTCATTCCCATCCCGGGAGTGGAAAGACTTACCTTAGGGGGGAAAAAAAGACAGGTATACACTCGCACACACACACATATCCATCCGTTGTGCTGAACGGAATGGACAGTGTCTTGAAAGGAGGATATAAGATGAACATCAACAAAAGCAAAACAAGGATAATGAAATATAGTCAAATTAAGTCGGATGGTGCTGAGGGAATTAGATTAGGAAATGAGACACTTAAAGTAGTAAATGAGTTTTGCTATTTGGGGAGCAAAATAACTGATGATGGTCAAAGTAGAGAGGATACAAAATGTAGGCTGGCAATGGCAAGGAAAGCATTTCTGAAGAAGGACATGCGCCTGCTACCTTTCTTTCTCACATGTCATCATGCTACAAACTACACCATGGCTTTGATGTGACAGCCAGACCTCCATATATAGTATACACTGTGTAAAGACTGTATCAACAAAAGTCATTGCTTCAAACAATGGAAACTCCAGGAAGGAATATCAACAATGTAGGAAAAGACAGATTGCTACTTACCGTAAAGAAGACACGTCAAGTTGCAGAGAGACACTGTTAAAAGATATTTACAGGCTTTTGGCCACAACCTTCACCACCAAACTCCAATCCCTGCTTAACGCCTTACGCCCTACAACACCACCTCCCCTGAATCAATTTCCCTCCTCACCCCTATGACACCCTGTAATCCACGTTCTACATGCTCCCCCATAAACCCAACAACCCTGAACACCCCTTTGTGGCTGGTTATTTTGCCCCCACTGAAAGACTTTCAGCCCTCATTGGCCAACACCTCCCACCAATTGTTCGTAATCTAGCACACCATGTCCAAGACACCAACCACGTTCTTCACCGACTCTCCACCATCCCCACCCTTTAACCTCCTGGTTCCCTACCCATCACCACCTTATACATCAACACCCCTCATGCCCATGGTCTTACCACTATTAAACATTACATTTCCCAAAGTCCCTCAGACCCCAAACCCACTACCTCATTCCTCATACACCTTAGTAACTTTATCCTGACCCACAACCACTTCTGATTTGAAGAGAAGGTACATAAATAAATCTGCGGCACAGCCACAGGCCCCAGCATGGCACCTTCCTATGCCTACCTTTTTCTTGGGCATCTGGAGCAGACCTTCCTAGCATCCCAAAACACCAAACCCCTAGTCTGGCTCTGGTTCACTGATGATATCTTCATGGTCTGGAGTCAGGGCCAAGAAACCCTATCTTCATTCCTTCACCACTTCAACATCATCTCTCCCATCTTTGTCATGTGGTCCTCCTCCACCCAGAGTGTTGACCACCTATTCTCTGATGGCTCCATCAGCACCTCTGTCCACATTAAACCTACCAACCACCACCAGTACCCGCATTTTGACAGCTGTCATCCCTTTCACACCAAAAAATCTCTCCCGTACAGCCTGGTCACCGGGGATTGCATATCTGCATAACAAAAACTCCCTTGCTCAGTCTGCTGAGGGTCTTAAGAAGGCCTTCACAGACAGGTACTATCCCCTGGACAGGGACTATACCCCACACCTAGCCGCAAACAGATATCCCGAGCCAATGCCCCTCACACTCCCAATCCTCCCACCAGCCCCAAGAACTGGCCACAAAGGAATGTCCCCTACTATCACCCTGTACCACCCGGGACTGGAACAACCGAATCATATGGTTTGCCAAGGCTTACCTGTCATTGTGCCCTGAAATGTGGGACATCCTACCCAAGATACTTCGCACCCCTCCTCAAGTGGTGTTCCATTATCAACCCACCTCCATAACATCCTAGTCCATCCCTATGATACTCCCAATCCCAACCCCTTGTCACATGGATCATATCTCTGTGGAAGAACAAGGTGCAAAACCTGCTCAATCCACCCAAATAGCACTTCCTATTCCACTCCTGTCGTAGGTTTATCCTACCCCACCTGCGAAAGCAGCCACATCGTTTACCAGCTCTGCTGCAATTATTGTACAGCTTTTTATATTGGTACGACTACCAACCAGCTGTTTATCAGGATGAATGGCCACCACCAAGGTGTAGCCAAGAACAAATTAGACTACCCTGTGGCACAATATGCAGCTGAATGTAATACACTTAATTTCAATGGCTGCTTCACTACCCGAGTCATCTGAATCCTTCCCTCACCATCAGCTTTTTTGAGCTGCGCAGATGGGAGTAATCCTTACAACACATTCTCTGCTCCCATAATTATCACGGCCTCAACCTACACTAACATACTGTACCCAAAATCTCCACCCAACAGTGTCGTCCCCCCCCCCCCCCCTCGCCACCATCCTGCCATCTGCTCCCCATTCTCACCTCCCACCCTGTTTATTTACAGCCCTCTGCCAATACATCCACTGGCTTTCCCCACTCCTCCCTTTTGTTTTTTGCTCCTTTTTTCCCCACCCCCCTGCCCCATAGTCTCCTGACGTTGGGCCTGTTGGCAGTCTAGTCCCTGCACACTCCACCAGACAGCATTCGTCTCTCTCCCCAACTGTACACTACTATCCCCTCCCCTTCCCAGCCCCCTTCAGATTGTTGCTTGCATCCCATGTGATTGGTGCATTCTGGCCCAAGAGGTATGAGGTGTGCTTGCTCGATTGTGTGTGTGTGTGTGTGTGTGTGTGTGTGTGTGTGTGTGTGTGTGTGTGTGTGTGTTGTACTGATGAAGGCTCCAGCTGAAAGCTTTATGTAAACGTCTTTTTATTGTGCCTGTCTGGAACTTGGAAAGGCATTATTTGATATTTAACTTCACCTAATAGGGCCAAACAATGCACTTTTCACACATCTTCACTGTGCCACAGCACTGAAGCACTATACTTTAGTAGCACAAAAGTCGTAACGCTAACAACCAAGTACAGGAAGCCTTTAACTACACTTTCTTGTAACAAATCGTACCTAAAATGAAGCATTTTCAAAAGAGCCCCAATTTACTGATACTTTGAAACAGATTGTATTAACGTCACAAACTCTATAATGATGATGATAATAATAATAAAATGAAGAAGAAGAAGAAGAAGGAACAACTTCCAAACATGGAGTTTAACTCCATACAATATGGCAGCTCCTAAGTTATGTTTGTGATGTAAAAATGATGTCATATCTCACAGGCCACATTCCTCTCCACGAGGCAAAAATCTGACATGTCCTGTTCTTCATCTCATACTTCACAGTGTAGTGGAATGTGGAATTCCATGAAGTTGCAATCACTGGCTCCTCATCCACCTGCACTTCCACATCCCATGAGAGGACAGCTTCATATGGCACTTCTTGACATATTTCCACAAGCATGTGGATACACACATTTAAAAAATCATGACTTTTTTATATCAGGCTTCGGAGTTCATACTACAAACATAGTATGTGCCCCTTCCATGCTTGAAGGCCACTATATTTTGAAAGGGAATGAAAAGCAAAATGATGTCCTTAAACTATGCCATTTCTTAAAAACATCTGGTATTGTGATGATCCTTTTAGTTATTATCAGCTTCCATTAATAGGTCAAACAAACATTAGTGACTGAAATGAAATATACAAGCTGTTTATAAAAAAGTGTATCATACTCTTACAGGAGAATAGTACAGCTCGAGATTATAGAGGTATGGTGAGGAGGGGAGGGATAAAACGAACATAAATATCTAGAAATAAATACCTATTGAGATATAGGCCATTTTGCATTTGGTGAGAAGGGTCAACACTCAGTACTGTGGGCTGTCATCCTGTTCAGGCTAATTTCTTACTGGTTGTGTGTCTCCATGTTTCGTCCTCTCACTGTGACACTATTGTCATACAAAGCTCTTACAACTGTCTCCTACATCACCCATTGTGTATGTATTGTTTTGAAGTTGTGGTAGCATCAAAATGAGGTTAGATACTCCCTGAAGTTTGAACACCATAAACAGTGAAAGGAAGTCTGATTATTCCAAGCAGAGAATGGCAGCTACTGCTTTCCGCAATGATTAGCTAATGGAATTAATTGAGAAGCATTTGTGGTTTGTGTCACACAACAATGTGAGTGCCATACTCCATCTAGAAAAAAGTTCAGCAGGTTGTTCCAGTAACTTGCACAGACAGTATCATTTGCACCAAAGACAAGAAATAGCAGCAGACCTTGCACAGTTTGCATGCCAGATATGGAAGAGCAAGTTTTGCAATAAGAAGAAGATGATCATAAAACTTGCACAAAGAACTGGACACACTCTTGATAGATAATTCTGCCGAGCAGTTACTTTATTCATACCACTTACAACTTGTGCATATTTTCAGGCCACAGGGACACCCTAATAGATTACAGTTTTGCTAATAGATTTGAAGAATGAACACTGAAGATCTACAGATCACAGTCTGAATTTTATTTATGGATGCAGGATTCACACAGTGTGGGATACAACAACAACAATTACCATAGTGGACAGAGGCAAATCCTCAAACACTCATGGACACGAAGCACAAGATTTGTTTTAGATTTGTGTGTGTGTGTGTGTGTGTGTGTGTGTGTGTGTGTGTGCGCGTGCGTGCAGGAACTGTGGGTGACACATTCAAAGAGCCATACACTTTACTGGACAAATTAACAGGTACTAATTATAACCAATTTCTGTGCAACAAATTACCCATGCTAGATAACAAATATTACTTTGACATAAAGACAACAACTCTGATTTTGCACGAAGTGCATCAGGTGGTTTCTACACCTAGTATAAATGTTTCTAACGTGCACATGTGTGTGGGTGCACGCACGCGTGCACACACACACACACACACACACACACACACACGCATGCGCGCGTGTGCGCTGCGCTGCGCTCTCTCTCTCTCTCTCTCTCTCTCTCTCTCTCTCTCTCTCACACACACACACACACACACACACACACACACACACACACACACAAGCGATGGATTGTTAAAGATGATCCAGTGCCATGGTCTACCTCTTCACACGAGCTTAATATCATAGATTTCTGGTTGTGGGTATATTTAAAGGCACTGCTATATCCAACATCCACTGACAAGATGCAAACATTGAAGGAACGTGTGTCACACACTATCCAATCAAAAGTATTTGGACACCTATTGGTGGATATTAAAATGGATTCTGTCCATCCTTCAGCTTTATGACAGCTTGAACTATGTGGGGGACACTCAATGAGGTGTCCAAATGTGTGTGGGGGAATAGCAGCCCATTCTTCCTCAACACCCAAAACCATAGGAGGTAGTGATATTGTACACTGGGGTCTGGAGTGAAGTCGACTCTCTAACTCATACCAAGACTTGGGTTCAAGTTGGGACCCTGGGCAGGCCAGTCCATTTCAGGAATGTCACTGCCCACAAACCATTGCCTCGCATATGCTGTTTTATGACAGGGTGCTTTGCCATGCTGATACAATCAATCATTGACTCAGAACTGTCCAGCTACTGTAGACAGTAAACAATGTTTTACAATGTGTTCATATCCTTCCACATTTAGTACTTTCTTCAGTGCAATAAGGAGACCACACACTAACAACAAAAAACCCTTAATACTGCAACATCACCTTCTCTGTACTTCACTGTGAGAACTATACATGATGGCAAATAATGTTCTCAAAGCATTTCGCACACCAAACCCTTTCATTAACACGATTCACTGCTCCAAATGATTCATTTCCAGTCATCCACTGTTCAGTGGTGACACTCTTTACACTTTCTCAAGTGCTGCTTAGCATAAACTACAGAAATGTGTGACTTATAAGGTACTGCTCAATTATTGTATCGCATTCTTTTGAACACTCTATGTACTGTCACTGTGCTACCTGGACTGCTGGTAGCACTTTAGACCTCACGAGTTATTTCTTCCACTGATTTCATGTAATTTTTTGCAGATACATCTACTGTGCTCAACAGTCCCTGACCATCAGTAAAAGAGAGGTCTGCCTGGTTTTGGTTTAGCTATGGTAGTTTCTTCACACTTCCATGTCACAGTCATATCATCAACAGTCGACTGACAGTTTTTGAAGAGTTGAAATGTTCCTGAGGAGTTTATTACTCAGGTGACATCCAATGACTAGTCCCCATTTGAAGTCACTGAGCACTTCTGTCTGACCCATTCTGCTATTACATCTTCTCTACTGACAACACAATACTCTCTCCCTCCTTTTATGCTAGTGGGTTTAGCTCTCATTATATCTAGTGGTCAATACCGTATTACATGAGTCTATCCTGATACTTTTCAATTGATAGTGCCCATGTTACCAAATCCAACAACAGTTTGGTATGTTCAAACAAGTTCATGAGTCTTTGAGAAAGATGACAGAATCAAGTGTCAGAACTAGTGATAACTGCTCAGAACGTTACCTGTAGAGTCAGCAGATAGATGGATAACACAGGACAGAATGGTCTCTGTCTTGTCAAGTGTGTTTCCGGTCATATGTTTATAAAACTTTTTTCTAGTGTTGGCCAGTAATACAATGGAAGATTACGGCTTAACTTCCATTGGAGATAGAGCATAAGCTTGGGCACAGAAAGGATGGGGAAAGAAATTAGCCATGTCCTTTTCAAAAGAATCAGCCCAACATTCACTTTAAGCAATTTAGGGAAACCACAGGAAACCTCAGCCAAGATGGTCACATGCAGATTTGAATAACCATCCATCCAAATCCGAGTCCAGTCTCTTCGACTCCGCCACGTCCCTCTGTTCAGCCAGTAAGTATTTCCTGCATAAATCTGACACTCTTTTTAAATGTATCTCTGTGTGTGTGTGTGTGTGTGTGTGTGTGTGTGTGTGTGAGTGTGTGTGTGTGTGTGTGTGTTTGTTTAATATTTTCTAAACATGGGAGCTATCTGCATCACTTTATACATCAGTATAAATTAAATTAAATACTTTTATCTGTTCAAACAGCAGTGTTTTAATTTTCAGTTTTGAGATAAGCTGAAGGTTTCTTTTCTACGAGAACCACTATGTTTCAGAAAATAAATGCATGACCATATGTTCCACCAACCTACGCATAACAGCTTTTATAATTTACTAATTACCAAGTTGGTAGGGTTGTAGCCTATCCCCGATGTTATTCAATCTGAATATTGAACAAGCAGTAAAGGAAACAAAAGAAAAATTTTGAGTAGGAATTAAAATCCATGGAGAACAAACAAAGACTTTGAGGTTTGCCAATGACATTGTAATTCTGTCAGATACAGCAAAGGACCTGGAAGAGCAACAGAACAGAATGAACAGTGTCTTGAAGGAAGGATATAAGATGTACATCAACAAAAGCAAAAGGAGGATAGTGGAATGTAGTCGAATTAAGTCGGGTGATGCTGAGGGAATTAGATTAGGAAATGAGACACTTAAAGTAGAGAGGAGTTTTGCTATTTGGGAGCAAAATAACTGATGATGGTCAAAGTAGAGAGGATACAAAATGTAGGCTGGCAATGGCAAGGAAAGTGTTTCTGAAGAAGTGAAATTTGTTAACATCGAGTATAGATTTAAGTGTCGGGAAGTCGTTTCTGAAAGTATTTGTATGGAGTGTAGCCATGTATGGAAGTGAAACATGGACAATAAATAGTTTGGACAAGAAGAGAATAGAAGCTTTAGAAATGTGGTGTTACAGAAGAATGCTGAAGATTAGATGGGTAGATCATGTAACTAATGAAGAGATAGTAAACAGAATTGGGGAGAAGAGCAATTTGTGGCACAACATGACTAGAAGAACGGGACAGATGGTAGGACACTTTCTGAGGCATCAAGGGATCAACAACTTGGTATTGGGGGGAAGTGTGGAGGGTAACAATTGTAAAGGGAGGCCAAGAGATGAATACACTCAGCAGATACAGAAGGAGGTAGGATGCAGTATTTACTCTGAGATCAAGAGGCTTGCACAGGAGAGGGTAGCATGGACAGATGCATCAAACCAGTCTGTGGACTGAAGCCAACAACAACAATAACAATTACCAAGTACACATAAACAACACACTACATGAAAATGAGGCAAATCCCCATCTCCTCTCCCCAACCCAGCTCAAATCATGGTACTATTTTTATATACAGATCTACATATTATGATAATATTAGATGCAGGTAGCTGTTCTAGTTATTTTCATTATATCTTATTTCTCATTTATTTTACTAATATACTGTACAACTAACATTGCAGATCAGAGAAAGGTATATAATACTTTCACATACATAACAAATGGCCTTACTTTCTAAAAATATTTGTAAGGAAGTCAACATTTCTAACCACAACCATTAGTAAAAAAAATGGCTCTTACCTGAGAGCATCTTTCCAGAAATTCTTATTGCCAACATTTTTAAGTAACTGGTATGTTGTTTTTCTGATAACTTCAGTAGAACCTTCGACAACATTCATTATACTCAGGACGGGCGGAAATTCTCGTTTAGGTGTCATAGGCTAAGGAGGAAAAATGTGTCATTAAGAAACTGAACGTATTATGATTACAATATGAAACATTTTGAAAGCAGTATGCCAACTTATACAATGCAGTGGGCATTAAAATGCACAGACATTAGTGAAAATTACAACAGCCAGAAAGCATAGCCTTAATGAAACCAAACTTAAGAGCATATGTAGAACAGCGTACCCGTAATAAGTGAAAAGGCTGTGGAGTGAGCATACACAAATGCTACAAAACATGCACTCATGTTGATGGAAAAGTCAGAAGTGTGTCAAACTTGGTGACAAATCACCAAAGTGAAACTTTAAAGGGATCATACAGGAATGTGCATCTCCTGGATGAGACAATGTGACCACAGCAGGGGGTGACCACCTCCTCCTTTATGCGACTGTAACAGGCCAGTTACCTTTGCCCCTCTCCCCTTCACATCCCATTTTGGCTTGGTGCTGGTGTTCTTTACTAGGTGTGAATCTGTCTGCATAGATAGTTAGGTTTCCTAGGCTGCAGTCTACATTGGCAGCACACCCATTATTGTGTCAGCTTTCACTGTTGACAAACACAAATACCTTCGACTGCAATGAGTATATAATGCTATTACAGTCACACAGAGTAGAACTGTCATCTCTCAGACATAAATCCCTTCAGCTTGACATGCACTGATGTTAGATGCAACCATGATGGTCACAATACAGCAGACTAAGTTGTTCAAAGGTGTAATGGACAAACAGTATGTGTGTGGCTCAGGGGTCTAACTGGAAATAACGTAATGTGTGTTCTTTAATCTAATGTATTGATGGTAATCTGAAAACTAACCTCTACATCACAGATTTTTAGAGCCCAATGTACTGACCCCTCTCCCTCCTTCAATTAAATCCACACAGCAGAGCATTTGTAAGTGCCATGTGGAGATGAGTGTACAAGTTCTCAGTGTGCAACTTTTGAGCAACATTGGTCTCCATCCTTATCTGATATGATGCCTATAGAACATTTTTGTTCATCATATTCCCCCAGCAATGATTATTATTTCTTTTGTGAACACTCCAGCAAATCATGTAGGGGGTGATGTCCCACAAACAAACCACGGACCACCTTGCTTCCACACCGTAGTGTTAGAAGGCTACTACTGCCACTCATCAGGGCTTCACATTACACTGAATTCTCGAAGTCAGAGTCGATTTACAGTTCCAAAATCCTAGGATTGTCATATCATCACACATCACCAACTCAATAACATGTATCATAGCTGATACTTTAATTTTTGAAAATGTTACTGTACTAAGGGAAATTATTTATGTACCATTCACACATACTAACATGATGATAATGATTTCCATAAAAAGTGATAATAATAATAATAATGATAAAGCAATAGTTGTCTGTGTTTAAGTAGCCCGGAACCAAAATCTTTAAACTAACTTGTACAATACTTATGAGATTATCAAGTATCAGACATATAACAAAATGTTTAATGTACATGCCAGACTGGGGATCAATTTGGATATCTGTCTCCTGTTGAGTGTTCCTCCAAATAAGCCATGTAATAGGTATGTCTCATAGACTATTTTCTTCAATAAGTTGCTCTTACCTATTTCCTCTAACTCATAGTTTCCCAAACTGCTCTCTGTGGAACACTGGTGTTCTGTGGGTAGTGAATAAGTGTTCCACAAAAACTATTAATAAAATGACATTCCTTTCTTTGACAATTTTTCTAGTTTTTTTTTAAACTTTATTATGATTTCTGTGTTGATTAAAACAAGGTTTCTGCAATTTTTAAAAACTTTAGTGCTCTTTAAAATAAACAAGGTGCTCCATCAAAGTACCAGACTCTCAAAGTGTTTCGTCAGAAGAATAATCAGTAACAAAACTAATTTTTTAAATTACAATGCATTTCAGATGCTTTGTTCTATCATTAGGCAACATTTTTAGTGTTTAGCTCACAGCATTACTCCCAGGAAACTTTTGATGCTGATTTCCCCAGGAAAGAGCAGATCCTTTGAACGGAAATGTATTTTTATAAAAAAGAAATATGTTTTTGTGATTGGTTACATTGTGCATCATTATTCACAGTTTTATAGGAAGAATAATTTAGTAATTGTATCAAAAGAAAATTTAACTGTGAAAATTAATACAGTAAAAGTCAGAATTGCTGGTCAGCACTTAGGTCTTGATGAAGCAAAATGTGTAGTGCTGCCAAGAGACACATGCAGAGGCAAAAGTGAGACACTTCCTTGTTTTGGAACTAATACTTCCTTCCTCGAGGAAGAGAGACAGGCAGATTGAGGAAGGTTAAAAGGAAGGGCAGGTCACTCAGACCACAGGATGAGAGATACCACCAATGCTGAGGACAAAAGTGGACAAAGATGAAGTGGAGGTGTCAGGGAGAGCAGGTACGACAAGGTGATAGCTTAGTAAGCATTGTGTTAATGTCGGAGATAAGGAGAGAGTTGGAAGTAAAGACTGCTAGGTCAATTAGGGGGAAGAGAAATGAATGAGGAGAAAGAAAAATGAAAAGAGCAAATTCAGTGACAAAGTTCAAGTCATCAGTCACAGAATAGAGGCTTTCACAGCAGGTGTCTGTATTATTGTTGGTATTTGTTTTAGCAGCATTAGAAGAGTGGGTAAGGGCTTGGAAATCCTACAGCCGTTTATAGAAAAAACTGACATTTCTGTTACAGATTCTGGTCATTTTTCTGAAAAATTAAAATCATTCATGTTGAGGTCAAATGATGTTATGGTCAGTTTTGATGCTGTATCACTATTCACTATTGCTCCTCTAAATGAGGTAATATCATAATTGGAAAACATTTTCACTGAGGATGTGGCAGTTATCTTAAACACTGTCCCATATCAACTTACTTTCAATGGGACAACAAATTCTATGAGCAAACTGATGGTGGTCTATGGTGAACACACTAAACACAGTTGTAGCAATTTTTACGTGGAAAAATTTGAAGAAGCAGTCCTCATGTTGGTTTCAACACACAGATACTTTCGTTATCTGGCCTCATGGAGAAAAAAACCTCTCAGAATTTCTGAGTAATATAAATTCTAATTGATAGACAACACATTTCTAGCTAGTTCTGCAGTGCAGGCAAGTAAGCTTTCAAAAAGCGTGATAAAATGTTGGAACCTGCCAGAAGAACTTTACTTAGCAGTTTGTACACCACAATAGCCAATTTCAGGTGCATTACCTTTCACTTGTTATAAATTTCTCAGATGTGTTTGGGAATAGTTTCAACACCAACCACTTGTTTTTTGGCCACAGTTTGCCGGTGGCCATTCATAGGGACAGACAGCTTGCTGGTTGTCATGCCTACATAGAATGCAGCACAGTGCTTGCAGCTTAGCTTGTAAATCACATGACTGCTTTCCACAGAAGGAAAGTTGCCACTCACCATATAGCAGAGATGTTGAGTTGCGTTAGGCACAACAAAATGATTAACGCAATTGTAGCTCTCGACCATAAAGGCCTTTATCAGCAGTACACACACACACACACACACACACACACACACACACACACACACATATTCACTCACACAAATGCAACTTGCACACATGTCTGCAGTCTCAGAGAACTGAAACCACACTGCGAGCAGCAGCACCAGTGCATGATGGAAGTGGCGACTGGTTGGGGCAGAGAAGGAGGCTGGGGCAGGTAAAGGGACGGGGAGAGATAGTATGGTAGAAGTCACGGACAGTGAAGTGTTGCTGTTTAGACGGAGCGCAGGAGAGAAGGTGTGGAGTGGGGTAAGTAGCGGAAAGGAGAGAAATATAAAGAAATTAAAGGACTGGGTGTGGCAGTGAAATGGCAGATGTGTAGTGCTGGAATGGGAACAGGTAGGGCGCTGGATGAGTGAGGACAGTGACTAATGAAGGTTGAGGCCAGGAGGGTTACAGGAACATAGGATGTATTGCAGGGAAGGTTCCTCTGCATTACAGAGATGCTGGTGTTGGTGGGAAGGATCCATATGGCACAGGCGGTGAAGCAGTCATTGAGATGAGGGATATCATGTTTGGCAGCGTGTTCAGCAACAGGGTGGTCCACTTGCTCTTTGGCCACAGTTTGTCGGTGGCCATTCATATGGACAGACAGCTTGCTGGTTGTCTTGCCTACATAGAATGCAGCACAGTGGTTGCAGCTTAGCTTGTAAATCACATGACTGCTTTCACAGATAGCCCTGCCTTTGATTGGGTAGGTGATGTCAGTGACCAGACTGAAGTAGGTGGTGGTAGGAGGATGTATGGGACAGGTCTTGCATCTAGGTCTATTACAGGGGTATGAGCCATGAGGTAAGGGATTGGGAGCAGGGGTTGTGTAAGGATAGACGAGTATATTGTGTAGGTTCGGTGGGCGGTGGAATACCACAGTAGGAGGGGTGGGAAGGATAGTGGGCAGGGCATTTCTCATTTCAGGGCATGACGAGAGGTAATCGAAACCCTGGCGGAGAATGTAATTCTACTTACCCGTACCACTCCCTGCACTCCCACCTTCTACATGCTTCCTAAAGTCCATAAACCCAAACCACCCAGGATGCCCCATTGTGGCCGGTTGCTGTGCCCCCACTGAGAGAATCTCTGCTCTCGTTGACCAACATCTTCAACCTATTACCCAGAACCTATCCTACTATATAAAAGATATCAACCATTTCCTCGACCGACTCTCCACAGTTCCTTTGCCTTTACTACATGATGCCCTGCTCGTCACCATTGATGCCACCTCCCTGTACACTAACATTCCTAATGCCCACGGCCTTACTGCTATCCAACAATACCTTTCCAGAAGCCCTTTGGATTCCAAACCAACAACCTCCTTCTTAGTCTCCATGACCAACTATATCCTCACCCACAGTTACTTCTCCTTTGAAGGCATTACCTACAAACAAATCTGTGATACGGTTATGGGCACCCGCATGGCACCATCCTATGCTAACCTATTCATGGGCAACCTAGAGGAATCCTTCCTAAAAACCCACAACCCTAAATGCCTCACCTGGTTCTGATTCACTGTTGACATCTTTGCTATCTAGATTGAAGGTGAGGACACCTTGTTCACATTCCTCCAGAACCTCAACAACTTATCCCCCCTTTGCTTCACCTAGTCTTACTCAACCCAACAAGCCATCTTCCTAGATGTTGACCTCCACCCCAGAGATGACTACATCAGTACCTCTGTCCATATCAAACCTACTAACCACCAGCAATATCTCCATTCCATACCGAGAAGTCCCTTCCGTGCAGCCTAGCCACCCATCGTCATCGCATCTGCAGTGATGAGCAGTCCCTCTCAAAATATACCGAGTGTCTCACTGAAGCCTTCACTGACCGTAATTATCCCCCCATCCTTGTACAAAAACAAATCTCCCATACCTTATCTTTCCAGTCTACCACCACCTACCAAAGTCCCACAGTCCGGCCACAGAAGAGCATTCCTCTCATAACTCAGTACCATCCAGGACTGGAGCAACTGTATTACATTCTCTGGCAGGGGTTCAATTACTTCTCGCCATGCCCTGAAATGAGAAATGTCCTGCCCACTATCCTTCCCACCCCTCCTACCGTGGTATTCCACTGTCCACCGAACCTACACAATATACTTGTCCATCCTTACACAATCCCGCTCCCAATCCCTTACCTCATGGCGCATACTCCTGTAATATACCTAGATGCAAGACCTGTCCCATACATCCTCCTACCACCACCTACTCCAGTTCGGTCACCAACGTCACCTACCCATCAAAGGGAGGGCTACCTGTGAAACCAGTCATGTGATTTACAAGCCTAGCTACAACCACTGTGCTGCATTCTATGTAGGCATGACAACCAACAAGCTGTTGCCTAACACGCTGCCAAACATGATATCCCTCATCTCAATCACTGCTTCACAGCCTGTGCCATACGGATCCTTCCCACCAACACCAGCTTTTCTGAATTGCGCAGGTGGGAACTTTCCCTGCAACACATCCTACATTCCCGTAATCCTCCTGGCCTCAATCTTCTTTAGCCACTGTCCTCACCCATCCAGCCACCTCCCTGTTCCCCTTCCAGCACTACATAGCCGTCATTTCACCACCACACCCAGTCTTGTAATTTCATTTCACCACCACACCCAGTCTTTTAATTTCTTTTTATTTCTCTCCTTTCCACTACTTACTCCCTCCCCCTTCTGCACCTTCTCTCCTGCCTTCCACCAAAGCTGCAACACTTCACTGTCCGCCACTCCCACCATAATATCCCTCCCCCTGCCCCTCCCCACCCCCGACTTCTCCTTACCCCCACCCAGTCGCCACTTCCATCATGCACTGGTGCTGCTGCTCACAGTGTGGTTTCAGTTCTCTGAGACTTCAGACGTGTGTGCAAGTTGCGTTTTGCGTGTGCCTGTGCCTGTGCGTGTCTACTGCTGACAGAGGCCTTTATGGCCGAGAGCTACAGTTGTGCCTATCGCAACTCAGCATCTCCGTTATATGGTGAGTTGCAACTTCCTTACCTGGTACTAATACAAAGTTCACTACAGAAAAAGATAAATAAGGTAAAATTTCATATCTGGATGGACAGCTACTTACAAAACCCGACCCAAAGGTTAGGGCATAATGACAGGAAGCCTATTAACATGGATAGATACCTTCACAGAAATTCCAATCACCATCTCAAGCTGAAAAGCAGAGCTATTAAATCACTGGTGGATCAGGCTAAAAGACACTGTGAACCACAGTATTTCCAGGATAAGCTTGACTATTTAAGAATTGCTCTCAGAAGAAATGGCTACTCTGACAAAGAGATAAATTGGGTAATTCACTCCAAAAGGTCTTGGGCTTCAAATGAAAAAGAACCAACTAAAGGAAAAATTTCCCTTCCATCTGTAAAAACTGTCACAGATCATATCAGCAAAGTACTGATAGGCTGTTTAATCCAAGGACCCACATCTGCTGCTTGCCACAGCAGGAATATACAAAATCCCTTGCACTTGCGGCCGAGTGTACATAGGAACTACAAAAAGAAGCATTAACACACAGCTCAAGGAAGAAAAAAAAATTGTAACCAGGGCAAGACAGATATATTAGCAGTAGCAAATCATGCTTGGGACTGGGGAACCACCAAGTTTGTTTCTCTGACACTGTGGTTTTAGCAACATCTAATCATTACTGCACTAGGATACACAGACCACAGAAATTCAGAAGGGAAAAAACAACTGTAACAGGAAAGAAGAAGGCTATGCTTGAAATTAGACAAGGTGTGGGTCTTAGTGTTAAATAAACCATACAGTGCCAACTCTTCCCCATTATAAGTTCGATGACGTAAGTTGGCATATCTCCTTGATCTTACACAGCAGTCTAATGTCACAAACTGACTGTTGTATGGATACAAAGAAACCGTTCAGCTTGTTTGATAATGTATGTGCTTTCTGAGTTGTTAAAGCCTCTGATGATGTCTCCAGCATTGGAAGACAAAATGTTTGGCAGAGATAACACCCTGGACCACAGCCTAATGCCGATAAAACAAACATCAGGAATAAAGTTTCAATAAATTGTTCTCAGCATTGTAATTTCTTTTGTGGTCACTAATAGTTATATCAGGAATCTCTTGCAATTTGTCATGTGGACTGATCTAGCAAATCACTTAGAAGTTTCAGACGCAGTAATGTTTGCAGACGATAGCTAGTAGCCTTTTTATCAACCCACTAAACACAAGCAAAGCCATCGCTATGCTCCAACTGATTGTGCTTCAAACATGTCATGTGGCACATACCATAAATGCTTTCTGAATGTTTTTTGGTCACTATATGACAGTGTGGAAGAATTTATCGAATATAAGATGACAGAGTTTTTATTTGTTTATCTAATGAGTGACATACTTGTGAGTATTTTTAAAATTATCTGAGCACAGGTGTATATTGTAACATAAAAATCATATGACCGGAAGAAAAGTGACACTAGTTCCTATACAAAACCAAACTTTAATTAAAGCATGCTGAAACAGACCCTTAATTATTATGGCATAAATAAATCAACATGCTGAAAATTTCACATGCAAGAATAGGGAAAAGGGAGGGGGAGAGGGGCGAAAATAATAATAGCAAATAAAAAGTACTCAGAAATGGTTTCTACTAAATGTTGGTTATGTGACTATTTCTAAAATTAAGAGCAAATAGTAAAGGAAAGGACATAGTGCAGAAGCAACATATATAGGACAAGTCACTTAAGACATAACACCTCCCATTCTGTGAACTGTTCAAGATTCTGAAACAATGTTTGTGGCAAACGATAGTAGGCAGAGGGGCAGGAAATTTTGTTGCGCGGCTAATTCTCTGAACTCAAGGGAAAACCACGTTACTGAAACAAGTTTGTTTTTTTAATAGAACAATATAGTTTTTAAAAAGTAGTACCCTCTTGAATGGTCTAGTATGATGATATAACACTTTCTAATGTTGGTGTTGAAACTATTCACAAACACATCTGAGAAATTTATAACAAGTGAAAGGCAATGCACCTGAAATTGGCTATTGTGGTGTACAAACTGCTAAGTAAGGTTCTTCTGGTAGGTTCCAACATTTTATCACGCCTTTTGAAAGCTTACTTGCCTGCACTGCAGAACTAGCTAGAAATGTGTTGTCTATCAACAGCTCATTTCTGTTTCAATATTTCCTGTGAGCAAACGTGTACATCAATGAGAAGAATTTAGACACGTTACTTGTATATGGTGAATGCCCAAGAAATGCTGTCCGAACAGTATGGCACTATTGGAATGTTTATCCTGATTGCTGACAGTATCTGACACATCAGGCATTTACATGAGTTATTAGGACACCAGTGCTAACACACAGCTCAAATGTCACAGATGATGACGAAGAAGACTGCAACTGACAGAGCACATGACGAAGCTGTTCTGATCATGCTGCTTATCAGCTCTCAACACTGGCATGAGATTTATCATGAAGGAATGTGGGATCATTCAGACAAGTATCCTTCATGTCTTGCATCAACATACATCCTGCCTCTTTTATCTATCATTACATCAGGCACTGTAAGGAAATGATGAATCTCATTGGTTTGCTCAGCAACACCTGGGAAATAATACTATGTTTTTGAAATATGCTGTTTGCTAATGAAGTGACATTTACTAATCAGAGTAATGTAAATTTGTGAAACTTTCATTAAACTGTAGCAGAAAATCAGCAATGGCTTTGTCAAGCATAGTATTAATGATCATAGAGCATAAACATATGGTGCAGTAATGTAGGAAATTTCATCATGGGGACTTATTTAATTCCTGGTGCATTAAGTGGTCATACATATACATACTTTCTTACAAACATTCTACTTATTGTTCTTCAAGACATACCACCAGAAAAGTAACAGTTTATGTGGTCCCAACATGACAGCTGTCCAGCTCACTCTCTCCATACAACAACATGAATATTAAATGAAAAATTTCCTCACCATTGAATAATATGGAATACTGCCGTAAACTGGCCTGCCTGGTCATCCAATTCGACACCTTTCGACTTTTCTCTTTGGGGAGCACACAAATACATAGTCTACAATGAAACCCCAACCATGTCAAACAATACATGCCGACAAATCATTGCAACATAAACAGCTGTATCATTCAATGATATCCCATATATTCATCTATACCTCCCAAGGCAACTGCAAATCTGCCTTGATGTTGATGAGATCTGCAATGGCTCTATGGAGTTAATACCACCAACTAGTAGTGGCACCAGAGAATAGGGATAATACAGCATTCATAGATTCCACAGGGTATAATCAGTATTGCCATACGGCCTTCAATAAAAAAAATAAATAAAATAAAAAAATAAAAAAAAAGCACCATCAACGCTTCAAAGCCTGCTAGATGATGTATCGCAAGAACATAAAACTGTGGAATTATAACCATTCTGGACAACATAATAGTTTTTTCTATTACCTTAGATGAGCATGCCTTAAGAATGCGAAATGTTATATGCAGGCTCAAAGATACTCGTCTCGCCCTGAGCATGCAGAGATGTCAGTTTGCTCTGCAGGAGGTATGCTATTTGGATCATATCATTGCCAGAAAGGAATCAAATTCAACCTGCAGCTGCCAAAAGCTGTGTGCTATTTCCCAGCACCTGCCATGGTAACTGACTTCCACTCCTTTCTTAATCTAACAAATTATTATAGAAAATCTGTGACTGATAATGCAAAAATCACAAGGCTGCTCTCTAGAATGTTTAAAAAGAGTGCCAAGTTCCATTGGACTGTGGATTGTGAAGAAGCTTTTGCACAGCTATAAGCTACTAACACCTAGCCACATTCTAGCATATCCAGACTATGAAAAACACTTATCTTAACATACAAGTCCAGTAATTTTCCAATTATGTGTGTGTTGTCACACGAAGTAGACAAAATAGAATACCTAGTTGCATATGCATACCATCAACTGATAAAGCCAAAAAGATATGCTCTACAACAGAGTAGGACAGTAATGGAGTAATCTTCTTTCACTGCCATCTCTACTGCAGGTGCTTCCAAATAATTACTGTCTGTCTGGCCTTAATCTCATATATATCTGGCAAGTAGATTCATAAGCTCGACATTGTGTCTTAAAGAATTTGAGTGAGGGGGAGCATAGACCAGGAAAATCATCTGGTAATGTGGATTGTCTAAGCTGGAAAATATGTGCAGTGCAACATGTGAGAGAGAGTGAAGGACAAGCGAAGCATATACAGCACAAGGATGTACAATGTCAGCGATTTGTGACCTAACCCCAGTTTAACTGCATATGATTGAATCCTTTAATGGGAAACACTATGTGGCCAGCATATTGTCATCCCAGAGAATTTGCATGCAAGTTGCTAGGTCAAGTTTATGATAATACTTGCAGAAAACTGAGGGCAGATTATGACTTTTCACTCATAATGCTGAAGAGTACTGATGGAAAAACACAAAAAAGAAAGTTCAGCAATACATAAAACACTGCATGTCTTGGGCTCTGTGTGCTAAACTCATGAGAAGTAACACTTTTACAGCAATTACAGGAAATAATTGGATTAGACAGCAATGGTTCCTGAAGGGCAACACGTGTGACACTTTTGTCATAGACCTGGGTCCAAAATTCACTTTTGAAATAACTGACAACTTTGCAATCTTATGGGGTGAAAATATGACAAACTTGTCCATACTGAGCGACATGTCATGATCATAATCAATTATCAACCATTAGCAAGGTACTCAGACATTACACAAATGCCCAACACAAAAATTGGGACAAACCCCTTGTGTACAAGATCACAGGTCTATGATAGGAAAATGGCCTCATCCTTCAAATTATGAAGTCTTCCAGCAGAAAAAAGCCTTCTTCCTTACAGGTGTTCACCACAAGACTGAAGGCCATCTGGAGGCAAGTAAAGGGCACCAATATGAGGGTGCTGGAACACCAAGAGGGAGCAACAGGAAAGAAAAGTTTATTGCCAAAACAGCATATTAGGGAATACATTATGTTAAATAACTAAAACACCACTAAGATAGAAACTAAAAAGTTTATCACTAAGTACAAGGGTCCATTAAAAGCTGCTGAAATGTCATCTCCAGTCACCATAAAAATACAGTTTCCCACCAGAATTACAATTTTTCATATGGACTGAATATGAACCTTTGCAGTAGATGTTGTTAACACGCACCATCAGGCCCACAACCAGAGGGGAGGGAGACATCTCAAACAAGATTGAACAATGGCATGAGGAATTCTGAAATTGAGGAGAAGCACTGAAAAATCACCATTCTGCCAGAACCACCCACTACAGTTTTCAGCTGTGCCATGCTAAGATGCAAAATAGCTGTAGTAGCAGGGTGGTGAACATATAAAGAAGGCTTGTATGCAACTTGTTTCAAACTAGACTAGAGTTCCTACAGAATGCTAAGTTTCTCTTAACTTACGTATGTGCACGAAAGAAACTGTGCACTTTGGTAGCAGGTGCTCCATCAGACACTAGTTGTTAGAAGACACGCAAGGGGCATTGGTGCAGCCCATTTGCACTGAACTGTGTGTCACCCTGTGAAACATGACAAGTGCAGTGGTACTGTTAGCCCTTGCTGTAAGGCAGCTTTACTGTTGCTAAGTCAACATCCAATTCCAAACAGCATGCAAAGCTGGCAAACACTGCACCAAATGAGTTGTTCTCATAGCAGAGCCCAAGGATAAGACTGTTGTTTTTTATATTATAATGTTAGGCAGAAAGGATTCAGTTCTCATGAAGGGTTATGTCTTCACTTTATGATTGTCAGGATTTAAAAATATGTTCTACATAGGGAGGAAGGCTGAGGTGAACTTAAAACAGACACAGAAAAAGAGGGGGCATGGGGGAGGGGTGGGGAGGAGGGGAGGGGGGCAGCAGCAGAGGAGGGAATCTACGTAAACACTTCTCTGTTCACAGTATGTGCACTCAGCAACTCAACTATATGATGAGTGGCAACTTTCATAACATTGCTGCATCCCAGTGAGGATCAAGATAGATGAGGTAATAACATCTGTTGTGTGCTGTAACCAATGGCAACCTGGCACTATTTGTCAGATGGCATTAGAAAGAAGTGGAATAATACTTAACAGACTTGCAAAGCTTTCCGCTTACAACCCACTATTACTGGAAGTACCAAGATGAATGTACTCCTGCCTGAAGAGTCCTTCAAACAGTTGCTACTTAAGACACCACTACTGACTACAGCCTTCTACCTCACTTATTCAGATAGCCACTGCTCACCATGGCCAGATCAGCATGGCACACCTAATGCAACATAACAAAACAGTTTCACAAAATCAACCGACAACACATGCTTATGGCAAGGACTTTCTCCTCTGCTTTGCTCTTTGTAGTCCTCATTGCATTAGCATAAATGTAGCAGAAAAGTTGTGGTAGAATGTGAATAATTTAAGAGTAAAGGAAACCATTCACTGAAAAGCAGAAGTGTTGAGTCACCAACAAGCACACACATAGAGGACAAAAACTTGCTAGCTTTCAGAATCAATCCGTTCTTGACAGCAATACAAATAAACACAAAAGAAATGCACAACCCCACCCGAGCCCCAACCCCCCCCTCCCCCAAACTCTCTCTCTCTCTCTCTCTCTCTCTCTCTCTCTCTCTCTCACACACACACACACACACACACACACACACACACACGACGTACGTATATCTGTCCACCTACATAGTACCCACTGGACACACAAGCCTGCAGCTGGCACAGAATAGCACACAGGTGTGTGTGTGTGTGTGTGTGTGTGTGTGTGTGTGTGTGTGTGTGTGTGTGTGTGTGTGCGCACGCGTATTTTATTCAGTGAGTGGTCTCAATGCATTAGCAATTATTTACTGCTACTGGCTTAAGACCTTCACCCTAGTGGCACCTACTCTAGCATCCTAATAAAGACACTGCCATTGACACACCAACTACATAAACTGGTGATCAATAGCTCCAGCGGCCACAACAATCCATAGTGGAAACAAATCTCTGGTGTTATGGACATAGTGAGCAGTGGCTCTACGATGGCCTCTTCACAAAATACTAGAAAAGCATTGCTGACAACTGAAAATGTAATCTCTCATAGACTTTATATATCTATGTCTGTTCCTTTTTGGTTCTACTTTTTATTTTGTTTTGTGATTTTTTCTTACCATTCCTTCTACGGTAATCTGAAATGCTACCAAAAAGTTCCCTGAATGTATGAGTAGCTGATGAAGTCTAGTTAGTACAATGAAACACACCCAGGGGGTATCTCATATATACCCTTTGAGAGTTAGTGGCTCAAGGGTCTGTGATCTAGTGGCCATGCTGCATAAAGCTGCTATACAAATACATGACATGCTGAAGCAAGCATTTTGGGAAGACACCTTACACCACTACCAAACTTAGAAACATTTTAAATGTTTTCAAGATGTCAGAACATAGTTTCACAGTGATCCCCATTTAGGACAGCTGTCAACTGGCGTTACTTCTGAAAATGTCACTGCCTTTCAGAATATGCTGGAAGATCGGAGGCAAATCATCCAAGATGCATGCAATAACACAGGGCTGTCTTAGGCTGTGTCAGAGGATTCTGTCCCATGAAAGTGGTGCATAGGTGATTGGTTCCTCCCCGTGACAATGTGAGGTCACACACTGCATTGATCACCTAGGAGTTTCTGACAAAAAAAAAATTAAAAAAAGACAGTTCCTCAACTGCGATCTTCACCTAACCTGGCAACAAGTGTGAATTTTTTAATCCCCAGTATGAAGCTCCAGTTAAAAAGTTGAATGTTCCACCCAGTTCTACATCTACATCCATACTCCGCAAGCCACCTGACGGTGTGTGGCAGAGGGTACCTTGAGTACCTCTATCGGTTCTCCCTTCTATTCCAGTCTCGTATTGTTCGTGGAAAGAAGGATTGTCGGTATGCTTCTGTGTCGGCTCTAATCTCTCTGATTTTATCCTCATGGTCTCTTCGCGAGATATACGTAGGAGGGAGCAATATACTGCTTGACTCTTCGGTGAAGGTATGTTCTCGAAACTTTAACAACAGCCCTTACCGAGCTACTGAGCGTCTCTCCTGCAGAGTCTTCCACTGGAGTTTATCTATCATCTCCATAACGCTTTTGCGATTACTAAATGATCCTGTAACAACGCGTGCTGCTCTCCGTTGGATCTTCTCTATCTCATTTGTCAACCCTATCTGGTACGGATCCCACACTGCTGAGCAGTATTCAAGCAGTGGGCGAACAAGTGTACTGTAACCTACTTCCCTTGTTTTCAGATTGCATTTCCTTAGGATTCTTCCAACAAATCTCAGTCTGGCATCTGGTTTACCAACGATCAACTTTATATGATCATTCCATTTTAAATCACTCCTAATGCGTACTCCCAGATAATTTATGGAATTAACTGCTTCCAGTTGCTGACCTGCTATTTTGTAGCTAAATGATAAGGGATCTATCTTTCTATGTATTCGGAGCACATTACACATGTCTACATTGAGATTCAATTGCCATTCCCTGCACCATGCGTCAATTCGGTGCAGATCCTCCTGCATTTCAGTACAATTTTCCATTGTTACAACCTCTCGATATACCACAGCATCATCCAAAAAGCCTCAGTGAACTTCCGATGTCATCCACAAGGTCATCATTTATGTATATTGTGAATAGCAACAGTCCTACGACACTCCCCTGCGGCACACCTGAAATCACTCTTACTTCAAAAGACTTCTCTCCATTAAGAATGACATGCTGCGTTCTGTTATCTAGTAACTCTTCAATCCAATCACACAATTGGTCTGATAGTCCATATGCTCTTACTTTGTTCATTAAATGACTGTGGGGAACTGCATCGAACGACTTGCGGAAGTCAAGAAACACGGCATCTACCTGTGAACCCGTGTCTATGGCCCTCTGAGTCTCGTGGACGAATAGTACGAGCTGGGTTTCACACGACCGTCTTTTTTGAAACCCATGCTGATTCCTACAGAGTAGGTTTCTAGTCTCTGGAAAAGTCATTATACTCGAACATAATACGTGTTCCAAAATTCTACAACTGATCGACATTGGAGATATAGGTCTATAGTTCTGCACATCTGTTCGACGTACCTTCTTGAAAATGGGAATGACCTGTGCCCTTTTCCAATCCTTTGGAACGCTACGCTCTTCTAGAGACCTACAGCACACCGCTGCAAGAAGGGGGCAAGTTCCTTTGTGTACTCTGTGTAAAATCAAACTGGTATCCCATCAGGTCCAGCAGCCTTTCCTCTTTTGAGCGATTTTAATTGTTTATCTATCCCTCTGTCGCCTATTTTGATATCTACCATTTTGTCATCTGTGCGACAATCTAGAGAAGGATCCACCTACCGCTTTGACATAAGAGCAAAATTTCTTAGGATTTTCTGCCAAGTCAGTACATAGAACTTTACTTTCGAAATCATTGAACACCTCTCGCATAGCCCTCCTCACACTACATTTCGCTTCACATAATTTTTGTTTGTCTGCAAGGCTTTGGCTATGTTTATGTTTGCTATGAAGTTCCCTTTGCTTCCGCAGCAGTTTTCTAACTCGGTTGTTGTACCACGGTGGCTCTTTTCCATCTCTTACGATCTTGCTTGGCACATACTCATCTAACACATATTGTACGATGGTTTTGAACTTTGCCCACTGATCCTCAACACTATCTGTACTTGAGACAAAACTTTTGTGTTGAGCCATCAGGTACTCTGAAATCTGCTTTTTGTCACTTTTGCTAAACAGAAAAATCTTCCTACCTTTTTTAATATTCCTATTTACGGCTGAAATCATTGATGCAGTAACCGTTTTATGATTGCTGATTCCCTGTTCTGCGTTAACTGTTTCAAATAGTTCTGGTCTGTTTGTCACCAGAAGGTCTGATATGTTATCGCCACGAGTCGGTTCTCTGTTTAACTGCTCAAGGTAGTTTTCAGATAAAGCACTTAAAAAAATTTCACTGGATTCTTTGTCCCTGCCACTTGTTATGAACGTTTGAGTCTCCCAGTCTATATCCGGCAAATTAAAATCTCCACCCAGAACTATAACATGGTGGGGAAATCTACTCGAAATATTTTCCAAATTATCCTTCAGGTGCTCAGCCACAACAGCTGCTGAGCCTATAGAGACATCCAATTACCATGTCTAAGCCTGCTTTAACCGCGACCTTCACCCAAATTATTTCACATTTCGGATCTCCGTCAATTTCCTTCGATACTATTGCACTTCTTATCGCTATAAACACGCCTCCCCCTTCACTGTCCAGCCTGTCTCTGTGGTTGAGGATGTTCAAACAGAATTGCAAGTGATACTAAACAGGCTCACGAAAAACACATTCCAAGGAGCTTTAAGTTCATGGAAAAACTGCTGCAAGTTGTGTATACACCTCCTCAGGGGCAGATGATGGTGCTAAATAAGGTCCAGGTAAAGAGTAATTTTATTTACTGGTATATTCTGGTAACTTTTGGGCAGCACCTCATAAACAACTACTTCCCCCTCATAGACACTAATAAACAGTGGTAACTGAAAATTTTGCAGTATCTGGGAGTACTGGATCCAATAACATTCTCCATGATTATTGTTACTCCACAGTACTTTTGCACTCTCTAGACCAGGCCATTAGTGGCCACTCATACAGGATGAGCTGATTCGTGGCCATAAAGTACAGCCATTGATCTGCACAAGAGAGAAGGATAGTGGCCCCTGCCAGATAGGGTAGCATCTGTTTGAAGTACTGAGCCCTTAGCTCACCTAGATTTCTAGGGTTTGGTCACCGTTAGACTTGCCACACATGTGGGCTATATTCAAAAACTGCCATAATAAATGTACTGAAGTTGTCTTTATCATTAGTTATTTACTGGAATCAATCTTTGGACCTCAAACTCCAATCAGCTTAGCTGCAACTGCAGACAGCATCACCACAGGTACTGCAATCATCACTACCACTCACAGCCTTTCAGTGTTTGTCTTTGTTCAGGAACCACCAAAGTACAGATTCTGTATCAACTACACAATACGTTGTTACCAGTCCATTCTGAGAACCCTCGGCAGTTCCACTTCACCTCCATTACAGGTGGTGATAGGCACCAAATAATTGTGAATAAAATGTTTAGTTAATTGTCTTATGTACACAATTTAATTAAACTTTTGAATAATATCTATAATCACACTTGTCCAACAACACGTGTTTTGCTTTCAAGCAGCATTCAGGCATATCATGGCAAAACTAGGTCAGATAATTTTTGTAGAAATTCTGAATTTAATGCTCTAATTCTTTTTTCCTGTGCACAGGGCAATTTTTCACTATGGGGAATGAACAAGCAATGTGTCTACTTCAGCAGTGACAACAGTCACAGGTCTGTTTTAAACAGTAAACAATAAAATGAAAATTCAGCTGTTTCCATAAAAGCTGGGAAATATGAGGATGTATATATATTTGGAATAGTTTTCCTAAACCCCTGTGATATGCTACAATCTGATCCATGAACAATGGCAGTTTGTACAAGTGAAGACAAATTTCGGGGACAGCACTGTTGTCATTTCCAAGCAAAAGTTGCAGCACGCGCTTACGTGTGGTTTGCGCTTGATGAAAGTGTGCACCCCACAAATTATGTCTCTTTCTTGCTTGTGTAGAGCTTGTGATTGACCAACACCATCAGCTGTGGCAACTCGAAATGAATGGAATAAAAATTCACTAAATAACTCACTACGATTGAGTACAATGTCTGCATGGCAAACAACATTCAGAACACTACTGAATGCTCACTGCTGACAGGGAAGGTGTGATGTACATGCACAGAACAAGCCTAAACGCGACTACCATCATTTGTGACTCCAACTATACACATTAGCATACAATTCCATTTACAGACATCTTAGCTGATCCTGTATCAAAGTTCTATAAAGTATGGGCAAAAGAAAATGTATTCCATTTTTCTAGTATAGACCTACACTATCTTCTTGCCATATATGATTTTAACATGTGTAGCAGATAGTTTTGAAAAAAGTTTCAGCTACAACATCAAAAAGCACTGTATCATGTACTTGTCTTTTCAAGAGGTACTGAGTTCTGAAATACATTGTTCCATTTAAAAAAAACTGTACTCAGTTCTATAATTTAGATTCTGAACTTGCATAATTTATTCTGGACACCTCCCTATTCTTAAAACTAAATTACCACAGTCTAAATCTTCCTGCCAAATGAGTCTGATTCTTTCTAGCTCTGCATTTATTTTTACTCCATGACTTAGAGAAGTTTATGATCTCTTAAAATTGTAAAGTGCCTTAGGACCTTCACATTCTGTATGGTTTCTTTATTGTTTGGTAAAACATAGTCACTCATGGTTCAGCACCTAGGTTATCCTTGCTAAGACCAGCACCCCCGGTTTTTTTCTTTTTTTGTGGGAAGTATGTGTTCAGGATAAACATGTTCATTTCAAAGCTAATTCTAATAATGTACGACCACAGTCTTTTTTATTATCTCATATGAAGTTTTCCACTGAAGAAATATTCTTCAGTTTCTGCCCTCATGGCAAAATAATTATGTTGTTTCCTTCACAAAACACAGTAATTGCAAATAACATTGAATTCAAGGCTTGTTACACAACAATACTCAAGAGACCAATGAATGCCACATCAGAGAGAAAAATAAATACACTAAATCTTGACAGATACTGGGCCCAAAGCTGCTGAGTATTGTTTGAATGATTTTATACCATCTTCAGCTGTTATATTTATTTATATGTTGTACTATTGTACAATTTCATTCCTAGACTACTTTGAAGTATACAATGCTTCTATTTAGCAGAGAGGCTGAGTTGCAGATAGGCACAACAAAAAGACTGTCACAAATAAGCTTTTGGCCAACAAGGCCTCTGTCAAAAATAGACAACACACACAGTCTCTGGCAACTGAAGCCATACAGATTGCACCAGCAGCAGCAGCGCACGATGGGAGTCACAACTGGGTAGGAATAAGCAGGAGGCTGGGGCAGGGAGGGGAGGGATAGTATGGCAGGAAAGGGGATAGTGAAGTGCTGCTGGGGAGCTTGCAGGGACAAGGTGGAGAGAGGGTAGGGCAGCTAGGTGCAGTCAGGAGGTTAGACAGAGAGCAAGGGAGAGGTGAGGTTGGGGGTGGGGATGGGGGTGGAACGAGCTAGCAGGATATGAGAGAAGTAAAAAAAAAAAAGACTGCGTGCATTCGTGGAATTAGGGCTGCGTAGTGCTGGAATGGTTACAGGGTAGGGGCTGGATGGTGAGAGCAACAACTAACAAAGGTTGAGTTTCCACCTGCGCAGTTCACAAAAGCTGGTATTGGTGGGAAGGATCCAGATTGCATAGGCTATGAAGCCATCATTGAAATGAATTGCGCAGTGTGCTCAGCAATAAGGTGGTCCACTTGTTTCTCGGCCACAGTTTGTCAGTGGCCATTCATGCAGACAGACATCTTGTCGGTTGTCATGCCCACATAGAACGCATCATAGTGGTTGCAGCTAGCTTGTAGATCACATGACTGGTTTCACGGGTAGCCCTGCCCTTGATGGGATAGGTGATGTTTGTGACCAGACTGGAGTAGGTTGTGGTGGGACGATGTATGGAACAGGTCTTGCATCTAGGTCTATTACAGGGATATGAGCCATGAGGTAAAGGGTTGAGAGCAGGGGTTGTGTAAGGATGGACAAGTATATTGTGTAGGGTCAGTGGGAAGCAGAATACCACAGCGGGAGGAGTGAGAAGGATAGTGGGCAGGAGATTTCTCATTTCAGGGCACGACAAGAGGTAGCTGAAACCCTGGTGGAGAATGTACTTCAGCTGCTCCAGTTCTGGGTGGTACTGAGTTATGAGGGGAATGCTCCTCTGTGCCCAGATGGTGAGACTTTTTGGAGATGGTAGGAGACTGGAAAGATCAGGTAGATTTGTTTTTGTACAAGGTTGGGAGGATAATTATGGTCTGAGAAGGATTCAGTGAAACCCTCAGTATATTTCGTGAGGGACCACTTGTCACTGCAGATGTGATAACCACAGGTGGCTTAGCTGTATTGAACAGACTTCTTGGTATGGAACAGGTGGCAGCTGTCGAAGTAGAGGTATTGCTGGTGGCTAATAGGTTTGATATGGACAGAGGTACTGATGTAGCCATCTTTCAGGTGAACGTCAACATCTAGGAAGGTGGCTTGTTGGGTTGAGTAGAACCAGGTGAAGCGAATGGTGGAGAAGCTGTTGAGGATGGGATGAGAAGTTCCGCTTTATGCAAGACACCTTTATTGTTTTGTTTCACCCATACACATTTCAGCACTTTTGTGCTACCGTCAGTGGGTTCAATTTTTATTTTTAACTGTAAAATTGTTGTTACATATTAACATTTATGTTGTTTACAGCATTATGTAAAAGTTCCATTTATAGCTTAATCCGAGAAAAGTGGATGTAAGCATTAGTTAACATAACTTACATGATGTTAATGTCCATTTATTTTGGTAGCTATTCTGCTACACAATATACAACTTGTCATCTGCAAACAGCAAAATGTAATTTATTTTCTCTTTGTCGTGCATTTATGAATGGAAATGAGTCTGTACCACGTTTTTTGTGTGAAACTTACAGTTTTGAAGTTGTGGTACATTCTCCTGTGTTGGTGGTGAAGTAAATAGGCTTACTTCTTAACCTATGGTCACTTGGCACTGCACTTTTTTTCGATTTCTCAAAACATAGGTGGAGTTTTTGCTGCCATTACGTGTTGTTGTGGTTGTGTGGTGTTCATTTGTTTCGTAGCGTGTTTTGCTGCGTGAGGCGCCTTAGTCTTTAATAGTATTTGGCGTTAGTGGTGTTTGGTTTGTGTGGGTTTGCATGTGTGTGTTGAGTACTGGGGCAGAGAGAGAGGTAGGTAGGTAGGTAGGTAGATGGAGAGAGAGAGAGAGAGAGAGAGAGAGAGAGAGAGAGAGAGAGAGAGAGAGATGGAGTGATAAGAGAGGGAGGGAGGGAGAGGTAGAAAGATTTTTATTTTTATTTATTGGTATTTTTCCCACGAATAGTTTTGGTGTGGGTGTTACTTGTATAGTTCTTCCATTGTGGCAAAGAGGGTTTTGTTGCAAAGTATTCATTGAGTACTTTCTTTCCATGAGCTATTGATTTTTGGGTGTGATAGTTTTCTTCTGTAGATAATTTTTGATATAGGCTGCTACTAGTTTTTAGGATGTGTAAGTCAGTTTCAATGTTTGTTGGGTGGTGATTGTGTGCTGTCAGATGGTCTGCAAATGTTGAGTGTGAGTTATTGCTTTTCAGTGCTCCGAGGTGTTCTGTATACCTGGTTCTGAAATTCCTACATGTTTGGCCCAAATAAATAAAAATAAAAATCTTTCTACCTCTCCCTCCCTCCCTCTCTATCACTCCATCTCTCTATCTACCTTTCTCTCTGCCCCAGTACTCAACACACACATGCAAACCCACACAAACCATACACCATTGACCAAATACAATTCAAAACTCGCACGCCTCACCTAGCAAAACAAACTACGAAACAAATAAACATCACACAGCCACAACCAGGTGTAATGGCAGCGAAAACTATGCCTGTTTTGAGAAATTGAAAAAAGCGAGCATAGGTTACGAAGTAAGCCTATTTACTTCGCCAACAACACAGGAGAACGTACCACAACTTCAAAACTGTAAGTTACACACAAAAAACATGATACAGACTCATTTCTGTTCATAAATGCATAACAAAGAGAAAATAAATTACATTTTGCTGTTTGCAGATGACAAGTTGTATATTGTGTAGCAGAATAGCTACCAAAATAAATGGACATTAACACCATGTAAGGTATGTTAACTAATGTTAGATCCACTTTTCTCCAATTAAGCTACAAATGGAACTTTTACATAATGTTGTAAACACCACAAATGTTAATATGTAACAACAATTTTACAGTTAAAAATAAAAATTGAACCCAATGAATATAGCACAGAAGTGCTGAAACATGTATGGGTGAAACAAAACAAAAAGAGTGTCTTGCATAAGGTGGAACTTCTCATCCCATTTTCATAGCAAGCACAGACACAACAAGGAGAACTGCACCACAAGATGAAGCTGTGGCAGTTCTGGAGGAAAGTGGATAGGGTGTCCTCACCCTCGATCCAGATTGCAAAGATGTCATCAATGAATCTGAACCAGGTGAGGGGTTTAGGAATGTGGATGTTTAGGTAGGATTGCCATGAATAGGTTGGCATAGGATGGTGCCATGTGGGTGCCCACAGCCATACCCCAAATTTGTTTGTAGGTAATGCCTTCAAAGGAGAGGTAATTGTGGGTGAGGATATAGCTGGTCATGGTGACTAGGAAGGAGGTTGTTGGTTTGGAATCCATCAGGCGTTGGGGAAGATAGTGTTCAGTAGCAGTAAGGTCATGGGTCTTAGGGATGTTAGTGTAAAGGGAGCTGGCATTAATAATGATGAGCAGGGCACTGTTTGGTAAAGGGACAGGAACTGTGGAGAGTCAGTGGAGGAAATGATTGGTATCTTTTATATATGAGGGTAGGTTCCGGGCAATAGGTTGAAGATGTTGGTTTGCGAGAGCAGAGATTCTCTCGGTGGGGGTACAGTAACCAGCCACAATGGGGTGTCTTGGATGGTTGGGTTTATGGACTTCAGGAAACATTTAGAAGGTAGGAGTGTGGGGAACAGTAGGGATGGGCAGAGAGATGTTCTCCAAGGAGAGGTTCTGGGATGTGCCTAAAGATTTGAGGAGTGACTGGAGATTCTGCTGGATTTCTGGAATGGTGTCACTGTGGCTAGGTTTGTAGGTGTATGTATCTGACAGCTGGCAGAGTCCTTCTACAGAGTAATCCTGGTAGTTGAAAACAACAGTGGTGGAGCCGTTGTCTGCAGGTAGGATTATAAGGTTGGGATCAATTTTTATTTTTTATTTCAATGACTGCTTCCCAACCTGTGCCATATGGATCCTTCCCTCCAACACCAGCTTTACTGAATTGCACACGTGGGAAATCTCCCTGCAATACATCCTACATTCTCGTAACCCTCCTGGCCTCAACCTTCATTAGTCATTGCCCTCACCTATCCAGCCCCTTCCCTGTTCCCATTCCAGTACTACATATGTGTCATTCCACCAACACACCCAGTCCTTTTACTCACCCTCTCCTCTGCCCTCTGTCTAACCTCCCCAACTGCACCTAGCTGCCCTGACCTCTCTTCACCTTGTCCCTGGGCACTCCCCTGCAGCACTTCACTGTCCCCCACAGCTGCCAGAGACTGCAATCTTGTTTTGTGTGTGTGTGTGTGTGTGTGGGGGGGGGGGGGGGGGGGGGTATTTTTAACAAAGACCAGACCATGCTGGCCAAAAGATTATTTGTGACAGTCTTTTTGTTGTGCCTATCTGCGACTCAGTATATTCGCTATATAGTAATTAGCTACTTTCCTTTTCATAATATTGTTAAATTCCATGATGGATTCACTATTGTTTGATCAATGCTTCTATTTTAGACATTTGAAAATAGTCTAGGACCAAAATCATAAAGAAGTAGAACAAATAAATAAAAATGACAGCTGAAAGTGGTATGAAATCATTTTAAAATATATTATACATGTATGTTTCCAAATAACTATGCAAAGAGGATGAAAGGTGTATTACACAGCAGACATAGAAAAAAACACAGCTTACCGAAGTTAAGGCATCTGAGAATTCCTCCTCATCACCAGATGTTAAGTCCACACTCTCCTCAGGAATATGACTGCTTAATTGTTTGTGTAAAACCTGTGCTTCCAGGAGGCACCTATTATAATGATTACAATTAATTAAACACAAAAAGCACAAAAGAAACACTCAGTTTTTTTCCAGTTATGTGTTACAGACAATCACAGTTTTTCAAGATATTAAAAAATCTGATTAGTTTTCTATTAAAGAGAAAGTAACAACATAACACAAGAAGGCCTGCTTTTCACTTCTGATTACTAGAAGAGTGAAGCTAACAATCTCTCAGAATTATAGCCCTTGATAAACATGTAGCCCTAGCTATGGACTACAATGTGGCAGTCATAAAGTTTTAATAATCATTTCAAAAAACATAATTAATTTTTGGTTTGTTTGCAGCTGTGTGTCTAAAGTCCTGATACATATTGAAATCCTCATATTAAAGTACTGTAACATGCTACTAGAGGAGCGAAAATGAAACTTGCACAGCACAATGAGTAAGTGGAGTACTGTGCAATAATTTGTTTTCCTCATTTGTAGGGGAACAACACTGCAACAATCCATGTTGAGTTAGTGTAAGTGTAAGGCAACAATGCACCACCATGTGACGGAGTCATTAGATAGTTTACATACTACCACTACATCAAATAAATCTGAATAATGATGAATGAAGTAGAATACAATATTTCTAAGAGTCAGGAATGGCAAGAGAAGTGCAGGCCCTGGCAATCGAAGACTGGTGCATCAAGGTGCTAACGGAGAAAGTGCATATCTGTTATGGATCAGTTTACAACATATTGCATGACATTTTTAAAGTGACAAAGGTTTCTACAACCGCCCACTCAGAAACCTCACACAACTGAGGCAGCAGTGGAAATATTGCAGGTATGTCACGGAAATCCAGACATGTTTAGCTTTGGCGTACCACTGCGACCCCTGGATAATGGAGCAAAGCAAGCAGCGGAACTAGGTGGAGTCACCGCTGCTGAAAAGGATCAAGACCCAACAGTCACTGGACAAGGAGTGGCTGAATGTATTTTGAGACTGCCATGATGTGGTGCTAACATATTATGCCCATAATGATCCGAACTGACACAGCATGACACTACATCATGGGAGGTTGCCGAAAAGGCTTGTTTTGCTCCAGCTCAATCTGTGCAAGACATAGTCACACATTCTGCTTCTTCAGGGTAGCAAATTTTACCTCACCTCCCACCCCCAATAAACTAAAAAATAACATGGCACCCAGTGTCTTAATATCTTTCTTAGATGAAGAAACCATTGTGTGGTAGCCATTTACAGAATAACAACAATGTGTTACCTACATCTGCATACAAACTCCACAAGCCACCATATGGTGCCTGGCGAACAATGTGTTACTTACATCTCCATACATAGTCCACAAGCCACCATATGGGGCATGGCAAAGGGCAACCTGTAACCCTACTAGTCATTTACTTTCCTGTTCCACTCACAAATAGAGCGATGGAAAAACTACTGTCTATATGTCTCCATGCAAGCCCTAATCTCTCTCAATCTTATATTCATGGCCTTATGCTAAATGTATGTTGGCAGCAGTAGAATCATTCTGCAGTCAGCATCAAATGCTGGTTCTCTAAATTTTCTAAATAGTGCTCCTCGAAAAGAAAGTTGCCTTACCTCCAGGGATTCCCATTCGAGTTCCCGAAGCATCTCCATAACAACTGTGTGTTGTTCAAACCTACCGGTAACAAATCTAGCAGCCTGCCTGTGAATTGCTTCTATGTCTTCCTCTAATATGACCTGGTGCAGCTCCCAAACACTCTAACAGCATTCAACAATGGGTTGCATTAATGTCCTGTATGTGCTCTCCTTTACAGATGAAGTGCACTTTCCTAAAATTGTCCCAATAAACCTTAGTTGACCAATCATTTTCCCTGCTACAATACTTACATGCTCATTCCATTTCATACTGCTTTACAATTTTTTGAAGGGGGAATGTTTTTGAACAGCTGAATTGCAGACTTCTACAGGTAATGTCTCTGCCATGTCAGCCATTAATGAGAAAAATGTGTCAAACTGAAAGGTTAACATGCAGAGAAGGACTAAAACCACCACTGAGTTTCATGGTTGTGCCAAAGATCACTCCTGGATCTCATTCTGTTTAAATTGTAAATCCGCAACATGCTAGGTACTAACTCCACAAAAAACAGTATGCAAGTAACATGAGGTTAATATATCGTACATGAAGATGAAGAGAGAAACACAGTAAGCAGCTTTAGAAGGATTTAGGATGCAGCAGTTATTCAGAGATGATGAGGCTTGCACAGGATAGAGTAACATGAAGGGCAGCTTCAAACCAGCCTGAAGACCACAACAGCAAACAAAGTGTTGCGAGAATACACATTTGCGTGACCTCATCATATTGAATGAGTGCTTTTGCAAATGAAGACGTCAGGTAATTCAAGTAGCACAACAGGTCACAGCATTCCATATCCATAACAAAGGCGCACAGGACACATGAGTTTCCACAATGACAAAGTGAGTTCTGAGTTGGAACATTTCCTTAACAGCCAAAATAAAGACATCTCCATCCAAAGTCTGCAACAAGTTATCCATCATTCAGAAGAATGTGTCACACTAAAGAGTGAGCTAGAAAAGAAGGACTAATACCATTACTGTCACAAACTTTCATGGTCACAGGTTAATTTTTTTGAGGTGATAATTAAAAATTATGACTACCTCTCATACTTTAATGAAAATTTTATGTATTTTTATTTATTACTGGTCCTTGTTTTATCTAGCCTGGCCAGATAAGAGTCTTTACGCCTTCCCTTACATCACACCACAAACTATACATACCAAATACCATTACTAAATATTGTTTACCAAGTTTCACATTTTTTATATGTACTTGTACATCAATTAAGTATACATCTGTGATTCTTTGACAGTAATAACCAAAAATTATCAGTGCATAGAGGGGGTAGTTAAATCTGGAGGTGGCTTGTTGACACTTTGGAGCTGTTTCTAATTCCATGACCATGATCCACTCATTCAGGTCACTGTTAACAGGAACTACAGTGTTATTTCAACATTAACAGTGACCAAGTATTCCCATTCATAGAACATATTTATGGTGAGCATGATGTGGACACACTAGCCTTCTGAGATGACAACAGCAGTCCTCAAAAGACTGCACACATATATTACAGATTTGACAAATGCTCAGGAACCCTATCTCATCTGAACACAACTACTAAAATGTCTGATCGTAATCCCATAGAAAACATCTGGGACTGTTTGTAACAGAAGGTGAACTGTAGAATTAATATCCCCAAAATTTAGATAATTAATTGGAAATGAGCTGGCTTCCGCATATCTGAAATTTTGGACTCCCTTCCTTACTGAATTGAAGCTGCTATCAAAGTGCTGGTGTTGTATGATATTATCATGATGTCTTTGGAGATGACTAATTTTGTTAGTTGTATTTCTCTGACAAATACAAAAATTTCCAGTATCAGTCTCATTTCTTATATGGCACTAAAATGCCACCATAAATAGTTTTCTATTAATGTGAGCAGTATTACCAAATTTGTGTCGAGACAGTGCAATAACATGTATATAAATCCAACAAAATGTGAGAGTGTCAGTTCCCTGTTGGTTGTACTTTGTTTTTATCTGCATATGTGGGTAATTTAAAAAAAATTGCTATCATAAGGATCTGGTAAACAATATTTATTTGGTGACAACACTTTCGAAGAAGACACTAAGGTCCTCACCTTTGCTTCAATCAATAGACTTGAGTGACCTACAATCACTACTGGTTATGAATTCCTAACAAAGGGGAGGCACTTACATATACCAAAAATGAATTGTATTCAAAATGGACCTGTGTGTAAAACCGTCAGTTAGAACGCATTGCTCTGAAAGACAAGATTGTAATTCACTTCTGTTATCTAGTAGCTATTTCCTAATTATTATTTATCCACTTATTTGGCAAGTCTCCTACATAAAAAATCCAAGCTTTTCAGGATAACAGCTTACTCAATAAAGACCAGTGCTTCTGTTAAACATGAGAATATTCATGAAATGTTCATGTAATTGTCCACAGCATTTAAGAAATGTTTAATAACATTGAAAGTAGCTCTTTCGGTTAAATGTTATGACATAAAGCCATGTTGCCATCTAAAATTAATTTTTTTTCTTCCAGGATCCATTCAGTTGTTGGTTGGTTGGTTGGTTGGTTTAATGATTAAAGGGACCAAACTACAAGGTCGTCAGTCCCTCCTACATGAACAGCAAATCAACAAAATTATACACCAAAGAAAGGCCTAGTGCAGAATGGAAAATGGGAGAAAAAAAGGGGGAAAGGAAGAAAGGCAGGCGAGATGCCCTGTCCAAGAAGCAGTTAGAGGCCCTCAAAGGCAGAAAGTGTGATGGGGGACATATCGCCCACCACTTACCAGATGCACCCACCTAACAACACATAGAAAAGTCTAGCGATATGGATAGGGCGAGAGGAGTACAGGAAAAAAGAGAAAGAACACCACATAAAACAGAAGATGTGAGAAGGGGGGAGAAGAGCAAAAGAATGCATATGGCACATGCAGCAACAGAGCACCAAGTCCGACAGTCACTGCCTGATCGGGGCAGAGGAGGCAATAGGTCAAGCAAGTATGGCCAATGCAGAGCCAACAGAGATCAATGGAGTGCTTGCAAGACACTCACATAGAGGACCTAAACAAACCTGAAGTCTTCTTTATAGCCTGTAGTTTGTTCGGAGAAATCAAAATACGCCATTCTGTATCCCAGATCATTAGAACTTCAAGGGATAATACCGATCGAAGACCCATTTCCAGAATACCTATTTCAAGAGGGCATCTTTCTTGTAGCCAATTTTGGCAGCCTGTCAGCGAGTTCATTCACCATGATCCCAATGTGACTTGGGTCTGGAAATAGACCCCTGAGTGTCCACATTGTTTGAGGGCAAAATGGGAATCCTGGAGATTCAGGACCAAGGGACGGTGAGGCTAATACTGGTCAAGAGCTTGTAAACTGCTCAAGATAGTCACTACAGATGATGATGGACTCACCAGCGCAGGAATGGATATGTTCTAGAGCATAAGAGATGGCAACAGCCTCTGCAGGAAAACAGTGCAGCCATCTGGTGAGAATCAAAGTTCATTACAGCTTACATGGCAGATGCTCTATCCATCTGAATCACCAAGGGCACAGAGGATAGCACAACTGCAGGGACTAGCTAGCACACGCCTCCTGCAAGACCTACATTCTCACCTTGTATGTCGACACACTACATTCGTAGTGTCCCACCCCAACACACTCATTACTCGTGGAAGACATTCTTACCAAGTCCCGTAAGAGTTCAGGGAATGTGTGTGCATCTACACAGAAGAAGAAGAAGAAGAAGAAGAAGAAGAAGAAGGTCATGGCCTGTATTGCCAGAACTATATACTTATATGGATATGGCGTCTGTTCTTTTGGATTTGTCCGAAAGAAGATGCAGACGGGCTGCACTATACAGTGGTGACAGAAATGTATTGTGCAGGTCTTGGCAGCCGAAAATTGGATTGCACTTGATATACTGCTCCCTGCAATCTGTATTTGCAACACTCATCACAGACAAATAAAAATATGTGCAAAAGTCATCAGTATACAACGAAGGGGACACCACAGGTCCCACAGACATGGCCAGACCATTGATAGCCACTAAAACAGAGAGGGGCACTTGAAACAGAATCCAGCAGAACTTCATACTCCTGTAGATGAAAGGTGTTATGGGAGGCACCCAAAAAGTGTGACATGAAAGAAAGTTCCAGATAAAAATTTCGAGCACGCCAATGAGGCCCACTAGGGTATTGTGTCAAGGATCTGGTGGTGCTGTGTGGTATCACAAGATTTATGCAGGTCAAAGGAGACTGCAACAAAGTGTTGATGCTGGGCAAAAGCCATTCATATAGCAGACTCCAAGTGGACTAAATTATCTGCAGTAGAATGGCCTCGGCAAAAGCCATCCCAGGTCAAAGCCAATTGGTCCTGGGGTTCAAGGATCAAATACAATGTTCAAGTCACCAAATGTTCAAATAACTTGCAGAGGACATTGGTTAAACTGGTCAGATGATAACTGTCCATCTGAGGAGGCAGTTAACCCAATTTCAATACTGGAATAACTAATACTTTCTTGCTATAGGGAAGGGAATTCCCCATCACTCCAGAAACGGTCATGGAGGATAAGCATATGATGTTGGCTAGCCACCGACAAGTGTTGAAGCATTTGGTTGTGCACCAGTCCATTCCAGAAGCCCTGTCAGGGCAGAGAGGAAGGATGCTGCCAAATTCCCACTCCCCCCCATGAACCATGGACCTTGCCGTTGGTGGGGAGGCTTGCGCGCCTCAGCGATACAGATAGCCGTACCGTAGGTGCAACCACAACGGAGGGGTATCTGTTGAGAGGCCAGACAAACGTGTGGTTCCTGAAGAGGGGCAGCAGCCTTTTCAGTAGTTGCAAGGGCAACAGTCTGGATGATTGACTGATCTGGCCTTGTAACAATAACCGAAACGGCCTTGCCGTGCCGGTACTGCGAACGGCTGAAAGCAAGGGGAAACTACAGCCGTAATTTTTCCCGAGGGCATGCAGCTTTACTGTATGATTACATGATGATGGCGTCCTCTTCGATAAAATATTCCGGAGGTAAAATAGTCCCCCATTTGGATCTCCGGGCGGGGACTACTCAAGAGGATGTCGTTATCAGGAGAAAGAAAACTGGCGTTCTACGGATCGGAGCGTGGAATGTCAGATCCCTTAATCGGGCAGGTAGGTTAGAAAATTTAAAAAGGGAAATGGGTAGGTTGAAGTTAGATATAGTGGGAATTAGTGAAGTTCGGTGGCAGGAGGAACAAGACTTCTGGTCAGGTGACTACAGGGTTATAAACACAAAATCAAATAGGGGTAATGCAGGAGTAGGTTTAATAATGAATAGGAAAATAGGAATGCGGGTAAGCTACTACAAACAGCATAGTGAACGCATTATTGTGGCCAAGATAGATACGAAGCCCACACCTACTACAGTAGTACAAGTTTATATGCCAACTAGCTCTGCAGATGACGAAGAAATTGAAGAAATGTATGATGAAATAAAAGAAATTATTCAGATTGTGAAGGGAGACGAAAATTTAATAGTCATGGGTGACTGGAATTCGAGTGTAGGAAAAGGGAGAGAAGGAAACATAGTAGGTGAATATGGATTGGGGGACAGAAATGAAAGAGGAAGCCGCCTGGTAGAATTTTGCACAGAGCACAACATAATCAAAACTAACACTTGGTTTAAGAATCATGAAAGAAGGTTGTATACATGGAAGAACCCTGGAGATACTAAAAGGTATCAGATAGATTATATAATGGTAAGACAGAGATTTAGGAACCAGGTTTTAAATTGTAAGACATTTCCAGGGGCAGATGTGGACTCTGACCACAATCTATTGGCTATGACCTGTAGATTAAAACTGAAGAAACTGCAAAAGGGTGGGAATTTAAGGAGATGGGACCTGGATAAACTGAAAGAACCAGAGGTTGTACAGAGATTCAGGGAGAGCATAAGGGAGCAATTGACAGGAATGGGGGAAATAAATACAGTAGAAGAAGAATGGGTAGCTTTGAGGGAAGAAGTAGTGAAGGCAGCAGAGGATCAAGTAGGTAAAAAGACGAGGGCTAGTAGAAATCCTTGGGTAACAGAAGAAATATTGAATTTAATTGATGAAAGGAGAAAATATAAAAATGCAGTAAGTGAAACAGGCAAAAAGGAATACAAACGTCTCAAAAATGAGATCGACAGGAAGTGCAAAATGGCTAAGCAGGGATGGCTAGAGGACAAATGTAAGGATGTAGAGGCCTATCTCACTAGGGGTAAGATAGATACCGCCTACAGGAAAATTAAAGAGACCTTTGGAGATAAGAGAACAACTTGTATGAATATCAAGAGCTCAGATGGAAACCCAGTTCTAAGCAAAGAAGGGAAAGCAGAAAGGTGGAAGGAGTATATAGAGGGTCTATACAAGGGCGATGTACTTGAGGACAATATTATGGAAATGGAAGAGGATGTAGATGAAGATGAAATGGGAGATATGATACTGCGTGAAGAGTTTGACAGAGCACTGAAAGACCTGAGTCGAAACAAAGCCCCCGGAGTAGACAATATTCCATTGGAACTACTGACGGCCTTGGGAGAGCCAGTCCTGACAAAACTCTACCATCTGGTGAGGAAGATGTATGAGACAGGCGAAATACCCTCAGACTTCAAGAAGAATATAATAATTCCAATCCCAAAGAAAGCAGGTGTTGACAGATGTGAAAATTACCGAACTATCAGCTTAATAAGTCACAGCTGCAAAATACTAACACGAATTCTTTACAGACGAATGGAAAAACTAGTAGAAGCCAACCTCGGGGAAGATCAGTTTGGATTCCGTAGAAACACTGGAACACGTGAGGCAATACTGACCTTACGACTTATCTTAGAAGAAAGATTAAGGAAAGGCAAACCTACGTTTCTAGCATTTGTAGACTTAGAGAAAGCTTTTTACAATGTTGACTGGAATACTCTCTTTCAAATTCTAAAGGTGGCAGGGGTAAAATACAGGGAGCGAAAGGCTATTTACAATTTGTACAGAAACCAGATGGCAGTTATAAGAGTCGAGGGACATGAAAGGGAAGCAGTGGTTGGGAAGGGAGTAAGACAGGGTTGTAGCCTCTCCCCGATGTTGTTCAATCTGTATATTGAGCAAGCAGTAAAGGAAACAAAAGAAAAATTCGGAGTAGGTATTAAAATTCATGGAGAAGAAATAAAAACTTTTGAGGTTCGCCGATGACATTGTAATTCTGTCAGAGACAGCAAAGGACTTGGAAGAGCAGTTGAATGGAATGGACAGTGTCTCGAAAGGAGGATATAAGATGAACATCAACAAAAGCAAAACAAGGATAATGGAATGTAGCCTAATTAAGTCGGGTGATGCTGAGGGAATCAGATTAGGAAATGAGGCACTTAAAGTAGTAAAGGAATTTTGCTATTTGGGGAGCAAAATAACTGATGATGGTCGAAGTAGAGAGGATATAAAATGTAGGCTGGCAATGGCAAGGAAAGCGTTTCTGAAGAAGAGAAATTTGTTAACATCCAGTATTGATTTAAGTGTCAGGAAGTCATTTCTGAAAGTATTCGTATGGAGTGTAGCCATGTATGGAAGTGAAACATGGACGATAAATAGTTTGGACAAGAAGAGAATAGAAGCTTTCGAAATGTGGTGCTACAGAAGAATGCTGAAGATTAGATGGGTAGATCACATAACTAATGAGGAAGTGTTGAATAGGATTGGGGAGAAGAGAAGTTTGTGGCACAACTTGACCAGAAGAAGGGATCGGTTGGTAGGACATGTTCCGAGGCATCAAGGGATCACCAATTTAGTATTGGAGGGCAGCGTGGAGGGTACAAATCGTAGAGGGAGACCAAGAGATGAATACACTAAGCAGATTCAGAAGGATGTAGGTTGCAGTAGGTACTGGGAGATGAAAAAGCTTGCACAGGATAGAGTAGCATGGAGAGCTGCATCAAACCAGTCTCAGGACTGAAGACCACAACAACAACAACAAACGGAGCATTACAAGGTTCCAGCTAATGAGGAATGAAACATAAAGGGAGTTGTTCCCGACAGTGTTGGAGAAGGCAGAATGTGAGCAAATAGTGGACTGATAGCAGGGCCTGGGCAAAACGCCATGGAAAATGTTCACTGATTATGTTCGGGCTGCTGAAGAAAACAACATTCGTGAAGATAACAATATTCAAGGAAATTCTCAGGACATCTGTAGGACAGCAGCCAAAAATTTGCTTGCTTCGCCCATACTTGTGAAGCGGGAGTGTGCAGCCCTACAGCAGCGACATATCATTCCCAATAAATACATCTGTGGTGTTTAATAACATAATGGGCCCAGGTGTGAAGCTGTTTAAAGGCCAGGAGGTGGTTGAGAGATGGATCACTTGTAGCACTGGAGGGCATGACGGTGGCATTTAACAGTGACAGCAATTTTGGAGGTCCACCATAAGACAGTCTCCCACTGGGGAGAACCCAAGGAAGAGGGAATCGTAGAAGCTGAAAGGATGGCATTGGTCAAACTCTGTACAGACTCATCAATGCAGTTCTGTGGTGGAACAGTTGGGATGGCAGCCAAGGAAAAGGAATGTCAATAAAAATTAGTAAAGGCCCACCCAGAAGGGCGTGCTGTGAACGATGCAGAAGGAAGATAAGACAATCAGAAAATGATTGCTGTTGCACAAATCATTGTAAATTCCCCATGGGACAGAGGAAGGAATCCAGGGCTACAGAAGGAAAGATCAATGGCCAAGATAGTGCCTTGAGCCACACTAAAGTGTGTGGGGGCTCCAGTTTTGGGGAGGCAGAGATCAAGCTCTGCCAGCAGGTCTTCAACAAACGTGCCTTGGTCAGCGGTTGCAGTACCATGCCACAAAAGGTTATGGCCGTCAAAATTTGAAAGGCAGATGAAGGGGTGGAGGGAGCTATCGAAAAAACAGCAAGAAGAGCAGAAAGCATAGGAGTAGTTTGGGAGTGTGGGAGGAGATAAAGATTGCATATCATTATCACAGAGTCTAAATGGATTTGAATGGCCGCAGCTTCCAGTGTGGTTTGAAGAAACTAACGATGTCCAATGTACAGACACCACTGAAGGCTAGCAAAGGTCTGACCCAGTTACAATACAAGATGTGGAAACCACAAAGAGTCAGCAAATGAGCACCCACAAAATGAGATTCCTGCAATACAACACAAGCTACAGTGTAGAGAGAAATAAGAGGCTGCAATTCTGGAAGGTGACAATAATAGCCATTACAATTCCACTGTAGTGGAATAGTACAAGAGGCTGGATGGACATTGAATGGACCAGAATCGGTCATTGTGCTGTGTCATTGCCAGTCACCAGTAAGGATGAAGTGACATCCACAAATGTATGATCGGACCTTGATTGAAAGCAAGGAGTTGACACCACCTGGAATGTAAAGGGGGTTCTCGTCCTGAGACTTGTGCATCTTCTTCTCCTTTGGGGGGCGGGGGTCAGGAAGAGAGCAAGACACAGCAATATCAGGATCCATAAGAGAACACCTGGCCTTGAGAATGGGTCCCATGTCCGACCTGAAGTAACAATCTTCTTTTCCTGGAGACACCAGGGAGGGGGACTACTAGAGATAGCTCTGTCCCTGGCAGCTGACAGAGAGAGAATTTTTTGTCTGGCTGAGGAGAAGGATTGTCCTGAATCTTCCTGTCCTTTTTACAGATAGGACAATATGGTTAGCAAGGATAATGTGGGCTGGAACTGTTCACTTGGGCAGTGGGGTGCAAGGACTCCCCACTTGGAGAGAACAGCCACAGTCGCCACAAATAGGAGACGCCTCACATCATAAAGATGTGTGACTGACATTGAGCCACTGGGAACAGCAAATGGTAGGTGGGATATAGGCCTTTCCATCACAACAGTAAACCACAACTTCGACTTTTCCAGAAGTACACCCCCACAAAAGCCAGGATGAAAGTGCCATTATCTAGACGATTATCCTTGGGACCTCTGTGGACTCACTAGACAAAACAAAAGCCGTATCATGCCAGATTAGTGCCGAGTTCTTCATCAGACTGAATAAGGACATCCCTGTGGAAAATAATGCCCTGGGTCATATTTAAGGACTGGTGAGGAGTAATGTTCAACGGGATGTCTCCTAAGTGCTCACAAGTGTAAAGGGAAGCCGATTGACTGACAGAAAAGCTTTTAATTAGAGGGAACCAAATTGATCTTACTAATCAACTTCACCAAACTTTTCTTCATTGTGTTCTACAAAAAAAGGCTGTTTGGTAGTGGCAAATGTTTCCCCATCTGTCCTGGAACAAATCAAGTAATGAGGGTTGCTCATCCAGCTAGCCGCGCAGTCTAACGCGCTGCTTCCAGAGCGGGAAGGTACGCCAGTCCCCGGCACGAATTCGCCCGGCAGATTAATGTCGAGGTGCGGTGTGCCGGCCAGCCTGTGGATGGTTTTTAAGGCAGTTTTCCATCTACCTCAGTGAATGCGAGTTGGTTCCCCTTGTTCCGCCTCAGTTACACTGTGTCGACAATTGCTGGCAAACACTGATTCCACATAAGCATACACCATAATTATTCTACACTCATCTGGTATGAGATATTCCCAGGGGGGAGGGGGGGGGGGGTGTCCACTGGGGGGCCAGAGTGCACAATAACCTTGGGTTCAGCATGGGGCAGTGGTGGGGTGGGTGAACTACTGCAGCCTGTTGTGCGGTTGTGAACGACTGGGGGCTACAGTGGAATGAAGTCTCTGTCGTTTCTAGGTACCCAGTTTAAAATACATTTTATACATATAGTTCTGGCAATACAGGCCATGACCTTCTTCTTCTTCTTCTTCTGTGTAGATGCACACACATTCCCTGAACTCTTACGGGACTTGGTAAGAATGTCTTCCACGAGTAATATGTCTGCTTGTGTCTGTATGTATGGATGGATATGTGTGTGTGTGCGAGTGTATACCTGTCCTTTTTTTCCCCTAAGGTATACACTCGCACACACACACACACACATATCCATCCACACATACAGACACAAGCAGACATATATAATATGTCTGCTTGTGTCTGTATGTGTGGATGGACATGTGTGTGTGTGCGAGTGTATACCTGACCTTTTTTCCCCCTAAGGTAAGTCTTTCCACTCCCGGGATTAGAATGACTCCTTACCCTCTCCCTTAAAACCCACTTCCTTTCGTCTTTCCCTCTCCTTCTCTCTTTCCTGATGAGGCAACAGTTTGTTGCGAAAGCTTGAATTTTGTGTGTATGTTTGTGTGTCACACACACACACACACACACACACACACACACACACACACACACACACACACACACACGTAATGACTAAGAAGCAGCATTAATTCATTAATTGATCCATTGCCTAATTGATCCATTACCAATGAAGAGATGGCCATAGAAGAACGTCCTCTTTTTTTTTTTTTTTTTTTAAGGTTTAATGCCTCCCCCCATGAAACATGGACCTTGCCGTTGGTGGGGAGGCTTGTGCGCCTCAGCGATACAGATAGCCGTACCGTAGGTGCAACCACAACGGAGGGGTATCTGTTGAGAGGCCAGACAAACGTGTGGTTCCTGAAGAGGGGCAGCAGCCTTTTCAGTAGTTGCAAGGGCAACAGTCTGGATGATTGACTGATCTGGCCTTGTAACAATAACCAAAACGGCCTTGCTGTGCTGGTACTGCGAACGGCTGAAAGCAAGGGGAAACTACAGCCGTAATTTTTCCCGAGGGCATGCAGCTTTACTGTATGATTACATGATGATGGCGTCCTCTTGGGTAAAATATTCCGGAGGTAAAATAGTCCCCCATTCGGATCTCCGGGCGGGGACTACTCAAGAGGATGTCGTTATCAGGAGAAAGAAAACTGGCGTTCTACGGATCGGAGCGTGGAATGTCAGATCCCTTAATCGGGCAGGTAGGTTAGAAAATTTAAAAAGGGAAATGGATAGGTTAAAGTTAGATATAGTGGGAATTAGTGAAGTTCGGTGGCAGGAGGAACAAGACTTCTGGTCAGGTGACTACAGGGTTATAAACACAAAATCAAATAGGGGTAATGCAGGAGTAGGTTTAATAATGAATAGGAAAATAGGAATGCGGGTAAGCTACTACAAACAGCATAGTGAACGCATTATTGTGGCCAAGATAGATACGAAGCCCACACCTACTACAGTAGTACAAGTTTATATGCCAACTAGCTCTGCAGATGACGAAGAAATTGAAGAAATGTATGATGAAATAAAAGAAATTATTCAGATTGTGAAGGGAGACGAAAATTTAATAGTCATGGGTGACTGGAATTCGAGTGTAGGAAAAGGGAGAGAAGGAAACATAGTAGGTGAATATGGATTGGGGGACAGAAATGAAAGAGGAAGCCGCCTGGTAGAATTTTGCACAGAGCACAACATAATCATAACTAACACTTGGTTTAAGAATCATGAAAGAAGGTTGTATACATGGAAGAACCCTGGAGATACTAAAAGGTATCAGATAGATTATATAATGGTAAGACAGAGATTTAGGAACCAGGTTTTAAATTGTAAGACATTTCCAGGGGCAGATGTGGACTCTGACCACAATCTATTGGCTATGACCTGTAGATTAAAACTGAAGAAACTGCAAAAGGGTGGGAATTTAAGGAGATGGGACCTGGATAAACTGAAAGAACCAGAGGTTGTACAGAGATTCAGGGAGAGCATAAGGGAGCAATTGACAGGAATGGGGGAAATAAATACAGTAGAAGAAGAATGGGTAGCTTTGAGGGATGAAGTAGTGAAGGCAGCAGAGGATCAAGTAGGTAAAAAGACGAGGGCTAGTAGAAATCCTTGGGTAACAGAAGAAATATTGAATTTAATTGATGAAAGGAGAAAATATAAAAATGCAGTAAGTGAAACAGGCAAAAAGGAATACAAACGTCTCAAAAATGAGATCGACAGGAAGTGCAAAATGGCTAAGCAGGGATGGCTAGAGGACAAATGTAAGGATGTAGAGGCCTATCTCACTAGGGGTAAGATAGATACCGCCTACAGGAAAATTAAAGAGACTTTTGGAGATAAGAGAACGACTGGTATGAATATCAAGAGCTCAGATGGAAACCCAGTTCTAAGCAAAGAAGGGAAAGCAGAAAGGTGGAAGGAGTATATAGAGGGTCTATACAAGGGCGATGTACTTGAGGACAATATTATGGAAATGGAAGAGGATGTAGATGAAGATGAAATGGGAGATACGATACTGCGTGAAGAGTTTGACAGAGCACTGAAAGACCTGAGTCGAAACAAGGCCCCCGGAGTAGACAATATTCCATTGGAACTACTGACGGCCGTGGGAGAGCCAGTCCTGACAAAACTCTACCATCTGGTGAGCAAGATGTATGAAACAGGCGAAATACCCTCAGACTTCAAGAAGAATATAATAATTCCAATCCCAAAGAAAGCAGGTGTTGACAGATGTGAAAATTACCGAACTATCAGCTTAATAAGTTACAGCTGCAAAATACTAACACGAATTCTTTACAGATGAATGGAAAAACTAGTAGAAGCCAACCTCGGGGAAGATCAGTTTGGATTCCGTAGAAACACTGGAACACGTGAGGCAATACTGACCTTACGACTTATCTTAGAAGAAAGATTAAGGAAAGGCAAACCTACATTTCTAGCATTTGTAGACTTAGAGAAAGCTTTTGACAATGTCGACTGGAATACTCTCTTTCAAATTCTAAAGGTGGCAAGGGTAAAATACAGGGAGCGAAAGGCTATTTACAATTTGTACAGAAACCAGATGGCAGTTATAAGAGTCGAGGGACATGAAAGGGAAGCAGTGGTTGGGAAGGGAGTAAGACAAGGTTGTAGCCTCTCCCCGATGTTGTTCAATCTGTATATTGAGCAAGCAGTAGAGGAAACAAAAGAAAAATTCGGGGTAGGTATTAAAATTCATGGAGAAGAAATAAAAACTTTGAGGTTCGCCGATGACATTGTAATTCTGTCAGAGACAGCAAAGGACTTGGAAGAGCAGTTGAATGGAATGGACAGTGTCTTGAAAGGAGGATATAAGATGAACATCAACAAAAGCAAAACAAGGATAATGGAATGTAGCCTAATTAAGTCGGGTGATGCTGAGGGAATCAGAGTAGGAAATGAGGCACTTAAAGTAGTAAAGGAATTTTGCTATTTGGGGAGCAAAATAACTGATGATGGTCGAAGTAGAGAGGATATAAAATGTAGGCTGGCAATGGCAAGGAAAGCGTTTCTGAAGAAGAGAAATTTTAACATCCAGTATTGATTTAAGTGTCAGGAAGTCATTTCTGAAAGTATTCGTATGGAGTGTAGCCATGTATGGAAGTGAAACATGGACGACAAATAGTTTGGACAAGAAGAGAATAGAAGCTTTCGAAATGTGGTGCTACAGAAGAATGCTGAAGATTAGATGGGTAGATCACATAACTAATGAGGAAGTATTGAATAGGATTGGGGAGAAGAGAAGTTTGTGGCACAACTTGACCAGAAGAAGGGATCGGTTGGTTGGACATGTTCTGAGGCATCAAGGGATCACCAATTTAGTATTGGAGGGCAGCGTGGAGGGTACAAATCGTAGAGGGAGACCAAGAGATGAATACACTAAGCAGATTCAGAAGGATGTAGGTTGCAGTAGGTACTGGGAGATGAAAAAGCTTGCACAGGATAGAGTGGCATGGAGAGCTGCATCAAACCAGTCTCAGGACTGAAGACCACAACAACAAACAACAACAAGGTTTAATGAGTTCCATACGGAAATAATTCGCCGTGATATCACCCACTCTTATCAGGGGCTCACCTTGTGGGTGCCACCCTGCCACAGCAAGAGCCACATAGCCATATGGCATGGCAGTCATTGCCGGGAGTTCTGATGCCCCAAAATTGAGCAACCTCTCCTAGGCATACACAAGGTGGTGACAGCCCAGGTACCAGAAATGTGATCCCTGTTGACAGAGGACTCACCCGATAGATACATAACAGCCCCACCACACGGACTGGTGACATAGCAGGGGGGGGGGGGAGGGGTGCAGACTATGGCAGGGAAGGAAAGGGATTGGGGGGGGGGGGGGGGGGGCAGGAGATGAATCGCTGCCGGAGATGCTAGGAAGGAAGTTCTTAAGTTCTTTCCCAAATGGCTCAGACTGTGGACACAATTTAGAAAGGGAGGTCAAACCCCACGGGGGACCAGAAAAAGCTGAAAAAAGGGAGAATGGAAACAGGAGAAGAGACTGTAAAGGAACAGCAGAATCAAGGGAATAGCTGAGTTATCATCAAGAGAAACACCTAGAGAGCAAGGGGGTGGGGGGGGGGGTGGGGGGGTGGGGGGGGGGGGGGGAAGAGGAGAGTCAGAGGAGCTATGATGGGAAAAAGTAGATGGGGATGAGAATGCAACTAAGGAGAGAAGAGAGGCTGCAATATCTTCAGGCCCAGTGTGCTCCACACACACATCCCCACAGAAGAGCTGTGGGTCCCCTGAGGGTGTTCATTCAATTGTGAAACGGACATTTTTTTAAACTTTTGAAAAAACCTGACAACATTGACTCAGGCTTGGAGTTGCTCATTTGCTACTGACCACCTAGGCCAACTAAACATGGATAAATTGTTGATTTCCACACATGAAGGTTCTTTGGCTGTTGTGCTGTACGAATTCCTGAATTTTTATTTTCCACTACTTTAACAGAAACTGTTGCAGAGTATTATCAGAACTTGTTTGCAACTATTCTGAGACCAGGTACTTTCTCATTTTGTGATAATACAATTTTTTGTGAGCCATTTATTTTCTTGTAAGTTCCTACACAGCTGCTCATAAGCTCTTTGTTTAACTGCGTACAGCATAATTTATTTTTCACTTTCTTCTTATTTTTTTACAATTTTTTAAAATGCACATCAGAACTAATCAACATATTTTTCAAACTAAGCTTGAAATTATGGACTACTGTTGATTTTAGAGAGCAAATGAAATTTCCAACTTCCTTTTTCAAGGGATCTTAATTCCCTACGAAATCGAAACTTTGAATCTGCTCATGTTATTTTGTAACTATACCAAAAGAGTTATCCACCTTCCCATTAATACCAGAACTGTTATACAGTTTGAGACTCTTTACTAAATGTTAAGCAGGAAATATTTAACTGTTTGCTGATTAAAATTCCTCTTATAGACAATCATCTAGCTGAGGTATGGTTTGCAGATAAAGCCAATTAATGTTAAAGGTAGACACTGTAGCCAGTATTAAAGCTTTCTCATATTCACTTTGTGTTTATACACACCTGGTCAAGGAGAATGTCAATGGTTTTTAAGTATGTTGGAGAATTAACTGTGGCTTGTGAATAACTAAGTCTTTGCAATATTTAAGTAATTTTCTCAGTGGAGGCCATGGTTTCTTTTCTTTAAAAAGAGAGAGAGAAAATGATGTTACAGTCCCCACAGAGCACCATCCTTTTCCATTAATCTTAAGTTTCACTAGAGCTATGTAAAGTGTTCACTTCAGAAATTTCTTTTCATTACAAAAAACTTATTTTCTTGCAATGAATGCATATGGTATAAGAATTAATAGTAAACTATAAGCGCACTGCAGTGAACTGCACTGAAGAGACCACAGCAAGCCAATCAAAAGTCAGCAATTTAGTTGTTTTAGTAGTTTACAATGAGGCAGCCAAATACCCACAATTATTTCATTCAAAATGGTAAATTAATTTCTTCTGCAACACTGTAATAACAATGCCATGCAGAGTTTAACATTACTAAATACTATGTAATTATCTGACTTTAATGAGTCCAAAACCCTGATTAATGCGAAATAATGTCGTAAGTTTAATTTTACAGAGTAACACAAATTAAAAATTCAATAGTCAAACTTCTCGTCTTCAACATGCTTTATACACCAACATTTGATGCAAGGAAATTACGTAATATAACGTTTCAGGCAGAAAAGTCGAAATACAAGTCTATCGTTCTTTAAACCCGTCCGTACATGCAACAACTGAAGTTTCTGCATTAAGTTTTTCCTAATTTGGTGTACATATTTAGCTATTAGCATAAACAGAGGTAATAGAGGAAGAGTGATGAGCAGTTTTGCAGCATCATTTTCCTTGAGAGCTGACAGTCAATCAGAGCTTTGAAGAAACAAACATCTTCAGTGAAAAAATGAGAACATCTCCAGTGGCTGGAGAAGAGAGAGCACTTTAGTTTACCATATCCAGATGATTCAATCTTTCTGTGTGGAAATTTCAACATCAAGGACGCCATCAACACAGTTACTGTAGAGAATGTTGCTGTACAGTGGAAACTAGAGGAGGAAAATCAGTTTGTGTTATTACATTATACTAAGAAATCTCCAAGCCTGTCTGTGCCTGTTATTCTCAATATTGTACAAAAGCAGTTTAGAGTGATTTTCTCATGGTGCAATGACATGTTCAAGAAACCTGAAAGTGACCTATCCATATGGCAGTATTGTTACAAGTGCTGGAAGTACAACACTTTATGTAGGTCAGAAAATGAGAATTTTATGCCTGATGCTCTCAGTATACCACTTTGCCTGTCAAAGAGCTGGTTGCTATAGTCATTAAAATGACTTGATAGCTGACACTTCATGTGTGGAGCTGGTTTCCTCCAATCAGAGCCTTCAGTGTCAGGCCCAAACTGTTTGCCATTGCCAAACTGCCACAAAAATTAGTTCATTACCAATTCCTTGTTTTCTTTCTTGATGTATTTGGATCCCGAATCGCGGGTCTGGTCCTTTTATTTTGTATTCCATCATACATGATAACCACGCCAATAACAACACACACACACACACACACACACACACACACACACAATGACGCTAATGAAAAACACGTTTCATACACAGCTCTAACTAAACACTAATGGAGACTTTCACACAGCATGCAATCCAGGAGCACATATGTTGTTGTCATAATGACAGAGATCAGCTTGCATTAGATATGCTTTGCACAATATTGCGAGAAACAGAGTTTTTGAAGGCTGCAATTCATCACAGTGACTGGGTAACCATACTAAAAATATAACATCCTGAGTCAGTGTTATTCTATAGTGAAATTGTTAGCACAATAACCTGCCATGTAGAAGGTCGTACGTTTGAATCTCGTCAAGTATTACAAAATCTTTTATTATTTAAAAATCTAATCAAAAGAGTCTGATCGTCATTTTTATTCAATTAATTAGTTTAAATGTAACTTTTTATTCCTAATTTTTTGCCACTTCATTTGCATTATCTTACTGACTTTTGTATTTGCTCTTATTTTTCTATCTATCATTCTTTTCTCGTCTGAAATCTGCCTGTGTCACCTACAACCTCCAGCCAAGTGGCAACAAGGACAGCTGTTCGGTTGGTAATGTGGCAGCTCACGTAGCCAGAAAGAGGATGGTTTCAGGTAACCAATGTTAGCAAGAAATTACAGTTTGTTTTTAGTGTTGAAACAGAGCTTTTCCTGTCTCAGTTTACTTATAGAGGTTAGCTTTAATCATTGTGAACAAAGCGATTGTGATTTTAGTTCTGCCATGGAATGTCCACTACTATGTTCTTGGCTGCATTGCACATCTTGAGCTTGTGGTTAGCTTAGGACACAAGTTTAAATTCAGAGCTACAAAACGTGTCTCCTGCCACAGTTCAGACATTGGTTACCTAAAATCAGCTGTCGACAAATCACCTTGCATTTCTGATGTACCTCATGGTGGCCCCTTCCAAAACTGCTCCATGTTATACATTAATAGCTTTAGTGGAGTGACTTGCCTTGCTTGTGTGTTACCTATAACTGAACAGTAGCTGTTGGCCAATGTGGCAACACTGTAGCAGCAAGTGACACATATCAATTATCAAATAATGTTAAATAAACTACAGTTTCTAAATTGTTAAAGGGTTTTTTGAATGTGTAGTGCTTTATTCTCAGAAGATAATCACTGGGAAAAAGCACATAGAAGAACATGCATAAGACTTAATGCAATATACTTGGGTCATTCCACGTCAATTCAACCAATTTGAGAAAATGTTCCAGCTGATAGTCTCAGATTTGGCTGAAATTTAGCACACCAATGCTACGAAATGTGGAACACTCATGTACAAAATTTTAAGTTCCCCTGCCAATTAGTTCCAGAATTATGAATTGTGAAAGAAGGTGGTGTGACCCAGAAATTGCAACCCGCATCTGGCAATCTATCTTCAGACCCAATGTCAGGTCTTAATAACTTTTGAACTATTCCACACAGTCCAGTGAAATTTTTACAACCCAGTAACATCCACTTAGGGAACACACACTATGAATCAAAACACCAACAACATATTTCTGAGGGAAAATAAAAAATTCCAAAATGTGATTAAAAAAATGTAATACGTTAAAAGGTACATAATGTAGGTGCCCTCTATGCCAAATGTAATTCAGTCAAAAAGGGTATAAATTTTTTGTGGTAAGCTTAATGTGGCCTAAACACACGCAGAACTCATCTTGCCCATATCAGTGACACAAACAGAGTTACATGCACATAAAAATACAAAAATTTGAAAAATTACCTGAAAAAAAATGGATTTTGTAAGTGTAGTAGCACGAAAGGGACACGTGATATCCAAGCCAAATTTCAAACACTGCATAAGTAGACCATAATATAATATGTGGCACAATTTAAACTTGTTATTGCAAGGCATTTGTGTACAATAAAAGTTGACAGAGATGTATTTGGTTACGTTTCTTTTAACACGATTTAGCAAGTAATAGTGATGATGCAGACAGCTTGTTTCAGATAAAGCTGCAGCAATTGTTGGGAACAATTAGGCAACAGAAAGTTAAACAATGGTAGTTTTCAGGGACACAATGAGTCATTGTTAGGCAGGAATAACAAAGGAAACAAGCAACAATTACAGGTTACTCATGTTTCTAAGATTCTAGTTCAGACTGGTCAGTACTATCGTGGAAAGTCAGTATGGAGGCAGAAGAGTGTACTAGTGGTGCTTTTTTTCACAAGCATCTGAATGTCATAAAACAACATATGAAACAAAATGTGGCATTCACTTTGTACTGTATGATCTGGATGAATCAGACCAAGATTTGTTGCTATGGAGATTCGGGATACACCCAGTGGGCACAAGAAGTACAGTTCCACGAACTTTAGTTTTTGTTATCATCATATGAAAGTGTTTCTGGATAAGTATTCTTTCCTACAAAGAAGTTGTTTTGACTCATTTCGGATTCATAAGAAGATAGTGAAGTGTAGCCTCAGAGAAACTGATACAAAATCAGTATTGAAAGTGAATCAGTGCATGGGACTTAACATGAAAGCAGGACAAAAGTTATGTTGCAGGTGTGTTACACTGCTAAAAAATGAAGAATATTCTGATAATTTAGATGACAGTGACGAAGAGTATCAGCCACCTACAACCACAGTGGATGAGCAATTAAATACTTCAGTGACTGCTCTTGGTTTGTCTCCCATGAAGACACACAAAGTTGGAAAAGAGACAGGCCCAGCTATGGTAGAAGAAAACTACAAGAAGCTAAAATGGAATTAAAACACAAAATATCTGACACACTAATGGTGGAAGAGGAAGAAGTATCTGCTCCAAAGGAACAGAAATCATGCCAGAAATGCTATGATGTGGACAAAATTGTGCATGATTTGAAAGAAAAATATGTCATATCCACACGCCAGAAAAAAGTAGCTATTCTTACCCTTGCACCTTCCAGCTGCTGTACTAACTACACTGCAAAGGAATTCAATGTTTCTACATATATAGTAAAGCAAGTTAGGAAAATAAAAGCAACCCAAGGAGTGCTCCCACAACTTCAGCAGGCTCAGGCTAAGCAATTGAGTTCAGAAATAAAGTTGCTAGTGTCAGAGTTTTATGAAAATAATGACTACAGCCAAATAATGCCTGGAAAAAAAGACTATGTAACGGTGAAAATGGGAAATATACGTGTACAGATGCAAAAAAGACTGTTGCTATGCAACATATCATAACTATATGTAGAATTCAAGGAAAAGTATCCCAATACCAAAGTAGGTTTATCATCTTTTTTCAATCTTTGGCCAAAATGGGTTGTGCCTGTAAGTGCAAGGGGCACACACAATGTTTGTGTATGTAGGACCCATCAAAATGCTAAGCTGATGTTTGCTGCTATAAAGGATTCTGGTCTGGATTACAAAGGTGCAATGAAGCTGCTAGTGTGTGACATCAGTTCCTACTAGTGCAAGATACACAGGTGTGAAAAGTGTCCCGGTAAGGCAAATCTTGCAGAACACATGAATAACAAACTGTGTGTTGAACTCCTTATGGATGACAATGAACTTGTTTCTTATAAACAATGGACACACAAGGATCGCACAGGTATTGAAACAAAGCAAAGTACAGTGGAAGATTTTGTTGAAATGTGTTGTCAAAAAACGGACAAACGGACCACACACCGCTTCACAGCAACAGCACAAACGGGTTATCTCCAGTTTTGTAAGGATAATTTGAAACAAGATGAAATTACAGTAATACTAGACTTTTCTGAAAATTATGCATTTATGGTTCAAGATGCCATCCAAGGATATCATTGGGACAACAGACAAGCAACTCTCCAGCCATTTGCGATTTACTATAGAAGCGAATCAGGTGATGTGTCTGTTATGAACCTGTGCGTTTCTAGTGACTGTTTAATTCATGATGCCATTGCAGTTCATGCCCACATTCGCACTGTCATGGCACATGTGAAAAACAAGCTGCCTCACATACATTTTGCAAAATACTTCAGTGATGGGGCACCTACCCAGTACAAAAACTATAAAAATCTCAAAAATTTATGCATGCAACCATGATTTTCAGATTCATGCAGAATGGAATTTTTTCGCAACAAGTCATGGTAAAAATGTATGTGGTGGTATTGGTGCTACCATTAAGTGCATGGCATCACGAGCTAGTCTGCAGCACCCTACAGAAGGTCACATTCTAACACCTCTTCAATTATTTACCTGGGTACAGAAAAATATCTCTGGCATACGATCATTCTATGTTTCAAAAGATGAGGTGAAATCAGTCGAAGAGTTGCTAAAAAGTAGACTAGAACAAGTTAAAACTGCTGCAGGCACAAGGAGCCATCATCACTTCTCTCCAGTGGACTCTGACAATGTGCAGATGAGCAGACTGTCCAGTTATAACTACAGGTTCATGCACAACATGTGTCTTCACAGTGTGTCTGACTCAGGGTTCAGAAGTAAAAGCAGCAACATACAACCAGGCTGCTATGTTATTGCTATTTGTGATGACAAATGGTTTTTAGGATGTGTTGCAGAGTGCTGTGAAGCAGAAGGTGATGTATTTGTGAACTTCATGGCACTAGCAGGACCAGCAAGATCATTTCATTGGCCACATTTGGCAGAAAGGTGTTGGATTTGTGAACTTCATGGCGCTAGCAGGACCAGCAAGATCATTTCATTGGCCACATTTGGCAGAAAGGTGTTGGATTCCTTTTGAACATATTCTTATGACAGTTCCAGTTCCTACCACAGTGTCAGGAAGACAGTACAATTTGCCACTCAATGTACAGAGTACAGTAGCTAAAGTGTGGGAGAACTTCTGTTTGAAGAACAATCGACTGGTTTTTAGCAGTTAAGGTGCAGTAAACATTAATGACAGGTTGTGTTAATCTGTCTATTATATGTTTTTGATTAGTGATTAAACAGTTGTGGGGGAGGATAAGAAGAGGCAGAACAGTTTACGATATGTTGTTACAAAATTGTGTTGTGGAACAATGGCCACATCACCAATTACATCTGTCAACATCCATTGTACTCAAATGTCTTACAATAAAATGCTGAAATTTTGAGATATATATCATTATGGTCTACTTATGCAGTGTGTGAAATTTGGCTTGGATACCACTTGTCCCTTTCGTGCTACCACACTTCGAAAATCCATGTTTTTCAGGTAAATTTTTGTATTTTTGTGTGCATGTAACTCAGTTTTTGTGACTGATATGGGCATGATGAGTTCTGTACATGTTTCGGCCACATTAAGCTTACCAAAAAAATTTATACCCTTTTTGAGTGAATTATATTTGGCATAGAGGGCACCTACAATATGTACCTTTTAACATATTACATTTTTTTAATCACATTTTGGAATTTTTTATTTTCCCTCAGAAATATGTTGTTGGTGTTTTGATTCACTGAGTGTGTTCTCTAAGTGGATGTTACTGGGTTGTAAAAATTTCACTGGACTGTGTGGAATAGTTCCAAAGTTATTAAGACCTGAAGTTGGGTCTGAAGATAGATTGCCAGATGCGGGTTGCAATTTCCGGGTCACGCCACCTTCTTTCACAAGTCATAATTCTGGAACTAATTGACAGGGGAAACTAATAATTTGTACACGAGTGTTCCACACATGGTAGAATTCGTGTACTGAATTTCAGTCAAATCTGAGACTATTTAAGTTACTATGTAACAATGGCAACTATGAACAGCTTTCCTGTGGCTAACACCAAATAATGAAAAAAAGGGGCATAAATGCAGGTAGGCGTACACTTTATGAAGTCCTCAGTGTATCAGAGAAATGACACATCAGATTTGTCTACAAAGTGGGCAGTGGTCACTGCAAAATGATATAAAAACAAAGTAAAAATAAATATATGTATCTAGCACTATGTAATAGTAAACTAATTAGGAGCACAAAACATGATGCAATTGAAATAATCAAATAAAATATGTTATAAACATGTACTATATCCACTGGGCTAAAAAGTCTAGAGCACATGATGTACTGAATAGTACCTGGTTGTCAGGAGCTTATCCAACATGTCTGGCTCACAGTGCAGGACAGCAAAAGAAAGAAAATCACACCGCTGCTGTACATCAGAAAATTCTCTACACTGCCCCAGTTGCTGCACAACTTGCCACCCAATTCCATGGTTGTTGTCCACTATATTTTTGCAGATTTCCGCACAACATTTAAAATCTTCTGCCTTATGAAGAACAAAAATAAAATACGTATATTACACAAAATACACATGATCTAAAATATTAAATCTGTCAATTGTTGAATAACCTAAAAATTTAATTAAAAGAATAATTAACATTATGTAAAATAAATGTTTCATCCAGGAATTTCCATTATTGCAATAAATGATGCAAGTTTAATATGATACTGAAAGTCCTGTGTGTAATACAAATCATGGAAGATGGACTCACTATATAGTTGAGGTGTTGAGTAGTCAACAAGCAATCACAAAAACAAAACGGAGCAGATGATACATCTACATCTTTCAATATGCTCTCCCCTCAGTGCAAATATGCCACAGTGCATATTATGAACTGAAACTTTGAGAGATGCTCTATCCACTGATATGTGTCATTTTTCTGTGGTGTCGTGTAGTTTTCTAAAAGTCGTCTTCTGGAACCCAGGAGGTACTTATTGGACCCTGCCTGGGAACTTAACAATCATTTCAGTCTCATTTATGTGCAGTCGACCACTCAGTACCTCAATTATACAGCAAAAGTTATCTTTACTGAATTCATTAATTACTAACATCAGTTTACGTAGAAAATATATTTTGTTAAAAAAATTTCTTGAAAGTTTGTTTTTTAAATACAGCTAGCATCTGTGCCTACAACAGGTATACTGACAAATGACCCAAATACATCCATATCAGATACATTCAGCATAACAATGGAACAGTCTCACAACTCGTTCATAAGTAACAGCATACAAAAACTCATATATTCTATTCCAAACAGATAATAATGAACTACAGGTACCAGATGTAGAGATCAGTGGACATATGCTGGATAAGGTTCTGTGTGTGAAGTTTCTAGGCATCCACACTGACAATGAAATGAGATCGCACCAGCACATGGATGAGTTAACCAAAAAGCTCAGTTCTCCCTGTTTTGAATTTAGAATTCTCTTTGTCAGCTCTAAACTTCTCCTTTCATGAAACTCCCAGACTCTAAAACTGTGTGCTGGAGGAGGACAGGAACTTGGGCCATTGTCTTTCATAAGCAATGTTTTAATTAATCTTATGGTCCAAATCACATCAAAGCTCTACTCTGCCAGTACCTCTATTCTGCTTTGAAAAGGCATCCTACTTGAGCAGACATTGTAGGAGAGTTTCTGTGGAGTTTTGAAAGTAGGAGAGTGGAACTGGGAGACTGGCTGCCTGATAGGAAGCACAAGAGATACATCTATCTATACTCTGCAAAATACCATCAGGCACATGACAGAGGGTACATTCTATTGTACCAATTATTAGGGTTTCTTCCCAGTCCATTCCATTCAAAGATGGAGTGTGGGAATAACGATTGTTTGAACGCCTCTGTGCAAGCAGTAATTATTCCAATCTTATCCTACACAATCCCTATGTGAGCGATACATAGTGGGTCATAGTATATTCGTAACGTAATCATTTAAATCCTGTTCTTGAAACTTCGTTAACACACTTTCTTAGGATAGTTTATGTATATCTTGAGGAGTCTTCCAGTTCAGTTCCTTCAGTACCTCTGTGACACTCTCCCATGGATCAAACAATCCTGCAACCATTCGTACTGCCCTTCTCCGTATACTTTCAGTATCCCCTGTTAGTCCTATCTGGTAATGGTGCCACACACTTGAGCAATATTCTAGAATTGGTCACACAAGTGATTTGTAAGCAATCTCCTTCGTAGATTGATTGCACGTCCCCAGTATTCTACCAATGAATTGAAGTCTGTTTGACCCACGACTGATCCTATGTGATCATTCCATTTGATATCCCTACAACGTGTTGTGCATCCAGGTATTTGTATGAGTTGCCTGATTCCAACAGTTACTCATTGATATTATAGTCATAGGATAATACATTTCTTCATTTTGTAAGGTGCAAAATTTTACATTTCTGAACATTTAAAGCAAGCTGCCAACCTCTGCACCACTTTGAAATCTCACCAAGATCTGACACAATATTTATGTAGCTTCTTTCTGATAGCACTTCATTACAGATAACTGCATGATATCCAAAAAAAACAATTTCACTATTAATACTGTCTGCAAGATCATTAATATACAACATGAACATCAAGGGCCACAAGACTCCTCCCTGGAGCACACCCAAAGTTACTTCGACATCTGATGGTGACTCTCCATCCAAGGTAACATGTTGCATCCTCCCTACCAAAGAGTCCTCAATACAGTCACAAATTTCACCTGACATGCGATATGGTCATACTTTTGACAAGAGGCGTAGGTGTGGTGCTAAGTCAAACGCTTTTCCAAAATCAACACGTACAGCATCTACCTGACTGCCTTGATCCAGAACTTTTAGCACCTCATGCGAGAAAAGTGTGAGTTGTGTTTCATATGATTGGTGTTTTTGAAATCCATATTGGTTGGCACTGAGGAGGTCATTCTGTTCAAGATACCTCATTATGTTTGAGCTCAGAATATGTTCTAAGATTCTACAACAAATTTATGTCAAGGATATTGGATGATAATTTTATGGATCACTCCTACTACCCTTCTTGTAGACTGTTGTGGCCTGCATTTCCTTCCAAGACCGATGCTCCACTTTTTGTTCAAGGAATCTACGATAGATTAGAGTTAGAAGAGGGGCTAACTCAGCTGCAAATTCAGTATAGAATGTGACAGGGATTCCACTGGGACCTGAAGCTTTGTTCAGTTTTAACAATTTCAACTGTTTTTCAACACCACTGACACTAATACTTATTTCATTCATCTTTTCAGTGGTACGAGGATTAAATTGGGGCAGTTCTCATGGGTTTTCCTTTTTAAAGAAACATTTGAAAACAGACTTAAGCATTTCAGCTTTTGCTTTACTATCGTCAATTTCAGTTCCTGTCTCATTCACTAGTGACTAGCCACTAACTTTGGTGAAACTAACAGCCTTTACATATAACCAGAATTTCTTTGAGGTCTGAAGGATCGCTTGACAATATTCTGTTATGGTAGTCATTGAAGGCATCATGCATTGCTCTCGTGACACCCAAATGTGTTCCATTTTCAGCATTTCTCTATCTATAGTCCTATACTTCGTTTTACACCTATTATGCAGTAATCTGACTGTATACCACAGAGGTTCCCTCCGATTATGAACTGTTCTACTGGGTACACATCTGTCCTGTGCATGGTCAACTGTTATTTTACACATGAGGCAGGGTTCCTCTGTGTGTTCCCACCCTGTGCTGAAAGTTTCAAGTTCCCCACTAAGATATGACATTATTGATCTTTTATCTAGTTTACTGAACATATCTTTTTGCTTGTTTTAGTTGTCCTTTGTACTTTGGCAATCATTATTGTCACAACCACATCATTGCCAGTGATACCAGTTTCGATGTGGACATCCACAAAGAGGTCAGGTCTCTTTGGTGCCATTAACTCCAATATATTTCCATCATGAGTGGGGTTCCTAACTATCTCTTCTACGCAATTTTCAGAGAAGACACTTAGTAAAGTTTCACAGAATGTCTTATCATGCCCACCAATAAAAAATGTAATTTTTGCAATTAACTGTGGCCCTCATCCACACAGTACCTGGATAATACCGATGGTATGAACCGAGTTTGAGTTTTAGCAATGGTTCAGCACAAAATTTTAATCTCTAAGGATATTTCCAAACAAAAAATACACCAATAATCTAGAAACAGTTTTCAGTCTTTATGTATGCTGTGTGTAATAGTACAAGAAAAACCACAATGCATCCATTTTCATTGTGGGACAGTATTCCTATTGCTGTAAACGAGGGCAGAAATCACTATGAGTGGGAGTAGGAACAGTTTCGTACAAAAAACAACAAGGGGCTGCTGAACCAACATCATTAAATACCTATATTTTCATATTTTATATCACTATTGTGGGAGAAATAATGCTTAAAATCAAAACACAACTATTTAAATATGAGTTAAGCTAACACATTGAAGCCAAGTCACTAAAATGTGAAAATTTAAAAAGCACTGGCCGTGGCACAGATTTTATTGTGCAGTAAACAAAATGAATGGTCTATTTCTCATGGTTTAGTAAGTATTTTCAATAGGTAACTCTTTACAACCACCACTGAAAGATGAAAGATTTCATCATAAATTTCTAACTCTAACAGTCATTTCTGTAAGTTGATAACGTTTCTTTTTATTTTTTCAAACTGATGCATTCTCATAAGAAAACCTAGATTTGCGTATCTTGGTCAAAAGTTTGTCAAGCCCTTCAACATATAGCAAGCTGATTCATGCTGAAAGGTACACTTGGCTGCACTGTGTTATAACATCGATCCCTTTGTATATGAACCTTGAGACTGGGTTCTATGCGTCAACAGCAATCAATCAACTTTGCTATATTTTACTTCCAACTTCCATTTTCCCCCTTTTCCTCAAAGGTTTTTCTTGTATGTCAAAGTCACATGAAAGTAACATACCCTGTCTTTTACAACAACAAAAATAATCCAAGTCATGGGAGACTCACCACGTCTCACCTGACTTTTCTGAACTGTACCCCTTTCCCTTCAACTCTTCTGCAAGAAGAAGGAACCACTGGCTCCAAAAACTTGTAAAACTTAAACCTTCTTTTGTGCGTGTTCCCCTGCTGCAGCTTGGTGAGTAGATTTTTTTACCTATCCATTTACATTTTACCCTTTTTTGTCACAGTACTCCTTGTTGGATACCAAGTCCATGCAACATTCGCCAGGATAGACCAGGAAATCTTGTTTGAAAAGTATGTGTAAGTAAACAACAAATATTTCATTTTGGAGAAAATTGATCCTTACTTTGCTGATGCTGCAATTAATTCCCAGCCTACAACTGATTTGTTTTTCAACACACAATATTCTTTGGACACGTATGTGCTGAGCAAAACTGTGAGGGATGTAAAAGTCCTGATGAGGTTTGACAGCCATTTCAGAAAGCTACTAAACAAGTAAAGAGAGCTTCTTTGCAAATTTAAATGTAATAAAAGTTTCAAAGATAAACAAAAACCGAATAAGGCAAAAATTAACATAAGGATGGTCATGTGTGTAGCATTCAACAAATTCCAAAGAAAAATTCAGCAAAACTGACCTGAAAGAAAATTCTAAGAAGTTTCAGTCTGATGTTAAATCAGTAAAAAGATCAAAGCATTCTGTCCCAACATGCTGTGACCATACTGGCATTGAAATTGGGAATGGGGAATGATCACCATGATAAAATAAGGGAAATCAGAGCTCGTACAGAAAGATATAGGTGCATTCTGCGCACTATACGAGATTATAATAATAGAGAATTGTGAATGCAGTAGCCACCAGAAAGATCGCGGGAGGCGCACATCGGCACGACGCGTCACGGACGGTATTTGCCGCAAGTAGTCCTGTCCACCAGAGGGCACCCAAGAATTCGGCTGCGGCCTCTGCCAGCAGAACAACAACAACAACAACAACAACAACAACAACAACAACTCAGGCAGCATGGGCCGTGCCCAGTCAGTTCACATCGGGCATGCTTAGGAGACAGTTCCCGGTCTACGCTATGTGAAGTGTGACGGAAAACGTGAACTGTGTTACTACACAATTGGCGACGAGTAGGGTCGTTCTTTCGCGTGTTGCGTCGTTGTTCCGGTTTCGCAGCTTATTCACGGCATGGAGGATTTAGTGCGGGTTTTGGTTGAGCAGCAGACGGAGCTCATGGCCACCATGAAACAAGTGCTTCCGGCGGTGCTCTCCACGCTGTCTGCTCCAGTGCCGTTCCCTCCTCCCTTTCCCCCGTATGACGAGACGGCAGATGATTGGGATGCATATGAACATTGCCTTCGGCAGCATTTCCAGGCATTTCATGTTTCCGATGCGGAGGTATGTCGTGCTCTTTTCTTGGCTTGGATATCTCCCTCGCTGTATCAAGTTTTGCGGCAGCTAGTGCCATTGCAGGAACCCTCGTCCTTGTCTTTTGACGCATTGTGTTCATTACTGTCTTCATATTATCATCGCCGCATGCATGTTGTGGCGGCTAGGGTCGAGTTCTATCAATGCAAGAAGCAGCCCCATCAGTCTTACCAGGTGTGGGCTGCTACCCTGCACGGTATTAGTCGCAAGTGTCATATGTCACGGAGCAGTCACGAGAGTCGTATGCCCACGTTATGGTGCGCGACGTCATTGTTCGTTCGGCCCCTGATAGGGAGGTCCGGCAACGGGCCCTGCAGTTAGAAGACCCTTCCCTTGAGGAAGTCCTGTCCATTGCACAATCGTATGAAGCTTCTCACGCCACAGGCCAACAGTTGGAAGCGTGATGCAACGTCGCGGCGGTTCAGGGTGGCGCGGCCGCGTCCACTGCATCCGGGGTGGACGACGTGCGAGCGGTACAATTGGGCCGTTATGGCCGCTCCCGCACGCCACATAAACAGAGTTCTGGCCACCGGCCCCTGTTGTCGTCCTGTGCGTCGTGCTATATACACAGTGATCGGTCAGAGTGCCCCCAGCGTTGGGTTGTTTGTCGCAAATGTAATAAAAAAGGACACATTGCTAAAGTTTGCCGCTCAGCCTCAAAAGAATCGAAGGACGCAGGTACAGAGGACATGGACGTTGACATTCAGGAAGTTTCATCGGGCCAGGCTCCCGACGCATCGGCACACAAACTCTTTATCGAGGTGTCGGTTCGATCGTACCGATTACAACTGCAAGTAGATACGGGCGCAGTAGTTTCTTTCTTGAATGCACAAACTTACTCCGACCTTGGGTCGCCCCCGTTGGCGCCAGTTTACCGGCGTCTACGCGTTTATGGTAAACAGTTCATTCCCCTACTGGGTCAATTCACTACCAATGTGACTTACAAATCGGTCACTCGGCCTATTACTTTTATTGTCAGTGATGCAAGCTCTGTTAACCTTTTTGGCTTGGATGCCTTTCAAGCTTTCGGTTTTTCTATCACTGACACCAAACAGTTGGTCTCCGAAGACGTTCCCTATCAATCATTGGAATCTTTGATCTCCGACTTTCCAGATATCTTTGAGGAGGGCCTGGGGTGTGTTTCAGACTTTGAAGCTCACTTAACGTTGAAGGCGTCGGCTCGCCCGCATTTTCTACGCACAAGGCAGATCCCCTTGGCTCTCCGCCCTCCGGTAACAGAAGAACTAGACCGGCTGACAGCCCTAGAGGTCGTTCTTCCCATTTCTTCTAGTGAGTGGGCTTCGCCCCTCGTTATTGTCAGGAAACCCTCGGGAAAATTACGTCTTTGTGGCAATTTCAAAGCCACCATTAATTCCCAATTGGTGGTGGACACCTATCCTTTGCCTCGTGCTGATGAATTGTTCTCCGCCGTGGCGGGAGGCCAATATTTTTCAAAAATCGATCTTTCGGAGGCTTATCATCAGATACCGCTTGATGAGGACCCCAAATGGCTGGTGGTAATCAACATACCGTTTGGCCTTTACCAATACCAGCGGTTGGCCTTTGGAATATCCAGTGCCCCGGCGATATTCCAGCGTTATCTTGAGCACGTCACGTCAACAATCCCTCATTGTATTAATTACCTGGACGACATAATTGTCACAGGCCGCAGCACGAAGAAACACTTGCACAACCTTCGCACCCTCTTTCTCAAATTCAGATCCGTGGGCTTGCGTTGCAACCTGCGTTAAGTCCAACTTCTTCCAACTGTCCATTGAGTATGTGGGCTACACAATCTCTCGCCACGGCATCCAGCCGCTCTGAAGTTTGGTCTGAGGTGTTGTCGACCTTCCGCGGCCCGCTTCGCTGAAGGAGTTACAAGCTTTTTTAGGCAAGATTGCCTATTACCACCGGTTCATTCCCAGAGCTTCCACCATAGCCCGCCCCCTGCACTGCCTTCTGCGCAAGGGTGTTCTTTTTGATTGGTCACCTGCATGCGAGCGAGCGTTCACCTCGTTGAAGGAACTCCTCATGTCAGCACCTTGTTTGGCTACTTTTGACCCCCATAAGCCACTGGTCCTGACTTCGCAGTATGATGGGGGAGAGGGGGGGGGGGTTCCTGGCCCATTGCAACGCGGATGGTTTCGAGCAGCCAATGGCGTTTACATCTAAAACTCTTAGTCCCGCGCAGGCCCATTACTCCCAGGTGGAAAAAGAGGCTTTGGCCATTGTCTACGCTGTTACCAAGTTTCACCCTTTCTTGTATGGCACGAAGTTTCAGTTAATCACTGACCATAAGCCGTTAATATCGTTATTTGGCCCCGCCTCTCAGATTCCGGATAGGACGGCCCACAGACTACAGCGCTGGGCCTTGTTCCTCTCTAAGTACCATTATGACATTCATTTTCGCCCTACCGGACAGCATGCCAACGCAGACGCTCTTTCCTGTCTCCCGGTGGACCCGGATCCTAAGTTCGATCAGGAGGAGATTATGTGTTTTCATTTTGATATGGCGTCCCGCGAAGCGGTTGATGGCTTCCCGATCACTAGTTCTAGAGTCGCCAGGGAAACAGCAGCTGACCCGGTTCTCCGGCAAGTAGTTCACCTCATTCAGCAGGGGTGGTCATCCCGACCTTCAGGCCGGGCCTCGGACCCTCTTCGTAATTATTTTGTTCTACGAGACCACCTCTCCATCTAAGAAGGAGTTCTCCTTCTGGATACCGATGATACGGCTCCTCGCGTGGTTGTTCCTGCAAGTTCGTGAAGGGAAGTCCTCATATTATTACATGAGGGGCACTGAGGTGTTTCCCGTACTAAAACTTTGGCTCGCAGACATGTGTACTGGCCCAGTATTGATAGAGAAACTGAGCACTTGGTGGCCACCTGTTCCCAGTGTGCGAGCCAACAGGCATCTCCCAGGTCAGCATTCTCTTCATGGCTGCCTGCAACCCAGGCATGGGAACGTGTTCACATCGAGTTTGCGGGCCTGTTTCTCAATGGCTTTTGGCTCACTGTCATTGACGCTTATTCCCGATTCCCATATGTGGTTCACTGCTACTCAACCACTTCAGAAGTTGCAATCCAGGCACTAGCAAAAATCTTTTCTGTGGAAGGTCTGCCAGTCACCCTGGTCTCGGACAATGGACCTCAGTTTATTTCGCAGACCTTCCACAATTTTTATAGGCGTTTCGGTATTCGGCACGTTTGCTCTCCCCCCTTTCATCCACAATCAAATGGGGAAGCCGAGTGCATGGTGCGCACATTTAAGATGCAGATGAAAAAGTATGTGCACGAATTTCCTGCGGAGGAGGCGTTGACGTTTTTCCTGACGGCATACCGGACCACACCAATGGGAGAACGCAGTCCCGCAGAGCTCCTCCACGGACGCCAACCTAGGACTCTGCTGCACCTCCTCCGGCCCGGTCCTCGCCAAACGGAGTACCCGGCTATCCACTGGGTATGTCGGTCTGGACACGTGGGTTTGGTCACAATCCAAGTTGGATACCGGCAGTGGTCCTGCGCCGAAATGGCCACCGGCTCTATACCTTGCAGGCGGGGCACCGGGAGGTATGTCGTCACCAAAATCAGCTCTGTCCACGTTTGGGCACCCACCCTCCGACCCCTTGGGCACTGGCTTCCCCATTGCCAGCACTCATGTTGGTTTCTCGGGGGACATTACTGCCCCAACCCCTTGTGACTCCGCTGCACTGCGATGGTTCTCAGCCTTGGCAGCCTCCAGTAACTCCAGCACCGGCATCGCCTTCATTAGCAATGCCCCAGCGAGAGCCGGCCCCCCCTCGCAGGCCCGGTTTCACAGGAGGGTGGTTTGTACTGGTTGCTACCTCCCTTGTTTCTTGATAACTGAATGATTGTTGAATCTTACGCGGTATATTGTGGTAGGACCACATTCGCACCACGTGTTTGTAATTGAGAATAATATGAGTAGTTCCAGCACAATTTCAGCAAGGCTTATTTATTAGTAGCTGCTGAAAGATTACACACTGCAGATCTCATTTGTCTACGGGTTTTTGAAGTTTTGTCTGCAAAATAATAACTCCAACAAGCATGGGCTGGGTTTTCTTCTTGTCTGATATAAACACCACCGGATTCGAAATACTTTCAGCTAAAAATAATATTTATTCGTACTTTTTGCTTAGTAACCACAACATTTTCACTATGAACATTAATACTCTAAAATGCATTATACTGTACTGGTCATGTAAACACGTCCATCTCCCTCCAATACCGACAAAGAAGTGGCGGGCAAGCCAAAATGTGCCCGGAAGTTGCAGACATTCCTGCATTCCAAAATCTTTGGTCTACTGACCTTAATAAACTCCAAAGATACATATAAATAAATACATATAAATATACAACATTTAACATCTCAAACGAATCCATTATTTATCATAAAAGAAAATATTCATAATTAAATAAATTAAACACACTTTCTGGCAACATAATGAAGTTACGTTAGCTCTTTACTGTGGGCATCGTACTTTTCACATGAGATAAACTTTATCTCCGACAGTTAATTACATTACAGTAGCCCACCAGGACTTACAAGTGTACCCTGGTCCACTTGTCAGTCCGATACAGAGATTGCACCATTGTCTTGGCTTGTATACAAGTTTTTATCACAACTGTAGTAAACTGTTTATTCTTTCATCAACCATTGACTTCCTCCTTTGTCTCACAACATAAATTACATAAATACATATGTCGATTTGTTGCCCAGAAATTTACTATAAAATAATACTAAAGTTAAAACATTTTCTCATATTAGAACAAACATAGTACTAACTCCTACATCATCAGTGAGGTTGCAAAAGTATTTCAATTCAACAACACTATTCTCTCATGAGCCTTGTAAATTATGTGATATCAAAATTAAGAGGCAAAATAAGCCAACAAAGTATCTGTGTTGTGTTATAAACAGAGCTGAATAAAAACAGTTATGGTGAGCATGATGTAAAACAAAAGCACACTTGCATATACAAGAAAATACAGTCTATTAACTATACAATTTTTTTTAAGCATTATGGTCTATTTAAGTGAATGAACAAGATTTCAAAATTTATGAGATTTGCTATTCTCAAACTGTGGGGGTGGGTGACATGTCTTGTCTCCTAGCATCATCAGTAAAATAAAATCCCTTATTTATCAAGTTTACATATTTTGCAATTCATTAAATACTGTACAATTACTTAAACAAGCATATAGGAATCATGAAATCTAATCTTATAATAGAATTATGTGACAATCAGTCTAGATACAACATTGTTTTGCATGAGATATGTTACATGGCCTAGTATGGTGACTGCATCCCCCCCCCCCCCCCCCCCCCGAGTAAAATTCTTTCCACATAAAGGCATGTTTGTAGGCTCAGGGCTCAGTTTGCTCTTTTCTCAATATACCAATATACGGCTTCAAAGAAACAACATTCCTAAGACCAAACAGCTTTCTCGACTTGGGATATACTAATCGGTACGCATTTGGGTGGGAGTTCTCAATAATCTCAAATGGCCCAATGTAAATTTCAAAGAACTTCTTGAGTTCTGCTGTTAGTAACTTTGATCGTTCGTGGGATTTCACTAAGACATGGTCACCTACTCTGAATGTGGTAGCCTTTATTTTCCTATCATGTCTGTTTTTCCTAGCTTCACCTAGTTTCTTCATGGTTTTCTTTACAATCTCTTCACGTTCTTTCATTGATATTAAGCTACATTGTGGAAAGTCTATTAATTCAGAAATAAGATTTGCTGGTCTGAGATGAAACATAATTTCATATGGTGAAAACCCAGTAGAGCTATGCTGCAAGCTGTTCATATCCTCGAAGTTGTTTACATGGTCGGACCAACTAGGGTGTTTGTGACTACAATACGTCCTACGAAGTCTCCCTATTTCTCTCATGTACCTTGCTGCTGGGTTTGAAGATGGGTTGTACACGGATATCAAGATGTGTTTTGTGTTAGTTTCTTCCATGAATGCTTTCCAGTTTTTTGAAACAAATTTTTTCCATAAACTCTTGAAGTAATCTCTCTCAATCTTTGTAATGATCTCTTTACTTGTAGCTTTTCGAACAGAATAAAGTTTAATTAGTTTGGAAAATACATCAACCATGACGAATATAAAACAATGGCCACCTTTGCTTTTAGGTAAAGGTCCATAAAAGTCTACAGCTACTAAATCTAATGGCTTATCTGGAATGATGTTCTGCATTTCTCCCTGACATGTTCTGTTGCTTACTTTTACTCTTTGACATTTGTTGCACGTTGATATTTCATTCCTCACCTTCTTTACCATGTTATAAAAGTAGATATTTTCTTGTAACTTTTTTACACATTTCTGTATTCCACAGTGACCATAACTCTCATGCGTGTACTTTATTAACTTTTCTGCCTCATACTCTGGCCAACATAGCTTCCAATTGTCAGAGTCCACATCTGTTGTTCTAAAGAGTGTTCCCTTAAAGACCTTATAGTACTTGTCAAGTTTATCATACCCTCTTTTGCCTAAACAGTCCTTAACCAATTTCCAATTAGGATTGTTATTCTGTCCCCTCCTGATGTTATTGCAAAGTGTCCTTATGAGCTTTTCATCTTGGATTCCCTTCATGTATCTTATTTTAAATTCCTTTTCTTCCTCTTGATCAAACATTTCCTGATCTCCTCCTACTGGTAACCTGGATAAAGCATCAGCTACTACATTTTCTGATCCCTTAATATACACAATTTCGTAATCAAACTGTTGCATGAACATTGCCCACCTGGTTAATCTACTGTGATATAGTCTACACTCCCGCAAGTAACTTAAAGCTTTGTGGTCTGAATAGAATTTTATCTTGTGTCCTAACAGGTATGTTTTAAATTTTGTAAACACCCAGTGTACTGCGAATAATTCTTTTTCTGTGACAGTGTACGTTCTCTCATGTTTAAGTAACATTCTGCTGGCAAATGCAATGGTACAATGAAGATTTTTTTCCATTCACAACTTTCTCCTGAAATAGCTCTGCTCCTAGTCCATAATCACTACTGTCAGTGTGGAGACAAAATGGCAAACTAAAATCTGGTCTGTGTAAAAGACTGTTCTTACAAAGTTCATTCTTAATTTTATCAAATGCTTTCTGGCACTCTTCAGACCAATTCCATGTAGCATTTTTTCTAAGTAAGTTGCTTAAACATGTTACATTAAGGCATTGTCCATTTACATATTTTCGATAGAACCCACAGAGTCCATAGAAAGATTTTAACTGTTTTCGGTTTCTAGGATATGGAAAGTTTACAATAGATTTTATTTTCTCAGGATCTGCACTTATCCCTTCCTTTGTAATGACATGACCTAAAAATTTGAGTTCTGACACACCAAATTTACATTTTTCCAGTTTTAATGTCATACCACCTCTTCTGAGTTTCTCACACACCTTTTTCAATAACTTCAAATGTTCCTCCCAACTTTGATTTGAAACTAATATATCGTCTACATAAATTGTTAATTCTGACACAACTTCTCGGCCAAGTACATAGTCTAGTGCCCTTATAAATTCAGTGACTGATGAGTTTAATCCGAAAGGCACTACACAATACTGGTAACATCTCCCATTGTATAAGAAAGCAGTGTACTTTCTAGAACTAATTGCAAGAGGTACTTGATGAAAACCTGAAGTTAGGTCAAGGCTTGACATAATTTGGATATTTTTAAATTTATATAACAACTCATCGATGTTCTCTGTATAAACATTTGTTTAACTGTCTGGAATCTAGTACTAGTCTGACTTGTCCATTAGGTTTATTTACAGTGACTAAGGGATTATTATAAGGGCTTATACTCCTCTCAATGATTTCACACACTTCCAACTTTTGCAATTCTTTCTCCACTGCTACCCTTTTCGAGATTGGAATACTGTATGGTTTTGTAAAGAAAGGTTCATGTGGCTTCAACTGTAAAGTAAATTGGTATCCAATTACTTTACCTGGAATATTGCTAAATACATCACTATATTCCCACAAAAATAATTTCAAATCTTGTTTTTGGTTCTCAGTTAGTTCTCTAGCTTCAGCTACTTTTTCATTTACCAACTTTTCAAACTCTATCTCGTCTGTATCAATATCTGTGACATGGCTTTCAATGTACTTACCTTCTTTTGTAACTTCAATACTGTTCATAGTCTTATTCATACAAAACACATTTGACTGAAGAAGTTTCGTAGTGATGACTTCACCATTTGGTACAGTCATCATTAATTTCTGCCCTGCCCAATCAAATGCTGCACTTACTTTTCTTATCCAAGACATGCCTAGGATAAAATCCTCTGTGAGATCAGGAATGCCGAGACACCCATGTGACCATGATTTACTGTGCTTCCCGGTAGCACCTCTTATTTTAATTCCTACTACAGGTAACTCAACATAATCCTTATTAGTTTTCAGTTTTTTACTTAATGTTTCTGATATCCCAGACACTTGACTTCCTGTGTCCACTAAACACTTTCCTTTCCATGATCCTATCTGCACATCAATAAAAGGACTGCTTTACATCAAAGTCAAATTTTTTCTTAATATTCTCATGTAATAAGTCATCTTCAATTTCACTAAATCCACATCCCTTTCCAGTGTCCTTACCTGTATCATTACCACCAGAGTTATATGCTGTTATTACCCTAATTGCATTTTCTTTGGCCTGATTACTATTCCTGAATATTTCATTAATCCAACTACATTCATTTGTGCTATTGTGTGTCTCTCCTTTGTATTTATCTCTTAACACTTGTGCAATGTGATACTTAATTCTATGTCACCATTCGGGATACAAAGTTTCACATATATCAAGTGTTACCTTTCTGAAATTTTCATCATCCTTAATGGCACTACTGATAAGTTCAACAAAAATTGCTCACTATCTGACATTTCATCATCTACTCCCCTAATGCTGTTAAGATTACCTGCTGTCAATTCCTTCTCATTTTTCTTACATGTATCACGATCAAATAACTCATTGACTAAAATTCTGGCATCCTTATCATTCAAATTGTCAACTGTTTTCATGTGTACCTCACTAACTTCATTACTATCCTCTTTTATATTAGTAATCCCTAAAGCTTCCAACTCCTCACTTACACCAATAAAACATCTTTCTTCACTACTATCCTCAATCTCCTTTCCTTCCCAATCAACATCACAAAAATTATCCTCTTGATCCTCTGCACCCTTACCTTCAGTATGCAGATACACATTTAAATCATCCTTACTAGGTGCTCTTTTCATTCCTAGCCCACCAGACTCTTCCATAAGTTCTCTAATTCCTAATACACTTGGATCATTTGAACAACTATTTTCCAGCAAGGTGCCCTTCTCAGCCCACTCATAGAATGAATCTAAGTTTAATTCTTCACAGTTTTCTAAGCAATCAGTGTCTTTAAATAACTTACCTTTTGTTTCTGGTTTATTTGTATGACATATATTATTTGTAACAGATACTACATTAATGGGATAACACTTCTCTTTAAAATAATTACTCATTATGTCACTGGTATCTTTCTGTTTAGTTAGACAGTTTGGGTTGGCCCTTTCCATTTGTGTACACATAGCCCCTACCTTGCGGACCGCCAATGGAGCCCTATTCAGTTTTTTAACTCCTGTTCAGTTCTCCCCATACCATTATGACTATTCCATTCCTTTGGTTTATTTCCAAAGTGCCTGTTACCAAATCGATTATGACTATTTCCATATTGACCCTTGTAATGGAAATTGTGTCCTTGTGATCCCTTTAAGATGTACTGGTGATTTCTCTGATGAGAATCACTACTTCCAAAACTGTTTGGTTCCTTTTTATCATGTTGTGTGTTTCCCCAATTTGTATGCTCTGTCTTTTGAAAATCGTTTTGACTATGGTGTGGTGATTTACCCGTTTTCTCAATAATTCTGTCTAGTTTGTCAACATATTTCAAAAACTGATCATATGTGTCATCTGGACCGTAAGCTAACTCCCACTGTAGTTCACACGGTAGCCTCCTTTTGAGTGCATCAATTTGAGTGAGTTCATCAAAAGGTTTGCTTAGGTGAGTGAGTTTCCTTAACTGATTCCTGCAAAATTGCTTCATGCTACCATATTCATGTTTATAAACAGGTCCATTCAAGAATTCGCTTTTTATTCTTGCCTGTTCTGTCTCTGACCAGAATTTACTTAAGAACCTCTCCTCAAACTCTGCAAAAGCCATTCCCTCTGTACAATAATTGTGGTGTCACCACCAGACACCACACTTGCTAGGTGGTAGCCTTTAAATCGGCCGCGGTCCATTAGTATACGCCGGACCCGCGTGTCGCCACTGTCAGTGATAGCAGACCGAGCCCCACCACACGGCAGGTCTAGAGAGACGTACTAGCACTCGCCCCAGTTGTATAGACGACTTTGCCAGAAGGGGATCACTGACAAATACGCTCTCATTTGCCGAGACGATAGTTAGCATAGCCTTCAGCTACAATTGCTACGACCTAGCAAGGTGCCGAATTCAGTTGATATTGAGATTCTATTAATGTATCATCAAGAGCGATGTTCTACAAATGTGGATTAAAGTTAAGTATTCCAGAAGCTACGTACTTTTCTTTATAGCATTCATTACGTATCCTGTTTCAGACCTCACACCAGCCTGCGTGAGTTTAAGCGCGTGCCTTTTGGCTTCCTCTCATGGTGTCTAGGCTGTCTTGTCTAGACACAACATATTTGGCGACTCGGATACAAACGGTCTCCTTTATATATAACTAATTTCCTTGTCATGGCTTCGCCACAATCTCCAGATGTACTGTCCGAATTTTATCGCTTGCAGAATCAGCAGACGCAGGCGTTATTGGATGCCCTTGGATAGCTCGTCCGGGGTCAACTTGCAATGCAAAACGATGCGGCAGCCGCTGCTCTACCGCTCACCGCTACCACAGCCACAACACACAGTTGCACCACCTTTTCGTCAATTCGATGCGGCGATGGAAAGCTGGACAGAGAGGTCACGCCAATTTGGATTCCATCTCGCCGCCTACAGAATTCAAGGTAACGAGTGGCAGCCTTTCTTATTGTCCTGTGTAGGCGTCCACACGTACCGTGTGATAGTGAAATTGTTTCCCTGACGCGACGTAGCAACTCTGTCCTACGACGAAATTTTGTCTGCATTAGATGCATAATTTCAAGGAATCAGTCAATGTAGTTGCAAAAAGGTATACGTTCTTTCGTACAAAAAGGTACGGCCGGTCAAACCAATCGGGAGTGGGTTGCAACTTTGCAAGGCCTTACTAGGGATTGTGCTTTTGAGTGTGAATGTGGACTCCCTTATTCAGATACAATGGTACATGATGCAATTGCACAGAACGTTTCTGATGTTCGTATACGGGAGCAAATTTTGAAACTAGTCAGTCCCTCCCTTCAACAAGTGATGGACATATTGGATAGGCAAGACACACTTGACTTTGCTCAGGAATCGTTTGCAACTTCGCCAGCTGTGTGTCACATTAACCGGCCCGTCGGGCGACCTGCACGGAACTGTAAACAGCCCTCGCGCTTGTCCGCGCAGCTGCCGCCAAGCTATCAATCACGTGATCACGTGTCCCGCAGCAGCAAGCAAATGCAGTGAAATCATGCCCGTGGTGTGCTACTAGACATTCGCGTGAAAATTGCCCGTCACGCCAAGCTATTTGCTTCTTCTGTAATAAAAAAGGACATGTTCAGAGTGTTTGCCAGAAAAAGCTCAGATCGGACACTTACAACCATTCCAGGCCCTTTGCTTCACGCCGAAATCGGAATCGAACCAAGAATACTAAGGCTCGTGAACCTTCGCCCATGGCAATTCATGTAGTTAATTCCACTCTGCCCAGTGCCACTCTCTCTAACAGTGACTGTGTTCGTCCCACACAAAGTGTGCGTCGACGTCACCGGAAATCACGTCAATTAGCAAGTGATTCTGTACCAGTGTCTGTTCACGTTGCACGAGACAGTCGCTCTTGTCGTCAGCAGGACAATAAACTTTTTGTGGACTTGGACATTCATGACAACGTGATCCCATTCCAGCTCGATACCGGAGCTGCAGTTTCATTGATCAATAAAGACACATACAAACAACTGGGCACACCTCCGTTGCGTGCCGCAAATGTTAAGCTAACTACATATTCAGGTCAGAATATCCCTGTGTTAGGACAGTGAAGCCTTCTTGCCACATACAAGGGACAAACAAAACTTGTGTCATTTTACGTACTTCGTTCTTCTTCTGCAGTGAACTTGTTTGGTTTAGATTTATTTCAGTTGTTTAACTTGTCTATAGTAAATCAGGTCCTCTCAGTGAACCAGACTGTGCCTTCAGCCAGTGTTTCTCGTCTATGTGAAGAATTTGCAGACATTTTTGCACCGGGCCTTGGTTGCGCTAAGAACTATAAAGCACATTTGGAACTGAAAGTCAACGCGCAACCAAAATTTTTCAGAGCGCGCAATGTTCCCCACGCATTGCGTGATGAGGTCGCAAGAACATTAAATGATTTGGAATCGCAAGGTGTAATTGAACGTGCCTTACGCCATTCGATCCCCAGAAACCCCTTTTGTTGATGGTAGATGCATCAGATTTCGGGATCGGTGCTGTGCTTGCACACAACGATGGTTCGCATGATTGCCCTATTGCCTTTGCGTCCAAATTGCTCTCGTCTGCGCAAAAAAATTATTTACAGATCGAGAAAGAAGCCTTGGCTCTCGTCTTTGGTGTTACTACGTTTCACGATTTCTTGTATGGTCGTCACTTTACCATCATCACAGACCAGGATGTCTTCCACGTCGCTTTTTCATCCGAACAAGCCTGTACCTCCACGTACAGCGCAGAAATTCATTCGCTGGTCTATCTTCCTCTCGCAGTACCACTACTATATCTTGTATCGGTCCACTGCTAAGCACGGAAACGCCGATGCGTTGTCCCATTTGCCTGTTGCTGAGGATAGAGCATTCGATTCTTCCGAACTTGCTTGCATGTTCATTGATTCGGAAACCGATGACGTGGTCGAATTGTTTCCTATTGATTTTCGTCGTGTGGCTACCGCCACAGCTGCCGACCCTGTCCTTGCTACCGTTTTGCGTTTTGTTGCTACGCAATGGCCCTTGTCAAAGTCACGGATCGAGGATCCGTTGGTTTGCCGATTTTTTGCTCACAAGGAGAGACTTTTTGTTCAACATGGTGTTTTGCTGTTGCGTTCTGATAATGATCAGTCCAGGGTCGTGGTCCCACGTTCGTTACAGTTTCTCCACCAAGGACATTGGGGTATAGTGCGAACGAAACAGCTTGCTCGTCAGCACTGTACTTGGTTCGGAATCGATGCTGCGATTACGAATATGTGCTCTTCTTGCATGGCGTGTGCCGAACAACAATCCGCACCACCGCAGAAATTCTTTGCATGGCCGAAAGCCACTTCCCCTTGGCAACGCTTGCACATAGATATTGCTGGACCATTCTGGAATGCTCGATGGTTGGTTCTCGTCGATTCCTTCAGTAATTTTCCTTTTGTTGTCAGGATGTCTTCCACGACGTCATCTGCCACCATCCAAGCGTTATCTGCTATCTTTTGCATAGAAGGTCTTCCCCAGACTATTGTTTCCGACAATGGCCCACAATTCATGTCCGCAGAATTTCAGTCATTCTGCAAGGCCAATGGTCTTCAACATCTGACATCCGCGCCGTTTTCACCTCAGTCAAACGGTGCCGCTGGACGATTGGTCCGGGCTTTCAAGTCACAGATGTTGAAATTGAAAGAGTCGCATTCTCGGGAGGACGCGTTATTGCTCTTCTTGTCTTCGTATCGCTCTCAGCCCCGAGATGGTCGCTCGCCGGCTGAGTTGCTCCACGGTCGTCCTCATCGAACCTTGATGTCTTTGCTACATCCGCCGCATCAGGTCCTTTGCAGCGGCAGACACCTGCTTTTGTTCCAGGTGACGTTGTATACTATCACAACTATCGAGGTTCACGGCGTTGGCTCGCAAGGCGCATTCTTCGCTGCCTCGGCCGCGCTATGTATTTGGTTTTGGGGGCCTCTGGTGAGGTGCGTCGGCATCTCAATCAGCTGCGCCTCTGTCGTCGCACGGGTTCTGCCGCTCCCCGTCTGCTTTCAGCGACAGTGCCGTCCGGTCAGCGCCCTGGGGACCCATCTACTGGCTCGCCTCATCCCCAGGTGTTACTGACGCTGCCTTCCATTTTGCCACATGGCGACGTGCCGTCGCCACCACCGGCACCGCCCGCAGTGGACGCTTCGCTGCAACCGCCGGGCGCCTCCCTGGGTCACGCGCCGCCGATCGCTTCCCGTGACCGGCTGTCCTCGGACATGGAACTCTTGCCCGCTCCGGACCAGATGTCGTCTTCGCCCGTCGGGTACCCCGACGCGATGGAGGTTGACCCTTCAGCCCCTCCTGTCTCTTTACGGGCACATACACCGCATGTTGGCGTGCACCCTGGACTAGGTTTTCAGGCGTTTCCTAGCTCCCCTCGGACCGAATGGCCGGGTGCGGGTGGCACAGCCTCGCCTGTTGTTAGGCTCCCCACCTCGTCGCATACGTCAACATGGGGTCCTCCCTACGGCGGGCGGAAGCCTTATACCACAACCGTACACCGATTTGCGGGGGAGGAATGTGGTGTCACCGCCAGACACCACACTTGCTAGGTGGTAACTTTAAATCGGCCGCGGTCCATTAGTATACGCTGGACCCGCGTGTCGCCACTGTCAGTGATAGCAGACCGAGCCCCACCACACGGCAGGTCTAGAGAGACGTACTAGCACTCGCCCCAGTTGTATAGACGACTTTGCCAGAAGGGGATCACTGACAAATACGCTCTCATTTGCCGAGACGATAGTTAGCATAGCCTTCAGCTACAATTGCTACGACCTAGCAAGGCGCCGAATTCAATTGATATTGAGATTCTATTAATGTATCATCAAGAGCGATGTTCTACAAATGTGGATTAAAGTTAAGTATTCCAGAAGCTACATACTTTTCTTTATAGCATTCATTACGTATCCTGTTTCAGACCTCACGCCAGCCTGCGTGAGTTTAAGCGCGTGCCATTTGGCTTCCTCTCATGGTGTCTAGGCTGTCTTGTCTAGACACAACATAATGATTAGTCCATGACAATGCTTCACCTTCTAGAAATCTTTTCACAAATTTAATTTTCAAATTATCATTCATATTTGGAAAAAAGTTATCTTTGCAATGCTGCAGGAACTCTACCAGATGCATACTGCTCTCATCTGAAAAGTTTTTTACTGGAATGTTGCACCACAAAATGCCAATATTGTTCGGCAAACTATTGGTGACCACATTGCTACTAACACTTTCAAGTTTCTTAGTGATGTCATTAATACTACTTTCTAAACTCTTGACTTCATTTTTGTTTATCTGATTATTTACATCTATTTTTTCAGTAATAATTCCTATCTCTTGTTCAAATTTGCTTTCTACTTTAACAATTTTATCGTCTACAAGAGAAATACGATCAGATACTCTTTCTTCTACATGTTTGATATCTGAATGCACAACTTTAAACGCATTATGGATTTTCTCTCTACCTGTACTAACTTCAGTTTTCAAATTTTTTACTTTTGCATCTACATTTTTAACTTTTCTCTCGACATAATTGACCTTACCCGTGATCTTAACCATATTACGACTCAAACTGGAAATTTTTGCTTCTACTTTTTGAAAGTGATCGTCATTTTTCTTTTCATATTCTTTGAACTGTTTTTCAAATTTATCACTCATGAGCTTAAGAGTATTATCTAACTGAGCAGCGTTGTTTTGCTCCATTTGATCCAAACGAATCTCATTAGCATCGAGTCTGTCTTTAATATTTCCTAACCACTGTCCGTTTTGTCTGTTAGTGTCATCAATTGCCTTAAATTTTCCCTCCATATAATTCATTATTTTTGATAACATGTCTTTAACTTCATTCTGTCTTTCCGTATGAGTTTCAACTTTGTCTACAGGATTCGGACTATTACTGTTGCTTTCACTTTCGTATGATAAATTTACATCCGTACTAGCGTTGGCGACACCGTTGTCAATACTTTCCTCTTTCACAATAGTCATCTTTTCACACAGGAATAAACAAAACACAACAAATTTATCTTTTCTAAAGGATACTAAACTATCTTACTCACAGTTTACTGATTTTCTTATCTTATAATGTCTTCTTTGTTGATTGGTGCGTGATGGAATTCACAACACTGAAACACTACACTTATATGAATATTGCTTTTTTTTGTTGCACAACACTTTACACTTTTTTCTTCTTTCTTGACTTATTGCGTCGTTATTCTTGCTCCAGTAACTGCATTCCGATGTCTTGAAGGTATCAGCATACGACTTCCTTTTTCTTGAAGGTATCAGCATACGACTGCCTTGAACATTTTCATCCAGGATGTACGAATTCTGTCGTTTTCTTCGCAATCTCGGTGGTAATTTATTTCAGTAACGTTTTCAATAATCCCGGACAAGCCCCCATATTGTACTGGCCGTTACCTCTCTCGTTTCTTGATAACTGAACGAATGTTGAATCTTACGCGGTATATTGTGGTAGGACCACATTCGCACCACGTGTTTGTAATTGAGAATAATACGAGTAGTTCCAGCACAATTTCAGCAAGGCTTATTTATTAGTAGCTGCTGAAAGATTACACACTGCAGATCTCATTTGTCTACGGGTTTTTGAAGTTTTGTCTGCAAAATAATTACTCCAACAAGCATGGCCTGGGTTTTCTTCTTGTTTGAAATAAACACTACCGGATACGAAATACTTTCAGCTAAAAATAATATTTATTCATACTTTTTGTTTAGTAACTACAACATTTTCACTATGAACATTAATACTCTAAAATGCATTATACTGTACTGGTCATGTAAACATGTCCTTCTCCCTCCAATACCGACAAAGAAGTGGCAGGCAAGCCAAAATGTGCCCGGAAGTTGCAGACATTCCTGCATTCCAAAATCTTTGGTCTACTGACCTTAATAAACTCCAAAGATACATATAAATAAATACATATAAATATACAACATTTAACATCTCAAACGAATCCATTATTTATCATAAAAGAAAATATTCATAATTAAATAAATTAAACACACTTTCTGGCAACATAATGAAGTTACGTTAGCTCTTTACTGTGGGCATCGTACTTTTCGTATGAGATAAACTTTATCTCCGACAGTTAATTACATTTCAGGTTCACCTGTGGCCGTCCCTTCCCCATCGTCCTCGCCACGGGGTCTTGCCCCTGCCGAGGTGGACCAGGCTCCGGAGTTCGACAGCTTGTCTCCCGTTCTGTCCCGGGCTCCGGTGGTGGGATGACGGGGGCCTCTTCATGTGGGTCATTTCCAGCCGTATTCGAAGGTTCTGGCTCGGGGGTTGGCAGATCCCCTCCACTCCAGCCTTCCGATGGACGTGGAGGTCATCACTCCTGCAGGACGCTCCACCTTCTGACGCAGTGGATCACAGTGGCTTCACCCCCCAAAGGAGGAGGAGTGCAGTAGCCACCAGAAAGATCGTGGGAGGCGCACATCGGCACGGCGCGTCACGGACGTTAGTTGCCGCAAGTAGTCCTGTCCACCAGAGGGCACGCGAGAATTCGGCCACGCCCTCTGCCGACGGAACAACAACAACAACAACAACTCAGGCAGCACGGGTTGTGCCCAGTCAGTTCACATCGGGCATGCGTAGGAGACAGTTCCCGGTCTACACTATGTGAAGTGCGATGGAAAACGTGAACCGTGTTACTACAGTGAAGGTGGTTCGATGAACCCTCTGCCAAGCACTTAAATGTGATTTGCAGAGTATCCATGTAGATGTAGAGGTAGACAGAGAGAAAACCAGAACACTACACCCCTTTCCCAAAACTGTTTCACTGTGTAAGAGAGCAATGTAGTTCTCCCATTAAATCATTGTGTTAACGTCAAAATAACAGATATCAAAATATGAGACAAGGGGATAAAACTGCACCTGAAATTGCTCAACAGAAAAAGACTGCTGGATTTCACGGGAAACAATTTGATTTTAGAGAAATAACTTGTTCCTCTTACAGTAGCACTGTACTATAGATCACTGGAGAAGCAAAGCATTCCTAGTAAGTGGGGGGGCCTGGTTCATTAACATTTTTAAGAAGAGTTGTTGAACAGATGCACAAAATTACAGGCCTATACCTCCGATTTCAATCTGTTGTGGAATTTTGGAATGTGTTTTCTGCTCACATATTATGACATTTCTGCAGACCAAAAACCTTCTTTGCAGGAATAAACATTTATTTCAGTCACGTAAAGCAAATAAAATAAAAATTACTTATTTTACAAAACTGGCGAAGACACTTTAGCTTGTAGCTGCTGAAAACTCCTGTGTCCAGACCAATTCCTTTTCATTGAAATACACCTCATCACACTGCATTTACATAAATTCTTTCATTTAAATAGAACCTACTAAATTATCACCTTCCAACGTAACCTATACCTATTGTTTGTAGTCTGTGATCTAATATTTTAATTTTGAAAGTATTTCACATTATGATGCACGATTTCTAACAGCAGGTATTTATGCAGTGCACAGACAAGGATGTTGCCTGGATTTTGTCAAAAGAGGTTGTCGATTTGTTAAAGATGATCTGAACAAAAGAACTCATGTTTTTCATTTATTCTGAAAATTTTCATAAGGAACAATAAACCATTTTATTCGTCAATAACCCAAACGGTGTTATCCAGTTAATACAGAGTGCTGTATTTTGGTAAACCACTAATAAGCAGTGATTCTCCATTCACGCTCTAAGGTCATTTTACACTCTTCTTCTTTCAGTCCGAATTTGAGCTGAGGAGTGGATGAGCAATAATCTTTTACGACATAGTGATTATTACTGACAGCTTTTTTGGAATAAAAACAGCTAGAACAATTTTTGGTGGCAAAAGTATAAAGGATATGGAATTATTCAACCTTAATCTTTCTTAAATTTCCTCAATGAAGTATGCATCTGTCACTTCTCACATTGTAAGAAAAATAATTTTCTGCATTAAAGAATGTTCTGTTAGACAACTGCATGAGCCTAAATGAGGAGAATTTTGATCATTATTTATTAATCATATGGTTTTTAGTGGCAGAAGTCTCCGAAAAGATGCTTGGCTCATCTTCAGTGCAGCTCTTTTCATTTAAACAATGGGGTTTCACGTTTAAGGGAATTGGAATCTGTCAGGAAAGAAAGGCATTTGGAAGTAATTGGCTGTGGCTTACAAAGGGACCTCCCTGACATTTTCCTAAACTGAAAATGGGAAACCACAGAAAACCATTTTTCAAGACTGCTGGTGGATAGATTTAAACCACCTCGCCTCCCGAACACACGGATCGCGAGCTCAGCAGCTCAACATGCAGACACAGCTCACGTTGGTGGAGAATTTGGAAAAACTAGTTGTTGTACATTCATTTAAAACCAAATAAATTGTATCACAACAAACTGAATTCTGACATGGCATGTTTTCCCTTTAATCTTGCATGTTTAGTCATTCGACAGTCCATGAATGCATGCATATTTTAAGATTTCAATGTGCAGGGAGTTGCTGGCTTCAGTTATTATAGCATAAATAGATTTTGGACGAAACGGGGAGGGTGGGATGCAGGGCGTAGTCAGCTTGGATGAATTCAAGCAGCCCAACAGAAAAAAATCTTATGCAAACAAACAAACTATAGAATGTGTTGTTATCACGTACACCTACTGCTCTCCACAAACCCCTCCCCATCATTCTGTATTGTAACTGGTTTCCACATCAGCTGGGTGACCAGACTGGGCGATATTTTACCTCTTTGACTACTAATGACAGAATATTGAGCAATACTGACGAGATATCGAATATATTGCTTCCCCCTACTTATACCTCCTGAGGAGATCATGAATGTAAAATTAGAGAGATTCGAGCATGCACGGAGGCTTTCCGGCAGTCGTTCTTCCGTGAACCATACACGACTGGAACAGGAAAGGGAGGTAATGACAGTGGCACATAAAGTGCCCTCCGCCACACACCGTTGGGTGGCTTGCGGAGTATAAATGTAGATGTAGATGTAGAATGTTTTTAAAGAAATGCTGTCATCATCATTTGGGCGACCAATGTGACAAAACAAATCCGAATGTATATATATGCAATGATTTTTGTTTAATGTGATTTGTAATGATATTTACTGCTCCACTGCCATGTGAACTACTGAAATAGTGTAACCCAAAAGTTCTACCAGCCTCTAAATCACAATGTAGTGCTAACATTAAACTGCTATAGATTGGGTAAATAGACTATTACCTTAGTGTGTATATATTTATAAGTTACAGTAATGCTAGTGGAGGAATCAAAATCTGTTTTCCTCTTCTTTCTTGTTACAAACCTTTTCATAATTCAAAGATATCACAACAGCAAAAAAACAGTGAATAGTACACTTACATTAAATTCAACTACACCCAAGAACTGAACTAATTAACCAAACAACTAGGTCGTGTAATTTCATGTAGGTGACTGGGGGAGGATGGGGGTGGGGGGTGGGGGTCAGGACCCCCATGGACCACCCCCCCCCCCACATCCCCCACCCCACCACCCTCCCACTCCTCCTTTGACTATATCCTTGACATAGGTACTCTGGACTGTACTGGCTACCCTTTTAGTTGGGGAGGGGTGTGAATGGGTAGGATTTATTCCAGGTCAAAAGCTGTGCTAATGTTGTTGTGACAGTGCCACGACATTTAACTGTGCCACCACGACAGTACGCGCAAACGGCGATAGAGATGCTCCGCAACTCGGCTGAGCGCGGGAGCGCCACCTAGCTACGAACGGCGCCGACCGCATGTCACGGCACGGCAGTCAAATAAGAGATACTGAGCTGTTATCATGTAACCAGCTATTGTTTCTAAGTGAGTGTGTTTGAATATCCATGCAATTATTGGTGATTAAAGGTTATAACACTTATTGGCGACGAGGTCGGATATTTTCACTGCGTTGTGGATTTGTGTGTTCACGACGGGGCAGACATGGAACAGCTTATGCAAGCACTCATTGAACAACAAACACAGCTGACGGTTGCTATTCAGGCACAACAAACACAGCTGACGGCTGCTATTCAGGCATTGTTGACGTCGCTTACTCATCGTCTGTCTTCCTCTTCTCCGCCTCCATTCCCTCCTTACGACGAGGCCGCTGAAGACTGGGAGGATTATTAGAAGCGTTTGCGGCAACACTTCTTGGCTTTCGGCATTGTTGACGCTCCTATGTGTAAGTCGTTATTTCTATCTTGGACTTCCCCATGGATCTATCAGCTGCTATCTCAGTTAGCCCCTCTGCGGGAACCTGCCTCTCTGTCCTTCCAAGAAATGTGTGACTTATTGTCTAACTATTACCGAAAAAACACCCACGTTGTTGCTGCCTGTGTGGCATTCTACTGGTGTCATAAACAGCCCAATCAATCTTACCGGGCTTGGGCGGCGGAACTACACGGTCTGAGTAGGAAATGTCAGTTTGTCACGGATACTCATCATGAGTCTTATGCTGATTCAATGGTGAGGGATGCTATTCTACGGCTTGCTCCTGATAAAGAAGTTCGGCAATGTGCCTTACAACTGCCAAACCCATCATTGTCGGAAGTTCTAAGCATCGCTCAATCCTTTGAAGTGTCTCACGCTGCTGGCGTGCAAATAGACGCGTGGTGTGATATAGGCGCTGTACAGTCAACTTTCGACACGGACAATTTGCCTGTTTCACAGGAGAATGAAGATGTGGCTGTGGCGGCGGTTCACTCGCGTAAACAACATCGCGTTGGGCCGCAACGCTTGCAGTGAAAACAGCAACCACAGAAACAGGTTCGTTCCGCACCTCCTTCTTGTCCACGTTGTTTCGTACAGCATGATAGGGCTGGGTGTCCAAAACGTTGGGCCACGTGTAATTCATGTAGGAAAAAAGGCCACATTGCTTCTGTGTGTCAGTCCCCTAAAGTTCCTGTCGACGAGGACGAGGCATCGGACATGGATGTTAACTGTGTGCTTTCTCAAACAAATAAGTTGTTTGTTACTGTTCGTGTTCTGGATAAAGACATTCGCATGCAAGTGGACACTGGCTCTGCAGTAACTGTCATTAATTCTCGCATGTATTTAGAGTTGGGCTCCCCTCCCTTGTCTCCAGTTACACAAAATCTGAGAACTTATAATAAACAGAAAATTCCTATCATTGGCCAGTTTGATGCTTCCACTGACTACAAGTCTGTTGTTAGGCCCCTCACGTTTTATGTGATGGATCATGCGGGCACTCAAAACCTGTTTGGTTATGATGCTTTCCAGTTGTTCGGGTTCTCCATTTATGATGATGTGCACCTCATATCTTAGGATATTCCGTATCAACAGCTGGATGGATTGTGTTCTGAATTTTCATCCATGTTCTCTGCTGGTCTGGGTCGTGCCAAGGATTTTGAAGCCCACATTACTCTTAAACCTACAGCTCGCCGTAAGTTTTTCCGGGCACGCCCAATTCCGGTGGCGTTGCGTGCACCTGTCAAGGGTGAGATAGACAGGTTAACAGCTTCAGGGATTCTCCTTCCTGTTACCTCCAGCGAATGGGCATCGCCAATCGTGGTGGTTTCTAAACCAAACCGGAGACTGTGATTGTGTGGTGATTTTAAAGCCACTGTCAACGCTCAGAGCCTCATTGACACTTATCCTCTTCCCCGTCCTGAGGAGTTATTTACCAAGCTCGCTGGGGGCCAGTTCTTTTCCAAGCTTGACTTATCGGAGGCATACCATCAGTTGCTGTTGGATGCTTCTTCCAAGGAATTTCTCGTCATCAACACTCCTTGTGGGTTGTATCAGTACCGGCGGTTACCATTTGGCGTCGCTAGCGCGCCGGCCATTTTTCAGCGGTTTTTGCAACAGCTCACGGCTTCCGTTCCCAGCTGCATACACTATCTGGATGACATTGTTGTCACGGGGGCCTCCACTGAGGAGCACCTTCACAATTTGCATTCACTGTTTCGGGTTTTGCATTCGGCTGGGTTGAGGTGCAATCTGGACAAGTCACAGTTCTTCCAACCCTCCACTGTGTATCTTGGTTTCCACTTGTCCCGTGAGGGTATACATCCTCTACGTCAGCACGTTGCGGCCATTAACGCTCTACCCCGGCCATCTACGGTCAAATACCTTCAGGCGTTTCGAGGCAAGATTGCTTATTATCACGAAGTCATTCCATCCACAGCGGCAGTAGCTCATCCTCTGCATCAGCTGTTACGCAAAAACGTCCTTTTCTGTTGGTCCGACGAGTGTGAGCAGGCTTTTGTCCGCCTGACGGCTCATTTGCAGTCAGCGCCTTGTCCTGCCACATTCCGTCCAGGTCAGCACTTGGTTCTGGCGACTGACGCATCACAGTATGGCCTAGGGGCTGTTCTCGCCCATCGGTATGAGGATGGGTCGGAGCGACCCATCGCCTATGCTTCCAAGACCCTCAATGATGCGCAACGGCGTTACTCTCAAATCGAAAAGGAGGTGCTCGCTATCATTTATGCTCTAAAAAAGTTCAGCGATTTTTTGTATGGTTCTAAGTTTCACCTCATCACCGACCACAAGCCGCTGGTCTCTCTGTTCAGCCCATCGGCGTCGCTTCCGGATAAGGCAGCTCACTGCCTGCAACATTGGGTCTTATACTTGTCTCATTTTCACTATGAGATTCACTATCGCCCCACGGCCCAGCACGCCAACGCTGACGCATTGTCGCGATTGCCGATGGGTCCCGACCCGGTTTCGATCGTGATGAACTACTCTGTTTCCACATTGATGAGGAAGAACGTCGTGCGGCGGTTGAGGGTTTTCCACTTACAGGTTTACAGGTTTGCAGGTCGCGTCGGCTACTGCGCGGGACCCGGTACTGCGTCAGGTGATCGGTTTTGTTCAACGGGGTTGGCCGGACAGGACCAAGGGCCGGGCATCGGATCCCCTTCGCAACTACCATGCCTCGCGCCTTTGTCTGTCTGCTCGTGATGGTGGTGTTCTTCTGGCCATGGATGGCGCATCTCCACGGGTCGTGGTGCCAGCCTCTCTTCGCAAAGATGTTCTCAATCTGTTGCATGAAGGCCATTGGGGTATTTCTCGGACTAAGTCCCTGGCCCGCAGGCATTATTATTGGCCCGGAATTGATTCGGACATCGCCCGCATGGTTGCTGCGTGTGGTCAGTGTGCTCAGCAACTGGCTGCACCTCGTACAATGCCCTCTCCGTGGCCTGATCCAGCGCAGCCATGGGAACGGATGTACGCTGACTTTGCCGGCCCCTTCCTCGGTACTTATTGGCTACTGTTGATTGACGCCTTCTTGAAGTTTCCGTTTGTTGTTCGATGTCCGTCGCCCACCACTGTGGCGACGACGCTGGCTTTGTCCAAAATCTTTGCGCTAGAAGGTCTTCCATCCACGATCATCATGGACAATGGCCCTCAGTTCTCTTCGCAGGCCTTCTGTGATTTTTGTACTGGACACGGGATTCATCATGTTACAGCACCGCCCTTCCATCCGCAATCGAATGGGGAGATCGAGCGCCTTGTCCGCACTTTCAAAAGCCAGATGAAAAAATTCCTTAGTGATTTTTCCACAGATGACGCTCTGCTGCAATTTCTGAGTTCTTATCGCTTCATGCCTCTAGGTGATCACAGCCCTGCTGAACTCTTGCATGGCTGCCAACCACGCACTCTACTGCATCTGCTTCACCCTGTCAGGCCTTGTGCTGTGTCCCCTAGTGCGGGTAAATACTCGGTGGGCGCCGACGTGTGGGCACGAGGGTATGGATCTCGCCCTAAATGGACTCCAGGGGTGGTCAAGGCTCTTCGCGGCCGCCGGTTTTGTGAAATACGTACGGACGACAGCATGGTTGTTCGCCATTAAGACCAGATGCGCCCACGAGTGGTGGCCACGCCTCCACCAGCCCGAGAAACCAGTCCTGTCGCTGCTGGCGATCTACCGTCCGTGTTGATGCAGCCAATGTCGCAACCGCTTCCGCGTACGCCAGAACCGGCTCCAGTCGCGATGCCGCCTACTCCGGGACCCATCTCGCTGGAGCACACCCCCAGGTCCACGACACCTATGGATGCTGCTCCGGAGTTTTCACCCATCATCTCGTCCAGGAGGCACGTTCCACACACGAGCTTCCGTCCTGGACATTTTCTACCATACTCTCGTGTCTCTCTGCGGGATCTTCTTGGGGCCTCACAAGAGGCCATCGATGTCTCCACACTGTCCATGTCTCCAAGGCAGTGAGTGTTTTTTTTTCAAGGGGGGAAAAGTGCTGTGACAGTGCCACGACATTTAACTGTGCCGCCATGACAGTACGCACAAATGGCGATAGAGGTGCTCCGCAACTTGGCTGAGCGCGGGAGCGCCACCTACCTACGAACGGCGCCGGCCGCATGTCACGGCATGGCAGTCGAATAAGAGATACTGAGTTGTTATCATGTAAACAGCTATTGTTTCTAAGTGAATGTGTTTGAATATCCACGCAATTATTGGTGATTAAAGGTTATAACAAATGTATCCTCCCTAGGTGGGCTAAGCTATTTTCAGGTCAACTCGATTTTTATTCACTGATCAACATACTGACATACATCATGAATGCTTGCTTACATCATTTTGACATAACTTTGTTTCCTACATCTACATGGATACTCTGCAAATTACATTTAAGTGCCTGGTAGAGGGTACAGATCTCTTTTGCGTGTGAACACACTCTCACCTCAGCACAATGAAAAAGGAAAAGCTGACAACCAAGACACTAGAGTTGACTGCGCTCATGTCACCAGAGTAGGGTCGAGCACTTTTCACACTAGTTTTTGCACAAACTGATGTAATATGGATGTAGTAAAGCTGTGAAGATGACCTGAAATGAGCTATCAATTTCTCGGTCGCTATAGCGCCTAGTTGAGATTTATGAACGTGGTACTGAAAGGAGAATCTCACAGCTGTAGTGAAAACTCTTTACAGGAATGTATTTGTGGTTGCACAACATGCAAAATATTTGTGACAAGGATGAATATGAATGTTACTCTCATCATTTTACTCTCAGCAATTTAAGCTGTCCTCAAAGATTAATGCCTAACTACACACTCGGAAAATAAAACACCAAAATATTTATTTCATCCTTCATTCCCTAATCAGATGGAAATGTTAATTGAGATCATAGTTTTGTTGTATTTATAACAAAGCCCCAGACTGCATTATCGCTAATATGTGGAGGAAAAAAGTTAGCATGCAATCATTTGCGAACACACATCCTTGCACACCGTGAAATTATCCATTATGTTAGGGCTTGATCATACGACTATTGTCTCAAGCCTTGTTCATCATAATATTTCTTCAAGCCTTGTGTCATTGCTGCACTATTAAATTGCATTTAATGATAAGGGTGACGTGTTTGTATACATTTTCATTGCGTTTCTGCTTTGAAACAGCATACTGCGGCACACACACACACACACACACACACACACACACACTACTAAGTAAATGAATAATCAAAATGCAAACAGATGCAACTTGGATCTTTCACACACGCTCGTCGCAAAAGTCAATAATGGAAAGTCCACTAGTGACATCATGACTGCAAAAAGTAGTGTGAAGTCTACTTGACACCCCACCCCTACATGTTAGCTTCCAGTGCCTTTCACCGTACTTCATAGTTTTTGGTTTAACTCACCATGTTCCACAATTTTGTATTTTTTCTAGGTGAGAACAAATGAAAGATATCTAAAAAATGCGAGTTTTTATGTACAATTTGTGGTCATAGAAAGTCATAAAATAGCTCCACTACCTTATATCCAGATACCAAATTCAATTTTTTGATGAAGTTTTACTTACTGTTACACATACGATTTTTTAAGAACTAATGAAATTCATTACCACAAATTATTGTATAAACATTGTATTGCACGTTTAGTTTCCTTCACTGATACAGATTTTATACAATGTATTGGAGATGATTAAGATTTTATCATTAATGCCAACTTCATATGTTTTTGCTCATATTTTTGGGGTTTTAATGTTTTCCTAAATTCGGCATTTTACTCAATTTTGTATTTTTTACACCTGGACCACATGAAAACATAATATAGGGGTTTCACTGTAGGAGCTCTTGAAATGTGGTGCCACCAAAGAATGTTGAAGGTTAAACTCAATAACAAATGAGGAGGCACAGAATTAAATTGGAGAAAAAAAGAAACATGAGTAAAAGAAGGAATCGATTGATAGGAGACATCCTGGGGAATCAAGGAACTGTCATTTTGGTACCTGAGGGAAGTGTTGGTGGTAAAATTTGCAGAGGGAGACCAAGGCTTGAATACAGTAAGGAGGTTCAAAAGGATGTATGTTGCAGTAGTTATGCAGAGACGACGAGGCTTGTACAGGATAGACTATCAAGGAGAGATGCATCAAACCAGACTTGCAATGACTATGTAAAATTTCTTATTTTATTTCCTGACATATGAACTTATAATCATCATCTGTATATTGCAGCTCTTTTTTGTACACATACTTGCAAAGAAAAATAGGAGAAAATTTCTGCCTTCAGCACAACTTTTATTTATGTTGTACTGAAAATTAGGCCTACAAAACTATTTTGGAAAGTAAGGTAAATTATTTACTTTACATTATGCTGCCAGTAATTTTGTGCAGATAGTGTCACATGTAACATATTTTTTTTACAGCCGCCTATCATCTCCAAATCAACTTCTAACAGTAAAATACATTCCCTACACCTCTCATTTCAGACTGAAAAATAGCTACATTATTTTATATTTTTAGCAATTTACATTTTCTGCTGCTGTTGTCTTGCTTATTGTTGTACTAAAAGTATTTAAGATGCTATGAATGACTGGTTATTCTCACGGACATGAAAATACTTCAAAAGGAAAACATCTAACTATAAAAGTCCTTAAATGAGTACAATGGCTTCTTAATAAACAAAAGACAGTATCATAATAGAAACTGAACATGTCATAAATCAACGAGATGCACACATTTTAATTCAATGCAAAACTAGCCAGAGAGAGAGAGAGAGAGAGAGAGAGAGAGAGAGAGAGAGAGAGAGAGAGCTGAAGAACTAAAACACATGATTGAAGAAACAAAAATATCACAACGAGAGCATGCCAACAGAAAGGAAAATCCAGGACAGAATGTAACAATATTATGAGAAGGAAGGTTGCTACTCATCATATAGCGGAGATACTGAGTCGCAGATAGGCACAACAAAAAGACTTTCACAATTAAAAATAAAATCTTTCGGCCATTGGCCTTCATCAACAACACACACACACACACACACACACACACACACACACACTCACTCACTCACTCACTCATGCAGTTGCCTCAGACTGCAGTCGTGTGTGTGAGTTTCGTTTCCGTGAGTGTGAGTGTGCGTGCGCACACGTGTCTATTGTTGACGAAGGCCAATGGCTCAAAGCTTTAATTCTGAATGTCTTTTTGTTGTGCCTATCTGTGACTCATTATTTCCGCTATATGGTGAGTAGCAACTTCCCTTCTTATAATATTATATTGTGATTGTGTGTGTGTGTGTGTGTGTGTGTGTGTGTGTGTGTGTGTGTGTGTGTGTAATAACTCTAGTTATGACACATACAGAAAACACAGAACAACACAGCAACATAACAATTTTTGCAAATCCACAAGTTTAAAGAATTATACAGAAAAATCTCAAAGCCACATTCAGCACTGCATAACATTCACATACTAAAAATTAAACATAAAAATTCCTATACGACCTATGGTCAATTTCACAATTGATCCAACCAATCATCTAGTCAAACACACGCTCACTCATGTGCACAGCTGACCACATTGCCACACTGTCAGAAATAATACGGTAGTGTAATTCAGATTTTTAGAATATTCCATATTACAGGTGTTAATATGGAAAAGAATCAGAACTTTACGTCACATTACAGATAATCTTAAACTTTCAAGCCGTGCAACTCTTGCAGTACATATAACAGATTTTGGATATGAATCAAACAATGAAAAATCCAGGATGGAATGTAACAATACCAGAGAAGGAAAGTTGCTACTCACTATATAGCAGAGATGCTGAGTCACAAAAGGCACAATAAAAAGATTCACACAATTAAAGCTTTCGGCCATTAAGGCCTTTGTCAGCAGTAGACACACACACACACACACACACACACACACAAATGCAACTTTTACACATGTCTGGAGACCACATGAAAATGTGGATATTAAAATTTTAGAAAGTCAAACAGCAATTAAAAAATGGATAGCCACAGAAGTGAAAGTAGTCCTTAGTAGTTTGTAGAATTGAAGAAAATATTTTGGAGAAGTCCACAGACCAGTTTCAAGTTTATTATGATGCTTAGAAATCTTTGAATCTAATACTACTTATGAAACATACCTCGTAAGCTGACTGAGCTGTAATTGTTAGGACACGTCCTTCACATTCATGTCTATTACGGCCACACACTCTTAACTTGTGAGCTAACAGTAGTAGCTCTTCCCATCTTTGGTATGCATAGGGGTCCTTATACAGGATTGACTTTATAAGCTGCATGCGATCTTCACACTGTCGAACTGAATAAGCATTACATTACTAGATTCAGCTTCTTAAAGAGAGAGAGAGAGAGAGAGAGAGAGAGAGAGAGAGTAAATCTGCCACAAAAGCAGTACAATACTGAAACTGTGGTATTGTAAACATAAAATAAAAAAAAGAACTAATCCAATAATTTTGTAGATAAAACATAGCAAGATTTAAATAGGAACTGTTACCTGAAATGCGTTTACAATGGTGAAATAACATGTGGGATATTATTATAGCATTGCCCTAAAATGCTAACAGATTTCAGAAAAAATAATAGTTGCACCACTTGAAATACATAAAATACAGTGTGGAAGCTTGGTTGTTTGGAGAGGATACAGAACCAAGTTGTCATAAAAATAAATAACTGTACAGTCATACTATTGTGCAATATGTGTTCAGATAATACACATAGATACATTTTATAAGGATAGGACTTCAAATACCAAAATAAAATCACCACAGATGAATAATGGCTTGTACAATAACAAGAACTTTAAAAACAATACTAAAGAAAGAGAGGTGAAACAGATTAGGGTAAAATCAATAACACTGGTGTCAGAGATGCAGGGAGAATGGAAGCAGTGACATAATAACTGTCATTAATATCTCATGTTTCAAAATATTTTGTAGTGACACGATAGACTAAAATCATATTGGTTTTCAAACTATGTCAATTCAAATAATCTGGAGAATGTTATTTGATTTTATGTAGGTTGAAATTCAAATAAAAAGCAACAGTCACTCCTTAGCCTTTGAACAACAGATTTTTCCTCAAAATCAAGGAGGCAAATGGAAGAAAAAATTAGTATATATAGTGGATGGATGGAAGAGTCAAAGTCACAGGTAAAATGTGATACAAACATTATATAAGGAGGTAGAAATTTGCAGCAAAACACAAGTAGTTACTTGTAATTATGACTAAAAGAAACACCTAGTTACTAACCTGCTACAGAGTACATTAAACACCGTACTCCGTCGCAGATTATTTTGCCATTTCAGATAAAAATTCATTAAACCTGAATTACCACACAAATTACTATTCTAATGCAAACAATCAAAAAAAATTCTGTAATTTAACAACCTATCTAACATAAAACATATATTCGAATGAAAAAATATATGTATAACTTTTAGTTAAAAGAATAAAAACAAGTCCAATGTTGATATGTTGAAAATGGAAGGCACCTTAAGACTACACAGTATCCCTATCTGAGAAATACAGATAGCAGAGGCATGAGTTTATTGTCTCATACCATACAATTTCAAGTCACTGACTTAATGTACAGGAGACTTGTCAAAACACCAAAACTGGTCTACAAGTTTTCTTGTGATATAGTTAATATAATATACTGTACTGGATAATTACTTAACTAGGCAATTAATGATTTTCTTAAAAAGTAACAAACTTTTACAAATTAACAGCAATAAACACTTTATCTCTCCCGCTCAAATTTTTAGGTTGTCATTCAGGAATTCTTCTACTGAATAGTAACATTTCTGCACTAATTTGCATATAAGGTTTTTTCAGTGTTTCTAAATTTCTGCTGAGCATAAAGTTTTAAACAGTAGGTAGGCAGCATAAAATTATTTTGATTTCTGATGTTGTAATCATGTTGAAAATGATTTGCTACAAATAAATCAGGGTTACTGTGTAAAAAAATAATCAGCTCATATATGTATAGTGCGGGAATACTTAATATACTTAGATTTCTTAGGAGTGGAAGACATGATTTTCTTCAACCTACATTAAGCAAATTTCTAATGACGGTTTTCTGAAGTTTATTATTTGACACAACAAAATACAATTTCATACCTTATTACTGACTTGAAGCAGTTGTGATATACTACTTACCATATGTCCATACTGGTAGCATTATACAGGGTGTTACAAAAAGGTACGGCCAAACTTTCAGGAAGCATTCCTCACACACAAGTAAAGAAAAGATGTTATGTGGACATGTGTCCGGAGATGCTTAATTTCCATGTTAGACCTCATTTTAGTTTCGTCAGTATGTACTGTACATCCTCGATTCATCGCCAGTTGGCCCAATTGAAGGAAGGTAATGTTGACTTCGGTGCTTGTGTTGACATGCGACTCATTACTCTACAGTACTAACATCAAGCACATCAGTACGTAGCATCAACAGGTTAGTGTTCATTACGAACGTGGTTTTGCAGTCAGTGCAATGTTTACAAATGTGGAGTTGGCAGATGCCCATTTGATGTATGGATTAGCACGGGGCAATAGCCGTGGCACGGTACGTTTGTATCGAGACAGATTTCCAGAACAAAGGTGTCCCGACAGGAAGACGTTCGAAGCAATTGATCGGCGTCTTAGGGAGCACGGAACATTCCAGCCTATGACTCGCAACTGGGGAAGACCTAGAATGACAAGGACACCTGCAATGGACAAGGCAATTCTTCGTGCAGTTGACGATAACCCTAATGTCAGCATCAGAGAAGTTGCTGCTGTACAAGGTAACGTTGACCATATCACTGTATGGAGAGTGCTACGGGAGAACCAGTTGTTTCCGTACCATGTGCAGCGTGTGCAGGCACTATCAGCAGCTGATTGGCCTCCACGGGTACACTTCTGCGAATGGTTCATACAACAATGTGTCAATCCTCATTTCAGTGCAAATGTTCTCTTTACGGATGAGGCTTCATTCCAACGTGATCAAATTGTAAATTTTCACAATCAACATGTGTGGGCTGACGAGAATCCGCACGCAATTGTGCAGTCACGTCATCAACACAGATTTTCTGTGAATGTTTGGGCAGGCATTGTTGGTGATGTCTTGATTGGGTCCCATGTTCTTCCACCTACACTCAATGGAGCACATTATCATGATTTCATACGGGATACGCTACCTGGGCTGCTAGAACATGTGCCTTTACAAGTACGACACAACATGTGGTTCATCATGATGGAGCTCCTGCACATTTCAGTCGAAGTGTTCGTACGCTTCTCAACAACAGATTCGGTGACCGATGGATTGGTAGAGGCGGACCAATTCCATGGCCTCCACGCTCTCCTGACCTCAACCCTCTTAAATTTCATCTATGAGGCATTTTAAAGCTGTTATCTACGCAACCCCGGCACCAAATGTAGAGACTCTTCGTGCTCGTATTGTGGACGGCTGTGATACAATACGCCATTCTCCAGGGCTGCATCAGCACATCAGGGATTCCACGCGACACAGGGTGGATGCATGTATCCTCGCTAACGGAGGACATTTTGAACATTTCCTGTAACAAAGTGTTTGAAGTCACGCTGGTACATTCTGTTGCTGTGTGTTTCCATTCCATGATTAATGTGATTTGAAGAGAAGTAATAAAATGAGCTCTAACATGGAAAGTAAGCGTTTCTGGACACATGTCCACATAACATATTTTCTTTCTTTGTGTGTGAGGAATGTTTCCTGAAAGTTTGGCCGTACCTTTTTGTAACACCCTGTATAATACCCTCAGTCCAAATGCAAGGCTAGTTAATTCATTTGCAAGGTACTGTATATGTGAGCCCAATGGTAGATTTATATCCAGTTGCATTCCTAGGAATTTCACACTGTTAGCTTCCTGCAAATCCTCGTTTCTGTGACTCATGTGAATATCATTTAATTTTGCTTGTTTTGTTTTAAACTGTATTAACTGAGTCTTTCCCCACGTTTAATTTTAACCTGTTTGAATGAATGAGGCATCTAATTTTTCTAAAGTACTTTCTACAGTTTGGGGAATTTTGTCAGCACTGTTACTTTCAAAGATTACAGATGTGTCATCTGCAAATTTAACTAAGTAGCACTCAATATTAAGTGGTAGATTGTTTGTGTAAAACAGAAACAGAATGGGACGTAAGACAGAACCTTGGAGTACTCCTTGTGAAATGGTTTTCCATTTTTAAGTATAAGTTCCTCTCTCTGATGATATAGGCACTCTTTGTCTTCAGCTGGTTAGGTAGGACTTAAACCGTTCTTACACAGTGCCCCTAATTCCATACTTTTCCAGTTTCAGAGTAGGAAGGAGTGGTTCATACTACAAAAGGCCACTGATAAGTCACGAAAAATCCCTGTGGCATCCAGTGAGTTGTCTAAGAAGAGCTAATTTGAACTACAAAATGGTTTATAGTAGATACTGTGGCTCTACCTTTATGAAATCCATATTGATCTTGAGATTATTTTAAATTTTTCTATGAAATTTTGAATTTGTATGGTGACTATCTTTTCAAATATTTTTGTTAGTGATGGAAGAGAAGGGAATGGGCAATACATATCCATATGTTGTTCTGTGCATTTTTTAAATAGTGGCTTAACTATTGCATTAAATGGGTCTGGAAAATAACGTTCTTGAATGGACTGGGTAACTATTGTAGGCAGTGGTTGTGCAATTATTTTAGAGGCTGTTTCTATCACTTTTGTTGGTATCCCATCCCATCCAGTTGATGTTCTATATCTTTTACAGTAGTTTTGGTAAATGTATTGAAAAGTTCATCTTCGGATTGCTCACTGTTAAAGAAATTTATCTTGTCAGGGTAATTTTCTACATTGATGCTTGATTTGTTTACATTTATAAAGAATTAATTAAATAATTCAGAAATTTGAGTAGGATTTACAACAGTTTTGTCCTCTATCTTGATTTCAGAAACATGATGGCCTTTAGCTGTGGCTCCTGTTTCAGCTTGATCACTAACCATAATGTCTTTGAGTCTTTGATTTGTTTTTACTATCCAAAATAAATGTATTATTTGCCAGTCCTTTTGCTGCCTGTACAACTTGGGTAAAGATTTTCTTTCTATGGCAACATAGCACACTACCTGAGAGAGATTGTTCATCTAGATCTGTGTTTCCTTTTTTAAGAATAAAACAAAGCAGTGCTGCTTCACTGACATAGAAAGGAGTGTCTATGTGGTAAAAACCACGTATGAGGGCATTTAACAACAGAAAACCATTGAGAGAAACCTTCAAGAATTTCAATAATTCCAAGAAAAGCTAACGCAGAAAGATACATCTACATCTTATAGGTAGGACATTGGACAAAGAAAGGAATTTGAAGTGATAATGAGTATTATACATTCATAAAGAGATACAATAGAAAGGAAGGAAAATCTTTGAAATTGCAAAGATGAATGGCAACATACCTTGTAAGGGTAACACAGACAAATTAAAATCACTAAGAATTTGAAGGGACGATATGAGATCAAGCTGTTCCTGAATCTCTTCAGTCTCATCCACAATTAATTGGAGACATGCCCTAAAAAAGAAGCAATCACAGTCAGACAAATCAAGGATTTTCATAAAGAAAACTGCTATTTATTTTGACAAAGCAATACATATTGTGTAAACACTAAGTTAAAAGTATAATGAATATAAACAGCACAAAACTTATAAATTTGTATAATTTTTCCTTTATGCTTAATATTAGTACCTCATTATTAATCTACAAGCACCAGTATACATACAACAACTGTGAAATCATTCAGGCTTGTCCAACGAATACCTTCCACCCTCACTTTCAGCTAGCTAATAATGTATACCTGTCCAGTTAATAATTTATTCAATTCCTTTACTAACAGGAAACTCAATTAAATCTAATTACAGTATCAAATTAATTTAATGTGTGTGTGTGTGTGTGTGTGTGTGTGTGTGTGTGTGTGTAGAATTATAAATAAGGCATACAAATTTTTAAGCAAAATGTTTTATAAAGTTACTACAATACTAGATCCTGCCACTTGGGGTGAAAGGCCATTGGTAGTGTCACCCACTTTAACAACTCCAAAAACTTTGGACTCAACACTAATATTGTTCCTTCGTGATTATTTCATGTGACATTCCCTTACCATTTCATCTCCATCTCTGGGTGTACTAATAGGTTTCATGCACTTACAGTTCTTCCCCCCTACGTCTTCTCCCAGGTCTAAGTTAAGTATTTCTGGATGTCTAGGCACACGTGCCATTACTCTGCCACAAAGGTTTTCCATAAACTTCTTTCTTTGTCTACTTTTTCTATTGTGTTTTCTAGTGTGTGTATTCACCTTTGCCCCTCTATTTGTTAAAATTATTCTGTAGCAACACATTTCAAATGCATCAAGTCTATTTTTCTCCAAATTAATCATGTTACATGTATTACTTGTATACAATCATTTGCAACAGATGTAGGTTTTCAAGAACGTCTTCCTAAAAACCTCATCAATAATAGATATTCTAGGATGGAAACAATAAACAAAAATGAAGAAAGTCAACCATTCACCCGTGCTGCACAGTAAGTGAGGCTCTTCCTGACCCAAAAGTAGATTTGAGCATCATAGTGTTTTACCAACATGGTCCTATCGAAGGTGCTATGTCTTTGAACTAAGTTACCCTGGCTATTATGAGAGAACCTACAGTTTACTGTAGACTCAAAACCATGGCATATCTTGGCACTTTCACATTAATAAATCACTGCCAATGGAGAAATAAGTGACTTATGACACAAAAAAGTCCTTGGACCAACTGAGAACTGATTCGGATTTGTAGTGTGATACTTACTAACTTAGCAGCTAAGTGACACACTGTGCACAGCAACATGTAACAGTGCAGAGATGTTCATCACTTTTCTAGCTGCACTGTGAGTACTAGGATTAGAAAGAAAATAGTATCTCAAAAGCTAGTAGCATCTCTGTTTTTGCAGTTTGTTTATGTTGTTAAAAGTTCTTGAGTATTTAATACCACATCAATCTTGTCAGAATCTTCCAATCCAAGTTTCTGGCCGTCTTTCTGTGCCCTTCTTCATGGAACTGCCTGAACACTGTTGCACAATGTCAAACTTTCACAAATTAAAGGAGAGTATATCTTATTGGCTATTGTCATAAATGTTGGTGACTGGCAATTGAATGATGCTGCGATGATTGTTGGAAACATTCGGCTGAGAGGAGGGTGGGACGCGAGTAGAACCTTGTTTGTGTTTATGTTCGCACATGTCAGTGGCATCAGCGCACCACTGAGGGTCGGAATTCATGCTGCCAGCAGCCTGAACTCTTCATCATGATTAAAACTGTTAACAATTTTGACTGCTTCTCTTACTTCTTGTCTACACTGGTGATTTTATTAAAATGTCAACATAAGTAAAATCTATATCCTGACCATATGTTTCACTATGTTTAACTACGGCTGAGTTGCTGTGATTCTTGAGGCACACCTGCCATTCATGCTCTTTTAGCCATTAATTAACAGCACAACCTGTCTCCCCTATGTATTTATCAGACATGAACCTTATTTTGTACACTCCAGCAGTCTGTTGTGGTTCCAGTTATTCTTTTGTCAGTTTTAAGAAATATTTTATTTTACAGCTGCTTGAAAAAACTGGGTTTAGATAATGGTGGGTCTTTGTGATACAATCACTCACACTCTTCATGTGTCACAAAGCACCAGTTATTATGGATTTCCTGTATACTGTGTCCTAGCTTTCCGTCAAACTGTTGGTGAGACCAGGACATCAAGCAATGGCAAACCACTAATTTGTCTTTTCACAGTGAAAATGATTTTAAGGTAGATGCTGTTGTAATACTCGGGAAAATACTGCAGCTTGTCCTCTCCATACGACTAGATGATGGAAGTATCATTGATGTAAGAGTCAGAGCGACTTGTAACAAAGCAGATGGATCCTTTCCCTCTGTAATTTTTTTCTTTCCTCCAAAATTGGTATTAATTTTTTCCAAATTTTGTAATATCTTCAATATGCTTATCTATATAACATGTGCACAGAACATAACAATATTGAATATTAATTCATGGTCTAGCCAACTTAACTTTAGTACCTATTACAGTCTTCTGGTTATTCAGAATCTATTAGTTTGATTAGTTTACCTGAAAACTGTGCGCAATTACAAAATGCCAGTAATCTGAGACTTCATTATCATTGTTCATTTGTAGGCATATGCCTGATTACTAACTTTCTGATAGAGTAGATAAAAATTGTATGTAAAGAACTATAGCATTCGTACAGCTAATAATGAAAACATGTTAGCAACATTTAGACTTATTTAGTTTCAAATTAATTAACTTTTTTAGTTAAAATGTTATTACTGAAATAGAATCACATATTTTGGAAACCAGCCAGTGTAATTAAATAGAAATTATAGTTGTATTTACAAGCGCTTATTCAAACAAATATTATTCTGCTATTCATTTACTCAGAACTTGAATCTTTAATTTTAATTTATGCAAAGTTATGAAATAACTAAAGCTAGGTCTAAGTTTTGCAAATTTACATAAGAACATTTTTGGAAGCCATTTAAGGCACGTCTAGACTGAGTTTGAAGGGCAGCAACATTTATGTCCAAACACATGGGATAATCTACCACAGATGATGCAGTACAAATTACATATTGGAAACTATGACAAAATTTATGTAAATTTCTTGTTAGGTGCTCACTCCATGCTTCAGTGAAGTTTTTTAATGACTGACTGAACTTGTGGCTCATTTCATGAAATGGGATAAACTTACTGTGACAAGGACCAGAATACAGTGTTACTTCCAATAGTCACATGTTGTGCACATAATTTTTGTTTTTATATTATTGTTAAGATTCCAGAGGCAGTGATTTAAGAACTTTATCCAGTGACTGCATGTCTGCCACATGTAAACTTTTGTGTCAGTTCAGTGTTAATTTAGTGCACTCTAACAATAAAAATACAGGACATCAGCCAATCGTAACATGTGACTAGCTGTTTCGTCTGTACTGTAGTAAAAGTAAACAAGCCATAAACTGGCCATAAACAGTAGTTCATCTACCAATGAAAGTTCAATTAAAGTGTGTTTACTGCGAATCTGGTGCAGAGCACAGTTTTGGAAATAGCCTACTTTCAACAACCATTGTTCAGTCAACTTCAACAGAGGCGCAGGTACTGAGGGCATATTTGTACAGGTGAACACAGTTATGTTACAGGCTATTTTGTAAGTGTTTCTCCAGTAGAAAGATACTGACAAGACTGCCATGTTATCAAAAACAAGAACTTTTAAAATCATCAACAACTTGCTTGAACACCTACATTCTATGTTTCTATGTGCTACACATTAATCAGCTACAGGTTAACTGCTGATCTTTCCATGTCAATATTTCGTAGGAGTAAAGCTCTTGAAAGCTTTGTTTGCATGCAGCAATCTACTTCTGATATATTCCTTTTTTTGACCTTCTTGTCAAATTTTGCTTCCTTGACAAAGTTCTGATACATTTAATAGGACTATGTTTTCCCCAGAACCAGTATTATGCATTTCACTATTCTGCTTCCTACTATCTTTCATTATTTTTGTATTGCTTTTGTTTGCCCTTAATCCATACACAGTTCCAAATATGTTACTCATTCCATTTGAACACCTTTCTAAGCCTTCCTCACTTTCAGCATCATCATTGAACCTCAGAAGTGGTACCAGTTCTCTTTGCATTAAATCATGCAGAATACTGCAGTATTTAAAAGACTGGTAGTATGCTTAAGAGAGCACATTACTTTCTCATAACTGCATACACTACATTTTCTCCTGCTCCAGCCACTTTACTTGCTGTTGTTTTCCTGTATGTGTGGCTATTACTTTTATTGTTCTCCATCTTTATTTGGTTGCCCGGGATACTGCTCGCATTGAGGCTGATCCCTCACCTGTGGTAGAGTGGGAGGTCGTTTCAAGGTGTGGCAGGGGGCGAAAGACATTCCGGAGGGCTGAACGGAAAGCCTCTCCAGTTTGTCTGACGAACCGGTTTCAGGCTCTATCTCAGGCTGATACTGATCTTCGGCCTGACACGGCTGCTTGTCCTGTTCCAGAGGTTGCCCCTCAGTCTGCAAGATCCGGGCAGTTGCAGAGGGTGGGCTTACTGGTAGTTGGGAGCTCCAACGTCAGGCGCGTAATGGGGCCCATTAGGGAAATGGCAGCAAGAGAGGGGAAGAAAACCAATGTGCACTCCGTGTGCATACCGGGGGGAGTCATTCCAGATGTGGAAAGGGTCCTTCCGGATGCCATGAAGGGTACAGGGTGCACCCATCTGCAGGTGGTCGCTCATGTCGGCACCAATGATGTGTGTCGCTATGGATCGGAGGAAATCCTCTCTGGCTTCCGGCGGCAATCTGATTTGGTGAAGACTGCCAGTCTCGCTAGCGGGATGAAAGCAGAGCTCACCATCTGCAGCATCGTCGACAGGACTGACTGCGGACCTTTGGTACAGAGCCGAGTGGAGGGTCTGAATCAGAGGCTGAGACGGTTCTGCGACCGTGTGGGCTGCAGATTCCTCGACTTGCGCCATAGGGTGGTGGGGTTTCGGGTTCCACTGCATAGATCAGGAGTCCACTACACGCAACAAGTGGCTACACGGGTAGCAGGGGTTGTGTGGTGTGGGCTGGGCGGTTTTTTAGGTTAGATGGCCTTGGGCAAGTACAGAAAGGGCAACAGCCTCAACGGGTGCGGGGCAAAGTCAGGACATGCGGAGACCAAGCAGCAATCGGTATTGTAATTGTCAACTGTCGAAGCTGCGTTGGTAAAGTACCGGAACTTCAAGCGCTGATAGAAAGCACCGAAGCTGAAATTGTTATAGGTACAGAAAGCTGGCTTAAGCCAGAGAGAAATTCTGCCGAAATTTTTACAAAGGTACAGACGGTGTTTAGAAAGGATAGATTGCATGCAACCGGTGGTGGAGTGTTCATCGCTGTTAGTAGTAGTTTATCCTGTAGTGAAGTAGAAGTGGATAGTTCCTGTGAATTATTATGGATGGAGGTTACACTCAACAACCGAACTAGGTTAATAATTGGCTCCTTTTACCGACCTCCCGACTCAGCAGCATTAGTGGCAGAACAACTGAGAGAAAATTTGGAATACATTTCACATAAATTTTCTCAGCATGTTATAGTCTTAGGTGGAGATTTCAATTTACCAGATATAGACTGGGACACTCAGATGTTTAGGACGGGTGGTAGGGACAGAGCATCGAGTGACATTATACTGAGTGCACTATCCGAAAATTACCTCGAGCAATTAAACAGAGAACCGACTTGGAGATAACATCTTGGACCTACTGATAACAAACAGACCCGAACTTTTCGACTCTGTATGTACAGAACAGGGAATCAGTGATCATAAGGCCGTTGCAGCATCCCTGAATATGGAAGTTAATAGGAATATAAAAAAAGGGAAGAAGGTTTATCTGTTTAGCAAGAGTAATAGAAGGCAGATTTCAGACTACCTAACAAATCAAAACGAAAATTTCTGTTCCGACACTGACAATGTTGAGTGTTTATGGAAAAAGTTCAAGGCAATCGTAAAATGCGTTTTAGACAGGTACGTGCCGAGTAAAACTGTGAGGGACGGGAAAAACCCACCGTGGTACAACAACAAAGTTAGGAAACTACTGTGAAAGCAAAGAGAGCTCCACTCCAAGTTTAAACGCAGCCAAAACCTCTCAGACAAACAGAAGCTAAACAATGTCAAAGTTAGCGTAAGGAGGGCTATGCGTGAAGCGTTCATTAAATTCGAAAGTAAAATTCTATGTACCGACTTGACAGAAAATCCTAGGAAGTTCTGGTCTTACGTTAAATCAGTAAGTGGCTCGAAACAGCATATCCAGACACTACGGGATGATGATGGCATTGAAACAGCGGATGACACGCGTAAAGCTGAAATACTAAACACCTTTTTCCAAAGCTGTTTCACAGAGGAAGACCGCACTGCAGTTCCTTCTCTAAATCCTCGCACAAACGAAAAAATGGCTGACATCGAAATAAGTGTCCAAGGAATAGAAAAGCAACTGGAATCACTCAATACAGGAAAGTCCACTGGACCTGACGGGATACCAATTCGATTCTACACAGAGTACGCGAAAGAACTTGCCCCCCTTCTAACAGCCGTGTACCGCAAGTCTCTAGAGGAATGGAGAGTTCCAAATGATTGGAAAAGAGCACAGATAGTCCCAGTCTTCAAGAAGGGTCGTCGAGCAGATGCGCAAAACTATAGACCTATATCTCTTACGTCGATCTCTTGTAGAATTTTAGAACATGTTTTTTGCTCGCGTATCATGTCATTTCTGGAAACCCAGAATCTACTATGTAGGAATCAACATGGATTCCGGAAACAGCGATCGTGTGAGACCCAACTCGCCTTATTTGTTCATGAGACCCAGAAAATATTAGATACAGTCTCCCAGGTAGATGCTATTTTTCTTGACTTCCGGAAGGCGTTCGAAACAGTTCCGCACTGTCGCCTGATAAACAAAGTAAGAGCCTACGGAATATCAGACCAGCTGTGTGGCTGGATTGAAGAGTTTTTAGCAAACAGAACACAGCATGTTGTTATCAATGCAGAGACGTCTACAGACGTTAAAGTAATCTCTGGCGTGCCACAGGGGAGTGTTTTGGGACCATTGCTTTTCACAATATATATAAATGACTTAGTAGATAGTGTCGGAAGTTCCATGCGGCTTTTCGCGGATGATGCTGTAGTATACAGAGAAGTTGCAGCATTAGAAAATTGTAGCGAAATGCAGGAAGATCTGCAGCGGATAGGCACTTGGTGCAGGGAGTGGCAACTGACCCTTAACATAGACAAATGTAATGTATTGCGAATACATAGAAAGAAGGATCCTTTATTGTATGATTATATGATAGCGGAACAAACACTGGTAGCAGTTACTTCTGTAAAATATCTGGGAGTATGCGTGCGGAACGATTTGAAGTGGAATGATCATATAAAATTACTTGTTGGTAAGGCGGGTACCAGGTTGAGATTCATTGGGAGAGTCCTTAGAAAATGTAGTCCATCAACAAAGGAGGTGGCTTACAAAACACTCGTTCGACCTATACTTGAGTATTGCTCATCAGTGTGGGATCCGTACCAGATCGGTCTGACGGAGGAGATAGAGAAGATCCAAAGAAGAGCGGCGCGTTTCGTCACAGGGTTATTTGGTAACCGTGATGGCGTTACGGAGATGTTTAATAAACTCAAGTGGCAGACTCTGCAAGAGAGGCGCTCTGCATCGCGGTGTAGCTTGCTCACCAGGTTTCGAGAGGGTGCGCTTCTGGATGAGGTATCGAATATATTGCTTCCCCCTACTTATACCTCCCGAGGAGATCACGAATGTAAAATTAGAGAGATTAGAGCGCGCACGGAGGCTTTCAGACAGTCGTTCTTCCCGCGAACCATACGCGACTGGAACAGGAAAGGGAGGTAATGACAGTGGCACGTAAAGTGCCCTCCGCCACACACCGTTGGGTGGCTTGCGGAGTATCAATGTAGATGTAGATGTAGATGAAAAGGAAAATGACAAAACTCAAATGCTAGAGATTCAGTCATACACAAGGAACAAACATGTTTTGGAGAATATCTTGAAATGAAATTTCAATTTTTTGTTACCAAACTGTGAATAAGTGTCACATCAGCAGAATTACTTGCCTGAGATAAGATTAGATTAACCAAAGCCATAGGAAAAGCCATTTTATCATATATCTGTGAATGGAACTAAATGACCATTTTATTAGTTACAGTGACACCCTCCTCTCCATTTGCATTTATTAAATACTTACCTGTGGAAATACACAAGCTGAAATAATATACAGGACGTCTAAAAATGTACATTACAACTTCAATATGTTATAGCACCCAAACTAACTAAAATATTCACACCATGTTTAGCTTATGTGACAACCCTGCTCACAAAATTTTGTTGGTATCCTTTCCAGGTTGTCATGAGTGAAGCACGATGACAATGATTCTAGAAAAAGTTCACAGTGTGGAATGCTTTATTCAGACCAAATTGGATACAATGGTTCAAAGGAACTTCCAAACACGATATAGGAAGTAAAGACTCTCACAGATGTTGATACACTCGTGATACAGAAATTTTATGCAGATATGGTATGGTGAGATATGGATATGGTGAGATAAATGTACTAACCAATCTTGGATCATATGAAATGACTGATACTGTACTGAAAACATAAAAGCCAGAAAACCACTACTACACAGCTATGTGATAATGTTTAAATGTTAATTTTTATAAACACTTAATGTAATTACAATTATGGTTATGAACTTCTCAAAAAAGATAAACTTTATTTATGAAACTTATATTCCAAAGATGATCAAGCATAAATAGATTGATATACACTGGTAATTTCTTTACGACATGTTGTTAGAGGGAAATCTTTGTTTTTTGTTTGGTTGGGTGTACGAGTTTGAAATGTAAGAACGGAGTACAAGTTACTTGTGTTGTACTAATTTGTATTGCAGACTTTGAGAAAGGATTTTTGGATAGATTTTGATTGGAGTTGGAAAAACAGGAAAATACAACCACAATAGACACATTTTGAAAAATATAGTAATCAAACTCGGCACAGTAAAAATAACAACAGGAGGGAACATAGTAATCAAAATGATAACAATTATCATCAGAAGGAACATAATAGAGTAAATGGTAACAATTTTCATTCTGGAAAGCAACATAGTTGCTGCAAAAAGAAAAAGAAAAGAAGAAAGTTACATGCATCTGTTCCACACCCACAAATTAAAAAAAAGTTATAGTAACAAAATGTTTTCTACTGCATGTATAGAACTATATAGTTACAGTGTTTCATGCATTTTTGTGCAAACTATTTAAATGTGGTAACTTCTTATTTTTTCCTGTGCCATGTTACTTTTCTACTGGTTATAAATAAATCATAACACATTTGCATTTTATTATAAGTGTTTTTTCTTTTTTTTTTCTTTTTTTGCAGTGTTATTCTTCAATGTTTAGAGTAAGCTTTAAGTGCAAGACTCAATCAGTTCCTGAGCATTCACTTAGTTCTTAACATAGTTTTCTTTGCAGTATATAATATAATTTGTCTCATTTCCATGTTATTTTTAATCACAATATTTGTGTAAAAAGACTCTGGAATCTAAAAAAATGACCATTAGAGCATTTCCTTTTGCTGCCTCGAATTATTTGAATTATTTGTTGTCCAATGAAACTTTAACATTTCTTGTGTACTAGTTTTGAGTATGCGCATTGGATAGCAGCACACCATTTCTCAAAAAATAACTGCAATTTCTTGTGCTGTAAATAATTTTCTTGTGTTTACTGTGATACGATTTTTTTTATTTTTTATTTATTTATTTATTTACTTTATTTTGACCCACCATCAACTTGCTACAATTTTTTTCCCCAGTCTTCTGGATAAATCAGAGTTATTTACTAGAGTTACACTTTATTGCCTGCTATTATTATCTACACAAATTTCTCTGCATTTAATCGAGAGAACAATGTTACATATATCGACTATACATAAAAACAATTTGCTATTGCAATATATAGGTTAAGAAATTTATAGTTTGTGACACAGTCTTCAGATCGGAGATTCATATGTTTACCATTTGTGACACAGTCTAAGATCTGAGATTCATATATTTTTAGAAAAATGGTCTTCCATCATACAAGCATACTAAATCTAGAAACTCATCTATTGAATACAAAGGGATTGTATTAACTTGTACATGGTCTGTACTTTCATACTGCCTATTGAATCAGCATACTTTATGTAGACGTGAATGAAGAATTTTAAATACAACAGTGACAAATAGTACATGAACTGCACTTTAAAGTAAATTTCAGTGTTGTTGACATTTTTGGCACAATTTATGGTCAATATTTTTACACGAGTAACCAAATAATTCAGTTTTCAAAAAAAATTGTAAGAACGAGCCAGTCATCTCATCCCCTAATATAATTTGAAAGACTTAAAAGCAATTTTTCATATGTTATTGTGTAATCTATTATGTGATTTGAAAATTAATAAATGCAAAACACTAGTAACAATCAGAAACTAAAGGTCAAAATGAGTGATAAAACCGATAATCTTGCACAGGGAATAGGTAGGGAGTCTGCTAACTTTGATAGGCATACCATGCGGCGAGTGGTGCCTTCAATAGCTGGGTGTATCAGTTCTCAATTTCTGGTGCACTCTATTCTAGCTCTTTCCTATCCAGGTTCTGTTCCCATTGTGCTGTTCAATTTTTTTTTTACTTTTTTACTCTTTTCTATCTGAGGTCTATCCCACTTTCTGTCACCACAACATCTGTGGATGAGATGATATGACAGTTCTATGTTTGAAGTAACCGTCATTTCGGGCATACAAAATTCTTGCAAAATAAGGCAAGGAATAATTTTTATCACAGCATAGTTTTATATGCCAAGGGTTCAATGTTCTGTATGAAAGTTAAATTTGATAGTAAGACATTGTAGTATGTTGTTACAAAAAGCATTTCATTGATGTTATGAGAAAAATGAGTAAGTTCCAAACTAAGTACATTAATTTTGTCCTCTGATCTGAAGTATTTTGCTATATTTTCTTTAAAACCACTTCAAATAACTATGTGGACTAAGATGTTTTCTTTTGATCATAGGGCATTACCAATTAATAATATTTCAGATTAAAACTGCGTGTTGGACCGAGACTCGAACTCGGGACCTTTGCCTTCAGCGGGCAAGTGCTCTAACACCTGAGCTACCCAAGCGCGCCTCATGCCCCACGAAAGACAAAGCACCCGAGTTCGAGTCTCGGTCCAGCATACAGTTTTCATCTGCCAAGAGGAAGTTTCATATCAGCGCACATTCCGCTGCAGAGTGACAATCTCATTCAATAATATTTCACTTATTGAAGACAGATTTATAAATGTTGATATATAGAGTTATTCATAAAATACGAATTCTACTGCCATGCCAATACAATAAGTTACTATTATGTGTATTATTTTTGCTCATCCAATATATGTTATGTGATATTTGGTGATAATTTGAGAGATACAGAATAGATAAAAGGTGAGAATTAGAAATTCTTTGAAAATTTGTGATAAAAAAATTCTGTAAAGCGAAATTCTGCTCTTGATCTCACTTGAATGAAGTAATGATGCCAAGGTGGTCAAATGCTGTATATCACATAATGAAGAATCCAGTTTTGCATCAAAATGTTTCTCACATTTTATGCTTGCAAAATTTTTGGGGGCATTTCTAATAGAACTGTTTATGATGAGATAAATGTACTAAACAATCTTGTATCATATGAAATGGCTGATACCATACTGACACCATAAAAAACAAAAATCCAATACTACACAGCAATATGAAAATGTTTATATGTCAACTTTTGTAAGCACTTAATGTAATTACAGTGATGATTACAGACTTCTCAAAAAATATAAACAATTATTTATATTTTATTGATGAAATGTATTTTTCAAAGATGATTATGCACAAATAGATCGATATATGACAGTAATTTCTTCGCTACATGTTGTTAGAGGTAAATCTTTGTTTTTTGTTCAGTTGGTTGTATGAGTTTGAAGTGCATGGATAATGTCAAGTTATGTGAGCCATTCTGATTTGTATTGGGAAGAGAAATGGCTGAAAATATATGTGTTATTTATCAGAAAGTCGATAACTGCTTACACAATATCGTTGAAGCAACCCAATCATCCTCTAGATGATCATAAAAAGTTAAACCAAAGAAAGGAAACGGATATCAAGCTTACAACTCACAACAAAGAACGGCAACAAAACAGGTGAGTATCATTGATAAAACTGGTTATTTAAATTCGATGACACTATCTCTCACTGCAGTGCATGTCTATCTCAGTGAGGCAAGTGCTGCGAAAATCTGACCAGTCACCAGATTTAGTGACTTACTTAAAAAATTAATGAATCAACTTTGGCCACCAAGAGGGTTGGTGGTGGTCAGAACAGGAAGTCTTGATACAAAGCATCATAGTGGAAGACCTGGGACAAGTGAAGCTGACAAAGAACAGAAACAGATGGCAATTCAACGTTCGCTGCATAATTCTTTTGGGAGGGCGTCGCAGGACCATGAACCGGGTCATCCAGAAATGTTGACAGATGTATTCATACCAACTGCAACTACCGCACACATTGAAACCAAATGATAAGACACAACATATGCTGTACACTGTGAACATTCTTCACCATTTAGAGGAGGACAGAAATTTTCTAAACAACATTTTCAGTCAAAACAATATCCCACGTGTGTGGTAAGGTAAACAAACACAATGTTCACAACATCTGCGGCACAATCAGTCCACATACTGTGACAGCCCAAAAGTGAATGTGTGGTTTTGCTGCATGGTTGATCTCACTGCGGGGCCCATTTTTTTCCTCACAAAAATTCAGTTAATTCTAACAATTAACTTGATAAACTGGAGCTTTCTACGTTAGCACAACTGGAAGACTGCCATGACACAGTTGTTTTCCAACAAGATGGTGCATCATATTGGGTTCAGACTATGCAAGATGTTCTAGACGAGGTGTTTCCAGATGGCTGGATTGGCAGGGGTAGTTGAATACCTTGGCCTCCCAGGTCGCCTGACATTACACTGATGGACTTCTTGCTATGGGGGTATATCAAGGACAAAGTCTACCAAACATCTGTCAACTACATAAATGATTTAAAGAACTGAATTATTGGAACATGCCACAGTTGATCTGGATATGTTGCAACGAGTGCAGATACAGCTTGAATACATACTGGATGTTGTTTCCAGGGTTCTCGGGTGTCCAGCTGGATGTGATTGTTGAAGTCCCACGATATTTCAGCAAATAACTTTCCGCCATCATCAGGTGGTTCTGATGGAATGGTCTGTCTGCTCATTGTCAGTGTTATTTATGTCCGTCAGTCGGGCTTCGATTCCCTGGGCTGACGGTCCAATTGCGGCCGCCAAACTTCCGTTTGCGGCCGCCGACATTCCATCTGCAAGCGCGAACGCTTCGATTGCGGCCACAGACAATCCGTTTGCGGGCACCGACCCAGGTCCGCGCCCACCCGGCGTCACGCCGGTTGGTGGAAGATGCAGAATCCTGTGGAATTGCAGCCGTTGTAGAAGGGTCTTGTGTCCACTTGTGGCGTGACTCCTTGATGGAGTTAAGTAATGGTTGCCATGCCTTGCTTAGTTGAAAACCTGTGTCTCGGTTTATGAGATTGTCCATTATGCGAATTTCAATGGCCTCCTTGAAGATGCTGTCCCAGTAGAAACTGGTAGGGGGCCAGAATCTTGGTCTCTTCGTATTTCGCGTTGTGTCCAGTTTCCAAACAGTGTTCTGCCAGTGCCGATTTGGTGGGCTGGCCTAGACGCGTGTGGTGTTGGTGTTCTTTGCAGCGGTCTTCAACTGTTTGGATTGTTTGACAACACAAAATTGACATGGTCTTCCAACCACCATCCGAGATACAGATCCTACTGGGGACAGTGAAAGACGGATTTGGCCTCAAGAAAGCGGGTGTATATAATATTCCATGTAGTTGCAGCAAATTGTACATCAGTCAAACAATCTGAACAGTCAAAGACCGCTGCAAAGAACACCAACGCCACACGTGCCTAGGCCAGCCCACCAAATCGGCACTGGCAGAACACTGTTTGGAAACTGGACACAACGTGAAATATGAAGAGACCAAGACTGTGGCCCCTACCAGTTTCAACTGGGACAGCATCTTCAAGGAGGCCATTGAAATTCGCATAACGGACAATCTCATAAACCGAGACATAGGTTTTCAACTAAGCAAGGCATGGCAACCATTACTTAATTACCCGGCGCGACGCTGGGGTGGGCACGCACTTGGGTCAGCGCCCGCAAATGGATTGTCGGCGGCTGCAATCGAAGTGTCGGTGCTCGCAAACAGAATGTCGGCGGCCTCAACCGGAAGTTCGGCGGCTGCAATCACACTGTTGGCACAGGGAATCGAAGCCCGACTGACAGACATAAATAACACTGACAATGAGCAGACAGACCATTCCATCAGGACCATCTGATAAAGGCAGAAAGGTTATTCACTGAAATACCGTGGGACTTCAACGATTGCATCCAGCTGGACACCCGAGAGCCCTGGAAACAACACATACACTGGGAAAGCCTCCGATCACAGGCTGGATGTTGTGCATGTCCCAAAAGGTGCACATATTGTAATTAACTGAATGGCATAAAACTTTGTGACATAGTGTGTCACAAATGGTGAACATGGTGTGAATTTCTTAATTAGTTTGGATGCTTTGGCAGATCAAACATGTACTGTACCTTTTGACATACACTATACAGGGTGTTACAAAAAGGTACGGCCAAATGTTCAGGAAACATTCTTCACACACAAATAAAGAAAAGATGTTATGTGGACATGTGTCCGGAAACGCTTAATTTCCATGTTAGAGCTCATTTTAGTTTTGTCAGTATGTACTGTACTTCCTCGATCCACCGCCAGTTGGTCCAATTGAAGGAAGGTAATGTTGAACATGTGCCTTTACAAGTACGACACAACATGTGGTTCATGCAAGATGGAGCTCCTGCACATTTCAGTCGAAGTGTTCGTACGCTTCTCAACAACAGATTCGGTGACTGATGGATTGGTAGAGGCGGACCAATTCCATGGCCTCCATGCTCTCCTGACCTCAACCCTCTTGACTTTCATTTATGGGGGCATTTGAAAGCTCTTGTCTACGCAACCCCGGTACCAAATGTAGAGATTCTTCGTGCTCGTATTGTCGACGGCTGTGATTCAATACGCCATTCTCCAGGGCTGCTTCCAGCGCATCAGGGATTCCATGCGACGAAGGGTGGATGCATGTATCCTCGCTAACGGAGGACATTTTGAACATTTCCTGTAACAAAGTGTTTGAAGTCACGCTGGTACGTTCTGTTGCTGTGTGTTTCCATTCCATGATTAATGTGATTTGAAGAGAAGTAATAAAATGAGCTCTAACATGGAAAGTAAGCGTTTCTGGACACATGTCCACATAACATATTTTCTTTCTTTGTGTGTGAGAAATGTTTCCTGAAAGTTTGGCCATACCTTTTTGTAACACCCTGTATAATTAATTTCTGAACAGAAATAATTACATTAAATTATACAACACTGATAAAACAAAACTGTTCATTGTTCATTTCCTCATTTTAAAACTTGATACAGTTGTTTGAAGAAGAAGGGATAACTTCAGACTATTGCAACATGCAGCACAATACAAGGGATACTTACTGTCTCCATATCCTCCATCCAACAGTTTCCATCCCCTCTATTAAACCATCTCTGCCCCATTATTGTCTCCCGCCCTTGTCAATGCACCCACCCACCTTTCCCCACTTTTCAACTCTGTTGTCCCCACCTCCCTGTCCCACAACCTCCCAACGCTGTGCCTGTTGGCAGTGTAGTTCCTGCACTCTCCATCAAACAGCACTCCTCTCTTCTCCCACCCGTGCACTGCTATCCCCTCCCCTTCCTCAACCCATTCCATTCCATATGACAGTTGCGTTCTGGTCTGAGCTGTCTGAGTTGCCAGTCATATGTGTGAGAGGTGTGCTTACTTGTATGAATGAATGGTGTGGGTTTCTCTTTCTTTTTCTGACAAAAGCAGTGGCTGAAAGCTTATGTGTGTCTTTTAATTGTACCTGGGTGCAACTTAACTTGTCATCATTACGGTAGGTAGCAATCCTTTCCTACATTGTTGAAAATATAAGTGATTGTGTTTATCTTTCAAGGATGCTAAACAGACAAACTGACGGTAGGTAGCAATCCTTTCCTACATTGTTGAAAATATAAGTGATTGTGTTTATCTTTCAAGGATGCTAAACACACAAACTGACCACTTGAAATGAAGAATACACATACAAATAGCAATCAAAATATGAACTAGTGTGCAGCAACCATCATAACTGATCTGGCTAATAAAACCTAAGATTAAATTCCATCCACATAAAAGTTGAAGATCAAAATGTTATCTGCCACTCTTCTACCACCAAATAACTATCACCAAATATCTATCAAATGTGTCTACATTATCAAACATATGAGGATCTCCAGACATTATCTCTCAACAATTTTTAGCCAATGCATATCAATAAAACATATAAATCATTAAGTGGACAAACACAGGCAGTCATTTCCTATTGCTTTCTCTTTTGTCATGAACTGAAGAATTTTAATATATTTTGTAAACAGGCAAATACTCCTAAGTTTAATCACATCAAGGTCAAAGTCATGAAACTACTACTATTATTTACAATGTACTATTATTTACAATGTTACATGAAAAATAGAAATACCTAAATAAGACACAAAGATTATTCTGTTCAACTGATACTTACTTTGCGAGTTCCATTGCTGGGCAAAGCAAATCTCCAGATGAGTCAAAATATTCTCTTGCAACCTGCAGAACCAATTTAACACTGCGGTCAAATGATACCATTTTAGGAATCACAGCTGACTTCCGACACTCCAAAATAGTGGATGCTTCTGCAATATTTTTTTTATCACCTGATGACAGCAGAGTTTCAGCATATATCTAAACACAAGATTGTACAAAATTCACACACAGGGTGAAAATAGATTTTTTCATTAAGTGACAGGCAAACACATCCACAAACCTCATAACATTCTTTTGTGGGGATGCACTTGAACACCTTTTCTTGCAGTGTCAAAATATCATTCAGTAGTTGCTCCCACTGAGACTTAGAAGGTGAAGAGATTCTGAAACACAGGGAATGCAAGTGAAACAAAACATAAAAGCTAATAAGCTGGATACAAACACTTGCAGTATTTACCCACTGGTCTATACTGCAATTGAGCAGTCAGATAACATTAAGACAGTTGTAACAGATATCTCACTGTAAGTCTAATGTCAAAGTCAAAAACAAAATACAATATGAAAATGATATACATCCATAAAACCTTGCTGCGAGAGCAACAAAAATTAAACAAGGGGGAGGAGTGTCCATAGAGCGAGTGATCAATAGACAGATGCACAGCCAAACGAGGGTGGAGGGTCAGTGGCAGAGGAGGGAGGGGGAAAGAGAAAAGGGAGGCAGAGGGAGCAGAGAGATGGAGGGAGCAGAGAGGGGGATGGTGAGGAGGGATGGGGGAGGTGCAGTGGAGGGGGAGGAGAGAGGAGGGATGGGGGATGGTTGGTGCAGTGGAGGGGGAGGGGAGGTGCAGTGGAGGGAGAGGGGAGATGAGGGATGGGGGAGGGGAGGTGCAGTGGAGGGAGAGGGGGAGGAGGGGCAGGGGGCGGGCAGGGGGGTAGGGGGCGGGCAGGGGGGTAGGGGGCGGGCAGGGGGGTAGGGGGCGGGCAGGGGGGTAGGGGGCGGGCAGGGGGGGAGGGGGCGGGCAGGGGGGGAGGGGGCGGGCAGGGGGGGAGGGGGCGGGCAGGGGGGGAGGGGCGGGCAGGGGGGAGGGGGGGAGGGGCGGGCAGGGGGGAGGGGGGGAGGGGCGGGCAGGGGGGAGGGGGGAGGGGCGGGCAGGGGGGAGGGGGGGAGGGGCGGGCAGGGGGGAGGGGCGGGCAGGGGGGAGGGAGGGCAGGGGGGGAGGGAGGGCAGTGGGGGAGGGAGGGCAGTGGGGGAGGGAGGGCAGTGGGGGAGGGAGGGCAGGGGGGAGGGAGGGCAGGGGGGAGGAAGGGCAGGGGGGAGGGAGGGGAGGGAGGGGAGGGGGAGGGGGGAGGGGGAGGGGGAGGGAGGAGGGGGGAGGGAGGAGGGGTGTCCTGCATGTGTACTGTTGGGATGGTATCCCAAGGTATCTGGTGCAAGTGCACCGTGAATCGGAAATTTTACCTCGTGGTATGTTGAGGATGACCACTTCCTAGAACAGAGGGTTAGGAAAAATGAGTTTTAAGACACTGTACAAACTTCATAACATTGTCCAAGTAATGAAGATGGGAGGGCTTCATTGAGCAGAGCATGATGACACTATGTCACGAAAAAAGACGGCTGTCTGTATGACTTCCCAGAAAAGCTGACAGAATCACAAAAAGAGGAACGCCCATAATAAGATGGAAGGATAACATCTGAGGAAATATGGCATGAACAAAGCACCTGATGGAAAAGATTAATTATAGAACTGAACGAGCCATTTAAAAAAAAAAAAATTGAAAACAAACTTTTTATTTATTTTCCATTATATTACGGTACACATTAAAATATACCTTCTCATGGATTATATTACCAAGAATTAAAAGCTCATCTTTATGTAATACATCATATTATTACTTGAATGTTTTGTCAAGTATGGGAATTGTATGGACAGTATTTAAAAACTCACACAAATTTGACACAGATAAAGCAAACTAGGGAAATCAAGAAGGTTTCAAAAGATTTTATTCTGGTAAGAAGAATAATTATCTACACAACCACAAACATCGACCAGCCTGAAAGAGCATGATTCACTTGCTCATGTTGAATTAGTTGTTATATTTTAAATTTTGCTTCACAGTTCCTCGGTAACATGTTTTGTAAATTAAATGCAAGTAAGGACTAAATACAAGCAAATTTTCCAAACTGGTAATATCAAACTATAAGAGGAAGCATACTCTCTATCCTGCTGCACCAAAAAGCAATTTATGCTCCTTATTCACTCACCTCTTTGCAAGTGATCTTGCCAACCTGCTAAGCAACTGCTTCACAGCAGGAGCATTATTAGCAATATCTCGTATGTAGGATACCGCTTTAGGAATTCCATTATTACGGAGGATCTTAGCAGATGTCAGCTGACGTTGCAACTCGTGCAATTTATCTCGAATCTTAGGAAAAAGATCATTAAGAGACCTAAAATGAAGACATTTAATATTTATAAAATCATTTATGAAGTATTGTACATGCTTGGAAGAATATTATACCACTTCACTCATGTATTTAAATGTGTTTGGATATTACAGACTAAATGCTTTGTGTAAACCTGAACAATATAATGAACAAGTTCAAACAACCCGAAACCATTTCTAAAATAAAAAAATAAAAAATCCTTGAAAGTGACATGGGATAATCAACTGTAACAATCTCAAGTTCCAGTAGAATTAGTTATCTGAATGGTTTTAATTCAAAGCAGTCCATAAAAATGCCACAGCAGGAAGTATTAAGATGAGTATTAATCAGTCTAACGCAGAAGCACTTTAATGGAAAATATTGCTATTACACAAAGTAAGAGCCTCTCAGTAAATACAATGTACACAATTAAACTATTAGTGCCAGTTGTTCAAAGCGTTAGTGCCATTGTATCTTTCTTTTCACAATTATTACAGTTAGATTATGTTAGGAATCAGGCCTCTAAAGTCAACTGTTAATAATTGTTCCAGCACTAATTTTAAACTTAAACAAAACATTAAAAGAAGCTTCTACTTTTCCAAAGACATTTTGTGTAAATATTCCTCTTAATTAATGAACAAAACAAAAATCGTTGAAGTAGCAGGATGGTACCCATTTAACTTCACTGGACATTGTTAATCTGTACTCATGTATACCATTTCATGAAGCTCTTGATATAATTACAAAGAATTTACTGACCCATAACATGCTTTCCCCTCATGATGATGTGGAATTAATTGAATTACTATAACTATTCTTGTCTTTCAATGTCTTTACCTTCAATTACAAATTCTACTCTCACCCAAATGGCTTAGCTCTGGGTAGTTCACTTACTGGTACCCTAGCAGAGATTTTTGTCAATCATTTGGAATGCACTTTTTTTAATTACATTCAGAATTTGTAGCAAAAGTTAAATCATATGATCATTATGTAGTTCACATATTATTATTGTATGAAGGATGTGATGAAGACATTTCTAACTTATGCGCCCATTTCAGTTCCTTGCACCATAATATAAATTCACTTTTGAAGAGGAAGTGAACAATTCATTAAATTATTTAGATCTCTCTATTTCTAGGAAAGACAAGAATCTTATTTTCAGAGTATTTAAAAAAAACCATTTGCACTGATGTAGTAACTGAAAGATTCATGTCATCCAAACACCTACAAATGGGTGTATTTTCACTGCAGAATTTTGAGGCTAGATATAAATCTGGATGCACGGTGTAAGGAATTCCAGACAATTGCTCAAGCAGGGTAGCAAACATTGTATAACGCTCATTTTATTTGTAAACTGTTTTAATCTATTTAGAAGAAGAAATTCAAAGTAGTCAAAAAAGAGGATAAATAAAGTTGTTTTGCTAGTCTAACATACAGTGATTCACACTGTGACAAGCCAGCAACAGTTTTGAACAAAGCTAATGTCAGTGCATAAAGCTAATGTCACTGCTTCATTTAAAATGAGAGGTAACTTACACATGCTGTAGGACTGAATCAGAGAAATATTTTATTAAACCATGTGTATATAAAAAACAATGTGGTGATTGCAATAATTTCTATATTGGTAAGACGGGGAAAGATTTCATTACTAGATGCAGAGAGCACTCATATCCCTTTAATGCCAGTGCTCTGGGATAGCATTTTAAAACTAGCATGACTTGCTGCCAACAGCTGAAGGAGCTGAGGTTTCACACGCTGTCCCTCATAGTCATCTGTTAGATATTTTGGAAGAATTTGAAATACATGCACATACAATCTGTCAGTTGCATTAGTTATTTAATGACCAGAATTTTTTCAATAGGAACTGGTTCTTAGATTTGTTTGAAGACACTATACAAAATGTATCTCAGATTTGACCCAACTGATCTAAGATTGCTACAATAGCCATAATCATATAGAATTCATGAGCTGTATATGGTGCAACCATTATAGCCGAATTCACACTATTATCTTCCACCCTCTTAGATGGTGCCACTGTTTTTCATGGGCCAATCTGACGTGGCTACACTGCCAGCCTTTCTATATAGATTCACTCCACTCCAACAGATGGAGCCACTGTTCTCGCAGGCTGCTACCATAATGTACCTGCCTCACACCTTTAATTAAAGGTGCTGTGTAGTGCATTGGTACTTTGCATTTTGCCAACTTTAGTACTTTGTGTTATTCATTTGACTCACTTTACAGTTTTATCAGAATACGGACGTATTTCCTCACCATGGGTTCAGCATTATGGGTGTAGTAAATTTAATTTCTTATATTGAATATAATTATATTAGATGTACATTACATTGTGATTAACCTTATCAAAGTAAAATGTTTGGGTTTCATTACCATTTCAACATGCTTATTTTGTTAAACATAGTTCTCCATATCCATACTGTTATACACTTTCACATTACATTCTGTATAACTACATGTACAAACAGCATCCATTAATTCCAAAATAATATGACCACTATCTCAGCATTACAGTTGTCTAGGCATCAGTTTTTGTCAATTGATGGCCCTAACTCTACATCCTCAACCACAAGATGCTAAGATGTTTTTTTGAGTATCATGCATCTACTTCAAGCTAGATTGTTATACTTTCTGATGATATACCTTAATGCTCTTTAATATGAAATAAGGAAGAGAGAGAGAGAGAGAAACTGTAATATTAGCTTCTATTTTATTTAAACTGTTGCCACTCATCTAGGCTTATCTAAATTGTTATATTGTATGTGATCTCTTTCCTGTTAGTCTATGGTAATATGACTACATTTGCTGACACATAACATTTTCTTCGTTGATGGTTGTAAACTTATTCTTTCATAACTTATATTTTAGTTCTGATCTACATCTGTTTTCTGTTTGTATTGAACCATACCATTTATTGGTTGCAAATGTGTCTTCTGTTTCGATTACTGACTAACAATGCTGATGATGATACCTAATGCCGCACATTTCATGCTGTCAATATACCTTCTCCATAAAAGTAGCACAAATGTGTATTTGTCAAGTTGTTCACTATGTTCTGACATGTAGTTAACTGCAATGTTTAGTTGTTGGTAAACTTACTCTTTGACTTAAATTCTATGGTTAATGCTAGCACCAGCCTTTGTTTACTTCACTGATAGCTCAATTGCCACAGTCAATCTGGCACTAGTTCTCTTTGAATACACAACAGCACTGTCAAATATAACTATATGAGGTGAGTTCTGTATTATGTTCAGTCAACGTGCTCATTTTCATGAGCTTTTTACTAAATTTTGATTTAAACGTAAATATAATACTAACTGAAATTTCTGTATATCAACTATTAAGATGCATACTTGCGTTATTAAGCACATATTTGCTATCATTAATTTTCTTGTACACTTTACTCCACAACTTCAGTCTGATGATGAAATTTCGAAACATAATGCTTAACAAAGAACTGTGCAATCAAGATGTGTCTATATTTCAAAGTAGGCAATATAGTGACAACACTAATACTTGACAAATGTGTTGCAGTCAATGTAATCTTCACTGTCTTGTTTAAAAGAATATGAGGGTATGGATGTACCAACCTTGCCTATCAGCAAATGCAAGATACTGGGAGTGATTGGTACCAGGTCTCACAATGCAAAATGGCAGGACCACATACTTGTTAGGCTACAGAATGTTGCAATTTCAAGCACACTTGTGGTAAATAATTCTTTGTTTGCGGACTGTATTTTAAGTATGGAGTTTCTCCGGGAAAAGAATACCAGTACTGACATTTCGTCTGGGAATGGTGTTAAGGTGAATGGACAATAGTTGAAATTACATGTTGGTGACAGTAAATATTGTCAAGGCCAGAAAATAAAGCTAATAAGCAGCGAGATTAACTGCACAAACAGAAACCTGAGATAAGTGCTATTACCTGTATTAAGCAACAAGTAGTTAATAAAATACAGGCGTCTGCATATTTATTCAATATTAGTGCTCTGACTTAACAAGTATTTTGCTAAGGTATTCACAAGTCTTTAAAGAGAGAGCTCTAGTGTAAAATTGCAGTATTAGTGTCACCTCAGTGTCATCCCTCATGAAAGTTTCTCCAATATGGCCTACTCTGTTCTCTGTGCTACAGGACCTACTGCCACTAGGGAAACACTAATATTGTTGGAGTGGAATATAACTGAACCCTCTATGAGTCCATACTGCAGCTCAGTACTATAGTCTGATATACGAACGATGGCGGTTCGCGCATGTCAAGGCATGGATGAGGATTGCGTTGTTGATTTTTCCAAGCGACAGTTGCGGTACAAGCACATGCACACATTCTGCTTGAAGAAAGTGTACATCCTGCAAATTACATCTCTCCCATGCTTATGCGTATGCATCACTTACCTCCACAACCAGCGATGACAATTCACTACAAATGGAATAAGAATTCACTAAAGCATTTGCTACAATCATGTTTATTGCTCACATTAGCTACAGCATTCAGAACAGAGTGTTTGGTACACTACTGAATGCTCACTGGCTGTCAGAGAATGCCTGACGTAGGTGTGCAGAACAAGTCTTAACTCAACCATCATTGTTCATGACTCCAGCTATAGCTGCAGTAAAGCGTGGAGGAAGTATTCAAGTAGTAGTTGATGCCAGAGGAGTTAATAAAATACTGTACACATTTGGGCCCGACTTGAGAACATCAAGGAACAAATACCAAAATTTTATGGAGTCAAGTACCTGACCAGTATAGATCTGTGCTGCTCCTATTGGCAAAAACCTTTATCCAGGAGTCAAACAGTACACTGTCTTTATCTACACATGTAGAATTTACCAGTTTAAGGCATTGCCTTTCAGCCTAAATGACATTTGGGTGTATTCGTTGCCACACCAGACTCCATTTTTGGCCCTGACATACTTGATAGGGTAACCATGTTTGTAGATTACCTACTGATAGCAACACAGACATGGAAAGACCGCACTGATCTTATTAAAATAGTGTTACGTAAATTCCTAGAGGCTGGCACAACTGCCAACCTGCAAAAGTCAAAATTTGGGCACATGGTTATCAAGTTCTTAGGACATACAATCACCCCCCATGGAATTCTTCTGGATGATGACAAAATGAATATAATGAAGAACTAAAGAACTTTGCAACCCTTTGAATGAAGAGGCAATTGAATGCCTTTATCGAGTTAGGCACAGTTTAAGATGATTTGTGCCTAACCAGATATTAAATTGTGAACCTATACTGAATTTGTTAAGGAAAAGTTACTTGGTACTGGTCAGATTGCTAAACATCCCATGATAAAATCAAATAAGCTTTAATGACCTGTAATATGCTTTACCACCCAGACATGTCAACTGAATTTTGTATTGTGACTGATGCTTCCTCAGTAGGCATCAATGCTTGTCTATTCCAAGTGCAGAATATAGACGTATGGCTGCAATTTGCACTTTAGCATTTGTGAGTCATATATTATCAGACTGCGAAAGAGTGCCCTGCCCTCACAGTGATCTGGGCATTCAAAAAATTTCACTATCATCTTTCCAGAAACTACATCAGGACTTAAAGAAGTGTTTCTACCAATGTTTGGCAGGTGGATGTACGTAACTGGACATTTTACTTGTAATATAAAAAATTAGATATGTAACCACCACATTTGAACTATTTTTATGAATTCTTCCATTACTTCTTAATAGAACAAATCCATAATTCAGGTTGAATTACAAGTACAATGTCTCTTTTTCCCTACTGATCTGCAGAACAAAAACAGCTTACCTGCAATTCAACCTTAATCACATGAACTTCTTTATACTAGCACGTGTGCACTGAACATACTCTGTATACATGTAACTGAACATACTCTGTATACATGTAGAATATAGTGTGTACATAGCTCTATCCTGCTACTAGTGTGTATGAGTGTGCTGAGTGTAGCCTTTCCATGTGAGTGTACTTAAATAAACCTCCAACTGTACCAGCACAGGCCAGCCACTAGAGGCCACTTGTAGGAAGTGTGCACATGGCATGATCTCTGCCGTTACCTTCTACCGGCAACTCATGCCTATATACACATGGAGCAGCAGTAACTCACTCTCACGGTTCTTTTTCTTTGTACCACTTATGTCAGTTGTCCTGTGTATCACTTATGTTGCACCTTCTGCATGATTCTTTTGTCTTGTTCATGGGGAATCATGAGAAGCTTATTTCCATCACTGTTCAGAGGTTTACAAATAAAGGCATAACTGTGTTACTCTGATCAGTTTCGTTTATTACTTATCTACTCTTTCCATTGCGGAAGAAAACCAAAATGATTTGTATAATGTATATAAGAAAAATGAAAACCAACTCTATCTTCCATTATAATCCTACACCTACCTTCCTTTGTCAACCAAATATGGACACATAAATTAACCTGCAGAAAATATAAAATTCAACTTGGCACTTCCAAAGAGAAACAACACTATGCAACCACCAAGGAGATGGATGTATCTGGGTGGCCTGGGGGCCCACTGTACAAGGCAGAGGTGTCGGAACTACTGTCACACGTGGGGGTGATCTTGATGTAGCTGCAGCACATGTAGATGTCAACCAAATGGGATGCAACCATTCAAAATTACTTCTAGTCTCTTGGTAAATTAGCCAGTCCAAGGTCTTTTACTCCATAATTTTCCACTCCTTTTCGGGTACTGTGTAGTCTGGTGAGCAGGAGGAGTGGTGTGCTCTCCACAGTTGACACAAGTAGTACGAGGCACACATGGAGTATTGGGATGCAGCAGACATCCACAATCTCGACACTGGGTGCCGGAATGGCAGCAGGAAGACATGTGCCTGAATTTCCAGCACTTGAAGCACCGCATAGGGGGAGGGATGTATGGCTTTATGTCACAGTGGTATACCATCACCACCTTGACATTTTTGGAGAATGAATCACCCTCAAAGGCCAAGATGAATCCAACAGTAGCAGCCCTACTGTCTTTGTGTCCCCTATAGATGTGCCGGATGATGTGGACACCCCCCGCTGTTCAAAATTGGCGCCAAGCTCATCGTCAGATTGCAAGAGAAGGTCAAAATGGAAAATAATCATGTGGGCCATATTGAGGCTTTTGTGGGGGGTGACAGAAACAGGAATATGACACAGCTGGTCACAGGTCAGCAACACCCGGAACTGGGCGTCTGAATGAGGACTGACCCATTTCTCATTTTTGACAGTGCAGCCACTTCCCCAAACTTGTCCTCCAGGTATTCGACAAAAAATTGAGGCTTTAGAGCCACAAAGGAGTCCCCATCCATTCTCCTGCAGACTAAATACTTTGGCAAATAAGGCTCTCTCTTTTCCATAGTTCTACATTCCTCCAATGGTGTGGCTAGGGAGGGGATCGATTTGGGGCCATATTTCTCAACAATTAATTTGACTTTTCCTTTTTTGGAGACTGCTGGGGCCATTCGGTCCCCACCAAAAGATGACTTGTCCACTTCAAGGCGGGTCATCTGCCCTGTACCACCCACACCAATCAGTGGTTCTCCCCACAGGTGCCACACAGCCACAGCAAGCCACCTGGTGTGATTGCCATTGCCGGGAGTCCCGATGCCCCAAGAATACTGGCATCTAGCCTTTAGCACACGTGGAGAGTTTGCAGCTCAGGCATCTGCAAAGCGATCCCAGTGTTATCAAGGGGCTACCACCAAATGGGTCATGAAGGCACCACCACAATGGACTGTGTACTGTGCTGGATTTTGGGTGCCAAGAAATCCAATATTGTCATGGAGGCACAGACAATGCACCCTGTAAGGTGTCCTTGTTCAGATAAATGGATTGCAGGTGGAGTTGCAGACCTGGGACAATATGAGGTGCTGAAGGTCTAATTGCACATTGGATACATGGATACATGGCACACCACATAAGGCATCCTTCCCCAAAAGGCCACACTTCGGATAATTTAGAAAGATGTGTAGGTCAAACCCAAGAAAGGGGACCATAACTGATTAGGCCGAAATGTGGAAGACTCCTTTTAGTTATCTCTTATGACAGGCAGGAATACCTTGGGCCTATTCTAACTCCCGGACCTGCAGGTGGACTGTGTGTGTGTGTGTGTGTGTGTGTGTGTGTGTGTGTGTGTAGTGTTACTCATGTGCCCATGAGAGAAAGTTTTCTAAATGTTTGCAGATCATGTAACTGAGGTGGGACTTAGGTACTAGTCCTGTACTGGTTCAGTGGAATGTGGGAAACCACCTAAAAACCACAACATGGCTGGGTGGCACACCAACCCTTGTCATTAATCCACAAGGCAAATCTGATACACACCACCTTGTCCTGGATACGGCTCTTTAACACACGTGGCTATCCAGTTGGATTCATGGATTATTATAATGTGCAATGTATTTAAATATCTATCTGGCATGACTAATAACTGTTTCTTAAGTAGAGCATTAATTTTAATTTTGTTCCCGGCATCTGCTATCTGGAGTCACGCTGAATTTCTCGAGTCCACTGTCCTCCTGTCTTCTTTCTAAAATTTCTCATTGTAAGTTTTTAAATCCCATTTCCTTGCAGTTGCAAGATTTGAAAAAATGAGAGATCTTTTCTTTTTCATTGTTCTGGCGAATGGGTCAATCTCATGATCATTCACTGGGAAGGTTTCCCCAACTATTTTTTTATTCATCTAAGTTCTGATGACTCTTCTTTCAGTTTGGAGAAGCTAATCAGCTCTTCTTAAACATTTTAGTTGGAACAACATTTTCAAAGCATATGTGGCTTCAGAGAGAGTTATTTTCTAATGCTGGGTCTTAGTGTTTACTGACAAGCATTTCTTATTATACATTGACCAGTTTATAAATTTAGTTTATTCATTTTGTTGGTTGTATTTACCCGTGTTTCTTTAACACTTAAGTTATGCTTGTTGATATCTACAATATGTTAAACTGTAGAACTATCTTAATTTTTTGACTGTTTATTGTGACTTTACACACAGGGGTTTCATGATCTCAGTTTTCTGAAAGGATACTTGTAATCCTATTTTAAGGTGATTGTTTTTATACTGGTGATTAAAATAAAGGTAGATTATAATAATGGCATGCAAGTAAACACTATTTTGTCAGCTTACTCTCCTATAGCGATAATTACTGGTAATAAAATAACTCGTGCTGACTCTGTTCATTTGTACACAGACTTACCCCAGGGGTTGTTTGGAAATGAGTGTAGTGATACCCTCTGCAATATCCAACTGATCAGGATCTGGAGAAGCATATATGCATGTGAAACCAAGATTTATTATTTCCTCTGTGTCAGCTGTTATCACACTATTTGGTTCCATTAACAAATACTCAAATAACTTGTAAGGTAACTTAAGATTGTCTGAGCTAACATCAACAAGATATTCTCCTAACAACTTCATCTTTATCCCTTCTGATTGCTTCTCACAACGTTCCAGGAATGGTAGCAGGAGATGCTTAATGTCATTCACAAATGTTTCTTCAGAGGTCTAAAATGTAAGAGATTTACACATTAATAAAACAGCGTAATTACAAAAGGTATTTTTGTTATAAACAGGTACAAGACAAAAACTGCTAAAAAGGAACTATTTAATGTATACATAAAAATTTTGCTGCAAATGCAGCACACTGATCATGTATCAGGTTATTCAATCTCTCCAACTGAACAACTTCTTTCTTAAGCATATTAAGAAAGACCAAAAATTAATTATTGTTTCATCATAGGAATACTAGCACATGACAAAAATTGACGTTTGATACAAGTCATGCGAAAATGTGGAGTTGGGTGAAGGTATGGGTCATATGAACAGACCGCTTGCACTGCAAGGTGCTTCAGTTCTGTTTGGATGTGGTAATTATTATTGTAAGGAAAGATAATACGGCACAGATGCACAACAGAAGTGTTAGGTATGGAAATGGGAAGTACAGCATGCAAAAATGGGACGAGAGGATGGGGGAGGGGGGGGGGGGGGGAGAACAAATGGACCCTTCATGAAAATGACAGGAAGAAGGGTGAAAAGGGGCAGAAAATAAAACAGACAAGAAGGAAAAATTTGGATGGGGCAGGTTAATAAGGCAATGGATGTTTGAGGGAATGCAACAGGGACATACAGTTCAATAAATTGCAAAAACATCAAAACAATGAGCAATTTAATGTGGAAAAAGTTCAATTTGATAAAGATACGACGAAACTAAAGATATTTGGAGATTCTGTCATTTAATAAAATAAAATAAATGTGGCTTACTAGCAGTAAAGAAACTGTTAATTTATTTTCCTTTTTTCTTCCTTTTTTTATAATGAAACTGTTGTTTAACTTTCAATAATGTTTACACATCAACAATTTGAAAAGTGCATTGGGCCTCCCCTCTGCTCACTACAGTTAATTTTCACAAATCACATTCAATCATTACTGGTATTATTACTACCACCTATATCAAAGCATGATAAAAACTTGCTATAAACAGCAAATGTAATTTTGTATAAAAGTGGATTAAAGCTCAGACTTTCATATAAAAACAAAATTGTTGTGAAAAGTCAGTTTTTTTCTATTGTTATTTCAAAATGGTTCTTACTTAAAAAAAGCACGCCTCATATATACGGAGATGCCAAGAAGAGATCCAGGTGGTAATGGTACGGTGATGTTGACTGACAGTGAAGAATGATTTGTTGCTTGGATAGGATGGACCAGGCTGCCGGCAATGGCTTATACGTGTTGGCCAAGAAGAGCAAGGACCCTTTCCATAAGAGCACACTACTCAGGTACAATGGGGCAGCCTGGATGGTTCGATTTATGGATTTTGCATTTTTGGGCAGAGTTATGACAATCCTCAGTGATCACCTGAGTGAGGGTTTCTGCTGTCCACCTGACTCTTCCACTTACAAGCTCTGCCACTGTGTTCTCATCCCTGAAGTCTAGCATAACCTGCAATGCTCATTCAAATTCTTAGACCACTCCTTGAACCTCTTCCCCCACATCAATTCCCTCCTCATTCCAACTACATTCTGCAGTGTTGGTACAATGTTGTCAGCCAGATCAAAGTATTTGCACAGGGGTGTGTGTTTGCATATTTTGTATCAGTTATCTCTGAAGGAGGACATCACCCAAAAGCTTTGAAAATTTTACTATCTTGTCTAAGTCCCAGTAACCCAATAATCACCTTAAACTGTTTATCCTTTTTATACACACTGAGTGACAGAAAAAAAAGTGAAGCACCCACAAGACATGGTCAGATGTCAATGTAACTTTGTGCACATACACACCATCGCAAGGTACATAAATAAATGAGTTGCCATTCTCTGTGACAGGTAGAATGGCCACCAGAGTACATTAGTGTTGTTTGTGTTAGCATTGTTACAAGGCCTGGTAAGACTACTTTTAACAATGCAACACCCTTTGACCATCAATTGCAGAGTCTGCAAGTAATGATTCAAGGGGTCGCATTGTTAAAAATTGTCTACAGAATACCACTGACTGTATGCTGGCCCCTATTTAGAGTGTACAAGAGGTGAGCTTCTTCCTACACATTGGTAAGAAGGCCTAAAGATGGCATAGTGTAATGCCTAAACTGGTAGTAACAGGACAATAAAATTGGAAATATCGACAGCTGAAGTTGTTTTCGATTTGACATTTTGTGCTGAACATCTGAGGTCCAGCAACCATCCCATATTTAGGTGGACTTTGTAACGTTCCCTGGCAAACTCACACTATTAATAAACTAAAATTTAATTGTACCATATACGCAGCTCTGAGCAAATTGTATATACTGTAATTATTTAGCAAAAAAATATTATTGAATTTGTTATTATTGTAATACTTTTTGTAGTAATATTCTCTCTGTATTTAGGATGGTAATATTTCTATATTCATAATGTAATTGCGAAATGTGTCAATATCTGCGATAACAGAGATGTGAAATTCAGCCAGAGGAAAATAATGTTGTGAGATTACAAAGAAATGTTAATAGTCAGCAGTAGTATAAAAGCACAATGTACTATGTATTCTTTGGTCGTCTCCCTGTAGAGCTGAAAGCGAGAGCAAGCTGTGACGAAGCATTTTATGAATGGGTAGACGTCTTTTGTCTGTAGCTAGATTTAGCCACCATTAGAGCTGAAATTACAAACTAATGTAAGTTGAATTATTGTTGTGGTATAAATACATCATAATTTATCAAAAGTGTGTATTATTAATGTAAATTAGCTTGCCCATGTCATCTATAATATTTCTTTAAAGAATTTTCAGCATTTTTAGCGGTGTTGCTGGGCTGTGCCGCGACCGAACGATTTGCAGCGGCGGCACATTTAAAAAATTGTTCCGCTAAGAAAAATTAACCAAACCCGTAAATCGGGAACAGATAAAAATAAGCAGTGAATTAAGAAAATGTTCTTCTTTTGCAGCGATCCTGAGACTTATGGATTTTAAATTAGTTCACATTTGTGCATTCATAGGCGGATAGTTAATGTTGAAATTTAACAATTTCGGTTCTTTCAAATAACTTAAAAGTATAGGGATGTGTGCTTTATCAGTGATAATTAAACGTCGGCTTGGCAATATTTAACCGTTTTCTGCTAATAGAGACAGTCTTGTGTTCCATAGCTAACGCCGGGAAAGAATTCAGTAAATATTTAAGAAAAAAAACCACTGCAATTAGAAAATGTGTGCCAAGGCCGAATTATGTAAAGGATTTAATTCTCAACTAAATATTCTTAATCAGTTAATATGAGTTCACGTAATTTTAAATGTACTCAATTCTTTTGAAAATGCATTTTTTTTATTACCACACGTAAATAAGAGGTAGGTTCTACAACAAAGTTCGTTCGTACAGACAGAAGGCAAATTGATTAACTAAAAGCAACAAATTTAAAAAAGGTAACTGATTATTTACTTTTATTCTTTAATGAAATTCCATTTAAATTGGCAAATTTCATTAAATTGGCGCCCAACATGGGGCTCGAATATGCAGTGGCCACAAAGTACCCATGAGATAACTAGGGAATTATTGTAGTCGAACTTCGTTGGAGAACAACCAATAATTTTTTTTTTTCATGTATTGTATGTATTGCCTAGCCAATATTGTGTGGTAATACCTGTATATGATTTTTTGCATGAGAACACTATATACCCAGAGGCAAGCTGAAGAAGAGAGCTCATTATATCGAAAAATTAATTACCTACCACAATACCAGGGGGCAGCTGCACCCAAGATAGATCACCAAAAGGTAAAGCTACAGTGTAGTTGTCCTGTGGGTAGTAAAGTAGCCTCAGTGCAGTGTTCTCGGATCATTAGTGGTGTGCTTGTTGTTAGTGTTTATTTTTAAAAATAACAGGACATTTGAGTAGTTAGTCATTGTAGTATATAATAAGTGTGTTTCAACAAATGACCATTTCTTGTGTGATTATGTCAGTGAAACCTGAGTGTTAGGATATTTAGTTCAGATTTTGTTTCTTTTGTTGACTATGGTTAGATTGCGTAGTCAGAAAGATATCAACATGGATAATGAACAACAGTTAGCAAGTAGTGATACCGAGTTAGAAAGTGGGGCACAAAGTAATGTTAGTAGCGTAATTCAGGAAGTACCATGTGAGAATCTGGGGGCAGAAGGGCAAGAAATGTTGCCACTGCCAGCCAGTGATTCAGTTGATAGTAGAAATACTGTGCCACCCACAAGCACTAGACACGGACCAGAGAGTGGTGAGGTGTCAGAAGTGCAATCATTAAGAGTTATGTTCGAGCGCATGCTCAATTTCCAAGCTGAATTTGTACGTAAACAAGCAGAACGCGATAAAGAACGTGATGCTAAACAAGCAGAATGCGATACAGAACGTGATGCTAAACAAGCAGAGCGTGATCAACGCTTGAATGAGAGAGACTTGCAGTTAATGCAATCTTTGGAAACTATGCAAAGTTAGATTGTTAGTTTGAGACAAAACTACGAAACCATACCCAAAGCGGTGCAAGAACTGAGCGACAGAGTAGATAATATCCAGGTGGTTAACGCCAGTATCGTGGGTGAAATTAGTGTACTGGCTAACAGGATGGAGCAATTAGAAATTGACACAAGTCAAGTAATTGAGCACAAAATGTCCGAACAAGTGCACAAAATTGAAAACGAATTTATAAAAAAAATAGATGAGAAGGTACACGCCGCGATTGAAGCCAAAGACATAGGCTCCAATGCGGAAGTGCAGGACTAAAAAAGGCGGTACACACTGACATTCCGCTGTGGCAGCGGAATGTCAACCGTCGTCGTGCTGAGCTGGAAACCAGCTTTCTGCACGGCGACGCACAGGCGTGTATCACGCCAGCCAGGTCCAACAATGATAGGCATATAAATACAGCAGTAAAAAATTGCGACTGTGAGACAGAACAGGCAACCAATGTAAGCGAAACAAATAAATGTCATTCCAAAATAGTGATCGAAGAGAGCCTGATTAGAAACCGACAGTTTCAGATCTTTACAACGGAGAAGAAATCTGTTCATTCTGTAGTGTTTATCAAGGGATTTAGAAACATTTTGCCTAGCGTTTGGAGTCATACACAGAAAATACAGTTCGTTATGTCTTACATACAAGGAGATGCTGCATTATGGGCAACCGAAGCAGCTGACAGTTGCGACACATATGAGCAATTTGAAAAGGCATTCTTGGCCAAATATTGGTCAACATGTATTCAGGAGAGATTACGGAAAGAGGTATATAATCCAGAGCCGTATTCTCCACGATTAGGCAATTTGCGAAAATATTTTGAGAAGTACATTAATAAGACCCGTTACTGGGACGAGCAGATTTCATGCCAGGATTTGATCAGACTTTTGAAATCACACTTGCCGATACACGTAAAGGAAAAACTTATACACGTACCGGAGAACGACATAGAACATTTCTTCTCTGTTCTGGACTCAATTGACCTGATTCAGGAGGATGTTAAGGCAGCCTCTGAACAGGCAAGAAGTAACGGAAACGGTTACAGAAATGGTCGAAATAACACGCCTCCACCAAATAATGGAAACGGCGGAGGTAACAATAGGAGACAAGATTATGTACAAAACGGGAATAGAGGCAGAGACCGGAACGGCAATAGTCCGCCGGTGAATAATGACCGGAAAAGGAGGTCTGATGACCAATATGAAACAGGCCCACCAAGCAACAGTAGATGGAAAAATGCCAGGGGGCCATGGAACAGTAATACCTATAACGATGCAAACCGAACTTGGCCACAGAACCAGAGGCCCAGTCCGGACTGGCAAAACAGTGAAAGATATGACAATAACCGACCGCCACCACAAAATGCGCCAATTGCGCAACCGTGGCGGCCGACGCAACACAACTTACACATAGTGGAGGTCAGTGACACAGAGCAGCCACACCCATCCACCAGCAATAATCCAACAAACTAGATTCAGCCGAGATACGCTCTCCATTGTCGGCTGAGGTTTGGAGTGAGAGCAGCCCGACACAGAACAAAACATCTGGAATCTGTATCCTCAGGTATAATGACGGGGTACAGATGGGACATGAATTAATAACTGAACCATCCACGTGCATAAAGGAGCACAAAGACAAAGTACAAGCGATAATAGAGATCAAAATTAACAATATTGATGTGCAAGCAATCGTAGATACAGGTGCTACTGTCAGTGTCATGAGTATGGACTTATTCAGAGTACTGGGGAAAGAAAAGCGTTTGCTGACTTTTCCTGTGAATAACTGCAAAGTCACTGGAGCCATAAGTGCACAGCGACAAATAATTAAACTCCAAGTGCGGGTAGAGATGTATATAGGGGAAGAAGCCATAGCGTGCTCATTCCTGGTAGTAAAGGGTTTAAAGGTAGCCTGCATTTTGGGGGTAGATTTTTTGAGAGAAAGGGACGCAGTAATCGACCTTTCTCGGGGAGAATTAAATTTGATGAACGCGGGTAGGAGGATAGAATTGTCCATGCTCAGATCTGAAGAGGTAACTGTGCCTAATTGTAATGCTATTAACATAAAATGTAGGAGTCAGTGGATACTACATTTAGACAATCATTGTCTAGGACAAAATCTATATTATCCAGACGTACAAAGTGATCAATTAAAAGCAAATGTGGACGCACTTGTGAACAAAGTATCACAGTCCGAAAATTTGAACTCAATGCAACAGCAGGATTTGGTACAGTTATTATCTAATTATGTAGATGTATTTTCAGAACGAACAGGAATTGTTAAGGGATATCAGTACAATATCGAGGTGAAGCCTCACAAAACCTACTGTCGAGCCTCATACTCCATTCCTTAGTCCAAGAAGGAAATAGTAGCTATCTCTTAGCAGATCCCCACTCAGGGAGAGTACGGGGACTGTATCCGCGTAAGGATGTAAAAATATTCCTACAGTAAATGACTATAGTCCTATGTGATATGTGTAAAAAAGATACACCATTCTTTTGAAAATGAATGAACATTAATGATGTGTGATCTTAGAGATAATGTATTAGTGTAGAAGTATTTAGTTATAAGAATATGATTGACTTTCTCTTTTATTTATGAATATTTGTGTTATGTCTTCTTTTAATTAGTGTTAGCTTAAACATGCTCTAAATGTCTGCACAGATAACCTGATTAGTGCAATTATTTATAGTGTTAAATTGTGACAGAGATCAGTCAAGAGGAACATTTTAGTAGTGATTAGTTTGTGTACTGCATAATATTCTATATGTGTGTCAAACCTGAAATATTTCTTGGTACAATCTTTTCTATTATATATGTATATATGTATGTACGTGTAGCTGTCAGATTGACAGATTCGAACCCAGAATAATATCAATAATATGAGACCCTGAGAACTTTATTCTCAAACCAGTGTTATCAAAGAGAATAATGCACCCAGTAGTGACCCGAGGGCACCATGGGAGGCAAACTTATTGCAAATTTAAGTAACGCAAAGTTACGCACAAAGAAGCTTCAATTGAAGCATGTGCAGATCCAATCAGTTAAAAGAGCTAGCCTGATACAGTCCAAGTCAATTTTAGCCTACAGAGACTACACTGTAGTTACGTAGGACCTTGCAAGTAAACTGAGACATAATTTCAAAGGAGTTATTGAACAATATGCCTTAATCCGGCTGGAGTGCACAAATAAAATCTACTCGAACATAAATATAGATGATTTTTGGGCAAACTAATACAAAGTTTTAATATTTGTTACCATGTATGCAAATATCACACACCTTGGTAAAGAGCGAACAAAGAAGTTACGAATGTGCTGTTATAAAAATCGCACAACGGACATTGTAAATAAAAAAAAAACTTAAACAAAAGTGCAGTATTGTGTGGCAGAGACAGACAGTGACTGTTAAACCTGCAGCAATACGTCACGAAGTTGTTTTGAACAAACAATAAGAAACTGTATCATCGCCGTGTGTGCAAGTGAACAAGGAACTAGCACGACACGAACAGTGAGCCGGTAACGGACGGTGGACCAAGTTAGTGTCAAACCATAACTCTTTGTGTGTCAAGGGACGCTAGGAAAGCGCATTGACTACAGAGATACATTTTGTCCTAAGGTGAAAACTTGCGTGTGACTAATGACAAGTCATGACATGGTGAAAAAATATTGTGTGCCCATAAAACGTGCTACTGTGACAACGAAACATTGTGCAAACCAGACTAGTGAAGGCTTACTGAATAATAACTGCCAATAACTGTGTGCGTTTTTTCCCACAGCAGGAAAAATGCCCATAAGGATAGTACACTGTTTGTGAACTTGTTGCATGTTTGCTGGAGCACTACAAGAAGATGTCACACGGGCGAGCTGATATACAACGCGCATCCGGCTACTTCAGCCATGCAGCGGCCGCAGCAGCCCGTAGCAGACCAGACAGCCACACGCCTCTCCGCGCCGTAGCTGTCAACACCGGGGGCGGTGACCTACACGGAGCCAACGTGCCGCGCCGAGTGCCGCTCAACAATCACTCCGCACCGCTCACCAACCACAGCATTATTGACATATTCCAAAATATTTACACAAACTGCATAACATGTCAATGACTCCATTTTTGATAAACATTGAACATTTATTATGTATATCCGTAAACTGATAAGAGAAAATGAACACTAACAAGTGTAGGAGATGGATTTGTAACACGTAGGTAGTGGGAACATTATAAAAAGTGACGTTGTGCTAAGTGATTTAAAAAAACTAAGTGATGTATCCTAGGACAAGTGACCTTGCAGTACATAAAATTGATAATAACAAGTCGTTAATCACACACAAAAACTTTCGTTGAACTGTATGTGACTGTGATATTATGTAACCATTGATGACAAACTGCTATATCAATTCAAAAGAATGACTGTTAAAGAGACAAGATTAAACATGAACCAACTGGGATGGCTGGGCTCCGGCACAGTTTTGCCCAGGTTTCCTGTCTGCCTTCGCCCAAATGGGGGAGCCATGAACATATATAACCCTGGGACTAATTAAAAGAGCCATTCCATAAAAAAAATACAGAATTGTAAAGAACGTTACTGGCACCATTGTGTCAAAGTATAGACACTCTTTGCCAAATGCTGCCAGGGGGCAATGTAATGTTCCCTGGCAAACTCACACTATTAATTAACTAAAATTTAATTGTACCATATACGCCGCTCTGAGCAAATTGTATATACTGTAATTATTTAGCAAAAAAATATTATTGAATTTTGTGTAAAAGACATTTGTTATTATTGTAATATTTTTTGTAGTAATATTCTCTCTGTATTTAGGATGGTAATATTTCTATATTCATAATGTAATTGCGAAATGTGTCAATATCTGCGATAACAGAGATGTGAAATTCAGCCAGAGGAAAATAATGTTGTGAGATTACAAAGAAATGTTAATAGTCAGCAGTAGTATAAAAGCACAATGTACTATGTATTCTTTGGTCGTCTCCCTGTAGAGCTGAAAGCGAGAGCAAGCTGTGACGAAGCATTTTATGAATGGGTAGACGTCTTTTGTCTGTAGCTAGATTTAGCCGCCATTAGAGCAGAAATTACAAACTAATGTAAGTTGAATTATTGTTGTGGTATAAATACATCATAATTTATCAAAAGTGTGTATTATTAATGTAAATTAGCTTGCCCATGTCATCTATAATATTTCTTTAAAGAATTTTCAGCATTTTTAGCGGTGTTGCTGGGCTGTGCCGCGACCGAATGATTTGCAGCAGCGGCACATTTAAAAAATTGTTCCGCTAAGAAAAATTAACCAAACCCGTAAATCGGGAACAGATAAAAATTAGCAGTGAATTAAGAAAATGTTCTTCTTTTGCAGTGATCCTGAGACTTATGGATTTTAAATTAGTTCACATTTGTGCATTCATAGGCGGATAGTTAATGTTGAAATTTAACAATTTCGGTTCTTTCAAATAACTTAAAAGTATAGGGATGTGTGTTTTATCAGTGATAATTAAACGTCGGCTTGGCAATATTTAACCGTTTTCTGCTAATAGAGACAGTCTTGTGTTCCATAGCTAACGCCGGGAAAGAATTCAGTAAATATTAAAAAAAAAAACCACTGCAATTAGAAAATGTGTGCCAAGACCGAATTATGTAAAGGATTTAATTCTCAACTAAATATTCTTAATCAGTTAATATGAGTTCACGTAATTTTAAATGTACTCAATTCTTTTGAAAATGCATTTTTTTTATTACCACACTAAATAAGAGGTAGGTTCTACAACAAAGTTCGTTCGTACAGACAGAAGGCAAATTGATTAACTAAAAGCAACAAATTTAAAAAAAGGGTAACTGATTATTTAATTTTTTCTTTTTTTTAATGAAATTATTTTTGTATAATTTCATTAAAACTTACAGAAACTTCATTCATGGTGTGGTCATGGCTACATCCAAACACAATAGCTCCTTTCTGCCACACTCTCATGTTGCCATGCTGACTGATTGTAACTGCTCTGGTATCAGGTTGTTATGTGACCCTTCGTCACTGATGAAAAGTCAAGGCACTAAAGTGATGTGCAAGGAGCAGTCAGTTGTATGGAATCTGTCAACATGGAGACGTGAGAATATGGCAGAAAGGAGCTACTACATCTGAATGTGCCCACAACCACACCACAAATGAAGTTGTCCGAGTTTTTGGTGTATTAACACAGACTATTCAATGTGTCTATGAGGGATGGTGTACCACTCGGCCAAATAACATGGCATAAGACCAGTGAAGGAACTGTTCTGACTGCATGGACTACTGAAAAGGCTCTCAGCTTTTGGACTACTGAAAAGGCTCTCAGCTTTTCAGTGACAATTGTTCTCAAAACCCACAGGAATTGCTGCTGTCAGTGTATGCAGGTCCACCTCAACCAGTTTCCGAATGAACAATGTAAATGGAACTGCACTGGAATGGTCATTTAAAGCTACCTTGAAAAACACCATTTCTCACAGCATCAAATAAAGCTCTGAATGTTCAGAGGACCAAACAACACAGAAACTGGACAATAGCTGACAGAGGCTTATAGTGAGGTCCAACGAGTTGTGATTTTGCCTCTTTGGAGGTTACATATGGTTTACGTCAGAGGTGGTCTGTGGTGATTTTGGATGTGTTTATTTGTATCACAACTTGGGCATACCGTATTTACTCGAATTTAAGCCGCACTCGAATCTAAGCCGCACCTGAAAAATGAGACTCGAAATCGAGAAAAAAAAATTTTCCCGAATCTAAGCCGCACCTGAAATCTGAGACTCGAAATTCAAGGGGAGAGAAAAGTTTTAGGCCGCACTTCCAAATCGAAACAAAGTTGGTCCATTGTAATATGAGACACAATTTAGGTTGAATGAATGACGATACAGCTGTAGTAGTTTGGTTCGAGTCGTAAGCTTAGCAGTTAAGCTTTACCAGGTAGCCGTTGTTATGCGTCAGGCGCTCCGTCCGTATTTATATGGGTACCCTTCCTTTTTCACGTGCTTCGTCTGGTTTGAATTGATTGCTTATTTTTCTTTGATCTGACAAGTGCAGTTCTCTTTGTTATAGGTGTTTCCGTCACTCAAAGCTGAAAATGCATTACTGTATTGTGTCATGCATAGTTTGTCGCATTCTGAAAATGAGGGTTTACGGCCTATCGCTGCTCGCAGCATGGCTTGCTTTTGTGCACGTTACCGCCGCTTACAATTAAAAAAAAAAAACAAAGAGAGGAATCATCTCATTAGCGAAACAATGGCAAGATACTGCTATTCGTTGCTACTTACACTGCTGCTTTCTTTGATAATGATCAACAAGAACCAAATAATAGACTGTGTATGATAGAAGATGTTCTGAACGAGAATTTAGCGAAAATTTTTTCCGTTTGAAAATCTTTGCAGACGCCTCTTTAGTACATTACATTGTGCACAGACATTAGAGTCATCTTAGATTTAAAAATCTAGTCAATTGCCGTGCTTCATTTCTGACTGTATCACTATTAGGCATAAGAATAATACGAATATAAACATGACATGGTTTGTATATTCTTCCGCGCCTGCTGTTGTCTCACTCTAGTTTCGTAGTTTATTAGGCGGACAGGATTTAAATGAGATAGCAGCAAACACGAAAGAATTTTTATATTCGTATTATTCTTATGGTGAAGAGAATATTGCATGTGATTCACGATTCATAAAAGTTCCTATTAGCAACCATTTCTTCTCACAGTTAGGAAAAAATTCAGAAAGCAGAGTTGGCCATATTGACAAATATCCCAAACAGTCTTGCCAGTCGGATATTCGTAGTACATTGAAATGCTGCTACGTTCGAAGAGGAACAATACGGAATTTGTATTTACTTCGTTGGATAATGTATGAAAATGCAGTGGTCGAAACTCGGGGTGGAGAAAAAAAAAGCTCGTCTTCCACCTTTTTTTTTTATTTATTTACTGACGCAGAGGTTTTGGTGCCAGTATTTGTCTTTGTGCCTGCGAAGCATGCCTGTGTAGCACTACATATATTCGACGACAGAAGTTAGTTGTGGCGGCACCTACCAACATTTTTCAGAACTTCCGCTTAATTTGCACTCAATTCTAAGCCGCAGGCAGTTTTTGGATTACAAAAACTGGAAAAAAAGTGCGGCTTAGATTCGAGTAAATACGGTACCCATTCAGGTTTCCATGAACTAGGATGTTAATTTCAAAATTCTCAGTGGCACTTTCTACATCTACAACGATAATCTGCAAGCCACCGTACGATGCGTGGCGGAGGGTACTTTGTACAACTATTCGTCATTTCCTTTCCTGTTCAACTCGCAAATAAGAGTGATGGAAAAACAACTGTCTGTATGACACTGTATGAGCTGTAATTTCTTGTCTCTTACCTTCATGGTACTAACACACAATGTATGTTGGCATCAGTAGAATCGGTTGGCAGTCAGCTTCAAATGACTGTTCTCTCATTTTTCTCAACAGTGTTTTTTTAAAAGAAAGTCACCTTCCTTCCAGGGACTCCCATTTGAGTTCCCAAAGAATCACCACGAAACTTATGTGTTGTTCGAATGTTATGGTAACAAATCTAGCAGCCTACCTCTGAATTGCCTCAATGTCTTCCTTCAATCTGACATGGTATGGATCCCAAATACTCAAGCAGTACTCAAGAACAGGTCATCCTATATATAGTCTTTTTTACGGGTGAACAACTCTTTCCTAAAATTCTCCCAATACACCATGTCAACCATTTGCCTTCCCAACCACAGTTTTCACACACTCGTTCCACCTCATATTGCTTTGCAACATTATGACCAGATATTTAAACAACTTGAATGTGTCAAGCTGCACACTAGTAATACTGTATCTGAACTTTACAGGCTTATTCTTCCTACTCATCTGCATTGAACTTAAATTTTTCCACCTTTAGAGCTAGCTGCCATTCATCACACCAACTGGAAATTTTGTCCAAATCATCTTGTATCTTCCACAGTCTCTCAACTTTGACACCTTACTGTACACTACAGCATCATCAGCAAACAACTGTAGATTGCTACCTACCCTGTTTGCCAAGTCATTTATGTATATAGAGAACAATAGTGGTCCTATCACACTTACCTGGGGGCACTCCTGACGGTACCCTTGTCCCTAATGAACACCCGCCGTCGAGGACAGCATACTGGGTTCTATTATTTAAGAAGTCTTCTAGCCACTCATGTATCTGTATGAACTTACTCCATATGCTTGTACCTTCCTTAATAGCCTGCAATGAGGCACCGTGCCAAATGATTTCCGGAAATCTAGAAATAGGGATAGTGCCCGTTGCCCTTCACTCTCTGTTTACAGTATATCATGTGAGAAAAGGGCAAGTTGAATTTCACACGAACAATGCTTTCTAAAACGATGGTGATTCATAGACATAAGTTACTCAGTTTTATTATATTCAAACTGAGAATATGTTCAAGGATTTTGCAGCATTCTTTTATCCTTCTTATACACTGGAGTCACCTGCACTTTTTTCCAGTTGCTTCGGACCTTGTGCTGGGTGAGAGAGTCACGATAAATGCAAGCTAGGTAAGTGGCCAATGCCAGAGAATACTCTTTGTAAAAATCGAACTGAGATTCTCGCATAGATCTTTTTGCAGACGCATGAATCTCTATTAATCTCCCCTTGTTTTCATTTGTACATTCCCTTTTGAACTAACAGTGCAATGGCCTCTGCTTCCTCAGCATATACCGAATTTCATTATTAAACCATGGGGGGTCTTTTATCCACTTACTAGTCAAATAATTCTCCAGACCACAATTTACAATCTACTCAAACTTTGCCCATAATTTCTCTACATCCATCATACTGGAACTACATAATGCCAATTCACTTTCAAAATGAGATGCTAATAACAGCTTATCTATCTAGCAGAAACACTCTGCTAGCCATCCCAACATATTTATTAACTTCCGTAAACATAATTGCTATAATGAGATCATGATAGCTAATCCCCATTTCTATAATGACATTTTCGATAAGATCCATCCTATTTGTAGCTACAAGGTCTAAGATATTTCCATTGTCTGTGGGCTGCCAAAATAGCTGCTCCGGACAATGTCCAGAAAATTTGTTCAAAAGTATCTCACATGACTGTCTGTCTGTAGCCCCTGCAATGAATCCACAGACATCGCAGTCTATGATCGGCAGGAAGTCACCTCCCACTAGTGTTGCATGATCTGTGTATTTGTGCGCTATTGACCAGTGACTTTCTGTGAATAACTCTAGAACTGTCCCAGCAGTATCAGGTGGCTCGTAAAAACATCAAACAATTAACCTGGTCTCACCTACACCTGTTACATGCGACCAGATGACTTCAATGTCACACTCAAATTCGGCCTCAATTGTCAACTGCAATGAACACACCCTCTACTATGCCCTCTACACTGTCTTTCCAATATACACTCCAAGACCTGCTAAATATCTCAGAGTGTTTTCATTTGTACATTCCCTGTACATTCCCTGGGTTTCAATCAGCTCTCAGTCCCAAAAATAATTTGAGCACGAGAACTTTCCTGGAGGGCAGTGAATTTGGGAACTTTATTATGAATACTTACACAGTTTACTGATAAAATTGTGACAGTCGAAGTGTCTTTATTCTGAACACTATCTGACTTCCCTTGCTGCAGTTGATTGGAGAGTACTGATCTGAGCACCTCAAACTACTTCCTAGCCTAAAAAACTCCACAAGTACTCTGCTAGCTTCTTCCTTTGTGTAGTGCACTCCTGACCTATCAAGGGGAGTCCTACAAATTCCAACATGATAACGCAGGTCTAGAAATCTGCAGCCAAGACCGTCACAGAGTCAATGAAGCCTTTGGTTGAGACCCTCCACTTGGCTCCAAACCAAAGGGTCTCGATCAACTCTGGGAATGATGCTGTGTTAGTATGATGTCTCCCAGGAGAGCCTAATTTATTTATCTGGTGTGCTTGTAGGATTTCTTCTGGACTTCCTGTGTAATATTAATGTTTTTTTCCACGGTCTCTGAAGCATTTATGTTACTGGAGCTGTCTTCAAACTATTGAATGCACATCATCAACTGAATCTTTTCACTGATTTGAAATGGTAGATCATTGCACAATCTTACGATATAGCTCTAACATTAATGCTGAAAACTGCAGCTCAAAATTACATCAATTCTCCTAATGTAATTGCCACATCAGCTCAAAGTTTCAAAATTAGCAGTCAGTTGGCAGTATAACATCTAATTTTCATTGTTGAAAAACCATTTACATGGACTTATTTCACACTCTCCTTTTTCCCACAGTTGCAACTTCAAGTCAATTTAGCTGTGTCCCTGGGAAAGTGTTCACAATGCAGAAAACATCTGTTGCACACTTTCAAGAACGTAGCCACTTGAGTAGTTACCAATGATGCCCAGGATGCAAAAAGGACATTAGAAACACTGAAAAGGAGGGATGGTCAAAGACATTTGAAAATGAATATTATGAAAGCCTCTGTTTATACCAGCTTTGACTGCTCCAATAGTACAGAAACATCAAACATAAGATTTATATATAAACTGTTGTATCTTACTTTTAGCTTTTGTGGCTCATAGTAACCAACTCCTCCATCTCCCTTACACTACATTCACTCCAACTTTATTGAAGCTGAAAGCGATGTGCAGTTCAGAGAAAATTAAGTAGCCATCTATAATTTTTATTCTTCTTTTTTCCTAGGACATGACAGTTTCAATCAAATACTTACTTTTATCACAGTTTTCAAGGTCTTCAAAATACCTTATAAACCTCTCTTAATGTAAAAAATAAAATGTGTGTAATTTAACCCTCTCTCTTCTGGCAACAATCAACAGGTGATTTCATTAAATTTGTTTACTTTCACTTCACTGAAAGGAGAATTGAGGGGTTATTTGCTCAAACTGTCTTACAGGATTCAAAATTTTTACCTGTCATCCATTCATTAAACCATCATTGTGAGTTGGGATATGGAACGGAAAGTAACATGTTACCCTAAAAGAAGACGTGTACCAGCCCAAGCAAGCCTATCTCAGATGGATTGGTTCGCATAGGCCAACGGATCCTGTTCAATCCCAGCTAGCTTGCTGAGCTCTGCTTTACCAGGCTGGCCCAGCAGCCTGATAATGGCAGACATATCACGGAGCAGGCTGAATCACCACCTGACCTGCTAGTCTACAGAGTCCACACCATCTGTCATATCCAGGTGGGCTAATCATAACGTATGCACTGCCTCAAAATGCCACTGATTTCGACAAAATTAAGAAGAAATACAAAGTATTGATCAACAAAAATTAAGTGTTTCCTCACTCTGTTGCAGTTCTTTATGGGGAAAAATATGTCGCAATTCAATGAATATTCCATTTCATTGTCGTCTCTAAGCAAAGCATTTGTACCTACTGCAATATGTGACTGTCTGGTAAACATAGCTGTTAAGTGCATCCAACTTAACTATTGGAAAAATAAAACACTAACTGCTGTAGGGACTGTGAAAGATGGTGCGATTTTGGGTAGCAGAAAACACACAAATACCTCGGACCTGTGAGATGAAACTACTAATTAGTTCGCAGTGGTAGCAGAGTTCTCCAATGATCAGTCCAGGAAACTGATGAACATTGTACGCTCTGAGCCACAGAGAAAACAGTACGTCTGCACAGCTTTAATTCATGTTAGATGAAACTTCAACTGTGTACGCAGTGCCACTGAATGAGTAACCTTCACAGTCCTTTTAGTGGATATTGTTTAATCTGATACGGACATAATCTAGTGAGTGCTTCCGTAATCACCAATTGGTTATGTATGAATGCTGTGAACATGCTTCTATCTTGAATAAAACAAATGGAAGCTACTGAACCTATCTTAATGTGTGAACTTTTAGATAGTGGGAGGAAAAAGTACCATGATCCAGGAAGAGAACATGTCTGCAGCAGTAAGGAGACACTACCCCTACATCACTCAACACCTTGTCTTGGACTAAGAACAATTGTTAGCTTCAGACTGCCACCACTGCTTATGAGACAGATTCTGAGGAATATTTACCCAACTTATATTGGCTCAAGTTCAGTGTTAGACAAAGAATTAGCTAAGGAAGTCTCTGCCTTTGAGCAGTGCCTGGAGTAGAGTTCCATTACTATGAATCCATTTGACCAATTTCTATCTTGCTTCCTTGAGATTTAGACCAAGTTCCATTCTTTGAAATACTTTCAGCTTGTAGTCGAGACACTGTCTGAGCTACTTTCTCTTGCTGATTGTGTCGACTGAGGTAAGAGCACCTGTCTTCTGCAAGGTGTCATCCTAACTCTCTCTCAGGACATGAAATAAATCCCTAGGCATTGCAATAACAAGCAACTTAAATTGGAACCACCACATAGAAAATGTTGTTGGGAACGCAAACTAAAGACTGTTCTGTTGGCACAAAATTTCGAAGATGCAACAAATCTATTACAGAGAGTTCCTACACTACACCTGTCAGTTGTCTTCTAGAGTACTGCTGTGTGATAAGAGATCCTTGCTGGATAGGACTGACTGAGGACACTGAAAAAGTGCAATGAAGGGCAGCTCATTTTGTATTGTTGCTAAATAGGGGAGAGAGTGTAATGGACACAACAAACACGTGGGTAGTGTCAGCCATTAAAACAGAGATATATTTTGTTGCAGCGAGTCATTTTCAGGAAATCTCAATTACTAACTTCCATCTGCAAATAGCAAAATAATTTGTTGCCTTCCACCTACACATAGAGAAGTGACCATCATAATAAAATAAAATAAAATCATAATAAAATAAAATCAGAGCTCACACCCAAAGATTGTGATGTTCTTTTTCCCACGTGCTATACGAGAGTGGAATGGTCAAGAAATAATCTGAAAGTGTTTGCTTCTATGAGCTCCCTGCCAAAAAAAAAAGTGTGAATTGCAGAATAACCATGTTGATGTAGTGACTCAGCAGCATGTAATTTCAGTTCTGCCACACTTGATGTTTCAGAAAAAAGGAGAACACGAAGTGTGTGGAAATGGATTGACATTCTGCTTATACGCTATTATTTGAAAAGGTTCTCACCTAAATTGTTTACTGTAATAACTGCATAGCTTTGTTTCATGTAACTACTTGATGAACAATTCTTTTCCATGCTGAATCTGATGCAGAGAGCTTCTTGAGACAGTTACCTACACAAATATTTTGTCATAGCTGTTCTTATAATGATGTAATTTTAATTTATTTCTTTAAATCCCTGCTACGGAAATGTTAAAGTTCACGTGTGTGCTTACACTGTGGCAAAATAAGTTTTGCAGTCATAGTTTACCTTATACAGTTGAGCAGTTTACAGAAAACTTTATGCCCCTTAAACATGTGGATGACATGAGCACTTAAGGTGGAGCATACAGAGTAAGTGTTTTGGCCTGGGCCTGGAGGCATCTCACAAGGTGCAGGCTGACTGGACTGGAAGCACTGGAGGCATTGAGGCGAGACTGAGGTGGGCTGGTGAGGCAGCGAGCGGCCAGCCTGCCGGTATGGGACGGTTGACCCGTGGCGGGCCATAGCAGGTAAGCAGTTCGCGGTGCATGGCTCTGCCTCCGAGCAGTTTGGGATACACGTGATACAAGCAAGTGAAGCTCCACATGCCTGACGAAGCCTAATATGGTGAGATTCTGTAAGTTCCCCATATGGTACATGTTAACTTAAGTTTCACCTCTACACATATTCATTTGATTAGTACATTATTCAGCAACAAGCTGTTAGATATTAGAGATAAGTCTATCTTTATCACAATCAAAAAAGAGTAGATAGGATTCATTCCTGATATTTGTATACTGTTCCACCATTACAACTCACAATATTTATGAAGGATGCGTATGGTTCTGTGTGTTTGTGCAGATAATATGCATCTGTTTCTGTAGCACCATAACTGCTCATTTACAGTTGCTCAGTTTCTGCAAGACATAAACAGTTTCAAGAAACTATCTTGACAGCACAATAAATAGAAATATTTTACTTTTGGATTACTTGGAGAACGGAGACTCTTGAGGAAGATCCTAACAGTAGCACTGAATGTGCTTAGACAATGTGATTTGAAACGATAAAAACATCACACAGTTTGAAAAGTAAACTTTCCTTTTGAAACACGTGAACAGATTAATATATCACGGTGATACTTGCCTTAGACATCAGTAGTTTGGCCTTTTCAAAGTCAGATAAACTTTTTAAGTTGGAAAGGTTGGCACCAACGAGGTTTATTTCATATACCAATGAATCTAAAGTCTTCAGGTCATGAAACAAGTCCTCTAAGCCCTTATGACATGAAAAAGAGAAAGAATACATCACCAGTTATTGTTTACTCATTTCAATATTTCCATTTTATCATTATAAACTTACTGGTTGGAAGGTATTACAATAATACAAACATTAAATCTATATTGTATATCAAAGTTTTAAATGAGAGCAATAATCTACACAAAGCTGAAAATAAATGAATGAGTACAAGCCAGTTTGAGACATACAAATGAAAACAGCAGCTGTGGAAGCATTGGTTTAGTGCATGTATGAGGCTTTCCAGACCCTAACCTCACAGATGCTGAAGAGTTGTTTTGGAATGCTTAAATATGAAATTGGTGGAAGAAAAAAGAAAATGTGGCTGACATTTCTTCTCCTCCTCATTGTTCTTCTTCATCTACTTCTCCTCCTCTACATTTGCTTTTCTTTTTAATTGTTAGATAATATAGCCTTTCAAATTACCCACACGTTAAGTAACCAACCCACTTGTGTTTCTCCCTCAATTTTTAAGAATTTTTATTTTTCAGAGATTTTTCATTGTTCAATCTCTCCCGGTGGTTATTTTACTTCAAACAATTCTGGACTTTCTTTTTACTGAGGTTTTATATTTTTAGTTCCTTGTACACTGATTCATTTATTATTCTATCCATTCCTATACAGTCTTTCACTCTTCTAAGCAATCTCATATTAAAAGAAAAAAATATAATAAGTAGTGCAAGCAAGATCTATACAATTAATTGAAAAGAAGGATGGCATCACAAGAGATGCTGAAATTACATTATGGTTCACTATCTATACATCAGTGGCCCTTCAGGTGAAGATGAAGATACAGCTAAACAAAAATGGTTGTTCACGACTTGCAGTAGTTGACCAAGTGCAATACAGGCACCATCATGAAAGAAATGTTTTACTGCAGCAAGTCTCTGCACTTGTATGGCGTAATGCGCCACTGAATTTTTGTACATGGTGATGTTATTAGTCCTAGCACATAAGAGATCTGACTTGTTAACTATGTTTAACTTTTAACTGACTGTTAATGCGCTGAATTCACGTTGTTCCTGTTTAACAGGATACTTGAAAATGGTCTAGGACAGAAATTGTGTATGAGTACAATGAATAAGAAAAAATGACAGCTCCTGACGGCATCAAATCTTTTAAACAACTGATGCAGTATGTCTTCATTAGCTATCTGGTCTAGCCATCTGATCTTCAGCATTATTTTTTAGCAACATAATCAAAAACTTCTATTCTCTTCTAATCTGTACTGTTTACTGTACATGTTTTGCTTCATAATGAGCGAGTTGTTTCAGGTCAAGTGCCCTCCATGGGCAATCTGGTGTCAGTGGGCAGAGTGTGCAAACAACTGACACACAGGCAGTCATGGAACCAGGCTGTAGCTTATACAACCATACATCTCAGATGTCTGACCACAGGCAGGGGTGGGCAAATAGCTCTTGAACACATCAGAATAAAATGTAAATACTTGAGAACTGACAGGTGTTCGAGGATGCCTATGCCCCGTGGAGGAGAGTTTAAGAGCCTGCAATAATGCTACATTTCAGACAAATAATTTATTTTTGAAGATTATTCCAAAAACATGAATTTATATTTGTTGTTACCATGTTTCACTTTTGTAGAAAAGCTCTTCTGCTCTAACCTGTATTTTATGTCCTATATCCTTTCCACTTCTACCATTATCTGTTAGTCGAAACACAAAAATCTGCTATTTTCGCCATCCTATTTATTAATCTAATTCCTTCAGTATAACCTTATGAAATTTGACTTTACTTCACTATACTTGTTTCACAATTATTTATGCTCATCTTATATAATCTCTTCAAGACACTTTCCATTCTGTTAACTGATCTTTTAAGTCCATTACCACATTTGACAGAATTGCAATGTGCCATATGTAAACACTGAATAACAGAATTGATGAGTTATATACTCTGGTGGGAAAATACTCACTCAACAAGGTTGTTTCTAACATAAAGCAGTAAATTAGGAATCCTTATATATTCAAAAGAAAGTTAAAAAGATACTTCACTAGTCTTTCTACAAATTATCTGAATATCTTGGTATAATAGGTAGTAATTTATTGCAAAAAGGACTGAGTATTTAAAGATGTAGGTAAATATTTAAAATATACAATTGTAGTCAAGTATACAGGGTGTCCCAAAAAGAATGACCAGATTTTAAATAGAATTATTTATTAGGATGAAGGGCTTAACACCAACAAATTGCATACTAAATTACTCAGAAAATACAGAAGTTTGTAAAAATCCATCATAAATGTTCAATATGTCCTCCATTGGCTGCATGTACAACATCTAGCCGATAGTCGAATTCATCCCAAACTGAGTGTAAGGTGTCTTTTGTCACTGAAGCTACAGCAGCTGATATTCTGGTTTTTAATCCATCAATGTCACGACGTAAGGGAGGAACGTAAACACATTGTTTAACATATCCCCACAAGAAGAAATCACATGGTGTTAGGTCAGGGGACCTAGGAGACAAAGAGTGTAAAGCCTGGTCTCGCAGTTCTGTACACCCTATCGAACGTGGAGACACGTAGGCATTGAGGAAACTGCGCATGTTGTGCCAGTGTGGTGGTGCTCCATCTTGCTGATAGATGAAATTGTCATAGTCAAGTTGTGGGAACAACCAGTTCCATAGCATTGCAAGATATGATTGTCCTGTTACGGTTTCTTCCTCAAAAAAGTAGGGTCCATAAACCTTGCCTTGAGAAATACCACAAAAAACATTCCTTTTGGTGAATCATGTTCATGTTCAATTGTTCCACGAGGATTTCTGAGTTCCCATATTCACACATTATGGCAGTGAACCTTACTGTTCATATGGAAAGTTGCCTGATCACTGAATATCAACTGTGACATAAAAGTGTCATCTTCCGTGTCCTCTAGAATAGGATTGCTAAAGTCCACTTGTTTCACTTTGTCAGTATCTCGAAGAGCTTGTACCAGTTGTAATGGGTATGGTTTGAGGGCTAAACGATGCCATAACACATGCCACACTGTCCTGCACGGTAACGCAAGTTCTCGTCTAGCACAACGCATAGACTTGCTGGGGCTCCACTCAAATGCTCGTCGGATTTGTTCCACTGTTTGTTCACGAATGCGCGGCTGGCCAGGACTTTTGCCTTTACAGAGGCACCCTGTTTCTTCAAACTGTTTATACCACCATTGAATGTTCTTTGGTGATGGTGGTTTAGCACGAAATCAAATACGAAATGCCCACAGAACTGCGATCACTGATTGAGTACGAGTAAATTCAATAACGGAATACTACTTCTGTTGTGCGGATGCCATATTGCGCAAGACTGGCTGCACGCTCCAGGCCAGCGATCATAGGACATCTAGTGGATTTTTTCTGAAACTCTAAACCATGCCAATTACATCTAGCGCTGTTTCAGTTACCTAGTGACATCTGTCTCAATATTATTACAAGTTAAAATCGGGTCATTCTTTTTGGAACACCCTGTAAATTAAACTAACAATAGCAGATAAACAGCAGATACCTGAGAAGGCAGCAGCTTTCATCAGAGTAATATCTTTCTTTCTAATTTACTTGATTAAATTTAACTGGAAAAAAGATGAATATCATCAAGTAGCATAGTGATAGTGTATCGTTAATATAGCATGCAGATTAAGTTTCTAAAGTTTGGTTGTCTTTTGCTACTGAATACCTTGACTTCTTCAAGATCCCTGAAGGTTCTCCTTCTTGATGGGATGAACAACACAAGTTGAATGGATGGACTGGTTGATGGACGGATGGACTGATTGCATGGGTGAATGGATGGATGGATGGATGGATGGATGAAAAACCATGAGTGGTAAGCTACAATCCTCTCTCACTCCCTTCTCAGCTATTGCCTTCAACTCCATATAACTGCAGTCCAGTTCCTGAACAATGTGTAGGCAACGTTTTACTCTCGGATCATTTCAGAATGTCAGAGTGTGCAGCCTGTGGTAGTGGCAGTTCATTCCACTGTGCACACTAATCGCACTTCTGATAATTGATAAATTAAAATAATGAAGGGAGAAATAATCAGATGGGATCATATGCAGACATCAGTGAAAATTTATTACAGTTAGTTTTGTGAAAACAGCAGTGTGATCTGAGTGGAGGCCCACGAGATATTTGCATTTTAATTCAGCTTCATGATCCGAACTCACGTGAGCCAGAAGCAAGTGCAGAAAGACACTGTTGTAGAGCATGGCAGTGGTAGCCACATAAATGCAAGTTAGCATGATGGCGACTCAGATAACAGCATCAAGAAGTTTTGATGGGTGTGGGTGCACATGAACCACAGCTTATTTAAAATTACTATGAAGTTTGCTGAGGTGGACAACTCTTAGATACAACCTCGTCCAACGGATAGCAGAAGGGAAGCAGAAAAATGGTGCATAACCAAGTTACAAATTGTAACAGTAAGTAGGTCAGAGATTCTGTTAGGTATAGTTCTAAGAGTGTCTCCATAGGAGCAATTGATTTTAATTGTTATGTTAAAAGCATTAATGATTCTTAAAGTGGATACTGTGACATCAGTGGCAGCCAGCACAGGAGGAAGTAGGGATGATGTGCCACTGGCATGGAGAATGTGGCTGGTCTCTGAGTTCTGGCACAAGCGATGTTTTTGCTCTTATTAAGTCAACAATGTCTAACTTAGTAAAGTTACTTAGAAAGAGAATTTGTTTTGTGTTTACAAAGTATATTTTTATTTATGACAACATATGCAGACTTTGACAATGGTGTATAATGAACAAAGCTTATGCAAGGCACGATGGTACCATCACTCCAATTCGTGTATGTAACTAGGATGCTTTGATTATTCCAGTGTTCACTGTCTCAATGTCGAGATTTCATCATCACTGATGACTACTTGTGTGTGACAATGCTGGTTGTTTTGAATATTGGGTCACCGAATGCCAGTAGTTCAGCATCGTAGTTTGGAGTTCCGCATGGCAGGTAGCAACAATTACAAGCAAAGCATAGCAGACTTGTGGCAGCTTACCAGTGTAAATTCATGACAAAGTAACTTTTCCTTGATTATCGGTAGTGTCAGTGCTAGAGGAAGGAGTTACAGTCATGTGAGCTATGTGAACTGGGATACAGACTTTTGTAACTTGGTGCAACTGAAGTCATGAATGTACATCTACAAAACTGAAGAACACTGGGCCTCAACAATACATTAAGATTTTACCCGACTTATCTGTTATTCATTTACAGATGTGCCAACCTCACTCAGAGTGTTGTTATCTTAGACCAAGTCTTTTATAAGAGATCAAATGGTGGCGCACAATGTGCTGACAGCTGCACTACAGGTAAGATGAAGTAAGTTTAAGAGGTCAAGACTGGATGGTTGGTCTTCAAAGAGGCACAGAATCAGTCCAAGGCAAAACAAGAGCAAACACTTACCACAACATTACGTTCCTTTCCAAGGTTTAGCAGGTTTAAAGCATGATCAACAATCCCACTTCTTGATTCAAGCTGATGAACTTGAAATCTGTACCATTTTGTTATTAGTTCTGGTTCAAGATTTTCAATGGGGCACTGGAACTGCTTTAAATCTGGCTCCTCCTCATACAAAAATGTGGATCCATCATCCTGAGTTATATCAAGAGCACATCTACAACAAAAATTGCAGTAAGAGGTTTGTGTATATTTTTAAGCTGAATAAAATTTGAGAGTAACTGCCAACAGCACTAACGTCTTAGAGCAAATTACAAAGTCTTATAATGACAATAATAAGTATTTATTTTTCACTATAGTTTCTCTATCTTAAGTTTTAGCTTTTCTACAATTTCCATGAACCTTGCTGAGAATAATTATGTTGCTAAGGTGAAACATTTATTATATTTTGTGCTTAAGACATGCAGACATGTAAGAATCTTAACAGATTTGAAAATTAATATGTTTCAGAGGTAGGAGAAAAATCAAATCTGCTTTCAATTTTTCCACAGACAACTTTCATTTAACTTATTTAGTGATATTCCATTTATAAACACATACCGAAACTCAGGATCTTCAAAGCATTCCTTCTTGCGCAGCTGTGCTTGCTCTATTAGAACAACACCACCTTCAACTCCACATTCTGGAAGAATACCCTGATAATTCACTGGATCCATAGTTTCAGGAAAACTGGACAAAACAGGTAGCCAATGTGGCAGTACCACTGAACCATGGTACGTAAACATGTGTTGCACTGCTTCGCAGTTTCCTTCTCTCGCAAACTCCACAACTGATACTATGAGCGGTGTTGAGCGAAATCTCTGATAGAATGAGGAATCATACAGTGAATCTGCCAAGTGTGGTCCACCCATAATTATCTGCAAAAAATAAGGTTCCATTAATGAAGTGGACAAAGTACTGTTTGTGACTCAACACCAAACTTCAGGAATACACACCTCATACGTACGCAGCATATCAAGGTAATGTAACAGCAATATCCTGAATTTCAATAGTTCCTTCTGGTCATTATTTAGCTTATGTGGATTGATCTGTCAAAAAATAAATAAATAAAAACATTTAATTCATCATCTAGCAATGTGGTTTACATCATTAAAAGCTAAAATCAGGCATTACACAAAATCAATTATACCAGTTGGCTTGCTCCCATTAAATATCATTTTCTTTCTGTGGATTTAACTACAGATTCTTAATACAGCATTGTGTACATTTTTTTGTAATCAAACAGTATTCCCCTTGAACATTTCTTAGCATTACTGGATATGCACATTTCTGAGGGAACTGTTACTGTGCATTTGGTTTTACCTTCCGTAGTAGATGATTTTTCCTCTTTTCTGATTTTGTTGCATCTAGATCATCATCATCATCATATTCCAGATCAGGATGTTGCAGAATAAAATGGCCTCCATCAATTCCTATAATAAAAGTAATTAACTCTGGGAAAATGAGAGTACAAAATTATTTTCAACAGCAGAATGTATCAAAAATACCTTCTCCCACAGCCACCACTGTTTCCAAATTGATTCCTTTAAGACCAAATTCCAGAAGTTCTCTTGCTGCTGCAAAGCTCTCGGGCACTCTTTCTATACATTCTCTAAGTACCCACGAACGTTTGGTTATCTTGCTCTAACATTGAACAAGAATTTTTCATCAATGCATGTATTTTAGAAGTTCAAATATCCTTATTATTTATATTAGAATGATAATTTGCATGATTAAGAGAAAGAGTGAATTAAGACAAAGAACAAATTATACAGTATTAGTATGAAAAAGAAATATATTGGAAAGAACACAGTTAGTGACATGAGAAAATGTGACATATACAGATAACAGAATGCAATTTCCAGACGGTAACCATTCAAAGAGATGTCATTTTAATCTTAAGCAAAGTGAATTCCAGTGCAATTACCAGTGTGTAACCATTCAAAGGGATTTCACTATACTCTTAAGCAAAATAAATGTCAAGTTTAGGTGACTCAACACATACTGGATTAGTCATTTAAAACATTCAAATCGCACAAACCAACTGACAGAGAATAATATTCTGTTTTCAACCATTTAAATTATAGTGTTGTCTCCACCAAATCATAGGTAACTCAAATAATTTGCTTCTATTAACATGATATTGTTATCATGTTTCAGATTTTCATACGAAACTGTAGTTTGCCTTGTTGTTCATAAACTGGTCTTCACTACTGAAGTAAATTCAATGATGTAAATTATCTTGACAACCCAACAGTAATGACAGCACTTTAGGACATTGGGCTGTAGTCACATCAAATCCAAAATGTGGACGACACAGTAATGAATGATACATAATAGTAGCAGTACCATTATTCAAGTCCAACAATAAAGATAGCAGATCTTAAAAATTTATAGATAATCAGCATAGGAAATGAGGTAAATAATAGACATGAGTGAGATTGGATTTTCTGCACTATGAAAGAAAAATTATACTGTTACATGCTTTCCTTTCTGTACTGCAAATCATCTTATTTTATGGCCCCCAACATTATAAATAACATTTGTGGAAGCATTTTAAATGACAATGGAGATAAGTCATTATTACAACTGCACCATAAAACCACCCACGCTAGTTGGTTTTGGTCATCCAATCTCTTTTTTAAATAAGGAAAAAAAAATAAAAAATACTGCCCACATACGACCTCCATTTTGAAATATCTAAAAAAATATATTTATTTTCCGATTAGAAAAATAATAATATTCTTAGCCAAAGCACTTTTGTACAAAGAATCTGTGAATCTATATTAACTTCAATGTAGCTGCTTCCCTGTATGACACTTAAAGTATATTGAAACAGACAGTGACAGACCTTCATCAAATGGTTGCCTCATCTGTTTCCTCATCATCTCTTACAATGGCACTGTAGATAACCAAAGGGAGCACACTAGTCAGAAGCTCCAAATTACTCACCATTTAACCAGATCTGCTAACTGTACCTCAGTCAAATGAGTGTCCCCGCCGTTTGCTTCAGCTGGTTCTGATTGCTCATTGCCTCCTACAGCGGTATCAGAGAGAGCAAGGGGGGGGGGGGGGGGACGTGCACTACTTGGAATGTCAGCTTACTCACTGTTTAACCAGATCTGCTGACCAACTCAAGTGTCATCGGTATGATCAATGTTTCCATTTGAATTGTGATGCAGATGGTATTGAAGTTGGACTGTGTTTGATCATTCTACATGCTATGCATTGGGTTCTCTCACAGATGAACAAGAATGAAAATTTTGTATTCATTTTCCAATTACCTATGTCTTACCCTTTTAAAACATTTCCATTATGGGTACTACATGGGTGTTCCTGTCCTAGCACAACCACAAACTTCATAGAGTCACAATGCCATAATAAAATTCTGATAAACTCTTGTTTAAGTAGTATTTCAATCCTTCAGAATATTTGCTAGATTATTTGGAACTGATAGTAAAATCAAAACTTTTGGGACTGTCTGATCTGGTAGTGATGATATAGCAACAAACATCCTTTTGCAAACTAGGTCATCAGAAATGGAGTACAAGCTCTGACAGGGTTAAGAAATTGACTATGTAATTTTCAAAGAAACTATCTGAGCATTAATATCAGCTTGTTTTGGGAAACAACAGAAAACCTAAATCCCAATGGTCCTTCAGGGATTTAACAGCACTCCTGAATGAGATTCTAGTGCTTCAACCACAGCATCACCTCACTCAGTCACAACATTATATATGGCTTCATCATGAAAAGGGCACCTCACCTTACAGAGGCGACGTTGAGTTGCAGGCATGCACAACAAAAAGACTGCTATACATTTTGGCTTCTGGCCAAAAGGTCTTCTTCTAAAGTAGAAAAGACACACACACACACACACACACACACACACACACACACACACACACACACACACACACACATAGTAACTGTCTCTGGCCACAACATTTTCAGCTTCAAGAAAAATCAGGTTTGTGTCCTTACAAATTTTTTCAAATTTAACAAAGTAAATATCAATGAAAGAAACTTACAAGATAATCATGAATTGTGGCAATTGAAACAGAACTATTTCTCCACTGCCTCTGGTATACAAGATCACAGTCCAAATTATATGCTTTGGCTAATGCAAGTGCTTCCCCATATTCTTCATTGTCGATCTGCCAACAGATACAAGAAATGATGATAAATTTAAAATTTATATACTATGCAACACCTCAAGTTAACAGTATTTCCAGAAAATCCAGAATTTCTTAACACGAATTTGCACCAAAGGGCTTCAAATGTCTTATTCCTACAGCAGAAGATATAAGGCTACTACACACACACACAATGTTTGCAACACGCTGTCAATCTGACATAGATGTCAGTGATGCTAAATCTGGAAAATTCATCTGTGTTCTCTCCTGAAACAGAAACTGATAAGGAAGGCACATTTATTGTGTTAATTACCACATGTAGAACACTCCTGGAGTGCCAAGCTTCTGCATCACCTGAAAATATGCAATGAGTTGCACTGAAACAATGGAAGGTACTACAGTTTCATGTAAGTTTTAATAAAATAAAAAATGGCCAAACACGTAATATGAGGTCATGAGATACCAGTTTATTTAGTGTTGTAAAATGTTACATAAAGACACAAGGAGAATACTTCAGTCTGGCAATTGCCTACATCAAGTAAACATGTACTGAGAAGTCTGAAGATACCTCACAGCTTACTATGGAGTAGATCACACTTGACAAATAAAACAAGCAGAAAGCCTCTGCCAATTTGAATTTGTGCCCTGATTATTGACACAGACACACACAGAATAATTTTCTTTTTTTATTTTACTGAATCAGACAAGTGACAAAGAGACATTCATAAACCGAAATCACTTATCAAATTATGTACGTATAAATTTTGTAAATCACTTATCAAACTATGTACATATAAATTTTGTGTCTGCAAAAGTACTTTCTCCATTCAATTATTCATTAAAACATCATGTTCCATAAATCTACACAAGGCAAAAAAGAAAAGAAAGGAGACGTACAACACAATAACAGGAGAAAGGAAGAACCAGAAGAATGACAGAAGGACAACCAACACTACTATGGACAAAACAGGAAAAGAAACCGACAGAGACAAGCAAGAAACAGGAAGAAGGGGTAAAAACAAGAGAGCTGATGACCGTGGCTGGCCGACCACAAGAATAAAAAGGAAAAGCCAACCACTCTGCGACACATTAAAACATCCACCCTAAAAGCATTAGAGGGGAGAGCACAAAGAGACAAAGGACATGCGCTAAAACTTATACAGAATGATAAAACCCACCATCACATATAAAATGTAAAACTAAATTAGCCAATGAGGCGTTGTCAGCTAAAATTAATGGCAATGAGTCCGGTAACTGAAAAGTCCATCACGGGGCAGCCAAAGGAGGAGAGCCCACCAAGATATCGGCAACTGCCAGCCGGGTGCCGCACCGACACTGAGGTGGGTCATCGCGGCGCAGGAGGCAGCCGTGTGCCACCCAAGTGTGACCAATGCAGAGCCAGCAGAGAACCACAGAGTCCCTGCGAGAGGCCCGCATGGAGGACTGCCACACATTTGTAGTCTCCATAATGGCACACAGTTTGTTGTGCATGATGAGGTTATGCCATTTCGCCTCCCAAAGCCACAAAACCTTGTGGAATAGTACAGAACGCAGGTCAGTTGCAGAGAAGCTAACCTCCATAAGCGGTTTCTGCATAGCCTGTCAGCAAATTCATTGCCTGGGATTCCGACGTGACCTGGGGTCCAGACAAACACCACTGAATGAGCGGACCATTCCGGGGCATAGATGGATTCCTGGATGGTCACTACCAAAGAATGACAAGGATAGCACTGGTTGATGGCTTCTAGGCTGCTCAAGGAGTCAGTACACAGAAGAAACGACTCCCCAGGGCATGAAAGGATGTGCTCAAGAGCACGAGATATAGCCACCAGCTCAGCAGTGAAAACACTGCAGCCATCAGGCAAGGAATGCTGCTCAATATGTCCTCCATCAACAAACGTCAAGCTGACGTGATCATCAGCCATTGGTTTAAACCACTTCATGGCCTCGGTACATGTCAAGAATCGAGAGGAAGTGGAAGTGGAGAGCTGCAGGGTTAACCGAATCCTTAGGGCCTGTGAAAGGTCCAGGCGAAACTGCAGCCTAGGTGTACAGCATGGAGGTGTACGTGAATTGACCTCAAGTATAGGTGGTACAGGCAAGGACTTCAGTTTGGAAAGAAGGGATCGGACACTAACTGCAATTGGGAGACCTGATCTGGGCCACCGATGTGGGAGATGAACCACCATTGGTGGGAAAAGGAGACCATGATTCGGATGTGCAGGAGAACGATGGACATGTGCATCGTAACTGGCCAGCAGTTGTGCACGCCTAACCTGCAATGGAGGGACTCTGGCTTCCACAAGGACGCTGGTCACCAGACGCGTCCTAAAAGCTCCTGTCGCTAGGTGAATGCCACTGTGGTGCAATGGGTCGAGTAAATGCAACTCTGAGGGTGCCACCAAACCGTAAACCAGACCCCCATAGTCAAGACGGTACTGAACAAGGGCTCTGTAGGGCTGCAGCAGCATAGGGCAATCTGCACACCAGTTGGTGTTGCTCAGGCAGCTGAGGGCATTGAGGTGCTGCCAGCACTTCTGCCTTAAGCTGGCTACGGTGAGGAAGCCAAGTCAATCAGGCATCGAAAACCAGTCCTAAGAATCGATATGTCTCCACTACAGTGAGTGGATCGTCATTAAGGAAAGTTCTGGTTTTGAATGAACAGTACGACATCGACAGAAGTGCATAACACACAACTTTGGGGCCAAAAACTGGAAGTTGTGGGCTAGAGCCCAGGACTGCGCCTTGTGGACGGCTCCCTGTAGGCGCTGCTCAGCAACACCAGTACTGGTGGAGCAGTACGAAATACAGAAGTCATCTGCATACAGAGAATGTGAGACGGACAGGCCTGCAGCTGCTGCTAGACCATTAATGGCCACTAAAAATAAAGAGACACTCAATACAGAGCCCAGAGCCCTGTGGGACCCCATTCTCCTGGATATGGAGGGAGGGGGGGGGGGAGGGGGGGGGGGGAACTATGGGAGGCACCAACTTGGATATGGGAAGTACGAAGCGACAGGAAATTTTGGATAAAAATCGATAGCGGGCCTCAGAGACCCCACTCGTATAATGTGGCAAGGATATGAGGATGCCAGGTGGTGTCATATGCTTTTCGTAAATCAAAAACGGTGGCAACCAGATAATGGATCTGGAAAAAGCTGTTCAGATGGCAGACTCAAAGGACACAAAGGTCATCAGTGGTAGAGTGACCCTGGCGGTAGCCACCGCCCTGACATGGAGCCAGTAGGCCACATAACTCCAAGACCCAACCCAACCACCGGCATACCAAACATTCCAGCAGCTTACAAAGAACGTTGGTGAGGCTGATAGCGGTCCACATCAAGTGGGTTTTAAGCAGGTTTTTACCAGGTTTTAGCACCGGAATGATGGTGCTCTCCCGCCGTTGCAATTGAAAGATGCCATCGCACCAGATCTGGTTGAAGATGACGAGGAAATGTCGCTTGTAATCAGATGAGAGATGTTTTATCATCTGACTGTGGATCCGATCTGGCCCAGGAGCTGTGTTGAAGCAATGTGCAAGGGCACTGAGGAGCTCCCACTCTGTAAATGGGGCGTTATAGGATTCACTGTGGCGTGTAGTGAACAACAGGACCTTCCCTTCCAGCCGCCATTTGAGATTGCGAAAGGCTGGGGGGCGGGGTAATTCTCTGATGCAGAGGCTCAAGCATATTGCTCAGCAAAGTGCCTGGCAATCACATTGTTTGCATCAGTAGATAACACGCCGTTTATGTTAACACCGGGAACGCCTGTTGTGGTCTGGTACCCGAAAAGATATTTGATCTTTGCCCAGACTTGGGAAGGTGATGTATGGCACCCAATGGTTGAGACTTATCTCTGCCAACACTCCTGCATCCGTCGTTTGATAAATTGGCAAATGTGGGCATGGAGCTGTTTAAAGGCTATGAGATGCTCCAGAGAAGGGTGCTGCTTATGCCGCTGTAGAGCTCACCGATGCTCCCTAATTGCTTCAGTGACTTCTGGCGACCACCAAGGGACTGCCTTATGCCAGGGGCACCCTAAAGAGTGAGGGATCACGTTTTCTGCTGCAGAAACAATTGTTGTAATCACCCACTCAACCATGACATTAATGTTACTGTGTGTGGGAGATTCAACGGTGACAGCAGAGGTGAAAGTTTACCAGTCCGCCTTGTTTAAAGCCCATCGGGGAAGGCATCCATGGGCCTGATGCTGGAGCAGTGACAGAAAGATTGGGAAATGGTCACTAACACAAAGGTCGTCATGTGCTCTACAGTGGATAGATGGGAGAAGTCCTGGGCTGCAAATTGATAAATCAATGGCCGGGTAACTACCATGAGCCACACTGAAATGTGTGGCGGCCCCAGTATTTAAGAGGCAGAGGTCGAACTGAGACAGTAAAGTTTCGACATCTCTGCCTTGGCCAGTAAGCACGGTGCCACCCCACAAGGGGTTATGGGCATTAAAATCTCCCAACAGCAGGAAAGGTTTAGGGAGTTGATCAATCAGTGCAGCTAATAAATTCAGAGGTACTGCACCATCCGTAGGAAGATATACATTGCGGACAGTTATTTCCTGCGTTGTCTTTATTCTGACAGCCACGCTTCAACAGGGGTTGGAAGAGACACAGGTTCACTATAGACTGAGTTTAGGACATAAACACAAACTCCACCTGACACTCGATTATTGTCGCTACGGTTCCCATAGGGTAGGGGTCCGCATTGCCGGGAACCAGGTTTCCTGGAGGGCAATGCAGAAAGCAGTAGTAGCTCAGCCAGGCAGTGGAAAAAACCGCCGGAATTCCACTGGAAGATGACATCTTGAGACTGGGAAGATATGGAACATTCAATGAAGCGGTTTACACCTCAGGGTCACCTGCTGCCACCGACTTTTTGGCTGAGCATTCTATATCCATTGTGTCTGAGGGTCCGGCGAGATCTAGGTCCTCAGCGGAAGCCAGAATCTCCACCTCATCTGCAGACACAGAGCTTGTAGGTAGCGGTGGTGTGGGTGCCACCACAATTCCCTTGGTATTGAGGACCTTCTTTTTGGATTTCTCTCACTGCTCCTTGGGTTTTTCTGGCTGGGAGGACTTCACTGATTCAGTCTCCAGGACTGAGGATGAGCGTGAAAGCCCTACAACCAGCTGCTTTTGGGCTCTTCAGCCACTGGCGGGTGGTATCTTTCCCACTAGCAGAAACCAGGGAAGGGAGTGACCCAAGGGACCCCTTCCTAGAGAGAGGAGCCAAAGAAGACCTACAGCTTCTCTGGCTCAGAAGTGGTGACCGATATCCCCGATGGTTGGGTGGTGTTGCTCTCGAAGTAGGTGGTGCGGGAGCAACAGGGAGGGAAGTGACCCCCACTGTCAAGGGGGCAGGTGTAGTCTTCTGGTTCTGAGAGGCAACAGGAATGTGAGGAACTGATGGGGTGACAACTGTTCTTGTAGCGGCAGACTAAGAGGAGATCATAGCCACAGGACGTAGGTGCTCAAATTCCCTCTTAGCCTCAGTGTAGGTCAGTCAGTCCAGGGTCTTATATTTCATGATTTTCCTCTCTTTCTGTATAATCTTGCAGTCTGGTGAGCAAGGTGAATGATGCCCTTGCAGTTGACAGATATGGGAGGTGGGGCACATGGAGTATTGGGATGTGATGGATGTCCACAATCTCGACTTGTGACGCTGAAAGTACAGCATGAAGACATATGGCCGAACTTCCAGTACTTAAAGCACCATATTGGGGGAGGGATATATGGCTTGACGTCACAGCGGTAGACCATCACTTTGACCTTCTCTACATCTACATTTATACTCTGCAAACCACCCAATGGTGTGTGGCGGAGGGAAGTTTACGTGCCACTTTCATTACCTCCCTTTCCTGTTCCACTCGCGTTTGGTTCGCGGGAAGAACGACTGCCGGAAAGCCTCCGTGCGCGCTTGAATCTCTCTAATTTTACATTCGTGATCTCCTCGGGAGGTATAAGTAGGGGGACACAATATACAGTGAAACCTCTTTATAACGTTCCTCCATATGATGTTTTCCTCTACATTACGTCCGTTTTTTTCGGTGCCAACTAAAAGCCCATATAAACAATGTTAAATTTTCCTCTTTACTGCGCTTCCTCTATATTACAGTTTCCTCCACGTAACACTCATATTTTTTGAACCTTGGTCAATTATTTACCTCTTTATAACGTTTAAGTGACAAAGTAGACACATCGTTTTCCGTTCTATGGTTTCACAGTTTGCACCGGCTCGGAAAGCCCGCGCTCAGCGTATTTCATACGTCAGCTGCAAAACCCGGTCACGTGACATGTGACGCACATTCTGCTTGGGATCTTTTTGGCACCATTTCAGTCGATGCTTTGTATTAGTACTTAGTACTACTAATAGTAGCGTGTTGTGTGAGCTGAGCAGCAAACAGTTCGTGTGCCTAGTAAGTGTGTGTCTTCGATATAACGTTTTTTTAAAGCTTTCATCAGTGGACATGAGTGAAAAGCGGAAGAATATTTCTCTGGAAGAGAAGGTTTCTATTATTAAAAAAGTGGAGGCATCTCCTGGCGTGAGTCGCGTGGAGCTAGCGAAGCAATTGGGACTGGTCCCTTCAACACTCAACACTATTATGAAAAACAGATCGTCGATAATGGAAGGGTTTGAGAATTGTGGAAATTCGAAACGTATGCATTTGAAACAATCGACTTACGATGAAATGGAGAAAGTTTTATTAACTTGGTTTCAGCAAGCACGTGCAGCAAACATTCCTATAAATGGAACTATTTTGAAGGAGAAGGTGCTTCAAATATCACTGCAGTTAGGAATGGACAATGCTAAGGCGTCCAATGGATGGATTGATAAATTTCGACAGCGTCATGGTGTTGTGTACAAATCGGAATGCGGAGAAAGTAAAAGTGTGGACGAACCAACTGTAGCTCAGTGGATGCAGACTCTCCCTAAGCTGATACAGGGCTACAAACTGCGTGACATTTATAACGCTGACGAAACCGGCATGTTTTTCAATTTAACGCCAGATAAGACATTTACTTTTCGTGGGGAAAATTGCCATGACGGTAAAAAGAGCAAGGGATGTCTTACCGTTTTGTTGTGTACAAACGCTGATGGCAGTGAAAAGCTGAAACCTTTGGTTATCGGGAAGCCAAAAAATCCAAGGTGCTTCAAAAACATTCCCACGTTTCCATGCAAATATACAAACAATGCCAAGGCATGGATGACGAGTGAAATATTTTTACGTTTTCTAAGAGAATTTGATGCCAAAATGGGGAGTGCTGCAAGAAAAGTGCTGCTGCTTGTGGATACGTGTGCGGCACATCCACCAGATGTACCCTTTCTGAGAAATGTTAAAGTAATTTTCCTGCCACCCAACTGCACCAGCCGTCTGCAACCTTTGGACTTGGGCATAATACACGCCCTTAAGGTTAAATATAGGACAGCCCTTGTAAAAAAGGCCTTGAATTTGATGGACCAAAGAAAACTGGGAAGCCAGCAAAGCTCACAACTGAACCTGAACATTTTACAGGCAATAAATTTAATTATGTACTCGTGGAGGGAAGTAAGTGCTGAAACTATTAAAAACTGTTTCACAAAAGCAGGATTCTGTGAGAATGAGATGGCAGCTCCTGTGGAAGAAGTTGCAAGTGATTTGCAAGAGTTTCACCAATTAATAGGCAGTGATTCTGTCACTTTTGAGGACTTTGTGGCTGTGGATGACAATGTGGCAACCACAGGAGTACAAAGTATTGAGGAGCTGACTGCAGAGAGAAGCTTGGAGAGTAATAGTGGTAGTGAAAGTGCCAGTGACAAGGAAGATGACCCTGTGCCCTCATATACTAAGGCAGCTGAAGCCTTTGAAACATTCAGGAGATACATGATGGCCCATAGACTTGAGGACAGAACAGTAGTTCAACTTGCTCATTTGGAGCAAGAAATGATTGCCATAGAGTCTAGGAGAAACAGAAAACAAGCAAGCCTGCTAGAATATTTTAAAAAATCATAGGTATGTTATTTTCAGATTGCTTAGGTTCCTAGAGCTTTGTGCAAATTTAAGTTCCATTTGGTAATTTAATTATTGAAGTAATTTTTTTGTAACTAATTATTTTTTAATCTGTGCCATTTACTGTGTTTTTATGTTATATTTTCAGTATATCATAAACAAAATTTGGCTCATATTCTCTAATTGGGTCAAGTGAAGAATGGGATACCACCTGTCAGCTTTGGAGAATGATGTCAATCTTAAGAATCTGTTACAACTTTTTACTGTACAAACTGATCCATTTACTTTCACCCATCCACCTACTGAGCCCCATGTTTTAATTCAAAAAATTAACCAGTTGATACATTGATCATTTGCAATGAATATCATATGTTGTGGAAATTTAAAATGTCATCTATGGCACCATTTGTCAAAGCTGATTAGTGGTATCCTGATCTTCAGTAATGCCCTATCATTATTATTTGGAAGCCTTCCTCTTTATAGTGTTTTCCTCTATACAGTGTTCAGAATTTGTGGTCCCTTGAAAAACGTTATATAGAGGTTTCACTGTATTCAATACCTCATCCAGAAACGCGCCCTCTCGAAACCTGGACAGCAAGCTACACCATGATGCAAAGCACCTCTCTTGAAGAGTCTGCCACTTGAGTTTGTTAAACATCTCCGTAACGCTACCACGCTTACCAAATATCCCTGTGACAAAACGCGCCACTCTTCTTTGGATCTTCTCTATCTCCTCTGTCAACTCGACCTGGTACGGATCCCACACTGATGAGCAATACTCAAGTATCGGCCAAACGAGTGTTTTGTAAGCCACCTCCTTTGCCGATGGACTACACTTTCTAAGGACTCTCCCAATGAATCTCAACCTGGCACCCGCCTTACCAACAATTAATTTTATATGATCCACTTCAGATCGTTCCGTACGCATACTCCCAGATATTTTACAGAAGTAACTGCTACCAGTGTTTGTTCCGCTATCATATAATCATACAATAAAGGATCCTTCTTTCTATGTATTCGCAATACATTACCTTTGTCTATGTTAAGGGTCAGTGCAATGTGTCACCCTTAAACACCGAGATAAAGGCACCAGTAGCAACCTTATTATCCCTCGGACCCCGATGGACATGCCGGATGAAATGAACACCTCGCTACTCTAAATTGGCTAGCAGCTCTTCATCAGACTGCAGAAGGTCCCTGTGGAAATAAAACCCTGGACCATATTTAAGCTCTTTTGGGGTGTGATGGTAACAGAAACATCCCCCCAACTTGTCACAAGCGAGTAATGCCTGCGACTGGGCAGAGGTTACTGTTTTGATCAAGACTGACCCAGAGTGCATTTTGGACAAGCCCTCCACCTCCCCAAACTTGTCCTCCAAATGCTCAACAAAAACTGATGCTTCATGGACATGAATGATTCCCCATCAGCTCTCATACATACGAAGTACCGGTGCGAATAAGCTTTACTGCCATCCTTAGCCTGGCGTTCCTCCAGTAGTGTGGCCAGGGAGGGGAACAATTTGGGGTCATATTTTTTAGCATTGAAGTTAGACTTTGCCCGGTTAGAGACTGCTGGCAGCGGACCACAAGCAAGAGATGACACACTATGCTTCATGGCATGTCATCTGCCCTGATGCCACCCATTCCGACCAGGGACCCTCCCCACAGGTGCCACCCAGCCTCAGCAAGGGCCACCTGGCAGGATGGCCATTACCGGGAGTCCCGATGCCCCAGGGAGATGGGCATCTACTCCATGGTATACATGGGGAGTTAACGGCGCAGGCATCAGCAGAGTGATCCCTGTGCTGTCAAGGGGCTACAACCAACAAGTAAATGGCAGCCCCACCACAACAGACTGGCTACCATACTGGATATGAGGTGCTAAGAAATCCATGGTCATCGTCATCACAGAACGCGAGATTGCATATTGCATGGTGGAAAACGCACCCAGGAAGGTGTCCTCACCCAAGAGAGAGAGAATGAGCGGGACTGCGATGAGACGACGAGAAAGTGGGCTAAAAATCTCAATGCACGATGGACACGATGCACCATGTAGGGCGCCCTTCCGCAATTGGCTCACTCTTTGGGAAAACTTAGAAAGATGGAGGTAAAACCTGACAGGGGACCATCACATAAAGGTCGAAATGTGTGAGACTCCTTTTAGTCACCTAAACAACAGGCAGGAATACCTCAGGCCTATTCTAATCCCCGGACCCAAAGGGGGGTATCCCACCATGAAGGAGCTGCTTTTGGGACAATAATGATGATAATGAGTTTCCAAAAAACTGGTATGTCTGTTACCTTTAAGAAATTTAGGCAACATTCTGGAACTTCAAGAAGTTTTACTTTATATACGATACACAGTAAAAACCTAAATCATAATTTCTTTTACTTATATTGGTGCTGCCCTGTTTTGGTTGTCACAGCCAACATGTCACTAAAATTAATTTACTGACACCACATGAGGAGACAGTGCTCAGAGTTATTGTGTCCTGCCACATGGTAGCCATCGTCAACTGCTCTGTTACTTTAGTTAGTAGAGAGAGAACTGCTTGCCTGTGCAGAGATGGCCACTGATGAATGGCTTCATGGACTAACACCTGTGCCAAGAACCCCCCCGCCCTCAAACACCATATCGTGTGTAATGTTCACTGAGGAGTTTTCTTGTGGCTTGTGCGATTGATGTAAGGGGTAACACATGGAGTAAATCTATAGGCTAGCATAGGTAAAAAGTTACTATGATTGTTGGTTCAGGGATGGAGTGTAGCTGTGCACACTTGGGCCAGAAGTGCTGCGAAGAGTTTCCTCCCCCCCCCCCCCTCCATCCCACCCCCAACCCCATTCACACAGCCTGTACCACTGCACAAGGAGGCATCATTAAATATTGTTATAGTTGTCATAGTGACCATTTTTTCGTAAGAAGTAAAACTGTTACCAGTTGTTGAACTATCCACAAGTATCTGAAGGTAACACCATACGCTGATTCAGCTTACATAACAGATCAGCTGGAGCAACACACTCCACAAGGATATGAAATATTATCACGGGTCCTCCACATGTACACTGGGGTGTGACTGCTTATCACAGGTCAGACTCATGGGCAAGTTTGGTGTGGCTGATACAACATCATATTTTTTTGTGCCTTTGTCCCACACCGGTGCAGTCAACATGGTACTTAATGAATTTAGCATGGCTAATTTATGGGGTGCCCAGATGCCCTTCCTATTGCCACCCTGTAGCCCCTCTGAACAGAATTTGTGTACCTCAACACTGTCTGTGTAGTATTATTTACGTGAAAGTGAACGAAAGTTTTCCAAATGTTTGTGAATTGCATAACTGAGATGGGACTTGGGGACCAACCCCCTTTTCACCTAGCGGGATGTGGGAAATGGTCAAATAACCAGATCCTGGCTGGGCAGCTCACTGACCATCATTATTAATCTGTCGCTGAATTTGATTTGAGGCTGGTGCAACTCCCCCTACTGGACACGGTGCTTTAACACGCATGATTATTCAAATGGTTGGTTGGTTGGTTATAGTGACCAAAGTACTAGGTCATCGGTCCCTTTTTCCTCTAACAGACACATCTACATGACTGTAGATCAGAGACAGCCAACCACGCAAAATGCAGGGGAAGAAAACCCCCAAGATCTATGAAAGGTCAACGAACGTGATACAAGGGACATAAAGGAGAAAGTGAGACATCAGAGGAAAGGTAGGCAAGGCGTCCCATCTAGGGAGCAGCCTGAAGTCCCAGAAAGCATAATGAAGTGAGGGAACGTACAACAACTTGTCGCTGCTACTTACTAGAGATGCATCATCAGAAATTGTCTAGGAAAGACTAGCAGCATTGACAGGGCAAGAGAAGCACAGACAAAAGGTGAACAAGTCTAACAGACCAAGCAAGAGAAGGGAAGCAGAATAAAGGAGCAGGTAAGGTGAGGACTGGGCTGGACCACCAAACCCAGACAGTTGCAATCTGGTCTGGACAGAGGACACAACAGGTGTTCAGCCTACACCTCAATGGGCCGATAAGGTTAAATGGCCTTACCTTAAAGAGAGTGATAAAGGCCCCCATCATAAATAAAACATAAAACTAAAGTCAGGCACTGAGGCATCATCTCCTAGCACCAGGGGTAGTGAGTAAGGGAGATTGAGAGTCCAGCGCAAGGCAGCTAGGTTGTGACAGTCTAGCAAAATGTTGACCACCGTCGAATGGGAATCACAACGACAGTGGCGTGGGGTCCTTGTGACAGAGTAGATGACCATGAGTCAGCCAAGTATGGTTGACATGGAGCCAGCAAAGGATGGTAGAGTTGAGCGAGCAGTCTGCATGAAGGAGCTCCACAGATTTGTAGTCTCCTTTACCACCTGTAGTTTGTTTGGTGAACTCAGAGTGAGCCGTTCCATATTCCAGATTCCTAAAACTTGATGGCATAACACTGATTGGAGATCAGTTTCTGTAATATTGATCTCAACATTCGATTTACTGTTAGCCAGTTTGACCAGGCTATCAGTACATTCATTCCTCACAGGATCCCGATGTGGCCATGGGTCCAGACTGAATCCTAGATGGCAATGACAAAGGGGTGGTGAGGGTAGCTCTTGCAAACTGCTCAGGGAGTCGCTGCAGATGAGAACGGACTCATCGGTGCAGGAAAAGATATGCTCAAGAGTACAAGAGATGGCTAGTAATCCCACAGTGGAAACACTACAGCCATCTGGCACGGAGCACAGTTAAGTTTGCCCTATGTGGGTATAAACAGACCCCATGTGACCAGCAACCATCAAGCCATCAGTATAGATGACTTCTAAACTCCAGATTGCACCACAAATAGGGAAAAATGGTGACAGAGGGCCTCGGGAGGAACCAAGTCTTTCACACCTTGTGGAGTTCTGGACGAGAGATGCACCATGTGGGGCCGGAGGAGAGGTGGAAGAGGATGCAACTGGACTTCAGAGAGGAAGGACTGGATGTGGATTCTGATCGTAATCCTTGATCTGTGCTGCCATTGTGGGAGATGGATTTCCATGTTTGGAAAGAGGAGACTGTAGTTTGGATGATTGGGGGAGCTGCAAATGTGTGTAACATAACCGACAAGCTGTTGATGGCACCTGATATGCAATGAAGGTGCCCCAGACTCCACGAGTAAGCTGTTCATAGGGCTAATACACTCCTGGAAATTGAAATAAGAACACCGTGAATTCATTATCCCAGGAAGGGGAAACTTTATTGACACATTCCTGGGGTCAGATACATCACATGATCACACTGACAGAACCACAGGCACATAGACACAGGCAACAGAGCATGCACAATGTCGGCACTAGTACAGTGTATATCCACCTTTCGCAGCAATGCAGGCTGCTATTCTCCCATGGAGACGATCGTAGAGATGCTGGATGTAGTCCTGTGGAACGGCTTGCCATGCCATTACCACCTGGCGCCTCAGTTGGACCAGCGTTCGTGCTGGACGTGCAGACCGCGTGAGACGACGCTTCATCCAGTCCCAAACATGCTCAATGGGGGACAGATCCGGAGATCTTGCTGGCCAGGGTAGTTGACTTACACCTTCTAGAGCACGTTGGGTGCCACGGGATACATGCGGACGTGCATTGTCCTGTTGGAACAGCAAGTTCCCTTGCCGGTCTAGGAATGGTAGAACGATGGGTTCGATGACGGTTTGGATGTACCGTGCACTATTCAGTGTCCCCTCGACGATCACCAGTGGTGTACGGCCAGTGTAGGAGATCGCTCCCCACACCATGATGCCGAGTGTTGGCCCTGTGTGCCTCGGTCGTATGCAGGCCTGATTGTGGCGCTCACCTGCACGGCGCCAAACACGCATACGACCATCATTGGCACCAAGACAGAAGCGACTCCAGCTGGTGTTACTCAGACAGTGAAATGTATTAAGGTGCAGCCAACACTTTTGCGTAAGCTGGCAAATATGGGGACTCCACAGCAACTGAGCATCGAAGACCAGTCCTAAAAGGCGATAAGTCTCCACTACATTGAGCAGTTAGTCATCGAAATAAAGGTCTGAGTATGGGTGAACAGTACAATGTTGATAGAAGGGCACAATGCTGAAAACCGAAAGCCACGGCTGAGGGGCCATGCCTGCAACTTTCACATGGCAGCTTACAGTTGATGTTCAGTGACACCCACGCTAGAAGAGCAATACTAGAGGCAAAAATTGTCAGTTACAAGGAGGGTGATACTGAGGACCCCACAGCTGTTGCTATACCATTGACAACTACTAGAAAGAGAGGAGCACTCAGTACAGAGCCTTGTGGGACCCAATTCTATTGCATGGGCAGGGGGAGGGGGGGGGGGGGGGGATGACTGTGGGAAGTACCGACTCGAACCTGGAAAGTACAATGCAACAGGAGGGTCTGGATAAAAATCGGGAGCAAACCCCAGAGACCCGGCTCGTGTAAGGTAGCACGGATGTGGTGCCGCCATGTCGTGTCATTAGCTTTTGCAGGTCAAAGAAGACAGCTATAAGATGTTGACATCCAGGAAAAGCTGTTTGGATGGCAAACTCCAAATAAACCAGATTATCATTTTTATAATGGCCTTGGCAAAAACCACCCAGGGATGAAGCCAGAAGACCCCAAGAATCAAACAGCCAACACAGGTGCTGGTTCACCATGTGTTCAACCATCTTACAGAGAACATTGGTGAGACTAATTGGGTGATACCTGTCCATCTCTAAAGGGTGCTTATCCAGTTTGAGCACTGGGACAATGATGCTTTCTCGCCATCATGATAGAAACTTGCCCTTGCAGTTAAAAGATGACAAGGATATGACACTGACAATGCAATGGCAGGTGTTGGATCATTTGGTTGTGGATGCGGTCCGGCCTTGGGGCTGTATCAGGGCACTAGACTATGGCACTGACCAATTTCTGTTTGCTGAATGGATTATTATATGGCTCCAGGTGGCATACAGCACAAGATAACGGCTTTCACTCCACCTGCTGTTTTAGGACACGAAAGACAGCGTCAGATGCAGATGCTCGGGTATAGTGCAGAGTAAAATGTTCAGTGACGGAATCTGGGTCAGCATAGACAGCACCATTCAAGGTAACACCGGGTACACCTGCAGGTGTCTGGTATCCATAGAGATGTCTGATCTTTGTCTAAATCTGTGAAGGGGAGGTACGCAGTCGAATAGTTGAAACATATCACTCGCAGCATCCTTGTTTCCATCGATTTATTAGGTTGCGGATCTGTGCATGGAGCTGTTTAAAGACAATAAGGTGCTCCATTGATGGACAGGGCTTATGAGAGTGGACAGTCTGCCTACAATCTTGAATGGCCTCTGTGACTTCTGATGACCACCAAGGTACTGTCTTCTGTCAGCGTGGGCCTGAGGAACAGGGGATTGCCAAATCATCTGCCGAAAGAATGGCTGTAGTTGTATTCTGAACTGCCTCATCAATATATCCTCACAACAGGGAGCTAAGGGCAACAGCACAGGCAAAAGCAGCCCAGGCAACACTGTTGAGAGGCCACCACAAGGACGACACTCAGGGAGGGACAGGAAGGCCCAGGAAGTGGTCACTACAACATAGGTCATCATGGAGTCTCCAGTGGATAGATGGGAGAAGACCAGGGCTGCAAATGGATAGGTCAATGGCTGAGAAAGTTCCGTGTGCTACAGTGAAGTGTGTGGGGGTATAAACATTAAAGAGGCAAAGGTCAAATTGTGCCAGTGAGTTTCTGCGATCGAGATCTTTACCACAGGCAGCAATTGCGGTTCCACCCCACAAAGGGTTATGGGCATTGACATCATCCAAGATTAGGAAACGTGGGAGGTGCTGAGAAACCAATGCAAACAATATGTCCTGAGACACTTCACCATTGGGAGGAAAGTACACATTGCAGATGTTAATACCCTGAAATGCCCTTATCCAAACAGCCATAGCCTCCAAAGGTGTATTAAGAGACACAAGTTCAATATAGAGTGCCCAAAATATAAGTGCAAACTCCACCCAACACCGTCACAGATAGCATGATCCTTATAATATACCCAGTACCCATGAAGGGCTTGGGTCCACTATTCTGGAAGCCAAGTCTCCTGAAGGTCAATGTAGAAGGCAGGGGAAGTACTTAAAAGAAGATGTAGCTCAGCCAGGTGGTGGAAAAAACCACAATTCCACTAGAGAATAATTTGTCAATGTACTGTGAGGCCATGAAGGAACCACAGAAGCAAGTTATGCCCTAGGGTCACCTGCTGCCACAGGGTGAGGGGTTATGGCATCAATACACATAGGTTCCAGGTTCAGTCGTATGGTGCGAGCCACAGCCTCAGGAGCTGAAAGAATCTCCATCTTGGCCACAGGAATGAAAGGGGCATGATCTGCTGGCAAGAGGGCCACTGAGATATCCTCCTTCTTGGAGTACTTTTTCTTATATTTCCTCTCCTTAAAGGATTTCGATGATTGTGAGGGCTTCTCTGAATCAGTTTCAGGTGAAGAACATGATCACAAAGCCCTGTAACCAGCAACCTGTGGCACCTTCAGCCACTGGGCTGATGGACCCCCACCTGGTGAGAGGAGCCAGAGGAAGGTGATTTGTCACCCACTGGGAGGCAGGAACCAATGTACCTGGTGGGTGGAAAGCCATTGTCTCTAAAGTAGGTGTGGGGGGGCAAGCAGCAAGAAGGAAGCCCCCAACCAGGCATGGTCGAGCTGCCCTGAGGGCCCATCATAGGACGTGTAACAGGCAAGAGTGCCATCGCCGAAGGGGGCGATGTGGTTGCAGCTGTAGCTCACAATGCTGTTTTACATGCCACGTGCAATCGCTTTTATTCGTCTTGGCCTCTTGGTAAGTTAGTTTGTCCAGATTCTTGTAGTCTTGTAGTTTCTTCTCTCTCTGGAAAACAATGAAATCTGCTGAGCAGAGAGAACGGTGCTTTCCACGATTGACACAGACGGGTAGAAGGGCACAAGAATGTTCACATGCAGCACTCATCCACAATCTTTACAGATAGTGCTAGGATTTCAAAGTGAAGACATATGCCCAAATTTCAGACCCTTCAAGCACCGCATGGGAGGGAGGGAGTGGGGACAAGAGGGATGGGACATATGGTTTCACATTGCATCAGTATAGCATCACCTTGACCTTTTCAGGCAAACAACCAAGATTAAGGGACTGGTAGCGACGCAATTATCTTTTGGCCCCTTATGGTCGTGACGGACAAAGTGTATAACCCATCACTCCAAGTTGGTGTGTAGCTTACCATCAGATTCGAAGAGCACGTCTCAGTGGAAAATGATGGCCTGAACAATATTTGGGCTATTCTGGGGAGTGGGGAGTGACAGTCACTGGTATGCCATCAAGCATGTTACAAGCGAGCAGTGCCCCTGACTGAGCAGGAGATGCTGTTTTGATCAAAACTGAGCCACTTTTTGTTTTATAGATGGCTGCCACTTCCCCAAACTTGTCTTCTAAGTTCTCCACAAAGAATAAGGGCTTTGTAGCCAAGAAGGGACCTCAATCAGTCCTTCTGCAAACTATTGGAGGGACTATTTGCCTGTTTGCCACTTAGCCCTATATTCCTCCTACAGCATAGCTAGCTGACCAATACTCCACTGCTCGGAGTCCCTGTGCACCAGTTACAATGGGCACATACTCCTTGGTATACATGGGGATTTTTCAGCTCGGACACCAACAGTGCAATCCCTGCGTGGTCAGGGACTACAACCCTGCAGGTACTTGACAATTCCCCCCCCCCCCCTCTCCTCCTCAACAGGGTGGCTACCATGCTGGATTTTGGGTGTATTATCTTATTAAACAGAAGGGTGTAAAGATGGAAAGGCACAGAGGTGGTGTAAACCTTCCCTGCACAATCCACACTTTTGGAGAATTCTGAAAATTGGTGGCAGGCCAAACCCAACAATAGGGACCATAAATTCATTCAATGAAAAGTTGTAGAAAATGCCAGAAGTGTAACCAGATTTCCAATCATGAACCAGGTCCAAACAGGTTTGGCACCAAGAAAACCATCTGATGGAGAGCCAGAGGGGAAAAGGGATAGTGGAAGTATTACTGCAAAGGCTGGGGCCCCATGGTAGCCTAACACACACTCACACAAGAGTTGTGAGCCCCCTTGGGAATATTAAAATGGGTTGGCGTGGCTGAGGTATAAAAGACATATGATTGTGGCTTCTTTTCGAGAGGCTCAGTACGAAATTTGAAATTACTTAGCAGTCTCTTGAATTGCTTGCATGTTCAGGAATAAGCGGTAGTTTGCCATTCCTTTCCTCCAGGCCATCATAATTCAGTGCCACAGATGTGTCCTTAGATTGGTCTCTGGGATGCCCAGATCTAAAGTAGCCATTGTGCTTGCCTCCTTAGACAGCCTGTCAGTGAGTTTGTCACTTGCCACAATGAGGTGGCCAGTTTCCAAAAGAAAACTACGGAGTTTCCAGCTCCCTAAATTCAAATAACACATTATAGTTACTGGAGACCAATAAGTTTTGTGAGTAGTATTGTTCTATCAACATAGCAATAAAGAACATCACTGACCTTGGAGCAGTCTGTGTATACAACTCGAAAAATGTGGATAATCGTTAAGTACCGAGCAGAGTTTGTTGGTAAATGGTAAGAACAGTGTTTTCCTTGGGACTGTAAAGCACGTCCACACATACTACATGGTGGGGGATACACCAGTAGGAAGCTCAAGATTTACTTGTAAGTATATAAGCAAGTGGAAAATATAAATTCCCTACAAATGTCCTCAGGCCACAGTTCAGCTGGTCTGCCTGTTCAGGGAGGATTGATGAGCAGTAGGATCTTCTGATTTTGTAACATAGTAGAGTACTAATGATATTTACATCTCTGCTTGACTGTGACCATGTACTTGATCAGGGGTTGCTGGCACCGGACTCTCAAAGGTGGGACATCCAGTCCTGCAATGAGAATTGAATGGATTTGTGCAAAAAGGCTTTTGTTTCTGGTTTTACTTCACGATGGTGTACATGGTCTAATAACTGAATTATGGATGGTGCTGTTTAATAGCAAGTGACACATTCATAATGTAAGAGAGGGTTTTTTTCCATACAGTTAGCCTTTAGTTTCCTCCCCCATGAACCATGGACCTTGCCGTTGGTGGGGAGGCTTGCGTGCCTCAGCGATACAGATACCCGTACCGTAGGTGCAACCACATCGGAGGGGTATCTGTTGAGAGGCCAGACAAACGTGTGGTTCCTGAAGAGGGGCAGCAGCCCTTTCAGTAGCTGCAAGGGCAACAGTCTGGATGATTGACTGATCTGGCCTTGTAACAATAACCAAAACGGCCTTGCTGTGCTGGTACTGCAAACGGCTGAAAGCAAGGGGAAACTACGGCCGTAATTTTTCCCGAGGGCATGCATCTTTACTGTATGATTAAATGATGATGGCGTCCTCTTGGGTAAAATATTCCGCAGGTAAAATAGTCCCCTATTCGGATCTCCAGGCGGGCACTACTCAAGAGGATGTCGTTATCAGGAGAAAGAAAAATGGCGTTCTACGGATCGGAGCGTGGAATGTCAGATCCCTTAATCGGGCAGGTAGGTTAGAAAATTTAAAAAGGGAAATGGATACGTTAAAGTTAGATATAGTGGGAATTAGTGAAGTTCGGTGACAGGAGGAACAAGACTTCTGGTCAGGTGACTACAGGGTTATAAACACAAAATCAAATAGGGGTAATGCAGGAGTAGGTTTAATAATGAATAGGAAAATAGGAATGTGGGTAAGCTACTACAAACAGCATAGTGAACGCATTATTGTGGCCAAGATAGATACGAAGCCCACACCTACTACAGTAGTACAAGTTTATATGCCAACTAGCTCTGCAGACGACAAAGAAATTGAAGAAATGTATGATGAAATAAAAGAAATTATTCAGATAGGGTAGCATGGAGAGCTGCATCAAACCAGTCTCAGGATTGAAGACCACAACAACAACAACAGCCTTTAATTGGCATTGGTGAGATAACCAATTTGGTTGGTTGTCAATTAGCAGACCTAAAAAAGGCAGAACTGTTCAACAACCTGTAGCAGCTAATCTAAGTCAAGATCAGTGTGGGGATGTGCTGATCTGAGTTAGATTTTGCTGGTGAGAAATAATACCCATTATTCTGGTTCCAGTCATATGTCTTTTATATAGTTCTCTGAAGTTGACACTCCACAATGTGTTATAGTGTACAGGTGTAACATAAGCAGAAATCATCAATGTATAGTGCTATAGACTCCACAGAAGTTATAATATAGCTATCACAAGGAGGATATTCTGCTACCTGCAGAACCCCATTCTCTTGAATGTATTGACATCTAGGAAATGTTCGCACTTGGACTCAAAATGAAATGATAATGAAATCAAGACCCTAAGCTGTTGCCAGGCATTGATATACATCAACGGGGACAGTTGAAAATGTGTGCCCCGACCGGGACTCGAACCCAGGATCTCCTGCTTACATGGCAGATGCTCTATCCATTTGAGCCACTGAGGGCAGAAAGGACAGTGCGAATGTAGGGATTTAGCCCTTGCACACTCCCCATGAAACCCACATTCCCAACTTAAAGTCCACACACTACATTCGTAGTGCCCCTGCCCACTACACTTATTACTCGTGGCAGACAATCTTACTGAGACCCGTAAGAGTTCGGGCAATGCGTATGCATCCAGCACAGAAGAAGAAGGTCAATGGCTGGTGACCTTAACTATATAAAGACGGTCCAACTGATAAAGAGTTCTCTTTATAAATAATTCTCTTTCAAAACTGGCTGGCAGCCGGAAAAAAAAAACTTTATGTAATGTGAATAAAATTTACTAATGTCATGTTGTATTTTGCACCTTTTGAAAGTCAAAGAATGCAGAAAGCAGGTGTTAGCAGTCAGCATATTTGTCATGGACTGCAGATTCAAGGATCAGAATATGGTTAATGGTAGGCAGGGTGTCTCAGAAACCATGTTGGAATTTAAAACAAGATTTTTAGAATCCAGGCACCAACAAAGTTGCCCATCCTTTCAAACAATTTACAGACACTGGCTGTTGGACAAATTGGACTGCAGTTATTTCTGTATGTGCATATTTCCCAGTTTTAAGATGGCCATTATGATGGAAATTCTTCTTGCCATATTCAATTAAAAACCACTAAGTTATTATTTTTACTTATTGCATTTGATGGTGTATAATGCTGACATACATAAGTCCACAATTTTGTATTTGTTTACTAACAGACACCCATGCAATTTCATATGACATGATGTATGCCAAGAACAAAAACACAGAAAATACAGAGGAAACAGACATAAAAAACCATGATGTGATATATACTAAATAAGGTATCATGAAATTATTGACAAGAAACAATATCTGGAACCAAACAGCACACATGTAATAACGTTTTACATTGTTAATAAAGGATGCTATTTTTGCATGTTTTAGAATCAAAGAAACCACTGGTGATGGCGATATTATTGCTGAAACTAGTTTGGGAATAAATAAATAACAAAAGTGCTTTGCATCAAGGCATACCCACAGTCCCATATTATTGTTTTCTACACAAACATGAAGAATTCAAAATAAAATTATTGATTGTGCATTGTGTTGGATCATGGGGGAGTATTCTGACACAAATCTGAAGGGCTATTGAGTCCCTATTAATTAAAAAGGACATAAGTTTCTAGGCGTAAGGAGCACAAGCATAAAAAGCTGCATTTTGCCAGGCATTGATGAACTGTGAAGGTAGTGCACTGGCTGCTCAATGCAGGCATTTCTAGCAATGTTTCATTATATTCAGGGGACTGGTGCTAATGTCTCCATTATCAGAGATTTCTGTATTCAGCCAATGGCCACAAATGCAGCAGAGTTTATATTTTATACATGAGAAGATCAGGTGTATACTCTCATTTTTAATTAAAAATGTGCTTTCACCCAGTCATTTAAATGATATTAAGTAGTTCATTTATGTGTTGTATGTACAGCTTCAAAATGCTCTCCTACATTCTGCAATGGCAGCTGCTGCTTCCTCAGACCGCCATGGTATGGGCTTCCATCTAGGAAGGCCCAAAGAGAAGAAGATTATGGTGTGACTTGCTCTACAGGTTTTCAGGTCCAACTGAAATGTATCCATTTTTTTCTCATCCAGTGAGCTACTGCAATTGCAGAACTGCCATGACTGCTCTCAGGTTTTTTTGAGGATCATGAATTAGCTGAGACAGCCTTCTCAGTACATTGCATCCACTGATAGCATATACCAGGAGATGGTAGCTTCTGTAGTTATTTTGACTGAGAATACGCACATCACATCATACCTGCACATTCATGGATTCACCTCAGTTTTGGTCACTGAGAGTTTTTATTTGCTCTCATGGGGAAAACCTAGGATGGATGTTTGTAATGAATTTACAGAGACAAATTACTGGAAGCTAACCATAATTAATCTACAGCTAGGAATAAGGTGTTTTATCAAAGATGGTGATGATAATTAGGTTACTAATGCCACTGTGAGAATTAATGTCTCTTGACTTTTGCATGAGAGTGAATATGAAAATCACCAAAAAATTACAAAAAATTATATTAATTTTGAACAAGTTCCTTACATATTTGTAGTTCCTTTTAGTTTTTCCCAACAGTGTCAAGTGGTTACACATCTACAACCTTTAGGCACAGTGCTTCTTGGCCACTGTCTACAATATGGTTACTGCCCTCAGCCTTATACAGCCATATGGTACAGGCTATGATGTCACCATTGCTCACTTCATTACTGTACAAGGGAAGGTTTTTGTCTCACACCAGCCACATCCACTTTAATCTCTAGATGGCCAAGTTTCATGCTGTACTCAGTTGAAAAACACCATCTTTATTGATGAAATGTTATCTTTATTGGTGGTATTATCAGATTTTTTATATCTATATTTTCTTTAATTATATTCTCCCAGAAACTGTTGGCAATCTTGCTGATAAAAGTGTCTTTGAATCTTATTTCTGGCTCGTTTTCCAATGTCTGTTCAGCTACGTCAAATTTCTCTGGATAACATAATCAAAGACATATCTTGTATTCAATCCAGCATTGTTTTATTGTCTGCCCAACATAATACTGTCCATTAATGGCTTACTACAGCAAACTGTAGGATAGTGTTAGCATAGCAAAACAGATGAAAGGCTAAAGAATGTAATGGAATAGCTTTCTTAATGTGCAGCTTCCCCAAGCATTTAATGCTGTGCTATTTTTCCTCCCTGTAGAGGTACACAATATATAAATGCATAGTCTCTCTGCAATATGACCGAATACAAACTTCTCCGGCTTTCAGCTTCAGAATGTGGCTTTTACCAGATAAATGAGAGTGTGGAAAGTGTTACAGCTGGCAGAGCAAGTGCATAACAGAACTATGCTGAACTGAACAGCAGAGCTCTTGTTACAATCATATTACAATCATTTAAGCCAAAAATACAATTTTCAAAACACACTTAATCCCATATATGCTACTCATGTTGCTAATAAGATGCATGCTCAGTTTTATATACACCAGAGACAAACAACATCATAAATTTTTCATAATAAGACTCCATAAATGCAATGTACTGCGAATTCATGCTCTACATTTATATTCTCCATTGTAAGACAATAAGTGACTACACCTTGTGATTTTCTTGTGGTACCAGAATTAAACTAACACTGTTAGTTATCTCTTCCATAGTCAATACAAAGGTCCAATTTAAAGAGCAAATCCAAAAATTGCTTGTAAAGCAGACATTAACTAATAAAAACCTCACATTTACCCTTGTATGATTACTGCATAGATGTTACAGATGTTTATGACAGTAAATGTTAGCAGATTACATATCTAAAACACGAGAACACAAAAGCAGCTAGAAGAAACAAAATAGTAACTCCAGTTCAATAATAATACATTTGATTTATTTCCTATGTCTCTCCTAGTACTTTAATGAAGATACCAGATAAAAAAGTATCATATGTAACAGTCACTTGGAGGATTATGAGATTTGTCTTGTATAGATTTGTTATGTTCAGTAAGTTCTTGACAAATTGTGGTTATAATGAGTTATACTAGTCATGAACAAACCATACAAATTAATAAAAACTACAGAATACTCAACAAGCAGAAGAACTGAAAACTTATACAAATGATTAAATATAATTTACAAAATTTAATACTTGAAAATTATTGTATTCTTATTTCATCTATAACTTTCGTAATACCTTTCTAGCATAAAGTTCTTCTGGTGTGGTACTTTTCAGACCCAAAAGCCTGTATGTTCTATACAGCAATTTCGGTTTTTTCCTTCTTGGTTGGAATCTTTCAATGTCTGTTATCATATACACACCAGAACGTAAAATATATGCAGATTTACTCAAGAGTGAACTTTCTTCTTCATCATCACTGCTCTCCTAAAACAATAATTGTAAATATCCACTATACACAGACTGTTTATAAAACGAAAGTTAAAGCATATACTAATGTGAGTCACGTTAAACAAACTGAAGCAGAAATTTCAAGACAGTAAACCTAGAAAAAACTATATTGGGTCTGAAATTTTACAATAAGGGGGCTTCTTAAGTAAATGAGAACAATTAAGCAATGAAAATGGTATCAAAACAGTAGGCAGGAGAACTTCAAACATATAGCAAACACATGAAAATCAACACTAAAAAGCTACAAAAATTATGTTTAATTTTATCCATATTTTGCAGCTTCAAACATGACTGTATTCAATACGCTGGAAGTATGAATTAAAAAAAGCCTTCGGTCACAACTTTTCGTGTTTCATTAGAAACACACTGCATTTCAGACCCTGTAGGCTCGTCATCAGGTGTTATTTGTCTTAATACATGCTTTATTCTTTCTCTTGAATGGAATGAGGTGAAATGCATATTACTGTCATAAGGGGTTTGATGTTAGGTTATGAATTTCTTAAGTCAAACGTGGAAAATATGTGCGAAATAGTGGGAAAAATTAACAATGCAAACTTACTACATAACCCAAGAAAAGTGTTTTTAACTTTTTGACACCATCACAGATTATTTTCTCCATCCTGTTCATACAGAACACTTCACTCAAGAGTCACATTTGCATACACATGTTTATAAACACTTCACTTCAGAGATTTTTTGTACATGGTGTGATCAAAGACAAATTTATTCATAGTGCTAGAGATCTAATTGTTAAACAATTCACATATGCAAGGAATAACTTTGGAATAGGTCTTTAAAATTACTTAAATAACTGTGGCTTGCAAAATCTTTTAGTTCATTTAACATAGATGCTGACTGAAACTTCCTGGTAGATTAAAACCGTGTGCCGGACCGAGACTCGAACTCGGGACCTTTGCCTTTCGCGGGCAAGTGCTCTACCAACTGAGCTACCCAAGCACGGCTCACGCCCCGTCCTCACAGCTTTACTTCTGCCAGTATCTCATCTCCTACCTTCCAAACTTTTCAGCGCACACTCTGCTGCAGAGTGAAAATCTCATTCTGGAAACATCCCCCAGGCTGTGGCTAAGCCATGTCTCTGCAATATCCTTTCTTTCAGGAGTGCTAGTTCTGCAGGGTTCGCAGGAGAGCTTCTGTAAAGTTCGGAAGGTAGGAGACGAGATACTGGCAGAAGTAAAGCTGTGAGGACGGGGCGTGAGTCGTGCTTGGGTAGCTCAGTTGGTAGAGCACTTGCCCGCAAAAGGCAAAGGTCCCGAGTTCGAGTCTCAGTCCGGCACACAGTTTTAATCTGCCAGGAAGTTTCATATCAGCGCACACTCCGTTGCAGAGTGAAAATCTCATTCTGGATAGATGCTGATTTTTTTATTTTGTGGAGGTATATCTCCAGTTGTTCTAACAGATTTAGGGTCTTACCATTGGCTTCATTATGAAGTACTACCAAATTGTTCTCTAGTCTGCTAATGACATGTTTTGTTTCCAACATACATTGTGCAATAACTAATTTTTTAAAGTAATTGAGCCTCAAAACATTTACATGTTTTTGAAAATGGGTCTTGAAATTTCTGCCTGTTTTCTCTACATAGTAGGCAGAACAACTGGGGCATGATATTTTGCCCATTCTATTGTTGTTTCATGTATGTTTATTTTATTTTATGGTATGGACAAGTAAGTTTCCTAACTTTCTGTTAGTTGAGAACGCAACAGTTACATTTTTTTTTCCTTTAAGGTCAGCTATTTTTTGTGATATGGGACCCAGGTATGGGATACTGGCATATACTTTCTCTTCTTTCACAGTGTGGCCATTTGTGTAACTGAATTGTCAATCATTTTGGTTGTGTAGCCATTGCTTATGGCAATGCTCTTTTGTTGTATCTATCTCATTCCTGAGGCTGTTTTATTCTAAACCAAGACAGTGTATTCTGTGTAACATGGACCTAAATGAAGCATGTTTCTGTGTGGTGGGATGGCACGATCAGTTGTCCAGTGTTACGTCTGTGCATGCGTGTTTTCTGTGTATGCTGGTTTTGTTGGTGGCTGGTGATTTTAAGATCCAAGAAATTTATGCTTTCGTCATCTTATGTTCTACTGTAAATGTTTTGGTTTTGGGGAAAAAACTGAATCCTGCTAGTAGTTCTTCAATCTCCTGAATGAGATTTTTACTCTGCAGCGGAATGTGCGCTGATATGAAACTTCTTGGCAGATTAAAACTGTGTGCCGGACCGAGACTTGAACTCGGGAACTTTGCCTTTCGAGAGCAAGTGCCATTGCTAGAGCACTTGCCCGCGAAAGGCAAAGGTCTCGAGTTCGAGTCTCGGTCCGGCACACAGGTTTAATCTGCCAGGAAGTTTCATATCAGCGCACACTCCACTTGAGAGTGAAAATCTCATTCTGGAAACATCACCAAGGCTGTGGCTAAGCCATGTCTCCGCAATATACTTTCTTTCAGAAGTGCTAGTTCTGCAAGGTTCACAGGAGAGCTTCTGTAAAGTTTGGAAAGTAGGAGATGAGGTACTGGGAGAAGTGAAGCTGTGAGGATGGGGCATGAGTCGTGCTTGGGCAGCTCAGATGGTAGAGCACTTGCCCGCGAAAGGCAAGGGTCCCGAGTTCGAGTCTCAGTCCGGCACACAGTTTTAATCTGCCAGGAAGCTTCAATCTCCTCTTTTTTTCCATCAAATAGCAGCAACATATCATTAACATATCTCTAGTAACATTCTCTGGGAATGTGGGTCTCACAGGAGGCGTGCCAAAGATAAATCCCTGCAGTCGCACTATCCTCTGTGTCCTCGGTGGCTCAGATGGATAGAGGGTCTGCCATGTAAGCAGGAGATCCCGAGTTCGAGTTCCAGTTGGGGCACACATTTTCAACTGTCCCCACTGATGTATATCAACGCCTGTATGCAGCTAAGGGTATTCATTTCATTTTATTGATTTAATTGTAATTTCATGTACATTTCAGTCTCCTTTCAGTAGTGTGAAAGTAAGCATAATACCAATGTTACTTATTACATGCATATTCCATCAAGTGGGAGATGCTGAAGGAAGAAGTTTGTCAGGGTAAGGGTGAAGTGATTGTTGCTAACTGCAAAGGACAAGAGTGGGCATGCAGAAATGGAGGAAGTGGACTTACAGATCTGTTACAGGGATGAAGTTACAGTTGTCCAAGCATGGTTGTTAGAGAGGGTCACGACTCCTGTGCAGTGAAGTTACTGCTGGGTCGGAAAACGGGAAAGGATTATGTGAAAGAGGTGATTAGGCCTGAGCTGTGCTTCCAGCAGGTGGAGGCACATTGGTTGTACTCAACCTCTGAAAAAATGGTTCAAATGGCTCTATGGGACTTAACATCTATGGTCATCAGTCCCCTAGAACTTAGAACTACTTAAACCTAACTAGCCTAAGGACATCACACAACACCCAGCCATCACGAGGCAGAGAAAATCCCTGGCCCCACCGGGAATCGAACCTGGGAACCCGGGCGTGGGAAGCGAGAACGCTACCGCACGACCACGAGATGCAAGCCAACCTCTGAAAAAGTAATAGTAAAAGCTAGCTGCTATGAACAGGGGAAGCTCATGGCAGGGGAAAGGCTGGAACTGGACAGGAGTAGATTGCTAATAAATGGGACATCAATGAAAATAATGAGACCTAGTTTCCATCTATTTGCCACAATTTTGGGAATAACACATCTGAGTGTTTTACAGCATCAGCTGTATTGGCCAGAGGGAGATTTGACAGTGTTACCAGCCACAAACCTGACTGCTTTGAACAAGGCTTTAGGACCTGAATTAATTCAATCTGTAGACAAACTCTTTACCGAGCACGAAGGGAAAATCTCTGTGGAGACATTAATGTAGCATATGGATCAGTACACTCAAAACCAGTACCGAAAAGAGACAACATTGACCACTGTCATACCAAACACCACAATGACATTTACTTTGAAGCACAGTTCTTGTTTACATATTATGAAACGGACAGTTGCTACTCACCACATAGCAGAGACATCGAGTCACAGATAGGTACAACAAAAAGACTCTCATAAAATGAGCTTTTGGCCAACAAGGCCATTGCTGAAAAAAGACCGAACACACACACACACACACACACACACACACACACAAAAAACTCTGACAACTGAAGCAGACTGTGGTCATGTGTGGCCAAACGCTCATTTTGTGTAAGTCTTTTTGTTGTGCCTACCTGCGACTCGGCATCTCGCTATATGGTGAGTACCAACTATCCTTTTCATAATACTGTTACATTCCATCCTGGATTTTCCATTGCTTAATCTTGTTTACATATGCAAGAAATGGAACACGAGACAAACATTGGATCAAGCCACTGCTCAAATCCTGCTGGACTGGATTCTCAGAGCCTAAGAGGTAGCAGAGGGAACCATAACTGTAAGTTAAGGTAAGCTAAAAAGGAACTGCCACAGCTTACAATAAGCAGAGCATAACTAAATGTAGTAGTAAGAGCATTTTTGAGCGAATGAATGAACTACAGCAAACTTGGCCAGCCGCCAGGGAACTTGTCACTCTTGTTTGCATAAGGACAATCTAGTTCAAAGCGACCCAAGGGACCAGATCTTGTTAAAGGAGAGGGCAATGCAGCACATCAACTGTGTTTGGTCAAAAATGTGCAAAGTTGAAAATGAACTGCAGCCATGCCAGCCAAAGACAAGTGCAGGTGCTATACTTGCAGTTTAGAAAATATAACACAGCCTTTGCAATGCTGCAAAGCAAGGCAGCCTGTCAAGGTGTGAAAACACCTGACAATGCAGTACCCAATCGGTAGATGCCCTCAGCCTTTCCACACTACTGGCCGCCGAAATGTTTAGCATATGTGCCGCAAGGAATAGCAAAACCCAAACAGTGCAGCTCGAAAGCATACACCACATTTACCTGTTTATAAAATGAAGTTTTTTCCCAAACTCATCATTGAAAAAATATGGGGTCATCTTATATTCACAGATTAAACTGTTGCTGTGAAGGTCAACGTTTTTACATTGTTTAATAGATTAATATGGGATCATCTAGCACTTACAGATGAAGCTTTGGCTGTTGAGATTTTGTACAAATTTATTTTGAAAAATCCAGAAAGGTAGTACTTTGCAAACAATACTTGAGTTTGCATAGGCTTGAGATTTCCCAATAAGCTGAAGCAGTTGATACAGTATTGACTTTGCTCGAACAATCACATGACATTTGACTCGTGGCGCCAGTGCAAGAGATACACAAGAAAATTGATGATTTTGTGAAACACAGGAGGAAATTACATTAAATTCTATCAACTTAACAAACTTTTGTTGTATCTGAACAGGTTTTCAGTACAAGCTCTCATACATGTATGGATATTGTAGACAAACATTTATGCTGGTTCTCAAGTAAAGGTAACATTCAAAAGCGAAAATATTGTCCTTCAAAAACCATTACTTTATTTTGAACTCAGAGTCAATATTTTATTGATTATGAGAAACTGTAATGTTTAACCAAGTATGTTGCAAATGAGAAATTTGGTTGCTGTTCATGTATTAGAATACCGGAGAAATACATTACCACTTTTAACCAGCTTTAGAGCAAGATTATGACATTAAGATAAAACAAAAAAGAAAATTAATCCAGAATTAAAACTCTAACAATCACATTAGACTGACTACAACTGTTATCGCAAGAATAATTTACAGTGGAAAGACCCGTCATGGAGAGAGTACCAACAGACATCACTATATTGCAGGATGAGCGGAAGTTTGCGAATTCGACTGAATTGTGACTGCCACCTTTTATTTACGTATTAGTTGCTGCTGTTATATATGATCTGCACGCTAGAAGATATTGCCGTCCATGTCTCACTGCTGTGCAAGCACAGCACTATGGAATGTGATGCCAGCTTGGTGAGAACTACAATGAGTTTGGGGAGGGAAGTGTACGCAGGCAGCGAATTTCATCGTTGCAGCCAACTATACTGCATACTTTGGCTTTTTATGATCATGTAACATGTTTAAATTGCAGTTCGTCTGAATCCATTTGTACTCAGAACTGAATTGATTGTAAAACTGCACAAGTACTCAACAACAGCATACATTTCTGCTAAAAGATCAGACTGGGGTCAGTGGCTTACCATGTATTTCATGCATAAATTTTGTCAGCACTTACCATTAGGTATGATTAGAATGATAGGGCAGGTGTCAGTTGCTAGTTGTATAAAGCCAATGAGAGAGCAGCAGGCAGACAATATGTTTGGAAACAAGAGACAATGTAACATTCTCAAGTCAATATAGAATCAAAATCCACCAAGCATTCAGAAAAACGAACAGCTGTGTTCTCAGGTTGCACTATAGCCACAATCACAGAAATTGCAACTTATTCGGAAAAAGCAGCCAAATATTTGTGACAGCAAAAATATAAATTTCACAGCTGCTCTGTTAGGATGACAATGACGACGATTAAAAACAGTGATACCACAAACAACAGGTTAAGTAAACAAATAATGCAGTGAAGATAAAAATTAAATAAACAATTTCTTTTTGTTTTTTATTTCTCCATATACTACAAACATGTAGACAATCAATAATTGGCTTAAGTTCAGAATAGGTGTTACGTTAACTTTTCATGCAGATACCTTGCATCAATAAAAGTTTGTAATTTTGATTAGCCAGAATATGTTAAAAAATTAATTTTTCTCAAGGAGCCTCTTAAAATAAAAGGGGGTTGTCTTATGTTCACAGTCATCTTACACTATGGTAAATACCTAGCCATTTATACAAAAGTCACCTCTGTTAGTATCACAGCTCTATCACCAGGGCACTGTGTCATTTGGCTGCCATCTACAATGCTTCCAGAATGAGATTTTCACTCTGCAGCGGAGTGTGCGCCGATATGAAACTTCCTGGCAGATTAAAACTGTGTGCCGGACCGAGACTCGAACTCGGGACCTTTGCCTTTCGCAGGCAAGTGCTCTACCAACTGAGCTACCCAAGCACGACTCACGCCCCGTCCTCACAGCTTTACTTCTGCCAGTACCTCGGCTCCTACCTTCCAAACTTTACAGAAGCTCTCCTGCAAACCTTGCAGAACTAGCACTCCTGAAAGAAAGGATATTGCGGAGACATGGCTTAGCCACAACCTGGGGGATGTTTCGAGAATGAGATTTTCACTCTGCAACTGGTTCGCAGGAGAGCTTCTGTAAAGTTTGGAAGGTAGGAGACAATGTACCGGCAGAAGTAAAGCTGTGAGGACGGGGCGTATGTTGTGCTTGGGTACCTCATTTGGTAGAGCACTTGCCCGCGAAAGGCAAAGGTCCCCAGTTTGAGTCTCGGTCCGGCACACAGTTTTAATCTGCCACGAAGTTTCATCTATAATGCTGTTCACGGGCCACAATATGACCGCGGAACCTGGAGCAGCCGCCACAATGGGCTAGCACCAGCTCTAGGAAGAAGCTTCCCAGCCATCGACTGGCGGCGGGAGGGGGAGGGGGGGGGGGGCAGTGGTTCATTGCTGTTACATCACTGGCCTGCCGCATTCTGGACAGTGCAGGGTGCACAAGCCAGGTCATAATGTACATGGCCGCAGTTAGCTGAGGTTGCCCAGAGCCAGAGTCACTAATGATGGATGCCGTTGTTCCATTGGCCACTGCCTAGCCGACACTGTGCCCTGTCGACATTGCGGGGTGACAACACTCGGGAGGCCGCTAAAACCCTTTCCCAAGCTGCTGCTTCCTGTACTGAGCTATAGTGGGGTGCCATCATAAAGTGTTTGGAATTAAAAGCTGATTAATTGGTGCTGCATGACATCCCCCCAACCCATCTCCACCAGTTCCCCTTACAATATTAACCATCTTCCATATAACATACATCAAGCAGAGTTGGTATTTCTTGTGGATGGCAAGTGTTGTTATTAATCTGGTTAGAAAGACAGCAAGAGTAGAAACTGAAGATAATGTTTTCAAGAGAATTAAAATTTGGTTCTCTTCAAATATTTTTTCTCTCTTACTTGAAAAACAGGTTATTCAATTCTGTAATGCAATGTATGAATAGGGTGGATTGTTCCAAATTTTTTGTTGTATAAGTAAGCATTCAAGAGCTGGATTCAAACTGCACCTTCACATTATATACATTTGCAACTGGAATTTGTCATAAATAATCCCTCACAATTTGAGAACAATTCTGGTGTCCATGGGAACAACAAAGACACAAAAATGATCATTGATACTTCTTTCATTTGCTAGCACAGCTCTCATGCCAAATCATAGTAAAATATATAAAATTTGACTTACTGTGTCCACAGATCCCACTCCATCATCATCATCTCTTAATTTCTTTGAAGTAAGAATCATCTCACATTCAAGTCCCAAGAAACCACGGTCATTGCACAGAGCCGAGACCTGGGGAGGTCCAGCAAGGAACTCTGGTGATTCTCCCAGTAGATTATTAAGTGATCTCACTGAACACACACTCACAGCACCTGAGTGCCTTGCGATGATAACTGCCTGGTTATGGGAACAGAAAAGATAAGCTCACTTAGAAATGAATTATTCTGCTGAATAGGTCAGTGCTATAAAAAAATAATATGGTGTATTGTGTATCTGCAATAAAATCAAATATCCTGTAACAAAATTTGCCTGCTGCGCTTTAATCATAACTCCATAAAACTTGCTAAATGATATAAAAAGGCATAAACCAGAAGCAACAAGTGCAACTGATATACAATTTGACTGTTGTTAAAACACTGCGTGATCTGAATGAGTGATGGGGAAAACACAGCAGAATTCCAATATCGCATCACATTATATGTACAATATGCTATCATATGTCATCTCGATCAGTCAGCATCATTTATTTCATCAACAAAAATTAACTGTTGAAGGATACTTTTACTTTTCTCACCTTCTCTGACCACCAATTTGCATCTACAGGATAGAAATCCAAATCAGCTAATTTGGAATTGAAACGATATCGCTTTCTATCTGCCATATATGAAAGCTGAGGATTTCTAGCACTGAAATCTGGCTGGTCATGAAGATTCCAATACCTAAAAAGCCTGAAATTGAAATAACAAAAGATAGAGACATGATCTGCTTCTTACTTATAATACATTTTACATTTAATTATGCACATGATGTTTGTGGAAGGAAGATAGTTTAGAAATCAATGTCATCTCAGCAGTTACCTCAATAGAGGTATCACACTAGTTCACTTCCAGAAGGGTAAGGGAAAGCATCAGCAGCAGACTTACTGAAGAACCACTTGCTATTCCCCTCATTTACAATCCATCCACTGCTCACTCCACCACCAGATTCGGCCATGATCATCTCAGTCCACCACATCCATCAATTTTTTCACCTTCTGCTTCAATGGACCTTTTTTATCTTTCCATTTGATTCATCTTTGCTCATTACATATTTTTCTACTGTCAGTTACACACAAACACTGAGGCTGACAGGAAGAGGCAAATCAATGGTCTGTGGCAACTAAGGAGTGGAAGGTGTACAAGGCAATGAGAAGGTGGGAACATAGTCTGGGATGGGGGCAGTGACAAAATGAAGACTGAAGACGGTGGTACTCACAAGAAGGAGGGGAGGTGGGGGTTTTAGCACAAGAAAACTGGAGTGAAAACTGAAATGAGAACAAAGGGAAGATGTAGAGTAACTTGCAAGGGAGGTGAGGAGTGTGAAGTGCACAAGGAGAGACAGTAAGGGGGACACTATAGAGGTCAAGAGGGCTAGAAGGGCACATTGAGAAGGGCACGGGGCACGACACGGGGCAGGTGAGGAACCACTGAGGAGGCAGGGGAGGGGTCAAAGTGAGAGAGGGGTGGTGTGGGGGGGGGGGGGGGTCACAGAGAGAATGGTGGCAGGGGTCACAGAGGGGAAGTGAGGCACTGGGAGAGACATGGGGCACAGAGGGAACACGGGGCACGAAGGGGATGAGGGTGAGAGGGAGCAGGGGCAAGGCCAGGGAATGCAGGTAAATGTACGTACACGCAGGTTAGCAATGTGTTTGCGATTAGCTGCTGAACAACTTTAAAAGAAAAAAAAAAAGAAAAAAAGTGAGGCAGTGAGCCACACCATAGCACTCTGCGAGTTACAGTGCTTGTGAACACATTCACACTAATTAGTACAAACAGTTCTGTTTCCACTGAGCCTGAGTGGAAAAACCAGTAGAAAAACCAACAGATAGCTCCCTCTAGGCAGTACATAAAATGCTTGTGAGCAATGTTCACATTTGTGAGTAACGTGCTTGTGAGCGGCTCATGAGACATCCAGTGCTGCACAAGTGAGTACACACCTTAGGGAGTAAGGTTAATGTTACTGGGTAAGGGGAAAATAAAGTTTTAAGGAGAATGGAAAGTAGACAAGTTGAGTTTTAGGCCCAGTGTACTGCAAGAACAGAGGATAAATTGACAAGACAGTTCCCAACGGTGTGGGTTATGATGCCGAAGTCATTACTGTTGTTGTATGCATTAATGACTTCAACAGCTTCCTCAGCACCTATCCCATTGATCTCCTGGACCATAATTTTTAGACTCCCACACCCACATCTTCATCCACTACTTCTACACTGTTTGAGGACATGCACTAATGTTACTTGTGTATGTCTCTAATGCCATCCACCCACCTTCTATTAGGTCAACTTCACGACCTTTTCTCATTTTTTGGAATCAAGTAAAGAATGTCCATATTCCATCTACCATACATTTTCCTGGCTCCATGCCCAGAACATCTCCCTTTCATTTTTATTATAGGCATAATTGTCTATTTCTCTATAGTCTGTTCTTTGGTCTATATGTTTTGCTTTCCTATGTATCTTACTCACTCCAAACACAAAGTCTATTGCTCACTGACCAGCTCTCATTTTTTTCGCATTAAAGCTCCACACACCATTTCTATAAAGCAAAATTTGTAATACTGCCACAAACTGTGCTTCTTAAGAGAAGAAATACAGCATTTTATGACAACCAGAACTGTCGGATCTAATACACAAAAGATAGAAGTCATCAATGTCAACCCCATGGTAACAGAGAATGTTGAAGAAGTGTATCTACATTTATCACCAATCTTCACAGCAGTCAAATGCACTGTGAAGAATGGACTCTGCCAACTTGGACCTACACCACTATTGGCAAATGCCAATCTAGCATCTCACCAAAGCAGGTACAGCTAAATCATCTGCCAAGTATAATTGCCTGCAGAAGAACAGACATGTGGACAACAGAAGACAACACTCTGCTTCATTTTCACTGTGAGAATCTTTGACACTGCAGAGAAAGAAGACGAGTGTTCAACAACTATCCACTCACAATAGTCCTCTTCATTACAGTCAATTTCAGGCGGTTATAGTAAACTTGTATTGCTGTATCCTGGATAAGGTTGATCCTCACATGCTATAGCCATTCCTCATCGCTATATAGAGGTACCAGCTGATTGCCTAGCCACAAAATTTAAGAATACTAAGCGAGGCAACCAATTATGGAGGTGAGGCCACCGCAGGCAGAAATCCTCCAAGTGCAACAGTCACCTAGATGACAGGAATTTTGTTAACATTGTTATCAATGGCCAACCTGTCTGAGTGTGAGTCGACTCAGCGGCTTCTTTTTATGTAATCTCGAATGCTTATGGTCACCACCTAAAGAAGACTACTTTCCATGAAATGAAAGCAATGGTGTTGAAGGTCACAAACGGGAAATGTGTCCAACCGACAGAAACATACATCGCAAAAATAACTATCACTGACAAAACATAGTCCTTCATATCTGGTCAAATGGTTCAAATGGCTCTGAGCACTATGGGACTTAACATCTGTGGTCATCAGTCCCCTAGAACTTAGAACTACTTAAACCTAACTAACCTAAGGACATCACACACATCCATGCCCGAGGCAGGATTCGAACCTGCGACCGTAGCAGACACGCGATTCCAGACTGAAGCGCCTAGAACCGCACAGCCACACCGGCCGGCATATCTGGTCATTTTAACAGAACGTTGTCATAACATTATTCTGGGATGGGACTTCTTTTAGGCATCACAAGCAGTCATAGATTGTGGAAGATCAGAGTTGCAGATTGATGAACCTAATCCAAAAGCACAGATATCAAAGATTGCTTTGAGTTGTTGTTTGCTGGTGAAGGCAATGTTATCCCACCACAACCAGTGAGAGAGTTCCAGTTAATAATCGAGATGTTCAGTTAAAATATGAAGCTTTTATCAACTGCAAAAAGCTGCTCAGGCTGACTAATGAAATCTCCATGGGAGTGATAATCATCTTACGTGGTCAAGGAGATCTTTGGATCACTGTCATGAGCAGCCACAACCACCCCTAAAGCTATGTGAGAAGGGACTGGTGAACCAGTCCAGAAGGAACAGCTTAGTGTCATCAACAAAAAATTGTTCTCCACTACCACCACCACCACCACCACCACCACCACCACCACCGACAATACAGGGGACGAATCTACTGTCAAAATGCCAATAGGGTCCGGCCTGAGTGACAATCATCATTTGTGAGTGATAGCCATTCTGCATCAATTTTCCATTGCTTTCAAATCCAGAGTGGACAAAAGACTGATTATGTAGCCCATGGTAAAACATATTCACCAATCAGCCATTATTCATGTAGATTATCACCTGCTGAATGAGCGATAAGCCAGGAGGAAGTGGAGAGGTGCTGCAAGATGAAATCAGTGATCCTTCAGAGTGTCCTTGTTGTTCTCTTGTGGACCTCGCAAAGAAGGATGGAACAATTCTGTGTCTACCACAAATGACTGAATAAATCATGAGGAAAGACATCTATGCACTACCGTGCAAGGATGACACCAAAAGCTGCTTGAAAAGAGCAAAGTATTTCTTAAGAATGAACATGGAAACAGGGTATTTGCAAATTGAGATTGGTGGGGCCAACCAGAAAAATACTGCCTTCTGATAGTCCTTATGACTATAAAGTTATGCCATTTGGACAATGCAGAGTTGCCCCAAGTTTCCCCGAGTGAAATTCCCAGATATTTCCCTGATTTCCAGGCAAGTTTTAGCATTTTTCCCTGACAAATTTTGAGATCTCAGGGGTAAGTTAAGACTCAAGTTGATAATCTGTCTTTACAGCTATGATACAACAGCACAAATGAGGAAATATCGAAAAAAAAATCTTGCAAGCAGATGGCACTTCCTGATGTGAGCAAAAATATGAAGTGCTACCATCAACATCTATTGTAATGAACTGTTCTCAGATGGAGAAAACAAGCCAAATGGTATATATGTTTCATCAAGACCACTGATGTTATTTTATTTCAATAAAACAAAACACATTTGGTGGCAAAAATACACACTCCCTTGCAGCTGTAAGATAGATTTAAAATACCTTCACAGATTTCAGACATAACCTCAAAAAAAAAGTAGGTCTCTTGAAAGAAGTGTATAAGGCAGGGAAGAATTGTGTAAACCAAAACTGTAGGTGACCACCAATAAAGTGTTGGTTCTAGTATGTTCATTACTGTTGGTTATTATCCACTGTGTTCCATCTACTATTTTACAGGTATTGTGTGATTTTTCTCTTGAGAAATATATTGATACATACTGCACAAACCGCCAGTGACTGACATAATTTTCTTCTTCTTATCAGCCACACTTTCCAACATACAAACTACTTTTTAAGTGTCAAAATGTTCTAGAACAAATAAAATGTCTGTAAAATGCTACACTGTACAACATGCTTACAGTGAGACAGTCACAATTACTGAAATCCATTGCCCATGGCCTTCAGCCTACTGAGGGGCACCGCAGTCCTGGGTCCATGGATAAACCATGGAAATCCACCACATTACACCACACACAAACATGCCTGGCCTGCAGGCAGATGGGTGACTAGATCCGACTGGCAGGATCTGCACATTAGTGAGAAACGATGGCCTTCAAATCGGCAGGCCCGATCCATTAGTCACCCCTGTAAAAATGGCCTGCAGTTTTGGACTGTCAAGGAAATCCACCCCAGTGGCCAGCTATTCACAAGCCACAGAAAGCATATGATGAAGTGAGACCATGATGATGAATCCATGCAACAGATAACTTGTGTGAATACTCTGAGAATCAATAATAATGATGATAGTAGCAACTGACTATAAAGATTACCTCTGAGCTGCAGAAAGGCACTTAGAAAAGACAATCATACTCTCGCAACTAAATTTTCAGCCATAGTTTTTTTCAGAAAACGAGAGCATGCACACAGTCACTCAGACACAACTCGTGCACACATCACAACCATCTCCAGCTGCTGCGTCAACAATCTCTGAGAATCAGACCCAAACAAACCACAGCTCACACCTCCCTGCCTCTCGTTGGCAGATGCTAGACTAGTGACAAGAAGTGGTGGCAGCACTGACTGCAAGCTGAGGAGGATGGTAGGAAGGGGAGAAGCAGAAATGAGGGAGTAGGGAAGCAGCGAATGTACTCAGCTGCACCCAGCCAGTGATGAAGCATGGCACCTCAGTAAACAAATCACTTCATTTACTGAGACAAAAACAAGATTTTCCAGACCTTTTTTTTTCAAATTTTGCTGATATTTCCCTGATTTTCCTGGCGTGTTTGAAATTCCTTGATATTCCCTGATTTGCAGAACCTGTGGCAATCCTGCAATGTAGTGTTCTGGCCGCCTTTGATGGTTCGATACATTACATGGACAACATATCTTTGCTATGTGGATAACTTTGTCATTTTTTGACAACATTTGAAGAACATTTAAACCACCTGACGACTGTGTTGAAGTGTGTTCAGACAGCAGACCTCCATATGAATCTGAGAAAATGCCTCTTCGCCATCCACGAAATAAGAGCAATCACAGTTTTTCCGAATCGCTGACACATTCACAATGTGAGAAGTTTTCTTGGAATGTGTTCGTACAACTGTTGATTCACAAAAGACTACTGTACCAAGGCATAGTGCTTGCAAGAACTAGTGCAGGGAGATGCCAAATTTTACTGGAACAAGGTGCAAGATAGATTTTCCTTGTCCTTAAGGAAGCATTTACGTCATCTTCAGTCCTCACACTGTATGACAAGAATGCTGAGACAAAACTTCACACTAACACTAGTGGTTATGGAATAGGTGCAGTTCTAATACAAGTTCAGGAAGGTGTTACTTCCAGAGTACTCTCCAAGTCTGAGGTGAATTACTTGGCAACTGAGAAAGAGTGCCTTGCAGCTGTCTGGGCCATCGACAAGTTCCAGTTATATTTATTTGGCACACCGTACACCTTTACAATGGACCAATATTCACTATGTTGGCTGACTTGCCTAAAAGATCTGTCTTATTGAATGGCTAGATGAGCACTGAGGCTTCAAGAGAGCAGTCACAGTGGTATACAAAACAGATAAAAACACAAGGACACCGACTGCCTTTCTAGGAATACTTTGGGGGAACACAGCAGCATGGATGAAATCTCAGTCATTGCTCCATTAAATGACACTGCTGCTGAACAGTGGCAAGATCCAGCACTGCTGAAAATCATAGAAGCCTTGAAGGAGGAGGAACCAACTAAAGGAGAATTCCAGTTAATAAATGGAGCACTTTATAAGAGGAACTATGATCTAATGGGGTGCAGACCACTGCAACACATGCAGGAAGAGAGTCAGTGAGGTTCATGACAGTACTGACAGGGATGTGGAGCCGCACTGGCTCCAGTGCTGTAGCCAGCTTGGTTTCTTGGTTGGGGATCCACACAATGAACATCCTGATCAAGGTAATACCACCCGATTCTTGATTTGGTTTAAATCTGGGGAATTTGGTGGCCAATGGAGTATGGTAACTCATTCTCATATTCTTCAGACCACACACCCATCATGCTGAGGAAAAACAAACTGCATCTATGGGTGGACATGGTCCCCAAGGATAGATGCAAGCTTATGGTGATTCATTGTGCCTTCCAGGATGAGATCACAGAGGAAATGCCACGAAAACATTCCCCAGACCATAACACTCCCTGCTACAGCTTGGACCCTTCCAGTGATTGTTGCAGGGTATTTGCTTTTAGATATTTCAAACCGATGGAGCATAAAACGTGATTCATCTGAAAACGTCGCCTTCCACTGTTCAGTGGATGTCCACTTGTGTTGTTGTTGTTGTTGTTGTTGTTGTGGTGGTGGTGGTGGTGGTGGTGGTGGTGGTCTTCAGTCCTGAGACTGGTTTGATGCAGCTCTCCATGCTACTCTATCCTGTGCAAGCTTCTTTATCTCCCAGTACTTACTGCAGCCTACATCCTTCTGAATCTGCTTAGTGTATTCATCTTTTGGTCTCCCTCTACGATTTTTACCCTCCACGCTGACCTCCAATACTAAATTGGTGATCCCTTGATGCCTCAGAACATGTCCTACCAACCGATCCCTTCTTCTAGTCAAGTTGTGCCACAAACTCCTCTTCTCCCTAATCCTATTCAGTACTTCCTCATTAGTTATGTGATCTACCCTGTGGGGCGGTGGGTGGTGGAATAATAATAGAATAAACGTTTTGTATTTATGCTGTTTGCCGTTCTCAACACTGGCTCTCTAACTACAATATTGGCAACCAGAAAGTGATTAGCAAAATGTGAAGCCTGTAATTAGAATTCCTAGTGCCCACTTCATCTGAGAAATACATTTATAGCTACAGCTTATAGCTCTGAGGAATTAGGAGATTGTCTGGGATTCATAATCAAAAACCATTCTCTCTAAAATGTTCACTATATTCTGAAAGTCGCAGACCAAAAAGAATCCACACAATCCAACTACCAGAGCAGTTCAGAGTCTAATGCACTGATGCAACTATAACTGTTCTTATTAAATGTTTAAGTGAATGCTCGCCATAATTTGATGATAATGTTCATCAAACGCCATGCTAATAATGGTAGAATGTCTGTCCTCCGGCGGCACATGAAAATATGACATACGCAAACTAAAGATAGATCATTAACGTCATCCCAAAATTAACACTTCACTCTAAAACGATTTCATGGTTACGCGTATCCCGAGTAACTTATTACTGCATCCGAGGCTGTTTATATCAACGATACCGACGCGACGCGACGCCACTTAGCGTAAAGTTGTTTTTTGACATCTGTGCGGCAAAGTTTTTAACATAGAACTGCATATAGCCCAATTTTTGGATGTAATCTATAGTGATCTACACATTGCGCTGCTCAAAATCTTCATATGATAATAATTAATTAATTATGGGTGATAAATGTTAATAATAATTTGCAGACAATGAAAACTATTGCAAGGTAAGTGTACAGTATAACTTAACTAGTTTAAATTACGTGTGATGCCACCCAAAATATTATATAGTGCCGTTCTTTACGTCATGAATTTTCTATTGAATTTTATAAACAATTTTCCCTCAAACTTTGTTTATTGCTCTTTATGGGCTTAATTATTTATGAATCTTAACATACGACTACAACACTTGATTCGCTATGACGAAACATTTTTAATGAGTGCTTGCCCATCCCTGTAAGTCGGTATTTACTATTTTTATTAATCTTTCAGTATTCGTGATATTAATCGATTTTGAGTTTACTATAACTTCTGCCTCTCGCGACTTGAAATAAAGATCGATCTTTCAGAAGGTGCATATTGCTGACCACAATCCACTGCCGCATTGCTCTTCACCGTAAGTTACATAGTTTTCGCGTAATGCGCAAAAAACCAAACAATGCCCCAAGCTGCAGGCCACGTGGTCGCCCGCCCATGGAGACTGACCATTGCAAATCTCGCGCAGGTGCGGCACGCGCTTCCACGTATTGCACACCGTGTAGTGTGCTCGCTCTCCACAAAGCAATCCTTGCATACTAGAAACATCCATCTAGTAACAGGGGTTTGTACCGTCACACTACTAATGGCTTCTAAACATAAAAATGGAAAATCCTTGGTGGAATGCACATAATTAATGGAAGCAGTAAAGGTAACAGCTCAAGATTTTAGCAGAGGTGTTGAGGGGCACATTAACAAGACTTAGGAGATTACTAGCTTTCTGACAAATCTGTCTTCAGAAGTGTAGCATTCACACACAGAGCTAGAGAGCATGCCCTTCCCTCCTCGCTCATGGTGTTTATGCACATGTGAACCTTAATTATTACCAAGGTATTTTTGACTATACAATTATGAAACTTCCATAAAATTAATAAACTGAACTGTGGTTTTTGTGTATAAATGGTTTTACTGACAGTAAGAAGTCACAAAAATATTCTGAACTTACTTGTAGAATAACGAAGAACGAAGAATTAGTTCAGTTGAGTGACTGTACAGAGTGTGTGTGTGTGTGTGTGTGTGTGTGTGTGTGTGTGTGTGTGTGTGTGTGGTTTACTGATGAACGCTGTGGCCGAAAGCATATATGTGAGTGCTTTTTAATTGTGCCTGTCTGCAACTTGAAGTGTCTTCTTTAAGATAAGCAGGAATCCGTCTTTTCCTATGTTGTTGATATTGCTACCTGGAGTTTCCATCGTTTGATTTTTGCAAGAAGTGCTTACAATGATTAACATTGGATACTAATATATCAACAGTCCGGATTGGACAACAGAATCTAACCTGGTCAATTTCCTTAATCCATATTAATATGCAATTAAGATCTTGCCCCAATTCTTGGCAGTCACTTTTTGGTCTCACTTATTATGCATACAAACATCCACTCCCATAAAAAAAAATTTAAAAAAAATTGTGAAAATCTGCCCCTCACACCCATAAGCATCATTCAGTGAGCTTGTTAGAGACTGTAGCAAACTAGTGGTCTATCACATAATCAATAACAAACGTATGAAGCAATGTTCTTTCATGACTTCACTACAGCTTCCAAACAAAATGCCAGTACTCATAAGAATGGAAGTTATTATTATACATTAAAAACAATTTTAAAACACACAAACATGCCTCAGCAACCCTCATTGATCTCACTAACAGCCCCCTACATGCCACAGAACTAAGTCTACAAGGGCCCAAAGGAGCCAACAGCAGCGCTGTGCCATGACTATGACTCTGAACATTTCTTAGTCACTGTCTTATTGCACCTTCACAAATAGGGAATTATCATCATTTCTGAAATACATATAGAAAATCTAATCACTCAGACATGGCAGAAATCAACAGAATTAACTCTTTAATTGAAGAAAAGCAACTAGATAAACCAATCTCTTTATCATTAGTGTGCAAGAGGATATTTGCTAGCTGACTGACCGCTAATTCATTCTCTACCTAAAATCTTACTTGAAGGTAGTAACAGATTGAAGGTAGTAACAGAAGGATCTGCATGCAAGTCTCTCCACAGTTAACATTGCCTTTTTGAAACTGGAGGTGGAACATGTGTTTCAAATAGCTCTTTAGCTGTCTTCATGACAGTGCTCAGAGACCACCCTGTTCCTCCCAACAAGTTCTACGACAGCACTTCTAACTCAAACTGTGTCTTCTGCGTGGCCATTCACTACTAAGACAGCATTAAATATTTCAACCTGACATGCAAGATCACATGGACAATCAGTGGCACACTTATATTTAATGTAACAACATGAAATATATACAAACAGAACCATATTTTACACTACATTACTTGCAGTTAATAGCTTTTGCTATTGTGAACATTGTCCAAATAAGAACAGTGCCCACTTAAGTCTTCTGCCTGGGTGAGATTCATTTTACTATCTGAAGTATTTGTTTCACAGATTATTTAGTAGTTATGCAGTTGCCCACTAACATGAAACTAGACTTTCTCAGTTTTACAGAATTCTCACTTTCTGACTTGGCACTTGGCTAAATAAACATTCCAGCTTATTGAAGCTTTCACAAAGAAAAGAGACTGGTTTTTCACTATAAGTAATCTATTCCACAGAACACTAAGAAATAATATTACACTTCTCACAAGTAATTTAACAGTTATGTTTCCACTCTTACCTTATACCTGGTAGATGCCACACAGAAATGGCACCATCTGAATGAAGGCATACCAGCAATTTTCCTTTTGGAGACACTTGCATTCTAAAAATTGTACTCTGAAAGGCAAAAAATAAAACATAGCTAAAAGATAAGCAACACACAACTTCTACTGTTTTAAGCAGTGTTACATGGAAGTGTGACATACTGCAGAATCACATCAAATGTTATGAAATTTTCATGACATAAGCACAAAGGACATGGCAAACAAAATGGCTAGGGACTATTCAACAGATTCATTCAATGTAACAACTTTTACATGAATCTCAAACACTGTGACACACCTACATGCCCTCCAAAATACATTTCAGTATTTCATCACTGAAACATTAAATGTTTCATTCTTTCACTCCCACTTCCCTCCCTCCCTCCCTCCCTCCCCCCCCCCCCCCCAGCTCACTCAGCAGACCTTGTCTGTGTTAAGGAGTGTGTAAGAGGGGGGGGGATGGGGGGGGGGGATTGGGGGGGATGGGGGGGGGGGGGGACGACACTGTAAGGAAGTCGGGGATCCGATTGGCAAATCTGCCATAAATTTATGGGTAGATGGAAAAGAATTTCAATTTGTACATTAACTGTAGCATGCAGAAATATCCAGCCTTTACACTGGACACTCTGACAAAGCACTGGTATATTTCTTCTGTTAAATTATGCGTGTTTGAAGCAATATACATACAGATTACTTCACATGGATTTGAGGTGAGTTGAGAGGGGAAAAAATTATGAGCATGGAAGAGAATGATTTTACACAAGGTTTGCCTTGAAAGTTATGTCACCTGTTCTTTTCTCATGCTCCTATTAGTCGGAGCATGGTCTGCACACTCCGGATAGTTGATAGGGACCATTAGCTTCCAACTGTGAATAACCCCAGTTACCTAAGCTCCCAGAAAGTTAGGGTGTGAAACTGGGTGAACCTCCATTTGGTGATCCAGTTCCAGTCACAATGCAGTGTTTACTTGAACAACAGGTCTCAGCCAAATTCTGCATGAAACTCAGGAAATTCACTGCCAAAATATTTCCAGTGCTTGATTATGCATTTGGGAATGAATAACTATCAAAATAACAGAAATTTCAGTGGCATAAGGCTTTTTGGAAATCTGGGATGATGGTGACAATGGAACTCATTCTGGACACCAATTATGTGAAGACAGCTGACTCGTGTATGAACTTTTGAACATAGACTGTAGAATGAGTGTTGCCAGACAAACTCTGGGTATACCCAAAACCACTGTCCATGAGATTGCAACTGAACAACTGCAGATGAATGTTGGCAAAACAAGTTTCGAAAACTGTGAGGGTGTGCTGTGCTGAAAAGTAATGCCTCCAAATATTTTTATTCTGTTTTCAGTACCAGTTAAATATTACACATAATGCATATTACCCTGTCAACTTTACTGCTTCACTGACTCTAGCTCTAGCCCTCTGCTGCTAGGGACTCCAAACAGTAGCATGTAACTTGTTTGTGCATGAGAAACAGCATGCTATAATAGAGTTTTGAATTTGACAATTTCGCGCATGAAGCACCCTCTCCCTCAGCATGTCAGTTTTAGACCACACACAAGCACTGCAACATCTGCAACAATCTGATGCCTTGTGTACACTGTCATCAATCATTTTCCATACAGTCTCAACTTTGCTCCATCCTATTTTCAAAACTTAAAGAACACCTTTGAGTATTTCACTTTGACAGTGACTAAGCAGTGCAAGCATGGGTGAGACTGTGCCTCCATCAATTAAGTCAAACATTCTACAGTGACAGTATCAACAAATGGGTCTCTTATTCAGAGACACACATTTGTCAACAGTGCAACTACATTCAGAAATAAATATGTAAACATCAAGAATAAAGATGTAGAATTTTTTAACATCTTGAGCATGGCTGGAGACAGCAACTGTAGAATTCAGTCTTTGTAGGGAAAAGGTGAAAAATAGCTAAATCAGTCACAGTAGACAGGTTTATTAAAAATCCCTTGACCTAGGTTTTGATGTCTTTCAAAAGTCTTCATCAGAAGGATCTATGATTAACACTGGTTACATAAGGTTGCAGAGGTACATTAAAGGTGTAGCCTTAAGATGCAAATAAAGACGCAATACACCTCCATAACAATAAAACAACAAATTATTATGGAGGTGAATTTTATCTTGATTTGTACCTTACAGCAACATATTTAATATATCTCTGCAACATTATGTAACCAATATTAATCATTGATCTTTCTGAAGAAGACGGAGATGAAGAAACCTAGGTCAACACAGTCATTGCTCCTCCTGAAGGAGAAGTCTTTAAAGATGCAGAAACCCGGGTCAAGGGATTTTTAATAAATCTGACTATTGCAACCGATTTGGCTGTTTTTCACCTCTTCCTCATGAAGATGCAGACGCTAACAAAGTTTGTTTTATTTATAAAGTTTTAAGAGTTTTCACATACAAAAATTGTGATGCATTACTTATCAGCATGCACTCACAGTTCTTAAAGGCTGTTAAACTTAAACATTTGCATATAATCTAAAGCAGCTTTTAACACATGATACTCAAACACATTTTTCTGTGGTCTTCAGTCCAAAGACAGTTCGATACAGCTCTCCATGCTAGTTTATGATGTGACAGTTTCTTCATCTCTGTGTAATTACACATATTCATTTGACCCTGCTTGCCTTGGTCTTTCTCCACCTTCTGTACCCCCCCCCCCCCCCCTCTCATCCCAGCCCTTTTTTCCATACCAAATTAACAATTGCTTGATGCCTCTGGATGTCACTTATCACAATCTATCCCTCTTTTTAGTCTATTGTGCCATTAAGTTCCATGCTCCTCATCCGAATTCAGAACTCTTCATTAGCCGTATGCTGTACCTACATAATCTGCAACATTTTTCATAACCAAGTTTTATTTTATATTATTCTGTTCATGAAAATGGCCATTTTAGAGTGGATTGTAACAAACACTCACATGTTCTGCTTTCTTCTTCACCACAGGAACCCAACTCCAGAAACTACGCTGGGCATTCCATATAGCCTCCTCTTCTTCATTTGAAAGTGTTAACTGGTAGTATGGATGGTCATTCAAAAGTCTCCATCCTGAAAGACCAGCACTGCTTCCTCGATCCTGTAAAAAGTGAAAGTGACCACCTGTGGTAGTTAAGGACAGTTCTGTAATTCTACCTATACTCCCAACACCACTCACTAAGTCACAGATATGTAGCTTTTCATTTCATAGTGCATCACCAAACATAATTTCCATTATCTGAATCTGCCTTTCAAACTGAACAACAGACAATCAAACTTATCACTTTCAGTAAGTGTGTTAAGATCACATCACTTCTGTACACTAGTCAATACGTATCAGACTACAGTTACAAAAACTAGTGCCCTACTCAAACAATGGCAAAATATCAGATTGCTTTGCAAAAAGAAAATGTCTTGCAACCTGTGTTTTACAACAACAACATAGTTCAGTTGTTATTTGATAGTAAAGCTACAATGAAACCATTAGCACAGAGTGGTGCATATTCAATCACCACAAGCACAATGGAAAGGTATACGAGGTCTATTCAAAAAACCTCTGGAATATTCATAATTTCACACCAATGGTGTGTTGCAACAAAATGTGGTTGGCAACCCTCCACACGCCTGTGTTTAATGTGTAACTGCTGGAAGTTTCATTGTTGTATGTCTGTTAGTTATTGTTCAGTGCTGTTTGAGTAGAACATTGAGTCACACAGTTTGCAAATTTTGAGATGGCATAGCGAAAGGAACAACGTGTTTGCATTAAATTTTGTTTGAAACTCAAGAAAACCTTTACAGACACACCAAATGATGCAGAAAGCCAATAGTGATGACTGCTTAAGCCGTACTTGGTGTTATGAATGGTTCACATTATTTAAAAGTGGCCAGACAAAAGTTAAAGATGACCCTTATTCAGGACACCTTTTGACATCTACCAACAAGGGTAATGTCAGGAACGTCAACGAAACTGAGTGTGCCAATCAAAGGCAGACTGTCCAAGAGATTGCAGAAGAATGTATCGTTTCAGTTGGATCATGTCATGAAAACCTGTGAAAAGGAAACGGCCTGAAATGTGAAGAGACAATTGACGGTTCTCACACCATGGTAGCACACCCACAGATTCATTCCTGTTGATGTGTGACTATTGAATGAAAAACAAAATCACTGTGCTGCCTCATCCTCAGTACTCTCCAGGCCTGACCCATGTGGACTTTTTTCTATTTCCAGAGTTGAAAACTCCATTGAAAGAATGAAGATTTGCAACAATAGATGAGATAAAGGATAATTTGTGGTCAGCACTTCGCACAATCCAGCAAGAGGCATTCTAAGACTGCTTCCGGAAGTAGAAACTGCATTGCGAGCAGTGTATCAATTGTGGAGGAGACTATTTTGGAGGATATCATGCACAGTAAATAAAAGCTAAGTGTAGAATAATTTTGTGGACAAATTTTGGGAATTTTTTTGAACAGACCTCATATGTTGATCAATCAGAGCTGTGGCAATTAGGTACCCAAAAATGACAGACGCTAGAGACAAGGAAACGCACAACAGTAACTATTAACAGTAATCACTATTACAATGTAGACTGTGAAGTTTTACATACTGTTGCAAAAAGCAGAAAGAGGACAATAATGGAAATATTTTACTTAAATACAATAATGTCAGTTTAATTATAGGAAAAATTGACTTGTTGGGAGGTAATGATTAGGTTTATTGTACACTTAATACTTTGACAGTCACAAAAAAATGTTGTATGCTATTAACTGGTATTGGTCACCACTTACCGTCATCACAACAATTGAAAGCAGCATCAGATTTTCACTAAGTAATGCTTCATCAGGCAAATAAAATTCAATGTGGAAATTATTAATCATGCAACCTGACATGATTCACATAAGAAGAGTACTGCTGAACAAAAGAAAGCGTGTAAAATGCTAGAAAAATCATAGAAGAACTAAAAAATGATACTCCAAGTCTGGATTTGTAGTAAAAGCCTTACCCTCACCAACTACAGTATCATTGATATTAAAAAACACAGAATGTACGAAGTTGGAAAAGAAGCACAAGGAAGTTAAGTGAAGTGATATGCAATAAAGCTGATTGCTAGAATTTGCCAGACATAAAATGAAAGTAATTGTCTGTTTATCCAGCAGAGCACTGGACAAACAACATACAGAGTTGAACTATTTATGTTCATATTCCAGAACATAGTATATGTTACAACATTCTCATCTGAGTGTTATCATCATTTAATAGATGGTTTGCAATAGTTACTACTTTTTGTAGTACAAGCTGGGATAGGCATAATGTATATTATTAGTAATAAGAAATAGTTTCAATAAAAATCAGGACTCCGGAATGAGATTTTCACTCTGCAGTGGAGTGTGCGCTGATATGAAACTTCCTGGCAGATTAAAACTGTGTGCCCGAGCGAGACTCGAACACGGGACCTTAGCCTTTCGCAGGCAAGTGCTCTACCAACTGAGCTACCGAAGCACGACTCAAGCCCGGTACTCGCAGCTTTACTTCTGCCAGTACCACGTCTCCTACCTTCCAAACTTTACAGAAGCTCTCCTGCGAACCTTGCAGAACTAGCACTCCTGAAAGAAAGGATATTGCGGAGACATGGCTTAGCCACAGCCTGGGGGATGTTTCCAGAATGAGATTTTCACTCTGCAGCGGAGTGTGCGCTGATATGAAACTTCCTGGCAGATTAAAACTGTGTGCCCGACCGAGACTCGAACTCGGGACCTTTGCCTTTCGCAGGCAAGTGCTCTACCAACTGAGCTACCGAAGCACGACTCATGCCTGGTACTCACAGCTTTACTTCTGCCAAGTTCGAGTCTCGGTCGGGCACACAGTTTTAATCTGCCAGGAAGTTTCATATCAGCGCACACACTGCTGCAGAGTGAAAATCTCATTCTGGAAACATCCCCCAGGCTGTGGCTAAGCCATGTCTCCGCAATAGCCTTTCTTTCAGGAGTGCTAGTTCTGCAAGGTTTGCAGGAGAGCTTCTGTAAGGTTTGGAAGGTAGGAGCCGAGGTACTGGCAGAAGTAAAGCTGTGAGTACCGAGCGTGAGTCGTGCTTCGGTAGCTCAGTTGGTAGAGCACTTGCCCGCGAAAGGCAAAGGTCCCGAGTTCGAGTCTCGGTCGGGCACACAGTTTTAATCTGCCAGGAAGTTTCAAAATCAGGACTATTTCCCACTCTCTAATATCAGTTACTGAACCATATTCATTTTACATTGAGTTTTTGGGAACAAAGGGTTTGAAGATAGTGTGCTGCTGCTGTTGTTACCACTATTTCCACAACATCCAAAAATTTCTGCCGTACTATATTTTCAATCAAATTAAGATATAAAAGAAAATCATACTATAGAGAATGTTCTAAATAGTTTTAACTGTTTTTTCTACATAGCCACACACTGATTCATGCATTTATTCCATCCCACCACTAATTTGAAGATGCAGCTGTCACTTATCTCAGTACCCCTATGGGATTGCATGTACATATGTGCGCGCACGCCCGCCCCCTCCACACACACACACACACACACACACACACACACACACACACACACACACACCAGTGCGAATGAACGCGCATGCACGTGGGTGCCCGCACGCAAATGAACTTTATGGGCTCAACCACATTTTCTTTTTGTACAATTCTTCTTTAACTAGCACTCAAACAACCCGAATGTTTTCTCTTTCCAGCACCCCATCACCCTCTCCCTCCCTACCTCTCCTCCTCCTCCTCCTCCTCCTCCTCCATTTTCTTTTTTTATGATCAAATATGTAATAACTGATATGACCGATGCATTCACCAACTCAATAATCTTCATTGAACATTTTTCTCTTTAAAATACAATAATTCATGTTCATTCTCTGAATGTCCTTTTAACAAAATATGTCATTACATAGCTCACCGTAAGTCCATCATATAATTGAATTCCAGTTATGCCAGCCACAAAGAGCAAATTATGTGATGGGTGATAACTGACAGCAGTGACACCATTACAGTAATGGGATGCAAATGAAAATGTATGGTTTGCTTCAAACCCATCAGTTGGTGACACCAAATAATTGTTGAGATTTCCTTTGTAGTCAACAATGATGAATTCATATGCCCTGTAAAAGAAAAGAGGATTAATGCAAGCTTTTGAGGAGAATGAAGGCAAAATTCAGCTACTTCAGCTGTTGTAATTCTTACAGCGCATTTAGTTAGCTTCCTGATGAAATAGCTCAGAATTTGTTTTAACATGCTACCTGGCACAATCATTATTTTTACTTTCTCCTCAACAAATGCTTTTTACTGTAGAGAAGACAGAATAGTATATTAGGTTGCTATCATAGATGTCTATCAGTCGAGGTTGCTAAATTATGACACAGAATTGCTAACCACTAGACAGAGATCTTAGTGTCCCCTTATTCTCACTAAAAGTCTGTCCCTCATCCGAGGGGCTAAGTAGCCTGCCCTTGCTTTGTTATCTTCCCCAATGTAGCCTCCTCTCCTCCCTGAGCAAGGAACCAACATTCCTAAAGGTAAGGTAGCATTGAGTACTTTTACTTTGATAAATGTATTTCAGAAGTACTGAATATTTTGCTTCCTGAGGATTTTGTACATGAACAGAGCTCTCGATTAAGCCCCATAAATGTTCGATGGAATTCAGGTTGAGTGATCTGTGTAGTAAAATCATTTGCTCAACTGTTCAGAGGTTTCTTCAAACCAGTCGCGAACAATTGTGGCCTGGTGACAAGGCACATAGTTGTCCATGAAAATTCCATCAGTGTTTGGGAACAAGAAGCCTATGAATGGCTGAAAATGGTCTCCAAGTAGCTGAATAGAACAATTGCCAGTTAATGATAAGTTCAATTGGACCAGAGAAGTCAGTCCATTCCATGTAAACATTGACCACACCATTGTGGAGGCGCCACCAGCTTGCACAGTGTCTTGTTAACAACTGGGGTCGATGGCTTTGTGGGGTCTGTGTCACAGCCAAACCCTGCACAGTCAAATGCAACCACTCATTATCCACGATGAGAGATAATGTCTGAAATTTGGCATTCTCTGCACGCTCTTGACACTGTGGATCTTGGAATATTTAATTCCTGAACAATTTCTAATATGGAATGTTCCATGCATCTAGCTCCAACTACCATCCCGCATTCAAAGTCTGCTAACTCCCATTGTGCGGCCACAATCACGTCAGAAACTTTTCACATGAATCACCTGAGTACAAATAACAGCTCTGCCCTTGCATGTCCCTTTTATACTTTGTGCAAGTGATACTACTGCCATTAGTACACATGCGTATCGTTATCTGTGACTTTCGTCATCTCAGTGTAGTTCAACACAAGGTGAAAAATGAATTATATTTTTCTCAAAATGAGTCACATTACAATTTGAAAAATCATGTACAAAAGACAGAGATGCTGAACAATTACATACTACACTGTAATAAAAATAATCATCAACATGCATTAACAATCTTTAGTATAGAAGGTCACCGCATCTCCCAATGTTAGAGCAGATCCTGTTGAGTGTACTCCATGTCCTCTGTGGCAGATCCACTTCCCACAGTTTGTTGTTGGCTTGGAAAAGACTATGGAGCTCTGGTGGAATATTATTAGACCACTCTTTTGTTCAGGCTTCACAGAGATTGAAATTACGGTCCACCAGGTTGCTGGCTGCTCTGAGTGAGTGATGCCTGGAGTAGTTTGTTGATCTGGATAGCAAATATCTCTCATGAATTGGCAGCTGCAGATTGTTGCAGATTTTCTTATACTCCTTCAGAAGGGTATTCTTTCTTCTCAAGTTAGGTGAGGATATGCAGCTTAGGGAAGATTGTAATGGACTTGATTCTACCAATAACAATCCACACTGTTTGATTTAGCTGGATACCTCATAAGATGATAATGGTTTATATCAATTACATATTGAACTAGTGTTTACACTAAGTCAAATCAAAATTTGGTCATACCAACCATCATACAATTATCCTGGCACAGTGAGAATTCCATCATGTATTGTGTCATAAGGCTCACCATATTCACAATAGGTTAAATGCCCCACCAGAATGTTCTTCCATCTCTGTTCTGAAACACATATGTAATACATTTCCATATGTGTATATGGCAATTTTCACATCCATTCGTTCTCATATAACGTTTCCTCAAATGTACTTTCTGCCCTTTCCTCTGATGGTTCTACATGTAGTTCATTTGGTTGATTGGTACAGACACATTTACTGAACAAACTGCAATGGAGGGCAGAGTGCACGTAGATCCAGCCCAGACATGCGTAGGCTTCTTGTTAAATGTCTTTCTTACAATGAGGTAAAAATGTCTTGCCAAGAGTTTGCCATGCAGAGATTCTGCCACGGATAGCCAAAAACTATTATGCACACCAGTATTCACTATTATGCATATGAAGAATAGGCATGCTAACTAACTACTCAAGCCCAACTAGAATCTCCTTTTGTTGGTAGCAGTGGAAGAGTGCTATCTTCAAATACAGTCCACAGGATTTTTACTGAGGTTGCTACACACAAAACAATTAGCCACACAGACATCAATCAGTGGTGAGCACAGGACAGAGCAGTTACAATTGGAATGACAAGGGATTCTGGGTAATTTATTCCCCTCTATATACGGTCTCTCTCATACTTGCTAAGATAATTCTTTTTTTCCTTCCTTTTGTCTATTGCTTCCAGCTAGAATTTTAAGTTTCCAAACCTTAAGACGAGTGTTTAAAAGTATTTCTGCCCGATGGGCTCACATCATCGCAGGAGGCAGCACAACAAGATTTCATTTCTTAAGTTCATATACATTTTCTTCAAAGAGAACATCACAAATAGGTTGTAATACCACGATCCACAATCCTGTTAACTGATGCCCCCAAACAGAAACCAAAAAGAAGTATTTCACTACAATGTTTTCTTGGTACAGCCTTCCAGTACTTACCACTTTTTGCTTTTTATTCTTGGTTTTAAGAATAACATATTAGTCAGTGGATGGATGGTCTTCTCTTTCTCCAGAAATTCCTGGAATAAAATAAGAAAAAGTGGTCAAAATAACATTATAAAAATAAAATACATGTTGTCTTTTTTGTTTTTGAGGTCTCTTTTCTGCAATTGCAGATTTTACAAAAAATGCACGGATTATGTGGTGTTTTGTTTGTGAAAGTCCTAAATATGGTACAGAAAGTTCTACTAAAACATACAAAATTGCAGCATGGTTGCTTTCACATGTGGTCCAATCTCTGATGGCACAGGATGGGCCTACAATAGGGCCGGAATAAGATGTGCTGGGTGGGTAAGCTGGGCAGGTCTTGGACCTGGATCTTCCACAGCAATATGACCCAGGTGGCAGGGTCTCAGGAGTGGATATGGCATAGTGATTGACCAGAATATTGTGTAGGTTGGGTGGGCAGTAGAATGCCACTTTAGGAAGGAAGAGAAGGATTGTGGGATGTTCTTCATTTCCAGACACAATGATAGACAGTTGAATGATGCAAACAACCACAAATATTTTTTAAAATGTTTTATTTCAGTGCCATAACCAGTTTTGGGCTACCATGCCCATCTTCAGATGGCTAATATTTCCTGTTATACAGCTGTTTTGATCAGCAGCATGTCATCTGCTCCTGTACTGCACAAGAATATTTGAATATTTAGTAACACTTTATAGGTGTTTCATTAAAAAAACATGCTTAAGTGCTTGCACTTATCTAGTGAAATAGCTGTACTCACTCACAAAAGTTCCAGTAGATGGTGATTTGTTTTGTTGTGGTCCATATGGTTTTCCAGATCGATTGCTGTATTTATGGACTATAAGACGCTAAGGACTATAAGACCCACCTTAATTTTCAAAGCAATTTTTGTAAATAATATTTTTACCATTTTTATTATTAGACTTCAAAAACAGACAAAAACTTCTTAGTTTAAATATCAAACTGACATTTAAAATCCCTGAAAATTGTCATCTAAACTTTCTTCTTTTTCTTCATCATCATCATCATCATCATCATCATCATCATCATCGGCATTCTTGTCCTCTTCATATATATGTGATAGTCTTCACTTCCATCAAGAGCATTACTTACACCATACTTCTTGAAAGATTTAACAGTAATGTCTTTTCTCACTCTAGACCACAACTATTTCATCCACTGACACAACTGTTTGTTTGTAAGTCATTTTAAAGCTCCATTCGGCATGGATTCATGTTGGGTTTCATTCATCATCTGCTTGTTCCATTCCTCTATTATATACACTTTAAATTTTTTTTTGAGACATCAAGAGGTTACAATTGTGAAGTAAGTTTTCCTGGTATAACAGCAAGCTCCGTATTTCCAGCTCAATTTCTCTCTCAGAATTTTTCAAATGACTACTAAACTGATCTAGCACTAGAAGAGAACTCTTCTTCAACAGAGTATCTTTCCCTCTCTCCCATATTCTGTTAATCCATAACTGCATACCACCCTCATCCACTCAACCCTTGCCATGTACATGAGCAATAATACCTGGCATTATTTCAGAAGGTTTTGGCATTGTTTTGTGCTTGAAAATAATCACTGGATTTAAGTTTAGTACTGTCAGAACAGCATGAAAGGACAACAGTGCAGTAAATTTTTTCATGTTCACTTGTTTTTATACTTACAGTTTTGGCACCTTTCATGACAACAGTTCTGTTACTTGGCATATCAAATGTCAGAGGAGTTTTGTCCATATCTTCAATTTGGCAGTTTTCTTTTGACCTTGAATAATAACATGATGGAAAGATAATATTTTTTGTTCATACTCTTGTGACAGTTTCTGAGATATTTTGGTTCTGGATCGCATGCTACGTGTATGACACCTGTAGCACCAACCAACCCCACCCTTAATGTCTGTTAAGTTCCACTGTAACACTAGATTATGAGTGCGTATTTCAATCATTTGTGTTTAATTACAATGCCATTTTGATGGTGTCCGTGAATCCATTTCAATATGTCATCTTCTAGTTTTATCCACTTTGTATTCAGTCCTCTATTTGCATATTTAGTCTTCCTTTTTTTTCAATTCTTCTTTACTAGCCTGTCAAATGCAAATGGGTTTTTTTCTGTTGATGGAGGGCTGGTATGCCACTCTGTTTCCATAGCTCACAACACATGAATGAATACCTTTTATTTTTTCCCCATTACGAAACCAGCTACTAACAAAAATATTGTACTGTTACCAATAACATAAATCACTTCAGTTCAAGTTCACTGGCACTGTAGACTGCAGTGACTCATCAAAGGTTAGACAGTATTCCGGGTGTGTGACGGTGGGCTGGGGGGGACACAGTGTCAGCAAGCATATGAATCCCCGCAACTCAACTCATGTTTGCCACATCAGTGCACTGCTGCTGCCAGTTGAATCTCATGTTGCCAGATATTGATAGAGATAAGTTTCCCGCGGCATTGAATATATGGCCATTTTTAAGATACATCTGAATGTTGGAGGCAATTTTTCGAAGAAAAAAGTGCGTACAGTGTGTACATTGCTGAGGTGCAAACAGCACACACATCTTAAATAAATTATTGATGCACACTTCATAATACTCAAAGTCAGTGTTCAGCATTACACAACTTGTAAACGGGCACTAAATACTCTAACATTCTTCTGCAGTGCAGCAGAAGATGACATGCTGTTGATCAAAACATCTATGTAACTGAAAATATTGGCCATCTGAAGATGAGCATGGTAATCCAACTCCAGTTGTGGCACTAAAACAAAACATTTTAAAAATTATTTGTGATTGGTTGCATCATTCACCATCTATCATTAATGACTGTGGAATTCACAAGATCCAACATGAGAAAATAACGATGATAGTCAAAGACCTGCAGAAGGACATGATTTACTTGTTCCAGCCCAGGATGATATTGCACATTGAGGGGGTTCCTGCTTTGCAGATGGCTCTTAGGGTGGTGAGAAGATTAGTAAGTGTGTGAGGATACAGCATGGGAAATCTGTTTGTGGACTACATTTGGAGGGGATAGAGGCTGTCTGTGAAAATCTACATCTACATGGCTACTCTGGAAATCGCATTGAAGTGCCTGGCAGAGGGCTGATCAAATCACCTTCACACTAATTCCTCTATTATTCCACTCTCTAACAGTGTGTGGAAAAAAATGAACAGCTGTATCCTTCTGTGCCAGCTCTCATTCCCTTATTTTATTATGGGGATCATTTCTCCCTATGTAGGTCAGCATCAACATAATATTTTCGCAGGTGGAGGAGAAAGTTGGTGATTCAAATTTTGTGAGAATATCCAACTGCATTAAAAATGCCTTTGTCTTACTGATCTCTGCCCCAAATCCTGTATCACGTCTGTGACACTCTCATCCATATTTCTTGATGATACAAAATGTGCACCTTTCTTTGAACTTTTGCGATATACTCCATTAAACTTTCATCCATATTTCTTGATGATACAAAATGTGCACCGTTCTTTGAACATTTGCGATATACTCCATTAAACCTACCTAGTAAGAACCCCACATCACACAGCAGTACTTCAAAGCAGGATGGACAAGCATAGTCTCTCTAGTAGATCTGTTGCACCTCCTAGGTTTTCTGCCAGTGAAATGCAGTCTTTGGGTCCCCCTTCCCCACAACATTTTCTATGTATTATTTCCAATTTAAGTTGTCTGTAATTGTAATTTCTAGGTTGGTGAGGCTTTCAGCATACTGGGCTTGGGAATTTTCATGACTGTTTATGTGCCATTCGTGGGTGGTCAAACTATTCGGGAGCGACAAAAACTTGTTTGCAAGACCTGTATGGTTCACATACCCACCACATCATTGGGCTGACATAGGCTTATCCTAACCTATCAGAGACAGGGCCACCTGTGAAAGCACAATGTTGTATACTAGCACTGCTGCAATTCCTGTACGGCATTTTATGTGGCCATTACCTGCATCCAGCTGTCCATCTGAACAATTGGCAGCCACCAGACTGTGGACAAAGGCAGACATCACAACACACTGCTGAGCACAACACACTTGATTTCAGTGGCTGATTCACAACCTGCAGCTCCCGGATCCTTCCTCCCTCCTCCCTCTCCTCTCCTCCTCCCCCTCCCCCCTCTTCCAGCAGCAGATCCTTCTCTCCAGCATCAATTTTTCTTAACAGCGTACATGGGATGTATCTTTGCAACACATCCTTTATTCCCTCAATCCTCCTGGTGTCAATCTCCACTAACCCCTGAATTCACCCCCCCCCCCCCCCACCCGCCCCACCCCCAGTCTCCTGTTCTTGCTCTGCCCCCACCCACCCCTGCCCCATTCCATTCCCTCAGATCAGTGTCATGTCATCACACAGTGCATGAGCTCACCAGTTCTGATGGACGCATGTTGCATTTCTAATTTAGGCACCTGCTAACTCCCCCCCCCCCCTCTCTTTTCCTATCTTGTACACCTCCTGCCTCCCTCAGAGCCATCAGGCACACTTCCCCAACTGTTCCTCCAGTCCTTGCCTCTTTTCTTCCCTTAACCACGCCCCCAACACAACGTCGTAACACAGTCTACTTGCCAAACTGCAATCCTGGCATTGTTTATTCAGCTGATACAATGTAACTGTACAGAGGTAGGTAGGTAAGAGAGAGAGAGAGAGAGAGAGAGAGAGAGAGAGAGAGAGAGAGAGACACGGGGGGGGGGGGGGGGGGGGGGGGGGGGGGCATGGGGGTTGCATACACATGCATGTACACTGTGCACTAAAACATACAAACAAGAAAATACTGTGGTTGGTGCAGTGTGCTGAAAAACAGACAGCTGTGTATAGCTGGGAACAAGGTAAGAAATCAAAAAAAACCTGCACACTGTATAGCAAATTCAAACAAGAGATTGTAAAAAAATAATTAAAAGAAGAGAACTGATTGTCATCTCATTATATCAACACGTGAACAATACTATAACTGTTACAGTGTGCACTGATGATGTTTTTAAATACAGAAAAATGAATTTGGCCTAAAACAGAACTTTATACAGTCACAAAAGATGGCATAAACACATACTACTTATAAAATAATCAGCATCAGAGAAAAATCAATGATACATTTAACTCTGGAGTGGAGTCTTTGTCACAACGCTTCTTCAACTGAAGGGTTGATGCTACTCTAATCTGTAACTTTTCACAGTCGAATTGTCAAGTACCCCATATGACCTCAATCCGCACTTGTCTGTTCAGTCAAATCAAATCCCTTCACTGCCAAATGAGACTTCAACTGTTGGGCCCATTCACTTCAGCTCAATTTTCAGCTTTTGATTTTGATTTATAACAACAAATAAAAAAAACTTTTTGTAGTACTTCATGTCCAAATTTTAATAAATACAAGAATAAAAAACTCATCACCTTTAGTTTTGGCTGTTATACATACTACTACTTTAACCCTGAAGTGACAACTGGATTAACCATGACTCACTTTTAGTTAACACACACACACACTACACACACACACACACACCACACACACCACAGTTTTATTCTCATCATGTTGATGTCTGTAGTGAGAAACCCCAATGAAAAGTAAACAACTCAGCAAACTTCTCTGTAGTCACATTGAAAGTTCAGTTTCATTATGACCACTGTCATAGTTAAAGTTACTGGACAGGCAAGGCATAAAAACCCTTCTTACAACTGGTGAAGGTGCTCTGCCCCGGTTAAGATCAGACTTGGTACCGATTTCCATAGATTTTACAAACTCCCTTGTCAGTGCACACACAACTACGTCACTCCATACAATTTCCAAACACTGTATTAATATAAACATAAAAGAATATTATGATAAGGAAAGTTGCCATTTTTCAAATATCAGAGATGCTAAGTCACCAATAGGCACAACAAAAAGATTTTAACACTTAAAGCTTTCTGCCAATGGACTTTGTGAACAATACACACACACACACACACACACACATGCAAATGCCACTCACACACTGACTACAGTCTCAGGCAACTGAAACCATACTGCGCAGCAGCAGCACCAGTGCTTGATGGGAGTGGCGACTGGGTGGGGGAAAGGAGGAGGCTGGGGCGGGGAGGGGGGGAGAGATAGTATGGTGAGAATGGCGGACAGTGAAGTGCTGCAGGTTGGGCGGTGGGCAGGGGAGAGGTGGGGAGGGGTAGCGGGGTGGGGGGGGTGGGGTGAAGTTAGTGAAAAAGGGGAGAAATAGAGAGAAATAAATTTTAAAAATGACTGGGTGTGGTGGTGGAATGACGGCTGTGTAGTGCTGGAATGGGAGTAGGGAAGGGGCTGGATGGGTAAGGACAGCGACTAATGAAGGTTGGGGCCCCGAGGGTTACGGGAACATAGGATGTAGCACAGGGAAAGTTTCCACCTGCGCAACTCCGAAAAGCTGGTGTTTGTGGGAAGGATCCATATGGCACAGGCTGTGAAGCAGTCATTGAAATGAAGGCTATCATGTTTAGCAACATGTTCAGCAACAGGGTGGTCCACTTGTTTCCTGGTCACAGTTTTTCAGTGGCCATTCATGCGAACAGACAGCTTGTTGGTTGTCATGTCCACATAGAATGCAGCACAGAGGTTGCAGCTTAGCTTGTAACCACAAGACTGGTTTCACAGGTAGCCCTGCCTTTGATGGGATAGATGATATTTATGACCAGACTGGAGTAGGTGCTGATGGGAGGATGTATGGGACAGGTCTTGCATCTAGGTCTATTACAGGGGTATGAGCCATGAGGTAAGGGATTGGGAGCAAGGGTAGTGTAAGGATGAACTAGTATATTGTGTAGGTTCAGTGGACAGCGGAATGCCACTGTGGGAGGGGTGGGAAGGATAGTGGGCAGGACATTTCTCATTTCAGTGAATGATGAGAGGTAATCAAAACCCTGATGGAGAATGTAATTCAGTTGCTCCAGTCCTAGGTGGTACTGAGTAACGAGGGGAATGCTCCTCAGTGGTCGGACAGTGGTGCTTTGGGAGGTGGTGGGAGACTGGAAAGATAAGGCACGGGAGATTTGTTTTTGTACAAGGTTGGGAGGATAATTACGGTCAGTGAAGGCTTCAGTGAGACCTCCAGTATATTTCAAGAGGGACTGCTAGTCACTGCAGATGCGACAACCATGGGTGGCTAGGCTTTACAGAAGGGACTTCTTGGTATGGAATGGGTGGCAGGTGTCGAAGTGGAGATATTGCTGGTTGTTAGTAGGTTTGATATGGATGGAGGTACTGGTGTAGCCATCTTTGAGGTGGAGGTCAACATCTGGGAAGGTGGCTTGTTGCGTTGATTAGGACCAGGTGAAGCAAATGGGGGAGAAGTTGTTCAGGTTCTGGAGGAATGTGGATAGGGTGTCCCTCACATTCGATTTCTGTGATGGAGGTCATGGTGGAGAGCACAACTTTTTATTCTGAACTGATATGTGAATGATACCAAAAGTATTTTATACTAGAATATTATCACAAGACACTTTGTTCTCACAGTACATTGACTTCCTTGCAAACATACCACGCCAACGTTTCTAATACGGTGAAAGTACAACTACAAATCACACAAATAAATAATAACAATGCAATTCAAGAAAAACAAAAAATAGCTGATTCCTTCATTTGCTCTAATGTGTTTAAATGCCTCATATAGAACTACCACTCTAGATACCACAACCAAATTGGGAAATTTGGAGTGAGGGTCAATAACAACATTACAAATAAGGACAGTCAACAATAAGATGTACAGAAGAGCTTTTTATAATAATTGTGTTTGCCACTGTGATTAAGACTCCAGACTCATATTTGGAAGAAAGAAGTTCCAAATGCTTATTAAGATTTTTGTTGCTTCCACTTCATATAAATGTAACATTAATTACTTCACGACCGAATCTGTCCAGCTGAGGTACTGCTTCACCATCCATGGGCATAATCTCACTAGACAATAAATATGAAAAAAGCTGTATAGATTAAAGAATTAAATTCCTTTACTCCTTGTGTTTGTGCAACATGTTATGCAAATGAGTTAGCTTAGCTTTCCCACCCGCCAAGTTTTAAAGTTACAAAATTTCTGTACATGCATCAGTAAAGAACCTCAAATTTTTGCTTGTATGTATGTCTGGGTGTAGGTGTATGCGCACGCATGCATGTACATGCTCATGCATGGAAATTACACAGTTTATTCATACAAATTCACAAAGTCTTCATACTGGTTTTATGCAGAACATGTTGCTTCCTAACAAGTTGTAGAAAGCAACATCGCCACTACTGTACGCTACTGCCAGCATGCTGCAGTCTGGACTCCACAACATTTTCCTCCATTGGGGCACTGGATCTCTGCACACTGTTAAAAGAATAGAGAACGAATCATTTTAATGAATACTGAAAGTAAGTCAAATTTTCAAAAGGTAAAGGGGTCATGTAAAGTGTCAGATAGAGAATTACAAGAGAAAATTTATGGTATCTCATCTGCATACAGCTTTATTCATTCATGAGTTACATCACATTTCCCACATAACAATGACAGATAAAGGCAACAGGAATGTCTCGGCGTATTGCTCAGCACAGTGATAGGCAGCTATTATCCACATCACCCATTCCTCATGAACTTTAACACACACACACACACACACACACACACACACACACACTGGAATGCGAGCATAAACAGCAACAACCTGTTGCTGAGGTGTGCAAGATTTCTGATCATCACCGTAGCATACACATTTGTCTTCATATGTCCCTGCAGTTACAGATCTAATGAACTTAAACCTAAGGAACATGGAAACCACCTATCCAACTCCAGAGAAACTTGATCCCCAGATATAGGTATGACCTAACAACTAACTCGTAATGGAGCACCACTGTGTTGAAAGACAGTTGGAAATATCCTTCTGCAGACAGCAGCTATGGTGCTATATCTTTATCTAACAGCTGCAGATAATGGCTGCTGTTGACAAACCATGAATGAAGAAGAGCCCTGCAAAACAAGAACCCATATTCCTTACCAAAACATCACTTTCAATGTGCCAGATACCATCAATAGATCCATTCAATATAGTTGATATCTGACCAGTTTTCTGAGTCACTAAAGCCTCTAATGATGTCTCCAGCATTGAATGAGTAAAATTATGCCTTGGACCGTAGGCTAATGCTCACAAAACAAATACTAGCAATAATCTGTGATTCTGTTCTTTTATCTATCTATGTCTCAGTCTACAAGCTGCAAAGCACCATGAGGTGATTGGCAGAGGGTATGTCTCATTGTAACAGTTATTAGCTTTCCTTTCCATTCCCTTCACGTATGGAGTGTGGGAAGAATGATTGTTTGAATGCCTCTGTGTGCACAGTAGTTATTCTAATCTTACCCTCATGATCCCCTTGCAAACAATATTGTAGTATATTCCTAGAGTCATCATTTACAGATGGTTCTTGAAACTTTCTTAATAGACTTTCTAAGGATACTTTACGTCTGCCATAAAGAGTCTTCCAGTGCAGTTCCTTCAATATCTCTGTGACACACTCCCGTGGATCAAACAAACCTGTGAAAATTCATGCTGTTCTTCTCTGTATACGTTTTTTATCCCCTACTAGTCCTATTTGGTACAGCTCCCACACACACCTGAGCAGTATTCTAGAACTGGTCACACAAGTGATTTGTAAGCAGTCTCTTTTGTAGACTGATTGCACTTCTACAGTATTCTACCAATAAACCGAAGCCTACCATCTTCTTTATCCACAACAGAGTGTATGTGATCATTCCACTTCACATCCCTGTACAATGTTACACCCTGGTATTTATACGAGTTGGCCGATTTCAACAGTGATTCATTGATATTAAGTCACAGAATATGACTCTTTTTTCATTTTGTGTGCACAATTTTACATTTCTGAACATTTGAAGCAAGTTGTCAATCTCTGAACCACTTTGAAATCTTATCTGAATCTGATTGACTATTCGTACAGCTTCTTTCAGACAGTACTTCATCTTAGATAACTGCATGATCTGTAAAAAGTCTGAGGTTACTATTAATATTGTCTACGAGGTCATTAATATACAACATGAAGAGCAAGGGTCCCAACACACTTGCTGCCATTCCTGTAAGGGATACCATGATTTGCCATATGTTTGAACTGCTGACAATTAATAGACCCTAACCTTTTATGTTTGTCTCCTCCTGACATCAGACAAAATGTGTTTCTATAAAACAGGTTCCATTCACACAGAAGTTCACTTCAACCATAATGAGTACATCATAGAGGAAATGAGGTTTTTCACCCAGCTTGGGTATCACCCATTCTGCACACTGTACACAACAATCTATTTGTTCTTGGTGAGATGGTACAACAGTCATATTTTCACTAGTGTGTGGTCAGAATTCTCATTTTTGATGTATGGTTGACCCTAATTTGCTGCAAAATGCAGCAAGTACTACACTCTGGACTCTTACTGAACAATGGCAGAACAGTGGGTGATGCTGCTTCATCCATAGCAGTTTTTGATCGCCCAGCTTCTGCTTTGTCTGCAACAGACCCAGTTTGGAATTTTGTAAGAATTTTCACCACCATACAGTGGGTAATTAGTGGTCTGTCTGGGTGGTGATGCTTAAAATCCACTGTGACAGCATGGGTACTAGTCTCTCCTATTGAGGACTATCTCAATGCATTCACCTTGTGTTAATGCCATCAGCTTTCATACAAAAAGTTCTAGGAAAGTTGCAATACAATCAAACAATGGAAAATCCAGGATGGAACGTAACAATACCAGAGAAGGAAAGTTGCTACTCACCATATAGCAGAGATACTGAGTCGGAATAGGCACAATAAAAGAATTCACACTCTCATAGCTTTCGGCCATTAAGGCCTTTGTCAACAGTAGACACACATACACACACGCGCAACCGCAACTTGCACACACGTCTGCAGTCTCAGAGAGCTCTCTGAGACTGCAGACATGTGTGCAAGTTGCGTTTGCATTTGCGTGCATGTCTACTGTTGACAAAGGTAGTCCTTACTACATTATCACATTCATATGTTAAGCTATGATGCACTGCACATTTATATAATCTTAGGTAACCATCCAAATTCAGAGCATTTAAGCACTTTACACACCATAAAGTCAAAAAATTTCCAAATATTGCTGTTTTACACAGAAGATGGGCACCCAGCTACAGGTTCAGCTAATTTGTGAATAATCAAGTATTTGCTTAACAGGAAGCAACACAAATGCAAAGGTTGAAGAGTCAAAGAAACTGACAAAATGCAAACCTAACTCAAACCTTGCAGGAACATTATCAGATTATACCACAGAGCATCTAAAATTGCTACTATGGATCAACTTACCTACAGCTTTGCCTACAACTGATGAGTATTCATCTCTACTGGCTCGTATTTCCAAAAGTGTATCTTGTAAAATGGCTACAACTTTTCCATCTTCTCCCACAGCAAACTTCCATGGTAGATGACTATTCAGTAATCTGTAAGGAATACACCTGCAACCTTAATTCACCGAGTCACAGACATTTTAACTGAAATGAACTGACCACATTAAAGCTGCTATCACTAGGCCAATTATCAGCTGAATATCTTTGATAAATCTTATCATAATATTAAACAACTGAAAATCCAGAGTGAAACAACAACAACATTATTTTAGGTAGATTGCTACTTACCACGTAGATGAGGAGTTTAATGGCAGACAGACATGTTTAAACTGTGCCTGTCTGCCACTTCACTGATCCCCTATGTGGTGAGTAGCAATGTATCCTAATTTGTACTCTTGTAACCATAATGTTAAATTTCTTACAGTACTTAAGATGGATAGCTACCCAACAGGATTTTAAACTTACACTAAATAGAGTTTGTCAATCAAGAGGAGGAGGAGGAGGAGATTAGTGTTTAACGTCCCGTCGACAACGAGGTCATTAGAGACGGAGCGCAAGCTCGGTGAGGGAAGGATGGGGAAGGAAATCGGCCGTGCCCTTTCAAAGGAACCATCCCGGCATTTGCCTGAAGCGACTTAGGGAAATCACGGAAAACCTAAATCAGGATGGCCGGAGACGGGATTGAACCGTCGTCCTCCCGAATGCGAGTCCAGTGTGCTAACCACTGCGCCACCTCGCTCGGTGTCAATCAAGAGGGATAATTCTAATTGTGCTGTAGTGACTGGTTTTGTACTTTTTTGTTGACGGTATGCTTATTGGCACTGTGTATTCCACACCACTGTATATTGAAAAGGTGGTAGCAATCATTGGAGAAAAAAAAAAAAAAAGAAAAACACGTTTGGTGACTGCTGTATATAAAAGTACTGTGCAAACAGTGCTTCGTATTCTGTAATGTTTCATGTTATATTTGCGACTTTACATTTTCTTTAACAACATTTTTAATTATTACTAAAGATATTACAATATTTTCTTGGGCAGTCGCTTATAGAGCTATAGAACTTTAGCAGGAAGCTGTTCCCATAACCGAAGAGAGTTTAGGCAACACACAAGTCATTATACATGTTGCATTGCACCACAACTCTGTTAGGTACAATGAACTGTCCCTGCCATACTTAGAAAAAGAATGTCATACAGAGGGAAGTGAGCATCAACTTCATGTCCAGAAGACATCGTTTCACAAAAATGTGTATTCAGAGTGATAATGCCCTTATTTAGGATACTGATGACCTGGAAGATGCTAGCCAGCTCTGAAAGGTGAAGCTGGCCGACATTACAGCTCCAGTTAGGCTCCTGCAGGGGCTGACTAAACAAGAGAATTGGAACAAATGAAGTCCTCACCACCTAATGGCAACAACTGGCCACTCCAACTTGTTATCACTTCTAGAGTGGGAGTGCTGCTTTTGGAGTAGTACTGACCAGCATGCTCTCACAGTCACCTTCCAAGGACTTCATCTCCAGTAGCTGCAAGTATCTGCCTTAGTTTCGAACTTGGCACCTTCACACTGCTGGGTCACGTGCCATGTGCTTTTCTTCCACTGATGACCACCTCCCTGGTCCATCACATGTTCAAGTCTGGGCTAGGGGCTGCCCAGCTACACTGTTACTGTTTACTTGTTCCTGTAGGCCCTCATCATTGCTGATGGCCACCCAGTGCAGGCACACGACTTTGGCCATGTTGCTTACTACGGTTTAAGTACTGTCCTTACCAGTATGGTACACAGCAACCAGAAGGCAGTCAAGCTGCCAGGAGCTTTGCCTATGCCACACAGACAGGCACACCACAGTGTCAGCCTTCAGCAGGCATAATGATGCTAGCTCATGTCACTACTTGCATGGGCCAATGATTGCTGACATTGGTGCATGGTGTGTCTGAAGCCAACTACACCACTGAGGGGTAATAACCTCCCATCTGCTGGAATTCTGTCTCTGTACCAAAATGAGTAAATGACTGTTGTAATCACATATGTTTCATTAATAGCTCACCGTGCGATTACAGTCACTGCTACTGCTACAACTCATGTTCAGGTGAGGAGATAACACCTTTTCCTGATCTACAAACAGCCGATTCCTCGGTCACTGTTGGGATCAGCTCTCAGCCCTGGTAAGTGTTTAAAGCAGGTTGGTGGTGTTAGAGATATCTTGCACGTAGTTACAGACACTGGAGACGACCCAGAGAATTAGCAGCAAACAATCCATATCTACATTTAAACTCTGGAAACCAGTGTGAAGTACACGGGAGAGGGTACTCCACATTGTGCCCATTATTGGGGCTTCTTCCAATTCCACTCAAGAATGGAGCACAGGAAGAATGACTGATTGAGTGCCTCTCTGCACATTATAATTGGTCTCACAATTTTAATTATTAAATATTAATATTATTAACTCATTTTGGTATAGAAAATATCAGGAGAAGTCTGTCATTTGTTTGTCAAATTTTGGCATTATTACTATTCACTAAACTTCAAGTTTTGCTAAATAAACAATGAGGGCAGAGGCACCTGACAGTATAGGAAGAAGTACAAAGCAGTATTATATTTTATAGTAAACTTTATATTGTGCCAAGTCAGTCAGTCATTACACATGATCCATCTGAAATCTCTGGATAAACTATGACATTATTTTCAAGTTAATCATCTTAATTAATATCAGAAATGTATTTCTGTAGAGTTAACAGTGTTTATTTACAATAAACTCACCATGATGACATTTCTGTTTTCCCATTTACTAAATGTAGCCACCCCCAATCTTATCAGAATCTTCAATTTATCACAGTCAATAAAATTTTTCTGGGTTTGTGACCACACTGTCAATATGTAAAACTACCAACATTTCAGTCCTTGTTGCAAGTGACCTCCTTCATGGTGTTTTTTGTAAACAAAACAACCCCGTGAAGAAGGTCACTTGCAACAGTGAACGGAACATCAGTAGTTTTACTTACTGACAATGCGGTAACAAATCCAGGAAAATTTTATTGACTGTGACAATGGCCGCAGAAGCCTACGTTTATATACAATTTGTCAGTTTACAACGTAATAGTGCTACTAACTGCAAGGGGTGTCATCAGAAAAACTGCAATGCAGAGCAAATAGGACATTGTATAAATGCATACTCAAGGGGTTAATTCTCGCCACTCTGAGTGTAACAAATTTTTATGGTATATCCAGGGCCACTGTTACCGCTCATTGGAAAAGTATCGCCTTCTAACGAGTGATGTTAGGGGCTACGTGTTATTGAATACAGAATCCATGTACCAACGAACAGTGCCTTATCTGAAGGCTTGTTAAATGTTTTTCATTTTCTCAACTAGCCATGTAAAGGACTATCACAGATAGGCTCCTCATGCTCTTTAAGTTTTCAGTTCTCCAAATCTAGCCGCAATGCCTTTATGCACTGCAACTAAATGTTTCAGTTAAGGTTTACATTTCTCTCTCTTTCCAACGAGATGGGAAGAGTGTGGCAGAGGGGAAATTACCAGGTGGAACTGCTGACTTGCCCACAAAGTCATCACAGCAGAATCATACAGAATGGAGTCATCACTGTTCTCCTTCCACAGAGAGGAAAGCCATAGTCCTATGATTTCCAGTGAACAGATACAAAAATAAAATTTCGTTAAGTACAAGACACAAGAAAGAGGAACAAAACAGTGGGACAACTGGATTCACTGACCAGTGTTGTAGTCTCACACTTCTGCAAAGTGACGAAATTATCTCTCAGTGGCACAGTGAGGGGTAGCAAGGGGATCGCACATTGTATCACAGTATGTCCTCAAACTCCTGATGAACTCTGGATCTTGACTCGGTGTCATGCCTTGCCATGCCTTAGTGGTACAGATAAACATTATATACATTAAATCAAATTGGAGGGGCATCTGTGGTGAGGCTAGTTTAAGAGTAGTTGCAATGTATGACTGACATTTTGCCTTTGTAACATCAGCCAACATAGCCTTGAAATCAGTGTTATGTTACAGCTGATCCCAAAGGGAAACAACAGCTGTAATTTTTCCTAAGGACTTGCAGCTCTGCTGTAGGCATTAATGAAGATGGTATCCTCCTGGGTAAAATATTTCAGAGATAAAATAGTACCTCATTCAGGTCACTGAATAGGGACTACTCAGGAGGATGCTGTTATCGGCAAAAAAAACTAATCTTGCAATGTGTCAGAGTTCAGAATCAAATAGATAAATTAGAGAATTTGAAAAACAAAAGAAATGAATAGGTTGAAGTCAGATACAGTGGTAATTAGTGAAGTGCAATAGCAAGAAGAACAAGATTTCTGGTTGGGTGAGAACAGGGTTAACGACGCAAAATCAAATTGTATAGAGTAAACACAGGAGTATGTCTAATAATGAATAATAAAATAGCAACTAGGCAAAAGTATAAAGTGCATTAGAAATTCTTCAAAAACACACAACAAACTGAATTTAAATAATGAAAGGAGAAGAAATAAAATGCAACAAATTAAGCAGGCAAAGAAATACAGATATCTAAAAACGAGATTGACAGGAAGTATAAAATGGCAGAGCATGAATGGTTGGAAAAGAAATGCAAAGCACTTGGAGGATCTATGACTATGATAGGAGTCTTGGGTAGGAAAATTAAGGAGACCTTTGGAATGAAAGAGAATCAGCTTTGTGAATATCAATAACTTCGATAGCATATCAGTTCTAGGCAAAGAAGGGAAGGCTGAAAGGTGAAACGAGGTGGTGAGTCATAGAAAGAAAAATAACTTTAAGACAGTATTATGGCAGGAGTGCAGAAATAGGTGGATGATGAGATGGGAGATGTGGTACTACAGGAACAATTTGACCAAACACAGAAAGACAAACCAAAACAAGACACGTGGAAGAGACAATGTTCCCTCAGTTATTTAGCTCTTGGAGAGAACCAACCTTCACAAAACTATTCCACCTGGTGTGCAAGATACAAGAGACAGGCAAAATACCCTCAAACTTCCACAAGAATGTAATAATCCCAATTCAAAACAAGGGAAGAGCTGAAAGGTGTGAGTACTGAAGCATCACTGTTGCAAAATATTAGCTATTCACAGAAGAACAGAAAGACTGGTAGATGCTTCAGCGTAACAGGAGGAGGAGGAGATTAGTGTTTAACGTCCCGTCGACAACGAGGTCATTAGAGACGGAGCGCAAGCTCGGGTTAGGGAAGGATGGGGAAGGAAATCGGCCGTGCCCTTTCAAAGGAACCATCCCGGCATTTGCCTGAAGCGATTTAGGGAAATCACGGAAAACCTAAATCAGGTTGGCCGGAGACGGGATTGAACCGTCGTCCTCCCGAATGCGAGTCCAGTGTGCTAACCACTGCGCCACCTCGCTCGGTTCCAGCGTAACAACATGCTTTCAGAACCAACCAGCACTACAATGTCATGCAAATAATTAGCACATGAGAGAATCAACAGTGTTAGCTCAGGGAAGAAAATTGGTCACATCCGCTTCAAAGGAACCATTCAGGCATTTACCTTAAGCACTCTAGTGAAATCTTAGAAAACCTAGATTTCCACAGCCGACTGGGAATCTCATCTACAGCATATCTACATACATACTCTGTAAACCAACATATGGTGCATGGCAGAAGGTAACTAATACCACTACCAGTCAATTCCTTTCCTGTTCTATTCGCAAACAGAGCCAGGGAAGAACGACTGTCTACACCCCTCTGTAAGAGTTGTTGTTTATCTAATCTTCATAGTCCTTATGTGAAATGTATGTTGGCAACAATAGGACTGTTCTGCAGTCAGCTTCAGATGTTGGTTCTCTAAATTCTCTCAATGGTGTTCCTCGAAAACAATGTCGCCTTCCCTCCAGGGATTCCCCATCTGAGTTCCCGAGGCATCTCCATAATACATGTATGCTGAACGAACCTACTGGTACCAAATCTAACAGCCCATCTCTGAATTGCTTCGATGTCTTACTGTAATTTGAAGTGATGGGGATTTGAAAAACTCTAGACATACTCAACACACTAGTGTTCTACATGCCATCTCCTTAACAGATGCATCACACTTTCCTGAAATTCTCCCAGTAAACCAAAGTGACCATTCACCTTCCCTATTACAATCCTCACATGCCAGTTCCATTTCATATCACTTTACAATATTAAGCCTAGATATTTAATCAACATGACTGTGTCATGCAGTACACCACTAACACTGTAACCAAATATTACACGATTGTTTTTCCCACTCATATGTATTAACTTACATTTTTCTACATTTAGAGCTAGCTGTCATTTGTCGCATTAACTAGAATTTTGTCTAAGTCATCGTTTATGCCCCTACAGTTACTCAATGACAACACCTTCCTGTGCACCACAGTATTATTGGCTAACAGCCATAGACTGCTGTTCACCCAGTCCATTAGATCATTTATGTAAACAGAGAATAACAGCAGTCCTATCACACTTCCATGGTGCTCTCCTGATGAACACTTGCCTTTGGAAAATATACTGTGTTCTATTATTTAAGAAGTCTTTGAGCCACTCATATATCTGGAACTCTATTTGATATGCCTAGAACTTCATTAACAATCTGCAATGGGGCACTGCGTCAAATCCTCTTCAGGAATCTAGAACTATGGAATCTGCCTATTGACCTTCATATATGGTTTGCAGGACATCTTGTGAGAAAAGGCCAAGCTGATTTCACGAGAGGTGATTTCTAAAACTATGCTGATTTGTGGACAGAAGCTGTTCCACATGAAGGAACTTTATTATACTCAAACTGAGGCTATGACCAAAAATCAGTTGGCTATAGGTTAAGAATATTGGTCTGCAATTTTTGTGGGTCTCTTCTTTTACCCTTCTTACGTACAGGAGTCACATGCGCTTTTTTTCCAGTCACTGCACTGGGCAAAAGATTCACAATAAATGCAAGCTAAGTAAGGAGTCAATGCCATAGAGTTCTCTTTGTAAAACCAAACTGGGATTCCATCCAAACATGGTGACTTCTTGTTTTCAACTCTTTCAATTGCTTCTCTACACCAGCAATGCCTACTACTACGTCCTACACAGGTAGTGGATCTGAGATCATCATCATCATCCAGAATGTGAGTCCAGTGTGCTAACCACTGCACCATCTCACTCAGTAGCTTTGCTACAGCAGTACACAATAGCAATTTGACACTGCTTTCAGCACTCAATTTACATAGCCCATTATTTGATAGCACCATCCTCTGCTTGGTCCCACAGCAAAGGGGACACAAAGACAGATTCATTCAGCTGTTTTAATACAATGTACTGTATTTACTCGAATCTAAGCAGCACTTTTTTTCCGATTTTTGTAATCCAAAAAACCGCCTGCGGCTTAGAATCGAGTACAAAGAAAGCGGAAGTTCTGAAAAATGTTGGTAGGTGCCGCCACAACTAACTTCTGCCATCGAATATACGTAGCACTACACAGGCATGCTTTGCAGGCACAAAGATAAATACTGGCGCCAAAACCTCTGCGACAGTAAATAAATTTAAAACAAGGGTGGAAGACGAGCATTTTTCTCCGCCCTGAGTTTCGACCACTGCATTTTCATACATTATCCAAAGAAGTAAATACAAATTCCGTATTGTTCATTTTCGAATGTAGCAGCATTTCAATGTACTATGAAAATCCGACTGGCAAGACTGTTTGTCAATATGGCCAACTCTACGTTCTGAACTTTTTCCTACCTGTGAGAAAAGATGGTTGCTAATAAAAACTTTTATGAATTGTGAATCACATGCAGTACTCTCATCACCATAAGAATAATACAAATAATATTTTGCCATGTACTCTTTCGTGTTTGCTGCTATCTCATTTAAATCTTGTCTGCCTAATAAACTACGAAACTAGAGTGAGACAACAGCAAACGCGGAAGAATATACATATCATGTCACGTTTATATTCGTATTATTCTTACGCCTAATAGTGATACAGTCAGAAATGAAGCACGGCAATTGACTAGATTTTTATATGTAAGATGGCTCTAATTTCTGTGCAGAATGTAATGTACTAAAGAGGCGCCTGCAAAGATTTTCAAACGGAGAAAAATTTTCACTAAACTCTCGTTCAGAATATCTTGTATCTTACGCAGTTTATTATTTGGTTCTTGTTGATCACTATCAAAGAAAGCAGCAGTGTAAGTAACAACAAATAGCAGTCTTTTGCCATTGTTCCGCTAATGAGAAGATTCCTCTCTTTTTTTAAGAAAAAAAATTGTAAGCGGCGGTGGCGCACACAAAAGCAAGCCATGCCGCGAGCGGCGACAGGTCGTAAACACTCATTATCAGAATGCAACAAACAACGCATGGCACAGTAAAGTAATGCATTTTCAGCTTAGAGTGACGTAAACAACCTATAACAAAGAGAACGGCACTTATCAGATCAAAGAAAAATAAGCAATTCAAACCAGACGAAGCACGTGAAAAAGGAAGGGTACCCGTATAAATACGGACGGAGCACCTGATGCACAGCAATGGCCACCTGGTAAAGCTTAACTGCTAAGCTCACGACTCGAACCAAACTACTGTAGCTGTATCGCCATTCATTCGACCTAAATTGTGTCTCATATTACAATGGACCAACTTTGTTTCGATTTTGAGGTGTGGCCTAAAACTTTTCTCTCCCCTTGAATTTCGAGTCTCAAATTTCAGGTGCGGCTTAGATTCAGGAAATTTTTTTTCCTTGATTTCGAGTCTCATTTTTCAGGTGCGGCTTAGATTCGAGTAAATACGGTAGCCATTGAATGGAAATTATCTGATCAGACTGTATTTAAGTACACAAGTCACCATAGTAGGACTACATGAACATTTGCTACTCTCGATATTTCCTGTAACAGATGGCATGCAGCCTGCATTATTTTCAAATGTGGGCAACTATTACGGTCCCAGCTAATACCAGAATCAATGTATAAGAGTGCCTATACACACTGGTTTTGGTTGTAGATCAAATAATGTAATTCTTGATTAAAGAGTCAGCACAAAATCTTAGACAGTCTTGCTGTCGTATGGTGCAGGGTGAGTAATGGGACCGAAGACCCCAGTGGAAACACTGTTGAGAGTTAAGAATGACTTTTATGATGTAGTGAAGCAACCATACCTGCCTCTGTTGTGTCTGATCGATGCTGATGTGCAGGTGGCGGCTTCCACCCTCACTGCTGAGCCAGCACCTCACTATTCTGATGACAACCCCATGGAAGGTCGGCAGACTTTAGAGGCCACGGCTGTTCAGCCGTTAATGTCAAGGTACACTACTTTCCTGGGCACCACGCAGCCCACACGGACCCTCATTCTGCCCATGTCATTGTGCAAAGATGGCTGGTATAGTGGTGCAGCAAGCACAGCCCAGTCTTAAGCCCGTGCCTGCTGCTGCTGTCCAGCGTAGCTATGGCAGCATAGTGGCAGTGCTGGTTTCCAGCAAGGAGAAGTAATCCCTGCCTCAAAATTCAGACATATTTATACACCTCTGGTGTACATTTGTTTAACTAAAACCCGAAACCTAGTCACACCGCCCATAACAAGAAACTTGCCCTGGTGTGGTGACATCGTCACGTTGGCTACGTGATTACCACTGTTTGGTGCAATTTACTGCTGCATTGGCTATCCTGGCTTCACTGTTAAGTAGCATGTCTGTTAGTGTGACCCATATCTCACCATACAGGTGGCTACCGGCTTGTGGCTGTTAACAATACTGCTCATGACTTTTGCTAAAGACTTATAATCTTTAATCAAAGACTAGGCAGTGGCACTACACTACCCCTCTCCATGGAGAGGACCCAGTCCCTCAGGTCTTGCCCCAGTCCAGTTCTTCACTGTGACCACCCCTCACTCTTTCAGTTGTTTCTATGTGCTAGAAATGCTTATTACTGTGTCGTCCAACCGGAAGTCTGTCAGTTTGACATTCAAACAGCAGTTTGTTTGTACAATTCTCTTGTGTGAATGATTTCTTCAACATGAAATTCAAAACTTTGGCTTTTGCTTTGTATCTTCAACTGCCACACCAGACTAGCCGACTAATGACTGGATGGGAGCCATAAAAACACTTAGCAATTTTACATAGTACCTGAATTTTCTCAGGTTCTCAATCAGATCTTATACTAACATATGATGGTGGTGGTAGTTGTATGCTTAAAGCCTAGATCTTTTCAGATATGCACAGATCTCTACTAACCTTTACCTGTCATCATTTGCGTGTTGTGTTCTGAACCAAGAGAGCAACAGCCTTTGCTTCCTCAGCACTTTCTAAATTTCATTGCTACAGAATGGTGGGTCTCTTCTGTCCTTAATCCACGAACTAGGAACATAGTTCTCCACACCATGATTTACAATCTGTTTAAACTTTGCCCATAATTCCTCTTTGCCCATCTTATTGGAACTAAGAGACGTCAATTCACTGTCTAGGTAATATGCCAACAACTGCTTATCTTCTCTTTCTAACAGACACACTCTCCTAGCCTTCTTGACTGGTTTATTAACTATTGTAACCACAGTTTCTATAATGACGCCATGATCACAAATCCCCATCTCTATACTGATGCTGTCAATATGGTCCACCATCTTTGTAGCTACGAGGTCTAAAATATTTCCACTGCATATGGGCTACCAAACTAGCTGCTGAACAGAGTTTTCAGAAAACTGACTTAGTGTGCCCCAACCACCCACAATGAATCGATAGACGATCCAGTCTACGCTCAGTAGGTTACAGTCGTTTCTAACAATTATTGCATGATCTGGGTATTTTCCCACTACAGACTGTAGACTGTGTTTGAATGACTCTAGAACTGACACAGCAGAGTCAAGTGGCCAATAAAAATATCCAACAATTAACTTGGTTTCACCTAGACCTGTTATATGCAACTGGATAACCTCATTGTCGCACTCCTTCCTTCAACCTCAATAGAGGCAATATTATTGTCAACTGCAATGAACATTCTCTCTCCAACACCATCTAATCTGTCTTTGCAATATTTGATCCTCAACTCGCTAAATATTGCAAAGCTTTCTACTTTAGGTTTCAGGCAGCTCTCAGTCCCAAGAATAATTTGAGCATGAGAACTTTCCTGGAGCGCAATAAATTCGGGAACTCTGTCACAAATACTTCAACAATTTCATGAAAGTCTCTTAGGGTTTGCTGCCGGATCCTAAAATCAACTTGACTCGATATTTCGGCGATCCAACTGGTCGCCATCTTCAGGAAAATGCTGCTTCTGCTGATGAGTCCCACTGAGAACTGACGCCAGGTTGCAAATCGACGTCCTATATAGACCACCGCTCAGTACACGGCGCATGCGCCGCAGATCACGGTTTCTGCCTTCCAAAACAGGGAGGTGGCGCCGCCCTTACTGAAACAGTGCTGGCAACGATATATCGCAATCAAGGCCGCACTGAAGAACATTCAGTTTTGATGTGAGATACTACAGGATTCCACGTTTTGCTAGGAGGAAACCCATTGTCTCTGTTGATTAAATTATCAGCCAACCTAATTCCAATCGCCTCTTTATAGACACTGTTCCAAAAACCGGAAATGTTGGCAACCACAACAGTTTCCTCAAATTTCATTTTGTGTCCCTCATTTAGGCAGTGTTCTGCTACCGCCGATTTTTCCGGCAGTTGTAGCCTCGTGCGACGGCGATGTTCCACACACCTGTCATGCACTGTGCGAATAGAATGGCCAACGTAAGCTTTCCCACATTGACACGGAATTTTATACAACCCAGGTTTCCTAAGCCCCAAATCATCCTTCACAGAGCCGAGCAGAGCCCTGATCTTAGAAGGTGGACGGAACACGCTCTTAATGTTAAAATTCTTTAAAATTCGTCCAGTCTTAAACGATAAGCCTCCAGCATAAGGAAGAAAGGCCACAGATCTACGTTCCTCTTCGTACACCTCCGGAGATGGTCCAAATCCCATAGCTCGACGAATCTGCTTCTCGGTGTATTCATAGATCTGTGGCCTTCCTTCCTTATGCTGGAGACTTATCGTTTAAGATTGGATGAATTTTAAAGAATTTTAACATTAAGAGTGTGTTCCGCCCACCTTCTAAGATCAGGGCTCTGTGAAGGATGATTTGGGGCTAAGGAAACCTGGGTTGTATAAAATTCCGTGTCGATGTGGGAAAGCTTACGTTGGCCGTTCTATTCGCACAGTGCATGACAGGTGTGTGGAACATCGCCGTCGCACGAGGCTACAACAGCCTGAAAAATTGGTGGTAGCAGAACACTGCCTAAATGAGGGACACAAAATGAAATTTGAGGAAACTGTTGTGGTTGCCAACATTTCCGGTTTTTGGAACAGTGTCTATAAAGAGGCGATTGAAATTAGGTTGGCTGATAATTTAATCAACAGAGACAATGGGTTTCCTCTTAGCAAAACGTGGAATCCTGTATTATCTCACATCAAAACTGAACATTCTTCGGTGCGGCCTTGAGTGCGATATATCGTTGCCAGCAGTGTTTCAGTAAAGGTGGCGCCACCTCCCTGTTTTGGAAGGCAGAAACCGTGATCGGCGGCGCATGCGCCGTGTACTGAACGGTGGCCTATATAGGATGTTGATTTGCAACCTGGTGTCAGTTCTCAGTGGGACTCATTAGCAGAAGCAGCATTTTCCTGGAGATGGTGACCAGTTGGATTGCTAAAATATTGAGTCAAGTTGATTTTAGGATCCAGCAGCAAACCCGAAGAGACTTTGATGACTTATTACGCCTGGAAAGCCTACGTAATCACTTCAACAAATACTGATAAAATTTTGACAATCTAAGCGCAGTCTGACAGGATCTGCATATTGACTAGTGAGTCTTCAAACTACTTCAAATTACTGCCTAGCATAAAAAACCTCCATGGGCACTCAACACATACTCTGTTACCCAAGTAGCTGCTTCCTCCGTGTAGGGCATCCATGACCTATCAAGGAGAGTCCTGTAAGTCCCCACCTGAAAACACTGGTCTAGAAATTTGCAGTCAAGACTATCACAGAGCCAATGAAGCCTTTGGCCAAGTCACTCAACTCAGCACCAAACCAAAGGACCCTGATCAACTCTGGGAACAATGCTGCAAATTGTGAGCTCTGCCTACACCCCATGCAGAAGGCAAGCAATCTTCACCACCTCCGCCAGTCACCTGTATGAACAGAGGAGAGCCTCAGAGGACACATGGCATGTATCAGTAGTGCCGATGTGAGTTACTGCATAGGCTGCCTCCACATCTCGGGTGAGACCTGCCAGCTGACATACTGAGTGCACATTGGCTGTCTTCGCAGCCCTCAGCGCAGTCTTCCTAAGGCGCTCCATAATGTGCCTAACGTTCGAGCTCACAATAACTAGTACATTTCTACCCACATAGGTCTCTCGGAACCTGCTGAAGGAATGGCCACCTGATCACTGACACAGTGAATATGTGAGGCCACACAGCCAGCCTCAACATTGTCTATCTACCTCGAGCAACACAAACATGTTAGCATCCACAACTCACCCTGCTGTGAAGGCAGATTTCCCACATCAGGTACACTAGGAGGTGCCTTGTCAGTAGAGCCCATGGGCAGAACAAGCAACACCTGTGGTGTATCATGTAGTGCGCCAGGTTCTCCGCTACGCTGCAGCCTGAAGGCTATTGACAGTAGCCAGAAGTACAATCCACTATTTGTGAACTGCAGGTAGCTCCTCCTGAATCCATATACAGCATGCACGTGTCCTTCACATGCTAGCTAGACTAACTGAAGAAGTAAACAACAAAAGCAGACAGAAACCTAGATATGCAAACTGCTACTCTCTTGATGCGTCACCACTGGATGTTGATGTCTTAATGAGCTGCATCTCTGGATGTTCAGAATAAATGAAAACTGCACTACAGACTCCCTTAATTTACACTTACAGTTAAAAAACACAAGATTAAACCTCTTAAATAGAATAACATGCACAACATTTAAGTGAAACACAGGAAAAGCTAAATATGTAACCTACTGCTCTAGAGATGTGAACAGGCAACAACAGGGAGCCTGACTGACTGCTAGAACTCTTGCCATGGTTATGCAAAACAACCTTTTACTCTCAGTTTCACACTTACGAAGTAGAATGACTCTTTCTTTCTTTCTTTCCTTCTTAATAAATTATCCTTAACTTACCACCTACAATAAAACATGGTCTGGCTCATTAAACTCTTGAGCTTGGCATCTCATTTGTCTATCCAGTGGTAACCCTGAATTCTCTTTGAAAGGCTTAGTTTTCTGGTACTCCCGCTGACACAAAACAACTTCCTGGTGCCCGGCAGAACTAATCATGCCAATTACTCCTTAATGTATTTGCACATGGTTTAACAGATTCTCTTACACTAGACGCCCCTCGTGACAGCTCTACACTGGTAATAGCTCTCTCGTACCAAAGGTTAATATTGGCATGATGTTCATCAGAATGTTTACTTTCAGGCTAGCATTGCAGTTTTCACCAACTCCGTACTCATCATGTACAGCCGACCACAGCTGTGCTGTTAACAGCTCACTGCGCACATAATCTGCTTGCCCTGCAATGCTGCGACCCAGTACCTGTGCTCGCACCACATTCTTATCTTCCGACGTACACTCTTCAATATATTCAGCCCTATTTACTTGATTATCCACTCTACGAACCCATCCTCTTGTCCTTTCCCTCTGTTCATCCCACTTCTGAGGAAGTGTGTGCACCTGTACTACTTCTGCCACAACATCTGCAACACAACTGTCAACAACTTCTTGTGCATTCCTTGTAGTATCCGAAACAACAACATTATCTGCAGTCCCAGACTCCATGAAACAAAAATCACCAGCACCTGTATTTGCCTGTCATCAGGTCCCAGCTCTCTGGCCTCAACACCACCAAGCGGGCAGAGACTACAGCATGTATCATCCATGTTGCTAACCCCACACTTAGGTCACTTTGGTACAGGCCACATTAAATTCTGCTACCTCACACTCCACAATTCCACTGAATATTGGAGCTAGTAATTCTAAATCACTCATACTAACTTCAATAATAATTTCATGTAAATTTTCAGGAACTTGCACTTTGCCACTATCTACAACTAATTTAATCTTGTCAGGACTGACAAGTTCAACCACAGTAATGAGAAGGCCATTCTGCAGGAACAGGTAAAGTATCCACAAGCCTCCTCCTCCTCCTCCTCCTCCTCCTTCTTCTTCTTCTCTCTCCGCTTCCTCTCTTTCGCTTCTTTCTATCCTCCCCAAAATCAACATATTCCTCGCAGTCACGTCTCAAGGCCCACTTTCTATCATCTAATTCTCATGCTCTCTCCGCATCTTCCTACTAGACTCAGAAGTTCTGTGATAAGCTATTTCCTTCATCTCAGCATCAAGTGCTTCTAATCTCCTATTCTGATCCATGTTTCCAGATTGCAGGATTTATCTACTTCGCTCTCTTAAAACTCTCAACATCTCCTATGTGGTACCTCCTTGCGGTATTGAAAATCCTGCTCCCTGAGGTACTGACCACGACTTAATTACACACACACACACACACACACACACACACACACACACACACACACACACAACTATCCTAATACTTCTCACTACCACATGCCTGAATGCTGGGCCAAGCTCATTGCTCCACACAAAACAAAAACAAATTACGAGAATCCTTGACTGTAACACCATCAGATTACTCCCTACTACAACTTAATTACTCTCACCCGAGTGACTGCGAATACTTACTACTATACATTGATACAATGACCAAACTTAGTTTCACCTACGGAGTCACTACTCATAGTTAACAGCTTATATACTACTAGCTCACAAACCATACGTCCCACTCATGAACCCATATTACCTATTATACAGACCAGGTGAAAACTAGCACATATTTACGTCTCCTCAACAAATACTGTCTGCGTTCCCCTCTCCAACTCTGATCTTACAAGTACAACTCAACATCTGACAAACCCACGAACTTGCCATGACCTCGCCGTCAAACAAAAACAAAACAAAAGATTGCACTCACCCCACAACGTAGGGCAAAAGTATAGAATAGGGTCAGTGGTGTACTTACATGTTTCGTGCAGTAGTGTTGTCAGCACTTGCTGTGAGGCTTTATGGGAACAAAAGAAGTGCGCCAGCTGTTTGTGTTACATAGCCACTAAGAGGGCAGGAAGCAGACAACATGTTTAAAAGTAATATGTTTGGAGAGAGCATGAAACATTGCTGTAAACATGGATTATAAATTTAGCTGCTCTTCGCTTGAGTCAGAGCTGTTTAAGCTATACTAGTATCTGGAAACCAAGGACAGTGTCACAACCCATGACGTATTCGAAAAAGCAGTGAAATAGTTCTCTGTTCTGTGTGCTATGCAATCGAGCTGCATGATCAAAATGAGTAATTTGTAAACATGGAATTGTATTGTTGACTATCGATAGTCACCTCTTTGCCGAGCACAGAGCAACAGTGGGGAGTCGTGGCATAGCTTTCATGTAGTATGGGCAGAGTGTTGTGTTGATGCCATGGCTGCAGCACATATCTTACAAGTTATGGTGAAGTAATTGAAAATGTTTAGCACACAAGTTCTGTGTTTAATTTCAGTGTTCACAACGCAGTATCAACGTTTACCCAAAAGGTGATGTTTCTCAGTTTCGTGCGTCGTGTAGGGAGAACAACAATCAACGGCGCCATGACGGTTACAGAAAAATAATGTGGTCTGATATGATACTATATGCAAGTTCTAAGTGAAAGAAACACACATCGTTTTGACTGGCTAAATATCATGAGCACAGGTACATTCTTGTTCATATATCATACCCGAAATTTTATGGAGCATCCACGTCACGATTCAGCCACGTGCATGCTCATGCTATAAGTTATTGAATTGTTCAGTACTGTTGGAAGAACAGTGCCAATCGCTGACTGATAAAACATCCGCTGAACAGTAATTAGTTTGTGTTCTATGCATCGTGTTATTGCATTGGATGCCATCATTTATACAGCAACCTTATATGTCACAACGGACACGTAAAACCCCACCCTGTGTGAGTGTTTAACAGAATACACTGTAGTTATTATAGGGCGCATCATAGCAGGCAGTGCAGAGAGCAGCAGATCAAACGCCATGGGAAGGACCAGGTACACGGGTTTAAGCACATTGTCATTAAACTTCCAGCCTCGTTCCCGTGTCTAGGGAGAGTTGCACAGTCTCGAGTACTAAAGGCTAGCTTTTATTTGTACTGCATATTTACCCTCTTTCTTCCCAGGTGTGTTACAAGTAAGTCAATGTTTTTTAATTAAATCATGGTAGAAGGTAGCTGGATCAATGTCAATCAATATAATTAACATGCTACTACCATTAATCAAGACTGATCCACCTACCTTCTCCCATGATTGAATTAAAAGCAACTGATCCATTTCCTGAAAGTGGTGGTTCCTGCTGCACTTCCAGATGATTACATCCACACAAACCTTTGACTCTTTCAAGAGTCATTTCACTACCATGGGATACATTTTCAAGTATCTGGAATTAATTCACGAGATGCGCACCAACAGACAATATCTCCATGCAGAACTAAACTGCTTAAATCAGTTGACTTTATAGCACTTGCTGCCATAATCACAAAATATTTCCCTCAAAACTCACTAATACACTGAAAAACAGCAAGCAAGACCATGGTTCCAATTCCGGTGCTAGAAATATGCAGCCTCTGTTCTCGCCTCTCATAGGTTGTGTCACAGAATTATCCTAATGGCTGACACGTTGCCAACCTATGAGCAGTACATAAGCACCACGTGATTGTACTGTCCCTGACCTAGACTTTAGCTCAATGAAGACACTGTAGGTGTTGTTACTCCTTCTACTGTCACCAAATGGTATAGTGATGGGCTTTAAGATCCTACTTCTGACACCACCCAGGAGGGGCAGGGTGAGTGGTGCAGTTGAAGTTTTATTGACTTCAATATGTGACATAGTGAGGCTACCACACCTATCTATGTTTCCCTGGCTGACACTGATATATGAGCAGCGTCCTCTGCCTTGGCTCCTGAGCCGGAACCCTGGGATGCTGCAACAACCTTGTGGAAGGCCTGCAAGCTTTAGAGACTAAGGGCACTGATATCAGCAGCATGCTACTTTCCTCAGCATCATGGAGCCTGCAAAGACTCTCACTCCACTTGCATCATTGCGGCAGTGCCCGAAAGTGGCTCTGCTTGGACCTCGACTTGCTGCCCTCTGGCAGAGTCAGACAGAGGCAATTAGTCTCAATAGTAACTCAACGTCAGTGGCAGTGGGCTCAGAAGACAGGTCGGCACAGCTGTGGCTCCAAGCCCCGTGAAGGATTTGGTACTGGTTGTAGGCACAGTCCAGTCTCGACCCTATGGCCGCTGCTGGCATTGCCCAGTTGTCCCAATGTCCAGCAGAGCTCTGGTGTCACGATGGTGTTGCTGGTTTATGGCACCAAGAAGTGATCCCTGCCTCAAAATCCAGATTCACTTACGAGGGTAATCCCAAAAAGTAAGGTCTCCTATTTCCTTGTAAGTTCACAGACCTGTTTATTTCTACAATGGTTTACATCAGTTTACAGCTTGAACATTTAGCTATTTTTCGACAATCACCATTTCTGTCGATGGATTTTTGTAGACGCTGTGGTAGTTTTCGTATGCCCATGTCATACCATCTCATCGCCATGCTGTTCAGAAAGTTATGAACCTCTTCTTTCACCTCGTCGTCGGAGCTGAATCGCTGGGACCACAATCAATGCTGACAGGTACTGTGAGACTCTGAAAAAACTCAAACGGGCAATTCAGAACCGGAGAAGAGGAATGTTGAGCATGGACGTACACATTCTCCATAACAACGCTCGCCCACACATCGCTCGGCAAACCGTTGCTCTCCTGCAACAGTTTCAGTGGAACATAATCACCCACCCACCCTATAGTCCTGACTTGGCCCCTGTTCCCTAGGTTAAAAGAACATTTGGTCGGAAAGCGATTCAGCACCTATTCACATTGTCCACAACAAGAAACTTGCTCTGGTATGGTGACATCACCATGCCAGTGACTCAGTTACCACTGTATGGTACACTTTGTTACTGCACTCTGCTATCCTGGTTTCACAATCCACTTGACTGTCTGTTATTGTGACCCACAAGTTGCCACACTGGCATCTACCAGCTAGTAGCTGTTAATGTAACACTTTATAGTGGTTTTTACACTACTTCTCATTCTACATCTACATCTAGGTGATTACTCTGCTATTTGCAATAAAGTGCCTGGCAGAGAGTTCAATGAACCACCTTCAAGTTGTCTCTCTAGCGCTCCACTCTCGAATGGCACATGGGTAAAACGAGCACTTAAATTTTTCTGTGCAAGCCATGATTTCTCTTATTTTATTGTGATGATCATTTCTCCCTATCTAGGTGAGTGCCAAAAGAATGTTTCCACAATCAGAGGAGAAAACTGGTGATTGAAATTTCATGAGAAGATCCCGTCGCAATGAGAAACACCTTTGTTTTAATGACTGCCACTCCAATTCACGTATCATGTCTGTGGCACTATCTCCCCAATTCTGCGATAACACAAAATGTGCTGCCCTTCTTTGTACTTCTTCGATGTCATCTGTCAATCTGTTAGTCCCACCTAATGCGGATCCCACACCACACAGCAGTACTCCAGAATAGGATGGACAAGCATGGTGTAAGCAGTCTGTTTGGTAAACCTGTTGCACCTTCTAAGTGTATTGCCAATGAATTGCAGTCATTAGTTTGCTCTTCTCACAACATTATCTATGTAATCGTTCCAATTTGGATTATTTGTAATTGTAATTCCTAAATATTTAGTTGAATTTACAGCTTTCAGATTTGTTTGACTTGTAACATAAACGAAATTTAGCAGATTTCTTTTAGTACTCTTGTGAATAACTTCACACTGTATTTATCCAGGGTCAACTGCCACTTTTTGCACCATACCATCTTATCTACATCATTTTGCAATTCGTTTTGGTCATCTGATGACTTTACAAGATGGTAAATGACAGCATCATCTGCAAACAATCTAAGACGGCTACTCAGATTGTCTCCTATGTCATTAATATAGATCAGGAACAATAGAGGACCTATAACACGTTCTTGGGGAACATTGGATATTACTTCTGTTTTACTCAATTACTTTCTGTCTATCACTACGAACTGTGAACTTTCTGACAGGAAATCACTAATCCAGTCATTCAGCTGAGACGATACTCCATAGGCACGCAGTTTGGTTAGAAGATGCTTGTGAGGAATGGTGTCAAAAGCCTTCTGGAAATCTAAAAATATGGAATCAATTTGACATCCTCTGTCGATAACACTCATTACTTCATGAGTATAATGAGTTAGTTGTGTTTTGCAAGAACGATATTTTCTGGATCCGTGCCGATAAGTATATATGAAGGTAGTGTCTGTTCCCGAAAGAACAGTCACCGTTGATGACCATGCAGCTTTCGCTAGAATGAAATGATAATTAAACGGACATCCTAGCTGTAAACAGCCATTGATATACTTCATTGGGGACATGTTGGAAATGTGTGCCCCGACCGGGACTCAAACCCGACATCTCCTTACATGGCAGACACTCTATCCATCTGAGCCACCGAGGGCACAGAGGACAGTGCGCCTGCATGGATTTATACCTTGCACGCTCCCCGTGAGACCCACATTCCCAACATGTCCACACTACTACATTCGTAGTGCGCCTAATACATGTTTGCCCATCATACTCATTACTCGTGGCAGATTAATCTACCAAGTCCCGTAAGAGTTTGGGCATAGTGTGTGCGTTCGCACAAGAAGGTCAATGGCCGGGAAGCCATATTTTAACTATATATGAAGGTAGTATCTGTTCCCGAAAGAACAGTCACCACGTTGATGACCATGCAGCTTTTGCTAGAGTGAAATGATAATTAAATGGACACCCTAGCTGCAAACAGGCGTTGATATACTTCATTGGGGACATGTTGAAAATGTGTGCCCCGACCGGAACTCAAACCCGGCATCTCCTGTTTACATGGCAGACGCTCAATCCATCTGAGCCACCAAGGGCACAAAGGATAGTGCGCCTGCAGGGATTTATCCTTTGTAATAACACACATATATAGATACAAATAAAAATAAAAAAGAACACTATACACACATGATATGTTGCTATGTCAACCTACCTTACAGGTATATTTTATTTCTTTATATACTCTTAGATGTTAAGCACTATTCTTTTTCTTTCTTTCTTAAGCACACACAGTAAACATTGTATTTTACTTGCTCCGCCCAACGTATTCCAAACCTACAGCCTCCTTACTATCACCATGACCAACTACGAGGGTAATCCCAAAAGTAAGGTCTCCTATTTTTTTTATAAGCGTATAGATCTGTTTATTTCTACAATGGTTTACACCAGTTTACAGCTTGAACATTTAGCTATTTTTCGACATAATCACCATTTCTGTCGATGCATTTTTGTAGACGCTGTGGAAGTTTTTGTACGCACGTCATACCAGCTCGCCGCCATGCTATTCAGAAAGTTATGAACCTCTTCTTTCACCTCGTTGTTGGAGCTGAATCGCTTTCCGGCCAAATGTTCTTTTAACCAGTCCAGAAAGTTGCCCTGTTCGGCTGCAAGGCTGTGAAGAAATAGGCGGGAAGCATCAACTCGTTGCGACATGTGGTCTTCAGTCAGCAAGCGTGGCACCCACCTTGTGCACACCTTTCGGTAGTTCAATGTTTCCGTTAAAATTCTGTGAGTAGTACTTCGGGAATCCTCAGGAACCAGCGTGTAGAGATCATCCAGGGTCACCCACCGATCTTCACGCATGCTTTGCTCAACCTTCAACACTGTCTCCTCAGAAATTGACGATCTCCTGCTCCTTTGTTCGTTGTGAATTTCAGCCCGACCAGCTGCAAACTCTCTACACCACTTACGAACATTTTTGACATCCATGCATGACTCACCTTACACTTCCATCAAATGGCGATGGATTTCAATCGGCACAGTGCCCTTTGCATTCAAAAACCGAATAACTAAGTGCAATTCACACTTGTTGGTAACATCCAATGGGAGCTCCATTCTCAACGGCTGCCAAGCCAAGAATGAGCACAGCGGGCGCATGTTTACACACAGCGCGTGAAGCATTCTTCATAAAAGTGTGACCAACTGCCACACAGAGTTCTGTACTCATAAAAAAAAGAAAAGGAGACCTTACTTTTGGGATCCACCTCTTACATTCTCACCCACAATTACCTCATCTTCAAAGGGATCATCTAGAAACAAATACCTGGTACAGCAATGGGCACCCACATGGCTCTAACCTGTACCAACCTATTCATGAGCTGGGCCATCTACAAGAATCCTCCCTAACCACCAAAAATAACAAATCCATCACCTGGGTCAGATTCACTGATGACATCTTCATGATATGGATCAAGGGTGAGGACACCCTATCCACATTCCTTCAGAATCTCAATACCTTCTCTCCTATTTGCTTCAGATGGTCCTTGTCAACCCAACAAGCCATGATCGACAATGTTTCCAGAATGAGATTTTTCACTATGCAGCAGAGTGTGCGCTGATATAGAACTTCTTATGTGCCAAACCGAGACTCGAACTCGGGACCTTTGCCTTTGGCAAGCAAGTGATCTACCAACTGAGCTACCCAAACATGACTCACAACCCGTCCTCACAGCTTCAATTCTGCCAGTACCTTGTCTCCTACCTTCCAAACTTCACAGAAGCTCTTCTGCGAACCTTGCAGAACTAGCACTCCTGGAAGAAATCCTATTTTGGAGACATGGCTAAGACACAGCCTGGGGGCTGTTTCCAAGAAAGAGATTTTCACTCTGCAGCAGAGCGTGCACTGTTATGAAATTTCCTCAGAAATTTAAACTGTGTGCTGGGCCGAGACTCGAATCTGGGACCTTTGTCTTTCGCGGGCAAGTGCTCTGCCAAACTGAACTACCCAAGCACAGCTCACGTGCACTGAGGACGGGTCGTGAGTCGTGCTTGTGTAGCTCACTTGGTTGAGCACCTGCCCATGAAAGGCAAAGATCCTAAGTACAGGGCTATTACAAATGATTGAAGCGATTTCATAAATTCACTGTAGCTCCATTCATTGACATATGGTCACGACACACTACAGATATGTAGAAAAACTCAAAGTTTTGTTCGGCTGAAGCCGCACTTCAGGTTTCTGCCGCCAGAGCGCTCGAGAGCGCAGTGAGACAAAATGGCGACAGGAGACGAGAAAGCATATGTCGTGTTTGAAATGCACTCACATCAGTTAGTCATAACAGTGCAACGACACTTCATTATGAAGTTCAACAAAGATCCACCAACTGCTAACTCCATTCGGCGATGGTATGCGCAGTTTAAAGCTTCTGGATGCCTCTGTAAGGGGAAATCAACGGGTCGGCCTGCAGTGAGCGAAGAAACGGTTGAATGCGTGCGGGCAAGTTTCACGCGTAGCCCGCGGAAGTCGACGAATAAAGCAAGCAGGGAGCTAAACGTACCACAGCAGACGGTTTGGAAAATCTTACGGAAAAGGCTAAAGCAGAAGCCTTACCGTTTCGAACTCATTGATGGGGACATGCTGTGCCGAGTGTGGGAGGAACTTGATTATCGGCTTGATGTCTGCCGAATCACTAAAAGGGCACATATCAAACATTTGTGAATGCCTAAAAAAACTTTTTGAGTTTTTGTATGTGTGTGCAAAGCATTTTGAAAATATCTCAAATAATAAAGTTATTATAGAGCTGTGAAATCGCTTCAATCATTTGTAATAACCCTGTACAAGTCTCAGTCTGGCATACAGTTTTAATCTGTCAGGAAGTTTCATATCAGAGCACACTCCACTGCAGTGTGAAAACCTCATTCTGGAAACATCCTCCAGGTTGTGGCTAAGCCATGTCTCCGCAATATCCTTTCTTCCATGAGTGCTATGTCTGCAAGGTTCGCAGAAGAGCTTCTGCGAAGTTTGGAAGGTAGGAGACGAGGTACTAGTAGAACTGAAGCTGTGAGGATGGGTTGTGAGATGTGCTTGGGTAGCTCAGTTGGTAGAGCACATGCCCGCGAAAGGCAAAGGTCCCGAGTTCGAGTATCAGTCCGGTACACTGTTTTAATCTGTTGGAAGTTTCATCTAAAAAGTTGATCTCCACCTCAAAGATGACTTTATCATTACCTCCGTCCACCTCAAACCTACCAACCACCGGCAATACTTCCCCTCTGACAGCTGCCACCTGTACCCTACCAAGAAGCCCCTTCTGTACAGGCTAGCCACCTATGGCCATCGCATCTGTAGTGACAAGCAGTCCCTCTGAAAATATACCAATAGTCTCACTGCGGTCTTCACAGACCAAAATTACTCTCCCAACTTTCGACAGAAACGGTCTCCTGTACCTTATCTCTCCTGTCACTCACGACTTCCCAAAGTCCAATTTCTGGCCACAGAGGAACATTCCCCTCGTGACTCAGTGCCACCCAGTACTGGAGCAACTGAATTATATTCTCCATCAGGATTTCAACTACCTCTCTCTGTGCTCTGAAATGAGGAATGTCCTACCCACTATCATTTCCAATACCTCCACACTTGTATTCCGCTGCCCACTGAATCTACACAATATCCTCATTCACCACCACACCACCCCTGCTCCAAAACCCTTGCCTCATGGATCTACAGGGTAAGCTGCAACTGCTATGCTGCATTCTATATGGACATGACAACCAGCAAGCTGTCTGCAAGAATGGTCAATGACAAACTGTGGCCAAGAAACAGCTGGGCCACCCAGTTGCTGAACACACTGTCCCACACAATGTACTTCACTTCAATGGCAGCTTCACAACCTGTGCCATCTGGATCCTTTCTACCAACACCAGCTTTTCTGAACTGCACAGATGGGAGCTCTCCCGCAGTACATCCTACATTTCCGTAACACCCCTCGCGTAACCTTCATTAGCCACTGTCCTTCCGCCACCTATCCCCGTCGCCACTCCAGCATTACACAGCCTTCTATTCCACAACCCCTTAGCCTCCTTACTACTGCACCTAGCTGTTCCACCCACTCTGCATCTCGTTCCTGTATGTATGCTCACACAAGCAACACTTTACTGCCCCCCCCCCCCCCTCCCTTCCAGTCCTTTAACCACTGTCCGTCCCCCTCCCTACCCCATTCTCCTCCTTACCCCCAGCATGCCGATTGCTTCTCCTGTAAGGCACAGTTGCTCGCAGTCTGGCCTCGGCACAAAGACAGTGGTCATGTGTGTGTGAGTTGTGCTTGCATAAACTGTCTACTTCATAAGAAGGCCTTTTGGCCAAAAGCTTACTTAATAATGTTTGAGAACATCTCTCTGGAGTACAGTGGCTTATTTATTAGTTAAAAATGAATATGAACAGACACAACTACAATAAACTTTTTTTTAATATATAATGTTACCGATTTCAGCCTGCTTTAGACCATCTTGAGATCTACACCAGATGGTAGGTGATGACTGTAAACAGAGCAGGCACTACACCTCCACAGATGCTAACTGCACACCATGGTGTAGGTCTGAAGATAGTCTAAAACAGACCGAAATCAGTAACCTTATATAAAAGGGCTGTCTCTGTGTCTGCAGTCTACAGCATGAGCAATACCTATGAAGGTAAAGCCTCAACAATAAGAGCAGTCACACAAGATGAATAAGACTCACACAAATTGAGCGAATCGGGGACAGCCCAAACGAGAATGTAATTTATACAGGACTACAATGAAAGGAAAAGAATATTCTGAGAACTGCTATGAATTCTGCAAGCCTAACACAAGGAATAGACGAGAAGTGTGTATGAGGCTATATTTACTTATTGTACTGGTTTAAGCCAGAGAAATCTTGTCTCAATGTATCCTAACTGCAATGGAAAATGAAATAGACTTAGATAAATGTATGATAAAAATTGGCAAGGCAATAAATATAACTTAACAAGTAAACAGACTTGCTGTTAGGAACACAGGGATGCCAATGGCACTTGCAAAGTGAACAGAGGATATTGAAGTAGGCAACAGGGATCAGGAGAGGCCATACACTCTACTACAGTGTGCCAACCATGAAGTATCACATGCAAAGAAGAAATGAAGAGCACAGTAGCATACGATAAAATTTTTCTTAGAATAATATGTCATGGCTCCTATAGTACATCAATAAAATTACTCACAAAACTAGTCATAAAAGGTTAGCAGAATTGACAGCAGTAACCAAAACAACCACTTGCTAAATGGAAGCATTTAACAAAATCAGTGTCATCAATAAAATTAATCTTACACTTATTAAACAAATTAACACTGCTTGCTTGGCTTCCTCAGATAAAATATTGTAATGCCCCCCCCCCCCCCCCCACACACACACACACATCAAACGCTTGCAAATCTACTATTACTTTTATCTCATTCACAAAAATGTTAGGTTTCTTAAACACAGCATAGTCCATACTTTTTTAACACAAGATCACACTGCTGACAACAAATCAAGTATCTCTCAAAGAATCTGAGAAGATTGTGGACCACAACTTCCTCCTTTCTGTTGTAATCTCTTGCAAATAAGTTCATAGATGTTCGAAAGACATTTCAGGTCACAGAACTTTTTCAATAACAAAAATACAAACAGAAGGCATAGATTCCTCACAAAGAAGGCTACAGACAACATACGTTAATGACCTATTCTTCAGCATTGATAAAGTGTTTGCAATCATCGTGAAAGCCGTGATACGGGAGAGAAATATAGGATCACCACGAATGCAGGTGTTTCATAACAGCTGTATACCTACAATCTGATATTTAAGCAAGGGTTGTACAACGATTTATAAAAAAAAATTAATGATGTGTTAAAGGATAGTCCCATTTCATACACATCAGTAAACATATCTGTATCTCTTGTTGGTGTTGCGAGACGTGATTAGAGTACGATAATAAAATTGGAAAAAATGCAAGGCAATGTAGAAAATCTGATTACCTTAGAACGTCATCCGTGGGAGATGGTTTTCTGAGGTAGTTATAGATATTCAGGTAGGAACCTTGCTTGGGAGGCAGAGTTGCACTGTCTGCAGATTTAATCGGCTTCTGTAACATGAGCCACAACAAAAGAAATTCTGACATGACAGAGCCAGTAAATATGATGCACGCAATTTACTTCTCTACTACACTGTCAGGGCTTAGTGTATCACAAAATATGACATAGTGACAAAACCTAATAAAAAAATTAACAATTACTGGAGTAAACTTCCGTCTGTCGTACAAAAACATCAGATTAAAAATTGTCAACAATAATAATTTAGTTGGTTATACAGGTTGTCATACTGACCGCGACCTCCGGTTCTTGTTTCCACTCCGAATAAAGAAGTAATTCGTATAAAATGCAGTCGCAATCATCGTCACAATCATCACCGTATCTGTTTACAGAGTTCTTCGTCATAGTGCTGCTTACTGTCACTCCTGTCTACCATACTTAATAAACAAATAACACATGTTCCAAAGTCCTTCGCTACACAACGGAAGACAGGCTTGTCATTGGGACAATTCGACAACGTGTCACGTAACCTGTACTCTTCGGAGCAGGTTAAAAAAGTTCTCACGCGTATTTTATGACACAGCTTGAAAACTTGAAGAGAATTCCACCGAGAGCATAGATTTGACTCAGTTCTTTACATGTTCCTTGAGTTACTTTTTAAATTTTTCTCTACGATTTGGAACATGGACTATAATATAAAACATTTTTTTCTGTAAAAAAAAAAAAAGAATATTAGACTGTGATGTTACTACACACTAGTATTTGAACATGTAGCTATCTTATCATAGGTTTACATTTAGTGACAGGGAAAGAACACGTTAACATTATTCAGTCGTAATTTTCGCTATAATAGAGAAGTCGTCTAACAATAACAATTCAACTGAATTTCGTATCAAGAGAGTTTAAAGAAATACCAACAGGAGGTAAAGAAATACCATAAAATTTCAGCCTTTTTCATCCTTTTCCAGCATTCTGAAAATTTTACGAAAGGTAATAAGTAATGGTTATTTAAGCACCTGATCACAAAAAATCCGGGTTTGATTCCCAGCCAGGTCGGAAACTTTATCCGCTCAGTGACTTTATGTTGTGTTGCCCTCGACATCATTTCATCATAATTGAAGCGCAAATCGCCGAAGTGGCGCCAAATAAATCGTTTCGCGCAAAGCGGCTGAACAACCCCAGATCGGGTTACCTCGCTAATAATGCCATACGATCGCTCACTGCATTGTCTTAGCTTGAATTTTTAAAAGGTTCAAATATTGAGAAGAATATTCACATCCAGCAACGATGTACTTATCTTGCCAGACAATAAACTACAGGACACTGGTAAATTGCCGGCCGAAGTGGCCGTGCGGTTAAAGGCGCTGCAGTCTGGAACCGCAAGACCGCTACGGTCGCAGGTTCGAATCCTGCCTCGGGCATGGATGTTTGTGATGTCCTTAGGTTAGTTAGGTTTAACTAGTTCTAAGTTCTAGGGGACTAATGACCTCAGCAGTTGAGTCCCATAGAGCTCAGAGCCATTTGAACCATTTTTGACACTGGTAAATTCTGTGAGTTGTCAAAGACGGTTGTCTGTGTAAAGCGCAAAATCTTTTTAAGCAAATTAAAACACTTTTTTTGCAACAGGATATGCTGCAGAAAATAGCGGTTATCAGTAGGAAAGAGTCCCTCATTAAACTGTGGGAGTCGCCATAATCAGAGAAAATAAATGCACAGGAATCAAATTGTTGCTTTGGAAGGAGTAGAGCATGGAGGTAAAAAAAAAAGAAGGGAGATGGCATTATAGACTTACGCTGCGCGTTGTGTTAAAGCCAGTGTGGGTGGGACCTGCTGGCATCTCAAGTAGCCCAAAACATTAGCAGCCTACTGTTTACGAGTGCTTCTTAATCATTATTTGTCGACCTGAGTGGCCGAGCGGTTCTAGGCGCTACAGTCTGGAACCGCGCGACCGCTACGGTCGCAGGTTCGAATCCTGCCTCGGGCATGGATGTGTGTGATGTCCTTAGGTTACTTAGGTTTAAGTAGTTCTAAGTTCTAGGAGACTGATGACCTCAGAAGTTAAGTCCCATAGTGCTCAGAGCCATTTGAACCATTCGTGCCGATAGGTGTGAACCGCCAATTACATTGATAATGTTATGAATTTTCAACCAATCATTATTTCTGTAGTGTGTCCGTAACAACTGTTTTAAATACAAAGAGTTATAGAGCTTACATGAATAACATAGTGTCAGGAAGGCAATTTAGAAAGTTTTTCTGTTCGTGAATGGGTATTTGCTCTAGTAAAAAAGCACAGAGTGGCGTCACGGGGAAGTATCACCGCTGTGAACTACGGGGGTGTAAATGCGGTGAACCTAATGTTTTGGGCTAGTTAAGATGGCGGTCATCAGCTTCAAGTTCGTGACCTAATGCCATTTCCCTTTTTTTTTACTGCCTCCATGGAGTAGAGTGACATTACTATTTCTCTTTTTTATATAACGCTTCCATGGTTGTTAAGGATTTGTTATTCTCGATTTGATTGTCTTCTCGCAAAGTTGTATAAAGAGTTTCTTCATAGCTTTATATTTAGAGCGAATGTCATTGTAAGTTGGTGACCCCTAAAGAGCTAAAGGCCACAAATGGACTCGCGAAATCAGGCGGTATCGTCGGGTAAGGAGACGGCGAAAGAAAAGACGAAAACGCAGTTGGCAGCCTTACGGAACAATTTGTAGACGAAAATCGCAAACCTGCAATTAGCGATGTCAGAGCAAAGAAGTCCAGCGAGTAGTTCCCGATCACAAACGGCAAAGGAAGACAGGCATTAGCAGTTAACAGCGGACAAAGCAGCGCAATGATTTGTGATGCTGGAACTGGCATTCTTGCAAAACGAGGTAATGGACGAGCGCACAAAATTCGCAGCAATTGTGAGCGCATTAGAAGCCACGACGGCAACTATCGGCACAGGCGTCATACTCAAGCAACCAGAGAAGCAACAGTAAACTTGTTTGAAGAACGCACTAATCGACAGCATGTGTTAACAGTTGGATCTACTTATCCAACAAGTGTCACATTACTAGCAAATTAGGGCAGAATCCCCTTCGAGTATTGGCGGAATCATGGGAGATGCAGGCTTAAAAGACCAAACGATATGGCACAGTTACTGGAGGCAGTAAAGGTAGCAGTTGTTACATGCGAAAAGACGATATCACTACACCAATAATGTTAGCAGACACACTCTACACAACATTTAATAACTCATGGACTGTGAGCATCTAACTGGTAGTTTACGACTGTGAGAAAAAGGAGGTGACACCTGTACAGAGAAGCCAACAATTGGATCTAAATTGGCAGCTGCTTGATCTGCAAAAGAAGATCAGTCCCTACAGAACAAGATGTATAGTAGCTTTGAGCGACAGAAGAGCTCAATCAGGTGGGACACTAGGTACAGAAATGAGATGAAGCAGAATAGTTTTCAGCAGCAGGTCTGTTGGTTCCACTGGCGATTTGGTGACATACCCATGAGATGCTTAGCATCATAAAGCTACCATGAACGCTGGCAGCAGGGAGGTGAGCAAGAAAATGAGCTGACTGGTCGATTTATTTATTCATCCGTAGAACAATATACATTGCATAGATGATGTCAAAAGTTTTTACAACATTTCTTATAAAATAAACATGTCTCTTTACAGTATGTACAGCTCCTATACTTAGTTCTAATTTTCTAATCATGCCAAGTTAAATTTGTTAAGCAGTACATTGTTCATGAACATTAGTCTGTAGTTATTTTAAATATACATCTGCAGTGTAATAGCTATTATCTAGTAAATATTTTTTAGCCTTCTTTTATTTCTAGTGGTTATCTGTTGTACAATGTAATGCCATTGTATAATAAACTATTTTGAGTTTATGACTTGTTTCTTCTGTTTAGATGTAAACAGTGTCTGGATTTGGTTCCATGGTCGTGAATTGTGCTGTTTGTGATATACAGATTAATGTTTTTCCTTATATACCGGTACATTATGTTTTGATAAATATATTCACACGGAATGTTCAGAATTTCTAACTCTTTGAACAACTCTTTACAGTGTCCCCTGTTATTGCTATTTGTTACTATTCGAACAGCTCTTTTCTGTATCTTGAAAATAGTTTTCATGGTTCCAGCACTTACCCCACATAACATTATCCCATAACTGAGGACTGAATGCATATACCTAAAGTAGGCTACTTTGAGGGATTAAGTATTGCACACTGGTGCAAGGATTTGCAGCATGTAACATGCTGAAGATAGCCTCTTTGGTAAAATTCTCACATGCCCTGACCATTTTAGCTGACAGTCTACATTCATCACCAAGAATTTGCTGTCTGTTACACAATCAAGTACCTCATTGTTTACTTTCAGTGTAATGTAAATGAGTTTTTTGATCAGTCTGAAGTTTATAGTTTGTCATTTTAACATTTAGAGTTACTTTATTTTTTAGTGACCAGTTGTGGAGGTCTCTGAGAGCTTCATTGGATTTTTCTATTAACAGTGTTGAGCTTTTGTCTGTAATCACTACAGTGCTGTGATCAGCAAATAGTATTTTTCCCCATGCCTGACAGTATTGTGGTAAATCATATATATATATAATAGAGGGAAACATTCCACGTGGGAAAAATTATATATAAAAACAAAGATGAGGTGACTTACCGAACGAAGGCGCTGGCAGGTCGATAGACACACAAACAAACACAAACATACACACAAAGTTCAAGCTTTCGCAACAAACTGTTGCCTCATCAGGAAAGAGGGAAGGAGAGGGAAAGACGAAAGGAAGTGGGTTTTAAGGGAGAGGGTAAGGAGTCATTCCAATCCCGGGAGCGGAAAGACTTACCTTAGGGGGAAAAAAGGGCAGGTATACACTCGCACACACACACATATCCATCCACACATACAGACACAAGCAGACATATTTAAATATGTGATAGACACACAACCTATCAACCTGCCAGCACTTTCGTTTGGTAAGTCACATCTTCTTTGTTTTTTTTAGGATTGGGCCCAGTACACTTCCCTGGGGGACAGCTATATTAATATGTATTGGATCAGATAAATGTTTTACTACCAATCTTTTGCAAATATGTGAGATTTCAACTCTTTGCACCCTGTTTTCCAGGTATGATTTAAACCATTGCTTTGCTGTACCCCTTATTCCTAATAGTTCTAATTTGTGTAATAAAATTCTGTGGTCAACTGTGTCAAAAGCCTTTGATAAATCCAACAAAATGGCTGTTACATTCTCGCTCTTGTCTAATGCTTCTAGTATGAATTTGGTAAACTGTGCTATAGCTGTCTGTGTACTTTTTGTAGGCCTGAAACCAAATTGTTCATTGCAGATACCGTTAAATTTTTCTAGGTAGTTCATTAGTCTATTTTTCATTATGGTTTTGTATTATTTTGGAAATACAAGATAACAAGGAAATTGGTCTGTGGTTTTCTACATTTTTTTGCATTGCAATTTTTTAGTACTGGTATGACTTTTGTTTATTTCAGGTATTCAGGAAAGCAATCAGATCTGAAAGATTCATTAATTATTATTGTTAATGAGGTTTTTATGTTGCGCATACATTTCTTTAGCACACTGACTGGGATGTCATCTAACCCTGTGGATTTTTTATTCTTTAGATGGTGAATCAACTGTGCCGCTTCTTGTTCTGTTGCTGGAAAGAGTACCATTGAGTGCGGTGGCTGGTCCTGTTGGTGTAGAACATATGTGTCTGTAAATTTCTCTTGCAATATCTCAGCAATCCCACCAAAATATTCATTCACAAAGTTTTCTAGTTTCTTTGGGTTGCTGGTTTCAATATCTTTGCTTTTAATCTGTTTTTCCAGATTTTTTGTCGATCATTTGCTGTCTCCTGTTTGATTATGTTCCAGATTTCTTTATTTTTGTTATCTGCCTTCAGTAATGTTTTGTCATTTGTAAGTTTTTTTTTTTTTTTTGCAGCTAGCAATACTTTTCTATAAGTTCTCCTGTAATTTTTGTAGAACTCTAAAAAAGCTGGATCAGTCTGGCTATTTTTGATGGATGCGAGATACCTTAGGGTTTCAGAGGATTTTTTGTTTGTTGCTCCAACTGAATACAGTGTTTTGGGGAATGCTTCCTCAAATTTTATTTGAAATATTGTCATGAACTTATTAAACATTTTGTTTACATTTGTTTCTGCATACACTTCCTCCCACCATTCATGTTGTAACTGAGATGAGAAATGAAAAAGGTTTGATTCTGAGAAGACCCTCTTGCATGCATTCAATTTAGCAGACTTTTCTACACAAATATTTGCTTTTAATATCTGATAGAGATGATCCGATAGGCCTAGATTTTAAACAAGTAAGTGGCAGTGCTTTCTTTCTATGTCTGTTGTTACATGGTCTATTATTGACGAAGATCGTTTGGTCACTCTAGTTGGACAGTTAGCGAGTGATGTTATGCCAAAGCTGCAGAGAAGTACGTACTACTAAGATAATCTGATTTCATTGTGTTGATGTTTAAATCCCCACATATGAGAATGTTCATTTTTGGGCAAGTTACCTTTTCTAAGCTCTGATTGAGTTTTGATAAAAAATGTCCATATTACTGCTGGGGGATCTATACAGGGTGTTACAAAAAGGTACGGCCAAACTTTCACGAAACGTTCCTCACACACAAATAAAGAAAAGATGTTATGTGGACTTGTGTCCAGTAACGCTTAATTTCCATGTTAGAGCTCATTTTAGTTTCGTCAGTATGTACTGTACTTCTTCGATTCACCGCCAGTTGTCCCAATTGAAAGAAGGTAATGTTGACTTCGGTGCTTGTGTTGACATGCGACTCATTGCTCTACAGTACTAGCATCAAGCACATCAGAATGTAGCATCAACAGGTTAGTGTTCATCACGAACGTGGTTTTGCAGTCAGTGTAATGTTTACAAATACGGAGTGTGCAGATGCCAATTTGATGTATGGATTAGCACGGGGCAATAGCTGTGGCGCGGTATGTTTGTATCGAGACAGATTTCCAGAATGAAGGTGTCCCGACAGGAAGACGTTCGAAGCAACTGATCAGCATCTTAGGGAGCACGGAGCATTCCAGCCTATGACTCGCAACTGGGGAAGACCTAGAACGACGAGGACACCTGCAATGAACGAGGCAATTCTTCGTGCAGTTGACGATAACCCTAATGTCAGCGTCAGAGAAGTTGCTGCTGTACAAGGTAACATTGACCACGTCACTGTATGGAGAGTGCTACGGGTGAACCAGTTGTTTCCGTACCATGTACAGCGTGTGCAGGCGCTATCAGCAGCTGATTGGCCTCCACGGGTACACTTCTGTGAATGGTTTATCCAACAATGTTTCAATCCTCATTTCAGTGCAAATGTTCTCTTTACAGATGAGGCTTCATTCCAACGTGATCAAATTGTAAATTTTCACAATCAACATGTGTGGGCTGACGAGAATCCGCATGCAATTGTGCAATCACGTCATCAACACAGATTTTCTGTGAACGTTTGGGCAGGCATTGTTGGTGATGTCTTGATTGGGCCCCATGTTCTTCCACCTACGCTCAATGGAGCACGTTATCATGATTCCATACGGGATACTCTACCTGCTGCTGCTAGAACATGTGCCTTTACAAGTACGACACAACATGTGGTTCATCATGATGGAGCTCCTGCATATTTCAGCCGAAGTGTTCGTACGCTTCTCAATAACAGATTCAGTGACCAATGGATTGGTAGAGGCGGACCAATTCCATGGCCTCCATGCTCTCCTGACCTCAACCCTCTTGACTTTCATTTATGGGGGCATTTGAAAGCTCTTGTCTACGCAACCCCGGTACCAAATGTAGAGACTCTTCATGCTCGTATTGTGGACGGCTGTGATACAATACGCCATTCTCCAGGGCTGCATCAGCGCATCAGGGATTCCATGTGACAGAGGGTGGATGCATGTATCCTTGCTAACGGAGGACATTTTGAACATTTCCTGTAACAAAGTGTTGAAAGTCACGCTGGTACGTTCTGTTGCTGTGTGTTTCCATTCTGTGATTAATGTGACTTGAAGAGAAGTAATAAAATGAACTCTAACATGGAAAGTAAGCGTTTCTGGACACATGTCCATCTAACATATTTTCTTTCTTGGTGTGTGAGGAATGTTTCCTGAAAGTTTGGCCGTACCTTTTTGTAATACCCTGTATATACAAAATACAATTAATTTTTTTGATAAGCTGTTTTCTGTTATTTCAACTGCTGATAGTTCAAAATGGTTTTCTTCACTTAATGCTATTAGATCTTTTCTAATTTTAAATGTTATGCCTTTTTTTGTCACATAAATACAAGAACCCCCAAATTTCTTGGAAATTCTATTATAGGAACAGGCCAGGTCATAAGATGTTAATGCAATATATATAATTTCATTTTCCTTACACCAATGTTCAGTAATACAACCAGTGGTACTGTCTAGTTTTTGCAATTCTATTTCTAGCTGTTGAACTTTATTCTTTATGGACTGCATGTTTTGGTGAAATACAGTTAAAAATTTGGTTCTACGTATCATGGTGGTTTCCTCCTCTTTGTGCCTGATGTTAAAAAATCTTTCAGGTGGTATGGAGGCACTATTTTTTACTTGCTTGTTACACTACACATTTCACCTCCAGCTGTTTCCCCTTCTTCTGCTGGTGGCGTTTCTGTGTCTTCTGCTGCTGCTGCTGTTGTTGTTGTGAGTACAGGTGCGTATGCAGTTGTTTCCTCTTCGTCTGTTGTTGGTGTTTCTATTTCTACTACTGTTGTTGTTGTTGTTGTTCCTGTGGGTGCAGTTGGGCATGCAGTGACAGCTTCCATGTCTTCTGGATCATCTGGTACATAAGGATTTTGCATGCATACAATTGCCTTAGCTATGGATGGTTCTTTGCATGCTTTTTCTTCTGATAGCAGTGCAGTAGTGTTACAGCTCTCATTTATATGATGAAAACTATCTAGACATAATTTAGTTCTCTGGCTAATTAATGTTTTGCCCTTTTTCTTCAGATGCATTACATGCGCCATGAAATGCTTTCTTTCCAGATCATTTATGCTGAGGAAAGAAGCATTTGGATTGGACTGGCAGATCTGCCTGTAAGCCGTGTTAGCCTTTTGGATATCTTTGTTTATAATAGGGGATTCCATAAGTTCATGCCTTTGTGGTAGGCACACCACAATCACCTATTGATCGTCTATTTTAGTTAATGTTTCTCTTAGAACAGTGGTTGCAGTTTTGAGTTCGTTCTTGTACACATCATTGGCGCCACCTGGTATCACAAGACATTGATTTCGTAACACACGATCTTTGTTTTTGTAGTCCTTCAAGTTTTTCTGTAAACCAGCATCAGGTTTCACAATGCTGGTGATATTTACATCTTGCTGGTAGCTAAGCATTCCTGCAATCCCTCTACCATGGCTATCAGCAAGAAGAACTGGGTTAATGTTATTTTTTGTCTTTTTAGTGTCATTGTTAAATGGTTTGCTTTCGTTTCTTTTAACACAGTCGGATTCTACTAATGTACTGTGACCTAGCTGTTGCTTTGAGCGCTTTGTTATTAGCGATCTAGATTGGTGTACCTTAGTTGGTTTGCAAGCCGCAGCAGTTTTAGGTTCGTCGACTAAATTCAAATTTCGATCTCTATCTCCTGAAGGAAGCTTGAGCGCTTCTGGAGCAGGTTTAGATTTCATATGTTTTGGTTCACTGTATGTCTGGTTATGTCTAAGATCTTGAGGTAGTGTTTTCGAGCAACAAGACGCTTTCTTCTGATGTTTTCAAGTCTTCTTGTAGTTCTTCTATCACTGCAAATTCACGGTTGGTATTGCACATTTCTATCGCGGCTGAATGACCGTTGCACTTCGTTCCACATGCACACAAGATTTTATGTTTGTCTGTTTTCGCGAGGCAATGCAAATGATACCATTTACGCATAATTGAGCATATTCTGACGCCACTTCACACGATTTTATCGCATGACATGCACTTCAGCGATGCTAAATAATCTTGATTTACGGAGCGATTAACTACAACTTCTACACGCGACGCCATCTTGAAACTGAACGTGGAGACTGGCGAGTAATCTATCTCACGCATCTGTCCCATTTCATAGACTGTACACCAGAGATGTGCATTAGGACGTTACTAACGTATAGACTCCTGATCCGACATGAGCTTACTGCCGGGAGGAACCTGTACAGCGACTGGAAATTCCCTGCAAACAGGCCTTACGGCAGCCAATCAATCACCAATAGCAATGCACGGTAAATGTAGATTTAAAGTCAGATTGGGTTTGTCGCAGAGGAGTCAGTGGACCTTTGTTATATCAGACGTCTCAAACTCCATACTAGGCTCTGATTTTCCATACCACACCAGAACTGATATCATCATTAACGTAGCACAGGACACAAAGGTAGTGAAGTCGTCAGGTGCATACTGGGTCGAAACGCTATACAGGAAGTGAGTGAACCATGTGGGTGTATTATTGTCATCAGGTGTGTAATGGAAGAACTGTATTTGACAGTAAAACTTAATAATATTAAACCTTTTACTATAAATGTTTTCGATATGTTGATAACGATCGATAAATTACGATACAAGGGCAGGTATATTTGTAACTTAGGATAGTGACGGGTTCCTGAATAAGTATTAGTTTATATGAAGTAAGAGTTGTAATCATTATTTTTGAAAAATCATTTTATTTCACAGCTCCCATCATTTAGTAGTTACTAGAATTTAGAAGTTGTGATTGTCTGCGCAACAGGGGCCTCGCAGTGGTTTTATGCAAGGTAGTAAGGGGAGTGGGAGGCAAGAATTGTCATGCTAGTGACGCTGCAAATATTTGGAACCATGGCAGCTGAAGAAACAACGGCTCTAAATGGCATCATATTGGTCGCAGAGTAATTAATGTATCACCAGTGCAATTTTGGTTTGTTCCCCGCTCGCCTAAACGATGCATGCAACAACGAACGTCACATTATGACGTAGAAAGACTCCAATTAATTTTCTTAATTACTAGAACTGTATGGGTGTTTTGTGCAATTTTCAATTACGTGAAATTTGCTGAATTATATGTAAATAATCCTTATAGATGGTGTTAATTTCAATCTAAATCATTCCATGCTCCCAATTCCAAAAAATTTTCAGAGCTTTAAGATTTTTTTCTAAATTCTAATGTTTCATAGTGTAAAAGACCGGAAAATAACTAAATTACGACTGCTTAAGTAATTTCGATCATTCTCAGAGAGAACAGAAATTTTAATTCAATGTATTGGCTGTCTTGTGATCCAGTTCCTTGGCATAAAAATTTGGCTGTATTAACTTAAAAAGTTTTACTGAAAGCCAAATTCTTGCTAAAGAAATTCATTTCCATAAAGTGATACGTAAAATCAAAGGTGACTCCTTCACAGCATATGAATGAATCAGAATGCTAGGATCTACACTGAAAAAAGTAATTAACATCAACTGGAATTACAATCCAGCAACCATCCAGAATTCCATTCAAAATTAAAACGAGGTAAATTAGCTCCATCAGAGCATGATGACCATAAGGAAGACAAGAGAATACTTAGCAATAGTATTTACTACCTGAGGATAATACACCGCACGGGATTAGCCGAGCAGTCTAGGGCGCTGCAGTCATGGACTGTGCGACTGATCCCGGCAGAGGTTCGAGTCCTCCCTCGGGCATGGGTGTGTCTGTTTGTCCTTAGGATAATTTAGGTCAAGTAGTGTGTAAGCTTAGGGACTGATGACCTTAGCAGTTAAGTCCCATAAGATAAAAAAAAAAAAAGAGTTTTGTGATGGCTCCCAAACCCAAGGTCCTCATTGGTACTTTTGGGGCACCCACCACAAATTGTATAAAGCATGGGTAGTGACCAGGATGTAGCTATGTCTGTTGGCCGAAAAATAATTAATGACAAGAATTGCGCCAGCTAGAATGAAGAGAATACTTATCTTTATTTCTAACAAAACATGCACCAGCAATACAAGTCCAAGTAATATCCAAGAGTAATCCGTGTTCTAAGCCTAGTCGAATACAATAGCAAATATCACACCGCAATGGCTCCGCTATAAACTCCACGAAAGGCTAGCAATAGACAATTGACAATAGACTGTCCGTCTCGGGGCCAGTGCTCCTCCTTATATGCAAAAGGCAGAGGCCGCTGCGGACCCGAGCTCAGCCATGGCGCGACATCATCTATCGGCAGTAACGCCCTGAAACGCCAATGGCCGTGACAGGAACTGTGGCCAGCAATGTCACAGTCAGGGCGCACGTGTGCGAGTTGGTTGGTTGGTTGGGTCCGTGGGTACAACATTCCTCCCCCCTTGAAAGGCCACCAAGACGTCAGGTGCAGCAAGGGCCTGATGACGAAGGGGGTTGTGGCTACTGTGAGGTGATCGGGAGCCAACATAGTGAGGCTGGGGGTCGTCGACTCCCGCGTCCTGGCATTCGCCCTGTGCTGGAGCCGGCACCAGCCGAAACAGCCCTAAGGATGCAACTCACAGCAGCCACGACGGACCCAACGAATGTGCCCTGACTCTCGAAGACGATGGCGATGTAGCCTCGGGCGACGATGACCCATGCGAAGTTGAGGCGATGGAGGTCCGGTCCGGAAGAGCCGAAGGGCGGGCTGGAGCAGCCCGGGCAATGGCGTCGACTTCCATCGGGGTTGGCGCCTGCAGCGGCGATGGCTGCGGGGGCGGGGGCGGCGAGGGACGTCCACCAACCAGGATCCGGGGCAAGGCTGCATGTGGGTCTGCAACATTTAAGTCCACGGCAATATCGTGAGTGTGGCTAAGCCGCAGCTGATTGTGGTGGCGGCGCTGCAAGCCAAGGGGTGGACAAAAGATACATATGGGACTCCAATCGCCGTACGATGGTACCCTGCTCCCAGCGGCGGCAGCCTGAAAACAACTTGAAATACACTGGAGTGTTAGGCGCAAATCGATCGTGCGGCCAAAGCGGCACTGGCGTGTGCGGGTGCGGGCGCAGCAGGATAGGCAGAGTTCAGTGACGACATCCATGGAACAACTCTGCCAGCGATGGGCCGTCGCGAGGCAGTGAACAATATGATGAGAGGAAGAATAACAAAGCTTGGTCTCTCGTGTGGTTGGCGCAAAGTTTGCTCATATGTTAGAAACTACGAACAAACCGCTCAGCGTTGCCATTGGACTGAGGGTGAAAAGGAGCACGTGTGAGATGAGCGATTCCATTATCAACACAAAACAGTTCAAAATCCCGCGAAACAAAAGAGGGTCCATTGTCTGTGAGAATCAGTTCAGGCAAACCTTCAATGCAAAAGATCGACGAAAGTGTGTGGATGGTACTCTGAGCAGTAATATTGTTCATTGACACGACAAAAGGAAACTTGCTATAGGCATCCACAGCAATAAGCCATCGAGTACCCCAGAATGGGCTCGCAAAGTAGAGGTGAACATGCTGCCAAGGCACAGAGAGTGTGGGCCATGAAACAAACTTCTGGGGTGGGGCCAACTGGTGTTCGATGCACGAACGGCACTGAGCAGTTAACTGTTCTATATCTCCGTCCATTCCTGGCCATGCGCAATGCTGCGTGCAAGTTGCTTGGTGCGTACCATTCCCCAGTGGCCCTGATGTAGCAAATTGCAAGACTTCGCATCGCGAAGAAGTAGGAATCACCACACGAGTTTGTCCCGATGGAGAGCGAAGGAGCAAAACATCACGTTGCACTGTCAGGTCGTGGCGTTGAGCAAAGTAACAGTGCATGATCGGATTTGCAATGTTCTTCGGCGAACGTGGACACGCCATGCGAACAAGACGCAAAAGTTCACTCAAATCAGCGTCCGAAGCTGTGGCCCGTGCAATCTTGCGAAAGTCCAGAGGAAAACTTACTACGACTTCATTGTCTTGAGAGTTGATGTGACAACAAGCAATGTCAGATTCATCAAAAGCTGTGTCATGGGTGATTGGCAAACGAGACAACACATCTGCATTGCAATGGCGAGATGTGGGGTGATCAACAGTGCTGTTGTCAGTTTCTGGAATGCCGCTTGGCATTCGGCCGACCACACAAATGGAACGTTGCGCCGACATAATCGGTACAAGGGGGCAGCTATTTGCGCAGCATTGGGTATGAACCTATGATAATAGGTAATCTTGCCTAACATAGATTGCAACTCAGACAAGTTCTTAGGCGAAGGAAGGCCGGCAATGGCATGAAGGTGTGACTGCAAGGGATGTACACCTTGTGCATTGATAACATGTCCAAGATATTCTATTTCCATACGAAAAAATACACACTTTTCCTTGTTCACTTTGAGCCCTGCTTCCGACAACACTGTAAAAAAGCGACGCAAATTCTGCAAGTGTTCCTCTGGAGTACGACCGGCAACCACAATGTCGTCCAGATAATTTGAGCAAAAAGGTACTTTGGCAGTCAGTTGTTACAAGTATCACTGAAAAATTACAGGAGCGGAGGAGCTGTCAAAGGGGAGGCGCAAATATTTAAAGAGACCCAAGTGAGTGTTAATCACAAAAATGTCCTGGGACGGTTCATCTAAAGGAATTTGCAAATACGCATTGCGCAAATCAATCTTGGAATAGTATCGGCCCATGCCTAGTTTGTACATTAATTCCTCAGGGTGAGGGAGAGGATAGCCATCGACAATTGTCCGTGGATTCACTGTACACTTGAAGTCCACACACAAACACAAGGAACCATTGGGTTTCTTTAGTACAACTAAAGGGGAGGCCCACTTACTGGCACTAATGGGCGCAATGACTCCCTCATTTTGCAAAGAACGGAGTTCTTCTGCGACTTGGTCGCGCAATGCGTGAGGCACTGGTCTTGCTTTGCAAAAACGTGGGCGGACTTTATCCTTCAGTGTGACGTTGCAACATAATCACGTACGCAGCCCAAACCACTACCAAACAAATTGGGGAACTCTTCACAAAGAGGAACAACAGCATCAAGAGTAGGAAATTCACTAACAGCTAACACATTGTCTTGGATGCTGAGGCCAAACAAATCGAAGCAGTCCATTCCAAAAATGTTTTCGCATGAATGTGCGGTGACAACATGCAATTGAATTGTCCTGGTCACATTATGGAATTGTGCTGGCATGCTACATGTACCCAGTACTATAATACGTTCGCCACTATACGCAGTAAGCAGAGCAGAAGGTTGAGCAAGTTTAGGCTTCCCTAGCAATTCATACACCCGGCTATTTATCAGTGTAATGGAAGAGCCTGTATCCAACTGAAATTTCACACGATGTGAAGCAATGTGCAACTCAATGTACAATTTGTTCGCCCGGCGTAGCACAGAGGGAGGCAAAGCACTATTGACTACACTGACACTACTATGCAAACCATTTGCTAGAACACTGTCTTCAACACTGTTGTCTTTAGAACTAATAGCATGAACAGAATGTGTGTGTCCAGAAGCACGAGAAGCAATTGAGTTCCATTTACGCTGTTGGCACACGGAATGTACATGTCCAACCCGTCCACAAATGTAGCAAGAATAATTACGTGTTGGGCAATTTTGGCATTTGTGACACACACGACACTTTGGGCACGATTCCAAAGGTGCCCGCGAAGAAGCAAACTGTCTGTTTTGACACAAAAGCTGTTGGCGGGGACGCGAGCTGCTTCCGCCTTGCTGATTGGGAGCATGCGGTGTGTGCGGCAACTGTGCCTGACAACGGTCGGTCTGTTGCACACAATGTCCGTCCGACACATGACAAAAGGTAGGCAAGTCAAAACTATTTTGAGCACTTTCACATGCATCTCGACTCTCATTATGAGTTATTGTGTCACGAATCATATTATGAGCAAAAAGTTTTCCACAGTCACACGCAAAACGATAGTCACGAGTTAAGCTCTTAAGGTCAGTGATCCACTGTTTGTAAGTTTGACCCGGCTATTTGCGATAACGAAAAAATCTGTATCTGGCCGCAGCAACTAGAGTTTGTGAGTCAATGTACTGCGATAAGGCCTGGATGCACTGTTCATATTGCAAAAGTTCAAGTCGGGAGGCCGGCAAAAGTTTTTCCAATAAACGGTACACTTTAACACTGGCAGAGGCCAAGAGAAAAGAAAGTGTTAGCTGACCTGGGTGTTGGTGTGTTGCCATGTGCGATTTGAGTAAGGCCATATACTCTTGCCAAGTTTCTTCCTCTTGATTGAAGGCTCTGTATGGTGGCGTGCAGGTTGGTCGGTCCATTGGGCCGAAGGCAGCAGGGGAAGTTGATTGCCGCTGCACTGCTATAAGTTGTTGCACGCCAGACAGGAGTTGTGTCATCTGCTGCGTCTGCAAAAGCAAAATCTGTTCAAGTGTGACTGTGGATGCACTAGACGCTTGCGTCGGATTGGTAGGAGCAATGGGTGGAGGTGCGGGAGTAGCCATGTTAGTACAATGCAACTGTTGAGAGCAAGATATCAATAAATGAAACAAAGGTGCAAAGCGCTCCACACTGTAATCAAAAAATGTCCACAAACAATTCTGTTAGTTTGGTTAGGCACAAGCAAGAAACAATTTGCAAATGGTGCACAAGCGAAAAGAGAATGATGAGGCGAGTGGGGTTGACAGCGGCGTCGGGAGGCAAGGTCTGATTGCTTCTCCAAAATGCTCATTTTTGTGGCGGTGTTCGTAGCGACAAACAATTCACGGTAGAATCGGCTTACGAAGTCACCGCCACACTTTTAATAGCGGGCCGACCGGTCCGCTGGAACAGTGAACAGAAAGATGAAAACCCAAACACTCTGATTAAATAAAAGTCGGTACTTATCTTTATTGACGAAGATACAGAAACACAATAGTGAACTCCGTGTCTACAGAAATCTGTCTAGTTCGAGTCGGAGCGGCTAGGTCAGCGTCGGCTAACGACAAACAACAACTCTGCTGCGATGAACACACAACTGACTAGCAAGTACACAATTCGGTGGCGAGTATACAACTGAGCGACGAATACAGAACTGTCCTAGCGCTCGCGACTCCAGCGCTTAAGAAGCCAGAAGCCAGCGGTGGCGCGCGCAGACTTGTGGCGATTTCCTCTCTCGCTGGCGCTGCTTATTCGGACGGCGTCCGGACTTTGATGCTGCCAACCTTTTGGCAGCGGGCTCGGGTGGCATTACTGGCTAGGATATAACACTCCTCCCCCCCCCCAAATCGCCGCACCGTCGTTGAGTAATGACGTGGCGAGCGTCGACGGCGGGGGAGGGGTCTGGCCGCAGGCGTAGTAGAAGAGACCGGGGCAGAGACTGTTGTCGGTGGCAGTCCCCAGTCCACACCCCAGCATTGGCTGCGCGGGGCCTCGGGAAACACCGACTGAAAACCGAGGTCAGGGTGCACGCCTGTGACCACGGGCGCAGCTTCTGGTACTGGACGCGATGGGGCGTCGGGACCCACGAAGAGAGGCAGTGTCTCCTGACGCTGCGTCGATGGCTGCTGAGTGGGCGCCGGACAAGGCGCTGCGGTGTCAGACTCCTTGGGGGTGCCCAAGGAAAGCGGCTGCAGGACAGGCTCCACAGCCACCCCTTGGGAAGGCGGCCCGGCTGAGGGGTCGACGTCCATCAGCTCCGAAGGCGGTGGCGACTGAAGAGGGACCGCAGGCGCCGGAGCGACCACCTGGGGCGCTCCCAGATGAAGCTGCGCGGGAGGCATCAACGGGACGGGCTGTTGGCGTGGTAGCGGCGACGGCTGCTGCTGCTGCCCTGGGGGCGGCAGCGAAGTCAGAAGGCGCTGCTGGAACCCGCCGCGTACCAAATCTGTGGACAAAGAACGAGCGGCAGAATCCGGGCGCCCAGCGCGGCGCAACTGGTTCTGATGCCTCCTGTGCACCCCAGTAGCACCTTGAACAGTATAAAAACCGCGACCCTGGACACTTATCACGGTACCACGTTCCCAACGACGGCGACCGTGATAAACTCTGCAAAAAACAGCATCGTTGCGCTGAAAACGCGTGCGATGCTCAGAAGCGGCGGGTCGATCCGGGGGGTGCAACAACCGTAGTAGGGTGCGATGACGACGGCCGTGGAGAAGCTCCGCAGGCGAAGGGCCGTCGCATGGCGTGGTCCGGTACGACGACAGGAATGTGATGAGGGCCTGCTGACGAGAGTGCGTAGCACGAAGGCGGTCCATATGATCCTTGAATGTGCGTACAAAACGTTCTGCTGCACCATTCGATTGAGGGTGGAACGGCGGAGTAAGAACATGGCGAATTCCATTGGCAGAACAAAAACTTTCAAATTCAGCAGAGGTAAATTGTGGACCATTGTCAGACACTAAAACTTCTGGAAGACCCTCAATACAAAAAATTGAAGTCAACGCCTGTATAGTTTGTGCAGACGTTGTAGACTGCATGGGCACAACAAACGGAAAATTACTAAATGCATCTATCACGATGAGCCAACGAGAATTCCAATATGGACCAGCGAAATCAATATGTACTCGCTGCCAGGGACCGGCAGGGCGTGCCCACTCAAAATATCGTTGAGGCGGAGCAGCTTCGTGTTCGGCACACGTCGAACAATCTGTAGACATCTGCGTAATCTGCTTATCAATGCCGATCCATGTACAATGACGGCGGGCAAGCTGCTTGGTGCGGACCACTCCCCAATGACCTTGATGCAACAAGTCGAGGACCTTGGATTGGAGCACTTGGGGAACCACTACACGAAGCTGGTCATTCTCGGTGCGTAACAGGAAAACCCCGTGCGAAACAGCCAACAGATGACGTTGCGGATAATAGGGACGAACCACAGGATCTGATATGTCCTTTGCCTTGGACGGCCAACCACGTTGAACAAAACGTAATAGTAAACTCAGATGAGGATCCGTAGCTGTCTCACGTGCCACCTGACGATAATCAACCGGAAAATCCCGGAGGGATTGATGCTCATCGGCGTCAATCTGATGGCAAGAGTCTTCAGAGGAATCGAAGACATCATCCGCAGCAATCGGCAATCGAGAAAGCGCGTCAGCGTTTGCATGCTGAGCTGTAGGGCGATACAGTATCTCATACTGGTATTGTGATAACAAAAGAGCCCAACGTTGTAGTCTCTGAGCTGTCCGCTGAGGAACTGGTTTAGACGGATGAAACAGTGACGTCAGGGGCTTGTGATCTGTCACTAAATAGAATGGTCTACCATAGAGGTAGTGATGGAATTTTGTGACACCGAACACAATAGCCAACGCTTCCTTGTCCAATTGGCTATAATTACACTGAGCTTTGTTTAGCAATTTAGAAGCGAACGCAATAGGACGTTCAGTGTTACCGACGCGGTGAGACAACACAGCACCGAGGCCGTAAGAAGAGGCATCACAAGCTAATACCAGAGGCTTGTTAGGGTCGTAATGGACCAGACAACGATCATTCAATAAAGCCTCTTTAAGCTGCTGAAAGGCTGATTGGCAATCAGCTGACCACACAAACGGAACATTCTTACGGCGGAGACGATGCAACGGTGCAGCAATCTGTGATGCATTAGGTATAAACCTAATATAATATGTCAATTTGCCAAGAACTGCTTGCAATTCCTGCAGATTGCGAGGGGCGGGCAAATCACGAATAGCTGCTAAATGTGACTGGGAGGGATGAATGCCTTGAGCATTAATAACATGTCCCAGATACTCCATCTCCGTAAGGAAAAATGAACATTTATCGATGTTGCAACGTAGGCCTGCCTGAGACAACACTTTAAACAAACACTCCAAATTACGGAAATGTTCAGCAGGCGTCCGACCGGACACAACAATATCGTCTAAATAGTTGCAACACGATGGCACATTAGCCAGAAGTTGTGACAAAAAACGCTGAAAAACAGCTGGAGCTGACGCACAACCAAAAGGCAAACGCAGAAAACGGAACAACCCCAACGACGTGTTTATAACAAAATACTGTTGTGATTGCTCGTCGAGGGGCAATTGCAAATATGCTTCACGGAGATCAATTTTGGAAAAGAAACGAGCTTCCCCTAACTTATCCATCAGCTCGTCCGGTCTGGGCAAAGGAAAAGAATCAATGACAGTCTGAGGATTAACTGTCGACTTAAAATCAGCACACAAACGTAACTTGCCAGACGGTTTCTTTATAATAACTAAGGGAGAAGCCCACTGGCTCGCTGAAACGGGTTGAATAACACTGTTGTTTTGCCAACGACGAAGTTCATCTTCTACAGGTGCCCGGAGGGCGTGAGGCACTGGACGAGCATGAAAAAATCGAGGTTGAGCATTATCTTTTAACGTAATATGAGCGGCAAAGTTCGCAGCACAACCTAGTTCGTCTTTAAATATGTCACTGTATTGTTTACACAAATCGGTTATGCTGTCTCGAGGAACAACAACAGAATTAATTTGCAACACATTGTCTTGGATAGACAGGCCAAACAAGTCAAAACAGTCTAATCCGAAAATGTTTACACTGTCTGTAGCGCGGAGCACTGTGAATGAAACTGTCTTTGTATTGCCACGGAATGTGACTGGTACGCTACATACACCTAACACAGGAATTTGTTCTCCACTATAAGTAGCCAAAGAATGTTTTGCTGCTGTAAGTTTAGGGCGGCCGATAGCCACATACGTAGCACTATTTATGAGAGTTACAGACGCACCAGTGTCTAATTGAAAATTGAAGGTCTTAACCTGGATGCGTAGTTTCACAAATAGTTTATTACACTGTCTCTGGATCGGTGCAGTGGAGGCGGAAGACACAAAATCAGCGCGTTTAGCGCGTGTTCGCTGCTTATGACAACTCGTGGTTTGGGCGGGTGGAACAACAACTCCCGCTTCACTTGCAGTCTGTACATTACTTTTTACAGCGTTTGAATTACGCTTGGGTCGCATATCAGAGGGCTGGGTGGGTGGCTTATTGCGAACAAGTTTATTACCCACACGAACCGTGGAAGAGTCTTTAAACGCGACCTTCTGGGCGGGCTGGCTTTGAAGAACATGAATATCCATGGGCTGGGCAGCACTAGAAGTGTTCTTGCGTTTACGCAAACAAACAGTCTGGATGTGTCCTTTCCTTTGACAAAAGTGACAAACCGCGTTTCTTAACGGGCAACGTTCACGAGGATGAGCCAGAACACACTTAGGGCAAGACTTAACTCTATCATTTTGCACACTCGGCTGACGAATGTGTTTAACATGACGCGGCCGGCTAGTGTTTACAGTCCGACTCTGCCGGTGGGGCCGCGAGCGTGACATAACTTGCTTAGCACAGGCAATTTGAGAAATACATGGCTGATCTAACTCACACTCAGCATAGTCAAAAGTATCTTGGGCTTCAATGATGTTCATCACAGTCTCTAATGACGGGTCAGGCAACTTTAAGATAGCAGCACGAATACGAGAATCTGCAATGTTTTGAGTAATAGCGTCTCGTAACATGACATCACTGTAGGAAGCTCCACACACACAATTAAATCGGCACTGACGGGTGAGGCCCCGTAAATCTGTTAACCACTGTTTATTAGATTGATGTGGCAGTTTCTTTAATCTGAAGAACTTGACTCTAGCTGCTGCCACATGAACTCGAAATACTTAGCAAGCTTGTTAACAACAACGTCATAGTCTAAAGCTTCTGGCTGGGATTCCGGGAACAACTTACAAAGTAGTCGATAGATGTCCACGCCTGCAGTGGAAATTAAATAAAGCTGCCGCTCAGTACCTGTGATTTTGTAGACTGTCATGTGCGCCTGCAACTGCGCGAAATATTCTCGCCATTCTTCTCTTGATGCATCAAAAGCACGGAAAGGTGGTGCTGCCTGTGCTTGTTCCTTTTGTGTTGGAGGATTAGCCGCTTGTATGGCGATTGCTTCCACCAGACTTTGTATTTGCTGACTCTGTAACAAGATCAACTGTTGTAATTCGGTAGACATAGTGAACACAAATTAAACCAGCCCCCAAAAGTTTTATCGCTATAATTAGTATAACCAGAAACAAGTTGAACCAGCCCTGCACACGAGTTCGGCAGTCCTCGTCGCCAGTTTTGTGGCGGTGTTCGTAGCGACAAACAATTCATGGTAGAATCGGCTTACGAAGTCACCGCCACACTTTTAATAGCGGGCCGACCGGTCCGCTGGAACAGTGAACAGAAAGATGAAAACCCAAACACTCTGATTAAATAAAAGTCGGTACTTATCTTTATTGACGAAGATACAGAAACACAATAGTGAACTCCGTGTCTACAGAAATCTGTCTAGTTCGAGTCGGAGCGGCTAGGTCAGCGTCGGCTAACGACAAACAACAACTCTGCTGCGATGAACACACAACTGACTAGCAAGTACACAATTCGGTGGCGAGTATACAACTGAGCGGCGAATACAGAACTGTCCTAGTGCTTGCGACTCCAGTGCTTAAGAAGCCAGAAGCCAGCGGTGGCGCGCACAGACTTGCGGCGATTTCCTCTCTCGCTGGCGCTGCTTATTCGGACGGCGTCCGGACTTTGATGCTGCCAACCTTTTGGCAGCGGGCTCGGGTGGCATTACTGGCTAGGATATAACACTCATCACCACTTTTGTGATCTGTCCCAAACCCAAGGTCCTCGGTGGTACTTTTGGGGCAGCCACCACAAATTTTATAAAGTGTGGGTAGTGACCAGGGTGTAGCTATGTCTGTTGGCCGAAAAATAATTAATGACAAGAATTGCGCCAGCTAGAATGAAGAGATAACTTATCTTTATTTCTAACGAAACGTGCACCAGCAATACAAGTCCAAGTAATATCCAAGAGTAATCCGTGTACTGAGCCTAGTCGAATACAATAGCAAATATCACACTACAATGGCTCCGCTATAAACTCCACGAAAGGCTAGCAATAGACAATGGACAACAGACTGTCCGTCTAGGGGCCAGCGCCCCTCCTTATATGCAAAAGGCAGAGGGCGCTGTGGACCCGAGCTCAGCCATGGTGCGACCTCTTCTGTCGGCGGTAATGCCCTGAGACGCCAACGGCCACGACAGGAACTGTGGCCAGCGATGTCACGGTCAGGGCACGCATGCGCGAGTTGGTTGGTTGGTTGGGTCTGTGGATACAACAAAGAGGATAATACAAGATGAGTCACAAACTATTCTTTACTACACTGTAGTATTCAACTGTGGACTGGTGGATATAATCATGATATCAAAACGATATCGAAGGTAGGCAGTGTTACGATTAAGATGGTGCTTTGTATTCCATAGTTGTGGATTGAAACTCTATATTCACCAGTCACTTTTGGAATAAGTAATCGCTTGCCCTTATTAAACTTGAAACAGCCCAACTATGGCACACATGGGTCAATCAAAACATGGCAAAGCTGATATTTGCTAGATATTAAAAGCGTTGGAGGGCTGCTGAATGAAAGAGAAATTCTTGCTTGTAATGGGGTTTGCCATAACAGTTGTAGGAGGCAGCACTGCCGAGGCCAAGGTCACGTGCTGCCATATTTCGGGCCAACAGTAGGAGAGAAAAACAGGGTGCAGTGATTGGGAGCACAGAATGTGGCTGTCATCATGAAGAAACAGTAGCTCCAAACTGACCTGATTAACGAATCAATATAAACTGAAACAATAAACAAAATATAATACCTGTTGGTTGACAGTCAACAGTCACTGTAGTACTGCAGGGATAATAATTTCATACGATTTTTACTCAGTTTGTGATTAACTGAAAAGTGTGGATTGAACTATTAGTACAAGCTAGTGAGGGTTCAGTCACATGTGGGGAACAGCCCGAAGTATCACCTGTACAGGAAGCAGTATGCAACACTGTGCACCACATTAGAATGACATTGGGTCAACCAGTATTGCAGCATCCAAGGAGGCTAGCCACAGACTGTTTTGTAGTAGTAAAAGCAGAATTCGAAGAATTACTGCAAAGTAGCATGATATGCCAGTCTGACAGCCTGTGGGCCTTGCCATTGCATTTGGTGAAGAAAAAAGTTGGTACTTGTGATTATAGGCCACATAACTCTTGCACAGTCCCTGATCAGTACCCAGTACCCAATATCAGAGACTTTAGCAAAATTCTGGCAGGAATGACAATGTTCAATGTGAACGGCTGCAAAAAGGTTTCTCACCAAATTATGGTTGGAGACAGTGACATTCAGAAGACAGCAGTAATAACACCCTTTGGTTTCCAGGATGATATTTTCACTCTGTCCAGAGTGTGCGCTGATATAAAATGTCCTGGCAGATTAAAACTGTGTGCTGGACCGACTTTCAAACTCAGGACCTTTGCCCTTGACGGGCAAGTACTCTACTTACTGAACTACCCAAGAAAGACCAATGACCCTTCCTCACAGCTTTACTTCCACCATTGTGTCACCTCCTACCTTCCAAACTTCACAGAAGTTCTCATTTGATACTAGCAAGACCAGCACTTCTGGAAGAAAGGATATTGCAGAGACATGACATAGCCACAGCCTGGCATATGTTTCCAGAATGAAATTTTCACTCTGGAGTGTGCGCTAATATGAAACTTTATCATGCTTTGATGTGTCACACAGACAATGGGTCTCAGCCTTGCCAGTATGCTACTGGGATTGCAAGCTGCTTACAAACCAGATTTAAAAGTGTCTATGGGGAAATGGTCTACAGATAGAGCTTGCAGGTACCAGCAGAGTTCTTTGTGGCACAAGGAGAGTCAACGACTGTGCAACTGCCACAGGTCTTACAAGTAAACAATGGCCTTTAGCAGGGTCACAATGTGGAGATCGAAAAACATTCTTGCAGAAGGAGCTTCACACATTTGCACGTCAAACTGGGAATGGACACTGTTCAAACACGCTGCGCCCACCTTATTCAGGGTGTCGGCAAGGGGTGCACATTCGTTGCAGATAGATGTAAATGGTAAGACACAGATGGTCTCATTGGAAAGAGGGAAGCCCACTCATATGAGGAAATCACAGATAGAAGGCAGGAACAGACACTGTTGCCCCCATAAGGAGGGTAGGAGAGCAGAACAGGACATGGAAATGCCATACCATCTTCAAGAGGTCAGGCAGCCTGAGAGAGAAGACACAGGTGGCACAGATGTTAGAAGGGCACTCTCGAGCCAGTCAAAAATGATAGGCAGATAGCCATTCTCCCAGGAGCTCCACTCTTCGGCAGGGGGAGGGGGAGCTGCTGCAATCAGAGAAAATAAATGCACAGTGAATAAAAGTGTTGTGCTTTGGAGGGAGTAGAGTGATATTACCATTACTCTTTATATTTCATAAAATTTCCATGGTTGTTAAGGATTTGTTATTCTCAATTTGACTCTTTTTCTCACAAAGTTGAATAAAGAGTTTCTTCATTGCTTTATATTGGTGCATCTTATTTGCACAGTTTTTATAACAAATATCACCAGAAAGCAATTAGTCAACAGCAAAATGGTAACTTAACATGTGGTGTCCAACAGGATTTCATTTCAATACCTGTAGTTTTTCTTGCATATAGTAATGACTAGAATGTGTAAGATTCTTCCTGTGAGTATGTGTCTAAAGTATGATGACAATGTATGCAAGCAGATGCTAGTGAAAAATTGTTAGGATTACAACTTGATAATAAGTTCAGTAGGAAGGAGCACATAAAAATAAAAAAAGCACATGTTGCTCACTTTCATTTCATAATGTTATAGGAAACATTCCACGTAGGAAATATATATCTAAAAACAATGATGATTTGACTTACCAAATGAAAGTGCTGGCAGGTCGATAGACACACAAACAACCACAAACATACACACAAAATTCAAGCTTTCGCAACAAACTGTTGCCTCATCAGGAAAGAGGGAAGGAGAGGGAAAGACGAAAGGAAGTGGGTTTTAAGGGAGAGGGTAAGGAGTCATTCCAATCCCGGGAGCGGAAAGACTTACCTTAGGGGGAAAAAAGGACGGGTATACACTCGCACACACACACATATCCATCCACACATATACAGACACAAGCAGACATATTTAAAGACTCTTTGTCTTTAAATATGTCTGCTTGTGTCTGTATATGTGTGGATGGATATGTGTGTGTGTGCGAGTGTATACCTGTCCTTTTTTCCCCCTAAGGTAAGTCTTTCCGCTCCCGGGATTGGAATGACTCCTTACCCTCTCCCTTAAAACCCACTTCCTTTCGTCTTCCCCTCTCCTTCCCTCTTTCCTGATGAGGCAACAGTTTGTTGCGAAAGCTTGAATTTTGTGTGTATGTTTGTGTTTGTTTGTGTGTCTATCGACCTGCCAGCGCTTTTGTTCGGTAAGTCACCTCATCTTTGATTTTTTTTATATATATATATATATATATATATATATATATATATATATATATATATTTTTGCTATATCTGGCAGTGTTGAGTTTCATTTCTTGGAAGAAGATGTGACACTGGAGCACAACATGTGATATTGCAATGCATGGTCATGTTGATTTTTCACAAAAATATTTATTTTCATGCTAAATTTCTTTTCCCATTTTAGATCAAAGGTGCCACAACAAAACTTGAAGCATGACCCTGATGCAGAATGTGGTTTATGTTCATGTCCTTGGAAAACATTCATAATCAGCAAGAATATATACAAGTGTTTCTGAGTGCTATCAGTCATAATGATTCATTCTTGCATCAACAAAGAGTTATATCAAGTCTGAAAGTGTTTTGTCTTGTATAATAATTCTCTCTCTCTCTCTCTCTTCCTATCCCTCTCCCCCTCTCCCTCCATCTCCCCCTCTCCCTCCCGTCATCCCCTCCCTCCCTCCCCGTTTTGGGGGAGTTTAGCAAAGAAAGTTATTGTGGGTAGAAAAAGTGATTACTCCCTTTAGGTCTTAAATTGTATTGGTGGTTTGTTCTACACGTGTTTTTTGTGCTTTGAGGAGTTAGCAGCCAAATAACATAGATCATTTTCGATTTGAAGGATGAGTTTCAGTCTAGAATCTGTCAATCACTGTTTTTATTATTTCAAACTGACCAGTTATGAGCAGTTTTGCAAATCTATAACATACCATGTCTTATAGTTACAGAGTAACCAGGCTTCATGGAACTATCAGTTTCACTGTAATATACTAAAATGAAACATATTAAAATTTCAAAAGAAATTTGATTGGTGTAAAAAGCTTGTAATTTTAATGAGTGTCTTCTACCAAATATAAAAATATGCATTAAACATTCAAGACCATTAAAAACAAAACATTACAGAGAATTTCTTAAATTGAAAAACATATTTTATTAAGGGGAAACTGTTAAAATTTTAAACGTGTCTCTCCTATTACTTTTGATTAAACCACTTTAGAGGGAAATTTGTATATCCCAATTCAAAAGTAGCAAGATGCTGAGGTTTCCTCCATAGTGGCAAATTCAATGCTGCCAATGTGTGGCAGCCCACCATCCCTAACCCAACATGGTAGAGTCTAAATCATATTTAAAAATTTAATAATATCGCTATATGCAAAATCACTTCATTTATTCAACAGGTCTCCCATGATTTTAGTTGATGAGCACAAATCTCATATTCTTCTATGTTGTTGTTGTTGTGGTCTTCAGTCCTGAGACTGGTTTGATGCAGCTCTCCATGCTACTCTATCCTGTGCAAGCTTCTTCATCTCCCAGTACCTACTGCAACCTACATCCTTCTGAATCTGCTTAGTGTATTCATCTCTTGGCCTCCCCCTATGATTTTTACCCTCCACGCTGCCCTCCAATACTAAATTGGTGATCCCTTGATGCCTCAGAACATGTCCTACCAACCAATCCCTTCTTCTGGTCAAGTTGTGCCACAAACTTCTCTTCTCCCCAATCCTATTCAATACTTCCTCATTACTTATGTGATCTACCCATCTAATCTTCAGCATTCTTCTGTAGCACCACATTTCAAAAGCTTCTATTCCCTTCTTGTCCAAACTACTTACTGTCCATGTTTCACTTCCATACATGGCTACACTCCATACAAATACTTTCAGAAATAACTTCCTGACACTTAAATCTATACTCGATGTTAACAAATTTCTCATCTTCAGAAACGCTTTCCTTGCCATTGCCAGTCTACATTTTATATCCTCTCTACTTCGTCCATCATCAGTTATTTTGCTCCCCAAATAGCAAAACTCCTTTACTACTTTAAGTGTCTCATTTCCTAATCTAATACCCTCAGCATCACCCGACGTAACTCGACTACATTCCATTATCCTCGTTTTGCTTTTGTTGATGTTCATCTTATATCCTCCCTTCAAGACACCATCCATTCCGTTCAACTGCTCTTCCAAGTCCTTTGCTGTCTCTGACAGAATTACAATGTCATCGGCGAACCTCAAAGTTTTTATTTCTTCTCCATGGATTTTAATACCTACTCCAAATTTTTCTTTTGTTTCCTTTACTGCTCGCTCAATATAGAGATTGAATAACATCGTGGAGAGGCTACAACCCTGTCTTACTCCCTTCCCAACCACTGCTTCCCTTTCATGTCCCTCAACTCTTATAACTGCCATCTGGTTTCTGTACAAGTTGTAAATAGCCTTTCGCTCCCTGTATTTTACCCCTGCCACCTTTAGAATTTGAAAGAGAGTATTCCAGTCAACATTGTCAAAAGCTTTCTCTAAGTCTACAAATGCTAGAAACGTAGGTTTGCCTTTCCTTAATCTTTCTTCTAAGATAAGTCGTAAGGTCAGTATTGCCTCACGTGTTCCAGTATTTCTACGGAATCCAAACTGATCTTCCCCGAGGTTGGCTTCTACTAGTTTTTCCATTCGTCTGTAAAGAATTCGTGTTAGTACTTTGCAGCTGTGGCTTATTAAACTGATTGTTTGGTAATTTTCACATCTGTCAACACCTGCTTTCTTTGGGATTGGAATTATTATATTCTTCTTGAAGTCTGAGGGTATTTCACCTGTTTCATACATCTTGCTCACCAGATGGTAGAGTTTTCTCAGGACTGGCTCTCCCAAGGCTGTCAGTAGTTCCAATGGAATGTTGTCTACTCCGGGGGCCTTGATTCGACTCAGGTCCTTCAGTGCTTTGTCAAACTCTTCACGCAGTATCGTATCTCCCATTTCATCTTCATCTACATCCTCTTCCATTTCCATAATATTGTCCTCAAGCACATCGCCCTTGTATAGACCCTCTATATACTCCTTCCACCTTTCTGCTTTCCCTTCTTTGCTTAGAACTGGGTTTCCATCTGAGCTCTTGATGTTCATACATGTGGTTCTCTTATCTCCAAAGGTCTCTTTTATTTTCCTGTAGGCAGTATCTATCTTACCCCTAGTGAGATAAGCCTCTACATCCTTACATTTGTCCTCTAGCTATCCCTGCTTAGCCATTTTGCACTTCCTGTCGATCTCATTTTTGAGACGTTTGTATTCCTTTTTGCCTGCTTCATTTACTGCATTTTTATATTTTCTCCTTTCATCAATTGAATTCAATATTTCTTCTGTTACCCAAGGATTTCTACTAACCCTCTTCTTTTTACCTACTTGATCGTCTGCTGCCTTCACTACTTCATCCCTCAGAGCTACCCATTCTTCTTCTACTGTATTTCTTTCCCCCATTCCTATCAATTGTTCCCTTATGCTCTCCCTGAAACTCTGTACAACCTCTGGTTCTTTCAGTTTATCCAGGTCCCATCTCCTTAAATTCCCACCTTTTTGCAGTTTCTTCAGTTTTAATCTACAGGTCATAACCAATAGATTGTGGTCAGAGTCCACATCTGCCCCTGGAAACGTCTTACAATTTAAAACCTGGTTCCTAAATCTCTGTCTTACCATTATATAATCTATCTGATACCTTTTAGTCTCTCCAGGGTTCTTCCATGTATACAACCTTCTATCATGATTCTTAAACCAAGTGTTAGCTATGATTAAGTTGTGCTCTGTGCAAAATTCTATCAGGCGGCTTCCTCTTTCATTTCTTAGCCCCAATCCATATTCACCTACTACGTTTCCTTCTCTCCCTTTTCCTACACTCGAATTCCAGTCACCCATGACTATTAAATTTTCATCTCCCTTCACTATCTGAATAATTTCTTTTATTTCATCATACATTTCTTCAATTTCTTTGTCATCTGCAGAGCTAGTTGGCATATAAACTTGTACTACTGTAGTAGGTGTGGGCTTCGTATCTATCTTGGCCACAATAATGCGTTCACTATGCTGTTTGTAGTAGCTTACCCGCATTCCTATTTTCCTATTCATTATTAAATCTACTCCTGCATTACCCCTATTTGATTTTGTATTTATAACCCTGTAATCACCTGACCAAAAGTCTTGTTCCTCCTGCCACCGAACTTCACTAATTCCCACTATATCTAACTTTAACCTATCCATTTCCCTTTTTAAATTTTCTAACCTACCTGCCGATTAAGGGATCTGACATTCCACGCACCGATACGTAGAACGCCACTTTTCTTTCTCCTGATAACGACATCCTCTTGAGTAGTTCCCGCCCGGAGATCCGAATGGGTGACTATTTTACCTCCGGAATATTTTACCCAAGAGGACGCCATCTTCATTTAATCATACAGTAAAGCTGCATGCCCTCGGGAAAAATTACGGCTGTAGTTTCCCCTTGCTTTCAGCCGTTCGCAGTAGCAGCACAGCAAAGCCGTTTTGGTTATTGTTACAAGGCCAGATCAGTCAATCATCCAGACTGTTGCCCTTGCAACTACTGAAAAGGCTGCTGCCCCTCTTCAGGAACCACATGTTTGTCTGGCCTCTCAACAGATACCCCTCCGTTGTGGTTGTACCTACGGTGCGGCTATCTGTATCGCTGAGGCACGCAAGCCTCCCCACCAATGGCAAGGTCCATGGTTCATGGGGGGGATATTCTTCTAGCACATTCGAATAGAATATTTTATTAAAGAACAAAATTAAAAAGACACTAGGCCAGTAGGAGACCTTGCATAATTCAGTTCATTTCTTGTCAGACTGGCGGCTTGCAGCGTTCTCATATTATCCTTCAGTTTGTACATATTGTATAAAGTTGACTACATTATACACCATGCAGTATCATTCATGTGTAAGCCAGGCTATGGAACAGCTGAGTTTTTGGAACAATTGTATGTACTGCTCTCATAATAATAGCTGTTATGCTATTGCAAATAATGAGCTTTTGATCCAATTTCTACTGATGCAGCTGGACAATTTCTTATATGACTATCGACCTGCAAGGTACTGTCTGTCTACAACCTGGCTTGCTCACGATGACATTTTCAACAATGAACTGTTATTGTTTTGGTACTTACAAGTGCATTTTGTTGCATGTTTCCAATGTTTATTCACCGCCTTTTCATATTTTGAATGTCTGAAGATGGTTGCAGATGGCCACTGAAACTAGTTAACAAACTTTATTTCTGGTAGGAAAATTGCAGTCTAGGCGTTAAAAGTTTTTACTTGAAAAAAATTTTTTTTTAGTAAACCAAATTAAGACCACCTTCTCTCCCCTCTGATCATGTCAGGCTACGCTTATATAAAATTTATTACACCCTGCACATTGATGAGTTTGATCACAGCTACTTTGGAATCCGTGAAATAAAATTCATAACCTTTCCTTAACAAGCCAATTCATGAATTAGGGACAAATGAGACATAATTTTATTTAGATCAACATCAGTAACTTTTAACATATATGCTCTATTAAGTGTTAAAAATGTTTCATATGGTATTCTCCATCTTATGTGAAGAACACTGTTTATGATTACTTTTGTGAAGCTAACTTTAGGCTGAGATGAGGTCTCTTATACTGAGAATGCTAATTTCTGTCAACATTTAGCCCATCATTTCTGAAACTATTGAACATATCACTACCAAATTTTTACCAATTTCACATCTGGGTATATTTAGTTCACTGATTTACAATAGAGAAGGTACATGCATTGGAAACTGATTTTCATTGTGCAGCTGGTGTCAGACTAAAGAATTACTGCTTGTCACGTCTTCCATGTGAAACCCAATGACAACAGCAAGTGTTAGTTTCGAATTATTTGTAAACCAGAATTTTGTGCACCCATGCGATACAGCACTCTCACATTAGTCTAGCCTTATACAGGGTGGAGCAAAGGAAATGCATGTTTTTCACTATTGAATGACTGGGACACGGTTTGATAAAAATAATAAAAACAAGCCTTAAATGATAGATTTCTTAATTCAGTTTTGAAATATACATACTTTAATTAGGTTTGAAAAATAATGTCTTGGAGATGATGTCTTTATTGCTGGATACAAATTTGCATCCTCTCTCGAATGCTATGCATGGCTCTCTCCAACATCTCATTTGGCACAGCTTCAACTTCCTGATGACTGGAATTCTTCAGGTCATCTATTGTGCGAGGCTTGTTCATGTAGACTTTTGATTTTAAATATCCTCACAAAAACAAGTCGCATATCAGCAAATCGGGTGAGCGAGTGGACCAGTAAATATCACCATGTCTCGAAATAGATGTCCTGGGAACATTTGTCGAACCACTTCCATGGATGCTCTCGCCCATGTGAGCTGTGACATCATCCTGTTGAAACCATACTTCTCTCATGTTCACTTGACACCTTTCAAGTTTTGGACGAAGAAAGTTGTTTAACATTTTAACGTAGTGCGTTGATGTCACAATAACTGCAGTTCCTTCCCCTTCAAAAAAACAGGGCCCAACAATCCCCATCTTTGAAATGCAGCACCACACTGTTATGTTTAAACTGCGGAGAGGTCTTTCATGTAATTCATGTGGGTTCTCTGGTGCCCAATACCGACAATTTTAAACATTGACGTAACCGTCTGCATAAAAATTTCATCCATTACGTGACAAAACTCTCTGCACTACACAAAATCCCCTTCACTAAGCTGCTGGACAGTCATTATCTTGTACAGATGAAACTTAAGGTCATCATGTAAGATGCGCTGAAGCGAACAACATGACGTACCCAGCAATACAGCCTGTCATTTAACCGATTATTTCAGACTAGCAAGAACTGCCATTCTCACTCAGTTTACATTTTCCAGAGTATGAACTGAATGGGGAAGACCATATGGTTTCCTTTTCATCACAGATCCAGTACTTCTTAATGCTGCAACCCATCAAAGTACAGTATTTTGAACAGGCACTGCACCTCGACGTCCAACTCTAAACTTCTGATGGAAAAGACGTTGCACTGTGACTACGGAATCATTGTTTCTAAAGTACTGCTCGACAATGAACACATGATGCTCTAGGCTCCATAGCGACTAAAACAGCATTGTATGGGCAGTGTGCCAAGATTCATTCTAGGTCAATACCCCCCTCTCATCACCGCGTACTAGTGGTTCAAAAAACATGCATTTCCTCTGCTCCACCCTGTATTTGTTTTATTTTATATGTATTAATAGGGACAGAAAACACAAAAGAATGAACATCAATGTGAGTGTGTCAGCTGTTGTTGCCTTGGAACAAAATTCAGAAATGTAACCAGCAATATACAAAAAGAATGTGCCAGTTCCACTAAAAGTGACTATGTTGTTCTCATAGTGGGATCAAACGATGTTTACTGCAACGAGGCCAGTGCATTTATAAGAAATCTGATTGTTATCTTGCAGTTCCTATTGACCACAAATGTGATAGTAGCGAATTTACGTCTGAGATTTGATCTGGCGGACTGGTCTTGTGTAAATAGTGAAATTCGATGAACAAATCAAAAATTGCAACATTTCTGCTCCAAGTTTAAAAATGTAAGACTTCTCAGCTTCAAAGACACTAGTTTCACAACGCATGGTCAACATTTAAATCTGTCTCGTAAAAAGAGACTTGCATCAGACATAAACAAAGCTGTTGACGTATTAATTTGTGAAAACAGCTGTGAAAACAGATGGGCTATCACCCTAAGTCCCAACACGCAGGGAAGCTAGTGGAAAGGGCTAACTCCAACCAGATTTGGCCCAATATAAACAAACCAGAACAGCAGGAAATTCAAAGTGACAAACTAAAAGTACCATTAAGGCATGCACTTAAATGTACAATATCTCAGAAATAAGCTCAATGTTTTGCAGACTTCTGTAAGTGATCATTCACCTCATGTAGTTGCGTTAACCGAGTATGGACTGAAATCTGAGGAAATTATTTACTTTAAACTAGATGGCTATTTCCTAGGAAATAGCTACTGTAGACAGGTGGAGGTGGGAGGTGGAGGTGTAGCAGTATTTGTTAGACAGCAGCTCAAAGTAAATAAATTAAATCATCTAGATCTGTATAATAATGAAGGCTTGACTGAAGTGACAGGTGTTGAACTCCATATCAAAGGTTGCAGAAAGGGCACGGTGAAACAGAAAATTATTGGGATTTATCGTCCACCAAAATCAGAGGTAGGGCGTTTCATAGATATTTTTAGTGGAATAGTGGGACACTGTGACCCAAACGAGGTAACAATGCTTGGTGACTTGAATATAGAGGCAACATCTTACAATAACCATAACAGCAGGCTAATAGTTACCCTTAACTCCTATAATTTTTTGAATGCAGTAAATTAAGATACAAGAGTAACTCAGTCTACTTCTAGTAGAATAGACTACATAACACTAAGTAAAGAGGTAAAAGATAGTATTAGATGCTGGAATGTGGACTTCCACCACTCAGACCACAAACGTCAATTTGTAGACTGTGAACACACTAGCACCCAAGAAAACACTCAAGTCATAGAACAAAAAACAATGCTTAAAGAGAAAAACATTAATGCTTTTAAAAGTAAACTAGCACCTGAGGAATGGCAACTACGTCTTCAGTAAAAGGGACCTTAATACAAATGGGCCAAATTTTATGATATTATTTTACAATATCTTAATTTTTGCTACCCAGTGAAAAAAATTAAGAAAGTAGTAACTCACAACCAAAGTGTAAAAAACACCAGACTGACTCTTCCAGCTTACATGATTAAACTTAGGTAAAATATTGAGGATCTAAGTGTGCTACATAAGTCAACTAAATAGCAAATATTTAAGGATAAGTACAATCAAGCTAAAAAACAATTTCAGGAACAGCTCTCAAATTTAAGAAAACAGATCCTAGATAAGGAAATAACTCAGTCAACAAATACAGGGAAGACTTCATGGAATATAATAAATGGATATCGCAAAGCCACCCCTAAGTTAGATGCTCAAATTGACAGAATCCAACATGAAGGAAACCTTATTAATGATACTGATAAAATCTGCAATATATTTAATGAATATTTTATATCTTCAGCTGTGAATCCAGTTAATAACACAGGTCTGACTCGAATGGTAAAGCCTTACCCTAGGCTGGAAACTGCTTTTGAATTTAAGGAAGTGAGTGTGGAGGAAATAGGAAAAATAATAAATAACTTAAAGAATAAGACCTATTCTGGCTGGGATGGGCTGAGTAGTATTATAATTTAAAAAATGCAATAAGGAATTAGTTGGAATAATTGCCCACATGATCAACAGTTGTATCAGGGAGCACACATTTCCAAATATTTTGAAGAAAAGTACAGTGAAACCTGTTCATAAAAAAGGATTGAAAGAAGAGCTATCAAACTTCAGGCCCATATCACTAGTACCAATTTTCGGTAAAATATTTGAAATTGTTTTGTTGACACAACTTATTGATTATTTTACAAAGAATAATTTACTAGCAGAAAAACAGCATGGCTTCAGAAAGCATCACAGTACCATTACAGTAATTACTGAACTTCTCCACAAGGTGTACGATGTCCTGGATGGGGGAATGCAGAGAGCAGGGATATTTCTAGGCCTTACTAAAGTATTTGACTCAGTGAACCATGAGCTACTACTAAGTAAACTGGAAACTTACAATATAAATGCCACATCCATTCAACTACTAACCATTTATCTAACCAATCATAAGCACTGTACAAAGCTGAGTCACGAAATTAATAATCAGATCAAACATTTCCAATCTAGCTATGAAACAGTAAAACAAGGTGTACCTCAGGGCTCTGTATTGGGCCCTTTCTTTTTCCTGGTCTACATTAATGATTTAGAGGCACCTCTGTATTCCCAATTAGTAAGTTGTGCAGATGGTACCTCACTTTCATTCTTTTGCAGACAAACTAATGACTTGACATTGGCTGCAACTGATGGCTTAAGTCATATAACTACTTACTTCCATGATCAATATTAGCAAATCCCAGCTATTACCATTTAAACTAGGTAATTCATATCAAACCTGTATTGATAATATAAGTGGCATCAAAAAAAGTAGACACTGACAAATGTAAATTTTTGGGGATATACCTAGATGAAAATCTTAGATGGTAGAACGTATCAATTTTGTATGCAATAAAAATGCTACGACATTTGCAAAAGTCATCAGGTGGTGACTATATGCAAAAAAAGACAATAAATAAATAAATAAGTGCTTAAGAAAGCTCAGGTCTGTGACGCCTTTGAGAGAACTATTTCACTGACTCTGAGATTATTTAAAAGAAAAGAAGGCGTATGACTGATCAAAAACATAGCTGCAGCTCAGACACTCCCTCCAGCAATACCACAGACTAATTGGGCCTTACCTCCAAAACTACCTGTTTCCATGGTCATGAGTACCAGGTTTCACAGTTGAAAACAGATTTTTGTTGTGATTAAATTATTTGGGGATAGGGGAAAGGTCTACAGAACTGCTGAGTTCACTGTGCTTAATCAGCAAACTATAAAAATTAGTCTCTGAACAAACATTAAAAACTGCTTATTATGGGACAATACTTGCATATATTAATTATGGAATAGAGGTATGGGGATTTGCTGTTGATAGACATGAACAGAATCCTAACACTGCAGAAAGAGAAATCAGGACCATGCATAGACTAGGATACAGAGATTCATGTAGGGAAACCTTTGTACAAGATAAATATCTAACAGTATATTCCTTGTATCTGTACAAATTAATAACATTCTTTGTGGACCATGGAAATAATGAAACTAAGTGCTCTGATGTGCATACGCATATCACAAGGCAAAAAGATTGCTTCTTCAGAAACAGAACTAAACTAAAGACAACAGATCATAGTCCTTGGATAAATTGGCCATATATGGTTTAACAAACTGCCAAGTGCTATAAGATGCCACAGAGGTAAAGTATTCAAAAGGGAACTAAAATCATTCTTAACTCTCAAATGCTTGTACTCACTGAATGAATACTGATATTAAAATGTAGCTATTCTTAAATGTAGGCCTAACTCTTCTATCTATATGATGTACTATTCTGAGGTGATTGTAATATATATTATTTTTGTAACAACATGCTGTAAATTCAGATACCTATACTATGTAACAACTGTATGTTGCATTATGAAGTACTGTACCATATCACTTGTAAGTATCAGCATGGCGCTCCACGAGTGACCGGTGTAGTGCCTCTTAGGTGTAAATTTGATTAATAGTTCATTTTAGTCACAGGGGAATATTTCCCCTGCTGTTGGAACCTAAACTGGAAATTGAGAATGACCCGGTCCAAAATAGAACTCTGTGATGTCACACCAAACAATATAAAACAACTGAAGTGCCTTAATCAAGTTGTCTTCCCAGTGTCATATAATGACAAGTTTTATAAGGATGTCTTGGAAGCAGGAGAACTAGCGAAATTAGCATATTACAACGACAGCGTTGTGGGTGCTGTGTGCTGCAGAATTTATACATCAGAGAATTTGCGCTGTCTGTATATTATGACACTGGGTTGTCTTTATCACTATCGCCGGCTAGGAATTGGTACGAAAATGGTGGAACATGTACTGAACTATGTCGAAAAGGACAGAAATTTTGACAGCATTTTCTTGCATGTACAAGTAAACAACGAAGGTGCCATCAAGTTCTATAAGAAATTTGGCTTTGAGATTGTTGAAACGAAAGAGTGGTACTATAAAAGGATAGAACCTGCTGATGCTCATGTTTTACAAAAGACACTTAGACCCCAATCGTGAGAAGACAAGTGATATAACAAATTACAAACAGACTTTTATCTGTGAAATATGGAAAATTCTTTTTTCACATGAGAACGAAGTGTTGTGATAAAGAATATCAATTATTTGTTGGGATACTGGTCTGCAGTCAAACTTGAACATTTGTGATAATGACATTATGGTTCCAGCTTGCTTCCATTGTTCTTGTGTAGGTGTGATGATTCGATTGTGTAATGTTTTCTGCTCTCTGAAAGTGTAAAGTTTTGCTGTTTTAACATACTGAGAAATTAAATTTCATCACCTTTCAGTTTAGTAAATTGACAAGTGGCTTCTTGTATATGTGAATTGCAAATTCCTACTGTTTGTACAAAAATTGTATAAAAACGCTATGGTGTTTACAAAAGTCACCAGTTGGTGACTATATGCACATAAAAGTAGACAATCAGAGACTCAGTAGCACTGTATACACAGTGGTAGCAATAAGTGTGAGCCAGGGCAGTACTGTTGTTGCTCATGTACTGGCTGTTCTTCAAGTTTTTCTGTCAATGTTAATACATATTGATAAACAAAATTCACACTAGACTAATTTGGGACTGCTGTATCAAATAGGCACATAAAATTCTGCTTTAAAAACATTTTGTTCATAGCACACTTTCCATTGACAGTGGGAGTTACATGAAAGATGCAATGAGCATTATTTATTTGGACTGACTCCAGCTACAAAATGCAAGACAAAATTGCAAATATCTGCTGAATGTTGGGAACCAGAGAAAATATGCCTGGTTATTCGTAGGTGAGACAGCACATAAATATATACATATACTTTTGTTTTTCGGGATCACAGATCGTGCCACCTGGCTGAAGTCCACAGCTAAATTTAACAACTTGTCTGCAACCATATAGTGTGGAACACCAGAAGTTCAGACATAAACATGTGCAATATATGTGGCATATGAATACATGGGCAAACTGTGCACCTAAAATTTTGTGGAAATGAAGGGTGCTATTGATGTGTTGTTTCCACAGAGTAGGTTGCTGGTCAGGGGCCCTTATTGTTAGCCAATACACAGATTGCAATAATACTTAGAAAGTGTATTTTTCATGAAAACATGCACTTTTTTTTAATGGGACCATGCCTATTGACATTAACAAACTAAAGCAGGATAAATTAGAATGTAAGTGGTGTTTGTTATAGGAGTCTAGTGCAAGTTGTTTACAAGATATCATATTGTGCAAAGTTTCCAAACTGACACCTGTTTGTGTCATTCAAACTGCTTAGTTGCTAGGCATGATTTTATTGTTGCTTACAGTGTGCTTGTGTGTTCCTTGAGTGCACTGCAACTTTCTACTCATTTAGTGTGTACTGTACAAGCAGTAGGTCATGAGTGGATGATGTGATTTGCCAATGCAGAAAAAGCCAACATGCTCATTGTGTGTGGAGAGCTTCACCAGTTTTCCTTCAAAGGATTCTTATGATTGGTGAGACAAATTAGGATGGGGCCATTTCTAAGTGGTGTTTTAATTTCTTTGGCTTCAAGGAATCATTCACAAGAATGGTTGTGCATGTAACACACTGGTTTTATTTCTTCATTACTTTCTACTGAAGTAAATTTGTATTTAATGTAACTGCTGTTGTACTTTCTCTGAGGCACCATTTTCAAATGTAAAACAGAAATGCAATTGAATATAAGCATAAAAAGCATCTCATAATAAGTTAAATAAATGTTAGAATAATTAATAAATATGTAAACTTTCAATATCTTTATTTCTCATTGCATATCACTATGTAATTATTCTTTAAGTAGTCATCAGCATAGGCCTACATTCCCTTTGTAATGCTTAATTTGGATGAAAAGAGTTTAACATAGAAAATTATGTAATACCTCTTTAACACAAGTCATTAGAATGTTGAGGACTAACAGTCAGTTAAACTACTGATCCTGTCAAACCACTAAGTAGTCAAATAGAATTACTGACAATACCGAGCAAGACAAAAGAAAGTGTTATTCTGTATCATCGATCACTTGCTGTCATTGTCCAGTATGCCACCAACATCCATCATCTGTGTGGAGAGGACAATGTTGTCATCAATGCACATGATCTCTGTCGTTCTCAGTTATTGCAGACTGGCTGAGAAACAAGAGTGTGACCCAACAATTTCTGTCTTACTCAATGACAATTCCTCTAATCCCAAAATTGAATGCCTATCAACTCCTGGTTTGGGTGCCAGCATCCTCTGTGACATGTCACAGCACAGACTTTGACCATTCCTCCCCACATCAATGCAGCAACCAATCTTTGACTATCTACACAACATCATCCATCCAAGAGTTAGACTGATCATCAGGCTGGTCACCAAGTACTTTTTTTGGCAGGGTGTCAGGCATGAATGCTGTAAGTGGATGCAGGCATGCCTTGAGCACAGACCCAGTGAGTTGGCCTACATATGCAAACGCCACTAGGCAGCTTTGACATACTTCCATCAGATGCACTTGGACGTCGTTGCACCTCTGTTTGAGTCAGCAGGGTATAGATATCTACTTCCCATGATTGATTGTATTTCACTCTGGGAGGAAGCTGTACAAGTCACAGTCATCCTGGTGGAATCCACAGCCTGAGCATTCATTGTCCTGTTTCGGTTTTCTGGATACCATCACCACTGATCAGGATCATAATTGTGAATCTTTGCTCTTCAGTGCCCTCTGTAAATTCTGCAGCATCTCCCTCCACCGTGCAATTATGTACCATCTCTAGGACAGTCGTATCATGGAATGATTGCACAATACAATGGAAATGGCACTCATGTGTCATGGTGAGCATGGACCATGGCCCTTCTGTAGCTGATCCTCAGTGTCCGTGGAAAGAGTGCATTGAAGGCTTTTGTGAGAGGGAGAACTTCTCTCATGATGTGATAGAAAAAGATATGAAAGTTGAGGTGGAAGAAGTAAGGGATCCAATATTAGTCAGAGTTTAACAGATCTTTGGGTGACTTGTGATCAGATAAGCCAGAAAGGATAAATAACATTCCACGAGAATTTCTAAAATCATTGGAGGGAAGTGGCAACAAAACGACTATTCAAGTGGGATTGTAGCGCATATCAGAGTGGAGACAAACCATCAAACTTTCAGAAAAGTATTACTCACACAATTCAGAAGATAGCCAGAGCAGAGAAGTGCAAGAACTATCTATGGCACAATCAGCCTAATGTCTCATGTATCCAAGTTGCTGACACAAATTATATTTGGAAGAATGGAAATTGAGGAGTTGCCTGATAACAATCAGTTCCTTTTTAGGACATGTAAAGGTACCAGAGGTTGATAATAGAATCAAGACTTAAGAAAAATCAAGACACGTTCATTGGATTTGTTGGCTTAGAAAAACCAATCCACAATGCAAAATGGTGCAAGACGTACGAAATTCTGAAAAAAATAGGAGTAAGCTGTAGGAAAAGGAGGGCAATATACAATACGTGCAACAACCAAGAGCGAACAATAAAAATGGAAGACCAAAATCAAGTGTTCTGATTACAAAGTGTGTATGACATTTCAGTCTATGAAACTGTAAGTGAGAGCCTTTACCAATACACACACATGTGCACCCACATTTAGGGGGCTCAATGGTCATTTTGTTCAACTTTATGAAGAAAAAAGGATATGGGATGTTTAAGTAATTTAAAATCCAAGTACCAATTTGGAATGTAAATCAAATGACTTTAATTGCAGGTGGACTGCAAGCAAAAATTAATGAACTGATAAAGGCTATTTTCATCCTTATAAGTAAGTTTCCCAGCAATTATGAAATAACTAACGTATTCCTACAGCAAAGGACTATCAGAGGAGAAGATCCACACAGTTTTCAGTTTTCTAGAAGCCAAATTAGTAAAACAGTTTCAGGACAGTGGTTCTACTAGTTGCAGGACAGTGGTTCTACTGAAAAAATAGATTTCAGTTGTTATATTTCAAACTTGGTTTGCCAGCACTGACTTGCAAGACAGGTTGGCAGTATAGAAATAAATACTTTCTTTCCAGACTAGTAATATTAATGTGTCATCTCTGAGGTCATAAAACTGGAAGACACACTCTATAGAGTCCCACTCTGAAGCTGCTTCTGGACACTATCAGTCAAAGTACATTGGAAGACTGGCATGCAAGTCAGTGAGTATCTTAGTTGCAGCATGTTGTGGACTTAATTCCTTTGAAACTTTGTGTGTCCAGTAAATATATAATTACAGTCCAATTGCATTTTTAGAAGATGGACACTAAGGTTATGATTGTAATGACATGGTTGCATCCAGTTTGGCAGGCAGTCCGCCAACTGCTGTTCAAGACGTGGTAAGCGACATGCTGATGCACTCACACCCTTGTTTCCTCATCTCATTCTTTCTCATGGCTCATTGACTGTGTGTGGTATCTTCCCTTGATTGGTTCTCTCTTGATACTATAAGCATTTTTCCCAAAAGTCTATAAGAACTCTCACTATTATTTCCTTATGCAATTCATTTATTTATTTTTCTGTGGTAGCGTGTCTGTGTCAATAGTATTCCGGAATTGTGGATTCTTGGCTCTTCCCACATTGTGAAGACTGTCTCACTTTTTTCCATTGTTCTTAAGAGCAGTGTACAGACTTAATTCAATTGCAGCATACCAGTTACTTCTGTAGACCTTTCCCCTATCCCGAAATAATTTAATCACAACTAAAAATCTGTTTTCAACTGTGAAACCTGGTACTCATGACCATGGAAAAGGTAGTTTTGGAGGTAAGGCCCAATTAGTCTGTGGTATTGCTGGAGGGAGTGTCTGAGCTGCAGGCACATTTTTGATCAGTCATACCCCTTCTTTTCTTTTAAATAATCTCATTGCAAAGAAAGATGAGTCAGTGAAATAGTTCTCTCAAAGGCGTCACAGACCTGAGCTTTCTTAAGCACTCATTTATTTATTTATTGTCTTTTTTTGCATATAGTCACCAACTGGTGACTTTTGCAAATGTCATAGCATTTTTTCTACAATTTTTGTACAAACAGTAGGAATTTGCAATTCACATTTACAAGAATCCACTTAAGGGTGACACACTTAGCAATATATGGTACAGTACTTCATAATGAACAAACAGTTGTTACATAGTATAGGTATCTGAATTTACAGCATGTTGTTACAAAAATAATATATATCACAATCACCTCAGAATAGTACATCGTATAGATAGAAGAGTTAGGCCTACACTTAAGAATAGCTACATTTTAATATCAGTATTCATTCAGTGAGTACAAACATTTGAGAGTTAAGAATGATTTTAATTCCCTTTTGAATACTTTACCTCTGTGGCATCTTATAGCACTTGGCAGTTTGTTAAACCATATATGGCCAATTTATCCAAGGACTATGATCTGTTGTCTTTAGTTTAGTTCTGTTTCTGAAGAAGCAATCTTTTTGTCTTGTGTTATGGGTATGCACATCAGAGCACTTAGCTTCATTATTTTTATGATCCACAAAGAATGTTATTAATTGGTACAGATACAAGGAATATACTGTTAGATATTTATGTTGTACAAAGGTTTCCCTACATGAATCTCTGTATCCTAGTCAATGCATCGTCCTGATTGCTCTTTTCTGCAGTGTTGGGATTCTGTTCATGTGTCTATCAACAGCACATCCCCATACCTCTATTCTATAATTAATATATGCAAATATTGACCCATAATAAGCAGTTTTTAATGTTTGTTCAGAGACTAATTTTGATCGTATGCTAATTAAGTGCAGTGAACTGCTGATTTTATTGCATACAACATTGATATGTTCTACCCATCTAAGATTTTTGTCTAGGTATATCCCCAAAAATTTACATTTGTCAGTGTCTACTTTTTTGATGCCACTTATATTATCAATACAGGTTTGGCATGGATTACCAAGTTGATACACTACAGACATGGTGACCATGACAGAAACCGGAACAGGCTCCATGTAAAAGCAACTCACCCACAGGATGTAGGAGAGAGAACAGCCCATTTCACCTTTGCCGTAATGACACAAGCCTGAAACGGTGATGGCAACAACAGCTGTTTCCCACTGACCTAGCTTTCCCGCAGTGGGAGATATTTCCTTTTGAGGTGTTCCACCAATAGAGAGAAGGAAATTCTATGTGGTCATTGTAGTGAACTTCAGAGGGATCAGGTGCAACATCCCTCTCCACTGCTGATGGTGCACCATATAACATCACATGTACCGCCACCACTGCTGACTATGCTCTGTCATCTGACAACATGATGAAGCACCATGCTAAGCTGTCAACAATGCTGGACAACAAAAACAACAGAAACAGTGAAGTACCGCTTTGTAATCAGCTCCAGCAGCTGGGACAGGGTTTGAAACATTTGTGCTGTGTACCTCTTCATAGACAATGGTAAGAAGAGGTGGTCTACAGACTAGTGTGACAACTGTTGTCATAGGAAAGCTAGACAGGAGCAGAAATGATTAGCAAACAGATTAACACAGTTAACAGAAGATTTTCATAATGTATATTTCTCCAAGAGAATGAAGACTGAATACAAATTATGCAGTAAGAAACAGTCCAGCTCATACAACAGCAACAACAGTGGAGTTCGAGAAGCAACTAGGTGGCATGTTCATGGCGTCCCATAGAGAAACGGGTCTGAGCACAAGTGGACCATATCGATGCCACCAGCTCTCCTATATTGTGGCAGCAGAGGGCATTTGTGGTACAGTGCTGCTGGAAGTGTGGCTAGTGGGCTCACATGACTGGGTCTGCCAGATTCCATGGGGCTACTATCAGTGTCGGATGGAAACTTGTTATTTCGCTGCCAGCTTAACACCAGTAGGGTGGTATCGATGTGTGTCATCACACTTTGCCCATTTGATGGCCACTATGCAAGCTTAGAGTGAGAAATTAGATGCAAAACACACTAAGTTAGAAGTGTGAGACCAGAAGTTAACTGAGAAACTAGATTCTGAAGCAAAGAAATTAAATGCACAAGATGCGAAGACAGAAACTAAAGTAGACCTGCAAGCATGAGCACTGCATGAAGTAAATAATTCATTCACTACAGCTCTTCAGTGCTGTGTGAAAAATTCTCAGGCAGATTATATGCCCAGGCTCAGCATTTGCACTCACAAGGACAGGCCTTACTTAACAGTGATGCAAGACTAGACACGGTTGACCAGTGTTTCTCAGGTAAAAAAGCACAAGTTGTTAACATACCAGAAAGGGTACCTGCTCAGAGCTCTATCTGGGAGTTGCTGTCTTATGAGGTAGGAGAAGTAGGAGTGGCCATGACAGCACATGCAGAACACCTGAGTTCAATAGAGACTACAAGGTGTGCAACTTTGCTTCCACGGTTTGCCGATAGGTGGCGACAGTGGTAAGTGGCAGTCGAAAGAAACAGGTCGCAGACGTCAGGCAGTTAGCTTGGATCTCAGTCAACATAACCTCATTCAAACATTAGTCGAATTGTGTCTGCATCATAAAGTTGTTCTTGATTGAAAAGTCAGTTTATGAGTGTAATTCTTATCATTTGCGGGAGGTGTTACTGTTTTGTTTCAGTATGAAGAAAACAGGGGCTGAGTCTCATTGAATGCTCTCAAGTACATTTGGTAAGGGCTCTATTAGTGAAAGAACGTGTTGTAAGTGGTTTCAATGCTTCAAGAATGGTGATTTTAATGTCATAGACTGCAATAGTGGTGGAAGAAAGAATGCTTTTGAAGATGCAGAATTGGAGACATTGCTGAGTGAAGAATTGAGTCAAACTCAGGAAGAGTTGGCATGATTAATGGGAGTGACACAGCAAGCCATTTCAAAATGTCTCAAGGCTATGAGCATGATTCAGAAAGAAGGAACTTGGGTCCCGTGTGAGCTAAAACCACGAGACGTTGAATGGCGTTTGTGTGTTTGTGAACAAGTGTTTCAGAGGCAAAAACAGAAGGGATTTCTGCATTGCATTGTGATCGGGGACAAAAAATGGGTTCATTGCAATAACCCTAAACGCAAAAAAATTATGGGGTTATCCTGGCCATGCTTCCATGTCGACAGCTAAACCGAATATTCACGGATCCAAGATCATGCTCTGCATTTGGTGGGACCAGCTCGGCGTCGTCTACTATGAGGTGTAAAAACCAAGTGAAACAATCACACATGCTCATTATCGAATGCAATTAATGTGTTTAAGCAGAGCATTAAAAGATGAAAGGCTGCAGTACAGCGAGAGGCACCATAAAGTGATTTTGCAGTATGACAACGCTCAACCCCATGTTGCAAAAGAGGTCAAAACATACTTGGAAAAATTAAAGTGGGAAGTCCTACCCCACTTGCCATATTCTCCAGACATTGCTCCCTCTGACTGTCACCTGTTCAGATCAATGGCGCATGGCCTGGCTGACCAACACATCCGATCTCATGAAGAAGTCACAAATTAGATCGATTTGTGGATCACTTCAAAAGATGAACAAATTTTTTGACTTGGGATTCATACACTGCACAAAAGATGGGGGAAAGTAGTGGACAGTGATGGAAAATACTTTGAATGATACATGTGTAACCAATTTGTTTCATTAAAGCCTCAAATGTCAGGGAAAAATGGTGGAAGCAAAGTTACACACCTTGTAGAATCGAGGATATGAATTGAGAAGCAATGGAATTGAAAACAATTGAAGGGCTGTTAGAAGAGGTAAGGAAGAAGATATCTGACAAATTAAAATGCATAAATTGTGAGTGTCACATTGAATCAGCAGGTTTCCCTACCTAGTGTGGTCATACTTATTCAGTAGGTGTAGCAGCCCTTGATGCTGCAATAGGAATCACTACAGACGCAGAAGCAGTCTGCACACGAGGTTTGAGTGCCAGCTAACAGTGCCTTCCATTGTGTGCACCAGCTGATTGCCACATGCACAGTTGGTGGCAGAAGCAACTGTAGTTAATGATATTTCCTTTTCCCTGATGGACTCGGAGATAGCTTGTCCAACCCAAGTAAGATCTTGCTCTGAGTCTGAAGTAGCTAAATTGGTTACTTCAGCATTGAAGCAGTGTCCTATTCACTGAAGGAGCACCACACTTCCACATAAAGGATGACCCTTCACATTGGTATGCTGCTGAAAACATTCCCACTCCGTCACGGGAGAAATTTGGTGTGGTGAAATCATTTGTTCTTCTTGCAAAATTTCAGTATGCGCATTGAGGACCTATGCATCAACCCACAATAGCAGATGAACTTACTCAGGCAGTATTTAACTTCCAAGGTGAGCCTGAGGTGGCAGGTTACAGGCAAATATCGTTTGGACTTTGCACAGTGAAGTAAAGAGCTCACTATGCAATCATGTAAGCAGAAAGTTGGTCACCCTCAAATGACTGATATGCTGTACAACATTAGTGGGGGAATCCTGAGAGAATTTTTCCTGTGTGAGGTGTTTTCTGTATGTCACTTAGACCACAGGGAAATGGTCCTGACCGTTTACCAGAGAATACCCAAATGGGCAAAACAATGGTTATTATGAGCAGTACCTGCCATCAGCGTCAAACAGTCACAGAAATGCTATCAGTGCTAGATGATTTCCAAGAGGAGAGACAGTGGCGGAATGTTGTCAGCAAGGGACAACACCACACTAGTAATTCACAAGCATCCCCCAGACAATCTAAGATAAGAGCCAGTCATTCAGACACATTGTCAGAAGAGAACAATAGGCACATTTACTGCCACCAATTCTGCTGATCAGGACAGTTATTGGTGCAGTTCAAGAACTTGTTGAGGAAGAAATGTAGGTGAAATCATTGGTGATGTGCTTCGTCACAAAATTTGGATGACCATGTGCAGCAGTGTAGCAATCAAACCTGTTGCCAGCACTAGTCAGTGAAACTAGATCACACAGTCAAATTACTCCCTCTGGCTGTATCTCACAATCCAAGACAGAAGAACAGTTGCTCCAAGGATCCACTAGCTGACCTTGAAAACTTATCAAAGGGAGTGTTTTTTAACTAATACAGAGATCCTCTCAAACACCAGAGTAGTCATTTCCATGACTGCTGAGTTGTATTTCAATATCTTGAAAGACAGAGTGTGAGTAGAAACTTTTCCTGTAACTTTGGCCATGATAAAAGGAATGCTAGACGCACAATCAAAACCCATAAATAAACAAGTTTTATTAAAACTGTCCAGTGCTATATGGTTCCACCCAGAAATTGTAGTGCATCACCTCTTGATACCAACCTCATTAGTTGCTGAGTGGCCAGGTGTTATATTCATACATGTCTGCATTTCAGGATCACTGTGGAAGGCTGCCAATGTACACTTACCATCAGCAAGTAAAGAAAACAGAGTATTTTTATTTGTGCCCATTCCCATTCCATTATCAGAGGTGGTGGAGAATGAAATAGATAAGATGACTGAGTGGAATGTTATCACTAGATCAAAAAATATATATTACAATGCAGTTCTTGCTGTCAATAAAGCCAGAGGAGGTATAAGACTAGCGTTAAATGATTGCTGCCTCTAGACCTTCCTGGTATGCTTTGAAAGGGTTAAATTTTTCTCTATCCTCGGCACTGTACCGTACAAGCAAATTCCAATGTCAGAAGAAACCAGGAAATATGCAGTATTCCTAGTCAATGGTAAGAGCTATGGATGTATTGTGTTGCCATTTCGGTTAAATCTGTCACTATGTTTCTGTACACACTAGATGTATTTCTTCATTCACACCTTGTGAGCATGTCATATAATACATCAATGGGATCGTGAATTCTTCAGAGAGCTTCAAGGAACACTGCAAAACTCAGAGGAGGTACTGCAAGCTGTTGCCCATGCTGGCATGAACCTGTGACTAGGAAAATGTAAATTTAGGAAGTGAAGTTTGTGCATCCTGTTTAGAATAGCAACAGTGTGCATATAAGTGAAGAGAAAGGCCATCTGCTGATCTCCTTCACCCAAATGCCAATGACAGTTAAAAATGTTCCGAGGAGTAATGTAATTTTTATGGAAGCATGTTCATGAAGTTGCCAGGAACAGTAACCACCTCATGGTAATGCTGCAAAGAAACATTGTTTTCTGTTGGTCTGAGGAGCACAAACATGAGATTTAGGCCATAAGGAATTCTCTCATTGAGAACATTACCCTCCACCATCTGACTTTAGCCACAAGTTTTTCCTTGCTGCTGATAGCTTGCACTATGGTGTTGTGGGTCAATCTGTGTCAGGAACATGGCAAGGGAGATGAAAAGAAATTGTATGTGATTTTTTTCTTTTAAAACCTCTATGATGAGCAACAGTGAGTAATACTACAGTGAGACAGAGAAAGCGCTATTGGCAGTAGTCTGAAGCCTACATTGGTTTTTATGATACCTATTAGGTAATCATATAATGGCAATGATTGATCATTGTGCATTCCTGAACAGCTGTTGGCTCCTGAACACCAGATTATGCACTGTGCACTTGCTTTGAAGGAGTTTGACTATACCATTCAGTAGGTATCTGGTAAAGACAATGAGGTTCCAAACACGTTATCCATCTTCCTCCCAGAATGCCAGACAAAGATTTGGTGACCAGGTGGCGGTTCGATAGATCAATCCATATGATTTTTCTTTATGATGTTTTGTTCTGTTTTGTTACATTTTGTGATCACTAAGTGAATAAAGTGGTGTTTAAAGTTATTATTTTGCTGTAATATCATTAATCACCACACTGGTGACCCCATCGCAGATACCAGCCTCATACCTCCAGCATTGCCAACTTTACCACCAACACCTTCCGCCATGACACTGGGAGCAGCAAAAAGTTTGTCAGTCACTATCTACGGGTCCACACACCTGCAGCGCAAACTTAAACCAAAATTCTGTTTTGAAGGGACATTCAACATGGCCAACATTGATGAGCTAGTGTTGGGCATTGATTTTCTATGACACTATGGTCTCTCTCCAGATTTATCATCAGGAATGCTGCTCCATCACTCTTTTGAGGGCTCCCTCACCGCAACACCCACACATTCATGAGAAACAATGGCTGCCCCTGTGCATGAGTTGGCTGAACTCAAATCTCCCACTTCAGACCTGGTGGATTCACTGTGCAAATTACTCAGCCAATGACATGACATTGCAGCCCTACGCGTGGCTAACATAGTGCTGCAGACACTGATCAACACTTACGTGGACCTGGCATGTGCGTGAACAACCATCGCAACATTTTCAGTGGCTACAACCACTACAGTGCTGGACACTGCTCCAGTTTTGCTTTCTATGGAAACATTCAATGTGAACTGTCTTCTTGCTCTCACGGTGAGCAATCTGCCTCCTCCACATTGGCAGACTACGCTTGCTCTACAGCTGTCAAACCAATGAGCTACGCATCCGCTATGGTCAGTGCTGTCCCGCATGCTCATGTCAAGTCCGCACACCCTCGTGCCACCTCGCCCACCACCAACACACTACCTGATGGCAGAGAATCTTCACCACCTTCATCACCTGTTCTGCAGGTCAGTTCTTAGTTTCACAGTGCTGCATGTGATGATGTTCCCAGCTCCAGAGTGCCTTCTGCTCGTGCAGGCTCAGTGAAGTTCTCCATTAAAGACTACATACTATGGAGGTACCCTGTCTATTGGCTAAGAAACTTCGTGCCACAGAATAATGCATTAAGGAACTTTTACAACTAGGGATTATATGTCCTTACGACAGTAATTGGTCATCACCTGTTTATCTCAACCTTCAGATTTTGCAGAGCATATCGTAGACTCAGTGCTCGCACAATTTTAGACAACCACCCCATCCTCCGTATTCAGGATTTTGTGCTGCAATTACTTGGTGCTTGGCATTTTAGCATAATTGACTGTCATATGGTATATCATTAGATTTAAATGCACAAAGATGACATTCCTAAACTAGCCATTATAACCCCCTTTGGCTTGTTGAGTATATGTCTTACGGACTTAAAAATGCAGCTCAGACATGGCAACAGTTTGTAGACTCATTATTTTGCCAGTTCCCATTTTGTTATGCTTACCTTGATGGCATTTTAATTTTCTCCGCCTCTGCTAATGACCATAAGCAACATCTTTCTCAAGTACTCTGCATGCTCTCAGTTAACGGCATGGAGGTAAACAAAGACAAATCCCAGGTGCACCAGCCAGAAGTTACGTTCCTGGGCCACACAGTGAACTCTGAAGGCATACGTCCCACATCTGAACATGTTGCTCACATTATGAGCTTACCACCACCTGTCACTTTTTGTGACCTAAGTTGCTTCTTGGACATAATCATTTTTTTCAGGGGCCACACCGCTTCCGTGCAGTCTCCTCTAACTGACACCTTACAAGGTAAACATACCGCAGGCGATTTCAAGGTTAAGTTGACCCAGGACGTGGATCATGGCTTCAGTGAACTAAAAATGGTCCTAGCTAATGCAGTCACACTAGCCCATCCCCATACCAATGCATCTATCTCAGTCACTACTGAAATCACGATTGGTGCCATGCTGCAGTGACACATTAACAAGGACTCTCAACTACTATGCTTGTTTTTATAAAACTACCCCCCTCTCAATGTAAATGGTCAGCATTTGACAGGAAGCTACTAGCCATGTAGGAAACCATACTATTTCCGAGAGGATATTGGAGGCATGTGATATCACCATTTACACGTATCCCCATCCCATGGTTGACGCGCTGTGTAACCCTGCTAGTGATCTCTCCCCATGTTGCTCTTCAGGCATATGGATTTCATGAGCCATTGTACAACAGACATTCATTTTATGAGAGGTGCAGATAACATCATAGCAGACTATATGTTATGTATTAATACTCTTACGAGCCTGTTTGATCCCACAGAGCTCACACAACTACATATTAGTGATACAGAGGTACAGTCGCTAGCTGCTGACAACTCCAACTTCCTCCTTATTCCAACACTCCCCTTCCCTGGTGTCACACAACTGATTCTTTGTGATTATTCAACTAACACACCACGACCTCTTGTACCCCGTCCCCTTCGACACGCCATTTTTTCTTCGCTGCACAGTGTAGCTCATCCAAGCATCAGAGTGACAGTATGTCTAGTAACTTAATGTTTCATTCAGCACACATCAAGAAAGTGTTCGTCAGGATAGAAGTCAGGAGCAGAGGGTGTTGTAAAATGAAAATTAATTGAGTGGAATGGACCCAGTTTATTCTTGTAATGATGGTACAGTGGTGCCTACGTGGGGCCGAGCAGCCCCAAGAGGGGTTGCCGTCTGCTCATCAGAGAGGCAGAGGCTAGAGGAGTGATTACTCGGGGCCGAGGTCAGAAGCTAAGAGAGCGCGGAGCTGTTTCCAAGCCACCCTCGCCGCTCCCGGCCGCGTCCCCATGTGATCACACGATTAGTCTCTGATTGGAGGATTGATTCCGCCAACGCGCCTTTCTAGTAGCATACCCCCGTCAGCACAACCAACCCGTGGGACTTGAGTCTGACCAAGGAGCAGGTGGCAGGAATGTGCCGACCATGGTCTTCCACCACAGTATGCCCAAGCCGGCTATGGCCGAACATTATGCATGGAAAATTCTATTTAATAAAATTTTGTCGGCAATGATCCCTCTTGGGGGTCTCCTCACTGCACATCCTTTCCCCTTCCGAAGAAGGCTCTCTGGATAAAAATGAATGAGCTTATTCTAATTGATTATTCCATTTAAAAATATATGCAAATATGTGCAAAAGTTACAATGTGGCCTGAAGGAAGGTTCTTGAATAACAAACTTGTGAAGTTGGTGCGACAGCAGTGGGGCATCGCCATGCTGTGAGTGTGTGTCGGCGGTATCAGTGGTGGTGGGTACCCAGGTGAAGATGAGGGGCACCGGAGTACAGCACACTGAAACACTCCACCCTCGTGGGGGTGAGAGAATGCTCCCAGGCCTAACAGTCACAAGGGGGGTTTTCCCCGTAATATTACTTTGAGTTCTTAAATCTGGGATTACAATGGTAATTGCCCAAGTGGGTGAATGAGAACATTACAAAATGACAAAAATTTAAAGAGAAAACGAAATGACTTACATGAGGGTTAAGACTCGACAGTTAAATTGTGATTCCATAGACTTTACATAGAAATACAAATCCATTACAAAATTAGTTCATTGACCTGACACCTAGACTACAACTTAATTCTGAGGGGGGGAGAAGGAAGGTGAACTGATTGACAAGAAATACAGGTTACTATGAGAAACCAGGTTGGTAATCTATCAGTCACACTAATGCAGATACATCAATTTGTTCAACCTGAATAAAGGTTAAACATCATAGAGAAAAAAAAATGAAAAGAATAGAGTAAAAGACAGAGAGTGCTGAGATTTATCAGCTCTAGGTTGGTCAGTAACATGAAGAGCAACAGAGATATGGTTAACAAGAAATCATTTTGATATGAATCTCATCTTAGAGCATGTTTAATGTTTCAGACATGAAAGAAAATTGTTAGTAAGGAATTTGTAACATAAAAGAAGGGAAAGGATCAATATATATAACTTGTTTATCAGTACACAAAGTGTCATTCATGTTAGTGTTAAGACGGTAACTGCTCCTAAGGGCCTGGGAGATTTAGCACCCAGGAACAGGTATTAGCTTAATTCTAGTGATTAAGAATCTGATATACTTGAAATTGTAAGAGGATACAGCCTCTACTAATGAACCTCAGAGCCTGAGCTAGAGTCTATTCGCAGCTGAATAGGCATTCACTGATTGTGTCTGCAAACCGAGTAACCACAGAAAGTGTAAATAGGCTTTAAACTCTGAAAACAGTAAAAATAATCAAAGTATCAGCTGTGTGTGTGTTGTGATCAGACTCCTCTCAAGGCCTGGTATGTTGTTGTTGTTATTGTTGTCTTCAGTCCTGAGACTGGTTTGATGCAGCTCTCCATGCTACTCTATCCTGTGCAAGCTTCTTCATCTCCCAGTACTTACTGCAACCTACATCCTTCTGAATCTGCTTAGTGTATTCATCTCTTGGTCTCCCTCTAAGATTTTTACCCTCCACGCTGCCCTCCAATGCTAAATTTGTGATCCCTTGATGCCTCAGAACATGTCCTACTAACCGGTTCCTTCTTCTTGTCAAGTTGTGCCACAAACTTCTCTTCTCCCCAATCCTATTCAATACCTCCTCATTAGTTATGTGATCTACCCATCTAATCGTCAGCATTCTTCTGTAGCACCACATTTCGAAAGCTTCTATTCTCGTCTTGTCCAAACTATTTATCGTCCATGTTACACTTCCATACATGGCTACACTCCATACGAATACTTTCAGAAACGACTTCCCGACACTTAAATCTATACTCGATGTTAACAAATTTCTCTTCTTCAGAAACGCTTTCCATGCCATTGCCAGTCTACATTTTATATCCTCTCTACTTCGACCATCATCAGTTATTTTACTTCCCAAGTAGCAAAACTCCTTTACTACTTTAAGTGCCTCATTTCCTAATCTAATTCCCTCAGCATCACCCGACTTAATTCAACTACATTCCATTATCCTGGTTTTGCTTTTGTTGATGTTATCTTAGATCCTCCTTTCAAGACACTGTCCATTCCATTCAACTGTTCTTCCAAGTCTTTTGCTGTCTCTGACAGAATTACAATGTCATCGGTGAACTTCTACATTTTTATTTTTTCTCCATGGACTTTAATGCCTACTCCAAATATTTATTTTGTTTCCGTTACTGCTTGCTCAATATATAGATTGAATAACGTTGGGGACAGGTTACAACCCTGTTTCACTCCCTTCCCAACCGCTGCTTACCTTTCATGCCCCTCGACTGTTATAACTGCCATCTGCTTTCTGTACAAATTGTAAATAGCCTTTTCTAAGTCCACAAATGCTAGAAATGTAGGTTTGTCTTTCCCTAATCTATTTTCTAAAATAAGTCGTAGGGTTAGTATTGCCTCATGTTTTCCAACATTTCTGCGGAATCCAAACTGATCTTCCCCGAGGTCGGCTTCTACCAGTTTTTCCATTCGTCTGTAAAGAATTCGCGTTAGTATTTTGCAGCTGTGACTTATTAAACTGATAGTTCGGTAATTTTCACATCTGTCAACACCTGCTTTCTTTGGGACTGGAATTATTATATTCTTCTTGAAGTCTGAGGGTATTTCGCCTGTCTTATACATCTTGCTCACCAGATGGTAGAGTTTTGTCAGGACTGGCTCTCCCAAGGCTGTCAGTAGTTCCAATGGAATGCTGTCCACCCCTGGGGCCTTGTTTCAACTCAGGTCTTTCAGTGCTCTGTCAAACTCTTCATGCAGTATCGTATCTCCTATTTCATCTTCATCTACATCCTCTTCCATTTCCATAATATTGTCCTCAAGTACATCGCCCTTGTATAGACCCTCTATATACTCCTTCCACCTTTCTGCTTTCCCTTCTTTGCTTAGAACTGGGTTTCCATCTGAGCTCTTGATATTCATACAAATGGCTCTCTTTTCTCCAAAGGTCTCTTTAATTTTCCTGTAGGCAGTATCTATCTTACCCCTAGAGAGATAATCCTCTACATCCTTACATTTGTCCTCTAGCCATCCCTGCTTAGCCATTTTGCACTTCCTGTCAATCTCATTTTTGAGACGTTTATATTCCCTTTTGCCTGCTTCAATTACTGCATTTTTATATTTTCTCCTTTCATCAGTTAAATTCAATATTTCTTCTGTTACCCAAGGATTTCTACTAGGCCTCGTCTTTTTGCCTACTTGATCCTCTGCTGCCTTCACTACTTCATCCCTCAGAGCTACCCATTCTTCTGCTACTGTATTTCTTTCCCCCATTCCTGTCAATTGTTCCCTTATGCTCTCCCTGAAACTCTGTACAACCTCTGGTTCTTTCAGTTTATCCAGGTCCCATCTCCTTAAATTCCCACCTTTTTCCAGTTTCTTCAGTTTTAATCTACAGTTCATAACCAATAGATTGTGTTCAGAGTCCACATCTGCCCCTGGAAATGTCTTACAATTTAAAATCTGGTTCCTAAATCTCTGTCTTACCATTATATAATCTATCTGATACCTTCTAGTATCTCCAGGGTTCTTCCATGTATACAACCTTCTTTCATGATTCTTGAACCAAGTGTTAGCTATGATTAAGTTATGCTCTGTGCAAAATTCTACCAGACGGCTTCCTCTTTCATTTCTCTCCCCCAGTCCATATTCACCCACTATGTTTCCTTCTCTCCCTTTTCTTACTCTCAAATTCCAGTCACCCATGATTATTAAATTTTCCTCTCCCTTCACTACCTGAATAATTTCTTTTATCTCATCATACATTTCATCAATTTTTCCATCATCTGCAGAGCTAGTTGGCCTATAAACTTGTACTACTGTAGTAGACATGGGCTTCATGTCTATCTTGGCCACAATAATGCATTCACTATGCTGTTGGTAGTAGCCTACCTGCACTCCTATTTTTTTAATCATTATTAAAATCGAGTCCTACAATACATTGATTTTGTATTTATAACCCTGTATTCGCCTGACCAAAAGTCTTGTTCCTCCTGCCACCGAACTTCACTAATTCCCACTATATCTAACTTCAACCTATCCATTTCCCTTTTTAAATTTTCTAACCTACCTGCCCGATTAAGGGATCTGACATTCCACGCTCCGATCCGTAGAACGCCAGTTTTCTTTCTCCTGATAACGACGTCCTCCTGAGTAGTCCCCACCCGGAGATCCGAATGGGGGACTATTTTATCTCTGGAATATTTTACCCAAGAGGACGCCATCATCATTTAACCATACAGTAAAGCTGCATGCCCTCGGAAAAAAATTACAGCTGTAGTTTCCCCTTGCTTTCAACCATTCGCAGTACCAGCACAACAAGGCCGTTTTGGTTAGTGTTGCAAGGCCAGATCAGTCAATCATCCAGACTGTTGCCCCTGTAACTACTGAAAAGGCTGCTGCCCCTCTTCAGGAACCACACGTTTGTCTGGCCTCTCAACAGATACCCCTCCGTTGTGGTTGCACCTACTGTACGGCCATCTGTATCGCTGAGGCACGCAAGCCTCCCCACCAATGGCAAGGTCCATGGTTCATGGGGGTAACTGGTAACTAACATGTAATATCCTGACAATATGAGGATTGTTACAGCACTGTAGGAAGGGTAGAGATAGCTACCCCGACTGCCTGTTGAGAGTGAACTGATTGTCCTTGACAGACAGTAGTGACCCCTGTTGTTACAGCTATCTGTGCACAACACTGTGAAATGACCACCCACAGCTAAGCTCCAAGGTTGTAATATATCTATTCAATACTTGATATTCAATAGCTTGCCCTTGCAACAGATGTTCATCATTATACTGAATGGAGTTGCACTGAAGGATATATTCAGTCTGCAAAAATATGGTTTTCTTTTCTTTGCTGATTGTCTGAAAGTTGGCTTCATTGCCTTCTTAGAGAGGTATGATAATGCCACACGTCTGCCTTACAGAAAGAACAACCATTGAGGATAAGATTCTGAAAGTCTGGTGAACCACTATCTATGAAATAAACTATATCTTCATTTTGAATTTTTATATTTTAATCTTTAAACATTATAACAAGAAAATATGACATTCATTTGCTTCCATAACAGTCATTTCCAACTACAATGTCTGCTTTATACAGCATCACAAACATGACATGTCTCCATAACTCTACAACTTCCAACCAAGTCCGGCAGAGAAGAAGTACAAAGATTACCTTTACAGTAAAGAGGTTTACATAGTTGTCAAAGACATTAATTGATAAATATTTTGCAAAACTTGGTATTGATGTATCTTCACTCACGATGCATGCAATTTCAGAGATCATGTGTCCATACAGTTCACAGGCCTACTTATAGAGGCCACCTGGGTTGGCCCCTAGGTGTGCTCTTGTAAGCCACCAAAGAAACAGTATTATTTAAGTGATTGTTAATGAGCATTCAGCCTATTCTGTAACCTGTGTTATTGTTGTTCTGTGCTGCGTACAATCCGGACTTCATTGTATCTTGCGTGTTCCTCTATCAAGTTATATGCTTCATAAATCGTGTTTGTTCTTGCTGTAGCAAGTACACCTAAATTTAATATTTTTATGTTAAATCTTCTAAACATATAAGACATAAATAGTTGTGTCTGAAATAATGAATTTTGGGGAGGAAAGTTTCATATGTATATTTAGATTTGTCAGTACAGCAGCACTAGAGACAACGCTGAGTAGAGTGTTCCCACGGTATGTGGAGTATCTGTGAGCAGTGTGAGCAAAAGCGTCACTAAAGGTGTATCGCACTATATTGTGTCTGCTACATTAATGGTATGTCTCCTTATACTGGATAATGAAATCTGACATACTGATGACGCATGACTACTTCAACAATCACTCTGACAGAACTTTTTGCTGTGTACCAAGTTGTTATGCACTAACAATGCAGCCATCTCACATTGCGCCTGCTACAACAACCACTTCATGTGACTGCATCTCATTGATTCTGTTGAGTGACGTGCATCTCCAGGGTTCCCAGAGCCTTAACTGACACACAGTGCTGAAATCTGAAACACGTACTATCACAAATACTTCCTTGTACAATGTCATGTTCCCTGGCATGCCACAACAATGGTTGCCCCCAACTGACCTCCTATTGGACTTGGTGCTCCAAGAGTCAGAGTCGGATCCATGTACTTGTGTTTCATATTCCAGTGGTCAGCCCATGTTTATTACAACTTATTCCAAGACAACTGTAACACCTGCTCCAGCCACACTGCGATCGTCATACAACAATGTGACCACCATGCAAGACATGAGGTCTCAGTCTCTGAATTGCCCGGACACTGTTCCAGGATCTACAAGTGGGCTGCGAATACTTCACGATACCTTCTCTGTTGCACCACTTTGCACAACTTCCATAGTACCACCAAATTCAGCGTGTAAATTGCTTCCAGAGACCATTCTTCTATCGAAGCTACGATCGTTTCGACCAGAACAAACAGCCTTGTGGTTTGCGACAGTGGAATATGTATTTTCATCACTAGGAATTATGTACAGCAGTTCTAAGTTTGTGACATTGCCATCTGGCTGAGCATGCTGACATCATCAGTGATGTCATATTTATGTCCTTCTTGCTCAACAAATATGCAACAGCCAACCTGCCTGTCTGCAATGCTTATATGCCGACCGGGGTGGCCGAGCGGTTCTAGGCACTTCAATCTGGAACCACACGACTGCTACGGTCGCAGGTTCGAATGCTGCCTCGGGCCTGGATGTGTGTGATGTCCTTAGGTTAGTTAGGTTTAAGTAGTTCTAAGTTACAGGGGACTGATGACCTCAGACGTTAAGTCCCATAGTGCTCAGAGCCATTTTTTTGGCAATGCTTATATGGCACTTTGGAACAACTTCGACAAGCAATCTACGACAAAAAACTCACTGATAAGACACCATCTCAGCTGTGCCACCCGCTATGGATAGTACTGGACATGAATCTGATGCCAGACATGATATTATGGGTGCTTTGAATTGTCAGACTTCTGCCTCAGCTGCAGCTTACTATGACTGCACATGAAGCAGAACCACTCAAGAAGAAGCTCAGCCTTGTGGCTAGAACTTTTACCCTACTGAAACACAGGTGGTGCTTTAATTACAAGGACACTGCCTCCCTGCAGAATGTTAGATCTCTGCTGCCCGCCCACCTCATACACTGAGCTGCCCTGACATGAGCTGATAGCAACTGACACTTAAGTCACTGCTTTCAAAATCAATGCCAGCCTGAGATCTGTTCATGACACCACTTCCTCAGGTGACAACACTGCAGCAGCTGCCACTGTTGCCTCAAGTTCAATGACGTGATATTGTCTCCTTATACTGGACAGGGAAATCTGTCACTGATTTATAAAGTGAAATTACTCATATCCAATTGTATCAAAGGATTATGTATATGTCTCAGGCCTTGTTACATCATAAGATCTGCTTTATCTGCTACTTGTCACCGACCAGTTAGGGATCCTGTGAGTAATGATTGGCCATCCAGCTGGTTTGTACCATACCTTTTCTCTAGCACTGCCATTTGTAGTCAAGGAATGTATCAGGTTAGGAATAGGAAATGTTGTGAGTATTACAGAGGGCCAAGCAGAGATACCTCTGCATGAAGTCAGGATAGTTGTTGGTAATCTGTGAAGAATCAATGACACCAGTGAAATATTGTGAGAGTTCAGTTATTTATTCACAATGTTTACAAGTTGTCATTCTTCTGCAGCAACATTGGCTGTTGCTAATTCAGCTGCATGTTGGATTCTAGCTCACACCCATCAAGTCATCTCAGCATTTGCCCACTGAGCAGGTGATGCCAGCAACCCTGGTGGTATGGCAGCTGCGCACTATGATGTGGTTCTCATGCTGGCTGAGGAATGTACTGGATCCCACTTCAGATTCTACAATGACCCTTGATGATCCATCTGCAATGCACCTGGTGTCAGGAGTCATCTGGTCAGTTGATCTCCTACCTACCCATGGTAGATTTCAGCCCAAAAAGACGCCTGAACGTTGAACAGGAATGTGGATCCCAAAAGGCCCTGTTGCTGGCTTCCACATTGAAATCCGGTATTGGTACCACTCTGCAATGTGGTATTGCCAGAAGACAGTCAGTTTCTCCAACAGTAGATGGTCAGCAGCAAGCAGCATGAATTCATAATGTGAAGGCCATCATTTTGAGTACATCTTTGGCTAGTTCACAGACTGACCTGGAGCATTTAGAACATAGATTACTTCAGTAGCATAATCATGGAATTGAGAGCTATTACAGTGAAAGCCATTGATACCAATCATCAACTCATAACAAGAGCTGGAGTATTTAAAGGGAGCCAGCGTGAGGCTATGATGCAAAGCTCAATTTGTAATGACCAAATGTGTACACCTTATTCTGCCTCATTCACTTAACAGGCACAGGCGTATACACTGAATTCTTACAGTGAAGCTGTAGCTCTTATTAACATGGATACTGTTACAGCACAGAACAGTAAGTGGTATGAATTAGTAAAAATATTATTACCGGTAATAGTCACTCACATTGCCTCACGCAAATTCAAGCGGTCTTATGAAGCAGATACAGTTTCTTTCAACATGTCTTGTGAGCTAACAATTACGCTAATCTTGCTTACTTTGGTTTTTCCATACTCTTTTCTGCTGAATGCTTATTATTTACTCAGCAGACAGTGTTGTCAACCTGATCCACTTGTGACATAATGGCTCACTTGCTGCTTCCACTACTGTCTCTGGAGTGACTTGAATCTGTGTGAGGCAATGCAAGTGAGTATTAATAAATTTTTTTCTAATTTCTACCACTTACTGTTCTGTGCAGTAACAGTATCCATGTTAATGAGAGCTACAGCTTCACTGTAAGAATTCAGTGTACATCTCTCCCCTGTAATGACAGTAAACAATGAGAAAAGTCTGTGACAGACCTACTCATTAAGATTAAGATTGTGTTGTGTTCTTTCCTTTTTTGAAGGATTTCTTGTGGTAATATCAAAACTAACCATGTCAGCTCCAAAGGAAGCTGTATTCTGGTGTGCTTCTCTATGATAATATTTGCACAATTATTCTATTCCTTGTATGTTTTCTCTGTTTTACTTGTTATCTGTGTGTCAGCACAAATGTTCCACCCACAAGAAGAGTGGCCTACAACCTAAGTAATTAGATTAAGAGCTTTGATCAGCTTTACAAAAAAAAGGGCTATGAAATGTGTAAGTAATTTAAAATCAAGTACACATTTAGGCTGCAAGAGAGATGAAAAGTTAAGTGCTTGTAATCATGGGTGGACTGCATGCATAATTAATGAGCTGATAAATATTGTAGGCAGTTTTCACCCTTATAAGTAATTTTCCCAACAATTCTGAAGCTACCAATGTATTCCCAAGATAAAGTGATGCATCCCGGCACAGGTAGTATCACCAACTTGGCCAAAATTGTGACACGTGTAGTGCAATCAGGACATTGATGACAATATGGGCTGGGGTCTACCATGTCACCTTTAACACAATGAGAGGGAGAAAGTCTCCTAGAATGCTTAGCACAGGTGATTCTGGAATGGAGAGAAGTTATGATTCATACAAAGTGAATAAGGATACAAATATATAATGATTCAGTTTAAGAACAATTCATTTTCTCAATAGATCAATCTTATCTGGAGAGGTGTCTGAGACCGTGGCTGTACATTTCCACAAACTGATGAGTACACCCTACCACTCTGTATCTTAGGCCTTTCCCAGTTCCTGAGTTCTACCTTCCCTTTCAGAGGCAAGCCTCTGCTTGCAACTTGTTCCAACAATAGACAATAAAATACCTTAACCACAATTAGACTCAAGTGCCAAGACAGCACTAGTTGCTTCCCATATTCTGATACATGGGAAATATCAAATTCTACTCATTGCAGCTATAATCAATCAGACACCTTATTCACAATAGGAGACAAGTGTGAAACAAAGCTTGTTCTTCTTTACATTCTGACATACTGTAAATATCAAATACTACTCGTTTGCTACTAGTGACAGACTCTATAGTGCTTATTCTTCTTTAACAAGCAGATAACTCAAGATAATAACTGTTGTTGGATACTCACTGAAAACTCAGTTGTCCTGCCTCAAATGTGCAGACTTCTCATACGGTTTACTGTAGCAGCATCCAAGTGTCACTCTATAGTGATTGCTCCCAACATTTCAGCTGTGGCACTGTCTGCTTCTGACTACCACTCTTCATTGCCTTTGGCCGTCTGTGCAAATCGCTTGTATACTGATTTTTCAGGGATTTTTGCGAGAGTTTCTCCTGTAGAGATGTTTCCCCTGACTTCCCAAAGTCTTTCTATGGTCTGATATTCGTCCAGCACTTTACAGAATGTTCTTTAACAATCTGCCTGTATGCCAGCATCTGATAGTCACCTTGCCACCTGAGTGTGTTGTTCTCACTACAGCACCATCATTTCCTCAGCCAGCTGCCAACAAGTCTTACTTCACACCAGAGTGCTGGCCCAGGTCTGGAGGACCAACTGACATCACATCTCATGTGTTGCCTTAATATTACACTTAATAAAGTTTCTCTGCTTCTCTCACAGCCATGCCACTTCGTACATTAATAAAATTTGATAGCCATCAAAAAAGGACTACCAGAGGAGAAGGCCCACATAATTTTCAGTTTGTTAAAACACAAATTATTAAAGTAGCCCCAGGACAGGCCTGTTGGAAATGGGAACTTGAGTCAATATTTTCAAACATAGTTTGCAGACACGTTCCGTATAAGGAAGCATTGTTTTTCAGAGGAGTGCTCATCTGGTATCTCTTCTGAATGACCAAAGTAAAGCACCAGTGGTCTCTCCTAGGAGGGACAGTGCTGCCTCCCTAGTAATATTTTGGCAGAACACAACTACTTTTTGCGCCCCAAAACCAAAACAAACAAAAACAACTACTTTTTTTCTGGAGTAGGAACACTAGTGTGTCTCCTGGAAGGTAATAAAATGAGGAGATGCACACTATGGAGCCTCAACCTGAAGCAACTTTTGGACGCAGTCGATTGATTGTAGTACATTGGAAAATTAAGTCAGCTGGCATCTTAGTCACAGCATGTTCAGAACTTTATTACTTTGAAGTTAGATATGTCCAGTAACCACAGTTAGAATCCGTCGCATTTTTAGAGGATGCATATTAGGGCTGTGATTGCGGTGGTGACATGCTTGGTTCCAAGTGAGTCCACTGACTGCTCTTCAATGCACTTGTGGTAAGCAATATGCAAGCACCCTCATGTAATCACTTCCTTGTCACAGACCCTCTGACAGCTCATTGATTGTGCATGTATCATTGCTTGATTGGTTCTCTCGTAATGCTATGGGCTTTTTCCTAAAAGGCTGAACAGACCCTCACTATTACTTCCATATGTAATTATGTATTTATTTTCTATGGATAGCTTGCTTGTCACATTTGTATTCCAGAATAGTGGATTCTTGCCTTTCCCCACATTGTGAAGGATGTGCCACTTTTTCAATTCTTATTAAGAGCAGTACACAGATTTTAGTTCTACTGCAGCATCTCAGTTACTTCTGTAGCCCTTTCCCTGTCCCTAAATAATTTAATCATGCTGCAACTGAAACACCTGTTTTCATCTGTGAGATATGATGCTTACATTAAAAGAGACAGGTGACTTTGCAGGTAAGGTCTGATTTATCTGTGAAATTCCAGGAAGGAGTGACAAAGCTGCAGATATGATTTTGATCAGTTGTATCCCACCTTAGCATTTAACTAATCTTGCCACAAAGAGTGACAACGAGGTAATTCTCTCCAAAGCTTCGTAGGCCGAGACCTTCTTAAACATCTATCACTTCAAAGTGCTACACATCAAAGAAGCAATGACTGAGATAAAAGAACATTTCAAGGTGAGATTAAAAGTCAGGGTGGAAGGAAGTCAGTGATAAGTTTTGCTGATGACACTGCTGAGTGAGATTGAAGAAGAATCACAGTATGTGATGAATGCCATTAACAGTCTAACAAGTACAGATTATGGATTCAGAGTAAACTGAAGGAAGGTAAAAGTAATGAGGAGTAACACAAATGTGATTAATGATATACGCAACATTAGAATTTGGGCCCATTAAGTAGACGAAGAAGGAATTCTGTTACCTAGGCAGAAAAATAACCCACGATGTATGGAGAAAGGAAGACACAAAAAGCAGACTGGCACAAGAGAAGAGGGCATTCCTGCCCAAAAGAACTCTATTAGTATAAAACATACACCTCAGTTGGAGGAAACAATTTAAAAAAAAAATACATGTGGGGCATAGAATTATATGGTTGTGAATCGTGTACTGTGACAGCACCTGAAAAGAAGAAAATCAAAGCATTTGAGAGGTGATGCTATAGAAGGACATTGAAAATTAGGTGGACAGATAAGATGAGGAATGAAGAATTTCTCCACAGTCAGTGAAGCAAGGAACATACAGAAACACTTACAGGAAGATGGGATAGGATGAGAGGACATGTGTTAAGACATCAGGGAATAACTGCCGCAGTACTAGAGGGTGCTGTGGAAGATAAAAGCTGCAGGGGAAGACAGAGATTAGGTATGCTCCAATGGACAGTTGAAGATGTAGGGTGCAAGAACTATCCTGAGATGAAGAGTTTGATGCAAGTGAGGAATTTGTGTGGGGTTCATCAAACCAGTCAGAAGACTGATAACCCCAAAAATCTCCCTGGAGAGTGTAACTGAATCTCATTTACAATTCTGTGTAATTTGTCTTTTCCTTTCTTAATTAAACCTGTTTTGATTGGGATGATTATTGCTGCCACTTCTCCATCACAGTCAGATAAACCATTCATTATGGGGCTCATATCTACTTCATGAAAGACTACTGAACATAGAAATAAATTATCAAATGCTATTGGGAATGTCATTGTCAGGATCCAACCAAAGCTGAATATCAGTTAACTCGAATGTCTCAATCAGAACCATCAGAGATGACATTAGTATTGAAAACTCCACATACAACCACTTCACGGTCATTTTTACTGTCTTATTAGTACCCCTCTAACTGCTTAATAAACTTGGAAACATTTCATGTTGGGGGCCAAAGACTGTGATAACTGCTATCTTCACTGTTACCAAGCCTGTTGCTAAAGTACAGTAGTACTCAAAACACTGGTCAAGGAAACTGACTGCTCAGCAAAGAAGAAGCCTCATTTTATTCTAGTGACAGAAGCAGATACGGACTGTGATGCTTATTCAGCTTGGACAAAATGTAAGCAGCAGCTCAAATTCTGAATTTCACTCAAGAGATCTTTGTATCCCCACTGCTGAACCATAAACACCTTTGGTACACACACAGTGCAATTTACTGGGACTCTCAGCTCCATACACTGAATCATATGATGTAGTTAGCTAGGTAGGTCACTGAAAAAGGCATTATGTCACTTAGTGCAGAAAATGTGCCTGATTCAGGTGTGGGAAACCAGGAGTGGGCCAGAATAGCCATAAGGTTTTTCTTGTAAACAGGAATTTTGCAAAGTAAACAATGGAAAATCCAAGGTGAAACAATGACAGTATTATGAAAAAGATAGACTTCTACTCACCACATAGAGTAGATGTTGAGTCACAAACAGGCACAACAAAAAGATATTTTCAGTAGTCTTTTCATTGTGTCTGTTTGCTCTATATGGGGAGTAGCACTCTATACTTTTCTTCATATTGTCAGTTTTGCAAGGTAGAGTGATTACTAGGAATAGTTATAGTAGATGTTTAGGTAGTAGATTAAAGGTAATTTTAGGTGAGACTTCTATTACATGGAGTGCATACTGTGGCAGTGTAAATAGTAGAAGCTTTGCATGTTTGATTTAGTAGGAAACAGTGGTGTCTTGCAGTGTGATAATTTGAATATTTAGTACAGTGCATACTAGGAGACCGGATAGCCTGATGGTATGACAACCACAAAGACTGTAGTTAGGGAATACTAGACACACAAAAAAAGTTTTGCATCACCCTGATTCCCAGAACTCCTGAAGACAGACGTTGACTGTGTATACTATATCACAAAGACAGTCCCTGTGACTGTTCAGAGATGTCACTATACCCACCCAAAGATGTTATTGATTGGCAACTCCATTGAGTGCTGTGTGCACAACGACCATATGATAAATAAAATTAGAAGGAAGGTCAGCATTGGCCGTAATTTTTATGATTTATTAACAGCAAAATCAATTTTTGATCACATAATGATCAACTTCAATGCTGGAAGTAAAACATTTCACATATCGATCAGTGAATAAAAAACAAAAGACCACAAATACTTCTGAGTATAAACCAACTGTTGGTAAGAATATACCTTTAGTGTATGAATTAAAGCTCGTAGGCACTGGTGTCTGGTTATTAACAGTAACAGAAGCTATGAAACAATCACAATAACTGAAGCCACCTATACAGCAGACCTCGGTGTGACGGGCTTGGAATGCCCTCTATGTGACATGTGTCATGTGAAGACTTAACATTATTTGGCAAGAGATTACCACAAATTACCAAATGTGCACTTGCAAACCATTAATTGAATATTTCAAATTTAAAATTGTACACTAAAAACTCATAACAAAAAGGAAGGGGGAAATGCATGTCTGGCCAACATACACTGATGTGTTATTTTCAAAACAACTTAAAACATGCAAGAATAAAAATCAACAGGTAAATTATAAGGAGTCATATTACAGGAATAGCTAAAAAGAAAAATATACAAATAACATGACATCAAATATAACATAATTTGTTATAGCACAGTAACTGCCATCTGGCACGGGAAGTCAGAGGTGCAAAGTTCTTAATTTACGTAAAATATTACGTTGAACCAAGAATTCAAATACATAAATAATGGTGATTGTACAATATGCCACGATTTAACAGGTCAAAATGTCATGAAACACAATATTCTTTATAAAAAAGTTTTAGGGTGCAGACTAACAATTTTTTATCGTATTTAACAACATGATGATACACACATCTCATTCGTCCTGTTTAGACATGTTAACACATTACAACTGTTTCTGAGGCTTAATTACAAAAAATCATTGTAATTATGAAAAACAGAAAGATATAAAAGCATATTGTGGATGCAGAGATCATGTAGCGCACTCATCAGTAAGAACTACTGTTACAAATTGCAAAGAATTAGTGATATGTTGGCTAGAGACACAAGTGTACGAAATATGCTAGCCTAGTAGAAACCTCCACTACCATGCCTATTATTTATAGAAAAAATTCCTCATACAAACAGAATTTGGGTATAAGGAAACAGTGTTCTCTTTAAAGTATGAAAGCTTTGTCCCAAAAAATACATCGCTCTCTGTTTGCACACTTTTGCACAAGCACTGGGTCAGAACCCATCATATATACATGTTCAGCTGATACAACAGAAACAAAAACTGTCAAGCAAATGGTTTTGAATACTCATATGAAGGAGATAATTTTATTACATGTCTTATAGCAACAGTGGGACACCTTATAACATAAAAGCTGATTATGAAAATACCCACATATCCAAAGTATGACATAAAAATTAATCTAAAATGCAAGGTGTGGATAAGTAGTAATGTTCATCGTACATCCCAAAGATGTAAACAACCATGCATGAGCAGCACCTATCTGATGGAGGGGGTCCAACAGCCAATCAGTTCCAGTCATTCCACCAGGAAGGAGGGACACGGCTTGAGTTGTCTGTAGCTCTGCCATGCCTAGACGGTCAATATCGCAGTTTTATCACATCCACATTGTTACTTTGTGCCAGGAAGTGCTCTCAACAAGGAAGTGTCCAAGCATCTCAGAGTGAACCAAAGCGATGTTGTTTGGACATGGAGGAGATACAAAGAGACAGGAACTATTGATGAATTGCCTCGCTCAGGCCACCCAAGGGCTACTACTGCAGTGAATGACTGCTACCTATGAATTATGGCTCAGGGGAACCCTGACAGCAACACCACCATGTTGAATAATGTTTTTCGTGCAGCCACAGGATGTCGTGTTACGACTCAAACTGTGCACAATAGTCTGCATCACGTGTCGCAACTTCACTCCTGATGTCCATGGTGAGGTCCATCTTTGCAAACACAACACCATGCAGCACAGTACAGATGGGTCCAACAGCATGCCAAATGGACTGCTCAGGATTGGCATCACATTCTCTTCACTGAAGAGTGTCTCATATGCCTTCAACCAGACAATCATTGGAGACATGTTTGGAAGCAACCCAGTCAGGCTGAACGCCGTAGACACACTATCCAGTGAGTCAGCAAGATGGAGGCTCCCTGCTGTTTTGGGGTGGCATTATGTAGGGCCGACGTGCATCACTGGTAGTCATGGAAGGCGTTGTAACAGCTGTACGATATGTGAATCCCATCCTCTGCCTGATTATGCAACCATATCAGCAGCGTATTGGCGAGGCATTCGTCTTCATGGACGACAATTTACGCCCCCGTTGTGCACATCTTGTGAATGACTTCCTTCAGGATAATGACATCACTCGACTAGAGTGGCCAGCATGTTCTCCAGATATGAACCCTATCAAACATGCCTAGGATAGATTGAAAAGGGTTGTTTATGGATGATGTGACCCATCAATCACTCTGAGGGATCTACGCCGAATCGCCGTTGAGGAGTGGGAGAATCTGAACCAACAGTCCCTTGATGAACTTGTGAATAGTAAGCCACAATGGATACAGGCATGCATCAATGCAAGAGAACATACTACTGGGTATTAGAGGTGTGTACGGCAATCTGGACCACCACCTCTGAAGGTCTCGCTGTATGGTGGTACATCATGCAGTGTCTGGTTTTTTGGCAATAAAAAGGGAGGTAATGATTTTTATGTAGACCTCTAGTCCAATTTTCTGTACAGGTTCTGGAACTCTCAGAACTGAGGTGATGCAAAACTTTTTTTGATGTGTGTATTTAGCTTCCAGATTGAAGGTAGGTGTAAGATAAGGTAGACGTTAACAGCTTGATACAGCACTGACAAAGCAGAATGTGTCAAAGTGTTGCAACATTATCATATAGTTGGGATTCTTGTCTTTGCATCACCCAACATTGACTCAAAGCAGCAAGGCACTGAGGCACCACATCAGTTAAAGTGCTTCAAGTCCCTCGATATACAAAGAGCATGATAGCAGGAAATTCGTCTCCGATATCTGTACGGGCCAGAGATTTGACAGAAGGAGAAAACAGCCAGGTATTAGGAAAGATTATGGAGTATCAAAGATGTACTAAGGCACAGCAAGGGGAGGGGGGTTAGCTGAAAAGTGACTGTGACCCAAGAAATAAATCTATGATATTGGAAAGCTGATGAAGTGGGGCCACTCTCGGAGTGAGAAGTTACTGTGAGATGAGGTATTCAGGTATTTTTATGATGAACAGAGGATTTCTTATGAGGGAATACTATTATGATGGCGAGTTAAGTTAATGATTATATTGTATTATGGAAGATGATGAGGTGTTATGTGCATTAGTGAAGTATTTTGAGGATGAAGTCTGTGTTGTTGTTGTTGTTGTTGTGGTCTTCAGTCCTGAGACTGGTTCGATGCAGCTCTCCGTGCTACCCTATCCTGTGCAAGCTCCTTCATCTCCCAGTACCTACTGCAACCTACATCCTTCTGAATCTGCTTAGTGTATTCATATCTTGGTCTCCCTCTACGATTTTTACCTTCACGCTGCCCTCCAATACTAAATTTGTGATCTCTTGATGCCTCAGAACATGTCCTACCAACCGATCCCTTCTTCTAGTCAAGTTGTGCCACAAACTTCTCTTCTCCCCAATCATATTCAATACTTCCACATTAGTTATGTGATCTACCCATCTAATCTTCAGCATTCCTCTGTAGCACCACATTTCAAAAGCTTCTATTCTCTTCTTGTCTAAGCTATTTATCGTCCACGTTTCACTTCCATACATGGCTACACTCCATACAAATACTTTCAGAAACGACTTCCTGACACTTAAATCTATACTCGATGTTAACAAATTTCTCTTCTTCAGAAATGCTTTCCTTGCCATTGCCAGTCTACATTTTATATCCTCTCTACTTCAACCATCATCAGTTATTTTACTCCCCAAATAGCAAAACTCCTTAACTACTTTAAGTGTCTCATTTCCTAATCTAATTCCCTCAGTATCACCCGACTTAATTTGACTACATTCCATTATCCTCATTTTGCTTTTATTGATGTTCATCTTACATTCTCCTTTCAAGACACTATCCATTCCAATCTACTGCTCTTTTAAGTCCTTTGCTGTCCCTGACAGGATTACAATGTCATTGGCGAACTTCAACGTTTTTATTTCTTCTCCTTGGATTTTAATACCTACTCTGAATTTTTCTTTTGTTTCCTTCACTGCTTGCTCAATATACAGATTGAATAGCATCGGGGAGAGGCTGCAACACTGTCTCACTCCCTTCCCAACCACTGCTTCCCTTTCATGTCCCTCGACTCTTATAACTGCCATCTGCTTTCTGTACAAATTGTAAATAGCCTTTCGCTCCCTGTATTTACCCCTGCCACCTTCAGAATTTGAAAGAGAGTATTTCAGTCAACATTGCCAAAAGCTTTCTCTAAGTCTACAAATGCTAGAAACATAGGTTTGCCTTTCCTTAAACTAGCTTCTAAGATGAGTCGTAGGGTCAGTATTGCCTCATATGTTCGAATATTTATATGGAATCCAAACTGATGTTCCCCAAGGTCAGCTTCTACCAGTTTTTCCATTCATCTGTAGAGAATTCGCGTTAGTATTTTGCATCCATGACTTATTAAACTGATTGTTCGGTAATTTTCACATCTGTCAACACCTGCTTTCTTTGGGATTGGAATTATTATATTCTTCTTGAAGTCTGAGGGTATTTTGCCTGTCTCATGCATCTTGCTCACCAGATGTCAGTAGTTCTATTGGAATGTTGTCTACTCCTGGGGCCTTGTTTCGACTCAGGTCTTTCAGTGCTCTGTCAAAGTCCTCATGCAGTATCGTATCTCCCATTTCATCTTCATCTTCATCCTCTTCCACTTCCATAATATTGTTCTCAAGTACATTGCCCTTGTATAGACCCTCTATATACTCCTTCCACCTTGCTGCTTTCCCTTCTTTGCTTAGAACTGTGTTTCCATCTGAGCTTTTGATATTCATACAAGTGGTTCTCTTTTCTCCAAAGGTCTCTTTAATTTTCCTGTAGGCAGTATCTATCTTACCCCTAGTGAGATAAGCCTCTACATCCTTACATTTGTCCTCTAGCCATCCCTGCTTAGCCATTTTGCACTTACTGTTGATCTCATTTTTGAGACATTTGTATTTCCTTTTGCCTGCTTCATTTACTGCATTTGTATATTTTCTCCTTTCATCAATTAAATTCAATATTTCATCTGTTACCCAAGGATTTCTACTAGCCCTCATCTTTTTGCCTACTTGATCCTCTGCTGCCTTCACTATTTCTTCTGTCAAAGCTGCCCATTCTTCTTCTACTGTATTTCTTTCCCCCATTCCTGTCAATTGTTCCCTTATGCTCTCCCTGAAACTCTGTACAACCTCTGGTTCTTTCAGTTTATCCAGGTCCCATCTCCTTAAATTCCCACCTTTTTCCAGTTTCTTCAGTTTTAATCTACAGTTCATAACCAATAGATTGTGGTCAGAGTCCACATCCGTCCCTGGAAATGTCTTAAAATTTAAAACCTGGTTCCTAAATCTCTGTCTTACCATTATATAATCTATCTGATACCTTTTAGTATCTCCAGGGTTCTTCTATGTATACAACCTTCTTTCATGATTCTTGAACCAAGTGTTAGCTATGATTAAGTTATGCTCTGTGCAAAATTCTACCAGACGGCTTCCTCTTTCATTTCTCTCCCCCAGTCCATATTCACCCGCTATGTTTCCTTCTCTCCCTTTTCTTACTCTCGAATTCCAGTCACCCATGACTATTAAATTTTCCTCTCCCTTCACTACCTGAATAATTTCTTTTATCTCATCATACATTTCATCAATTTTTCCATCATCTGCAGAGCTAGTTGGCCTATAAACTTGTACTACTGTAGTAGACATGGGCTTCATGTCTGTCTTGGCCACAATAAGGCGTTAACTATGCTGTTTATAGTAGCTTACCTGCACTCCTATTTTTTTAATCATTATTGAAATCGAGTCCTACGTTATCCCTATTTGATTTTGTATTTATAACCCTGTATTCGCCTCACCAAAAGTCTTGTTCCTCCTGCTACCGAACTTCACTAATTCCCACTATATCTAAATTTAACCTATCCATTTCCCTTTTTAAATTTTCTAACCTACCTGCCCAATTAAGGGATATGACATTCCACGTTCCGATCCATAGAACACCAGTTTTCTTTCTCCTGATAACGACATCCTCCTGAGTAGTCCCTGCCCGGAGATCTGAATGGGGGACTATTTTACCTCTGGAATATTTTACCCAAGAGGGCACCATCGTCATTTAACCATACAGTAAAGCTGCATGCCCTCGGGAAAAATTACAGCTGTAGTTTCCCCTTGCTTTCAGCCGTTCGCAATACCAGCACAGCAAGGCCATTTTGCTTAGTGTTAGAAGGCCAGATCAGTCAATAATCAGGACTGTTGCCCCTGCAACTACTGAAAAGGCTGCTGCCCCTCTCTGTGTTAAGGATTCTTTTTTTTTATGAAGATCTAATGGATTCAATGAGTCATAGAACAATGGTGTTTTTGCTGATCATTGTGTCCGACAATGCTACCATACTAATACTACCACTGATCCTTTTCTTTTATAAATAGTTTTCCCTATTTACTATGTCTTAATGATAAGGCAACAGAGTAGATTAACATAAATAATTTTGCACAGGTCAAGAAGTGCTTGGTTTTTGGTTCTGAGTGCCACAAAGCGCTTGATATTCTTTGTGCAGGTTAACAGAGGGCACTACTGAAGGAGAGTGTTTTCCTAGTGATTAGAGGTATGATCTGTATATATTATAATAGGGATGGGCAGTTATTTTGACTTTGGGGTCCACTTTGTGGAACCAGAAGTTAGCGGACTGCCACACCTTTTAAAAAGATTGAATTCATTAGTTAACTTTGTGTTTTGGAAAAGGTGTAAAGGTTACCATAAAAGACAACAAATATAAATAAATTATACTCAGTTTATTTAATGTACTGATTTCATATTATCTATAGCTGCAAGAAAAATTAATTTTAGAATTAGTTTAATGAGATAAATGCAACCTGTTGTCCTTTTGTACAATTTTTTTGAAATCAAGAGTGAGATTCTTTGTTGAGGTACTCATCAGAGCCTGCTAGTTAATATCTCTCAAGAAGCCTCTATATTTACTCATGTTCATCTCGAAACAAGAAAAACTTTGCTCACAAATGTATGCACAGGCAAATATAGAGAACATATTCTCAAAAAACTACTTCATGCAAGGAAATTTTCAACAAACGAAGATTTGTAAAAGTCAAGAAATATTGCAGCATTAAACTCTACTTTGTGGGTGCTCCAATACTACACCTTAGTTGTAAGTACTAAAGACACACCACTGAATGATAAACACTTTATTAACACCATCTTCGCACAAAGATCACAGCAGATTACAACACAAAAACATGACTGGCTAGAAGAGACACTGGAAAACAAATCACAAAGTTAGTCCTCACAGAGGGGATGGTTGACTTGTTCTGACTGATTGGTTGATTGATGGTTTTATTAGTCCATTTCATCATTTTTGTATATAGTTACAAATTGATAATGGACAACTCAATTTTTGTGAGATGATGAGATGAGGAAACATGAGTTTATGTGATGATTATGAATTGTGTATCTACTACAACATGAATAAGTTTACATACATATATAACTGTAATCAAATGTATATTTAAAAACAAAGATGATGTGATTTACCATATGTAAGTGCTGGCAGGTCGATAGATACACAAACAAACACATACATACACACAAAATTCAAGCTTTCGCAACCAATGGTTGCTTCGTCGGGAAAGAGGGAAGGAGAGGGAAAGATGAAAGGATGAAAGATGAAAGGATGTTTGATTATAGTTATATATGTTTGTAAACTTATTCATGTTGTAGTAGATACACAATTCATAATCATCACATAAACTCGTGTTTACTCATCTCATCATCTCACAAAAATTGAGTTGTCCATTATCAATTTGTAACTATATACAAAAATGATGAAATGGACTAATAAAACCATTAATCAACCAATCAGTCAGAACAAGTCAACCATCCCCTCATTTGTAAAATGTCTGCTTGTGTATGTGTATGTGCGGATGGATATGTGTGTGTGTGCGAGTGTATACCTGTCCTTTTTTCCCCCTAAGGTAAGTCTTTCCGCTCCCAGGATTGGAATGACTCCTTATCCTCTCCCTTAAAACCCACATCCTTTCATCTTTCCCTCTCCTTCCCTCTTTCCCGATGAAGCAACCATTGGTTGCGAAAGCTTGAATTTTGTGTGTATGTATGTGTTTGTTTCTGTATCTATTGACCTGCCAGCACTTACGTATGGTAAGTCACATCATCTTTGTTTTTAAATATATTTTTCCCACGTGGAATGTTTCCCTCTATTATATTGTAATCAAATGTATATATACAGGTTAACGCCTTCATGCTCTTTTCAAGAACATATATCAGTTTTCTAGTTAAAAAGCAAGTGGATTCTTAAATAATTGTGTTGATCATAGTTTAAAATTATTATTTTTTTCTTTTTGTGAAAGGAAACAAATTTACATTAAATCATGACACTTAACAATAATTACTCTTAATAATTAAAAAAGCGCAGTAATATTTACAGTTTTTGTGGCATCTTCATGACTATAATTTACAGCTTTTGCATTTGTACAAATGGTACAAATTTAAAGATTAGAAAATATTTACTATTTATATGACATATGCTAAGACTGAATATGTTACTGAAGTATTCTACAGGAACTCATGCAGATTTTAGAAAGCAGCTAGCTTCACCAGCTTGTATACAGTTTAAAATTGTATATATTCATCAACACTGTAATACAGTTTATTTAAAAGATACATTTTTAGAACCATTTTAAAATTCCTTAAATTTTTTTGTGCCTGTATGTGGTGTGGTTATGTAGTGTAAAGTTTTTTCCCTGCTAGTAGGGGCCCATCTTGTCTTAAGTTTTGTTTTTACATATTCACTATGTAGTTCCATTTCCTGTCATGTATTGCATTTATGGTACTCATTTTTTTTCACTATTCAGTGTCTTTTATTTTCTTAACGAAACATGTAACTTCAAAAATGCATAAGCAAGGTAGTGGAAGAATTTGTAAGTTCTCAAATAGTGGCCTACATGAGCCTCTAGTAGTTGCTTTTCCTATGCTCCTTATAATTCTTTTTTGGACAATAAAGCAAATTCTGCTTGCAGGTGAGTTGCCCCAAAAAATTATGCCGCATCTGAACAGTGATACCACCTGTGCGTAATATATATTTTTTATCATTTGTTGTGTCATGAAGCCAGTTAGAATTTCATGCAATAACAGGTGGTGCTTAATTTCTTACTGATAAAGTTACATGGTTGTTCCACTTTATGTTTTCTTGGATCCATAACAGTCTAAGAAATTTAGTGCTGTTTACAGTTTCTAATTGTTTGCCAGATAAAATTATGACAGGTCTCCGAGGGGTATATCCTTTGTATTGTATGTAATTGCAAAGTTACTGTCTTTTCTGCATTAATGATAAAAATGTTTCTGGAGAACCCATCAGTTATGTGTAATGTGCATATTCTGATTTCATTCTTCAGTTCATCTACAATCTTCCTTTTCATCACAATGCTGGTGTCATCTGTAAATTTTATACATGTCTGGGAAGGGTTGCTGACTCCAAGTCATTTATAAATAGCAGGAACTAGACTGGACCTAAAATAGAACCTCAGGGCACAACCATAATTAAAATTTTGTTATTTCTCCTCGTCCTTAACGCTTATGTCGGAACAACATGACAGAAACACACGTTCCCATCATAATAAAATCCTCTCTGCTCCACTGCATCGCTCAGTCACCTTCTCCAAGTCCTTTACAGTAGCGGGAACCCGACTCTGGAATAACCTTCCTCGTTATGTCAGAGAACTTAAAAACATGTCTGGCTTCAAAAAACAGTTAATGACGTATCTACTTAAGCAACAGTAATGCCTTCCTCTGTACATGAATGCACTTCACCTCATTACTTCCCTCTTTCTCCCTCCTTAAATCTCCCTTCCCCAAAACTCACTATACTAGTAAACATCTACTTTACACACCAAGATATTAATGTACATCTGCACAAATCTTCATTGCTATTGCCAATTTTTCTCATGTTTATCATTATTATTTGATTTTTTTTACTGTTACTGCTATTGCTTTTATCATAATTTGTATGTATAACACCTCTTGTAAAAATACTGCCAGTACTTACTTTATTAGTTCTTAGTCATTACTCTTTATTCATATTGTGACTAGGGTAATCTAATTTTCTTATTTAAACTATTGTCATGATGTAACTCTGATGTGTGAAATGCTGCATGTGTGAAACACTGGTCTAATGTAAGAGAGGGGCTGATGGCCCTAATCTGATCAGGCAAGATAAATAAATAGAATAGAATAGAACCTCAGGGCACACTATACTTAACATTTTGTTTCCCTAACTGATACATACATATGTTGTTCCCATCTTGATATTTAGGTTCCACTATTTGTTGTCCGTGGTTCAGGTATGATTGTATCCACTTGTGTCCCAGTCTCATGACACCTGCATATTCCATTTTTGAGAGTAGTAGTTTATGGTTAATGTGATCAAAAGCTTTGGTGAGGTCCAAAAATATAGCAGATAAGTGTTGTTTATAGTCTACTGAGGTCAGAGCTTTATTTATAAAATCAAAGGTGGCAGTTTTTGTGGACCTACATTTATCAAAACCATGCTGTGGTTTTGAGAAGAGGTTATTTTCTTCTATAAAATGAACCAGCCTCTTATAACGTATTTTTCTAACCACTAAGACACTAGCACAAATGCTAGAAAATTCTACTGAAGTGCTGAGGGGTGTCTAAAAATGGTCACAGGAAAACAAAGTAACTGTCAACATAAAGAAAACAAATACAGTATGCTTTAGGATGAATAGGAAACAGAGTCTCTTAAATTTGAAACTAGATAACATCTCCATAGATGATGTACCTACAACAAAATTCTTAGCGTTACACACTGACAGCCAAATGAAGTGGCATGAACATGCTATGAAACTCTCGAAAAAGATATCCACAACATGTAATGCACTTAGAGTCCTTTCATCTGCATGCAGTGATGAATGTCTGAGAACCATATACTTTAGTTATATTCAGTCAGTAATCAGTTATGCTATAATTTTTCTGGGGAAACAGTGCTCAGAATTTACAAACAGTATTTAAAATGCAAAAGAGAACAGTAAGAATTATAATGAAAAGCAGTAAGTGGTATAAAGCAGTAAGGTGTAAAACTGTATCATAATCTGCCGAATAAAATAAAAGACACAGATAACATGTACTAATTTAGGAAAAATCATAAATTGTTTTAGCAGGAACACTGTTTTTACACTGTGAGCGAATTCCTTAGTAAAAATTATTTTAAGTTACTTTTGTCTGACAGTGCTTAACTACATGTAATGTTTTGATAAGGAGCAAAAATGATTGTAAATAACTTATGTCTCACAATGTTTAATTACATGTAACAAAAACCTGTACAAATATGTGAATGTACACAAACCAACAACATCTATACATTTTAAAATGTCTACATATGGCTAAATAAATAAATTTAGAAAAGACAGACAGTAGAGAGATTGGTCTGTAACTTTTTACCTCTGTTTTTTTACCCCTTTTAAACAGAGGCCTCACTTTTGCTATTTTTAACTTTTCAAGAAAAATGCCACTAGCAAGTGAGGAATTTCAAACATCTGCAAAGGGTTTTGCTATTACTACTGAGCATTTCTTTAAAATACTATCAGGGATGTTATCAATGGCACATGAGAATTTTGATTTTAGTCCTCTAGCAACTTTTGATATTTCTTTCTCATCTATCGTAGATAAAAATACACTTATTTAAACTGTTTGGAACTTCTTCTGTCCTAGAATTTGCTGGATGCACATTGATAAGATTTTCTGCTACTTCTCTAAAGTAGAAGTTAAATTCATTTGCAACTTTTTTTGGATCTGATACTTTGTTTGAGTTTTCCAGGAACTCAATATTGTAGTGTTCTTCACATTATTTTCCTGTTCCTCTTTTTACTATGTCACATATAGCCTTCGTTTTGTTTGGGGCACTTTTTACAGAATTCTCATTTGTCAATGTCTTACACATTTTAATGATTTTGTTTTGGATATGCTTATATTTTCTAAAATAAGCATCAAAATCTAATGGTTTTTCTGCTTGTTTTGATACTTCTCATAGGAATCTCTTTTTTTTATTTTTTAAAGTGATATCAGTATGCCTGGCTTGAGACAATTACTTTTCTTATTTTTCTGTATTATCTTCTTTCTTTGGGGGGGGGGGGGGTGGGGGGGGGGACATAGTTTAAAGTAATAGCAGAAGATGTTAAGATGTTACTGAAAGCATCAAACTTTTCATTTGGCCCTCATTGTTGTAAACGTCTTCCCATTTTTCCCTGGTTAGGAAATATGGAGAACAATTTATATTTCGTTTACTGTGTAATTCCTAACAACAGCTGATACTGACTGTTCGAAAAGATGACAATGATTTTTTAATTCTACAGAAATTATTTGAGTGCTATGATCCCCAAAGCCTCTACTGAAAGTTTGTGTATTGTATTTACATGACATATTTGTAAATATTTGGTCAATGGTTCACACTGATGTTGCAGTTAGGCCTACCTGTGTTGCTGTTTCTATTTTAGGTTTTAAATTAAAATTTAAAAGTGGGTTCAAAGGATCAGTTTTTTGTTTTGATTATTTCAGGAAGTTAATTTTAAAATCCTCACACATAATGAGATTTTTGCACCTTTTTGTTAAGCTGTGTAAGTATGATTACAAACTTGTTAACAGGGTAGGTATATTGTGTGTTGGAGCCCTATACAAGCAGATAATAACTGCATTTTCAGCTACTAATTCAATTCCAGATATCTGTAAAACTCTTTCTTTAGGAATATCTTTTGGGAAATGAATAGGTGCAAATTTTATATCACTTTTTATATACATACAGCTTCCTTCATTGATTTGTATAGTTCTACAGAAACCTAAAACAAAATTTTGCAGACTCAGCATTTTTAGTTTTCCTTCTTCAAGTCAATGTTCTGTTATGCAAAGTATAGTAACAAATTTTAGTTCAGTCTCTAGAATAACTTGAAGTTCATTCACTTTATTTGTCGGTGACTGCACTTTTTGGTGAAGCACCGAGAAATTGTCAAATAACTTTGGGATTTGAAACATACTTGTTACATAGTGTGGTGATTTTGCTTCTGTGTTGTTATTTTCCAGGTTACAGGAGAAGCCATGGCCATTTATCTTGTGTATTTCTGCTTCTGTGTGCCTCTAACTAAAAATATCATTCAAATGGGTAGGTGGCACTGTTTTTCTGTTTTTCTCCTGTGCATAAAGACTCCCCCCAGTAATGCAGAGCAGAGGGAAGAGATTGTAGCATGGAGGAGATCCTAATGTGAAGAGAAGTAAATTTGAATTTATTCACTTTCGAACGTTCTACATGTCATTAGTGTAATTATTTACTTATAAAGCTAAGAGACATAAGGTACATAAAAATTTCATTGCATTTACACCAGTGACACATTGTTACACATAATGTGAAAATTAGATATATATGTGAACCTTTTAACTTTCCAGTGAGGTGGGGTGTTGGTAGCACTCTGGACTTGCATTCAGGAGGATGACAGTTCAAACCCACATCCAGCCATCCTAATTTGGGTTTTCCACGATTTCTCTGGATCACTTCAGGCAAATGCCTGGATGTTTTCTTTGGAAGGGCATGGCAAACTTCCTTCCCTGATCCGATGACTTCACTGTTTGTTCCCTTGCCCAAATCAACCAACCAACTGAACCTTTTAATTAGTGATTTGTAACAACTTAGTATGACGGTAGTCAGGACTTTATGTCACTTAAATCTAATCCTTCATACTCTTTTATGGAGTAGTATGCTTCCTTCTTAAACCACACCACTAGAACATTCTTAGATGTATTATAATGGAACACATTGGGCAGCTTTTGGGACTATTGGAAATTCTGGGGCCTAGATATTTGTGGTTGTAATGAACCTTAGCTAACCTACTGTAGGATACATCAATTGATTGTCCAGTTCTAGTTTTGTGATCATGTAGAGACATCTTAAGGTTAAAACTATTTAAATTCTCTTTAACACTGAGAAGGCAACTATACATATGGAGGCTTGAGATTGTCATAATTGTGAACTCTTTGAAGTGATCTTTACAAGATTCTCTTGGTATCAGTGTTGCTATACATCTGATAGCCTCTTTTTGCCACTTGAATACAGTTTCTGAGCTGGGACAGTTACACCAAAGAAGAGTTCCATGGGTAAGGTGGGAGTCGAAAAATGCAAAATATTCATAAACTAGTAGGATTTTGCTTACATTATTCTCAATTTGTACAGCATATATCAGTCGAAAAAGTTTTGAGCACTTTTTTTTTTTTTTTTACGTCTTGCCCAGCTGAGTTTCTGATCTATGTGGAAACCTAACAGTTTATTTTTTTTAATGTTCAATGGAGACACTTAAATTTCAAACATGGTCTTCAGTTTTATAGCTATTAATTTGTAAATAATTTGCCTGTGAACCAGTTAGTGAATTAATCCATTTACTTCATGTTGCAGCTTAGCTGGATCATCACCTTGTGTGATTAGAGATGTATCATCTGTGTACAGTACTGTGTGACATGGCAAAAATTGAGGGCAAGACCTTTATATATATATAATGAACAAGAATGGACGCAGTACTGAGCCCTGTGTAACACATAACAAGTCTGACCTTTGTCTCTTTATTTTTACTATCTGATTTCTATTGCTTAGGTATGACTCAATAAGGTGAAGAGCATTCTCTCCAACTCCATAGTATTCTGTGGCAGCATTAGGCATCAGCGACCGTTGACAGTCTCATGCCTGTAGGGGCCTCACAAAAAAGTTATTGAGGCTGTTAAAATTGTAAGAATAAGAATAAGAATCTTTATTAGCCATTCAGTATTTTCTTATACAATGGGCTTCGTCAATAAGTTCAATTACAGTATAAAGATGGTTATATTCTCATAACAATGTATATATAAATCATGTGAAATTTAGTGTAGTACAATAGCACTCATTTGGAATTTTATATATTATTAATTTTACAATAAAAAGGAAAACATTATACAGATTTATATTAAGCAGGGAGTATTCATGTTGATGACACTATGTCATTATCATATACACGTTGATAACACTATGTCATTATCCTAAGCTATTGATACAAATTTAGGTCCTACTACAGGCAGAGGTACCTTTCTCTATGTTAAAACAGCAAATCTGCCATATTACAATCTTTAAATTCATCAACTGAGTAAAATGCTTTACCTTTGAGCCATTGACCCAATGTTGTCTTAAATTTACTTTTAGATACTGTTTGTACAATTTTAGGGAGCATATTAAACAGTTCGAGGCCTACATATTTATAACTATTATGTATAAATGATTAATGGAAAATCTCATATAAGATGTGAAACAAATACTAACAAAGAGATAGAGGGGCTGGCCAGTACTTACCTCAGCTCAGTACAGCCGATAGATACACATAAAACAGAACTGAAAATTTACATTCCTAGCTTTCGGAACTTTGTTCCTTCATCAGGGAGGAGAGAGGGGAAAAAAGGGAAGAAGGGAAAGTGGATTCAGTTACTCACAACCCAGGTTATGAAGCAACAGGGAAAGGTAAACAGGGAGGGTAGCAAGGATGGAGGCATGGTTGTCAGAGGGAAGCCAAAGATCTTTGGCTTCCCTCTGACAACCATGCCTCCATCCTTGCTCCCCTCCCTGTTTACCTTTCCCTGTTGCTTCATAACCTGGGTTGTGAGTAACTGAATCCACTTTCCCTTCTTCCCTTTTTTCCCCTCTCTCCTCCCTGATGAAGGAACAAAGTTCCGAAAGCTAGGAATGTAAATTTTCAGTTCTGTTTTATGTGTATCCATCGGCTGTACTGAGCTGAGGTAAGTACTGGTCAGCCCCTCTATCTCTTTGTTAGTATTTGTTTAACTATTATGTATCTTAGACAGTCTAGAGTATGGCAGGTCAATTGTGTGGTTTCGTCTTGTATTGTGGGTGTGGACAGATGACGTAAGGGGATATTGAGCTATGTTTTCTTTTATGTGTAGTAAGCAATAATAGATGTACAAACAAGAAACTGTCATGATGTTAAGTTTTTTGAAATGTTCCCTGCATGTATCCCTAGGAGATAAACCCACTGCACATCGAAGAGCTTTTTTTTGCCATCTGAAAATTGATATTGAACTGGGAGAATTTCCCCAGAGCAGAATACCATAAGAAAGATGGGGGTGGATATAAGCAAAATATGAATGCAGCAGTAAGTTTTGGCTGACATTACTCATAAGCTTATAAAGTAGGAACATAGCACGTGCAAGTTTAGAATAGACGTATGTGATATGTTTATCCCAGCTAAGTTTCTGGTCAATCATCATTCCTAGCAGTTTAACGGACTTATTTTCTTTGTTTGATACCTTCAAATTAAAGAATATTTCCTCAGTTTTTGTTTCATTTATGAATAGGGAGTTTGCACTAAACCAATGAACTGATTTCTCAAATATTATATTATTTTTTTCTCGTACAGATTCAAGAGTCTGTCCTGAATTGATAAAAGTTGTATCGTCTGCATAGAGGACTGTTTTACAGGGTAAATACTGTGGCATATCATTAACATACACTACAAACAGGAAGGGTCCAAGTATGGAGCCCTGTGGCACACCTCTTTTTATTGTTTGTGGGTTTGACAGCTGCCCATTTACACTAACAAATTGTACTCTGTTGCTTAAGTAGGATTCTAATAATTTCAGGGTGTCCTCTTCCATGCCGTAGTGTCTTAATTTCATGATCAAAGTACTATGAGATACAGTGTCAAATGCTTTACTCAGGTCTAGGAGAGTAGCACATGAGATTAATTTATTTTCAAAGCCATCATATATATCACTAACAATATTTTCAACTGCTTTAACTGTGGATAGTTTAGACCTGAATCCATACAGTGAGTTACTTAACAAATTATTCCTCTCAAAATAGTGATTCATTTGTTGGTGAACACAGTCTTTGATTATTTTAGATATTATTGGGATTAATGAGATAGGGCAATAGTTACTTGGATTTGATTTATCTGCTTTCTTAAATATGGGAATAGTTACTGCTATTTTCAAACAGTCGGGGAAAATCCCTTGCTGTAATATATGGTTAATGAGAGTGGTTAGAGGGGGCAGAAGATCACTTGATATCTTCTTTATGACAAAGTGTGACAGACCATAGAAGTCCTCTGCTCTGGAGCTTCTTAGTTTGCCTATTGCTTTGCTAACATCATTTTCAGTTACTGTTGCCCAGCAGAATTTATGGACTACATACTTATTTGAACCTAAAAGAGTTTTAGCATCAAGCATGGTGTTGAGGGGAGACAAATCTTGTTGTAAACTGAAGTTAACAAAGTGTGAATTTAAGATATCTGGGGCTATGGGTATAGCTAGTTGAGTTGTTGGTCTATTTATTTCACTTTTAATTACTTTCCAGGCAGCTTTACAGCTGTTTCTGGATTTAAGAATATAGTTATCATTCGCCCTACGTTTTGCCAAACTTATTTCAGATCTATAAATTTTTCTTATTCTAATGTACATCTCTTTGTACTCGTTGCTGTTATGAGATCTGTCCTTAAACATAAGAAGCATAATCCTGATGCTGTTGAGGTATGGCGTAAACCAATTATTTAGTCTGTGGTTTATGAGCTCGGTTATTATTCTGTCTTTTTACTAATCTGGGACAACACTCATCAAATATTCTTGCAATTTCCTCTATAAATAATTTGCTTGTGTTATTCACACACATATCTTTGTATAAGATGTCATTCCAGTTAACTGACCTTAATCTGGTTCTAAACTCTCTTATGTTGCATTCATTAATAGGTCTAACAGTTTTGTGTTGTTCATCTGGAATGCTGACTGGAACTGTAATCCATAGGCCATCATGGTCAGCTAGGCCTAACTTCACTGCTCCAATTTCAACATTATTTTCATGGATATTACTTATTATATTGTCTAAGCATGCATTATATCTTGTAGGCTTATCATTTAGACAATAGCAATCAAAAGCTCTTAGGCTATCCAAGAATTCCAATACGATATGACTCTGTACCCTGATATCCATATTAATATCACCAAAAATTAAGATTCTTTGGTATTTATATTTAGGCTTAGTTAGTAAGACTAACAGTTTTTTTTTAAATTTACCATAAATTCATATTCACTAGAAGATGGTGTGCGATATACAGATGCAACAATAATATTATGTTTAGGTATATGTACAACTGCAGCCTCAAAGATGGTGTCTATACACAGGTCTGTGACATCAATAGTAAAGTATTGTAGATTTAGTCTATTCTTAATATATATTGCAACACCCCCATGTCCAATTGTTGGTAGCTACTTAGTTGTCTGTCTCTATTTCCATACGAGTGTATCAGTATGTACCTATGTCGCCTGGCAACATCATGACAGTTAAGCCCCATTACAAGCTGTACATAAGGTGTACATCTAAGTAGCAACATGCCAAGTGTACAAGTTTGGAACTGCAGACTGGTTCTGGCAGGCCTATTACATTACATGATTCATTCGTGATATATTTGTCGCGAATCAGCACTTGCATTAGACGGCAGTAACACGGAAATCAAAGGACACTGTTTTGTTGTAAAATCATTCATATAGACTAAAAAATTTTGTAAAATAAATTATTAAATTATATGCTTAGAGAGGAACCTAATCTCCATATTAAAGAAAGGTGCATGTTAAACTGAAAATACGCTTACTTTTCTTTATACCATATTCACAGCCCGCTTGGTATGCATAGTTTTTCTGAACTGACACTTCGATCCAGTAACAAGCAGATGCAACAATGCTCTGTGGAAGAGCATTGTCTTTGCCAGTAATACCAGCTCTCTGAAACCAGTCCTACCAAGTGACACTTCACTCTTTTTTCAAGTTATTGAACTGGTACAAGTGAACAAGTCTTTAATCTACGAAGGTGTGGTTGTACCAATTTCAACCATACACACTAAAGGAACCCCATCCTATGGTAGTCAGCATACAAATACATTTCTTGGCGTATTTACTTGGCTGCTATCATATATGGCAGAATAAAAAAAAATATCCTGTCACATATGATAATCGCACAGCCCATTCACGCTATACTATGACACTGAGTACTTTAAGTACCCTACTGTACTTATCAGCATACTTAACACAAAAGGTTTTTTATAGTATAATGTCTGGAAGACCCTCAAGAGACAGAGATGTATGGAGAAAATTGGAATCCGGTGCATCGAAAAGAAAAAGTATGGCTGAGACAATTATATCCAACCAATCTTTGAGTTTGAGTATGATGAAATTTCTAAAGAAAACTTCAGGTGTAACTGCTCGAGAGACCTCCGATGAAGCTCTTATCCAACTGTCTGAAACAGAACCAGCTTCAGAATCAAATAAATCTGTTACCTTTATTGATACAGCATAAGAGTTGGGTGAAACTGCTGTGATCTGAGATTGTGAGCCAAATAAAGACTTCAAAAGTGATAATCAAGAGCAAACAGTTTGTAGGTAGGGGGGCGGGCGTGGCAATTACAACAATAAATAATCACACGCACTTCCGTCACTTACTATGAATACTTTTATTCTCGCAGCATATACACAATGCATATAGCAATTTATGTGTCATCAAATTAGACAACATATTAGTAATATAACTAAGTGAAACAAGTCACAAACTGTCCTAGAAATGGGAATACAAGGACAGCCAGGTGCTGAAAATGTAAAGGAGAAAAATAACTTGTCAGTTGGTGTATAAATCGAAATGCAAGGTCCATCTGCAATGATGGAGTTGAAGATGTGATTTCATGTGCAAGATTAACATCACCTGCAGAAGGAAAAGATGTGCCATCTACACAAAAAACAGAAATTCCACATGCAACAAATGGGAAGAAATCTTCATCAAGAAATCCAAATAAAAGGTTGTTGTGCAGAAGAAATGCTGAGCCTCCTTCACATCTCAACGATTTTTTATGTGTCGGCCTGAAGAAAAAGAAGGGACAACAGTAGGTAGTGTCGAGTGTCTCCTCCCTTCTGTCTCAAGACAAACTCCAGTGGATTCCCAGTCAGGTAACAACAGCACTAATAGAATAAAAAAGCAAGAGGAAGGCATCTCTTTTTTTCCTCAGAATATACGAGGCCTCTTAAGCAAAACTAGTGACTGATGACCCAAGCAGTTAAGTCCCATAAGATTTCACACACATTTGAACAAGCAAAACAGATCAACTGCCGTTTACCATTAATGAAAAGGATTGTATAAATAATGCTCAGATTCTGTGCTTAACTGAGCACTATGTTGCTAATTAATGTGCCTTACCATCTACAGTAAGTTAGTTTAGTAACAGACTACTGCATGGAAAGTAAAGACAAAGGTCGAGTAGCAAATTGTATTAAGTATAGTGCAGCATACAAAGCTACGGACATTAAGAAATATTGTGTAGAAAAATTTGAGGCATGTGCAACTGAAATAATAACTAATTTCTACACAATAATTGTGCTGGCTGTCTACAGGTCACCTTCAGGTGACATAAAAACTTTTCTACATATAATGGAACTGCTGCTGTCAGGATTACATGCAAAAGCAAAGGATATTGTAGTTTTAGGTGATTTCAATATAAACTATTTTACAGAAAACAAGATTAAAACTGACGTTGAGATTGTGATGACCTTATATAATCTAATATTGGTAATAAACTTTCCAGTAAGAATTACATCCCAGTCCAAACTACAATAGGTAACAATTTTTTTAGATTTAAGTAGACATCAGAATTATACTGTCAGGCAGGTTATAAGAGGGCTTTCAGATCATGATGAGCAAATTCTCACTCTTTATGAAGTCAATCTGTTTAAAAAACAATTTCCTCAGTAGAAGTTTGTAAGAGTAATGAACAAAGAGGTACTCTCTCTATTTTGGGACATTGTCAAACTGCTGGTCATCTACAATCACTGCAGGTTGGTGACCAGTCCTACAAGAGAGTGCGTGAATTCAAATACCTAGGGCCACTTTTCACTGAGAACTCATCATATGAAGCAGAGATCAATGCCGGAATACAAGCAGGAAACTGATCTTACCACAGCCTAGCACAACAGCTTTGTTCCAGATATCTCTCCAGACAGTTCAAGATTTGACTGTACAAAACCCTGATCCAACCTGTTGTTCTATATGGCTGTGAGACATGGAGTAACTGGAAACTTGTAGAAGCATGCAGTCCACTGGGCCTGATCATGTAGTAGTAGTAGTAGTAATAATCAAAGAGGCAAAAGAAACTTTCAACCATAGGTTGCAGCAAATGGATTGGTCTTCAGTATGTAGCCTTGAAAACATTGATACTAAATTTAAGTGTTTTATAAATGATTTCTGTGCTCTTTTTGAAGAAATATTTCCATGAAATGTGTCAGAAACAGTGCTTCCAATTCTGTGATAAGCCTTAGATTACAAAAGGGATAAACCAGTCATGTAAAACCAAAAGGGAAACTTATGCTGCAATAAGACTATCTAAAGATGTAGAAAAATGGGAACACTACAGATTATATTGTAAAATTTTAAATACAGAATACTAATACATAAATCAAAAGTCCTTTACTATGAGGAGAAAACAGATAATTCTAATAATAAAATAAAAACAATTTGGAGCATTCTAAAAAAAGAAACAGGAAGAGAGACAACAAGCAGAGAAGATGTAAATAAAATCAGATATGAAAGAACCCTAGTAGAATTCAAAAAATCATCATGTCTCTATGAAGTATGAACTCTGCAGGGGTTGATAATATTTCAAATAATTTATTGAAATATTCTTTTGTGTGGATAAGGGACATTTTCTGTCGTATTTTCAATACTTCCCTTCAAAAAGGTGACGTTCCCAGTAGACTTAAGTATGCCATTCTGAGATCCATATACAAAAATGGTGATAAAACTGAATTAAGTAACAATCAACCTATGTCTTTGTTGACAGCTTTCTCTAAAAATCTAGAAAAGCCAGTACTTGTAAGAATTACTGATCATCTCATGAAGAATGGAATTTTCAGCAAGAGCCAATTTGACTTCCAAAAGAGCTGTTCATCATAAGTCGCAATCTATGCACTTGCAAATGAAGTCCTTGAAATCCTTAATGAGAAAATGCTAGCAATTGGTGTCTTCTGTGATTTATCTAAAGCATTTGACTGTGTTAACCTCCAGATTCATTTGCAAAAAGCAAAATTCTTAGGAATAAGTGATGTGCAGATAATTGGCAACAGTCGTAACTCCACAACAGAAAACAAAAAGTTGTCTTGAATAGCGCAGGTGGAGTATATGATGTTTCTGCACATTCTGAATGAAGTTCCATTACATGTGGAGTGCCTCAAGACTCAATTCTTGGGCCACTATTATTCTTGATTTTTATAAATGATCTGCCATCATGTACAAGTTTCATCATGTACAAGTCTGTCGTGTAAATTTACTTTATTTGCTGATGATACCACAATTTTATGAGCAGTAGAACAGATAGTAATCTTGAGGAATCCATTAATCACATACTATCACATGTGGTTAACTGGTTCATGGTGAATGGTCTCATGAAATTCCAGTAAGACCAATTTTATTCTGTTCTGTACAAAAAGAGAAAAAGAGAGAGAATTAAGTGTGACATGTGTTAATTAGCCTATAGAAAGATTGGAAACAACAAAACTTCTTGGAGTGCACATTCACAAGAAAATGAACTGGTCTTCGCATATCATAGATCTCTAAGAGGCTTAGCTCTGCTACATATGTTTTATGGTTTGTCACTGTGTGTGTTGAACCTGACACTGCAAAAGTGGCATACTATGACTATTTTCACTCACTCTTTGAATACGCCATTATTTTTGGGGGCAATCAGCCATTAGCAAGGAAATTGATCATTGCTCAGAAGCAATATTTAAGAGTTATATGTGGGTTCCCCCAAGAGACTCATGAAGAAATAGCTTTCGAAAACTTAAGATATACACAACTATATGCCAGTATGTTTTTTCTCTCATACGTTTTGTCTATAAAAATATAGAGATGTTTGAACCAAACAGTTATTATCATGAGCATAACACGCAAAGGAAGAATGACATACACAACGAGCTTGGTGCAAAAGGGTGTCCACCACATTGAAACAAAATTCTTCAATGCTCTTCCTCCTGAAATAATGACAGAGATTCATAACAAGAGTAAGTTTAAGAAAGCATTAAAATATTTCCACTAGCAAAAGATTTTTACAGTTTATATGACTTTTTAAATAAATAAATTATAAGAGTTTAAGATTATATAATACAAGTTGACATAATGCCACTAAGAATGTTATTTAACTTGAGCTCTGTATCCATTTGTGGTCTGTATCTGTTTTTCTGTAGTGCTTTAATGATTTGAATTAAAGGTATTCTTCTTTTTTTCTGAATTGCTACTCAAAGAAATTATTATATAAATTTTTGTATAATTACGTAATTCAAATGTCTGTATATGCTATAAGGTTATCATTTTGTCTTTGTAAAAAGCTGACTCAATTCACATCCTTGTGAACCCAACACAGTTGGACCTATGGAACATGAAATAAAATCAAATCATAGAACTGATCTGGCAGAGATACAGCTGTTCTTGCTGCAGTAGGGCAGCGATGTTATTCTGGCGAGGAGGTGGGGGAGAGGGGTGGTTGGGTGAGGGGGGAGTGAGGGGGAGAGGGTTTGGAGCCAGTGATGTTACATGCTCACACATTCATGTAAGAAGTCATTTATAGAATTAGATCCAGGATAGTGGTTATTTCCAGTAACAGATTCGTCGCATCATGATTTAATTCAAAATGGTCCCCCAACAAAACCTAGAGAAACCTGATGAAAGTTACCCCAAAGACGCAAATAAAAGACATTTTACAAAATTTTATTTTACTAGAAAATGGACTAATGGCGAAAATCAATATGGATGTTTAGCTTACTCCATATCTCATGACAAAGTTTATTGCTTTCCATGTCAACTTTTTTCACGTTTGCAGACAGAGATGATAAAAGAAGGATGTTGTGACTAGAAAAATCTGATTAGGAGGTTTCAAAGGCATGAACAAAGTCACAAAACATGGAATGAATGATTAGATGGATGGAATTCTGTAAATAAATTAAAATACAGAAAAATAATATAGAAGAAAAATGAGAGACTGATTAAGGAATCACAAGAGTATTGGTATAACTTGTTTCAAAGATCAATTAATATTATAAAATACTTAGCTTCACACAACCTGGCATTTAGAGGACCTTGAGAATCCCTTAACCTGAATGATAGCAGAAACAGTGGAAATGTTATAAACCTATTTAAATAGTTATCCAAATATGATCTAACACTAAAAGAGCAGTTGTAACATATTAATGAAAAGCAACTTTGTCAGCATTATCTGAGCCATGACGTACAAACTGAATTAATTACATTGATGTCCAAATCTGTTATCAACAAAATTATAAACAGTGAAACAAGCACAGTATTATGCCTTTATGCTCGACTATCCTAGGGATTCCAGCCATGTGGAACAAATGTTGCAGTGATTTGAGAATTTCCATGTAAATTCTGGAACCACTCGACCTTCTGCCACCTTGAACACATTATGTTGTAGAGATAAGTGTGAGAGAGAGAGCCTATTTACTGTGCAACACATGTCTGTGAGTGCAGGATGGATGTTTATCGTGGGAAGACAAGAGTTGCATCAGACGAGTGACGCTGACAAGTGTTTGTCACTCGTGCCACAGAACCTGTATGGAGGATGCAAGGAGAAACTACGTATTATTCCTTGGCAGTTGAATAACTGTAATTGCTATAGACAAGTGAAACATGATGTGTCTAGAGACTCTTACTTGATCTTGGTCTTAGACTTCCTAGAAGCAAGATCTGTTTTTGAATTTCTGGTTGTTATTAAACCCACCACATTATAGTTAATAGTATCTTATGGTTATTGGTGTAGTTGACTTGCAAGAGGTTGTATGCTTATATGAAACTTGTGGAAATGAAAATATCCCTGAACTGAACTGAAAGTTTGTGTGTGAGAAAGAGAGCATCTTTTTAGTTCCTCTAACCAGCATTATTTCTTCAGAGAAGAAGTTGTGGAGACTGATGCAGCTGTATATCCTAGAAGAGGATCGGCTAAACATTTCAAGTAAGTCAACTGTAGTAAAAGAAGTGTGTAGTTTGCAATCCAGTTTTGTACCGATTCTCTTGTTGCTGAAACTGTTAGAACGTCAATTCTGTAATTACTCAATTGAAGATGTGGGGAAAAAATACTGTTTGCTGATGACAGCAACACACTGATCACAGCCAAAACTCCAGCACAGTTGAAAGAAAAGGCTAATGCAGCCCTCAAAGATGTTCACAAGTGGTCACTGAAAAATAAAGTAACTTTAAACTTAAACAAAACTAATTGTATGTACTTCCGGTTGAATAAAAGACACAATGATGATAAATTAACAATTAATGATGATGTAATAGAATGTGTAATGGATACCAAATTTTTGGGGTTGAAGGCAGATTGTCAGTTAAAACAGATAGAACATGTAAAAGCTTTAACAATGAGACTATCCACACCATGTTGTGCTCTACGAATACTTGCACCAGTCTACAATATTTCATGCCTCAAAATGACATATTTTAAGTACATACCCTCAATCCTCAGTTATAGAATCATGTTTTGGGGAACAATTGATGGGGATATTCAGTCCGTCTTCAAGATACAGAAAAGAGCTGTACAGATAATAACAAATAGCAGCAATAGGACGCATTGTACTGATTTATTCAAGAAACTAGAAATTATGACTATCCCCTGTGAATACATTTTCCAGACTGTAATGTACATAAGAAAAATTATTCATCTTTACCCTACGAACATATCAATACATGACCATGAAACTAGATCCAGCTGCTACTTATACCTAAAGAGGAAAAACAAGTCCAAAACAAAGAACAATATGCTATATAATGGCCTAAAACTGTACAACAGACTGCTATTGAAATAAAAGGTGCAAATATACTTCATATCTTTAGCCAAAAGCTAAAAATGTATATTAAAAGTTGTTACAAGGTAAATAAGCATTTAGAATAATTGTAGATAGCTATTAAACAGACACAAATACCACATATGCCCACATAAAGCAACAGCATATGGGATAATTATAAATATTGTAAGAATTGACCTGTAAAAATGGTAAGAATTGAGTTGTAAACATTGTAAGAACCCATGTATGTTTTAGTTCATAACACACAATTGATGACATCTATACAATTTGTATTGTTATACGGATGAATGAACATATCAATCAATCACTCAAGAGAGAGAGAGGAACTTTTTGCTGGGTTTATTGCCGTCGCGGAAACAATGGGAGATATTAAAAAATGACATTTTAAAGGAACTAGAAAATAAGGCCTAGACATCCAAAACTGTTGAGAACAGGGATATGATAACAGTTCCAATATGGTTGGCATTAAAAAAGGTGTTAGAATAAGAATACTCAAACCACGAGCTTTGTTCAAGTCATGCAGATGCCATTGTTGGAATTTAATTTTGCTACATGTCGCTAACACTTCTACAACAGTTAAAACGTTTTTCAGCTCCTTTAAAAAAGTTTATGTGCTTTTTACAAAATCAAGCAAGCGTTGGGATCTTATAAAAACTAAATTGAAATGGACATTGAAACCTCTGTCCGAAACACAATTGGGAAGTAGAATCGGAGCCGTAAAAGCGATATTTTTGCAATTTGATGATGTCATCGCAAGTGTAAGAGATGTGAAAAATAGAACTGATGATTCCAAAACTCTTAGCAATGATGAAGCAGTCTTGAAGGAAATGTTAACTTTTGAGTTAATTGTTGCAATACACGCATGGTATGAGATTTTACTACGTGTCAATGTAAGTAAACTATGGCAATCGGTTCAAGTCAACTTGAAAGTCGCTATTGATAATTTATGTTCATTTTGTGACAGGATTCAAGAATTCTGTAACTCAAGATTTGAAAAAAGCATAACATACGCTCAATTGTTTGTAGAAAAAAATAGTAACGAAATTAAGTCTCAGTTAAGAAAAAAAAGACCAGCACAGAAAAAGTGGATGTTCGGTTATGAACAAATTGATGAACCTTCACAATCTGCTGAAATGCAGTACACAGAGAGGTTTTTTAACACAATGATAGATGCTACAATAGTTGACACTGAATGTTGATTCAAAGTGCTTAATGAATATTTTCAACGATTTGATTTTATTTACTATATGCATTATTTTAAATCGTTATCCAAGGACAACCTTCGCAAACATTGTAATGCGAAGAAGGTGAAAACAGCAACTTACAGCCTTTCAAACTTATAAGAAACTCTTTAACTTTTAAAATCCAACCTACAGGACTAAATGAAAGACACGAAACAACTTATTCAGTACATGTCAGAAAATAATTTGGAACAAGTATATTAAAATCTCTACATAACAATCAGAATAATGCCCACAGTTCTGGTTAGTACAGGTTTCGCCGAGAGAAGTTTCTCAAGTTAAAATTGATTAAGGCACACTTAAGAAGCACGATGTGCCACTGCCAAGGAAGACTATAAATTGAAATGGAAATACCTGGTATTACCTACGATGTAATATTTTAAAGAAATAAGTGAGGCGAAAAGCCGGAAGTTTTGTTTATTTTTATGTGTGTTTAATGCAATTTTTGTTATTGCCATAATCCTTGTGTATTATAATAATAACATTTGATTATTGTATAATTCAGCCCATTTAATTTAACATTTTATTTCTGACACCCCAATGATAAGAGCTTTTTGATAAGTATACAGTAAGAGACAGTGTCAAAAGCTTTCTTCGAATCTACAAGAGCTGCACAGGTTTTTTCTTAGTCTCAAAAAAAAAAAATCTTTTTTCGTGGTGGTAATCTCACCCGCTTTGACAGTGGGAAGATGACGTCCAAACTATATCGTAAGGAGCTAAGCAGATAACTTTGCTTTAAGTGTTGGCTCATCTTCATGTGCATACAACATTCTATTATTTTTGGTATGAGGGAGGCGGGCCGATAGTTACCAGGAGATGCTTTATCACCTTTCCTATGAACAGGTATTACAGCAATAATTTTTAGGCAATCTGAAAAGATTCCTTTGTACAACATTTGGTTGATGATTTGGTTAGCAGCAGTAGAATCTCCTTATTTATATTTTTTACTAGATGATTTGGAAGTCCATAGAAGTCTTTTGCTTTTAATCTGTTTAGTTTGGCAATTGCTTCACTAACCTGTGTTAAGATGCACAAGCCCAGCAGAAGTCATCATGTTGCGTACTCTCTAGAGCTAAAAGCAAAACTACAGCTTTATTTGTATCTTTGCCAGAACTAGTAAAGTGTGCATTTAAGATGTTTGGATGAATTAGAATGTTATTGTGTTTATTTTCAGAGCTTATGTCTGTTTTGATAACTTTCCATGCTGCTTTACACTTATTTGTTGAATTGAGTATGTAATTGCCATTGGCTTTCCTCTTAGTTCTTGGTAAACATTTTAAAAATATGATAAATGCAAGAGAAGCTACTACAGAACCAGATTCTGAAACCAGACATAATTATAAAGGGGTGTTTATACATGTTGGAACGAATTCGTTAAAGAGTAACATTGATGAAGAAATGGCAAACGAAACAGGAAGCATGATTTGTTCTGCAAGAAATATGTATGCAGGATCTCGGCTGATACTTAGCAGAATCATAAACAGGTCAGTGAGTGAAAAATATATTGCCAAAATAAGTTGTGCTCTTAAAGAACAATGTGATCGTCTTGGGGCAGTTTTTATAGACCCAAACAAATTCCTATGTGAAAACTCACTAGCGAAGGATGGCTTGCATTTAAATAGACTGGGGTCTGTAACATTCAGCAGAATGTTTGCAGATGTCTGCAAAATCATTACAAGCAAGGGAAACTAATATGGCCTGAAGGGGGTAAAAAATCATACACTGTAGCTGGAAAAGAAAAATATAAGCACCATACAAAAAAAGACAATGCTAAAGAATTTGCCTCAGAATACAGCTCACAACATGTAAACCAACAAAAGAAAAATTACATAAAAGTACTTCATCAAAATATTCAATACTTTGGTAACAAAACGTTAGAAGCAGAAGTACTGAGTGAAATAAGACCAGACATATTATGCACCAGTGAATACGGACAAATTGAAAGTAAAATCAGTAATGTTGCAGTAAAGGACTACAAACTAGCTAGTTACTTCTGCAGATCGAAATATAAGGGTGGTGGCGTTTGTATATGTATTAAAACAGGTACTCTCCTAAAGAATGTAAACAGTGAAGCTGCTACATTGCCCTTAGCTAGAGAAAAAGACTTTGAAGTTACTGGTATAGTGGCAGAGGATTTTAGTGTGTTTTGTGTGTACAGATCAGCATGTGGCAATATTAGCATCTTTCTGAAAAAAATTGCTAGCTTATTGAGAATGAATATGAAGAGAAACCTTATTATATGTGGAGATTTCAACATTGACATGGGAAAAGACACAAAAATAGGACAGGTTTTTGAAGAATTGTTAATACAGCATAACATGAAAGTAACAATAACTGCACCAACAAGAGTGACTTCATAAAGTGAGACAATTATTGACAACATAATTACTAATATGTGTAACTATGAGTCACATGTAGTTCAGACAGAAACATCTGATCATCATGGACAACTAATCAGGTTTTGCAGAAGTAATGACATAGTATCAGAACCAAAATGAACAACCAAAGAAATTAGGATCATCAGTGAACAAAATATCAACATCTTTAGAACACTGTTAAGTAAGGAAACCTGGAATGAAACCCTATAGGCTCAGAGTGTAAATGAAAAATATGATGCATTTATTTCAACAATTAAATACCATTTTAATGTAGCATTTCCCAAGAAAGGCTACAAGATCAAACACAGTGAATTACCAGTGAAATATTTGAACAGCGAAGGAAGGTGCAGGATCTAAGATGGATGGGTGAAGCTGAAAACTATAAAATGTTAAAAAAAAAAGAAGTATAGAAAAACAATAAGAGAAGCAAAAGCAAGAGCAATTGACATCTCCATAACTAACTCAAAAAACAAGGCAAAGGCAGCTTGGAATGCAATTAATGCTGAAAGAAAGGAAAAATATGAGTCAAACAAAGAAGAAGGTATTAGGTCAATTAAAATAGACAACACAGTGGTCACAGATGGTATGGAAATAGCAAACATCCTGAATAATAACTATATCAGTGTAGTAGAAAACTTAAAATTGGAAAGAAATAGTCAAAAACAGAAGAGTATTAAGGTACCAAAGAGATCACGCAGTACTATGTTCTTAAGACCAGTCACGGAAGATGAACTACGGAAAACTAGACAGAAACTGAAGTCCAAGAAATCAGCTGGTGATTATGAAATATCAAATCATGTAAAAAAGCTGGTAAGTGAGCAGATAATAACACCACTGCTGAACTTAGCAAACTGTTCTTTCAGAGATAGAATTTTTTGAGAAAAACTGAAGATAACGAAGGTGGTGCTAGTGTACAAGAAAGGGGATAAGGACGACCCCAACAACTACAGACCAGTTTCGCTTATATCAGGTTTCTTGAAAATCCTAGAAATCCTTATGTATACCAGTTTAGTTAATTATTTGGACAAACATAACATTCTCATACCCTCACAACTTGGTTTCAGAATACATTTTACAGTCCTTAGATGAAAAAAAGGTTTTCTCTGCAATGTTTCTGGATCTTTCAAAAGCATTTGACACCATTGACCACGAAATGCTGATATAAAAATTAGGCAATTATGGCAGTCAAGGGCAACCAGGTGAATGGATAAAATCATACTTGTGCAACCGTAAGCGGTATGTATCATTAGGAAACTCATACCAATCAGAAACCAAACCTATCAAATATGGGGTGCCGCAGGGTTCGGTAATGGGGCCATTGTTATTTAATGTGTTTGTTAATGATATAGGTGTTGAGGAGGAAGAAAAGAAAATATTGTATGCTGATGACATGACAATACTAAATAGTGACCAAAATATGGAATAGCTTGAGAGAAGCGCATACATATCTGCAAGTGTCACAGCTCAATGGCTGTTGGAAAATGAACTGATTATAAATCCTAAAAAGACTATGTACACAGCGTTTAGAAACAAGGAGAAGGCTGTAGATATGGATTTAGAGGTTGATGGAACAAGGCTGGAAGTAGAAGAAGTACAATCTGCTAGATTCTTAGGTATTCTTGTGGATAATGAGCTGAAATGGAAAAAAACATATTAATACTGTCTGTAAGAAACTGAGCTCTGTCATATTCCTAATGATGCAGCTATCACAGTTTTCAGACAAGAACTTCTGTGTACAGTATATCATGGACTTTTCGAAGCTTAGTTACAGTATGGAGTGACTGTGTGGGGAAACTCAAACAAACAAGAGACAAAACGAGTGTTAACATTACAGAAAAAAAAGCAATTAGGACCATTTTAAGAAGAAAGACCTCTGGAACAAGCAGAAACTGTTTCAAAAAGTTAGGTATCTTAACTTTTTCATTGTTGTATATATACAAAACAATAATGTACATCACAAAAGATAGTAAGGACTGGAATACAAATGCTAGTGTACACACCCACAATACAAGAAGGAAGAATGAAGTACAGAACATACCCCACCGACTGGCAAATGCTAGAAAATGTAAGCTAAAGGGGTAGAAAAATAAGTGATAATGAATGTTACTACTTTTACATATCCTATATTACACGTACATTTCTGTACACAATGTAATTTTACAGGATCAAATAAAATTCAATTCAATTCAATCTCTACACCCCTCTTGCTGCTGTGTAAGCTTCCTTCTAAGCTTGATTCTGTTGCAACGTCTCATAGTGCACCATCATTCTTCCCTATGTTTGTCACGTCCGGCCATCCTGATTTAGGTTTTCCGTGATTTCCCTAGATCACTCCAGGCAAATGCCGGGATGGTTCCTTTGAAAGGGCACAGCCGAATTCAAAGAAGTGAGAATGTGTAGCTCATGGAATTGGTCTTCTCGTACATACCCATTGGCCAAGCAGATCGATTGTGACCAAAATGTGTTGGAGCTCCATCATACTTAAATCATATGCTACATCCTGTTTCCTGTAGTACAATCAGTACCAAGTTTAGAACACTGTTCTGAATCAAGTCCCTGTAGACAGTACCTGGAAAGTCTGCTGGTAAAACATTGTGACCAAGAAGACGGTCACGTCCTATTCCAGTACATGCATTGATCATATCCAATTCCAGTCCAGGAATTGGTAAAAATAGCATCTGCAACAAACTGTACAAATGTTGGCCTGGTTCCTGCTTTCATGTAGTATGACCTGACTCCAACTGAACAGCTCTGTCAGGAGGATCAATATGGAGTTAGATCAGCTGCTTCAGGCAGCTACTTTCTTAGGCATAAGTTTGGTTCCTGTTGATGCTATTGGTTGGCGGTACTTTGCAAGGCATGGCCTGCATTTCAGTACGAAAGGGAAGGTAAACTGGCCAGGATGATAGCAAAATCCTTTAAGGGGGGAGAGGGGTACACTGCAACTCATGGGACTACCTCTTTTTTGGGCCAAGATCAGTATCTGGTGATTCAACATTGGATAAAATTATGCTCAGTGAGTAGCTCAGACAGGCAGGAACTAGAGATTTTAAAATATCACAAGATTCTCATAAAAGTACAGTGAAAATTAATGTTAATGTATTGCATCAGAATATCAGGGGATTAAAAAACAAAGTTTACAAGCTTCTTATTACCATGTACATTAATATCACATAGGATAACACATCATTTTTCAACAATACATCTTTTTCTACCAATAAACATAAATACTCTTGTTCTTATTGCTTGGTCAATACTTTTTTCCATTCTACTATAATTATAAAACGTGAACCTTTCATCCCATGTTGGAGTTAGCTCTTTCAATATCTAAAAATCGAGAGCACCAAAATTTTTGTTTTCTACTCTTTTTCCAATCATAAATTCCAGGTGTCATGGACCCTTGAATATTCCATCTTTTATTCTAATTCTATGTATTACCTCTTTAGTACTTAATGGCCTCATTACTTACAGTAGTGGGAAAAAAATTCCTATTGACACTCAGAAAACATAATAGTGAAATATAAAGTTTGAACTTACCAAAAATTTCCCAAAAAATGTGTGACTTCTGTCACGATACTGTCCTTTTCCCCTCGGATCAGCATTTATACCTTGCACGTGGGTTGACCCCATGAGTGCCCTTCCTCCTTCCGTTTCAGTAGGTACGTCCCTTTAAATTCCTATCCTCCTATGATACAGGTCAATCCCCTTCTTGGTGCCTCTGTCCGCTAACAGTATAGGTCAGCATTTCTTAGGTCTGCCAATCTGCCCTTTATATCCAATAAATGCTGGGTGCGCCCTCCTTATCCCTTATGAATAGGCCTCTAGGTTAATTATCCATGTCTACACCTTTATGTACACCATAATTAAATATCCTCTGGTAAAATTACAAAATCCATTTCACACTTCACACTCGCTTTTTAATACTTCATTTAATACCCTAGAGTCCTCCTCTACTTTTCAACTTTTATACTCTTGGTATATATTCTACCTCTATACACTATTCATACATATGTGTTCACTTGTGTTATAAGAGTCCCACTATCCCACCAGTCATCAAAATATTTGTCAGACTGATCTTCCTTAACAATTATCACAAACCCTTCTTCTCTGACTTATGCTCTCCTGAATTATTCACACTTCCTACTTAGGTATACTTGATGTAAATGACAATGTGTGCATCCTTTCATCCTTTCCCTATGTACACATTCCTTTCCCCCTACAACGCTTGACTGTTCTCCCCTTTCGATGTGTAATATCAGTGTTTGTGTAATCGTATTTTTTGTGTGTATGTGTAAGTATGTTTGTGTGGTCTGATTTGTTTGGCTACTTATATAAAATAAGTTGTATGTTATTCGAAACCGCAGAACATGAGAAGGACTTCTGCGATGGAAGTAATTGAATATGGAAAGAGAGAAAGGTAGATAGGTACTCAAATGGGAAGTAAGAAAGGAAAAAGTAGAAATGATTGCTAATATCACAGAAGTGAAAGAAGATAGGCCCAAAGACAGGAAACCCTTCCCACTCCCTTTTCCCAAGATCCCTACTTCACCAGAACTTAAGTGAGAAGCCAGAGGAAGTATGGTGTTATACGTCTTGTACAGAATGGATGTTCTCACTTTCGCCTTCGAAGTCCCCAAAGAAAATCTTAGCAACCCCAATGGAATGGCAAATGGTGAAGAATCTGTCACACTTGTTTGCGAGGGTCGTTTGAAAGGTGTGGTGTGGGTTCTGTGTTAGCCATAATTTATTTGTTAGTGTAAATCATGCTTTAATATATAATAGCCACCCCTTCCAAAACAAACACAAACCTTCCATCTACATCAAATTTCATAAAAGGTATAAAATATTCTATACTAAATAGAAAATTATACACTACGATAAAATAGGTGTTTAGTCATGAATATATATTTTTATACTCACATAAAAGATTATATTCAGTTCATGTTGTCTAGATATCATTCTGTTTGAATAGTACCATCATATTATGTTTTCCACTAATACTATATACTATTCGTTGCATTTCATATTTAGATATCACTCTTTATTCACGATTCTCTGAAGTCTATTATCTTTTAGTCATATTTAGTTTCCTAGCTACTAACATTATAGGATAGTTTAAGAGTTGAAGAATAGATTACAGAATAGTACAAGATTTGAAGAGAATTCGGTGCAGGAAAAATAGTACTGAAGAAACACCGAAAACAACTAGGGATACGACAGTTGTCACTCCGCATGTTAACACGGAACGTTAACGTCCGGACCAATAATTCTTGTTAAATTTTGTGTAAAAGCCTCCTCACAATGAAACAATTACCACTTTCCTGGGAAACACAACATTAAGTAAAGTTATTCTATTTTCTACTCTATCATGGACAAGTTTGAATTCTTCGCACAAGTCATCTATAACATTGCTATTATCATTAAGTTTGGAAAAAGCAACAGTCGAAATGTTTCTGGAGATTATATTCTCGGTAACTTCTCGATCTTTAAATAGTTCAAATGGTTCCACCAAATTACTTACATTTATCAAAGTTGGACATATTCTCTTTGAAATTCTGTCCTACCTTATTTACTCATGTTCTGACAACTCATGTACTGACACCTGTAATTTGCGATTGAATAATCGACATTACTTCCTTAGGTCGATCTGTGCTCTCTTTCAAAGTATCCTATTCCTGTCTTACAGAATTAAATTTAACTTTACATACATTTTCACAAGATTTTAATTTTTCATTAAGATCGAGTTCTTTATTATTACATTTGTCTTCAATATCAAATTCTAGTTTCTTTGTCAAATCCTGGAACCGGTTACTCTGTGTCTGACAAAAGTCAGTGAACAGTTGGTCTACATGAATGTCCAGAGGACCCGTTAATTCTTTCTTTAAATCTACTTTCAAATTTTATACTTTATGGTTTAGAGTGTCAAATTCATTCCTTAGTAAACCCATATTTGTAGCTTGCTCATTTAGGACTTCATTTTGTTTATTTAAACTAGAATATACCACACTTATTTCTTTACTTAGGGTTTCATTTAGTTCCTTACTTAAAGAAGCCCACTGGTCATCTATTTGATTATTTAATTGAATATTCACTGTGTCTAATTTTGGGCATTTAGAGTTGTATTTAGTTCTTTTCTTAAAGAAGTATTTTGAGCAGTAAATTCTTTACTTTGTGCATCTAATCTAGAATTTAATTGTAAGCTCTGAGCTCCTAGATTTTTACTTAAAGTAGTAATTTGGGCGTTTTGAGCTTTGATTAAATTCACTACTTCAGAACAGTCTGGCATTTCCCTACTCACTGTCATGGCCATGGCTGGTTCTGATATTTCCCCAGTCTTTTGAGTATTATCCATATTCCCCTTACTTTTAGATTGAGTTATCATTAAAAAAAATCACCTCTGAGTATAATAACTACACTAACGGTCTATTATTGGACAGTGTCCTTAACTTCACACTCAATTAATTGTCTTTCGCTCACCTGGTGTAGAGTTTTAGGCTGCGCCAGTGAGCAGGTCTGGAATCAGCGCCAGTGAACAGCATGGGTGCCGGCAGCATCAGAGGTTGATTTCATCGTTGTTGTCGGTGAACGGATTTCTAGTCAGCACCGGTGAGTTGCAGCTGGTACCGATGTTATCAGTTGCTCGTTATGGGATCCATGCCCCCGCGATGTGTGTGAGGGCTGGAGGGCTGCTTACTCTCCACACTGGATCTTCGTCATCAAATAGATCTCATCGTAACTCTTCTTAGTCTAAACTGTTGAAATTTTCCTTGCATCTTTACTTTTTGGTATTTATTAATTTTCACCCCTTTTTACAATTTATGCATAATCCAACTCTGCGAAACAATTTCCCTGTCTTGTTACCATTGGTTGCATTGGCAACTCACAATATCTTTTTATTTTGGTTTTGTTTGAAAATTCCTCTTTCTTCCAGTCCTGATCACGTTGGTTTCCACATTCTAATGGTTTCAGTGACAAGAGAAGCGGTGTGAAACTGGATTGCGAACTTCACACTTCTCTTACTGCAGTTGACTTATATGAAACATTTAGCCGATCCTCTCCTATGGGTATGCAGCTGTGTCAATCTCCACAACTTTTTCTCCGAAGAAATAATGGTGTTTAGAGGAACTGAAAAAATGCTCTCTCTCTCTCACACACACACTAGAAATAACTCGGTACCCTCATACTTTCAGTTCATTTCATGCAAATTTTCGTTTCCACAAGTTTCATATAAGCATACAACCTCTTGCAAGTCAACTACACCAATAACCATAAGATACTATTAACTATAATGTGGTGGATTTAATAACAACTAGAAATTCAAAAACAGATCTTGCTTCTAGGAAGTCTAAGACCAAGATCAAGTAAGAGTCTCTAGACACATCATGTTTCACTTGTCTATAGCAATTACAGTTATTCAACTGCCAAGGAATAATACGTAGTTTCTCCTTGCATCCACCATACAGGTTCTGTGGCACGAGTGACAAACACTTGTCAGGGTCACTCGTCTGATGCAACTCTTGTCTTCCCACGATAAACATCCATCCTGCACTCACAGACATGTGTTGCACAGTAAATAGGCTCTCTCTCTCACATTTATCTCTACAACATAGTGTGTTCAAGGCGGCAGAAGGTCGAGTGGTTCCAGAATTTGCATGGAAATTCTCAAATCACTGCAACATTTGTTCCACATGGCTCGAATCCCTGGGACAGTCGAGAATAAAATTTGAAGGAATTCTCTTTCACTTCTTTGAATTATTTTCTATGGGACCATCTAAAGATAACTGCTTTATACAGCACATATTCCTTATGCAGAGACACTTCGAGGTGTAGCAAGGCAAAACAGCTCTGCTTGCTAAAATTCTACCCCTTAAGTACTTTTTTTGCAGTTTCCATGCAACATGTAATGCAATACCACAATATTGCTAAATTCTTTGTCACACTGTATTTCTATAAACTTTATTATTCATGGAATAGTTTAGACTGCTGATGCCACTAGTGTTTATATTTCATATTAAAAGTGTTCATTCCCTTGTTTCTAACAAATTTTTAACTTTTTCCAAAAACTGTGTACTTAAAAAGTAGTTAGTAACCAAAATTATCATATTCCAGACAGTTTGAATCTTAAAATGAGATTTTGTCAAAATTCTACTCTCACAGTTTTGTAGCTATGGTTTTTCTGATTACAAAAATGTATAACTTTCCTAGAATTAACTGTTACTTTGTGATATATTCCAATTAGAAAATAAAACTTTCCAAAAAGTTCTTGGTAGTCTTTGGAATTCTCCATGCACATTAAAAATTTTACATCATAAGATAGTGCTGGTACCTATCATTTTGCTACTTTAGATTATATAGCTTATAGTCATTCATGATACCTTCACTGCTGATTTTTTTATATTCTTTTAGCTTTTTCTGTCTCTTGTGTTAGTATCTCAAGTGTAATAGTTCATATTTTAACATTTTGTAATTTTTGTAATACTCACATCCATGAATAGGCATCAAGCAATAAGTCACAGTCTGTCATGTCCGGTAATCAAGATGTAAATACCTATGTTAGGCTGTCAATACAGTCACTGTGTTATTAATCAGTCGGTGGTTTGTATTCAACAAGCGTAGTCACTATGTCTGTTCCATGTCAATCGTATTCAGCATGTACGGTACCATATTGCAGTTGAGCAATGAAGAGGCATAGTTGCTTTGTTGATATTTTCCACTTTTGACTTTCTAACACCACTCAGGTCTTTGTAGCTTACCAATCTGTTTTGTAAACCCTGTATTAATACTTTACAGGCAAGGTGATCAGTATGACTTAGTTTAGTATCAATAATGTGAAGAGAGTGAAAAAATAAATTTCACAGTGGTTGTGTACTTTCGTTAAATAACTGTTTACAATATTAAAAAAATCATAAGAGGATAAATGGTGAATATGAACTTTCATGAGACTTAAGATTAAGAGGCACACAAAAATGTGATTGGTAACATTATTTTAGTAAAATCAGATGTTTCAATAACTTTTCAGTTATGTGTGTTTTGTATCTATATGTATGCACATAAAATTCTGTTTTCATATGTATAATTTTCTGTACCATGAATGTCATAAAATGGGTGCTAGATAAATAAGCAGCTTGATCAGCTTGTCACTGAAGTTCACAATATACATGAAGGATTTTTTACAGTCTGTTTATATGGACTTTTCTCCATGTTTTGGTGTGAGCAATCTACCCCAAAACTTTGCAAAAATATTTCTGATACACCCAGTATATTTGCTGACAATGATAATAGCAAGACACAACATCTACAGCCAACAAAAATTTGCAGTGAAAGTCAGTCATTCTCCTATCTGCATTTTAGCATATTAACCAAAATATGAAATGGGGCATTTATAATTTAATAAGCATCCAAGAGATTGACATGAAGATAAAACCAATGGTATTCTTCACTGACCACACTTGTGAACTTTTAAAGTCATATCTTAATTTACAATGTTAATTATGATAAGCAAACTAAATGAGCCTAATTAACATTTGTTGTGGTGAGATAAGCAGTGGCTATGATCGTATTGCTGTATGTGGACTGTAACTACTCTAGGATGTTTCGTATTCAAGGTGTCTCATTGTCTTCATGTATTAATGACATTCCTTTTTCTTTATATAAAGAGAAGTGTGCTTGCTTTCTATATTTTTTTAATTTACCAGGCCTATATCAAGCACATGCTCACCATCACCAGCTTTAGTTTTTACTTTGAAACCTTCATAGAAGTTTTTGCAGATGTTCTATCAATTTTGTTTGGTTTCTAGCACATTCTCATATTAATACAAATGAGGCTAATCATGCTTTGTGATGTGTCACTGTTATTATAAAGCACAATTAGTCTCAAATGAACTAATATGAGAATGTGCTAAAAGTAAAATATCAGGCTGCTGATGGTGAGCATGTGTTCAATACCAGTCTCGTAAATTGAAAAATATGAAAAGCAAGCAGCCTTGCTTTATATACAAATAAAAAATGTTATTTATAAAGTAGGACCTGTCTGAGGAGTGGAGTACAATATTAAAATATATACTGTCTTCTGTTTCTATATTCATTATAGTTACACTTAAATAAATGCGCCCTAAATGGAATTGCAGCCCCTTTCCTAACCATCAGCTCATCGTCTTATTACCGATATGTTTCCTTCTTTACAGATTAATGAAATACAAAGGGTATGATGGTGTGCATGGGAGGGGGGGGGGGGGACGAGAAAGGAAAAAAGAGGAGGAGAATTGTGGATTTCAGATTGAAATATGTCTCTTTTTGGCCTGTCTGTCTGCAGGCTGGGAATGATAAGTTAATTTTTGAGTGTCAAATAGCAACACTACAAGAGAAAGAATGGAGCAAAGACAGATCAACTTATTACCATTAATGAATGTCATGTAATTTGATAGCCTATTTTTTCCCAAATGGCAATAGAACTGTGTACAGGTTTGTAATAATCACAAGGCAACACTAATAACACAAGTAATTTATAACATGGTCACTCTTAACTAATGTGCAATCATTTTCCAGTGTTTGTCACATTTCATAAATACTCTGTATACATAGTATGGGGAAACATAACCTGTGTTACAGCTGCCAGAGACTGTGGTCATGTATGTATTAATTGCGTTTGTGCACATGTTTGGGTGGCTGAAAGCTCATTTTGTGACAGCCTTTTGTTTTGCCTGTCTGTGATTCAGCATCTCTACAATATGCTAAGCAAGAACTATCCTTTTCATAATTATAGCAGCAGTAACGTGCATGTACAGTATTTAATATCATCTTTAGATGATTCTATATTATCATAACTGATCATACTGATAAATAATTTTTGCAAATTGTTCTGCTTTTTCACTATTTTGATATCAAATTACCTAATGGGAAATATCCCTCTTTCCCCTCCCCCCTTTCCCCAAATAATAGGATATAAGTGCGCTGTATACTAGAAAACTCCAGACAAAATTTCATTTTCTTTTTGTTGAGCAAAAAAGGCATTATAGGTGTGCTACTATTATTGTTATTTTTAAGAGCATCAGCAAAACCTTCTCTGAAAAATAACTGGAAAATCACTTGTTACAAAGCACAATAAACTTTTAAAAGTCATCATAGCATCACAGAAGTAATACTGATTGCTTCATCAAATGCTATCTAATGAAGCAGCTTTTCATCACCAAAGTATTTGAAGTTCAGTTATTCTCCAAGACCCTGTTTTTCTTGACTTGTCAAAATGTTTATGACCTGAGTGAGCTTTTGAAACAGTATAATTTGATTACTATTGCCAACAATAAGAAACTTACAAAATAGATTATCGGAGTCTACAACATCACATATATAGTGTGTTGTAGTAGCTATCATTTCCAGCTTACAACATAAAAAATGTTATTTATCAATGTGTTGCTTTCTTCCATAAAATATGTCATTAAATCTTATGGGCTATGAATGTCATCTGTTTATTTATTCTTCTCCTGGTCTGTTGTTCTCCCTCTCCCTGAAAATGTGAATAATTGTAGGTCTCAAACTTGTTTTAACTTTTAAGCCACATTTGTGCTTTTCCTTGGTGTCTTACCCTTCTAACATTCAGTTGTATGGTAAAGATCCATTACAGCTTTTAAGTGTTGTTATTGATAGCAAAAATTCACATTCTAGGAATATAATCATTTATATCCTAGTGTGACTTTCAACTACAAAGTGGTGACATACTTCCTATTAATATCTATCACTTACATAATGTACCCTCATAATGTCAGCAGCAAATTGTCTGTGACGACAGATGGCAAAGACAATTTAATCAACCTTATTGTGTCAACTCCTCCTGTTTCCTTTACTGTACATTGTGTATTTCTTGATCCAAGGTTATGAAGGAATTTCCTTACATTAACCCTGGTACATATGCTACAATTTTTTTTCTTTCCATACCATGTTCTTTTCAACCAGTAAAGGGACTGAAGAGCAAAATGGTTGTGTTTGTGTTTTCAAGTTTACTGGATTCCAAGTTTCTATGAACCTTGTTCACGTTTAATAAATATTCTCTCTCATCTTGTGTCATGTATTGTTCACATTAGTGTGTACTACTAGTGCACTATTCTGTGCATTAATACATACATTACTTATGAAGGAAGATGTGCTGATGACTTTATGACCAAAACATTCTATTATTTCTTAAGTATGATAATATTTATTTATATTTTCAGTATCAAATTATAGTCAACAGCATCAGTTTAAAATCTGTTACAGTCAAGTGCCTTGGCATTTATTAGTGTTGTATTAATGGGATGCTTATCAAATTTTCATTTCTAACCTTGCATTTTATTTAATTTAAACTAAAGATTTCCATACAAAGTTTGTGATATGTGGAGTGCCTTGTGAAGGTAAAAATTTTTGTAACTGATGATATAAAAGGCAGACTAATTCATGATATGAAGAGCTGAATTACCAGAGTCAACATAAAAACAAAAACTCGATAACTGTGTGGAACATGGATATTATATAACTGTATAACATTGATCAATAAATAAACTATGTAGATGATATCTGGATGCAACATTTAACAAATGCTTTTGATTTTTGGTGAAGATATATTCCACAAAACATACTTTAAAAGTATTTTCTTTGCACAATATACAACAAAATGTTCCATTTAATCCACATCATTTAACAATGGGAAGCATCTTCACTAGGGCACAAGACTCCATTAACATTACAATGAATATGGTACACTTAACATTTCATTTCAAGTGCACCCTAAAATTTTTAGTGTTAGGTACAAACATTCAACTCAGTATTTTCAAATATTTTCCAGTCACAACAGGTAACAATGGGGAAACAGCAATCACATGGGCTTCCACTCAGCTCGTAATGTCTCAAAATTAAAGTAAATTCTTAGAATATGACAGGGAGCTTTTGTACACTAAAAGCACACAGTAAATGATTTTGTCTACTCTATGCTGATAACCATAATTTAAAATAATATTGCACTTTTCATTTAGCACACATAAAAACCAATTAGCTTTACAACAATCTTTATGACATTACTATTGGGTCAGATCAGGCATCTAAGTACATATTTTATTAACATGAGTATTCAAAACAGACATGCCTGCAGAACTACTGGTTTAACAGATGCAACAGCTCCATATGGATGGAAGACAAAAGCGACACTTCTATACAAGCAGAGTGGTTTCTTTCTTCATCACTGACAGCAAAATATAACTATCTTTACATGACTATACAAATTGTGCACCCCTGTTTATTTTATACATTCTATATATATATATAAATATCTCACTTTGGATGAACTATTCTTAAAACATTCTCACTTAACATTTTAGTAGTTGTGCTTCATAGAAAAAGGAGGAAACTGTGAAATTTTGATTGCTTTTCGCCATGTGGAATTACATCAAGATGGAATGAGGAAAGTGAAGGCACAGAGTGTAAAAAGAGGGGATCTTGAGGTACAACGATTGAGGCTGCAAACTGGCAGGTTAACAGGTAAAACTAACACCAAAAAATATTGTCCTCTTGTGTTTTCACTTCTAAAAGGGTCCCAACAAGTTCGACATCACATCAACAAGAAACAATTATCACTGGATTAGCCAAAAACTTTGATAAAAATACACACAGGACTATTATACATACATCTGCCTTAAATATAACATTCTGCAACAGTTAACATACATCTGAATAATTTTGTATAACATAATTATTCTTGTAATGTATTTTCACATTATCACGATTTATAACTCTGATAAATATAGATCCCAAACTTTCATTTGCAGCCTCAAGATAATACCGAGATGAGGACTCGTGCAAAATTGACTCAAAGTCGGTCGATCGGTCGGTCGGAATCCAAGTGAACAAAGCACACACATTTAGGCACTCGGAGTAAGGCATTCCTACAGTGGAGATATGAAGGATATATTCTGGACAGTTCAACCAGCTGCACCTACTGGTGTGATGTGTGTTTTCATTTTTGTCCTCAAAAGGTGCATTTAGTAGATAAAATATAGTGACAGTATAATGTGCCTGTTGTATATCTCTTTTATGAAGACTAACAGTGAACACGATGGTAAGCAACATGAGCCGACTGCAGACTTAAACAATGGCACAACTTAATAATCTTAACAGCTTAATTACAAAAAGGAACCAGCAGAAAAGCCAAAGGGCAGTCTACACTCAGTGTACAATCAGAGTCTTTGTAATCTGTAACAGGAAATAGATTGTGCCTCATTGTTCAATCTAACAACCTAACAATTATTTTTACAACCAATTCACAGAAATGAACATATGTGATGTAGTCTGGTACAAGTAATGTAGGGGAACATTTTATATGTCCAACAGTTAAGGCATGACTTTGTCTGCTTTTGTCATAAAATATGCCTACAAAGATTAAGCACCAAATTTAGCAGTTGCAACACAAACTTATTACATACAAACATAGAGAACATGTAAAAACAATATTGCAAATTACTGAACGCAATAACATCTCAATAGTGTGTGTGTGTGTGTGTGTGTGTGTGTGTGTGTGTGTGTGTGTGTGTGTGTGTACATTACTCATATGAAACTGTACAATAAAATTTTGTGTGTATGTATATAATATATATATTTATTTATATATATATATAATATATTCTTCCCTACATTATATACCTTGTTAAAAAAAATAACACGGCACTGGTCAACTGGTTACTTCAATGACACTCAGTTAAAACTTCATGGCCTATTTACAAGTTGCAGTTGTACCCAATGTACTAAGTACAGGTCCACAGAGTCAACTGCAGCCAAGGTTGCCACTTAGGATACATGAGACACAGAGCTCACTCATCTACAGGGGAATGTTCGCACTCTTTCTTAACAAAATAGAACATTCATTTGGGGCTACATAGTAGTCACACAACACTGCACACAACAAACATTATGTACAAAACATTTATACACCATTGTGTATTTTATGTCTCTTTAAAGTGTCTTCTTAGAAGTCCATATCCAGAGAAGTTATCTCCAAAAACTGACACTAATATGGACTCAGCAAATTGCCCTCTTCTTTTGGGAACAGAATCCTGTAAAACTTCTGACAGAGCTGACTATCATTATGAATAGAGCTCTCTTACACAATACAATTTGGTTACAAAAATTTAAGTACATTTAATAAAATGCTGCTAAATCCTGCACATAAAATTAAATATCAAGAAATGCACTGCCCCGAGTCCAAAACCTCTGCAGGCAAAACTTTCTAAACACTTTGCTTTCTCGTTATCAAGTTAAAAATTGTCAAAACTAGTGATATCATTCTATGACTGCATATATGCCTCAAAGGCTTTCTTCTACTTCATTTGAATCTTCCAAAATATTTAGCAAAATTAGCTAGGTTTCATCTTTATCTTCATTCACCACACATTTTTGCAAAGTATATTTTTTTATAATATGTAAAACCAGTTCCTTTTTGTTCACTTTTACAAAATGTGCAGGCACTTGCAGCCATTGACATCATCATGATCACAAATATAACATTAAAACTTCACATTTTTATCATCAGTACACAAATCTGGCATACAAGAACACCAGATTGTCACGTGTAAGCAACTGTCTTTGTATTAATATATGGCACAGAGGTCCCATACGCCTGACCAGGGAAATAATGGTGCCGTGGGACTGGCACATCGTAGTACTATGTGGCCCAGCCTTCACTCATACGAGATCTCTTCTGCAGAGGTCCACTGTCATAGTCTGAGCTGCTGCTATGTCGTGGATCTCCAGGTGACGAAAGGTTTGTGGGAGTGACAGTCCCTGTGAACAGCAGTACATTAAATTGAGTATTCATTTGGAATATAATATCAGCAGAGGCTGGCATAGGTTACTAGTTAATGTTACATTTTTTTTTAAAGTTTAGTATGTGATTTGTCACCTTGTTTAATGCAAAAGGGATATGTTGTTATAAAGGGAGCTTGTGAAAGAGAACACAAACAATTTTTTAATTAAAATCTATATATATAATGGTTTGGCCTCACTGCTCAAGTTGCAGACTAAATGGCAGCTCAATTGACACTGAAGTGATAATTGGTCTGATATACTTCTGGCTTCAAGGTTTTAGGTAGTACATTTGTGAGGAGCAAAAAGTGAAAGAAAAAGTAAGCTTGCCTTCTGTGAAAAATACCCAGTAAAAAGTAAGATCTGTCTGAAAAGTAAGATTCTAGAAAGAACGAACACATTCACATATCTAGGCTCTAAGCAAACCTTTCTGGAAGAAACAATCCTAGCTGAAAAACCCATCAGGTAAACAATAACAGGGAGAGTATTAACAATGTAATGAAACATTTCCTAATCCAGGAGCACATGAGAAGACGCCTTTATAAGAGCTCAGCAAGAGCTGTACAGTGCTACTGCTGTGAATCTGGTCAATGAAGGTAAAAAATGCAAAAAGACTAACAGCTTGTGAAACTAAATTCTTGAGATGAACAGCTGGTTACACCAAATAGGATCACCAAAAGAATGAAGATGTGTGGAAGGAACTTAAAATGGAACCATCAAATATATTCAGAACAACCAAACGTCTATAACAAATGGATTCAAGAAGGATCCAAAATACATGCTACACTACCACACCAACAGTGTAAGATCACTAGGTCTACCAACAAGAAGATGGGTGGAGAACTTCTGAATGAGACTGCAACATTATGTTTACATCAATACTATGCAAGTGGAGGATACTCCTGGTACCACTAACTGACCACCCCTCCTATGTTCCACTCTTGAATGGTGTGTGGGAAGAATGATTGTCTGTATGCCTCCGTATTACCTTCAATTTCTCCAATTTTCTCCCTGTGGTCATTTCACAAGATGTATGTGTGAGGATGTAATATGTTGTCCAACTCTGCAACATCTGCCACTGGAGATTGTTAAGCATCTCTGTGATGCTCTTGTGCCAACTAAATGATCCCATGATGAAATGTACCACTTTTTGTTGAAATTTCTTTCTCTCTTCTATCAGTCTTGCCTCGTAAGTGTCCCAGATTGATGAACAATACTTGAGAACTGGTCAAATAACCACCATGTAAGCCATTTCTTCCATAGGTAAATTACATTTTCTTAAGATTTTTCTTATGAATCTCAATCTGACATCTGCTTTTCCTGCTATTTTTTTATATAGTCATTCCACTTACGATCACTCTGAATAGCTATTTGTAGATATTTTATGGTAGTTGCCGTTTCCAGCAATTTGTCATCAATAGTGATGTTGTACAGTAGAGTGTTTATTTTCTTAAGTATGCTCAATATGTTACATCTACTTACATTCCAGGTCAACTACCAGCCCCTGCAGCATTCATCAATCCTCTGTAGTCGCTTCTGCAAATCGTTACTGACTTCTGGCATTGATACCCTCTTACAGACAACTGTGCCAGCTGTGAACAGCCTTAAAGACCTTCCTATACATTCTACTAGGTCATTTATATACATTATAAATCTACACCTACATCACTACTCTGCAAATCACACTGAAGTGCCTGGGAGGGGGTTCTTCAAACCACCTTCAGACTAATTCTCTATTGTTCTACTTCTAACAGGTCATGAGAAAAAGAGCTCTGTAAGGGCTCTGATTTCTCTTATTTTATTACAATGATCATTTCTCCCTGTGTTGGTCACTGATAATAAAATATTTTCACACTCAAAGGAGAAAGTTGGTGATTTAAATTTTGTGAAAGTATCTCACCACAGTGAAAAATTCCTTTATTTTAATGACTCCCATCACAACTTTCTTATAATATTGTGACACTCTCTCCCCTCTCTTGCAATAGTACAAAATGAGTTGCCCTTCTCTGAACTTTTTCGGTGTCCTCCATCAATCCAGAAAACAATGATTCTACCACATTACCTTGAGGTGCTCCCAAAATTACCTTTACATTTGTCAATTTGGTTCCATTAAAAGTGACGATTTTGAGTTCTGTTTGCACAGAAAGTCTTAAACCCAGAAGGAAACCTGCTCCAATACTTTGTAAACTCCTTTTTTCATTTTTTATTTTTTTATTTTACTAAACAGCAGTGCTAGATGGTTTCAAACACCTTTCTGAAGTAGATGAACATGGCATCAACCTGAGTGCCAATGTCTACAATACTGTGGATCTCATGGGAGAATAGAGCAAGTCAAGTTTTGTAAGATCTCTGTTTGCTGCAGAATCCGTGTTGATTTTATGGAGGAGATTTTCATTCTCCAAAAATGTAACACTACATGAGCATTAAACATATTTCATAATTCTACAACAGACACATCAATTATATAGGCCTATAATTGTGAGCATCCGTCCAACAACCCTTCTTGAAAATGAGAATGACCTGCACAACATGTCAAGACACCTTACACCTAGAAGGAAGATAATGAAGATGATTTCTGAAAAAGGTCAAGTAAAAAAGAAATTACGAAACTTTTTGACAACAGAAAAAGGAAAGTCAACATGCTCCTTACCTACTCTGTAATTATTTAATCTAAGCAGTAGACCAACTCCTTTTTGACTTCCTAGTGATAAAAATACATCTGACCATGAAACTTGTTTTTTCATATTTTTCACTTGCAGCCTGCATCATCTACAATGCTCTTTCCTAAACTGTCATTATACTCCTACGTTATTTTTAGCCTTATTTAAAAATATTGCTTCATCCCTCTAATCTTTGGTATTGTCATTTAATCAACAGGTCCCATATCATCCCGTCAAAAAGTGAAATAGTGAAACTGCCATAAAAAGTAATTTCTAGTTTGTAAAAAAGGTAGCTGTAAGTTAAAATCTGTTTTACTATTGACTATAGCAGTGTACTGACTGTTTTGAATTGATCAGACTATCTTTTGTTTCACGGACTGTATTGTTTGTTTTGTATTACATAATAGTTGATGGTGTTAAATGTACATCAAAGCCAGTTAACAGTTATTTGATAATTATTCAATATGACACAGTTAGTATGTAGTGGTCCAACACATAAATATGCGATAGAATTCTAAAACAAAGTGAGAAGATAAATGTTCACATCAGAACTCATAATGAAAAAAGTACTGCCTCAACTTTTTAAATTATTTTTTTTGTAAAGAAGCTGCTCTGCTGCATCCTAAAACAGCAATTGCCATCTACAAAACACATTTATTTAGTCTATTTGGTCAAATTTTGCACAAATAATTCACATAATATCAGCCTGAAAACAGGATTGAATAACATTTATAAGAAAACAGAAAGCTATGTGTGCTCATTTTTGTCTCTACTTTAAATTTGCACTGAAAAACACAAACTTGTTGACAGGACAGAATGTACAACAAAGACCACGTTCAGCAGAATGACTGAGAAGCTAGATCCTTATAACATAAAAAGACATTTACCTGGTGTTGGTGTGAGGTGTCCAGTGGAGGATGGCCGTGGCAGTGTGTGGGCATGTGCTGTGTGGCTCTGTAGGTGTGATCCAAGTCCACTGTGCCCAAGGCCTCCCCCGTGGCTGGATGGGTCACGTGGCGGTGATATGGGTTCACTCTTGATTTTGACTTGAAGTGGTGATGTCGACGGTGGAGGGGTACTGCTCGATACAGCCAAGTGCGGCAGACCGCTGAAACCGGAACTGTTTATATTCAGTAAGATAGGAAATTATGTATGATCTGTGCATCTACAGCAGATTTTGCAAACACAGAAAATGAACAGGAGATGAATAACTCATTGAATTCCCAAAAAGGGCCATATATTGGAACTGTTGTTTTTCCAGAATCACTTACTGACAATAAAGGCATAAATGAAGGGGGGGGGGGGGGGAGGGGGGAAGAAAAAAAAAAGATAGAAATTTGGAACACGATCACTATGAATATACAAAACATTCAATAAATTCAATGTTCTCACTAAAAGCACAATAAACTTTGTAAGGCAAAGTGCTCATGAACTGATACCAAATCTCAATCTTCTTGATTCACTTACTTCTTACAATGGAGTACAAATTGACAAGAGAGGAGATAACAGAAGATGAAGGATAAAAGGGACAGAGCATCAGAATCCATGCTAATACAGATTATCCACCACACCCTCCACACAGGAATGATTGCTTGTTCTTGGAATGTGAGCTGCTCCTTTTTCCCCACAGTTGCACAACCTACATAATCTTTCTATGTTTCACTCCAAGAAACATTTCTCACCCATCCACAAATGTTTCTTACAGCCTTGTCTATAATTTTGCCCTGTTCCTCAAACAGCTATTTTAATCTACAGTTAGTATATGTTAGTATTTTTACAGGTGATTTTAGTGTTTAAAATGTGGTGAACAGACACTAGAATTGAAAAGTAACATTAATAATGTCAACATGGAGTATGTCATAGAATATTTTATGGATAATTCAGTTTCATTAATTCCAAAATCTGCAATATGCATGATAAATGGAAAACAAGCAATGCAGAGTGGAGCTTATCAACATGGATATGCAGCTAAATAATGTAAGGAATGCAAATGACAAATCAATGATTTGCTAACAGTAGAAAAAAAGCAAGAAAATGTGTTAAACAGATAACAAAGATGATATACAGGCAACAGCAGCATGTCGCAGAAAGTAATCATAAATATTAACACTCACGTGGTATGTGTTAATGATGAAGGCAGTTGCTGTCCACTCCAGCTAAGAGTGCCAAGCCCCATGTCAGACCCTACACTAAAGTCCTGACCACCGAATGTTGAAAGAGATGCTGAATATCCAGCAAGTCCTGGTATGGACGGAGTTTGCAGCGCTACCACTGGTGTATTTAAAGCTGAGCTGTTTCGGCTTGGCTGGAAAAATTTAAATACAAAGTAAATTGTTGGATAATTCTTAAGCCAGGTTTACTTCCAAGTACTTTTTTAAAAATCAAATATCATCTGAGTGTAAGAAAAGTAACAATATTTACACATTTCAAAACAATGTAACCTTATAAGCTATGATGAAACTGCAAAATGTGTGAATAAATTATGATTTAGTAGTATTAACGTGGGTAAAGTACTGGATTCCAGTAGAAAAAAAGTGTTCCAATACCTCATCTGGTGCTGGTGCTAAAGTGTGTGCACTTTGCTGCTGTGGTGTAGGAATGACTACTCGTAAATTAGTTCTTGGGCCACCTCCTTGGCTTCCTGTCCCGCCCGGACCTGGAGAGTGTTGCTTTCCATGCTGCAAGCCTTTGCCTCCTCCTAGCTGGCCAGGACTTGGTCCTGGTGAGGGAGAACCTCCCAGGGGTGAAGAGGAATTTGGATACCCATTGCTCATTTCCAGCATTCCACCTGAAGGGTACACTGTGAAGGGGGAAAAGCCTTAATATAGATTTCCCAGACAAAGTCTTAATGATACAGAGAATAAAAAGTGAAAATTATCAGCAGTTTGGTTAACTAAGGACATAGCAATGCTGAAAGATACACAGAAAGAGAGATGAATACATGGAAAGAGAGATATAATGGACTATCAGCTAGTTATATTTTACTGAAATAATATTCATGTTAAACAATGTGTGGATTCAAAGACACGAAAATCAATAAAATGTCTGACAAAACACTAAACAAATACAATCATAAAATATTCTGTTGAATTCCTCATGTGGAAGTGAATATGGAAGTGAATATGTAAATCAAAATCAATAATCTCCCAACAAATAATAACAAGCAATCCCTTTTGTTTAATGCCATGTGACTTTGTCTGACATGTTTGTAACATCTGCTTTTTGCAAATGCCACAGAGTGGGTAAGATAACACTATCATCCCACCCCCAGTCCTGTTCCATTCATGAATGGTGCACAGTAAGAACAACAGTCAGGAAGCCTTTGCATGAGTTCGAATTTTTCTTATATTCTCATGATATTGTCTGATGCAGACTATTCTTGAAACATACACGTTCAGAATTTTAACAGGTCTGAGTTATCTACATACTTGTGAAAATTTTAATACAGCTAAGGAATTTGCAAGACATGTGAAATGCCTTGGTTAACACACTGCTCTGAGATTCAGGAGAAGTGAAATTAAAAGCCACTTTGGGCTATTCTGATACATGTTTTATTATGTTGTTTCTAATGAACCACTGGAACAAGATCTAGCCTATTTTCCCCAACTGGCATTGAAATGCCTTACACAAGACACAACTACACGCTAAGCATACTGTTAGTACTTCCTTGTGAATGTGTAGTTAATACATGGCAGGCACTTTCGTGTTAAACTATGCTACCTTCTAGTCCTCGTTCAACTGAACTAGATGAATACCAGCATACTGTCAGGTCATAATCACTTTGCTTCTCTTTCCCCTTGCAATTAAGAAATATTTACGAGTATAAAAGCTAGGCCACTCCTAAGGAAATAATAATAGAAGTAAATGCTGCACATTTGCGAACAATACAAGCTGACTGCTGGGATAAGTTTAATTTTGGTGAAGCTATTACAGCTATTGCTAAAAAAACAATAGATAATTGCATTATTTCAAAAAACAGATGCAAATCAGAAAACAGTGAGTTTAACTCACAATATATCTGGTTACTGAGGGGACTGGGTCAGAAACAGAATATGTTATTTTCCATGTACTCATCATTCTCAGTGGCTTGTAATTAGTCAACTACTTGCTGGAGTATAATTTCACAAAAAAGGTGGCAGGGTGTTATGAAATGGTATCTTGAGATTTCCTTTGTTGGATACTGACACATCTTCTGTTAATCCAGTATTATGACCCTAATCGTCTGCTGGATTCTACTGCTGCTACAGTATCCTTTAATGTGCTTTAGACCATCACCACACCAACAGTTGTCAATGTGCATGCCCATGTTTTCAAGATGACATATGCACTAACAATACTTTGCTGAAAACACTTTATACAGTTTGGAAAACTACACTGGCCATCAGCTAGTAAGTTGTTGCGATGCACCACTTGGTACAATCGGCAAACATTACTACTCTAAAATGCAGATGATAACAACAGTATCTGCTAAATAATGGGCTATTGGAGAGGTCAAATTCATACCCTATCACTGAGACTCTCCTGCTGGCATAAATTTTAACACTACTATATTCAACCACATTTCACACAAAATTTTTTCATGGCCCTTCTTAGATATTGGTCTTTTTAAGCAGTATTACCAATGCCAATACCAATGCCAATGTCATACAACGCAAACTCATATTGAGGCAACCTGGTACTCTGTAAAGCAATAAAAGAGCTAACAATTATATGACTGATATTATGCGGCCAGAAAACTTCACAGTACAGCTTATCGATGCCCAACAAACACTGATCCCACATTGCTGATGTGGTTTTGCTGTTGCAAAATTTTATTTGGATTTTGCTTTGTTAACAGAAAATTTGAGACACAATATATCTGTTCACAATTTAAAATGTCATATTTTCCAATACAAACATTAAATTTTGTAATAATTTAAGACATGAACATGCAATAAATTTTATTCCTCAAAATTTTTTAGTATTATTTTCAAAATGAAAATGTTTTATTTTATAATAATTCAGTGGTACATTTTAAAAAGAGCATCACATGTATCAAAATTCTATATAATAAAGAAACAGTCTTTGTAACTGCAAACTCTCAATTGCTATGGACTCTTGGAGCAGACCAGAATAAAGAATGTGATCTTAAAACACATAAATCTTGGGAATGACTCCTGAGAAGTACCCTGACTCCCTGTGCAGCATTTACGAGAAATTAAGGCTAGGTGATGGGAAATTTAGCAACAATTAGATGAAAAATTACAGCAACCATATACTTCTAATAAATCATACCACAGTCTTTAACTTGTTACCCGTGATCTTGTAAGAGAAACCACACTGAAACCAATTATGATGTAGTCTGCTGAATTAAAAAACTAAAAGGAATAGAAATGTTCACCAACCTGTATCTGTTTCTGATGAAGAAGGTCTAGGGCTGACACTGGTATGTGGCATCTGTGGACTGGACTGGAGCAATGAGGAGTCTGAATAACTACTGTTTACAGGCACTGACACTGGCAAAGTGTAAGACTGATTCATCCCAACCTAAAACAAAGTGAACTAAATAGTTAAAAATAATCTACAACAGAAGGGGTTTGAGTGAAATTTAGAAATTACCCATAGTATTAACTTTCTTCATGATTAACTAATGTGCCCATTACTATATAAACAAACAAAACAATGATTACTAACTCTAGCTCCATTAAGCTGGTTTCTTTGCATCATCATCTGGAATTCCTCATCTATCTTGCTGTATTTAGCTTCAGTCCGTGGCGTCAGCTGATAATCACCTTCTGGTTCAGGACTATCAGGACTGCAGGTGCCATTCTTATGTTCCTTTTTGTTAAGAGCCTGTAAGAATTGAAACAGAAACTTACTTAAAGTACAACACTACAAAATGGTGTGTTACATACGTATTTACTACTGAAGCATGTGCTAAAATCTTTTTTTGTTCGCAGCATCCAAACCTGCAGGTCACCGTACCAAAGATAATAATGGACTGCAAGATATTAATACACGCTCACCAAGGTAAGTGCTAACACCACAGTCATATACAGATAAAACTGAAAAGTGCATTCAAAGTCAAGGAAGCAACTCAACTTAGGGCTTATGCTGATACTTTGAATCAACTACCACTATACATGTATGTTTACATGCAATCTGTTCTTTTGACTATCAATAAAGTAATATAAATTATCTTCCAATATTACTATTAGGCCTTCTGCTCTTTAACCTTTTTTTGAATGCCTCTGTCAAAAAGGGCTTATTTGCTCTTACATTTTCTACCTGTCTACGGTAAATACTAGTTTCAATAGTTTGAATTTTGCCAAATTTATATTTTGCTGTTCATTCAACTCGAAACTATCATTGGGAGGTAATTATCCACATCCGGTTTCACCTTCTCACCATCTTCAAGAAAACAGAACATTTGTTACACTTTCATCCATACCCCACCCACATTTAAAATGTTTATTTGACACCTCAACCAGTCGTCAGGCCACAGTCACGAAAACAATGAAATTTTTGAAAGATTATGTGACTAGTTTCGACACACTGAGTCATCATTTTCAAATGTAATCATAAACCTAGAAAACTGGATTAATAATTCAGGTTTGTGATTACATTTGAAAATGAAGTCTCAGTGCGTTGAAACTGGTTATGCAACCTTTTAAAAATTTCGCTGTTTTCGTGAAAGTGGCTTGACAGCCAGTTGTGGGTGTCAAATAAACATTTTAAATTGATGACAGTTATGTTGAAATGCAAAATCCATCCACATTATTGTTCCTCCAGTTCTAGCTCAACTTACATCTCATTTAATTTATAACTATTTCTATAGCCTCTTCACTGTAAATAAATTGGTGGCCCTACCAGTTTCACCTATCTTTGAACTTCCTTTCTTCAGGAGAGAAACATTAGGTTCATTTGTTGCATCAACTGGCATCCTATTATAATTTCAAATTGTAGGCTACATTGGGCCCATCATTCCAGATCCCTCACTTATATCTATCTGCGCCTATCCACTTCTCAGGGTCTCCTGTATGTGGTGAGTGGCTAGCTATATTCATACTATTAATTACACATGAGGCAGGATTTTCTGTCATCATTCTCATCTTGCCAAACGATTTTTTATTTTTTACTGCTGTTTAATCCTAACTCTGATTTACCTGGTGATTACACATTCAACAAAATATTGAAATGCCTCTTGTCAATGATTATTATCTTACAAAAGAAATAGTATGAAAATCATATGATTATGTGTGGACTGGTGCTACTAAACTGGGAAAAGGTATGTATTGAAATAACTGTTATGGTCAAAAAAGTGAAAAAATTCAAAGCCCAGATGCATTTCATCAGACATTCTACCTTGGCCCTAAAATTTTATTATCATTGACAAAAAGCACATTCATCGTTTCAGCTATAAAAATATTTATAGTAATTTATGGAATGAGGATGGAACGAGGAAGGAAAAAGTAACTGCCTAAAACATTACATAAAACCATGCTATATCATGAGATTAGAGTTCCTGTGCGAAATTACTTAAAAGATTTTAGCTCTTATACTACTGTACAATACAACTATAGAAAACCGACATATGTTTATCATCTCAGTATACAAACAGTTAACTGTTTGCACCTATTACCAATTTCATCAAACATTCCAAAGCAACTTGACTTACCTCAATGATATTCTTATTGGTAAGAGATTCATGTGGCTCATTGTATTCTGTGTACTTCAGCAGCACTTTATCCATATCTGTGCTTGCATACTGATAGAGTTTGTTGGAACTGCTGAAAATTATCAGAGCTATTTCACAGTCACACAAGACGCTTAGCTCATATGCTTTCTTCATGACACCAAATTTGCGTTTGTTGAATGTCACCTGTGAAATACAGAACATTTGTTATACTCTCACAGCAAAAATTTGGATTCACCAATGGATGTAATATTTACCAGTGAAATAATCATCCAACAATATGACATGGAAGCTATATATTTAGAGGGAGATATTTATACAGAAGAGATACTGCAATTTTTAAAAGTTAATTGCTATGGTCAATATAGATAGAAACCATAAAATTTATTTGTTCCTGTTCTGTTGGTCCACTAAACAAAAGAGCTGACAGATATGGACAGGTTATGTGTCCTTTTAGGAGAGAGAGAGAGAGAGAGAGAGAGAGAGAGAGAGAGAGAGAGAGAGAGAGAGAGAGAGAGATAGAGAGGGAGGGGGGGGGGGGGGGAGAGAGGGAGGGATGAATAAAATATGCTAACAGTAACAGACTTGAGCACTTACTACAGAGTAAATCATACATTATGGTTATTGCACATTATAAGTTATAGAACTGTTGAAATTAAAGGCACATCAGTAAACTAAGCATAAAAATTTCATTAATAATGTAAGCTATAGTATTCATTTACAAAGTGGTGCTAACAAAAATTGCATGTACAGCATACCATTTCCAAACTAAAATGGAGAAATGTTTACATTAGAAATTCACTGAGAGAGTAAAAAGAGATTCCTCTGTAGATATTCATCAATTTACTCTTTTAAGTTTGGCATTACAATGGAAAGACTTTATTCAAATGGGAGTCCATCAAACATAGTGTGTGGATAAAATTGCTATCCAGCAGCTCAGTGTCAGTTGCAGTTGAACAGGAATGGTTTCCTCATAATGATATGCAGAGGTCTATAAATATATGTTGTGGAAGTTGTATTGGGGTTTCTGAAAGAAATAGCTAGTACCTGTTCAGTTTAGACAAATATTTTTTTAAGATTAGATGTAGGTGGCATAACATATGGCACAGCAGCTAAGCTTGATACAAATAAATAAGGAACCAATTCTACCCTTACCTTAGAGGACTATTTGACATGCACATTGAGCGAGTTAGGGAAAGTTACAAGCAATATGGCCAGATGGGAATTTGAATATCACTCCTGCTAAATATGAGTCCAGTGTCATAACCACAGCACAACCTTACTTGGTCGCATTTCAAAAAGCAACTTAAAAAATCTAATATACAAAATGAGAGTAAAATACTGACCTGCCTATTTCGCTCATCTGTGATTCGTGAGATTTGAATTTTCTTTCTCCCCATGGTTGAGACAAGTTGTGTATGATTTTATCAACAGAAAATACCAATAAGAAACTGGGTTGTTGTCTGGTGAGACTGACTAGCAGAGCATCAACATTAAATCTGAAACAAGAAACACAAAACACATCAAGTATTGCCTGTATGGTGACAGAAAATGAGAGTTAAGTTATCAGAAACAGCACAATAAGGTAACAATGAAAACTCCAGGATGGAATGTAACAGTACATGAAAATGAGATAGTTGCACTCACCATATAGCAGAGATGCTGAGTAGCAGAAAGGCTCTAGCTGCCAGAGACTGTGGTAATGTGCGTGTGAGTTGCGTTTGCGTGAGTGTGTGCGTATGTGTATATTATCTACTTTTGACAAAGGCCTTGTTGGTCAAAAGCTAAATTTCCAACAGTCGTTTTGTTGTGCCTTTCTGCAATGCAGCATCTCCACTATACAGTGAGTACTAACTATCCTCTTTATATATTGTTACAATAAGGTAACACATGCACATATTGAGCTATATAATTGCAATGACCACTCTTTAAAAATAACTGTTGCAACTTTGAAATAAAAGTGGTATTTAGGATTTTTGGTTGGAATCCACAACCCTAGAGGGAGCCATTAATATGGATAAGTTAAGGGTGCCATATGGACTCAATAAGAAAGCCTAAATGCTGAAGTGATATAATTGTGACAAGCCAATATGAGATAAAGAGAACAAAAAGTATTAGTATAGTAATAGGTAAGGCTGACTGATTCAGCGTAGCACTTGTAACCTACATCCTCAATTATTTGCTTGATATATTCTACACTCTGTCTTCCTCTACAATTTCTATCATCTGAAGCTTCCTCTAGTATCATGGAAGTTATTCCCTGATTTCTTAACAGATGTCCTATCATCCCATCCCCTCTTCTTGTCAGTGTTTTCCTTATACTATTTTCCCCATTGATTCTGTGGAGAACCTCCTTATACCATACCTTATTAGTCCACCTAATTTTCAACATTCTTCTGTAGCACCATATCTCTCTTCTGTTCTGTTTTTCCCACAGTCCACGTTTCACAACCATAAAATGCTATGCTACAAACGTGCATTCTCAGAAATTTCTTCCTCAAATGAAGGCCGATGTTTGATACCAACAGACCTCTCTTGGCTAGAAATGCCCTTTTCGTTAGTGCTAGTCTGCTTTTTATGTCCTCCTTGCTCCGTCCAACATGGGTAAATTTTGCTGCCTAGGTAGCAGAATTCCTTAACTTCATCTCTTCCATAATCACCAATTATGATGTTGAGTTCCTTGCTGTTCTCGTTTCTGCTACTTCTCATTACTTCTCTTTCTTCGAGTTACTGTCAATCCATATTCTGTACTCATTAGACTCCATTCCATTCAGCAGATTCTGTAATTCTTTTTCAATTTCACTGAGGACAGCGATGTTATCAGTGTATCTTATCACTGATATTCTTTCACTCTGAATTTTAATCTCACTGTTGAACCTTTCTTTTACGTCCGTCATTGCTTCTTTGATGTATAGATCGAACAGTAGTGGCAAAAGACTACATCCTGTCTTAACACTTTTTAATGTAAGCACTTTGTCTTTCACTCATATTGTTCCGTCTTGGTTTTTGTATATGTTGTTTATTACCCTTTCCCCACAATTAACCATATTTTCTCAGAATTTCGAAAAAATTGCACTCTTTTGCATTGTCAAGCCGTTTTTCCAGGTTGACAAATCCTATGAATGTGTCTTGATTTTTCTTCAGTCTTGATTTCATTAGCAAGTGCAATGTCGTAACTGCCACTCTGGTGCCTTTACCTTTCCTAAAGCCAAACTAAATGCGTTGTCACCTAACAGATTCCCTATTTCCTTTTCCATTCTTCTGTATTATTTTTGACACCAGCTAGGATGCACAGGCTGTTAAGCTGACTGTGTGATAATTCTCACACTTAATGGCTCTTGGAATCTTCAGAACAGTGTGTGTGAGTTTTTCCAGAAGTCTGATGGTATATCACCAGTTCATACATTCTACTCACCACCGCACATGTTGTTTTGTTGCCACTTCCACAGATGATTTTTAGAAATCATGATGGAATGTTATCTATCCCTACTGACTTATTTGATATTAAGTCTTCCAAAGCTCTTTTAAATTCTGATTCTAACACTGGATCCCCTATCTCTTCCATACTGACTCCTGTTTTTTCTTCTATCACATCATCACACAAGTCCTCCCCTTCACGGAAGTTTTCATTGTACTCTTCCCACCTAACTGCTCTATCCTCTGCATTCAACAGTGGAATTCCCATTGCACTCTTAATGTTACTGATGTTGCTTCTAATTTCACCTAAGGTTGTTTTGACTTTTGTATATGCTGAGTCAGTCCTTCTGATAATCACTTCATTTTTGATTTCTTCACATCTGTCATACAGCCATTTCGTCTTATCTTCCCTACAGTCTTATTTGTTCCATTGCTCAGTGACTTGTATTACTGTATTCCTGAATTTTCTTGAAATTTTTTGTGCTTTCTTCCTTCGTCGACCAACATGAAGTTTTTCTTCTATTAAAAAAACTTAGAAATGTCCAGAGTGTAATGCTATGTACAAATTAATTTGCAATATGTATTTAAAAGGACTCGTTCCACATCATTACGGTCTATCATGCAAAATGAACATGAAACTAACTAACCAACTGTGGTTTCTTTGCAGTTACCTGCCTTGTACCTCTGTTCTTCTTGCCAGCTTCTGTGAGTGCTCATTTTCGAGATGTCCAGAACTATCTACTCAGATATTTACTAACACAGTACCTATAATCTAGAGAACTTCAAACATATGTCTTCATTCCTTACCATTTCCATATCCTACTTTTTTGCACATTGTTTTTTTTTTTTTTTGACTCATCTCTTAAACTTCAGCCAACTCTTCCATTATTACTAAATGGTAATCTGAGTCTGTGTCTGCTCCTGGACTTACAATCCAATACCTGATTTCGGAATCTTTGCCTGACAATGATGTAATACAACTGAAGTCTTCCCATATCTCTCCTCTTCTAGTTCTTGAATAGAATATTCTCTATTACTAGCTGAAATTTATTGTAGAAGTCTATTAGTCTTTCTCCTCTCTCATTCCCACTACCAAGCTCATATTCTTCCATAAACCTTTCTTCTACTCTTTCCTCCTGCACAGCTTCTTATGTGGGATTAACTGGGTTGTGCAATAATGTGCAACATATAGGAAGAGAAAGGGACCAAGTATTGAACGATGAGGTACACTGTGTATTACTGTTTCGTTGGTGGATTAAAAGTTTATGGCATTGTTTACGATTCAGTAGGTATGTGTATAGAACGGTCATAGATGGACCCCCGATATGATACGACTTCAGTTATTTTAGACGTAACCTATGGTTTACATTGCTGAGTGATTTTGGAGGCCTAAAAGTATAGTTGCAGTCTCCATTCTCTGGTCCAACAGACGGTACACTTCATGGAAGAATTGTGTAGCTGCTGTGGTTGTATTTAGCTTTTTTCTGAAGCAATGCTGTGAGTCTACAAGCAGTTTGTGTTTTGCAAAAAAGGCACTTAGCTCAGACGGGATAATTCTTTCGAACGTCTTGCTAAAAGTGGGAATTAATGATATTGGTCTATAGTCAGAGACATCTTCCTTACTTCCCTTTTTATACATTATGTATACAACATTCATTTCTGCAACAGTAGAATGCATATCACCTTGCATTCTTCCTGCTACTTCACTTCGATAAATTCAAACTGGAACAATTTTCAAGTCTACATGCTTCTAAATATGCGCAGTAACTTAATATTTGATATTTTATAAGCAACGTTATGTATAGTGCTTTTCATTTCCTAAACATGTAGAATGACATCCTTGGAAGTGATACACTGTTCATTCTAAACGTATTTTATGTTCTTAACCGATCACTTCATACACAGATTTATTGGGGGAAACGAGAGAGCTGAGAGAGGAATGTCTTTAACTTCCCTGCGTTATTAAGAAATAAGGACAATTCTGTCAACAGGACATGTATAATGCACAAAACTAGCTGTTTATTTGACGCCACTTCGGCGACTTGCGTGTCAGTGATGAAAATCACACAACACCCAGTCCTCTGCCGGAAATCGAACCCGGGCCCCCTTGCGTAGGCGGTAACACTACCGCTGTGCTACGGAGGCGGACACAGACTAGGTGACAACACCGTAAGGGGAGCATCAGTTTCACAGATATCCCAACGAACACGTAACGCTAGAAGATGCTTACTCTGCAAGAATAATGCAGCTGTCAATCGAAGCACCTCATCTACTGCCTCATGTTGTATAATAACACGAATTTCCCGCGAGTAACAGAGAATTAGTAGGCTAACGTTCTTTTGGCTGCTACTCATAATTACATAAACGTAAAAACACTTTCAAAAGTCTGGAAGGCGGAACACGACACAAAATTCCAGCAGATTCGCTTTCAATTCCGTAAACAATGGCAACCTTTCTCAATACATCTGAGGTGAAATGGAGTGTGTCCATTTAATCTTTTTAGATCAGTCGGAATTGTTATGTCCCTGCTTTCCAGATGGCGAAGTAGTCTTTCATAGTTCCCATTCACCGGATAAACTATTATGACTCCTCACCACTTCTCCACATATATTTTTCGGATTTTCAACAACTAGGTAGGGGTAAGCGAAAAAACCCTGGGAAAACTATCATTACCACACACTACCAACACCGACTCTCTCCCACTCTCGGAACACACACACACCATACGTCTTTGCTGGAAAAGGAACCCAACACCCTTTCATTAAATACACGGCAAATGGTTACTGTGATCCAAATGCCGTCGGAATATAGTGTGATTTCTGCGTCGGGCATGAATCTAGAAGAAAGAATATAGTGTGTTCTTTCTTAGAAATCATGATTTGGCACAACTGTAGGTCACATATCAGTTTCGTTCAGTCTGACTATCCTCAAGAATTAAGGATGATATTAAATACAGATCAAGCGTCCAAACACGGTCGTTTATACCGGTATCTAGATTATGTATGGGCGCATGTGCTTTAATTGGGCTTAATGTTGTTCTTAATACACGAGAATGGTCTGTTGTTTGATTAAAACTGGTAGTTTTAACACAGAAGTGACATATAGCTGTTGGGTCGAATCACGAGTTTCAAAAAAATATTTAAAAGCACCTTAATAGAATGTGCTTTTTCCCTTTTTCCTACAGATAATTTATCTCAGGTATCGCTAGAGAAGCTACAAAGATACAGCTTCTTGGACCATTACGTGTCGCAGTTTTGTATGGCGTGACCAGGCGACAGTGCCGCGATGGAATGCAGTCTGAGACGTGGCAGTGAACGCATCCTGCGCACGCACGCGCGCGCACAAACACACACGCACACACACACACACACACACACACACACACACACACACACACACACGCGTAACCGGGATCCTGCTGTGAGTTGAAGGTATCATGGAAAAAACAGTGCTTCCTACAGTTCGGTAATGAATTGCTCTTCGCTACTGGTCCTTAACAGTGAAGAGAATAATTAAGACGCACTGTGAGGCTCGTGGGGCAACACAGCTATAGTGGGCTTGTAAACACCAAGAGGACAAACTGGATGTCGTGTGGTGTGCGTATCCACACAAAGAGATAATTACTACCAACGAAAAATAGCAACTAGCCTAATCACTGCTCTGGCATGTCAATATCAAGTCAGGTCCTCTGTTAAATGGTTGAAGAGTCATAGTAGAAATTGTTAAAAAAAAATAATAAAGTCTGCAAGCTCCTTCTTGAAAGGGTCTCTACGCACGTTGACCCATGGATGTGTATCGCTCTGACAAGGCGAAAACAATGGGCAGAGGAACTTTCTAGTTACGGACTCACGTAACAGTGTAGTGTTTGATGTCTGACAACTGCAATTTTGTATCACGCTACCAATCGACGCGATTGGAGAAGGGAACATTCATGCGTGAATGTCAGGGGAAAAATATCAACACTGACGGACGTACCCGACCTCCATGTCATCCGAAACTGTCTCGTGAAGGCTCGCAGGAACAGAGATGACATCATCAATGGTTGTTCCAAACCATTCAGTTGGCGGACACCATGCTACACGGTGAGGGTATCATTCGTATATTTTCGCCAGGATGCCGTTTTATTGAACGTGACGATGATTCGCTTGGAAGAGGCGTTGTAGCTCAGCCCGCAGAATTTACAATTGTTCCAGAACTGGAGTTTGCTCTTCTAGTAAATTGGCGTAAATTCTCTAAGAAAATATGTTTTAAGCTCAATGAATCCATACGATGTTAACAATTCGCAATGACCACAAATATAATTTAGAGATACCAATAATTGCGATCATTATTTGTCCTTTGCAAAGTGAAGTCAAGTCAGTGAGAGATTTTACAACGCAATGGTCACTGTGCAACAATGGGCTAGACATTTATGTATAGAATATCTAGACGAAGGCGATGCTGGGAAGAAATTATGCTTTGCAACCGGCATTCAGGAGAGAACTGTGAACGCTGCGACATGCTCTATATATACACTGAAGAGCCAAAGAAACTGGTACACCTGCCTAATGCCGTGTAAGGACCCCGCGAGAACTCAGAAGTGCCGCAACACGACGTGGCATGTGCTCAACTAATGTCTGAAGTAGAGCTGGAGGGATTCGGCACCATGAATCCTGCAGGGCTAACCATAAATCTGTAAGAGTACGAGGGGGTGGAGATCTCTTATGAATAGCGCGTTGCAAAGCATCCCAGGTATGCTCAATAATGTTCATGTCTGGGGAGTTTCGTGGCCAGCGGAAGTGTATAAACTCAGAAGAGAGTTCCTGGAGCCACTCTGTAACAATTCTGGACGTGTGGGGTGTCGCATTGTCCGGCTGGAATAGCCCAAGTCCGTCGGAATGCACAATGGGCATGAATGGATGCAGGCGAGTTACGTACGTGTCACCTGTCAGAATAGTACTAGACGTATAAGGCGTCCCATGTCACTCCAACTGCACACGCCTCACAATACCACAGAGCTTCCACCAGCTTGAACAGTCTCCTACTGACTTGCAGTGTCCATGGATTCATGAGATTGTCTCTATACCAGTACACGTCCATCCGCTCGATACAATTTGAAACGAGAGTCGTCCGACCAGGCAACATGTTTCCAGTCATCAACATGATGTTCAGACTCACTCAAATCTCCATAACCTGTCATTGTAGCAGCAGTAACCGACCTAACAACTGCGCCAGACACTTGTCGTCTTAATAGGCGCTGCCGACCATAGCGCCGTATTCTGCCTGTTTGCGTATCTCTGTATTTGAATACGTTTCTTTGGCGCTTCCGTGTAAATGGAAATATCTTAATACAAATCATAAGCCGGCCATGCGTCTGCCGCTGTAGGTTTCTTCGACGATTTTTGCCAGATCCGAACAAACAAGATGACAGCAACTCCTACAATTACGAGACAGAGAGGAAAACCACTTAAAACTTCAGTCAAGCAGCCAGCACAGTGATAGTCAGGCTGCGACCGCAAAGTATCAGGAGGGGAATATGCCACCCACTACTCTTTATCAGTTCAAAATCTCCATATAAACTCTGTACGGAAGAAAAGGAAGAATATCTAAAAACATCTCTAAAATTTAAAACCAGTACAAATGAATATTATTAAAATATCGCTCGCCTTCGGGATGATTCACAGATTTTAATCTGTTATTACGCAATCCAGTGTTGTTTATTGTAACCCGCCACTAGTTTTTATTCCTCGCAACCGGCTACTCAGTACAAACATACACCGATGCACTGATGGCAGGGTAGTCACCAGCAATTACTTGCAATTCCGTCTGGCCACAGTGCGGCGACGTTGCTCGACGGCGTTACGGCCAACTTCTTCTTCCCCCCCCCCCCCCCCCCCTCTCCTCCCCCCTCTGGGATGCTGGCTGCCACGGCGTCGCGACGCAGGTTGGTCGGACGCCAGCAGGCCCGCAGGGCAACGCGCCAGGAATGTTTGGGGTGAGGAATGGGGAGGCTGTGTCACGCGGGTACGGCGCCTACGCACTCGACCGCGCGGGGACGAGATCACTCGACACGAGCCGGCCCGCACCTGCACCCAGAGTGCCCACCAGGACCCCCGTGCAGCGACTCAGCGCCTCTTTTATGTCCGAAGGAAGAAAAAGTGTAGCTTCTCCATCTAACAACTACACATCATACGCAGCGAAGTAGTTTTACAGTATGAGTTATTCAAAGATGGGAGATTACGTTCATCTAATGCGTGAGCAAGTGAGTGCCTGTGGAGAGTAATGTTACGTCTATGATGACGTAAGCGCCACTAAAATGATAATGAAGTGGGCGGTGAAACGTGCTGCCAGAACGCAACCGCGCCTATAGGAAATTAGAAAGGCAAGTCGGCGTTCAGTGTTGTAAAACTCACTTCGTTCAATGTTCATCGTCATCGTGTCGTCCGTTATTTTATATCTACTGCTGGATGAAAGCCTCCTCTAGAGTGTTCCACATTTTACGGTTTTCAGCTGTACATGTTGCTCTCATGGAGCACCTGCCACCCAACCGCTTTTGTATACGTGAAGTGTACTTTTTTCATATTAACACGAAGTGGTCTCTTCTCGATAACTAGTGGATGACAACGCTGACCTGTCTCTGAGAATAGGTTCTCGGACTATTTTGAGTGACCCAACTTCTGATAGACGATGTCTTCCTCTCGTCTGAATTCACTATTAGTTCCTGCAATGACACACTGTAAGTTTCAACTGGTCGCAATTATGTCGAACAGGGTTCGTGTCGGCAGACACCGCACGCCAGTCCACTCGGCCGAATCCAATCTCTTACAGGAAGTTGTTTACGAGATGGACATGGTGTCCTCGTAGGTTATTTTCTCGGAATACAAACCCACTTCCGAAATGTTGCCAGCTGGGCTGCAGAATAGGGTCGAAGATACTCCACTGCACTGTCCTAAAATTACGCATGCGTCCGACATCCACACATGACACTCAGCCAAAACACGACTGAGCCGCCTCCCAGATGAACTGGCGGGACGGCACGCCTCAGACGTGGGCTCGTACCCGGCCGCCTCAACACGACATTCGAGCATCAAACAATTCCTGCACCCTTCTGTGAAAAAAAAAGATAATAATAAAACGCGACGCCACCGGTCCACGTTCCATTCTATGTGTCGCCTTGCGCCACCAACTTCGTGCACCTTGGTGCTGCTGTTTTTAGCGCTTTTTCTACTTCTTTTTACATAACTACATCCGATTTGCCAACTGAGTTTCGTTTACAGACTGTGGCACATACACAGGACAGTTTCTTCTCTTTAATGCGGACACCTAGGACAGTGCAGAGACTATGACTCCTCTATCTCTTAAAAAGTCACGTCATTTTTCCGTATCCTGTTAACAGATTGCGACCGACGAGTAAGGCCCAAGTTATGACCAACGAACGACTTAACGGCAGTGTAAACGGCATATAATAGTGTAGTATACCAAGCGCGCGTTTTGGCGAAGAGGCATGCAGAGTCTGGAGGGTCTGTATCAATCCGCTCGCACAGCCGTTCAGCAGTTCGTTCAGCGCAGAAAGCATGCAGGTCTGAACACAAGTGCGCTAGCGACTGAATCTTATGGAACTCTCAGAGCGATGCTGGCAGTCAAATCCAGTCTCTGGAGATATTTACCAGAATCAACTGATCCACCGTCAGTGGCCGAGAAACACAGTGGTCCAAAACCACTTATGGAGAAATTGGTAGATTCGCACAAGATTAAGATCAAAGCGTATCTGTGGACCTACGAGGGTTGGAACTTCAATAGTGGCAACTATTTATTCACATCCGATACAAAAGAGTTACATGTTTGCACCTGTTACTGTCGTTCAAAGTAGTCACCAGCGTTGTGTAGGACCCGTTGCCAGGGATGTGGAGGGCATAGTATACCGTTAGCAGAGCCTGTTCTGTTAATGGTGCGAATGGAGCGGTCTAAAGTTATGGTGATCCTCGTGTACGACTGTGATGGTGTTATCCTAACGCATTACGTTCCTCCACGGCAGACCGTCAATGCACAGTATTCCTGCGCAACCCACCCATCATTTTGCACGACAATGCGCGGGCGCATACAGCGCAAGCTGTGGCTGCTCTGTTCGGTCGATGGGACTGGGAAGATCACCATAGTCCCCGGACTTAAGTCCTTGTGACTTTGATTTGATTCCTAAGATGAAGGAACCACTTCGTGGCATTCGCTTCAGAACTGTTCCAGAGATTCGACAGGCAGTAGACCGCACCACCGACAGAACAGGCTCTGCTAACGGTATAGTATGCCTTCCATATCGCTGGCAACGGGTTCTACACAACGCTGGTGACTACTTTGAAGGACAGTAACAGATGCAAACATGTAACTCTTTTGTATCGGTTGTGAATAAATAGTTGCCACTATTTAAGTTCCAACCGGCGTATACCAGCAGCATCAAATTCCAAAACTTTCTTAACAGCCTGCGCATAGTACACACACAACTGGAGCTTCTAATTTGCTCTGAGTGAGGTGAGTGAGAGGACAGATGTTATCGTTTTGCTTAAGTATATCACTTCTCGTCTACTAAGTATCATCGTCTTCCTATGACTGACTGGTGTAACCCGTACACACACCAGTAATAGCTGTCAAACGCAGAAGGCGGTATTTTCAGAGATAAGCTGCTACAAGAAGGTAGAAATGTAAGTGTTTGCTGTCCCGACCACGACCGACTCACTACAGACGGAGCAAGTTCTGCTTGGACAAGGATGCAGAAGCAAATCGGCAGCGTCATTTTCAAAGGAACCGTAGCAGCATTGGCGTTAAGCGACTTAAGCAAACACAGAAAACCTAAATTTTAATGGCCGCGCCTGGCGAATGCAAATCCAGTGTCTTAAACACTGCGACACCTCATTCGACAGGTGTTATCATGAAAGTAACGGTAGCTGACGGTGCACTCTGGTCAGAGGGAAACATTAAAATGTGAAGAAAAATTATTTTAAAGGTGAAATTTAAGCCAAGTTCGTTTACTTTCGTCAAAGGCTAATAAGGATTTACCAGGTAACTCAGGCGTCTGTGATCAGTTCAGCCCATTTTTTGTTATTTGGTCACATTAAAAGGGCACGGAGGTAAAGGCACACCATACTCCATACTTAAATAAAGGGTTCTTTCACATTACTATACCAAGGGAAAGGCGATTGGAACAGACTAATTTTAATCGGCGTTGAAACTCGATCACACAGGGCATCACCGAACGCTTTAAGGCACTGACATGAATGGAAGTAAATAATAATAACAGATGAGTCTAGATCTTTTCTGCGTAGTAGTCTGCATGATTATATTGTGTGCAGTAAGCCACACCACAGGCGTTCGCATTAACCCGTGATCCTGACTAAGCGAGGCACGGCGGCAGGCGCCGGCTGCTCCGATGAATGACATTCCCCTGCCGCACAGCACCGGCTTCCGGCCCACACGTAAAGGCGCGCTGTCGCGGAACAAGCTACCCTGCACTCTGTGCACAATTAAACGCCATCTTGCTTTTATGACAAAGCTGAAACACATTCTCATAATGTTTACGCAGAAGCTGACGGGTGTGGACAGTTTTCCTTTCCGTCAAACAGTAAAGCGCATGCTCCCGCCTTTTTCCATTTAAGTTTCTTGCTCTTTCCATTTCTCAATTAGTCACGTCACTCTTTTTTGTAGTTTTTGTTATTTGTGTTTCATCTCGTCCCTCTTTCTCTCCCGCTTCCACGCTGTAACATCTCGTATTTTGTCGCCTTCCATAGTTGGTAGAAACTATCAAGTTTTTAACAAAATATTAAGCAGAAATTCTATGAATAACCTCGATCTAAACTTACGTAAAGTCACAGATAATGATTAAATGTGCATCTCTGCCTACCTTCTTATGTTTTCGCTTCCGTAGAGTGTTCTGTTCCGCTATTAGAGAGAAGCGCCCGCAAATGGTCTCAGTCGTCGTTTATCGAACTGCACAACTAAACTGATCTAGTTGAAATTCATTAAGACTGATTAAATTAATTACGAGAAGATTTGATGCTGCAAAAGCTTAGACGTCGCATACTCAAACGCCTTGGAGAACAATAAAAAGACGTAGGTGTATAAAACAGAGCTATTACTTTATAAATGGTGCTAATCACATCTAGAGTACAGTTCCCGATCCTGTCTCTATTCTGTCCTCCAAATTATTTTTTTAATACCTGTCTCACATTTAATGGCTTTTCCTGAGACGCACTGGTCGTAAATTATAATATTTCATGCTAGCAGGGATGGTTGATATAACCACTTTTGTCATAATCGCTCCTGCTAGTCCACATAGTCTAAAATCTCCCTCCTGAAACTTGTCTCTATTGTCGTGCTCATGATCCGTATAAGTCGTGATTGTTTTTTCCTCATATGTTGATTGCCTGGTTAGATATAAGAGAATCTAAAATCGCCAGAACAGTCGTATCAGAACAATAAATTATGCGTATAAATTAATCATGTCTCGATACAAGATGAAGATACAAATGATAATCTGAAGAAGACAATACGTTTCCTGCCGACGTGATGTAAAGACTTTACGAGGGGCCGACTACATGTTCTACATCCTGGAGGACCTCCTCACTACGGATCAATTGGAATGAAAGTAAATCTAATCTAATCTAATCTTGAAGGTTATGTTGGTAATGCCTGCCACGAGCGGTTATGGGAAGTTATGGTGATGGAACATCCGATTTGTATAGCCAATGACGTAACGGTGTATTCGTTTCGACCGCTGCAAAAATACTGAGTATTAACGTAACAACAACATTAAAATACTGAATTTCCGGGAAAAAGTACCTTGTTTGCAAGGGAAAATAAGCACAGTAATAAGTAATTATTAAGTTTTTTGACGCACTTTGGCCTTTTTTGTTATTGATATTTACACTGCTGTATTCTGGACGCAAGTAAACAGAAAATAATGGAAAACAAGATTATCACTTTTCCAAGCTGAGACCTCCCGCTACGGTACACATCAGCCTGCCCTCTCAACCAAGACTTCACTTCCTCATTCGTTGGCTTCGCGAACTCGCAACAAAATTTATATCTTCCAACACTTGATACGATGTCATTAACAGTCATTCAATACAGACAGCGCAAAAGTGCTGCATGTATCAATAAAAGAATACACATACAGGAGAAGTGCCGCGCGGGATTAGCCGAGTGGTCTCAGGCGCTGCAGTCATGGACTGTGCGGCTGGTCCCGGCGGAGGTTCGAGTCCTCCCTCGGGCATGGGGGTGTATGTTTGTCCTTAGGATAATTTAGATTAAGTAGTGTGTAAGCTTAGGGACTGATGACCTTAGTAGTTAAGTCTCATAAGATTTCACACAAATTTGAATTTTTGAACAGGAGAAGTCGTTCACAAAACACGATTAACTTGGGTATCTGCGGCTAGAAGAAGTATTTAGTTAAGATCTGTTCATTAGTTACCACGTATCATCATCCCAATGGTTGTCTCCAACTTGACACGGGGACGTCGCCGACATCCGCTCTACAAGTATATCGCGAACAAGAACAGCACATGGATGGGTCCCAGTAAAGTTTAGCACTTGATGGTTCTTGTATTACGGACCAGGGGATTGTGTACAGTTTTCAAATTAATATCTATGGAATGCGCGTAGTGAAGGTCAAAGTACACATTTGTTTAGGCTACCCAGAAAGCGAATGAGAGTGTCGAGAATGAACTTGGCTAGCGACTGCAGACGACTAGAGCTGATGGGCCTGTAGTTATTTATGAGCCAAACTACTTGGTCTGGGAACCCGCTGGACATAACGACAGCTCAGGATTCTTACGAATACGCTAACAGTAAGTGCACATATATGTTGGCTATAACATTCCTATCAGACGCGTTCGCACCACTGCTCATACGTAATCAGCAAACACCTCTTGTATCTACACAATGACACAGCTACGTCGTCGGTGTCATACGTAATGAAACTATTGATAGCTTAATCGTGATTGGTCAACGATGAAACACAGGGATTGTTCCAGCCTCCCTGAAGATCTTCGTCTAATAGTAGTGCACTCCCAGATCGAAAGACAAAGCCGCGAGGTCTTACATCCGTAAACATCTATGCCTTTCAACATACCACGACTTCAATCGATTGTCGGATTAGTACCTACTTAACATACAGAGGATCTTCCATAGCTGATCTATAGTTTAAAGCCACTGTACAAAGCTGTCAGATGACAAGCGATAATTCCGGTGACGAAAAGGCAAGGAGGTCACTAACTCACTATCTTCGTCAGACAACCGGCTACGGTTATGACTTCTGTGGCATACAGTTCTGTCCTCCTCGTTTGTTTACGAACTAAAGTTTCAATTTCCACTGGCGTGTGACTCATCTTCCGTGTCACTTTCTGCTCACAGATTTTCTAACGCCACACATCGTTGGCATCGGTATTCGCGAGACGGTCAAAACATTATGATTTCGGCATTTCCTCAGTCTCTCCACGGGAACGATTCGTCTTTAAGCGACCGCTGATCAAAGAACGGAAACCTTTTTAAAATAATAAATACAGTAGAGGAACTAATAAAGATGGTGCCGACTTAAACCACATGAAATATTTATTTATAATTTTACGAAGGAATCAGCTGTTTTAGTGAACTGTGAACATTTCAGCAACCAAAAACATCTATCGCTCTCTTCTTTTACCCCTGACAGCAACACAATAGTTTTATTAGATATCGTTAAATACCCTCTAATTCTGTGGCCATAGCTGCAGTTTTATCTCTCGGAACAAAACCTTCATTTGTGAAACGAAATATTAGGTAAGAGACATACGTTCACTTGTATCTTCGAGAACTAAATAAGAATAGAGTTTTTTTTAATCTTAATTTTTTATTAAAAACAAGCAGTTTCGGTTCGCCAACAAACTATCCTCAGGTATAAAACGACATCAGATACAGAACCAGTGTCAACTCATGACAAGTTTGTGAGTGTCGGATTCTTTGCTGTAGTTCACGATTTTTGTGTAGTTGGTCTTAGGATTGATCTAGATACAAGTTGTCACAATTCGACACATGTCCTGTGACCGGTATCGTTTTTGTTGAGGATCTTCTGTTGTTTGACAAATTTTTTTATATGAAAGTGACAGACAGCTATTGTGCAAATTATGATTTTTAAAAATATTTACAAACTGTAAAGCACAGCCTCCTTAAAGCAACGAAGAACATAATATTCTTTCTACCAGAACTGTGCCCATCTCAACAATAATCATGAAGAGGGAGAAAACTGGGAAAAAGTTTTTCCTCTGTACAGATTACGCGTTCCGTCCCAGTCCTGGGTCCTTCGAGACATAACATTAACTCACTTCGATAAGAATGGGGAAAAGAAATGGCGCTGGCCTTTTCGAGAGTAACAGCCCGCCATCAGTCAAGAGTGATTAGGAGGGGAGAGGGGGAGTGTGGACCATGGCGACACAGAAAACCATTCTCACTTTTTTCATAACGAGATATGAATTTCGTTCTATAAGACCATGACTCCGTCGGCTTCTGGGGCAAACAGGAAACTTCGTCATAGGAATTAGTTGGCTATCGAAGAGAGCTGAAGCAAACGCTTTAACTTACTTCAACGCGAATACTATCCCACGTTGTATTTTATATTATATTAGCAACGCGACTAATTGCAAGGACCATCCTCTAGTGATTCATTTTTCAGATGTTGGAATACAAGTTTTTGGAAAAGGATTTAAAGTTCGGGGAGAATAAATAAAGAATTTCAAGTAAACGATGACAGTGTAATTCTGTCAAACGGTGAAGAAACTGGAAGAGTAACTGAACGGAGTAGATAGTGTTTTGAAAAGAAGTAGTAAGACGAGCATCAACCGAGGTACAGCAGAAATAATGGAATATAGTTGCATTACAGCAGTTTATTCTGAGGGTGTTGGGAAATGAGACACAAAAAGTAGTCGAGTTTTGCTGTCTGGGCAACAAACTAGCTTCTGAGTATATCAAGTGCAGACTGGCAATAACAAGAAAAGCGTTCACAAAAAAGAGAAATTTATTAACATCGTATAAGACAGTCTTTTCTGAAGGTATTCGTCTGGAATGTAACCTTATACGGAAGTGAAGCGTGGACCATAAGCAGTTGAGACAAGAAGAGGACATTTTGGAACGTGGTACTGCAGAAGATCGTTGAAGATCAGCTGTGTACATCGAATAACTGATGATGTTCTGAATCGAACTGAGAGGGCCCAACGTGACCCAATTTGTGATAGAATGTGTGTGTGTGTGTGTGTGTGTGTGTGTGTGTGTGTGTGTGTGTGTGTGTGCGTGCTGATAAAGAGTCTTGCGCAGGATAGACTAACGAGGAGAGCAGCTTCAAATCAGTCTTCGAGCTGAAGACCACCCCAACAACACAGTAAAAGATACGCTCGGTAGCTGTGAAAAGACGGCCAGGCGGGGGTTGGTGTGCGCGCGGTTGAGAAATGTAGGTCAGCGGTGGCTGTCCGCACCCCGCAGCCACGCTGTGTATTGATTGCAGGTGAAGGTCAGCGACCCCGCTGGCGGCTGTGAAGGCGGCGACAGAGGGCGCCCTCAGAGAATCCCGCCTCGGACGGGACGCGACGCGACGCGATGCGTTCCGCACAGCCGCCCGCCGGGTGCCGGGTTCCACCAGCCACTGGCCGGCAGGCGGAAGGCGCGCTATTCCCCTCGCCTCTCGAGCGCCACTGTTGCGTGTCGGCCAGTAATTCAATCCGCGTTCCGAAGGAGCTGCCCCTTTTATCAGCGCAATCATCAGCACTTACACTTCACTTAAAATTCGCAACCTATTAAATGGTGTTTCCACGCCGGAAAGGGTGTAATATTATTCGTCAAACAGCTTGAAAACTTTAACGAGTCATGGTTTCCCGGCACGATTTTGATCGTAAAAAGGTATAATGTTTTACAAAACTTCGACCGATGTGTGTATGTGTGTGTGTGTGTGTGTGTGTGTGTGTGTGAGAGAGAGAGAGAGAGAGAGAGAGAGAGAGAGAGAGGCAAAGAGCGAGACAGAGAGACCTATAAGAACAAAGGTAGTAATCTTCCTCTAATGCTCTCGACCTAAAGTCTCTTCGATACCGAGACCACTCAGCGCCCGTTTGTGTGTGTGAGTGTGTGTGTGTGTGTGTGTGAGACAAATGGTTTTCTTGCAACTACTGTAGTGGAGTCGGCGAAAGAAGATCCCTGACAGATGCTGCGGGCTGGGCGCGGTTGCTTCGCGTGTCTACGTAACTCGATTTTGTATACGTCTCTACGCCTCGGTGCAGTTCTATAGGCGGTTATTATTTTGGCCTGCAGCCGATTGTGCTTCGCTGCTGGAAACTGGTAACCGCGCTCCAAGGTTCACAGATTTCTTTCGGCGACTCTACTACAGTACAGAGGGTTTGGACAAAAATTGTTAACACCAAAAAGGCGACACATTACCATGCGTAATACGCTGTAGGAAACCCCCTGGCATCCAAGCGGCTTTCAGTCGTCTCGGAATGGATAAATACACGTCCTGTGTGGTTTTCAAGAGAATCTTATACTATTATTCCTGCAAAATAGTGGCACTTCAGATATCGATGACGGTGGTGGATAGCGATCAAGCATCCTTCTCTCCAAAGCAGACCACAAAGGCTAAATAATATCCAGTATGCTAATTTTGGTGTCCAGGAAAGATCCGACGCTCACAAAACCAGTCCTGGACGATGCGAGCTGTGTGATCGGGGCCCTGTCGTCTTGGAACACTGTACCTCGGGACCGACCTGATTAGCCAGTAATCCTTAGCGGTAATGCGACCTTGCAAAGTAACCACAGGGCCCAGCGAATACCGCGACGTAGCGGCGCAAATCATCACAAAACTCCTGTCATGTTTCATTCCTGGAATGTAAATTCCGCCAGAAGCTGGAAACGTGAAAGAAGGCTCATCCGATCAAATGACTTTCTTCCACTGCTCTACAGGCGAGGTTTCACAGCTTCGGCACGACGTTTTCCTGTTACGGAATTTTGCACCAGCGATGAGTGGGTTTGGGATTCCATCACGCCCTGCAAATCCCTGCTTATGGAGCTCGCTCGGTCTTGCTACGGTACTAACAGGGCTCTCGAGTGCGACACTCATTTCTGCAATGACATTTTCAGCTGTCGTCCTGTTATTTTTCGTCACAATCCTCTTCAATGACTGTCTGTCACGATGGTTCAACACACATTTTCGTCCGAGTTGTGACTTAGCAGCTGATGTTTTTCCACTTTCCTTTCCTATAAGGAGCCTCTTGAAACAGCAGTCACTTCGGCTCCCTTTGTCATGGAAGCACCCACCACACGAGCACCAACGATATGTACGTGCTCTAATTCACTCAGCTCCCGCGTATTGCACTAACAACGACGCAGAACACTGTTCTGACCACGACTGATAATTGCAGCGTATTGAGGACACTGAACAGGTGCCGTTGAGCTCAAATACAACAGCGCAACCTGCAGGCTTGGCTAGCGTCTGCATTTATGTTCAAGCGTGCACTTCTCGCGATGTTTCCATATTTTTGTCCAACCCCCATAGCTTAAAGCGAAGCGAGCCAGCTTGCGAGACAGGGAGGTGAGGAAGACCAGCACTGAATCCGTGCGGTAGATAAGCAACCGTTGTTCTTGTACACGGTCCAGCCTGTGCAAAGTTTGAGGCGGTTTTTTCACTCTCGTCTGGGCAAGTGATGAGCTTGTTTCCAATCTCCGTCTCGGAAACATACGATACACAGTTAAAGTACGGCAACACGCTGAACTAAGTTTACAAGATTCACAGAGAGATGGGGCGCGCGACTCCCCTCCCGTAGGTTAACTGACGACTGCGTTGACAGGAAGAAAGTAAACATAAAACAAATTTGTGAAATTGTGAAAACTGAAGTTACTTTCTGGGTATAGGATAGCTGTTTATCACCTACCGGACCAGCAGAACGAGGTATAATTCCCAGGAAACAAAAATTTTTCTTGCATTGAGTATATGAATATCGCTATGGACCGTCTTACTTCTAGTATTCGAAACTTTTCTTTCGTCCGTGCTTCGGGGCTTCCGAAGTCCCACTTAGCGGCTGCAGCCAGAGGCAGCGTGCGGGCCGCGAGACAAATGTCGCGACCTGCTGCTTCATGGGTTTAATCGTAAACGTTTGCTGGTGCAGCTGGATTAATTCTCTGCTCTGTTGCACAATCAAGTCAGCTTAAATCAACGTCACCAGCCTCGCTTTGACCCGCGAGAGTGTGGTGTTAAGCTTCTGACTAATCCCTTGTCGCCGGCCGGATTGGCCAAGCAGTTCTAGGCACTACAGTCTGGAACCGCGCGACCGCTACGGACGCAGGTTCGAATCCTGCCTCGGGCATGGATGTGTGTGATGTCCTTAGGTTAGTTAGATTTAAGTAGTTCTAAGTTTTAGGGGACTGATGACCTCAGAAGTTAAGTCCCATAGTACTCAGAGCCATCTGAACCATTTGAATCCATTGTCTATAGCCATAAGCCCTGTAGCCAGGCAACTGAACACGAACCTCCTGCATCTGGCTCTCATTAATATGTATTCATTTTTTGTTTCCTTTTCCTTTCATTTTTTTTACACGAAATTGTGTGCTATACACTGAGGCGATAAAAATCATAGGGTACCTCCCAATATCGTGTCGGACCTCTTTTTGCTCGACGTAGTGCAGCAGCTCGACATGTCATGGATCCAACAAGTCGCTGGAAGTCCCCTGCAGAAATATTGAGCCATGCTGCCTCTGCAGCCGTCCATAATTGCGAACGTGTTGCCGGTGCAGGGTTTGGTGCATGAGCTGATCTCTCGATATGTCTCGTACATGTTCTATGTCGGGCGATCTGGGTGACCAAGCCATTCGCTCGAATTGTCCAGAATGTTCTTAAAATCAATCGCAAACAACTGTTTCCTGGTGACATGGTGCTCTGTCATCCATACGAAATCCATCGTTGTCTGCGAACATGAAGTTCATGAATGGCTGCAGATTGTCTCCAAGTAGCCAAACACAACCATTTGCAGTCCACACCATTATCGAGCCAACCACCAGCTCGCACAGTGTCTCGTTGGCAGCTTTGGTCCATGGCTTCCTGGGACCCGTACCCTACCATCAGCTCTCACCAACTGCAATCGGGACTCATCTGAACAGGCCACGATTTTCAAGTCGTCTAGGGCCAACCGATATGGTCACGAGCCCAGGACAGGCGCTGCAGGCGGTGTCGTGCTGTTAGCAAAGGCACTCGCGTCGGTCGTCTGATGCCATAACGACAAATTTGGCCGCACTGTCCTAACGGCTACGTTCGTCGTGCGTCCCACATTGATTTCTGCGCTTACTTCACGCAGTGTTGCTTGTCTGTTAGCACAGGCAACTCTACGCAAACACCGCTGCTCTCGGTCGTTAAGTGAAGGAGGTCTGCCACTGCTTTGTCCATGGTCAGAAGTAACGCATGAAATGTTGTGTTCTCGGCACACTTTGACACTGTGAATCTCGGAATATTGAATTCCCTAACGACTTCCGGAATGGAATGTCCAATGCATCTAGCTCCAACAACCATTCCGAGTTCAAAGTCTGTTAATTGCCGTCGTGTGGCAATATCACCTCGAACCTTTTCATATGAAAATATATAAATGATAGCTCCGTCAATGCAGTGCTCTTTTATACCTTGTGCATGCTATACTGCCGCCATCTGTATATGTGCATGTCGCTACCCGATGACTTTGTCATCTCAGTGTACAGTTGGTACGGTAAGATCTATGTACAGTTATTATGTTGGCACCATAGGTAGTATCGCATCAAGCATTATTCATGTGGTTCAGTGAGAAAAGAGAGTACGGTGTTTCGATACCCGAACTAACTCAAAAGGAAAAGCTACCTGACGGCGATCCTGACTCCACGCCAGCCGAGGCTGGTTAAAAAGCTGCACATCTCGTCATGGCATACACCAGCTTTCAGATACGTGATGAAATTTTTCCGCGGGATACAGTGTCTGGCTGCAGAAAACTTCAAAAACGAATATTTGAAGAGGTTATTTCCTCCGAAAACTTGACCCCACACCAGATTTACTACGGAGGTGAATGGATGCTACCCAGTAAGACACTGGCTTCCAAATTAGATCGAAGCACAATTATGGCTTGTAGCACTGCATGCACAAGACACAAACCCCTCTTGTTGATAGGAAAACCAAACATCCTGTGCACCGAAATACGTTTGCCAGTTGTCCACAAATCACAAAATAATACATGGATGGACAGTGGTATTTTTAAAAACTAGTTTCATGATGATTTCGTGCCAGTGTGAGGAGATACTTTGAAGAAGACAGTCTCCCGCGGAAGACCGTGTTGTTTATTGACAATGCACCGTCACCTGCGGGAGTGGAGCAGCTCGCCAGTAGAGGCGTCAGAGTTAAGTTCTGCCCTTCTAACGTAACGCCTCCTCTGCAAGCGATGGATCAAGGCGTACTGGAGAACATCAGACGTGTATACGAGAGGCAGCTACTGGGTAAATTAACGGAAGACGAGGGAGAAGCTGGTTGATTCTGTATAGAAATCGGTAAATATCAAAGACGTGATTTTTATGGTTGCATATTCTTGGGATCAAGTTACTGAGTTATCGATTTTGATGCCACGAGAAACAACAGGACCTGCTATTTGTGATTTCACAGCTCAAGTTTTTGCAATTTTCAACACCTCTGAATCGTTTGAAATGTTAGCAAACATTCCTGTTCGTTCGGATGTAGACGACAGTGACGTAGACGCCTGGTTGCAGAGTGACAGTGACGCTGGTTACGGTATGAGGAGCGATGAGAAATTTTTGTTGCCACCTGCTGCAGTACGCAGAAGTGCAGTGATGCTAAAGTGGACAACAAAAGCGGCGTTTCAAAGGAAGAAATAATGCCTCGTGCGGAGGCGACGGCACCGCTAGGAAGACTAATTGTTTACCTAGAATGTCAGCCGGAAACAACTCCAGCCGAACTGTTGTCAATGAAGCTTCTAAGCACTGGTGCTGACCTCGAACGCCACAACAGTTTGAAACAGAAGAAGCTTACATACGTTTATATTAAATAAATGTGTGTGCACTACGGTAAAAATAAAAGGTGCGTGTATTCCAGCACATATTAGAGCTTTTGCATTTAGTACAAATTTCCCGATTTTCTGTAATCCGGATTACATTCGGATACAAGAGGTTTTCGCTTACTGTTATGAAGATTCCGACAACCGGCCATTGGAATGGAGTATGATGACCGCTAACAGCCCACAGGACGCTTCCAACCGGCACCGAACAACTCCCGTCGATAGTCTCCTCACAACAAAGTGTCACAAAACCTCCACACACAAACTGCGCGGTAACAAATATAATTTATTGACATAATTAACCTTAGCCAAATTCGTCACTTTTACGCAACACCCCCTCCAGACATCTAATGGCTCCACACTCTTTTTGTCGAACAAGTCCACTCTCATTAACCATCAACCTCCGCCGACTAAAACGGAAAAGTGCATGAGTAGAATTCGACACCCGCACAAGGGGATTTTCCGTAGCGAAAGAGTAAGCTCGTTGATTACGAAGGCCTACCACTGACTCCAGACTACTTTAAAACACAAACTTCGTCCCAGAGGGCCCACGACTTGCCATCTCCAACGCACTGGGGCTGTCGGCTGACTCCTCGATTTCACGGGCTCGAAAACCGTTCCACGAAATTATTTAACCTATAGGCCTCTCAACCAGAGCCAGAAGCAGAATGTACGCATTCTCATCGGCCGTTTCCCGCTTCTGCTGCAGAGATTCCGTGAGATGGTGCCCCCCGACAGAACACTAAGAACCAATTCTGCAACGCATGTTGGGAACACTGGCCGTCATGAGTAAATTAGTCATCTTGTAAGCCCACCATGTAGGCTTTGAGAAAAACCTTCCCATCACCTCCGTCCCCCCCCCCCCCCCAAAAAAAAAAGGCTCTGAGCACTATGGGACTTAACTTCTCAGGTCATCAGTCCCCTAGAACTTAGAACTAATCAAACCCAACTAACCTAAGGACGTCACACACATCCATGCCCGAGGCAGGATTCGAAGCTGCGACGTAGTGGTCGGCGGTGACAACAGCAGCGAGCAGTGTTAGCATACATGAGCTTCTAGGAAAAGCTATGTTACATATTGTTACGGAACCGCTGTGCTACTTGTGATAGTTTGAAAGTGTCTGATGTAGGCATCTGCTTAACACTTCTGGTCAGTACGTGATGCTTGTCGTTTCTCATACATTACACACTCTTTATTCTTTATTTCCAAAATTATGTACCACTCTTTCGCCTGCAGCCAACTAGACGCTTACTGGCCCTTTGCTTGGTGTAAACATGTATTATTCTACAAAGTCGTTAGATATGTTTCTTTTCGGTTTCACACAAAAGAACAGCGAAAACACCAAATTCAATCCCAGCCTATGTACGATGCAACCAGGAACACGTGAGGCCATGTAAGGATAAAATCCGCTAGATTGATCGTGTTATTTCGGATACGCAAAGTAATGTTTATTTTAAAACAATTATAGAGGTGTAAAAATATATCCGTCTTCGTATTACACTTTTATACCCGAATAACGCTATTAATTTTTAAATTTGTATCAACAATTACTCTGTATTCGAATACGCGTGAGACGTAACAACAAGTACGATTTTGTCATCATTCGTGTACATCGCTTAATATTTTCTACTTACGTCCCTAAGACATTTCTTATACCTTCGTGCCTAAAAACACTTTTTCCGAAAGAAATCAATGGTAACATCTAACACTGTTTATTTGGTCAGCATTATTCATTTTATTCAACTCCAACAGATTTAAACCTCTTCTCAGGAACTCCATACGCGGTTCATCGATGATCTAGGCGCCCGGAAGATTAGTCTGCTCAAGACCCAATATACAGCCAATGCATGTTGCTGTACCCTCAGTACAATGGAATAAACAAGTCTCCGTCATTCACTTCCGTATAATCCAAATTCACATCACGAAATTTCTGCGCTCTCGTAATAAGGCAACTAGAAACTAAAGACGTGCTACATCGTATGAAACTAGCGTGAGGAAAAAGGCGCTTTTGATAAAGTTAGTAGCCTCCCTCTTCTTCTAAGCAGACAGTTTTATTTCCTCTTGCACGCCCGCAAATAAAATATGTTCTTGCTGTAGAAATTCTCACAAAATTATCCAATTAAATAGTTTCTTAATGGCAGAAATCATCTGGCCCTTTTCGACGGGCAGTCGTTTCCCACAATGCGCATTATAACAGTACAATAGAATTCTTTATTGCCGGTGACATACACAAATAATTTGAGAAACATTATTGACAGTTTTGGGTATACCTTTCACGATATTATTTAAATAGAAAACTGTTACGAAGTTAAATCTTCAGCAAAATCTAGAATATCGATAATATCGATCAGTGTATGGTAACTCTCCTATAATTACATACATACGTGAATAAAACAATAGAGAGACATTTGAAAGAGGAACCTGCGAACACGGCTGTATATGAAGTACGTCGTAAATATGTTCCGCCATCCCACAATCCTCAATAGACAGCGTAATTATAATAGTTATAATTTTTATCCGATTTGAAGTGATTGGTCATCAAAGGGGTGTTACTCGCGCGAGCCATCCACAACAGTACACAACCCGCCTACCTGCCTCTGTGGGCGAGGTCGCTAACGCACGACTGTGCACTAGCGTTGACTCGGTTCGAACTTGAAGCTGGACGAAATTGTCACTACCAGTACTTGGCCGTTATCAACATCATACATCACGCACATAACATTAAATTGTACATGCGTCCACTACACTCATCTACATTCTACAAATACACACGACAGTCCTCTCACATATCTGCAAGAAAAGGGGACAATGTGCGAGGAGAAAGAACACCCTTTCTGACAGGCAGGTGAACCCACCCCGTGGGATATCCCACAGAAGAATGCCGTGGGTAATTTACATTTACCAGTAGTGCAAATGGTTCAAATGGCTCTGAGCACTATGGGACTTAACATCTGAGGTCATCAGTTCCCTAGAACTTAGAACTACTTAAACCTAACTAACCTAAGGACATCACACACATCCATGCCCGAGGCAGGATTCGAACCTGCGACCGTAGCGGTCGCGCGGTTCCAGACTGAAGTGCCTACAACCGCTCGGCCACAACGGCCGGCAGCAGTAGTATACTGCACACTATTTCACAAACAATAAAAGACTGCACTGGAATCCTGGATTTCTGTCACGATGACACAGAATCATCCGTACACAGGATGCTTCACTATTGCTATTACAGGATTCTAGTGTTGTAGAGGGGACTTAGTAGACCAGGTTTTGATAAGAAACCTGGGTCCGGAAATGTACCGTTTGGATGTACAAGAAGTTTGAATATTGGATCACTTTGAAGTCTCCCATTTCGCGGCAGGCACACAGCGGAGAAGAGCCCTGGCCTGTGTGGTCTGCAGGCTCTGTGCGTCGCACGTGGCGTCTCTGCGACCCTTGCTTTCATACTGACCATGCACAGACCCTGGTGCGCGTCAGTGAAGCACCACGGTCAAGCCTCCCATTTGTGAAAGCGCCAGTTCCCCGCAGCCGTTGTTGAAGTCGTTTGAAAATATGTGATGGACAGAGGTGACAGAGGAAGCGTTGTCGAAACATACGCCGTGCAGCTCTAACATTACGTACCGTCCCGTGAAGCGGGATATTTGAAAATGACACGTTCTTCAAACTTATTTGATATCCAAACGGTGAATTTCCGTTAAGTCGGCTCTCCAACCGCTTGAACACTGTAACAGCAATTGTGAAACACCCTGTATATCTTTTTTTCCCTTATAGAAGACAGAATCTGGTATTTCGAATCAAATCCTTAACTCTAAACGAACAACGAGATTTCCTGGATTCTGCGAACTGTCTACCGGCGTTTGCGAATTTGAGTTTTACATCGTTTTGTGTTTCGAATTCCTCTCTTTTTGTTTTGCTGTTTTCTTTGAAAGCGAGGCTTTTGGGGACAGCGAGGTTTAACTACACTTCCGGCCTCCCAGATTCGAGTTTTCCAACCCTAAATTACTCAGTGCGAATGCCGGTATCGTTTCTTCGTAAAAGACGTGGTCGATTTTAATCCCCATCCTTGTCCTATGCCAGCTCGCCCTCCACTTGTAAGACCCCGATGTCGACGCACGTTGCATTCTATTCTTCCTTCTTTCCCGATTGACGACTCGTGTAGTTACTATTCAGATAACCACATTAAACATGTCGTTCATTGTATTTCCGTGTTTGAAGGTTACTGGTAAGCCTGTGATTCCACTCTAAAGAATTCATCGTCGATGAGACGTTACGTCCAAATTTCCTTTCCCAGTTTTTACTCAGCGCCTAGGGAATGGATAAAGCACTAAGAGAATGTGTACGAACAGCAGTTTGAAAGAACCACTTAGAGTGTGTTTGTGGCTGGACTGCTTTTGATTGCCAGTAATTTCAATAAATCACTGCAAAACAACTACGGAGTTTCTGGAGGAACTGGTGTAACGAAGAACACAAGGAAATGAAGAGACAGACTGGTAGTATACATATTACGACAAAATCTGTTGCTGAAGACTGTAGTTGAAGGAATAGTGGAAGGGAAGAATGGCAGAGGCCAAGACGATGGGTGGTGGGAAAAATGCGGATATCCACTTAATCCTTTATTGTAATCTATTTATGCACCATGTGTCATTTAAGTTTCTACATATTACTCATTGTATAAATAAATGCATTTTAATGATAAGACGGGCACAACGAGACTGCGCATAAAACCGTTAACTGTGCGCTGTTGCTCACACAGGCGGATAAGAGTACACATTCAAACTTCCTGGCAGATTAAAACTGTGTGCCCGACCGAGACTCGAATTCGGGACCTTTGCCTTTCGCGGGCAAGAATTCGGGACCTTTGCCTTTCGCGGGCAAGTGCCCGCGAAAGGTAAAGGTCCCGAGTTCGAGCCTCGGTCGGGCACACAGTTTTAATCTGCCAGGAAGTTTCATATCAGCGCACACTCCGCTGCAGAGTGGAAATCTCATTCTGGAGTACACATTCAGTCGGCAAGAGATCGTATGTGACATTCTTCAGCAGCGGTCACAGGATGACGTTTTACACAATCCGTACAGTCCTTTTGTCACAAGTCTTCACATTAAATCAAACTGCATCCAGTAATCAAATTCATATCCGCGCCTTGAGCAAACGCATTTTTTTGCAGAATCAATTTTAACAGGAACTGTAAGCAGTTTCTTTGTTTCCAGATCGAGGTTCTCTTTGTGCTAGAAGATCCTGTTTTAGTTTTCCCTCTTCCCTTCGGTTTTCCTTTTCCTCATTATTCTTCTTTTTCTGTTCGAGAGCATTCTACTCTGGTCATGGGGAGAATATTTCCGATTTTTGGACCTTCGATTCCTTCTGTCAACTAATTACAATTCTGGCAGAGTGCAGGTGTCAGAAACGGGCGTGTGCGCTTGCACGCATGCGGAACTGAATGCTTGCATCTGGGAAGAAGTTCCTGGCTCGCTTCCTTTGTTAGACAACAGTTTCCAATCTCCGTTCTCTATGATCCGAATCGCTGTTCCCTGTCTTACTGTTACATGAGAAAACGAGAAGAAGCAAAATCCACTACAGAATAAACAGTACGACTGCATGGACATACGCGTATTCCCATTACATCAAATGCTTTTCCTGCCTACTCTGCTGTAGTTGACCGGCAGTAGGCATTACTGAATAGTAGGTCACAGTGGCGAGTACTGTTGCCCGAAAGTTCACTAGTTGGTAAGTTTATAATTACATCCCACCACGTGACCAACAGTAGCTACCGCGTGAACAAGAGAGCAATACTACGTAGACTTAAGAGCTAATGCAATAAATTAAACTGCAACGATCGCCTGGTTAAAACTGCTTGAATTAGTAGATGCATAAGTGATGAGCAGGACTGGTGCCAATTCGAGAGACCTATTTCAGCCAGTTGCAGTCTGAACCCGATACTACAAAAGAAATCAAGATTTTAAATAGCGCGAGGGCGGGGGTGGGGGTAGGTGACCTTTAGGAGGACGCATCGCGTGAAGTTGAGATCAAAGCGAGGATCCATGCCAGATACGGACCAGACTGCAGTCTCAGTCAGCTCGCAATTACTTCCCCTCAGTAGCTGCTGGGTCAGCGCGTCACGTCGCTAACCGAAGGCGTCCGTGTTCGATTTGCCGGTCGGGACGGAGATTTTCTCCGCTTGGGGATTGGGTGTTGTGTTGTGTTGTCCTAACGTTCGTATCATCGTTACTGACAAGCAACTCGCATCAAACACACTGTCGTATCCTATTTCCTCTACTGAGACGGCTGCACGGATACGAACGGAAAGCCAATAAATTAGAAAAAAAAAAACCTTGGCAGTCTGTGAAGCAATTTCAAACTCCAGCTGTGTGTAACAGAGGTCAACACCGTACGGCCGTGTGGTTGCGAAACTTGGTGTTTTCGGGAAAATGACGTAAATAATTTACTCGTTACCGAGCAGAAAGTCGTAAGGAAGTTCTACATGATCTGGTACAAGATGAGATCACTGGAGAATGAAAGATTTGTCACAATTGTGGCCTGGATGAGATCCACAACGGTCCTAATGTTTTGACTAGCTGTGATTTAGTCGTGAATACAAACAGTGATCCGGGAAGTATAGCATCTGTTTATTTTACTCTCATCTACGAGAATTTACAACCGCATAACAAACCTGCCTTGCGGTTGCATTTAGATGAGACCGGTCATACTGTAGGGAGCACATAGCGTAGCACGTGTTTCTTTCACAAAGCACCGGGAGGTCGTGCTCTCAATTGGCTGGAGGAGCTTGAAGTTAGATAGTATAGACAGCATTAGATACATGCTTCATTTCGTTATGTACTGCTCGTGTCATCATCTTGTTTGATTGTCTCTTCGTTGTCTGTATAATGTACCTCACTGGCTATGTGATGTTATTAACTGTCACGGTGCTTTGTGATCCTTTCCTTGACGCAACGTATCACTAGCGACGAGGTACCGCACTCTGGCGTTTCGATCCCTCCGGTCACATCTCGCCTATGACCCATCCCGGCGGCTGACTACTTACTCCAGTCTCAAGTTTTATCCGTTTGACTTCTTTCCACTAGTCACTTTATTATGTTTCATGTAATTCTGTTAGCTCCTTAAGCTTTTACTGCGGTATGCTAGAATTACTGTAATAGTGTTTCAGAATCACAGTGTCACGTACCCATTTCTTCTTAAGAATTTTAAAATTCAATTTCATTTCGATTTTTAATGTATATTTTATTACTGTTATAACGTGTAGTACCTTACGATCCCAGAATAGTTTTATCTAATTGGACGTCTTTTCCTTAACCGCATTTTGTATAGTTGACTGAATATATGTACAGTAGCGACAGCTAACGAGTTTGGCCGGCCGTGGTGGTCTAGCGGTTCTAGGCACTCAGTCCGGAACCGCGCGACTGCTACGGTCGCAGGTTCGAATCCTGCCTCGGGCATGGATGTGTGTGATGTCCTTAGGTTAGTTAGGTTTAAGTAGTTCTAAGTTCTAGGGGACTGATGACCACAGATGTTAAGTCCCATAGTGCTCAGAGCCATTTGAACCATTTTTGAGCTAACGAGTTTGTGAGACAAACATACGATTTTTGTGACAACTGTACCTCAGTGCGTCAGGAACAGAAGCGTTGTTCGTATGATGACTCTGCCGGCACTATGGCATAGTTGCAAAAAGTATTTTTGGTTATGTTCGACGATGCCTAGCTGACTTTGCATGTGTCGATGATGCCACTCTAGATTTATCGTATTTGGATGTGTTTTAAACAAGTACGCTTCGGCACATTTTTAAACGCGTATATTCTGGGTATGAAAGTAGTACTTTCCATTACGTCATAGTTTATCGGTTACAAGATGTAGAGTGTACATTTTGTATTTGATTTTTCTTTTTTTCTGCAGATCTGAAGATACTCACCACTGACCGAAGTCGATAGCCTGGGGACGTAATTTTCTGTGATCGTAGACTGATATTAAAGAAACAAACTCTAGTCCAAATGTTGTAGGCCTGATGAAAACCAAACGGCTTGTACCAGCCAACACGGACTCTTCGACGGGATTGCCTTGGCGTTATTCGGCTGAGTGCCGGTGACGTGGGGCGCAGTCAGCGGGCCGCTAGACGAGACAGGCTGTGGCGGCAAAGCGTCGCCGCGGTTCACGCAGCCGGACTGCTGGAGGCGAGGAGCGGCGAGGCGAGCGCGCCTGGTCCCGCGCCCGCCGCCTTCTGGGTTAAGAGCCCCGCCGTCCCACGGACGTCGATATTCCAGGTGGGCAGCGCCGGGCTCGAGCAAGACACGCAAAAGACGCCGGCTATCGAACTGCCGCCGCACCACCGCTCAACAAACAACAGGACTCGTTCCTGAGCGGCAGAGAGCGTTTCGCCTCAGAATCCGCCGACTGCTCCGCTCTTCCGCCGTCCATACGCAGAATGTGTTACTTTTTCAAACTCGCCGTTCCTCCAATATCCACATGATAGAAGTAAGGAAACTAGCGACCTATCTCTACACCTTTTTCTACACTCCGTAAGCAACCTTACAGAGTGTGGGTGAGCGTACTGTTAGTACCACTATCATTTTCTACATCTACATACTTATATAAAGGTTATCCGAAGGTAGGATCGAACCTGGATCGCTCGCGTTGCAAGCGAGTTGGCTACAGACACAGCCGTTACGCTCTGCTGCCACAGTGTATAATTTGACCGGTATATGAGCTGCGCGTAAAACTTTTAAAGAGTCATTTCCCTCGGAATATTCTGGCTAGTGCGCTTTACAACTTTTATGGGTGTGCACCCTTGAGGCGTACTACTAACTTGCAAAGTCTCATCCCGAAATGAATGTCCAAGAGCGTAAGGTCCACTCGTTAGTATTATCCCTAAACACTTATACAATGTGCCGTCCTCGAGTTATTCACAATCAATCTTGTCATCGTATGCTGTCCGGCTGTTTCTCTCTGTTGTAGGCAGTATGTTGCATTTATTAAAATTTAATTATGGCTGTCATTCATTAATCAAGTGGGAATTTTGTCCACCTCTTTATGCATTCCTTAGGTTGGTCCAACAACGAAACTTTCCTGCAGCGACCTCTTTAGCGAATGACCATGTCTGATACATTGCTTATGTACGGGGAGATCCGTAACTCAGTTGTCAAAAATGTGTTTGGTGCAATAATGCTAACCGCGCAGGGTAGCCACGCTGTCTAAGGCGCCTTGTCACGGTCCGTGTGGCTCCCCCCGTCGGAGATCCAAGTTCTCCCCCGGGCATGGGTGTGTGTGTTGTCCATAGTGTAAGTTAGTTTAAGTTAGATTAAGTAGCGTGTAGGCTTAGCGACCGATGACCTCAGCAGTTTGGTCTCATAAGACCCTACCACAAATTTCCAAATTTTCCAATAATGCTAAACAAACGGAAATACAAATTTGTTATCAACAGAGATATACATACTGAGTTCAGTGTCCGCCCCGGTAGCTGAGTGGTCAGCGTGACAGACTGTCAATCCTAAGGGCCCGGGTTCGATTCCCGGCTGGGTCGGAAATTTTCTCTGCTCAGGGACTGGGTGTTGTGTTGTCCTAATCATCATCATTTCATCCCCATCGACGCGCAGGTCGCCGAAGTGGCGTCAAATCGAAAGACCTGCACCAGGCGAACGGTCTACCCGACGGGAGGCCCTAGCCACACGACATTTCCATTATTTACTGAGTTCAGTGAACCTACAAAAGATGCTCAAAGTGGTTTCCATGCTATTCTAAGCAACCGTAGCACCTATTCAACGCTGATTTACAAATTATGTCTCGAACCTTCTGCGACTGTAGGTTTTCAAATTCCGATTGCGCTCATTCCTTCAAATGCTCCGTATCACGCATCTTGACGGAATAAACCTCATCTTTAAGTGTACCCAACTGAAAAATCCATGGATGTGTTATCAGGGGATCCTGGTGGCCAGTCAATAGTACCCCGTCTGCCAATTCATTCACCAAAATTTCATTTAGAAAGTCTCTCACAATAACTCCACAATGCGGGGATACTCCATCTTGTTGCCAAATCAGTTTTTCGTTCAACGGCTGTAGATATTCAAAAAGCGGAATATTTTCCAGTTCTAGCAACACTTCTTCAAGTATATTCCGGTAATTTACAGAATTGGCAGTATTAAAATAAAAAAGGTCCTGTTGCCGCATCGCTGAAAATCCCTGCCCATACACTCATGCGAGGAGACTTTTCGTCTTTCTCCATTGCAACATGCAGATTTGTAGACGAGAAATAAACACGGTTGTGTCTGTTCACTATACCACTCACCTTCAAACTTGCAGATTTCCATATGCCTGTCCCGATCATCTCCATTTAAGCTTTGAAGTAAAGTAGGTCTACACGGCCTCAGTTTCAGCTTTTTCTGAATCCTTCGTAGGCTTGTTTTTGCTATTCCATATTCCTCGGCTGCTTTTCTTTGATATTTAGTCGGTGACTGCACAAAACATTACATGACAACATTAAGATTCTCTTCTGTAATGACGGGCCCTGGGACCACGTAAACGAAGAAACTGCGCTACTGACCCAATCTCTTCAAATTTCAAATTTAATTGCGCGTACTTCGACGGGATGTAAGTCAAATGTTTGGACAATCATCGACAAACAAATCATTAACATCGCTGTAATTATTGTTATGTTTCTACTAGGTCTGCAAAACAAATAAACGCTGTTCTGTAATTATCTTTCTATTCATTCTCAGATAACAACAAATAACACAACCTCCAACTGCTAGTGTCAGCTGACTTATGGGTACTACGAGCTACTCATGTTCACAACTGATTGCCACTACGCTACGGAAATCAGTTCAAATGGTTGGTTCAAATGGCTCTGAGCGCTATGGGACTTAACTGCTGAGGTCATCAGTCCCCTAGAACTTAGAAGTACTTAAACCTAACTAACCTAAAGACATCACACACATCCATGCCCGAGGTAGGATTCGAACCTGCGACCGTAGCGGTCGCGTGGTTCCAGACTGCAGCCCCTAGAACCGCTCGGCCACACCGGCCGGCTTCAAATGGCTCTGAGCACTATGGGACTTAACATTTGAGGTCATCAGTCCCCTGTAACTTACAACTACTTAAACCTAACTAACCTAAGGACATCACACACATCCATGCCCGAGGCAGGATTCGAACCTGCGACCGTAGCGGTCGCGCGGTTCCAGACTGTAGCGCCTAGAACCGCTCGGCCACACCGGCCGGCACGGAAATCAGTCTAAGAATTGCAACTGACAACTGATTTGCGGCCTACCATGTACTGAAAGCATTATAAGTTTTATTACGCTACCTAGAGGCACACTAAATGTTACTTTCGTTTCCGAGAAACGCTCTCCGTCCAGTGTTGGGCTCTGTTAGTCAAAATATTCTTCGAACCTATCACGTATTTGTGGAGACACTGCCTCTTATAGTTTGTTAGTAGTCGACGATGCGGCACAGTGTCGAACACCGTTCGGAAATCTGGTAAGGCGAACTCTGCCCGATCAGCTGCACCTATTGTTTGCAAGATGTCGTGTACGAATAAAGGGAATCGTGTTTCATACGCGGGATTTTTTTCTGAATCCGTGATAGTTCTTTGAAAGGAGCTTGTTTCCCTCCATTAACGTCATAATTTTTGAGCTGAAAATATGCTACAAGTTCTTGCAACAGACGGGCGTCAGTTATATTGGTATATAATCCTGTGCATCCGATCTTTTCCCCTCTTTGTAAACAGGACTGATCTGGGCTCTTTTCCTGTGACACGGGCCTCTTCGCTGCGCAAGCGGTTCTCGACGAACGTGAGCTATGAAAAGGAGCAGCTAACTCCGCTGTGGGGGGCTACACATATTCGGACGCCGGCTGCGGTGGTCTAGCGGTTCTGGCGCTGCAGTCCGGAACCACGGGACTGCTACGGTCGCAGGTTCGAATCCTGCCTCAGGCATGGGTGTGTGTGATGTCCTTAGGTTAGTCAGGTTTAAGTAGTTCTAAGTTCTAGGGGACTTATGACCTAAGATGTTAAGTCCCATAGTGCTCAGAGCCATTTGAACCATTTTTGAACATATTCGGAGCAAAAATACTGCAACTGCAGCTCCGCCGAGTTCTGGTACCTTCCCTGTTCCATTTGCGTGGAAGTCTGTCGGTAATCCTCCGTGAGCGCACTACGTCCACTCCTCGGTACTTTACGGCTGCTACTATTTTCAGTTATCTATCGCCAATAATGTCCGCCTGCGTAACTAAGTAGTCAGTGTGCAGAATGCCATGTGAGAGGCCCGGGTTCGATTTCAGGCCGGCTCTGAGATTTTCTCCACTCGGGGACTGGGTGTTGCGTTGTCTTCATCGTCATTTCATCCTCAACGACACGCAAGTCGCCGAATTGGCGTCAACTAAAAAGCCTTGCACCAGGTGATCGGTCTACCCGACGGAGGCCCCAGCCACACCTACCTTTCATTTCATCGCCAATAATATTATCCAACAGAAATTGATCTCCTAGCCAATTTAGATACAATACATGACATTTATTGACGTCCAGGGTCATCTGCCAGTCCTCTGCAGCTCTTCATGCATTTCGCTACTGTCTTCTGACACTGCGAGCTTCCTCTACACAGGAACATTGTCCACGAACAACCTGTCAGGGCTTATGGCGTTATTCTCTAGATTATTTAACAGATACTGTAAACAGTGACGGCTCCACAAATTCCCTTCATGATCTCCAAATTACTTTTACATCTGGCGAATTCGTCCCGTTAAAAATGAAGTTATTCGGTAAGTTCGCTGATGACGGAAATCGAACGGACGAAGGTGACTCCTTTCTTTTTGGAACTGAAAGAATCTGGTCACTGCATTTTTATATAAACTTCGGCAAAGGAGACTACCTTCCTCTTCTTCGACCATAATGCCGAAGAAATGGACCTCCCGAAGCGTATTAAATAATATTCTTTCCTGAGCCGCACCTGCGAAGGAAGTGGAAAAGGGAACGAATAAGCTTAACGTAAGTAGGAAGAACCTCAGCCATTACGTAAAACTGGTTCCCAAGCTATGAATGTGACGATCGTTCTGGAGGAGTATAGAACGTTTTGTTTTTCAAAACTCTACCTGCGCATCACAAAGCACTGTACTTCATACGAACAAGGAACCGTCTAAACCAGCTTGATGAATGCTCCGCGATGTGCTTCCTTCAGAACGTTGCTGAGGAACCCGTCTTAGGCAGACAACGATCCAGGGACTCTACCAGGACCAACTAATTAGCTCTTCCGCTTTTGGGAAGGAAATAATATCATGTAGTGTCAGATGTCGGCTGAAAGCTTGATGCACATGTTCATCGATTGGTAAATCCTCAATGGTCAACCTTGTGCGCCGAAATTTTGTAATGGAACGAATTCACAGTGTTACACTTGGGTCTCCTTTCGAAATGGCAAGGAGGCCCAATTTGGAGTATTCTGATGTGCAGTTATTTTTTAATTTCTCCAAGTACTGGCGATGCGTCTCCTGATCTTGGCCGCTTCGTCTCAAACGGGTACCGTTAGTTTACGCACCAGCTAGGAAGCTGAATATTATTTGTGAGCTGTCATAGTGAAACCTACCACGTGCCTTTTCGCAGATCTCCAAACAATGACTCTCCCGTTCCTGAGTTCTGCGGTGTAGTCTCTACCATCCGCTATCCTTCATGACAAATTCTCTGGTGCCTACCGTCCACTAGTGGGCGTTCCAACTTCCACGATCGGCGGTAGTTGGCATGGGTTTTAAAAACATTTTCACTGAGTTTTCATATAATTTTGATAAAGCATTTGGTAAATAATTCTTATTATACGCTTTAACACGCTGTAGTTCGGCTTCGTAAACTTTGTAAGGTAAAGCTGCTGCCCTACTTCATAAATCACAATTACTGAGAAAGCATTGGGCGGGTAGAAAATTTAATTGCTAACAGAGATGCAAAAGTGGGCGCCAGGTAAAAAAAAATGTTGACTACTCCAGTTCTAGAAGCTTTTCGTCATAGGGGCAGTGGCCGTCCAATTCAGTCATCATCCATACATGAAACATGCTTTTCTTCTTCTTCCTCTTCTTCTTCTTCTTCTTCTTCTGTGGGCTGTTGCTATGATGCCAGGATGGATTCTCCATCTTCTATAGACTTCTTTTCACTTCTCAATTCCGTTGAACCATTAACAGACGTTGGTCACCCAGAACAACAATTCCCCAACGTAAACTCTAGAAACACTGCTACGCCCTCAGGAAATCCTTTCAGAAAGTCATACATTGTTGTAATTGCAACAACGATTACAGTGGAATACACTACTGCACAGTTCTACAATAGATCAGGAAATACATACTGAGCGAGCATTGTAGAGCTCGATAGACTTGATGCAATTTTAAATACTTAACTTCTGAGGCATCTGTTGGTGAATAAACATCCCAGCCTAAAGCGCAGTCCAATTCCCACGATAATTCATCACAGTCAGTATAAATTATGTTCATCAAGGTGTTGCACTTCTGTTTAACACTGTCCGTCTCGTCATGTTAGTAAAGCTAATCAACGCAGATGAATATTATGCCAAACGCACACAACTCGAAAGAGGATCACATTGTCCAAGAAGCAAATTATATGATTTAACGTATGATTATATGCAAATAAGTAAGTAAGAAATACAGTAGGACTAAAGAGCACTACAACAGTAGTTCACCTGAAAGAGCTTTCAAACTGAGACAGCTCTCATATCATGTAGCTTTCTTGTATGAAAAATTTTAATTACTTCCGAACAATAGGAACGTTTTGTAGTTATGGCGATAAACAAATCCTATATGACAGTACTTCTCAAATTTACATTCTTACAAAATACTTTGCAGTTCTTGTAATAAAACCAATAAATTAAGACCACAGTAAATAGGCATAAATATCAAATTCACGGGGTAACTTTTCAAGCACCAGCAGAAAAGAGCGTATGTACGCGCCAGAAGAGCGTTTCAATGAATGATCCATTCAACAGTTCCAACGGGAAAGGAACAAATCCTGAAATCCAGAGGTATATTTTTTTCAGAGGTATACAAAAGTTACGTACCCAGCCAATCCCATTTTAACTCATCAGAAAAAAGTAGTAATCATATGACCGAAACTACGTTAACTGGTGACAGTCAGCGTTGGAAATCTTAGTGAATAATTAATGACATACTATTTGATTATAAGAGGCCGACTGTGGACTACCGTTTAGTTCCCAACTAGATACTGTTGCCATGGTTGCTGAGAAGACTGAGGAAGACAACTGAATGCTAGGGTACGCACATATTTGGCAGAACACCGCTCACCGTAAAATGCAAAGGGAACTCTCGCATACAAGCAAAAAACAAAAATGACGAAAAACAAATCGTGAGAGTCATCAACTGCAAGACACACTCAGAACAATGAACGACAATTTCGATTTAATGATAGCTTTCAAAATGACATGAACACTTGTGGTTTGCTACGAAACTGTTACAACGATGAATCCATTCTTCTTTGTATTTCATCGTCAAATGCGATGTCTTTTTAAGCAAGCTGTGCAACGTTGAATTTCGTGACGACAAAATTCGGCGAGAACCGCTTGACAGTAAACTCTCGTGTCTACGCAATACTTAACGAAGCTTACAATTTTATGTTTCCGCTATATCTATGGCCAGTCTGCAGCCAACCGGACTTCACAGAAGGCCTGTGTCCCATTTTGCATTATAAAAACTTAATTACTTTTACCTCACATCAGTAAAATTGTTCTTTCGGTGTGTGGCAACTCCGTTGTTCCGTGTCACTGGTAACAGATGCACGTCAACATAACAGTAAACTTCTAGCATCCATCGTGTTATGGTACCAAAGTAGGCTCCTCAATTCAGTTTGTCAGTTCACGTAAGAAAATGTGCACACAAATGCTTCATTACTAAAAAAACTACTGAGGAAGATCGCCATAAATACACAACAGTGCAAGAATTTGCTGACAGGTCAATACTACAGGTAATTTTTGTTTTTGAACGAGCGCTATGAGTTTTCTCTTGGAAATAGCTGCGATAAAATTAACCACTAAATTGTTATGTCTTTACATTTTTTTAATAGAATGAATTCAATGAAAGTGTGTTAGATATTAAATACGCAGGTAAATGTCTGTTTTGTATGTTGCTAGATCCGATGTGCAAACTCTGATTTATGTTATCTTTCAGTCAACTATCACATAAACTATTTGCAACCAAGTCTTCCATATTATCGTATATGCCCTCCAACCCCGAGTATTACGTATGAGTATATGAATCGGCAACCAGTATTCAAAAAGTTTCCGCTAAAAGATTTGTTTTTGACACGTTCGATAGGATCTCTCTCTCTCTCTCTCTCTCTCTCTCTCTCCTCTCTCTCTCTCCCTTCATCCTCACGACCATTATTATCACAATCTTTCCTTTCAATAAATGCTTCACCATATTTTGGAGGCATTCTTTTCCACAGCTGCAAAAACAGATATAAATCAGAAAGCAGATAAATTCGCCCTGAGGTACAGAAAAATACTGCAATCGCAGGAGAGCCTCCAAACAAATCGAGCGCGGATATTATCGTTGCCATGGTGACAACAGCGTGTCGACCTAACGGAGGCACGGATTAGTTTATCGCAGCCGCGTGATGTGGGTAACTACACCAATCCGAATACTTCAGTAATGAAGAAAATTCTAAAAATGAAGAGAAAGTCAATCGCGAAGACAAGAACGAGAGAATAAAAACAAAACAATTAAGACTACGAAACTTCGACATTAAAGTCCACTGGTCATGCTGCGGACAGCTGTTTCTGTTATGCATTCCGCTCGGAGCGGACATAACAGAAACCACCAAACATTTCGAAACAATCACGAATTAGGGAGCCTGCAGGGTGGCTAATTGACGTCGTCTGTGTATTTCGTGATTTAGTGAAGTCTCCGAGGGGTCCAAATATATAAGATATCGAATTCCTGCCGTAAATGTTATGTATTATAGAACGAAAACGCTTACTGCAGGAAAGCATAGGAAAACTTATAACTAACTTGGACGAGTTTGAGCGGAGCACAGTACATGGGTAGAAAGAGAGGTGCAAGTCTTGTGAAATTCGCTGACGTAAAAGTTAAAACTGTCACTGAACGTAAGTTACAGAAGAGACGTAATGCAAAAGTTTGTATTAACTAGTCAAATATAGATATTTTTGGAACGTAAATGAATGGTACCTACAGATATTACTTTGCATGCTGCGTGTAAGTATCCAAATTGCTGTTCTTCAGACCTGGAAGCGCGTCGAGCTGATGATACAGTGCGGCTTTAACGAGGAGCCACGGACAGCTGACGGATCGATGTTCTCACAAACTCAAGATCCCCTGCACGGTAATACATCACGCGGAGAAAGGTGTTCTCACGGAAGAAGCCGATTCTTAAAAGTATGCAAACACCAGAATTCATGCTGCAGTTATTTTGAGCCTCTTCGTCGAGTGATTTCGAAGTGAAGAGATTCATATGAAATGAGGCTGGGGAAAAAAACATTACAATAGATGAAGCGTTAAAAACTTCAGCATTATAAGATAATGTCATCCGTCTCTCTGTTCCAAGAACACAGGCCTCCAACGGTGCTGGTCCGATATACAGTTAACAGAACACCGCACGTTGCTGTCACTGAGCTGAAGGAGCGCGTCGTCAGTCGGTTGTCACCATTCTCTTTCCAGGTGTCAAGGTTGGCAACAGCGATGACGCGTTTTCAGGTGCGCCGACCGCGACGAATCCGCATGACGTATTAATGGCGCGGCGCCGGCGAGTCGCCTTCCGGAATTAGAACAGCCGGCACGGAAATATTGCTGTCGACGATCAGATATTTAGAATATCGGCAGAAAATTGCGCTCACGCGCTAACAGCGTCGTTCAGCGACACGGACGCTGGGGAGCGCCAGATCGATGCCCGCCACCTCCGCGCTCGTACCTGCGCACGCACTCGCACACGCAGCCTCCCTGCGGGCGGCAGCGGCTGTCAGCGACTTACCTCGTCCCTGGCGCGGAGTGGAGCGGCGCTGCACGACGCGCTCACCACCGCTGCCGAGGCGCGACTCGGCCAGCTCACGCTTGCATCGATTGGCGGCTGGCCGTCTATGACGTCATGCGTACTCGGCCAATAGCGTGGCGCGCCTTACATAATGGAGGCTGCAGGAGCCGGGAGTGCGCGTGCGCGGCAGCGCCGCCGCGGCCGTGTGCTTCCCCCCTTCAGCCCTCTACTAGCACCCCTGACCAGGCGGCCGGACTTCCACCACCAACGCGGAGCGTAGTCACGGAGAATTCGGCCTGCCCCTCACGCGCCTACGCCGTGCCTCGGCGACAATGATCCGGCAGTCGATCAACAATGCTACTGCAGCTCACATTCTGTCATGAGGATATGTGCCTCTTCGTGAATGGACGGGACTGTAAATAATGTATATTTGTTTCACGATAGCCATAGTAGCTATTCTTGGCAAACGACACAGTAAAATATGTGGAAAACTTCATAATAAAATTATTCTGCTGCCTTATACTGTATTACACTTTTACTAAACCAATGCACAATTACAAGTCACAGCTTGAGCATCACGGCTTCAGTTGTGTAATAACTCACTGCGATGTCAACATATCAGAAAAGCATATCTGTAGGAGTTAAAATGCATTTTTAATTGCAGTTTGCGAAATTGCGGCGGTATATACACAGAATGAGAGAATACTATACGCAGATAATTCTGGATATATTCCAACAAAATTTCGCAAACTGCAATTAATAATGCAATGTAGCTCCCACAGATACACGTTTCTGACATTCTGACTTCGCAATGAAATTCGTTACGTAACAACAGGAGCCGTGATGACGAAGCTGACGGATTTTATTATTAAATTTTTGACTGTATTTAAGCTTTCGCGTTTCCAGGCATAAAATTCAACGTTACAACACAAATTTTTGTCTCTTGACTTTTACCGAGACAGACAAAATGTTTAATTACTATAATGCACTGTTTCGTCACTCCATTTGTTATTCTTTTAAACGCAATGCGTTTTCAGACTAAAACTCAGTTCTCGAAGCCTACAATTTCGTTTTGCTTTACATCTGCTCGAGTTATTGACGTTACAATTATCGGAACAATGCTACTCTTAATATGAAACTATTGTATTATGAATTAAGTAAAAAATAATTTATAAATATGATTTTTTTAGATATATGAACTTCTTTTAAACATTGGATTTGGAGAAGATGGAAAATTTCTAATGGCTGAAAGTGTATAATGAGATATTTGTTATCAAATATTTCAGTCTTGTAACTGCACTTATTCTCAAGTAGATTTAACTGTAGATTAGTGGATATCTAGGAGGCAGTACGATAATTAGCTGGTTTACAGATCGAAAGAGAAGAGGATGTTGACGTAACACCCAATAGCACCGTACCATGAACACTAGCCAAAGTTTATGGCGAGGAAATCCCAGCAGCCAAGATGTAAGATCATATGAAATGTACACATATTTTGAAGGGAGGTGATTGCTAATAGTTTCTGTTTTGTATATTTCAGCGTATTCAATAGCGTGCAAATTTTAGATTGTAATTGTTACTCGAAACCGATTTTATATAACTTGCCGGTAACGTTTCCTGCGAAAATCCGTTTCTATTTACCGACTATGACCATGTTTCTAACTGTTAGAAAAGTTCACATTAAGGTTAAGGAAATACGAATCATCCGAAACCTATATTTAAAACACAGCACCGCGCATAGTATTCACTCTAAGGAGTAATCTCTACGATTTGGATACAATGAAACGAAAGACACCACAGAGCTCGTCGAATTACGAACACAATGAACGTAATTTTCGTCCGCATACAATAAAAATGATTTCCTGACGAAGGTATGGCCAGTCCTTATAATAAGGTTTCAGCTGCTAACTGCTACTATTGCATTTCGATAGTACAACAAATAAAACGAAAGTAAATCTGACTCGAAACACAGACAACACTTCATTTGTAGTTTTAAGCAGCAGCACATGAACCTTGTGCTAGATAAAACACATTTATCGTCCAAGGAATGAAAATAAAGCATTAAATTTTTTCGTTATTTGCAGAAATCACGTCATGTTCTGTTTCAAAATAGTGTAGCCAGCACAGGTAATACTGCCCCTGTTTGCAATCAGATTCTGTTTCTTCTGCTTTCCTCGCTACACAATCTAGGAACATACAATATTCTATAGTTCCGACTGTTTATTATTCGAATTTTGTTTACATTTTTCAGTTCATAAAATAAAGATCTTAGTGCCTCTCGCGTCCATCTAGAAAAGATACCCTGAAGATGCATAAATAAGACGAAACGCGTCGTTGAAAAATAAAAAAACTAAAATTGCAACCAAGACTGTTTTTAACCAATAAATAAAGAACTGAATGTTCCTACATTTGTTTTGTCAGTATTTAACTCATCATAGATATGGAGTTTACCTGTCTCGTAAAAAAATCGTGTAAACATTCTGGTATTCATGTCTGACTCAGATCTCTCTAGAGTCTCTAAGTAAGTCGAAAATCTATTCTTATTTTTTTTCCGCGTCAGAAAGAGAACTGGTAAGTACAGTACTTTGCTTGGCGGAGGGAGACGACAAAGTCGTGCCGCCAGCTAGCTGTCACATATCTTCTGCAGCAAGCAACCTTTTCTCCGTATACAGATTAGTGATGCGTAGTACGGCGAGTTTCGGGAAAAGGCCAACGCCTGGAATGTTCTGTTATAATTAGAACGAATATTTTCGTTTAGAATACGCTATTATGTGCGTGTGTCTAATGTTTCACCGACGGAAGACGACGCGTGTCCAATCCCACCGCCAGAGAGGCTTGCAATATTTTTCCGTTTTCCATTAGCACCTTCAGGTGAGTCTACACTTGTAACATGTTTTTCGCCGATTTACTATTTGTAACTGAGGATCTGTTAAATGATGGTTTGGCACTAGGAAAAACACAGGCACTAAGGTGGCAGTTACTGACGTTGCGCTTGGTAACGGTAGCAAGATATAAGAAAAATCAAGATGTCATAGGATTTGTTGACCTAGAATAAGCGTTCGTCAATGTAAAACCGCGCAAAATGTTCGAAATTCTCAGAAAAATAGGTGTATACCGCTAATACTTACGAAAAGCAGGAGGTAACCATAAGAATCGAAGACCAAGAACAAAACGCTCCGATTACAAAGAGTTTTTGACAGGGATGTATAATATTCCGCTCTTACTGTTCAATCTTTACACCGAGGAAACAATGACTGAAAAATCTTCAAAAAACTTCTTGCTAATACGGCCTGTTCCATTATCACTATATCACACATGCTATATTGACATTATGGTGGACATTAAGTAGCAGATTCCACAAGGTTTGTTAAAAATGAAAAAAAGGCCTGGCAGACCTGTGTGGAGTGTGCTGAATACTATCTACTATAAGAACAACATGGCATGTGTGATACACTCATAATTGAACAGGATGTGTAACAGCAAGTTTTCTGAACAGGAGAAGATGACAGTCTTAACTGTTTGAAGCCGGAAGAAATAGTACTGAACGCAACCTTGCCCATTAAAAGTTTCTTCAAAGCAAATACAGATCGTTCCTTCCAATTTCTAATTATGAAAAATTCTCAACAGAACAATATGTTGTGCATAGTCATGGGTTCAGAGTAGGAAAGACTAAAGCAATGAAGAGCAACGGAAACGACATTAGCGACAAACTTAAGATGAAAATTAGGGGCCCCGAAGTAGGCGAGGCGAAGGAATTCTGCATTCTTCGAAGCAAAACTGTACATGACGAACGAAGCTATAAGGACAAAAAAGCAGACTAGTTCAGTCGAAGAGGGCATTTCTGGCTACGACGGGATGAAATTTCTGAGAATTTACATCTGGTGAATGCTAGTGAATCATGCACTGTGAGGAAACGGGAAAAGAAGAATGGAAGCGTCTGATACGAAGATGTTGAAAATTAGATGGACTGTTGACAAAAGAAGTGAAGAAGTTTTCTGCAGAATCGGCGGGGAGGGGAATGTATGGAAAACGCTGAGAAGAGGAAGGAACAGGATGATGTGTTAAGAGATCAGACAATAACGTCCATAGTACTCGAGGGAGCTGTAGCGGGTAATAACTCTAGGGGAAGCCAGATATTAGAATATATGTTGTTGTTGTTGTTGTTGTTATGGTAGTGTTCAGTCCTGAGACTGGTTTGATGCAGCTCTCCATGCTACTCTATCCTGTGCAAGCTTCTTCATCTCCCAGTACCTACTGCAACCTACATCCTTCTGAATCTGTGTAGTGTATTCATCTCTTGGTCACCCTATACGATTTTTACCCTCCACGCTGCCCTCCAATGCTAAATTTGTGATCCCTTGATGCCTCAGAACATGTCCTACCAACCGTTCCATTCTTCTTGTCAAGCTGCGCCACAAATTTCTCTTCTCCCCACTTGTATTCAATACCTCCTCATTAGTTATGTGATCTACCAATCTAATCTTCAGCATTCTTCTGTAGCACCACATTTCGAAAGCTTCTATTCTCTTAATGTCCGAACTATTTATCGTCCACATTTCACTTCCATACATGGCTACACTCCATACAAATACTCTCAGAAACGACTTCCTGACACTTAAATCTATACTCGATGTTAACAAATTTCTCTTCTTCAGAAACGCTTTCCTTGCCATTGCCAGTCTACATTTTATATCCTCTCTACTTCGACCATCATGAGTTATTTTTCTCTCCAAATAGCAAACCTCCTTTACTACTTTAAGTGTCTCACTTCCTAATCTAATTCCCTCAGCACCACCCGACTTAATTCGACTACATTCTATTATCCTCGTTTTGCTTTTGTTGATGTTCATCTTATACCCTCCTTTCAAGACACTGTCCATTCCGTTCAACTGCTCTTCCAAATCCTTTGCTGCCTCTGTCAGAATTACAATGCTAGAATATATACAAGAAACGTTTGGGGACGTTGGGCAGAAGTGCTACTCTGAAATGAAAAGGCTGACATAGGGGAGGCGGTCTGTACCAAACCGTTCAGAAGAATGATGAGGGTCCTTCTCCTAGGAGCTGAATACCGATAACTTCGTATCGGCGAGCAACGCGTATGTAACGCAGAGGGCTTTCAAATGTCATATGTAGCATGTTTTGTAAATACAATAAATAGTTTGACGTACAAACGCGTGTTTTTTGTTATCCGTTGCTTTTCGGTTATCCGCGCAGTCTCGGGTCTGCATTAGCCGGCAGCCTGACACTACTCCTGGAAGTGAAGTCGTGTCGGCGGCGGATTTCCGCCTCACGCGGCGCCGCGGCGCGTGCCCGCGCTGGCTGGTAGCCGGCGCTCGCGCCTGGCGGCTGCCTCCCGGAGACGCGCGGCTGCCACACGCCTTGCACGCGCCGCCGCTCCACAAAAAACACGCCTGCCCTCCTCCTCCTCCTCCTACACCGGCTGCTGCCCGGCCGCTGCGCACCGTCACCGAGCACAGCCGCGCCGGAAGCACTGGCCGCCGTAACACCAGCCGCTGTACAGCCAATTACCGGATTCACACCAGCCAAAACAGGCAGAGTGCGCAGCGTCCGTTCTCATAAAACACTACGTGTTACAGGCCTCTGGTGACAGAGAGACAGTACCGCTACCCTTACATCTACATACATACTACGCAGGCCACCATTCCGTGCACGGCGGAGGGTACCTAGAACCATTGCTAGCTATTCCCTTTCCTCTTCCACTCGCAAATTAAAAAAAAAAAAAAATTAGGACTCAATGTCCCGTCGACATCGAGGTCATTAAGAGACGGAGCGCAAGCTCGGAATCTTTGGAGGGCGGGTAAGGACATCGGCCGTGCCCTTTCAAAGGAACTACCACGGCAGGTGCCTGCAAGGACTTAGGGAAATCCCGGAAAACCTACATCTGGATCGCCGGACGTGGATTTGAATTCCCTCGGTCAGCTTACAAAAAAAGCGAAGGAAAAGCGAATGTCTCTACGCTTTCGCTGGATCGCTGATTTCTCTTGTCTTCCCGATCCTTACGCAAGATGTACGTGGGTGGCAGAAGAATCGTTCCACAGTCTGTCGCAAATTCCGGTTCTCGCAGCTTCCTCAGTAGGATTACACTAAAAGTAGGATTTATCCCTCCAGGAATTCCCACTTGAATTCACGGATCATTTCGGCAATACTCGCACGTTAATCTCTCAATTGCTTCGATGCCTTCCTTTAATCCGACCTCGTGGAATCCCAAACACTCGAGCAGTATCAATAGCGCAAAAAGAACCCCCGTCAGTACTGAGTGAATTTCATATTTGATCTGGACAATCTACACTCTGATGGGATGTACGAAGATGAATTCAAAGATCTCGGGTAGACACCTTAGCAAATGCATATAAGTATGTCTTGTTCAGCGTGGCGAAAAAGTGTTTCCACCCGGAATCGAACCGGTGACCTTCTTCGTGTTAGGCAGACGTGATAACCGCTACACTACGGAAACGACGGATACGATAATGTCCTCCTTATGCATTCGTAAGAACCTCAGCTTCTCTTCCGCTCGCACACCTACACCTGATCGACACACTTTTGACTACCTGAAACCTATCACAAGTGAGGGCTCAAAACGTCTTCGGGGTGCCCCAGCGCGTGTCTTCCGCAGCATGAGGAGCTGCGGAACGAGATAGCGCTCTTTCGCGCAATTTTATACCAAATCACATCTGCAAAAACAGTCACGTTGTTGGCAGAAGGCAATGCGGCTCCAGCTACAATACGCGGCTTCCTCTATAGATGAGCTACACTTTCCTAAAATTCGCGCAATCAATCGAAGTCGATCATTTGTCTTTCCCACTAGCGACTTCAAATGCTAGTTCCATTTCATACCACTTTGTAAAGTAACGTGTAGGTGTTTAACCGGAGTGACTGTGTCAAGCAGCAAACCACCAATACTTTATTCTGTATTTATTTACAGCTGTGCGTCCACGCCCGTACCATGCGGTGTCTCGCCTTGTGCTTAATGTTTACGACGTCGTATCTCCCGAAATGTGGGTCGTACAGTGACATAATATTGTACGAACGCTCACCGGCATATATGGATACTATCTGTGATTTTTTTTTGGAAATAAAATTAGTAACAAATAAGTAATAAATTTTAACGTCATGCCTCAAGCGAAACTTTTCATGCATGAATGACAGAAAAGTAGTATGAGATAAAAAAAATTCCTTTCATTATTTTGTAGGGGTGGTAACAGAAAAACATTCGTAAAGGTTTGACATTATGTGTAAAGTTAGCTCCAAGTCGCTAATTGCTCTCATTCACAAATATTGGAATTGGAAATTTGTGGTAGGGTCTTATAGGACCAAACCGCTGAGGTCACCGGTCCCTAAGCTTACGCACTACTTAATCTAGCTTAAACTAACTTACGCTAAGGACAACACACACACCCATGCCCGAGGGAGGACTCGAACCTCCGACGGGGGGAGCCGTGCGGACAAATGCTTCGCCGGCTATCCTGCTTTTTCACCCGACCCCCGCCCTCCATCCCCTTTGACAGGTAGGTAGCTCTTACCCCCACAACGAATGTCGCCTGACAATAGCGTATATGTGTACCAAGTTTCGTTGAAATCGGTCCAGTGGTTTAAGAGGAGACGTGGAAATTAGAAACACACACACACACACACACACACACATCCATTTTTTTAAAAATAATTATGGATTACAGAATTGTTTTTCCTACTCACCTGCATTAACTCCCAAACCATGTAACCCGTAAACCGATTTGCCAATACCGCTTCTGACTACTCATGTAAAGTAGTACAATATTTATTTTGGACGTGCGGTTCTAGATGCCCGATTTAAGCTCCCACGACGGATATTCGCTCGACACAAACGTTTCACCGCATTTCTCTTGTGATCAGATTGTCAGCATACTACTTACCTCAGACAATGTTGGTTAATCTGGACGAAGAGACTTGTCGTGGAGTGAAGGAAAAGGTGAAATACTGGACTGAGCAGGAAGTTATGCATTTTCTTTAACCAACAGAAGAGATGCTACTTGAATTTTTACTGGATGCAAAGAAATGAACGCAGATACATATGCTGCATTGAGAAAAACGTAACGATTGGCAACAACTCTGTGTTCTGAGCAACCATTTAATTTTTTGTGGCAAAGGCTTTCTTACACAGTTTCTGCTTACAAAACATTCACTAATTCTGTCGGCGGTACCGAGCGAGGTGACGTTGTGGTCAGCGCACTGGACTCGTACCCGGGAGGACGACGGTTCAAATCCATGTCCGGCTATCCCGAAGTAGGTTTTCCGTGATTTCCCTAAACCGCCCCAGGCAAATGCTGGGATGGTTCCTCTCCAAAGAGCACGGCCGATTTCCTTTCCCTACATTCCCTACTCCGAGCTTGTGCTCCGTATCTAATGAACTGTTCTCTACGGGACTTTGAACCCTAATCTTACTTCCCTATTATGCGCAAAAACGGGAGTACCTCTTGACCCATTCGGAAATTTTCTAGCGATCTGTGTCTCTAAATTGTACAGTAATTTTCAAGCAGCTATCACTTCGCACTTTTCCACAACGTGCACGATCTAGGTGGGTGGATTAATTGGTGTAGAAAAGATCTTTATAAACTTTTGTGAACAACGTTCTCCTCCTTAGGAGTTCATTGACACTCAATAAAGCCGGCCTCGGTGGCCGTGCGGTTCTAGGCACTTCAGTCCGGAACCGCGTGACTGCTACGGTCGCAGGTTCGAATCCTGCTTCGGGCATGGGTGTGTGTGATGTCCTTAGGTTAGTTAGGTTTGAGTAGTTCTAAGTTCTAGGGGACTGATGACCTCAGATGTTGAGTCCCATAGTGCTCAGAGCCATTTGAACCATTTTTTTTGACACTCATAAGGAAATCGTACTTTCATTAAAAATATTACGTTGGTATTATGAATTTAACTTCAACGCGTTGACAAAATCTGAATAACTGATTTTCAGAGACTATTCGCGTGAAACAAGTGACGCTCTGAAAGCCGATATTTGATTGGTGCAGAAAATTAGATTGAGACCTTACGTGTAAAAACAACAGCGATAATAATCGGATTCCGATATTCGATTTTCGTTTTCCGTAAGGTCTGGTGCACATAAACATTGTGAGGCAGTTGAGCCACAAGCTATCTGGGTTACAAGCCCTATAAGAAAATTGTAAATATTAGTATCGCTTGTAATGCAGTTTTCACCAGATTTTTTATCAAAAATTCCGTATCAGGTAGAGATACGGAGAATGTACTAAGGCCCATCTCGCTGGTATGGATGCGTCTTCTAAGCCCAAACCTCCAGACAACAAGGAAACTAATGGCAACGAACAACGTCAACGACTTAAGCGGAGACGGCAGGACATCGTGAACAGCTGGACTAAGTTCGTTGGCTTCTATCCAGAAGACACAAGTTACTGAGACAAGTAGGAGTCCAATATTATTAAAGATTATTAAAACGTAACACCAATATTAAGAAAGAGAGGATATAAACTGTGTACCTAACAGTCAAGTAAAACGGTTAAGTTTTGACGCTTCTAAGAATCAGATTTACACGTACGAGCAGGAATGCACACCACTTGACGGTAAACTATGAAACCCGAAACCGGTAAAGGCATAAATAAATAAATGTCATTTAAAGAGGAACGTTGTCATATCCGTTCATCAGCCATTTTATCGCCTATGGTTTAGTATCGGTTAAAATCCACGCTAGATAAAACTGTACTATTTTAATTCGCCAAGAAGTATTCATGCGAGTGTCCCCCACCCCCTTCTGCTAACAAGTAGGGCTCGTATTCTGTTACCTTAGCCATTGTCATAATTGATGGCGTTTATTATCGCCCAGACATCGTTAAAATACCCAATCAGACGAATAAGAACATTAAATCTACCATCCAGACATTGGATATTAACCCTTCAAGGTTAACAGGAAAAAATCCTGTTTTTTCCGTTGTCCGCAAATTATAGATGATGTACGGGGTAGTATTAACGTAGAGATGAACAGATTAGCACGAGTTATGGGACGACGAAGAATAGCACCAGTCGTGCCGAAATCTAACAAAAAAGCAGGAATGGCCAAGTCTCGCATACGCGGAACGAGATTTCAGTGGCCAACAATCATGTCTAGCCAACACCTGTAATTCATGCGGCAACAAGACTGGTGTTAATCCAAAGACACTTTCTCAGGTTTTGTGGGAATAGTTCAGCCAAAGCTACTTCACAGTGTAACGAAATATTACTAAAAAGAAGTTAATTAAAATAAAAACAAGACCTTTTTCATTATACCAGAAACGTATTTATTTTACAGAAAGCTTAAAGTGACACGAGTTTCGCTTCAACCAAGCTCGGAGCTGTTGTTCGCTAGGCGTTACAATCATATAAGCTGTTACATCCCCGATGGCAACGACAAGAGTAACAACAAAAGATGATAATATTAGCAAGATGACATTGTAACGATTAGGTACGCCGGTATGCATGATATGTCTTAACTGTATAGAATGGTGCAAAATAATTCTTCGCTACAATTGTTGTAATTCAGGAAGTGATACGTTTGTCCATGCGACGGTTGCACGTCACAGAAGGGATGGAGTGCAATTGTATGTACCGATCCAAGTACTACACCGAAGCAGCAACAACACTAACATTACAAAATAAGATGCCTTCTTTTGGTGGCGTAACTTGGCTACAGCTTGACAAATAACAACGAGCAAAAATACACAAGGTCCAAAGTGTTCTATGGCCACTTCCTGGAGGTATGCGTGATCACTGTCTCATGGCGCGAGTTCCACTTACGGTTTTACTAGACATTAACCATGCAGCATCACACAAGAAGGGCAACTACCAACGAATGTATTTGTCTGATGAGAGTTCTGTCAAATTAAAAGAGAATGAAGCTGTGTTCCCTTCTGGCTGAGTTGCCCTTTAAATTTTCCCATAAGTCCGTAGCGAATAAATTTACATTCGGATTTAACGTTCTGTCGACGACACTTCCATTAATGACAGAGCTTAAACTCAAGGATGGGGCAGGAAATTGGTCACACTGTTTTTAACGGAACCACTCGGTATTAGCCTTAATCGATGTAAGAAAACCCAAAATATCTAAACCTGAACGTACACAGGGGACTGAACCCCTGTCTTCTCCTATGTGCGTCCAGCAGCACTCACTGCGATCTAGTTCGATGCACTGCGTAAAGCTGAAAAGCTTTGTCGAAACTCATTGTGAGTCTAACATTCGGCATCGAGGGCGTCATGTAGACCTACTATATCACCCAAAGATTTAGGCGAGTAGAAAAAGTTGCTGGAACCGAAATAACAGGTACTTACAACAAATATTAGGCCTACTTTTAACAAACATTACGTCGAAAATATACTGTTCTTAAAATTTAATGGCCTGATGACCTCAGACGCTAACTCCCATAGTGCTTAGAGCCATTTGAACCATCCTAAAATTTAATGGGCAGCAGGACTATCAGTTTTTTACTCTTAAATGTCAGTGTCATACCTTCGCGAAATATCTAAGAGATGATACCACTGATTCAGATTCAGTTCCTGAAATGTGGGCGTATTCTAACTGGACAGAGGAGAAAATACTAGTATGGCGTCGTACAGAATATTTAATAAATTAGAATGACCTTTTTTCATATTACTAATCCAAAACGTTCCTCTGCAATAGTTTGTGAACATATATCATGTATGCTACTTTTAACCCTGTAGGTAAATACTGAAGGTGGCTAATGTTGGCAACATTGTTTTAGGTCGGGTAGAATTCTCGGAATTATTAGGAACTTTGATGACATGCTTCGTTGTTTCTTTGGAGATTTTGCACCCGCGGTCTTGAACAAACGCAAGTAAAACATTTACTAAACTTGCGTCGTGGACCTAAGGGATTTGACTGTGTTGCTTTTTTAGAGTATTATCAGTGGAGCAAAGGTCTATTTATACACCAGGTTTTAGACCGCGGCCGACCCGGTTGGCCGAGCGGTTCTAGGCGCTACAGTCTGGAGCGCGCGACCGCAACGGTCGCAGGTTCGAATCCTGCCTCGGGCATGGATGTGTGTGATGTCCTTAGGTTAGTTAGGTTGAAGTAGTTCTAAGTTATAGGCGACTGATGACCTCAGAAGTTAAGTCCCATAGTGCCCAGGGCCATTTGAACCATTTCTTTTTAGACCGCGGTTTACTTTGTTTATGTTTTGGGGATATTAGAGTGTATGTTGGTATGTCAGTAGGTTTTTATTTTACAGTGAATGTTTATTCATTGGATTGGAACTGCATTTGTCCACTCCGGTGACGTGTTGTTATGTTATTAGTTTGTTTCTTTTTCATTACTAGTATATATATATATATGCTTGTAGGTGTTCCGGTAAAATGGAAATGTCGTGTGACGAAGGCCTCCCGTCGGGTAGACCGTTCGCCTGGTGCAAGTCTTTCGATTTGACGCCACTTCGGCGACTTGCGCGTCGATGGGGATGAAATGATGATGATTAGGACAACACAACACCCAGTCCCTGAGCGGAGAAAATCTCCGACCCAGCCGGGAATCGAACCCGGGCCCTTTGGATTGACAGTCTGTCGCGCTGACCACTCAGCTACCGGAGGCGGACGGTGTTCCGGTGAGGGATATATATGAATGCGATCGCTTTGCTGGTGTAGCTCATTGTACGTGGGCGTTCCCCTCAAGTCCATTACGTTATTGATGTATAAAAAAATTAAAAAATGCAATATAAGTTAGATGCTAAATTTCGTTTTGTATGGATAACAGTACTATATTGTTTTATCATGGAATTTTATGATCTGATTTATCCCCTTTTTAGACATGAACTATGATTTATGTTGTCTGAGCTCTCATGCTCTTCTATCGTGTTGTGTGTGTTTCCGTAAGCGATGGCCTGAAGACGACAGCATTTGATGGCGAAACTTGTAGCATGTGTCAAAAACAATAAACGACGTAGATTGAAATGCAGCCGCTGGTTTTGTTGTCATTATTCAGGTACTTCAAAAAGGGATGATTGGTTTAACGTCCCGTGGACATCGAGGTCATCAGAGACGGAGCACAAGCTCGGATTGTGTCAAGGTTGGAGAAGGAAATCGGCCATACCGGCATCTGCCAGGAGCGATTAGGGAAATCACAGTCTGTATGGCCGGGCGCAGGTCTGAACAGTCGTCCTCCCGAATGCGGAGGATTACTGAGAAGGAGTCTTCTCACGCGCAATACGCGAATGGTGAAAGAAAGGGGCCAAAAAGATAGCGCTACCACAAGTACCCTCCGCCACACACCGTAAGACGGCTTGCGGAGTGTAGACGCAGTTGCAATGAGCACGCGTACGTCGCATAGGCCGCGACACGGACATTCTGCCGCGTTCGCGCGCCAACACCGACTGTTAACGCACTCTGAAGGAAACACCCGGAGTACTGACGCGGAAACGGCGGCCTGGCGAGGTGCACGGAACATAAAGCACGGAACGCGAGGGCGACGCGGCGGCACGCTGGTGACGCCCGCGCTCCGCTTACGACACGCGGTCGCCGTTCATTACCTCACCTATCACGTCAGTGTCCGTAAAGGGAAGACAGTGACGCCGCCGCGGCCTTTCCTGCACTTTCTCCGGACCTTCCGACACGCTCCGCTCCCGCCTCTTCTGGGGTCCATCCCTTCACCCCGTCCGAGATACTTCACAGTCTTTTGGAGTCTACTCTGTAATGATCTCTCGTGTAAGACAGAGAAGCTGGAAGCAACCCGCTTACCTCTTCGAATTCAAAACGGAGAGAAACTTGGGCCAGAGAGTCTATAAAATACCAGTAAAACCCTGATTCATTAAAGATGTAGTAAATTATAACGTCGTGTCTGTTGAAGTTTTACTGTGCGAAATTTTAAGCAAAAACTGGTTTTTAAAGCAATTCATCGTTTACCATGTCCGATCTCCTGAACTACGTGTCGTACCATGATACAGTTATGCTGTTACTTCAGTGACACGTGTCAATATTGTGTGCAAACAGCGAATACAGTTAACATACGGCTGATGCTCATGTTTGACAATATGAACAGCGAAAATATAGTACGCGATAAACTTTTTTCCTTTACTGGCGACAGCAAGAAAAAGTTTCGTAAAGGTTTGAAATTATGTGTAATCTTTGTTACACGTCGCTAGGTGCTCTCAGTCTCAAATACTGGATTAATGCATTCCTAGTATTTGTGTGCTGTGAGTTACTGTGCGTAGGTATTCCCGGTGCAGAATATTCTGCACGAACTGACCTCTCGATTGTGTCCCATAAGTGTTCAATGAGATTCATGTCGGGCGATGTGGGTGGCCAAGTTATTCGCTCGAACAGTGCGGAATGTTCAAACCAATTCCAAACAACTGTGGCTCGGTGACATGGCGCATTGTCATCCATACAAATCCCGTGATTGTTTGGGAACATGAAGTCCATGAATGGGTGCAAATGGTCCCCAAGTAGCCGAACGTAAGCATTAAGAGACACTGATCGGTTCAGTTCGACCAGAGGACCCAACCCATCTAAACACAGATCACATCATCATGAAGCACCATCACCTTGCACAGTGCCTTGTTGACAACTTGGGTCATGGCTTCGTGAAGTCTGCGCCACTCGGACACTACCATCAGCTCTTACCAGCTGAAATCTGGACTCACCTGATCGGGCCACGGTTTTTCAGTTGTCTAGGATCCAGCCGATATGGTCACGACCTCGAGAGAGGCGCTACAGGTGATGTCGTGCTATTAGCAAAGGCACTCGCGTCTGCTGCCATAGCCCACTAACGCCAAATTTCGCCGCACTGTCCTAACGGATACGTTCATCGTACGTCTTACGTTGATTTCTGCTGTTATTTCACGCACTGTTCCTTGCCTGATAATAGTGACAAATCATACGCAAACACCGCTGCTCTCGGTCCTTACGTGAAGACCGTCGGCCACTGTCTGTCTGTGGTAAGAGGTAATGCCAGAAATTTGGTATTCTCGGTACACTCTTGACACTGTGGATCTCAGAATATTGAATAACCTAACGATTCCAAAATGGAACGTCCCATGGGTCTCGCTCCAACTACCACTCCGCGTTCAGAGTCTGTTAGTTCCCATCATGCGGCCATAATCACGTCGGAAACCTTTTCACATGAATCACCTGAGTACAAAAGACAGTTCCGCCAGCGCACTGCCCTTTTAAACCTTGTCTACGCGATACTATCGCCATCTGTAAATGTGCATATCGCTATCCCATGTCTTTTGTCACCCCAGTGTAAGACTATACTTCTTAATCAGTAGATTGTTACAGCTTTATATATTTTTTAAAGTTGTCAATAATTAAGCGAAATACTGAAAATCGAATTTCTATTGCCCCTACACTGCAAGGGTACCGAACTCCCGGTTCCGGGATAGCGTTTTAGTAATACAGATTACAGTGCAGCGCTTTTTCACTCAGCAACACATTATACATCTACAAAGTCTTTCTAAATGCTGTATCGTTGTTTCCATGAAACGAAAGAAAAGGAAACGTTTCTTGTTCAAAAATGAGATTGTTGCACACGATTACAAAGAATGTTTTGTGCTGTTTTAGTCGCTTAACAGCATCCGGCATCCAAATCTGGAGAAAGACAAACTTCCCCAGATCCGAAAAGCAGTTAACTATAATGGTGCAATCTTTCGCCAGGTTATACTGTTCTTGACAATGAAGGCGGAGAATTAGCTGAACTTTTCTTGGAACTTCAAGATGGTTCTTTAATACTTGCACTGTATAAATCTGTATCCCAGTTACGCACAGCAACAGAAAACGACTTGAACCCAGTGACTGCCTGTTTTCTTAATGACTTCCTTAGACTTCGCAAAGGCCTTCCAACGTTGTGTACTTTAAACAGATTGTAACGTAATACCCAGGCGCGCCAGGACTGAGAATAACCTCCGGTAGGTAAGGGCACGGAGCTTCTCGTGGTGCACGTTTCACACTGGCGTTATTTTTTTCTTACTACATCGTCTTCTGGACAACCAAGCATTGTATTTTCCAGAAAATGTAAGCTAGTATAACAGATGGCATTATGAAGTGATTTGCAATGATTCTAGAAATCTACTGCGGAAATCCCTTGCTAAGCTATCGTCAACGTGGTATGGACACTTTACATAGTTCAAGACATGGATATCGCTCTCCCTGCTACACGCATCCTGTTCAGAGAAACGAGGCATTGTCTGGGAAGGGCGCTGCTCAGCCTTTTTGCAGTACTTGGCAGTCACGAAAATATGACTCCGCTGCCCCAGTTGGACGGTGTCCGTCCTCTACTGAGACGGGTATTTCATACAGTATTTTCTTGCGCCATACGACACCACTAGAAACAATCAGTAAGCATGAATTACCTAACGAGTCAACATGCTTGAATTACCTCATAGCCAATTCATGATGTTTCTGTGCTCGCTGCAGCCGTAATTATGTTCAGACGTTTGGTGCGGTGGTCACTTTGCAACTTGTGCGATAAATGGCATCAGCTACTATAGTAGTATGCTAATAGCTGCGTTGCATATTCGGCCTGTTCTACTTTACAGATGGTGTTAATTTCTGACAGATTTTTTTCGACTGAAACGGAGTTCAGACAGTTTATCGTTTAATAGCATCTCTTAGTTGTTCACCCCTTTTCTGTAGGTAAAAATTACGGTAGCAAATATACATCGGATTAGCCAGCCACAAGACCATCACATTACTATTCTCTGCAAGCGGAGCCGACCAAACGACTTCTGTGTATCGCCAGGTCAAGTTGTACGCCTTTCGTATCGCGTCACGCGGCATCCGTTTAATTTAAGTGTTATCATTCTTACGTTACAGTCATGGTCTTCGAATAGGTAACGGCCGATTGCAAATGAGTAGATCTGACTCTTTTCTGGCACCCTGCGAATAAACTCGCTGCTCCTTTCTTAAGAAGTCTCTCGTCTGCCCCGACAAGCCTGACTGGACCCGATTCCAGACCTTTTACTCCAGGATAATCAGAGCTGGTCACTGGGAATCGGACTCGGAATCCAACTTTTGAGCAGCGACATTAAGCACCGTGCAGCGAAACCGATGATAACAAGATTGTCGAATTTTTTGGGAGATGATTTTTCTTAGAATGCCGCTGCAGCTTCTCATTTTAGCGTATATAACTTAAACGAGATTCTTAGATTTGAAAACTGAACTATCTAAAACACGAAAACCACTACTGAATTTACCTGATAGGTACGAAAATAGAGGTTTATAAGCAGCATACACGAGAAGCAGTTTGTTTCAGACTTCATGGCCCACGGAATAATGCTAACTGCTGCTAATTAATCGTCAGGTATTCTGACCTTTCAACTGCAACACGCTTTCAACTGCCGTCAACTAGTTAAGTTAAAGCATCTGATCGTCAAAATTCAGCTGACAAAGACAAAGCAGAATATAGACTCAGGTATTAGAAGGACTGAATTTTTCGTTAGAAAAATCTGCATACCACTGATATGCGCACGGCCGAGGGTACTGCCCATTGTACCACGTATTGTGATTCTTCCGCTAGGTCTGCGAGTGGGGCGCGGGAAAAGTAACTGTTTAAATTCATAATTTTCGTTAACATTAATGGAACAGCAATATGTCCGAAAAGTAAAATTAGTAAAAAACAGTCTCGGTCGCACAGTCATTTATTAAAAATACGACCGGTTTCTTCCTGTAGTAGTAGGCCGCCTTCAGATAACGCACCATCCGGCTGACGAAAATGAAACAGCAGTGCTGATCCCAGTCGCAAAACTGTTCTGCGACGGGGGTCAGCACAGCTGTTTCAGTCAACGTTTTCGTCAGTCGGATGGTGCTTCCGAAGATGGCTTACTACTACACTCCGAAACTGGTCATATTTTTAATAAATAACTGTGCGATCGAGTCTGTTTTTTTTACTAAATTTAACTGCTATAATTAGTTTAATCTAGTCTTAGCGCTCCCCAACGGGGTGATGCATATGGGACTAGAGCACAGAGAGTGGCGAAAAGTCACGAGATGTCACTGTGAGACGAATCAGCCGTCGGCTGCTGGAATCAGCTGCCTCGTACTTGCCGCTGTCCGTCCTGGTAGAGATGGGTGTCTGGCGTCCCACATTCAAATCGGCTGCAATCTCACATCAGTCCGTCGATCATCCCGGACACTTCTACAGAGGCGCCATGAAGTCCGTTCGTCAAACCGTTCAGGTCGCCCTATCCACCGCTTCACGCGTGTAGAAACTCTGCGTATGCCGGTGGTTCCCAAGCTGTGGGTAATGGCTCCCTGAGCGCAAAAACATAATTTTCCGAGGGATGGAAACAAAGGGCATTTCGGTCACGAAATTAAATTATCTTTCAAATATCATTACCATTGTCACCATTTCGTAATGATTACCGCACTTCCGTATGACCTATTCTGTATTATTATTAGCGGCAGTGGTCACATATAAAGCATTGGCAGTCTGAAGATTTCCAATTTCCGTCAATAAGGAGCCCAGCAATCAAGTAATTTACGTACAGTACGCCAATTTTTTTAAAAAATTATGTTGATTTTGAATGAGGTTGCCGGAGGGGCGGGGGTGGGGGGGGGGGAGGGGATGACGGGGGGGATCAAGTGACGCTAGGGAAATGAGCGATGCAAAGGAAGTATGTTTTGGAACAATTGTCTACCCTAAATTTGTTCTGTTAGTTGTTTTCTGAGAAGGAGTTGTACGTAGCACTCGCGATGTACTGAGAATTGCTTCATCATTCTATAAAAAAAAGGTCATTAGAAATAAAGAGCACCAATTGTCTCACTAATTGATTAGTTAATGGTTTAATAAAACTCATACAAAAACTAAATACAATGTCATTTTGAAAATGAAAGTGCTTAACGAAAATTCTTTTTCATTTTGAAGTTTCGTCAGGCGCTAGTGTTGATGATGGTGGGGAGGTGGGTATAGAGGGGTTATTACCTAATGTCTGATTCCATTCAGGGGTAATTGTCTCAGAAAAATTTTGAACCAGTTGTCTGTGCGGTAATGAAGAGCCACTATGCACAATGTCGACTTCTTGGCAGCCTCCGATACGCTATGGCCCATCGATCATCATCCTATGTTCATAGTCTGTTTTAATGCGAGGTGCAGCCGTGTTCACAACACACTTTTCTTCAATCAACCCTCGGACGTCGCTTCTACACTCGTGCCATACGCAAAATCCAGCCACAACATTCGGACGCTGTGATGTGCACATCTACGAAAGGGGCAGTCTTTCCCATGACTTTTCTCTACTCACTTTATATTCATAGATTCATCACTTAATACTGTACGTTTACTTTCGCGGTATATTTGGAACCTATCTTCAAGCGTCTGTCCGCTCAGGTTTTCCACTATTTGAGGGACGCTCAATGGTGAGTCAAATCAGTTGTCATTCGTGAATACATTCAACATACTCTGGTAGTCCAATTTGGTACGGGCTCAACATACAACCTGCGCCGCGTTCTAGAGTGGGTCGCACGAGTATTTTGTGAGCAATCTGCTTAATAAGCTGGTCATTTATTTCTCTGTAATTAAAGTTATTGTTGGGTATGTTGAATTGAAATGATACTTTGTAAGCCGTACCCTGTATCTATCAAACTACTACCGATTGAACCGTCGTACTACCCAATTCTTTAGAAAATCAAAATTACAATCTCACCACAGTTATTTAAGGGAAATAGGAAGCCCGTGATCACTGGTGATGGACAAGCTTGTGATTGTTTTACAATTTTAATTTGACTCAAGCAGACTTTATTATAAACTTCAATTCGGACATTTGCTCTCTTACTGATGCAAAATACAAATCTTCACTATGATTGAATTACTAAGCACGAATATGAATCATATTATTTTGCGTTCACAACCAAAATCATTGACAGTAGGTACGGTGAATAATCAATCACAAACAAACGTTCGTGTTTAACCATGTCTCAAGAGACTAATAACACTATACACTTCCAACCAAAGTTATACAGCCACATAATACCATAACTTCATAAAGAACAAAGAGATCTTAAAGCTTAATGAAACTGAACTGCCCATATGGACTATATATAAAAGCACGCCCCCAAATTCTTAAGGAGCAATACTCTAACATTACCCGTCTCCTAGTAAAGTAGCAGGAAACTTAGAGATCACTTCCAGTTGCCTTAAGGCACTTTCAACATTAAATAAACATACCAAATGCTGCCGTGACAAATAATTAAACCATTACCTCTACGGCTGCGGGCACATACACAACCGCAGCCAGTCCCAAAGCGGACAATATGTCCTAAAACAAGTTAAAATTTGCATGAACACCACTTAAAACACACACTCCACGGATGCTCAAAAACGGAATGAGGAACATCAGCCTCCTTAAAATAGCCACTGTGGAACCAAGTTCAGAACCATCTCCGGCAGCTAACCATGCCACAATAAGTTTCAACAATCTTCTTAGTTAAACACAGAATGAAAAGTCGTACGTAACTTGGGGCTTGCAAATTACGAGCTGGGACGCGGTTCAGCGTGAGACGACGAACCCACCACAATTTTGCACGTCAAGGCGCCCAATGATCGTCACCCTACACCCAGCGCGCGCCAAAAGACAAGGACGGTGAGCATGGCGAGGCCCATGCACCACGGTTAGGGGCGCGGGCTTGTTTTCAACGCAAGTTGGCTCGTTAAACGCCGACCGGAGACTCCCCTGTCACACGTTCATCCGGAAAACAGATGGGGGAGCGATGCAAGTAGAACACCCTAGTGCCAGCCGCCACGGCTCACTGATCAGTAGTCTCTCTGCAGCTGTGACGCCGGACCGAACGGGAATGAAAAGGGAAGGAGATTATGAATGTAAGACCTAACGTCACAGCACACTGAGTGGTGAAAAGCGGTGGGAAGGCACTGGATGTCATATCCATCGTCGGCTGCTGAAGCCAATGCGGAGAATGTACAGTCCTGGTAGAAATGGGTTCCTGATGCCCCACGTCCAGATCGACGGAGGCGACTTGGATTCCGTTTCTCAGACACTAGTGGTCATCCCGTGCAGAGTTCACAGGCGTGGGTACATTGTGTCCGCCATAATGAAGTTCCACCGTAGACACTGTTGATGTGGATGTGACGTGATGTAAATGTAGAAACATGAATTCTTCTTTAAGCTCCGATATTCTATGGCTGTACATGTTGCACCGACTGTTGTCTTCCGTTCAAAGTCGATTAAGTCGGGGCGTGCTGCCACGTCGATTACACGCCTGCTTGTTGTTTTTGAAACACTGCTCGGATACCGTTCCTACACTCACGCCATAAGCAGCAACTAGCCGCAAAATTCGCGCGTCATATACGCACATCTTAAAATGAGGCCCTTCCCGTGACTTTTGACCACTCAGGTACTTACTATACTTTAATTTCCGTGTCCATTGTGCACTAAATCTTTCCTCTAGAGTACTCAAAAGGCTTCACAGCGTTGTCCTTTGGGAAAACTAAATCTCGGAAATACACTGCTTCGTGCTGTGCTTCATTTGGAGACTCCCGATCCTAGAAAATTGAGTGTTCTCCACGTGGAGTATGCGAGCGTGTGGTCCCCAGCAAGTTCCTCTCTCAATCCGTAAGTAGAGCGGACTTATGCTTACTCCCATATATTTGGTCTCAGGTGCAATTGTTATCGGCGCAGTTCTCTCGAGGAAACTTTATCTCAGGCGTGGCGTGACAACAGTGTTGTTATATAGCATATATCTTGCATTTTTGCCGTTTGACTCATCCTGTCTTTTCCTGCAGCGGCTGCTCTTCTAGTTTGTGACGGAGTTACACCAGCGATAGGCTAAGCATCGGTCAAAGGTGTAGGTCTGAAGCACCCAGTAATTGTTCTTGCAAGACACCACACACTTGATCTGAGTGAGCTGACGTTTCGCACACCAGCTACGTATACTCTCTCGCTGCAAAACATAGAGCCACATCAGCGCTCTTTATTATTTCCGGATGCGCTCCCCATGATGTTCGCGTTCGTTCGCTCAATAGACAGTTTCTTTAGTTAACTGTCCCATGTAATGAATTGTAATGTTGTTTCAAAGAACGACTACAGTTCAATCTGAATCCCAGATATTTGGAATGGGATTCATCCTCCAGGGGCATGGCCCCTTCTGGTGTCAGGTTTTGACCTGGCCTCTTTGTTAAGAGATGGAAACGGCAGACTTTGGTCTTGTTGGGATTGAGTTTCAGATTGCTCTGCTCAAAATATATTGTGTTGTTCTATTCTGTAAGGCTTTCGAGAGTTTCACTTCTACATCTTCGACTATCTGTCTCTTTTGTCACTTTATATAGTTGGTATAAATGCTGCTGTATAACAGGGGGCCCTTAAGCTTCCTAGGGGTAGCCCTTTTTTTTTAATTTCTCCAGCGGCCCTCTCTTTGGTGAGCTGGAGGGCGGACGAAGGCGAGCCGCGCTGCGAGGAGTGGCCCGGCGGCGGCGGCGGCGGTGCTCGGCCGAGACGCAGCTGAGGACGCGGCAGTGGCGCGCTGTGCGCTGCCCCCTCGGAGCTACAGCTGGCGCGGGTGGGACCCCCTCAGAGACGCGCGGGGCGGCCGGCACGTGCGACGCACGCGACACGACACGACAGCCACACAGCCGGCGCCTTCCCAGCCTCGCCTCACTCGTCTCCTAGCCTAGAGGTATGCTGCTGCTATCGAGAATCAGTCCCTACCGTTGCTGGACAACGCCTGGTCAACTCAAAAAGAAATCTTGTACCACTCACACACGAGTGACAAGTCATAGAGAAATTTACCTGTTTGGGGAGCAGGATCACAAGGCATAGTAGAAGTCGGGAGGAAATTATAAATAAAAACAGCAGGCCAACAATGCATTTGATTTGAGAAAGAACTTATTGACCAGCAGCAATGCCAGTCTAGGAATACGGAAACGGTGCGTAAAAGCTTTGCTTGGAGTGTGAAACTTGGATAATAGGACAACTAGAGAGAAAAACTAGAAGCTGTGGAGATTTGATGCTACAGAAGGATGTTGAATGTCAGCTCGAGAGAGACAGAGTTACCAATGATGAGGCGCTGAGAACACGGGAAACCAGATGTCTCTGGATATATGTTCAAACAAGAAAAGATAAACTCGTAGGACACATTTTACGACACAGTAACAACACTGAAACAATAGCAGAAAGAACTACTGAGGGAAACAATAGCCAGGGACGACAATGGATGCCACATATTCTGCAGATTATGAGTGATGTACGGTGTGCTGCGTGGGCGGAAATAAGGACGAAGGCATATAGCAGAGTGGAAACGCATGCCGCTGACGCTAACCAACCTCAGTACTGAACATTAAAGAACAACACGGAGAAGACCCACCGACGTAACTTTAGTAGTTTCTCTGATCAAATTCATTTCTCAATGCTGTTCTGACCACAAGCAATCGCTACGCAGCGTACAGCCACCTATCTAACGGAGGTCTACATCCTGTGTGAAGTTCAGCAGACTGCGCTGTGATGTAGTCCTTACCTGGACAACGTGGCCTGTGTACAGTGGTCAGCCTGCCAAGCTGCCTCGAGGCGCCAATTCGAGTCCACGGGGTCGCATATTGTCAGTTTACTGCACGGTTGGTCAGACTCCGAATTAGCATAATCAGCGACGTCAAGACACAAAATACTGAGGATCTGCCTGCTTACAATCAACGACAACAGCCGATGATCGCCACATCTTCGGCACCCGAGCAGAATATAACAAAACTGATCTTTTGAAAAGGCAACTCGTATGTGTGTCGATCCATACAGTACGCGAGCATCTCTACATGACAAAAGTGACATCAAGGCGTCCATGACGACCAACAGCAAAAACCACCGGCACCGAGGTGCGCGAAGAATACGGGGCAGAGGAACACCCGGAATTAAAGATGGATCAGTGAAGTCAGGTACACTTCACGAAGAGTGCACCATTTGTCAGACGCCTCATGATCGTCGTAGAAGAATTTGGAGGCGGCCAGGTATCAGTCCATCTCAGGAATGCAAATTTACAATTACTCAATGTTACCCAGCAGTAGAATTCGATTTCAGGGATGTGTAATTTTGCATATACTACCTGTTTTCGGTTATTGTTTTAGTTCCATTTTACAGCAAAGTTTCTTTTTAGTATCATAAGGCTCATTCTTTCACGCGCTGCTCCCCATGAACCTCTGGTCACATATAGGGTATTTTAAATTGTGTCATATTCCTACAGAAGGCAACGTTTGTCAAAACTAGAAGAAAAGTTACTGTAATGGTACGTCCGGAGACCAATATCTGTTGACGTATGGGTCAATCTGTCCTGTCACTCCCAACTGCTGTGAAGTAGCACCAGACACTATAGGCAGTGCTGCGTACGGTTACCACTCATCATCACACATCCGTCAATCCTTTTTCCCAGTGAATAGCGGACGCTTTCAAATACACCTAGTTCCATTCGGATTACGTCACTTGAATTGGTCACACACTCCTGTAACGTCTGCACATTCGTGAAGGCTCAGGCACACACCATTGCATTTAAATGTCCCCACGGCCAGAAATCCAACGGATTCAGATCCGGTGAACGAGGAGACCATGTAACTTCCCACGAAGCGTTGCACCGAGGTATTGTCACACGATCCTTAGAAAATGGAGTGGGGCCCTATCATGGTAAGCCACAGTTATGTTGTCTTTCTACGAGGGTAACGTTCTCCCACAGCGCTGGTAATTCGTCGCGTATATATCGATGATTAATGTGTCTGTCAGCGACAATTCTTGTCCAAATATTGATAGTGAAGCGATCCTCATTCCTTTCCTCCATGACTGCTCGGGGATTTCCATTTGCCCATATGTGCGTACAGTGGTAATTTACTATGCCATGTCTTATGTAACCTAACTCATCTGTCAACAAAATGCAGGCTGTGAACGGCATATCTTTAGCTCATACCTCAATAGGCACACGTTTCCGAACATATCAGTATATCATTATCTCACTATATGAACCACTATTTTTAAACGCGCTGTATACGTTCACAGATAAATAAGTGGTGCATAACGTTTTATCAGAAGTTCATAATATCATTAACAATTTCAGGTCAGGTAACAGGCGGCTCTGGGTCTGTGTTTATGGTCTGACTTTTGTGGTATTTTTTAATTTTCATTCGTACTGACAGGATTTTTCACTACTGGTCACGTCTGCCCAACGTGTTTCGAAATGTTTTCCGAAAACACGTCGTTTTACGCGAAAAGAGTACGTAATATCACAACCTCACGTTCATATTCGTTCAAGATAATTTTAAAATATTCTCGTACTGATATTCTACAGCTATCAAAATCTACAGCCTCAAAATCAAAACGAATAGACTTAAGTAACTGAAGAATTTTTATGAAATGAAGTTAAAGATTTTCGATTTTCAATTTAATCATGCCAATTACGTTGAAGAATAGCACATCTCCGACAAATGACTTCACTTTAACAGCCCCAGCTTCAAAATCCACATAAAATAACGCACAATAACTTCGTTAGTAATTATATAGCATTGCAGGTCCTTCTTTAATGACACAATCATTCATTTCACTCATTTACACTGTGTTTGTGAATCACAGCATAAAAATGTTGACAGCGAAGAGCTCTTCGACCCCAGCCAGAGGTTAGAACCCGCGCACTTTGGCGCAATAAACAAAGCATGTTACCAATGTCGGAAAAGTATTTCACAAACTTCTTACTTACACCATTGTAGAGTGCTTCGCGCTCGGGCATAAGCGGCTGCAGTGGGGGCCAAGCGAGTGACAAACAACCGCTGCGAGCGCATGTTTATATATAAAGCTGCACATTCAGAAAGTCATAACTACAGGGTGTTTCAAAAATGACCGGTATATTTGAAACGGCAATAAAAACTAAACGAGCAGCGATAGAAATACACCGTTTGTTGCAATATGCTTGGGACAACAGTACATTTTCAGGCGGACAAACTTTCGAAATTACAGTAGTTACAATTTTCAACAATAGATGGCGCTGCAAGTGATGTGAAAGATATAGAAGACAACGCAGTCTGTGGGTGCGCCATTCTGTACGTCGTCTTTCTGCTGTAAGCGTGTGCTGTTCACAACGTGCAAGTGTGCTGTAGACAACATGGTTTATTCCTTAGAACAGGAGATTTTTCTGGTGTTGGAATTCCACCGCCTAGAACACAGTGTTGTTGCAACAAGACGAACTTTTCAACGGAGGTTTAATGTAACCAAAGGACCGAAAAGCGATACAATAAAGGATCTGTTTGAAAAATTTCAACGGACTGGGAACGTGACGGATGAACGTGCTGGAAAGGTAGGGCGACCGCGTACGGCAACCACAGAGGGCAACGCGCAGCTAGTGCAGCAGGTGATCCAACAGCGGCCTCGGGTTTCCGTTCGCCATGTTGCAGCTGCGGTCCAAATGACGCCAACGTCCACGTATCGTCTCATGCGCCAGAGTTTACACCTCTATCCATACACAATTCAAACGCGGCAACTCCTCAGCGCCGCTACCATTGCTGCACGAGAGACATTCGCTAACGATATAGTGCACAGGATTGATGACGGCGATATGCATGTGGGCAGCATTTGGTTTACTGACGAAGCTTATTTTTACCTGGACGGCTTCGTCAATAAACAGAACTGGCGCATATGGGGAACCGAAAAGCCCCATGTTGCAGTCCCATAGTCCCTGCATCCTCAAAAAGTACTGGTCTGGGCCGCCATTTCTTCCAAAGGAATCATTGGCCCATTTTTCAGATCCGAAACGATTACTGCATCACGCTATCTGGACATTCTTCGTGAATTTGTGGCGGTACAAACTGCCTTAGACGACACTGCGAACACCTCGTGGTTTATGCAAGATGGTGCCCGGCCACATCGCACGGCCGACGTCTTTAATTTCCTGAATGAATATTTCGATGATCGTGTGATTGCTTTGGGCTATCCGAAACATACAGGAGGCGGCGTGGATTGGCCTCCCTAATCGCCAGACATGAACCCCTGTGACTTCTTTCTGTGGGGGCACTTGAAAGACCAGGTGTACCGCCAGAATCCAGAAACAATTGAACAGCTGAAGCAGTACATCTCATCTGCATGTGAAGCCATTCCGCCAGACACGTTGTCAAAGGTTTCGGGTAATTTCATTCAGAGACTACGCCATATTATTGCTACGCATGGTGGATATGTGGAAAATATCGTACTATAGAGTTTCCCAGACCGCAGTGCCATCTGTTGTTGAAAATTGTAACTACTGTAATTTCGAAAGTTTGTCTGCCTGAAAATGTACTGTTGTCCCAAGCATATTGCAACAAACGGTGTATTTCTATCGCTGCTCGTTTAGTTTTTATTGCCGTTTCAAATATACCGGTCATTTTTGAAACACCGTGTACATACTACCTGAATATGGCCAAAATTTTAGAGCGGGGATCGATTTCTGGGGCTCATATCTTGCAAGCATGCTTTCTTCTCCTTGAATTACGAGTGCAAGTTCGAAATGTTTATTTGTAAGATAAATTTCTGACACCTTTAAGAACGGATACTGGCACAACGCCCACCCTTAGGCAGCAAAGGCGCAGACGCACCCCAGTGTGGGAGGCAGCAGGGAAGAACCCGGGGAGAGCAGTGCACAGCTGGCACAGGGAGGCGCCTGGTCCCAGGTGGGAGGGCGGTCTCAGATGCGCGACCTTGGCCGGCACAAGAATCCGGGGCCCGGCGGCGGTGGCGGTGGCGGCGCCATCTGAATTTTCGATCGCGACTGACGTCACGGAGCGGCCGCACGCAGGCAAACAGGCGCCCCGCAGAGGGCGGCGCGACGCCCACGGCCGCGCCAGCACAACAGCTAAGCGACGCCGACCAGTCGCTAGTGCCCGCCCAAGTTCCAGGGCCTACTCGTCTACAATCCGATTCGACGCAGTCGTCATTTTATAGCTAGCGAGCTCGATTGCTGCCACCCCCAATCCACCGATGGGGCCCCGGCTGGCACTGTCTTGCCTCTTACGCAGCGTTAAGCATTGCTCTTGCCAACTCTCGCTGAATCGTTGTCGTGGGAGATTTGTGTAACGTTTATTTCCGCGTGCCTCGCAATATGTGATGAAAAGGGTCGAAAGAGGGGCATAGGGGTGACACTATAGACATCTACTAACGACCTGCTACGGCTTCGCACGGGAAGCACGAAGCAGGGAAACACACTATCTTGACCCCCTCCCCCCCCCCCCCCCCCACACACACACACATTTAGTGGTAAGATGACCCACTGGATAGCCCATCGAAGACAGAACGCAGATCAAGCATGAAACCAGTAAGACGGTTTGTACAGAACTTTGAAAAAAGAAGCAAGATACAAACAGAGAACGGTCCGAGATCAAGATGTACAACATGAAGCAAACTGCCAGAAGCACGTCGTCGTGGTCGTATGGTGACAGTGTGAGACTGCAACGCAGAACATCCGTCTACAAATCTCCCTCGTGTCCCATTTTTTTCCCACAAAATTAATAACTTTCCCTCCGATCATCGACGTGTCTGTTCTCCTTCGGTAGTCTTGCCAATTGTAATACTATAGAATGGTTCCAGAATATGACTCATGTGGTAAGAATGTATTATCGTAAATGTGATGAATAGAGAAAGCACGCGAGATGCCGCATAGACCTCTCGCAGAAATGAGAACCATGATTAAACGGGTGTGAACTATGTTACGACGTAGGAATACGAGAGTAAAAACTTCCAAAACGGAACGCAAGACTCATAACACGTAGCCCTTGTGCAGAAGAAATAGGAGGTACGTAGGTCCGTACCTCACACCTCGCTGTTGCAAACGGGCGTTACACTACGACACAGACACAAATATGAATACACACACGTCAATAAGCGGGCGGAAACTACATAATTTTGTGAAATAAAAATGGGTGAGAAGAAGATTTGAACACGGAACTTCCCCTTCGCAGTCCAACACCGTGACCACAATCATGCCGCTCGATGGCGCACACCTTGAGGTTGGTTCAAAATGGTTCAAATGGCTGTGAGCACTATGGGACTCAACTGCTGTGGTCATAAGTTCCCTAGAACTTAGAACTACTTAAACCTATCTAACCTAAGGACATCACACACATCCATGCCCGAGGCAGGATTCGAACCTGCGACCGTAGCGGTCGTGCGGTTCCAGACTGTAGCGCCTTTAACCGCTCGGCCACAGCGGCCGGCCCTTGAGGTTGGACCGTTCACTATTTTACTACGGGACTTACCATCTGAGGTCATCAGTCCCCTATAACTTAGAACTACTTAAACCTAACTAACCTAAGGACATCACACACATCCATGCCCGAGGCAGGATTCGAACCCGCGACCGTAGCGGTCGCGCAGCTCTAGACCGCAGCGCCCAGAACCGCTCGGCCACACTGGCCGGCGACACTACTTCGATTTAGCTTTTTTTTTTCACGATTCAGCAAACCTTCTTCCTATTTTCATGCTTTACCTGTGTTCAGTTCAAAAATGGCTCTGAGCACTATGGGACTTAACATCTGAGGTCATCAGGCCCCTAGAACTTAGAACTAATTAAACCTAACTAACCTAACGACATCACATACATCCATGCCCGAGGCAGGGTTCGAACGTTCGACCGTAGCGGTCGCGCAGTTCCAGACTGTAACGCCTAGAACCGCTCGGCCACCTTGGCCGGAGGACTGTCTTCGCTTGCGCCACTACCCACTGGCTCTGTGTCTTCTGGAGCATTGCTGGAAGACATCAGAGAATGCCTTTATGTTGATTAACACACTCCGACACAAAGTTCCATCGAACCAACGTTGAGCTTTCTATGGCTTCCACCACCCTCAAACTCGCGATTAATGGTGGTCTTCACACCTGAATCCCGTCACGAAAAACTAGTCATATGTCATGATTGTACATCGTGTGTTGCGTTTACTGTTTCTCGGTAAAACTTCGGTAAAGGAACTGACACGGTGACTGGATCTTACCTTTTTTCCATATTTTTACGAGTATATTTCCTGTGTGTCTGTACAGAGTACAGGGACTCAGAAATTACTTCAAGGTTATGTCTATATTCAGCAAGAGCTTGAATTGACTTTGCGTTTGTTTGACGCACTAGACTACTGGCAACAAAAGGAAAAAAAAAACTTAATACAACAGAAAGTCAATTCCATTTCTTCTTGGTGCTCTCGTTCTTGGGAAACTCCGTAGCGTCATTTCACTCTACGAAAACTTTCATCTTGTACGAAAGAGTTTGACAGCCTTGTGATTTTTTTCACATTATCGGCCCATGTTATTGATTACACTGTATTTGATTTTGATTTCTGACTCAGAGCCGCAGTTTAGTGTGTGTGTGTGTGTGCGTGTGCGTGTGTGTTTGTGTGTGTGTGTGTGTGTTATTGTAGTAGTAGTAGTAGTAGTAGCAGGAACGAGTGAGGGGGCAGCAAAGAGGGACTCTAGGCGACAGATTGAGAAGTCCTTTCAGAGACCACTGCCAGTCACAAAATTGATCTACTACTTACGTTATTTAACGACGCAACACGTCTCGAGGTATAAACTTCACATTTCAATACAAAACATTTAGTAAAAGTACACATAGATATTACAGTTGTTCTGTACATTCTTGACACGTGCTGTGGTCATCCTATGCATGCCGAGGGTGTACGGAACAACTTTAGTATCTATATGTACTTGAAAATGAAGTTTATACTTTCAGCAAATAATTTCCGCAGTCAAGTAATTCTTGTTACTGTTTACGGTCTGTGAAAAACAGTTTCGTATTTTTGAAACTGTGACGGTCGATTAACAGTCAATGTGGCTTTAGAATAGAGATTGCCTTACACGTGACGACGGTGATCAGAGACGCTTTGGTAGGCCTCTCAAGAGGACATGGGCTGCTTAAATGCTAAGACGGAACGTTACTGACTTTCATGGAAATGAATATCGTTTGCGATGCATGCGTTCTTAAAACTGCCACACATTTACAATTTCAAGAGGCGATATGAACTGCAGACTGTTCGCACGTCTTCAGTCACGTCTTTGCTGAAGGTGAAAATGGCTCAAATGGCTCTGAGCACTATGGGACTTAACATCTATGGTCATCAGTCCCCTAGAACTTAGAACTACTTAAACCTAACTAACCTAAGGACAGCACACAATACCCAGCCATCACGAGGCAGAGAAAATCCCTGACCCCGCCGGGAATCGAACCCGGGCACCCGGGCGTGGGAAGCGAGAACGCTACCGCACGACCACGAGATGCGGGCTGGAGGTGAAAAGATGCGTTTCAAAACTCCACAGAGATTTACCAATGAGGCAAGCAAGAAGTAGTTAATGCAGAAGCTAATGTTGGCACTTTGAACACATGTGAAGAGTGTATCACCTTCAAGAGGCTAGGAAAGAGGGGAATTATTTTCACTTTAGATGTAAAATGTATTTAAAAAATCTTCAGTGAGAGTACGCACATAAACAGATGTATATATAGACATTTCAGGGGCGTTAAAGTACTCTATTACTGCCCGATAATTGCTAACATACACTATACGATCATCAAAAGTATCCGGACAGCTATTAGGGGACACTAATACGGGGTGCGTCCATCTTCCAGCTTTACGACGATCTGAACGCTGCTGGAGGGGTGCCTGAATGTCTGTGGGCGAATCACATCACATTCTCCCTCAGGAGCCAATACCAGGGAAGGTAATCACATTGCATACTGGGTCTGGAGCGAAGTCGACGTTCTCACTCGTCCCAGAGGTTTTTCATCGTGTTCAGGTCTGGACTCTGGGCAGGCTAGTCCATTGCAAGAACGTTGTTGTTCAGAAAGTATTGCTCCACAGATACTGTTGTGTGCCAGGAGGACTGTCATGTTGATACAAACAATCATCATCTGTGAACTGTTCCTCTGTGTTCATATCCTTCCACTTTTAGCGCTTCTTAACCGCAATAAGTCGACCATAACTTACTAACGAAAAACACTACCATACCGGAGCATCATCTCCGTACTTTACCGTTGACACAAGACATGACGGCAGGGTAACACTGTCTAAACATTCGGTGAACCCAAACCCTTCCATCGGACTGCCACATGGTACAGCGCAATTTATCACTCCAAATCACTCGTTCCCAGTCATCCACTGTGCAGGGACACCGCCCTTTACACCATCTCGATCGCCGCTTAGCTCTGGCTACAGAAACGTGTGAGTTATGAGCAGCTGCTCGACCTACACACAGTCATTGTGCTAGACGGACTACTTGTCACGAGTGATTGCTTCCGCGGATTCCATGCGGTTTTTTTACGACACCCTCCCGCAATGCACGACGGTCGCTGACCGTCAATACCTGAGGTCTACTTGGTCTTGGTTTAGCTGTGGTTGCTCACAATCGCGTCACTGACAGTCGGCTTTGACTGCTTTAGAAGGGTTGAAACGGCTCTGACGGATTTATCACCCAGGTGACATCCCCGGACATGTCCGAAAGAACAGACACCATATCCATATAAGCATATAGTTCTTGCAATACCGGCCATGACCTCCTTCTTCTTCTGTGCGGATGCACAAATATTTCCCGAACCCTAACGGGACTTGGTAAGAATGTCTTCCACGGGTAATGAGTGTGTTGGATTGGGACACTACGAATGTAGTGTGTGGACATACAAGGTGAGAATGTGGGTCTCGCAGTCCTTGCAGTCGCACTATCCTCTGTGGCTCAGATGGACGCCGGCACGGTAGCTCAGCGTGTTCGGTGAAAGGGTAGCTGTCCTCTGTAATAAAAAAACTGAGTTAATCGATCAAAGAACCTAAACGGATGTCTTACGACGTCCGCCCTGAGCAGACGCAACGAACAAAAGCGAACAAAACGAGATAAAAGAAAAGATGGATAGAGCGCCTGCCATGTAAGCAGGAGATCCCGGGTTCGAGTCCCGGTAGGAGCACACATTTTCACCTGCCCCGTTGATATATATCAACGCACGTCAGCAGCTGAAGATATTAATTTCATTCTAATTTCCTTTCATACTCGCGGGTCTGCCTCTCCTAACATCTAGTGGTCACTTCCGCATTACGTAGCGATGTCGGGATACTTTTGATCACATAGTGTATGAGTCAGAATTTGTCTAGAAGAACTGCAGTGAGGGTTAGTTGGGGATAAAATTGCCATATTTATATGTTAAGCAGTGACCGATGCACAGACACTTTTCAGTATGCGAATGGAATAGGTACGATGTATCGATTGCCATGCACTGTATACTGCCTTGCGGAATATATGAAAACATGCAACTAGCTGAGTACCTGGCGTTGCCCGGGTATGTATTTATTCCAATATTGTAGCAGTCTATCCCCCCTGCGCCCCACTCTCTGTGTATCTCCTCTTGCCCCTCACTCTGTCCATGTGCTCCTGCCCCCTCTACAACCATCTTCTCCTCTCCCACTCTTTGTCAATATCCTCCTACCCCTCTCTCTGTCAATCTCCTCATCCCCCCTCTGTCCATCTGCTCCTTCCCCCTCTGTCAATTTGGTCCTCTCCCCTCTAACTGCATCTTCTCGTCCCCCTCTCTTTGTCAACCTTTTCCTCTCCCTTGTCTATGTTCTCCTCCTCCCTCCCTCTGTTCATCTCCTCTTCCCCGTTTTCCTGATTATCTCCTCCGTTTTCCTTTCTGTGTTCTCTCTCCTCCTTCACCCTCTCGTTGCCCATCTTCTCCTCTTCCCTTTCTCTGTCCATTTCCTCCTCCCTCTCCATCTATACATATTCTCCTCCTGCATCTCTCTGCCTATCTCTTCCTCCCCATAGTAATGTCCGTCTCCTCCTCGTTCCTTTCCGACTACATCTCCTCCTCCCCCCCCCTCTCTGTCTCTGTGCACTTCTCTCTCCGGTATCTCTGCGCATCTCTTCCTCCTATCTGCGCCTATGTATCCTTACGCCTCGCTGCCTGTCGATCTCCCCGTCTTCCCTTCTCTCTCCATGTTTCCACACTCACCCATATGGGAGGCTGGTGTTTTTTTTTTTACCCCTATAGTATTTATTTCCAGATTGTAATTAATATGTGTACCAAATTTGAATGAAATCATTCAAGCGATTTAGGATGAGCTTTTTGCCCGTGGCTTTGCCCGGAGGCATATGGCAAATATGTTTCACACATATGTGATACATTTCACTCGTATTTGTACACATATTTCACCTCTACGTGTACCGCATTTCGCTCTGCAGTTTTACTTTCACGCAGCTCAATGTTTACGACGTCGTATCTCCTGAACTATGTCCTGTACAATGATTAACTCTTCTGGTGCATCCAGTGGTGCACCTGCCCACTGTCTACAAAATATGTCGTGAATCGAGTTATTAGTAAAGCAGTAATGAACCAAAACGTCATGCTTCATGTGGCTGTTTTACTTCACCAATAGTGAAAACGTAGGAAGCAATAAACTACTTTCCATTCATCATTTTGTGTGGTCGTCAGAGAGAAAAAAAAAATTTCTTATAAGTTCCAAATTATGTGCAAAATTTGTTACAAGTCTCTAAGTGCTCTCATTCTCAAATACTAGGTGAAAAAAATCTCGGAATTCGCGTATCGTGGGCTGTGCTGCTTTTCAGCCACACCCCCACCCCTTTCATAAGACTGGTGGTTCTTAACCGCACATTGATTCTTTCCAGACAGTAAACGATATGCGTATCGGGTTTTGTTGAAGTCGGTCCAGTGGTTTAGGTGGAGGCGTGGAACACACACACACACACACACACACACACACACACACACACACACACACACACATCCGTTTTTTATAATTTGTACAGATTATAAGGGGTGCTAAAGAGAATAATGGAGACAAGAATGCTGACGAAAAACCTTACTGGAAGAAGGGGCTGAGTAATGGAACACCTACCACGGCATCCAACACTTTTTGGAGAAGTTGGTTCAAATGGTTCAAATGGCTCTGAGCACTATGGGACTCAACTGCTGTGGTCATCAGTCCCCTAGAACTTAGAACTACTTAAACCTAACTAACTTAAGGACATCACACACATCCATGCCCGAGGCAGGATTCGAACCTGCGACCGTAGCAGTCGCACGGTTCCGGACTGCGCGCCTAGAACCGCGAGGCCACCGCGGCCGGCTTTTGGAGAAGTCAAACACGAGAGTGTGCAATACAGATTGCAGAAGACATTGTGAGCGCTAGCTAAATACAGACGATCTGAAAGGTCAAGATGGAGGGGAGCGTGAAACCAATCAGAATACTGATTTACAATTTCCTGGTGGGGTTTCTGGTAGACGGTCTCCTGAGCGGCGCTGAATGAAACTGGAGCTGCGGCGGGCCCCGTAGCTCCACGCCGCGCCGGGGAGGCGGAGTGCCGCGTGCGCGCAGCTGTCCGCAGTAAATACTGACACGGCGCAGCCCAGGCACGGGCACAGGACACAGCCCGGCGGCCACAGCCGCGCGCGGGAGCGTAGCAGGCGACGCGTGAACGGACGCGCACCCTAGGCTTCACCGCGGGGCTTGTGTTACCGTGAAGCTGTGCAGGCTAGCAGTGTCTCTATATGTTTGTTTAGCGCCTTAGTCACTAAAACCAGCGGCACGGCGACCACGTTACCGCTGACCGGTAAGTGCGCTGCTGCTGGACACTGAACTGGCGCAACCGTCGAGAGTGTTTCTGTAACTCTCTCAACGTAATACTAGGTGGACAGAAACTCTCTCAACGGTTGCGCCAGTTCAGCAGCGCACTTACACCAACTCTTACATTTCGCACTAAACAGTATTTACGGCGTGGCCCCTTCTTCCCCTTGCCTCAGACCCAACCTCCACAAATGTTCTTGTCTCGTGCGGTTAGCTCGCATAACTACCACGCTTACAACATGTCAGCCCGTTTACATGCATCTATTTAAATACCAGCACACAGGCAGGCAAAGAATATGATCTACAACACTATATTACTGTGTCTTTACGTGGACAAGAAAGATGGGCAAAAATAACGAAATACAATTTAATTGAAACTTCCTGCCGTAGTGGCGCCGTGTCGCGATTACGGATAATTACGAATGAGGGAATGACAAGAAGAATATATGGAGGACATGCAAAGACGACGACTTATACTTGATGTGAAATCGACCTTTTGGTGGGACAGAAGTAATATTGTTGGAAGACTGGGTGAAACAAGAAAAACAACAAGGACAGAAGATGGGTACAAGAAAAGGAATGAAGATACACACAAAATGTACGAAATAGCGAAGAGCATAAGGAGCTGTACAAAATCATTTACAAACAGATAAAAAAGTAGTATTACGACGCTCAAGCAGCTCCAAATTCTAAGGAGGATTCCCGAAAACCGAAACACATACACACACACACACACACACACACACACACACACACACGCACACACACACACACACGGTAAAATTTACAGCTATAATTACCGTAACTTGTTAAGCTACAGAGGTTCACAATCCAACTATCGGCCAAGTGCGACGTATCGAATTAGAAGGATGTTACTTCCAGGCGGTGTTTATCACTTTTCTTGGTGAATATTAACGCGAGTCCTTATTTTTCCCTTACGTGCGCAGTCAGAAGAACAATGCGCACTACTTGCACAATAAACAGACGGCTAAACTCGTTCCTTCCCAATCCTGCGTTGGATTTAGGTAACTACAGAGGCACTAATAACAATTGGTTGTAGAAAGAGAGACTGCATACTACAACTAGTACACGGTATACACAAATAAAATCTCAACACGGTTGCGGGTAATGTACAAACGGCGTTGTAAGTACATAGCAAGAAAGAAATCTGCATTGCCGTAGGCCGGCCAGTGTGGCCGTGCGGTTCTAGGCGCTTCAGTCTGGAGCCGCGTGGCCGCTACGGTCGCAGGTTCCAATCCTGCCTCGGGCATGGATGTGTGTGATGTCCTTAGGTTAGTTAGGTTTAATTAGTTCTAAGTTCTAGGCGACTGATGACCTCAGAAGTTAAGTCGCATAGTGCTCAGAGCTATTTGAACCATTTTGCATTGCCGTAGAATAAATTTTCTTTTCTTTACGTCAATGATCACCAAACGTTTGGTTCTTAGACTCCCGGTTTCCGTCAGCAACGACTTCCTTCAGAATCGCAGCAAAGTTTGGAAAACGAAATACAACTAGAAGACAAAATACATCTTGAAACAATAAAATACGCCATGACGAAAAATTATTGCTCTCATGGATGTGGAAACATGCGCTTGAAATATGACTAGGCATATTGTTTTATAACTTGTCTTAATACAATAAAGCCATGGTGGCATTGTCACAAAATATACACAAAATCAGCTTAGCGTCGTCCAACAAATTTAATATATGGTAGAAACTAGGCCACAGTGCCCCCGGAGTCATAGTGTCAATAGCGCTAGTGTTCAGAACAGACATGTTTGTGCCGTAAGCTCGTAAGATTCGCTACGGTCATAATCGTGAATACTTGTACAATATGCAATAAATGAAGAGTACAGTTGGTTAAGTCTATAATAGGCACGCCAAGTGTATTAGTTATTACAGTGATGAAAAGAAACTATTAAAAAAATAAAGTTAAATTTAAAATTGTTACAAAGCAAACGGTTAAGTAATAATACGTGATCCTGAGACTCTCCTGTGGTCATTTTAGATACAAATAACAACATAAAAACGAACAAGCTTATGGGGACAATAAAATAATATGAAGCTGATAGAATAACTAAGGAAAGAACCGAAAAGAACGAAGGCACTGTGGCCTAGTTTACAACATATTTTAAATATATGTGACGATGCTAAGCTGATTTTGCGTATGTTTTGTGACGATGCCTGCCACTATGGCTTTATTGTATCGGGACATGTTTTAAAACAAGTATGCCTCGTCATACTTTACGCTCGTGTATTCACATCTATTGGAGTAGTAATTTTTCGTTAAGAATATTTTATTGCTTTAAGATGTAATCTGTCTACTACTTGTATTTCATTTCCCATTTTTGCTGCAGATCTGAAGATGGTCGTTGCTGACGAAACCGATAGTCTAAGGAGCAAACGTTTGGTGATCATTGATGGAGAAAAAGGAAAATTTATTCTACATTTCCTGGATTCATTGTTCTATTGGAGAGGAAGTTTCAGATTTTAAAATGAACTGGAGTTTGCAAGATTAACTTTCGCGTGAACGCACGTGAAGTTAGGCGAGTATAGAGTCCCCTGGAACAGTTGTTTGCCTTCGCGCAGTGCTGCAAGCGAAAACACTGGTTGAGCTGAATCACCAATTGAAGTGGCGCGCGAGACTGGATGTTGTCATGTGAACTTGGCATTGACACCGCCCACGCAGGAGGCGGCGGCGGCGCGTCGCCGCTTTAAGACAAGACGGACGGAATTAGTCTGGACGCTTTCCGCGGGTCGCCGGAAGACCGTCAAGTCGAACCTAGGCTGCATTAAAGGGGATGGCGCCGCCACGTCCGCCCCAGCACGGCCCACAAGTCCTGCCGCCGCCCCACAGCGGCGAGGGAGACGGGGGTCCGGGGTGGAGAGCGGAGGCACCAGCGCAGCGTCGCCGACACTGGAGCTCGTAGCTCGTACGCTCCACAGAAGTGAAGATGCGTTATACTGTTACGTTCTGGCTACCGTGTCTGTAGAATATGCTGGGTATATGATTCACAGTCACATTTTCAGGCCTGCTATATTTACATCATTGTTTCCGATGTTCCACTACATCATTGTTTCCGATGTTCCACGTTCTATTAAGACGAACAGAAGAAAAGCATCGACCCCGAATTCCCGAAAAAGTTGCCGGCAGTATGTGTTCGAATTAAAAAGAAAAAAAAAAGAAATTAGTTCACTTTTAAGAAGCCATTTTCAAGTGTCCATAGTGGACTGCAAGTCGCATATTACCACGATGCCTTTTTAGAATTACTCAACTCTGCATTTCAGGCACAGAATAACATCCTCGCAAAAGAAAAATTTCCAACTGCTGTTTGTTACCGCCTTCCCGAAAAATGATGATATTATTCCCCACCTCCGTCAATACTTATTGCACCGAAAAACTCATTAACGATAAATCAAGTGTGGATACTGACATTAAATCCGATAACGCTTTTTACGTGCATCTGTGCACTACAAACTAGCGGACAAATAAATCTGCCAACTATATACAGTCATGAACTTCCTGGCAGATTAAAACTGTGTGCCGGGCCGAGACTCGAACTCGGGACCTTTGCCTTTCGCGGGCAAGTGCTCTACCAACTGAGCTACCTAGGCACGACTCACGCCCCGTCCTCACAGCTTTACTTCTGCCAGTACCTCGTCTCCTACCTTCCAAACTTTACAGAAGCTCTCCTGCGAACCCTGCAGACCTAGCACCCCTGAAAGAAAGGATGGTAGAGCACTTGCCCGCGAAAGGCAAAGGTCCCGAGTTCAAGTCTCGGTCCGGCACACAGTTTTAATCTGCCAGGAAGTTTCATATCAGCGCACACTCCGCTGGAGAGTGAAAATATCTCATTCTATATATAGTCATGTTCGTTTTATAATCGTGATTCGATCTTCGAACGCACAAGTTCGAGGAAAAGCCGTCTATGAACGAACTAGATGGCTGTGGTTGGGGAATTGAAGTTGCATTCAGGACTACAAACCATTCATTACAGTTTGTCTGTGGTTTTCCTAAATTGTTTTAGGTGCATGTGACAACTGTAGCCTCGAATGGACCATGACCAGCATACTCTGTCACCTTTAGTTTAACTAAAAAAGTCAAAAGTACAATGGAATATGCGACATCAGTAATTCTGCGTTGATGTGATGAAAAGCTATACAAATGCCTTTTTCTACGCAAATGTTTTTCTATCTGTGTGATCACGGAAGTTGAAAGTTTGAGAGAATAAGAAAAACGTTTTTACGCCCTACGGATATTGCAGCAGACATAATTTTTCTTAATTCTGGTCAACGCACATGTTGGAGAACTAAATCTCTTTCTTTTCTCGTAATTATACCTTCGCGTTTAATTCAAAATATGATAACAGTCGAGCTTAATACCTATGAGTGAACACACAACACTGGATATTTCTGACAACAGTGTGTGTCTTTTCCCCAAAAACGAAATATTAAGATCATTCGAATGTCGTGATTAGTTATTTTACACTTAATGTACGCATCCCATCATGATTAAAGGACTTTTGCAAGGCGTGGTGAATTTTGGTGCAGCTTTTATCATTATTTAATTGTTAAATGGAATTCATTTTTTCCCTAGTTTATGTTATACATCGTCAATTGCCTATACAGTAACAATCACGTTATAAAACCGTTATATTTACAACCCATAATGTGTTTCGTCACAAAAACAAGTTACTGTCACAGGTAGTACGTTACCTACATCTACATGACGACTCGACACTGCACACTTATGTGCCTATCAGAGTGTTCACCGAACCGCTTTTCTGCATTTCCATGCCGGCGTGCGGGAAAAACGAACACTTAAATCTTTCTGCGCGATCTCTCATTTATCTTATCTTATTACAATGATCATTTCTCCCTATGAAGGTGGATGTCAAGAAAACATTTTCGCTTTCGGAGATTGAAATTTCGTGTAAAGATGCTCTTCACGTGTTTTCGGGTCGCCAACAGCGGAAAGTTTTGACGTCAGCAGTTTGCGAGGCAGTGACGAAGACGAGGGTTTAAGTCCCCGTCGACGACAAGGTCATTGTAAGACGGATGAAAAACTCGGATTTCAAAAAATCCAACCCGGCTCTTGCCTAAAGCAACTTGGGGAGGCCACGAACTACCTAAGCCTAGACGGCCCGACGGCGGTTTGAAGCGTCGTCTTCCTGAATGTGGATCCAGCGTCTTTCCAGCGCCTTATCTCCGCGCGACCTCGCGCGTTGGTTCAAATGGCTCTGAGCACTATGGGACTTAGCATCTGAGGTCATCAGCCCCTAGAACTTTGAACTACTTAAACCTAACCAACCTAAGGACATCACACACATCCATGCCCGAGGCAGGATTCGAACCTGCGACCGTAGCGGTCGCTCGGCTCCAGACTGTAGCGACTAGAACCGCACGGCCTCGCGCGGTGGTCTTCGAGGGGTGATCGAAGAAACACTTCAGGATAAAACTTCGCATTGTTTTAGTTTCGAAAATGTCAGGTCACATATGAGCAGCAATATAAATTCTTGTATTTGCCATTAAAAGTGAGAGGCCACTGGTAGTAATGTTACACGCTGACAAAACGAGCTGCTGTACACGTAGTCTACAATTTTGTCACTTGGCAAGCATAATTTCTGCTCCGCAGTTAATGGGTCTTAGAGGCTTCCAACATGTCCTAGTCGCACGGTTCTTCTTAGGCGATAGACAGGAACGTTTTCGACAAGGTGTGAAGCAATTATACAAATTATAGATTACTTCATTTTGCGACGTGTTTTCACACAACCTGTAATTCTGTCAACCAACAGAATAGCACAGTAGATCACTTCATGTGGCAAGGTCGGTATGAAGGAACGAAGATAGGGCGTTTTTAATGTCGTTGCGGATAAGTGGCCACGAGAAAGAGAACACAAGGTTGCACTGGACAAGGATAGAGGAACAAATCGCCCGTTGCCTTTTCGAACGAACCATTCAGTAGTCCTCTCTTGAGGGATTTAGGAAAACTACGGGAAATTTAAATCTGGCTGACTGGCTGGACGGGATTACAGTCCCGCTCCGGCTCGATGTAAGTTGAGAGTCGTAACCACTGCGACCCATAGATCAGTTCCACAACGTAGCACCTTTGATATTAAACCGGCCGATACTAAAATTACATTGTTCTTACGGTAAATACTTAACACTTACTTTATACTTACAGAAGGGTTCTGTGTATCTAATGTTGCATGAATAGCCTATAATTAAATCAGACGAATTTCATACATACAATATAAAGTATGTTCGAGTAGATTATGAAGTCACAACCCGTCAAAACCCCTCTTGTAAACTTGACATTGCTTGTTACTGTTTTGAAAGGCCACCGAGGTAGCTAGTTCACTGATACGCAGACAGTCAATATTTATGTTGTGCTTTACCCACTGAAATGATTTCTCGTGATCTAAGATATTAATTTATAAAATTTTGTTAATGATTGGGGCATGAATTACGTAGTACTTCCGCTGAAATACATAATTTTGTTATCAGTTGCTTTAAAAAAGAGAAATGTCACATGACGACGAAACATTGGAAAATTAATCAGCCGTGCTCAAATAACTGTACAACCATCCATAATTTGGTTATAGAACTGTGGACAAATTTCGATACAGTTCTTTTAATAAAGGTTCGAATCAAATGTATCAAATGCGAAATACGAAAAGTAACGTAAACGGAAAGTAAAGAATAGTCTGCGGTAAAGCGTCACAAAATCAGGATCTCCGCCCAGTAAATTGTATTTTTAGCTCACTCTGTTGGTGGCAACTCCATTTATGCGGGTTCCGTTTATAATCTCCTTCCCGAAGTTGCGCAACACTTCACTCTATGCACTCCCAGGTTCCTCGTTCCGTGTAACTTTCGGCTTAACGCGCCCACTCTCCACCGCTTGTGGAAGGGAATAAACAGCTAGCTCAAACGAGCCACTACATCGGTGATTCCATAATCCACAGCGCAAACCCGAGACTAGCTTCTGAAATAGGGAATCGGCACCGAGACTAGCTTCTGAAATAGGGAATCGGCACCCAAACCAATCTCATTACTGTTTCCGCTTTACTCTGGCATTCAGACCGGTATGTTGCCAGTTCGAAAGCTAATCACACTGTTGTTAGCTTCTACGGAAGCGTACCACCTAATTTACTTGATAGGGAAGAGCGCTTTACTCAGTACTGGTCGGCGACTGATATGGGCAACTATAGGCATAGATGAAGTTAAGGAAATCTACTACCTAGGCAGTAAAATAAACAATGACGGACGGAGCAAGGAGGACATCAAAAGCAAATCAGCTATGGAAAAAAAGGCATTCTTGGCTAAGAGAAGTCTACTAATATCAAATATCGGTCTTATTTTTTGAGGAAGAAATTGCTGAGAATGTACGTTGGAGTACAGCATTGGACTCTGGGAAAACCGGAACAGAAGAGATGAAGAGGTTAGCACAGGAGAGGAATTCGTGGCGGGCCGCATCAAACCAGTCTGGAGACTGTTGACCAAAAAGTCGTATCAAACTACTTCCCTTTGCGCTAATATCTCGGATGACTGCAGAATATCACTCCCTGGTTATATTCGCAATGAGACTGAAACAATCATGTCTTCTCTATCTGTTGTGCAATTTAATCGATCAGCCAATAAGATGTGCTCCAGCAGACAGGTAGAAAGACAGACTGACACAAATTGATTCTATGGGTTCTCTACAATCTTTTTGCACTTACTAATAGAAAAAGAAACATTCACATAACTTTTTTTATTGAAACAGTATTGGTCGACTTCATGATTCACGAGACACACGTGCGATTATTATTATTATTATTATTATTATTATTATACTAGTGAACACTGCAAATGAGTCCATTATGCCGGATTTCGTGCTTTATCATTAGCCACACACTTCCCAAGCGTCGAGGGCTATGCAATGTATCGGCGGGTAACTCGTCCAGATCCCAGTAAAAGGGCTTTTTGTAGTTGACAGATGTATATTTTTATCAGCGCCAGTGGTTTCCAATCGCTCTCTAACATCTCTCGGCACTGTTCCCAATGTGCAGAGAGTCATTTGGTCAACTTTCACTGATTTACGCCACAGTTCTTGTAGTTCGATTTTCAGGTACTCGTATCTGCCTAGTATTTCAAGTTATATCTTTTCGATTCTGCTACTTTTCGTTTCGTGTACGTTTAGTACGCGAGAGTGCTTTACGGAAATAGCGGACAAACTCCAGTCGTCCAATTGCAGACGCTACAAGAGGGGCGATCTGAATCTCGGACAAGTTTACTGCTAACAGTCCGATAGCGCACGTTCCAGGAGGCGTTATATAACGCATCACAGCCTTTCACGTACATCTCGCGAAACGATCACGGCGAAAAAATCGGAATAATTACAGCCCATATAGAGGCTTTACCACCTTTCGCAAAGGGAACAGAGGGGGGAGCAAATGATAAAATGATAATATGATAGCCGGCCGGGGTGGCCAAGCGGTTCTAGGCGCTACAGTCTGGAACCGCGCGACCACTACGGTCGCAGGTTCGAATCCTGCCTCGGGCATGGATGTCTGTGATGCCCTTAGGTTAGTTAGGTTTAAGTAGTTCTAAATTCTAGGGGACTGATGACCTTAGAAGTTAAGTCCCATAGTGCTCAGAGCCATTTGAACCATTTTTGATAATATGATAATGGTACCAAAACTATCATCCGCCACACACTGTGAGATGATTTACAGAGCACAGATGTAGATATTACTGCCACAGAGTGGAGATTTCCAATAGAATAATCAAAAAACAAGTAACAGGATGTTAAGACGGAAATTCGGAAATCGACTCAGTGTTTTGTAAAGTGATGTCGGCCTCCGTGTTAATATCCGATTGGACAATAAACAGGTGAGACAAGAGGAAATTATAAGCTGCCGAGACGAGATTATTAAAGTCGGTGCAATTCTGAACAGTTTTGGATACAAATAGAAATAATGCTGTATGGAAGGGAGTATAATTTCAGCACAAATGATGGAATACAGGAAAATAAACTAAAACGAAGAAAAAAACAACACTGAACTGACTGACAATTAAAGAACTGCAAAAATATTTTTAGATTATATATTTCAGCGTTAGGCCACGCAACTTATGTTATTACGATTTCAACTTCTAGACAAGTCGTCATCAGATGATTTGAATACATTAGCAGTTTTTTGTCAGTAGGGCTTTCAGCATGAATTAAGTCGAAATACGACTTCTGTAAGAAGTCAATCTCAATATTTGTCATGTAATCTTTATATGCTTGTATTTAGAAATTGCTGCACAACAGGCTTGCCTGTCTCGGCTTACAATGTCATTTTCAAGTGCATTTCTAGGTGGAGTTGACGGCCATATCGCACCCATGGGCCACATTTTTCGATGTGTTATGAAATAATATTATTATAATCACATTGTTTTTGTACTATGAAATTTATCGTCATAATGATTTGATAGTTATTTCACGGATGGGTTCCTTAGATGCCAATTGATCATCAACTCCATGTGGACGTGAACTTGAAAATGGCACTGTAAGCCGGAACAGGCAAGCTTGTTGTGCAGAAATTTCTAATCGCAAGCAAATAAAGACCACATTGCAGCTACTGGAGACGGTCTTCTTACAAATGATTTGAATTCGTTAAAAATATTCTTATCATCTGACGAGGATTTACCGACAGAGACTGAAATAAATAACAATGTTCTTAAAAGACTTTCGTCGTGATCGCCTACCTCAATGTCTCTAGCTTGCCCACAGAATTTACTGGAGTATAAGGCGATAGGATGACGGAAAGTAGAAAGACAATTTTCCTTGAAACAGATCCAAACCGTCTATTTTATAATTATGATGTAATAAATATTGGAGCTTAAGGAATTGGTGATACACACACATCGTTTTTAAATTTCGAGTCAGGGCTAAACTACACACGTCAATAAAGGTTTTGCTTCGTCTCGGTTCCGAGAGTTCCGGAACCTGTACAGAAAACTGGAATAGAGATCAACATAAACATCATTTCCGCCATTTTTATTGCTCATGAAAACCACAAATTGCATGTTGTCTCATCATACAGGGAGACCTTCAGAGGTGGTGGTCCGGATCTCTGTACACAACGGTATCTCTAATACCCAGTAGCACGTCCTCTTGCATTGATGCATGTATTCGTCGTGGCATACCAACAACAACTTCATCAAGGCACTGTTGGTCCAGATTGTCCCACTCCTCAACGGCGATTCGAAGTAGATCCCTCAGAGTGGTCGGTGGGTCACGTCGTCCATAAACAGCCCTTTTCAGTCTATCCCAGGTATCTTCTATAGGGTTCATGTCTGGAGAACATGCTGGCCACTCTAGTCGAGCGATGACGTTATCCTGAACGAAGTCATTCAAAAATTGTGCACGATGGGGATGCGCATTGTCGTCGATGAAGACGAATGTCTCGCCAATATGCTGCCGATATGGTTGCACTATCGGTCGGAGGATGGCATTCACGTAGCGTACAGCCGTTACGGCACCTTCCATGACCATCAGCGGCGTACGTCGGCCCCACATAATGCCACCTCAAAACATTAGACGACCTGATCCTTGCTGCACTCCCTGGACAGTGCGTCTAAGGCGTACAGCCTGACCGAGTTGCCTCCAAACACGTCTACGACGACTGTCTGGTTGAAGGCATATGCGACACTCATCGGTGAGGAGAACGTGATGCCAATCCTGAGCGATCCATTCGGCGTGTTGTTGGGCCCTGGGTACCGCACTGCATGGTGTCGTGGAGATGGCCCTCGCCGTGAACGTCGGTAGTGAAGTTGCGCATCATGTAGCCTATTGTACACAGTTTGAGTCGTAACACGACGTCCTATGTCTGCACGAAAAGCATTATTCAACATGGTGGCGTTGCTGTCAGGGTTCCTCCGAGCCATAATCCGTAGGTAGCGGTCATCCACTGCAGTGGTAGCCTTTGGGCGGCCTGAGGGAGGCATGTCATTGACAAACCTGTCTCTCTGTATGTCATCAATGTCCGCACAACATCGCTTTGGTTCACTCCGAGGCGCCGGAACACTTTCCTTGTTGAGAGCCCTACCTGGCACAAAGTAACAATGCGGACGCGATCTAACCGCGGTATTGACCGTCTAGGCACGGTTGAACTACAGACAACACGAACAGTGTACCTCCTTCCTGGTGGAATGACTGGAACTGATCGGCTGTCGGACCCCCTCCGTCTAATAGGTGCTGTTCATGCATAGTTGTTTACATCTTTGGGCGGGTTTAGTGACATCTCTGAACAGTCCATGGGGCTGCGTCTGTGATACAATATCCACAGTCAAAGTCTATCTTCAGGAGTTCTGGGAACCGGGGTGATGAAAACTTTTTTTGATGTGTGTATAATGGTAGCCAAACATGTTTCAGGACAGTTGTGCCATCCTCACTCGGTCTTTTATTTTATTTTTCCTGCAGTACATACACACAGATTTTATTTAGGTAAGAAAATACGTTCATCGGATTTTCTTGTTGGCTAAACTGCATATATGCTTTACCTTTTATTTAAGTAGTGTGTGTGTGTGTGTGTGTGTGTGTGTGTGTGTGGATGCCAAACGAAATCAGCCACAGCAGCCACACCCTGTAAATAAAAGGTAAATTACATTTGTAATTTAAACAATAAGAAAATCCGATGAACATATTTCGTAGCCTAAATAAAATATGTGTATATGTATTTCAGTAAAAAACAAGTAAAGTCCCACTGAGGATGCAACAACTGTCGTGAAACATGTCTGGCTATTTGAGCAACACAAGAAATGTGTACTTGCAAAACGGTGGACCGTATCTATTTCGTCATTATTTTTCTGCAGGCACGGGAACGGAACTGAAAGTCCCAGCACGATGTTATCGACTCTTTTTTGATTCAGCCCCTGAGAAACTGCACTCTACAGCTGGGTTTGGCGAGCGCTGCCTCGCGCGTGGCCGGAGCGCCTGCCGGCGTACCCCCGGCTGATTCAGCGTCTATTGCTGGCCCCGGACTCACGAGCGCGGCCGCCAGCGCCAGCGCACGGCGCAGGAACCGCGCCAACGCCGCAAGGCTTACGCACGTCGCGCCGCTCGTTTCCGTCCTTCCCGCACCGCCATCTTCAGGACTCTCTCCACGGCGCCACCGAGTGACGTTAACACACGGGACTCGTACTGAGGAAGAGCGTTCTTCTACTGCTCCGTTGGCTCGTCTTGATTCAGGTTTTCAGTGTCATCTCTAAATAACTTGAGGTAACCACTGCGATACTTGGAAATACAGTGGGGAAAAAAACTAGGGTATCCAGAATACACGGTCAGATGTCAATGTAACACGTAAACAACGTCGGCCGGTATGTAAATGATTTAAGGTTGCAAAGCTGTGTGACAGGTAGAATGATCACCAGAGTACATTAGTGTTGTTCGTATTTGTGTTACCAGGCCTGGTAGGGTATACGAGTGGCGTGAAGCATACGAACTCGTGTGAGATGAGACACTTATCAACACCGCCCCGTTGTGAGCCCCCCATTACGGCGACTGGTCGAATCGTGCAATGTCCAAGTTTGCGGAACATTCGGCGTGACAGTGCCCTCGTGTTGGACTGTACGTGAACGTCAGGACAAGACACTCGTCGTCAAGGTTCCGGTTGGCCCTAACTAGAGGATCGCCATTTTGTGCAGCAAGCACGTCGTAACCCCTTCAAGTCTGCATCTGCCGCCCGTGCAACGTTCTGTCACCCCGCACCACTGATCGGAGAAGCAACAGCCGGACTAGGGAATTACCGTCCCACGCATAGGGCGCCGCTAACGCTACAACAGCAACGACTACATCTGCAGCGATTCCGTGACTGAGAAGCGTGGACTGCTGATTAATGACGTCGTATCGTGTTCAGAGACCAGTCGCGGTTATGTACTATACTGTATGACCATCGGCGGTGAGGACGTCTAGGACTTCGGGATAGCTTCCAATATACTGGAGAGGCACGGCAGTGGTACTTCTGGCGTCACGATGTGCCGAGCCAACGTGTATGACTTCAGGTGACAGTTGATTTTGAGGGAACTCTGGTGGCATATCGGTATGTCACGGAAATCCTGCGTCCTCCTGTGTTACCTACCGTGCGTCAGTACTGTGGTGCTACTTTGTAACAGGACAATGCTCACGAGCTGTCTGAGTGATGCTCACATACTCCACTGACCAGCAAGATCCCCAGATCTGTTCGTGTCAGAGCTACTGGGGCACCAGTTCAGACGTCAACTCTATGCCAGTGCCAGTATACAGAATGTCAGACACCACTTGCAACAGTTCTGGGTCAGCTTGCCTAAAGGCAGAATACATTGGCTTTTTGACACCCATCCCAAACGAATCACCGCACGCATCCAGACTAGAGCCAATGTCATACTGATAAATGGCCTCGTAGTACCAAGTTATATGTAAATTTGATTCGATTTTGTAATCAGTAAAATAACATCACATACCCTCTCACCCCATGAACTTTCAGTTGACAGGCAGTCTATATCTAGCGAACGCAAAGTGAGATGGAAAGGTAATAATTGCACTTGTATTCTTTAACTGTACGTTTGTCTTGCTCCCAATTGCTTTATTAATCTCCTAATGCGTTTTACCGCTGGCCACCTTCAAAAGCAGATGAAACTATAGTCAGTCTGTAAAATGAAGAGCGGGCAGCTGACTTCCCACTCTCTCTATCCCGCTACGTAACAAGGAGCACTTACATTTGCCCCTTGTAATGGAGTGTAGCGTAGTGTCTCCAACTGTGCAGCATAACCTTCTCCCTGACGGCGACTTCACGACTGTGTCTATCTGCGCCTACCAGAGACTCTGTTCAGGGCGGGCGGATGGTTTCGAGACACTGCGACCAGCAGACGCTACCTGGTGGCGGCGTGGAGACGCAGCAGTGAGTGGACATGCGCCTCAACTGGGAAAGCTCCGCAATCTGCGGAATGCGTCATGTATCTTGCCATTTGTTAGAGTAAATATTATTTGTGTGTCATATAGCTTGTTTTCTGATTTTATCGTTCCAATTGAACTAAGGGAAAGCCATTGAGTTTTTTTGCACTACACGAGTACACTCAAGAGTTCTAAGTTCACGAACGCAGGAACCCCGGGCCTGCAAGTGAACAGCTATATAAACAGGCTGTTCCACACAGTTACATGGGCCCTTCCGAGGCGAGCCTCTTAAATCAGTGGCAACGAACTGCACAGACACGCCTGGGGGAGTGTTTATTCTTCAGCGTTAACGTTAGACAAAATACAGAAATTAATAACTATTGTAAGAAACACATACGAATAGAATTTATATAAAGCACCACACACTGTACTGTTAGAGGGGAAACTGCTTTTCACTGTTCATGTGCGACAGTTGTAGGGTTCTTCTGAAGAAGACCGCTTCGCTCATTACAAGCGCTGTCCGCTCGTATTTACAGACAGATTATACGTAGTAAGTCTGGAACTAATGCTCCCTAGCATTTCAAAACAGCTTGATCCATCTGAAGGGCCCACTGGAGATACCATCATCCTTGTCGAAATGAGCTGATGTTATGCCTAATGGCCTCGATCTGGGCGAGGCGTTAAACTCCTTCCTTTGCGGCAGCCGTAAGCAGAATTTATACTGGCGATTGAGAACGCTCAGGATCTGCGAATGACTTTCTCACACCAACAAAACATCGAACAGCAGACGGACCGAGCGAGGTCGCGCAGTGGCTAAAGCGGCCGATTCGTATTCCGGATGGTGGCGGTTCGGATCCCCAAGTCTTGGCTGGATAGCCTTCAGGCAAATGCAACAAAGATAAAATAAAAAATATAGAAAATCCCTGAGCAGACATACAAATCTGGGATTTCCATGTTTTTTCTGAATAGTTTAAGGAAAATACCGGGATCGTTCCTTTGAAAGGGACAGGAATGATTTACCTTCTCCAACCTTTTAAAGTCAAAGATTGTGTTTCCCTTTTAAAGACCTTCCCGTCAACGGGCCATGAAACTACAATTTTCCTTCACGTCCGATAGGAACACGTAAATCCTTTTCGTCGGTGTTTCCAAAAGCAGCAATGGGATGTTAATGCACATAAAGAAATGTCTGGTTGGAGGTGGGCGGCGTCACGCACTCCTTTACTAAAAAAAAAAAAAAAAAAAAAACCTTACATATGTCTTTCGTCAGTCAACCAGAACTACGTTTTAGCATTTATATGAGTTTGTTTTTCAATGGTGAGGATAAGATGCCCGTCTAAGAACCAAGCGTTGTTCATTTTCGTGTCTCTTGCAACAAATTCTTGTGAAGTCACCTCCCATGCACCAGGCGTTTGTCCTGACAGTCACCAGGCACATTTTCTTTGGTGTCTGCCGGCCGAAGTGGCCGTGCGGTTAAAGGCGCTGCAGTCTGGAACCGCAAGACCGCTACGGTCGCAGGTTCGAATCCTGCCTCGGGCATGGATGTTTGTGATGTCCTTAGGTTAGTTAGGTTTAACTAGTTCTAAGTTCTAGGGGACTAATGACCTCAGCAGTTGAGTCCCATAGTGTTCAGAGCCATTTGAACCATCTTTGGTGTCTCGGAAAACATTTGTAAGTTTCTCTTTTCTTACATGTTTGGACCGGAACAGCCCAAACAAATACTGCTCAGTACATGTTTCATGCGACCCGTAGTGTCAACGGAGAATGTCGGCTTATTTATCGTAATTGAGCTGGCGCCATCGACGCATCGCATAAACAGAACTGCAAATACCTGCCGAAACATCAGAGAATATGTGCCTACAGCTCTTAGAAGAGACACGCGGTATGTGGAATAATACTGAAAAATAACAAAACTACTATTACATTTTCTCGAGTTATGTGCGATCCTTTGAAGGTAAATCCACTGCACTGCGGTAATTGCTATTGCTATCTACCAACTGCCAGTACTTGCAGAGTCTGTGAGGCCCATAAAACTGAACGGTACACGTGTGACATTGGATATACAGTATCCAGTACTGCTCACCACTTATACGAACTGAAAAGTAAATCGATATCCGTGAATTAACTAACACAACACGACGTGTCTTTTTCTACTTTGCTCAAGAAAAAATCGCTATTAAGGTAGAAACAACGGGTCTTCTGCAGAATATCCGAATTTCGACATGTACCCAAAATTTCTTTTGAATCATCTTTCTACTGAGGTGACTGTCTCATTGCGTTGTTGTTGAAAACTTGTCGAACAATCCTAAGGTCAATTTTCGCCATATCCATTTTCCCAGGCAGGCTTGACCAGTCGCGAACGCAGAAGACCCTTCATCGTGTTTTGAAAATAGGAAAGGGACTCCTTCCTATAAATTTTGTTGCAATTGATTCGTCTGTAAGAGTCGTCCGCGAAACCTAACGGCCTATATTAGAATGTCAGTGCAGCAAATTATTTTCATTTGCTAGGTAATTTCATAAACTCTGCCTGACACCGCAAACTGGTACCTCGAAATAAGATAGTTCTAACACTTTACCGAAAAGTTAGTCACCTCTCTCTCAAGTACTTGAGTTGCTCATTTTTGATAGTTTTGCTGAAGAAAAAAGATCATCGATGGAGTAACTGTAAAAACGCCTAGAAGTTTTCAGCCCACAACACCAGTTGTTTTTGAAACACGTGTAACTGTAGTAGAGCTGCGGGGAAAGATGTGTTTTTCACGAGCTTAGCCAAATTTGTTCGCTAAAAGACCCCGGGCAAATGAATCTAGATGAGTGGTAAAATGGAAATGATCGTATGGCGCCAGTCGCCGGGAGTTCCCAGGCGGGAAGTTCGGCCGCCAAGTGCAAGTCTTATTGAGTGCGACGCCACAATGGGCGACTTGTGCGTCGACAATGGGGATGAAACGATGATGGGGACAGCACAACACCCAGTCCCTGAGGAGAGAAAATCTCCCACCCAGCCAGAAATCGAACCCGGGCCCCCGTGCGTGGCATTCCAACGCGCTGACCGTTCAGCTATTGGGGCAGACAGATGAGTGGTGATATTAGCGGACGCGTAGGACCAGTACCAAGTGCCGTCACCAAATTGACGCCTAACAGTTTGTGAATCAGTTTCAGAAACTTATAAAAGCACTTATAGGAAATGGTACTATCGAAATCTATGCTCAATAAGCAAAGAGATGCACAGAAGATACCAGCTTATTCCATATCGGAAACAGAAATATGTACAGAATATATCGCGGCCTCCCTAGTATGTGGAGTTCGTGTAGATATGTTGCTGGGTTGATTTTGGGCGCTTCGTGATTACACTGAACTATTAGGTGCAGCAGAGACTATAATTAACAGAGCAGTGGGCACAAGTTTATTTTGGAACATCAACTGTTATTATTATTGTTATTATTATTATTATTATTATTATTCACGTTTGGGCCCTACTGGACCACGCGAAGTACAATCACGGGGCATTCAGTTATTTTCTTTTAGACTTTCTCTCTGCCCAAATTGTTTTCATTCTCTCGGAATGAGCTCTTTTCCTTTCATCAGACCATGTGGTTCCAGTTTTCTTTGGTTTTTCAGCTTGACCAACTACCCAGTCATGAATTTTTTGCCTAAATAATTTTCTGTCTTGAATTTCATCTTGTTTTATATCTGCCTCTTTCATGTCCTCTTTTATAGCAGCAATCCATTTTATTGTCTCAAATTTAGCTTTACTTCGATTTTCGTAGAATTCCACTACTTGTTTAGTTAGTCTGGTAGCATCCATTCTTTTAATATGCCCATAAAATTTTAATCTGCGTTTTTTCATATCCGAATATATGCTGGTGTATTGTTGAATTTCACTATTTGCTCTTAGCCTGTATGTTCCTTCTTCAGTATATTTTGGACCTAGAATTTTTCTGATTACTTTTCTTTCTCTTTTTTGGATTTCTTGAATGTCCTTTTTTCTGTTTAAAATTAGCGTTTCAGCCCCATAAAGGCACTCTGGTTTTATGACCGTGTTGTAATGTCTCAACTTAGAGTACCTCGAGAGACATTTTTTGTTGTAGATGTCTTTTGTAAGTCTAAAAGCTGTCTCCATCTTTTGACAACGAATTTCATTTCCAATTTTTTCTAGACCAGTCTCTGAGATTGTTTCACCTAAATATTTGAATTGCGAAACTCTTTTGATTTTTCCACACTTAGTTTCCAAAAGTTTGGGTGGCAGTTTGTTGCTAGTCATATACTGTGTTTTTTCAAATGAGATTTGGAGACCTACTCTTTCTGCTGTTTCTTTAAGAATTTCTATTTGTTTCTGAGCAATTTGGATGTCCTGCGTTAGAATAACCAAGTCGTCTGCAAAGGTCAAACAGTCTATTCGAATATTTGTTCGTCCTAATTTCACTGGTTGGTCAATTTTGAACTCCAATTTTCGTTCGCGCCACTCTTGTATTACTTTTTCTAGAACGCAGTTAAATAGCAACGGAGAGAGTCCATCACCTTGCCTCACGCCTGTTTTTATTTCAAAGGATTCTGAAATTTCTCCTCTGAACTTTACTTTTGATTTTGTACCAGTTAGCGTGTCTCTGATAATTGCCGTGGTTTTAGGATCCAGGCCTTGTTCTTTCACAATTTGGAAAAGAGATTCACGATCCACTGAGTCATAAGCCTTTCTAAAATCTACAAAGGTACAAACTAGTTTTTTATTGTAAATTTTTTGATGTCTGAGAATTAGTTTGAGGACTAAAATCTGTTCTGGGCAAGATCTATTTGGCCTGAAACCTGCTTGATATTCGCCAATTTTCCATTCAAGTTGTTGTTGTGCTCGGTTCAGAAGACATTGAGAGAGGATTTTGTATGTGACTGGAAGAAGAGAAATTCCTCTGTAATTATTAACATCAGTTTTGTCTCCCTTCTTATGAAGTGGGTGAATCAAGGCGGTTTTCCATTCATCAGGAATTTTTTCAGTTTGCCAAATGTTTTGCATGATTGAAGTAATTTCTTTAACGGTTTTTGGACCAGCTGCCTTTAAAAGTTCTGCAACAATTCCATCTTCACCAGATGCTTTGTTGTTTTTCAACCTATGAATTTCTTTAATGATTTCCTCTTCATTTGGTGCAAGTGAAACTGGATTGCGTTGTTGGGGAATTTTTGGTGGAAATCTTTCTGTGGGTTCGGGGCAATTTAGAAGATTCTTAAAATATTTAGAAAGTTCTTTGCAATTTTTTATTATTATTATTCCATCGTTACACTTAAGTTCTGATACAAGTCCTGACAGGAACCGCGAAAATGGGTTGTAGTTATCTTAGTGTGTTAGTAACCTAATCCCGCAAGGGCTGTTCAGTGGAAGCGGCTGTGTTCCTTTATAAACGCCAGTTCAGCTCTCTACTGCGAAGTCGTACTAAGAAAGAGAAGCTATTTTTCTTAAGCAGCTTTCTTCCAGAACGACTCACCCGTAACAACTTCGGTACGTTAGAGAATGAAGTCCATGGAACCTCTGGAAAAAAGAACATCATGCAATAAGAATTGATCGTCAGAATTTAGTCGTCGTCGAGACAACATTTATCACTGGGTCTCTGTTCTCGTATTTTGAAATTAGATACGTTAGTGTGAACTTGCTGCAGAAATAAAAAAAGAAAATAAATAACTTTCGCGTTAGCGTAAACATGGAACGGAATGTCAAACTATCTGAAATAGCGCACGCAAGTGCGAGCGAAGGCAATTTTTACTTTCCCTCTGGGACTTGCTGCACGAATTAAGACTCTTTTTTGTAACCGCCAGCTATCTGCTGCAACATATTTTACTTTACGGATATAATCATAGCTGTAGCTTGGGAGACTACGTACAGCGTAAATGAAACAAATAAATCCCGTGAATACTCTAAAGCTGGATAAAAAATTACTGACGTAATTCAAAGAGTGGAGGCGTGACCGTCACCGGAACAGCTATCAAGGCGGTAGGAGGGGGGTGGTCCACGTGTCTATACGTTTCGCCGCCGCTCGCTTATGTAATTTCAGCTGTTCATGACACGCGGGGTGCGACGGACAGCGGTGCGACAGATTTGTGTCATGGAATGGTTGTGTAACAGGTTTATGCAAGCCACGAGAACCGCCGAAATTCAGCTGATCTTCCGAGAACCAAAGCATTTTCACTGAATCGTGCCACATCAATTGCGGATTTCGGGGAGTTGGAAATAACTGCTGACGACTTAAAATAACTTAAGTATCATATCTTGTAAACCACAATGCTTCAGTAGAGATCGTAGTGCTGTGAGTGGTGTGTTTTTGCCGTCTTTCGACTTGAAAATCAGTACAGGCAGTCGGCAATAAGTACTACTGTCTGACAGGGAAAATTAACTCACCTTCCTAGTTTTTATCCCTTAGTACGTGGTCCGCTGATTTAATCATCTCGTAAATTTACTTTAACTTCCTCGTCGGTTGCCTTCCTGTCTGCACAGCCGTGAGGAGGGAAGTCGTGTGCACTTTTTTCTACGTGTTATCGTATCGTAAGCGGGTACACCTTACTTTCAGTGGATTCGAGATCAGACCAGCACATGCCTCGACGAAAGTGGAAATTCACCCAAAAGCCACCCTTAGGTTGGCCGGTATACCGCAGACACGGTCGTAACCGATCGGCGTCTGGCTCATTTCCCTGTTTAACAAGAAAGCGCGCTCCGCGTTAAAATACACTACAAGATGACAATGAAAATGAATTACGTAGGTAAACTGTCTTTTTTTTTACATACGCAAAATAAGAAAGGTACGAAAATTTCTAGGAGCTACTGTGATTTTGTTTTCCAGATCTTTAGATGTGTAGTCCCCTACTTTAAAATGTTCCCTAAGTGATAGTTTTCTGGCCTTAGGGTCTGCCATCTTGTTACACTGATATGCAGTTTAATTTGCTTCCTCCGTCGTTTGAACTGATTACATTACCTTATCCTACATCCTTTTACAGCTGCATGTCAATCACCTCAGAGTCATATATGTATTATTATCAAAATTTCATCTCTAATAACGTTCTCAATTTTTTTTTTTTTGTTCGCATCAAAATGGCGGAATCTGACAAATTTTGCATTTCACGAGGAAACTTTGAGCCAACATGCGGTTATGTTTTGCTGTACTTTGAAAACGATCTGAATTCGCAATGCAGGGTCTTTCCCTCCTCCCCCCTCCCCCTCCCACCTATTTTTACAAATCATTTCTAGAGCGGCTGGTCCCAGCGGAGGTTCGAGTCCTCCCTCGGGCATGTGTGTGTGTGTGTGTGTGTGTGTGTGTGTGTGTGTGTGTGTGTGTGTGTGTGTGTATGTGTGTGTGTGATGCGAGCAGAACTCACGCTTTGAGGGTACCGCGCAAACTTAATTATGTTTGCTGAAGGTTCATCTACAAGAAGGAAGATTGGGGTTTAGCGTCCCGTCGACATCAAAGTCATTAGGAACGGAGCAGGAGCTCAGATTGATTCAAGGATTGGGTAGGAAATCGGCCGCGCCCTTTCAAAGGAAATGTCCCGGTATTTGCCTAGAGCGATTTAGGGAAACCACGGAAAATCTAAATCAGGATGGCCGGACGCGAGTTTGACCCGTCGTTCTCCCGAATACGAGTCCAATGTGCTGACCATGCGCCATCTCCTTCGGTAGTTCATCTATAGGTTTTGATGACTGAATTTGCGAGTATCAAAATATGTGACATAAATGGTCGTGCCTTTTGATTGCATTGCTTAGAAGCTTTAATTTTTTACACCGCCGAGGGACCGTAGCCCTTAGTATTTGACGTAAGTTTCAAAGATATCTCTACCCGTTTAAGAGACAGACAGACGGAAAGCAAGGTGATCCTATAAGGGTTCCCTTTTTGCCAGCTGAGACACGGAACTCCAAAAAACTCTCTAGCTCTACTGGAAATACAATGTAATTTTGTTTACGCTCGGAAGTTCTGGTTATCGGCAGGTCCTATCCACACGAACGCTCGCTTCCGACATCGACAGTGAAATCAGCGGCTGTCAGTGGCTGTGACACGTTACACTGTGCGTAATGACGGACTGGAATCGCCGCCTCTTCCGCTGTGTACGTGAGGCCAGCCGGGCTGCGAGGCATTCTTCAGCGAGGAGGCGCGGCCGGGCGGCGGCCGTGTGAGAGCTGCTAAATGCTACGCGGCCGGCGACAGACACGCGAAACGTGTCGCGCCGCCCCTTAATGGACGGCCGACTCTGCACGCGTCAATTAGCAACGTCTCGCATGAAGCGTATCGATTGGCGGCGAGCGCGATAAATGCGCTTCCCTGTACCACGCCACTGCGTGATCGGTTGCCGCCGAGCTCGGATTATGTCACTTCTCGTGCACCAGCAATCTCGGGCCCGCGGCTGACGTAGTCTCGTACTTTTCCCCGCTAATACACAGCACCACACTAATCGCTTCAAATCAAAGGATATAGGCTGTTTCAGGAGGAGTCGTAAGTATTTTAGAAGTTGGTCGTATAGACTAAGTCGCATAGAACGCTCCACATAACATGTGTCCAATTTTTATTTGTTACAGAGGTACAGTTTGTTGCAGAGACAAATTTTCATATCACGTGTTGTTACTCCAGTTGATAATGGTTTATTTATCGATTGTCGGAAACGCTGCTGCTGTGGAAGATACGATACACGATGTCCTAACCGTATAATACGAGATTCAACAGTGTTTACTTGTTTATTTAAAACCGTATGCCATATCATGTCTCGGACCGCACCTACTGAGCTACTCACGCGCGTGTCATGGCCAGAATCTAAGTCTTAAGCTGTCAGGAAGTTTCATAACATAGCTAAGAATAAAACATTCATCCAGAAAACAAGCAGTAGGCTGCGTCCAATATTGCTCTCCGCCGTATTCATTCTCTCAAGGCTGTCGGCCCGCCTATAACTGGAGGAGATCAGGTGTGGAGTTTGACACATTGCAGAGAGCTACTGGCAAACTGAATCTTTCGTTAAGGCTGTGAGGTGCTCCTGGATATCTCAGCTGATTAGAGTATTCTTACAAAAGGAAAGAAAGTAAGCTCAAATTAGGATACGCGATACAATTTTAATCAGTCAGTAAGTATCATAATAAAGTACACTCCACTGCAAAGTGAATGATTCATTCTGCATTCCTGGCATGTGTTCGCATACAGTAATCAAGCAGCAATGGCAACAAAAGCAGCTGTAATCAGTATGACGCCAGATTATTACGGGCCTTTATTTTGTAATCGACCTTGCAATCTCTGATTGTAAGAAAAGTGAGAACACAGCGATGACAAATTTTTATATGAACTGAGGAATATTGTATCTTTTTTTTATTTTCTCCGTATCCTCAGAACCTTGCAGTTACACGAGCACAGGATACTGTAGTGAAGAGTTGCGCGAAGCTTCTGTGTTCGTCACTTGGGCTCTTCATCTACGGTGTATTCATCTTCAAGAAAACCAACAACCACCTTATGGACAATTTAGTGCCAGCACTGACGATCTCTTGCAAGTCGTCCCAGATATCTGATTTATTTATAAGCTACGTCATTACATGTTTAAGCTGGTCTTCGCAAACTCATGGGATCTTCGCAGCGCCTTCAACCGGTACACAATTCACTGCAAAGTTGCTGTTGCTGTCGAAGAATCCTGATTCTGTCTCTCTTCAAAGCATGCGGTATCAGGAGCATATTAAATGCTACAGCAAGACTGCGTTTGAGATACATTATATCTTGCCACGTTATTTATCTGGTACATAGGATGAACTAATGAAAGAATATCTCGTTGATGATGTGGTCATTAGAGACGAAAAGATCTCTCAGTTAGACAAGAAACAGAGAACACAATAGCAGTGGCCTCACTGCGGAAACCATCTGGTTATCGTCTTAAGCCACGAAGGGATGCCACGGGATTCTAAATCAGGATGAAGTGGCAGGGAATTGAACGCTCACTCATCTCGAATGTGAGTACAGCGCTGTGACAAGTGCGTCACCTCACACGGCTTCACACGGTACGATGATGCGTAAATTACGCATTTTTGGTATCAAAAGTGAAAGAAACGAAAAATCTATACACAAAATCACGGGATTACACAGTTTGCAACTTTTGTCAGAAAAAATTACAATATCATTAATATAACTAGCATTTCAGGTTTAGTCGATGGCGGCTCTAATAACACCTGCTTTAGTTGATTTCGTCAACTGCATTTTTTTGCCATGTGCCTGGGGACTCTTTGTGCTCTTGCTTGTGTTGGAAGACAATCATCTCTGGACAAATGAAACATGCAAGGTGTAGCATATACGAAGCAAGACAACTAAATTTAAAGCTGAAGCGGAAAAAAACCATGAGAAATTAATCATAAGTTCACGCCAAGTTTATATTCCGCAATAACTACACCGTTTGAAGATTCAAGAGGAAACCAAAGACTGCTTAACGGATCAAAACTTGCCAACATGTATCACTGAGTTCAGTACTTAACTGTGCTTGTGAACTACAATTCCTGCCAGATTCCAGTGCGCCTCGAAATCTGTTACCCATAAAAGATTACGAACAATCAGTACAGTATAATGTAAAGAGTAAAGTAGCAAATATATAATGGAAGGGAATGAATGCTACTCCAGAACAAGGCGTTTTGCGACTTCCTCGAATTACATTCTAACCAGGAAGCCTAACAAGCTGTGACACGAATTAATCGAAGACGTTCGGAAGTAGGTTAATAACTGTACGGATTAGCCTCTCTTCAGTTGTGAGAAACCTTACGGCAGTCAGACACGAGAGGACTGAGGACTCCTTATTGCAGGAAATCGAAAGACGTCAAAATCTCATTAATACGAACTAGTGTCGTTGGAATACATTGGAGACCAAACCCGATGGTGAAATACCCTTCGTTTGCGGGTCAAAAGAAGACTCATTTTCGAAGGGAAATACGCTGCACAGATGTATTCGTCGCGGCAATGACGCACGCTATATGGGCACAGTGCACGATGCATTTGTGAATATTTCCGTGCCATGATGTATTGGGTTCTCTCTATCGCAGTAAGATTTGACGATTAGCCGTTTTCCGGACACATTGTACGAGTTTTTGTGTGACAGAGGAAGCATTCTTTTACTGTGAACATAAACTGACATATTTCGGTTGTGTTGGCAGTAGTTATGCTGACGACAGCGTTTTGGAACAAGCCTAGTCAGACGGTCTTCAGAGAAGTTCACACGCAGGTAATTCAGCTGATGAGGGTACTAGCACAGGAATAATTCATCGTTACCGTTTGGAAATGTATTTAGCAGCTTGCTTGAAATGAGTTATGGTAAATCAATCTATTTGTCGAGCTATTGGTGCTCATATGTGTATACTTCGTCTCCAAAACTATCAGGGCATTCGTAAGCAAAAGCAGCAGAATACCGCGAACATAATATTTATCTCCAAACGCCACTTTTACACGGATCGGACGCATTTGATAAGAGCGCGTAGTGGGGGCTCCGTAAGAAAATTCCTGCGATCAAGTCAGAACGTAAATCTGTTTTTATGTAAAATTTTCCAACCAACCATTGTCTATCAACCAGTTCATTCAGATATTAGAAACGGAAGGAAGCTGCAATAATTACTAACAAAATTACTATTGCGGTAATCGACTGTTGGCAGGGGACTGTCTCGGCGATTGACAAGCGAAGTACAAAGTTTAGCAGCAGATGTCTAACAAAAAATAGCTAAGAATAGAAAATTCTTCGGTTAGGGACATGAAAATTTCGATTGTGCTTGGTTCAAAATAGACCACGAACTTACTACAATAAATCTGCTTGTTGACTGAACTGAATTTTTAATTTTAGTTTGTTATATTTTGCCAGTAAGTTAAGGGAATTTAGTTATTACTGCAAGCACATTGTGTGAAGGACAAGAGTCAGTATTGTTGATTATGAGTACACATAACTATAAGGGTCTTATGATCTGGCAACTAAGATATCGGCAGAAATTTGTGGCAATTTCTCTCATACGTTACCTTGACCACAGAGATGTACGATTGTAATATTAATTCATAAGGTGTCTGGCGAAAGCAAGAGAAATTTAGCCGGTATGATCGGAGCAGTCAAAGAAATAATTATTTCCCCAGTACAACAAAGAATTCGCATTCATTACGGGGGGGCACAACTCTACTTTATACGTACTTGGCTTTATTACGTAATACCCAGGATAAATTTCAGTGGAAATAAAACTGAAATAAGTTACGTACTGTTTATTACACTCTCATTAACAAATACAGAAGCTGCTATTGGATCTAGGGTTAATATTGTGTTCCTAGGGACCGTATACTAACTCATGTACGTATAGTTAAATGGCAGGGAAATTGGAAATCATTTTCGAGTGATAGGTGCTGGGTTGCACCATTAGAATACTGTCATAGCGACGCTCACGGCCTGTACGTAACATACACATAGAAATGTTATTATCATAAGCTTCTTGCATCCTTATATTTTTCGGTGCTCCTTGTACGGAATGTGGATTCAACTTTCGGATTCATCTGATGTCTATGGTCACCCGGACAATACGCTTATGCGTTCCAAAATTGCTTTCCATGCATTTATAAAGACGAATACATGAAAAAAAAGAGAATTAACTTAGCTGGTCAGAAAGAAGTCTCACTGAAATATTTTGTAGGTAACGAACGGCAAAGTGCCAAACATCTAAAAATACACGCGACTCTTTGCAGTAAATTCGCAGCGGCAGAGGTGGACCACGGGAAGTGGGAAGCTGTCAGAAAAAGAAGAAAGGGAGAGATATTCCTTAGTCGTGTTTAGGTGCCTTACAGTACGTTAAGTATAATATATACAGCAGTTCAAACGGCCTTAAGATAAGTTCAATGTTCAAGTGTGTGTGAAATGTTATGGGACTTAACTGCTTAAGGTCATCAGTCCCTAAGCTTACACACTACTTAACCTAAATTATCCTAAGGACAAACACACACACACCCATGCCCGAGGGAGGACTCGAACCTCCGCCGGGATCAGCCGCACAGTCCATGACTGCAGCCCCTAGACCGCTCGGCTAATCCCGCGCGGCTTTAAGATAAGTCACACAGAGGTTGATCCCATGCCTTTCATTATTTAACAGGGCGTTTCTGATCACTTAAAATCAAGCCCAATTACTAATCATGTAGTGCGTATATACAAAAATATTACTTGCCTATAACTGCTGGCTTCTTTACACATAATTTAAATATCCTTGAAGAAACATAATCAAGTATTACTTTCATGCGTAAATATTTTTTTGTGGTGTGGGGCTTTTTTCATGGCGTACGTCAAGTATGAACTACTGTTCGTTTATGCTATTGGTAACAAATCAATGGAAAGCGTAACTACTGTAATATACACAGGAGTTACCGAAGTAACCTAAAGCAAAATGACAGCATAAAACTGCTCGAAAAGCAAATGCCAGACAGATTCATTGGGAGAATCGTAAGGAAATGTAATTCATCCATCGATGAAGTGGCTCACAAGATTACTGAGTACTGCTTACAAATCTGCGAATCTTACCATGTTGTACTAATGGAACAGAGAGGGGATATCAATGAAGAGCGGTATCGTTTAGTCGGCTTCCTATTGAAATTCCGTCTGCACACGTTCCAGGAAGAGTGGGCAACGCATTACGTCCTCACACCACGAATAGCAAATGAGAGAAATTAGGGGTTTGTCGATAGGCATCTTTCCACGCGCACCTCGCAAATGGAACAGGAAAGGAAAGAGAAGGTACTGGTACCACAAGTAGCCCCCACCACACGCCCTAAGGTGGACTGGGAAGTATAGCTGTTGATCTAGACCGGTGGACATTTAAATCCCCTTCGGGGACACGCCTTCTGCAGAAAGGCCTCGGTGTAAATATTTGTCACTAAGTATGCACCTACAGCAAAGTAGTAGTATAAACATCAGGTTACTTCATTAGAAAGAGCTGAAGGAAGAACTCACGAAAAAAGTAGCGCCAACTGACAAATAGTTGCATTTCAAATGACCGGGGTACAAAGATGCGTCCAGCCACACAAACTTTACGTTACCGCGATTTCTCCTCCGACATGGGTTCTTCGGAGAGGACACGTCCATTTTAATTCCCAATCTTACTCAAATCCGAGCTTGTGTTTGGTCTATAATGACTTCACCATCGACGGGACGTCATGGCGCAACCTTTCGCGGCTGTTACAGGGGCGCAAGCCCGGATTCTTGGCTGCATTATTCCCCGGCGGCGGGTTGGCAGCAGTGGTAGGTGAGGTCGGCCGGCCCACTTTACATATGTAACAGCAGAGAGCACGCAACGGCCCGGCCGACTGACAGCTCGCCCTGCAGCGGCCGCCCAGGGGCATAAAAGTAAATAACGCTGTAAAGTTTTTATGACCAAACTGGGCGCAGAACACCATTATGCAGTTAACACGGTAACACTCTTTACGTAGGGCACGGCACCCGGCCGTTTACACGAGCACCGGAATTATCAAAATCGGAAGTTCGCACTGCACTCGAAAATTGTTCCCAAAGACTTTCCGCGACGTCGACCTTTGTTTACTAATCTCTTCGCGCAGCGTAGTTTCATTTAGCTTTTGGTCGTAATTTACGAATTTCCTCCCTCTTCCTTATTTGCGTGTTAAGCTCTGTAGCCTGTACATAGTTCTATCGCTCAGTGACAGTGCTGGGATCTCTGCATATCCTTCGACGCAGATATTATCGCTTCGCTTTTGTATGGCAGGTGGATGCACCTATATTTCTGAAAGTTGCCAATGACCAAGCATTGTGTCCTTATGTGAGAGGATATTCTGCACGTTTAGAATAAATGTGACAATAACGGTTCTGCAACTCAAGAAAATTACACTGAGTGGCCAATATTCACGGAAAGGCACTACGGCACGAGTCGTTCACTGCTGAAACTTACATGGTGCATTTGGCGTTTCGTATTAATACGAAATTAAATCATCACTCTCTTTAATACAATGGTTACACAGAGTAGTGTAATGGTTAAAAAATAGATAAGCGCAAGTTCATCACATGTAGCAAGGTGTGTGATACCTGAGGTAACATATGTACACCTCACACTGCATCGAATCCATTTTCTTTACGACGCTGCCGCAGCTCTTGCGTTCGCTCGGCACTGGACATTTTAGGTTTCCTGAATTTCTTTCGATGCGAGCTTCCCTTTGACGTGATTTTCAGTAATCCCGATCGCATTTACGAGTCACGTGAGACGACAGCTTTTGTTATTTTGTAATTTTCAGTTTAATAACGATTTTCACGTACATTCCAGCGAAAATTTATATTTTCTCACTTTATCCCAGCAGGCTTTTTCAGGCAATACCAATTTATAACTTTACTTAAAGCTATCTCATAACGAGCACCCTCATGCGCCTACACTGGTGTGATGACGTCAAAGTCGAAACAAATACTGCGCCGAGCGGTTTAAGGCGCTGCAGTCATGGACTGTGCGGCTGGTCCCGGCGGAGGTTCGAGTCCTCCCTCGGGCATGGGTGTGTGTGTTTGTCCTTATGATAATTTAGGTTAAGTAGTGTGTAAGCTTAGGGACTGATGATGACCTTAGCAGTTAAGTCCCATAAGATTTCACACACATTTGAACATTTGAAATACTGCGGACAAACACGCATCGGTATGTCGTTTTCACTTCCACAAATCCAATTTTTTATTATTTTCTTTGCCAATTGATAATGATTGGTTTATGCAACGATTTCCGGTTTAGGCTGTGGTCTACAGCCATCCCTGCATCTTTCTGCAGCACAAGGCACTCCGGTAACTCAGGAGGGAAGTATAAACCGAAGGGGGACCGGTTTTGCTCACCTTTAACACAGTGCACATATGTGTAACGGGTGCTGCTCTAGTTCGATGCACTTCTCGAGTGTTTTCTAGAAATCTAGATCCAAAGTTTTACGAGCCTGATGGGTACCATATGAGAGCATTAGTCGTCGAGCAGCGCCGTTACCGCATCCGGGTAGGGCGTCAGACTACAAATTTGCCCGTTCTTTCGGGCCACGTAATTTTTTCTCTCTCAAATCTCAACCAAATACTTGCATCTACAAGGGATCATTTTTCTTCGGGAAGGAGCACCAACTCCATTCATAATCGTTATGGAACATTCATGAGGCAGTATAAGCAAGATGTAACCAGGAATTAAGATGAAATCATTTGTTTACCGACACACCCATGCGCGTGTCGAAGTGATTCCATACGAGGCTATGCCGGTTTTGAATAATGTACACAGTATTTGCAATACGCGTTTGAATGTTCCGATAGATAAATTTCTTAACAATTATTTATTATGCAGGTACCTCGATTATGCCTTGCCTCGAATGTAGCAATTATTATCATTTCTGAAGAAAAAAATGATTCCTTGTAGCGATATACGCGTTCTGTGGAGATTAGAGAGAAGAAAAAAAATTATGTGACTCCAACGAAGCAGACTTCTATTTTGTCGCCTCGGCCGGTTGCGTTAACTCCGTTGCTCGACGCCTGGCACTCAACAGTCTCGTGGAACTTTGAATCCCGATTTCTCGATAGTGCCTGAATAGCGCATCGTACCAGGGCAGCATTCAATATTACTCCAGTCGTACGAAACATTAGCAAAATTGGTGAGATCCTTTGGGTTTGTGATTCTCTCGCGAATTAGAAAGCTCCTTGTGCTGCTACAGCGCTCTGAGGATGGCTGTATATCACAGCCGAAACCGGCAATTGTAACAACCCACTGATTATCATCCGCCAAATGACGCAATAAAAAAGAATAATAAAACGCGTCGAAATAAAAGTCTGCACTCGTTTCTTCCACCTCTCGCGGAAGCGTACGCACGTACAACAAACAGCGCTGCCAGCCTACGCTTGCATTTTGTAGCGTACTTTTCGGGAACTGCGGGGACACAGTGAGTTGGGCGCGAGGGCGCCGGGGTAGGCCGGGACTAGGGCGTACGGTAATTGCCGGCCGCGGGGTGTCGTCAGACAAACACTGCTGCTCCAACTGCTCCACGTCGTCACCAAGTTCACCGCTAAACAGCACCAGCCCGCTAAACAGCACCAGTCACACCACGACCCCATCCACGCCGGCAAGCACACCGTTTCTCTGCCTGGCACAAACATGGCGTCGACAGCAATGCAGCTGTCTTCTGTCGTACTAGCTCATGCTCCACAATAATACAAGTATAAGTCGAGTGCCACAGTTATCTGCAAATACTTTTATGTAAAGGACTTTTTCAAGTAAGCGTGTTCTCCGTGTTTCGTTCAAAACAGAACACTGTGCCTACATCAAAGATATTTTGCTTTACATAGCTTATCACCAACGGAAATTTATCCAAAGTTTTAATCAAGAGCAAGACTGGCTCACAAATATGTGATAAAATTAAATTAAATCAAGGATCTTCTCCCTGCACTTTTTCGTATATATTAGGTTGTGTGGTTTTGTTTTTCATGTTAGTATTCCGGTTCCTATGGGTTTATTTGTCGACTGTCCTTTTTTGTTTGTTGTGCACTGTTGCTATTTGAGTTTACATATTGTTATTTTGACATGTAGACATAGTGAGTTGAACTGTGGACGCTAGAAAATGGTCTGCCAAGTGCAGAAATCGGAACGTTTCCAACATATTCTTCTGTTTGAGTTCAATACAGTGGTGACAGCAGCGGGGGCAGCCAGAAATATTTGCGCCATGTATGGGGATAATGCGATTGGACAGAGCACGGCAAGAAAATGATTTTATCGTTTTAAGGTGGGTCGTTTTGACATTAGTGACCCTCCACGCCACGAAGACCATTGACATTTGATGAAGATCGTTTCAACCCATTACTACACAATGATCCATATCAGTGTACTCGATAACTGACAAATGTGATGAACTGTGATTATTCCACCATCGTGCGACATTTGCATGCGACGGTGATGGTTTGTAAATCGGGTGCAACCGCATGCTCTAAGCCATAATCACAAAAGTCACCGGGTGGCCATATGTGAGTCTCTGCTTGCTCCTCACCAACTGGCTCGTGAACAACACCTGGTCAAGTGAAATGGTGTCTTTACGCTAACGTATGGCAAAGAAAGGAATGATTGAGCCTAGCCGGCCGCTGTGGCCGAGCGGTTCTAGGCGCTTCAGTCTGGAACCGCGCGACTGCTACGGTCGCAGGTTCGAATCCTGCCTCGGGCATGGCTGTGTCTGATGTCCTTAGGTTAGTTAGGTGTAAGTAGTTCTAAGTTCTAGGGGACTGATGACCTCAGATGTTAAGTCCCATAATGCTCAGAGCCATTTGAACCATTTGATTGAGCCTAAACAAAGCACCGACTCCCCGTACAAAGACCTGCGTGGCTCCACAAAAGATAACGTTATGCACATGGTGGAACAGCAACGGTGTGGTGTACTACAAATTGCTTCCCCGAGGTGTAACAATCACTGCTGAAATTTATTGTCAACAAGTGAGACGTCTTGCAGACGCCATCCACCAATAACCACCAGAAAGACTGCGTGAAGTGATGCTTCCTCACGATAACGCACGCCCACATCCTGCTACACTGACAAAGAACACTGTACATTAGTTGGCTTGGGAATCTTTCCGTATCCACCTTATTCACCTGATATTACGTGCTCAGATTTACATCTTTCGCGCTCTAGCGAACAACTTTCAAGGAACCTCTTTTCCGGATAAAAACGTGCTCCGAACATGGCTCGACGAGAGTTCTTCACCTCAAAACTATGTGATTTATAAAGTCGCGGAATCGAAATTATACCCCAGCGTGGGCAGACTATTGTAAATAGCGAAGGAGAATAAAGTACTAATGGCTAAAGTCTCTGTTATGTGTTTAGGTTGTGTTATGAAGAAACGCTAACTTTAATATGTATAGAGTCATTGAAAAATAAACGAGCCGGAGGCTCTAAAATGAAAAGCGCTGAAGGGATCGTAATGCCACGGCCTACGAAAGAAGGTGTTGTCCCTATAGGAGCGACGAAGCACCAAACTTGCCGCTAGAGTGACATAGACACACACCACGCGCGGACAGGTGGGCAGAGTAAGCACGCACCCGTTGCACTCAGTCGTGTAGAAAACAGAGGATTGGAGACTCCAGAACGAGAGTAAACGGGTGCAGCGCGTTTCCTGAGAGCAGAGGGAGTGCAGGAACGGAAATTCATAGAAGAATGGCACAAGTGTACGAAGACCTCTGAATGTCCGTTGCAGTTCCGACGCTCCATCCGACCTCTGCGGCAACGGCTGCGGCCGTAACTCGCTGGTCCTCAATAATGAGGGCATCCACCTGCCGGGAAACGGTATCGGCAGTGCGCTGTGGCGTTTCAGATCGTGTGTCAGTCCGCCAATGATATCCGCCATTCCTCGAATCGCTTGTACCATGCCTTAAAGCTTGTAGCGGACATGCAGTGTTCTTCCTACACTTGTGCTATCCTGCGATGATGCATCAGGTAGCGCACTGCATCCGTTTGCTCTTCTCCTGGTGCCCCATTTCCTTACTTTCAGCACGACTGAGTGCAGTGGACAGTCGACCTGTTCACTCTTCCGTCACATGGGTGTGCCACCACATCCTTCTTGCGGCGAGTTTCGGTCCTCAGCGCTCTTACAGGGACCAAGCCTTCTTTTGCAGGCAATGGCATTGCGATCCCATCAACTGTTTTCATTTTACAGCTTCTGGCTCGTTTCTTTCCAATGACCCTTATGTACTGACGATCACTTGAGAAGGTGGAAATTTTTAATTCACCAAAGTATAAAAAATTATACGAAACACACACACACACTTGTTTATTTGCACCGATCGAAGTGCTGCACTGGTTAGCACAAAGAACTCGCATTCGGATGATCGCCTGTTCAAACCCCGTCCGACAATTGTGAGTTACGTTTTAGGTGATTTTCCGAAATCGCTCCAGGTATATGCCGCAGTGGTTCCTTTGAACAGGGCATGGTCGATTTCCTTCCCTATACTTTTGTAATCCAAAGCAATGCCGCATCGAATTGTAGTTCAAAAGTTGAGCTTACTGTGCCAAGAATATAACTGGAATATCTGTACTGATAAGGCAAAAACTAATGTCATTTAGAGGAGTCAAGCATATAAGACTAAGAATTTTCATTCGTGGCAAGATAACAGACAAAGAAAGAAATTTCAGCTGTCTTGGAAATCAAATAAGCTGTCTAAAAGACCAAGATGTAGATAAAACAAGCTGGAAAATTGCAATATATGAGCAAACAAAGAAACTAAAATTAAATTTAAAAAACTCTGGCACCTGCCGTACTTTTCTAAGGCTTGAGACCTGCACCTTTATCAAACGAGAGATGAATATGATTCAAGCGTCTGAGATGACGTTCCTAAAAGTTGTGAAATAATGTGTAAAGCTAGACAATAAAAATGAAGATCTTACAAAAGATAACTGTTGACCCAATAAATGATATAACAAACGAATAAAGAGGTAAATAGAAGGACCATGTGGTATTAACCACTACGATCGACATAATGTGTAGCATATAGGAAAAAAAATCCTTGGAAGACCCAAGATGAGAATACAAGGCTGAACCACAAAGAAGGAACAAGCATACGTTTAATCCTGACAGTGGTGGTGGTGGTGATGATGATGATGATGATGACGTTTGTGAAGTCTGCTTGGGAGTCAGCTTATTCTAATTGCACAACGACCAATAAATACGCATGAGTAGAAACAGTGGTCTTCTTCACTTGCCGGGCATATCAGCTACGCCAGCTGGCTCTAAACTATCGCATAAGACATTGTCAGCCATTAACTGGATCAGGATCAGTCATGGTGATGCGATTCGAAAGATAAACATAGTGCCTTCCTCAAAGTCTGATTGTCGCATCGAAAGATAGATAATCCGTCACATCACGCAACACAGCAACCTGACGGCAAATGTGAACATTCACAAGATTTTCTGACGACGATACCAAGTGCAATTGATTATATTAAGTACTTAAGAGACCGAATTGTAAATTTTGTGATTTTCCGTAATTAGTATCAATTGTTAGCTATGCCTTTTCGTCATCATCATTTACGAAAAAAGTATATTGAAATATGTAATTGGGCCAGTTACTCCAAAGTAATTAAACAATATTTCCTCACTGTGAGTGATGAAAAAAATTCCGATCACAAACGTGATAATTAAATTTTTCTCTACAAAAAATTTTCATAAATAGGTTTTCAAAGTCACACCTCTCTGACACACGAACAATTTTATAACCAACCGGTGAAAATGGTGAAAGCGTCTTCTCTATACGTCTGTGGCGTGATTTTAAAAATGCTAACTAAAATACAATAGAGCTGATCAGAAATCTAAGAACTGTCTTCTGCTTGTCGAGCATGGTACCCTAAATTTTCTCAATTCTGAGAGAAATTATTTTCTATGTTACTGAAATTAAGAGAGGAAAAAACAATGATTAAATGATTAATAATCCCCAGCGCGTGAATTATCGTAATCACAGGTATATGAATTTCGTCAGTTATAAGCGATGCAAGTGTGCAGAGAAGCTGTCATGACTGAACTGCAGCCGAGTAATTGTAGGTACAGCTCTGCGGAGTAATGACGAAGTACGAAACCAAGGAAAGTGAGGTATGTAGGCTTGAACACTGCCATCGTACTTTTATTTATTTACATTTGATATTTGCTATTCCTTTTCTCACCGCGACCTGTCTCCCATTTTTATTCGATGTAAGGAAAACAAAAGAAACAAAACAAGAACTGCCACCGACAGCGCACCGTGTTTAATTCGAGACTTGTATCTGACTATTCTGTATAAGGCGCTTTTGCTCTTCCACGCTGAAAATTTTTTTTCTAAAATTTTTGGCGTTGCCTACAATGGAAGACCGTTCTCTTCATGAGAACGGGTGCTTCTTGTTGTACTTTCACTTTACGGAAACAGCAGGTGGCGGTTGTATGTGCTGTTCAGAATGCGACGCTTCCTCCAATTCTCGCCGGACACGGCCGCCCAGAGCCGGGAGGCGCTACCCCGCCACGTACCTCTAGCCCTGACGGCGAGAGCTGCGTTCTGCCGCGTTGCCAGGCGGACGCAGTCGCCAGCGCGCCAGCCGAGTCGTAACTTCTCGAAAATTCGGCGAGCAGGGGACAACACGCTTCGCTGGGTTCTTCAGAAATGACGCTGGGGGAAAGAAGTAGAAAGTGACGAACTAAGAATTATGCACGTTCACGACGCTGTCAAAACCAACTGTAACGTGAAACTACATCTACATCTATCCTCCGAAATCCACCTTGCGGTGTGTGGCGGAGGGTACTTTATGGACCAGTGTGACTCATCCCTTCGTCCTGCTCCAGTCGCGTATGGTTCGCGGGAAGAGTGATTGCCGGTAAGCCCCCAGTGGACATCTTCATGGCGTTTTCGCGAGATACACGTAGGAGGATGCAATATTTTGGTTGACTCGTCTAGGACTGTACACTCTCGGAACTTTTACAATAATCCACGCCGTGATGCAGATCGCCTCTCTTATAGCGTCTGACATTGGAGTCGACTAAGCAAATCCTTGACGCTTTCGTGTTACCGGTAACGAAACATGCTGGCTGCTCTTCTTTGAATCCTCTCTATTTCCTCTATCAATCATATCTCGTACGGATCCCAGACTAACGGACAGTACTCGAGAATTGGTCAAACGAGGGTTTTGTAGGCTACTTCCTTTGCTGATGGACTACAGGCGATTAATTTTATGTGGCAGTTCCGCTTCAAATCGCTCCGCATGAAAAATACTAGATATTTTATGGAAATAGCTCCTTCCAGTGATTGTTACTTCAATTTTGCAATGATACAATAAAAGGTTTCTTCTGTCTATGTATTCGCAATACTTTACATTTTTTTTTTTTAGCTGAGGGTCAACTACCGCTTCCTGCACCAATCGTCGATTCTCTTCAGATCTTCCTCCATTTCACTACAATTTTCTAGCATCGCGACTTCATTGCATACAACAGCATCATCCGCGTAAAGTCTCATGCAACTTGCGACGTCATCTACTAAGTCATTTGTATATGTATGTATATTGTGGTAAGTAATGGTCCTATAAAGGTCCCCTTGGGTATGACCGAAGTTACTTTCAAGTCTGAAGGCTTCTATCCATTAAGAATGACACGCTGTGTTCTGTTTGCTGGAAACTCTTCAATCCAATCACACTGTTGGTCTGATATTCACACGCTCGTATTTTGTTTTCATTAGGCGGCAGTGCAGAACTGTATCGAATGAGCTTCGGAGTTCGAGGAACACGGCGCTACCTGTGCGCCTGTATCCACTGCTTTCTGTGTCTCGTGGACGAACAGAGCGACCTGGGTTTCACACATTCGTTGTTTTCGGAACCCGTGTTGATTCCTAAAAGCTAGCTCATAGGTAATAGATGTTAGTGTCTTCAAATAAATTTGCAACGTTATCCAAGATCGTGTTTTGCAATATTGATAGTGTTGAGAGTGTGAACTGCAAAAGAAGTGAAGATATCTCCAGTCGTAGAAAGGGACGAGCTTTTCCAGCCGGGTGGGATGGGGGAGGGGCCAAGACAGGACAGGGCGCTCGGCAAACACGAGGCATGGAGCTGATTTGCTGTCACGGTGCTTGCTGAATTATGAAAGGCATGTAATTAAATTAAAGACAACAGGCAATCCTACCTATAGATTTCGTCGGCTCACGACACTTCCGATATCCACAATTTGGTTCATTTTGATGAGCTCTGGTTGTAAATAAAACTGTGTTCCGCTAATAACCACCACGCTGCAAAAACGGTTTTTCTCACCAACGAAGACAGATAATTACGTGCATTTACCATATACAACCGCGTACTGGTAACAATTCGGAGTTTCCAATTCTCTGCATTCAGCAACGTGAATTCAATGTGTTCCGTCAGTTGCTGCCATTACGGCACATCACATGATTCCAGCGAAACAATTGGCGCTAGTGTGACGAGCAAAAGTCGTGTTTTGTGACGCATTCGCAGGCAGAAAGAAAAATCGGCGAGGAAAAAATGTTTTATTGTTCTCTTTGTCAAACACTGTACTAGCCTTTGTTCTAGTGAGAGGAAAATTTCAACAGAGCGACGACGTTTATTAAAAATGATATTCGGCATTATATGACTTGCTCAGCTTCCTGTGGTACACAAGGAGAAGAATGCTGTTACATTGGTAGTGCACTGTACAAAAACGTAAGGAGAGAGGTAATAAAAAAACCTATGCTCAAATACTGGAAACCTGAGGCATTTCTTTCTCTACTACATGCAAGAAAAATATTAATGATGAGCGAAAAGGAAGAAAGGAGGGTTTAGACCCCAGAAAAGAACTCTTCGGAATGAAAAAGAAAAAGGAAAACAGAAACGAGGGCATAAATCGGAAGTATTGAAGGCAGAGTACAAGATTATAGATTATAATGTATAATTCGCATAGATACAATGTGCCACACTCATGTGTTACCAAATTTTATAACGTGAAAGCAGTCATTTGGAAAGATCAACATCATTATTAGGATCGTAGCGCGGGAAAGACGACAAATCAGTTTCCTACCCTATACGTAATCCGATAGGAGCGATTCGCCACTATAACATTCTAGACTAACGCACAGCCGAATGATAGAGATCGCGTACGGCAGTTGGTCTTGGAATGGGTTACACTGGGCTCATAGTACTTTTCAGTTTTGTCACTCCGTTTCTCCGTTTTGTATCGCAAGCAAGTCGCACGTTCGACAATTGGGTGTGCACTGGGTGGTGCTGAATGTGCCATTGCGACGAAAATATAACGTGGTGTAATAAAGACGTGTGATCCGCGTGCACATCTCGAATGGGCGCCGGACAAAGGCAGGAGGCTTTCGAGACCGCGCACAAAGCGGGCGGCACAAACGCACTGCCGCTGCTGCACAATGTCCTCAGGAGCCGCGCCACAACAGAGGACACCCTACCCCCACAAAGACAATAACAACGCATCGCGAGCCTGCGTCCGCACTCGCACCCATTTTACCCCCGCCTTTCTCGGAATAGCGCGCTTATGTTAAACTGACAAAACGTGAATACATTCGAGTGGCTCGTATGACAACGGCGATGCTCCCTTACAGCTAAAATAAAGCACGAAACAACAAAGACCACCGAGGCTAGAATGAAACAAAAAAGTAAATAAGGCAGGAGTACACGTTACGAAACAATTCAATTGTTCTGTAGAGCACTGCAGACATGCAAACTTTTATAAAGTAAAGTGCAGTCGCGTTAGTTCTGTCGCCGTGGCAGAAAACGATACACAAAACTAAATTTAGAAACACGCGAGTTAAAAAATTTTTGTGAAAGGTGAGTAGCGTATGTCGGGATGGCCATTTGATGCAGATAATTAATGCGATGAAAGTTAATAATGTATAACCAATAGTTCTCCTAAAAGCAGAATAACTGGTCTTCCGTAAAATTTCCGAAAAAATAATTCTGATGAAATAGGAATCCGCCACTGGGTGACACGTAACGACGGAAACATCCGTCCATTCTGTCTGGAGTAAAAGTTGGGCTCTGCAGCCGCGTGTCCGTACTGCGAATGATACATTCCTTTGGCATCTAGTAGTACGGCGAGAAGAAAATCGATGTGCGCGTTCCACTCGAGAAAGTCGCGGAAGGTCCGACCCTGAGGAAGTTCGCAGAAATCACGGCGGGGGGGGACGGGGGGCAGCATTTTGGGCTGAACCACACAGGCGACTAACTCACAGCAGCGCGGCGGGTCCCCGTCGGTCCATGCCGAGAGCAACAGCGACCACTGCGGCCGGAACAAGTCGCGGACAGAGTGCGTCCGAGCAAACAAAAGCGGCGACGTCGCAGTATCGGGGAAAGTGAAGAGAAGCCGCGGTGCGAACGGCGCGCGCCCCGCTCCGCCACTGGCCGGCGGCCCGGCACCGCAGGCGCGGCCTCGCATTCATTAACGGCCGAAAAGTTCCCAAAAATAATTGTCAGTTTCAAAATAAATCGGCGCTATCCTGGTCGCTTACCTGACCTGCGCTGCGGGCTGCGGCGTCCGCGTCCGCGTCTCTGCCGTCGGCGGCGGTGGCGGTGTGCCCGCGCGGCGGCGCTGCGCTCGCCGGCCGCCCCCCACCACCGCGCCGACGTCGGCGCCTTACCTTCCCCCGACCCGCCGCGCCCCTCTCCCAGCGCCGGCACCCCCCCTCCCCCTCCCGGACGCCGAGGCGCGGCCGTCTCCGCAACCCCTTCCCGCCGCGTGCGACTGCCGAGCGCTCCCGACTCTAGCCGACAGTGGCCGACGCGCAAAAGTTTTCCACACACTCTCAATGTCAAGCTGCGTGCCGCAGAGCTCTCGTGCTAATTCGTGGTTAGTTCTGACACCCTGATTTAATTTCCTAGCGTTTTTCACGGCTCGATATCCGCTCACTGCCTGCTCCAAGACCGACAACGTAAGCATCGAACTACTCACCTCCTTTCAGTCCGTACCTTTCGAAAGCGGCTTGACATAGGAGTCTTATTCTCTCAAAGGGTAAATTTTGTTTTTCTCCAGAATTTATTTTCAGTTTTCAGTGGAGTGTACGCTGATTTGAAACTTCCTGGAAGGTTAAAGGTCTGTGCTGGGCCGGGACTTTCGGTACATGTTTCGTTGACTATAGTTCGTATCTCTCCTAAGATTCATCATGCGTCTTTTCTCTGGTATTTCAATCTCGACTATATTACTCGTAGACTGACGGTCGGAAGCGACTCTGTTACGTTTCTTAACATGTCCATTGTCAACGGCAAACGTTGTTTCTAGCCGACATCGATCGAAGCGCAAAAATTTTCCACCCTCTCTCAACGTCAAGTGCATGTCGGAGCAATCTCCTGATAATTTGCGGTTAGTTCTCACACCGTGATTTAACTTCCGAAGGCTCGATATCCGCTCAGCGGCCTATTCCAAACGACGACACCGTCTGCATCAGTTTTCGGATGTTCTCTCAGCTGCGTGCCACAGAATTCATTTCCGCCCGAAGGAATATATCTTTCATTCATTACAACTGGTATCTCTGCTAAGAATTATCGACTACTTTTGTTCTTGTGTTTCTGACGATATTTTCAATTTCGATTATGTTTTGCGTACATTGAGTCATGTGCTGCTTCATTGTCACTGGGGAATATCGTTACGGATCTCATTACGAACAACATTATGTTTAATGCGTAGTTTTATATGTCCAACTGATAGAGCAACAGTCAGTTCAAGGCTTCCGGATGACCCTCAGTCAGTCATCAAGATACGTAATCAAGAAAAATATGTTAAGATAATACATAAAAGATAAATACAGATGTAACTACATATGCTTTCCCGGCATATCAACTGATGATATTCTTCTCGGTTCAGCAGCCGGATCGTGCAGAGATCTGAACACAATATTTCCACGGTCCACCTGGCTGCCGCCTTCAGAAGACAACGCTGTATGCTAATACAGCCGGAACTGATCCGTATCTTAAACGACGGCTCTTTTGTATGCCGTGAAAGGCCTACAGCACGTGCGCTACAAATCGTCACTGTTGTCCCCAAACGTAAAGGAACGTACAACGCCCCAATGGTGAAACCTGGCACAAACCGGTGAATTCCTGTCGAGTACCATTTTCAATGTAATTCTGCCGGCTGAGTCAATGATAGTTTTTTATCTTATAAAATAAGGTTCGCAATCTTACTTAAAAGGTAACTCTAGTCTCTATTTATAATGTCTGCCAGTCTAATTCTTTAAAACATAGTTCCAATAGCGAAGCACGGGGGAATCCAGTTATGTCACACCGAACAGTGTTTGTTTGCGCCTCGGTAAGACAGTGCTTCGCGGAGGCCGATTTCTCAGGCTGCATCAAAGTCTATGGCGCTTGTGCTTAACACATCTGTGTTGAATGGGGCGAATTTCCGACAATGGCAAGGGGTTTTGTAATTCTAGGTCATCTATTACCGAGCCAACGAGCACTCTGATCTTGACTGGTGGACGAAATACGCTTCTGTTATTATATCAGGGGCTTACGCCAACTCAGACGCAGAAAGCTTGACACGAGAGCTGCATCACCTTAAGCTCGTGTTCAAGCAGAATGGGTACACAGACAGACAGACAGACAGAGAGTTGTTACTGCAGAATATTTCTATGGTAATTATTACCAGCTATTTATGAGAAATCTAAACGCATTGCTGAACTGTCAGACAAAAAGAAGTAGTAGTTTATGCAGATTTCAGTGTAGATAAGGCAAGATCTGACTTTACTGAATACTACAAAAAATACTGTAATATTTTAAGAAAAGTCGTTAAAATTTCATGAAGTACGAACATGCTGACAGAAATTAATAATGCAGATAATAAGATTAAAACTATATGGAATATTTTCAAATAGGACAGGCAGTCAGTGTACAAGACACCATAATAAACTAAATGACAATGTTGTGAATGATCACAAGTCGCAAATACTTTTAACAATTACATTCTAAATGTGGCAGCAAAAATAGCATTAAATGGTTCAGTTGTAGCAGCAAGAGAATATACTAAAAATGTCATTCCACAAAACCAAACAACCAGAAGCAGTACCGAAAAATTTATAGAACTACGAAAATTCTAAAAACGACTCTAATTGTGTTGGAATTTCTTTCAGAACTCTGAAAAGTTGTTCTTACTTAATAAGCAATTGTTATACCTCTTTATAGGAAAGGTGACAAAAAGGAGTCAAAAATTTATGTTCTAACCTGCTTACTAACATCGTTTTCCAAAATATATGAAAATGTAATTTACTCAAGAGTAGGCTGAAACATAAGGAGAAAAAATTTACCTATCACATCACAGTTTGGATTCCAAAAGTGTTACTGAACCGAGAATGCTATTTACACTTTCACTCACCAAGTGTTACAAACCTTAAACAATATAATATCGCCAGTTGGCATTTTTGTGATCTTTCCAAGAGGTTTGATTGAGTGGATCATGTTAAACTAACAGAAAACTCAAAGTTTTATGGAATTGGTGGCTTTACACGTAACTGGTCTGAATCATATTGAGAAATAGAATGCAAAACGTTGTGCCGAATAGTTCAGACAATGTTGGAAGCAGCGAAAATTTTAGTGACTGAAGACTAATCACAAAGGGAGTCGCACAGGGTTCAATTTAGTGTCCACTCCCGTTACTCATGTAAGTGAATGACATTCTAGTTAACATTCAACAAGCACAACTGGTACTTTTTGCAGACGATATTAGCGCTATAATAAATTTCATTATTGAGAATGAAATAGAAGACATTGTTAATGATGCTTACCAAAGAATCATTCTCTGAAAATGAATTCTTTTTAAGTTCTGAGAAAACACGTTGTATTCAATTCTGCACAACGAATAGAGTCGTACCAACAGTTATTGACGTATGACATAAACAGGAGTCAATAATCAGGCTAAAATACCCCAAATGTTTGAGTGCACATACAGGTTAAACACTTGAAATGCAAGAAGCATATTACTGAACTTCTCAAACAATTAAGTTCAGCTACTTCTGCTCTTCGTATAACTGTTAGACTTGGAAACAAACGAATCAGCCTCCTGACATATTTTGTATATTACCACTCAATAATGTCTTATAGAATAATTATCTAATAACTCACAAATTAGCAAAGACAGCGCTGACTGCATAAAAGCGAGCGGTAAGAATGTGGTGTTCACCTGTGGTCGCCATGTAGGTACCTCTTCAAGGAGTCTGGCATTTTAACTCATATTCGCTGAAGAAATTCTTTATAAATAATCCAATACAATTTGAGAAGAATAGTGATATCCATATCTATAACACTAGTGCAAAAAATTAACTTCATTACCTATTATGACGGCTGTCTGTATCTGAGAAAGTAGTCCAGTATACAGCAACAAACATTTCTGATCATTTGCCAGTGACATCTGACAGGTAGCAAAGCAAGTTTTAAATCTTTTTCTCCTGGACAACTTCTATTCTGTAGACGAATTTCTATTTAAAACCTACTAGCTTGTAAAAAACGGTTTTTAAGCGCAGCTGCACGAATAAGACTAAAAACTAACGTTTTTATTAATGTCAGCACTAATCATGTATACATATCCTGTAAAGTGACTCGTTCCCCATCATTTCGATAAAAGAATCGTTCAAATCATATGTGGAACACGGAACGAACTAACTTAACAGATCTGTCGTGCCTTAGAGTTTTATTCTGCGCCAGAGCCATTAGAAGAGGTATGTAGATCGGTGGCTCTACAACTATATGTTGAGAACATATCTGCAAAAACAGGAATAATTTTATAAAGATGGAATATCAGAGGCATATTTCATTCGCCAGCCAAGATTGGAGAGCTCGTTGGCTCGGTAAAAGATGACGTAGTATCTAGAAAGCCCTATGTTTACAGAATCCACAACTACATCTACTTACATACTCTTCTCGTATCTTATCTTCGTGTTGGTGGCAGTAGGAGCGTTTTGCAATCAGCATCAAATGCCAGTTCTCTAAATTTTCTCAATAGTGTTCCTGTAAAAGAACGTCGCCTTCCCTCCAGCGATTCCCATTTGAGTTCCCGAAGCATCTCCACAACACTTGCGTGTTGTGCGAATCCACCGGTGAAAAGTCTCGCAGCCCGCCTTTGAATTGCTTCGATGTCCGACAAGGTACGAGTCGCAAACACTCGAGCAGTATTCAAGAATAGGTCGCCCTAGCGTCCTATATGCGGTCTTCTTTACGGATGAACCTCAGTTTCCTACAATGCTTCCAATAAACCTAAGTCGATCATTCCCTCCCTACCACAACCCTCACATGGTCGTTTCATTTCACATCGCTTTGCATCGTCACGCCCAGATATTTAAAAGACGTGACTGAGTCAGGCAGCGCACTACTAATGCTGTATCCGAACATTACAAGTTTGTTTTTCCTACTAATCCGCACTGACTTATAATTTCCACATTTAGAGTTACCTGCCATTCATCACAACAACAAGAAATTTTGGCTAAGTCATCTTCTATCGTCCTGAAGTCACTCATCTTCGACACATTCCCGTACATCACAACATCAGCAGCAAACAACCACAGATTGCTGGCCACCCTGTCCGCCAAATCATTTATGTACATAGAGAATGATAGCGCTCCTATCACATTTTCCTGGGGCACTCCTGACGATGCTCTTGTGTCTGAGGAACACGAGGACAACATACAGTGTTCTGTTACTTAAGAATGCCAATGTGAGAAAATCGCACCACTCTATACTTCGATGCAGCATGATAAACATGCCTTCGCCGAACACTGCCTTACCGAGTGACACACGACGTTTTACGATAAAACACAAATGGATGCCCCTGCGTCTCGCTATTGAGACAAGGAAGCTATCGAAATTAGACTGGCAGACAAAATTATAAATAGACAAGGGTCACTCTTTAAGTAAGATTGAGAACCCTGTTTACTCTGATTTCAAAAAACAACTGTCACTGATTCGGCCAGCAGAATATGTTGAAAGTGGTACAGGACAGCGATTAGGTTCTTCCCTGGTTACAACACGGGGGCGCTGTACGTCAACTTGCGCTAGGGGGCAGCAGCGACGATTTGTGGCGCACTGTGCTACAGGCCTTCCGCGGCGTATAAAAGGTCCGCCGTTCACGCTACGGATCACTTCCGGCGAAATTAGCATACAGCACTCCCACCTGAAGACCACTGCCAGGTGGATCGTGGAAATACTGCGTTCAGATGATTGCATAATTTGGCTGCAAACCCGAGAACAGTGCCATCAGTTAAATAGGTAATTACGGTAGCCTCAAAAAAAAAAGGTACCCATAGACTGTGACAGTAAAACACGAAAATTAATCGGCATCTCCAGAAAAAGCTGCATATGACGATACTGTGATGACAGCGAGTAGCAGCGTTTTGTTTGTGGGACGAAACAAAGAAGACATGAAGGAAGATCAAGGTTTAACTTCCCGCTGACGATGAGACCGCTTAGGACACCGTACAGCCTCGGATTGGACAAGAATGGGGCTCGAAACTTTCCACGTAATTTTCAAAGGTACCATCCAGGCATTCACTTCAAGCGATGTGGGGGAATATCTTAGACTGGAGAGATACCACTGGACTTTCGGAAAAGTATCATCCACACAACGCCGAAGATAACAAGGGTAAATAAATGCGATGACCGCCGCTACCATCCAAACTGCTGTCAATAATAATAATAGTTTTATGCGAAAGAATGGGAAAGAAAATTATGGATCTCTTAGAAGACAATAGTTCGGATTTAGGAGTACTAAACGCACGAGGCATACAGTTCATAGGTTGCGCTTGAAAATTAAGCCAAGACGTAAAAATCAAGATTTCTCCACAGGATTTGTCGAGCTAAATATGCGTTCGATAACGTAAAAGATGTCTGAAATTCTCAGAAGAAAAGGTATAAGCTAGAGAAAAAGAAGAGTAATGCACAGCATGTACAAGATCTAAGGGGAAGCAATAAGAATAACCGAAGAAGAGAATTAAAAGGATACAAGGCGGGGACTACACATAGTGAGCAGGTGCGAATGGATGTGGAGATGAAGTGGCTCGCACAGGATAAACTAGCGTGGAGAGCTGCATCAAACTGCGTCTGAAGACGACGACAACAACAAGGCAGTGTGCTGGAGGAGGAGGAGATTAGTGTTTAACGTCCCGTCGATCAACGAGGTCATTAGAGACGGAGCACACGTTCGGATTGGGGAAGGATGGAAAAGGAAAGCGGCCGTGCCCTTTCGAAGGAACCATCCCGGAATTTGCCTTAAGTGATTCAGGGAAATCGCGGAAAACCTAAATCAGGATGGCGGCAGGTGTAGCCTTCCTAACAGCACATAGAAAAAAACTGCGACGACAATAAGAAGAGGTTTCATGAGTGGGTTTAAAATGCAGGATGAAACAGTATCAGTGATAGGATTCGCTGATGACATTGTTAATCTGAAACTTGGTGGTAGATTAAAACTGTCTGCCAGACCAGGACTCGAACCTGGAACGTTCGCACATCTGCTATCGACTGAGCTATGGAAGCACGACTCACGACCCGTCCTCACAGCTTTATTTCCACCAGCACCTCATCTGCTACCTTCCACCTATTATCTGGTGGAAGTACAGCTGTGAGCGAGAGCCGCGGGTCGTGCTTGGAGAGCTCAATAGGTAGAACACTTACCCACGTTGGAGACCCGATCCAGCACAGAGTTTTAATCTACCACCAAGTTTCAGATCAGCATTCACTGTGCTGCAAAGTGAAAATCCAATCTACGAAGTGAGGAAAAATTACACGACTGGTTAAACGGAATGGACAGTCTAATGAGCACGGAATATGGAATAACAGTAAACCAAAGAACGACGAGACTAATGAGAATAGCGAGAAATTTAACATCAAAACTGAGAAGCATGTAGTAGAGAAAGTCATGAAAATTCTGCTAACTTGAAAGCAAAATAACGTATGACGGGCGAAGCCAGGAGGACATTAAAAGCAGACTGGCACAAACAAAGCGACAATTCCTGGACAAAATAAATCTACTAGGATCATGCAAAGATTGGAACAGAAGTGAATCGGACCGTTTCAGGGGTGGTGTTACAGAAGCATGCTCAAAGTTATGCGGACTGGTGAGGTAAGAAATGGAGATCAGCGAAGAAAGCTAAAACAGTAACTAGAAGAAGGATTACGATGCTAACACTAGAATTAAGGTATCATGAAATAAACTGCATAGTACTAGATGGGACCGTGGAGCGTAAACCTGATAGGGTAAGACAGACATTCGAATATATCCATGTTCGGTGTAAATTCATCTCAGATGAAGAGTTTGGCACAGGAAAGGGCTGCATCAGACCAGTCAGAATTCTGTAGACTCGAGGCACGTCTCGAAGCAGAAATCTTTCTTTGCGCTGATAAGCCCTTCCCTTCATCAGTGTAACCAGCGACACCCGCTGTTTGTTCAACAACGCGTCGTGCTGCCTACCCTTACGCCACTTAACTTTATTAATGCACGCACAATAGCCAGGATCTGTGTTATATTTCTGCATCCATTCTGTGGCGTTGTACTGACCCAACATTCTGGAGCGAGTCATGGGTTATCGTCGACGATCGAGACAGATACGAATTGTTGGTCACTCAGCAACCGTCACTATCTCGAGAGGTCCTAAAGACTAGATTCACTCTCTTCCTCCAGTAAACGGCTGAGACTACATTCCAACAGGAAACAGCTAACCGCAGCATCTCGATGTGACCTTCACAGCAGAGAAGTAAACACGAAGTTTCCTTTCCCTGTCTTCCTGTCAAGTACGTCGCTAACTGGATACGACGACTTGAGTCGCCAGCTGAGCCCTCAGTTTCCCGTGGCTATATGTACTAATAACTGAGGACCTGTGTGCTAGAAGAGAAGCCTGGCAATAAAAACTCTGGAATTACACAAACTCTTCGATTCGCAGGCGTAAAGCATAAGAGAATCTATTTCAAATCGTGCCATTATCACACGTACTCTGTGGTAGCATTTAACGCTATAACCCGAAACTTCAATCGATTATTTACATCATTAGTTTACAACAGTGGTATTGGTGTGATTGTCTGTCGATTACATCTTAATGGCCTGCCACGCATTGTAACTATATTTTATTTAGTACAGGATATTATGAGCATAAAACCACCATTTACATGGATGAAAACCGTCATTCCTGCCACTAATGCAAACTTTTCGCTGTTTCAAACTGTTTCTAGTTTTACGCTACGATGTGCAAATCGTTATTCGGTACTGTCAGTGCTCCACGTCGAAATTTTCAGTATTTTCCACGAGATACAGAAACTGAGCGAATGAGGAGGAACGCGAACTGCCATGAAGGTAGGCTCTGTGGTGACAGTCCGTGTGTTCCGCAGACCTCCAGCTAACGGTGTAATTACGATGCGTGTTCTGACTGGTTATACAGCAATGCAACGCCCTGATTTCCTGAGCGTAAACAATTTCAACACCTACCCCAAACTTGCTCGTACCTTACTTGTTACGTTCAACTCGCAGTTATAACAAATTGTCACCGGGTGTTGCTGAGCCATTCAAACATTGTACTGCCTCCACGTAAAAATATCTAATGCGCAGTCTTATGATATCTACATGTGCAACAGTAAAAACTTCACAAACTGTTCGTCTCGACTGACGAAACTGGTCGTCTCAGCTTCCTCAATACCGATAATTTGTTGGGAAAAAGGTGCTAATATGAGGAAAGAAATGTAAAAGAACTGACTCACATAATTAAAGAGCAATATCCTGAGCATCGGTTTGCTACGGAAATCTTGAACACATTCTGACTTCGTATATAATAAATTTCCTTGAGACAGAGCTTCTGTCCACAAATCACAGCGTATTTAGAAACCATCGTCCGCGCGAAACTCAGTTTGCCCTTCCCTCATAGTTAATCCCACAACATATGGACGGAGAGTAACAAGCAGAATCCGTATTCCCAGATTTACAGAAAGCGTTTGATACGGTACCTCACTGCAGAGTGTTGACGGTTTAGGTTTCCAGATTTGTGGGAGGCTCAAAGTCTTTCTAAGTAAAAGAAGCCAGTATGTTGTCCCCGACGCCGAATGTTCATCAGAGACAAGGGTATTGTCGTGAGTGCCCCAGGGAAGTGTGACAGGACCATTTTTGTTCTCCGACTAAAAGAAGACATCGAACCAACTCAGAAGCGTGCTGCTAGGCTTGTTAGTGGTAGGTTCCATCAGTACGCACGTATTATGGAGATTCTTCGTGGAAATCCCTCGAGGAAAGTCGACTGTCTTTTCGCAACGCACTAGTGCGAACATTTAGAAAACCGGCATTTGAAGCCGACTGAAGAACGATTCTGTTGCCACCAACGTACATTTCACGTAATGTCCTTGAATATAAGATTCGAGATATTAGGGATCGTACGGAGGGCTTTAAACAGACGTTTTTTTCCCCGCTATGTTTTCGAATGGAACAGGAAAGGAAATGGCTAGTAGTGCTACAAGGTACCCTCCGCCATACACCGTACAGTGATTTGTGGAGATTTATGCAGACAAGAAAGCATTCAGTGATGCTAGAACTGCTTCCGTCCGTTACTACATAGCAAACTGTTCTATATCCTTCGCATCTTTGCCAGGCAACAGCTCATTTTCTTAAGTATGTGTAAACACCTTTTGTAATAGTGATTAAGAACTTAGTTCGGAGAAGAATTTTTATGACTTTTGCCTTAAGAAATTATGCTGTGTGACGATTTCACGAAAACGTATAATAAGGGTACGTGATACATACCATCGGGATAATTTTCTAAGCAACAAGTCATATATGCGATGCTACATGTGCCCTTTCATGTTGTGAGTTAGATCCAACCGATCGCAATTTGTAACAAGCAGTAGCGTCCATATAACAGGGATGAAACGCAACTGATCTCTATCTGCCACGCTCTGGCATCAAGGGACTCCACGTACGCAAACCTCGAAAGTTTCTCACTGCTTCTAAGGTGAATTGAGAATCTGAAAGACGACAAAAACTGGAAACCATTTCTGCATGACTACAACCTTTACGACACAGAAGAAACTTCGCAAAGCTGTTGCAGTAAGCTGGGGAGATAGGTTAGATTCCCGGGGTTGGCAAGGATATTAGCTGTACTAAATATGTGGGTCGGTAGCGCAGGTTCCTTGTTTGTGCAGATAGCCAGATGTTGCAGTAAGTACGCATCACTAACTGTAGAGCTAGATTTTTGTTTTGTACATTTCATTTCCTACCGTAGAGCAGTAAGTCGGGCTGTATGAGAGCCAGTTCTTTACAGAACTCTATTCTTTTCAGCCAAATATCAGGGAGAAAGTATTAGGGTAGTGGCGTACGCAGTTTTTTATGAAGGCAAAATGTCCCACACAAAAATGTGAGCTGCTAGAGTGAGTACGTGTATCTGTTCATTTTTGTTGCATGGTAGAGTCGAGTACTTATTCGACATGTATATTAAACCTAATGTAAATACAGGTACACGGTTCTAATGTACATGCAAGTATGTGCGAGTACGATGAATATTTTCACTTGTGTGATGCAACTGATTATTCCTTATCATGGCGGGTTATCAAGCCTACAATAAATCAACCAAGAAAAACTCAGTACACATCACCACGAATTTCACAAGTAAAATAGTTTTTCACGTAATCTGTTCATCACAACGAAAAGAAACACATTCCTCAAACAATAGGTTTCCCCTAGTTTGCCGGCCAGAGTGACTGGGCGGTTCTAGGCGCTACACTCTGGAACCGCGCGACCGCTACGGTCGCATGTTCGAATCCTGCCTCGGGCATGGATGTGTGTGATGTCCTTACGTTAGTTAGGTTTAAGTAGTTCTAAGTTCTAGAGGACTGATGACCTCAGAAGTTAAGTCCCATAGTGCTCAGAACCATTTCCTCTAGTTTAAAAAGTAAACAATCTGCTTTCAGCGTAATTTAAAGACCAGCTGACGTCAAAGTAATACCTAAATAATATGACTAAAACAACGCTAAATGCGTCTCTAAATGGAGTTCATTTGTGTCTGTCTGTATTTCGAGCGCGCTTAATCCGTAATCCCAGCGCAGATGTTACACTTTACATTGTCACAACACTACAAACATACATTTAAGATTATCGGAACAGCTCGTAACGAAAAGGAGCAGAATTACATTAACACAGTAAATAACTAAACACCTATACGTTTCATAATTTCAAGCTTTAGAAGGCAAAGGCCAATGACGTTGGCGAAACCTCAGTATAACCAATTTGGGTAAGAGAATGAGCGGACCTAAAAATCAAAAACATGGAAAATAAAAAAGGCTACGCTTTCTTATTATCTTTGGCACTTGTGCAATCTGGAAGGATTTACATTGTCACGACACTACAAACATACATTTAGGATTATCGGAACAGCTCGTAACGAAAAGGAGCAGAATTACATTAACACAGTAAATAACTAAACACCTATACGTTTCATAATTTCAAGCTTTAGAAGGCAAAGGCCAATGACGTTGGCGAAACCTCAGTATAACCAATTTGGGTAAGAGAATGAGCGGACCTAAAAATCAAAAACATGGAAAATAAAAAAGGCTACGCTTTCTTATTATCTTTGGCACTTGTGCAATCTGGAAGGGCATCTTCATCCAAAAGCGGTAAAAACCAGCGACTTCTTAGCCATTTGTTACTTACTCAACAGCATGTGCGAATGATTTCGGCAGATTAGCGTTTAATGTGTCGTTGACCATTGATAATTAAAGACTGACAGGAAAAAAAATGAGTCGTCGTCTTCTGAATCTAAACATGCATTCAGTAATCTATGGAAACAACAGGAACTAAAAATCGACGGATGAGGTTTTGAATACCGCTGCTTCAGAACGCGGATCGAGGACGATTTGGAGTTAGGCTCCCTTCACGAAGGTGCCTAATGCGTTAGATAAAAAAGAAAAATAAAGATAGCTCGTTATGTTTCCACATTATTTATAGTGAACGATAAGATCGCTATGCCTTCTACGGTGAAAGCAGATCATCTGGCCGTTTCGCTAAGACGAGTCGCGCATCAGCAGTATTTATAAGGGACGTTCAAAAAGGAAGGAACCGGAGGTATAATTACAGAAACCACTACCTGTATGTTATAAGTATTGACCCTGGTTGTTGAGACACTTGTCCCACTGTGACACAAAGCGGTATAGGGATGTCTCGTAAAATTCCCGGAACTGCGATGTCAATCAGTTCCGCACGTACAGCTGGACGTCGTCGTCCGAGGTGAATCGTTTGCCCCTCAGAGCCTTTTTAAGGGGACTAAAATTGGCGTAATCACAGGGAGAGAGGTCCGGACTGTATGGAGGGTAGCCGAGAACCTCCCATTTGAATTTCTGTAGGAGTGTCGCGACTGTGTTGACCGTATGAGGCTTTGCATTCTCGTGGAACAGAATGACACCATCGGTGAGACTGGCTGGTCGTTTTGATTTGATCGCTTGGCGAATGGTGGTCAATGTGTGTGAGTAATGCTGGGCATTCACTGTTGTCCCGCGCTGCAGGAAGTGAATCAGAAGAGGGCCATCTTGGTCAAAGAAGAACGTCAGCATAAAATTTCCGATTCACCTCGGACGACGACGTCCAGCTGTATGTGCGGAACCGGTTAATATCGCAGCCCCGGGAATTTTATGAGACAGCCATTCAACGCCTTGTGTCACATGTGTCTCAACAGACAAGGTCAACACTTCTAACATACAGGTACTGGTTTCTGTAATTATGCCTCCAGTTCGTTTCTTTTTCAGCTGCCGTTATATTAAGCATGCTAGTATATAATTTAGGAGTGTAGTTAACTTCATCCGTTGTGTTTGTAGTGGGCTGTGAAGAAACACGGCCCTGGAAATTCGAATTGCAATTTATCTTTTATTTAACAGAATTAATTCCAAAAGGAATCAGTCACGGGCAACGCTGTAGGCGAGTTCGACATTATCTACGACAAAGAATGCTTCGGTGCAACAACAGTGTTAGGTTGTTGACTAATTTCTCATAGAGAAAGTACTGCCACGGTGAAACATATTCCTCTGTTAGTTTCATGTGTGTTTATACTTTAAGAAATTATCTAAAGTCACTATATATTTAATGTTGACAGTGCTTCTTTTACCATGTGACCCACTCACTACCATAAAGCACGTATACATGTGGTGTAGAAAAACGAAAGGTAAAGTGCAGTGTTCTACTTACACAGTCTGCTCGTACAACGATGTCAGGCATCCTGGAAAAAAGAAGAAAGAACAGTTCATTTCGAACACCCACACACTGCATAGCACTAGATAGCATCATATTACATTTAGTACATCTATAGGAAGAGATCTTGAGGAAATCATACAAGCTTGCTGGGAGGTTGTTCTAGAAACAGGCAGGCCGAGGCTGGTTGTCGCGGTTTAGGATCTTGAATTTTTGAAAAGGAAATGTTTACAGTTTCCGTTTATGTCATCATAATGTGTATCCTTGGCTACATTCCGTCGGAATAAGTATTTGTGACAACATGCCATGACTGCAGGTTTGTTGCCACAGACATCGGGGTTGGCTGTCAAGGGTTGGTTAGAGGGAAAAGAAGACATTATTTACTAGAAAAATGGCACTAAGAATACAACAATCAAACAATGACATCGATAAAGCGCTGACACATAAATCATTTTAGGCACTAAAATAATAATTTAAATAAGAATGAAAAAATAGACGACGATGGCGTAATACTTCTTTCTTCTCTTTAATACCTGTCTTGTTTACTTTCATTCTCGCTATTTTTAGCTGCTTTTCTACGTAGACATTTCAGTGATTTCTTTTAGCTGCATTTTCAGCTGTTTTTTCGAGCTCTCTCTCAGCTGGTGAATCTGTTAAAATTGCGGTATCTCATTTTGGGGAGATATTTCTATCTGTATTTTTCCTATAGCCCGCCTTTGGTGAAGATCCTGCTACAAGAGTTGACTTCCGCACACTGGGGAGCCCATATCGAGGTTCATCTTGGTTCTCTTGAGACATCTCTGGAAGCTGTTTGTTTGGCTGTTCCAAAAGCTGCTTTGCAAGCTGTTTTGGGAGCTGGTTCACAGGCTGCTCTCTATATGTCACAAAGCTTGGTTCAAAATCAGTATCTGTGTATACGTCACAATTTAAGGGATATATTCTTGTGGGCCGAAAACCTGACGAAATATTCATTGAAAGAGGAATATTACATGGAGACACTGCAAGAGGTCACGAACGAGAAACGAGTTGTGATACATCGTCAACTGTTTTCGTTCTCCCTGAGGTAGTTACCGCCAACCGACACAAGCTGAGTTTTAAAATAGCTTGAACCGCTCATAGACAATGCGACCAAGAGCCTTTAGCTTATGCAAACTATGTGTGGGGAAAGATAACAAGACGATTCCGTTGCATTTAGCCCTTCTATGCTGAGATGGTCACCTCTGGTTTTCCTAATGAAGGAGCTGGGTGTCAGTTTAGGAAACCAGCGGACCAGTAATCTCCGTGACACCCATTATTCTGTCAAGATTTAGGACCTGTAACAGTATCTGCCACGTAAATATCAAAAGTATTGATTTCTTTTGGCATTAAACCATAGTATACATCGGCTGCTTGTAGAACGTACTGCTTCAATTACTTCTTGTCGTCACTGGAAAAAATAACTTCTCTCTTTGGAAAATAACTAACGGTGGTGGAATGCCGAACTATTTCTTCGTCGTTAATTTCATCTTGGGAAATTATCTTACGATATCTTATAAACGCTGGATAACTGATTTGATAATCAGTTGCAGCTTTACGAATCACTCACTTTATTCCTCCTTAACTGCTGCAAGAATTATGCCTGGAAAAATCTCTCTTCAGTTTTCCTTTTTTTAATGATTTTTCAACCTTTTCTACCTCAGACAAGCGAAAAACCTACTAAAAACATTGCCGGGGGTAGGTTGTCATATGTACAACCATCTTCGGAATATTTGTGATAGCCAGTCCCGAAAAGACATTTCAGACAAAATCCGAGCTAGAAAAACAGGCTGTGAACCTAACCTCAATACTGATACGGAATAACATAGTGCAACTGTTAGAAAATAATTGTGATGTAGACTTCACTGAATATAAAGTTAATAATAAGATTTAGTTAAATCAAGACATGAATACTTACGGGTGTAAAAAACAAAAGACCAATAAAATCCAGAGAACAGTCGCCAGAACTAGAAATTGCTTACACTCGTAATATTGTTATCGTACTGTGGTTTAAGTTTATAACGCTAGGTAGCAGCAGCGACTGAGAACTAAGAATGGCGACAACAAATCCGTGTGACAACCCACCCTGATGGGTCGTGGTAGAAAAAATGGCCTGACAGTGGCAAGACATTAGCTTGGCAGCATAAAATCAGCATGTGAAACTTAGCAAAACTAAGTATATTACTCCTGCGAAAGACTAAACCAAATAGTGTTGGCTGTATTTTCACAGCGATCCTTACATAAACGCACTGTCAAAGTTTTGTAACAAGAAACTAGGGCGAGTAATGATTCATATTATGATTTCATGTTGATGAACAGATTAGCAACTGATAAGGATATAACACACAGCACTGCGTTTCATTAAATGCAAATGGTCATCGATTAAGATATAAATAAAAATGGCAAGAGTCACGTCACACGAATATTTTAATTAAACTGGTCGACGATATGGAACATGATTACAGATACGCTAGAAAGTGGTCAGAAAAAGTTGCAGTTTTCAGTCAGCTAGTAGAACACGGGAAAATCGCAGTATGTGTACGAAACAACCTGTTCGGAAGACTTTGGCTTATGTAAATTTCCACCATAATGAACATGAGAGAAACTGAATTCTTATGAGAAGGGGAGCACTGGTTGTCGACCGTTTTTCAACTTGTGTGACCATATTCCGAAACAATATACTCTAGAGGACACTAGAAACATATTTTCTGAGATTTCATGAAGGTTTATGACAGTTTGCTGTCCAATCTAACGAGATCGGAAGCTTGTTAACTTACACACGCATAATCTGATGGAAATGGTACACACGTAGATATGCTGCTGGCTCTAAGAGACAGTCCGCAGCTGAAAATGAAGGAAAAAACAACATATTCTTCCTCATCTTACCTGCCTGTGGCTTCTCACTGTCCATCCGTGACTAAGGCAAAATGATCTTTCCATAATATTAGACCTATTGCTTTGTCCGTGCTTGTCAGTAGGCGGCAGAGGAGAGATAAAGATACTGACGATTGACGAAAGATATTAAGCATGATTTTACATGGATAAATAATTTTGGTCACATATACCCCAAGAGATTGCTGGTTTACGGAAAGGCGATACAAACATAAAGAAAACTAAGAGAAATAGAGAGAGAGATAAAGAGAGAGAGAGAGAGAGAGTTTGACCAAGAGAAATTACGAGCACCGCCAAGAAGCAGAGGTGGCTTTAATTCCTCTTCAGCGTTAACATGATAACGAAAACAGAGCGTACTTTAAGAAGAGCTTCAGTACGTGCACAACTCTTTTCACTAAAAGGGGACATGAACACGGGAAGCGCGTGTCCACAGTATCACGACTGAAGAACAACAGAAAAGCCATTACTAAGACTAAAAGAAATCATAAGTAATGATTGCAGAGGAAGAGGCAAGCGTTAAGCTCACAGGGCACCTTCACCAACCGAACCTCTTCCATTTCTTTCATACTTATACGATTTGAAAGTCAGTACCTCCACATCCATTTCTTAACGCAGTACGAAACAATTGTCAAAACAATTCGAAGAAATCGATTTTGAGAACTCCCGAGCGCTGGCTGTTACGTAAAAAAGTAAAAAACATTTCGAACATATTAACAGTGGCATTAGTATTGAAATCGATAAATGGCTAGTTGCAACTTAAAAATATCTATTTGAATTATATACTAGTATTTATCCCTTCTTCGCCTTTTTCTTGACCATATCGCTTGTCTTCAAAGGGTCGGCATGTTATTCTGAATCTGGCAATGTTGGTGGTCCAATCCTTGTGCCTCGCCCCCCAATCCCCTCTCGTGATGGAATTTGTGTACGCAATCTCTCTGCGTTTATGGTAACTTTGACAATAAGTGCGTGAACCTTTTCGAAGTGTTTGTGAATCGTGTAGCTGAAGCCGGTGTTCAGCTGGTGGGATGTGGGACACCGCATAAAAACCACATCCAGGCTGGCCGGCAAACCGTTTATCGTCGCTAATCCGCCTGGCGGATTCGGGCCGAAGCCGGCGTGACTCCCCGAATCCCGAGAGTCGCTGAAGAGGAGATGTGACACCAGTGACACATCTCCTCTTCAGTGAATGAGATACAGAAATATGTACACGTGATTTTAAAATATGAAAAAAATGTGCTCATTTACGAATGGTTTATAAATTAAAATACTGGACTCTTACACCCTGTTTTTCTTAAAAAGTAAAAGCCGTCTTTCTTTATGATAACATACCTAAAACTGTCGTTTTGCACTGCTGGTGATCACGGTGGTATAGGATTTGATACCGTCAGGGTGTAGAGATGGACGAGAAATGAACTTTATTGCTTTTTAGAAAGAAGTGGGTAGTAAGTAGTTGGTGTGGGTTTTTGGAGAAGAGCGTTTTGGAAAGGATGAGTGATGGATACGGAAAGTGAACTGCAGAGACTTCCTCCCCACTTTCTTTCTCTCTCTGTCTCTCTATCTAGCTCTCACTGAGATCGAACGAGACAGCCTTAAAATGAGTGCGTAAATGCATTTTGTGTCATGTGTAAATAAAGTCCGTTTCACCCACATTTCTTTACTGTACGTGGACACGCACAATAATTTCACGGTTCCCGGGTTCGATTCCCGGCGGGGTCAGGGATTTTCTCTGCCTCGTGATGACTGGGTGTTGTGTGCTGTCCTTAGGTTAGTTAGGTTTAAGTAGTTCTAAGTTCTATGGGACTGATGACCATAGATGTTAAGTCCCATAGTGCTCAGAGCCATTTGAACCAATAATTTCACGTCGAAGGGGGCGAAACAACAGTTCATTTCCTAACCAGATCAGATTAGCTTTCGAACGTCCAGTGATATCTAAATCAACATATCCTAGGTCGATGGACTGGTTCTGCATCGGCCGCAGACAATTTCTGCAAATGACCATCCGATTCCTGTGTTTCGATTCTTCCGGTGAGATCCGGTCAGATACGAAGTTCACGTCCCTCCTCATCGAGTTAAGTTACCAGAATTAAAGAGATATATTACCATAACCATCGAGAAAATCATACTACACAAGCTTAATCTCGGTGGACTTAATTTGATCATGTGGATACATGTTGTCTGACGCAACAGGGTCATAATGGTCTAGGAATGCACTCTTCCTTCATCAAATGTTAGCAAGGTCATTTCGTTACATTCCACGCAGGTGAAAATGTATTCTCACGAAAGAGCCCAGTAATAAGATCATGCTGCATTGCCTCGATGAAGAAAAAACGTTTTTCTGCTCGCAGTTCGAGAATGGAATAACAGAGAATTACTGCGAAGGTGGTTCGATGAACCCTCTGCCAGGCACTTAGGTGCGATTTGCAGAGTATCCATGTAGATGTGGATGTACACTGCCACACAGTAAGGCAGCGTGGCGAATCTAGTCGTGAATCGTTGCTTCTCAGCTGCGACGTCTTGCGCCGGCTGTCGGCTCACCTCGCGCACGGCCGCACCCTTCCTCATACCCTTGTGTTGGCAGCGGGGCGAACGGGGAACCCCCTGACGCAGCCGCCCGTCGTGCACGGCTGCAGACGAAGAAACGCAACATCTGGGTCCTCACATGCAGTCAGAGCACCACCGACACATGCCGTCGCGGAAGGACTGTTCAAATATTTCAGCATACTAAAAGTCACCGTGACACGGACAGCGCCGCAACTTGCATCCAGGCCCATACTCCACAATAACGCGCCAGAGCGCCCTGCCTCCTAATTTTATTCCTACAATTGTTCCCGTAACCAACTCAGAAGCGCTGTTTAAAGGCGATAATGTCCTTACAAGATGTTGGAAGCTGTCACGTACATACTAACACAAAATCAGCAGAAAAGTTCCCTCTAATCAGCGACGTGCGATAAGTAATTTCATTGACAAGCATTGTGGTATAGTTGCTTCATTTTAAATATCCTCTATAGGAAGCAAGCTTGTTAAGGAAGTTATAGGAAGTAAGCTTGTTAAACTCGATTTAGTGGATAAATTTTTTCAACATCATCTTCTTATTTTAATACTGTTGTTTCTGTTTTGTTTTCATCACTTTTAGGAAACAACCGATATCCGATTTAAAACCGAGCTCAGTGTTGAATTTGGTTCACTAGATAATGATTTTTACATGCTGTAAAAACTGTCATTTGACAGAAAAACAGTACCTCGGAATGTTTATACTAACATTATACGGCTGGGGCTTAAAAAAAAAAAAACATTAATCAAAAGAGCGCGCGGTTGCACAATTGCACTTGTCACTTCTTCCGCCGTTGAAAACTGGGACACTACCGTATTTTGTGTACGAGCAGTCACACAGTAACTGTCAGCAGGACGAAAGCCGTCAGTACTGGAACATGGTCGACATTTGAAAATGTAGCATGAAAAAAGATATTTAAAAAAATACACTGTCCTTGAAATCACCACGACTGCTGCAGTTCTGACCTTGTCGATCGAGCTTTCGATGCTTTCGTTATTAAAGCATGTCGTCTTCCTTGCGATTCTTACATCCTATGTTAACAAAAAATTACTTTATAACAAGTATGGGTAAAACAGATTAATCTTAAGAATAGAGGCAATCTTTACAACGTAGAAAACTGAAAATAGCTCCGGAAATACAGGTAATACTTTCATTCTTAACAATAATTATTTTAAAGTAATGTTTTTATATTTGCCGTACATAACGTCGTCTTTGTTAACATCAGGTGCAAAACACCACATAAAAAGACATATAGAGATGATGGAAAAACCAAAGCACCTGAAAATGGATTCACTGAATCCGAAATGTTATCGCACATGTAAATTATTTTTGTGACACACGGCGGATATTATGCTCACATTCATCGAAATGTTAAAAAATTACAAAATTCGGTAATTACTTTCTGGGCGCTAGGATGCAATGGAAATACAGTGTAGTTTTACTCTGGGTCATTTGGTCAGTTCCCAAGATAGGTGTCTTGATTCCAGTTTTAAACAGTAGGCTGGCCGAAGTGGCCGAGCGGTTCTAGGAGCTACAGTCTGGAACCATGCGACCGCTACGGTCGCGGGTTCGAATCCTGCCTCGGGCATGGATGTGTTTGATGTCCTTAGATTAGTTAGGTTTAAGTAGTTCTAAGTTCTAGGGGACTGATGACCTCAGAAGTTGAGTCCCATAGTGCTCAGAGCCATTTGAACCACTTTTTTTAAACAGTACTCAGTATTACAGTTTTGAATATTGTTGTTACTCAGCAACCGTATACTAGTTTCGACATCGGATTAAACAACCAACCGGTTGCACATAACTGGTAGGTACACTGATCTAGGTTTCGACACCTACTAAAGGTGACTTCATCAGAATGAAATTTTGCTAAATCGTAAAATTACGTTGCTACAAGGCAATGGTCAACATTTAGAGCAGCTATGCTCAAGTCGAAAGTGAAATAAAACGTTCTAGCCTTTGTATGTCCCAGCTGAGCACACGTGGTACGGCTAGAACGTTTCATTTCACTTTCAACTTCAGCATAGCTGCTCTAAATTTTGACCATTGCCTTTTAGCAATGTAATTTTACAATTTAGCAAAATTTCATTCTGATGAAGACACCCCTAGCAGGCGTCGAAACTTAGGTCAATGTACCTACCAGTTATGTGCAACCGATGGCTGTGTAATTCTATGTTGATAATCTTAATCTCTTCACGCAAATTTCGGTATTCCTTCGATGTGGAAACGGCGGCTTTCTTACTCGGCCTCTGTTCCTGTGAGATATTGCTCCACCTCAATCAACGCCATATCACATTAAGAAAATACTATTCAATTTAAATGCCCCTACTGCAAAATCACTGACTGCGGTGAATAAGGCAAATAAATATAACGAAATAGTCTCCTTGTATTTAACGCGTTGTGGTTGCTATTTTCTTATGATTAGAGCGATGGACGTACAACAACGATGGCGGTGGAGCAAGCTGTGCGCCACGTGACGCAACAAGCCGACAGTCTGTCGCTGTCGATTCTGTTCGTCGCGTTGAACAGTTAGCGTAGTTCTTCGATTTGACGCACGTACGGTAACTTGTAATTTTGCCGTTGTAGTGCCTCTTATAGTTAACAACGTAATAGTAGTTTTATTCATCCGCGGATCACTTTTACAAGGATATCGAGCATATCATAATATTAAAATTTAAGAACATGAAAAATAACACACAACGTAAATCATACATTCAGGCATTTACATACTGACAGGTCTATTTCGACTAGGATGGAACAGGCAGTCTTATAGTAAGAACCATACCGGCGGCAATTGCCTGAAGCAATATTGGGGACTCACGGGAAACGTAAGCCAGTATGGCCGGATGAAAACTGGAACCTCTATCCTCCCGAATAAAATGCCAGTCTGTTTTAAAAAAAAGTGATACCTCGTTTAATTGTTTAATAACGTTAAACGCTAGCATCAGGACCATGCAGAAGACGTCCAGTTTCCATTTTGTGTATCGCAGTTTCCAATTCGGTAGCCTGAAAAGCTGAGCCAACATCCCTCTATAACGAGTAAACTGTTGAGCTCAGAAAGAGGAGAACGTATTAGTATTCGACGTTGCATAGTTTTGTGTTGCTCAACGTGAATCCCTTCCAAAATCAATTTTACTTGAGAGTAAGGTTTTCGAGAAAAAAATGCGAGAGCGTTGTATGAAATGATAGATGTGCTATTATTATTATTATTATTATTATTTACTTGTGTTGTATTTATTACCAGTCCCCTACTCTGTATTATGTCAGTAACTTACACTGTATAGCATGTATTGCTTAACAGATACGTTGGCAATGATGTGAATACCTGCAACACTAGAGGAAAAAAATGACCTTTATTACTCATTTCTGAGCTGTCAGTGGCTCAGATTGGAGTTCAAGATGCAGTAACAAAAAGTTTTTGTTATTCATTCAATAGCACTTAAAGTCAGAAAGTTTTAAGTCAAATCTAAAATCGTTTCTCCAGGAGATCTCCTCCTGTTCAATGGACGAATTTTTATTATTAAAAACTGGTAGCTTGTATGATAAAACGAATAGTTTTTAAGAGTAGTTGCATGTGTGCGTGAATAGGGCCAAAAAACATGTTCATTAATGTTAACACTGACCATGCATACATATCCTGGTAACTGACTTGTTCTGGATTATTTCGAAGAAGGAATCGTTCAAATGGTCTATGGAACAAGTAACTAACTAGCTGCGTTTTTAAATAAATTCGTTTTAGTACTCTCTTTAATCTCATAGAGCAATTTATTGTACAGTTTTATTTGTCAGTAGAAAATGCTATTTTGAGTTTTATCATTCGTAAATGTACATTCAGTGTAGATCTTCTCCCATTGTTATGTAGGGAGCTGTTTGCGCGGTAATTATCAATGCAATTTTTGATATGCATAAATGGTTGGTAAATGTACTCATACAGTGTATTTAAAATCCTCCGTGTTTTGAACAGAATTTTACAATGAGGTCGAGTACTATTTTTGGTTATTATTCTTATGTCCCTTTATTGTAGTCTCAAAACTGTGCTCGTATTTTATACATTTGTTCCACAGCTATAACCTGAGTGTAAACACGAACGGTATGTAACTAAATGACACTAATTAGAAGACTCTAGGAGCGTAACATGCTGATGACATTCTGTGTGCAAGTATCTTTGTGTGTTTACACCAGTTCAATTGAGAATCAATACTCATTCCCAGAAATTTTGGGTTTGTTACGCAGTCCATAGAAATACCACCTACATTTAATTTAACTTTGTTATTTCCCACCTTCAACTAAAATTCATGGCATTCATTTTCTTTATGTTGTGTCTCATTACTTCATACTGACCAAACTGCAAACTATCTCGAGGGTTCCATTTGCTTTCATACGGGAAACATAGACTAACAAATTACACACGAACAAGTGAGAACGCAAGCGTACATGTATGTCATCTTCTTAAGAGAGCGCCTGTCTGTAGTAGAAACTGTGTGGCCTTCTACAACACCCAACAGCGTTGTCAGCTGCAGAGAGAGAGAAAGAGAGAGAGATTGGAGCATGTGGTGTGGGACAAAGACAGAGAAAAAATTTGTGGTGACATCGCAAAATTTCCCCTGCCCCATCCTCTTCGGAGAATACGTCACGCACCGCCTTGTTACATGTGCAGTACCTCAGTGTGAGTGTTTCGCACATCGCAATTTAGGCATTCATACTGACAGATGGCGCGATAGCGACGGAATTCCGAAAGCGAGTGGCGGACACGTAATGACATCCAGTGTCCAGTGCCAGTAACGGTTCAGCCACCAAGCGAGAGGCGGCGAAGACGCAGTGGACAATAGGAAACGTGTCGCCCCTAGCGAGTGACCCAGCCATTAACAGTTCCGCGAACGGCCCGTTAACGCACCCACCTCTCCCTACCGTTAGCTCGGGGCGCTCCAGCGCCTGGAATTTGGCCGTCTCTTGTTGCGAGGTCTGGATGCGCCAGGCGGCGGAGACGAGACCCGTCCGGAACCTACTTCCTAAACTCGGAATGCCTTGCGCACGACAGCGTAACGTCTAGACGACTTCTGGATCATTAAACACTGAGCACTAGCTAATTCGACAAGGACACGAAGTTTGTGCTCCGCTTAACGGCCATCTTTACAACCCTGCAGCTTTGGTAAGTGAAGTAAAATCTGAAGAAGGATAGCAGGATAGGGATTATCACACTGATATATATAATACATGTAAGACTGTCACGACCTCTGCGACGCCATTGCCCCTTGATATTCTTACCGGCTAAATGACACTTCTGAAGCTCGTGGTTTCAAAACGGGAGGATAAATCAAGGTACGGGTAACGCAAAAAGAAATGAAAACTGTAAAGAGAAGCCACATGGTTAGAGATTCTAGTACGGTTCTTCTCAAACAAACAACTGTGCACCATTCCAAGCTGATGGTAGGGTCAATTTGCAACCCGTATCGCTGTTATTTCATCCCAAAGCCATGCGTACCGATCTGTCCGCAACAACTCCCACCTCTAATGAACCACGTTCGGAAAGCTTTTAGATATTGCATCATGCTGAGAAAGGTAGCCTTATTAATCTACTCGAAGAGGTAGAAATATATGTACATAAAACAAAGCCAACATATCACTTCCTCACTGAACAGACTGAATTAATTAATGCAGACTTTCTATAAACTTCATTCACCTAATTTCCAGTTTGAAACATAAACACTACTTCCTTGGAAAATAACAGCATGCAGACAGTAACTCATCATGAAGCACAACACTAAAACGTAACAGCCAGCTTAGTCATACATTAATACAATTGTTAAATTAATGTAAATTTAGTTAGCAGTCAAACGTAAATACAATGTTGTAATATTTATTCATGTACAACTGTTTCTCATCTTTGATCCTGTTCCCTGTGTATACTACAATATTTACATAATATCATTTCAGTAATATTTTCTAACAAATTGGATTCTTAATTTATTTTATTTGTAACCAGTGCTCATTGAATGTAAAGTGAATTTAATTAAACGTTTACGGGTTTTGAATTTTCTGCTGCCACATCAATGTACATATTGTAACATCTGTGAGAGATAAATTCTTTGGCATTGTCATACAGCCATCTTTTTACACAGTCTTCCCTAGGACAAAAACGTTTTGGAGATTATATATTTTATAACATAATGAAGCAGGATTTTCGACGTAAGTAATCTAAAACCAAAACAGTTTCGCTTTGAAAGATTTGTTTACATTGTACTCAATCGTTATTACGTAAAGTTACAGTTAAATAGGCCGTTTCTCACATAGTTTTTTTGCCATAGGGGGCCACAATCCCAAGGGACTTTCACCACAAGGGGGAATAAAGAGCCGAAAACTATTGTAAACATCAACAAATGTGTATCTAAACGTTCAAAGCCGTCTGAGGATTAACCTGTCGGTTCAAAACCGGTAATGTCACTATTTGTGTAAATAAACAGCATTATTAACTGTGGCTGGTTGGTGTTTTCTTCTTTGCAAGAATCAACCTGCAAGCTTTTAAGTGTTGACATTCTTTCGGTTTTAATCACAAACCGAAAGGCCGGCTGAAGTTGCAGGATAGTTTCTTCACATTCTTCTTTAAATTAAAACCTATATTGAGGCCTAAGCCTCAATTCGATACACACTATGTGATCAAAAGTATCCGGACACCCCCAAAACATACGTTTTTCATACTAGGTGCATCGTGCTGCCACCTACTGCCAGGCGCTCTATATCAGTGATCTCAGTAGTCATTAGACATCGTGAGAGAGCAGAACCGGGCGCTTCTCGGAACTCACGGACTTCGAACGTGGTCAGGTGATTGGGTGTCACTTGTATCATACGTCTGTACGCGAGATTTCCACACTTCTAAACATGCCTAAGTCCACTGTTTCCGATGTGATAGTGAAGTCGGAACGTGAAGGGACACGTACAACATAAAAGCATACAGGCTGACCTCATCTGTTGACTGACAGAGACCGTCGACAGTTGAAGAGGGTCGTAATGTGTAATAGGCAGACATCTATCCAGCCATCGCACAGGAATTCCAAACTGCATCAGGATCCACTGCAAGTACTATGACACTTAGGCGGGAGGTGAGAAAACTTGGATTTCATGGTCGAGCGGGTGCTCATAAGCCACACATCATGCCGCTAAATGCCAAACGACGCCTCGCTTGGTGTAAGGAGCGTAAACATTGGACGATCGAACAGTGGAAAAACGTTGTGTGGAGTGACGAATCACGGTACACAATGTGGCGGTCCGATGGCAGGGTGCGGGTACGGCGAATGCCCGGTGAACATCTGCCAGCGTGTGCAGTGCCAACAGTAAAATTCGGAGGCGGTGGTGTTATGGTGTGGTCGTGTTTTTCATGGAGGGGGCTTGCACCCCTTGTTGTTTTGCGTGGCACTATCACAGCATAGGCCTTCATTGGTGTTTTAATCACCTTCTTGCTTTCCACTGTTGAAGAGCAATTCGGGGATGTCGATTGGATTTTTCAACACGATCAAGCACCTGTTCATAATGCACGACATGTGGCGGAGTGCTTACACGACAATAACATCCCTGTAATGGACTGGCCTGCACAGGGTCCTGACGCGAATCCTGTAGAACACCTTTGGGATGTTCTGGAACGCCGACTTCGTGCCTCACCGACCGCCATCGATACCTCTTCTCAATGCAGCAGTCCATGAAGAATGGGCTGCCATTCCCCAAGAAACCTTCCAGCACCTTATTGAACGTATGCCTGCGAGAGTGAAAGCTGTCATCAAGGCTAAGGGTGGGCCAACACCGTATTGAATTCCAGCATTACCAAAGGAGGGCTCCACGAACTTGTAAGTCATTTTCAGCCAGGTGTCCGGATACTTTTGATCACATAGTGTAGCAAGTTTGCGTCACTTTCTCAGTCTCAGGAGAGTAGTGTGTTGTTTCTATAGGAAATTACGATTACCTACCGGATTATTCATCAGCTGCGCCTTCAAACACAGATTCATAAAGCAACTGAAATCAGGATACGTAAACGGGAACTTCTCACTTTTCTTTCGCCAGTCACTGTTCCCGCCGCACAGCTCACGTTTTTCTTGTCCAGTCAGGTAGCACTAATCTGTGTTGGTACTAAGCTATTCTTAACAGATGTTTATACGAGATTTCGATTCAATTGTCCGTTTCCAATGAATAATGGATGAGTGGTAACAACGAAAATCTGTAAAATTCTTCACCTGTCACAAGAAAAATTTAATTCCTTCAGAAATCAATACATGCAAAATTAGTCTTCGTGCTAATGTCAGAGATAAATCACAAGTGTTGTGCCTGAGCACCCCTCCAGGGCTCGAGCAGTTTAGCTACAACTCGGCAAATCGCGGGTCTGTTCGGTCTTTAGATCGCTCCGCGATCTAGCGTCTTCTGTTGGCACTATCTCCACGCTGCTATTAATGTACCAAGGAATGACTGTGAAACAAGAACTACAATATCTTCTAGGGTGAGACACATACGTAAACACAACAACTAATAAACAAATAAATAAATAAAATATAGCAAGATCAATTCAGTTGTGTTCTCGGCCTTTCGCTCGTCCCAATATCTAGCGACGTCTGGTAATACTACGGTATACGCAAGAGGGAACCTCCCGCTGTTATTTATTCTCATAATCACATTTACAGTAGTTTAAAATGTTTTTTTGTTTATTCAGCGCGTAACTCTTTGTTTTCATTCTTGTTTCCTTTGAATGTTTTCAAGCCGATTAAAAGATAATTTGTTTTTACCCACTATTCTAACATGTGAACGGGGATCGAAGTGCTCATTTGCAGCCCACTTGCTACATCATTATAGTCTCCAATAACGAAATGAAATACTGTGATGGCTTGAGAGCAAAAGACACTTTTAGAAGGACAATATTTTCGCCTCTAAATTTTAGCTTCACTTAAAAATCACCATAAGTGTTTATATATCCAATCCATAGCTACTTATAAGCTCTCTTACTGCAAATCTGTCCAAATACAACATGAGTTTCTAGGATGTCAAGATTTAATGCTATTTCTCCCAGTCTGTCACGAAAATATAGAATATTAAGCAAAGCCAAAGCTTGTTGTTGCAGCTAGATCGTAGTTTTTCGTGCATCGCTTGCACTCGCGCTGCACGTTTCGAATGTCACGTAAGGGCTTTATTTATTTATTTATTGGTTTCAGGCGAAGCCCATTCTACCAGATACAATAATGTCTCATAAAGATAGAAACAAGATATTTGCCTGACTTCATAACAAACTGGAAAACATAACTATAGGAGATAATTAGTGGACAAAGTACATCAGTATGACTGCACCACTGCAATAAAAGCCATAAATTTTAATTTAAAAACCATTATTTTCAAGTCTTTCCACAAGTTCGACGGATGAAATGGCAAATACATTTAGCAACGGAGTTATCCATGGAACTAAGTCTTAAAATCAGTGTAGTGCAATTGTTCTCAGATAATTGCATTTTGTAATTGTTCTCAGATAATTGCATTTAGCATATTCTATTGCTTTACGTAAAATCTTTTCGTCAATGGGACAGGAATCACAGCTTGGAGAGGGTATTAACTTTAACAAATATCTTGTTTATTAGTATTAGTGTGACGTGCTCTTAGCCCGTTAATAGTAACAATTTATTTTCCCGTGAGCGCCGAGTTTATGTATTGCTCAATCACCTAATGACAAGTACCTTTGATATTGCGATGCACATCCAGTACCATCGTCCACCTTGTTTTATCTGACTGGCGAGTCTACTATGAAAATCACTGTATGCTAGAGGTATGTCTGTGGGTAGTGGACGCTAAAGAAGTTTCGCCAGTTTTTCCACATGTTCGTTGCCTAATAGCAACATCCACCGGTATCCACTGTACATGAATCAGTTGACGCAGCTCCTTTGTTCTAGTGAGTTAGTTACATGTTCCGTAGATCAGTAATTTATCCATCTTCAGCATATTTAGTTGTACTTACTGACATAATCAGCAGCCAGTTGCAGAAAAGAAGTTTTATCTTCTTAACCGCTTTCAGCCAACTAGAGCCCTCCTTCAGAAGGCTGTATAGAAAAATTAAGCAAAAGTTAGATAAGAATATTAAAATTTAAGAACGAATAGTTTAGAAAAGTTTGAAATTTTGAAAGCAAAAAATGGTAAATACTTATAACATAGCATTGTTTGCGACTGTCACAAATAAGATACATTCAGCGTATTGCTGTGGTGCTAAGAAAAAAACACAAGAACGATATGTAATACAATAATGAATCCATTAACGCCAATAGGGCTCGTAATGCTTACATGTGGTACATAGTGCCTGTAAAAAACGATGTAAGGAAGCCAAACAAGTGCAGACATCATGCAGGAACTGGAGCTAATCAGCTGACATGCGTATCTTGAGGTTGGTCTGAAGGGGAAGGGCGGTAAAAGTACAATAAGGTAATAAAATAAAACCTTACACAATTGTATTTGTCATAAGCCATAAATGAAAACATAAGTGCGCATAGCGAGAATAATAAGTAATATGTAAAAAGCCATTGATGAATAAAATAAGTTAATAACAAAGACAAGTGGCGCTATGGATGAAAAATTTGGGAACTAATCTACAATCAGTTGTGATGTGTTCTAAAACTTACGGTACGAATGCCGCTAGTTACAGTTCTTTCACGGATCGTATTTGCGACCTGCACATATTCCAGTACTGGCTGTTTTACTACAATACAATTGTGCCCATGTTTCTTTCACTCTACAGCCACTTTCCGACGCTTAATATTAGCCAATGATTGAGAATTCTCTCTCCGCTTACTCCAATTACGGTTTCCAGCCCCACGATGCGTTTCGCACTTTGTTTTTCCAGGCAGGTTCTCTGCTAGCGTGCTACTGACTTCAGTACACCTGTTTGGAGATTAGATCCCAAATTTCCCAACCACTGCGCCACTTTTGTCGCTGACATTAACTTTTATGTATCAATAGGTTTTTTTATATTACTTATTACGCTGCTTACGCGCACTTATATTTTCGTTTATGGCTTTTGACAATTAAATTGTGTAAGGTTTTATTTTATTACCTCATCGTACTTTTAACCCCTTTCCCCCTCAGACCAACCCCAAGATACGCATGTCATTAACTGATTAGCTCCAGTTCTTGCATGATGCCTGCACTTGTTTGGCTTCCTTACAGCCTTTTTGTACCGGCACTATGAACCATATATAAGCATTAAGAGTCCTTTTTGTATTAATGGATTCATTATTGTATTACATATTGTTCTCGTATTTTTGGGCCCACAGCGATATACTGCATGGATCTTATTTTTTACAGTCGCAAACAGTGCGATGTTATAAGTTTGTACTATTTTTTTTTAATTTCAAATTTTTTAAACCTTTCGTTCTTAAATTTTAATATTCTTATCTAACTTCTACTTATTTGTGGTATATTTTTCTGTACAGCCTTCTGAAGGAGGGCACTAGTTGACTGAGAGCGGTTAAGGAAATAAAACTTATTTTTCAAAATAATGGAAACGAGTCAGTCTGCAGGATGTGATTGCATGACTAGTGTTAACATTGATGAACAAATTATTTTTTTTGTCCTACTCATGCAACTATACCTAAAAACTTGGGTTCGTTTGGTTTTTATTTTCGGTGCCATCAATTTTTGAACAAAAATTCGTCCATGGAAAAGAAGTTGCCCAGGAGACTTAGCACTACATTGTGTGCCATGGGATTCGGGATGTCCTCGCAAGACAGCGGAGGGCGGTCGTGGAGACGGTACATGTCAGGACTTTGTTAAACTGTACAGAATAGCTTGAGGAACGGCACACGGGGCTGTTCAAGCAGAAGTCGACAGCGTAATGTGGCGTACTAGGAAATCGCGGGGTCGTTCGAACACGAGTATCGTTTGTCCATCTCTGTTAAACTCACTTATATTCATAACGCTAACTATCCTTAGTAATGGAACGTAGCACGTCTACGGCTGCATATTGCCTTTGAAAAGCACACAAACTAATGGCAGCGGGCATTCCAGTCACCTTTACACGTGCTCTTAATCCGTTTCATTCGTATGTTGAACACCGGAGTTTCTCAAATGTTCAAATGTGTGTGAATTCCTAAGAAACCAAACTGCTGAGGTCATCGGTCCCTAGACTTACACACTACTTAAGCTAACTTATGCTAACGACAACCCACGCCCGAGGGAGAATACGAACCTTCGGCGGGAGGGGCCGCGCAGTCCGTGACACGGCGCCTCAAACAGCGCGTCCCTGAGTTTCTCTTTTTGTGTGTACTGCCCTGGGACGAAATATGCTATGCAGTTAGTAGAACCGATGTGTAATACTTCTATAAAAAAAAAATATCACAAGTGTCTCTTCCATGTGCAAACACGAGCTCTGTCACTGGGTCGTGTGTCAATCTCGGTGTTTCCCCATTTAGCCACAGTAAAATGAGACGGTCACGTTATCCAGGGTGTCCCCCCAAAAATCGTCAGGTGAATTTTCTCTGGTGTTTCGGCTAGTAGTTGAAATTTCGTTTTTGCGAAGTGTAGGTGGAGTAAGCCCAAGCAAATGCTGCTCGCCATGTCTTTGATGCGACACAGCGCCGGTGGGAAGTGTCGGTTTCTTTCCCGTTACCAAGAAAATTATTTTTAAATCCGAATTTCACGTGACCATTCGACAGAGCGACCTCAAGTAAGTCCAGTGCCACATTCGCTCTATCGACGAATATTAACAGAAACAGTAAAACACGAGGAATACCCAGTACTCCATCAGCTACATCAGCTCCTTGTCCTCCGGTGACCGCTACTCCCAAGCAATAGCGCTGCCATGTCGCTGTTGGAGCATTGAGTTGTTATTCGTGTTTCGCATATCGGTAAAAAAATGGTTCAAATGGCTCTGAGCACTATGGGACTCAACTTCTGAGGTCATTAGTCCCCTAGAACTTAGAACTAGTTAAACCTAACTAACCTAAGGACATCACAAACATCCATGCCCGAGGCAGGATTCGAACCTGCGACCGTAGCGGTCTTGCGGTTCCAGACTGCAGCGCCTTTAACCGCACGGCCACTTCGGCCGGCATATCGGTAAAACAAATATCGCATTACACTTATTGGGACCATTCTGTCTAAAGGGCTAGCAAAATTCCGAATTAAAAAAAAAATTTTTTCGTAGCAGGAAGTAAAAAGATGCTTTCCGTCGAAACTGGACGTCGCATGAGAGAGAGACGTGATGAGCAGTATCTTTTTGGGCTGACTCCGGCTACAGTTCGCAAAACCGAAACTGCACAATCTGCCGAAAAAACAGAGAAAATTCGCTTGACGGCCCATGGGAGAGACATGCCGTACATCTTTCCACTACGGAAAAACCTTAGGTGTACACAGGAAATGGAGTCCAGAACCGCTGTATAAGCATCCGACAACTCTAACTAGACTTCAGAGGCGGAAAAACAGTATACCTGAAATACAAGTCATTTAAAATCATCCAAGAGCATTTGTCGAGAATAAAGATTTTGTTAAAATAATTCTCAAGTATACTTCTTGCGCACGGTCACATTTTCATATTTAACTGATCGTCGGTTACGTCCATAGCAGTATACGTGTGAATCTCTGCGAACTTTTCCTACAGATTGAGTTGGTAAGCACCCCAAAAATGACATCATTGTTTACGTTGTATGCTTCTTCAGAGCAAGTGTTGGGCCACGTTCGAGTTTCTCTTCGTGTATACCCATTTATTTTCACTTGTATGTGTCGAAGAGTGGATATGAAGAGAAACGCTGGTAGAACACAAGTTCAACCCCTGCAGCAACTAGCTGCGCTTTGGGTCTGAATCGAGATGCACGAAAATTGACTCGATCTGTCACAACAGGAGAGAGGCGGAAATAAAAGTAGCATTTCTTTTTCCCATTAAGAACGTTGACGGGGAATCGCGGCGAACTCTAAGGGATAAGCGGACACTCTTTGTGGAGAGGCGGCAGGCAGCCATCAGGCCCGGCGCGCCGGCACGTGGCGTGCGCCCGCCTCGGCCGTCAGAAGCGCCGGCGGGGTCGCGACACGCATTAAGGCGCAGGCGGGCAGCCGGCCTAGCGGCCAGATTACGCCCGTCTGCCAGACAGCGGCACAACCTGCTGATTAATCAAGTGGCCCGGTGCACGCACGCCCGTTATCACTGCAATAACTGCGAGACGCGGAAGTCGCAGCGGTGCCGGCAAGTCGAGCACGTTATGACAGTCTGGCGGCTTTCCAACGCTTGCGACTGAGTTTTTGCTCAAGGGTCCGCTATAAATATGGATCACTGGACACGAGGTGGGACTAGTAAGGTGGCGCGTTGGTTGGAATTGGTTGACCACTACACAGTATACGTACACACACCCACCCACCCGCACGCACCCACCCACCCACCCACCCACCCACCCACCCACATACACACACACACACACACACACACACACACACACACACTACTTTCTACTCGCAACACTTACACGTCGCAAGACCTACGCGGACAAAATACACTGCCAGAAAAAAATATTAGTACACCTAGAAAGATGACGTCGATTTTGATCCCATGACGGCATATGCCACCTGGCGGACAGTTCTGAGAATGGTCTCAACGTCGTCCGCCTAGAGATTTCGCAATGCAAAGCTACCAGAGCGCCATTTGTGTCGACCCTGTATCAGGGAACGCTCACAGACGGAAGGCTCAGTGTGGTGCAAACATGTGAAGCAAGCAGCCAACCGTGTCACAGAGACGCACTCGTACTTCCTACAGCCAAATGAGCGAGTTTGAAAAGGGTAAAAGTGTGGCCTTCCGAGTGGCGGGAGAACTGCCACACAAGTTGCACGTGCTGCATCAGTTGTGCAACGACGCTGGTATCAGTGGTCACGCGTAAATTCTCACACCCGTAGAAGCCGTTCTGGACGTCCACGCAGCAGAGAAGCCCGCCAGGATCGCAGCAGTGGCAGACCGTACAGCTACCGCAGCACAGATAAGAGAGCTTGTGAGCCCAAACGTGTCAGCACGAACTGTTGCGAGCCGGTTATTAGCAGTGGGACTACGGGCACAAAAACCTTTAGCACGTCTTCCACTCACGCCACAGCATCGTCCTGCACGGCTGGACTGGTGCCCTCAGAGAATCACTTGGAAGATGGGATGGAGTGCCGGAGTCTTCATAGACGAAAGCAGATTCTGCCAGCACGCAAGTGATAGTCGTTTGCGCGTACGACGTAAATCCGCCGAGCGGCCTAAGAACAGTGATCGTAAACGGATCCTAACCGTGTGTGTGTGGTTTGGGAACATATGGGCGCCCAACGGCGAGGTTATCAGCGCCCTGACATCGATGAAAACAAACGAATGTGGATAAGAACGAAAAATGTCGTACACGCATGTACACAAAATGACCACACAAGGACTATCGCACAGGCACTCTCACATGCATTAAAACCAATGAGGAGGCAAGATAGCCAATCAAGAAAGTAAAAGAGGGAAAACAAACCACAAAAGAGCTAAAAGAACAGCACACGGAAATGAGACTGGCTGACCACTTACGAAAAAATTTGGGTGAGCCAGACACCCAGTTGACACATTAAAAATATCTCCCCAAAATCTTGTTAAAATGTGGGACAATTCACAGAACTTTAAAACCCGAACCACATTCGTTTGAGCGTTGCATAAAATAGACTGTAGATCCGCCGGCAAATCCGCTGCAGTCCGCTGGTCAGCAAATAAAATGCAGTCCAATTAAATGTGGTGCATCGTGATCTGCACGCCACAAGCACCACACATCGGAGGGTTCTCTCGCCGGGGATCCTAACCGACAGGGTTTCAAACCCGACAGGAATTTCCTGCTCTCAGTGTATAGAAGTCCATTTTCAATAGCTCACGGGCGAAAATTGCGAACGGAGCTGGAAGCAGCGGGACAGTACTTCTTCAAGGCGCTAAAAAACACAAACTAAACAGTACCCAACTAGAGGCGGGTAGTGTGGCCCCACCGCTCACGAGATCGTCTCTTTTCGGACGATGCGATTCGTTTCTCGTTTGGCAAACACTCAGGCGCCCTATCTCACCTCAACTGAATCGTACATAAACGTCTGGAACTATTTGGAACAACAGTTGAAACTAAGCAATCAACATCGCCGCAGTCTGGTAGCTCTACGGGACCGCCGGCCGGGGTGGCCGAGTGGTTCTAGGCGCTACAGTCTGGAACCGCGCGACCGCTACGGTCGCAGGTTCGAATCCTGCCTCGGGCATGGATGTGTGTGATGTCTTTAGGTTAGTTAGGTTTAAGTAATTCTAAGTTCTAGGGGACTGATGACCTTAGATGTTAAGTCCCATAGTGCTCAGCCATTTGAATTTTCTACGGGACCTGCTCATCAACGAGTGACTTCAGCTGAACATGGCGTACGGAGGCTCTTCTACGTTTCCCATGGCCGAATTGAGATTGTTATCAAGGTGAGATACACTGACGTGATGCCTCCTGCGATTGACTAATTTTTGGTCCAGTGCGCTTATAAAAGCCGTCCAAAGTGTCCGTAACTATAAAAGGCTTGCTCAAGGCGTGAATCACACGAGTTTATCACCAGGAGTGCCACATGGCAACCCCTGCAAGTGCCTTTGCGCCGAGAACAAATGATTCAGACATCACATATTTGCAGCATATCCACAAGGCTAGAGGATTTGGGCAAGGTTGCGAAAAACCAACTCACAACGCTATGCAGCCTGACCTGACTGCTGGGCCATCTCGCAATTACGTAACAATCGCATATGTGCATTTACCGTCAAATAAAGGTTGTTGTTGTTGTGGTCTTCAGTCCTGAGACTGGTTTGATGCAGCTCTCCATGCTACTCTATCCTGTGCAAGGTTCTTAATCTCCCAGTACCTGCTGCAGCCTACATCCTTCTGAATCTGTTTAGTGTATTCATCTCTTGCTCTCCCTATACGATTTTTACCCTCCACGCTGCCCTCCAACACCAAATTGGTGATCCCTCGATACCGCAGAACCGATCCCTTCTCCTAGTCAAGTTGTGACACAAATTTCTCTCCTCTCAAATTCTATTCAATAAAGGTAATGCACCGATTCGAGTTGCGCCCTGGGCTCAGGAATGAATTTTATTTCCTCCGTTACTGTGTATATCTAGCATTTTTGGCAGAAGAAGTTATATTCTAAGTCAACCAGCTGTTTACTCTCTACATCATTGCCTGTTTATAAAATATTGCTGAGTCTTCCACAAACGAGTTAAAGATTTGTCTGCATGACTAAGTTGCCAATTACCAATTCAGAAAAGAAAAAGTTGTAATCAGACAGTGTCAGAGGTAAATTCATTGCGTCGTCTTTAGATTTGCTCATACACTAACCGTTACCCGTATTTATCATGCTTCATTTGTTTCATAACTACGCAATAAGAATGGGTTATTCTGTTGTATGATTTATTTGAGAGAAAGAGTTTCACAGACTGAGCAAGTCAATAGCGCGTTGGTCCACCTCTGGGCCTCATGTAAGCAGTTATTTGGCTTGGCATTGATTGGCAGAGTTGTAGGATATCCTCCTGAGGGATATGGTGCCTAATTCTGTTCAATTGGCACGTTAGATCGTCAAAATCCCGAAATCGTTGGAGGGCCTTACCCATAATGCTCCCAACGTTCTTAAATCCGTCGACATTACAGGCCAAGGTGGGGTTTGGCTAGTACTCGTCGTGCGCGGGCGGACATTATCTTGCTGGAATGTAAGCCCAAGATGGCTTGCCATGAATGACAACAAAACGGGGAGTAGAATATCATCGACGTACCGCTGTGTTGTAAGGGTGCGGCAGAAGACAACCAAAGGGATCCTGCTATGAAACGAAATGGCAGTCGGGCCATATGGCAGTCAGTCAGTTTCGTGTCCCACCGTTGTCCGGAGCGTCTCGAGACATATCGTCGGTCTGGAGTCTTCTTGACTGGATTAAAATTGTCTTCTTGTGATGAGTCCCGCTTCGAATCGAGCCCCATGACCAGCGAAGGTGCCAGTGCATGACGCGCTACTGCCGATTTATCCGTGTTTCCCAGACGAAAAATGCTCTTGTGTTCCTGATATCGGGTGTTAACGCTTCTTTTTCTAGTTTCTATGCAAATTTGACCGTATGTACAAGGGACTCCTTCGGTGGCAAGGGCGGGCACAGGTCCCCATCAGTGTTCAAATAAGCACGCACATTTCTTGTTGATTTAAACACTGTGTCAGTACCGTGCCTCGTTAGTAATCAGTTGATGCGATCTCTGACCGTTCTTGCGAATGGGAGGAAAACTTTCCCTTTTGTTGGTTCTTTTCCACTAGAAGCTCGAGATCTTTTAGGATACAGCGCACTATTTATTATCAGAGTCGGCTGTTCTTCTGAAGGTAATTCTTAAATCATAGAGCTATTCCTCCCTGTACTGTGGTGGACCGTTCTAAAAATCTACAGTGCGAGGCGATGCTGACACTGGTTTCACATTCGGGAGGACGGCGGTTCAAATCCACATCCGATCATACAGATTTAGGTTTCCCTTGGTTTCCCGAAATCGCTGCAAAGGACGGCATGCTTCCTCTTTAAGGGCACGGCCGATTTCTTTCCGTATCCTTGAAACACTCCCAGTCTGTGCTCCGTCTCTAACGACCGCGATGTCGATGGGACGCTTAGTCTTCCTTCCTTCTAAAAGAATCTGTGAACTATTGGTTTGTGAGTCCTCTGTTCTGCTTGGGGTAGTGAATGGAATTTTTGTGAAAGTATCTATCAATTTGAATGGGCATTCTGTAGCGTTAGTGCCCTAAAGTTCCGTCGGTTGTTTTAAGTACCTGTAAATCCAAAAAGTAAATTTCACTTTATTTGCCTTTTTCCATAGTGAACTTTATTGTGGAATCAATATTACTCAGAAAATTTAGAAATCTTGAAGATTATTTATCTCCATAAGGCTATACACCTAAATTTTCATCAACATGCCGAAACTAACAAGATGTTTCTTCCTGGCCGTCTGCAAGGCTCTTTCTTCAATTTTTTCAATACAGACATTCACTACAACTGCGCCGAGTGGGTTCCCAATAACCTCGTTATCGATTCGCTCACAGAATTTGTCGTGCTACTGACAGTAAGCTGATGTGAGACTGCCGTATCCTGCACTGTATGAATACACGGGACGTGCATGGACCGTACGGTGAGCTGAGGTGGGGCAGTGGCGCGCAGGTGCTAGTCTGCTGTCAGTGCGACACGTGCGGCACGCGTGTGCGGCCGCCGGGAGCTGCGAGATGCCGGCAGGTGGGGCGCGCCGTCGTGCAGCTGCCGTCGCGTCGCGCCGTTTGCTGATTTAACTCGTACGCGGAAAGGCAGGCTGCAGCCGGGCGGGCCTCTTCCCACCCCACTGCTACCGCGCACAGTGCCCTAAACATATCCTCTACACGTCCTTCCGCACAGAGCAACGAAACTACCGCTACAGCAAACTCTCACAGCCTTACATTTCATCCGCAGCTGGTCGCATTCCCACTGACTGATAGCCGACGAGAGAGCAATATTGATGTGAAACTGTGAACAAAAACATTTACAGACAATTTCACTCGAAGGATTGCGTATTTATGGAGAATACTAGACTTCCATCTCTAAAAATTGCAACTCCTGCACAGAGCGTGGAATTCACGGTGCTGGTACGTGATATTGAGACTTGTTCGTTACGGCCACAGAATATTCCAAGCCTTTAGAGTCAAAGTTATGCAGATGGCAGAGGAAGCAACTACTCTAAGGCTAGGAACTATTACTCGAAAATAATGTTTAGTTTTTTATTAACATAATCAACTTGTGTGAACAACTTAAACTCCTAGTAAGTGTCCACAGTAAAAATCGCCGAGCTGTAGCGTATTTACTGATAAACCTCCTCCCACGCGATACGACATCGTCTCCTCACATTCTAAAGTGCGAAGTATTCTTCATAGAAAACCTTGGCCACAGCCCCAATTTCTCTGAAGCTTCTACCGAGCGGAGTGGCGTAGCAGTTAGACTATGAACTGAAACCGAGTGCCTAAACTCTCACCAAAGCGGTGGCTCTCGACCCAGGACGGATTAGGTAGCGCTGTGGTTAAGGGGAGGTTCACACTAGGATAGCAATCTTGCCCATTAATCGGTGAGTCAGCAACTAAAAAAAATATTTAGTGAAGGACTTTACTTGGGCTGCGTGGACTAAAGTGGATAGTAGGCTGCACTATGGAATAGCTTTGACTGAGCGGGGTGGCGTAATGAAAAGACAATGGCCCTTATTTTAGAGGACGGGAGTTTAAATGCGGCTGTGTAGATCAGGCTTCCCGTAGATTTCCTGAAAAGCTCGAGCAGAAAACCGGCTGGTTCCTTGAAAAACATACGGTCGAACCCATTCCGCACCCTTGTCCGATTCTGGCTTATGCTTCGCCTATAACGAAATCGTTGTCGAAGGGATGTTGACCGCTAATTTCCTTCTTCCCTATTTTTCACTAGTTGATATCCACGGTATATATCACACTGGACTCGCACTCGGGAGGACGACGGTTGACATCCGCGTCCGGCCGTCCACATTTAATTTTCTGTGATTTCCCTAAATCGCTCCAGAGAAATGCTTGAATCGACAACGATTTCGTTATAGACGAAGCATAAGCCAGAATGATTCCTTTGAAAGGCACGGTCGATTCTTTCCCCATTCTTGAAACATTCCGAGCGTGTGCTCCGTCTCTAATGACCTCAACCCCGAAGAAGCGTTAAATCGTAATCTTCCTTCCCTCCTTCCACAGCGTAAATATCTTCAACTTAGGATGACGCCTGTTGTGAAACTTTTCTCTGTCGAATAGACCGGCCCTTTGGCACTAAGTCCTGCTGCAGGTACATTTGAAAGTCTCTAGGACGAATAATGTTCCATATCCGCCACAAATAAGGAAAACCTGTCGTCAACCAGTAGGTTGGTTTGGCAGCACAGTGCTTTACTGCAGGTGGTATGCGGTCGCCTTTCTCCGAATTGCCTTAACCAGCCAGTTACAGGAAGAGGGGTTGGGGTTAGGGTTGTTTGGGGAAGAAGACCACACAGTGAGGTCATCGGTCTCATCGGATTAGGGAAGGATGGGGAAGGAAGTCGGTCGTGCCCTTTCAGAGGAACCATCCCGGCATTTGTCTGGAACGATTTAGGGAAATCAGGATGGCCAGACGCGGGATTGAACCGTCGTCCTCCCGAATGCGAGTCCAGTGTCTAACTACTGCGCCACCTCGCTCGGTGTGTTACAGGAAGAGCTACAGTTTAACGTGGATTACGAATCACTACGGAACTCCACATATTTCACATTAACAATCATTACCGCAGATTAAAGAAGTGATAAATGAACAGATAAAAATCCTAGTACTGACCATGTTCGAAAGCTGGCCCTTTGGATTTCTAGTCTGCCGGTTTACCAGTGAGTCACCGAGACGACAAACACACGCGAACTGAAGCATCTTTGAAGATTTTATATTTTTTTCACGGCAGCGTTCGATTCGGTACGCAGTCATGTGATATAATTAAGTGATTGACGAACACGTGCCTCTCGATTATTGTTCATTCAAGAGCTCGATATTCATTTCCGACCATCGGTTACTATCTCAAAATACTCCGTTTAGGACTCTCGACCATTTGTATAATATTGAATCTCACGTTTGTTAACATCCTGCTTAACGTCAGTTTTTTACATAGTTGTTTTGCAGCGACTTCTGAACAGTCAGAGGTAAGATAATATCTCCGGAGCGAGTAATTAAAGGTAAAGTCTCGCTTGGTAAGTTGCTTCTGGGTCGTTGCACACACAAGGTATATTGCAAGGGGCGATGCTCTTACAACGTTGTATTACTGTCGGTGTATGAACGAATAGTTTATCTTAATACCAGGTTAACATGCGTTTGAGGAAAGCCGTCAGCACAGATAACATACAGTTGTAGGCCATTAAACCTTACGATTATCGTATTTATGAAAAAAACGTACCTTACTAGTTGTGTAAATAGCAACATCTGTACAAATCTGTACAACTGGGAGGTAGAAGGTTCAGCAACATCACAAATGTTACAAGCTAAGCGTCTTTTTTGGGCTACCTCTACTGCAAAACATAGTAGACTAGACAATGAGTGATGAATTTCCTTAATGGAAGAACGGCCAGCTTTGTGCGAAAAAGCTTTTAGAACATTATAAGGGCAGAATTCATACAGAAAAGTGTGCATCACATTATTCAAATAGAAGAGTGTATCATTTAAAAACCTCAACGACAAGGCAAAAAATTAATACGTTAAGTAAGCTGTTCAATCACTTAAAGAGATTTTATTGTACCATGTTTAAACTGAATGGCGTAATAACAATCTTTCCAAAAATATTTTAGAAAACCGCCAGTTTACGGAACCAGTTGAAGTAAAAAAATTCGTCATTACGTTCCTGAAATTGTTTGGTGAAATTCCATCACGTACCTGTCTAGTTGTCTACAATCGAAGTCCAGTTATCGATAATGTATCTTCCGTTTCAAAGCCGTTTCTGTGACGCACCAAGTCGTGCACAATGACACAAGCTTTTACAATGCGTACAGAAAAATCAGGGTTCAAATTAGATGATGTCTGAAAACCCTAAGCATTAAATGCAAATAAATGAACAAATTCCTTTGAAATTTTTGGATAATATTGCAAGTAGCCTGTTTGTATGTTGGCAGCGCTATAGACTGTATCAATATCGCTGACAGCACTCTGCGTCCTTGGCAAGAGATTTTGTGGTTGGACGGACTAGCAGTTACCGACTGGATAGAAAAATGTTTGGATATGATTTTCTTAGTGGAGACTCAGTGTTGGTAGGACAAGCATTGTAAAATGAGGATGGATGTAGTTGGTAACGTTTGGGTAGTGTAATTATTGACAACTATACAATTCTGAACTGGGTGTCATATGAATAAGGTAAGATGTTCTAAATGCAATGTTTGCTCTTCAACAAATTTAGAAGTTTTACCTTATTGATGTGACACCCAGTTCAGAATTATATAGTTGTCAATAATTACACTACTCTTCTTTTTAAACGACGACAAACTAAGGCCCATGCGTTCGATTTCGCTGGGAGTGTGGTGAGAGACGGGAGGAAGAACATGAAGGGCGCTACTGTGCCGTGCCGTGCACGACGGCTGCCTTTTAGACTCGAAACCGCCTTTCTTTTATCTTTCGTTCCTCTCTGATGAGAGGGGAGGGGGAGGCGGACACATGGACAGCTTATTACTCTTTGGTGCCTTATTTTATGCTGTTGGGACACTTTTTATTTTGGTTGGGGGAAAGGATTTTCCTGTTGTTCTTGAGTATCTGTTCTTTTCTAATCGCTTTTTTTCGCGTGGGAGGGTGGTAATGATCCTGACATCTGCCCTAGTGCTGAGGGAAACCTCCCTAAAACTTGAGCAAGGATCTGTTGAATATTCTCTTGCTTGTATCTCTGCTATCTGTCTTTCTCATCTCGTGTTTAATGTGTGGTCACTCAATTTGAGCTGTATCGGTGTTTTTACGTGTCGTCTTTCTCTTGAGGTTCATCTAGTAGCAGGTGTTTTATCCTGTCCTCTTGTATGTCTGTGATGACAAAATTAGTTGTGGTTGGTGTATCAGTCGTCTTTATGCAATAGGAGGTCGGCCGCAGCTCTTTTGTTCTGATATCGGTTGGTGCCAATTGTGGCAGTTGATTCCAACCATCCTTTTCTTTAGTGGTTTTACCTTTGCGTTTTGGTAAACTATTGTATGTTGTTTCTGGCCCAGGCATTCATCTTGCCCGTAATGCTTAACATTCTCCTCTCTGCTGCCATTATTTTTTCCGCTATTGTTTTGCTTGCATCCATACTGATGCAGCGCACTCTAAGATGGGATGAACGAAGGATTGATAGGTGGATACCATTGTTTGTATCTTTGCACCATTTCTTCTGCCTTTTAGTAGACTAAGTAAGTTTAACCTAGTTGCAGCTTTTGTTGTTATGTCTACTGCACGTTGGGCAATCCCCAGATACTTTGCACTGTCTTTTGCAGTGACGGTTTGCCCCCAAAGTTGCTGCTTGACTTCTTCTGATTTTTAATTACCGGTACGGCCGTACGTTTGTTTGAAAATGATTAGATGTGTTTTAGAGGCATCGGGCTTCATTTACCACTTGCTAGGAGAATTAGGTAGTCTTGTGATTGTGCCTGGCACCTGTATGCCCAACTGTCGGTGTAGAGTGTTAAACCCTCTTTCTATTCGGCGGAACGTGTGACGTCTGCCGTCTTCGGCAGGCCGTGTAGACGATGGCGTCTAGACGGCTGCCGGACAAGGGTGGAGGAGGAGGAGGAGGAGGAGGAGCGAGAGGGCGGTCGGAGCGGCTGGCTCTGTGTGGGCGGCTGCCTGCGCCTTACCGGAAGCGCTGCCGCTCTGGAACGCCACGTGTGCAGCCAGGGCTCTGGGGCCGCCGCCGGGGGAGTATCCCGGGAAACGAGACGCCGCCCGGCCACGGGCACGCGTCTCCCGCAAAGGGGACACCGCCGTGCGACAGTCCGGGTCGTGTCGCCCTCACCGGCGGATTCTCGCGGCTGTGTGGTGTCCAGTAGCCGCTGGGCATTTTTCCTCGTTCTCGCCATTACCCTACGCCCACTTTACTACAGAGGATAGGCAAAATAATATGAACACCTGTACTTACTTGGGAATACTTTATTAATAAGGGGTTGGACCCCCATTTGTCAGCAATACAGCTGCGATACTTCTTGGAATACTGACAAATAATGATTGTATAGTCTCCAGTGGAATGTTATGACATTGTTCGATGAGATCCTCTTCTAACTCCTGCGCTGCAATAACGCCCACAAGGGTTCGATAATGTTCAAGTCTGGAGACTGTGCTGGCCAAGGAAGTCGCTGCAGTTCAGTTGCATGCTCCTCACTGCACTGTCCTGACTGTGTGATTGGGTGCATTACCGTGTTGACATATGGCATCACTATTGGCGAACATCATCTGAATCATGAGGTGCACCTCATCACCTACAATGTTCACATAATCGTTGGCTGTAACACGACCTTTGAGAGTAACGATGGGACCAGCAGAATATCGTGATATGGCTGCTCACACCATCACACTTCCACCTCCATGCTTAACCGTTGCAGTCAGGATTGTAGGATTCTTTTGGTGTTCTCCAGACGTAAGCCTGGCCCGATGTTGGAAATAACGAAAATGTTGACTCGCCGGATCGTATGACGTGTTTCCAATGATTAGCTGTCCATGATTTATGCTCCTGACACCATGTTTTACTTTTATTTGCGTCGGTTGTCGTCGCTAACGGTTTCGGTATGGCAGCTCGTCCATGAATATTCGCTTCATGGAGTTCTCGGCGGACAGTGTCGATAGATACGGGGTCTCGAAGATAGCTATTGAGCTCTGCAGTCACTTTAACCGCCGTAGTTTCGTGCTGTTTTGACGCAATTCGTCTTAGCGTACGACGATCTCTATCATTTAGTTTTGATTTGCGCCCACGTTTACACGATGATGTCTTTCCATGTTCTGTGTAGGCTGTCATGACTGATGAAACATGCTCTTGAAACATTCAATAAGTTGGCTCTCTGGCTACCGATGCTACAGCCAATCGGGCCCCTTCAATCTTCCCTCTCTCTAACTCTGTTAGATATTTCACTGCACGTCGACTTCGGCCTCTGAATGTAAATACGAAGTGTGCACTACTCGTAAACAACTAGCATTGATGCCTAGTCCGTACTGGACACGCACAGTCGAGCGCGACCAGTGCCTTACCTGCGTCAAACACAGCCATCTCATTACTACCGCTGTTCACGTTGGCTGAGCGGTTCTAGGCGCTAGTCTGGAACCGCGCGACCGCTACGGTCGCAGGATCGAATCCTGCCTCGGGCATGGATGTGTGTGATATCCTTAGGTTAGTTAGGTTTAAGTAGTTCTAGGGGACTGATGACCTCAGAAGTTAAGTCCCATAGTACTCAGAGCTATTTGAACCATATGAACTGTTCACATTATTTTGCCTACCCCCTGTACTTTTATCACCCACACTACGGATGTGTACACACGGTGAAGCCTCAGATAGCATTTCACCCGTAAAGAAATATATCGACATTCCTTCAGAAGCGTTGAGCTCCCTGGAGGAGCACGCCGTAACAAAATTATTCCATCTGGTTTGCCACATATGCGAACCACGCGAAATGCCCTCAGACTTCAAGAAAATGTAATAATTCCAATTTCCAAAACCGGCAGTTGTTCACAAGCGTGAATATTGGCGGATCACCAGTTTTACACGTCATGGTTGCGAAATATCGATACGAATTATTTGCAGAAATCTGAAAAACTGCTAGAAGCCGACCTCGAGGAAGACCAGTTCCGTTCCGGAGAAATGCTTGAAAATGCGAGGTAATACTAATCCTGCGACTTACCCGTACTGTTAAAAGATTTTAATTAAAAAATCTTTAACGTTTAACACTATCTTAGCAGATAGGTTGAAGAAACGAAACGCTTCGTTTACAGCATTTGTAGATTTAGACGAAGCTTTTGGTGATATTGACTGTTGAAAATTTTGGAGATATAAGCGACGAAATACAGTTAGCTAAACGTTATCTAAAGCTTGTACAGAAGCCAGACTGCAATTATATGAGCCGAAGAATTTGAAAAGGAAAGAATGTCTGAGAAGGGCCTGATGATTGTAGCCTACTCCCAATGTTATTCAGTCTGTATACTGAGTAAGCTGCTAAGCAAACCAGGAAGAAATTTGGAAAGCGAAAAAAGATAAACTTCAACAAAAGGAAGGCAAACTTAAGGGTATGTAGTTAAATTAAAGCTTGTGGCGCTGAAGAAATCTGATTACTAGATTAGACGCTAGAAGTAGTAGACGATTTTTGTTATTCCTGGAACAAAGTAACAGACGATGGCCGAATTGAGAGGATATATAAAACAGAATGGTAATAGCAACAAAAGCATTTCCGGAAAAGGCAATCTTGTTAACATCGAATATAAATTCAAATATTACGAAGTCTTTTTCTGAAAATATTTGTTTGGAGTGCGGCCTTGTACGGAACTCGAATATTGACAATAAACAGTTCAGAAAACAAGAGTATATAAAACTGTTGAATAGGATGCTGCAAAACAAACAACGCTGACTATTTGATGCGTAGGTTAGATAGCTAATGAAGAGATAGTCAAGCGAGCTGGGAAGAAAAAGAAATTTATGATACAAAATAGGATCGGTCGGCAGGACACATTCTGAGACATCAAGGGATCACCAGTTTGGTAATGGAAGACATTGTGGGGTGTGGGATAAAAATTGCACAGGCAGATATAGAGTTAAATACAACATGCAGGAGATTTTACAGACGTGAAGAGAGTTGCACAGAATGGTCTAGTGTACAGAGCTACGTCACATCAGCAAACATATTTGTAAACCCATAAGAACGATGAACGAGGGCTCATGAAATAAAGACAAACATTTCCGCCATGTTATTAGTCCAATAATTTATGAAATAACTTAGTTTTTCTTATGAAACAATGGTTCTTTACTTTTTTACGCCAGAATAGCAGATCAGCGGGGTGAAAATTCAGACATACGAGGGTTGGAACTTTAATAGTGGCAACTACTTATTTACAGCTCGTACAAAATAAACACGTGTTTCAAAGTTTTACTGACCTTCAAAGCAGTCACCAGCATTGTGTATAACCCGTTGCCAGCGATGTGGAAGTCGTAGGATACTATTAGCAGTGCCAGTTGTGTTGACAGTTCGAGCGGCGCGGTCTATTGCCCGAACGAATTTGTAGCAGTTCTGAAGCGAATGCCGTGAAGTGTTTCCTTCAGTTTAGAAATCGAGTTGAACTTACGGGGGCTTAAGTCAGGGGAGTGCAGTAGGTGGTATAGCACTTAGCAAACCCCATCAGTCAAACAAATCAGTAACAGCTGGCACTATACGTGTTTGAGCATGCCCTGCAAAGTGATGGTCAGGTCCTGCAGAAAGTGTCATCACTTCCGTCTCTAATCTGGTCGTAGATTGTGTTCCAAAAATGTAATTCAGTCAATTCCTCCAAAGGCGGACACACAACTGATGAAACAGGCCTATCTCTTGTCTCGACGACGAATGGTCCCGTGGAGACTAGACTGAATTTCTGCCGGCAGGACATTCAGAAGGACGCAACAACAGCAAAAACATCTATATCTGCAGTACATCTTACTTTGTATCTTCTTGTAGCAAACAAGTTATAGCACTGAATTTGTCTCGTACAAATTTGTTATTCGGGAGCAAAAAGTACTATAGTTCATAAAAAATATCAACAAAACAAAGTCGATTCATGTATCTCGCTGATTAACGAAGTTACGAAAATGCGTTCGTCTTTGCTTGATGAACCCCTGGTCACTACGTGAAAAGAGATAAAACACTTAACAAGTCAAAAGTTATTCAAGGTGATAGTCAGGCGCCTCTGTTTATGTAAACCTCTCTACTGGGGGCCGAACCGCACAATAATCCTGGGTTAGGTGTGGGGCGGCGGTGAGGAGAGTGGACTGCTGTAGCCTGTTGATCACTAAACTTAAACAGATCTTTCACAGTTTCGCTGTTTCACTTTGACTAGGTAGACGAACGATAATAGATTATTTTCGCCTTTTTCCTGCATGGTGATGATGATGATGATGATGATGATGATGATGATGATGATGGTGAAGACGACACAACAACACCCAGTCATCTCGAGGCAGGTGAAAATCGCTGACCCCGCTGGGAATCGAACCCGTATAATTTCCTCTCTAATGCCCGAAAGTACATTTCAGTAACAGGGACAAAGCCCACAGAACAGGTATTGCTGCAGATTAATTCTACATGAAACGATAATTTCTAACCCAGCACCACAGTGGTCACTGCTTATCACATAGGCAGACCTGCACACAAGCTTATGAACATTTTGTACTAATGGACTTCTTATACACTCACTGATTGCCTGAAACAATTAAGGTAAGTGCAACCCTCTCTAATATATGTTACCGAACACACTCAATGATTATTTTGCGTGGGGTTGGGAAATCACAACGTAATGGTGAACGAAAGGACGCCTAATCATATTAATTAGATTAAGATGCTAGTGTCTTATCCTACAATTTCTTTTATATAATAAACAGAGAAAACGCGAAATACATTTTGAGGAAGGAGTAAGTGCCAGAACCTTCTTATACGAAATCTCGTATTGGCATCTAGCAAATAAATGCAGACCTGGACTCAAATATCCGTTTCGATTACCTCCTACAATAGAGACAAAAATATAACGAAACTGGTGCGGTCCGTTATTAATCAAAACTACTGCCCGGACTGTCGTATCGCCGTCTGAAATGGAGTGCGGATCTACTGTCGACGATGTACTCGCGCTGCTACCTGGGCAACCCGTTATGTATGACGCATTGGTATCGGAACACTGCGCTTAATGGCCATCCTCGCGAAAGTGGAACCACGTTGCCTTGAGGGCGCCGCTTTCACGAGCAAAGTGACAGTCCAGGCTCTGAAAATTATCTAGCAGCGCAGTGTTGAAGCAAACATGACTGGACAAGGTAAAATATTTGCAGTATATGAGGTATGACATGCTATCAAAGATACTGGTCCACAATGCTTACTCTCAGAACGACGTTTCCTCCTCCCCACGTAGCTGTCGAAATATGTCGATTCAGCAGAGTGATACATAGAGAATAAGTTGATGGCATGCTGTTGTCTCTTTTGTGGAGAGATAAGGGAAGCAAGAAAACTCTGAAGTACTTTATGCATCACAAGTAATACCTCTTTAAGGATTATCATGGTCGCCTTTGGCTGTATAACTGTTTATTCATAAAACCATTACTGCAGTTTCGGCCGTGCGGTCATTAACACCTGGAGTACTGTGAAAATTCTGCTCCAGTAGGTACTGCACTTGATAATGACGCAATGTCGAAACCGCAGCAGTGTATTTTATGAATAAATAGTTATACAGTCAAAGGCGAGCTAGATGTCCTTTTAAAAGTTTTACAAGACTGTGCACCATACCCAGGAAAAATTTAACAGGTAGAACCTATTCTTGCCTTTCATGACCGTCAATGTGCCTTGGCTGTTGATATCATGCAACGGAGCGGAGGTAATTTTCTCACATCATTCGTTACTTGGTGAACTAGAAAAATGTTTCCTCACTATTATTGGGTTTTCTAGTAAAAACACGAATTATAGAGAGCAGAATTTTAATGGAATGATAAGTTTTCAGTGTAGTCTCCACAGAATTCAGAGAATATAATTATATCGAAGCTAAACGTACATCTGACGACGATTCTTTCCAGATGGTTTTTGGCTTTCTATATCCCAGTCTCCTACAGAAATTTACATGAGTCAGTAACACTGTATTCAACTGGGGTATAAATGTTGCGTGTACAGTCCAGAATGACACCATATATTTTATATGTAGTCTCGTATTTACATTAATTACGTCTTTAATACGACTATGAGCATCACTCGTTTTATCTTTTGCTTTAGCCTCATTTCTTACGGCGTTTTCAGAATTCATTTTAAGAGGTGGGCCCTCAGTGAAATCTCAAGTTAAAGATACTCTTTACTGATACATTGCTGGAGAAAGCAATCGGCACATTCGAAAAGCGTTTCAACATAATGCGTACCATGGGATCATTACATCCTGGCAGTTCCAGAGCATATGAAGCAGCTATTTCACAGAATGCGACGTCAAATCATAGTGGGCAACAAAACTGTCCAAAACATGATCCACCGGTCGTGACTGGCCTTTGAGAGCAAGTGAATTGCTGACCCATTAGGTTGCACATACGGTAAGGTTGCACGTAAGGTCTGGTAATCCCGCTGGTCACTACGAAGAGCACACAACTTTCCGGCAACCACATACTGACGCGCGTAATGCTGCTAAAACGGCACATGACATTCCTGTCCAAGGAATAGCAGCAACAAGGGGTCATACAACTGACAGAAGTGCCGGACAACATTTCCCTCTTTAAACAGAGAAAACCAATGGGCGGCACGGCACCCCGCCCCTTACACACACACACACACACACACACACACACACACAAACCCTGTAGCCAAAAGATGGACGTTTGTATTATAATCGAATGCAGAGTGCACCATGTCTTTCAAGAGAGGTTCTACTTCATATACGTACACAACCGTAATTGGAACTTGTATAGAGTCTGAAGCTACTCTCGCGACAGCCAGTCGGTATCCCACTCACCAGACAACTTTTTCGCGGCACAGGAGAGACCCACTGCAGTGTTGCGCTGTTACAGATAGTCTGTAATGGCACGCGGCTGCCAGAACTCCCTCCTGATACAGAGCTGCAGCTTTTCCTAGGCTATCCTCTTTGACGGTGTAATGCAACCACCCAGATCCTGGTGTACTGGAGGGTTAGCAGCAACGCACCGCCGACAGACGTGTAGCACCTCATCGTCCAGCCTCTGGAGATACAGTTCAGATGGCAGCAGGTGTGTATCAGCAGCATATACAGGGTGTTACAAAAAGGTACGGCCAAACTTTCAGGAAACATTCCTCACACACAAAGAAAGAAAATATGTTATGTGGACATGTGTCCGGAAACGCTTACTTTCCATGTTAGAGCTCATTTTATTACTTCTCTTCAAATCACATTAATCATGAAATGGAAACACACAGCAACAGAACGTACCAGCTTGACTTCAAACACTTTGTTACAGGAAATGTTCAAAATGTCCTCCATTAGCGAGGATACATGCATCCACCCTCCGTCGCGTGGAATCCCTGATGTGCTGATGCAGCCATGGAGAATGGCGTATTGTATCACAGCCGTCCACAATACGAGCACGAAGAGCCTCTACATTTGGTACCGGGGTTGCGTAGACAAGAGCTTTCAAATGCCCCCAAAAACGAAAGTGAAGAGGGTTGAGGTCAGGAGAGCGTGGAGGCCATGGAATTGGTCCGCCTCTACCAATCCAGCGGTCACCGAATCTGTTGTTGAGAAGCGTACGAACACTTCGACTGAAATGTGCAGGAGCTCCATCGTGCATGAACCACATGTTGTGCCGTACTTGTAAAGGCACATGTTCTAGCAGCAGAGGGAGAGTATCCCGTATGAAATCATGATAACGTGCTCCATTGAGCGTAGGTGGAAGAACATGGGGACCAATCAAGACATCACCAACAATGCCTGCCCAAACGTTCACAGAAAATCTGTCTTGATGACGTGATTGCACAATTGCGTGCGGATTCTCGTCAGCCCACACATGTTGATTGTGAAAATTTACAATTTGATCACGTTGGAATGAAGCCTCATCCGTACAGAGAAAATTTGCACTGAAATGAGGATTGACACGTAGTTGGATGAACCATTCGCAGAAGTGTACCCGTGGAGGCCAATCAGCTGCTGATAGTGCCTGCACAAGCTGTACATGGTACGGAAACAACTGGTTCTCCCGTAGCACTCTCCATACAGTGACGTGGTCAACGTTCCCTTGTACAGCAGCAACTTCTCTGACGCTGACATTAGGGTTATCGTCAACTGCACGAAGAATTGCCTCGTCCATTGCACGTGTCTTCGTCGTTCTAGGTCTTCCCCAGTCGCGAGTCATAGGCTGGAATGTTCCGTGCTCCCTAAGACGCCGATCAATTGCTTCGAACGTCTTCCTGTCGGGACACCTTCGTTCTGGAAATCTGTCTCGATACAAACGTACCGCACCACGGCTATTGCCCCGTGCTAATCCATACATCAAATGGGCATCTGCCAACTCCGCATTTGTAAACATTGTACTGACTGCAAAACCACGTTCGTATTGAACACTAGCCTGTTGATGCTACGTACTGATGTGCTTGATGCTAGTACTGTAGAGCAATGAGTCGCAAATCAACACAAGCACCGAAGTCAACATTACCTTCCTTCAATTGGGCCAACTGGCGGTGAATCGAGGAAGTACAGTACATACTGACGAAACTAAAATGAGCTCTAACATGGAAATTAAGCGTTTCCGGACACATGTCCACATAACATCTTTTCTTTATTTGTGTGTGAGGAATGTTTCCTGAAAGTTTGGCCGTACCTTTTTTTAATTGCCGGCCGGTGTGGCCGTGCGGTTAAAGGCGCTTCAGTCTGGAACCGCGTGATCGCTACGGTCGCAGGTTCGAATCCTGCCTCGGGCATGGATGTGTGTGATGTCCTTAGGTTAGTTAGGTGTAATTAGTTCTAAGTTCTAGGCGACTGATGACCTCAGAAGTTAAGTCGCATAGTGCTCAGAGCCATTTGAACCATTTTTTTTTGTAACACCCTGTATATGGAGTCACCGTAGCCTAGCAAGAACACTGATGCAACCGTCCACCTCTAACACAGCACTGTAATAAGCTGTAGCATACACGCAGAAGGCACACAGAAAAGCCTGCTCACTGCCATTTGCTGTTCGATGAAAGCGACACCACAAATTTTCGGTATTCGCACAGGCTCACGTTTCGATTAACACAGAAATTGAGGATATTGCAGTTTCTTTCCGTGGTTGTGTGTTTAGAGAGATGGAGGATGTCCCATAAAATGTGCCATGAGCGAAGTCACAGAGGTAAACGTTGACCTAGTGATGCTGCACATCTCGCAACAGCGTGGTAAGTTTACTATAAGCTATAATGTGCCCTGTCTGGGAAACATGCAAGACGAACTGACGTAGGCGTTGCAGATAATTCTAAAGAATTACTTTCGATCTCCTCAGATATCAGCTGTACGATTTATGCATTTACATTCATCCTGGAAATGACCTAAACGTAGACAAGAAGCGAATCATACCAACGAAACTCTTTCATAGTGACGCTGCAACTTAGAGCTTGTAGTCCTCCAGAATCACTTCATAAAGACAGCAAATAATTGTGCCGTTATCATGTACTTGGATACGCAATTATTCTAAACAAACCGATAGCGTTAAAAACTATGAAACTGTAAAATCGTTAGGGATAACAAGATAGAAATGAGGAGCTACAACCATGTCTTGAAGAGCTTGGCGCAGTTAGATACCAACCGACGTCTAGCGGGATGTTACAGTAGTCAAAATCTGGATCTCCTATTTTGAATGGGCACCTTCATAATAGCAGTCCAGACACTCTGATTCATGAGGGCTCGTGTTTTCCCAAATTCCTTGCGGTCATGGTCAGTTCCATCCCCACAGTTTTCAAAAGATTAAATAGTTTAGCTGTTTCAGTCTCACTTTGAATTATCCTATCTACACGGGAGAAAACTATAACATCTGGTGTAAATACTACTAATTCTTTAGATAACACATGTAGCTAAACTCTTGTCGAAATGGGCCCCTACGGGATCTTAACCTAAGTTATCAGGTTACTTTAATTAATAAGAAACTTGAAGGATTTGATTACTGCGACTTGCTGTGAAACGATATGTTTGGTTTTTTTCTTTTTTTTACAGAAAAGCTAAAAATTGCTACAATTTGTGTCCCTACCCCTCACACAACTGAAGCGTAGACTCACCCCGTCTGCCGTATAAACGAGAATTACTGAACGCTCTGTTTCGACAAGAATGTTTACGTCTCGCTAGGAGTTGTCATATGCGACTTTTTGGACGAGCTGTTGAAAATCCAACAAATATAAAACTTCGTGTTTGCACCGCTCCACAGGTCCTATGTCTTTTCTGTTCATTATTAGCCGCAGTAAAGCTTTTGTATGTGAAAAAAAAATCCACGTCACTGCGTCGTTCATTCTGTTTTGCTACACACTTCCTTATACTTTCGTTGGATAAATTCACAAGTCAGAACATATCCAATAGAAGTACGGCTAGTTAAGCACTGTCGTGTGAATCTTCAACTTTATAGCCGCCTAACTGTTCAACACTAATCACATGAAGAGCCAATCATACCGTCGCACTCAACTTCGTGCCAGAGCACTTTCCTTGGAACGACATTTCGCCACGGGCAGTTGCGTCGAACGTCATTATCCTACAATTACAATTGGTACTGACTGCTCACGACCTACTAGGATGAACAAAATTTCAGAGGTTGTCCAGGGATATTTTCTCAGTACTCTGGCAATGGGACCCGTGGTTTCCAATGGCACGTTACAGAATACCTTCATTCCGTTTGATTTTTTTATCACCATTTATCTGTGCTTGAGCACGACTAGAACTGCTCTAGAAGTTAACGTCACAACTCGAGAAATCTCGGGTTCTGTTCGATCGGTCCACCATCTAGTGACATTTTTTTGCTGCTACCTCCATAACCTGCCTTAGCATTTTTAATATTTTATGGATTTTAATATAAAAAAGAAGTGCGAAAAATGGACTGAAATATTTCGTAGCGTGCATGTCATATGTAACAACGGAAACAAATAAATAAACAAAAGATTGCAATCACGATTCTGTCCAAGTGTCGGACTTTCACTACACGCGCGACCTTTAGGTGACGTCCAGTACTATGGGTATGTTTACCACTCTATTTTTCGTTTGTTAGGCATTTAATTCTTGATTAATTTTCTTTTTTGTTTCATCTGAATGTTTCCATCAGGTTTTGAAACTGATTAAAATATGGTGACGTTTCTAATATGTGAACACGGATTTAAATGCTCATTTTCAGTCGACCTGGTAAATCACTACAGAATCTTATAAACAAAAAAATATTTTAAAAGGTGCAGACAAGTAATATTTTTTGTTACCCTTACTAAAAAATCAGCAAAAATGTTGGTACGCATTCGCGAACATACAGTAGTGTATGAGAACTGTTGTTGCAAATTTGCTCAAATACAGTAGTTTGTGCTGTAGTAGGATTTAATTCTATTTAATCCCGTTTCTCCCGAAACTGTCATATTTTAAGTACAATCATAGTCTGTTGTGGCTAGTTCGTAGTTTCTCACTCGCCTGTGCGAGTCAAATGTCACGTTACTACTCGAGTAGGCTCGATACTGAATCGAGTGGCTACGGCGTATTGGGAAATTACGAGCCCGTTTGAACGCAAGTATCGTTTGCCCAACCCTACTTTGTGTTCGTATTGCACTGAAAATATCTACACAATAGTGCAAATGTCACTGGTATACGCTTCTGCGTTGTTTGTTAGCAAAAGTTTTCTATTCACTCAGGGTACTTGCTGTTGACAACAGTAATGCCCACTTTACAGTTCGCCCCCAAGACTGCATTCAGTACTCGCCACTTATATCTTGGGTTTGTTTCCCCGGCAGTGGTCTACATCTACATCTACATTGATACTCCGCAAGCCACCCAACGGTGTGTGGCGGAGGGCACTTTATGTGCCACAGTCATTACCTCCCTTTCCTGTTCCAGTCGCGTATGGTTCGCGGGAAGAACGACTGTCTGAAAGCCTCCGTGCGCGCTCTAATCTCTCTAATTTTACATTCGTGAACTCCTCGGGAGGTATAAGTAGGGGGAAGCAATATATTCGATACCTCATCCAGAAACGCACCCTCTCGAAACCTGGCGAGCAAGCTACACCGCGATGCAGAGCGCCTCTCTTGCAGAGTCTGCCACTTGAGTTTATTAAACATCTCCGTAACGCTATCACGGTTACCAAATAACCCTGTGACGAAACGCGGCGCTCTTCTTTGGATCTTCTCTATCTCCTCCGTCAGACCGATCTGGTACGGATCCCACACTGATGAGCAATACTCAAGTATAGGTCGAACGAGTGTTTTGTAAGCCACCTCCTTTGTTGATGGACTACATTTTCTAAGCACTCTCCCAATGAATCTCAACCTGGTACTCGCCTTACCAACAATTAATTTTATATGATCATTCCACTTCAAATCGTTCCGCATGCATACTCCCAGATATTTTACAGAAGTAACTGCTACCACTGTTTGTTCCGCTATCATATAATCATACAATAAAGGATCATTCTTTCTATGTATTCGCAATACATTACATTTGTCTATGTTAAGGGTCAGTTGCCACTCCCTGCACCAAGTGCCTATCCGCTGCAGATCTTCCTGCATTTCGCTACAATTTTCTAATGCTGCAACTTCTCTGTATACTACAGCATCATCCGCGAAAAGCCGCATGGAACTTCCGACACTATCTACTAAGTCATTTATATATATTGTGAAAAGCAATGGTCCCATAACACTCCCCTGTGGCACGCCAGAGGTTACTTTAACGTCTGTAGACGTCTCTCCATTGATGACAACATGCTGTGTTCTGTTTGCTAAAAAATCTTCAATCCAGCCACACAGCTGTATGTTAACAGTAATATAGAGCAGTATGAATAGATTTACTTAAGGAGTTGGCCGATATGCATTTCGTGTGAATGTATTTGAAGAGCTGCACAATGACACTTTGCTGTGACGCAACTTTGCATGTTTCGTCTAAAGATTAATGTACTATTCTGTATTTTGCGTTGTACATCTTCGTGATTGCATACATATTTTCTCTATTGTGAAAGGACGTACAAGTCGCCGATGTGGCGTCCAATTGAAAGGCTTGCACCAGGCCACACAACTATATATATAGGTATTTCCACAGTATGCAAGGTGGCTGGAATAACAAAAACAGTCATAATTACATTATGACTCTCTAACGAGCTACCGATAACCAAGGGTCTCATGTAGCAAAATACTAACAAACTCCCTGAACTACACTCCTGGAAATTGAAATAAGAACACCGTGAATTCATTGTCCCAGGAAGGGGAAACTTTATTGACACATTCCTGGGGTCAGATACATCACATGATCACACTGACAGAACCACAGGCACATAGACACAGGCAACAGAGCATGCACAATGTCGGCACTAGTACAGTGTATATCCACCTTTCGCAGCAATGCAGGCTGCTATTCTCCCATGGAGACGATCGTAGAGATGCTGTATGTAGTCCTGTGGAACGGCTTGCCATGCCATTTCCACCTGGCGTCTCAGTTGGACCAGCGTTCGTGCTGGACGTGCAGACCGCGTGAGACGACGCTTCATCCAGTCCCAAACATGCTCAATGGGGGACAGATCCGGAGATCTTGCTGGCCAGGGTAGTTGACATACACCTTCTAGAGCACGTTGGGTGGCACGGGATACATGTGGACGTGCATTGTCCTGTTGGAACAGCAAGTTCCCTTGCCGGTCTAGGAATGGTAGAACGATGGGTTCGATGACGGTTTGGATGTACCGTGCACTATTCAGTGTCCCCTCGACGATCACCAGTGGTGTACGGCCAGTGTAGGAGATCGCTCCCCACACCATGATGCCGGGTGTTGGCCCTGTGTGCCTCGGTCGTATGCAGTCCTGATTGTGGCGCTCACCTGCACGGCGCCAAACACGCATACGACCATCATTGGCACCAAGGCAGAAGCGACTCTCATCGCTGAAGACGACACGTCTCCATTCGTCCCTCCATTCACGCCTGTCGCGACACCACTGGAGGCGGGCTGCACGATGTTGGGGCGTGAGCGGATGACGGCCTAACGGTGTGCGGGACCGTAGCCCAGCTTCATGGAGACGGTTGCGAATGGTCCTCGCCGATACCCCAGGAGCAACAGTGTCCCTAATTTGCTGGGAAGTGGCGGTGCGGTCCCCTACGGCACTGCGTAGGATCCTACGGTCTTGGCGTGCATCCGTGCGTCGCTGCGGTCCGGTCCCAGGTCGACGGGCACGTGCACCTTCCGCCGACCACTGGCGACAACATCGATGTACTGTGGAGACCTCACGCCCCACGTGTTGAGCAATTCGGCGGTACGTCCACCCGGCCTCCCGCATGCCCACTATACGCCCTCGCTCAAAGTCCGTCAACTGCACATACGGTTCACGTCCACGCTGTCGCGGCATGCTACCAGTGTTAAAGACTGCGATGGAGCTCCGTATGCCACGGCAAACTGGCTGACACTGACGGCGGCGGTGCACAAATGCTGCGCAGCTAGCGCCATTCGACGGCCAACACCGCGGTTCCTGGTGTGTCCGCTGTGCCGTGCGTGTGATCATTGCTTGTACAGCCCTCTCGCAGTGTCCGGAGCAAGTATGGTGGGTCTGACACACCGGTGTCAATGTGTTCTTTTTTCCATTTCCAGGAGTGTAGTTCCGAAATTTTGTCGGTTGAGTTCGAGTTCGCCTTGCACACTCAATAAGCCAAATGGCTCTGAGCACTATGGGACTTAACATCTGTGGTCATCAGTCCCCTAGAACTTAGAACTACTTAAACCTAACTAACCTAAGGACATCACACACATCCATGCCCGAGGCAGGATTCGAACCTGCGTCAATAAGCCACACGGAGAGATCATTATTTCGGTCTCTGCATACCGACTATTCAACATAACGTGCCGTTGTGACATGAGTTACTTTTCAATTCAGTTTCACATTTCCTTTGATGCGCAAATGTACATTTACCTATATCGGATGACGTAACGAATTACGTGCATGCACATGTAGGAGGGTTGATTATAAAGTTTTAGTTATGGTTCCAAAAAATTAAGCTGCGAGCATGAAACCTGGTGATGCTGCTAGTCGTCTTCTAAACGTTCACCTTACGCATTTATCCCAACGGTGGATACCTTGGCAGAGACCTTGGTTGTATAAGCCTGTAATTTTCGCTGTTCAGGGAACGCTCCATCTCGAAAATCACTTCGCCTTCATTCTGGAAATGCCTGCCACGCAATGCAATCAGGAACTAGAAGACAATTCAGAGGAATATTGGGGTAGGCAAAACTTTATATGTCGAAGCAGCAGCAGGTGTGACTGTTTTGAGTGCAGAATAAGCTGAAGCATTGTCGCAGAGCAAGAAGAACCCCTCGGACAATTTTGCGGGATGTTTCTTCGTAACAGTCTGCCGTAAACCTTGTCAAGAGATTTACGCAGTATACTCCAGTGACGTTTCCCCATTTGCCCACTGATGGTCGGTCTACGCCTTGTTAGCGCAGGTGAATATACTTGTCTCCAGTGCTCGCTTTCTCCTCTGCTTAGTGTCGTAGTATCAAACGCAGTACTCGTCCATGATAGGAGGGGCGTTCGATAAGTAATGCAACACATCTTTTTCTCGGCCAATTTCGGATGACAATGCAGAATTTGTTGTGCAATATTGTGGAATGTTCCTGCTTCAGCCCCCATACTTCCATGAAGTTCCGATAGGTGGTGGCACTATACGTAACCTTCAAAATGGAGTCTGTAATGGAGACACGTCCGAAGCAGAGAGCTTTCATCGAGTTGCTTTTGGCGGAAAACCACAGCATCGCTGATATTCACAGGCGCTTGCAGAATGTCTACGGAAACGTGGCACTGAACAAAAGCACGGAGAATCATTGGGCGAGGTGTCCGTCATCATCGTAACAAGGTCGTGCAAACATATCCGATCTGGTGCGTGCTGGCCGGCCACACGCACCTATGACTCCCGCAGTGTTGGAACGCGTGGAGGCACTCATTCGAGGTGATCGGCGGATCACAGTCGGACACCACGCTGCTTAAGAGGACGTATCTGTTGGCAGTGCCAACACACTCGTCCATCAGTTGAGGTACTCGAAGGTGTGTGACCACTAGGTTCCTCGTGGCCTAACAGAAACCACAAGGAGCAACGAAGGACCATCTGCGCGGAATTGCTTGCGCGTTACGAAGCTGATCGTGAAAAGTCTGTGCGTGCGAGTGGAGCTCACAAAACTTAATTTGACTTTTCTTCCTCATCCAGCCAACTGCCCCGACGTCGCATCTTCTATCTATTTGGCCGAGTGAAGGAACGGGAGATTATTGATGCAGTAACAAATTAGCTGCGATGTCGACCAGTAGAATGTTACCATGCGGGCATACAGGTCCTCTAGTAAGGTGGCGTAAGAACGCCGCATTGAATGGAGTTTATTTTGAAAAATATGGTTTTGCAGCCAAAAGCGTCGGGAATAATATGTGTATTGGAATCTTGAATAAAACCAACTTGCTATCCGAAAAAAAGTGTTGAATTACATACTCCACGCCCCTCCTAACTCGACGGCTAACTAAGTCACCTGGATTTCCCTGATACGGCTGCAACAATTCGACAGCTGCTTCGGTTCGGCTGACTTTTTGGGTAAGTGTGAGCCGTCGTGGGACCTGAAGAGCTGTGATCAGTGTCATATTCAAACTGTCGTGCAAGTTCTTTACTTTTTCCAGTATAGCTTCGATTGAGATACGTCGGTCACTAAGTCCGCAGCTCATGGTCGTGCGGTAGCGTTCTCACTTCCCGTGCCTGGATTCCCGGGTTCGATTCCCGGCGGAGTCAGGGATTTTCTCTGCCTCGTGATGACTGGGTGTTGTGTGATGTCCTTAGGTTAGTTAGGTTTAAGTAGTTCTAAGTTCTAGGGGACTGATGACCATAGATGTTAAGACCCATAGTGCTCAGAGCCATTTGAACCATTTGAACGTCGGTCACTGACCATTAGAGCCCCCACTTATCTAGCGATTCCCGGCTGTTAACAGACTGACGGTCAGGCAGTTTGTTCTTCGTCATTTAGCCTTGTTTGGACACAATGGAAATTTTTGCGCCATCTGACCACTTCGGTGAACACTTCCATCAACGGAGCGTGGGTCGTCGAGAGCTGTTCTCCTTAAATGCAGGAAACGCGTTACAGCACGATACGCCATCCATGGGCTGTGCCTTTTTGTTTAAGCTCATTTAGCTGCGTGATGCCAACGATCCTGCCACAGTGGTGACACCGGTTCCCGTCAGATCACCGAAGTTACGCGCTGTTGGGCTGAGCTAGCACTTGGATGGGTGACCATCTGATCTGCCGAGTGCTGTTAGCAAGCGAGGTGTACTCAGCCTTTGTGAGGCGAATTGCGGAGCTACTTGATTGAGAAGTAGCGGCTCCGGTCTCGTAAACTGACATGCGGCCGAGAGAGCGGTTTGCTGACCACATGCCCCTTGGTATCCGCATCCAGTGACGCTGTGGTCTGAGGATGACACGACGGCCGGTCTGTACCGTTGGGCCTTCATGGGCAGTTCAGGCGGAGTTTACTTTTTTAGCTGCTTGATACCATACCGTGGTGCAATAATTTCTGTCTGTACCACAGCTGATGACACTTATCTGCAAATAAACAAAAAATTAATTACGTAAATTTGTGTTATCGAGGTGAAAATTAAGACTTTACGACGAGCGCTACGACATCAGTGTAACCGGCTAATGCGTTACGAGCGTCGATCGGCGCGGTACGCAGAAGGCAGAGAGCAGTTTGCACCTGAAGAGTCGGCAGCGCGCCAGAGAGGGGCCAGCAGTGACGGGGGCAGGAGGAGCGGAGCGGAGCTGAGCAGAGCAGGCGCGCGGGGGCGGTGATAGATGAGGCACACGCGCGGAGCGCGCCGCGGGGGGCGGGGGGTGAGGGGGGCAGATAAGGGCGCAGCTGGCCCGCCGGATGGGCAGCGCTCCAGGCGGCGTCGCGTGACGCCGGGGCTCGCCGCGACGCCGACGCCCGCCGCCGGTACACTCGCGGGCCCGCACCGTGGACCCCGCGGCTGCCGCCCGCTTCCTTGGCACTGTCTCTACCTCTAACTAGTAGGCCTACCTCCGTACAACGTCTTATATGGCTCATTCAACAAACAAACAATGGTTCAAATGGCTCTGAGCACTATGAGACTTAACTACTGTGGTCATCAGTCCCCTAGAACTTAGAACTACGTAAACCTAACTAACCTAAGGACATCACACACATCCATGCCCGAGGGAGGATTCGAACCTGCGACCGTAGAACAAACAAACAAAAACACGCACTATACAGTGTGCAAACGATAACTGTTTACAACGTACTGTAAGAAAATGAAACGCCTACAGCCCTCCTTATGATATTATTTATTGTGTGGCCACCAGTTTCGCCGCTTCAATGTGCCATCTTCTGACCTTAGCTGATGCTGAAGTGGTTATACTCTGCATCAGTGGCCAACATAACTGGTTTACGCAGACTACCTGTAACTGCGATGTCAGCACTTCAACCATCGACTACCAGTTGATCGTGATAACCACTTAACTAGGGCCTGAAGATGGCGCACTGAAGTGCCGAAACTGGTGGCTACGCAAAAAATAATATCATAAAGGCTGTAGGCTCTTCATTTTCTTACAGTGGTAAACATCTATGGTCCTCTGGACGTCCAGTCAAAAGGATGGACATACAACGTAGGCCTACTACAGTGGTGTAGGGAAAGACTAGACTAACAATTTCACCGGATAATTTACTATTGTTGAAAGCTTACACGACGTCTGGCTTGCCTCCTTCCATTTTCAAGCTAAATTCTTCTGACCCTCGTCACGACTGGCGATAGGCAGGGTGCTTTAGTCTGATCGTGCTAAAATTCTCATGACGTTATTTAACGATGGGGAATGTTTATTATAAAACTGCAGTGGTTGCCGGTCGAGTCTTGTAGTTGCACTCTAGGAATGCGTGAGAACCGCTCACTTCGCACGGATCTCTGAGAGCGAGAGCCACAGGGCATGCAGAAGCTTTGTTCCGGCTTACGTGTGTCAAGGTGCCACCTAAGAAGCCCCTGTCAATCAAGCTCAGATGGGGTTCGCGGTATTCGGCACGGTTTGGCTCTGTAGAAAGCTGAGGACAGTAATCTCAAGCGCTGGCTGCGACATAACATGGAGAAAAACTGTAAGCCTTGGGCTGTCTGGGCCTACCACAGTGAGAGGAAAAGCCTCGCGGACTTCCCGTCACGTTGGTTAGGGTTCTGGAAATTCAGATGTGTATAAACACAGCTTTGACTCGCCCATCGCCTACTGACGTCAGACGGGAATTTCTAGAGCAAACTGGCGATTGGCCCTTGACTGGAGACATTCTGTGATGACAGTTTATTAAACGTGGCAGTTCTCACGCTATTCGCGGAAAACAGTAACATTTCCTGATTGGATGTTGCGGCCGGAACGGCGCAAACAGCAGAGTCGGGAGCGGGGACACGTGAAAACTCGCTCTCGGTTTGGACGTGGAAGGTGAACGGTCGCTGGTTTTAGACGTCGAGGGCTCTGGGCTGAGACGGTGGACAGGATTACACGGTGTCAGAGTCCTGAAGAGCGAGGTTCTTGTTCTTCACTGCGACGACGCACAGCAAACTTACTGCTGCAGCACGTTGGTGAGAGTATGCATCAGCATCAGTCATAGGTGGGCGTTGATGTTTGCAAACGGGAACTACCGTCGCCACAGTAACGTTAATCCCCGTTCCAGAGATATATCGTTTTCATTTATTATTCAGTCAACTACTGGAGTAACTAAAACATTTGGTGAGTTGCATTAGTATCAGTGACTGAATGGGCAGCTGGGATACGGCAGTCCTTCCCCCAGTTGCTTCACACCTTTATTTCAGTCACATGTTCTAATAGTCATGTATCTGAGTCTTATGCTATGTCATTGCTTTTAATATAATAAAATATCAGTTTAATTTTATTTTTATTTCATTTGAAGTAACTTGTAGTTTCTTCAATTTATTATTATTTTTCGATTTAGTTAAAAAAGGACATTCAGCAGGATTTTATACCATTCCCCACCTTAAGTTTCCATGTTAGAGTCACTTTTGAGACAGTGATTCCGTTGGCCAATTAAAATTTAACATCGGTATTAAAAGATGTGTGACAGCGTCTGGGCAGGTCCGTCATTCCGGTACGTCTTTTCACTCACACAACGCGGAATTTTGATTGCCTTAATCGCCAAAATTCTTTTATTTCTACTCCTTACTACGCACGTTCCGTTATAAACCGCTAGCTGCAGTGCCCGGCGTTACCCAGGATGTTTAATATCTGCCACACAAAGTGAGAGGCCCTGTGCCTATTAGCATTTTTAATTCATTTCTTCAAGCAAATTTTCGCAAACTTTATATTTTTCCATGTTTGAAAACACGATTAGTTGCGCCAACAGTTTTGCTGTAAGTATCTCATTATGTTTTTGGATAATTCGTTTTCTATTGTTCCAGCTCAGTTTTCAGTGTTTCAGGTAGGGCTGTGCTCGAGCAGTTTACGTCACAGTTGGGGAAATCTCGGGTTCTGTTCGATCTTTTGATCGGCCCACGATTTACTGACTTTTGTAGTACCTTATCCACAATCTATCTTAGCGTTTGTATGGTACTGCGGATTTTAATAATAAAAATAAGTGACACACGGACAAAAATATCTCCTACTGTATATGTCGTATGTAACAACGGCAACTAATCAACAAATAATAGTTTGCAATCATGTTTCTGTCAACTTCTCGAGCTCTCACTCGTCCCACGATCTAGTGACGTCTGGTGGTACTATCTCCAAGGCGGATGTTGCCACTGTAATTTATTCTCGTGATGGCAATTATAATCAATTTACCACGATATATTTCGTTTGTTGCGCATTTAATTCTTCAATAATTTTCTTCGTTGTTTCATCTGAATTAAGAAATTTGAAGTAAATCAGTCAAAAACTTACAGAGATGGTAACAACCTTATCCTTTTACATATTACATAAATATAAGTTTCAAGTGAGATTAGGAAACCTTACGTAGACAGTGATCTTCGTCTTTACTTGGTAAAGTGTGCAAAATTTCTCAAGATCGGAATAAAACTGTAGATTTGCAAGAATGACAAACCAACAAACGGACGCACTTCTTTATATATAGATAAATAATCAGATCTGTGGTACAGAAGTCATGGTGACGTGTTAAGTTGAATTACGTATCTTAATGGACCACCGTATCTAGTCTACAATGAACACCCTTACTTAACATCAGCGTCCAAACTGGCTCAAGCTGTACGTTCAGGATGTTAATTGTTTACTAGATACCGTGTATCGATTAAGATACTTAAATTCTACTCAACGCATCACCAAGGCTTGCGTTACATCTTGTTAATGTATTATATCTGTTGCCATCGACTCCTACAGTGTCATTTCTCATACCACAGAGTAACGAGTAAAAGTAAAAGAATTTTGGTGACTAAGACAAGAGTAAATTATGAATCAAAGATGGCCGCAGTCCACTGAAGGATGTCATGTCCAAAGTAATAGAACAATTTGATACAGGACACTCGCAATCTATAAAGCCAGAAGACAACCTCAAATTAGTCTCCAAAAGTGTCGTACGAGATTTCAAAATTTACTCGCTCTCTTGCGCCATAGGCTTCGTCCGCAGTTTCGTTCACATTACTAATTTAAACTTCCCCTGAGGGTAATGAAAGAGAAAAGACTTTTGCAAACGCTAACTAATTACGTTTACAATTCGATCTACACGTAAATCTTACAAGCAGATTAGCTTCGCAGCAAGAAGGAACAAAACTATTTAACTGATAGTCGTATGTTTTAATATTCACAATATTTTGAGGTTAAATTTACACAAACGTCAATTAAGAATTTTGTTAGTGCAACAAAAAGGGGTTTTTAATACTCAAGGACGATTTTAGCCAAAATCTAGCGCTGAAGCTTAGGTGGCTACTGCAGAGTAATTTGAGGATCGATGTGGCACGTTACTTGTGATGACGACGGTGATGTTGACTACGATAACCAGATAGCTAACATGTTCAAATCACTACTTACACTGTGGTACATCGGTGTTGGCTGGCCTGCTGCATGTACTGGAGAAGACAAGACTACGTTTGTGATGGTTGCTTATCAGAGAAATAATATTCTAAAAATTGTTAAAACGTGAAACTAAAACTGATTACGCAATCCATGTTATTGTTTATACACGTTTCAGTATTCTAAAATGGTAATTGGCAAACATTTGAGTGGAGATTAATTTTACTCGTGTTTATTCAATATGAACTTCCCTTCTCAAGCGCACAGTACCCCAACAACTGCGAATAATTAGCCCGCGGTGTGGGAAATTGTGTGCCGTCCTATCTTTGTAGTATTTGCAGCTGAATTTAATTTTACTATTTTTTACATGTAAATTCATTTAGTATAGTAACAGTACAGAAACTACAGCTATATTACATATTTTAAATCACTTGTTATGAATGTTTCAAAACAATAATGTTAGCTATTCCCCCCACTTTCCCTTACATAAATGTTCCTACTCCGTGTGTAGTGTCACGACAGAGATGCTACGAAACGAAATCTAACAAAGAAGCAATAACATAATTTTGTGTTAACGTGAAACACAGTGCGTGAGACTGAAGAGTTCTACAACTCGCAGGGTTCTGGGTGTTTGTGCAGTCTTTTGAAATCAAACTAGAACAGTAGAGCCTAACCGTGTAATTTCATTTATTTTCTTTCCTAATTGAAGTTGCTGGCAGGGAGATTCCCAGTACATCCATGTGTGAAAGCAGCAGAAACACCTACGGTAGGAAGGAAGGTAAATAGCATGCGTACGACGTTTTTATTGCATCACAGCCGCTCCCGTAACGAATTGTGCCGTTTCTATGTTTATTTATTTAATCTGATCAGCTCTGAGCTTTAAGGCCCTCTCTCACATCTTACCACGGTTTCATACATGTAGTTTCTGTTTACGAAATAGTTACTTAAGAAATGACAATAGTTTCAATGTAATACAATTAAAAATTGTTCAATGTATCTAATGACAATGTGAATGAAAATATTAACAACAAATAACGTGAATACTACTACTACCTTTGTTGCTTATAATGAAGCTGACAATACTGATAGTAGACATACAAAATGTATTTATAACTCCGCTGCGCCTGTCCCAAGAGGTGAGGAAGGAGGAGGGGGAGGAGTAACAACCTCGCTAAAAAATCAAGGTTCACCTGGCCCCGGTGATAGTACTTTGTAAGGGCACCTTGCTAGGACTACAGTGAAGACCTCATCAACGGTAGTGAAGGCGGAGGGAATAGTTGTCGGTACAGCGGAACTAGCGGAACAGGCAACCAAAGAAAAAAATACACTTGGCGTTTGTCTTGAAACAAGCGGCTAAGTGGTCAGTGTCCGTCCACCAGTGCTGCGGCTGAAAACCGTTCCTCGGAGCTAACAACCTCGAGTAGAATCCTTAGGGGACTTGTTCCCCTAACCCAACAAACAATCAACAATTGATACGCACCTTATAAGAGATTTTACCCCAGGAAGTAACTAATCTCCAATTTATAAGGAAATTAAAAGTAGGCATTCGGATTCTGGGGGCCTACAGCGATGTGCGAAGGATGAGTCGGAGCATCCTGAAACATGCCTTAAGCAAGCAACAAATAAAATTAAACACAAAAGTATAAACTATTTGGCAACTTTCAACGTAAACTCACTTCCAAAAACAGGAAAACTTAACACGTTAATAAAGTTTATAAAACAGAAAAATATAATGATAAGAGCACTCCAAGAAATAAGGTATACTGATAAACATTCATTTGATTCAGAAGGATTCAGAATCTTCAAAGGGAAGCCGGGAGAAAGAGCTATAAAGAATGTACCCCAATTTGGAACAGGATTCATTGTAAACCAAAATACGTTAAACTCAATAGTAGAATTTAAATCTATCAATGAAAAACTTTCAACATTAACCTTCAAATCAGTAAACAAAGTGTATACCATTGTAAATACACATGCACCAACAAATGAGAAAAACAGAATACAAGAAGAATAAACAGAATTTTTTTGGTAGGAACTGTCAAACACCTTAGACCAAATTTCATCAAAAACACAATAATATTGCAGGGAGACTTTAATGCTCAAATCGGCAAAGAACGTCATTACCGTTTCATAGTAGGCAAATTCCCTGCTCACAAAAGAAGCAATGCAAATGGAGAAAGACTTATTAGTTTACGCAGAGAACATGACATAGTTATAGAATCTAAATTTTTCAAAAAACTCCCTAGGAAAAAAACTACATGGGAATCCCCAAATCCAGTCTGTGGGGAGAAACAACTTGACTACGTTGCTATAAGCAGACAGTCTACATCATAGACACTCAATGTAAAAGTTGCAAAGAGTGCAGGTTTAGATTCAGATCACTATCTATCGTTAAATTCAATATTAGGCCAATATATAAAAGGAGGAGTCAATATCAACTTAAAAAGTTTGACACTCAGGAATTGACTAAGGAAGATAATTTCAGGACACTTTAGGATAAGAGAACACGTAAACCATGGGAACAACTTCAAGACATAGTACAGCAGCAGAAGAAACCATTCTCCTTATCAAAAAATGGAAACATATCTGTTGGAATGATGAGTGTGACGAACTAATCCTAACGAGCTCTGAACATATGGAATGCAAATAAAAATGATAAAAACAGGAACTCCCCAAAAGCCCAGAAGCAAGCATAGAAAGGCCTTAAAAAGATCAAAATACAATACATGAAAGGCCAACTAGCATCAATAGACTACAACTTCAAACAGGACAATGCTAGTGACTTTTACAAAACCTTCAAAAGTAGCTTATAGAAATACACTCCACCTACTCTATTTTTCACGGACCCAAAAAAGTAGAAAACTGCATATAATAGCACAGAGAACTGTACAACACCTGCCGAATACTTTGAAGAACTACGTAACTGTGATCCACCGAAAGAAAAATTTAATTTCGATACTGTAAACGCAACACCACCGGACTCAAAGCCCCCAACCACAGAAGAAATAAAAGAAATCGTAAAAGATCTTAAAAATAATAAAACACCTGGAGAGGATAAGATAGTTGCTGAACTATGGATGTACTCTAGTGACAAAATGATACATTGTCTATCAGAAATACTCAAAGAAATCTGGAAAACACACAGCTTACCACCAGAATGGACCTCTGCACTAATACACCCACTACATAAAAAAGAGAAGAAAACATACCCTAGCAATTATAGGGGAATCTCCCTCTTACCAGTGACCTATAAGATCTTGACCAAGATCTTTTAAAAAGAGCAGAATAAATACTTGACAAACAACTAGGAGAGAATCAGGCTGGATGTAGGAAGGGAAGGTCATGTGCAGAACAAATATTAAACTTAAAGAACATAATAGAAATGAGGAAAATCAGGAACTTAAAATATGTAATTACTTTTGTGGATTTTAAAAAAGCCTATCATTCAACTGACAGAAATACACTGCTTGATATCTTAAAAGAATTGGATTCGATAATAAAACAACTGAAATAATTAAAGCAACTTTGACAAATACTGAAATAATTAAAGCAACTTTGACAAATACAAAATTGAAAGTAAAATTTAGGGGACAGCTCTCAAAATCGTTTGAAATAAAGTCAGGTGTCCGACAGGGAGATGGTTTGTCATCTCTGCTTTTCAATTGTGTGTTAGAGAAGGTAGTTCGAGAATGGAGGAAGGCCATCAATACCAAAGGGATTCAACTAGGAAAAAATCCAAACAAGATCCCTATAGACTGTTTAGCCTTCGTAGATGACATGGCATTGAGTACAGATTCGTTAGATAATGCCAAAGAATAAATAAGAGAACTGCAAAAGTAAACAGCCAAAGTAGTACAACAAATATCCTTTGAAAAAACAAAATTCACAACAAACATCTGTGATGCTCCCAAAATATTGCAGTTGGCAACAATACTATACACAAAACAGATTCCTTTAAATACCTAGGAGAGCGGATAACATACAATGCAAAATAAAAGACAGTTATAGAAACTAAAGTGCACAAAATGGAAAGAGTGTTTCATATGACCAAAAATGTTTATAACAAAAAATCTTTGTCCTAAAACACGAAATTAAGACACTACCAAACAGTAGCCAGACCTGAAGCTCTGTATGCGGCAGAAACACTTAAACCAACAATAAATGGAGATATTGTGGAACTAGAGAAGGTCGAAAGAATAATTTTAAAGGAAATACTGGGAACTAAAAGAAGCGATAACGATGAATTATAGACCAAACAGAGAGCTTTACTTGAAAACTGAAAAACTAACTGATCTAATGAGGAAGAGAAGACTACAGTTTTTGGGAAATGTATTCAAAATAGATAGCAACAGACTAACCAAGCGGATATTCACATTACTCAATAGCTACAAATCCAAGCCCCGCATGGTTCATAGAGACTGACAAGGACATGGAAAACGCTGTAATTACAATAGACACAATAGAAAACAGAACACATTTCAGAAAGGCAATTCAAAAGGCAGAATTTCAGGAGAGAAAGAAAACAACTAGACGAAAGTGGATTCAAGAAGAAAAGGAACAACACTCTAAAAGGATGAAGAAAATTTGGAAACTAAGGAAATCTAATACAATGAAGAGTAACCAAAGTTGATTCATCATACCCTCCAAATGGATTATTCGAGAGTAGAAGTAGAAAATGTATTTATAGGTTACTAACTGATATTTTCTGAGACGGCGAGTTCTGAAAAGGATGCATTTAGTTATACTGCACCAGCTAAGACTTTTGGGATATGAGGAAGACCTGCTTTTTATTTTTTAATATATTCTTCTTGTATGGTAGTCTATAAAAGCTTTCCTTTCGACAGCGCATACGTCTGACGAGATATTCACAGTACAACGATAAGGTGCTGTAATCAGCCTGGTTTCTGTTGCTGTCTGAATGTTTTTCTCTATTGCGGACATCTATTGACTGCGACAGCTCAATAGTTCGCAAATGGCAACAGGTGTGGTGGAGTTACGTAATGAAAACACGAATCGGCTATCAGAAATTTCATACAATTTGGTGTTCAGTGTGAAGTGAAATAATGCGGTATCTACGAACTGAAGAACTCCACAGTGCTGAAATGGACTAAACGAACCTTTCTCGCCTCCGAAAATGGACAAACAAGGAATATGAATTTCACTTTATGTGACCGTTTGGTAGATGTAAGAGTTACAACTGTATTACAAATGTGGATTAACCTTCTGTTTTTGACACTCACGCAGATCATCAAAAAGGACAAATAGCATCAACTGGAAATCTGGAATAGGATATATTACCACTGACGAGACCATTCCTAAAATGATTATAAATGTATTTCGCTGTATCTCAAACTGCAAGCGCAGTCTTGGCCGTAGTTATGCAATAATAAATCCTAGAGGGATGTAGACACCTAATCACCCTTGCTAACTAAACGTTGTGAACGAATATCAAGCTGCAGGAGAGCTATCCTATTTGAAATAATATGGATAAACTACGTAAAAAGCTACACTAACTGACACTTCTGAAAAAATATTTGGTTATATAAGGATGTCATATTGGTGTAAAACTAAAAAAAGAAACAATGCATATGCTTTATAACGAAAATCTACCTTGTCTATTTGAAAATATGAGTAACGCCACAAACCTCTGCGTGTTTTAAATAATAACTTTGGCGGTATGTAGACCGTAAAGCTATATTATAAGAGAATCCGTCTCGCGAGATTATTTTATTATAAATTTAAAAAAATAACTTTCTTATACATAAAACTGCACATAGTATTAATACGTGTAAGGTGTCGGAAATAAACAAAGAGTGTTTTCTATGGAAGGTTATTGATTTACCAGTTACTTAATAACTTTATAAGTTGTTATTTTTAAATTAAATTAGTAATATGCAGTGTGTGTATTTTCTAACTGGCGCTATGCCTGATTAAACTGCTTGACTGGCGAACTTGTGTAAAGAACGAAGCTTGCTACCCGTTGGAAGCCACGATGCCCCTGCAGCATATGCAGCCCGCGAAACTGCATTACGCTAGCCAGACTACATTCAGGCGTGGATTCAGAGAGAATTTAGTTTTAACTCATGAGCTATTAGCGGTAATATTTCCCAGCGCTTTTGTTCAACAAGCATTTATTCCAAAAACAGCTAATCCGTTTGCAACAGATATTCTGTTCTATGTCTGTAACAAATCACGAAAATTAATAATCAGTTTCCAGTACTGCATGTAGTCGTATGGCCGCAATGCTGCAGTTGTCAACAAACTCACTGAATACTGCAGGAAGATAAATAATGTTACTTCGTTAATTATTGATATCAAGTATTATGACACCGATACATCACGTGTTTATTCAAATTAATTTGTTGTGTGGGTATAATTTAATTTTTTCTTTTAAGAGTCGTAAACAGAGGGTCATACAACAAACTGCTGCATTCTTTGACACGCAAAAATTCGCTTTATGCAAACAATTATGCAACTCAGGTTTTGAGAAGAAAATCATTATGCTGTTGATGAAAATTTTGTACGTCAGCAGCAGTAGCTACTTGTGTGATCACTAAATAACAGACTTCAGACTACAGATGAGCCAAAGGTTACTCAATGCGTAATTTTCTATTATTTATTTTTGCTAAATTTGGATCAAAGAAACAAAAATTAGCATCGTCAAAAGTATCATTCATGTAGGCTTTGCTGTCTCCCTGAAGCCGAAGTGTTGAATAGGATGACGATGTTATTAATGATGGGCAACAGACATATTTAACAGATCCCTATGTGAGAGTTATTAGCAAGTTCTAGACCATTTACTAATGAATGGTCGAGTAAGCGTGTCGCCTTCGCGAGCAACGCAATTTTATTCACCCTTTATAAAGGCTAGGTTCAATAAGGAATGCTCGTGCAAACTCCTCAATAGGACCGCGGTGAGCCACTAAATTAGATACGTCTCCCTTTAAGGGCGTGACAAACACTTTTCTCTCTGACGATGGCGGCGACTCGTCAGGTCACTACAAGCGTTACAGTGCCATGTTGAGCCATGGTCATTCTATAGCCGCTATAGGAGTGAATTATGCTGCCACAAAAATCTTTGGTCATTTGCCAAATAGAATTGAAAGTCTGACAGGTAACCAACCAACAATTAAAAGCAAATTAAAAGAATTTCTGAATGACATCTCCCTTTACTCAATAGATGAACTATTAAATATGAAGTAGTAACTTTAAAAAAAGGAAATTTATTAATTGTATTGTGTAAGAAAACTTATGTTAAACTGACACGTTCGTTACGAAATGTCATCTTCATGAACTATGGAACAAGTATTAATGTAATGCAACGGCGAAACCTAGCACGAGAGCCCACTCATGCTCTTCCGCTTCGACGTCTGTCGAAGAGCCAGTGGTTAAGAGCTCCTATCGCGTTTTCTGTTACTTGATGACTATTGTGCTACGACACTTGTTTTTAGCTTTTCCTTCAAATTTTTGATGCGGTATACACAGGCTCGCAGTCGGCTGGAAAGCCAACAGGCCGCGTCTCGTTCGAGGCGCTGCGCTGTAGCAGGGGCGAGGCACGTCAAGGACGGGCGTCATCGGCGCGATGAAACAGGTCGTGGGCGCGCGAGGCGAGAGGTGCGGACAGCGGCGTCAGCGGGCGCATCCGCCGCGACGGAGCGGCCGCCGTGTTTACCTGCGCCGTCCCATTCATGCGGCACCGGCAGCGGCGCCGTCCCGGGCAGAGGGCGGCACCGCGCTAAAGATAGACGCCTGCACGTGGTGCGCCGGCTGCACTCCGCCGCGGCGGGACCCACCTTCCCGGACTCTACAACAACTCTGGGGGCAGAGCAACTGGCCACGCCAACCATGAAATATGTCAATTACTTTCTCTCTCGTATTGCCTCACGCACAGCTGTAAAGTAGAAAATCACCAAATCCCAAGTACACGAAAGCCGATATCATCGTCCTTGCTGTCGCGTAATTGCCGCCGTCGCCACTGCACTCCTGCCACCATCGTTACCGCACCTCCGTATGTATCTTCAAACAGTCGTTGCCATTCTCACTGCCGTCGTCATCGTCAGCCTTCCTGTCGCTCTCGCCTTTGTCGTCATCATCGTCATCATCATCATCATCATCATCATCATCATCGCATTCGCGGTCGCAGACGTCGTCACCACTATCATCACCCTCTCAAGCATCATCGCCACAAGCCCCTGATCACGCATTGAGGTCCTTTTCTTCGTAAATTACTGAGTGCTTGTTCCAAGACTCCTGAAGCATGGTGCGTGATAAATGATGTCGTCGTCCATCCGACACTTTCAGCTGGTGAATCACATTGACACTGCTTTCACTTGATAGATAATGTTGATTGGATTTCGTCTGCTTTGTCTTAGGTTCAGTGGAGCTTTTGAGTCACATGCATCTTAGTCATGAAATGAGCCACCCACCACATATACAGGGTATTTAAAAACCCACCACATATACAGAGTATTTCAAAAGTGGTGGTCAATATTCAGGGATATAACAGGAATAATCATCCGAAACAAAAATGGGTCTAAAACGCATACCTGAAGAGCTATGAGCAATTCTTGATCTTCGATAGTGTGAAACAAATCTCTTCTACTGCAAGCGTTTTGCTTTCCATATTTTGGGAAGTGGCAGTATGGACCAAAACAAGAAGAAAATGTCTAGTGAACATGTGCACGAAAACGCATACCTTAAAAGTTACGAGCACTTTTTCGTTAGAAGAGCTGTGTTTCAAAACAGCGAAGACGAAGAAGTGTTCATAGCTTTTAAGTTATGCATTTTAGGGAACATGTTTTCTGGACTTTTTTTTTCTTGGTTTCGTCCATATTATCACTTTCCAAAATATGGAAAGCAAGGAGCTTGCACTAGAAGAGATTTGTTTCACAGTATCGAAGATCAAGAATTGTTCATAGCTCTTCAGGTATGCGTTTTAGACCCATGTTTACTTGACTTTTTTGTTTCGATTGATTATTGTCACATCCTTCAATACTGACCATCATTTCTGAAACACCCTGTATATTTGCCAAAGAATACAATTAATAACATGCGAAACATTGATGCATAAAGCATTCGACTTGTCATACCGCACGCATATCTGTACTACACTGCTGTATCCTGCTGCACGGTACTTCTGTACAAACTAAAATTTGTGAGGTGCAAGAAAACTTTTGATTTGGATGTGTGTATATTTATTTATTCGTTTCAAAATCCAGAGTTTGCTCCTCACATTACTCGAGACTGTTGGAAGCCAAATGTCAATCGGTGCCGTCTAATTGGGAACATCATTCTGTATAATTGTTACCGACATGTTAACCTAATGAAAAAAAATTTGTCTAGTTTTCACTGACAAGAGATGTACGTAAACTGTGATGAATATAACCAATAACAAATTACCGAAATCTTGTCAGCAGTGAGCTAGTTTAAGGTTTCGGTTCCTGTCTAGTGAGAGTCTGCCCATTTCCCTTAGCCTATTCACTTTTCCTTGCGTAGTGGTGATGAATACATATTTTCCAGCACATGCACGTTATACAGACTGGTTGCGTACCCGCACATACAAACAATTTTTCATTTTAATTCACAGGATGTTCTTCACGCGTGGGATTGACAACTGCGACAAACAGTGAATACTACTGATAGTATAGAGTAAAATGCAGATATTTATCATAACTGAAAGCTATTGTGGAAATGATGATTTACTTCACTTTTATTTGAGGCTATCTTCCATTCGTTGCCCCTACAAGACCAAGTGGTTTCCTTTTTCATCCATAAAAATGATGCTGTCAGCATCAGCTACGACGGCAGCAACCAGATTACTGTAACATATTTCGAGTCATATACGCAGTCCTTGGTAAATTTTACTTTCCCGGGCTTTCAGCGAATAACTTTCTTGATTGTCCGATCCACTGCTCGGGAGAACTGCCTCATTAGATCTGTGGCATGGGACGTAGGATTTAAGACAAGGTATTAAAATGGAATACGTTACAATATCGTAGTAAAGCGGAGAATACATCCATTAAAATCGGTAAAGAATATCTTGTCAGTTACTGTTTCACAAAATCATCAATGCATAACTGACATGGGTAGTTCGACCCTATACAAGGAAAACAATTTCACCTGTAGGTAGTGTTAGGGAAGATAATGCCAATGACATCAGGCATAATCGTTACATGCGTCGTATGCTCTTTTTGAATTCCAAAAGCATGAAATCCTGCATCTGCTGCTTTCTTGGTAAAAATTTGCAATTGCAATAACTGATGATCTAGATGTTTTGGACTGTAATTTTAATGATTGACTGATCTCCATATCAACGTGATACCTGCTACTAGGAAACAATAAATGGCAGTGGTTAATAGTAACCATAATAAATATCCCTATTTCCTTCCTCTCAACCACGCGGTGTAACTGCGCAGTCTTGGGCGCCTTGCCACGGTTCGCGCAGCTCCCCCCGTCGGAGGTTCGAGTCCTCCCTCGGGAATGTGTGTGTGTGTGTGTGTGTGTGTGTGTGAGAGAGAGAGAGAGAGAGAGAGAGAGAGAGAGAGAGAGAGAGAGAGTGTTTAAGTTAGATTTTACTTTTGCAGTATACTGCATTTAAAAAGTTTAGCTGAGCTATTTAGATTTGTGCCATTTTCCTGTGTTTCCAGCAGCTTTGGAGTGCTGCAGCTACGGTCCGATCAGTACAAATATGGTCCTTTTATTAAAAAATTTCTTATTCGTCGAATCTTCACTGAAACGCCAAAGAAACTGATATAGTCATGCATATTCAAATACCGAGATATGTAAACAGGCAGAATACGGCGCTGCGGTCGGTAACGTCTGTATAAGACAACAAGTGTCTTACACAGTTGTTAGATCGGTTACTGGTGCTACAACGGCAGGTTATCAAGATTTAACTGAGTTTGAACGTGGTGTTATACTCAGCGCACGAGCGATGGGACACAGAATCTCCGAGGTAGCGATGCAATGCAGTTTTCCCGTACGACCATTTCACGAGTGTACCGTGAATATCAGGAATCTGGTAAAACATCAGATCTCCGACATCGCTGCGGCTGGAAAAAGATCCTGCAAGAACGGGTCAAACGACGGCTGAAGAGAATCTTTCAACGTGACAGAAGTGCAGTCCTTCCGCAAATTCCTGCAGATTTCAGTGCTGAGCCATCGTTGCGGCTGGAAAAAGATCCTGCAAGAATGGGTCAAACGACGACTGAAGAGAATCGTTCAGCGTGACAGAAGTGCAGTCCTTCCGCAAATGCCTGCAAATTTCAGTGCTGAGCCATCAACGGGTGTCAGCATGCAAACCATTCAACGAAACATCATCGATACGGGCTTTCGGAGCCGAAGGGCCACACGTGTACCCTTGATGGCTGTACGACACAAAGCTTTAAATCTCGCCTGGGGCCGTGAACACCGACGTCGGGCTGTTGATGACTGGAAACATGTTACCTGGTCGAACGAGTCTCATTTCAAATTATATCGAGCAGATGGATGTGTACCAGTTTGGACCGAACCTCAAGAATCCATGGACCCTGCATGTTAACAGGGGACTGTTCAAGCTGGTGAGGGCTCTTTAATGGTGGACAGAGTGTGCAGTTGGAGTGATATGGGCCCCCTGATACGTCAAGATACGACTGTGACAGGTGACACGTATGTAAGCACCCTGTCTGATCACCTGCATCCATTCACCTCCATTGTGCATTCCGACGGGCTTGGCAATTCCAACAGGACAATGCGATACTCCACACATCCAGAATTGCTGCAGAGTGGTTCCAGCAACACTCTTCTGAGTTCAAAAACTTCCGCTGGCCACCAGACTCCCCAGACATGAAAATTATTGAGCATATCTGGAATGCCTTGCAACGTGCTGTTCAGCAGAAATCTCCACCCCCTCGTAGTCTTACTGATTTATGGGCAGCTCTGCAGGATTCATGGCGTCAGTTCCCTCCGGCACTACTTCAGACATTAGTCGAGTCCATGCCACGACGTGTTGCGGCACTTCTGCGTGCTCGCGGGGTCCCTACACAGTATTAGGCATCTGTACCAGGATTTTTGTCTCTTCAGTGTAAATAATATATGTAATTTTAAATACGCATTTACCGTAAGATTCAATGCCAATATGGACGTTGATCTCCTTAGAGCCTTTTTGTCTAAAGTGATAAGTGACGACACTTTCAGTCGTTTCAGGCCAACCAAATGTCGACCCAGTCATCATCGGATGTAGCCTAAGAGCCACCGTGCAACAACTGTATTCCCTGTGTGCAATAATATTGCAGCACAAATAATTACTTTTGCCTTCCCAAATCTGCTATCGTGACGACATAAAGGCTCACTACAATTGAATTTTTCCTGGCATGTGAGCCTCGGTAACACTCTCAAGTGAACTGCTGTGTAGCGTCTCCTGTAAGTACATGCTACCACATACCTCTTGCACATGTATCAGTGCAACCCAGAGATCTTCTTTTTCCGCAATTTCAGACAGTGCAATAACCAAATCAATGTCTCTTCTGTGATGTCTCAAACACTAAAAGGTGCCAATTTACGGATCACTGCGTAAATAATACTGAAAGAAGTAGACATGAGTTGCTGCTGCAGTTCTTCACGATTTTTAAGAAGAATAACAATTCGATCAGGATCAGCTGTGGAATATGGGCAGTCTAAAGCGAATATAAGTAGTTTTGTTCATGTTAGCGGCTTCCTTGCATTCAACATTCTCAGTCATTACTCTGTCCCAAGTTGACTCTGAGAGGACATGCATGCGGAGAACGAGGAGTGTCGAAACAAAACAACGGGGACGAAGTTAACGTTTAAATGAAAAGTCGCGTCTCCACAAACGGAATAACAGAGCGCCTTTCGGAATAGGAAATTGACCACTGATACAATTTTGAAGTACCGTACGGCCGTCACGACTTTAGACTCGGCATAGGATTATGTAACTCTCACAAAGCTTCTGCAGCGGAGTGACGTCGTGTTGGCGGCTTTCTATCAGACACAAAGAAAGACCTTAACTGATACTGTACATGAATTATTCAGTACCGAAAGAAAGGTGCACGAGAAATACAAAAGATTTACGTTAAAGCACTTCACTCTACATAGTCACCCTTCAGGTAGACACATTTTCCTCAACGACGAAAGACTTGGCGCAGATCTAGATTCTACAAGTCTACATTTTCGCTGTTCACAAAATGCTCCACTTCGAAAATGACTTTGTCGCCATTTTGGAAATATCTTCAAAGCAATGCAGGAAGTAATAGGGTGCCTTATCGGAAGAATACGGGGGGAGGGAGCAGAATTTGATAGCCCAAAGAAGCAGCATGTTTGATTGTGTCGTGTGTACAAAGAGCTGGTGCACTACCATTTAGCTAGGGTTGTAAAGCTATCGTAGGCTACGTAGACTACCGTAAGCAAGCGTAGACTATTGTAGTTTTACTAGCAGCTTTGGTAGTTAAGGTTATCTGTACGTTAGGTGTGTTGCATACCTATGAGGCGTTACCCCACAACGATCTCTTTCTTTACATATGTGATCGGTGTCTTATTAGAGCCCTCTTAAAACCAGAAGCCGTGAATTGTCTACAAACTGAGTGAGGATGTATAAAGGGCTGGGTAACCTACGGATCATTTTTGTTCTACATATTTATCCTCCTGCCCATTACTTAATAATAAAAAGGATTTATAGCAAAATTGAAACTGTCAATGTTTAATTCAGGTTTTATTCGAAAATTGTTGATTTGTAACATGAAACAGAGGGATGTTGTAGTAAAAATAAAGGAAACAATACAGACTTATCATATATTCAACAGAACGCAATTTTCTCACCAAAAAGGTAAAAAAAACTGCGAAACAAAAACGAACTTAAATATGTTTCTGTTATTCATAAACAACTTATTTACCAATAAGGATAGGAGACTCTTGCCTTTGATCATCTAGAAGAACGTTCTACTGAGTACAAAATAACAACAATAATTAGATATATTTTTATGCTTATGTACGTAAACTGCACTTCCATCAAACGTAATTGCTTTGGTTACATACGAGCGCAGAAGTTACGCGACCAACTAATTTTTATTACTTATAAAATGCAATTTATATTTTGTAAGGATATAAAGTACACAATGGACTAACGCTGAATGATGTGCAGTTCTACTTATTTGCAAACAAACAAATAAAAAAAAACCAAGGGAAGTCGTCAGGTCCCAGTATCTCTATTACACATTCATTTATGTTTCTTTCACTGCCACTGCTAGCAATACCACCTGTGATCCTACCATTTACTACGTCATTTACGTACTGTACCGAAACTACCGAACCGTCGTTTTGCTAGTGCGCAACTCTACGCATAGCCAGAACACGTCGTCAGAAAGTTACGGTAGTGTGCTCCTGTGATTATTAAAAACTGAAATACGAAGTATTACTGTTCCACAGTAACATTTATTTCACAGTTCAAGTTGTCTGAGGATGGTGCCGAAAGCCGGGCCGCAACGAGCAACATAATAAATTTTACTATAGAACATCAGAACTGTGTATTTCAGTTTTTAATTTGTCTATGTCCCTCGAAGTACGGGCGGAATACTTCAGAAATGCTCCTGTAATGTAAGTCCCAAGATTTACCGAATTTACGGTGGAGTTATACATTGAGTCTTTTCCTATCAGTAACTTGAAGAGAGCTCCAGCAGCTCACCTTCCACCCTAACTGAAATAAGTAATGTGGTTATGCACGATCATCTATACAAGAGGAATGCTATCCTGAAATATAGCCTCATCTAAGCTGTAAAAATTACATTCCACAGGATTATCGTTACTACATTTTCTGCCTCACACGTGGTCCCTTTTTGAAGTAAATCTACGCTAAGTATTCAGTAGTTAATGCTACGTCTTAATAAAATGTAAGCCTACATTCTGAATGCCGAAGAGGTAAAGGAGGGGAAATGAAACACGTGTGCCGGCCGGGGTGGCCGAGCGGTTCTAGGCGCTACAATCTGGAACCGCGCGACCGCTACGGTCGCAGGTTCGAGTCCTGCCTCGGGCATGGATGTGTGTGATGTCCTTAGGTTAGTTAGGTTTAAGTAGTTCAAAGTTCTAGGGGACTGATGACCTCAGAAGTTAAGTCCCATAGTGCTCAGAGCCATTTTTCGAAATACGTGTTCATTAGTAGAGTATCACTCTTTGTTTACATTCAAGACATTCAACAGCTGGCATGTAGGTGGCAGAGGAGCGCTTGCGTTCTAGTCACAGAATTTATTTTAAGAACGGTCAGTAGATTCACTCTTCCTCAGGCCACACTTAGGAGACGCATTTCGCCCACTTTTCCGCCGAGTCCACGCTTACAAACACTGTCGTTGATGGGTGGGGGGAGGTGAGGGAGGGGTGGGGAGGGATGGGTTCCTACGACGGGTAGATGATTACAAAAAATGTTTCTCCTGCCACGGCTGAGACAAAGTTTTTAATAATATTTCTTGACGTCCTCTACTTGTTTCCCATGAAGAAACAAGCATTAATTTCTTCGAAGGTCAGAAACATGAGGCCGTTGAAAGTAGACTAGATTCTGTCTAGCTAATTATTTGATAAAGAAATTGTATTCAACATCTACTCGAATTTATATTCCGTATCTGCATCAGCTTCCTAATTCTTGTTTTCACTTTTTACGCTCAATCTTCCTGTTCAACAAATACACGATACACTCTACTTTTCCAAAAGTAATTTATATATATTTTTATTATTGTACTCAAGAGCAGACGAACAGATTACAACGACAGACAATCGTTGTACTCTAGGCTAGAACGTAATTCTCATGTAATATGATGCTCCACAACACTCATACATTACAATTCACATTTCATCGCGTTAGAGACATTTTACAGACAATGTTCCTCCTTTAAGACCTACCTGTGATAGAAACTACACTCTCATGGCCTCACACTCTCCATGACGCTCATCTTTACCAACAATAATAACCACTACAATTGGACAAAGTACCGATCTTTAACTCCCGTTTCTCCAAATAGCGCTATAGTAACAATATAGCAGCTGCAACTTGTCTTTTCCTTTGAAAACTCGGATATATTGATTTCTTGGCATATAAAACGTCTTTCTTGGCACACAAAACGGTCTACTTTTTCTTTACGAGTGAAGAGTCATTACTAGGGCTAAACTTGTGGTAAGGCCTTGTGGGACCAAACTGCTGAGGTCATCGGTCCATAAGCCTACACACTAGTTAATCTAACTTAAACTAACTTACGCTATGGACAACACAAACACCCCCATGTCCGAGGGAGGACTCGAACCTCCGACGGAGGGAGCCACTCGGACCGTGACAAGACGTCCCTACCCCGCGCAGCTTTTGTAATAGACCATATATTTTTTGGTAAGACTGACTTGTTCCTTAAACACATATAACTGATTGTAATGGAAAAATTAAATGAATCAATGTACTTTGTTAAGTCATATTTATGGATATCTGGCAATTTCAGTAAGTAAGTGGTCATATTCGTTGTATTTGCACTCTTTCACGAAGTGAAGAACTCTTCTCATGCAGTTTCTTTCGTCCATGTTCCATGTTACATTTCTGAGAACTGCGAGTCTCATTTTGTTTCCCGGAAATGGAAAATATCTACCTGCCCCCTATTCCGTTTGAATTCTCTTACGCAACAGCGAATTTGTGTAGTCTTCTGTTACTCTATGAGCAGGCAATTGATTTAGCCGTTCTTGATAATGGTCTGCAGAAGAAGTGTCTCAATGTGTTATTCAGTCTTCTTGAAGTTGGAAGTGTGTGCAGCGTAATTAAGAAAAAATACCTAAAGTGAGGCAAAGTATTCAAGTACAATTACAACAGTTCGTGTCTCAATATGGTGAGAAAACATTTTCGGCTGATGGTAAAATACTGTATTGTAAACTATGCGACGTAAGAGTAACCGCGGAGAAGTCATTTAACGTTTAGCAGTATGTGGTTACAGAAAAACACAAACGTTGACATCAATAAAGTGAAAATGGAGAAACACTATAGCAAATGCTTCTACGGGAATCCCACCAGTCTTATTCACCATTCTGTGAAAAACTTTGTATAGTTTTCCCCTGTGCTGACATTCCCGTAAGTAAACTGAACCTCCAAAAATTTCGTGAATTCTTAGAAAAATACGCAGGTAAATCTCTTCCCTGATTCTTCCAAATTAAAAAAGCACTACATCAGTCGAAGGTACAAAAAAGCAATGCAACAAATCAGACAACATGTTGCAAATAGAAAAATTGAGTATTAATTTATGAAGCCACATACCCTGTGAGAAGACATATTGCAAGTCACTGTGGGAACTTTGAAAGAAGATGGTCCAGGAGTAAAGGTTCTGAGAAACTGTGAACTTCTACAAGAAGTAAATTTCCCACCATTAGTAATTTGTTTGACAAACCTGTGGGTGTCATATGGTTTGAAGGCATTAATCATGACAATGTGCTACTCATAACTGATGTTATGCCTAATATAGTGAAAGCTACAGATTCACTAAAAGCATTACACAATAAAATGGCGCAGAAGAATGTGACAGACACCCTGAACTAAGAGGAAAACTATGGCAAAGGTGGTAATCACAGAAAAATTAACATAACAGACAAAACTTCTTAAACATAAGAAAATTATTGAGCAAAAATATTAGACGAATAAAGGAAGCACACGAAGACCAGCCACTCTTTCAGATCAACGAAGACTTCATGAGAGACAACACAACGAACTTTTATAAGACTTTTAAACAAATAAGTAGCCACAGCCCACCGACCCTAAAGCTTCAAGACGAAAACGAAATATTGCCCAGGACAACAGGGATAATTGCAAAATATTGGCAGAGTACTTTAGAAACCTTCTCAACTGTGAAGAAGACTTCATGAATAACCAGCCCTAACTCTGAACCACCCTCCACCGGGGAAATAAATAGTCATTTCAAATCTCAAACTATAACGCCTCGGAAGAAAATCTGAAACACAACTGAACTTTGAAAAAAAAAAATTCAACAAAAATGCCATAGACTCAACATCTTTGAAGAGATCTTGATAAGTGAAAGAAACCCAGACGAATGGAAGATTGCTCTCATCCATCCATCCATTCCATAACAAAGGGTCCAAAACTGACCCCAACAACTACAGAAGGATCTCACTCCTAGCTCTCATCCATCCATCCATTCCATAACAAAGGGTCCAAAACTGACCCCAACAACTACAGAAGGATCTCACTCCTAGCTCTCATCCATCCACCCATTCCATAACAAAGGGTCCAAAACTGACCCCAACAACTACAGAAGGATCTCACTCCTAGCTCTCATCCATCCATCCATTCCATAACAAAGGGTCCAAAACTGACCCCAACAACTACAGAAGGATCTCACTCCTAGACGTAGCGTACAAGTTATTCTATACATCTACATCTACATCTACATCTACATGGTTACTCTGCAATTCACACTTAAGGGCCTGGCAGAGGGTTCGTCGAACCATTTTCATACTAATTCTCTACCATTCCACTCTCGAATGGCGCGTGGGAAAAAGGAACACCTAAATGTTTCCGTTCGAGCTCCGATTTCTCTTATTTTATTATGATGATCATTTCTCTCTACGTAGGTGGGTGTCAACAAAACATTTTCGCATTCGAAAGAGAAAGTTGGTGATTGAAACTGCGTAAATAGATCTCGCCGCAAAGAAAACCGTCTTTGTTTCAGTGACTGTCACCCCAACTCGTATCATGTCAGTGACACTCTCACCCCTATTGCACGATAACACGAAACGAGCTGCCCTTCTTTGCACTTCTTCGATGTCCTCCGTCAATTCGACCGGGTAAGATCCCACACTGCGCAGCAATATTCCAGCAGAGGACGGACAAGTGTAATGTAAGCTCTCTCTTTAGTGGGTTTGCTGCATCTTCTAAGTGTTCTGCCAACAAAGCGCAGTCTTTGTTTCACCATCCCCACAATATTATCTATGTGGTTTTTCTAATTTAAGTTGCTCGTAACTGTAATTCCTTGGTATTTAGTCGAATTGACAGCCTTTATATTAGTGCGATTTATCGTATGCCCAAAATTTATCGGATTTCTTTTCGTACCCACGTTGATGACCTCGCACTTTTCTTTGTTTAGTGTCAATTGCTACTTTTCGCACCATACAGAAATTCTCTCTAGATGATTTTGTAATTGGAATTGATCGTCTGAAAATTTTACTAGACGGTAAATTACAGCGTCATCTGCAAACAATCTAAGGGAGCTGCCCAGATTATCACCTAGATCATTTATGTAAATCAGGAACAGCAGAAGGCCTATGACACTACCTTGCGGAACGCCAGATATCACTTCTGTTCTACTCGATGATTTACCGTCTACCACTACGAACTGTGACCTCTCTGAGAGGAAATCATACTCAACAGGGCAGAAACCCAATAAGACCATCAATTTGCTGAATATCAAGTGGGTTTCAGGAAAGGAAGACCCCCCCCCCCAAACAAATCCTAAACCTAAAAAATTTCATGACCTATCAAAAATCAAGAGCAAAATCATATCTCACCACTGTCATTAACCTTCAGAAAGCATACGACTCAACAGACTGGGAATCCCTCATATCTAAAAGAATTAAACCTAGACAACAAAATCACAAACCTAATCAGAGAACCCTTACGAACACACATTCCACACTCAAATTTCTGAAAGAATTCTCTGATCCTTTTAAACTGTGGATGGACTCTTCTCATTGCTACTGAACTGCGCCCTGAAGACCGGTAGTCAGAGTGGAACACGAAGATCCATAGTAGAATCTGACCTGAAAAAACAGGTCTCAAAATCTCCTTTAGAAATACCAAGGTAATGAAAAACATAAAAAAACCGTTAAAACACTTTAAAGTGGGGGAACAAAAAGCAGAGATCGTTAAAAATTCAAATACCTTGGAGAATGGATCAGCTGGAATGCCCTCGAGAAAAAAGCAATGGAATCTAGAAGAAGTAAATTTGAACTGGCCTTCCAACTCACCACAAACCCATACAGCAAAAAGTTCCGCTCATGGAATGCAAGAATAAGACGTTACAATGCAGTAATCAAACCGGAAGCCCTGTATGCAGCCGAAACATTGTCCATCATCAACCATGGCCCAACTAAAAGGCTGAAGATCGAAGAAAGGAAGGTATTAAGAAAAATCCTTGGTCCAAGATTCCACAACAAGAAAATAACCCACATAAAAAATGAAACCCTTTACCATACTACCGAAAACCTCTCAGACACAATGAGGAAAAGAACTGATTTTCATGGACACATCCTCGAAATGAAACCAAATAGATTCTTGACTACTTCCGCAACAAAAAAAAAACGAAACGGGAAGTACTTAAGAGAACCCCAAATTACATAAAATATGCAAAAAAACTACCAAAGACAAGAAACAGAGGTTCCAAGTCCAAATGAAAACATAACGAAAAACCCAAATCTCTGAAGAAGAAAGGAGAGAGTTCCCGCATAACCTACTGTATGTAGGTATATACTCATGTCTTTCTAAATGGGTAAGAGGGAGTCCAAAAGCGTACGACGAAAAAATTTACTTGCTACAAGATCTGCTTAGTTTCTAACTTGATTGTTTGATGTGCATTTCAGAAGAAAGGAAAGCAATATCACAAAGAATGAAACAATACGAGGCTAATAGAAAGGCACACAACATTAAAATTTGGTTGATTTAACGTACCCCAAAGTAGGGTGACACGAAAGACGAAGCAGAAAATGACGCAAGTGATTTTTTAGCACACACGTTGAGTTGCAGAATGATTCTCAGTAAATTCAGTGATGTTGACAAATTGATTTGGTTTGTCACACAGGTATTTTTGAAAACCCCTTCACGTGTTACAACATTAAGTTATTAGTTTCAGACATTACCATCTCCCTTTTAGACAAGATGGGGGTCTTGGGTTAATGTCTGCAACTTTACTGCCCGAACTTCTGCGTTGTGAAAAATTTCATTGATTCGTGCCGCTTCAAATGGACTAGCCGAAGAATTAAAGCCTAACGCTGAAATTTCAGACAAACTTTGGTACATAAAATCAAGTTTTGGATTTATTCCTGCTGCCGTAATTGCAATAAGAAGTGCCACTTGTGAAGCAGATAGAACACGCGAAAAAAACTGTGAATAAATTAGAAGCTGTTTGTGGTAATGCGGGAAAAGATGTATCATACGATATAGTTCAACCTAAATGCGCTCCTCTTACGTCAGCTGAAGCAGAAAAAAGTTTTTTGAAGTACAAGTGTAGAATAGGAAATCTTTTTTCATTTAAAAATTTGCGCAAGGTGTTCGTTGTATATTGTAACACAAAGCTCCTAAATTGAAGTAAGAATGAAGATGTATACAAAATACGTCATAGATTTACTATGTTATGACAGCGTTAATAAAAAGCATACTACAATATCAAATTCCATATATACTTTTTTTAAATAACTAGTTCATTACCAAAAACTGAGTTACTTACTTTACAACAAATATTTTTCATCATTTTAATATTGTTAAATGATATTTTTATATTATTGTGCATATTTTTGTAAATTTCTAGTTATAACATTATACTTTTGTGTATATTATAATGATTTTTAGATCATAAAAATTCTTGCCCTAATAAGTGCGATAAATAAAAAAACTGATTGCTCTGATTCTCTTAGTTTACGGAGCAACCCTTTCCGAGATATTATGCAATGACTTACAACTGCAGTAGAAATGTGTTTTTATGTTGTAAGCTGTAAAAAAAGTCGCATGTATAACTATGCCCCTTTGTTCTTTCCGTACCTCCAGAAGAATATGACAAAGAAAACCCACGAATGCAGGACGCACACGCCGCACAAAAGTCAGAGTGATTCAGAAAAAGAATTCTATTTCGTGTGATGGATAGCAGCCTGCTTTAAATTTGAATAAACGTACGTTATTGCGGATTGGTGCGAGAAGTATTTCTGTAATTTTTGAATATAGTATTAATGATTTGCTGCCCGGCTTGGTTATATCGATTAAATATTTAGGGGTAACGTTAGGAAGTGACACAAAATGTAGCGAGACAAATGGCTGGCTACGGTTTATCGCAAGAGTCTTGGGTAAATCTAGCACAAGCCAGCGCACCAGACAAAATATTACTCGTCCCCTTACGGCAACAGCCAGGTCGTTCCGGAACGCTGTACATGATTTAAAATTGGTACCAGGTGGTCGTGAGACACTCTACCGACAGCGAAAGTCGTGACAGTGAAGTGGTATGTACGGGACAGTCAGCTGTACGGTTTGACCTGCAGATGCGACAGAAAAGAGCTATCGTGTCTGGACGTGCCAATGACTGCAACGTGAATGGAGTTGCCCCATTCGGTGCTGTATCAACGCCAACTGTCCAATACCGACCATATAACATGGCGAATGAACAGGAACAGGAACCAGAAACGACTGTTACTACTTTTTAAATCTGACATCAAATACAGACTCGTCTCAAATCAGTTTCGAGCGAACGTTGCGAAGGGAATGCATGTAGATGGAGATTTGCCATCGGTATCTCGCAAATGGATATTGCTCGCGATGCACGTCTTCGGCCGGACAAATAACATGAAAACTATACAGCAGCCGACTGCAGGCGCGTGTAGTGTGGTCCGGTGAGTTACGCTTTTGGTGTGGAGTGCAAAGGTAGCCCAATGAGCCGTTTAACCTGCAATGTTTGGAAGGTTTTGTTCCCGGCAGACGTTGTTCGCTGGTGCTGCGGGGTGTTTTCCGTACCATGACGTGATCATTTAGGTTAGCGTGAGCATGAAACAATACGTTTATTTCAACGTTCCCCGTGTTCTAAAGCTGCACTTCCTTCTACATGTTCTTGATGAACAACTGTTGACACTCCCGTCTTCCAAAACAAACAGCCGTGGCCGGTCGGGGTGGCCGAGCGGTTCTAGGCGCTACAGTCTGGAACCGCGCGACCGCTACGGTTGCAGGTTCGAATCCTGCCTCGGGCATGGATGTGTGTGATGTCCTTAGGTTAGTTAGGTTTAAGTAGTTCTAAGTTCTAGGGGACTGATGACCTCAGAAGTTAAGTCCCATAGTGCTCAGAGCCATTTGAACCATTTTTTGAAACAGCCGTGTTCACAGGGCTGGCTGCACGCAGACGCTCCGGGTTTGACGAACACTCGGGCGCGCTAGCGCACCTCAACTGGCCCTGTATATCACTGATAAAGAAAATGTAGGCGACTATTTATAACAACGTGTGGCACGTGGCAGACAACATCTCGGCAATCTGATGGCTCTGCGCGTTCTAATCAGCAAAGTCTGACTTCAGTTAGATATAGCGTACCTGAAGAAACTTGCGGACTCTCTTCGACATCAAATTTAGGCCATTGTCAAGACTAAGAGTTGCGTTACTCGATAACAGCGTAACTAGTTTTTTGTCTGATCTGCTTATAAAGGAGACAGCTTATGCGGCTCTTTCGTGGATCTAGTATTCGGGATCCCCATCAAGTTGCATTACTGGAACACATCGAAACAATTCCGAGGCGCACAGTAAGATTTGTTACTGGTCGATTCAATCAGTACGAAAGTGTTGGAGAAATTGTCAGTGAGCTTAGATGGTGAGCACTGGAAGGAAGAAAACCTTTTCGCGAGACGCTACTGAGGAAATTCAGAGCATCATCATTTGCGACAGACTCCAGTACGATTCTCCTGCCTCCATATCAATTTTGCATCACGACAGTATGGATAAAATAAGGGAGACATAGGCTCGTGGAAGGGAATTTAGACAATCTTTTCTTTTCCCTCTCTGCATTTACTAATGTAACTAGAAAGGGAATGCTCATCAATGGTAGCATGTCTACAACTGTAATCTGCATCCAATGTCTGTGGCGGAAGCTACTTCGTGTACCACTGTGACTTCCCCCTTTCCTGGACCAGTCGCGAATGAAGTGCACCGAGGAAATTTGGTGGCTAACGTCTGTGCAAACTCGAATCCCTCTCATTTTACCAGTATGGTCAATCCGCGAGCTACACGAAGCAGAAAGCAATATATTGGTTAATATTTCCAGGAACGTTTGCTCGCGGAAGTTTAATAGTTGCTTCTGCCGCTGGAGTTGGTTTAGCATTTTTGCGATGCTTGCGTGCTTACTAATCGAATCTGTGAGGAAACAAACTGCTCTTCTTTCGATCTTCTGTACATCCGCTATTGATCCTATCTGCTAAGGAACCCAGACTGACAAGAAATAATCAAGTATCGGTCGAACGATGCTGTTGCAAGTTACGTCCACCCAAGGACTGTTCCAATGAATTCCAGTCCGGTATCTGCCTTTCAGATAGTCAATGAATGTGACTCCTTCCAATGATTGCCCGGCAATCGTTGCAACCGTAAGATAACCAATCTCACCATCTGTTTATATGCAGCAACTTACATTTTGTTTATAGTCATTTACATACTGTATGCTGTGAAAACTAATAGTCGTACAGGATTCCCTTACAGTAGGCTCGTAATTTTACATCTGAAGATTTCTCTCCGTTGAGAATGACAAACTCTGTTCTGTTTGCTAAAAAGTCTTTAATCCAATCACACAGCCCGTCTGATATTCCTTACTCTCATATTTAATTCATTACGCGACAGTGTGGAATTGCATCAAACACCTTCCGAAAGTCACGGAATACGGCTACAATATTGGCGATGGTGTCTATTGCCTTCCGGGCCTCGCAGGCGAACACAGCGAGCTGGCTACAAGTACTCCCTGGACTGCACTGTGCTGTGGTTTGTGGAGTATATAGTGCAGGGTGCCAGAGAAGTTTCAGTACCACCTTGTACTTTGTACAATTGGGAGAATAAATAGTTGTTTTACTGGTATCTCTGCTTTTGCAAGGCCCATCTCGTAAGGCAACTCTGTTTGTTTGGCAGAAACGTGCTTTTGTTTCAGGCTGTGTCAAAGACAGGCCGGGTGTAGTTGTTGTTGTGGTCTTCCGTCCTGAGACTGGTTTGAAGCAGCTCTCCATGCTACCCTATCCTGTGCAATCTTCTTCATCTCCCAGTACTTACTGCAACCTACATCCTTCTGAATCTGCTTAGTGTATTCATATCTTGGTCTCCCTCTACGATTTTTACCCTCCACGCTGCCCTCCAGTACTAAATTGGTGATCCTTTGATGCCTCAGAACATGTCCTACCAACCGATCCCTTCTTTTTGTCAAGTTGTGCCACAAACTCCTCTTCTCCGCAATTCTATTCAATACTTCATCATTAGTTATGTGATCTACCCATCTAATCGTCAGCATTCTTCTGTAGCACCACATTTCGAAAGCTTCTAGTCTCTTCTTGTCCAAACTATTTATCATCCATGTTTCACTCCCATACATGGCTACACTCTATTCAAATACTTTCAGAAACGACTTCCTGACACTTAAATATATATTCGATATTAACAAATTTCTCTTCTTCAGAAACGCTTTCCTTGCCATTGCCAGTCTACATTTTATATCTTCTCTACTTCGACCATCATCAGTTATTTTGCTCCCCAAATAGCAAAACTCCTTTACTACTTTAAGTGTCTCATTTCCTAATCTAATTCCCTCAGCATCACCCGACTTAATTCGACTACATTGCATTATCCTCGTATTGCTTTTGTTGATGTTCATCTTATATCCTCCTTTCAAGACTCTGTCCATTCCGTTCAACTGCTCTTCCAAGTCCTTTGCTGTCTCTGACAAAATTACCATGTCATCGGCGAATCTCAAAGTTTTTATTTCTTCTCCATGGATCTGAATACTTATTCCGAATTTTTCTTTTGTTTCCTTTACTGCTTGCTCAATATACAGATTGAATAACATCGGGGAGAGGCTACAACCCTGTCTCACTCCCTTCCCAACCACTGCTTCCCTTTCGTGCCCCTCAACTCTTATAACTGCCATCTGGTTTCTGTACAAATTGTAAATAGCCTTTCGCTCCAGGCCGGGTAATGGATAAAAATCTCTAGAGGAAACGTGTGCCTTGCACTCAGTCAGCTTCCAAATGGCGTGTCTCGCTGTTAGGACCATATATTTATTGAAAGGTACACGAATAGAAATTCTTATTTTGTACTCATTAGAACTTCAGCGCGAAGACATGGGAATCACAGCATGAAGGACTTCGCTGCTCAGGTGCGACAGTTCCTTGATGTACAGTTTTCAAGTGGGTTGGGTGTGGTTCAGTAACATTTTCAGATCCACTGCAATGGCCACCACGAAGGCCGGATCACGTCACGCGAGACAAGTCATCGTACCGTGTTGCTCAACGTTGCTACACGACGAAGAAAGAACTGCGTGGAAATATTGCTGAAGCCTTTCGTAGCGGATCTGCTAAGACGCTTCGCAAGACGTCAAGGATCGAGGAGTCGAATGGATGCGCAGGCGGGACGGCGCATGTGCATAATCCACTGATGACGCCGTTTTATGTGTGTTTTGACTTGGAGGTACGGGGAGTTCTCGGACACGCTGAAACCGGAGGCGCAGTTAGTGCAGAGAGCGCAGGGTTCCGAAGAGGAAGCGCGGCGCGCCGCGGCAGACAGCTTGCCGCTGGCGCTCGCTGCTAGCCTGGCCGTGGCGCAGGCTCGGGCACAGCCTTCTCAAGTCGCTTGCTGCCTTACAAGGCGCGGGCCGCGGCCGCCCCCCTCTCCAGGCCGGCACCCGCCCCTCCCCTCCCCTCCCCTGTCCCTCTCCCGCTGCGTCGCGGCGCGCGGCGTCGCCGCCTCCCCGACAGCAGCGTGCGTCCTCCCCGGTGCGCTCGGCGCGCTGCGTTTGAAAAGACCCTGTCGGACTTTCCGTGTGTTGCACGGGGACGCCCGTCCGAGCACTCTCGGCCGAACACCTTGCTCTCGAAGCGCTGCCAAAGACAAAAATAGAGGTGAGATATTAACAAACCCCGTCCAAGTCGCTCCTGTTTACTACAGACACCACTCTAGGTCGCCCGAGGTCGTTAATCCGACAACAGTTGTACACCATGAGCTAGTTTTTCGGTCCGACATACCTTGTACGATTGCAATCCCCGCTTTCAATTACAATGATTAAGCAAACAAACATACTAAACTTCGTGGTAGGCTTCAAGGCCAAGTCAGTCAACAACGCATAATTTCGTTCGATAACACCACTGAGAGAGGAAAACACAGAAAAGGTAAGGCAAAAGGATAACGCAAGTTACTTAAACATTACTAAAAGAGGATTTCGATGAACGGTTATTTACATTAACCATTCGGGGGTTCCCAAACTTTTCCTCAGACGGAACACTCTGGGAATACTGGTACTTTGACAGAACAACTTGTTATTTTGAAGGTTAATAAAATCAAGAAAAATTTTAGAAAACGAGCAAAACTTGTTTCATTCAGTGATTACTCTAAATAACAACAGAAAATATAATAACACTTTTTAAAAAGATAAGAAAAATGTCAGAAAATGCCATATTATTAACAGTTTGGGAAACCCTTTAGTAATCTAAGGTGAGAACAGTGGATTTAGTCTTTTCCCCTAAGTTCCATTTTTTCATTACGAGCTTTTTACTCCAGTTCACTCATCTTTCTCTATCCTCCAAAATTCGTTCAAGAACACAGCCTTCATTTGCCTTTAGCTATCGCTTTCGATTGGAAATTAGTACACTGGTTTCAAGGTAATTACCAGTTTATTTGTCCAGCTCTCACATCTCACTTACATCACCTGCTTGGCCGTGGTCTATTTTTCTCTGTATACACCTATCGTTAGACACTACAGTAATTTCAGGATACCGCAAGTGAATGTTGTAAGGTTGTTGTTCCATCACGTCGAAAGTAGACATGATGAGAGCTGTGGCTGTAAATCTGTTGCATTACAACTGGCGCATCAGTAAAATGTAGCACCATACTATTAATAATATAGAATGCAAATTTAGATTCGAAGTTTATACTCAACTCGCTACGGTCGCAGGTTCGAATCCTGGCTCGGGCATGGATGTGTGTGATGTCCTTAGGTTAGTTAGGTTTAAGTAGTTCTAAGTTCTAGGGTACTGATGACCTCAGATGTTAAGTCCCATAATGCTCAGAGCCATTTTATACTCAACTTCGTAATTGCAACAGCAAAAGAAACAGAAACACATTTTATTGTGCTTTAGTACTTTACAAACTGTTAGTCATCTAATGCTCTTGTTCAATGTTTGTTTTATTCAATGTGTAAATACTTAATAATCTAATGGAATACATATAAGATCTATTAGAGCTCATCTACTAACCTTTCGTAATCCTAGCCATTCAATAAAATACCATATCAGAATTTATTTTATGTAATTTTTTTTTTCTTTTTCCCCCTTTAAATCAATTTCGTCGCTCTAGCAAAGACGTATTTTATTGTGCCCATCTACTCTATACAGTGTCTGTAACTTATCAGCTTTACTACTCTAATGTCTTTGAAAATATTGCTTTTGTTACATACCTGAAGCTGGGCCACGTTCTGTACATGTTGAGCGTTTGTGTTACCACATAAGTTGAAACGGCGAGTGTTGAAGCAGTTTCCTGAGAATTTAACAGCACTCACGCTGTGCTCGTGCCAAAATGTGTTAATTTTAATATCTGTCACACAAATAGATGAGGAATTCGCCGCATGGAAATAAACAAGGCATGAAGTTTCACCACATTTCATGTTTTAATGACTTTAAAATCATTTCATGTATGTTTCTTTGAATGTCAAAAAAGAAAGAAAAAAAGCATTTCCCATAAGTTAACTAAATTTTCAAAGAAAAATTCTGTTTATCTTTGTGCACAAAGCCAATAACGACTACAAAATGGGGCGCCAGCACGGAAGCAAGAAAATCTCTGAGTCACCTGAAGTGGGATTTTCAATATACCCGAAACTGGTCAAGATTTGTTCTGAAGAAACTTTACAAACAATGCTTAAGGCTGGCTGCAGTTTTAAATTATATACCGTATATATAAATGATGTGGCGAATAGCATCTGAAACTCTGGCAGTCTGTTTTTGGATTATGTTGTATACAGGAAAGTCGCAACGCCACAAAATTGTAGCGAAATGCAGAAAGATTTGCAGACGATCACCGCCTGTTGCAGAGTCTGACCCCTTATCCTCCTCTTTAAGTATCGTACGGTGTTACCGTAGATTGGAAGAAAGACCTATTGGAGTTGAAATTACACTATAGGCGATAAAATCACTGGAAACCGTTAACACCCATAAAATTTCTAGCAGTATCGGTCCGCAGCGCCCAGAAGTGGAACGACCACATAAAACTAGGTGTAGCATGGCTGATGAAGAGGTTCACGGAACAATGCGACAGAAATTTAACTCATCCATGGAAGAGATGGCGATCAAAACATCCTTTCGATCCATTATTCTGAACTAGTGAGATTGGGAACCTTACTACAGATTAATTAATAACAGACACAGAGTTTAAAAAGAAGAGGAATCAGTTTCATAACGAATTCGTTAAGTAAATGCGAGAGCATCACGGCAGTTATAGTCAAATTCCCGCGGCAGGTGCTAAAAGAGAGGCGTAGTGCATGGCGGAGAGGTTTGCTGTTAAAATTCCAGGAGCACACGTTTGACGAAGAGTCAGGCATCAAATCATTTGATCCAAGATACATCTAGCGAAGTGAAAACTGCAGAAATATCAGAGAAATTCGATCTCATGCGGGTAATAGTTCTGCTGATAATCGTTCTATGTCTGCACCGTTAGCGAATGGAAGAAGAAATGGGAGGGGGGATGGGGGAGGGGGGGGGGGGAGCGATAGTGTCTCGATGAGCAAAGTACATATAATGTTACAACGGACGGCGGGCTCATTTCATATGAACACTGTATCGCTATCCTCCGAATAAAGGCTTCTTATGACTGATGCGGATATTAATAACTTGGAAGTATGAATTAAAAAACACCTCGTGTTTCATTAAGTACACGAAAAGTCGTGACTGATGGCGTTTTTTAATCCATACTTTCAGCGTTCTGAATACAGTCACGTTTGAAGCTGCGAAACATGGACAAAATTATATTAATAACTTGAACACTGAAACTAGAATCTAAGTATTGAAATCTACAAAACATTATAACATACGATGAAAGGTGACATCGTAGCCTATTTGTGGCAAAGCTTCGCTCCAAACACCAGAGTAAGATGGTAGTACCCAAGTACCCTCTGCCACACACTGTAACATAGGTTCCGGAGTATGCATGACGGCATCCCACCCTACTTGTCTTTGTTTTTCTCTTCAATTTCTCGATTGCCTCTAAACACTCGATTGCTTCCCTCACATACAACACCCTTTGTTTATTTTGCCGCCTTTCGGTTTCTCCCTGTCCCGTTGTCGCTACTTTCTTTCCGCCCTTCTGCCTTGCTCGCCTTTATTGATCCCCTTCACTTGCAGTTTGTTTCCTCTCCGGAGCGCTCGGTGGCTGGAAGCTTAACGTCGGGAGTAAGCAAACAGCGCCTTCGAGGCCGGACACGGGTAATTCGCCAGATCGGGCGAGAGCAGAGCAGCCGATGCCAGACGCCTGAGGGGAGCCCCCGTAGCGGCGAGGACTGTACCGTCCGCGGGTCTATTCCTGGCGCTCGGCGCTCGTTGGCACAAGACGCAGCCAAAGCGTCGGCCGGGCCGCACCACCGTCAGCCCGACAGCTGCCCGCCGATCTCCTAACGACCGCCGCGTTTCTTGGCACGGCCCGCCTGCGCACACCTGAATATCGCGGTAATTGCCGGAAGTTGCGCGACTCGCCAAAGGCGCGCTCGTCCGCCGTGGAGACGCGAGACAAATCATTTCTCAGTAGACGGACCGCGGCCTGGAACTGGTTACCCAGTTGGTAACGTCGTAACGACTTGGCAAGGTCACGTAGGAATAACTTGGCCCAGCCATCCCCATACCACGTTATCATTTCTCAGTAGACGGACCGCGGCCTGGAACTGGTTACCCAGTTGGTAACGTCGTAACGACTTGGCAAGGTCACGTAGGAATAACTTGGCCCAGCCATCCCCATACCACGTTATCACAAGCTTTAGAGGAAAGTAAGGGTCATATACGGAACGAAAACGCAAGATATTTTGAGGTTACGACCCTCCAAGAAAAAAGGAAAAGAACAAAGCTCTGCGTTCCGCCCAAACGGGCCAATCGGGAACGACTGACCACTATGTCATCCTCTGCTAATGACGTCATTCGTATGCGGGAACGAAGGGCGTGAGGTCAGCACGCCGCACTCCCGTCCGTTCTCGGCTTTCTCGACCTCGGAGCCTGTACATCTAATTCAAGTAGCTCCTCTATTGGCAACTTCAGGCTGAATGCACCTGGTTCCAGTCCTCCCACCAAGGAAAAGAAACCCTGGTAGGACTGGCAATGGAACCGGCGTCCTCCGCGTAGCTGCCACATATGATGATCGCTGAGCTACGGAGGCACACGCCTTCCAACAACGGTCATGGAAAATCTTGAGAACAACAATCTAAAAAAAAAAACCTTATGTCACATATCAAAAACCTTCTGGCTGGAATTACGTTCGGGAGCAGGAAGGTTCAAATCACAATTCGGCCTACCAGTTTTGGTTTTCCATCATTTCCCTAAATCGCCTGTGGCAGAAGACGGAAAGGCTCCTCAGGAAAGGGCGTAGCCTATTCCCTTCCCCCCTACTTGCCCAATCCAAAATGCTCCTTTGTCTCTAACGACCTCGTCGTTGACGAAATTATGAACCGTAACCTCTTCCTTTCTGACCGAAGTCGTATCCCAGTGAACCTCCGAACATCTCTACTTTTATCAAGCATTCGATCAGTCACTGTTTCCCAAAGGTTTCTCAACTGTTGCTCATGACTTGTGCATTTGATTTATCTTTTGAAAAAAAAACTATTAAATACAAGATTAACGTACATCTACTTTTCATACATAGTCATAAAGGATTTGATTTAGAGAGAGACTGGAAATCAAAAAGTGACAATTACAAGCACGCAAAGTTCTTGAAATACATTTACGAAAATACAGCGCTTGTGGTACCAGTAGACGAAGGTCTCATAAATGGCAAAGTCCCACTACGAAAATGAGTTTGCAGCCAGGATTTGATACCTCTGAAGTGCTTTACTCTTGCCTCTTAAGGTGTATTCGATGCAGTGCCAGTACACCTCAGATTTACTGTGCTCATAAGTGAGGATTTAAACTGAATGTTGCACATGCAGCGATGGCTTGAGAGATGAGTGTTTGATAAACTGAACTTCCGAGTTCAGACATCCACCACTTAGAAATGATAACGAAACTACGAAACTCATCTTCGGACACATCTACCAAGGCCGCAAAATCCATTTAGGAAAAGTCAAACTAAACCGCAGAAATTCCAAGAATGACAGAACTGCCTTGGGAAGCTTTCAGAGAAACTTTATTTCATCCTAACCAGCATGAATACTACCACGAATCTGAGAATACAGGGGTATAAACTTGTTGTGCGCTGTCAGTAAACACTTACGGACTAGAAACACTAATGACGAGTGCTCGTTAATCAAAAAGTGCAGAAAAATCGATGGACAATTGGATTCTGAGCAACAGCTTCAGGGAAGGTTAGAAAGAGGTAATCAGAAGAAATTACGGGCAACAGACATGTTCGGGATGGTTTAGAGTAAATCGCAAACAGCCTGCCATGGCTCCAACCGATGACGTTGTTAAGGTGGATCACGTATCTTTTTCAAGCGGCCAGAGAGAAGCAGTTAATCGGCTCGGTCTAAAACTGGAGCGTAACTCTACGTTCACTTATTACGGCACGAGCGCCTGCCGTTGTTACTGAGACGATCGTGACCATCAGCGAGATTTGAGAGATGGAAATGTCGTGTGGCTAGGGCCTCCCGTCGGGTAGACCGTTCGCCTGGTGCAGGTCTTTCGATTTGACGCCACTTCGGCGACCTGCGGGTCGATGGGGATGAAATGATGATGATTAGGACAACACAACACCCAGTCCCTGAGCGGAGAAAATTTTCGACCGAGCCGGTAATCGAACCCGGGCCCTTAGGATTGACAGTCTGTCACGCTGACCCCTCAGCTACCGGGGCGGACATTTGAGAGATGTTCCTATGTTGGGGCAGGGGGGAGGGGGGTGAGTTCCAAATCAGAGCATAGTGTGACACTCAGGAAAGCGTCCAGTGAGTATTTAATATTTTTCTCGACTTTCAGGGTTCTTCCTTTTCCATAAAAGTGTTGAGTGTTTTTCGTGACTTTCGATATGTTAGTTTGAAGTGGCACCACTATAGGTGAGAAGCAAGCTAGCCACAGTACTGACTAGCTAAAAGGCCTAAGATGTTCACCACATTTCGGGACCTATTCCAAATTCTTTAAATAAGCAGTAATGGTTCAAATGGCTCTGAGCACTATGGGACTTAACATCTGAGGTCATCAGTCCCCTAGAACTTAGAACTACTTAAACCTAACTAACCTAAGGACATCACACACATCCATGCCCGAGGCAGGATTCGAACCTGCGACCGTAGCGATTAAGCAGTAAGTCGTGAACACTATTGGAAGAAGGAGGGTAGTTTTCAGTTTCGTAGAACTACCTTTGTCTTTCAAGTGCAGGTGCGCTTGATTTTACGGCTTTGCTTTGCTTTAATAGTAGATAATGCAACGGTACGTCATTAACTCAGGCAACTGGATATTAGGTACGGTACTTAATACCTGCGTGAAGAGTATGACAGAGCTCTGAAAGACCTGAGTCGAAACAAGGCCCCCGGAGTACACAATATTCCATCGGAACTACTGACGGCCTTGGGAGAGCCAGTCCTGACAAAACTCTACCATCTGGTGAGCAAGATGTATGAAACAGGCGAAATACCCTCAGACTTCAAGAAGAATATAATAATTCCAATCCCACAGAAAGCAGGTGTTGACAGATGCGAAAATTACCGAACTATCAGTTTAATAAGTCACAGCTGCAAAATACTAACACGAATTCTTTACAGACGAATGGAAAAACTAGTAGAAGCCAACCTCGGGGGAGATCAGTTTGGATTCCGTAGACACACTGGAACACGTGAGGCAATACTGACCTTACGACTTATCTTAGAAGAAAGATTAAGGAAAGGCAAACCTACGTTTCTAGCATTTGTAGACTTAGAGAAAGCTTTCGACAATGTTGACTGGAATACTCTCTTTCAAATTCTAAAGGTGGCAGGGGTAAAATACAGGGAGCGAAAGGCTATTTACAATTTGTACAGAAACCAGATGGCAGTTATAAGAGTCGAGGGACATGAAAGGGAAGCAGTGGTTGGGAAGGGAGTAAGACAGGGTTGTAGCCTCTCCCCGATGTTGTTCAATCTGTATATTGAGCAAGCAGTAAAGGAAACAAAAGAAAAATTCGGAGTAGGTATTAAAATTCATGGAGAAGAAATAAAAACTTTGAGGTTCGCCGATGACATTGTAATTCTGTCAGAGACAGCAAAGGACTTGGAAGAGCAGTTGAATGGAATGGACAGTGTCTTGAAAGGAAGATATAAGATGAACATCAACAAAAGCAAAACAAGGATAATGCAATGTAGTCGAATTAAGTCGGGTGATGCTGAGGGAATTAGATTAGGAAATGAGGCACTTAAAGTAGTAAAGGAGTTTTGCTATTTGGGGAGCAAAATAACTGATGATGGTCGAAGTAGAGAGGATATAAAATGTAGGCTGGCAATGGCAAGGAAAGCGTTTCTGAAGAAGAGAAATTTGTTAAGATCCAGTATTGATTTAAGTGTCAGGAAGTCATTTCTGAAAGTATTCGTATGGATTGTAGCCATGTATGGAAGTGAAACATGGACGATAAATAGTTTGGACAAGAAGAGAATAGAAGCTTTCGAAATGTGGTGCTACAGAAGAATGCTGAAGATTGGATGGGTAGATCACATAACTAATGAGGAAGTATTGAATAGGATTGGGGAGAAGAGAAGTTTGTGGCACAACTTGACCAGAAGAAGGGATCGGTTGGTAGGACATGTTCTGAGGCATCAAGGGATCACCAATTTAGTATTGGAGGGCAGCGTGGAGGGTAAAAATCGTAGAGGGAGACCAAGAGATGAACACACTAAGCAGATTGAGAAGGATGTAGGTTGCAGTAGGTACTGGGAGATGAAAAAGCTTGCACAGGATAGAGTAGCATGGAGAGCTGCATCAAACCAGTCTCAGGACTGAAGACCACAACAACAACAACACTTAATACCTTTAAACGTAGCAACTGCTTCTCGAAGAAAAAAGGAACATTGCAAGATTCATTAATGTGAGATTAAATATAATTCATTCCATGGAAGCTGTAATTTTGGTGTGATATCTCTGAACTCTTATCCAGAGACTTTTTTAAATGCCGAGATTCCTGAGCGTGTTGTAAGGAAACGGCTAGAGGTTAAATGGAGACTGTTTGCGGTGTTTCCATTCCAGTGGTCGCATCTTGGAATTTCTGTGACAGCAATCTGGCTGCTATGGGGCAGTGATGGATAGTTTCGGAGTCGCTACTGTTTTTTGACCTTGACTTGAAGGTCAAGGGAGGCTAGAAAACCGTATTAAAGAACTATTTCACCAAACAGAATAGTTCTGAGAGTTGATCCGGCTCCGCCTATATTCCATTCCTTCACACCTAATGGTGGAATTAGCAGGATCTCGCGTCACACATAGGCCTGGACTATGCAGCCGCGGCGCATAAAAGAGGAGACGATAAAGTGCTTACTGGACATTCGCTACCATTGAATGTGCCCTTTTCTAATCAAATTCTGATACACACTCTCTCTTAGTTTTCAATGTGTTCGCTAAATAATATAACGCATTTTTAAATGAACTCTACACGAAAATGGGCGCACATGCGAGAAAGCGGATCTTCGTAAGAATGATTAATCAACTGTCCAATAATTTAGTACCAGCACTCATATTTTATTTCAGTCTAAAAGCTCTTGATTAAGTACTACTACTGAGAAACGTAGTACTAAAATCCGTCTACTGCCTTATCAGTAGCGTTCTTACTTCGATAATGTACATTTCGAAGTAAGAGCTTACACATCAAGACTTAAGCTGTTATGTAAGAACCTTCACTGCGATGTCAACAGGACAGAAACGCGTATCTGCACATTTTACTGACTTATTTTGTGTACTACATCACAATGAAGTAACTTGCACGTGTTGTTTACAGTGTCATATCAATGTACATTTTTGTTGATATAACCTTGTATACGACTTGTAGAAGCTACTTCATTGTGATATCATACACAGTTTTTCTAAACAATGGGAACCAAACAGATTTGCAACGATAATTTCAATCAAATAATGTTAATCTCGTTTACGTGTTTCAAATACCTCGAACAACCACAGTAAGTTAGTAGAAATTTAGTTTTTTCATCTTTGAACGAGCATCGCATCTTCAGTCGACTTTGTAAGTGTAATAGGCACGCAGCTCAGTAAAAGAACGGTTTTCAGGCGCTATTCCTCGTGCACATAGATCAGACTAACAAAGTAATTGACAGTTGAGACGTAACGCGCAAGCGCGATATAGCAGTAGCAGCTGTTCTGCAATTCCGTATTGAGTACGTTCACACGTTCCCCGTTAACGTGTAGTATTGAGTACGCTTTGTCCGCAGCTCGTGGTCTCGCGGTAGCGTTTTCGCTTCCCGAGCACGGGGTCCCGGGTTCGATTCCCGGCGGAGTCAGGCATTATTCCTGCCTCGAGATGACTGGGTGTTGTTGTGTCGTCTTTATCATCATCATTCATCCCCATTACGGTCGGAGGAAGGCAATGGCAAACCACCTCCGCTACGACCTTGCCTAGTAAGGCGGCGCGGGTCTCCCGCGTCGCTCCCTTACGCCCTGTAAAGAAGTATGGGACTCATCATCATCATCATAATCATCATCATCATCATTGAGTACGCTTTACACGATCATAATTAGCTTACCACTTTCCTAAGCAACCTCACAGTTAGCTTCACACATTCCGTAAAATAAATATAACGCTCTGAGAAAACGTTTAAGAACAAATCGCAACGATTGTATTGTAGATCGCACCTCATGTCACCATTTGACTGGAAACTGGCAGCTAAGATAGAAGACGGATGTGACAAGTGTGGACAGGAGGGAAGCTGCGACTAAACTCGAGCTTCGATTGGTTACTGCTATGGTAGCTGTCCTTTGGAGAATTACCGTAGCTCTCAGTCACTGTGTTATTGTGATCCAGGTATAGAGTTAGTAACTTCTTGGCGCGATTTTCTCTCGTTTAAAAAAGCAAAGCAGCAGCACACATTACTAAGAAAGACCGAGAAGGTCGAAACTGCCCTGGTACTTCATATTACGACTGACTGCTGACAACTTGCCGTTAGACGCACGTCGCGCGAGCAGCGGGGCTTTGGTCACAGTTGCTACGGACCTCACTTGCCAGTCCGCAAAATGGCTTTAATATATTTCACGGCGTCTGCAGACCGAGCACAGGCCCAAGGTCCGGAGCCGTTCTTGGCACGAAGTCGACCCTGCACCTGCTGCGCCGTATCTCGAGAAGTCAGGGGTGCCACTCACTGCTGCGCGGCTAATCTTTCTTAAGTGGAGTACGTACGTCCTATATCCACAGTGTTAAATTTGCAATATTGATAACCCATTATCTCAGAACCTTTGAGAGATAGATATCTGAAATTTTTAGGAAGTATAGTTTCACTCTTTTCTGATTACTGAACCAGGATCTACTGGGTCAAATAATTTTAAAAATGTCATTTCCGGCAAATCGAGTTCAAACATTTTATTTGATATTAACTTACACATGGAGGCATGCCAGATTCTAGAAACAGCCAGGCCCATAATCAGCGCTATCTGGATCCTGTTCTTGACTATCCTGCAAACCTAGAAGCTTCCTTCTTTTCCTGCCTCTTGCTTCTTTAGTCATTTACTCTGCTGCACGCTGGGCTTTCATGATCCTAAGTTGATCCATTCGCTGAAAGGCTTGCCGTATGTTGGCTCCTGGAGTAATACCAAGTTGCTCTAGTACCATAATTCTTCCCTTGTTGCCATCATTAAACGTTGTCACAGTATCAAACACACCAAAGCATAGAGCTTTGATGCCTACAAAGACATTTTTTGGTATGCGGGTCCAAATGACATTATTGAAGGACTCATTCGAGTTTTGCGTTCGCCCACGGAGATATTTGGAAAGATCAGGGTGAGCTAATTTTCTATATATTGGCTTAATTACCTCCATCACTGCAGATGGTATGCTGTTGTTGTGCCTAAACTGTTCTTCTGTACCCGCTGCCTGAGATTTGCGATACTTGCATCATGAATCAGCACCAGGTGGGCAAAGGCCATGTATAGGTGTATCATCAGAGGATGATTTGTGGAAGATCGTAGCCCACACTGCTCTTTTCATTCCTTGTAGGTCATGTGTGTTGTTCCTTATTGACATTCCATATTATTGCTGGAGTTCATAAATGTTTTTGTCAATAAGTCTTCATTTACCATTTAGAGTCTTTACATCCGATAACTTCTCTTTGCCTTTTGTCTGCTTCAATTTTCGAAGGCGTGTTCCCATCCATTTTTGAACGTGGCCCACACATTCAATCTTCAAAATATGCTTTCACCATAAGGTTGGCTTTCCACGACTGATTTGAAGGCCTTCCAATCACCATCCCCCAAGTACTCAGTGTAGCAAAATCCTCTTTCTTGTTTTGAGCGTCAGAACATAGAAACAACAGCAGCAGCCTTCATACCCCCACTAGTTCCCTCATAGTTCTTGGCACAATTTGTTTTATGACTTTCACTTGTTTCTTTGTCAACTGATTTACACTGATGGCAGTATTTGTTTCTTTGTCAACTGATTTACACTGATGGCAGTATTTAGTTACCACTTCGGTGTCTAAAATGTTACCTGTGTCTACACTAGTGACAGTTGCAACTGCAATGCAGAAAAACCGGACTTTTTTACACCTGCACTATTTAACTTTGAAATGATAAAAAGTACACTTCCAATTGGAATTAATCGACAAATGACAAATCATATTATTCAGGAGACATCAAATATTATTGAAAGATGATAATCAGAAAACGTCACTTTGTGACCAGTTTCACCATACGTACACCCCTTAATATGGTTCAAATGGCTCTGAGAACTATGGGACTCAACTTCTGAGGTCATTAGTCCCCTAGAACTTAGAACTAGTTAAACCTAACTAACCTAAGGACATCACAAACATCCATGCCCGAGGCAGGATTCGAACCTGCGACCGTAGCGGTCTTGCAGTTCCAGACTGCAGCGCCTTTAACCGCACGGCCACTTCGGCCGGCCACCCCTTAATAGGACTTAGTAAAAGCTGGTGCTCTTGTACGGGGAAGACACCTTTTGTTAGCTTGAAAATTTAACTATACCTGCATATTGTTTATTTTAAAACAACTTTTCTCACTGTCTAAGAAAATTTCAAACTGCACAGAGATATATTACGTACAACTACAGCAGCGATATAAATTCCAGACCAGAGAGCACAATAGCTTTCCTATTTTCGGAAGACTGACTCAATAAATGACCACAGGCAGTGATAAATTTGCCTTTATTGTTTTTACAACGCAAAATTGCTTGAAATTATCCGTCTCTTTTCGATCCATTCTTTTTACTCATATTTACTTTCGTGTAAGTTTGGCATTTCATCTCCCTTTTAGAAACTACCGTCAGTAGTTTTAATAATGACAGGTCTACTGAAGTTGCTTTTTGAAATTTTCTTTAAAAAGGTCAAAGTCGATATGACTAAAACACAATGTTTTAATTAATTAAAACGCAGATACTAATGCACTTATAGCTTTCGAAATACTTTACCTTGGCAGACTGCATATCATTATGTTTCACTTTTATTTTAAATATTTATAGTGATTTTCGTTTTCATGTGTTTTAACCCTTCTATCTCCATGTCATCCCGGCTGGATCAACAAATTATAAACACGATTTCCATGTAAGCACAGTCGACAATCTTTGTAGGTCACTGGATTGTATTTTGAACCACTGAATCATACTGAAAATTAGCCTTCAGTGTCATTTGAATTGTGCAGATAGACGATAATTTGATCGCAATTTCAATGTGTGGCTTGGTTAACGCCGACAGAATGAAAGAAGATGCCTCAGCTGAGATCTGTGCAGTCCCAGAAGATTTTTTCAACGAGATACGGCAGTTGAAAGCTACCCTTTCAGATAAGACAGTGCATCGTCTTCTGTGATAGATAATATTGTGGCAACTCTGACCACGGGCGTGTTGAAGTGGAGCTGAACAATAGTAAAGAAATATCACGCGAAGTTTTTCTTTGGTTTTCAATCCTCATTATCACCTCATACATCAAATGAAGTCATGGACGTGTAAGGATGGATCAGTCAAAGACCACAATACAAATGTGTGGATTTCAGAGACTGCAGTGTGTGTTATCTTACGCTTAAACATTTAATATAGGAATACTTGACAATGAATCTGCAGCCAGTGCTATGTGATCGCGTAATTTTACTACACGATACACTATTACTCCGTGGTACCCGCACGACATGTCAAGACTCTTCTTGATGACTTAACACAGAATTTCTATTTGGTGTGATGAAAGGCGGTTTGCTGTAAATGTAGAAAACTGTGAGCTAATACAGACGAATGGGTAAAACAATCCTGTAATGGGATTTTTTTTTAATCTTATGGACTTATCTGCTAAGGTCATCAGTCCCTAATACACATTACTTAATCTAAATTATCCTAAGGACAAACACACACACCCATGCCCGAGGGAGGACTCAAACTTCCGCCGGGACCAGCCGCACAGTCCATGACTGCAGGGCCTTAGACCGCTCGGCAATGGAATATTATTGGTGCGCTGCTTGACATGGTCACGTCGAGTAAATACCTAGAAGTAGCGTTGCAAAGCGATATGAAATGGAACAGGCACGTGAGGTAAATAGTACAGAAGTCGAATGGTCGGCTTCCGTTTATGGGGAGAATTTTAGGAAAGTGTAACTTACCTGTAAAGCAGACGGTGTAGAGAACACTAGTGCGACCCACCGTCGAGTACTACTCGAATATCTGGAATACGCACCAGGTCTCCTTAGAGGAAGACGTCGACGTAATTAACCGAGAGAGGCGGCGCAGTGGTTAGCACACTGGATTCGCATTCGGGAGGACGACGGTTCAGTCCACGTCCGGCCATCCTGACTTAGGTTTTCCGTGATTTTACGAAAATCGATCCAGGCAAAGGCCGGTATGGTTCGTTTGAAAAAGAGCACAGCTGATTTACTCCCTAATCCATGAAATACTCTGAAGTTGTGTTCCGTCAATAAGGACTTCAATGTCGACGTGAGGTTAAACCCTAATCTCCTCCTTTTGCTTCTTTCCCTTGGAAGCAATTCAGAGGAGAGCTGCTAGATTTGTTACCGGTAGGTTCGGTCAACACGCGAGAGAATCGGCATTAGCGAATGAGTGCAGAAGGAGTCTATTGCCGTCAACATTCATTTGGGGTAAGGATAAGAGAAACTGGGGCTCGCAGTGCTCATACGGACAGTCGTTTTTCCCTCGCTCATATTTGCGAGTGGAACAGGGAACGGGATGAATGACTGGTAGTAGTACAAGGCACGCTCCGCCGTGCAGCGCGTGGTGGCCTGCGGAGCAGGTATGTAGGTGCAGGCGTTATTCCTTCATGGTACTGGCAAAGGGCACTGCATGTTTACATCTCGTTGACTGCACGACTTTACGGATGTCTACATCTACATCTACATCCATACTCTGCAAGCCATCTGACGGTGGGTGGCGGAGGGTACCCTGAGTACCTCTATCGGTTCTCTCTTCTATTCCAGTCTCGTATTTTTCGTGGAAAGAAGGATTGTCGGTATGCTTCTGTGTGGGCTCTAATCTCTCTGATTTTATCCTCATGGTCTCTTCGCGAGATTTACGTGGGAGGGAGCAATATACTGCTTGACTCTTCGGTGAAGGTATGTTCCCGAAACTTTAACAAAAGCCCGTACCGAGCTACTGAGCGTCTCTGCTGCAGAGTCTGCCCCTGGAGTTTATCTATCATCTCCGTAACGCTTTCGCGATTACTAAATGATCCTGTAACGAAGCGCGCTGCTCTCCGTTGGATCTTCTCGATCTCTTCTATCAACCCTATCTGGTACGGATCCCACACTGCTGAGCAGTATTTAAGCAGTGGGCGAACAAGCGTACTGTAACCTACTTCCTTTGTTTTCGGATTGCATTTCCTTAGGATTCTTCCAATGAATCTCAGTCTGGCATCTGCTTTACCGACGATCAACTTTATATGATGATTCCATTTTAAATCACTCCTAATGCGTACTCCCAGATAATTTATGGAATTAACTGCTTCCAGTTGCTGACCTCCTACTTTGTAGCTAAATGATAAGGGATCTATCTTTCTATGTATTCGCAGCACATTACACTTGTCTACATTGAGATTCAATTGCCATTCTCTGCACCATGCGTTAATTCGCTGCAGATCCTCCTGCATTTCAGTACAATTTTCCATTGTTACAACCTCTCTGTCAATGTCTGCATGAAGTAAGGTGGACGGTGGAGTGACGTCACTGGATAGCCGGCGATGGCCCGCTAGCAGACTAGGCGGAGCATGCTGGTCGCAAGGTGACGGTTGCAAGAGCGCCGACGGAAATAGGCCACGCAGGCGCGGGCGTCACGCGGCGCGCCAACCTGTGGATATAGGTCAGCGCGCCAGGCGCGCACAGGCCGCCGCCAGCTTCCGTTCGACACACCACGCTCCGCCACCACCCGCTGCCGCCGCCCGAACCTGGGCACCTCTCGCTGCTCTAGATGCCTCTCACAAGGGAACCTCCCCATCGCACCCCCCTCAGATTTAGTGGATAGGCCTTGAAAAACTGAACACAGATCGATCGAGAAAACAGGAAGAAGTTGTATGGAACTATGAAAAAATAAGTAAAATATACAAACTGAGTAGTCCATGTGCAAGATAGGCAATATCAAGGCTAATCTGAACAGAGGAGCGCCGTGGTCTCGTGGTTTGCGTGAGCAGCTGTGGAGCGAGAGGTCCTTGGTTCAAGCCTTCCCTCGAGTGAAAATTTTAATTTTTTATTTCCGGTTTACATGACAAACTCTTATGTTTTCATCACTTTTTGGGAGTGACTATCACATCCACAAGAAAACCTAAATCGGGCAAGGTAGAAGAATCTTTTTACCTATTCGCGAAGTGTGTAAGTTAGGTGGGTCGACAACATATTCCTGTCATGTGACGCACATGCCGTCGCCAGTGTCGTATAGAACATATCAGACGTGTTTTCCTGTGGAGAAATCGGTTGACCTATGACCTTGCGATCAAATGTTTTTGGTTCCCATTGGAGAGGCACGTCCTTTCGTCTACTAATCGCACAGTACTGCGGTGCGGTCGCAAAACACAGACACTAAACTTATTACAGTGAACAGAGACATCAATGAACGAACGGACAGATCATAACTTTGCGAAAATAAAGAAAGTAAAATTTTCACTCGAGGAAAGACTTGAACCCAGGACCTTCCGTTCCGCAGCTGCTCAGGCTACTCACGGGACCACGGCGCTCCTGAGTTCTCACTTTCCTTGATGTTGCCTATCTTGAGCATGGACTACTCAGTTTGTATATTTTGCTTATTTTTTCATAGTTCCACACAACTTCTTCCTGCTTTCTCGATTGATCTGTGTTCAGTTTTTCAAGGCCTATCCACTGTGCCATCTTATAACTAAATGTGAGGGGGGTGCGATGGGGAGGTTCCCTTGTCAGATGTGTCACCCACACGACACTGCTCTGTGGGCTCGCTAACGAGTTTGGGCTGCAGACTTAACAAGTGGATAAACCTACTACTTCCGACTGTCACAATGCATTACGTTTCTTAACTATAAGTTACTTCAGTAACGGGATGAGCAACTTTAGAAGCATATAAATATGATCAGTTTAGATCATCCAAATAGATCTTTCATAGAAACTGTCACTTGTTTCCAAATTTTCATACTCATATTCTGCTTATAATTTGCTCTAAATGAAGATTTTCTTAGAGAAGATCGGCGAACCTGTTTAACAGACGAGTAGCCAGGGTTCTGAGTAGGACGCTCACTCCATTTACCTCCTGTACTACCGTAGAGCACACGACCATTCAGACCAGCCAGAGCAAACGAGGAGAACAGTGATTTCGTCGGTGTACAGCTCGCCAGCGGATCCGCTCAAATGGGAAATAGCAGCTTCCGACTGCCTACGCTCATATCGCGTCAGGTGATGAGAAAACGGCTGAGGCAGCCATTTGAGTACGGACATTGGCACTATACTTTATGAGTCATTCAGAGAAGCAAATGAAGGACGGAAGAACGGAAGGAAGATTAGGGTTTAACGTCCCGTCGACGTCGAGGTCATTCGAGACGGGGAACAATCTCGGAATGGTTCAAGGATTGGGGAGAAAATCGGCCGTGCCCTTTTAAAGGATCTCCCGCGCACGGGTTCCCGGGTTCGATTCTCGGCGGGGTCAGGGATTTTCTCTGCCTCGTGATGACTGGGTGTTGTGTGCTGTCCTTAGGTTAGTTAGGTTTAAGTAGTTCTAAGTTCTAGGGGACTGATGACCGTAGATGTTAAGTCACATAGTTCTCAGAGAAATTTTTTTAAAGGATCCTTGCCTCGAGCGATTTTGGGAAATTGCGAAAAACTTAAATCAGGATCGCTGGATGCGGATTTGAAACGTCGTCCTCCCGAATGCGAGCCCAGTGTGACAACCATTACGCCACGTTGCTCCACCAGAGAACCAGGAACGTTGAAGTGTTTTTTATAAGCGATTATTATTACATTATTTTGAAGCGGGAAAACAAATATTCTTTAGATATCTGAAAATGGAGATTCGAAAGATGTGAGGATCAGAAGCAAACTATAAATACTTTGTGTGGGCGGTCGTATGCCACAGGCACAAGGGCGTCTAGTCTCCGCAACAATTTTTGACGATGCCTGGTTGAACAAGCACCACTCGGAATTTTGTGCCTCTTCACCCAGAGATATTCAATTAATTGTGTCTTTGCCATCCGAAGATTTGAATAAAATACAGTCGAATCAAAGTCTGCGTAGATCTGGCGTATTTCCATGAAGGGCCTCTTAAATTTTCGTATACGTAGTATCTATCTTTTCCCTGGTTATACTTGCTTATACAGCCTCGTATTTCTCCTTTAGGCATTTTGCACTTTCTGTCAATCTCATTTTTTAGACGCCTGTATTTTCATTCTGCTGCTACTCTTGCGGCATTTATATATTCTTCTTTCGTCAGTTAAGCTCAAAATCTCCAGTGTTATCCAGGGATTTCTACTATCCTTTGTCTTTCTATATACGCGATGCCAGCCTGCCGTCAGTATCTCATTTCTTGAAGCTACCCATTCCTCTTCTATTGTATTCCTTTCCAGTGTTTCAGTACGATGTTGCCTAATGCTCCCTGCGCAGCTCTGAACAACCTCATCCGCTTAATTTCCTACCTTCTCGCAGTTTTATCAGTTTTAATCTGCAGTTCATAATCAATAGATTATGGTCAGAGTCCAGATCTACCTCTGGAAATATCTTACTGTTTAAAATCTGGCTTCGAAATCTCTGTCTTACCTTAAATAAACAATCTCAAACGTTTCAGTGCCCCCAAGCCTCCTCCACGTATACACCCTTCTTCCATGGTTCTTGAATGACCCAAAATGATGGTTACATTATGCTCTGTGAAAAATTCTAGCAGGCGGCTTCAACTTCCATTCCTTTCGCCGAGTCCGTATCAGAATATTTTTCTTCACTTTCTTGTTCTACTATCGAATTTCAGTCACGCATCGCAAATTTTTGGTCTCTCTTAAACATATGAATAATGCTGCGGCACGGTTAATTTGCTTGGCACAGTTAGGTAAAACTGGGACAACGCCCACAGCCAATCCAAGAGGCCGTAAGAGCACGTCAATTCAAGCTGGCCAGGCGAAGTTCCATCAGGGGCTACCTGCTGGTACGGCAAGCACTGGCTCCGAGGCTACTACATGCTAGGGCCTAGCAGACGGATCAGAAGCATAACAGCACTGAAGCAGCAGAACGACAGAGCCGCTATGGCGTTGGTGACCTGACTGTTTCACACTCAAGCCGTGGATCTTAGTAACTTATCGGATAGGAGCCTCGCTTTAGCAAAACGAGAATGCGCCATGCCTTTATAAATGCTGTTCATTTCTAGACAGGGGCGCTGCAGCCTGCCAGTCACTAGCTCCAAGGGGGCGCCTACGACAGTCTACAGGTCTAGACGAGTCAAAAAGTCGCCACCCCCGGACCCTACCGCTGCCGGCTGTGGACCTGCCGTCAGCACTGCGTCGAATGCTGCCGACTTAGAGCCCGCCAACCAATGAGCCCCTGTGGGCCTGCCTCAGCTGCTGCCTGTGAGCAAACTCCTCGCTACTTACCCCTGCTCCTGTGACCTGCCTCGTCCACGTCGGGTCCACGGCACTATTGCGCACGCCTCAGCACACCCCGTCCTGCTCTGTGGGCCGCCGCCTGCTCCTGTCCTTGCCGAGTTGCGCCGTCATCACTCCACCGGCCGCGCCACGATGCTCACGGTCGCACCTCTTCGCAGGCCGCCCACAGCTCACGTCCTGGGGGATTGGCTTCTCCGAGCACTGTCACAACTGCTGCAGTTTGCTGAGCGATAAATGAATGTTTTAACAATAACGTTTTCACGCTGATCCGTCGAACGACTACCAGGCACCCACTCACCACTTCCCTGCTACACCGCTCAAGGTGGTGAACTGCTGACTTCTTGACCTCTACCAACCCGGTTCCATTATCCACCACAGAGGCCTGCCAGCCTCGTCTCCACAGTAATTTTCTTTATGCCGTCATACATATATCCTACATATATCATTTCAATCTCTTCATCATTTGTGGAGCTAGTCGTTGTAGGTGTTGGATTTGTGTTTACCTTGGCTTCAATAATGCTTTCACTATGCTGCTTATAACAACTTACCAGGATTCCTATTGTCTTATTAATTATCAGGACTACTTCTGCATTATTCCCGTTTCATTTCGTGTTGATAATCCTGTACCGACCCAGCCAGAAGGCGTATTCTCCATGACACCGTACTTCACTAACTCCCACTACATCTAATTTCAATCTATCCACTTCCCTTTTTGAATTCTCTAACCCATCTATCCGATTAACAAATCTAACATTCCACATTCAGATGCGTAGAAAGCCTATTACGTTTTTCCTGATGACATCATCCTTTATCGTATCCACTTGAAAATTTGAATGAGGGATTATTTTGCCTCCGGAATATTTTACCTAAGAGGAAGGCATCGTCATTTAAGAATACAGTAGAGTTGCATGCTCTCAGATAAACACAACGTCTATAATATCCCCTTGCTTTCAGGCCTTCGCTGTACCGGCATATTAAGGCCGTCCTGAGTCATGTTACAAGGCCAGATCAGTCAGCCATCCAAAATTTTGTGCCAGCAACTCCTGAAAAGGCTGTTACCCATCTTCAGGAACGATGCGTCAGGCTGGCCTCTTCACAGATATACCTCCGATGTGGTTCCACGTACGGTTCGGCTACGTGTATCCTTGAGGTCCGCTAGGCACCTCACCACGGCAAGATTACGATTTAACCATAACCGACAAATATTTGAGTGTTCTCAGCAGCTCAAATGCATTTTAACTTGTTTCTGTAGTAACCAGCGATAGTGTGTGAGACAAGGCACTGACAGGAAAAACAAAAGCCTTTTTTTCTATTAAGGTTCGTCATTTTTTGTATTTTTACCACTAAACATTGCCGTGTTTCGACAAGGAGGTAACAGCCGTATGTTTTGTTTCTTTTTTATTATTATTTTAAAGGCTCTTGACATCCCTTTGCGCAATTTCATTCTGTGTGTAGTAGGCATGACTTGTGTTCAGCCGCGCGACATTCCCTAGCAACCCCGTTTAGAAAATGGAACAACATCACACTATCATCGATTTTAACTTTTTACGCTTATCCCGCAAGTATTTGATATTACATTCACAATACTTCCAGTTATCGCTGAATTTCTTTGCGTTGTCAGGTGCAAATGGAGTAGTTCCAGCTATCAGTTCACTTACTGCCCAATAAAATCGTGCAAGTGTGAACGCATATGATGATCTTGAATGTTAATAATCAACTACGGAAATCCGCACCTGCTACCGGGAAGCCGATCGAAGAAAACTGCGAAGTGGAAAGGACTCTCTTGGCATATACAATCAATAGAGAGAAAGCGTAGTAGAGACATTTATTTTCAAACGTAACTGATCCGCTAAATAAAATGAAACACAAATTATAGGAGGAGTAGGGCCGTTTTAAATGGGATCTGTCCGCTATGCTCTGAGAACCATTTCTCAACAATTTTGCTGAACGCTTCTTATCCTTCCAACAGACAAACAATGTATTGCAATGACGGATTAATGACGGTAGTCTCCCTCACTAGACAACGCACTTGTGTGAAAAAGGTAATCGGTTATCCCAGCAATTAATACATTGCAGTATAGAATGCTGTGTTATGTCAGAGACAGTAAGAAATGATAAAGCTTAAGTTCTAGTAGTAACTAAATACAAAGAAAACGTTAATGCTTCTTTGCTTGAGAAATATTACGCTGCGTAGCATCACAAGAGTAGGTACAGCTGACTGAATAGTTTCCAGAGTTACACTTTGAGGCAGCGTGCACTGAAAATTCCTGGCAGATTTAGGCTATGTGCCGAACTGGGAATCGAGTATCGCTCATTTAGTAAGAGATTTGTTCGCGTAAGGCGGTATCTAGGATCAAGTTCCATTTCGGCACAAAGTTTCAATTTGCCAAGAAACTTCATTGCTAACTGACTACACAGTTGTCTTACCATATATGCTTCAGATGGCTCTGAGCACTATGGGACTTAAATTCTACGGTCATCAGTCCCCTAGAACTTAGAACTACTTAAACCTAACTAACCTAAGGACATCACACACATCCATGCCCGAGGCAGGTCGCGCGGTTCCAGACTGTAGCGCATAGGACCGCTCGGCTACCCCGGCCGGCGATGGCGGAGACATCTGTCGGATTATGTTGAACACAGTATTGCAGACAGAGACAGATTTTCTTAAGGTGGCTGAGTGACACTGACTACGCATAGAAGATAATCGTGTGCAGATAGAGAAATGGTGTAAATCTCGAGAAAACATCCTGTTTACACTTTCGATTAATATAACGGACCGACATATATTAATTGTTGAGCTTCACATATCAAAAGGGAATAAAGTTTTTATCTATGTCAAACAACTGATTGAGAAGCATTTTAAAAGAAATTTTAGACTGTTACTAGGTGTAAGGCAAATCAACTAAAGGGAATATTTGAGATTTTGTATGAGATGATAACAAGCTTACTGTAATATGTGTTCAGTCATCAAAATGAAAAAAATGCATTACTGGTTCGGTTAACAATCACGCGCAGACAATGCAAACAATTAATGGGCAAATGATATGTAGATTTATAATTCCAATAATGGATAGTGCTATACGCTCCAACTGTATGCTGTACCTGGACAAAAAAACTTGAGCTGTCTTTGGTGGCAATCTTCAGCAGGAGAGCAAATGAAGCATATCTCATTGCTTCACTAAAGCTTCAGTATGCCAGTACCTCGCATCAAGTTTCTGAGCATCGAGCCAGCACACAGATTCAGTGTAAAGCAAAGCCCGCTAGAGGTCACAGTTTCAGTCTCAAGGAGACATTTACAACACAATTTACCAGATCTGTACTAAAAGTCTTTACGACAGCGCTAAAATAAGCTACATTACAAACATTTTAAAATTAATCTAAAAATCTTTTATTTAAATTTGCGTAATTTGTTTGTTGAGATCTAATCTCGAGGGCTTTCTGGTGTGCCTTTGTTAAGTTCACCCCAGAAAAGTCTCGAAGATTTTAGAACCATAGTTAAGTTCTTGTTGCTCTAGACTCTTGAGGATCGTCTACTGCTTTAATATATAGTTTAGGGTAGTGAGAAGAGACCTCACAACTGAGGAGATGTTCCTAGCAGTTGCGGAAACCGGTAACGTTTATTGCATGCGCAAGTGCAGCCGTCTGAGGAACAACTTTCCGCAGCCCTCCGTTAAGTGCCCCATAAATAACGCGTAGACGTGTGGCACGCTACACAAAAATGCAGCCGTGTATTTTGAGACTGTGCTGTCTCAGCGATCTTCAGGAGTCCAGGTGTTCTGCTGGCGTGTTACAAAGCTTGAGAAACAGTGCACTGTGTGTGTGTGTGTAATACGAAGCGATAACGTTACATGTTCTGACGGTGTGCTAGTTATGCCGTGCAATTCAAAGCTTACGAGCCAAGAGTTTGTTGTATTATTGTTCGAAGAACTTATGTAGAAAAATTGCCTACTTATAAGTTTATGTCCAGCTTCATTTAAAATTACTTCGGAGGCACGTTAAAATAGCTACTGTCTTGATATAAAATCCAGCGTGTAGTTTATTTACTGTGTTATGCACTTAAAGTTCTGACACACTCGCACTGATACTTCCAGTATAATTTTATGCATCAATGCCGTACGTCTCAAATGATACTCAATATTCTATTACGAGAAGCTTCTTGAATACAAACACATGCGTTCATTTGCATTGTCCCAACACAGTTTCTGTGAATACTATCGACTGTTGCAGAATATTGGACAAATGCGGAAGGAGACGTATGCCACTTGAATAATTTTCATGTAGTAGTGAATTAATAAAGCTGCAATAATGTCGGTCCAGAAAGAAAAATGTTACCGTTTGTTGAGGGAGAAGTAGGCGATGTTTTTTTTCTTTTTTTTGTTTACTGCCGTTAGTAAAAATTGAAGTTAATATTACCGAACTAGAAACGAGGAAACGAGCTTTGTCGAAATTCTTACATATATATGGCACTCACGTCCTTACTGGCATTGTGTGCTTTCTCCAGCCTCTCACGGACTATTTATGTGGAATTTGTGAGCTGCTGTCAGTCTTCTTTTTTCCTCGCCTTACCCCGCGCCTTCACGGGTTGGCACGTTCACCTTGATTTGTCAATGTTAGTGGCAGGGGGTTGCCTGATACCCCTCCTGCCCCCCCCCCCCTCCCCCCTCAACCGCTAACCACGGACGGAACCCGGGGTGGAATTTGTGTACCCTATTTGTCTGCATCTAGGTCTAATGTTAGCCCATGTAAAGCGTGAGAACATTTTCTAAATGTTTGCGAATCGTATGTCTGAGGCAGGACTTGGGTACCAGCCGGAGATTCACATAGTTGGATGTGGGAAACAGCCTACAAACACTTCCAGGCTGGCCAGCACACCGATCCTCGTCGTTAATCCGATGGGCGGATTCGACCCGGGGCTGACACGCCTCCCTGAATCCCGGAAGCGACATGGTAACACGCGCCGCTATCCGGGCGGGCTGCTGTCGGTCATAATATGAAATACACACTTTGCTCACAATTCATAAGAGAAGTTTCAGGTTTAGCAGCTCCTGACCTGGTATGTTGCTTGTACAGTACAGTTGACTCGGGTAAGTATCAGTACCCGTACGTCAGTCGTCGAACGTGGAAAACAATGCCACTCTCTTTCCTTGACACCATAGCTCTCGACTATTATAGTAACCAGAATGAAAATGCTCCTATAATAGCACAAAAAAGGCGCCTAAGTCCTGGGCTCAGTTAGGGATATAAAACAAAGGAATTAGCTTTCCGACTTATGTGGCCGTTTCAAAAACATTTGAATGGTAACATCTGTTTGCGGTACGATAGGAGCATTTTTCTTTCTGATTCCCAACTTTTACTCCATCATAATTTTGACATTAGACCGTCACGACTTGGCAACCGAAGTAGATTTTTGTAGACTCGGGTGATGATTAATCTGGTTTTGGTTTTCTGACTGTCTTTCGAACCATGCTCCTTAAATCATGGCAACGGATAAACCTTTCACAAAAAAATGGGCGACCATTAATTACATGTATTTATCTATCTTCTTATAAAATTTGTATTCATTCGCACAAGTTCGAAAGACAGAAGTGGCATGCGTAAAAAAAAACTCACAAAAATGTGTTTTTTGCACGTAAAAGCCAAAGGAAATTAGATTCTTGAAAGCGAGTTTTAAATTTCATCGTAAGAATGCATTTTTTTTAATTATTTGTTTCACTTTAAATTTTTTCTGCGCATTCAATTCATGTAAGAACGAATTTTACGTGCTACTTTAGCACCAATTTAGATCATCGTATCTCAACTACGGAAAAAGATTACTGGTTAAAAAAAATTCGTTTTGACTTTATCCATTTATTTATTTTCGTGCAAAGTTTGAACCGATTCTTTTTGCACGTAAATTCCAAACAAAACAGATTTTTTCGAACTGTTAAAACTTACCTTAGACCTAGGTCCTATACACCGGTGGACCAAATTTGAACCACAAGTCTCGCTCCAGTCCGGAGATATTTAAGGGTGACTGTTTTTGCGTCTAAAATACGAGCAAGAGTGGTGGTGTTTGCACGTAAAATCCGGACGATTCACATACAAATGGTGCCATTAGCTGAGCATTAATTTCAGCCCAATTAAAATCTTCTGCACAAGGAATTAATCGATTCGCACAAGTTGCCTGTGTGCCAGCTCCGGTTCGTCGTTCAAACCTTGCTTAATATACTGTAACATAGCTACAATAAGACAGCTGTTCAAATGGCTACACAAATGATCGCTGGGTCGGGATGAACCAAAAACTTTTTACATCATGTTCTTAGTTTAAACAGGAAACAAGCTCAAGGTCCCCCTTCCTCCCCACAGCGCTGTTACGATACTTACTGCACAAATCTATTTTTTATGATTTTTATGTACACTGTGGTTGTTTGTATCTAATACTGCATAAACAACCTGCCTGATGATACAATCCTAAGACCAAAAGACGAAGGTGTAGCTTGAATTACAAACCTACAAATATATCTGAAACAGTTATAACTGCACGGGATGGTGCCGAATGAGATGAATCGGTTCACGAAGGACAAAACACAGAACGCAAAACATAAATATCTTAAGTATGTTCGAAGTGTGTAACTAAAGAAAAAAGAAATGTTTGTGTCTGACGTTCCGTCGACGTCATTAAAGACAGAGCAGGACATCACAATGCACAAGAATATGAAGGAAAGCTATGCCATGGTCTTGTTTTACGGAACCATCCTGGTATTCAACTCAAAGGATTTAGGTCAATCACAAAACCTGCACCTGGATGGCTAGACAAAACTTTAGGTCAACCAACACTCCTCCAGTATACGAATTCAGTATGGCAACTACTGAGCCACCTAGCTCGTTAGCTTTACGGTTCTTCTGCATGTTGTACGTGCTTACCTAATTTAACTTAAATAAGCCAAGAAACATTAACCCACTCTGTATACGAGAGTGGGTCAATAAATAAGTCGCAAACGCCAGACCACCATATATCTTTTAAATTTGAAGCCTATACATGTCTACAAGGTTGCAGCACATCTCGCGTTGGAGGTCGCCGATACACAGTATTCCGTGGCCAACGCTTAATGATCTGCAGTCACATCAAAACAGCAGGTGTGCTGTAAGTGTTTACCTGACTAAATCAGGGTTTTGTGTCCCGAAAGACTATTCGCGAAATTCGTCCCACACATGGTTAGAACTTTACTTCATGGAAAGTTTTGTTCAAAAGGAATGCACCAAAAAGCCACAAACAAGAAGTGCTCTGGGCGCACTAGTTATCCAGAGGTGACACATTGTATTTCGCAACACCCCCCCCCCCCTCCCCCCACTCCTCCCCAGGACACATCGGTCTTGTCCGTTTGAGCAATTTAAGGAACCAAATAAACTTGTTACACACGGACGGGAAAAAAATTGGGAACACATAAAATTAATGTAGAGTAATGAAATTTACGGAATACATTTTACACATGTAAGTGATTAACATTGCAAGATCACAGGTTAATACAGGGTGTTACAAAAAGGTACTGCCAAACTTTCAGGAAACATTCCTCACACACAAAGAAAGAAAACATGTTATGTGGACATCTGTCCAGAAACGCTTACTTTCCATGTTAAGAGCTCATTTTATTACTTCTCTTCAAATCACATTAATCATGGAATGGAAACACACAGCAACAGAACGTACCAGCGTGACTTCAAACACTTTGTTACAGGAAATGTTCAAAATGTCCTCCGTTAGCGAGGATACATGCATCCACACTCCGTCGCATGGAATCCCTGATGCGCTGATGCAGCCCTGGAGAATGGCGTATTGTATCACAGCCATCCACAATACGAGCACGAAGAGTCTCTACATTTGGTACCGGGTTTGCGTAGACAAGAGCTTTCAAATGCCCCCATAAATGAAAGTGAAGAGGGTTGAGGTCAGGAGAGCGTGGAGGCCATGGAATTGGTCCGCCTCTACCAATCCATCGGTCACCGAATCTGTTGTTGAGAAGCGTACAAACACTTCGAATGAAATGTGCAGGAGCTCCATCGTGCATGAACCACATGTTGTGTCGTACTTGTGAAGGCACATGTTCTAGCAGCACAGGTAGAGTATCCCGTATGAAATCATGATAAAGTGCTCCATTGAGCGTAGGTGGAAGAACATATTGAGAGTGGTAGTGATGTTCAGTCCCAATGGGGCACTGTTAAGTGGGGCGTTCCCCAAGGGTCGGTGCTGGGGCCACTGCTGTTTCTTATTTATATAAATGATATGCCTTCTAGTATTACAGGTGATTCAAAAATATTTCTGTTTGCTGATGACACCAGCTTGATAGTGAAGGATCTTGTGTGTAATATTGAAACAGTAACAAATAATGTAGCTCATGAAATAAGTTCGTGGCTTGTGGAAAATAATTTGATGCTAAATCACAGTAAGACTCAGTTTTTACAGTTTCTAACTCACAATTCAACAAGAACCGATATTTTGATCAGACAGAATACGCATATTATAAGCGAGACGGAACAGTTCAAGTTCGTAGGCGTTCGGATAGATGGTAAGCTTTTGTGGAAAGCCCATGTCCAGGATCTTGTTCAGAAGCTAAATGCTGCTTTATTTACCATTAGAACAGTATCTGAAATAAGTGACACTTCAACACGGAAAGTATTCTACTTCGCATATTTTGATACGCTTATGTCGTATGGTATTATTTTTTTGGGTAATTCTTCTGATTCAAAAAGGGTATTTTTGGCTCAAAAACGGGCTGTTCGAGCTATATGTGGTGTAAGTTCGAGAACCTCTTGTCGACCCCTATTCAAATATCTGGGAATTCTGACATTGCCCTCACAGTATATATTTTCTTTAATGTCGTTTGTTGTTAGCAGTATTAGCCTATTCCCAAGAGTTAGCAGCTTTCACTCAGTTAATACTAGGCAGAAATCAAATCTGCATGTAGAATACACTTCCTTGACTCTTGTGCAGAAAGGAGTGCAGTATTCTGCTGCATCCATTTTCAATAAGCTACCACAAGAACTCAAAAATCTTAGCAGTAGCCCAAACTCTTTTAAGTCTAAACTGAAGAGTTTCCTCATGGCTCACTCCTTCTATTCTGTCGAGGAGCTCCTAGAAGAGCTAAAAAATTAAGCAAATTCCAGTGTTACATTGTTGATTTTCTTCATTTAAACTTACGACTTGTCACCTGAATATGTTTTTTTATATTTCATTTTATCTGTTTCTAATATTGTGTTATAATTTCATGTATTGACTCGTTCCATGACCATGGAGACTTCTCCTTAATTTGGTCCCACGGAACAATAAATAAATAAGTAAACGAAACTAAAATGAGCTCTAACATGGAAACTAAGCGTTTCCGGACACATGTCCACATAACATCTTTTCTTTATTTGTGTGTGAGGAATGTTTCCTGAAAGTTTGGCCGTACCTTTTTGTAACACCCTGTATAAGCGCGAGATAAGCCATTGCAAACTTGAAATGCTGGTGCATTAGTAACCGGAATGTTGAATGTAAACATGCATTGTGATGTAAAGGTGCCAGATGCCAGTTTACGGGATGGAGTTCCGTACCCACTGCACTTGGTCGATCAATTAGAGGGACGGTTAGTCCTGTTTGTGGAAGACGCTGGAGTTGTCGTCCGATGATATCCCACATGTGTTTGACTGGAGACAGATCTGGTGATCGAGCAGGCCAAGGCAACATGTCGACCCTCCGTAGCACATGCTGAGTTACGACAACGGTATGTGGGCGAGAGTTATCCTGTTGGAAAAAACTCCCTGGAATGCTGTTATGGATGGCAGCGCAACAGGTCGAATCATCAGACTGACGTACAAATTTGGAGTAAGGGTGCGTGGGACAACCACGAGCTTCCTCCTGCTGCCATATGAATTCACGCTCCAGATCATACCTTCAGGTGCAGGTCCAGTGTGTACAGCAGGCAGACAGGTTGGTTGCAGGACCTCAACTAGCCTCCTCCAGACCAACACACGGCCATCACTGGCACAGATGTTTTTCCGTCAATGTATTACAAAGGTTGGTGCCTGATCTATCGAAAATGCATGTCCGAAAGAACCTATGCATGTATATACCTGATGGCATATCGGTTTTTCATTGTGAATGCACAATAACGTCCGGCCTCTCGAGGGAATACATTACGGCTGCTAGCGAAGAGAATTAATGGACAGGGGGTACTACTCTGCTGTGTGCAGCATACGGAGATCTGAGTCACACTGGGGACGTGCGGTTAAGGCGACTGCTCGCGTAAAGCGGGAAATCCGGTTTCGACTCCCGGTCCGGCATAAATTTTCATATGTTACCATTGAGTTATGTCAGTGCCTAAGGCGCAAAAGTACTGAAATTTCTTTCAAGTATAAACTTGTTATATACCGAGAGATCACTCGTTAGATGCGAACGCTGCTACAAGAACCTATGCTGCAGGCTATTCACGCCTTGTCGAATGACGGGGTAAATATATAAATTTACAAGGGGAGTATGCTGAAAAAGAAAATAAATTTCAGGCTGGTACACACGGCTCTGATGTCTCTATCCCAGTTTACGACCTATTTATTGTTCAAATGTGTGTGAAATCTTATGGGACTTAACTGCTAAGGTCACCAGTCCCTAAGCTTACACGCTACTTAACCTAAATTATCCTAAGACAAACACACACACCCATGCCCGAGGGAGGACTCGAACCTCCGCCGGGACCAGCCGCACAGTCCATGACTGCAGCGCCCCAGACCGCTCGGCTAATTATTTATTGACTACCCTCGTACATTACAAATAATCATACAGAATAACGTATGATCATCGTTACACGAATCAGGGTTTGAGAATTTGGTTACTTAAATCGTACGAAAAGAAACCAGCATCTCAACTACTGAAACCAGTGCTTCAATCATATTCAAGGAAACTGAATCTCTGTCCTAAAACACATACTTATTTCGTCGTACAGTGTCTCATACACTCCACGGAAGTAAGCAATGGAACTACAATGTTTTAATCTAGTATAATTATCTGGTTCCTATCCTTGGCGTGTTAGAATAAAGAAGCGGAATTACACATGTTCTTTGGTGCCACATTTGCATTTTTTGCGTTTGCTCATTAAGTAAGAACAGGAGCTGTAATCTCCGTGCCAGCCGTTGTGGCCGAGCTGTTCTAGGCGCTTCAGTCCGGAACCGCGCGACTGCTACGGTCGCAGGTTCGAATCCTACCTCGGGCATGAATGTGTGTGATGTCCTTAGGTTAGTTAGGTTTAAGCAGTTCTAAGTTCTAGGGCACTGATGACCTCATATGTTAAGTCCCATAGTGCTCAGAACCATTTGAACCATTTTTTGTAATCTCCGTCTTCCTCCGGTAGTTAGTCCATAGCTGCTCATATACAGAGAGAATAGGGCGGCATTCTGCACGGCAAGCGGATCAGCCAGATCAGGTTCGAATCTAAGCAGCCGGACCTTGGTACACGTGCTTTTCCAAACTGTATAAGCCATTTTTGAACTGGATTTTCCTTTTGTATTTTATACTGTATCTGCAACACCTGAACGACAGAAATATCAATACATAGCAAATAAAGCCCAATATCACATATATGGGGGCATACACTCTTCACTCCTACTGTCGAACGTACTGTAGGATCTGGCTACACGACTTTCATAGAAGCCCGTTAGCGATGACTTACTGAGCAGTGTTGCTCTCATCTGAAAGCATATAGTCGTACGCAGGAAAACTTGCGACTTTCGCAGTCGTCTTGATTTTATGTGAATCAACATCAGCCAGTACTAATGACCAAGCTGGGATAATCGCAAAGTACGGGAGAGTTTTCTCGATAGCACGGAATTTAGTTGCTCGACTGGATATGTAACAGTTACTTTTTATGTATATCATTAATTAATCATAGAGACAAATTACTTTCAATAAAAGCCTCGACAAAATACTATCTGTCTGCTAAGATGGCTTCCATTTATACAGGTACCTGGCCCGTGATTTACTAGACAAGACCACCTTCGTGGCGACACTTCTCAGAATCTGCAATTCCGAGTAATGACGGTTTGATAAGACTTCTGGTTCCCGAGGGAGTTTAATCTATCTTTCGCTTTTTATAGCGTAACAAAAACGTTCTGAGGATCTACTGCGAGAAGTTCAAAAGCGGATCATAAAATGTCAAGTATGCAACGTGTTGAAAGACCGATCGTCTTTTCAAATGACGCTCACATCGATCGACACAGACGACTGGGGAAGTCCCATTAAAAAGAAAGAAATCTGGAAAGCTTTCATTCAGTTATTCGTAACCGACTGAACTGGAACCTGTAAGCAATATGGACTGAAAAGACAGCTAATCGATCGTACAACAGATAAGAGACTTCATGTTCGCAAGAAACCTGAATGTCATTTTTCTGAATAGACTAAAAGGACATGTACAAATAATAGTAATACGTACGAGGTTTTAAACCATTAGTATCATCTTAGCCACAGAGAAAAGTTATGGAATACAAGCATCAAAATTATGGAATATAAGCATCAAAAAACACCAGCGAAGGAAAAGATCTAAGAGACAAAGCGTTGCCGACCGTATCGACTAGAACTGAATCCATTACTACGATAAAAGCTTAGATCCAAGAAAAAAAAAGCTTGAAATACAAGCAGCCAATAACAGCGAAGAAAAATGATTTAAGAGTCAGTCACTGCCTGCCAAGTGCTGCTGGAGATATTTTTCGATGAGACAGATGTACTGTTTTGTGACCCGACGAGACAGGTGTAGTGTTTTGTGATCCTGGACTACAGTGAACTGACGCTACCCAGAACTAGGAAGACATACTTGAAATTCGAATGAAGCCTGTGGTTCCGAACATGTGATCTGGTAGGAGACAATGAAGTGTAAACTTCTCAAGCAATACTCGAAGCCGCCTGTAGTTCGAATAAAATAACTCTGTGATTTCAGTGTCGGCAAAATAATTTACGGGTGAACGGCGATACGTTCAACGGGCACTTTACTTCTGCTTGCGAACACCTTGCCATTATCAGATGCGCTGATTAACTGATTGCCTAGGAGCTGGTGCAAGACTTTTATCTTCTCCCTCACCTGTGAACTATTTCGTCAGGTATTACGTCGGGAGAAGTTGAAGAATCAAAGCTGTCGAGGTGCAGCCAGCCACACTGACAAAGTGCTGTATGCACCCATAAAGCAGTCAACAAAGTGTGCAAGTAACCTTCGAGAAAAATGCTACGATTGGCTGGCCCCTACTGCTCGATTGATACAAACGTCAAGAATAAAGTTATTCTTATCAACCATGAGTCGTTTGAATCACTACGAGACACTGCATGCCAACAACTGTCAAGTCAAAAACAAATACTAGAATAACAAACAACACCGAAAAGTTGAAATGGCGGTTTTACTGCCTCAGGTGTTCTACATAGTCTCCCCCTATCTGAGTACAAAGTTCATACAATCATGTGAACCTGTCAGAAAAGTTCCTCTTTGGAATGTTATTCAACTCGTGCGTCACATTGGCTTCAATGTCGGTTATATTGTCGAAGCGTTGATCTCCATGTGAATTTCTGCATTTTGTCGTTTTTTGGTTGGTTCGTATTGATAGCACGAAGTCTCATCACCCGTGATGATTTTTTGCAGCCCGTATTTTGCATTTCAATCAAGTCGCGACGTGTGTCCGTGCGTCGTTTTCGTTCAGGACTCAAGGTGTGCGGGGCAAACTTTGCACACACTTTTCAGTTCTTCAAAACTTTCTGGAGAACGTCTTTAACATCTGATTTACAGATGTAGCTAGACTGAGATTTGTGACACCGCCACACTAAGGCTGCACGCCCACGAATTAATACTGAATGGTCGAATGCACATCTGTTGTTTACAGTTGTTAGTTCAAGCTGCCACCGTAGCCATGGCGCTGACGTCGCTTATACGCCAGGAATAAAGTCAGCCTCGAAAGTTTTTGGACGGACGGTGTGCGCGTAAGATATCTGTCCCATCACGAGAAAGACTTGTTTACTGGTTGTTTTGCAAAAGACGGAACAGACAGGGAGCACTCCTGTACTTAAGTCATGGTATTTAAGAAAAGAGAGGTAGGTTTATAATCATCATGAAGTCGCCATCAATTTGACATCCACCGCTGGATCAGGACCACCTGTAGAAACTTCCATACCTTATAGTCTTCAGTTATTCACACCCTTGTAGCCCCAATGTTTTCCAACTTCATCTATTCACTACGTCATTCTCTAGGTGTTCTTGACGTTTTCACCAACCATCCAATCGCCCTGTTTCACATTCCACCCCCATCCAATCTATTTCCACTCATTATAATTACGTCAGATTGTTCGTATATCCTGGTCATTCCCAACATGCCCCTCTCCACTGCCCGCCGAGCCGCCCCAGTTTCTGAATGGCTTCAGTGTTAGAAGTTCTTGCTTTTACTGTCGGAAGTAAAAATTCGTAGCATATATTGAGTGTGAACTTTGCGTTTCAGACATATTGGAAACTTGGCTTTGAAACTCCTATTTAGTTTACCAAAAGCGCTTCAGGTCATTAATGCTCTTCTGCTTATTTCTTTCGCTGCCCACCCAATGATGCTATCAATTGCCCTTAATAATAATAATAATAAACAACTAATCAACTTGTGCTATGACTCAATTATTAAATTGTACTATTTTCCTTTACATCTCTCGATCAGAAAAGCTTTTCTCTTATTGTAAATGATATTCAGTCTTACTTTCAAACTTCCTCTTTTAAAATCTTCCATTAGTCGTTGAAGTTTATCGGCAATGGAAGCAAACAAAAGAAGATCAGGCGTAGAACTTAAGACGTTCAGGTGCGTTTCACTGACAAATATTCTTTCTTTTTTTCCCGTTTAAGAATCGGAAAATTTCCTCATGGGATGATGAGAATAACTTTGGTGATACGTGAATTTCTCAATGTACTAATTAAGCCTAAATGTGGCTGTTGTATTGGCATGTATTTTTTTCAGTATTTTAACAAAGGCTGAAACCCGCCTTGTTTCTCAAAGATTTTTATTACAGATTTTTTTGAAACATTCAAAAGCTGTCTTAGAATGTACGAACGCCAGACAGACTGGCGATACACACTCGCTTCTAGAGTCGGTGATCTCCACACCTACTGATCCCTTCTTTCATTACAATCTAAGTTCCTTCTTTTGGTATGTGGTTGGTGGTGAGGGTACTGAATATCTCTTTACATTGTAGAGTGTACTTTGATAGGTCTGTACTTTTTATGTTGTTTATAACCTTTCTTCTAAATTATAACAGCAACAGCACTGTTCCAGAATTGCCTTTCTCTTCCAAAACTCTTTAAATATTTTTCAGGATTGTTTGGGTTACTTTTCATACATTTTTCGTCATGTCTAACGAAAGATCATCATTCCCAAATACCTTTTCTTTCTTTCTTCCAGCTTTATACACCTTATTTCGCATTACCCTCTGAATGTTATTGCTTTGTTCATTAACTACCTGTGTTCCATTTCCTGAACTACGCAAATATTTAAAGAAATCTTCACATACCAAAAATTTTTTGTACTCGTGTAAACCTAAAGCAAGTTTGCCATTTATTTTCATGAAAGTATTGTTGTTTTCAGCTGCTGTAGAACTTCCGGTATATTTTCTCTGGATATCTAAACTTCAATCTGGATAGTTTTGTTTAACTTAGCATATCATATCGTGCTCATATTATAGTATGTCTAACAAGCTCGCCTTCTTTTTTACATTTGTATAGCTGCATCTGAAATTTTCTATTTTTTTCCTACGACATCTTTTGCTGGGTGAGTCAGTAATCTTGTTAAAGAAACTTACAATTTCCTATATGTACAAACTTAATTTTCTAAGATGCTGACCTTGTTGCGAAATTTAATCTGTTATACCTCCTTATTCCGAAACGAGTATGATGGAAATACACGTGTCTGACGTCCTGCCTTGAGACATGAAAGTAGGTGTATACATCAAGTAATGAGCCGGCTTATTACTTTATGTCGTTTCACTTATTAACTATTCCATTATGTTTTGGACCTACTGTTGGGTTAGAGAGCCAGACAGAGGAGGTGGGTGGTCGGGTCCAGGCATGTCCTCGGGGGTGGCAGCTCGTGCGCGTGCGTGAGTGTGTGTGTGTGTGTGTGTGTGTGTGTGTGTGTGCGAGTGCGTGAGTCAGGGAGCGCGCCGCGCCGTGGACGTGTCGTGCGGCCGCTATTTTTACCAGCCAACCGACGTCTTCCACACAAGCCTGCGTCCCGACGCTCCGGGAAGGAACGTGCCCTCTTCACCGATGCTAAACGACGCCAGACTGACTCAGTTTTTTTCCCAAAAACTCTGCTTCTCTTTCGAAAAATAAGAGACTAATACGGTTTTACGGAAAAACCCCATTACAGTAACTTTATTACTATCTATTACTATTTTAAATCTATTGTTGCATATGTGTGACCACTATGAACAAAAGTAAGAATATGTGTGGCAGTGGGGCCTGGGAGGGAAATGAAGGGGAGGGGGCCAAGGAAAATATAAACATAATCACGGACAAAATTAAGAGTTGTGGAACAGAATCAGATGTAATCGAAGTACGGAAGGTAACAAGTTCCAAGAAGAGCACAGAAAGTCGTACAATTTTTTAATCCTTTCCCATTGTCACTTCCTTAACGGCTGCACTATACATACTGGACCACTTCCTTAACGGCTGCACTATACATACTGGACAATCTGAAATTTCCATGTTATTTCTCAGACAGTATTTCTATCGTCACTTATTATACTGGTGCTGCCACATTCCTACGGTGACAAGAAGATAATAAAAATCAAAATTTTTTGTGAAGATAAATCAGTTCTGCAAAGGTAATGTGAAGGAGCCAAACAATATTTCCAGTTCGAAGTATTTAGCCACCACTTTGGGAATACACCGTTGATCACGACAATTTCCTTTACATTTTCTCCAGGTTCGTATGAGATAAACAGTGGCTAGCAAAGAGTCTGTCTACTCCTTCAGCTATAAGCTGGGGGAGCTGTAACCAAAGCCAATTAATAATACAGTAAGGTGCTTGCTATGGATGACACCTTTCCACTAATTCTGTGGCCCATTTACCAGTGTTATGGTGACTCTACACTCCCCCCATTCCCCCCCCCCCTCCCTCTACTTCCAAGCAATTTCCTTAAGACCGTTTTCTAGTGACCTTATACATTCTTTGCAGTATTGTACGTCGCTGTGGAACTTGCACAGGACGCACACCAGTTGTCGCGGCTCTAGGTAGAAAGAGTACTGTATTTTAATGTTAAATCTGAAAATGGATTAATCAGGACGAAATCGGCTGTAAAAGTTATAACGGTAGTGATGTAGACTGTTTCCTCGCAACATATTAAATAAAAAGGGAAAGAGTTATTATTTACTTAATAGTTTTAGAATAACTTGTCAGATCGACGACGAGTAGTTACGCAGAAGATCTTGCCATTCTAACAGGTATAACACGCTATTCAACTACCGGCGCCAGGTGCTAGACATGATTACTATCAAATACTTCTCCTTTGGGTAGGCACTAACACCGTACTAGCACTTTTTCAGTTTAAATTCTGTCTATGTAACTGGGATACCCCGTACGTTCGTTACCACATGCGTTTTGCTTGACACTGAAGTCTGAAGCCCATATACAAGTCACACATTCTGAGATAAGCTGGAAAATAAACCGCCAACAAAATGCAGTAAGTAAAGGAATCTCACCTCAATAGTCTCTTAAATGATTTTCGAATACCCTCAAAATTGTGAGTAAAGTGTATTTTTTAGGCATCCAACGACCTCATTATAGAATAAAACAAAACGCTCGTGGTGAAGATGAAATGTGGTTTAGTAGCAACGTAGACAAGTGTAGTATAGTGAGATAAAGAGTCCAATGCCGAGTTGCGCAACATGATAAATGACAGAGCAGAATTGAAATAATCGTTAAATGAAAGAAGTAAAATTACATGAGATTACCAAAGTAACAAATACATTAGTAGCAGAATGGTGCAGAGGAAGAACTCCTTCTTCATTGAAACTGCTCTACAGGTATCAAACATTTTATACGGAACTATGGAACGTGCTGCTGTGCCAGGACGTCCACCCAGAACAATATATTGTTTGGAAATGAAAACTTAACCAAGACAATAGCGGAGAAGAAGGACTGGAATCATTTCAAATGTCATATTACAGAAGGATGTTGAAAATTACGTGAACAGATAAAGAATGAAAGAAACGCAGAGATGCTACAAGACACAGGCAAGGAAAGACTGCTAAAAATAACATTCACCCGAAGTGACGGACGAGTGGGACGTAACTTACACCAGAACATCCAGGAGTTGTTACTAAAACCTGCAAGAAACACTACAGGGGGGAAAATTATAAGAAAAGATGAAGCTTAAAATATCACCACTATAGCATCGATGACATTGGTGTAATATACGAAAAGTAAAGCCACTCGGAAGACTAATTCCTGAATTAGGAAACAAACGAAAAATATACTAAAATTGGCGATCTTTTACAGAAGCTCGAAATTTAGTGCGGACTTCAATGTGAGACGCTTATAACACTTTTCACAATGAAACTTTGTCTCGAAACCTGGCATAAAATCCAAAGAGATTCTGGTCGTATGTGAAGTATGTTAGCGGCAAGAAACAATCAATGCCTTCTTTGCGCGATAGCAATGGAGATACTATCAAAGACAGTGCTGCCAAAGCACAGTTACTAAACACAGCCTTCACAAAAGAAGACGAAGCAAATAATCCAGAGTTCGAATCAAGAAGTTGCACAGGCTACACCAATATTCAAGAAAGGTAGTAGGAATAATCCACTAAATTACAGGCCCATATCGTTAATGTCGATATGCAACAGGATTTTGGAACATATATTGTGTTCGAACATTATGAATTACCTCGAAGAAAATGGTCTATTGACACACAGTCAAAATGGGTTTAGAAAACATCGTTCTTGTGAAACAAAACAAGGTCTTTATTCGCATGAAGTGTTGAGTGCTATTGACAAGGGATTTCAGATGGATTCCGTGTTTCTGAATTTCCAGAAGGCTTTTGACACTGTACCACACAAGTGGCTCCTAGTGAAATTGCTTGCTTATGGAATATCGTCTCAGTTATGTGACTAGATTTGTGACTTCCTGTCAAAGAGGTCACGGTTCGTAGTAACTGAAGGAAAGTCATCGAGTAAAACAGAAGTGATTTCTGGCGTTCCCCAAGGTAGTGTTATAGGCCCTTTGCTGTTCCTTATCTATATAAACGTTTTGGGAGACAATCTGAGCAGTAGTTTTAGAGCGTTTGCAGATGTCGCTGTTGTTTACCGACTAAAAAAGTCATCAAAGGATAAAAACAAACTACAAAATGAAAATGATTTAGAAAAAATATCTGAATGGTGCGAAAAGTGGCAACTGACCCTAAATAACGAAAAGTGTGAAGTCATCCACATGAGTGCTAAAAGGAATCCATGAAACTTCGGTTACATGATAAATCAGTCAAATCTAAAGGCGAAAATGCAACTAAATACCTAGGAATTACAATTACGAACAACTTAAAGTGGAAGGAACACATAGAAAATGTTGTGGGGAAGGCTAACCAAAGACTGCGTTTTACTGGCAGGACACTTAGAAAACGTAACAGAGCTACTAAGGAGACTTGCTACATTACGCTTGTCCGTCCTCTTTTAGAATACTGCTGCGCGTGTGGGATCCTTACCAGATAGGACTGACGGAGTACACCGAAAAAATTGAAAGAAGGGCAGCACGTTTTGTATTATCGCGAAATATGGGAGAGAGTGTCACTGAAATGATACAAGATTTGGACTGGACATCATTAAAAGAAAGGCGCTTTTCGTTGTGACGGAATGTTATCACGAAATTCCAATCACCAACTTCCTCCTCGGAATGCGAAAATGTTTTGTTGACACCGACCTACATTGGGAGAAACGACCACCACAGTAAAATAAGGAAAATCAGAGCTCGTACGGAAAGATATAGGTGTTCGTTCTTTCCGCGCGCTGTACAATATTGGAATAATAGAGAATTGTGAATGTGGTTTGATGCACCCTCTGCCAGGCAGTTAAATGTGATTTGCAGAGTTTCCGTGTAGATGTAGAAAGCACTGATGGAAAAGTCTCGTTTTCGTACTCGGGTCGCTTCGGAGGGGGTAAAGAGTAAGGCAGCAAAAAAAAATGAAACATAGTTATACTGCTACGAGAATGCGTCCGTAGGCGACTAGTTATTAGCGTCGCTACTTTCGGCGCGGAAGGATCTGGGTTCGCTTTCTGGTGCCTCTTCGGATTTTTCTGAAGTAAGGAGAGCTGTAATGGGGTCCACTAAGTCTCCAGATGAGGTGCTGCTCGAATAAAAAAGCAGCGGCATCGTCAGGATTTATCAACTGGCAGCAACGGCTGGAGGGACTGGCGATACCCTGCTGACGTGTCCCACGATCACAGACCGGCCCTGCAGGCAGCAGTCGACCAGTAGCAGCAGGTCGAACGTGTAATCCGTGAGTGGTGTTCACGTTTATTATACGGCTAGAGACTAGGAGACTCTCCAACACTTCTCTGTGGGAAGAATGTCTAGATTTACTTGTCGCAAACCTTGCCGACACGAATATTCTTCTCATTCTTTTTATTTGCCTTTCGCTGCTAACTTGTGCTCGCACAATACAAGGCTGTCGCATGAGTCTCGATACTGCGAGTAATTAGCTCCGCTGCCCCAGAACAGCAACGTGGGGCGGCGCCCCCGAAGACGTGCTACAGAGTCCGCCCCTGTCGCTGCAGGCTGAGAGCGGCCCCCTGACGCACGAACGGCGGGCAGGGCCGCGCGCCGGTGGCCTCGACGCCAACGCCGCCTCCGACGCCGCCTCCGCGTCCGCCGCCGCCGCCGCCCACGCACCGCCCTGCCCTGTGCCCGAGGGAGAGCGCAGCTGCCATGGTGGCGCGCGTGCCGCGGCAGGCCTGCGCGCAAAAAACTCGCAGGAAATCCCCGACACTTTGCTCGCGCGCGCCTCCCGCTCAAAGCGCCGTGCACGCGCCGTTTGCTTGTCTTCGCGTCGCTAGCTGCACCTGCGAGCACATTCCTTCGGCGTTCCGCTCTAACACGTGGCAACTGCGGACGTGTCGACTCCAGGCGAAAGAGCTGCAGTTTTGTACACTAACGCACCAGTTTCTCGTTAATATCCACACTTCGCAGGCCACTGTACAACTGCTTGTGGATGGTACTACGTACCGATATTCAGTTCGTGTATTGAGCAAGGGTAAAAATATGAATATATCGTTCGCTCGATACCTAATCCCCATTATCTTATTCCCATAATCCGTAATGGATCTGTACTATGGTCGCCGCACAATCGTCGCATGACTTTTCTCGACTTCAGTTTCTCCACATTTATCCTACACACTTTTGAGAGAACTACGCCTTTCAAAGATTCCTATTTATGTTCACCGAGCAACTCTGTCGGAAATTCCAAATATGTAAAAATTTTGCATGATAGTATTTTTCAGACATATACAATTTTTCAGATCTATATATAATTAGTAATGCTATGAATATAAATACCAAGATCCCAAAAGTGAAAAATACTATCACGTTACATTTTTACATATTTGTCAGAAAATAAAATGTACTCACGATGGTCAAACTTATCCGAAGCATGTACGGATATTAAAGAAGGTATAAGTTTGCCCAAGGCAGAAACATATTTTCATAATTATTTATCTTAAAGCAAATACGAAGAAAAAGTTAACTTGAGCTACAAACTGAATACGTTCACATAGTTTGAGTGGCAACGATAATGAGAAGGGCATAACTGCAGCTAGTGATTTATTGGCGTTTTACAATATCTGAAGGAGACAACTGAGGCTGGGTTTACCAGAAGGACAGATCTGTTGCTAACAGAATCCTGCAATGGCGGCCGGTACCAGCTTCAAACCAGGAACGTGGCTTGCGAGGGCTTACATAAGCTTGTAATTGCTGTGGTGCCGCGTAACAGTGAGCACAACAGCGTAATAATGTCCCTAACGACATATCGTCCCAAATGTCTTCTCGTCTACACCTGAACGCTAGGGAACGTTCCCCATTATGTCAAAGGAAACTTGTTCGTTACAACTGTAATTATGGATTACTACGTCTAACGCCTGAGGCACTACATTTCAAGAAAAATTAGAGGTATTAAATTATCCTCAAAGACAGCTGAACGCGAAATTTATCGTGGAGTGAATTTCGAGAGATGGTAGTTTTCACTATTACTACTACTACTACTACTACTACTATAACACCACAGTTGATGAGTCTTGGAGTCGTGAAAAGTGTAGTGTAATTTTAATGTGGATTTTGTGCGAGGTCAGTGATTGACTAAACAAAAAACAGATAGCATTTTCGTTTAGAACACGTGGAGAGTTAATAGAGACACTGAGATATACAAATATAGCTCCAGCTTGAAATGCTGCGACACAGAAACCAAAGGTAAGTGTAAAAACATTCTTAATGGAACAACTATTTAAACCGGAATGGAAGACAGGAGATAGCAGTCTCTTTGAAGTCTAGATCATTAAAGAGGACTGTACAATATTTTACCTAGCGTTCCATTTCTCATTTGCTATGAGCAGAGGCATAGTTCAGTCCCTTTCTCAAGACGACAATATGATATTAAACTTCCATCAACGCCAAGCTCACATTTCGCTTGCTCGACCTACAACTAACGCTGTCGATCCCTGTCCATTTCCGAATCAAATATTCTCAAGTGTTCCATCCCTAACTACCCTGCAACCAACAGAAATTACACCTGGGCAAAGAATTGTTTCTGGGCCTTGCAGTAGTAGAAATTCGTCTAAAACTTCAGCACCCGAAGAATGCAGCACAGAAAGCTGCAAAAACTTCGCTAAGTTGAAGGAATCAGTGTCACTGGGAATCAGAAAAGAGTGATAAGAGAGAATCTTCAAGACAGGTTTCGCAAACCGCAGCTCTGATTGCGTTGCAGAAGTCAGTGAATTTTATTACTTTGCTCAGAAGTGCTGACCTGGAATTCTATTGAACCAATATTTTGTATTACCTTTAATTGCGATACCAAACTGTGTTCCCAATAACAGCATGTTGCTCCAGTAAATGAGTTTGACTTTCAGGAGTTAATGATCCTAATTTGTAACATGTATTGGGTTGCTGCACAAAGGTAAATATTTATAACTGAAAACTTTTTTATGGTCCAATTAAAGGTAGCTCATAAATGATCTCTCCTAATTGTCTCTCTAATAATGAGAATACTACTAACTAATTTAATCACGCCTCACAGTAGAGAACCAAATTAAAAGATTGTTGCTGCTACTATCACGCGAAGTGAAAAGCGTTCACAAAATTCACTATCAGTGAAATCACCGCCAAATGAATAGTCGTCCTCAATAACTTACATTACGATGAATGGAAATCCAAACTGTCATATTCTGGTTTGAGTTAATGTGGTTACAGAAAATAAACTTGAACAAGTTTATGGCGTGCAATTTGTTTGAGATACTCTACTGCAGCGAAGTTCTATGAGCGAGGATGGATATAAAATGAATGTAACACTGTGTTATGTTTCGTTCTGAAGAATAACAAATAGATACCATGACAAAAATCTAAACATGAAACGCTCTTGCTTCTAGATGAATGTCTGTTTATATAATAACCATCACCAGGTACTCCCACGAAGGTAGAAATTCAAAAAACAACCATAACCCTCATAATCTTGAATCAGTCATAACACTTTATGCTCAAATGGCTCTGAGCACTATGTGACTTAACATCTGTGGTCATCAGTCCCCTAGAACTTAGAACTACTTAAACCTAACTAACCTAAGGACATCACACACATCCATGCCCGAGGCAGGATTCGAACCTGCGACCGTAGCAGTCGCGCGGTTCCGGACTGAGCGCCTAGAACCGCTCGGCCACCGCGGCCGGCTACACTTTATGCGTCTGACATTAAAGCAACACACTAGAAATCGGAAACAGGCTTTTAGATTACGTAATCTGTAACAGCAAATAAAAATGTATTTGTAAGTACAGAGGGAAAAATCACAATGAAAACGAGAAAATACAGAGATCAAGCAGTTCCTTCCCACAGAAACCGTGCATGAAGCACAGGATTTCTTGACGAAGCATTCTCAGTCAATCAGTCGAGATTGGAGGTCATATTAATTCAATGTTTTGATGAGTTCCCTGCTAGTCGTCATAAGTGAAACGTCCTAATCGGTGGGAATCTACCATTTATACGTTCTGAGCCGCACCTGTATTTTCGGTTTGAAAGCTCCTGGCGGACCACTCGTACGCTTCCCGAAATCGAAGATCCGTGCCGTGGGACACCGTTACTCAGCTCAAAATCTGAATAAACTTGCTCACGTGAACTGTTTTTACTTTTCTCAGGTCCGGAAATGACGATCACGATCGCTCTGGCGAATACAACGGCGAAGTCAACTGTCTGCGAGTTCAATCCAAATGTAGCGAGATCAACTGCTTGACAAAGGATGCATTTCGTGGGCAAACGGGCTGCGAGTTAGCGGGGATGAATTACCATGAGCGATGAAGCGATATCTCGTTTTCAACGTAATAACGCTTACACAGTTGCTAACGTGACTGTATGCATAAACTACAAATGAGTAAACACTAAGCAGCTCGATATTAACTTTTAATACTTCCAGAAGATTCTAGAGATGATTAAAGCTTATTCCTATGATTACAATGGAAACGATAAAATACAGTTCATTTGCATCTGACTTGTATGTTTCTCTCTAAACCTGAGCATCTGAACTTTTCATTTACTCATTGTTCACAAACTCTACCGAAGATGTCTCATATATTCTGCGTTTTTTGCCTTTTATTGTCAGTAATTTATCAGTCCAAAAAGCGTTTTCCAAGAATCCATAAGTGTAATACAAGGAAATCATAAGTCATATATACTCAGATCTGTAGTTTGCAATACCAGAAAACAGAAGCATCAGAACGATGAATTTCACGACTACAGAGGAGTTGTTGTCTTTTGAACAGTTTTTTCTTTCTCGGCTTTTTCTATTTCTTTTCACCCAACTAGATCACTTACGTCACAGAATTATGGTAATTTAAGACGCTTCTCTGTGGTTTTTGCTTTCTCATTGTGTCGATTATCTAGCGACGGAAGTGATGAAGAGCACTTGCGAGGATTCCTTGATCATGATACGCAGCATGTTGCCTAATGTTTTCCCGGGACTGGCATCCGCGCAATTCCAAAATATTCCCCATCAATGTAGAATAATTATTCCGAGAATGCAGCACCTCTGTTCTCAGTAATGTAGGTGGCCGTATGTCCGATAATCCACAGAGCTGCATTGTGCTTAGTAATTGGATATCACGTGCTGTCAGGCCGCGTTAGTTTGCGAAAGTTCAGATAGCATGCGTTCACCCTGCCGATGACGGCTAGTCGCTGACAGAAAATGCCACACGCCCCTGCGCTTCTCCGCGAACAAATGTCTGCGCCAACGAGCCGACGATTCCGGGTTTGTGGCAAGTGGCTGTTGCACTGATTCTGTCCTGTTTGTCATCGACAATTAGATACCGCCGTAGCGAAGCCGCGAGGGCTGGAACGTCTGGTGAAGATTTCGTCGCAGTACCGTCCATTTCACCGGTGGTTCCCTTTCTTCAGCAGTGTTTCCAGGCGCGATCTTTATTATCATTTTGTATATTGTTTTAGGTGTTACAGTTTTTGTGCGTATTCTGGAAGCTGTAAGAATTATGGATCAATTGGTGTTGTAATCATACAGATAAGTTTCAGTCATTTTTGGAATTTTGCTGGCCTATAGTTGATTTCCTGTGAGAAATGCTGCCAAGCCGAGAACCTAAATCGTCACATGACGATAGAGTATTACGTCTGTAACGGTCCAAATTAAAAACTGTTAAGCCACATTTAATTTATTTTTTGGAATGGGAAGCTGCAATCTCTGCTTCAGGAATCCCAGAAATCACATAGCGCGGTCAATGAAATCGACGATCATAGATCCAAAGAGACGCATTTCGAGTCGTTTCTGAACTATGTGTGTGTGGTCTGTTTTTTCCCCACTGGGAAAATTATTGCAGTATTCATGTACGTGAAGCAACAAAAACTAGGGAAGCAAGAAAAACGGCTGAGTTACCAACAAGACGGGGCTCAACCTTCTTAACCAAGGTCGGTTACGCACGCCTAAGCGGTGGCGCTCAACTTCAAGGGAGCCGGTTCAGGTCCTGTTGCTGGAAGAAAAAAAAATTTTTTTTCAGCATAACTTTCCCGGCAAAGTGAGGAGAAGTGACGACGTATAGTTCCTGAATATTTAACATTGCACCAGTGTTCTGACCTACATTTCAGACGTCTCCACAGTGAAGTGACGGAAAAAAATTGGAAATTTGTGGTATGGACTATGGGACCAAACTGCTGAGGTCATCGGTCCCTAGGCTTACGCAGTACTTAACCTAACTTAAGCGAAGGACAACACACACACCCATGCCCGAGAGAGGACTCGAACCTCGAACGGGGGGAGCCGAGCGAACCGCGACAAGGCACCTAAGACAGCACGGCTACCCCGCGCCGCCAAAGTGACGGAATTTGCCACTGGTGACGGAGATATTTTGTCTACGGCATGGGGAGATGAAGCTGGCGGCCCGTTTGACGTTCTCGTGAGAAGTACTGTATGCGCCAGCACCGGGTATGTTCCTCATCCTTCTCTGTCATCGCCAGCAACACCATCCGCGTTGGTACTGTAAGAAGGGGCAACAGATGTCCTTAAGGCACAACGTGTACAGTTAACACTTCATGAGAAAAAAAAACAAAAACAAATGGTGCCATTCGCCACGAAGGAGGAAAACTTTTGCAATTAGGCAACCGAACCTACTCCATGGCGACCCTCAGCCGACAACGGCACATGAGCTCACTTCTTTCATCTCATCAGTCATCAACGACCAGGAGTACGAAAATCGGCATTTGTAACGCACGCACTGGTTGATGAGTCTGATTCAGCGCATGGGTAGCCAGCGTGCAGGACCTCTCCGAGATAGATTTATTTATTTATTCATGTGGAGATTCGGTAAGAGCACAATTTACATCTTCCACCATTCGCAGCGACATTGTCAGAAATGAAAAGGTGGATTACTACAGCCATCGAGAACGTCACACCGTGTCTGCTTGAGAGAACTTGCCAAGGATAAGGTGGAGCGTGGTTGTCTGCCTTATTACACGCCGCACCGAGAAAGGTGACGCAGAGAGAAGCCATTGGACACGTATTCGGGAGTACGATGATTCCAAAATCCCAGTTCGGCCGTTCAGATTTAGGTTTTCCGTGATTTCACCAGCCCCTTAAGGCGAATGCTAGGATGGTTCCTTCGAAAGGTTATGGTATTCCCTAAGCTGAGCTTTTTCTACACCTCTAAAGACGTCGTCGACGACGGAACGTCAAATTCTAGTGTTACAATGCTCACCGAACGAGACTGCGGCCGAATGAAGCTCATCCTACTCAAATCAAAGACTATCCGCGGAGCTGACCGGGCATATGAACGTACGGTGCCAGTCTCCCATCGCAAGAGCGTCGAGTTTGGTCGACTGCGCCATCGTCAAATTGTTCTGACACAAAAATGAATTGAAATGATTGATTCGTATTCATGCTCAGTTGTAATCAAGTCGTAGTCGAGATTTTATGGTAATCAGATGCTTTTCAGTTGTACTTCAGATTACAATACGTTTCTATTACAACTACAGTTGAAACTTTTGCTGAAAAAAGTTTTCAGACTGAGTTATAGTGTTCTTGCTTCTGAAACTATATTTTATATTGATTACGAAAAAAGATTTCGGCAGAGATTATGGAAAAAAGTTTATCCTCGCTTATCCGGCTGAAAATACTGACATGACTACAATAATAATCAATATTGTTCTTTTTCGAATATGGACAATCATCTAAATCAGTTCCATATTATTATTCAGTATTATAATAGCCGAATAAGGATACGACTCCAACTACTATGTAGGTGAGCCACGGACAATACTTCGACGGACTGCTGATATTAATACACTCTGCCAAGACAGTATTCTGAAGCACTATACGTAGTATCACATCTTCCTTTTACACGCAGCCACAAGCCGAGTATATGCAACGTCTGTGTTCATGGTTCAGCTTTATGGTAATACACTGAAGCGCAAATAAACTGCTACAGGCATGCGTATTCAGATACAGAGATACGCACATCAAAAAAAGTTTTGTATCATCCCGGTTCCCAGAACTCCTGAAGATAGACGTTGACTGTGGATATTGTGTCACAGACACAATCCCTGTTGTTGACTGTTCAGACATGTCACTAAACCCGCCCAAAGATGTAAGTAACCATGCATGAGCAGCGACTATTAGACGGAGGGGGACCGACAGCCGATCAGTTCCAGTCTTTCCACCAGGAAGGAGGTACACGGCTCATGTTGTCTGTAGTTCAACCACGCCTAGACGGTCAATACTGCGGTCCCATCGCGTCCGCATTGTTACTTTGTGTCAGGAAGCTCTCTCAACAAGGGAAGTGTCCAGGCGACTCGGCGTGAATCAAAGCGATGTTGTTCGGACATGGAAGAGATACAGGGAGACAGGAACTGTCGATGACGTGCCTTGCTCAGGCTTCCGAAGGGCTACTACTCATATGGATGACCGATACCTACGGATTATGGCTCGGAGAAACCCTGACAGCAACGCCACCATGTTGAATAATGCTTTTCGTGCAGCCACAGGACGTCGTGTTACGACTCAAGCTGTGCGCAATAGACTACTTGATACGCAACTTCACTCCCGACGTCCATGGCGAGGTCCATCATTGCAACCACACCATGCAGCGCGGTACAGATGGGTCCAACAACATGCCGAATGGACCGCTCAGGATTGGCACCAGGTTCTCTTCACCGATGAGTGTCGCATGTGCCTTCAACCAGACAATCGTCGGATACGTGTTTGGAGGCAACCCGGTGAGGCTGAACGCCTTAGACACACTCTCCAGCGAATGGAGCAAGGTGGAGGTTCCCTGCTGTTTTGGGGTGGCATTACGTGGGGGCCGACGTACGCCGCTGGTAGTCATGGAACGCGCCGTTAACGGCTGTACGATACGTGAATACCACCCTTCAACCGATAGTGCAACCATATCGGCAGCATATTGGCGAGGCATGCGTCATCATGGACGACAATTCGCCCCCCCCCCCCCTCCCCCCAACGTGCACGTCTTGTGAATGACCTCCTTCAGGATAACGACATCGCTCCACTAGAGTGGGCAGCATGTTCTCCAGACATGAACCCTATCGAACATGACTTGGATAGATTGAAAAGGGCTGTTTATGGACGACCTGACCCTCCAACCACTCTGAGGGATCTACGCCGAATCGCCGTTGAGGAGTGGGACAATCGGGACCAACAATGCCTTGATTAACTTGTGGATAGTATGACACGACGAATACAGACATGCATCAATGCAAGAGGACGTGCTACTGGGTATTAGAGGTACCGTTGTGTACAGCAATCTGGACCACCACCTCTGAAGGTCTCGCTGTATGGTGGTACAACATGAAATGTGTGGTTTTCATGAGCAATAAAAAGAGCGGAAATAATGTTTATGTTGATCTGTATTCCAATTTTCTGTACAGGTTCCGGAACTCTAGGAACCGATGTGATGCAAAACTTTTTTTGATGTATGGATGTAGACAGGCAAACAACGGCGCTGCGGTCGACGACGCCTATATCAGGCAACTAGTGTATGGCTCAGTTGTTAGATCGGTTACTGCTGCTACAATGGCAGGTTATCAAGATTTAACTGAGTTTGAGCGAGGTGTTATAGTCAGTGCACCAGCGATGGGACACAGCAATGCGGATTTTCCCGTACGACCATTTCACGAGTGTACCGTGAATATCAGGAATCCAGTAAAACATTAGATCTACGACATCACTGCGGCTGGGAAAAGGTCCTGCAAGAACGGGACCAACGACGACGGAAAAGAATCGTTCAACGTGACACAAGTTCAATCCTTCCGCATATTGCTGCAGATTTCAATGCGGGGCCATCAAGAAGTGTCAGCGTGCGAACCATTCAACGAAACACCATCGATACGGGCTTTCGGAGCCGAAGGCCCACTCGTGTACTCTTGATGATAGCACGACAGAATGCTTTACGCCTCGCCTGGGCCCGTCAACACCGATATTTAACTTTTGATGACTGGAAACGTGTTTCCTGATCGGACGAATCTCGTTTACAAATTGTATCGAGCGGATGGACGTGTAGGGGAATGGAGACAACCTCATGGATCCATGGACCATGCATGTCAGCAGGGGACTGTTCAAGCTGATGGAGGCTCTGTAATGGTGTGAGGCGTGTGCATCTGATACGTCTAGATACGACTCTGATAGGTGACACGTACGTAAGCATCTTGTCTGGTCACCTGCATCCATTCATGCCCATTGTGCATTGCGACAGACTTGGGCAATTCCAGCAGGACAATGCGACACGCCACACGTCCAGAATTGCTACAGAGAGTCTTCAGGAACACTCTTCTGAGTTTACACACTTCCGCTGGCCAACAAACTTCCCAGACATGAAGATTATTAAGCATATCTGGGATGCCTTACAACGTGCTGTTCAGAAGAGATCTCCACCCCCTCGTACTCTTATGGATTTCTGAACAGCCCTGTAGGATTCATGAAGTCAGTTTCTACGAGCACTACTTCAGACATTAGTCGAGTCCATGCCACGTCGTGCTGCAGCACTTCTGCGTGCTCGTGGGGGTTCTACACGATATTAGGCAGGTGTACCAGTTTCTTTGGCTCTTCAGTATAGGATCACGTATTTATGTTCAGCATTTGTGAAAAAATATTATGATGTGGTGCAATAAACTGTCAGCTTTGTGTGTGTCTTCCCCTGATGCTTTTCTCTCCCATACATTACACACACACACACACACACACACACACACACACACATTGTCAGGCGAGAACTTCGGACACTAGAAGCAGCACCTCGGAAGGAGCTGTCGGCAGAAGTGGCTACCAAGAAGCTGGCGTCACCTGCAGAGGACGGGCGTGGCGGCAGCTGCTCCGGAGGCGCAGAAATGACAATGGGCAGATGCGACACGCAGCCGCAGCCGCAGCGGCGCCTGCGCGCGCTCGCAGCTGCCGGGATGTGTGTAGCGCCGCGTCACGTGCCGCCACGCACGCGAAACGCGCGCACCAGCGGAAGGCGGTCGCCATGTGTCTCGCTGCCGCAAAAACTAATTAGTTTCACTCTTTGTCTCGGCAGCGACGCTATATTTGACTAACGGGTGGATGCCGCTTTCCGAGGAGAGTGGCTCTTTGACAACCACAAGGCTTTGGGCAGATGCTCTCTGTTAACGTAGACAACGAAATTAATTTAACAATAGGACAAGTGCTCATAGTTAGTATAGGAATAAGTGCCTACTTTCGACGTAGAACTCAATGGACTTCTGTACCTACTAGATCCGTATCACACCTACTTTTGATACACCACGAATAAAAATTATCCCGGATAGGGTGTAATGGCAAATTTAGGAGAACTTTTATCGAAATATTTAATTCAGTGTCTCTCACTATAGAGCTAAACCTGCTATGGACTGCAGCCGCAACTCGGCCGCAGGGAGAATAACTCTCTCCTGGCTAATGGAAACCGAAGGGTTTTGGTGGAACGACCAATTAAAAAGAGTAAGACGGCGGAAAGAGTATTTGAGTGCTGGACTACAGGGGTAGGGCATGCAGTTGGCCTGAATCTAGTGTCGGTGCCGGCCGAAGTGGCCGTGCGGTTAAAGGCGCTGCAGTCTGGAACCGCAAGACCGCTACGGTCGCAGGTTCGAATCCTGCCTCGGGCATGGATGTTTGTGATGTCCTTAGGTTAGTTAGGTTTAACTGGTTCTAAGTTCTAGGGGACTAATGACCTCAGCAGTTGAGTCCCATAGTGCTCAGAGCCATCTAGTGTCGGTGGCCGCGACCGCGAAGGGCGAGTACGGACTGCGGATTGAGGGATAGCCAGCCCGAAGAAAGAGGTTCGCAGTTCTATCTGGAGGACCGGAAAGCGGAGAGACGCAGTGTTCGTAGTGAAATGTAAAGTGGAGAAGGGAACTCGCTGTTACCCGCGGCTGCTCTCACGTATCAGCAATGCTGTTATGGTGAGTGATGGTGAGTAAGCAAGCTACTGTACGGCTGCCCTCACGGGTCTGTCTGTTCGGGTAAGCACCCTCTCGTCCCAACGCAAGAGGCGTCGGCATGTGCCGCGTAGCTACCGAGCAGTGAGTACAGAGGTGCGCAGGCAGGAGCGCACATGTACGCTCCGTGCTACTGAAGTAGTGTGGCATTGCGGATTAAACAAACTGAACACTGTATAAGCTTTGTATGCATTACTCTGAACTGTATCACGTAGCACGTATCAACCAATAAAAACGTATTCACAAATATGACGAAGTTCAAAAGTCAGAGACTGAATATTTTTCCTTAATTCGCGTAATATTCTTCAGTTCAATAAGTATCTTGTACTACACACTTTCTAAAGTAGCCTAAGTCCTTCCTCAGGGTACAAGCTATCTCCTTACCAAATTTCCCCGAAATCAGTACAGAAGGTTAATAATAATAAACTTAAACGGGGTGCAAAATGCGGCAGTTTTTGCAAACATTTCATGTTTATGACATCATATATCCTGAACTAAGTGTCGTACGGCGATATAACTGCGCATGTACATTCAGTGGTATATGTGAACAGCGTCTGCAAAATGTGTCATGAATACAGTCGATAGCAAAGAAGTAATAAATTAAAACGTCATGCCCGATGCGAAAATGAACAACGAGAATGCAGTAAGAGATAAACTTTTTTTCTTTTTTGTGCGAGGGGGTGTGGTGGCGAGGGGAGTGTCAGCGAGAACAGTTTTGTAAAGGTCTGTAATTATGTGTTAAGTTCGTTGCTCAGTGCTCTCGTTCTCAAGTAATGGATGAATAAAATCTGAGTATTCGCTGGCGTGGCCTACACTTCTTTTTCACCACCAACCCGCCCCGTTGCTAGATGGTTCTTCCCCCACAGCGATTCTTCTAGAGACAGTAAGCTAACATGTACCAAGTTTGGTTGAAATCGGTCCAGTGGTTTCGGTTTTTTTATAATATGTATGGAGATCATTTTTGCGTAATGCGATTTCGATTAAATAAAGCCTATGCGGTGCCCAAATCTATACTCAAGTTACCTGTGAAAACCCCACGAAAATTGGTTTGGTAGTTTTGGAGATTATCGTGTCCAAAGACAATCAGACAGACAAGACGGTTTTACAGATTTATTATTAGTATAGTTATGCGTCAAAGGAAGGAATTCGGTGCGGTGGAAGACTGCAGGACATGTAGTTTTCTGTTACAGCAGATAGCCTTCAGGAGCGACTAGAAGCGTTAAGGGCGTTACTGATGCCAACAATAAGTTAAAGTTTACGTTTAAAAGTGTGTAAAAGTCCGTAGACAATTAATAGAGACTAACGAAAAACTTTCACTCTTAATTTACATTGGCATGCCCTTTATAATAGTTAATCTTTTCCCCTTTAAGTGTTTTCAGGTACTTTTGAGTTGTAGTTTTTGTTTCAATGAGCAACATAATCTTTGTGACTGACTGGTGTACGTGAACGGAAGAGGCGAGTATATTATTTTATTTTTGCCGTCAATACGCCGGGGTTGGTATCTCTGCAATTCACCGATCCTATGAACGGATGGTAGGTCTTCGAGACTCACAGTCACCTATGATTTCTATTTAAAAACATAACACTTGTCTCAAGGGGTGAACGTTTTATAATGAGGAAAACAGCCTGATCAATTTCAGTTAAAGGTAGTTGTGGGAGCAGAAAGAGGCAGCTGAACTTGTATTAAGGAGACAAAATGAAGAGCTGAAACGATACAAGTGAACTAGAGCTAACATTTTATTCTAATTTTTTTCCATTTTTCAAAAAAATGACGCACATCGATGTGTCGGCGGAAAAAAATCCAAAAACTGATGGCGGAAATACAAACATGCAAATTCTATCGCTTTTTCGGAATTACACGAGACTTTTCTGTCTTCTCTTCGTACTAGCAACTGGGGTCACGTTACAGCTTCAGTTTGTGTTCTTCCCTGGTGAGATTCTATTTTGCCAATACTTCGTATTGTCCCTATTGCGCCTTTTCCTTTCTTCTGTCAATGCTTCAGATTTCTTATTTTTTTCTCCGTGGAAAGCCTCATTAAACTGGTATTATATTCGCAAAACACTGATCGTTCTGTTATTTGTGATTCTTTTATGTGTTTCTTTACAGCATTTTTCCTACTTCTGTAATCCTTGCAGTTGTTCAGTTTTCTTTCCAGAAATAAATGAATAATTGTTTCGTTGGGGTGTTCTTATTCATTCGGTAGAGATTAAACTTAGCTTTGCCATTACTTTTGTTATTTTCTGTACATTTAGGAAGATCTCGTTACTTCTCATTTTCCACACGTCTGTAATTTCAATTGTACCCATTATTTGTCTAATAATCCATCTTTCAAGCGTTTAAGGCATTATTTACATATTTACTTACTTTTTCAACTGTCTGCTCTGCAGTACTGGCTACTGCGGTCTCTCAAAATACATGACCTCTGGATTTTATCGATCTCAAAGGTAATGCCACAAATATTTTCTGAATGCGAATCTGCTCTTCAATTTCTTATATGTGGATGCTTGCCCCTTACTATACAGGCTTCTAGAAATGAACCTAAAAATTCTACAACTAGTCACGTATCACTATCTTCCCGACGAACACCTTTTTCAATAAAATATCGTCTTTGGAGATCTCTCCTGAAGCTACTCAGGTGGTTTGAATCCGTCTAATACACTCTAAACGGTATCCCAGTCTGCTATCCAAAACGGAAAGAATTATGTGAACACAGTTTCCATCGTATAACTAAGCCAGTGTGTATTCTTACATTTCTGGCAGCGGATTACCACGAATTCTATGTAGAAAAATTTGTCCTAACGTTCATGTTGTAATCGTAATAAAGGATTAACGAACTGCAAGAACCAAAGAAACATCTCATCCCTATTTCTCCAGGGGGTTGTATAAATTTTTTTTTCATTTCTTGGTGCAACTGTCAATCATGTGAGAAACAACAAACGTCCTCTTTCAAACGCACAAATGTCGGCAGCACGGTATTAACGTAAACTAAAAGCTATCTGTGTTGTTTCGTGATTAGCTCTGGCAGCCAGCGGCTTTCATAAATGGCGGAACGGTGACTGAGTGCTGCCGAACGAATCGGCGACCAGAGCGTGGTCTGGAAGGAGCTAGGAAGGGACTGCTTTCCTGGAATGAATGCGGCCGTTTCTTCCGCCGTGCGAGGGAATGCTTCGTCTCGGCATGAATTACTAAACGCTCGGACTTCTCCGCAACTCGGAAGCGGAATCATTCATGGCCGTGCGGCCTGCGGGAAGTTTTCACAGGCAAACTAAGGACTAACCAGTCGCAATAAGTCTGTGAATCTCTACAATTCAGTACCATATTCTCGACATACTGAAGCCACTGTAGGCCACGAAAATGAATTATTTGCTTAGAGGAAACGAGTAACTAAGCCAGTAACTGTATGTATGAAACACAGAAAAATATTCCACGTGACGCCTGGCTGCAAAGGATATTTATTTTTCTTAATTCCGCGAGTAGCAAACTACATAAAGATATATTAAATATGATTTGTTTTCTCATATTTATCTCTTTACTTACTGTAGTTATTTGATACTTTCATCTGTTCGCAAAGTTTTTCACGGGTCAGTTTCTTATCACCAGTATTTGATCTGATTCTCTCTCCCTCTCTCTTACTTTTCCGCATACTGCACTCGCGTCTAATTTGACTTTATTTCCTTATAAGTAGCCCATAAACTCAGTTATGTTGCCTCTCGACGTATCTCTGTTATCTACATTTCGTTTCACTGACACTACACTCTTTTACATCCCTGTGAATGTTTTTCACCTGTGGGACCTGTTCTCAAGTTAAGTACCGACTTGTTTTTCTTTCTTTGGTTCAATTTCCTTATGTGTCCCAGAAAGTCAAATCGCACTCTTCCTATATTTGTTATTATGTTAATAAAAAACGGAAGTATCCTTACTGTTGTCTTTTGTAAAGTGGTGTCTACGTTGTTTTCAGTCCTTTCTGCCTAATATGTCTACCACGTAGAAGTATTCTGACTGATGGCAGTAGTGTAAATTCTGATTTCCCTCGATGTGATAGTGATAGTGAACCCATATTATGTTTAATCGTTCTCGTGCTTCCGAGCAAGGGGTGTCTCATCGGTTAGCACACAGGATTCGTATTCGAAAGGAACGGCGTTCAAAATGTCGTCCGACAGCAGGCCGAAGTGGCCGCGCGGTTCTAGGCGCTGCAGTGTGGAACCGCGAGATCGCTACGATCGCAGGTTCGAATCCTGCCTCGGGCATGGATATGTGTGATGTCCTTAGGTTAGTTAGGTTTAACTAGTTCTAAGTTCTAGGGGACTAATGAACTCAGAAGTTGAGTCCCATAGTGCTCAGAGCCATTTGAACCATTTTTGTCGTCCGTCAATTTCTAATTAGTTTTTCTGAGGTTTCTCTAAAACGATTAAGGGGACAGGACGGTTCCTTTGAGAAGAACACGTCCAATTTCCTTTCATACCTCTGCCCTATAAGTGCATGACTTCGTCATCAACTGGACGTTAACAACAATCTCAGATTTTTCCCGTCTCCCGTCTCGTTCTTTATTAGATTGTTACTTCACTTCAGGTGCAAATTTAGTTATATATTTGAACTGGTGATTTATTTCGTTAGTAGCATATTAATACTTCACCAAGGAATCGAAATTTATATATTCAGTGCACTTGCAGGTTTATCTTCCCTGCCGATTCTTATGAAACTTTGTCTGCATGATTGCAAGGGCCAGTTTCTTAAAGGATTCAATCTCTCGACGTCATTTTTGAAAGAATCCAATTCTGAACTGACGTCCTTCCTGTTACATATCTAAGCGCTAATGGCTGCATCATTTCGCTCGGTGTGCGACTGATGCTCTAAAACCTGGAGATGATTATTTTCTTATTTTTAAAACTATGTAAGGGAGTGTGGAAGGATGTAAAGGCAATCAGCACTATCCCGATTTTATACAGAAATATATGAAAAATTAGAATAATAATGCCTGAAACATAAATTTTGCGACTTTTGGCTATTAAGAAATGTTAAATATGATACACTTAAGGGATGTGCAAAGAAATAACACTTAAGTGACAAGTGAAACGATCGTACGGCACTGATGGCCGGGAGTACCCCTCCTGGGGGAGTTCGACCGCCGGGTTGCAAGTCTTTTCCAATGACACCACTGTGGGTGATTTGCGAGTCGATGATGATGAAATCATGATGAGGACAACACAACATCCAGGTCCTGAGCGAAGAAAATCTCCGATCCGGCTGGAAATCGAACCCGGGCTGGCTACATGTCAGTCAGAGGCTCTCTATGGGGGGAAGGGGCAATTGACAAGTGAGCCGCTGTCACAAAAAAAAGGGTAAGTATGTTTCTCCACCGGGAATAGTGTACCTACATAAAATTTTGCGAACAACAATCGAAACGTCACACCCATACAAAACAGTCTTATAGGACTGATTGGTGATACATAAGTATACTAGAACCGATTGTAATATGCTGAAGCGTTGGCACTTACAGTTTATTTTCAGGTAATTGTAGGTATAGCGATTTACGGAAATACGAGTATATACTCTGCAACGCCTTCGAAATCATTAGTAGCAATAGACGTGGTGCCTGCTCCTTCTCAAATTACTACTCTGTCACGTGAAGGTTCAGTGATAATGTTAGTTAGCAAGTAAACGTCCCTGCATAAGCTGCAGGTTATATTTAGGTAAACCACATGTAAAAGGCTCAAACGCAGTGTCCTGCACTCAAACATTTAAGTTTTGTTTCCTCCCACAGATGATTGTATTTTATTTTATTCTTTTTTAGTTACGAACATGCCACAGGACTTTTAATTAACAGAAAGCTTGAAAGTGAAACGAAGCCCACTCTATCCAGAGTTAAAATCACATCCTCAGATTTCCGCTTCGCGAACCGGCAACACGAGCAGTGCACAATTGTTACAAATCTCAATTAGGACTTCAGGTTCATTCTACAAAAGAACTCTCGCACAAAACGTGACGATAACATAGAAGGTGTATACAGCAAGCAGATTGTTTACTGGTAGGTAGCGAAAGAAAACTAGTTACGTGTTACATGAAGGAACGCTCCCGTAATCGCTGCTTTGACCGAACGCTAACAGCGGTGTGTCTGAGGCTGAACGTTTGCGCAGCCTTTGTCTTTACGTAACAGGTGGTGGCTACAATTAGCGGCAAAGGCATGCGTAATGGGGACCAGGCCACAATAGGCGGCGCCTGTCGACCGAGCGTTAATTAAATATCAGAAATGGACAATGCCACAACGTTCTACAGAAGGAACCTATAAGATTTCTGCTAATAAGAGGGGGGTGTAGGAAACAAGTTTCCAACGGTACGCCTCCTCCGTTATACAAGGAGAAATATTTCAAACATAACAAAGTTATACGGTTTTATTCGTTCAGTAATGCTGGCGCTGTTTTACTTGTTACACAATATAAATATGTGCATCTAAAAGTAGTGAAGTATCATTAATGTATTTCATTTTTTTTCATTTTCTACAAAGAAAGAGATAGCAACTGTTAATGACTGAAAGCCATATCGACGGATAATTGCTCTCTTTGAAATGTTTCTCACACATTCATCTTTAAGCGTGCTCCCTTCAGACAGAAGCAGTCTGGTGAAATTGTAAGGGAAGGTACACTACTGGCCATTAAAATTGCTACACCAAGAAGAAATGCAGATGATAAACGGGTACTCACTGGACAAATATATTATACTAGAACCGACATATGATTACATTTTCACGCAATTTGGCTGCATAGATCCTGAGAAATCAGTACCCAGAACAACCATCTCTGGCCGTAATAACGGCCTTGATACGCCTGGGCATTGAGTCAAACAGAGCTTGGATGGCGTGTACAGATACAGCTGCACATGCAGCTTCAACACGATACCACAGTTCATCAAGAGTAGTGACTGGCGTATTGTGCCGAGCCAGTTGCTCGGACACCATTGACCAGACGTTTTCAGTTGGTGAGAGATCTGGAAAATGTGCTCGTTAGGACAGCAGTCGAACGTTTTCTGTACCCAGAAAGGCCCGTACAGGATCTGCGACATGCGGTCGTGCATTATCCTGCTGAAATGTAGGGTTTCGCAGGGATCGAATGAAGGGGGATCGTAACACTTCTGAAATGTAACGTCCACTGTTCAAAGTGCCGTCAATGCGAACAAGAGGTGACCGAGACGTGTAACCAATGGCACCCCATACCATCACGCCGGGTGATACGCCAGTATGGCGATGACGAATACACGCTTCCAACGTGCGTTCACCGCGATGTCGCCAAACACGGATTCGACCATCATGATGCTGTAAACAGAACCTGGATTCATCCGAAAAAATGACGTTTTGCCATTCGTGCACCCAGGTTCGTCGTCGAGTACACCATCGCAGGCGCTCCTGTCTGTGATGCAGCGTCAAGGGTAACCGCAGCCATGGTCTCCGAGCTGATAGTCCATGCTGCTACAAACGTCGTCGAACTGTTCGTGCAGATGGTTGTTGTCTTGCAAACGTTGCCATCTGTTGACTCAGGGATAGAGACGTGACTGCACGATCCGATACAGCCATGTGGATAAGATGCCTGTCATCTCGACTGCTAGTGATACGACACCGTTGGGATCCAACACGGCGTTCCGTATTACCCTCCTGAACCCACCGATTACATATTCTGCTAACAGTCATTGGATCTCGACCGACGCGAGCAGCAATGTTGCGATACGATAAACCGCAATCGCGATAGGCTGAAATCCGACCTTTATCAAAGTCGGAAACGTGATGGTACGCACTTCTCATCCTTACACGAGGCATCACAACAACGTTTCACCAGGCAACGCCGGTCAACTGCGGTTTGTGTATGAGAAATCGCTTGGAAACTTTCCTCATGTCAGAACGTTGTAGGTGTCGCCACCGGTGCCAACCTTGTGTGAGTGCTCTGAAAAGCTAATCATTTGCATATCACAGCATCTTAATCCTTTCGGTTAAATTTCGCGTCTGTAGCACGTCATCTTCGCGGTGTAGCAATTTTAATGGCCAGAAGTGTACTTAAGCCGTGTCGGCTCCCTTGCCTTTTACAAATGGCCCGCCTCGTCCGCACGTGTTCGCGGTCGCGGTATAGCGGGCGCCGTTCATCTAAGGGGAGTGGTGGTGGTGGTGTCGCGGTCGGGGAAGCGACGCGTTGCTGCGGGGAGCGGTCAGCTGGAACCGGTGGTGCGCGGGCAGCGACATCCTCCTCTCTCGGCTCTCGTGGCTCGAATCTGTGGCGAGGCGTACTGGCTTTCGGCATCGGAAAGTTTGTGTGTGTACGACGGCTTTCGCAGTGTAGAGCTCACTCGAGTCTTCCGGAACCGATTAATTCACTGTCTGGTAATCTAGTTCCGCATGCTACCTGATTCGTGGATTGCGGAATTAGGTCCCAGTGCTGCTTGTTCATCTTGTGTGAATTTTGGCTCCGAGAAACCCACTTCTTGTCTGAAAGCGTAGATCGCACTTTCGCAAGTGAAGGTGATTGTTCCGGCCGAATAATAGTCTCACTGCCCCGTCTCTCCCCTTCCCGGTAAATCGTAGAGGAGCCGACTTGAGGTGCAAATCACTGGCATTTTACGTTTCTTAATCCGCGTTTGGCAGTACTTCTGGAATTATTTTTCTGTTCTACCATCTTTTTTGTGATACCCACAGTGCGTGTGTGCTATAACACATTTACTCAGTTTAAGCCATTTCGCTGAGTGGTGTAACTGCGGCAGTGCTGAGCGTGCAGTAGTGGCCGGGGCTTAGACGCGCCTTAGTTTGTCCCCGCGGCTCAGACAGTGTGGTATGCCGCCTTATGGGATTCTTGGACCGTAGTGCCTTTGCAGCCGTACTTCTACACGCCACGCCGGCCTGCACCACCTTCACCAAGGAGGTCGCCTCTCGCTTTTTGGTTTAGTAGTTTATTTAATGAGGTAGCCCCCCCCCCCCCACTCACTCCGTTTCTTTCAATGTAGCGGGCTGGAGCGGCGCTGGCTTTGGGCACCTCGAGCTTGACTTGGCCACAGCTGCCTGTATTTCGCAGGCGCTGTGCCGAGATGCAAACAGACTACTTTCAGTTAATCTGCATTGCGTGTCTCGAACCTCATGCTTAAGAAATTTTTCTCTGTCGATTTTCTGGCCGCGCGTTGTTAACTGTGACCGGTCTTGCGCGGTGGAGAGTTCCTTGATACTAAACTTTTTTTTTTTTTTTAAAAAAAAGGAAGAAAAAAAGGAAAGGGGGAAATGAAAAGTCCGCAGCGCCAAATATTAAATTTGTTTTTCCACTCATTGAATTCAAATGTTAGCTACGGGGTCGGAATGTGTTTGTCCCTGAAGATGTAGAGGCAGCGCCTAGTCCTGACAATAACCCAAACGAAGCCGCCGTAGACAGCAGATACGTTATACTAAAACGCTCAGAGAATGTCCCTGAACAAACTCCGAAATTTTGGCGTTGGAATTCGGGTTCAGGTGTACAAGCAAAGACATCACCTTCGATCATAACTAACCACTGCTGCTATACGGTTATTTCTAGTGCGATTTCGTTAATTGTTTCCTGCGTCGGTAATGATAGCAGAACAGAAATAGCAGCTATCCTTACCTCTGCGAGTATCACACGGTGAACGTCTCGTGGGCTGAGGCGTACTCCTCAAGAAGAATGAACTCACCAAATCAAAACACCAACTAATTCAAAGTTAATGGTATACGAACATGAAGCGCCAATTTACATTTGCCAGTTAGCACTGTGTGCATGCAAGTGCAAGGGCGACAAAGCAGTGCTTATCTTACACGTGACGTATCTACCGGATGGAAATGAAGATGTTAATAGCATTCATACTACCCAATTCTGACAAATTTAGGAAGACATTTCTACAATTGTACTTCTATATCACATCTTTGAGTGGAAATGATTAGCGTGATGTAGGAAACGAGAAAAGAAGGAACTGAAAGTAACTGAAATATGTGCTACAAAAAAGTGAAGCGAAAAAATGCCAAAAAGACAGTGAACTAACAACTTTCACCAGAAAAATGAAAAAAAGCAGTAAAACATGTACTAAGACATTCAGCAGGAGCTAACTTAGCGTTAGAATTCGCAGAGGAGAGGAAAAAGTGAGAAACAAGTAATATAGCAGGTATGAGAGAAGATTGAGTGTGGCTCGGTAGCTCAGTATGCGATGCCATTAGTAAATGGCTCTGAGCACTATGGGACTTAACTTCTGTGGTCATCAGTCCCCTAGAACTTAGAACTACTTAAACCTAACTAACCTAAGGACATCACACACATCCATGCCCGAGGCAGGATTCGAACCTGCGACCGTAGCAGTCGCGCGGTTCCGGACTGAGCGCCTTAACCGCGAGACCACCGCGGCCGGCTGCCATTAGTAGACAGTGTTGCCAGAAACCAGAAAACTGGCAGTGGATAAGACAAATTTTCCAACACAACGAGAACAGCTACAAACGTATACAGCGTAGAAAACGATTCTACCCCAAACAAAAAGTAGCGCGTAATACTGGCTCGTTGCGAATTATACACACTATGTAATAACCGAATCGAAATCAGCCTTGGTATCACTGTGATCTACAGCTACACCGGTGTCGAGAAAGTTAATGAATGTAGTCTATACACTCATGAACAAATACAAATTTACATGCACTATGTTTTTTTTTTGTCTGGGATACAATATCTCATAATTAAATATAAACGGCTTTGGTGGGTTTTCCTCGATCTTCAGTGGGATGCCCGAACTGGAAGCCCCTTGCCACTATCGTGAATCAGAAATCTTCATGCTCTACCGCCTAACGGAGCATTCGGCTGAAAAGTTGTAACACATTTCATTAAGAATATAATTAGCGAAGAAAAAAAGCGTAATTTTACCTAAGACTTATCTTAGTTCATTTTGTTTTTTTGCTCGTCGAAAGAGGACCACGCCACAGAATTAAAGGATAACTTTTCTAAACCCAGTAATTAACTTCAATTGTGACACAGAAGTTTGGTCTTTGGCTCAAAGGTGCTTACAGCCTTCCTCCCTAATGGTGCAAAGGCGTGGCGCACTGCGACCTCACCCCTTGGCTCGACGTCGCCTCAGACAGCAAGGTGTCGACGTAGGCAGAAAATGGCCACATCTCAGAAATTCATCTGAGTGTCAGTTGAGTGAACGATGTCACATTAACACCAAATTCCGCACATATTCTGTGAAACGCCACCGTGGACGTGTCACGCTGCGGAAAGGTCGTCACATACCCCTTACTACATTTCATCACTTCTGAAGCTTTTGTGATGAAGGTCAGAACCGCGAAGCCCAACGTTTAAATCACATTGAAATCACACGGTTTACTTATTGTGAGCGAAGAAAAGATTTGAGACACACCACCGCTCACAATCGATACGAAAAGGCCTCAGGGGGTGGCATAGGGGCCACATCGATTCCCGTACACTTCGCGGTCAAAAACTACTGTCCTCAACGGGAAGAGCACCAGGACGATGTGCTTCACAACCTTTCACACCGCTGCCACCATCGGACGCTTCAACCCTTCTCTACGGATAGTGTGGGGCTGCATCCACACTGAACGTCATCGCATCCCTCTATAGTGCAAAAAATATGGCTCTGAGCACTATGGGACTTAACAAGGTCATCAGTCCCCTAGAACTTAGAACTACTTAAACCTAAATAACCTAAGGACAGCACACACATCCATGCCCGAGGCAGGATTAGAACCTGCGACCGTAACGGTCGCGCGGTTCCATACTGCAGCGCCTAGAACCGCTCGGCCACAGCGGCCGGCCTCTATAGTGCAGGGCGACCGCAACTTTTGCTCTCGTGTACAGTTGGAACCACTGGGGATCGTCCAAAATCATTGACACCCCGCCGATGTCTGTTGCCTGGCTGCAGCACTACTTCACAGGTTTTCTCCGTAAAGGCAAATTTTTAAAATTCTCAATAAATGTGGGTGGGTGCCACCGAGGGTATTGCCGAAATGGGAGGTCTTAAGGGAGCTCTTTGCGTCTGCATTCATGCCTGTGTCAGTGTCGCACCCTTCCGTTGTCATGCCACAGAAGGGCGTGAAACCGGAGGACTGGGAAAGTGTGAGCACCTTTTGCTGGTTCGGATCACGTTCGAATTTCGTCGAATGATCTTGTACGGGCTCTGGTGGTTCCAATATGTTTGCGAGGGCAAAACATTGCGATCACGATACGCTACAAACGGGTGCGATGAAACGTCCGATGGTGGCAGCAGCGTCAAAGGTTGTGAAGCACCTCGTCCTGTTGCTCTTAGCAGTGAGAACAGTTTTGGACCGGGAAGTGTGTGGAAATCGACGTGCCAAGGAAAGGGGTACTGCCATTGACGCCCTTCAAGCCAACCCCTGAGGCCTTTTCGTGTCGATTATGAGCGACGGTGTGTCTCATATCTCTTCCACGGCCACTCGTAAGAAAACCGTGCGTTTTCAACGATTGGCGTCGCTGTTCTGACTTCCACCGCATAGGCGCCAAAAGAAGGAGTGAAATGTAAGTAATGGATGTGTGACGACCTTCCCATCGTGTGACGTGTCCACTCTGGCGTTTGACAGAATTGTGGTGAAATTTGGTGTCATTAGCCCACCTTACACGTGACAAGAGCTCCTGAGCTCTGGCCTTTTTTCCTCACAGGTCGACGCCTTGCTGTTTGAAACATCGTCGAGCCAGAGACTGACGTCGAAGGGTGCCACGCTTCTGTACCATTACAGAGGAAAGCTGTAGACTCCTTTGAGCCAAATTTAAAACTTCTGCGTCGCAATGGAAGGCAATTACGTGGTTTGGAAAAAGTGATCCTTTAATTCTGTTGCACACTGTAGTTATTTCGATGAAAGTTAGTACTCTTATATCATAACTAATATTGCTGAAAAGTGTGCTATACACGAATTTCAGTGGAGCAGAGTCAAGGCCTTTCACCTCTAAACTACAAATTCAAAGGAACTGACTGCCATGTCCAGTTCTAGTTTTTTCCATCATTTGTCGCTTCTTTAACCTCTGACAATGCCTTCTTGGAATGAAAAATTCCCGATTGCACCGCGTTATGGAGTGTATGTCAAATAGTACGTACCCCAGTTACTAGCTGGGTCAGTTAGTTCAAACGTCGGAAGAAAGGCAGCTTCTAATACGACCGTGCCTAGTGAAGCACCGTGGTTTTGAAACCAACCTTCACCTTCAGAAGAACTTTACATCTGCGATCATACTCCGCATGCCACCTAACGGTGTGCGGCGGAGGGTACGTTTTGTACCACTCTCTCTCTCTCTCTCTCTCTCTCTCTCTCTCTCCCCCCCCCCCCCCCCCCCCCCCGCCCCCGGCTCCCCGTCCCTTTTTCAGTCGCGAATGACTCGCGAGGGGAGAGAGCGTTGGTACGCCTCCGCGTGGTCTCGAATATCTCTAATTTTTATGGTCTTTTCGCGAGATATACGTAAGAGGAAGCGATATATTGGTTGACTCCTCTAAGAACGTAGGTATGCTCTGGCAATTTCACCAGTAAACCAGACGGTGGTGTAGAGCGCACGTCTTGCAACGTCTGCTATTGGAGTTGGCTAAGCATGGTTGTCATGATTTCGCGTTTAGAAAGAAACGGAATGGACGTGAAACTAATCGTAGAAGGAACTGCGAAGAACTAGATGCACCGAGCACGGCGTTGTCGTCCAGGTTTCCGGGACGTGAAGCCGCCTCCAGCAGCAGTGGCCGGGTTCGCCGACTCGCCCGGCCGCCGCCGCCGACGCCGACGCCGCCCACGCGTTCGTTAGCGCCGGCGCCGCGCATTGTTTCGGCAGACGCGCAGCCCTTAGCCGGCCGGCTGGGACTTGTTTTCATCCTCGCATCCCTTTCGCTGCTTCATTATCTCTCGCCGGCGCGGCACCAATAGCAGCTTTTCTTCGGCGTAATCGGCTGAGCGGAAGTACACAGCAAATAAAGCTGAGAAAGCTTACGGATCCCTGCAGTACTAGGACAAACAGTTAATCTCGTTATCTTCCGCCAGGGAAAGTTACTAAGAGTACAGTAACGGACTAAATATAATATGCCCACTGCAAACAGTAATCAATAAACCTTAAGAAGCGAGATACTTCCTCGTACGAACAGGAAATTCATTCACTTGCTGAGTACCGTTGTTAAGATGTGACCGCTTAGGAACTCGTAATGTTAGGTGCTCTACTCTGTGTGCATCCGCTAAAAAAATAAGTACACTACTACAATTACTTTGCAACAGCTGTGTTTTTCTGGTGATCTGTGCTAGCTGTCCGATGAATAACGAGATGGTATATTCCAGCAATAAACAGACAACATGCATTGAGAAAATATTTACGTTGACCATGCGCAGAGCAGAAATACATCACGTTACCGCAGCGTAAAACTACTAGAAAATGCAATATTTACTTAGAACAGTCAGAAGCGACGTCTATAGTGATGTTATTTTATGTCTAGTCTCTCCAGTACAATCGCTCAATATTAAAAAATTAAATTTCAGTCGCCGGGGTGATCAATTTGTTATTTTTGCACTGTTGTTTTGTGGTCACGACAAGGCGTTCCTCAAAATATCTTCTTTCGAAGTAATAAAAAAAATCAGCTTTAAAGGTCTATTATTTCCAGGTGATTTCTCCCAATCATCTACACAAATATAAGATTCTCCGCGCACTGGGACTCCCACTACTCATAGATTGCAGAGCCTGCAGAAGACTGCTACGGACTGTAAATAAAGAAATTTATTAAGCTATTGCTACATCCGTATGTCGACTGGTTTGATGCTTTCCTCCATCTTTTCGTATATTGTGTTAATTTCGTTCTCTCTACATAAAAAATAAAGAAAAAAATTTAAGCACATTGCCCGCCCCTGCTATTTTTCCCGCTCTGCTGCTCCTTACAGCGTCAAGTTAGCTATTCCTAAACATTGCAGATGTCCTATTAAGCTGTTTCTTCTGGGAACGCTCTTAGATAGATACTTTTCCTCGCCTATTCTGTTTACTACTTCTCCATTTCGTACAAATTATACACAAAAAAGAATATGAAAGGATATTTCAGAGAGAATTAAAAGCCAGCAGGGACGTGACGCAAGGGTGCTGTTTGCCACCGACATTCGCAACATTTATTTAGAAGAAGTAGTAGGTAATGACGTTCAGGAAGGAGAAGCGATTGAAGTAGGTGAAAAGAAATCATTTGTACGATATTTGCTAATGGTATAGCGTTATTGGCTGTAGATCAGAAGACAGTCAATCGCAGTTTGAAAGAATCGAAGAACAATATCGTAACAATATTATATGAAGATGAAACTAAAAAAATACAAAGACAACAATTATATTCAAGGGGGAAATTGAGAGAGAAATGGAGAAGGAAGAATACTGTTTAAGCATTTATAATGTAGAATCATCCGTGATATGAGACGCAAACAAGAACTGAAAACAAGGATACTTTATGCAGAATTTTTCGCGAGTCGTTAGATTAACACGTGTTCCGTGTGGAGTGTTGTCCTGTATGGTGCGGGAACGTGGTCACTACAAAAACTCGAAGAAGCAATTTTACGAATTTTCGAAACGTGGATCTGGAGGAAGACAGCTGTCCACCGGACAGGCAAAGTTAGGAATTGGAGGTACTAAAGGAGGTTAAAAAGAAAGGAAGTTAATAATAATGAAACGAAAAGGAATGTATGGGACATTCGATAGAACAGATGACATAATTATTAGAGAAATGCTGTAGAAGGAACTCCGAATGAAGAAAAAGTTATTGGTCGGAGTATATCCCAGCTAACAACAAATTAGTCACCATCAAGAGCGAAGAGACTAATTCCGCGTAACAACGCCTCTAGGCTTGTCGAGGAGGGGAGTCCACAAGTTTCTTTAAGTGTGCCGTATAGAGCTTAATTCAGTCGTTGATGATTAGATTTCGTACAGCTACTAAAGTGCAGGGATGTTGACTGCTACTTTTCACTCGCCCTTCCGAATCATCAGAACCATTAAATGTGAGATTACGATCGTTTGATTAACCAAGCCAGTCGGGGAGCGATAGGGCACCTGACTGTTGATCAAATCACGTGTGAACCACTTGTGGACACAGCTTTCGTCATCTTGGAAGACGGGAGTGCCCGCAGCATATTCATAGAAGAACTGACAACTCTTGCACACTGAGAATGTCAAAAAATCCTGGTTCATGTTCACGGTAACGTGATTAATGGGGCTCAACTCATGATACGAAAATCACCCCTAAAACATCACAGAACCACCTCTAGCCTGAACTACGACGTCTTGGTGCAGACAGCATAAATTTCTTATTGGGCGTCGGTGGATTCGATGGCTTGCATCGTTTGAAAAAGTTTCAATGTTGTTTGGGACGTTAAAGACCTCCAGCTTTCCGAGCCGCTATGAGTAATACTGTCTATTGACACCAAATAACCTTCGCATACTGTTCTCTCGACAATGTTGCCTCGGAACCTGATTGAGATGGACTTGGATTCACTGACAGCAGCAAGTCCTGTCGGGTTTAAAACCAAATTTTATTAACAGGGCGAAACGCTCGTCTTCTTTGCGTGTCGGTTAGGATCTTCTGACGAGCGCTCTTATTACACCGTACTAAATGGCTGCAAGTGGTATACCGTTCCTTGTAGGCACACTGGACACTACGCCTTGATATAGCAACAACTGGGGCAACTTCATTCACGGTGTGACCATGGACACGGCCAAACTCGTTTCCTCGATTCTGTCACGTTTGCGGGTCGGCCCATCTCACTGTGCTCGTCCCATACAACCGATTGGTTGCTTACACAACCATGAGTTACGTCAGCGGTGTTAGGTCACACGACACCCTGGTACCATTCCTACACCCACTACAGCCCTCGATAGCGACTAATGCGCTCTTTTCAAGGGATGAAAAACAATTTTCCTGGAGAGCTTAGATGTCGTACCGCAAAACGAAAGCGGAGACTAGGAATGAAAGGAAGACGCTGAACGTTCAGAGAACGACCTATCTGTAAGGCAGAAGACATGATGATGGTGGTAACTCCATTTCAGTGTAGTCAAATGAAAACCGAACACCCTAGACATCGAGACCACACGACTTAACAGATTTATCCCATTGGGAGACGAGATGATCAATTCCTGTTAACACAATGCGGTCGGCCGCTGGTATCCACAACCGTACCCACTCTTGCGGTTGCTCGTCCGACCGAAGCTGACGTCCACACAAATCTTTCTTCAGGTCGCCAAAGGTGTGAAACTCACACGATGAACGCTGCAGGATGTACGAAGGATGTTGCAGTACTTCCCAACCAAATCGCTTAACCGATTCGCAGTGTGAGGACGGGCGTAGTCGTGCAACAGGAAGATTACGTTCGACAGCATTGATGGTCGTTTTGACTTCATGGCGCGTCGCGATTTCTGCAAAGTGTCTTCATAGCACTGAGAATGGATTGTAGCAACACGATCGAGGAACTCTGCAGTCAAAGAACAAGGTAATCGTGACCTTACGTGGTGCCAGCATTTCGAGACCGAGGACAAACAACAAAGCCAATAGTGGAAAAATACCACAACTCCCCCGACAAAGAAAACCATAGCTGTTCACAGACGTTCCAGTAAGGTCACGATGACCTCCTTCCTCGACTGCAGGAGCCCTATGCTCGTCGAGTTTCTTGAGCGTGGATCCATACAAATGCGCAGCGCTATGAAGACATTTTGTAGAAATTGTGACGCGCCATAAAGTCAAAAACGCCCAGGAATTCTGTCACACGAAATCATCCTGCTGCACGATAACGTCCGTTCGCACAGTACTAATCGGACGACGGCTACGCTTCAGAGATTTTGTCGGGAAGTATTGCTACATCCTCCGAACAGCCCACATCGTTCACCGTGTGATTTTCCCACCTTTTGCCACCCGAAGAAAGACATGCATGGACATCGGTTTCAGTAGGACGAGGAAGTGCTAGAGTGGGTGCGGTTGTCACATAGGCCGACCGCGTTCTACGAAACAGAAATGATCGTCTCATTTCCCCCATTGGGATAAATGTATTAAAGGGTGTGGCGATTACTTTTGAATGGAACCATTCCACGGTCGCGATGTGGCGGGTGTTCAGTTTTCATTTGACCGCCCCTTACAGCTCATCTTTTTGACAACTGCTCGAGTTCGGCCCGAACGAGTCGTCTTCAGAAACAGCCGACTGCCTCTTTACAAGCGAGACGGTTTACGTCTGCGACAGCGCCTGCGGAGCCACGTAACGCGACTCCAGCGGCACAAAGCGGCGGATCAGCGATCGGGGGGCGAACCGCCACCCCGCCGGCATAGCTAATGGCAGCTTGCGTAACGCGGCACGCAGGTGACAGAAGGCGGCTTCAGCCGGCGGTCAAAAGCAGTTGCGAAACGCGGGCTTGGGTCCTCCCCCGCCAACGTTGCACAACGAGGGCTCTGTGTGCGCCTCCGGCTGGAGGGCATCTCTCGCGGACCGAGGCTCCCGTGCCGGGATCGCTGTCAAACACACATCGCGGTCGCTGATTCCTGACTCAGATGAGGTCGTTATAAGAGACTTAACACAACGATACCAGGTAGGAGTTTTGCGGTTTCCAGCCGCAAGAACATGGACTGTCGAACTCTTTTTACCCCTTTCGGCCACGAATTAATTTTTTCCTGAAAAAAATCATGGCTTTGCTGCCCAGTTCTTCGAATTAAATTATGATTTTTCAGATGTGTAAAAATATTCCGAGGTGCCCTCCAAGGTGGGATACAACGCGTCCCCAAATGAGGACATTGTGTTCAAGTGTGTGCAGTACAAGTCGAAAAGTCAAAGTATTTTATTTGATTTTATTTCACCAAAATACATAAATTACGCAAAGTTTACTTAATGATTATATACATAAACTATGGTTTTACACTTGTGAAGAATGATAATCAAAGAAACAATTTCTTTTCTATCCAGACATACGTGAATGTTACATTTTACACAATTAAATTTGGTTTTGCCTTTGCAACCTGGCTTCTTGCACCTGTCAAATGATTTTTTTGTCACTGACCTCTCGAAGATGTCCAACGTTATCCAAACGAACATCAGCTTCTGGACGAACTTCCGCATTGGCTCGTTTTGAAGTACTTGGAGATGGCATTGGACTGTCACTAGTGTGACGCCTCCTTTCCCTCACAGCTGGCTTATCAATTTTTGTCAGTACTTTCGCCACAGTTGCCCTAAAGTGAAAGAAATCAAGTCTCTTATTTTTAGGATACCTAACTCTGATGGTAAGGGATCTCCAGAACCTATAATAAGAAAGCTATTACAAAAAGAAGAACTCATAAAAAACGTACATCTGAGTAGCCCACATGAAAATGGCGCTAAATTAATTTTATGTCTGTTTTGAAGTGGGCATCCGGCCGTATAGATTTTTTCAGCGCGTACATGAAGGAATACGTTTCAGGTTGCAAAACCGGCTATAAACCATCGAAAATGGCTGTCGAAAATCGTGTTCGGTTTCAAAAGCGGCTAACTGCATGTTGTCTTAGGGTGCAAAACACGCTAAATGTCCAATAGGCGTGGCTGTTGCCCTGCCATGCCCGGATGCAAAGCACGTGAATAGACATCAGACTTACCAGTCTGGACATTCAAAGTTACCTTTCAGTCTGTTACGATTAGAATGGATATTTTTCTTATTCACCTTTAGGAAGGCTGCGCTGTAACAAATACATACGCAACAATAACATTCTCGCTGCCAATGCATTGTCGTTTGGATGGGACGAGTGTTTCGTGATTATCTCAGTGTCACTTATCATGCAGTTAGCGAGCTTTGCGGCTAGGCTACTCACCTTACAATATACCGTATGATATGAAACGTCTAACATTACTTCCATCATTGTCCCCTTGTTCAAAATTATCGCAAGGATCATCGGACAGATAGTCAATTACAGATGAAGTAAGAGGCTCTATAACTTCTTCTTCTGTAAGTGCCCTTCGTCTATCCTGGACTCGGGGCACTGTGAAATCACCGTAAGATGACTAAAACGACAGCGAAATAATGTCCTAAATTTCTATGCTATTACAACCTTCCAATCACAATGTCCTCATTTAGAGACATGTATAAAGTTATAAATATGTCACTTACCTTTAGTTTTCACCTTCAAGAATGCACCTTTCTACGCATAATTAATTTTTTTTTAACCTAAACTCAGAAGATATTAACTAGCCGATGGGAGGTACTAAGATTACTGGGATGCGTCCATGTGACTGTGCACATTCAATTTTGTTTTCTGATGCCACAGATTCATAGGAGATGTCGACACTGTTCTCATATAAACTCTCTGGTTGTAAAAATATGAGGACAACAATCACGAATGGTAAAAATTAACGAATTTTAATAGACTAAGCATTTATTTAGTATGTCCTTACATGAGGACGCCCTGACCGAAAGGGTTAAACAGAGAGAGAGAGAGAGAGAGAGAGAGAGAGGGAGAGATTGAGCCGACCCAACAGAGAAAACGAAAAGTAAGCAGAAAATTTTAGGTCCAAATTCTACCGTAGGAGGACCGTACACACCAAAGCTAAATAACGAAATTGAAAAAGTATACAGACATTTATTCAGATAAGAATAAACGTAACTAAAATTTTATGGCTACATTAAAAGAATCGAGCCAACCAGATTAATTAGACAGGTCGTGGAAATCTACGAAAGTCGTACTAAAGCTAAAACTGATGCAATAAAATCGACTGCTGCAATAAATGAACTGACGAACGCAAAAATAACACAGCTTGATATAACAGACAAAAAAAAAGGCTTGTCACTTGGTCTGTCAGAAGAAAAACTCAAGAGGACCGGAACATCTTGGTCTGACGAACAGAAGAGAGCTTCCGAGAGAATAAAACATGGCCATAAAAAAAAAAGATAAACCAAAACCATGAAAATGTCCTTTGTTGTACATCGCGTAATCCAATGTGACCCCAACAATAACGACGACGACAACGAGTATTATTATTATTATTATTACTATATACGGTGTGTCATAGGCCCTAGTAGCGAAAACAGACGAAAATATACGAAAAAAGAACAAAAAAACTTCGGTAAACATTGGTCTGCAAACGAACAATTTGCTTGACAGCTGCGAATGACTGACTTCAATATGAATTTTTATCCTAGTTACTAGAAATTTATTTGAAATGTAAAATTCTCGATTAAGTTCCCATACAATAACGACCAATGATTCATGATAGGACCAACATGGTCCAAATGAATAGACATACTCCAAAAAGTATTGATATGACACATGAGTTTATGTTAATGGCTGTATAGACAGTGCAAAATTGCCTGAATAAAGTAAAGCAGGAACCCTTAACTTGTTCATTAATCAGCGAAAACGAGCATACAACAAATAAACATAGATTTCTATTTACGCAAACATAGCTGAACATTCCAAAATAAAGACAGGCAATTTAGGATGCAAAATAGGTTTTTGCCTGCGGTACTGGAAATGACACTCTGAATGTTATTGTTAGCAGTTAGTAGCCCCTACTTTCCTCTTGCATTCTCCTTAGCATGGAGATTTCACTAGAGATTCTGGTGTTTGCACTGTAATTTTGCACTAGGATAGTTCGTCTGGCCCTGACGAACCGACGGACGACAGGTTACAGCTTGTGCCGATTTTCGGCCGCGAGTGTTACGGTCGGTATTGGCCTCGCCAGAGATACTGGGGCACCGAGTTGTCGGGGAGTGACCCTCTGGCGACGAGGAGTGGTGGGTTAGAGAGTACCGAGCGAGTGTTGGGGTCCGGATAGTCCGAATTGTTAATAAGTTTGGCACTCTGTGGTAACGAACTGATGGTGAAATCGAGACGCTTTGGAATTCAACGCTGCTGTGGAACGATAAGCCGTGGGCTCTGCAATTGTATGGACGCAATTCACGGCGAGCTGTGGCCATGTCGTTTGTGGATGTTTTGCCACGGCAGATAAACAAGATAGCGTGGGCCCAACCTGAACACGCTGTGCTGTAGCATGTTCGCCCACAATAAGGATGTCATGATATTGGAGAAGAAAGCAGTGGAATACGGTACGTGAATTAACCCACAGTGACTTCTGCGGTGTTAGTTTACTTAACTGTGTGGAGATTGAGCAGTGACTGTCACTTTTCAACGTAATTTACGATTGTGTAAAAGTGTGGCCAATGCGGGATGGACGTTGTCATAAACTTATTATATTTCTTATTTGTGAACATAATTTTCTGTTATCAGGATTACTCATTGGACAGATTTGAAATTGTCAGTTCTGCGCGGCAGTTCAGCGGGTTATAAATACTGGAATTTGACACATTTACTAACTGTGAGTTTTGGCTATGTTTTTATATCTGCGTGTTAAATGAAAGGAATTTTGAAGTTTGTAAGGTACCTTCCTACCATTACGATTCTGTAAGTTTTTATTCGCAAGTTATGTTGTTTGCTACTGTTATTGGTTGTGAATTTATTGCCCGATTAATCAGAGGAACAGTTATTTAACCAGCCTTTCTATAAGGTGTATTAAGACTTGTTTCTAAGTGAACTATTATTAATAAATTACGTAAATCAGTAATGTTGTGTAAGCAGTCACTGAAGGCACGCATCTCCAGTAGCCAATTAACCATGGCCAGTTGGGAACGGGCATTGATGTAACATTAGGGGACTAGAGGCTATTCGTTATTTATGGCAACGCTAATCCTGTTGTTTGTTGATCTTGTTGAAGTGTGTAGTCACCCTTAAATTAAATACTAATTCCGCACAAGCTGAAATTCAGATGGACGTCTGAAGTCACTAGGAACCGTCGCGAACAGACACTGGAAGCTGGGTTGCCACGCATCGTTTAATGCTGACACAATAGCCGCAGACAACAGAGACTTGGACGGTGTGGAGCCAGAGAGCCAAATGGCAAGCTGAGTGACGTTGTGCGGTGTTTAACGATGAGCCTCGCTTCCTGCCTCTCTCTGCCACATCGACGCCAAGGTGTCCGTTCATGACCTGGTGGAAGGTCACACGAAGCATTAAATCTAAGGGACCAGTACCTTCCCAACTTCTGCAAACATACTGCAGACAGCTACTGGGTATGACAACAGGACTGATTTCATCACACAAGGGTCTGGTGCAAGAGGGCGGTAACTCCATTTTACCATTTTTTCAAGAGAGACGCCAAACTGAGTAGCATATTTCATAAATTCTGAAAGAGAGAAAGAGAGAGAGAGAGAGAGAGAGAGAGATTTTGTCAATGAACCTACTTTAAAGTGATAATGCGTGGCTCAGGTCTGACTACTGTGAATGTAACGAAACTCTCGACATGTATACGCTAAAAATCTGTCTTTGGTACTGCTTTTAAAGTTTCTTTTGGAAGCAACGTTCTAGATGTGACGTAAAGTCTCATGTCACAGCAGTGTTTGCCAGTGATTACATGGAATTTCGATGGTGAAGTGTTTTTCACTATTTTCTTATAGTCCTGTGGCAGAAAAAAACCTGTTCCCCATGTATTGTTCTCGACTAGACGCAAACACCTGTCGCAGGGCACAAAACTATGATCTAGTTCAGGAAACCGGTGGGTAATGGTTTCCAGTTTGCTATGCCGTATTCTTATATTGGGTACAACAGTTACCTGATAATATGTATAGATATCTAATATGTACACTCAGTATACTCTCAAAGTAGTGATTCAAAAAGCTGATTACCTCATTTGAACTTTTCTTTCCACTCACTGCATCATCCATATAAAACTGGGTCTTTTCCTTGGCACCATCGACACAGAACATGGCTGTAAAATGTATCACTAAGTGGCATGTTTTGGTGGTAGTCCATACACAGTATTCAGCAGAAGCTTCCTCCCGTACCTCTTCGGATTTATCCCTCATTCACTGTTCACTCAATTTTTCTAAGACGCAACTCTTTCTCAGTTGCAAGTAGTGGGATAAACGTTTCGGAAAACTTTTTATGTGGCCGTCTATTTGTTGTCTAATGATCTGTAGAATGGCATTAGGCCTGGTCTCATGTTTTCCTCTCTTGTTTTATGGAGGTGTAACGTTTGCTGCTATGTAAATTGCTTTTTGCTGATCACATGTAATCAATTCTGTCTTGCGTAGCTTAAATTCTTTTCGTCGCACCATTATCTGAAGATAAATAATATAGAGTGAAATCACCACTACTTAGCAACATATAATCATACATTTCAGAAAGTATTGCATATCACACTATATTATATTCGAAGCCGCAAAGCTCGGCAGATACTTGCCCCTGATGTTGGTCTGCGTCTCACGACTCTATATGCAGTAGCTAAACCTTTTAAACACGAATCCCCTTGTTCTTGATTTGCTATTTTCCAGAATGGTGTCAGACATCACTTTTCTCGTCATCTGGAAGTATCGATATGCAGTTTCCCCTGTATTTGTAGCCTTTAGCAGGCTTCCAGCTTGGTAACATCTGTACATTCGCCACCCTTAGCACGTTTCAACTTCCTCAAATTCCTTCTTCACTTCACTGGATTTCTAGGCCGCTTTCAACTGCTTTCACGAAACGCATTCATATTTTTCCACAAGGATTCACTGCCTGTATAGTTACTGTGTTAAATTCAATGCCTGATGAAGCAGACGGTTCGCCGTTATCCGTCATTACTCCAACTAACAGCTGAGGAAATCAGAACTACATCACCAGAGTCGGCATGTGCTCCACCCTACCGAACAATTACTGGGCCTCTTTGGGGAAACAAGGAGGTAGATCCTGCAGGTGCCTCTCTTTTGACCTATACACAGGAGGGAGCACAGTTTTCTTGACGTGTACGAGGGTGGTTTCATAAGTCTGGTAAATTTACTTGAAACAATGTAACATTTTTGTGGCACCTTTATGGTTAGTAAGCTTGATTTGTCCAGGGATCGTATAAAGAATTTCAACAATGTGCAGTGTACAGTTCATTATTGGCAGCCGTCTTAATTGGTCAGTGTGTGACTGCACGAGTTTCGTGCTGTAATCAAACGTTTTCATTTGAAGGTTGGACTGACGCACAAATCAAAACAGCATTGGATGACGTTCAAGCGGACTTTGCACTATCACTGAAGACCATTTACTTTTGGAGTAATGAATTTAAAAGTGGTCGTACATGCACTGAAGACGAAGTGCGCTCCGGCCATCTAGTTGAGGTCACCACAAAGGAAACTAGTGACAAAATCCATAATATGGTAATGCAAGCGCGTCGAATAAAAATTCGTAAGACTGCTGCGAATGTGGACATCTCAACTGAGTGTGTGCATAACATCCTGCATGGAGAACTGGCTATGAAGAAGCAGCGTGCGAGGTGGGTGGTACGATTGCTCATAGTTGACCAAAAGCGCATCTGGCACAACATTTCAACACAATGACTGGCGATATTTTACCGAAATCTCAAAGACTGTCGATGAAAGCTCGATCCATCACACACACCAGAATCGAAATGGTAGTCAAACCAAAGCACAAAGAACGGTGGAAATGCTCCGAAAAAGGCACAGACCATTGCGTCAGTTGGTAAGCTGATGACCACTGTTTTTTGGGGATTCTCAAGGAATAATCCTCACAGATGACTTGGAAAAAGGCAGAACCATAACTGGACCCTATACTGCTTCATTGTTGGATCGTTTGAAACTTGCATTGGCTGAAAAAAAGGAGCAAGGTTGTCACTCAGAAAAGTACTCTTCCACCAGGATAACGCACCATCACACACATAAGCAATAAAAATGAAGGAAGTGCATGAATTGGGCTTTGAATTAGTTCTTCATCCACCTTATTCACCATACTTAGGTACAAGTGACTTCTTCCTCTTTTCTAGCTTAGAGTTTTGCAGAGTTTAACAGAGCCTATTTTTCCTATGGGATGAAAAAGCTGGAGGATCGGCAGACCAAGCGTATATCGTTCAAAGGCAACTATGTGAGTTGTTAACGAAATAAACGTTTTTCTTACTCTTTTACCAGACTCATCAAACCACCTTCATATTACCATAAGTTTTCAGCGGATCTGTTCCATTTTTGCACCAAGATGCAACTACTTTTGGCGCACACGTGGCTGGAAAGGAGTTACTCCGGTCTTGCACCAGGCCCTTCAGTTGTTGGTGGACGGCAGAATACTTGCTAGTATGTAGTAAGGAAGAAAAACCTTTCACCAAATAGCCTATTCCAGCAGGATAAATCAAATCCCCACACTCCACCTGCCATCGTAAATGCCTTGACGAATGTACAGGTCCGTAATTGGCCTTGAACGGTCCCTAGATTTGTCACACACAGAGCATGCCTGTGATGCGATGAGAAGGCATAGACTTTCATAAAGGCCTTCTGACAGCAAACTTTATAAACTGATAGAGGATGTGTCAGCCATAGCAAGAACTTCCTCAAAATGACATTTCGAGACTGGTTGCTTGCCACAACGGATACAACGGTGTATTCCTCCCCCTGGGGGGGGGGTCACTCCTTATACTGATGTTGATGATGGATATCAGTTCCGAACGGAATGAACGCTTTACGTGAAGAACACCTCTACAAACTTTGATGAATACCGGACTGGCGCGTCATGGCGTAACACAATCCATTTCCGACAGTGCACCTCAAAGAGAAACAATTCCTGCTCGTGAACTGGAGCGGCATTTTAACTGTCACAGCAGATCGAAGCGGTGGACGGTACATAAATGGTGCAGCACGGTAAACGTAGTCATGAATGACGAGGTACGCTGCGGCAAACAGCGATAATAGCGCCGCAGCTGACGTTCCGATACAAAGCAATTGTGGTGGGAGTGGACTGACAGAGACTCGGTAGGGATCGGTCCATATTTAATACAGGCCGCGCGGTACGCCCGCAGGTGACCGGACGGTGCAGCGCAAAAGCACCCGTCACGGAGGAATAATACTCAACCAAGGGTGCTGTTTCTAGAACAACAGTAGCACTAGCTGCAATGGTAGATAGTTGCGTAACTGATCAAAGGACGGGTGTGGACAAACAGGACAGCAGAGGAAAGCACGTACTTAAAACAGAATAGCCCAGATATATTCGGACTCAACAAAACGATGGGAACCACACGAATAAAGTATTTGCCATTTCAACATCACAAACTTAATAACATTAATTCCCATTTTGTTATCCTTTAGTTTTCTTTACTGTCTGGTGTTTTAGCTATAGCGTTATCGCTGATGCGATTATCATGTAGACTAAGCCACTCACCAATGAGAAGCTATATCAACAGTCACCAACAGAAATCCTCAAAATCTGTCTACGCTTTACAGATTTCACATGTCTTGAACCGTGCTCACTTATGCGGTCCATACTTGCTTTCTTAAGTGACTTTATAATGTGTCGTAAATAACTCACACAGCACTAACGAAAATGCAGATGCCATTACTTTCCCGACTGTCTCGCAATTATACAAATACCAGGAGCAGAATTTATGTTTCGCTTATGCATCAAATATTTTCTTTAAGAAAGTCATGACTTTCACGTCCGTACTACTACTACTACTACTACTACTAGAATCTATTATCGAATGTAAAACAAAGATCACTGCGCAGTATACCTGCAACACATGCAACGCATTGTAACAGCTATTGAAAAGGAAGATTAAAGTTTAACATCCCGTCGACATCGAGGTCATTACAGACAGAATACAAGCTCGGAATGTTTCAAGGATGGGGAAGGAAATTGGCAGTGCCATTTTAAAGGAACCAGCGGTTTGTTGCTTTGATTTGTGTTATAAGACCTTCATTTTAACGTACATCGACCACGGACAGCAGGGACGGAAAGGAGCAAGCGCACGAAGGACTGACTGTTAAAAGCCCGCACCTTGGCCCTCGCAGGTATTCTTCTCTGGTGTCAACTGTAGCAGCCACACAGGACGTTGCAGCCGCAGTCTACTCGCGAGCCGAGAAGACGAGTCCCGTCTGCACACGGCGTTCCGCTTCGCGCCAAATAACGAGCATATGGCGGTCAATGAGAGCCCAGAGATAAGGTGACGGCGAGAGGGCGCTGCACATGCAAGCTCTCGGCCGTAAGCAGCGGGCCGGACACAGTGCAGACCCCGGCCGGCATAAATCGCCGGCCCAAGAGGCAGTGCGGTGCGGTGCGTTTTCCGCGAGGCGGCGCGGCGGCGCGGCGGCACGTGGCGCGCCGCTGCCGGAATGCCGGCCCGTACCCTTTTTTCCCCGCCGGTGCGCCGCGTCCCGATACGGCGGCAGCACGCAGCAGCACCAGGCAGCCGGCGGCCACTCGAGATTTCGCCTCAAGTGGTGCGCGAGCGGCACGCCGCGCCGGCGAGATGCGGCCGGCGCCGCCGACACTTGTGCCGCGACTCGCCGACAACACGGCCCTCGCCCAGCGCCGGGTCCGATTCCTGGGCCCTCACTCTTTGACGGAAGGGCGCCAGTCCGCGAGTACCGCCACACTGTACTGCACGTCGCGGCTGACGCAAACAGCAAACGGTACTTTAACGTACACTGAGTCGTTTTCTTGGGTAGGCTGTTCTTTTATTTTGAAATAAACATTTTGTTTCATTTTTCGGTAACTAGCTCTTCGCCCACGTACGCATCTGTCACCAGGGTGGCTTTTCCACCGCGTACTAACTCTTGGGATTGACGGATGAGATAAGGAACAAAAAAGGTCTAATGAATTGATGTGCGGACACGCTTGGTTCTATGCTAGAGGCCATTTATTCAATCATACATTGTTACGGAGACTACGGTCTAATACGTGCTGTACCGTGCACATGGAAAATGGTTTCCATGTGCTTCAATGCATGGGAGTAGATGCCATAGCTTGTTCTGTCTCACACGTTCACATCGGCCAGGCTGCATCCGAACAGTGTCAAAGGTAGCACGAATACAATGCTCAAGTGTCTCCACATCAGCAACCACATAACCCTTCAAATCTTCAATGGCACTTCTTCCTGCAGGGGAGGCAAAATAATTCGCAAGAAACGCCGATAGTTCCGGCCTGTTAGTCGACGTGGAAGGAAGACCGGTCCCAAAATACGGTTTACAATTATCCCGGCCTACACATTCCTGCTGGACCATTGCTGATGACTCGCTGTAACCACACCGTGGGAGTTCTGCATACTTTCCCACAGACGACTGTTACGAAAGTTGAAGATATTATTCCGCGTAAATGTGGCCTCACCTGTAAATAGCATGGATGACACATATCTTGGAATCGTGGTTGCCTGGTGAAGAAACCAGTGACAAAACTGCTCCCGATGTGGAAAGTCTGTCTCTAGGAAGCCCTGCACGCGCTGTAAGTGATAAGGAGGGTAACAATTCTCAAAAATGGTTCAAATGGCTCTGAGCACTATGGGACTTAACAGCTGAGGTCATCAGTCCCCTAGAACTTAGAACTACTTAAACCTAACTAACCTAAGGACATCACACACATCCATGCTCGAGGCAGGATTCGAACCTGCGACCGTAGCGGTCGCGCGGTGCCAGACTGAAGCGCCTAGAACCGTTCGGCCACCAGCGGCCGGCTAACAATTCTCCTAGAGAATGTTCCACTCAATCGTCTGACTTACGCTGTGCAGGTGGGCCAACTGCCTGGTACTGACACGGCGGTCACCTTCCACAGTGTTAATCACATTATCCTCCAGGTCTGCTGTCCTGACATTTCGGGTACATCCTTTATGATCTCCTGCTTCCTGAAACGATCTTGTCTCAGACAAACGGCGAAACAGTGTTGTAAACATTCAACGCTGTCGTTGACGCCGGCGGGAATAGGTCTCCTGATACAACGTTGCTACCCGCCGCCCGTTGCCATTTGCCTTTCAGTAAGTAAACATTATGTCCGCAAGCCCTCCATTGGAATACGCAGCCAATGTGTAAAACGCTGCATCACACCCACTGCGAGATGAGTCAGCAAGAGAAATGAGAATCGGACCCAACATTACCAGTTACTACGGCAGGAGAGGACGATAGGGAATGACGTATGAGGAACAGTACTATCCTCTAGGAGGAAACCATGCATACTGTAACTGTGGCTGCATCGTAAACGCTTATTAGACCGCAGTCTCTATAACAAAATATGATTTAATAAATAGTCTCTAACATGGAAACCATGCATCTCCGGACATAAGTTCATAGACCATTTTTGTTCCGTATCCTCTCATCGATCTATCCCTAGAGTTTGTACACGGTGGAAAAATCACCCTATATTTCAAACAGATACAACAGGTGCCCATCCTGAGAGACGTCAGGCGCATTTTCTCTCGTCTTTCGGCAAATATATGCAACTTCATATTTGCGATGTGTAGTTGAAGTCAGCCGAGACGAACACTGCTCATCACGTCTTTCGTGCGACGCTCAGCGTCGACGGAAAACGTCGGTTGGTTTCCCATTATGAACGAAATAATTTTTAAACCTAAATTTTACGAACCCATTCAATAGCGCGGTCGCACATTAGTGCGATATTCGTATTACAGGTATTCAAAGGTAACTTAGAACGCAAAGATAACCAGCACTCCAGCGACAGCGCCGGCCCGGCCCGCGCTGACTACTGTCGTCATTCGGCAGCGCTGCTCAGACATTTAGAAAGTTCTGAACTGTGGTTCTAATGGTTCAAATGGCTCTGAGCACTATGGGACTTAACATCTATGGTCATCAGTCCCCTAGAACTTAGAACTACTTAAACCTAACTAACCTAAGGACATCACACAACACCCAGTCATCACGAGGCAGAAAAAATCCCTGACCCCGCCGGGAATCAAACCCGGGAACCCGGGCTTGGGAAGCGAGAACGCTACCGCACGATCACGAGCTGCGGACTCTGAAATGTGGCAACGGAAAAGAATGCTTAAGGTGAAGTGTACTGACACACTTAAGAATAAAGAAGCCATGAAGAAAATAGGGGAAGAAAGAAAGCTATCGGAAGTGTTCAGAGATAGCAAAAAAATCTTGGCTGGGACATATACTGCGTAAGAATTGTCTGCAACAAAGAATTATTGAAAATGGAAGGAACGAGAGGAAGAAGTAGGAAGAGAATTGGAATGACGGATGACATTAAAAAGAGGACGAAAATACAAACAAATGAAGGTAGGAAAGGACATGAGGCACAGCCTTTAGAGTTGAAATGTCATACGACAGATACACTACAGAAGAAAAAATATGGTACGTTTCACTAACAATCACCAATCGAGCTTAATTTTTGTTTAGTTCAATCCTAGACTGCTATGTGCCAATACGAGGTGCGTCTGAAAAGTTAGGTAATTTTTTTAGAAAACGAAGGAAACAAAAGTTGCAAATAAAATACCTTTACTGGCCTTCAAAGCCACAACACTATTCTGCTGTCGATTGTAAAACGTCTGAAAACTTCCAGCAAAAGTTTCTTGTGGAGTTGCTCCAACCACAGTAGTCATGCTCTGTTGGATACTCTCGTTATTGAAGCGGAAGAGACCTATTCCCACAAACACGATCTGCAGACCAAGCGACAGTCAACGACATGGTGTCCATCGCTTCCTCCATCTCCGTCAGGTAGAAATTCCTGATGCATGAAGCCCTTGCTGTCGAAACAGACGATCAACATCGTCATAATCTTACATTTTGTCGGGTGACTGTTTTGGAGGCGGGGAAGACGAGCACCACGCCACCGACTGTCGCTTGGTCTCTGGATACTATTGGCAGCACCAGGTCTCATCTCCTGTAATGAGGCAAATATCCAAGAACGCGTGACCACGATGTACAGAGCGGTTCCACAAGAATTGCTTGTTAACAGTTTCCAATAGCTTTGCAACCGATTCTAGCTAATGGCGAGTATTTTGTTTGTAACTCTCGTTTCTTTTATTTCCTGAGACCAATTCCCCAACTTTTCACACGCACCTTTAAGTAACAGTATAGCAACCCACCATTTTTGTCGGGGAAAATATAACACTGGAACTAGTAAACAGTTGCTAACATCTGGCCGTTGTATGATGTATCATATTCGATCACATCGTGTTTGTGCTTTTATGGACGTATAAAAAAAAATAAAAAAATAAAGGAATGGGAAGTATGTTGCCGCGTGCGATCATTTCACGTCTTGCGGAGATGGGTTGAAACTAACTTCTTTTAAAATAAACAGACGTCCCTAAATTGTGTACTGTACTCTTACTGGACAAAATATTGCATGGTCGGGTAAACAACTACTGTGTCTTGTGCTCTTTTTGAATGACACGGTGTATGCATATGTGGTATTTTAACTGGGCCTGTAATGCATGATCTGTTCATACGGAAATATTCAAACACATCCTGTCGCAGAGTTCGATTACTTCTGAGAGCGATGGCAACAGATCTAAGGTTTCAGCAGGTTCACATGAATAGATGCTAAGGAAAGAACGTCAGTTATCCACGACTTCATTCGTGACTTTAATATTGTTAGCCTGAAGTACGGCATCAGGACACATAAAATATCAAGCAGTACAGGCCATACTATTTTGTAACGTAAGGGATGAAGCTTCAAAATGAGCAGTGATAAGTGGATCGTGTACCACTGCTTTCGGTCACAAGGATAAATGTATGTTTCGGTATTCAACGGAATCTCACGTGAATGTAATGAATTCAATGAAGAATATGTAAAAGATAGATGCTGGCCACAGTTCTACGGAATTGCTCTCGGCACTTTTTTATAATAAAATAAAAAAATTACGGTAAACAAGCGAAGCCAAGTTATGCAACTAAGTGCTGTTAATTTAATATTTATCAACCCACTCTTAAACGGAATCAAAAATTATTAACGGATCGGGTCAGTATTTCCGGTGCCTCCCTCTCTGGCGTCAGCTGTCGAGTTCACTGTCCTCAAAGAGATCGATTGAGTAGCTTGGATAAATTGTAAATTGATGTTCAAACAGTCACCTCGCCTTTAGGAGGTTACTGTGTCAGACACTTACAAGAGTAACTGGATTGTAGAATATCTTGAAAGTGGCTTTTTATGGCCAGCTCTTACAATTTTTTAAAATATTTTTTACGGCGTCGTTTGCAATATGTGTCCAAAAGTCGACGTACACGATAACATTACGCAACGTTCGACGATAACCTGCACAGATTTAAGGACTCTGTCTTTACATATAGTTGAGCGTAAGAGAAAATTCAGACGCGCGGGTTTCCCTCACTGTATGTTCAGTACTCTAGTTCTCAGACTTCGTGCAAGATTTTACTGTATAGTCGGATTGCATAACACATTAAAATGAATGCGCAAACAAAAAGGTACTGTGACACGTCTATATTTTCTATATTTTACGTATTCAATAAGTCGTCGTGCACTTTGCATGTTTTCATAAATACAGCGTAAACAGTTGTCAGATTAATCTGTGAGAAAGCAGTGTCGGTGAGCTTGAGTAGTATGTGGTTGTAAAAGCTTATAACGCGACCCCCAAACCACTGAAAAAAGGTTGGTCTATAGAAAAAAATAAGTCTCGCAAAATGGCTCTGAGCACTATGGGACTTAACATCTGTGGTCATCAGTCCCCTAGAACTTAGAACTACTTAAACCTAACTAACCTAAGGACATCACACACATCCATGCCAGAGGGAGGATTCGAACCTGCGACCGTAGCAGTCGCGCGGTTCCGGACTGAAGCGCCTAGAACCGCTAGACCATCGCGGCCGGCTAAGTCTCGCACATTGTGTCATTTTGACCTATATTTGCCCCATGACACTGCCAAATTTCGTGCCAGCAGCGGCGCTGAATAACCCACTTTGGTACTACAAATCAAATAAACACAGTCTCGATCGCGTTTTCAGGTTTTATTCGTTAGAAATCGATTTTGGCCCTTTCCTCAGACCATCTTCAGGCTTTTCCCCGACATTATGGCTGCTGGTTGCGGCAGACGAAGCGATATCCGCAGAAGCAAGGATGTTACAGAATGCTTTCTAAAATTACACTTTGGCACATTGACGCTCTGTCATCAGTAAATTTGGACGGTAAAAGGAGGAGAAGTGGTCACATTCAGCTCCCTATCACTAGGTGGTGCACTAATGTCGTAGGTGAATTCCAAATATCTTTACACTGTCTCCTAAAGCGAGGGCGTGTTGCAATGTGGATTGCGATCCGTTCGCCAGACGGAGGTACTAAAATTGGCCGTCCGACAGGGTGCCATTGGACGGGATCAGACTCTAGTTGTCTTTCAGCGCCGTAGCAGGAAACCTAGCGGCAACTATAAACTCCACTCACGAAAACCACCCACTCAATTACGATTAGGACAACAAAATAAGATTCAAGATGAATCCTACCTAAGTGAAATCAGTTTTCACAGCGTATCGAAAACGTATCGGTTCAACCAAATAAGCACGAATCCCATCGACAAGCTCTAAATAGTATACATCTTTTCTTTAGTTTTCCGGTGCAAATCCTGTTACAATAGTGGGCGAGCACTCTTCATGTAATGATAACTCTGTGTCCTGTCTATATTCATATCCCCAAAAATACTGAGTTTCAATATTGTTATCAAAAGTGTTATACAGGATATAACTAGAATGAGATTTTCACTCTGCAGCGGATTGTGCGCTGATATGAAACTTCCTGACAGATTAAAACTGTGACCGAGCGAGGTGGCGCACACTGGACTCGCATTCGGGAGGACGACGGTTCAATCCCGTCTCTAGCCATCCTGATTTAGGTTTTCCGTGATTTCCCTAAATCGTTTCAGGCAAATGCCGGGATGGTTCCTTTGAAAGGGCACGGCCGATTTCCTTCCCAATCCTTCCCTAACCCGAACATGCGCTCCGTCTCTAATGACCTCGTTGTCGACGGGACGTTAAACACTAACCACCACCACCATTAAAACTGTGTGCCGGACCGAGACTCGAACTCGGGACCTTTGCCTTTCGCGGGCAAGTGCTGTACCATCTGAGCTACCCAACCACGACTCACGACCCACCTTCACAGCTTCAATTCTGCCAGTATCTCATCTCCTACCTTCCAAACCTCACAGAAGCTCTTCTGCGAACCTTGCAGATTTGGAAGGTAGGAGACGAAGTACCGGCAGAATTGAAGCTGTGAAAGCGGCTCGTGAGTCGTGCTTGCGTAATTCAATTGGTAGAGCACTTGCCCGCGGAAGGCAAAGGTCCCGAGTTCGAGTCTCGGTCCGGCACACAGTTTTAATGTGTCAGGAAGTTTCATATCAGCGCACTCTCCGCTGCAGAGTGAAAATCTCATTTTGGAAACATCCTCCACGCTGTGGCTAAGCCATTTCTCCGCAATATCCTTTCTTTCAGGAGTGCTAGTTCTGCAAGGTTCGTAGAAGAGCTTCTGTGAGGTTTGGAAGGTAGGAGACGAGGTACTGGCAGAATTGAAGCTGTGAAGGCGGGTCGTGAGTCATGCTTGAGTAGCTCAGATGGTAGAGCACTTTCCCGCGGAAGGCAAAGGTCTCGAGTTCGAGTCTCGGTCCAGCACACAGTTTTAATCTGCCAGGAAGTTTCAAGATGTAATTACTTGTGTCTTATTCATATGCCACTTTTTTATGTTCGTGTTGACCATCTAGCATTAAATAGAAATTTCAGTTCCTTTGCATTATTATTCGCTTGAGGAGCGAAAACAATACGTCGCAGCCCACAGATAAAGTGGGATATCGTGCAGTAATCCTTTTTCTAGGAACAACGCAACCACTATCCATGCTGCTGTTGGCAGAAGTGTACGGCAACACTGCGGCACCAGGTGACACAGTGGGTTGGGTGGTCAGACGCTTCTAGTGTCGTCATTTTCTTCGGGCCTTTGTCCCACTTCAGCGCGGGGTGGGCCTTGTTATTACGGATCTGGCGATTTTAGTGTCAGAATGTGGCCGGATGCCCTTCCTGTCGCTACCCCGTGCCTCCTGGAACGGAATTAGTGTACCCTACCTGTCTGTTCTAGTGTAAGCCATGAAATAGTGCGAACGTTTTCAAATGTCTGCAAGTTGTGTAACTGAGACGGGACCTGGGGACCAGCACGGTATTCACCTAGTGGGATATGGAAAACCGCCTGAAAACGACATCAAAGCTGGCCAGCACACCGGCCCTCGTCGTTAATCCGCCGGGCGGATTCGATCCGGGGCCGGCGCGCCTAACCGATTCCAGGGAGCAGCGCATTAGCACCCTCGGCTAATCTGGCAAGTCGAGACGCTTCCAGTGTGCACAAACAAATCTGAATGACGAAGAACGAAGCGGCGGACCATATCTCAGGGAAGGTCCAGGAAATGCAAAAGGGAAGGAGGTCCCGGTGCGTGAAGACTGGCGTATGGCGTATCACAATGGGAGACAGAAGAAACAGTGAACATCAGTGATGGACCGGTTTGCAGCACCTTATATGACATTTTGAATACGACAAAGGTTGCCGCCAGCAGCATTCCGCGGTTGCTGAAACCGTTCGAAAAAGCCGCTCAACGGAGGCAGCAGCAGAGGTGTTGCAGTTCCGCCAGTTCATTCTGCATGACTTCTTTCGACAGCTAATCACAACGAACGAGTGTTGGCTGCATCACTATGACTCCGAAGGAAAGGAGCAGAGCATTCAACGGCAACTTCTGGTTTCACCACCGGTGAGAATGTCGAACACCAACCCATAATCGCGCGAGGCGATGCTTAATGCTTTAGGACTGCCGAAGCGTGGTGATAACAGGCAGTCAGTCACAGGAGTAGACTACGGAAATCTGGCGAGGTTACTGGAGGTGAAGCGCTGCAAGAAGGTTTCCAAGGGACTGTTTTTGCTGCCAGCGCATTCCGCACGGGGAACAGTCATCGACGCTTCTTCTTTGGTCTACCAAATTTTGCATCACCGTGTGTATTCTCCTCACTTGCCACCACCTCTTCCGTCTGGTGAAGAAATCACTGCGTGATACACATTTTCAGAATAACAAGGTGATTTTCGAGGTAGAATATTCCCTGAGCAGCCATATGCTGGCTACACTGAGGTCTCCGCCAAGTTATCCATCTTTAGGAAAATTATGTAGAGAAGGGCCTAATACCACTAACACGTTTGACGGTCGCAACTTGATTTTTTCTGGGCGATATGAATTGTTTATGACTGCCCGTCGTGAGCGAAGAAGGAAACAAATGAAGCGACTAATGTATCAGGCAGGGTCGCCAAGCCAAGAACGGCGAATCCGATATCCACGGAGGCGAGTCGAGAATCTCGACGGAGAGTCAGCACGAGGACGTTGGGCAGCCTGGCCGGTCCAACGAGCGGGCCGGTTCGTGTGTCAATGGCGGCGGCGCGCGAGGTTAACGCGGCGCCATCACTCGTCTGCCTGCCCAGGAGCCGAGCGACGGGGCCCGGCCCACCGCCACCACCATCGCCGCAGCCACGGCCACAATGCGCGGCGTTTACGTAACCGCCGGCCGGGTTATCGGCTGGGCCGCGCGCCGCTCACCTCTGGCCCCAGATCCCATCTCGCTCCGAATACTAATTCCCGGCAGGCGACACTCGCCGGCTCCTGTTGCTAGCCACTCCCCGGGGCCTCTTCCATCCTAGCCAGCGGCTCATTACACACCTCCCCTGATTCTGACACAACCAATTTCACTATTTTATTCACAAATGCCGTGTTCGTATTCGGTACACATACTACAAAAATGGTTCAAATGGCTCTGAGCACTATGGGACTTAACATCTATGCTGATCAGTCCCCTAGAACTACTTAAACCCAACTAACCTAAGGACATCACACAACACCCAGTCATCACGAGGCAGAGAAAATCCATGACCCCGCCGGGAATCGAACCCGGGAACACGGGCGAGGGAAGCGAGAACGCTACCGCACGACCACGAGCTACGGACCACACATACTACAGTTAACCAGTTTCGGCTGTACAGAGTCGTCATTAGAACTAAAAAACTTGAAAAGCAAAAATGCAATATTACTATTAAACATAAACAGTTACAAAAATATTTAAAAAATGGTTCAAATGGCTCTGAGTACTATGCGACTCAACATCTGTGGTCATCAGTCCCCTAGAACTTAGAACTACTTAAACTTAACTAACCTAAGGACATCACACACATCCATGCCCGAGGCAGGATTCGAACCTGCTACCGTAGTGGTCACGCGGTTCCAGACTGACGCGCCTGGAACCGCACGGCCACACCACACGGCAAAAATATTAAAAAGTGCTAGATAGAGAGAAAACTAATGTTTCACAATGGCGAACTTAAAGCCCCATTCACAGCTAGCGATCATGTTGCCCCTTTTACTACCATCATTTTCAGTCGTTGACCGCACGTGCCCTTTATTCTGATTACCGGTTCCAGCTTAGCCATCTTCGGATGCGTTACAGCAGATTTAAAAGAAAAGTCACAGTAAACGGTTGCCTCACAACAGCCCACTATTCACATTGAGGATTTCAAATTAAACACCTCTGAGCCGTCAATTTTCAACCTTTTTTTATTAGGGAACCAGTTTCGGCGCTCTATTACACCATCTTCACGCCCTGTGTAGAAACAACAATGGTACCAGTATGAAATAAATAACCAAAACAAGGGTTGGTTGGTTGGTTGGTTGTTTCGGGGAAGGAGACCAGACAGCGAGGTCATCGGTCTCATCGGATTAGGGAAGGACGGGGAAGGAAGTCGGCCGTGCCCTTTCAAAGGAACCATCCCGGCATTTGCCTGGAGCGATTTAGGGAAATCACGGAAAACCTAAATCGGGATGGCCGGGCACGGGATTGAACCGTCGTCCTCCCGAATGCGAGTCCCGTGTCTAACCACTGCGCCACCCCGCTCGGTCCCAAAAAAAGGGGAACGTGGTGTAAATCTTATATACAGTGGTAACATGTAATAACATAACAATAACAATATCAACCAGTACAGGAAGTTACATATACACTCCTGGAAATTGAAATAAGAACACCGTGAATTCATTGTCCCAGGAAGGGGAAACTTTATTGACACATTCCTGGCGTCAGATACATCACATGATCACACTGACAGAACCACAGGCACATAGACACAGGCAACAGAGCATGCACAATGTCGGCACTAGTACAGTGTATATCCACCTTTCGCAGCAATGCAGGCTGCTATTCTCCCATGGAGACGATCGTAGAGATGCTGGATGTAGTCCTGTGGAACGGCTTGCCATGCCATTTCCACCTGGCGCCTCAGTTGGACCAGCGTTCGTGCTGGACGTGCAGACCGCGTGAGACGACGCTTCATCCAGTCCCAAACATGCTCAATGGGGGACAGATCCGGAGATCTTGCTGGCCAGGGTAGTTGACTTACACCTTCTAGAGCACGTTGGGTGGCACGGGATACATGCGGACGTGCATTGTCCTGTTGGAACAGCAAGTTCTCTTGCCGGTCTAGGAATGGTAGAACGATGGGTTCGATGACGGTTTGGATGTACCGTGCACTATTCAGTGTCCCCTCGACGATCACCAGTGGTGTACGGCCAGTGTAGGAGATCGCTCCCCACACCATGATGCCAGGTGTTGACCCTGTGTGCCTCAGTCCTATGCAGTCCTGACTGTGGCGCTCACCTGCACGGCGCCAAACACGCATACGACTATCATTGGCACCAAGGCAGAAGCGCCTCTCATCGCTGAAGACGACACGTCTCCATTCGTCCCTCCATTCACGCCTGTCGCGACACCACTGGAGGCGGGCAGCACGATGTTGGGGCGTGAGCGGAAGACGGCCTAACGGTGTGCGGGACCGTAGCCCAGCTTCATGGAGACGGTTGCGAATGGTCCTCGCCGATACCCCAGGAGCAACAGTGTCCCTAATTTGCTGGGAAGTGGCGGTGCGGTCCCCTACGGCACTGCGTAGGATCCTACGGTCTTGGCGTGCATCCGTGCGTCGCTGCGGTCCGGTCCCAGGTCGACGGGCACGTGCACTTTCCGCCGACCACTGGCGACAACATCGATGTACTGTGGAGACCTCACGCCCCACGTGTTGAGCAATTCGGCGGTACGTCCACCCGGCCTCCCGCATGCCCACTATACGCCCTCGCTCAAAGTCCGTCAACTGCACATACGGTTCACGTCCACGCTGTCGCGGCATGCTACCAGTGTTAAAGACTGCGATGGAGCTCCGTATGCCACGGCAAACTGGCTGACACTGACGGCGGCGGTGCACAAATGCTGCGCAGCTAGCGCCATTCGACGGCCAACACCGCGGTTCCTGGTGTGTCCGCTGTGCCGTGCGTGTGATCATTGCTTGTACAGCCCTCTCACCGTGTCCGGAGCCAGTATGGTGGGTCTGACACACCGGTGTCAATGTGTTCTTTTTTCCATTTCCAGGAGTGTAGTTACGGATAAATTAAGGAATAAAACGAGATAAGAGAACAGTGCAAACCATATTAACTTAAACTAGTGAGCAAAGTATATACATAATATAATCGTAAGAAATGAATCTACTTAATGGAGGTCAATATTTCATGTTATGCATAGAGAATCACGGTATAATGCTAATGCGCCGGCCGGTGTGGCCAAGCGGTTCTAGATGCTACAGTCTGGAACCGCGCGACCGCTACGGTCGCAGGTTCGAATCCTGCCTCGGGCATGGATGTGTGTGATGTCCTTAGGTTAGTTAGGTTTAAGTAGTTCTAAGTTCTAGGGGACTGATGACCTCAGAAGTTAAGTCCTATAGTGCTCAGAGCCATTTGAACCATTTTGCTAATGCAACGTCCGTGAAACAAATGGAGTATGTAGTCATATACTGAAGAGTTCAGACTGAACATAAAACGTTTCATAACATGCTGTCATATACTAGTAAAACTTATACAACTTATTGCAGGAGAACCACATAACTATCTGTATCATCATTAACTACTAACAATCAATAAAAGGAGAATAAAACTACAACAGTACAACAATTTAATAAAACACACAAAGGAAATTCACATTTGTACAGACTGTATGAGTAAAGTACGTACAATGTGCAATCACACCAGTATTTCTCCCACAGCTCAATACAAAATGTATAAAGTCAGACGTTTTTCTGTGCAGCATGTACACGCCACGTCACATTTCAAAAGTGCTGCAGATGGAGAGAAATCTACGTTATCATACGTAGACAAGGTATGCGCCGCGCTTCAAAAAAATGGTTCAAATGGCTCTGAGCACTATGGGACTTAACAGCTGTGGTCATCAGTCCCCTAGAACTCAGAACTACTTAAACCTAACTAACCTAAGGACATCACACACATCCATGCCCGAGGCGGGATTCGAACTTGCGACCGTAGCAGTCGCACGGTTCCGGACTGCGCGCCTAGAACCGCGAGACCACCGCGGCCGGCGCCGCGCTTCAGATGAGCTGTTAAGGTATACTCACGCGTTCTATTTAAACAATACTTTATTCAAAAAGTATATTATTGAGTATAGCACACATCTGAAGCACGCCACTTACTTTGTACACTGATCAGCCAGAACACCATGACCACGTATCTAATAGCCGGTACGTCCACAATTGGCGCAGATAACAGCGACAGTGCGTCGTGGCATGGAAGCAATGAGGCCTCGGTGGACCGCTGGATGGAGTGACATCTGCACACACAAGTCACTTAATTCCCGTAAATTCTGTGGAGGGGGGCGATGAGCTCTGACAACACGTTCAATCACATCCCAGACGTGTTCGATGGGTTTCAGATCTGGCGAGCGGGGGAGGGAGCGGCGGCGGGGGCTAGCTCATCAATTGGAACTCGCCACTGCGTTCCTAGAAACACTCCATCACACTGCTGGGTTGCGACATGGTGCATTATCTCGTTGAAAAATGTCACTGTCGGCGTGAAAGAGTGTACGTGGTCTGCAACCTGTGTACGATATTCCTTGGCCGTCACAGTGCCTTGCACGAGATTCACTGGACTCATGGATGACCACGTAAATGTTCCGGAGAACATAACGGAGCCGCCGGCAGCTTGTATCTGTCCCGCAGTACGGATGTCAAGGAGCTGCTCCCCCTGGAAGACGACGGATTTGCGCCCTCCCATCAGCATGATGAAGAAGGTATCGGTATTCATCAGACCATGCAACGCTCTGTCATTCCGCCAACGTCCAATGCCGATGGTCACGTGCCCATTTCAGTCTCAGTTGCCGATGTCTTGCTGTTAACATTGGCACATGCATGGGCGTCGGTTGCGGAGCCCTATTGTTAGGAGGCTTCGGCGCACTGTGTGTTCAGAGATACTTGTGCCCTGCCCATCATTTAAGTCTGATATTACTTCAGCCACAGTTCGCCGCCTGTTCTGTTTTACCAGTCTGCCCAGCCTACGACGTCCGCCATCTGAAATGAGGGGTGACCGCCGAACCCCATGACGTCTACACGTGGTACTACCTCGGTTTCGCCACGTGTTGAAAACACTCACCACAGCACTCCTCGAACACCCAAGTCGTGCAGTTTCCGAAATGCTCGTGTCCAGCCCCCGGGCCATCACAATCTGCCCTCGATCAAACTCAGAGTAATCGCATACCTTCCCCATTTTACACGAGGACAGCACGCTCACTGATACTACATGCACCGTGTATGTGTCTGACCAGCAATCATTCCTCGGCAGGTGACGCTGCCTGGTCAGGTTTATATCGACAGTAGGTCGGTGGTCGCTATGTTCTGGCTGATAAGTGTATATGTATGATTACGTAAATATCTCTACACCATTAATCTGCGGAAGTTTTAAATTGTGACGTGTACATGTTGCACAGAAAAACTTATGACGGTCTACATCCTGTTTTGAAAGGGCAGAAAAATTGGTACGTTTGCACATTTTACCTACCTTATTTTTATATTTCTTGTAACAGATATGAAGATGGCTAATGCCGGAACCAGTAAACATGAAAAAGGCATACGCGATCAATCACTGTGAATAATTGTAGCAAAATAATAATAATAAAAAACCCGGTATCTTGTTACAAAGGTAAAATATCAAATCCTCATAAATCGCGAAAATGAGCGTTTGATAACGATTTGGCGTGTTACTTCCGTAACAAGATATTGGGTATATTTCTATTTCCTTTTAATACTTATTTAAACTGTTTATATTTAACAGGAATGTTGCACTTTTGACTTTTCCAGATTTTTAGTTCTGATGGTGACTCAGAGTCGAAACAAGTTAACTACACCAAATCTACCAAACGCGATCAAGACTTTTCTGGATAAAAGAATGTATTTCAAATAGATCGCGGTCTCCAATTTCATAATGTCAAATTTAATTGATAACGCAGTCCATTTAGTTTCGTAGATTACACTAGTGCTACGCATTTATTATTTTTTTTTCACGCCGTATTCAATCGTTTTGGCGCTCACATGAACAAAATAAACATATCTGCTTGCGACTCAGTTTCACTGGCCACCTACGAAACATGGAAAACAAAAACGAAAGTGAAAAACAAACACACACTGTCTACATGTGGCAGTCATACACAGCAGACGCAGGTTAAGAAGAGCGCTCGTGTTCGTAACAGTAAAAATAAAAATGTTGAGTTTTTATCATATTTGTTTCTGTTATTTAAAGAACATCATTCTGTTTTATATTTTTTAAAGTAACAAAAGCGCTGGCCATTTCAGCAGCCCGACGGGGGAAGATATAAAATATCTGTTACATTACAATTAGCGGCAGCGTAGTTACACACAACATAGCTTAGTTCCAGCATAAAAATTTTGTTCAGCACCCTGACTCTTGGTAGTGATTCTTGTGACGGTTTTGTTCAAAATTCTAAACAGCTGAACCTACAGGCTTTTATTAGCAGCTTTAAATGATGGGGCTGGGGCAAGCCTACAGCTTTGAATCAGCTCTGTAAAAAGTACACCTGGAACACAAAGTACGACGGAAGTACAGCACGGATTGCAGAAAAATCCGAAAAGAATAAACTGGAAACGTTAGAAATGTGATATGGCTTTATATGAAGGCGATAAAAATTACTAGCTAAATAAAGTATGCAGTCTAAAAGTATTAAGAACAACAGGAAGAGAGAAGTATATGTAAACCCTATCAGAAAAAGGGATAGTTTACTGGGAAATTTGCGAAGGTATATTGAAACACTAGATCTCGTAACATAAGACGTAGTACAGGGGAAAAACGAATTTAGTATTGGACAGAAAGAAGAGGAGTACGTGGGAGTGTTTACACGGGGATCCATAAAATTTAAAGGAGTGAACATTTCGCTTTTCTCCTTTAAATGATTAGCAATGAAGAAATGAACTTTCTCTCTAGAGTGGCACTAGTTCTTCCTCACAAATGGAAATAACTGCAGGTACAAATATAGACAAGTGAACGAAAACAGTATTACCAGTTGGCTGATTATTCCACCTTTTATTACGGAATCCTTGTTGTTAAGTCGTTGCAAGTGTGGTACTTTCGTCCATTGCTTAAGGTAAATTTTGAAGATAAAATTATCTCATCAATCGATTACAACTGTAACAGTAAATCATCTTGTTACTGACTTTCTATTACAAAGTGTGATATTTAATACTATCCAGTAGCCTGTGTTCCCACTTACTTACAACATGAAGAAGCTATATTAGCTACTTCATTGTGTAGTTACTGAGTATTCCACTGTCTTTAGATTTTCCCAACAAGTAGTTTAATACTCTGCTTAGGAAAACTAGAATTTTATACTCACAACGAGCACATAGTTCAGTTTTTGCTAACACAAATTCTTGAGCGCAGTGAGTCAGTCTGAAGGCTTAGAGAGAGAGAGAGAGAGAGAGAGAGAGAGAGAGAGAGAGAGAGAGAATGTGCAATTTCTAGCGTAGTTTTTTTTAGTGAGTGCTAGAGTCATATGTATTCTCCGAAGATTGTAGTGGGATATGCTACGTGAAAGATTTCTAGCATCATGGAATCGAATACTCATGAAATACTTAGACGGAACCTTCCAGTAAGATCCAAGAAACATATAGCTGCCGTCCTAGATTCATCTAACGTAAATATCATGCGGAGTTTGGATGTAGATATCATCAGAAGCAGCTCGAAGTACAAAACTGTTGATACTTCTATCAACTAAATAATATTTAAATGTTTTTCTGTTCAGAAGAGAATCTTGAAAACATATGTTTCGAATATACTGTAGTTTGGATACCCATCCCTGAGACGTTTGTAAGCAGCAGGTTACGACTACACTACCGTATGAGGTCGGTTTTTTTTTACGGTTAGCAACTGAGACAAGTAGCACACACCGCTGATACGCAATTATTTCATAAATGTATATATGCAGAACATGAAACAGTAAGTTGAATATCAAAAGCCAAAGATTCGTGATTACAATTCCGACATATTGATGCCATCCCTCCTCTCTGTTCACAAGTGGAATTTGTGTTACAAATAGCACGCTACACTGATTTAAAAAACTATTCCACGTAAAGGAAGATATAGATGGAAACAAAAGCGCGTCAATAAGCAGTAATGTAACACATTTTGAAGGTAAAGCATGATATAAAGATAGGGCCTATTCTCATCGATTTTGTTGTCAGTTTCTCTTTACAACCTTTGCACAAAAAATGGCGCAGTCATTTCTGTGTACTTGCACCTCATATGGACAGGCACTTTGTTGCAGCACATTCTTCCTCAAGGCGTGTTCAAGCATTTAACGTTCGATTCGTTAGTTCCTTCCTTTTTTGTACTTTTCGACTGCGGACTTGTATCTTGAAGCAAAACTACGAACTTTTTTTACGGGGAAAAGTAGGGTGTCGGATACATTCACGTTGACATAATGGGAGACGCCATGAGTTTCGGATAATTCTTTTATATCGCTGACAGTAGAGGATATGTTTATATGCGGTGCTTTCTGCACAATCATTTGGTGCATGGCGAAGGTTACCTTGTACCACTACTAGTAATTTCTTTTCCTGTTTCGCTCGCAAACAGGGCAAAGGAAAAACGACTGTTTATATGCGTCCGTACTAGCCCTAATTTCTCTTATCTTCCAGGGTCCTTACGCGAAATGTACGTTGGCGACAGTAAAATCGTTCTGCAGTTAACTTCAAATGCCGGTTCTCTAAATTTTCTCAGGAGTGTTTCGTGAAACGAAATTCGGCTTCCCTCCATGGATTCCAGTTTGACATTCCGAAGCATCTCCGTGACACTCGCTTGATCATGAATCTACCGGTAACAAATTTGGCAACCCGCCTCTGAATAGCTTCGATTTGTTCCTTTAATCCTACCTGCTGTGGATCCCAAACGCTCGAGCAGTAATCAAGAATGCGTCGCACTAGTGTTCCATACGCGGTCTCCTTTAAAGATGAACCACTAATTCCTAAAACTATGAACCGAAATGGACCGTTCGCCTTCCCTCAAATGGTTCAAATGGCTCTGAGCACTATGCGACTTAACTTCTGAGGTCATCAGTCGCCTAGAACTTAGAACTAATTAAACCTAACTAACCTAAGGACATCACACACATCCATGCCCGAGGCATGATTCGAACCTGCGATCGGAGCAGTCGCTCAGCTCCAGACTGTAGCGCCTAGAACCGCACGGCCACTCCGGCCGGCTCGCCTTCCCTAATACCGTCCTTAAGTGCTCGTTTCTTCCTAAATACACAGTATTGACAGTAAATTTGAAGGCTCTGACGGCGAACCTGAAATGTGCTGGTCCAATGTTGCAATAATGTTTCAGTCAACTACATGCTGTTTCAAAATTTACTTCCGGTAAGAAATGAGTGAATTCAGTTTTACAATTTCACAAGAGGTGAAAGATCCATTTCGCATAGAGAAAATGGTCGTATATGTGCTACGTCTGTGTGTGTGTGTGTGTGTGTGTGTGTGTGTGTGTGTGTGTGTGTGTGTGTGAGAGAGAGAGAGAGAGAGAGAGAGAGAGAGAGAGAGAGAGAGTGGGAATATTAGGAAAAAGATAGTAAGTTACATTAGTTGCTTTAGAAGCAAGGAGAACCCGAAAAAAAATGTATGATTCATTTACAAGCAGGCCGCTTTCGTGGGACAGCAGTTTCCTGTAGGAGTACATTGTCTATGTTCACAAAGTCTCTTACCATTTCTTTACATAAAGTTTTGTGTTCGCACAAAAAATGGTTCAAATGGCTCTGAGCACTATGGGACTTTACATCTGAGGTCATCAGTCGCCTAGACTTTGAACTACCTAAACCTAACTAACCTAAGGGCATCACACACATCCATTCCTGAGGCAGGATTCGAACCTGCGACCGTTGTAGCAGCGCGGTTCCAGACTGAAGCGTCTAGAACCACTCGGTAACAGCGGCCGGCTGTGTTCGCACAATGTAGCTATCATTTTCCTATACAGCGGAAAAGAAGGAAAACGTTTAATAAGACAGAAGAAAATGTAACGAAGCCAGCAGTAGGAGGGAAACCTGGCAGGGAGAAGAGCAGAGAGACGATTGTCGAGTTCACGACTTTGAGACGGTCGCGCTAAATCGTAAAACGGCGCAGGTAAGATAATCCGCTGGAGCCGAGGGCAGAAGACAACAGTTTACCGGACAGGAGGTAGGGTTTACAAGAGGCCGGCAGCGCAGAGCAGTGCGGCTCCGCTGTTTGTTTACCTGACGGCAGCTAGCTAGCTGCGTACAGTCGCGTCCCCGAACAATGCGGAAGCGCAGCTCTGGGAAAACTGGCCGGCCGGGGAACCTCGTCTCGTCTGCAGGCAGTGTTATTCGGAACTACAACTGCAGAAGTTCTCACACTGCCGTGTAATACCGTGTAAACAAGTCACGACGAATACTGTACACACTCTTCAGAAGTTCACCTTTAAATGAGAATCGGTAAGGAGAAATTGTTATTAATATTTCTGGTACGCCACATCTTCTTTCAGACTGCCTAAGTAACGCCGTCCGTTGTGGCCGAGCGGTTCTAGGCGCTTCAGTCCGAACCGCGCGACCGCTACGGTCGCAGGTTCGAATCCTTCCTCGGGCATGGATGTGCGTGATGTCCTTAGGTTAGTTAGGTTTAAGTAGTTCTAAGTTCTATGGGACTGATAACCTCAGATGTTAAGTCCCATAGTGCTCAGAGTCATTTGATCTTAAATACATACGCAAGCGCCACAGAAACGGATGAATCAATGTGATGCCTACGTTCAGTATCTGCTAATGGAGAGGAATTTTCTCCACAGTAATTGGGTTTAGTTTTCCTGGTGAAATAAACTGTCCGTTTCCAAAGTAACAGTGAATGCTTCGTAATTTCACAGTTTCTGTCAATTTTTATCCATTATAAAAAGTAGAATTAGTTTCCCCATGATTTTCATTTACTGCGGCAAATAACTGTGCTCAAGAAACCATGTTGTTATCAGTAAACGACTGTAGGGATATCGCCTTACTCATTTTGTGCTATCGCTAGAGAAAACATTTAATTTCTCACTGGAATGGAGTGCGAAGTTGGTGGCTTCCTCAATTTCCCTGCGCCAACAGACTTTTAGGACTATGCGAGACTTTTATTGTTTGGGAAAATGACTATTCACTATTATTATTATTATCATTATTAACTGTAGAAGTAGTGGTTATTGCTAAAGTTTTATTTTTATTGTTGATCCTGCTGCTGCATTCCTAAAATGGATGTGGTATGATGACTAACAACCTATTCAGAGAATCCTGACGCAACGGTGTCTTTAATTATTGCCACGCATATATCTGTTGTTGACACACGGCAGATTTACATGTTACTGGAACATCAAGATTTCTAACAGTACGCTGTTCAACAGATCAATATTTTAGTACTGAGAAGTTAAAGCAGAGTTTCCAGCATGTCTTATGTGCAGAGCGCTTTAAGGCCATGCTTGCAACGGGCCCCTAGTTGTTAGGCAAACGGTGCAGCACACCCGTATTTCACAACTGGCAACTAACGATGTGGGTGCGTTGCATCGGACCATGAACACTCTAATCTTAATGCCATTTACCTTTACCCATAAAATGAGTGACCTGTTTATTATCACTAAAGACACAGAGTGGCAGAACGGCTGGTAGAAAAAGACATGAGTTATTCCACACGAGAAAAATTGTGCCAGCATGGAATTCCTGATTTAGAGGCGAGTCTCAGCTCAGTAAACCCTCTGAGGTGACTCGAAGTTTACAAGAACAAAGCTTAAATGGTTCCTGTTTTACCGTCTCCCATACAGTCGCAATCTCATCACTTAAAGTTATGACAAACATTTGGAATCTACTTGTTCCTTTCTCCATACCTATGCGATAATATTCATCTTACAGTTTCTACCGAGACTACCGTATCTTTCAGAAATTCCCTTCTCCAGCGATCAGATGCGACGATCACGCACACAGATATTTTCTTCAAACCACCAAATAGAATTACTGGGTTGATTTTTAAGCTGAGTCGCGAAACATGTGTGCACAACACTGATTTATGCAAATTAATGATAAAACCCTGGTTCAGCTGTATTGTATTGTCCTTTAGTTAACTATGATTCTAACAACTCATTCCTCACATCCGTAAAGGGGACGGTTAATTATGGTGGCGTCCAGAAACGCAGATATGCCTAACAGTGAACTTCCAAGTAAGTAAAGTGGTATTTGTGGAAAGAACCTGTGCGACCTGTTCCAAAGATTTATACCGCCAGATGTGGCACAGGGGTTACACACTAAATTCTAATTTGGAATTCGGCGGTTCCAAATCCCGTCTGGGTGTTCAAATTTACGTTTCCAGAAATCCCTTAAAGGCAAATTCCGGGTTGGTTTCTTTGAAAAGGGCACGAACGGTCTTCTTCGCTATCCTTTCCCAATCCGAGCTCGTGCTTCACGTATAACGAAGTCTTCTTCCTACCTTTCGAATATTTTATGTTGGGTAAGCAACCAGTATCCATTTACGCACGTACTGTAAAAATGGCATCGGTTCATTCACGATACTTGCCTTAACAGCTCATATAATTTGCGCTAAAAGCGTAAGATGTCCAACGACGTTTTACTGAAAAATGCAGGAAAGCTAGAAGAAACCGTTACAGATAATAATTACTTGTGTTGGTTCTCGTCCTATTTAAATGTAAACTGAAGGGATTCAGAGAAATCACAGCGTCTTGTGTACACGCCGTGGTACCTGATTCATAAAACTGTGGGAATTCAGCAGTAACTAAACATAGTTTCTGCTAACGCTTCGGCTGTAGAACGTCCAGTCGTCTTCGTAGCCAGTCGTTAGACAGTCGGTAAAGCGCTCCCGCCCACGTGTGCTCTACAATTCTAAGATGTAAAACTTGTTGGCTGTTTCCAGACACCGTCAGATCAATGGGGATCCCACCAGCTCCTTTATTAAGAAGATAGTCTCGCTTCTGAATACGTCGTTTCTTAAAGAAGTTGTGAGCACATTAAAATCATACAGCGCTGTTCCTCAAAGAAAATATGAACTTTCTAATGTTTATGAGAAGGATTTACCTCTATGACTCATAAGTAAAACTGGGTCTCACATATACCTCACTCTTCAGATTTCTTGTTTGCAAGTGTCCTCACGACATTCGGAATTCAGTACATTTTATCAGTAGGATGTAGTAGACACTGTGTCTCATTACCTCGGATTTACTGGCTAGCTTTGATGTTGTGTCCACTCACAGAGTCCTTAGCCGTCATTGCAAAACAGTTTAACAAACAGATCTTAACTTTCTTTCAGCATGTGCTCTCCACCGTTTACTTTTTATTTAATAAACTATTTTATCAACAAATTGGCAGTCCCTTGCGATCTTTAGAGACCAACTTTTTACGGAAAATTTTGAGAATAGGCGCTGGACTCTGGAAGTTTTAAGTGTGTCATTTTTTTGAGATATGCGGATGACAACTTTTGTAGTGCGGCCTCTTGGCGAGAAGAAACCTCATCAAGTTTTGGACAACATGAATTCCATTCCTACGAACATCTGATTTACCATGGAGCTGAAAAATAATATATGCCTCCTTATCCTGAATGTCTTGATTCAGCGAAAAGCTGCAAACGGTTGCTCAACTGAGAACGCTATTTATACATTCACCTACGAAATATTACAAGCCTAAAACAATAAGATATCGACACTTGCTATTTTTTGTGATCTTTCCACGGCGTTTAACTGAGTAGATCATGTTACACATTTAGAAAAACTCAAGTTTTATAGAATTGATACCTCTACACACTTCTGGTTTGAATCATACTTAACAAACTCGTGCTGAATAATTCGAACCATATTAGAAACCCAAACATTTTAATGGCTGCAGAGAAATCACAAAGGAAATCCCATAAGGTTCAATTTTGGGTCCACTCCTATTCCTTATATATGTGAATGGCATTCTAGATAACGTCTATCAACCTAAATTAGTACTTTTTGCAGACGATAATAATGTCATAATACATCTCATTAAAGAAAAAGTAGCAGAAGATGTTGTTAACGATGTTTTTCAAAGTATAATTAAGTCGTTTTCTGGGAACGGACTTTCTCTTGATTTTTGGAAAACACACTATATCCAGTTCTGTACAACAAATTGCGTCAAACGAACAATTGATGTAACACATGAACAGGAATCAGTAAATAGGGTAGAATGTTCCAAATTTTTGGGTGTACATACTGAAGAAAATTTGAATTGGAAGAAGCAAGTTACTGAGCTCCTCAAACAATTAAGTTCAACTACTTTTGCTCTTCGTCTAATCGTTAGTCTTGGAATTAAAAGAACCAACCTCCTGATATATTTTGCATATTTTACTCAATAACGTTGTTTGGAATAATTTTCTGGGTGAACTCATCACTAAGAAAGATAATACTGATTAAACACAAGGTAAGAATAACATATCGTGGTCTCCCGCAGTCGTCATGTATGTACGTCCTCAAGGAGTTAGATATTTTAACTGCGCCATCGCAGTTCGCTAATGAAATTCATCATAAATAATCCCTCACAATTTCAGAAGCTTAGTGATGTCCACATCCACAACACCAGAGGAAAAAAGACCTTTATTAATAGTTATTAAAGCTATCAGTGGTTCAAAAAGGAGTTAAATACGCTGTAACAAAAATGTTTGTTAATGATGCCTAATAACATAAAAAGTCTACTAGGTAGCAAAGCAAATTTTAAAGCTAACCTAAAATTGTTTCTCCTGTACAAATCCTCCTATTCGATGGACGAAACTGGAAATATGTAACAGAAAAAATAGAATGAGGAGGACTAAAAATAATGCGCACACTAACGTTAATTCTACACATGTATCATATTCTATAAACTGTTTCCACATCGTTTCTATAAAAGAATCATTTGAATGATCTGTGGAAAACCTTACTAAATGCCCTGGGACATGGTGTCTTTCGCAAGCTTCCCATTTCAAGAATCTGAAGACGATCGTTAAGTCCATGGCCTTCCTATAAGGGCCCATTAAAAAGTTTCTGCTCGAAGGCCATATAGTCCAGAATAAGTACGCCAATCTGGCAAAATCGTCCTGAGCTTTGATCCAGTCATCCCATCGACGTACCAGGTTGAAGATACCCATTTAGCAAAACACCGAGTCGTGCTGCGCGAAGAAGTTCGCATTCTTGAAGCAGCAACACCTTTTGGCGCACCATTCCACAACGGTGGTTTTCGACAGACATGCTACCTCGTATACATCCTTCCTTCTCCTATGAATGTCTGCCAATGCTTGTCCATCGGCAGCCAAGAAAAGAAAAACCAGCACGTTGGTCCTATTTGGTCGCATTTGGTAATAACGTCGCTATAATGCACGTTTCTGCATTTATCGCACGCACATCGGAAAGACATGAAAACCACACTAATTCCTCGTCTGCAAGTAGGTGCTTGTATAGCCGCACTGGAGGCGCGTTTCGTTGCAGCAACGTTCTCAAACTTTTTCATCGCCCTTCATAGCACTCGTAGGGAAGGAATCTCCCTTCTGAAACAGGTCGTATTCTCTCCTAACATGAAGAAGCGCCACGTTCGTTGGCTCTGTGTTGAATTGAAAGCAAGCGTACATAAAAGCTGGTCTGTCAGTGTGGATTGTCATATATCGCACGTACGTTACGTAAAGCTGAAGAACGTTGCGTGGAATATAGACGCTATAACCGCTTGTTACCGCCCTGGCCGACCACTGTATTCAGACAGGCCACGCTATGGCCAGTTTAATTAATCGCAGAAATGTATAATCCGGCACTGAGAATAGTTGGCTCTCATAGACAACGGCGCTCGTCACTTGCAGAGAATAATTTTGAGGCCGCATCCTTCACAAAGAGCATCACGTCAGTATGTACCTGTGCGCCAGTACGGTTTTTGTTTCAGTATGATCTCCCGGATACGCATGAGCAACTGGCTCGCCCTACCGGTATATAAACAAGTAGGGGGAGATTTATTGTCAGTCGTTACGGCTCTCCAAAAAGAAAAAAAAAAGTTCAATCTTATGGGACTTATCTGCTAAGGTCATCAGTCCCTAAGCTTACACACTACTTAACCTAAATTATCCCAAGGACAAACACACACACACCCATGCCCGAGGGAGGACTCGAACCTCCGCCGGGACCAGCCGCACAGTCCTTGACTGCTGCGCCCTAGACCGCTCGGCTAATCCCGCGCGGCCGTTACGGCTCTCTCCGAAGAAGACTGAACAGCTTACAGCCGAAATACGTATTAGTAGAGGTTTGGTTAAGACCTAAGTCCAGCCATATTATGGATCAAATCAAAGGTTATCCAAAAAACTCTAACAGTCGTGCCGAATCGTTGTCTCCGAGCAGAAGTACTTCTGCGCCACCATATTATATCGGCACAAAAACGGTTTCGCTGGGAAGCTACTCTTATTAACGCGAAGAAGAATATAGCTGGGGAAAGATAGTGATAAAAAGAGAGTCTATCTAATGAGTCAGATAATCCACGAACTCAACAGCTTCTTTACAACGTTTACATGTTTTAATAAAGTTAATAATTTTTAAAGTTAAAATGTGGCAGAAGATTAGCGTCTTTATGAAACAGAGGTTGCTTATATGGAAAATACTGGAAATGGCGCTATGAAAATTGAGACTAGAGCCACTTGTATCACCAGTAAATATATATGCCTGCAGTCTGAGAATTCCACAAGACACAGCGAGTTGATATGCGTGGAACTCAACAGGCAAACGTTGATATTCGACACTGCTCAAATTGAAATCGGTTCGGTCAGTGGACAGTATCAGATAAAAATTGCTGTATATCACGAATAACCACAGGGTAGTTAATAAGTCAGGAAACACTGAAATAGCTACACCAATTTTAAAACTAGCCGTCACTTTCTCAACTCTGTGTCGTCTGGAGATAAACAAACGAGATTCATTGCGGTTAAGATATATCCAAATATTCCTACAGCTACAAAAATACCAATGTCGAATACTCTGCTTCATGCGTAGCTCACAGTGTACATTTTACTTGTTCTGTTCCGTGGCATGGCTGATAGCTGTCTTTAGTTGCCAAATTTCGCTGGGCAATAATAGGTGAATATCAGATGCTATTAACAGTATATCTGAACATCTTATCTTACGCATGACATACGCTTGGAAGATTGCCCCGTTTATAAATTATTTTCCACAAAATTTCTGCAAGACACGTATGTCGTGCATGTCAGTAGTAATGTGAAAAAAATTGAATTTCTATCGAATGAGAGGATAGACGGGCGTTTGTATACTCCAAACTAACCATAGACCGAAGAGACTAGTAGAATACACAGTACTAAAAAAACTATGAGATCTGAAAACTATATCCTGGAACAGAGATGAGCAAGTAGACAGGCTTCGTGTTTCACCGTACTTGTTAAATGCTTCCATGAATCTCTGCGAGAAACTGGGTGGAGTAAACACGGTGTCTGACGCAAAAGGCTTCGCCGTCCCCGTCCTTCACCAAGAGCATTTCTGTGCTAACACTTTCAGTACACGAAGCATGCGAATTACTGCTCTAGAAGTGCTAAAATGACAAATGCCAAGCGTAAATATTCTCGCGCGCACTGAAGATACGGCGATAAAATTACGTAATGCTCACAGCAAGGCAGTGTTCGGGCGACTCGAACTCTGTCGTCGAGAAACCCTTGTTGTTTAATCAAGTTGTAAATTTCCTTGAAACTTTCACTTGCAGCAGAATACACACCACCACCGACGCTTGAAGTCTACAGAAGTTAAGCTGCATTAAAACGTACTTAACAAAACGCAATTAAAAGATAAGTGGCGTTGTTAATAAAGCAAAGTGTAGTAGGTGAGATGGCAAATGCATTCAGCAGTAAGTGCTTGTTAAGAACCTCTACACTTCAGAGGAAGTAGGGTGTCAATATGTATTAAAAATTTACTAACGAGCGAGGCACTAAAAACTAATACTAAGAAAAGAGTTTCGACCATGTGAAGCTTGTGTCATCTTGTACTGGCGAGGAGCACGTATGATCCGGGCAAGTAAGAAATGGAACACTATACATTTTATAGCTTCTGTTATTCCACTCATCAGAGAGGTAATGGGAATGCATAACGAACAACGACGCCCTGCCAACACTGGAGCTCAATTAATTCTAAAATACACCTCAACTTTCCAAGCACGTAGTTTTGTCTCGTTCGAGTTACAGGAAATAATCGTAGACTTACCAGTTTGTGTCAACACACAAAATAATACGAGCACTGTAGCGCCTAACAATGAAACTAGTTTACGGTGTACGGCCATTACCTACTGTTTCACGCCCTGTTGACATCGGAATTAATAATGGGAAGTTTTTGAGTACTGTCTCGATTGAATCATCATTTTACAGCCACACAAAATAGAAAATATGGAAAATCTGGTATCTCCACTTTCAGGAAATTGGATCCATATCAGAATAAACAACTCATCGTTTTCTTTTGCAACATTACAAACATTTCATAACAACGGCGGAACCAACTTGTATGTGTGTCACTGAGTCACTAAAACAGTTCTGAGCGTGTGCAGCGTCTTCTGTGAAGTCTGTAATGGTGCCCAATAGAGAAGCTGCAAAGTCGGTGGCAAAGATGAAATTACCTGCGAAATATGCACTCAGGCACCATATCTATACGTAAGTGGCACTCAAATGAGTATGTCGCAACTACAGAATAATATTCCTTCATTGGTTGCTTAGTCAGTACCTCAATTAATAAACTACGCCCATTATGTTTTACGTATGGAGAATGAGATAAGAAGTTGAATCTTTCTGGGAAATTAAAACTGTATATCCGGCCGGAACTCGAAAGTGGCACTTTCGCCTTTTGCGGGAAAGCGCTCTACCGACCTTTTTGTTTTTTTCTTCTTTTTTACTGATTTCATTTTGTTCGTTATTGTTCGTCGCATTTGTTGTTCGGGGCGGAAGTCCCACGACATCCGTTCAAGTTCATCATCGCCCCATTCAATCAGATTTTTATTATTATTATTATTATTATTATTATTATTATTACTGAGGGGAGCTATTCCTCTGAACGAACATGCTGAGCTACCGAGCCGGCTATCGACTGAGCTACCATCGCACGACTCGCGACCCGCTCTCACAGCTTCACTTCCACTAGTTCGCCCGCGTATCTTGCGAGTACGTTGCAAAATTTGAGTGAAGTTTGGTAGGTAAGAGAAGAGGTACCTGGCGGAAGCAAAGCTCTGAGGATGGGTCGTGAGTCCTGCTTGGATAGCTAAGTCGGTACAGCGCTTTCCCGCGAAAGGCAAAGATGCCAGGTTCGAGTCCCGGCCTGGTACACAGTTTCAATTTGCCAGAAAGTTTCAAATCGTCGTATACACCGCTGCAGAATGAAAATACATTCTGGGGGTAAGGAAAGAAGTATTTTCTCGGGACTTTAAGCGTTTCGACTATGTTGTTCATCCGACAAGCAAAGGAGAATTCAGTAAATCAATACGCCCAGTTAAAACGTTACATAGTATGCTTTAAGTAATTTTGCACTGAAAATCTAGTAAAGAGAATTCCTGCTCTATGCCTGTCCTTCGTCTTTTGGAATATTACTGTGCAATATACGATTGACGGTCTGCTTCTTCTGTGTTATCGTGAAATAGTGGAGAGAGTGTCACGGATATGATGTGGGATAGCAAGCATTAAAACAAAGGAGTTTCTTGTTACGGCGAGATCTTTTCATGAAATTTCAAACACCAACTTCCTCCTGGTAATGGCAATATATTATGTTGTCTCTCACCTACCTTGGGAGAAATAACCATTTTGGTTCAAATGGCTCTAAGCACTATGGGACTCAACATCCGAGGTCATCAGTCCCCTAGACTTAGAACTACTTAAACCTAACTAACCTAAGGATAGCACACACATCCATGCCCGAGGCAGGATTCGAACCTGCGACCGTAGCGGCAGCGCGGTTCCAGACTGAAGCGCCTAGAACCGCTCAGCCACAGCGAAATGACCATTTTGATTAAATAAGAGTAATCCCACGGAAATATGTGAAAATTCTTTTTCCCCCACATACTACTCGGGAATGAAACAGCAGAGAAATAATCTGAAAGTGATTCTGTGTACCCTATGACAAACACTCAAGTGTGAATTGCAGAGTAATCATATAAATGTAGAGGTAGGAAATACTAATGTTATCGTTATCCTGACCCGAAGAAATATTTCTTTTACGTATTTAGGAAAATGAAACTTAAGCCTCAAAATGTGGATATATCCAAGTTAACGCAGCATTAGTTTACACAAAGCGTATCTCTTGTTTTGCTTTCCGCTATGCACACGTATATGTGATGCGTGCACTGCAGGCAGTAGCAATCAAATCAGTTATTCCTATTAACAGTCGGGACCGAAACCCTACTGCGCCGATGAGAGTTGAACGGTGTACCACATCTCGTTTGTCTTCGCAACTATCGGATCACTGTCATCCCAGTGGGCTAAATAAGCGAGATGCTGATGTAGTCAAGACATTGTGTTGAGGGGGACCGCGGTCAAAACCAAAATACAGCAGTTTAGATTCAGATTTCCTGTGGGTTCCCTCGTAGCGTTTCAGGCGAACGCTGGACTGTTTCCTTTGAATTCGCTACGACATATGTCGAGTGCGAATTCGTGCAGTCTCCTTAATGACCTCGACGTCAGACTGTTTGTCAATGCCAGCGACTTTTTTTCCTGCTTGGCGAGTCCTCGGCCTGAAGCAGCCGGGACAGCAGCATCGCCGCCGCAGGCCGGCGCTGGGGCGGACGCGGCCCCCAGCCACGGCGCATCCGGCGCTGTTTGTTGTGCCAAGCCGGGCCGCTGCGCACCTCGAAACATCCGCCGCGCCCACGCGATTCGCGAATCGGGGCCCCATCTGGCGGCTACCGCGCTGCTAGTGCTAGGGGACGAGGGGCGGGCTGCCACGTGCCACCGGAACGCTGCGCTCTATGGCACCAAGAAAACAACATGCTACAGGATCGTCGTGTATACTCAACATCCACCCTTCCATTTAGAGACTGTCATTATGGCAATTCTTCAGAATGTCAATACACTACAATCACAGAGAAGGACTCTCGTTTAACCGCAGGAGTAAATGGGTCGCAGATTGTGAACTGACGTAGGTCGGGCTGACGGAGGAGATAGAGAAGATCCAAAGAACAGCGGCGCGTTTGTCACAGGGTTATTTGGTAAGCGTGATAGCGGTACAGAGGTGTTTAGCAAACTCAAGTGGCAGACTCTACAAGAGAGGCGCTCTGCATCGCGGTGTGGCTTGCTGTCCAGGTTTCGAGAAGGTGCGTTTCTGGATGAGGTATCGAATATATTGCTTCCCCCTACTTATACCTCCCGAGGAGATCACGAATGTAAAATTAGAGAGATTCGAGCGGAGGCTTTCCGGCAGTCGTTCTTCCCGCGAACCATACGCGACTGGAACCGGAAAGGGAAGTAATGACAGTGGCACGTAAAGTGCCCTCTGCCCTACACCGTTGGGTGGCTTGCGGAGTATAAATGTAGATGTAGATGTAAATCATCATGAAGGCGAAATAAGATAACAGCCTATGCTCCTACTGCTGCTGTCTTTGGTACGAATATTAGTCTCACGCAACTCTCCACATTAGTCTGTCCTCTCTAAGCCTCTTTAACTACTGCAGCCGCCACTTCGATTCAGAGCCCCTTCGCTAGTAGCTTCGTCTACCCAACTAATCTTCAACATTCGTTCTTGCCAGCCGCGGTGGCCGTGCGGTTCTAGGCACTGCAGTCCGGAACCGCGGGACTGCTACGGTCGCAGGTTCGAATTCTGCCTCGGGCATGGATGTGTGTGATGTCCTTAGGTTAGTTAGGTTTAAGTAGTTCTAAGTTCTAGGGGACTGATGACCTAAGATGTTAAGTCCCATAGTGCTCAGAGCCATTTGAACGATTTGAACATTCGTTCTTATTTCACTTTTGAACATTTAAATTTACATTCAACGTTGCCAAATTAACCTTTTTGAGTAACGCTCTTCTTGCTGCTGCCAGTTTCCTCTACTTCGACCAACGTCAGTTATTTTACCGCCCAAATGTCAAAACTCGTCTACTACTTTTACTGACTCATTTCCTAATTTCATAACCGCAGCGTCACCTGATTTAATTCCACTACGTACCATTACCCTTGTTTTACATTTGTTGATATTCATCTTGCATGACCGGCCGGAGTGGTCGAGCGGTTCTAGGCGCTACAGTCTGGAACCGCGCGACCGCTACCGTCGCAGGTTCGAATCCTGCCTCGGGCATGGATGTGTTTGATGTCCTTAGGTTAGTTAGGTTTAAGTAGTTCTAGGTTCTAGGGGACTAATGACCTCAGCAGTTAAGTCCCATAGTGCTCAGAGCCATTTTTTCATCTTGCAACCTCCATTCAAACGCTCCTCTAAGTCCTTTGATGTCTCTGGCAGAGTTCCAACGTTATTGGCAAACATTAAAGTTGTCAAACATTGAAGTTGTCAAACTTCCTGGCAGATTAAAACTGTGTGCCGGACCGAGACTCGAACTCGGGACTTTCGCGGGGAAGCGGTCTACCATCTGAGCTACCCTAGCACGATTCACGATTCGTCCTCACAGCTTTAATTCCGCCAGTACCTCGTTTCGTATCTTCAAAACTTCACACAAGCTCTCCTGCAGACCTGGCTTTTGTGTAGTGTGGAAGGTAGGAGACAAGGTACTGGCGCAAAGCTGTGAGGACGGGTCGTCAGTCGTGCTTGGGAACTCAGATAGTAGAGCACTTTCCCGAGAGAGGCAACGGTCCTGAGTTTGAGTCTCGGTCCAGCACACAGATTTAGTCTGCCAGGAAGTTTCATATCACCGCACATTCCGCTCAGAGTGAAAACTTAATTCTCCAAAGTTGTCATTTCTTCTCCTTGAACTACGATTACCTTTACAAATTTGTGCTTGGTATCCATCACAGTTAGCTCAGTGTACAGACTGGATAACGTCAGGGAGAGGCTACAACCTTATCTCTCTCCGTCCTCAACCACTGCTCCTTTTTCAAGACCTTCGACTATTATAACTGCATATTGGTTTCAGTACAAGTTATAGACATCCTTACACTCACAGTACTTTAAGCCAGATACCTTCAGAATTTTAGAGCATATTCCAGACAACATGGTCAAAACCTTCCCTAAGTCTACAAATGATACAAACTATCTTCTAGGACAAGTTGTACGGTCGTATCGCTTCGCGTTTTCCTACATTTCTCCAGAGCCCAAACTCACCTTCCTAGGGACGGGTTTCAACTAACTTTTCTATTCCAAAGAATTTTAAGATACAGTTGTTTGCCACTGTCAGGATGGGAACGAGGCGCATAACTGTAAATCATTACGTCTTTCCTTGTTGTATCTTATTGTCAGTTGCGAGGATAAAACTATTAACATCTATGTTCGAATCTGAGGCAACAAATAATTTATAAAACAGAGTCGCGATATCAACCCAGCTTGTAATTTGTTTTTCTGTTCTACATATTCCCCCCTGAAAATTTAAAAACTTTTGACAAGGTCCTAGAAGGCTGTAACAAAGAATTCTCGTGACCTCTGTCGCCTCCGACGAGTGGCCTCTCAGAGTATGATTTCGTCATCTTCGAAGTGCTGCCCACCCAGTGTGGTTTTTGAGGAAATCAAATGGATGCTGTGCCGTGCATATTCCAAGAATTCTCAATAAACTGGCAGAAATGACTTTTGCGTTTGTATTGCTACGTGAGAGCAGCCATGGCCTTCGAGATGCTTCACGCCCGCTCTCAGGATCCCAGGTAGATTGCGGCGTATGCCGGGTCGCAGTTCCAGCAGGAGATGCAGCGTTAACTGTAGCAAGATGTTGAGATCTAATCAATATGAGACCGTGGAAGTGCCAACGTTTGTGCTCAGTCGGTAGGGCACTGAACGCGCATAAAGCAAATTAAACAAAAATTCGACCACTTACGAACGACGATTTAATAGTTTCGTAAGAACAATCTAGAGCGCACGCTCCATCAACGATTGTCTCATGACGGACGATGCACAGGGCTCATTTACATGCTGCAACGATGCGTCACCGGAAATCTCGACAGAGCCACCAGGAAGCTTCTTGCTTGTCAGTCTCTCTCGTCCGTTGCTGAATTTGTGTATTCAATTGAATTCGCTTTCTAGAAAGTGTAGTTCTCAGAATCTACAAGACGTATTTCGTGATGAATATCCTCCAGGAACAATCGCTATGCCCACAAAAATAAGCTTAAATGCCGACTTCTCTACCTGAACTTAGAGCAAGAATTTACGCTACCACTGAGCAAGTTACATCTGCAATGCTACAGCGAGTTTTTGGGAAGAAATTGACTTCGGATGTGATGTGTGCAGGAAACCAATGGGACCCACATGCAACATCTTTAGAGTAAGGTAAAAAAACGTGATGTGTTTCCCTACAAAATATCACCTAAACCCAGCTCTATATCTTCTTTCAATATATTTATATGAATTTTTAAAGTTGTAAAGTCCTTTTTGAAACACTCTGTATAATTGTATTCTCCTCTTCAAGAGCTTTGGAATGTGGTAGAAAAGTGCATTGTTCCTTAAAAAAATATAAATTACTTCAATAGCTCGGTTGATACAACAGGTAAGTGTATTACCCATTCAACCAAATTACGTGCACCGTGCGTAATATCATGTGCTGAAAGTCTTATTTCGGTGTCTTGACCCTTTCTCGAAATAAAATGATAGTAACAAGTTTTAGTCGTTTCTTTAAGACACATTATTACAGATGTAACAACATAAATAGAAAAAGAAACCACAGGTCAAACACTATGCTGCTACGCGGACGTCGGGTTACTGACTGACCCCAGTGTTGTCCCCCAAAATTAATGGCTTGGACTCTATTAGTTGAAAGTAGAGACCTAAAAATTTTCTAGATAGCTCCGTTGGGTTGAAGGTGACCGTTGACACTATGAAATGTCCGCTCGCCCCGCGTTTATCGAATACTTGCTGACAAACCTGGCATTGTCTGGGTATTCATTTTGCCAATTTTCTATCAGAAACTAAAACAATAAGTGTGCTGCGTTTGCAGTGAGGTATCGCACAAATTTAATTTCCATGAATTCGTGAAAACATCTTTGAAAATATGAAACAGTCAGACAAAAAATATGAATAACGTACAAATGTATAAGTACAGCATTCAAATTAAGGAACATTGTCCCAGATAGTTTCTGTTCGCTGGGCGCAGCTGCCTGTCGTGTCTTCAACGCGATTTTGTAAACGTCCCTATGGTATCGCCTCTTCACAGCTCTGAACACGGCTATAGTTTTCGTCTACAGCTGTTTGCGCTTAGCAGTTGAAAGCTGTCAAAAGCGCCGCCAGGTATCAGGCATTTCCTTGAGTTTAACCTATTATAGGAGTGTCTTAGTAGTAGAGAATAAATGTATTACACATTCACACATGATGCGGGATCTCATTGGTTCTGACGTCATATCTCCTGATCTACGAGGTGCGACAATAAAGTAATGAGACTGATTTTCTTTGCAAGATGTGGCAACCCTGCAGGCTTGTGTACGCACAATATCTTTGACCTTGGTCTATAAGCTGCTTCTAGTCCAAGCAGCACATCGATGCAATGGAAGCGCATAATATTGCGCAATGGTATGCCATTTCTTTTTGGGTTAAATTGGGTGAAAACGCGACGACAACTTACGGTAAGCTTCAGAAGGATTTTGGAGAGGAGGTTCTGTCAAGAGCTCAAGTTTTTCCTTGCCATAAAATGATTAGTGAAGGCAGAACGAATGTTGAACATGAAGACCGCAGTGGACGATCATCAACCTCACGGAAGGATGTCAACTTGGCCAGGGTGTGTGAACTCGTACGATCTTGTCGAAGATTATCCGTGAAAAAGATTGCAGAAGAACTGAACATCAATCGAGAAACGGTTCGTCTAATAATAACTAAGATCTTGGTATGAGAAAGATTTGTGCAAAAATGGTCCCCAAAAATCTCACACCACAACAGCGAGAAACACGGAAAAACATGGCAGCCGATTTGTTAGAGCAAACGGAAATCAATCCAGAATTGTTGAGCCGTGTTATCACTGGTGATAAAAGTTGGTTTTTTCATTATGATCCAGAGACAAAACGCCAAAGTTCGCAATGGTGCTCGAAGGGATCACCAAGACCAAAAAAAGCTCGTATGTCAAAAGTGAAATGCATGCTTGTGTTCTTCTTTGATTCCAAGGGAATTGTTCATAAAGAATGGGTGCCTCCTGGGCAAACAGTTAACCAATATAACTACAAAGAAATTTTAGAAATACTTCGTAAAAGAGTTCTTCGTGTCCGTGCCAACATTGCTGATAATTGGAGTGATAATGCGCCATCCCATACTGCTTTGTCAGTACAGCAATTTTTAACCTCAAAACAAATTTCAGTACTAACACAGCCACCTTATTCACCAGATATCGCTCCGTGCGACTTTCTTCTGGTTCCAAGAGCCAAAACGGCGGCCAAGGGACACCATTTTCAAACAACACAAGATGTCCAAAAATCAGTGACGAGGGTCTTGGAGGATATTACAGAAGATGAGTTCCAGAAATGTTACATCAATGGCAGAAGCGCTGGAAAAAGTGTGTGCAATCAGAAGAGAACTACTTTGAAGGAGGAAACACTTAACTTGACTAAAACGGTAAGCAACATTGTTTTTTCACATCAGTCTCGTTACTTTATTGTCGCACCTCGTATGTGTCCTATAATGATATAATTTTGTAGGTACATTAAGCGGCATTTGTATATACTGTCAGCAAAGTATGTTGCAAATAGAGGTAGTAGGAAAGAAGTAATACATTTAAACGTCATGCACAATGCGACAGTTTTTTACACGTTTCAGTATTTACGACCTCATGTCTCCTGAACTGTGTGTGTGGCACGAAGATATACTTTTGAAGGTGGATTTAGACGCATATTTGGGTACTGTCTGCGAAATCTATTGCGAATAGAGTTAGCAGCACAGATATAATACATTTAAACGTCAAGCATGATACGTCAGTTTTTCACGCATCTCATGGTTTATTAGGTCATATGTCCGTAACTAAGATAGTTAAGTGCTGCTTGCCCCTATAGCGATTGTTTCCTGACAGTAACGGATATGTGTACTAAGTTTGATTGAAATCAGTCCAGTAGTGTAGGAGTAAATGTGGAAAACACACACACACACAATAACATCCATTTTTATAATACGTATGGATTAGTGCTGAATGGGAAAACTTATTTGCGCCTATTTAATCGAAGAAGTTCCATGCAGCAACGCGGATGGCAGGCAGAAACGAATAATTTCGCAAATGACAAAAATATTTTATCTACATTCAGACGTCTGCTATTATAATGAAGGGAGAGACTGAGATAATCGCTGGCGAAATAGTGATCCCACCTGAACCGGTGTATCAAATGCGATGTTGCAAGGTATCTACACACCTGTGGTGCAAATTAATGCCTTCCTGCGAAATCTCTCTCATTATCTGGGTCATAATTCATCAGGATTTCACGCACAGCGCGGTAGACGAATCGATACATTCTGCTCTGCCGGTGGCTCACCGGCCTGGCACATTACATCTTGAACACGCTCCACCGTGGGCTATGAGATAGGTAGAAACTAGTCTACTGTCAAACAATAAGTGACGTTTCAATAGGATTCTGCTGGGTGCCTTGTCAACCTTAACAGGGGGCTCCCTGCAACAGTAGCCTAAACGTCGGCAGTGTAATTATATAACGACGCGGTCACACACCTACGCGAATCTCACTGAAACCGACACATGTAATATTGACGTAATAGTGCCAATATTCTGTGTTATATTAACATGGAAATTTCCTCCGTTAACAAACTTTTAACAAGTAAACACTAAATCAGTTTTCTCGTACGTACTTTCGACTTTCGTTCATTGTAATAGAGGAGGAAAAGTGAAACAAATATAAATGTGGGTAACCTCAACAATAAGCGAAAGTGTAAGGACTAACATTTTCGTTATTCTTATATGGATCTTTCATTACCGATCCTCTATAAAAGTTATTTGACACTAAGGTATATATGCACCATTTCCGTGACAGGTTTAGTTTGTTGGAGCCACTTTATAATCCTCTCGTCCTTTGAAAATATGTGCTACTTGGTGTATGCGAATTGATTCTTTTAAATGTCCATACTATCAGGAGTTTCTCTATCTGCTTATAAATCTCTGGGGATTTTGACTTGCCGTGCGGGATTAGCCGAGCGGTCTGAGGCGCTGCAGTCTAGGACTGTGCTGCTGGTCCCGGCAGAGGTTCGAGTCCTCCCTCGGGCATGGGTGTGTGTGTTTGTCCTTAGGATAATTTAGGTTAAGTAGTGTGTAAGCTTAGGGACTGATGACCTTAGCAGTTAAGTCCCATAAGACTTCACACACATGTGAACATTTTTGATTTTGACTTAACTGTCCTTCGCCTTTCTTCTGAATAGATAATAAATCTAGTCAACTTCTACACTTTTTTCTTTCCAGTTCCCTTACTCTGACCACGTTTCAGAATTTCGCCGTAAAGACATTGTGGTTTGATTATTGTGCGATAGTGTCACATTATTGTTATTATTATTATATACTATTTATTGCGTGCTCTGTGCGTAATAGAACAGCATCACAGAACATATTAGAACCTAAAATATACGAGCACTTGTACACTACACAATTCACTTATAGAACTGCAGCCCAAAGCAAATGTTCGAGACTTACAACAATTTAAATTGACTATTAAACGGAATCGATCGAAATCACTCTGCCATTCCAGACTTTAGATGTACAATATCCACTTTTCAAGTGCTTTTTAAAAATATTTAATTTTTCTTTTCAAAGAAGAGTGCTTAATCTTCGTAGCTCTCATCAGAGACCAGAAGGAAATCTAACAAAAAATTCCATGATTTGAGACATCACACGTCATACAGACTATTCAGGCTACTGTCAAACATACAGGTGATAATCGAACGCCGGCCGAAGTGGCCGTGCGGTTCTAGGCGCTGCAGTCTGGAACTGCGAGACCGCTACGGTCGCAGGTTCGAATCCTGTCTCGGGCATGGATGTGTGTGATATCCATAGGTTAGTTAGGTTTAACTAGTTCTAAGTTCTAGGGGACTAATGACCTCAGAAGTTGAGTCCCATAGTGCTCAGAGCCATTTGAACCATTTGATAATCGAACGCGTTTGAAACTTCCAAACTGAAGTATTCTACTAATAATGTTCACTAGTAATGTCGCTGTTTTACAAAATTTCCTGCTGTTACAAATAACAAAAAATTTTTTAACGAGGAGATGAAAAAGACGCTGAAACTAGTTCCACTGCGATACGGTCACCAAACCGTAGGTTCATTTCGAAATCAGCAGGTTCTCTTAACCAGGAAACAAAACGCAGATTTCAGTTTGTCAAGCAGTTTTCACCTGTGACGTCTTCCTACCATAGTACGGTCAGTGCAGCAAGAAGCTGTATGTGGTATCGTTGCTCATTTTCTGTGTCTTCCAACTAATTTAGTATGTTCATTACAGAAAGACTTGCATTTTGTCAAGTAATTTGAGAACCACACGTCTTTGACATGGAGACAAAGGTGGAGAAGACATTGATATCTAGCATTCAGCGATATTTAACTAGGTGTTGCTTTCAACCGCACAATAAACATACTACAGGTCCTGGTTCTCCATCATCTTCAGTATCATGGTAAAACTTCTCTGTTTGTACAAAGTCAGTATTTAGTCCAGCCAACAAAGGAAAATTAGGGGAAAAATACGGTAGTCAGAAATTTTTTGACAGTGATACGGAGGAATGTAGTGAGTAACATACTAAAAATCGTGGCCGGTAGCGTGTGAGCGTGGGGTGGGAGAATGTTTAAAAGTAACTTTTTTACATGTTTCGTGACTGTCTCGAAAACCCAGCTTCTAGCGAAAAGGTTACCCAGTACAAAACTAAACTACATTAAATTTCCCGCTAATAAGGTCCTATCCATTTTTTCTGTAGCACTAATTGTTTCAGCTTTATAGAAGACAGGGGATGGAAAAATTGCGCATTATTTAAATACTGTTTTAAAAGTATAAATTAAATGCATATTGTTAAATATGCCATTGTTTATAGGAACATATTTGATATAAAAGCTCGCTTAACACCTGCAAACAAATACTCACTTACGAAACTGAAAATAACTGCACTACACAAACACAGGCACAGTGGGGCGCTACTTACATCGGGGAACTGGACAGAAAATGCTGGAGAGATATTGTCTTCCTGTAAAGTGAAAGGCGAGCAACACTTATTACGGAGCCTCTTCCAGGAGAGCACAACTGCCGCACAGGAATCATCCCCCCCACCCCAGCTGTGAAGAATGGTGAGCAGAGATGTACGTATTATCTGTCCACACGCTTTTCTTGTGTTTGTATTATTAGCAGTTCATATCTGTAAACAATGTAGCGTAAACACACTTTGCGGAAGATAACCTCCCCACCCCCCACCCCCACTCCCCCTTTCCCGGGAATGTCTGCGCACTGTGTCGGCAGTGATTCATGCGGTGAGCTGCGGATGGGTCAATACAACTTTGTGAAATATCGTGCAGCTGCTTTTTACGACACAGCGCGGTAAAGACAACGGGGATTAGTCTGGTCGCTCTTCATTTTGCGGATCACAATCCAGTGACCTACCTCTCCTCACGCATCCACTCTCCGACCTCACTCAGCCCTGTTAGACCCCCAGGTCACAATCTTCCTTTAATTTCATTCTGCTGCACTTAGATCTGGTACACACATTAAATACTTGTTGTTGATCTATTTCATTTAACAATAAACATTAATGTTATACCATTAAAACAATATTTTTTACGCAATTTTTGCAGCCCTTGCAACACGGAAGCTATTAGCCCAAAGAAAAAAAATCACGGGACCTTTTTTTGCAGGAAATTTAATTTAGTTTAATTTTGTACTGAGAAACATTTTCGCTACATGCCGCAGTTTTTGAGATTTCCAAAAAAACCTAAACAAGTGATCTTTACACGCAGCCCTTCCCCCTCCACCCAAGCTCACACCCCAACGGTCAGAATTTTTAGTATGTTGCTCATGACTACATGACTTTTTCTTTGTCCCAGTCGACATTTTTTGGTCTTCGCTGACTGGGCTAATTGTGAACATGTAGCGGAAATATGAACGGAAAACGATCGTGTTTGGGAAATGGCAAATTTCTGTATCTTCCAGACACAGTCAAAGTTCAATTGTTTTCGGTATACTTGTGCCCACAATCCTACGATATCCCATGGCTCGGCTGAGGATGAATTATTTGAATAAAAGTTTTCATTTTTCAACAGTGCCGACAATTACTGCTAGATGGGTTAATGTTTCAGCCATTAACGTGAACTCACAATAGTGGGAAACAAACATTTCATTCAATATGACAGCCTCTGCGGAAGTGTTACGTCTTAATTATCGAAGTTCGTTAACGGGTGACACATAAACCTATGAAACGCTCATCGTCTGTTCAACACGTATTCTGTTTAGTCGTTCATATCCCTTCAAATGTGCTTTGTACTGTAGTATTTTTGCAAACGTTGAGATACCTCTTTATGTCTCTAATTCAAGGTGTTACGTTGATCTGCCATCACGTTAGACTTACATATTAACGAGGGCAAATCATCGATGTTCCTCTGGTAACAGTTGTAAATCCAGTCTGCTATCTAAAGCTATTGGAAGAAGTGCTATGGCAATGTGTAGATCTTATGGGAGAACTTTGCGCAATACGCTAGCAGATGAAAACCTCACCTTCCTGACAGAAGCAGCACAGGCTTGTTATTTCTAAATGATTGCAAGCACTATCGTCACTTGCATGTAGGTATGTTGTCCGCCCTTCCTCCTAGGAGTTATATCCTCCAGAACAGAACGAAAGTAGCTCTATAAATCCATTTCATGTTTTCATCAGTTAGGATGGATGTAGCGCGTTCTTCAGTAGATAAAACATTGTTTCTTTTCTGTAATCTCGGCCGAAGATTCAGCTACTCTGATTTGACAGGGCTATTTCCACACCAAAAACCTGAAGATGTTAACCTTTGCCAGAGAAGATCATATAATGTCATTTACTTAACACTATAAAATATTCACAAACTGCAGGCCCATTCCCGATCTTACCTTCCGGGAAACATTGTCAATAGAAACAGAGTAATTAGAAACACGTTTCGAAAAACATTTTCAAATTTTTCAAACTTCGCTGAGTACTTTCTCCCAGAAAAGGGTCAGAAGTGACTGACTGATGGAAACTAAAACAGGACAGTTCTAGCTTACGTGTCCGATAGCAAAAAAATTGTTTGTTTTGGTGATATTTGAGATACTTACCCTATGTGCCTAACCAACGGTGTATTAATGAGAACAGTGCGGTGGGAACTAAATTACAGAATGTTGGAACTGGTAGCAGAGCTGTACAGGGCTGATCCTGCGCGCTTGACAGAACTCCCAAGGCTGCCACCCCCCCCCCCCCCCCCCCCCCCCACCACCATGGAAAATAATGACGTGTTATGGAAAAATACTATCTGAATGAGTTATATAGGCGAAATGATACAGATTGCCGTATCGTTGGTGCAACCAAAACGAAGGAGCATCTGTGAAGAGGGCACACTGCGCTGTTGTTCCTGAAGAAGGGCAACAGGCTTTCAGTAGTTGCAGGGGCAACAGTCTGAATGATTGACTGATATGGCCTTGTAACATCAGCCAATATGCCCTTGCTGTGCTGGTACTGCGAACGGCAGAAAGCAAGGTGAAACGACAGCCGTGACTGTTTTCTCCCGACGGCGACTGTATGGTTAAATCGTGATGGTGTCCTCTCGGATAAAGTATTCTGAAGGTAAAGTAATCCCATTCGAATCTCTAGACGAGATCTACTCAGGAGGATGTCGTAATCAGGAAAGACTAAACTGACATTTTGGAGGTCACAGCGAAGAATATTAGATATCCTATAGATTAGTAAGTAAATTTAAGAATTAAAACGGGTAGGCCTAGGCTGAAATCAGATAAAATTGGATTTAGTGAAGTGCAGTAGCAGGAAAAACATGACTTTTGGTCAGGTCAGTACAAAGTTATCAACACAAAGTCAAATAGGGGTAATGCAGGAGTATGTCTAATAACGAATAAGAAAATGCAGATGCGGGTAACCTACTACGAACAGCGTAACGAATGCATTTTATTAGCTAAGACAGACACAAAGCCAACAGCCATCACAGCAGAACAAGTTTATATGCCTGCTAGCTCCGCAGATGACAAAGAGTTGACAGAAAGTATGAGGAAATAAAGGAAATTATTCAGATACTTACGGAGATGAAAAATTAATTGTGTTGCGTAAATGGAATTCGTAGTAGGAAGAAAAAGAGATGGGAAAAATAGATGTTCAGATGTGTGCGAAATCTTATGGGACTTAACTGCTAAGGTCATCAGTCCCTAAGCTTACACGCTACTTAACCTAAACTATCCTAAGGACAAACACCCACACCCATGCCCGAGGGAGGACTCGAAGGTCCGCCGGGACCAGCCACACAGTCTATGACTGCAGCGCCTGAGACCGCTCGGCTAATACCGCGCGGATATCTAGGAACAAGGGAAGATTTGAGGAAACCAGATTTCAAACCGCCTAACATTTCCAGGGGAAGATTTGGACTCCGACCACAATTTTTGGTTTGGTTCAAATGGCTCTGAGCACTATGGGACTTAACTTCTGAGGTCATCAGTCCCCTAGATCCTAACTAACCTAAGGACATCACACACATCCATGCCCGAGGCAGGATTCGAACCTGCGACCGTATCGGTCGCGCGGTTCCAGACTGCAGCGCCTAGAACCGCTCGGCCACCCCGGCCGGCTTTTTAGTTTGGAACTGCAGACTAAAACCGAAGAAATTGCAAAAATGTAGGAAATTAAGGAGATAGAACCTCGATGAAAATTGTAGCAGACAGAGATTTTTGAGTTTCACAAAGAACATCAGGCGACATTTGACTGAAATAGGGGAAATGAATACAATAGAAAACGAATGGGTACCTTTGAGAGAAGAAATAGTGAAGGCATAAAAGGATCACCTAAGTAAAAAGACAAGACCTAGTAGAAATCCTTGGATAAATAACGAGATACTGAATTTAACTGGAGGGGATGGTGGAAAAAAGTGCTAACCCACAAGAGCGTATTTGCGTTAGTGCTTGTTATATGTCTGGTTAAATTTAAAGACGAGATCATAAATACAATAACACAAAGAAGTTTGTATAGCAAACATTTTCTGGCGTTACATATGGAATTGCGTCCTTCCAAAATCTGGTGCATTTGGCAACACACCACATAAACTGGTCAGATTAAACCTTACTAAATTACGGGCTAATACTTTCTTCCACTGACTCCTTCAATTGAATAAAAGGAGAAAATACAAAAATGCAGCAAATGAAGCAGGCGAAAGGGAATACAGATGTCTAAAAAATGAGATTCACAAATGGAACAAGCTTACGCAGGAGGGCGGGGGGGGGGGGGGGAGGAGAAAATGCAAGGCTGTAGAAGTATACATAACTAGAGGAAAGATAATTGCTGCCTATAGGAAAATTAAAGAGACCTTTAGAGAAAAGATAAGCAACTGTATGAATATCACGCGCTCGTATAGCAAGCCGGTGCTATGCGAGGAAGAGAAAGCTGAAAGGTGAGAGGAATATATACACAGGCTTCCTACAAGGAAAATGAACTTGAAGACAATATTACAGAAACGGAACAGGAAGATGGGATGATAATGCGAGAAGAATTCGACAGAACACTTAAAAATCTAAACGGAAACAAGGCAGCTAGAACAGACGTCATTCCCTCAGAATATCTAGGTTCTTGGGGCATCAGTTATGATAAAGTTGTCCCACGTGATGTGCAAGATATATGACGCGTGCGAAATAGACTCAGGTTTCATGAAGAATGTAATAATTCCAGTTCCAAAGAAAACAAGTGTTGACAGTTGTAAATACTACTAAACCATGTGTCATGGTTGCAAAATATTGACCGATCTTGTACAAGACCAGTTTGATCCGGAGAAATGTAGCAACGCGCGAGGGAATACTGACCCTATGACATACCGTAGGAGACAGGTCGAAGAAAGCGAAAAGTACATTTATAGCATTTGTAGATTTAGATAAAGTTTTGACAATGTCGACAGGACTACACACTATGAAATATTTCAGGTAGCATGGATAAAATATAGAGACCAAACGTTTATTTACAACTTATACAGAATCAGACTAGCAGTATAAGTTTCGAAAGAAATGAAAGGGAAAAAGTAGTTGAGAAGGGAGTGAGACAGGGTGTAGCTTATTCCCAATGTCATTCAGTCTGTATATTGAGCAAGATGTGAAGGAAACCAAAGAGAATTTTGAAAGGGATTTAAAGTTCACGAAGAAGACATAAGAATTCTGCTGTTTGCTGATGACAGCGTAATTCTCTCAGAACATCTAAAGACTTGGAAGAGCAGTTCACTGGATTGAATGGTGATTATGAGGCGAACATTAATTAAAGTAAAACAAAGGTAACGGAATGTAACTGAAGGTAATCAGGCGATGCTAAGAGAATAATTTATGAAATGAGACACTAAAAGTTTCGTTATGTGGGCTGCAAAATAACTAATGATGGCCGAAGTACGGAAGAAATAAATGCAGACTGGTAACAGTATGAAAAGCTGTTTTGGGAAAGTGGAATTTGTTAACATCTAATATAAACCTAAGTATTAGAAAGACTTTTTTGAAGGCATTCTTCTGTATTGTAGTCTTATATGGAAGTGAAATGTTAACGAAAGGCAGTTCAGACAAGAAGAAGATAGAAAATTTTGAAATATCGACCTATGGAAGAACGCTGAAGATAGATGGGTAGATGGGGCAAGAAAAAAAATGTTCAAATGTGTGTGAAATCTTATGGGACTTAACTGCTAAGGTCATCAGTCCCTAAGCCAACAGACTACTTTACCTAAATTATCCTAAGGACAAACACACACACCCATGCCCGAGGGAGGACTCGAACCTCCGCCGGGAGATGGGGTAAGAAGGTAGATGGTATGATAAATAAATCTACATGGAGAAAAAGGAAATTTAGGCACAAGTAGACTCAGAGAAGGGATCGGTTGGTAGGTCACATGATGAGGCATCAAGGAATTACCAGTTGGTTGTGGAACGCTTAACCACAGTGCGCGGGTTGCGCTGGTTACGCAGAGATGGAGAGGCTTGCACGGGATAGACTAGCACGCGGAACTACATCAAACCATTCTTCAGACTGAAGACCAAAACTACAACAGATAAAAAACACTGCACACACTAATTAATTTCATCATTGCTGCACATAAACTACAAATTGTATAAGCTCTCTAAAAAAACTGAAAGTAAAAGAATCTTCAGCAACTGCACTCTGATTTTATATGATGTACGAGCTCTGCTTCTCAAATAGTGCATAAATTATGATATTTGAAGAAACACTTCAGAGGCGAGATCACATTTAAATATTTATTTTGAATTGATGACCGGTTTCAACAGTATTTTTCTGTCATCTTCGGATCTCATCTTTTTCAAAATTATGCCGTACATCTTGACAATACAGAAAATTTAAAGAGTTTGGAATTGCAAGCTGTACCAGCAGGTAGATCACAACCAATCAACATGTCACTAACAAAAAATATTATTTACAATCGTATTGGGATGCAACTTTCGTCAATTACGTGCGACCACACACATGCTTGTCTCTGGAGCTGTACGGAGTCAGACGCTGTTACAGGCAAGCTCCCTCGCATGTCCGCTATGTGGTAGTGTGGTTGCCGTTTGCATTTACATTAGATAATTTATATAGTTCGTTAGTCAGAAATTTGTATAGTAATTAAAGTAGTCCAGATCTAAAGTTAAAGATAATTACAGACATTTTATATAGATTATAAAATAGTAACAGCTGTCAATATACAAGCTTTCATAAAGGAGCAATATCGTCATCTAAGTAATACACTCCTATTTTTTTTCTTCTGCAACGTACATGTCATATTTATGGGATTTAAAACAATCCAAAAAAAGTCTTTATTTAATTTTTTGTCACTACAAATCGATTGTTTTGTAGGAAATTTTTTAAAAAAATAAATGATCACTATAGCATAAGGCAGGCAACATTTAATCCCATTACTGTATTTCTTAGTTTTATTTCTAAAGCAAACTTTTCTGGTCAATTCATCCATTTATGTGTAAAGAATTTTGGTGTGGCACCACTATTTTTATTGCGTTATCTAGCGCCATAAATTGCAAACCAATAACGTAGTAACATCAGCGTATAACCACAACATAATATTTCAACTCATAAAATATACAATTACCCAATGAACAATCTCCATGGCTGCACGTCACATTATGTCTAGATGGCACCACACGATCTGTAAAAAATTTTTCCTTAAGATTATCTTACCACTGGATTTTACATGGATACCATGCTTCATCATTTTCTTGCATATTTATTTTTTCTTTTTAAAAAGTTCGAAACTTCATGGATAAAGACCACTTTTAAACACGAGGCAGTCCAATACGAGACGGTAATTTTTCCTTGTTCCTAACCAGAGTCAAAGCTTTCCGGACGAATACAGGCAGCAGCTAGCTTATACTACGTAACATAATAGTAAAACATTTTATTTTTCCAGTGTACGAATTCCTGTGAAAATATTAACCTAAAACCACCTGTCACTCAATGCCTAAGTGAAATTGAGTTAACCTACGCCTAGGTGGAATAGGCATAGTTTTACGAAATATTTATTTTCCTAGTGGAAGCCACATAAGATTTCTTGTAGTGGTGTACAATAATGTAGTATAATGTACGATAAGGTAAATGTGCCATCAAAACTTTATAAAATATCCCAGCATTAACATATAACCCAGGTGACGCCTGTTCAGTAGTAATTTCTTTACGATGCGGCCTGGACGTACTGACACATTGACAGCAGCGTTTGTTTACAATTTCGGACCGCGGAAAAGATAGGCGAATTCACGTACCGCTCCCGGTACATTCTCAAACCGTCCTTCTTTCTGTTTTTGGGGGTGGGGGTGGGAGAGGGGACTGAGCTTTTGCGTCACCTTTGTATCTGCGGTGTTGGCGGGGGCCAATCTCGCCGTGCTTTCGGTACGGTCCTTGTTGGTCCTCTTACTTCTTTCGTAATACCGAGGATGCAAAGTGCATGTTTCATGACGCAAGGAGATAACTGCCGACGAATTAAAACATTAAAGTGATTCAACGAGTCTATTTTGTAATTGATTTCTTACGCAGAGTACATTTTAATGAACAGTGGAGATCAGAAGAAATGGACGTTCGTGCCTGTCTTCTTCCAGATGTGAACCATCGTGGAGGTTGTGTAATGCTTCGGATTTTACGGTCACATATAGAGGAAAGGTATGTGGTCAGTTGTATGAAACCATTTAAAGTGACCAGGCTCATTCAACAATCCAGGTAGCGTTCCTACATTATCTCCCAAGGTAATAACACTGTCCTGGCTGAAAGTGCCCGAGTTTGGATTGATGAAAACGAAGATGAAACAGTTTGAGTCCCATTACTTCCAAAAGAGAGGTATTTAATATTATCTAGCAGTTGATATCTGACAGGAAAAAACGACGAAGTTTATCTACAGGAACTGGAACATTTCTCTTTGTGGAGTACGGTCAAAATTCCTCGTAACTATGATGCAGAAATAGTCATACCTTGATCCATATGAGTATTCAACCATCTTTTTGATGCTAAATATGGCTATACGCCATATTAAACTATGTATTCAAATTATTTTGTCCCATTTCTGTTACGACGGTAGGTATTTCTCATATCTCTGTGCACTGGAATAAACAAAGCTTATTTCCTCTTGCGCTGAACTGGCGAATTTGGAATTTGTCGTACAAGAGACTAACCGCTCTTGACCTCTGTGACCTATAAGACACAGATTACTCCACAGCACAGTGCCTCGGGCCGAAACGGCTTGGTGGAGGTTTCTTCCTACATCGTTAGTATCGCAGCCTGGATGAAAAGCACTTCGCCGCAACGAATAAGTGTAATTATGCAAATGAAGTTTTGCTCCATGTCTGTAATTCTGCGACATAATACACGGCGGAAATTTCTCTGTAACGCATGTGTTGGACGTCTTCCAGGAAGAATAATGCGACGTTGCCACCGAACCAGTAAAACAACACACACTTCAAGGGAAACAGCTGTGTCAAGAACTGTTACAATACTAAGTCCTTTAAACGAAAAAATCTGCGAGTGTCGATTTGGTAGAAGAGATGTAACAGTTGTACTTTACATTAAAACTCTTCATTTTGCTAACTTTCCGAAGTGAACCTCTATGAAATGAAATGAAATGATCGTATGGCATTTATTGGCCGGGATATCCTCTTCGGGGTTCGGCCGCCATATTGCAAGTCTTTTTAGTTGACGCCGCTTCGGCGACTTGCTTGTCAATGATGATGAAAATGACGACGAAGGACACACAACACCCAGTCCCCTGCCGGGAACGAACCCGGGTCCCCTTGCCTGGTAAGCGGTAACGCTACCGCTGCGATACGGAGGCAGACAGTGTTCCTCTATCCTGCAGATTTTTTCAATTGTGTGAGGATGTAAATTCTACATACTTCTGAATAAGGTATATCATTAAGCATTACTGAACATAGAGTATTATATTACCTACAGGAAGTAGTAGATTACTTATTTTCTTAGAATATGGCTGAACGGCGAGAGATCCATATACATATTTGAGAAGCAGAATAATTCTCGCATACTGCAACTTCCTAAATTCCTGCTGTAAAGTTTACTCTTCCTTCTGTTATTGGACGAAAGGTTAAACTTTATAAAGCATTTGCTCGACTTCAAGGTCATTAACCCAAGCGAGGGGGCGCTATGGTAAGCACATTAGACTCGTATTCCGGAGATGCTGGAGCTCAAATTCCAGTCCAGCCATCATGATTCAAGTTTCTATGATTTCCCTAAGTCTATAAAGTCAAATACAGCTAATATGATGAAACCACGGAAAATCTGCATCAGGATTCCGCTCCTCAAGGACACGTATCTTAAGTAAAGGCCACCTTGATATGGATATCTCTACAGTTAGTAAAAAGCAAGCCATATTTGTAGCTATAATCGAGTTCAATAACGCAAAGCACTTTGTGATCGTCACTCATCCCGGTCGATGTTACCGAGCGCTTTTTCTCGACAGTCAACTTTGTCTCCCAGCATTTAGTTCATAATACCGGCAGCTCATTCCAGTAAGTGATTTAGCAGTGACAGTCACTCTTGTGCAGTCGCTTATCGCATTTCGCGAATCACCCAAGCATTTTATTAACGCGCCGTAGGACATTAATCTCTTCGTGTTGTCAGCAGGCTTTTTCAAACGTCATGCATGCCACACATTAATTTCAGTCAGAGAGCGGCCAGCACATGTCGCACAAATGAAACAGGAAACGCGAGCTTGCCGCTCCAGGAATGGCGATGCCGTTCCCGGCAGCCAGATTGGACACTCGCGATATTGGCCTCCGTTTGCGCTGCAGGCGCTGCAGGTGGAAAGCTGCGCCCGCGTGAGGTGCCTCCCAAGTGCACTGCCAGAGATTCGTGCCCGTTATGGTCATAGTTTCAGCGAAGTCTGCGAGACTAGAAACGAGAACTTTACAGAATTTGCACTCAACTCAAAAGCCATCCCGTTGTCGAGGGTCGACAATTGGTCCATGTCAGTCCCAATGATGTAAAACTGCCTCGTGATGACTGGGTGTTGGGTGATGTCCTTAGGTTAGTTAGGTTTCAGTAGTTCTAAGTTCTAGGGGACTGATAACCATAGATGTTAAGTCCCATAGTGCTCAGAGCCATTTGAACCAATGATGTAAAACAACGTGAAATGAATGGAAGTTTTTCGCAAAGTTGTATAGGCACATAAATTATCCCGTTGTAATACACAGTGTATCATAATAACCCTCCTGGTTCCACTGGGGTCAATGTGAACTCATAGGCAGATCGGAAATACACACTACATCCACCTTGCTTTCAAAATAACATTTTCTAAATACAGTACACGACTTTCTCCCTCAGAGTCAATTGTATCCAGTGAAGTTTTGTTCAATTTTATTGGATCAGTATAACCCCAATTTAAACTGTTCGCTTGTCTCTCGAACGTAACATTCTTGAGAATAGAATGATGACTGTTACGTTGAACAGCTGTTATACGAAAGACCTGCAACAATTAAAATATTATTTCCGGTTGTTTTTGTAGCCATTGCTAGGGTTGCTTGCCTCAGGTGTTGCTGCACCCATGCTAGTATCACTGAGGTCAATACGATCCCATAAGCATATTGGAAATACACATTTCCCTTGTTTCCAAAGCTATTATTTTCAAAATATATGACTTTCTCCCTCTGAATGATACGTATTCAATGATGTGTTATTCAGTTTTACATTTGCAACACATTAAAATTTATTCATGGTTTTTGGCACTGAGTACCTCTGGTATCAATCTAAATTCACTTTTGTTTCTTGAATTATTTATGAGACTAAAATGATGACTCACTTTGAACAGGTGTAATGTATGTTCTTATCTTAGTTCATTAAAATACTGCCAGTATATCTCGTGTAAATTACTTTGTGTTGTTATGACCGTAGAGGTACTCAGTGGAACAAAAAATCCCGGTAGTAGGAGGGTTCACAGAGAAAACCAACACGGGTGAAAGACACGACAACAGGTACAAAGACGTTTCAGCAAACTTCGGCCCGCAAACGGCACGAAATGACTACAAATGTGTGGCTCCGACACGCCACTGACTTCAGTATGAAATATTTTCTTAATTAGTACAAATGTCTCTGAAAGGTAAGATTTTCTGTTTAGTTCCCGTCTAATGGGGTTAAAATTTTACTCATGGCCTACCTTAACAAAATGTACGACGTTACTTCTGCGTGTTCCAACTTACTGTACAGTCGCACCTGTTACAGATGCTGCTCCACGTGCCCTCCCATTTGGATGCGATACTGCAGTCGCCTCTGCTGTGTGTTGCGAATTCTTTCAAACACCCCGAGATCACATCGTGAAGCTCGTCAAGGCTGTACAATTAGCTGGCACACTTCCTCAACCATATCGATGGGATTGCTGTGCTCTACACTTTTGAGGAACCCTATACAGAGAAATCCAGAAGATTCAAATCAGTTACAGGCAAGCTACAGGCCCTCCTCGACTTATCCATCTCTGAACATATTGGAGCGTTAAATTTCGTCTTACATCGGCAACGGAATGTACTAGTGTATCATCCTTCGTCTAACACATTCCACAGCCATGGGCCATGGTAAAAATTGAACCCAATTAAATGAGGAGGTAATCGAAAAGTTTACATTTATAATGCATATGTAGTAACTAGAATAATATTTCACACTGAATTCATTAGTAGCTCGTAACCACATATTCGCAAATGACCCACATTCTATTTCCTGCAACGTTTTTGCATCTATTATCGGATACTTCTGTCCATGTCAGTCTTCACTGACGACTGGGAAAAGTCGTGGATATGTCAGAGTTATATTTTCCATTGGATATCTTAAGGACAGTGTGAAGTTCATATTCGAGAGAGGAGTTAGGCAAAGAGAGATTCCATATCACTATATTCGTTCTCGCCAGAGCTGAACAATGTTTTCAGATCCTTGAACCGGGGAAGCTAAGAAGAAATACGCTTTAATGGAGTATATTTGAAGCACCTTCGCTTTGTTGATGGTATCGCACTTCTCGCCTCTAACGTACATACAAGTCAACAACAAACGAAAGAACTAAACACATAAAATTTGTAAGCGAGCCAGAAAATTTGTTGCAACACGGCTAAATAATGTGTAACTTACCGCAAACGAAATTGTACATATTATCAATAAAATCGTAGAAATATTCGACGAGTATTTGTATTCAGTACAGATGAAGCCTGGAGAAACAGCGACAAAAATAATCGGAAAAGAAGTGGTTTTCAAAACTAGGCTCCCCATTTGTACGAAAAGGAAAGTTTGCAACCAGCATGTACGAGTATCATAAGTTTTGACCTTTTAATGAGAGAACTACCAAAAATCAGAATGTTGCTCGGCAGCCCCAGAGGGATGCATGTTGGGTACACCGAGGAGATTCGGGAAAATAAATGGGGAAGGGGGGGGGGGGGTACGTGTAGCCCGCCGAAAGGTTGGTACATGGTGGATTCCAAGTGACAAGAAAAGACTAGGACGATGGTCTAATGGAACGTTCGTAGGCGAAATTCAAAAACATGCAAGAGCAACATGGATACGTACAGCTAAAGACCGTACTACATGGGGAAATCTAGACGAAGCCTTTACCCAAGCAGTGAATGTCAAATGGCTGGTGATAGTGATGCCCTTTCCTCACGACTGACGCCTTCCTCACTGTGCAGCTTACCGGCTTGGGCAGCTCTTTTTGAGGAGGCAGTTTTTTCCATCTGTGCCTCATGGAATGCAACGGCAAATGCTATTAGAAACACAAACAGAATAAGACCCACAGAACTGAAAATTGGCTTCTGAGTAAAACTCCTTAGCTTTTGTTACGGTAGCTATCTGCAATGCGCTGGTCAAACCGCTGATGTTAGGTGAAAGCGGAGGGGGAATTCGGGAGGGGGCAGTGAGAGGAGAAGGGATATCAACTGCCCGTTTGCAGCCAAGGTGCGCGCTCTGTGGCCATGTAACGCAGTGGAACTGCTAAAGAACGACGAAAAGGGCGGCAGTCTTCTTCTTGGGCCACAAGGATACATTATATACGCATGAGGTGTGTAGCATAAAGTTCATTGTGTGTCATCAGTGGAGTATATGCGACCTTTTCCCCGCACTACCACAGGAATGTACAAAATGTGATGCTTGTCCTTGAAACTGTAAACGCCACATTGCACGCATTTATAATGGCTAAAGGCTCTCGATGGTTGGATAGAAGAGCTCCGTCACCAGAAATAAAGCTACTCTGCAAGCAGAATACACCTGATTCCATGCTTGTACGAGTAAAAGATCTGGCAATGTGCCATTCAATACGCGCACATATATTCCTCCTCTGTTGTACTGAGGAAGTAGCAGTTTCCCCCCTCCCGCCCCTCTGCAGTGCAGCTACTTTCACGCTTAGTAGGGCCGAAATATATCACACAAGACGCCTTTCTCTCACACAGAATGAGTCTTTCGTCGTCGTCGTCGTCGTCGTCATCTCTACCCAATGAACCTGCACTCTCTCATCTCATCGTAACTGTTATGAAGTCTGCATCTTGTTTATAGACATAGCACAGTAATGTAACGGCTCCCAGGTTCTAGTGCTTCGTTTCCCAGGGACGCTCAATTGGAAAAGGGATCTATAACCAACCGTCTGCAGCGTTTTCGTTTACAAGTTCGGGCAATGAAGTAGTCGATGCGGTATGGTAGCTGCTTTGGATTCTGCCCCATCTTCATCACGACAGTCACGGCCCATGCGGTCTGTTGTCCATCGGTATAGCGTGGCCTCTTGACACATGGTGAGTTGCCTGTGGTTTTTTTTTTCTGGAAAACGTAAAGCTTCAGCAAACTCGCTGTCAGTTTCTTCTCAGGCACTCGCTTTTTTGTAGTGTTACGTTTCTGATTAACTCTCTCAGACGAAGGAACATTATACTAAAACACCAACTATTTGGACAACATACAACACAAGTTAAGCTATAGTGACAGTCATGCAGTCACATCAACGAATTAATGGTATTATTTACCAAAATTAGTTGCAGGAGACAGAACTGGAGGAGATCGAAGAAATGTAAGAGAAGTAAGGGGAAACTTGGCTGATATCTGGAAGCAACGATGGACCTCGTCTCCGGTAAGTAAGGATACAGTTCAACCACTACCCTACATAAAACAAGGTAAAGAAACCTGAACAGCGTATAGTACAAAGCAGATGTTCTGACGGCCATGAAACAGAGCACGCATGAACGCATCGCTGGAACCGCATTGTGACCTTGTCTCTGGGGTACAGGCAGGTGATATTAAACGACCAACTACTAGCCAAGTTTCTGGGAACATGAAATCTGTTTCAAACCTTTGGAAGCCACCAGTAATATAGGAAATGACTACTGGACCACCAAAGATGAAATTTTGTCGTTTCTTCTTGCTACTTTATGAACAATTATAAAAATTGAGGAAGATGGATACCGAACAAGAATGTGTCAGGAAGTTGAGTAATATTGAAACAACTACGACTACAGCATAATACGTAGTAAAAGATGTTGCATTAAAAGTGACGTTAATTTTTTAACATGACGTAATTACGTTAGTTCCTTTCCTTGTCCTAATTACGGCATATGACGACAATGTCTCACACTCTTCACCTTATTGTAGGCCCATGAACAAACTCACTAAGAATAGATCACACCCACATGCAGCTGGTTCTTAATGGATTGTAGATATTTTCCAACAGGATATGCTCATCGACACTACAGTCTGTCGCCAAATGATTTAGTGTAGGCCTAAACAACAAGTGTGATGAATAAAGGAGATGAAGAAAAACGAGGATAGTGTCCACACCCCGTAAGGCGAGTCAAAGGCCACAAGCAATGCATACTGTGACAACCTGTTCAACAGTGCTGCTGGCAGTTCCACCAACAGTAGAAACGGAAGGGTGCACTCCGCAAGTTAATTGTCGTGCAGTTAAAATATATCCCAGAGTACACCACAAAACGTAGAATTTTAGCTAATGTAACACTGACAGTAATATAAGTACTGTCAGTTGCTAGTAGGGCTATCATATATATATATATATATATATATATATATATATATATATATATATATATATACATATATATATCTGGAAATGACTTTAGATACATAAAATAGTTGGTTAGCATGCAACGGAGATGAAACACTCTCAAAGCAAATAATATTTTTTTTCGATAATTATGGCCGTGAGAAATAAGCTGTTGCCAATGCAGGTGATAAGAGGGAGTGTCTCAAACCTCTGTCGCTCCTTTACAAAACGGCATGGGAAATGTGTCAGAATTCCGCGCACCACTTGTACGCAACTTGTCAGTGACGGCACGGCGGCGTCAAGCGACAGTTTATCGAAACAGTCTGTTTCAAGCGGGTAAACAGCACTTATCAAGTTCACGTAGAGGCCGTTTTATCAGGCAGTAATTCATAAACAAGCTACTCTCTTCGTACAGTCATCGTACTGTGCAGTCGTCTGGAGCAACATTGGCGATTAATATTCCCATTACTACAATGAGGATCAATAAAGCTACCGTAATTGATACTCCTACCATCACCTAACTCTCTGGGAGTGATCGTCAGTTATACTCACGTCACTGACAGCTCGCACAGTTTCGTTGCCAGCAGGTGGCGAGTCAGCAGGTGTAGGCCATCGGAGGGACCAACTCGACGCAAAACTCACGCAGCTTTCTTCCGTCGCCATCGCGTCCGCGAAAGTCGACATCTGCCACTCACTGATTTTCACTAACAGAACACCAGCAGCATTTCACACAATACGCACTTCTCTGTGTAAACTTATATAACTCACATACATCGCACAGAGCGAGGAAACTTGCTTTCGACACTCGGAGGCAATTTCGAAACACAGGCACTCGGACAGTTTTCCTGACTGTAAGTCGCGTATTTCAGAAATGATGAAGTGCCTAAGAAGGATATCACGGTGAAACTTCTCACTTGGAAACACTTCACTGAGCTCGAAGACGGTCGATGTCTGTGAGAGTGTGTTCGTTATGTGGGGCGACAGCAAAACTGAAAGATGGAGGGAATGTGGATATCGAAGGGAAGAGACGTGCAGGACAGGTGGGAAGAGAGGATGGTGAAGGGGGAAGACTGTGAGGGGGTTGGGGGGGGGGGGGAGAAGTTGGCAGCCAGCAGGTGGGCGCGCGGCCGGCTGGAGGCGCGCTGCTCGCCGAGCTGTCAGCCGACGCGTCCGCTAATCGCGCGCTGGACAGATTAATGAGGCGCTCCGCGCAGCACCCACCGTCGCACTGCGGACTGCCGGCCCGCCAGTAGTGGTCTGCGAGCGAGAGCAATCGAGGCGGACCGAGCCCGGCCAGGCGTACAATGTACTCGGAAGAATGCCGGCGCTACGGAGGGAGAGAGAACTGGCCGAGCGCGGCGAGTGGGAGGGGGCAGCGTAAGACTTGTCACGCTGAGATCCATCCGACAAGGCGGCTGACCGCCACAAGGTCGCCGGGGGCAATGGAAGAAGACGGAGGGGAAGTGCGAGGCCGAGAGGGGGCCCGGGCTGCGGTCACGCCGCGATCGCCGGCCACTCCAGCGCTGCGCGATCGCGCCGCTCCGGCGGCAAGTGGGTCGCGGGGGCTGGCGGCGCCAAACCCGTTCGCCGGCGCTCGCACGTCGAGGGTTTCCAGGGGGGCGGGCGGTACCGTCTGCGGCGGCAGGAGGGACCCCGCCGCCTCCGGCGCGACGCCGCGGACGCGCCCGCCGCCTCCGCGCCTCATCGACGCGCCTGTCCCGGAGCGCGGCCGCGCGTACACTGCACTGCAAGTTTTATTTCAGTAGCCGGTCGCACACTATTTCAGGACTTTTGAGTATTTCTGACCTGACCGCCCCGCGCCTGGGCGCGCAGCGGCGCACTCACACACACACCCACCCTCTCACTTCCCCCGGGCCCCTCCTCCTACTCTGGCTCCTTCCTCCAAATTAACGCTAGACAGAAACGGTACCGTCACGTGACCGACAGGGGGGCGTCTCATAATAATAACATTGCGCGCACACGCACGCGCTCAGCTAGGCTAGCCCCCCTCCCTCCGCGCCCCTTCGGACGCCAACAAAATCGCGAGAATAGATAGCTATATCGGGTCTTCTATAAATACAAAGATATCTTCGGCCGTTTACATCACGGCGTCCGCGGCGAGCGGCCCCCACAGAGGAATTGTTGCCGCTACTTCGCCGCCGCCGGTAACACCGCCCGCTAAGCGATCTACTGGCTATTCCGTGTTCCAGCTTTCTTCCGCGTGACACGTGCGACATCCGACGGAACTCTATTTCATTAAAAGACATTTGAGATGCGTAGCAAACTAGGAAAAAGATAAAAAGAACGTATAACTTTATAGCAAACAAAAACAGAAGAAAAGGAATTCACGTTGCGGTTTATGTCACTTTTGAATTTGATCGATTTACTATACCATTAACTAGTCTAGTTGCACCTAAATACTGTGTGTATATGTTTAAGCTGGCTAAAATGTACATAGTCGAAATGAATTTGCCAGGGACACCACAGAGCAATCACCACGACCGTATTCTAGCTGCACATGGTCCAGAAAAGAAAGTCGATCAAATTGAAAAGCGACTGGACGCGTGTTATGCTACATAAACCACCAATTTAAATCACAGCAGCAGTTCGTCAGCCACAACAAATGGTTCAAATGGCTCTGAGCACTATGGGACTTAACTTCTGAGGTCATCAGTCCCCTAGAACTTAGAACTACTTAAACCTAACTAACCTAAGGACATCACACACATCCATGCCCGAGGCAGGATTCGAACCTGCGACCGCAGCGGTCGCGCGGTTCCAGACTGTAGTGCCTAGAACCGCTCGACCACCCCGGCCGGCAGCCACAACAGATATAATGAATTAATGGTGGGGAGAACACACAACAAAGCAGCTCGCAGCAACCGAAGGGCTGATTGGGTCGGTCGTCGAAATATTGCGCATAAAATGGAATCAACAATTGGGCTGTAAACCCGAAAGCAGGCAATCAATCAATCAGGCCCGGGAAAACGGAGAGACCACAATACAAAGGAAGCTACAGGTGTGACCTCTTGGCGACACAGATGTAATTACACACAAGTTCAGCAAGGTAAGGACGTGACGGGAAATTGGCTGCGTCATTTATAAAGGATCTTATCAACTTTCAGCTGAATTTGCCTATGGGTAACCGTGGAAAAGCTATATGTGGATGGTTAGGCGGGGGTGAGGAGAGAGGGAGGCGTTGAATCTGGGTCCTCTCGAATACAGCTGTAGTTACGCAATCACTGTGCAACCTCCTTCGGTGAAAGCAGCGCAATAAAACCGCGTAATGAAAATGTCGCGCAAAATCATGTCCGCTCAGCAAATGGTCGATAGACGATTCACTGGCTGTTGTACACTATTATTTTCTTCAGGAAGGCATCACAACGCTTACAAATTAATTTCGCCACACCACAGTTTCCTTCATTTAGCGATGTATATGTTGATCAAAAACGAAAAATAGCTTTACAATTTCTGTTGCTAAGGCGTTAGCTATACCGCATTTCTACAAACTATCCATTTCTAACCCTGATGCTGCAAGAACTTTCTTCAACTTCATCGGCAACGCGAAAACATAAATGTTGGAGAAATTTTATGAAATCGTCCCAGTTACACAAATATCTCAGATTCGAACCGACACATCTATGCAATTTCGGTACTAAAAACAGGAATGCTCAAAAAGAGCGAACTTCTTGGAAATTTTTTACACTCATTAGATAATAGTAAAAGCGAGCAGAAAAAGCTGGCTAAGTTGGTCTAAGTTAACACGATTATACTGTATACAGCATAAACCAAACATAGCTTCGTAACATGTTGATTAGCTGAACCTCTCCCTTTTTTCCAAAATGTACTGACCGTCCCCGGAAAACTAGTGCACATTCCAGGTAGCAGTAGCAAGTGATGTAGATTAAGTACTCATAAAAATATGTGATTCCTTTATAACGTATTGAGTTACAGCTATATAAATGTAATGAGTCAACTAAATTGAATGCTAACTGCTGAAAACATCAACGATGATGAAGACGGCGGGTTTTCGAGTGAAAGGTGTATAACAACTCACAATCGTTTGAAATAAATATCACAAAATTCCATTGTCATTTTCACTGAACTTTGACTTAAAAATGAAACTTTCGTTCTGTCATCCCGGTTTTATTTTACGAGACATAATTAATGTCAGTTGTGCCACTTGTTTGTATATTTGCTCTTCCTTTATCTCCGCGCACAAGCAGATAATGGAATAACAAATGGTTCAAATGGCTCTGAGCACTATGGGACTTAACATCTATGGTCATCAGTCCCCTAGAACTTAGAACTACTTAAACCTAACTAACCTAAGGACATCACACACATCCATGCCCGAGGCAGGATTCGAACCTGCGATCGTAGCGGTCGCGCGGCTCCGGACTGAGCGCCTAGAACCGCTAGGCCACCGCGGCCGGCAAATGGAATAACATCGATAACATTGGCAACCAATGAATGTGACTGTCGGAGTAAGCATTTTGTTTAGTGAATGTTAAATTTAATTTACATGTTAATTCCTTGCTGGAATGTGTTGTTCCCCAGCGTATTGAACGGCCATACCTAATCTTTCTTTTTCTTTGTTTCTTTCTTTTCTCTCTCCTTTTTGAGTCATCCGTCTTCTGACTGGTTTGATGCGGTCCGCCACGAACTCCTCTCCTGTGCCAACCTCTTCATCTCGTAGTAGCACTTGCAACCTGCGTCCTCAATTATTTGCTGGATGTATTCCAGTCTCTGTCTTCCTCTACAGTTTTTGCCCTTTACAGCTCCCTGTAGTACCATGCAAGTCATTCCCTGATGTCTTAACAGATGTATCATCGTGTGCTTTTTCTTTGTCAGAGTTTTCCACATACTCCTTTCTTCTCCAATTCTGCACAGAACCTCCTCATTCCTCACCTTATCACTCCACTTAATTTTGAACTTTCGTCTGTAGCACCACTCTCAAATGCTTCGATTTTCTTCTGTTCCGATTTTCCCACAGTCCACGTTTCACTACCACAAAATGCTGTGCTCCAAACGTACACTCTCAGAAATTTCTTCCTCAAAGTAAGGCCAATGTTTGATACTAGTAGACTTCTCTTGGCCAGGAATTCCATTTTTGCCAGTGCTCGTCTGTTTTTGATGGCCTCCTTACAATAAAATAAATCTTTTAAAACAATAGTGGGAACTTCTTTTGCACGGTTATAATGCAAGGACACATCTAACAACACGTAACGACGAAAACAAATCAGCTAAATCATACAGGTTTCAGACGAGACGCTAACGTGAATTTCTGACATTGGTGACGCAACAGCAGCAATATTTTTGGCTAAACTATCCGGAGATTATCAATAACTTATTGACTGCATTCCATATATCTAGCTGCATACTTTTTTTGAAAGAACAGCAACTCTGATAATGCTTTAAATAAATATAAATCTGCACTTACTGAAAATTCAAAATATGTTAACAACGAATTTTACATTAAAAATCGTCCAGACCATCAAATCGCCTACGCCTGTTTCGTGCTACAGCGTGTGTGGCGCGGTCTACTCGACTCTGCTGTCTACCGTGAATTCTAAAATAATTACAGTCAGTTACTGAAACAAAAAATCGCACTCGCTCTGGTGCGTGTGGCGTCGCAGGAGCCCGGTGGCTACGGGTAATCAGCTCTCCCAGGAGTATGAACGGTAACATGTGAATGGACACGCTAAACAGTTTATCCATAAATCTACGAGTTACGTAGCGTATTTACGTAATGCATTCGACGGTGAAACAATGTCATTATCAGGCATGATGCTGGTCCCATGTTGCGTAATAGGGTTAATGAAGCACTTGTCGCCATCCCCGTGTACACACCGGATTTAATTTCGATGCAGCGTTTCCGCCCACACACTGTGTAACTACATCACCGGGAAAGCGCAAGTAAACGCATGATCACAAATGAGTGCCTTTTGTCCCCTTAACCGTACTGTTTGAAAGTTACTGGAGCTCTGGAACAAAAAATTCTGTTTCCACTGTACAAAGAATCTTCAAAATACTTACGGACAGGAGCATGGCCATTTAACGGGTACTTACCTCTTACTTCAGCAGTAAACGATATACAGCTCGTAGCGCCTCTGAAAATAAAAAAATAAATAAAAAAAATGTGTCAGAAACCTATTCAAAATAAACGAACAGGAAACTAAGAAATAATTTGCACATAAATCAGAAAGAGCAATTAACAGAAGCGTTACATTTCAGTTTAAGAATTAAAATATACACTGTAAGAATTTTTACAGCATTAATTTCTCTTGTTAACTAGTTTTTGGTTCGCCATGGTATCATCAAAAAAGAACTGACTATTGTCATCAAATATGATATTAAGAAGACAGTCAACTTTGGAAAAGATGATACAGCCGATAGGCGTGACGCAGTTTCTCAGAGTATAGTTTATCCGTGACAGTGGAACAATTGTGGGGAAAACCCAAGAGGCGTAATGGAGGCTTTACACTTGGAACGAATTATATTTTAAATTAAAAACAGCACGACAGCTAAACTATGAAAATTACTATTAAAAAGACCGTAAATTATAACGGAAAAATTTATGGGAATGCGAAGAAGAGGAATTTTTTTTTCATTCATATATATAACATATCGTAGGGGACATTTCTTCTATGCAGCGACGGAAGAGCCCTTTAATGCAGGATGAAGCACGAAAGATTACTCGATTTCCTTTCATTTTTAAAGCTATAGGGTTGCCAGCTTCGAAACTGTGCGCGGAACTTGAGTTAACGGAAATTACCCAAGATAGCGTTAAGAGCCAATCACACTAGCTTGCAATAATGGCGGACACAGAAGATGAAGACGGAGAATGTGCTAATACTCTAGCAGACAAAGAATGTTATAATGGCAAAGAGGGACGTTTTACTCATGTTAGTAAACGGTTGGCTCTAAAGCCACCGGCCACATGGTGGCCAGTTTAAATGCTATGGAGACTATGAGAACACACGCAGGAAAACTTTTAAGTCAGTTGTACAACTTCTAATCGAAATCCGTGAAAGTCTACGAAATTAGCTTGAGCGCTAACTCTAAAGCCACCGCCCACATGGTGGCCAGTTTAAATGCTATGGAGACTATGAGAACTATACAACGTGTCACTCATTCCTACATAGCTTGTTTCCTTCCAGTATTACACTCCTGGAAATGGAAAAAAGAACACATTGACACCGATGTGTCAGACCCACCATACTTGCTCCGGACACTGCGAGAGGGATGTACAAGCAATGATCACACGCACGGCACAGCGGACACACCAGGAACCGCGGTGTTGGCCGTCGAATGGCGCTAGCTGCGCAGCATTTGTGCACCGCCGCCGTCAGTGTCAGCCAGTTTGCCGTGGCATACGGAGCTCCATCGCAGTCTTTAACACTGGTAGCATGCCACGACAGCGTGGACGTGAACCGTATGTGCAGTTGACGGACTTTGAGCGAGGGCGTATAGTGGGCATGCGGGAGGCCGGGTGGACGTACCGCCGAATTGCTCAACACGTGGGGCGTGAGGTCTCCACAGTACATCGATGTTGTCGCCAGTGGTCGGCGGAAGGTGCACGTGCCCGTCGACCTGGGACCGGACGGCAGCGACGCACGGATGCACGCCAAGTCCGTAGGATCCTACGCAGTGCCGTAGGGGACCGCACCGCCACTTCCCAGCAAATTAGGGACACTGTTGCTCCTGGGGTATCGGCGAGGACCATTCGCAACCGTCTCCATGAAGCTGGGCTATGGTCCCGCACACCGTTAGGCCGTCTTCCGCTCACGCCCCAACATCGTGCAGCCCGCCTCCAGTGGTGTCGCGACAGGCGTGAATGGAGGGACGAATGGAGACGTGTTGTCTTCAGCGATGAGAGTCGCTTCTGCCTTGGTGCCAATGATGGTCGTATGCGTGTTTGGCGCCGTGCAGGTGAGCGCCACAATCAGGACTGCATACGACCGAGGCACACAGGGCCAACACCCGGCATCATGGTGTGGGGAGCGATCTCCTACACTGGCCGTACACCACTGGTGATCGTCGAGGGGACACTGAATAGTGCACGGTACATCCAAACCGTCATCGAACCCATCGTTCTACCATTCCTAGACCGGCAAGGGAACTTGCTGTTCCAACAGGACAATGCACGTCCGCATGTATCCCGTGCCACCCAACGTGCTCTAGAAGGTGTAAGTCAACTACCCTGGCCAGCAAGATCTCCGGATCTGTCCCCCATTGAGCATGTTTGGGACTGGATGAAGCGTCGTCTCACGCGGTCTGCACGTCCAGCACGAACGCTGGTCCAACTGAGGCGCCAGGTGGAAATGGCATGGCAAGCCGTTCCACAGGACTACATCCAGCATCTCTACGATCGTCTCCATGGGAGAATAGCAGCCTGCATTGCTGCGAAAGGTGGATATACACTGTACTAGTGCCGACATTGTGCGTGCTCTGTTGCCTGTGTCTATGTGCCTGTGGTTCTGTCAGTGTGATCATGTGATGTATCTGACCCCAGGAATGTGTCAATAAAGTTTCCCCTTCCTGGGACAATGAATTCACGGTGTTCTTATTTCAATTTCCAGGAGTGTATAACAGAGCATAAACTTGTGGGGAGAGACTACAGCGAAGAAGACAGTATTTGAAAACTGGGAAGTTGAGGAAGAGGATACGACTAACAATGACTATATTGAAGAACCAAAAGAAGAAAACGTTCGCAGATAAAATGAGGCAACGAAAAACTTGATGACTACCACTGACATAAATTATCACAGAGACACTCAAAGTTGCCTTTTCAATACACCACAGTTAAGACTATGTCGCTGAGCTCTTAATCACAGAATACGTAAACTCCGTAGGGGCCGCAAGCAGTCGTGCGTTAATTGATTATCACTTGTATAGATTAACCAGCCCTTCGTTCGTAGATAATTGACACGAAATATGTGCCTGACTTCCTGCCTTGGCATTGGTAGTCCGCGCACCTGGCGGTAAGTCAAGCTTATCCAAAAAGCACCCGTAAAGACCTTTGGCGATAGCCTGATCTGACCGTGATGTCAGAACGACCACCTACTTATCACGACTCAATTCTTCAGTCCCTTGGGTCGTTACAGAACACCACAATGCGTTGTTGTGGAAGTAGATGTGCTATATTTGTAGTTCGCTGTTTGTGTAAGTTTCAAGAAAAAACGGCTGCAGCACCTTTTCCATGAGCACGCCAAGTGCTTCGGCAAACAACAATCACTGCCGCGTCGGTCAAATGGCTCAAATGGCTCTGAGCACTGTGGGACTTAACATCTGAGGTCATCAGTCCCCTAGAACTTAGAAATACTTAAACCTAACTTACCTAAGGACATCACACACATCCATGACCGAGGCAGGATTCGAACCTGCGACTGTAGCAGTCCCACGGTTCCAGACTGAAGCGCCTAGAACCGCACGGCCACATCCGCCGGCCCGAGTCGGTCATCAATGTATTTATATATGAGAACTCGTGGAAGTGGAAAGTGTTGTACAGCGTTTGGAGGATTTTGTGGAATTTTGGATGTGTGTGTGTGTGTGTGTGTGTGTGTGTGTGTGTATGTGTGTGTGTGTGTGTGTGTGTGAGAGAGAGAGAGAGAGATAGAGAGAGAGAGAGAGAGAGAGAGAGAGAGAGAGAGAACGCTACGAGATGTTCTCTTCCAGCTAACAGGAACGTAGAGTCAACATCTTGCTTAGGCGATGGTCAACAGCATGTACGAATTTTACAAAATGCATAACAATGTGCTGTCTGTGATAATGCTATTTATTTTGTTACCGGTTTCGGTTTCAAACCATCATCAACGGCAGAAAAGTTCTAGCAGATGTATCACATGTCATACATACTTCGACATACGTTACCACTGAAAACCATAATTGCCAATAAAAATTAAAAATTGTGACTAGATTGATATGTGCCATCATTTTTCAATCTAGTCACAATTTTTCACTTTTATTGGCAATTATGGTTTTCAGTGGTAACATATGTCAAAGCATGTACGATGGGACACATCTGCGATAATTTTTCTGCCGTTGACGATGGTTTAAAATCGAAACTGGTAGCAGAACGGATAACATTGTCACAGACAGCACTGTGTTATGCATTTTGTAGAAATGTGGAGGTGATGTACAAGGTAAGTATAATACTCAGCGTTTAGTGTCGTCCACTACAGAATACTGAATCAAAGAATAACCCTAATTCACCAACACTGCATAATAAGCAGAGTCCAGCACACAACATGTTTACTGGTGGCTCGTAATGCGTTCGTCATTTGTCACTAATCCAATCGGCGAGCATTTTCTTAATAATGTAGCAACTGAAGATAACTAATCGCCATACAACGGACTGTCCGTATTCAGCCGTTGTAACAGGGATGCCTCTGTGTTGTTGTAGGTTCCAGCAGTCAGACCCTGCTCTTAACAATAGGCGAATTACACGCAGTATTACGTAGGCTTTTGGTGATCCTACGAACAGGTGTTGTATAGCGCGGACGTTTTGATCCACAGTGACAGTTCTCTCGTTTACACCATCTTTTCCCAGATGTATTTCGATCTCCAGATGAATGCAGATGATTTAAGGTAGGTTTTACCCATCAATAGTGACGGAGTTGTCTGCACTACACACCGATTACCAAAAAAAAATTATCTGGAAGAAGCATGTAGTCATTTCGGCACAAATCGCAGTTTTGTATGGGATAAAGGTGACCTTAGAACTTTACTGTGTATGGTGAAACGTCGACTACACGGTGTGTTACTATCATATCTCGCCACTATGTTTTCTTCGCACATGAATTCTGACACTGGAATTGGATGAGTTTCTCTGTGATGCTTCGCATCCTATATTTTGTAAGTAGTATTTACTTAGCTCGTACACGTTAGGCAAGGAAAAACATTCGCTTGGATTTGGTTGAACTCTAGAACACTCCTCGGGTTGAGGGCAGCTGCGCTCTGTGTGTTAATATTATTGGTATTGCATTTCTTCTCTTCAAAGGAACAGTCATGTGGGGATAAAGTCGAGGCCGTTGTGAAGGCGACCAAATTTAGCCGCGTTCGAGCGTTCTGGAAATTTGCTCGACGTAACAAGAAGAACGTCGTCGAGGACATCAAGCACGACACTGGCGTGCGCCACACAGCATGAGCCGCTGTGCTCGTCGAGGTAGGCCTCTTCTCGCGAGCTGCGGAAAAAACTGATTTCCCTGGACGTCTTGTACCTTTCAGTCGTTATTGTGGCATCGATGAAACACTGGCTGGAGATTCCACGACTCGAAATCACAATCGACACAGCAGTTTTTACCGTACATTCATTTCGTGTGCACAATTAGCGAATATTTTTTCGGCTAGAATCTAATGTCGTCTTTGAGTACAACAATGTTCGTGTGAAAGTGAAAACAGAACTTTCAACATATGTGGAAGGGAGAGAGAGGAGCGGGAGGTCGGAAGGGGAAATATGGCATAAAACGGTCCGTCAGAAAGCTAAAGGTAACCTTACCAACACACAGGAGAAGTATCATCTTCTACAAAGAAGTGAGAAACCTTAATTCCTTTTCTACACAGCATATACTTCATTCGTGTTGCTCCTTCTCGGCGCGCAAATGTTTGTGTTTATAAACCGAACAACGTCTGAAACGGCATTGAAGTAGTGGTGAGGACCACGGCTTCCCACACTTCCACGTCATGAATGGAAGTAAGCCGGACGCCGGCTGTCATTCGTGCGCGCTCAATCTGTCCGAGAGTATAAAAAGTTCCTCCTCAGTCACGGAGTTTGTCCCCAAATAGCATCACGGCGCCCACCTAAGCGCGACGACTGGCCTCTGGACTCGGAGCATTAAAATTAACAGCCCGTGCGCTCCTACAGACGTTCCCGACGTTATCGATCACCGGTCGATCATCGTGAGAACTGTGCCGTCTGCGTGATCCACGGGAAAGGCCGACACAGCAAACGTTGTTGGTGACGGTCTCCCAGTGAAGCAAGCGAGGTAGAAAACAGATAGAGTATTTGTCCAACACAGGAATTCTGATGAGTTTTTATCTCATAGTAATAATTTCTTTACCTGAATTGCATGGATGATCAAACCCATTATGGTAATACAGTACTGTTTGTGAAAATTCAAACAGTCAGAACGAATGGTGGGATCACTCCAAAATCCGAGGATGCGTAAGCAGTGAAACCATAATAAGTGATAAAGATCGCAGAGGGATAGTGTGCACGTAGGTCGAGCAGCGCCCTCTTTTGTGTAACTGGACGGGTCAGCCATAGCCTATGCCACGCTCAGTTGGGGTACAGCCGTCATGCGAAGTGGAAACGTGCCAGCAAGTGCCGATGTCAAAAGGCGTAAATCAGCGTGTGAGTTCGCTCGAACGGTCTCCGAATGACAAGTCTCCAGGAAACGATTTCTCGTACCGCGACATTGCTGCTCGTACAGGGACGCTGCTACGACAGTGACGCGTATGTGGAACCAGTAGACAGGATCGTTCACTGCAACGACTGGCCATTGGACCACAGAGCGGAAGGAACGCCATTTTGTCTGCATGGCCGTACCCCACAGATAAGCTTCTTCCACAGCGTTGACTCGTCGTTGGAGCACTGCGACGGGGTGAACATATCTGCCCTCTGCTGATGGAGGACTGGTGGCAAGTTTGCCACTTTCCACTGACCAGAAACCACCAACGCCTCAGACTGCAATGGGCACGTGAACACAGCCACTAGCGTGATTAGTCGCGAAATATAGAGTTTTCGGATCAGTCCAGCTTCAACTTGTCCTACAGTGATGACCTTGTGCGTGTTGGACGGGTGCCGTGATGAACTGAGTTGGGTAGATTCCACTGTTGAGCAACATAGTGGACAAACACCAAGTTTGAAGGTTTGAGGTGCCATTGGCTGTAACACGCAATATCGCCTTACCTATGTATTAAGATCAGTCTGAACAGCAACCGCTACATCAGGGAGGTTTTAGACTCCAGTGTGTTGCTCCTCCTTCAGGTACCTGTAAATGTCATATTTCATCAGCACAATGTTCGGGCACACGTAGGCGAGAAACGTACAAGCCTTCTCCGAAGAACGACGGGTACCATTGCTTCCCTCGCCTGCACGTTCGTCTGACATATCGCACGTCCAACATGTCTGGGGCATGGTCGGTCGGCATGATTTGCGGACACGCCTACAAACCGCGAAGCAGTGTGTTCCTCAATAGTGTATTCGGGCTCTCTTTGATTTCGTACCACGACATCTAGAAACTCTGTTTGCAGCACGCAACGGTTTCACGCCGTACTTAATTCTCGTGGTCAAGTGCATATATACTTCTATAATTTTAATTATTTGCGTTTCGTCATGTACCTAACTTGTGGAATAAATTCCATTTTAATCACATGTCTCCTTCTTGGTTAATCATATTCTGGACGTTGTAGCTCTCCCTTTCGTGCTCGCTAAGGAAATTAGAGCTTTCTAAGGAAAATGTTTTACCCCAACATGTTTCAGCACGTTTGTAGCTGTTACGACGTATTTTACGGGCAGGACAAGAAGTTTTTGTCGACATTTCACGAGTTTTGCTGATAAAATATATCAGAGGCGTGTGCAACAGCTAGAAACGACAATATCAAAAGAAATAAGTGTTTTAACACGTCTTCAGCAAGTGAAGCACGACCACAGCTTCAAAGGAAAACCTAACCGAATGGACAGGAAATCCTAAAAAGTTTTGATCGTATGTCAACGGATGGAAGCCACTTTTCTAAATATTATGCGGCGACAATCGCATCAAAATGGAAGAGGACAAAGAGAAGGCCGAAATACTGACGCTTTTGTTCCAGAACTGTTACACGGAGGAAGATCGTACGGTGGTTCCTCTAAGTCATCGCACGAAAGCCAAAGTGTCAGATGTCGACCGCAGGATAGAAAAGCAACTGAAATTGCTCAACAGAAAAATGGTCAGTGGAAGTTTCATTAACTTCTCACAGAATAATTATCGACAACTGTAGCAGTCGTGCAGTATAGCGGTGTATTTGGTTCCGAGAGTCGGTCGAGCCACATGCACAAATTCGCTGAAACACCGTCCGTTCGAAAAGTTCCGAGATTCTTTTTATTCCTGGCGTGCAAGCGACGTCAGTGTGGTAAATACGGTGGCGGCTTCAAGTAACAACGGTAAACAACAGATGTACGAGTACATTCAATCTGTGAGCTGTGAGGAGGCAGTGTTAAGTAGCCGATGTGTGCCCGTTGTGTGTCACAAATCGCAATGGACAAAGTTTCTAAATCAAGTGTTTCACGACATTCTAAAGAAAGTTTTGGAGAAGTGAACATTGTGTGCAATGTTTCTCTTGCACACCTCGACTCCCAAACAAACACGACAACGTATGGCCGTTTGCTGCGACTTGATTGAAATGCAAAGCGCTGGAAAAAAATCATCACGGATGACGAGACTTGGTATTACCAACACGAACCTACCACTAAACGACAAAGTGCAGATATCAACGTGGAGGATCAACCGACATTCAAGCCAATGTGACGCGCGGTTTTAATAACATGCCAAAGAAGTACTTTTTTGACAGGTCCACATGAATGTATAACATGTTTTGTTTTGTGCTCAAGTGGGGAGGGGGGGGGGGGGCGGAAGGCTATGTGGAACATCTGAAGCATTAAAACCGCCACCTTAACGTTTCTCTGGTCTGTTTAAAACCGCCACCTTAACGTTTCTCTGGTCTGTATTAATTCAGACTCGAAACGTTTTGGACTGACGGGGTGTGTGACGTCAAGTTGTGCATCAGAGGATATGCGGGTCAGTAAGGCTCGATGTGTCAACACATACCGGATATGATTGTTAAGGTGGACTATTTTAGTTCGTCGCATGAGATGTATTCGGATAACCCAACCAGAAAGTAAACAGTTGTATTAGAGTACTAATACGAAACAGTTTCAACTTGTTACGAAGTGTGGACACTTTCACACTCATCCGTCTTGCTTCAAAAGAAGATGGCTTAACGCGGCCGCGTCCTCGGTGCCTGAAAGCGCGGGCCAGGCGCTACGGATCGGAAGCGGCCGACACGACGCGACGCGTCCCGGGCTGTCCCGGCGCGGCCGTAGGCGTCGGCCGCCCCTCGGATATGATTAACGCGCCTGGCGCCGCTAATTGCTTTCAATTAGCGCGCCGAGCCTGATACAGCCAAGGTCGGCCGGGCACGTGGGACGGCCGCTGAGGGGGCAGATTTCGAGGGAGGGGGGGGGGGGGTGGCAGGAAGAGCCCAGCCTAGGGCATTTCATCAGGAGGGGGAGGGGGCGAAAAAAGTCGTCTAGACTGGAGCAAACGCCGTTGTAACGAAATCACAGGGAATATTTTTCGCCGTCCCAGCTTCGTAACGAAGTTAAAACCAGAGCATTGTGCGTCTGTCCCAACGATGCCGTGCAACTAATGCAATTTGAAGTTGCCACGTCACGTTTTCGCCCGTAATATCTCGAACCACATGCGATAGAGGTAACAGGCACCATTTTTACTAAATGATGGAAAACTCAAGCCCCTACAGCTTAAGTTTTATGGAGCTGGTGGCTTGACACACAACTGTCCTGAATCATACTTAACAAACATAATGTAAAAATTTATGCTGAATAACTCAATGTTGGAAGGAGAGAAAAGTTTAGTGACTGTGGAGAAATGACGAAGGGAGTCCCACAAGAATGAATTCTGTATCCACTCCTATTCCTTATACACTGACAGAAAAAAAATTGCAACACCAAAGTATATTTAATGTAGAGTAATTAAACTTCGGGAATACAGTAGTCTAGGTAATATATGTGAGTGATTAACATTCCAAGATCACAAGTTAATGTAAGCGCGAGATAAGCCATTGCAAATGTGAAACGCTGATACATTAATAACCCGTGTAAAAGCCAGAATGTTGAATGCAAGCATGCAAACGTGCATGCACCGTGTTGTATAGGTGCCGGAAGTCAATCTATGGCATGCAGTTCCATGCCTGTTGCACTTGGTCGGTCAATACAGGGACGGTTACTGCCGTCTGTGGATGATGCTGGACTTGCCGTTTGATGACGTTCCATATGTACTCGAATGGAGAAAAATCTGGTGATCGAGCAGGTCAAGGGCACATGCCGACACTCTGTAGAGCCTGTTGAGTTACAACAGCGGTATATGGGTGAGCGTTATCCTGTTGGAAAACACCTCCTGGAATGCTGTTCATGAATGACAACAGAAGAGGCCGAACAACCAGATTGACGTACAAATTTCCAACTAGGGTGCGTGGGTTAACCACAAGAATGCTCCTGCTGTCTTACGAAATCGCACCCAAGACCATAACTTCACGTGTAGGTTCAGAGTGTCTAGCATGCAGACACGTAAGTTGCAAGCCCTCAAACGGTCTTCTCGTAACCAACATATGCCCATCACTGGCACCGACGCAGAACTAGCTTTCATCAGAAAACACAACAGACCTCCAGCCTGTTATTCAATGAGATCTCGCTTGACACGACTGAAGTGGCAAACGGCGGTGGTTTGGAGTCAGTGGAATGTATGCTACAGGGAGTGTGGTTCTGAGTTGTCCTTGAAGTAATCGATTTGTGACAGTTCGCTGTGTCACTGTGATCCCAAGTGCTGCTTAAACCGGTGCTGCAGATGCAGTACGATGGGAGAGAGCCACACACCGAACACGATGGTACTCCCTAGCGGTAGTGCCACGTGGCCGTTCGGAGCCCGGTCTTCTTGCGATCATACATTATCGTGACTACCGCTGCCAGCTATCATGTTTGGAGGCTATATTATAACATGGCTTCGTTCAAACTCACTGACGTGCTGATAATGGCGTCTTTGTCGCCTTAAAGGCATTCTTGACTAACATCACCACACCACGCCCAATCTCAAAGGTAACTGACGCTCACGACCGTTACAGCGTGTGTTTAAAGCAAACCTGATGGTAGCGCCACTCATGCGTCTGGCGTGAAATTTTAATAAACATCTTCTGGAAACACGCCTACCTACTTTCGAACTTTCGTTAACGTCGCGCAACTCCTTCTTAGTGCCGGGATTTTTTTTCCGTCTGTGTATACGAGACTGATGTTCCACAAAGCATCCATCAAGCATAACTGGTGTCTTTTACAGATGATACTAGTGTTATAATAAATCCCATTAGAGAGAAAGCAACAGAAGAGATGGTTAATAATGTTTTTCAAAGAATTATTAAGTGGTTCTTTGAAAATGGATTCTCCTTAACTTTGAGAAAACTTACTATATTCAGTTCCATACGACAGATGTAGACATACCAACAATTCATATAGCACATGAACAGGAATCAGTAAACAGGGTAAAATGCTCCACATGTTTGGATGTACATGGTGATGAAAACTTGAACTGGAAGAAGTATGTTATTGCGCTTCTCAAACAATTGAGTTCAGCTACTTTTACACTTCGTATAATTGCTAGTCTTAGAAACATGCGAATCAACCTGTTGACATATTTTGCAAAAAATGGTTCAAATGGTTCTGAGCACTATGGGACTTAACATCTATGGTCATCAGTCCCCTAGAACTTAGAAATACTTAAACCTAACTAACCTAAGGACATCACACACATCCATGCCCGAGGCAGGATTCGAGCCTGCGACCGTAGCAGTCGCGCGGCTCCGGACTGAGCGCCTAGAACCGCTAGACCACCGCGGCCCGCCACATATTTTGCACAGTAGCGCCTTATGGAATAATTTTCTGAGGCAACACACCATTTAGAAAGAAAGTATTGATTGCACAAAAGCCAACAGTAAAAATAATATGTGATATTCACCTGCCACCCGCCGTTGTCATGTTGGGACCTTTCCACAGAGTTACGCATTTTAACTGCACCCTCATAGAATATATATTCCCCAGTATACAAATTCGCTAGTGAAATTTATCATAAATCATCTATCACAGTTTCTGAAGAATAGTGACATCCATACCTACAACTTTAGAGGGAAAAATTATCTTTATTATTCATTGTTAAAGCTGTCAGTAGCTCAGAGTGGGGTTAGAATGCAGGAATAAAAATCTTCGATCATTTCCCCAATACCATTAAATGCCTGACAGGTAGCAAGACAAGTTTTAAATCCAACATAAAAGCATTTCTCCTGGACAACATCTTCTATTACATGGACGAATTTTTATTCAGAAACTGATAATCTTTAAAAAAGGTATTTTTAAGTGTAGTTGCATTATTAGCACTAAGAAACTATTTGTTCATCAATGTTACCAGTAATCATGTATACATGTCCTGTAAATTGATTCGTTCCACATTATTTCGATAGAAGAATCGTTCAAGTATTCTACGGAACACGTAGCTAACTAACTAACTATTTTCACATTCGGAGGATTCAAATTTTGTGAAAAGATCTCCCACAAAGAAAAACGCCGATGCCTCAGTACTTGCTACCCCAACTCGCGTTATCATATCCGTGACACTCTCTCTCCTAATTCGTTATAATACAAAACGGGCAGCCCTTCTCTCAACTTCATCAGTCCTCTCAACTTCATCAGTCCTCTCTGGTAAGCTGTCCTATAGCAGAGTAGGACAAGTACAGTGCAGGCAGTCTCTTTTGTAGACGAGGCGGCACGGAAACAGTCCAAGGGGGTTTTCGCTCCACCTCATTATGCAAAGGCTTCTTTACTCTACCAAATTTTGCCTCCCTACTGTATTATCCTAACAAGGTACCCAGTGTCTTCCTCAGATGAAGAAACCACTCCATGGTAGGCATTTCCAAAATGATGACGTGATCATTTTCGAGCCTGAATGTTTCCTGGACAGCCAGATGCAGACTTCAGCAACCTAGGTCTCCATAAGTCAAAAATCGTTGGAAAAATCCGCCGCAATCAAGGGTGAACTAATAGGAAACTACCAATACTCTCACCAAGTTTTCTCTTCGCAGCTTGATTTTTTCGAAGTGATGATTATAACTTCATGATTACCCTTTGTGCAGCCACTGCAAAAAGTAGTCGTCAATTTTTTTACTTCTCTACCACCATATTTCCTGGTGATACTGCCGTGAAAAAAAAAAAGGTTTTCGTGTTTCACTTGTATGCACACTGCTCAAAAAAGTTTTCGTCACACGCATATCTGGGATCGTTTGTGGGCTTAGATTCAAGATTAGCAGGAAATGTAAAAATAAGTCTTATGAAACTAAAAAAATACTTTATCATGAAATGAAAAGAAAAACAAAAATAACTTCACTGTGTCAAAAAGGGCAAATCTTCGAAAATATGTGGATAACATTTGTTACCGTGTTGCCCAATCACATGCACTGAAACATGATTAGACCCTCCACACGATGGTGGACACTTTGCTGCTCAAGCCTGTCCGACTCACAGTTAGTGTCCCTCTCGAGGTCATCAAATGTGCGGCGACCAATCCTGCGACTCAACTGGTCCCAAGCATTATCATTAGAGTTCGTGTCGGTAGGTACCACAGGTTATTCCATCCGTTTCATTCCTACCTCTTGGAGGAAGCTACTCACGAGGTGAACATGGCGTGACAGTGCCTTTATCTTCTTAAAAGACGAATCCATCGCCGAAATGTTGACTGCTGTACTCTCATTACTCTCGACAGTAATGAGGAGTTCAATTTCCGTACATAATATTGACTCAAAACATGATTGACCTACCTACCTACCTATCTACCAGTAGAACCAGTAGGTCTGAATGGTTGAAACGTGCAATGGTAACTGGCGGCCGATACACGTATCTAAAACGATCATCACCCGTCGGACAAATCATGCATACGCCGATGAAGACAAATCTATGTCATTTATTCTGGTTCCATTACAAGTGGGAGACTTACTTACATTATGTGCGCACCATGGTAACCAGGGGTTTTGACTGATGTTCGTAATGGATGCCTAAAGGCCTAACTAATAGTATCAAGACGGCCGTGTGCTGTCTGGGTTGGCAGAGAGGCCCGCTCCTCCTCCACGTCCCCTTTAATCAAAAACACGCCGATAGTTTCAGTCTTTCTGTATTTGCAAGATATTAAGAATTATTTCGATTTATGAGTTTTGAGCTCGAAATCGCCTTTTTACTGGCGTGGAGGTGAGACGGACACTATGTAAGGTTCGAGCGTAGAAGCATGTCACACTTTTATCGTCAGTGCAGCGGGTGACACCCTTGTACCGGCAGTGCAGGGAGAAGCTTGTTTCGGCAGTTACGTGCGACTCTAGTTTGTGCTGAAGTTAGAAAATTTCGCCAAGCTGCAGGCTACGACATGCTTAGAAAATTTCGGCCACAGTAGGGACCATTCTCTGTCACTTCTGTAATAATTATAATCGAACTTAGTTAATTGCCGAAAATAAATTAGCGCACCCTTATAGAGGCTTCAAATTCACTCAGTATGTATCGTTGCAACAGTACATATGTAGTACACCAAATGAATACAGCGATGGTTAACGTCCCCTCCAGAAATACCAAAAGTGACACAGAGTTGTAGCTTAACGCGCCCCAGGCCATAAGATCTGGGTTGGGGCCAGTACGTCTCGGACGAATGCACTCTACGAGACAACGCTCACGAGGTCTACATCGTACGCCCAGTGATAGTAACAGTCGAGCCGTGCTCGTCGATGCTGTGTGAGTGGAAGACAAGCTAGAGGTTTGTGTGCCCGTAGTCTCACTGCTAATAACCGCTTTATAACAGTTCCTGTTCACATGTCTGGGCTCACAATCCCTCTTACCTGTGTGTGGTAGCTGTACGATCTGCCACTGCACCCTTCAAATACGACGATCCTGGCGGACGTCTATGCTGTGTGGACGTTCAGAACCTCGACTACGGGCGTGAGAATGTTCACGTGACCACTGATACCAGTATCGTTGTACAATTGACGCAGCACGTCCAACTTGTGCGGCAATTCTCCGAAAGCACCGTCCCGCCACATGGAAGGCCACAGTTTTACCCTTTTCAGACTCGCTGTAAGGAAGCACGAGTGCGCCTCCATGACATGGTTACCTGCTTGCTTCACATGTCTGCACCACACTAAGTCTTCTCATTAAGAGCATTCCCTATTAAAGCTTAGACAGAGATGGCGCTCTGGTAGCTAGGCATAACGCTATTCGTTGGCGGTTGACGTTGATACCATTATGCGTACATCTACTATCCGCCAGTTGGCATATGCCTTCATCGGATCAGAATCGACATCAACTTTGCAGGAGTAGTAATCTTTTTCTGGCAGTGTATAATATTGGAGCTTTACGCTGCTTTACTTGGGACTCCTGTTGGAGGCGGTATACACGGTACTGGTGGTATAAGCGCCGATAGTGTAATCATTGGTACTTTGATATGTATCCACTTCAGTGTAAGTGTGTTAGTTGTCTTTTCTCTCTGTCTGACAGTCTTCCCGCAAACATTTCACATTATTTACTACCTGCTGTTTTCTTCACAGTCGTAACTGCGCCACTAAGTGGACTACGCCCGTCAGTATGAACTAACAGTCCACGCGTCCACACTTCAGCACCTGAGCTGCTGCCCAGGAGAAAATAAGCATGAATGGTTTGCCACAGGTAATTGGTTGTATTAACCAACCTAAAAACGTTCGCCTCCTAATATTTATATTATTAGTCTGCAAATGAAGTAAATACTGATGTCATGTTGTTCACTGCATTGTCCTGTAAACAAATAAAATATCTGGATTTATACCTTGTATAGCTGCCTTCGCCGATCTTTGAGGTACTTCATCGAGACAATTATAGTGGGAATCGCGATGGAACTCGGCATTTTTCACATTAACAAACAGTGGGAGAAGTAAAAATGATAAGAGACATAAAAAACTTAGGACTGAGCGGGGATCCACCGGAGATCTCTGGACTCGAAGTCTGGCATTTTATCAGCTAGTCAGAGAAAGGCTGTTACACATAATAAATAAGACAAGACCGCAAATACGGAGCTATGATGCGTTCACCAAGCGCCCACCTTACCGCTTCGCCTGGTAGCCTATACTTATTAAGTTTAGACGATAAAGAGATATCTGAAACCACCGAGCCTCTAGCCGAATGCCATTATAGGCATCGGATTATTATTATTATTATTATTATTATTATTATTATTTTATTGTGTGACTGTGGACTTTTCTGGCGTGTACTACTGATAAGAAATTCTCGGGTTTCCCGCCAGGTGGCAGTGATGTGATACCGTGACGTTACAGCGAATGTCATACTGAACATCTTATCGCGATTTCATTTTACAAATTACGGCCGTCAATGACAAATTTAGTCGTTCACGACTGCCAGCCTCAAACTGTGAGAAGGCATCAGTGGACGCACGTGTTAAAAAACTAGTTTTTATAACATGCTGCTGAAGATCGGTTTACGCTCGATACGAACTGTGCAGTAAAAAAAGGTGAAGAGTACGGTCTACTGGGTAGTTTTTTCAGTTGCTGTAATTCGCCCACTCAACTTGAGAGTACGGCCTTTAAACCTCAAATGCACCAGCCTGCTTTGCCCCTACCCCTGCTTTACGAGTGAGAACTTTCTAGCGCACAGCGTGTGCGCACAGAGCGGGCGCCGTGCAACGGGCACGCGATACGCGGAAAGGACCGGCGGCGCTGGGGGCGTGACGTGCGCCACGGCCGCCCCGACTGGAATGCGAGCAGGAAGGAACTGCCGCGAAGACCTTGGCGGGTCGCGCCGCCGTCGCGGGCCCATTACCCGCTAAGCGGCCGCAGCACGAACGCGATCCGCGCCGCACCAAGCCACGTCCTCGTCTGTTCAATCAGCACAGCGCAGCAGTTACCTACCTACCTACTTACCTACCTGTCCACTGCACTTCTCGATTCCGTAACTTGGTTCTTAATCCGACTCTCATACACACAACACAAGGTAACAAAACTCTCGGTTATTACACCGGCTGCGAAGAAATTTGCTATAACAGTCGCCGTATGTATGGCATCTGTCATTTATTAATGACAACGCGACAAACTGGGATATCCGCGTCGCGCAGTAGGAAATCACTTTGTTATAGAAGCACACGGTCATGCTGAGAAGTACGGAAACACAAAATGTTCTGGAGTCTGCTGTACATACTATAGACGCAAATTAAGTTGACACTCGGCGTGGTGGCAGATGGTAGCGATCGCAAATGCGAAATCCCTTTACGGTCGCTCCCATTATCCACCGCGTCGGGTGGCAGCTTACTTTGCGCGTATAGCACCACATCTCCTCAGGAACTTACTTATTACTTCCAGGAAGCTAGTCTCTGTCTCAGAGGCGCACCCAGCGAGGCGGTGCAATGTCCAGACACTAGACTAAACTAGGATGGTGGTTCAAATCCCCGACAGCCCGTCCAGAACTAGGTTTCCCGCCATTTTCGTAAATCGCTTAAGCCGAACGGCGCGAGAGTTCCAAAGGGCGCGGCCGATTTTCTTCCACACCCTTCTCCTACCCGCTTGTTTGCTCCAAATCGTATGATATACCACAGAGTTCTGGAGACCTTTCTCGCCTCTCAGTTGTTCGTCTAGCCCAAATTCTGCATACAATAAATCTTCCGAACCACACAAAATATTTTATCTGTGCTTTGCGTGTGCATATAAAACTGGTACAATGGTGGTTCGCGTCTGTTTGACATCAGTTCTAAGAACAATAATTTTATAACTATTTCATATAGAAACTCATTCTCCGACTTAAAAAAGATTTCATCTCCTATTAAAACACTTATTGATGGTTTTATTGTTACCCTACAGTCCACTAATCACAATACTTCTCCCTCTTTCCATTGCACTTCACAAGTCACCGTTAAAACTTGCTCTCTTCTATCTTGTAACGACATATTAGAATTTCTTACTTTATCTTTTCTGTTTTAGTAAAATTGCTTTTCTTTTCTCTAAGAGCAAATATAATAGTCTGACTGCGAAGAGTGTTGTTTATGATGAAGAAAAGACTCATATATATGAGTCACAATGCTTGAAGTTTGGAGGAACACGTTTAGTAGCTAAGTTACCTTTCTAAAGCAATATCCGTCTTTTGTTTGACATACTTCTCTTGTCGCTTCTTCTTCGCTTTTCCTCCTCCTAACCACGATCTGTTCATACCTTGTAAGTTCCTTTAAGTGGCTATAATCATTCATTTTTGATAAAACATTGTGTCATGTTCTTTTATGTTGTACCACTAATACCCCTGGTATGTTATTGACATATTTTACAGTGGAATTGCGGGTCAGTCTTACGTATGGACGCAAATAACTGGCTTGTGCGATTCTGCTTAGCCGTCATTGCGGCCATCTCACCGAGAAAACCGTGAACTGTAGTAATTATTCATAAATTCCTTGTCATTTAATTGGCGAACTCCGACTGCTCAGTGCTATTAAACTGGCGCACTTACGATATTCCACACGTTCATGGTCGCGAAAATACGAAGCAAAGCCAGTTATTTCTAAAGAAAGAAATCTCGTGTCTCACAGCAAATAAGTCTGTGGACTTTTCGTCAAAGAAAACGAATTAACATTAGTGGCCAGGAAGGTATCTCAAAATACTAGTTTGCTGCATTCCACAATCCCTCAGGACAGGAAGAGAGAGGGACTTTCCTTACGAATGAGATTCAACGCGGCTTCAGCTACCACACTGGTGCGAAATCCCGGTAAGTAGGTATCGTCGGTATTTGAAGAAGATAGTGCCACTTATGGACGGCCCTCTACCCCCTCCCCCCTTTTCCACAATACAATCCTAAAAAGATAAACATCGTCACCAATAAAGATTTCATAATCGCGTCAGTCAATAATAATGGACAGCTAGTACATTACTCAAAAACAGTGGACTGATGTTAAAACCGGATGAGCACACAACTTTTAAAAGTGTCCTATGTGTTAAATAAGGGTATAAGTTAATTCTATCTTAAATTTCTTCCAAAACCGTCAGGCTGTTTCAGAGTGAAGGAGTAACAAACATACTCACACGCAAACTTTCATACTTATCTCTGTATACAAAAGGCAATGTCCTGACTGACTGACTGACTGACTGACTCACTGACTCATCGTCACCCAACCCAAACCACTAGGATACAAACTTGAAAATTGTAGAGGGTGTTGATCGTATACTGTTGGCGGCGTTTAAGAAGGGTTTACGGAAATTCCATCACTGAAGGGATGAAATAGGGGATGAAATGCTTTTTGAAGACACGTTGCTATTAAGGCAATTTTGTACACCTAAGAAAATTGGCCTTTGGCTTTTTTGTCAGAAAAAAAGAAACACGTGTTTCAACAATTTTGGAAATTTAACTTCTAGGGCTATGAAACAGTGAAAGTACGAGGCCTATTCGAAAAGTAAGGTCCGAACGGTCGCAAAATGGAAACCATTGTGAAAATCAAAAATGTTTTATCTGCAACAGTCATCCACACCCTCCCGTGCTTCTCCACATAGTCGCCGCTCCGATTCAGGCATTTGTCGTAGCGTTGTACGAACTTTCCAATACCGTTGTATTGAAGGAAGCCGCCTGTGTTTCCTGCCAATTCTTTACGCTGGTCTAGAGCTCGTTGTCTGTGCCACAACGTTGTCTTCATAGCCAGCGGTTCATGTGAGCAGATGAAACTCAGGAAGAGTCAACTGCGTGCTCTATTGTGGGTGACCAAACACGTTCCATCGGAAACGCTGCAGGAGCATCTTCATTGCCCCTGCAGAGTGCGGCCGAGAATCGTCATGCAGACAGAAGCGCATGACAGTTAAGTTATGTGGGCTGCATGACATCAGGCGAAATCTCACACCAGGCCCTCATATATAGCGGGATATACTATTGTTCTAGGCGTCTTTGCGTGCTCACTGTGCGCTCAGAACTGGAAAGAACGATGTGGTGCGATCGACGTGCATACTAGAGACACTGCCCAACGCATTAGTGTAAAGCTTCATCGGATTTTCACTGTGGATTCCATTTTGCACCCCATCGGACCTTACTTTCAGAATAGCCCTCTTTAAAAAAAAAAAAAAATAAGTCGCTATTAAAGGCCTACTAATGTATTTTTAAAGCTACATCTATGAAAATAGATATTTAACTTCTCAGTCACAAACAAAAAATGTGTTTTAGTGTTTTTGGAAATTCAACCCATAAGGGGGTGAAATAGCAGATGAAATTTTTTATGAAATTTTTCATTATGAAAGCATTTGCAACGCTAAATCTATGAAAATCTGAATTTGACATCTCGGTTGGAAATAAAAAAAATGTGCACTTCACGGTTTTTGGGAACTCAAACCTTAAGGGGGTGGAACAGTGGATGAAAATTTTTAAGAAAATATTTCGCTGTATTAAAAAAAAAATTAAAGCTATATCTATGAAAATTGGCATTTCCTTTCTCGGTTAGATATAAAGAATACTTGTTCGGGAACGAAAGTTTCTATGGAAATATCACCACAAGAATGCAAAAGGTGTAATTCACAATAACCTTGGACTCCAACTACCAGAATCACTTTTTCGTCAAAAGTATCTTCGGGAAGGACCGTGCGTCTATGAGCTTAATTAACATGAAAAGTTTAGAAGGTATTGCAACTTGTGTACAGCGTAAAAACTCGATAAAGAGAAACAAAAGAAATCTGTGCAGACCATACAGTCCACGCGAACGAAGCAGCGCTGGCTAACCTAATAATACACTACTGGCCATTGAAATTGCTACACCTAGAAGAAATGCAGATGATAAACGGGTATTCATTGGACAAATATATTATACTAGAACTGACATGTGATTACATTTTCACGCAATTTGGGTGCATAGATCCTGAGAAATCAGTACCCAGAACAACCACCTCTGGCCGTAATAACGGCCTTGATACGCCTGAACATTGAATCAAACAGAGCTTGGATGGCATGTACAGCTACAGCTGCCCATGCAGCTTCAACACGATACCACAGTTCATCAAGAGTTGTGACTGGCGTACTGTGACGAGCCAGTTGCTCGGCCACCATTGACCAGACGTTTTCAATTGGTGAAACATCTGGAGAATGTGCTGGCCACGGCAGCAGTCGAACATTTTCTGTATCCAGAAAGTCCCGTACAGGACCTGCAACATTCGGTCGTGCATTATCCTGCTGAAATGTAGGGTTTAGAAGGGATCGAATGAAGGGTAGAGCGGTCTAAGGCGCTGCAGTCATGGACTATGCGGCTGGTCTCGGCGGAGGTTCGAGTCCTCCCTCGGGCATGTCCTTAGGATAATTTAGGTTAAGTAGTGTGTACGCTTAGGGACTGATGACCTCATCAGTTAAGTGCCATAAGATTTCACACACATTTGAACATTTTTTTGAAGAGTAGAGCCATGGACACATCTGAAATGTAACGTCCACTGTTCAAAGTGTTTTCAATGCGAACAAGAGGTGACCGAGACGTGTAACCAATGGCACCCCATACCATCACTCCGGATGATACGCCAGTATGGCGATGACGAATACACGCTTCCAATGAGCGTTCATAGCGATGTCGCCAAACACGGATGCGACCATCATGATGCTGTAAACATAACCTGGATTCATCCGAAAAAATGACGTTTTGCCATTCGTGCACCCAGGTTCTTCGTTGAGTACACCATCGCAGGCGCTGTCTGTGATGCAGCGTCAAGGATAACCGCAGCCATGATCTCCGAGCTGATAATCCATGCTGCTGCAAACGTCGTTGAACTGTTCGTGCAGATGATTGTTGTCTTGCAAACGTCCCCATCTGTTGACTCAGGGATCGAACGTGGCTGCACGATCCGTTACAGCCATGCGGTTAAGATGCCTGTCATCTCGACTGCTAGTGATACGAGGCCGTTGGGATGCACGGCGTTCCGTATTACCCTTCTGAACCCACCGATTCCATATTCTGCTAACAGTCATTGGATCTCGACCAACGCGAGCAGCAATGTCGCGATACGATAAACCGCAATCACGATAGGCTACAATCCGACCTTTATCAATGTCAGAAACGTGATGGTACGCATTTCTCCTCCTTAGACGAGGCATCACAGCAACGTTTCACCAAGCAACGCCGGTCAACTGCTGTTTGTGTATGAGAAATCGGTTGGAAACTTTCCTCATGTCAGCACGTTGTAGGTGTCGCCATCGGTACCAACCTTATGTGAATGCTCTGAAAAGCTAATCATTTGCATATCATAGCATCTACTTCCCGTCGGTTAAATTTCGCGTCTGTAGCACGTCATGTTCGTGGTGTAGCAATTTTAATGGCCAGTAGTGTATATGGGATGAATCAACACATCGTGATCACAGCGCACCAAACTGAGTGCTACATGATAGCGTTGCGGCCGGCGACGAAATGGGCCGCTAAACGGAAATCCACTAACACAAATGACTTTGATGGAGGTCAGATAGTTACTGCTCCCCCACGCCTCATCACAGAAAGCGGTCGCAGATTTACCCGCTCTGTAACGCAGGACGGGCAGCGATTTGTGGCAGTTCTGACGACGGGGTACAGTGCTGGTGCAGATACAAGTATTTAGGAGAACGCCTTTTAGCACAAATCGTAAAATATGGGTCTCCGCAGCAGATGACCCCCTACATGTCCCGATGTTGACTCAACGATATCGTCAGTTACGACTGCAGTAGGCACGGGGATATCGAGACTGTACTGTGTTTCAGTGGGTCGTATCCGGATATGCCGTCGTCCAAGCGAACGGCTCTTCCAAACATGCTCCGCATCACAGACCACATTGCTTGGTGCAATATTATGCTACGGGACCAGCCACTTGAGTTCCCATCACGACAGCCATCGACTACGTGTACATTACCGCGGACCTCTTGCGTCCCTTGACGCTTGGTGTCTTCTGTAACGGTGATGGCACCTTCCAGCTTGAAAACTGTCGTATGGCAGGGCTAGTTGTTTGAGGAACACGATAGTGGAATTACCTATTAAAGGGAACACGCCACAGACTTGTAGAATCCAGGAGAAATATAAATGTTACTCTATTGCTTTTCAAACGTGTACCAACACGCTATTTAGGAGACGTAATACGTTTTGGATCATCAGTATAATTAGAGATGATAAGATACTAAATGAATATACAGGTAGCTTTGGGTGCTGTAATTTCCAAACTCTCCTATGGTTCATTCTACAGAGTAGTTTTCCTGTGTAAGGAATAGGGAGGAGAGCAAAGGTTCTACGACGAAATGGACGCAAAGTGACAAACTTCTGACAAGTTTGTCACCTGTGTTATTTGTCTCATGATATCATGACAAATATATCAATAGTTAATAATGTTAGGGAAAACAGAGTACATCAGTTGGTCTAAAACCAAGGCAAATTCATACGAACAATCATTGGTAGACATCGTAAATCAATTCTGCCTACTCCTACGTCACATAAAAGACAATAATGTATCCAAAGAGGAAATGGACACCAGAAGTAATCTATGTTACTACGTAAACAAAAGTGGTAGTTTAACGTTGTTACCGAAAATCTCGAAAAGTTCTTGAACGATTTATTTGAGATCTTTACACGATACTCTAAGAAACGTTCAGGCGGAAATAGGTTACAAATTGTTTATCACATACGATGTATAAATGTATGTATACTATATAAAGCGGGAGCAGTTTTTAGCAAAAATCTTCTAAAGTTCTTGACCGATTTAATTCAGATTTTTAGAGGATACTCTAATAAACATGTGGACAGACACTGGCAATACAGTTTTAAAATACATGTGGTATATAAGTACATACATACTAATAAATGGGAAATGTGGTTAGAAATATTCTCGAAAAGTTCTTCATCAAGTTACTTCAAATTTTCACGCGATACTCTAATAAACATTCAGACGGACATATACTACATTTTTCCACTAGATATTGAGGTGACAACAGTCAGGCACAAAAGTGAGGCACATATACAAATGGCCGTAGTATCGCGTATACAAGGTATAAAAGGGCCGTGCGTTGGAGGAGCTGTCATTTGTACTCAGGTGGTGTACGTGAAACGATGTCCGACGTGATTATGGCCACAAGACGGAAATTAACAGACTTTGAACGCGGAATGGTAACTGCACCTAGACGCATGGGACATTCCATTTTGGAAATCGTTAGGGAATTCAGTATTCCAAGACCACAGTGTCAAGGGCGTGCCGAGAATACCAAATTTCAGGCATTCCTCCCACCACAGACAATGCATAGGCTGACGGCCTTCAGTTAACGACCGAGAGCAGCGGCGTTTGCGTAGAGTTGTGAGTGCTAACAGACTACTAAAAAGTGCCTGAAATAACCGCAGAAATCAATGTGGAACGCACGACGAACGTGTCCGTTAGGACAGTAGGGCGAAATTTGGTGTTAATGTGCTGTGGCAGAAGACGAATGATTTAGCTAGGCATCTCCTTTCTGCACTGAGACCTTTAGTGAGGAACTGCTTTCATCACACTCGCAACTCTCGTAACATTATTAATAGACTGAAGTCACTTCGACTCTATGAATTATACTTATCAGTAAGCTTCGATGTAGTCTACTCTCTACTAGTGTCATTCTCTTGGAGTCATTGTCACTCGTGAGAAGTAAGTTCAAAGCCAACGTAACAGCGCTATTTCATCTTGCCCTTCTTTCAACCTACTTTTTATTCAACAGTGAGTATTTTGAGCAAATTGACGGTGTTGCCATGGTTAATCCTCCCTGCCCTCTGGTAGCAAACTTTTTTATGGGAGATTTTGGGGAGAGGGCGCTGAATTCGGGTGAACTTAAACCAACAGTCTTCTGGCGATATGTGGATGATACTTCTGTAGTATGACCCCATCGTGAAGAAGAACTTCACGTTGTTTGCAGCATCTGAATTCTACGCACGAGAATATGAAATCTGCGATGAAACTGGAGAAGGGCAGCAGTCTGCCATTTATGGATGTCTTTGTCAGTCGGAAAGCAGATGGATCATTGAGGCATTCCGTTTACCGTAAGCCCACACATACAGACCTCTAATTGCAGGCGTCTAGCTGCCACCACCCATCACACACTATGGGCATCCTTCCAATGTTGGTGCATTGGGAACATGTTGTGTCTGATGGAGACAGCCTTGCGAAGGAGCTGGAACAGCTACAATCTATGTTCAAAGATAATGGATATTCTCCACATCAGATCATCACGGCTTTAAGGAAGAAGAAATGTGACTAGCCACAAGACCAAGAAAGAAAGAGCTGTTCAAGTCCAGGGCGTTTCTCCCGTACGTCGGCAATATTTCCTCGGAATTAGGCAGAATCTTAAGGAGACATTATGTCAAAGTAATGTTCCGCCCACCTACAAAACCTTGTGCTCTTTTCGGTTTGACAAAGGACGATCTGAGATTGTGGAGGGCTGGAATCTACGGCGTACCTTGCCATTGAGGCAAAGCCTACATTGTGGTCAGACAACGCGCACAGTGCGTGAAAGATGAGTCAATATGATCGCCACGCTCGCCTTTCGCAGCGCAGTAAATCAGGCATAGCCGAGCATTGTGTCTCTAAAGGACGTTGCAAGCATTATTCTGCCACGGAAATCTTGGCTCGATGAGATCCTTCTCGGATTCCATTACTAAGGAATCGGTCGAAATACGTTTGGTGGAAGACCTTATTAATCACGATGGCGGCTTTCAGCTGGATACGGCGTGGGACTCCGTGATTTCCTTACTTCCTTCCGAAAGAAAACATCTTATGGCCGATGATACATCTACCGACAGTTAACTTTATTAATTTGGACGTATGAATTTTAACTCCGCGAGTGCGCATTCTGACAGAGAGCGCGCATGTAGGATCACCATTACGCATACGCCTGCGCGCCACAGATGGAGCAAAATTGGAAGAGGACGCGAAACTCGACAGAGATCTTTCATATAGCGGCTGCCTTTGTGCATGCATCGCCGCGCGCCAATTTTTGGTATAAGACTAGTGATGTGAACTACCAAACTCCAGTGCAAAACACTCACCTGAAGATGACTGAATGTCTGTCAACAGAAATATCGTGGCAAGAAGTCGACGTAATCAGGCTGCGATCCCGAAATTTCATGGGATACTGTTAACGCTGGGAAAATTTCAAGAATCACAAATTGTTATTACATTACAACACTCTTTGAGTGCTTTACTGTTATGAAACAGTTAATTATTATTACTATTAAGTTAATTACTATCACAATGGTCTTCATCTGTGGCGCGTTAAAAGCGGGCTGCCGGCAGTTTGAATTTGGGGGTACGAAACACAATAGAATGCGTGTATCAGTTCCGTGGAATCAACGCCTGCGGCAAACACGCTTTCGCTACCCAGAAAATGGACAGCTACAATTCTCGTCTGTCCACTCAAATGTGAAAAGATTCCTTGTTTCAAACACACAGAAAATATCTTGCAAAGCCAACTTCTCGGCTAATATGAACTGAAAAACATGTTGGTGTCCTTGGTGAAATCAAATGCGCATTCAGCCTATCAGCAGTTCGCCTCCAACAAATAAGAACGTTATGGCAATCCGGTTTTTTTTTTTTTTTTTTTTTCGGAATAACGATTCTTCGAAAACACTGGGTAACTGGAGACGAAAACATCGAGCCAACACGCTCTGGTAATTTGCCGCCAGGGTCCGCTTCACGACGTACTGTTTCGGCGAGTTCCGTACCGCTCGGGCAGTGCTTCCAGCCCGGCGACAAATCGCAGGCGGAGATGGCACAATGCATCGGCCGGCGCAGCCCTCGGCCGGAGCACGGGTCTCCCACGTTCATTATTCCCGTCCTTTTTGCCGGCGGCCACGGTGCCGGCAGGTATAATGATCCAATTTGGCCGGCAGCGCGCGCCAGCTGTGAGCGGAGGACGTGGGCGGCGGAGGGTGTGGCAGGGGGCGGTTTACCTTGTTGCCACGGGCGACGAGTCGCCGAGCCACCTGAGCGCGCTGCGCGCCAATCGATACGCCGCCTCCCCGCGATGACGCAGCCGCCGCCAAGGTCACGCCGCCTCGCACGTGGAACCACCACACGTGAGGGACATCCCTGACCTCCGGTCACCATCCGACGTGTGATGCATTGCTGAGTGCTTCCACTGTCGTCGGACGGTGACACGACGAATCAAAGTGGATTTCCGGCACGAAGTTTGGAATAAAGTATCCGAAACGCAGAGGGATTCGACTGGCAGACTCTGCTACACGTGAGCACTTTCTGAGTACCCACTTCAGTTCCGTAAGTGCATCAAAAATAAGCGCGGATTCAGGTTTCGGATCTAGTGGGGAAGGGGATTATGGTGTGTGGCTGCCCCCCCCCCCCCCCCACTCCTTTCACACAAAAAATAACACGTCAAAACTGTACATCAGACGCAAAGGCACCGCCTTGTTCGTGTAGCCATCCTCCTCTGCCTCCAGCCACCTTTACTATACGGTTGTATTTATATTTTTTTCCAGGACTCCTCACGTTCTTTACACTCATCAACTACTGCAGCATATTTGGTTGAGGTGTTTCCAAGAGACAAAACTCAAAAACTTACTCTTAACAGGAAGTAATTGTGTGTGCTTTCGGGTTTTACGGACGCTCAACGGCGAGAGGATGAAACCGACAGACAGAAAGATAAATTTTGAAGCACCACAAGATAGTGTTATGGGACCATTACTGTTTACAGTACGTTTTAATGATCTATGAAGCTTACTACAGATGATGCTCCTGTCTCTAGGAAGGCAGCAACGCTGGATGACTAGTGAAATGCAGAATGATTCCACAGGATCGACGATTTGTGCAGGGACTGACAGTTGAAGCTGAACATAAATAAATGTAACGTATTGTTAGTAAATGGGAGAAGAGATGCAGAACTGTTTGATTACACTTTGATGTATCATCATTGGAAACAGTAACAAACTGAAAAACACACATAACTAACCCTCTGAGGTAACTTAAAAAGGAGTGACCAAATAAAGTAAATTATAGGAAAACAGATGTCTGGATGATTTTCACTAAAGAAACCTTAAGGAAATTGATTTCATCCATGAAAGAAGTGGTTTAGAAAACCCATCTCTGACCGGTTTTTGAGAGTAGTGGAGCAGTACCAGTCCTAACTCAGATTAAATCTTATTTCAAGATTACAGTGTCACCTAATAACCCACCCAGGCTTCTGGGACATTTGTGTGTGGTACATTCAACGTCAGGATGTAGCCAACTACACCACCCACACATGTAGGGCAAATGAATAACATAACAATGGTGGGAAAATGAAGGTCATCTACCTAATATGAGAGTTCTGGCTCAGATAATGATCTAACATGAGGTCACTCTCCCCCCATTGATTAGAGCCAATAGGACAGCTTGAAAAACGAGGAAAATAGTCCCCCCATCCCTTACTCATGTATACCAATAGGATGGTTTAAAAATGGTGGGTTCTCCAATTCCTTTTCTCTCGAGAGAAATTGCATGAGTTTTTTTTATTCAAGTCCATGCATCATTGTGATAGCATCATCAGCAGCAGAGTTTTTCTACTTCAAAAATGATGCTAAATATCATCATAATTTATGAGGTAAGACACTTCAACATTACAAGGTGTGATTGGGAACAAATTTTGACTCACTCATCTCTTTTATGAATTATCAGTTAAAATATTTTCCACGGAACCATATGAGATACTAATTTCTTCAGTAAGCTCTCGAATAGTTATTTGCCTGTCTGAAAGAACAATTTTTGCCACATTCTGCACATTTTCTTCTGTGTTTGGTGTTAATGGATGTCTTAAACGTTGTTGGTCTTCTACCAACTCATTTCCAATTTTAAATCGCTCACAGTACTTGTAACCAGTCTCCAGAGTTACAGTATTTAGCCCCTGCTGAACAGTCTACACATCGAAGAAACAATGAAGGAAATAAAAGAAAAGTACAAGGGTGGAATTAAAATTCAAGGTGAAAGGATATCAATGATAATATTTGCTAATGTCATTGCTGTCCTCAGTGAAAGTGAAGAAGAATTACAGTATCTGCTGAATGGAATGAACATTCTAATGATCACAGAATATGGATTGAGAGTAAATCTAAGAAATACGAAAGAAATGAGAGTTAGCAGAAATGAGAACAGCGAGAAAGCATCAGAACTGATGATCACCAGGAGATGAAGTTAAGGAATTCTGCTACCTAGGCAGTAAAATAACCAATGAAGAACAAAGCAAGGAGGGCATAAAAATCAGACTAGCCTTGGCAAAAAGGGCATTCCTGGCCAAGAGAAGTCTATTAGTATCAAACATAGGCTTTCATTTGCGGAAGAAATTTGTGAGAATGTACGTTTGGAGCACAGCATTGTGTAGCAGTGAAACATGGACTGTGGGAAAACCGGAACAGAAGGGAATCGAAGCATTTGAGATAAGGTGATAAAGACCAATGTTGAAAATTAGGTGAACTTATAAGGTGATGAATGAGGAGGTTCCGTGCAGAATCGGAGGGGAACGGAATGTATGGAAGACACTGTCAAGGGTGATAGGACATTGTTAAGACATCAGGAATAACTTTCATGGTACTTGAGGGAGCTGTAGAAGGTAAATCTTTTGAGGAAGACAGAGATTGGAATTATCCAGCAAGTACTTGAGGATGCAGGTTGCAAGTGTTACTCTGACATGAAAAGGTTGGCACAAGAGAGGAATTTGTGGCGGGCCGCATCAAACCAGTGAGAAGACTGATGACTCAAAATATATAGGCTTCATTGAGGTGGAAGGAGCAAGTAAGTTACGGCTGACAGGAAGTATCTGTATCTGATAACCCGCAATTCAATTCAGAGCAACTACATGTGAGGTTATGCACAATACGGATATTCACATGCATTATCAGATCCAAACGCACTTGACAGCGAATACGAAGACAAAAGCTTAGCGACAAACGTCGTTTACTATATAGCTATTTCGTGCTCAAAACACTAACTCCACTGATTGAGGAGAATACACCTCCAGATTGAATTGAACTCACGGCTGGAAGCAGTGTACTGTACTGCTGTAGCCTACTAGTTGAATCCCAGTTCTGCGTTGTGTCCTGCGGTTCAAGCGCCGATGTACGAAAACGAGACGCAGGTTTCGCGTTCGAACCGATGTGAACCACCTGCTTTCCAGCATTTATAGACAGCCACGACTACAATTGCGAGTCGAATATCCACGCATGTAACTTAAATTTCAAGCCATTCGACGTAGATATATACAATATCACTGAGAAAATAAGTACGAGATGTTAAGTCACGGTATGTGCCAGGACGCAGTTACTTGGAATAAGAAAGCTTTCGTTTTAAATACCGTGATTTTGCTTCTGGAAATATATGTAAAGCGATGTGTGCTGAGCTCATTACGAGGTACTAAACATGGTGTCAGTAGAAATACGTCCTCCACATTCGACGTCATAATTTTCTAATCTTTTCGTGTTTGTGTGACATTTGTCACGGCAGCTAAAGAATAACGTTTATCTGCAACGGGAAAGATGAGGTACGCCTACTCCCTTACATTAAAAATGATCAAAATAACGGAAATTTCAAAATTTAAGGGAATAATTAATTTAGAATCGAAAAACTTGTTTTTCCAGCTTTGTGACAGAGATGATTATCAAATAGAAAAACTTACACGCTATTGTGCCTTGGCATCATAGTTCCAAGCTTTTACTCTCACTTCTTTATTTTTAGTGAGGTATAAGCGCAAATTCTGCAGAGGCTGCTTTGTGATAAACGTCGTTTGCCGCCAGAAAATCTGTAAGGCTAGATGGCGAGGAGAAAGCTTGAGACTGCTTTCCCAGCTTCCAAGAAACAAGGGCGCCACTTTAACGGCTACTTACCGCTGCCAGACTTCCCGTCGCTGTATCCACGAAGTGGAAAGAAAATTCCGTAGTAGTAAACAACAATAACGTGGCGCTGCACCGATAATTCTACCGACTAATACGGCACTGTATTGGCCGAACGTCAGTACGGCGAGTAACTGCCAGGTGTGACAAGAACATTAGCTATACAGCTTGGGAACCTCAATGACTTACATGCATGCCAAAGGATTAATAGAGCGAAGAAAGCATGGGGTGACTTCTAAGCCATTAACAGGCAGAGCTAACGGGCCACAGTGGTACTCCGAAGTCATGGCCACGTTCTTCTCACCACTACAGGACTTTTCCAATAGTGTGACACGTCGTAGTGTATTATTGAAAGAACCCAGTCAGCACAGATATGGCCATCACCACGTGTGCACAGGTCTGCTCTTTTATTCTCATAATTGAAGTGAAGGGAGCTACTTGCCTCTTGCATAAGTTTAAAGAAACTGTGACGTTAGCTAACGGATGTTCTGCTGAGTAGTTGCTATCTAACCAGCATTTCAGACGCGCAAACAAGTTACGCCCTTACTTGATGTTGCTCGCACCTTAGGTAATTGGGCTATTCACGGTTAGTTCTATAATGTCGTAGAGTCTAGGCGCACACGTCTGTTTTCACGCCCAGCAGCTAACTCGCAAATAATAAGCTGCAGCTGTGATCCTGCAGTCAAAAAGTCTATGTACTGGCTAGAGTTGCGAATTAACAAAATAAACAGAAATACTGAATACAAGACAAGTAAAGAATTAATAAAAAGGTTGCTATTCTAACGTCAGTAATTGATGAAGACGTCATCAGAAAATTCTGTTGAACAACGTTCGTTAAGAATGTGAATCTCAGATATATGGAAAGTGGTCCTATGATGAGCAGTGTAACACAGACAGAAATATTTTAATCGATACAGTTAAGTTGAGTAGAGAGCGTTACGAGAATGGCAGCAAAAACCCAAATAAAATAGTCATTAAAGACGCATGGAAAACTAAGTCCGTTTCGTGATCACAATTCACGAAATGTTCGCCACCTCAAAATAAGTCAGAGTTCAGAATGATTTACAAATTAGCGCACATGTGAGATAACGAATCGAAACTCATACTCTGTCTATTCTCAGTTCCGTAATACAATCGGGTAAAGTTAAAGCTCTGGTTTTGATCACACTCAGACCTCACGATAGTTAACGTCACATTAGAAGTTAAATCATTTTAGCAGCTACTCACAGCCAAGAATCTGTCACTCACACGACTGAATAACACACATTCCCACAAGTATATCTGCTGCTTTAAGAACTCGCCCTAAAGTGTCCAGGTTTGCTCCCTTGGGTGCAACCCCTCTAAAAGCATCTGCCTCCACTTGACTCTAGCAGAGTTCCGCCACTGTCTGCTTCTCCATTAGCTGAAGGCCATTCCCACCAAAAATAAATCGTTCTTATGTTCTGCACACATAGTTTTCATTCTTTCTACACTACATTAATATATAAACTATATTTAAGTAAATAAATATTATAAACATTCGGCCACACTCAGAACATTTACAGAAAAATATAAATAATAGTTTGTTCACACATAAATTGGTATAATTCCTGCGCAAGCACATTCGCGTTAAATGACAACAGATTTTCGTTAAATATTGTTTAAACAATCATTTATGTTTTACAAATGATAGAGCGCAGCAATGAGTCGTCCTTTTTTGCAGGTTTTATTTGTCAAATCTAGATTTTGCCTAGTGCCTAGTCATTATCAATTCACTATTTCATAGTATTAATGCATGCCAGTTCCTTGTTGTTCGGGCGTCTCTCACAGTTCTTTCAGGACATCATTTATGTCTGCTTGGCAGAAGCTTCCTGCGTCATTCTTTTCAGTAGTGGTGTCAGCTTACACATCTGACTGACCATTTTAAATTAAGTTGGTTTTTTCATATCAGTTGTAATTATTTTTAAATAAAATTATTGCCAAAAATGGTAATTTAATCCTTAAATAACTATACAAGTATGACAAGATATGAGGTATTCAAGCTGCATACAGTTGCTGTAATATGGTGGAGGAAACAATGTTCTGACAAACATTTGCATAACAAAAAGATCTAAAAACGTAATAAATCAATACATAAAACAGATATAGATATGTAGATTTCAGGGATGATAGCTATAGTTCGGTGCTATATCGTTTGTTGAAGTCACATGAAGCGTTTAAAAGTTGTTAATTCTAAGATTCATTGTGATATTACTGAGTAAGTTATTAACTTTTGTACTTTTAAAGAAACTGAAAATGTTGTTTCACTGGATGCTCCTCATTTTTCAGACTTCGACGATGTATTCAGATTTGCTTTACTATGTAACTGTGATTTGTTATACACTTTCTGAGATCTGTAAGAAGCCACCTTCCTGGTAGTCTTACACTCCGTCACTGAAGGTGCTTCGCCTGTCCTAAGCGAGCAAGCACTGCCCACAAGTTTTGGGGTTTAGCCATACTACGCGGTCCCCGCCTTTGTACTCGGGCCGTCCAGCAGATGGTCGCAGCAGCTGGCTCGGTCGCGCTCTCGGCTATGAATCCGCAGACGTTGCGTAAAGCCATAAAAAAATACTTACCGCCTACCAGTTTTAGGTGGCCGAATAACTCGTCAACATATGTGTAACGTTACAAAATGCTACTAAAACACACTCTTCCTAGCAGGTTTGCTTTACCAACTTTTTTTTCCTTTCACAAATTGTTGAAATTCGTTTCCCACAGTTTCCCGTTCAACACTACAATGTCAGTCTCAGAATACTAAGGTCAACGCCCAGAGCACTCCTTGGACAGCCAGAGTAAAACTTCTTCTGATATTGCAATACAAAGTGAAGCCTTCGTCTTCCACGCCACTTTACATGCTGTGGTTCGGGAAGCAGGGAGAAGAGGGAGGGTGCTCCCGTCGCCATGGTGAGTGGAACAGTTAGGTGTGGTACTTTACTGGGACATCGTCAGACCTCGCACTGCTTGAGAGTGTGCGGAATGGGCAAGACGCTCGGTATCAGCGCATTCGATGGTTGCCAGGTCGAGTGTACCTGGTTCGGGTTGAAGGGGTCGTACTCGCACAGGACTTATCCGGTGCCGCAAGTGTGCACCGCTCATTTGACTGGAGCCCACCCAAATGATCGATAAACCAGATAATTCGTAAATTCAGAAAAAATAGACTGATTTTCTTAAGTCATCAGTCTTCTGACTGGTTTGATGCGGCACTTGCATCCTACCATCCTCATTATTTGCTGGATGTATTCTAATCTCTGTCCTTCCCTACCCCCACAGCTTTTGCCCTCTACACCTCTCATTACTACCATGGACGTAATTCAATGATGTCATAACACATGTCCCCTCATACTGTCTCTTTTTCTTGTCAGTGCTTTCCATATGTTTCTTTCTTCACCGATTCTGCGAAGAGCTCCTCATTCATTATGTTAACACTCTACCTAATTTTCAACATTCTTCTGGAACACCACATCTCAAACGCCTTGATTCTCTTCTGTTCCCGTTTTCCCACTGTCCATGATTCGCTGCCATACAAACATTGTTGGCAACCGGAATAAAATAATAATTGGATCCTTTTACCGACCTCCCAATTCAGATGATACAGTTGCTGAAAAGTTCAAAGAAAACTTGAGTTTGATTTCAAACACGTAACCGACTCAAACGATAATAGTTGGTGGTGACTTTAATTTACCCTCGATATACTGGCGAAAATACATGTTTAATTCCGGAGGTACGCATAAAATATCATCCGAAATTGTGCTAAACGCATTCCCTGAAAATTATTTTGAGCAGTTAGTTCATGAGCTCACGCGAATAGTAAACAGTTGTGAAAACACACTTGACCTCTTAGCAACTAATAATCCTGACTTAATTAGTGAACACAGGGTTACCGTAGCGAGACTGAATATTTTAATCCCCAAATCCTCGAAAAATAAGCGAAAAATATACCTACTCAAAAAAGCAGATAAAAATTCAATTGACGCCTTCCTGAGAGACAATCTCCACTCATTTCAAATTAATAAAATAAGTGTAGACCAGATGTGGCTTAAATTCAAAGAAATAGTATCGGCAGCAATTGAGAGATTTATACCAAATAAATTAACAAACGACGGAGGTGATCCTCCTTGGTATTCAAAACGGGTTAGAACACTGTTGCAGAAACAACGAAACCAACACGCCAAATTTAAAGAGACGCAAAATCCCCAAGATTGGCAATTTTTTACAGATGCTCGAAATTTAGCGCGGACTTCAAAGCGAGGTGCTTATAACAGTTTCTACAACGAAACTTTGTCTCGAAACCTGGCAGAAAATCCAAAGAGATTCTGGTCGTATGAGAAGTAAGTTAGCGGCAAGAAACAATCAATGCCTTCTCTGCGCGGTAGCAATGGATATACTATCGAAGACAGTGCTGCAAAAGCAGAGTTACTAAACACAGCCTTCCGAAATGCATTCACAAAAGAAGACGAAGTAAATATTCCAGAATTCGAATCGAGAACAGCTGCCAACATGAGTAACATAGAAGTAAATATCCTCGGAGTAGTGAAGCAACTTAATATAGGCAAGTCTTCTGGTCCAGACTGCGTACCCATTAGGTTCCTTTCGGAGTATGCTTATGCATTAGCTCCATACTTAACCATCATATACAAACCTTCGCTCGACGAAAGATCCGTACCCAAAGACTGGAAAGTTGCACAGGTCACACCAATATTCAAGAAAGGTAGTAGGAGTAATCCACTAAATTACCGGCCCATATCGTTAACGTCGATGTGCAGCAGGATTTTGGAACATATGTTGTGTTCGAACATTATGAATTACCTCGAACAAAACGGTCTATTGACACACAGTTACATGGGTTTAGAAAACATCGTTCCTGTGAAACACAACTAGCTCTTTATTCGCATGAAGTGTTGAGTGCTATTGGCAAGGGATTTCAGATCGATTCCGTATTTCTGGATTTCCGGAAGGCTTTTGACGCTGTACCACACTAGCGGCTGGTAGTGAAATTGAGTGCTTATGGAATATCGTCTCAATTATGTGACTGGATTTGTGATTTCCTGTCAGAGAGGTCATAGTTCGTAGAAACCGACGGAAAGTCATCGAGTAAAACAGAAGTGATTTCTGGCGTTCCCCAAGGTAGTGTAATAGGCCCTTTGCTGTTCCTTATCTATATAAACGATTTGGGAAACAATCTGAGCAGCCGTCTTCGGTTGTTTGCAGATGACGCTGTCGTTTATCGACTAATAAAGTCATCAGAAAATCAAAATAAACTGCAAAACGATTTAGAAAAGATATCTGAAAGGTGCGAATAGTGGCAGTTGACCGTAAATAACGAAAAGTGTGAGGTCATCCACATGAGTGCTAAAAGGAACTCGTTAAACTTCGGTTACACGATAAATCAGTCTAATCTAAAAGCCGTAAATTCAACTAATTACTTAGGTATTACAATTACGAACAACTTAATTTGGAAGGAACACATATAAAATGTTGTGGCGAAGGCTAACCAAAGACTGCGTTTTATTGGCAGGACACTTAGAGGATGAAACAGACCTACTAAGGAGACTACCTACACTACGCCCTCTTTTAGAATACTGCTGCGCGGTGTGGGATCCTTACCAGATAGGACTGACGGAGTTCATCGAAAAAGTTCAAAGAAAGGCAGCACGTTTTGCATTATCCCAAAATATGGGAAAGAGTGTTACTGAAATGATATGGGTTTTGGGCAAGACATCGTTAAAAGAAAGACGTTTTTCGTTGCGACGGAATCTTCTCACGAAATTTCAATCACCAACTTTCTCCTCCGAATGCGAAAATATTTTGTTGACACCGACTTACATAAGGAGGAACGAACACCACGATAAAATAGGGAAATCAGAGCGCGTACGGAAAGATATAGGTGTTCATTCTTTCCGCGTGCTATACGCGATTGGAATAATAGAGAATTGTGAAGGTGGTTCGATGAACCCTCTGCCAGGCACTTAAATGTGATTTGCAGAGCATCCAGGTAGATGTAGATGAATGCTGTGCTCCAAACGTACATTCTCAGAAATTCCTTTCTCAAATTAAGGCCTATGTTTGATACTAATAGACTTCTCTTGGCCTGGAACGCCCTTTTGGACAGTGCTAGTCCTCCTTGCTTCGTTCAGCATGGGTTATTTTGCTTCCAAGGTAGCAGAATTCTATAACTTCGTCTACTTCGTGATCACCAGTTCTTTATTAAGTTTCTCGCTACTGTCAGTTCTGTTGCTTCTCATTACTTTGGTCGTTTTTAGTTTATTCTCAAACCATGTTCTGTGCTCATTAGACTCTTTTTTCTGTTCAACCGACACTGTAATCCTTCTTCACTTTCACTGGGACAACAATGTCATCATCATGGAATGCTGTCATTGATGTCCTTTCACACTTTCTAATCGCAAACTTGAAACTTTCTTTTATTTCCAGCATTGCTTCTTCGATGTACGTATTGAACAGTAGGGGCGAAAGACTACATCCCTGTCTTACATGCATTGTAATCCAAGAACTTCGTTCTTTCCCATCGATTTTGATTGTTCCCTCTTGGATCTTGTACAATTGTATATCACCAGTTTTCTTGTAACCTGCTCCTATTTTAGTTTCAGAATTTGGAACGTCCTGCACTATTTCATACCGTCGAACGCTTTTTCTAGGTCGACAAATTTTATGAATGTGTCTTGATTTTTCTTCAGTCTTGCTTCCATTATCAGTCACAATGTCCGTACTGCCTGTCTGGAGCCTTTAGCTTTCCTAAAGCCAAACTGACATCATCTGACACAACCTGAATTTTCTTTTCCATTCTTATGTATACTATTCCTATCAGCAACTCGGATGATCAGTTTTAAGCTGACTGTGGGATATTTCTCGCACTTAGCTGCCCTCGATGTCTTCCGAATTGTATGGACGCTAAATTTTCTACACAACATATTGAATAGTCATTTAGTTGTCACTTCCCCAATGATTTTAGAAATTCCGCTGGAACGTTATCCATCCCTTCTGCCTTATTTCACCTCAAGTCTTCCAAAGCTGTTTGAAATTCTGACTTTAATATTGGATACCCTATGTCTTTCTTATCGACTTCAATGCCTTCTTCTGTCACGTCGTCAGGCGAATCCTCACCCTCAATAGAAGCCTTCAACGTACTCTTTCCACCTATCAGCTCTCTCTCCTGCTTTTTACAGTAGAATTCCCAGTGCACTCTTAATATTACCATACTTGCTTTCAATTTCACCGAAAGTTGTTTTGACTTTCCTGTATGCTGAGTCAGTCCTCCCGACAATCACTTCTTTTTCGATTTCTTCAGGTGTTTTAGATTGCTGTATTCCTGTCTTTCCTTGAACATTTTGTACTTCCTTCATTCGTCGATTAATAGAAATATTCTGTTACCGAAAGTTTCTTCGCAGTTACGTTTCTCGTACCTATGTTTGTCTGTCCAAGATTTGTCACTGCCTGTATTATAGACGTCCACTCTTGTTCAACTGAACTACCTACTCTGGTATTCATTATAGCAGCATCCTCATCCTTAACGAACTTCAAACGTGTCTCGCCATTCTTCGGTATTTCAGTGCCCCGCTTCCTTCCACACCAACTGTTCCGTACGATTCTCTTAAACTTTTGTCTGCTTCTCACCATTACTAAATTGTGATTTGAGTCTATATCTGCTCCTGCGAACGTCTTGTAATCCAATATCAGATTTCGAAATATCTAATTTTTTACTAACGTATATTAATTTCTGGGGTGGAGGGGGCGGCGGTGCTTTATGCTCATCACAAATTAACTGTTGTTGAATTTTATTAAGATCATACTTCATTAATTGTTGTTGACTTTTATTAACAACATACTCCGACTCATGTCTAACTAGGGCCCATACCTGAACATATTGAATATGACATTCGGTGTGAGAAGTCACGTCTGCTACTACACATCAGACTACAATTTTTTGATTAAATTTAAACTAAAATAAAATAGTTAAAAATCTACAGAATTGCTAAGGCTTCTGTGGGAACTTGTTAACAGACCGCCCGTTAGCTTCTCTCTAGAGTTCTTCGGCCGACGTTTGTTGATGATTTTTCTGACGTTTCACCAGTACGAGTGGCTCGCATTGTCAAAGCTTCACCCTCGATTCCTGGTAGTGGACAGGAGTCGAGCTCGCGGCCGCAGGTGAACGGATCCTTGATTGCCGTGCTGCACCGAACAACCGTTCCAGGTAGCAACAAAACTGCACCGGAAATGACCAGACGTTGGCGCGCCAGGTATGTATAATATGCGGCCGCGAGCTCGACTTCAGTTCACCACCAGCAATCGTGGGTGAAGTTTTGACAATGACAGGCACTCGTGTTGGTGAAACGTCACAAAAATCATCAAACGTCGGCCGAAGAACCAGAGACAGAAGCGAACAGGCAGTTTGTCAGTTAAGAATCTGGTAGATTTCATTGAAAACAACAAACATTTTTTTCAAAATTTTAAAATATAAAGTACATGAGTAGATTACAGCATTTACGAAAGGTGGGCATGAATTATCTCCCCCCCCCCTCCACTCCCCAACACACCCACTGGTCCACTGGTATTACTAACATGGACGCAAGAACCATACACGAAGCATGGAAACAAGGCGCCCAGTTTCGCGAGCTGTGGTACACATTGGTACAATGTGACGGCGTGGTACCCATGAGCAGACAGAAGATCGGTATTGGTCTTCATGATGAAGCTAACCTGCTCGCTCGTTCATTTCTCAAGTGCGAAGACATGCCGGACATTTCAAGTTTCAACACGATAGATCGACCATAACGGGGCGCGTGCACCTCGCATTGCGCCGAGGCCGCCTGACCAAAACGTGTGTAGTTAATTGAGAAGGAGTCAGTCTACATGACTCCCCTTCCTACAGCTTCTTATTGGTTGCGAGGGCGCACAGCAACGGCAGTGAAAGCAGTAACTCCAGAGATGCTCGCAAAAGTGCACGGTGAGTTTGACTATCGACTACATACTTGCCGTGCGTCCGATAGTGGGCCCAATGAACATTTCAGGAAGGTAAACGCAAATGTTAATCCTAAATGTAATTGAAAAAAGTAGCCCGAGATGTTATGTTCATGTATGTAAAAGAAACAGTTTTGTAAAATCGGATTGTTCTTTTGAAAATAAAAGCTTTGAGATTTTACACGTTAAATTAAAATCTACTTCAAGTTTCTATCATTATTTTTGACAAATGCCTTAGAGGTGACGAAGCCCCAAAGGAGCGGAAAAAGACAACAATTACATCAATATTTAAGAAGGTAAACAGGAGAAATTGTGCAAACTATCGTCGTATTAGTGTGAAGCCATCCATGGCGTGAGTCTATGACCTTTCTGCGCATATTTTTCTGTGAGCCTGCACTAGAGGTCTTTGTTTTTTCCTTCCGCTCGAATACAACAGTTTCTATTAAACTTGCTGTACTGTAAATGCAAAGTTTAAGGCGGGGAAACATTAATATCCCATGGTAAAATAGTTTCTCAGTAATTTCTCGCTCCTTTGTCAGCTCTCTTATGGTGCATGTGTAGTTGCTACAAAATTATTGAATTCGTCTACCCAAATGTTCCCTGCGTATAGTAGGTAGCGGAATCATCCCTTCATATCCATTCACTAAGATAAAGCTGTCATCTGCCCGCAGAATGACTTGAACACCACAGTGCTTCAGCAGGCATGGGCCTGATGTAGGAGGCGTGTCGTCGCGTTCCTCCGACCTACGGACTGACTCACGCCGCCAGTTACAATGAGACCTAAGGTTTTAACGTGCACTCCGAACCACAGTTCATCTCTGCATTTTTCACATCAACAAACATTTCCAGAAGTGAAAAAGGTGGTAAGAGACAGATAAAAATCTAGAATGAAATTTTCACTCTGCAGTGGAGTGCGCGCTGATACGAAACTTCCTGGCAGATTAAAACTATGAGCCGGACCGAGACTCGAACTCGGGACCTTTGCCTTTCGGGGCCAAGTGCTCTACCGACTGAGCTGCCCAAGCCCAACTCACGACCCGTTCTCATTCCTTTCTTGCAGGTGTGCTGATCCAGCAAGTTTGGCAGAAGAGCTTCTGTGAAGTTTGGAAGGTAAGCGATGAGGTACTGGCGAAAGTAAAGCTGTGCAGACGGGTCGTGAGTCGTGCTTAGGTAGCTCAGTCGGTAGAGCACTTGACCTCGAAAGACAAAGCTCCTGATATCGAGTCTCGGTCCGGCACTCAGTTCCAATCTGCCAAGAAGTTTCTGATAAAAATCTGACCGGAAATCGAACTCGATTCCTTTGGCTCCACAATCTGGCTCTTTACCGCTGAACCATTGATTTATAAGAATATAAATAAGGCTTTTTTCCCGATCAGGACAAGCAGTACAAGTCTGTAGGCTATCGTGGCCACAGGTAAAATAATCTGTGTTATTACGGTGTGTTGGGTTCCTGTTCGAACTATTTCTCCGATAATCGATATTACGTCAGATCATTGTTCAGCCAATCGAGGACGCCTTCATATACCCTCAGTTGCTCTCTCGTTCTTGTTCTCACTGCCCCCCCCCCCTCTCTCTCTCTCTCTCTCTCTCTCTCTCTCTCATACACACACACACACACACACACACACACACACACACACACACACACAAACACACACACAAAACCTCCTATGACATCCAAACGGTTTAGATATCTTCTTCACACCGTTAAGAACTTCGAAGAATGCACAACAACCTATTATGTACTGGATGCAGCGTCAGAACTGATACAAACATATCACGCTGGAATGAAACCTATAACATTCTGGTTTCGAGTCCCACATTATTAACCAGCCAGGAATTCACAGTCTCGTATCAGAGTGCAACCGCTGAAAACACGTTTCCAGGTGATGCCGAGTCTGAAACGGGGGCTTCACGGAGTGGCTCTCTTCGATTTCCTCTTTGAAGGTTTTGAAGAAGGAAGAGGGAAGGAAGATTGGGTTTAAAGTCCCGATGACGTCGAGGTCTTTAGGGATGGAGCACAAGCTCGGATGGTGTCAAGGATGGGTACCAAAATCGGCTGTGCCTTGTCAAAGGAAATATCCCAGCATTCGTCTGGAGCGATTTAGGGAAACAGGGAAAACCATGGCCGGACGAGGGTCTTGAACCGTCGCCCTCCCGAATGCGAGTCCAGTGGGTCAAAATACTGCGCCACCTCACTCGGTTTGAACGATTTGAAGTGGATATCAGTTTCCTACAGCAGTGAGGTGGACTTCTCATAAGCATTCGACAAAATCGCCTTTGAAGATTTCAGAGCGCTGCCAAGAACGGAAACTTTCAAACTTTCCACTAACAGAGCCGACCGCTACTGGGTAATCGCGAGGTTGCTAGTTCGATTCTTGCTAGATCCATCTTTTTTATTTTTATGTAAATTTAATGTTTAAGTTAAGTTGATGTGCTAACTGACAAACATCGGATTTCATAGTAAAAATAAATGTTCTAATAAAAATTACTTTTTTATTTTAAATTATTAATCGCATGAAAATGCAAGTAGGTCTGCTCATAATTAATTAATACCTGGTATAAAAATGCGAAATGCGTTATTCTTAAATGACACAAATATATACAACAACAGTACTGATGTTTTTGTATTACGTTTGAACTGAATCGTAATGTCTAGAAATAAAGAAGTTTTGTATTTTCTATTTGTTGATTTACATTTTTGTACCAAACTGCGCGAGTCGAACCCTCAACCTTGCTATTTCGAGGCGAGAACGCTACGCACACAGCTGAGGACGGCTCTGTTAGGAAGTTCGAAGTTTTTAGTTCTTAACTGCACTCTGAAATCTCCAAAGGCAATTTTTTTGAAGTATTTTACATGAATTCATCATATCGCTTTATGAAGTTGATATGTGGACAGTTACCCTAAGTACAACATGGCCTTGTGAGAGTTTGAAAGGGAGCACGCTGCAACCTCATTTTTAATTTTACTGGCACAGAGCGATTCGTTCTCCTCAGACATTTGAGGTAAAGCACAGAAAAACCGAATTTGAAAGCGATCGAGTTGGTTGTTTTATTAATGTTCAATAGATGATTTGAGCGATTTTTTATCGAAATTAAGTGGAACACGTCAGTTTACGGGATACATATACATGATAAGTTTCAGTCGATGGTTACATGTTGGTCATTTACAAGTTCGTAAATGGCACACTGGCCTAATATTAATAGCCGGCCGCTGTGGCCGAGCGGTTCTAGGCGCTTCAGTCCGGAACCGCGCTGCTGCTACGGTCGCAAGTTCGAATCCTCCGTCGGGCATGGATGTGTGTGATGTCCTTATTTCCTTAGGTTAGTTAGGTTCAAGTAGTTCTAAGTCTAGGGGACTGATGGCCTCAGATTTTAAGTCCCATAGTGCTTAGAACCATTTGAATCATTTTGAAACATTAATAAACACGTCATATTGAAACTACACGTAAAACTAATTTTCTTTCTTTTTCTCAGGCTACCAAAGTTTACATAAAATTCGTCTATGGAACTGAAGCCGGCCGAAGTGGCCGTGCGGTTAAAGGCGCTGCCGTCTGGAACCGCAAGACCGCTACGGTCGCACGTTGGAATCCTGCCTCGGGCATGGATGTTTGTGATGTCCTTAGGTTAGTTAGGTTTAACTAGTTCTAAGTTCTAGGGGACTAATGACCTCAGGAGCTGAGTCCCATAGAGCTCAGAGCCATTTGAACCATTTGAATCTATGGAACTGAAGGAGTTGTCGAGGAGAATTGATTTTTGGTTATATTTAAAACTTGTCTTGCCATCTGCTACACATTTTGTTACTGAGAAAATGATCAAAAAAATTGTTGATGCGTACTGAACTCCTTTCTGAGCCACTGCCAGCTTTAATAATGGGTAATGAAGATCTGTTTTCTTGTGCTGTTGACAGTGTACCAAGTGCGCACTGCGAGAGGCGACAGCGGCGGAGGCGGCCCCAGCCCCGTCAGGCTCCTGTCAGGCAGAGCGTAAGCGTGGCGTTTCGGAAGGCGTGGGTCGCTGGGGTCGAATGGGGAGCTGTGGCTACGATTTCGGACACGGTACGTTATGGAGCACACTAGGTCAACTCGCTTAAAACCTGGACAGAATGGAAAAAAAGATGCGCCTTCCGACTTAAGTCAAGCGAAATCTTGTGTAGATTGCAGTGGTGCATACTTCCGGTGTCATCCCAGTCTCAAGTCGGTACGATACGTGCCGTGCCAGCTGACGGTAAAGAGTGAATTGGACGACGAAAAATTTTTCAGATATTACCTAGATGTCAGAATAAAATAAGAGATGGTTGGCACTGTAGAATGATTGTTTATGACATTTTTAACCGTTTTAATGACTTATATCGACTTAAAACTAAACTACTACCGATATCATCCGAAATTGTTGGCTAAAAAATTTCCTCTGCATGGCTCCACTGTTTTAGATGGCTCTCCTACTACTTTAATACTTTAGTTAACGAGTTCAAATGTATCTGCGTGCATGTATTTGCACGTTTTTAGCGGACGGACACTTTTCTACCGTGCGGGACTGCCAGACGGAAAAAGATAAGTCCCCCATTAACGTAATTATATCATAAACTATCAGACACAAAAATATCTTTAGGATTTTCGATATTTTTCTTGCGGAGCTACTCGAAATTTTCATTAGAATTTTTATTGAAAACTGGCACATAATTCTTTCGCACGAGTTAAATTTTCTGGAGTAATATTGTTTCTTTTCCGCGAAATGCTGCAGACTTATTCAAATTTTATACAGAGAATTGCATAACTAAAATATATCCTTCAAGAATTCTGAAAATATATGTATATTCCTCGAAAGTAGAGTACCAACTTCTCAGGACTCACAGTATTCAGTAATAATGTCCTATGCTGATACCAGTCCACATAGTTTTTATGAACGGATATTACATAATCGAAGCTCCTCCGCTGCCGATTGGTCGGCTATCTCAACATATGCAGGAAGCTCCGACTAAGGACATCCGGCGTTACCGAGAAGATTTCACACGCAAATATTCTTGAGAGAAAACGATGCATGTTGTATTCCATCAGCTTCTGCCTTCTTCGGATCCATTCATCTCGAGACTTCGCAACATGACAATCCGAGAAGACCTGTTTGACACCTGATATAAAAGATCTGTTTTTCGAACTATCCCCCAGTGAAGAAGCAGACTGCGGTCCTTCTGGAAGCAATAATGGCACAAGCGACGAATGAGACTATTATTTCGACTGAGAAATGTCAAGTACTGAATGAAACATTTCACTACGGCAACTCTGACTTCTAATTCGTTACCAGCGACCTCACAATACTTTATCCCGAAGTGTTAGTCGAATCCGCCAAATTTATAATTTTTGATCCACGAAATTGGATCCGCTATTTTGAATTTTGTAGCTCTGACATCGTATTCCCACCCACGGACTCAAAAAATCTAAAAAGAACGCAGTTTTGTACGATTTTATATGTGGCGTGACTCGCAAGTAAATACGGTTAGCATGTACCTAAAAATATTTTGTTTCGATCAGGTACTATAAGCTAATATTTTCCTTACTTAGCTACAGTGACCGTGCTATTTTAACTCGTTGGAAACTTTTGTAACCTGTATTATTAGATGGACTTGCCGTTAGTAACCACGGCACATGCCGCAGTGAATGACCGTTTAAATTCATGTAAACTGATGTTAACACGTTCTTACGTTCTTGTGTCTTGTATTTGTTTCAAGTAAACCTTTGAGGACTGGTTAATTTTGATGTAAACTATATGTGCGGATAATGATTGACTGTTGAGCCGAATATTTGATGTCACCAGTCCGCATGTGGAGCAAAATCAGGTGGACGTGTAATGGGAGCCAAGTCTGAGCAAGACTGTCTGGAATCCAACTCCTGAACCGTCGAAGCTCTTTCCCGATAGGAGGCTATCGCTCTTGAATGCTTGATTTTTGTCAACTCCCTTAATGAGTTTGAAGCTCTGTTCCAAATATTCATTTCACTACCACTGACTTGCATTTTAAAAATATTCTGGTTTTTGACATTTGTTCTTAAGACCCGGAATTAAATCGCTCGTGAGCTTTGTCTTTGCAGTTATCGACGAGTTATTTTTGTAGCATAACTGTAAGTATTTAAGCTATTTGTTACTTGAGCCCAAGTAAATTTTAAGACAAAAATTGTCGAGCTTCTCACTAAAAAAAATGTATCGATTATTACAATTTGTAACTCAATCAGCAGGTCCCAGCCCTCCATCCAACTGTCCAGCACGGCCACATCTCTAATTACCAAGTAGTACGGTTTCTCTGCTTTAGGAGCGGAGCATGTCTCCCCGACGCCGGGACAGGTTCAACGAACTCCGCGTGCGCCAGCAGCGGCGTGCGCGAGGCGCTTCCGTCGCCCACAACCCCTCGCGGCGGATGCGGACGCGCGCGCCGCGTGTTTTTTGGGGAGGAAGCACGGTCCCCCGCGAAAGTGTCGGGTGAGGGCCGGCGAAGGCGACGTAGAAGCACAAGCAGAAGCAGCCGCCAGCCGCTGCGCGCCCCCTCTGCCGCCCCTCGTCTGGCTGCGACGCGCAGACTGGAATCAGCTGAGAGCACAGTGGGGAGACACGGTACACGTGGCCGCTGGAGCCGGAGCCAGCTGACGGCGGCGAGGGGAGCCCAGATCCGACCGGAAGTAACGGGGGAGCGCGCGCCAGCCGCCCACCAAAAACTCGAGGCGTTGAACCGCCTGCCCCGCCGGGGCGCGGCAGCCCTTCCTCTGCCACCTACTCCGAGGACGCATCGCTCGCACTCCGAGCTGTGCGGCGTGTTTCCTGGGGGTCTTTAGCTACCACACAGCTTTCTACCATTTACCCACATAACACTATACAGTTCTCAAACTCTAAACAATAACTCTGTGGCAGATTCACACTGTTACATCCTGACATCCACGCCGGGCATGAGTAGAAAAAGGAATGGGGTTGGGTTGCGGAGTGGCGGGAATAATTTCTTTTAAGAGTTAAAATTTTTACATATATATAAATTTCCAAATTGTACAGCTGGCTTTCGGAGGGTAAACTACCATGAAAACTAGGAGTCTCGAAAATGGCAAGGAAATCTGAAAAATGAACGCTACTTTTCAGTTTCCTGCCCATGGGGATGTGGTTACGTGCAGAGGTCCTGCAGACAACGTTCCAGCCACGTAAAGGCGTCCACTTCTTGAGACCGAGAAGCTTATGTCTTCGAAAGCTTCTAGAAAGCACCGCTCGTGTGAAACTTAGCTTGCCCTTATCTCCACGATATACTGCGACCTATGTATGAGGGCAAGAGACAGATTCCGCATTTCTAGGTTTCCGGAAATCACTTCAGACGGTACCCCATCGCAGGCTGTTAACGGAGGTACGAGCATGAGTGGTTCGAAGACTTTTTAAGTTACAAAACACAGTGTGTTGTCCTCGACGGCGGGTGTTCATCAGAGACAAGCGTATCGTCAGCAGTGCCCTAGGGAAAGTGTGACGGGACCGCTGTTTATATATATATATATATATATATTGGCGCGGACAGGATGGGCAATTAACTGCTGTTATTTGCTGATGATGCTATGGTGTACAGGAACGTAAGACAAGTGACTGTAAGTCGATACAAGATGACCTAGACAAAATTTCTAATTGGTGTGATGAATGGCAGCTAGCTCTAAATGTGGAAAAATGTAAGTTAATAAAGATGAGAAGGGGGAAAAAAATCCCGCAATGTTTGGACAGCGCATTAGTGGTGTCCTGTTTTACGAAGTCAAGTCGTTTAAATGTAAGGGCGTAACGTTGCAAAGCGATATGAAATGTAAGAGCATGTGAGGTTTCTGGTAGGCAAGGCGTACGGTCGACTCCGATTCGTTCGGAGAATTTTGTAAAACTGTGGTTCATCTGTAAAGGAGACCGAATACAAGACGCTGGACCGACCTATTCTTGAGTGTTGCTCAAGTGTCTCGAATCTGCAGCACATAAGACTGAAGGAAGGCATCGAAGCAATTCAGAGCCAGGCTGTTAGATGTGTTGCCGGTAGGTTGGAACAACACGCTAGTATTACAGATACTGGGAATCCTTGAAGGAAAGCGAAGTTCTTTTCGAGGAATACTATTGATAAAATTTAGTGAACAATTGAAGCTAACTGTAGAAATGTTTTAACGCCGCCAACATACACTTCGCGTAAGGACAACGAAGATAAGATACGAGAAATTAGGGCTTATACGGAGACATATAGATAGTCGTTTTTCCTTCGCTCTATTTGCGAGTGGAACAGAAAAGAAAATGACCAGTAGTGTTACATGGTACCGTCCGCCACGCACCGTAAGGTGGTTTGCGGAGTATGGATGTACCTTTAGATGTAGACCTAAAGAAATTGTAAACGTAACTACATTCTCCGAGGCCGCCACACGCAGGGGATATTTTGAATCTTCGGCTCGGCGTCACTGTGGTGGTAGGCGTCTGGAAATTTTAAAGTGTATAGTGTCTCGTATGGCCACACATCAAACATTATGTATTCACTGATTCATTGTTAATTGCACGAATAAATTCCGGAAAGGAACCGTTATTATCTTTCACATGTATCTGTAGATGCTTAGAATCGTTTAGATGTTTTCTATTAGGGACTTTCAGTCATCTGCACTGACTGTACATACGTATTTTAACAAAAGCTACTAATTTCTGACATACAGGTAGACAGGAGGCTGAAAAAGTTTCATTTTGCTGTGCTGTGAAACAGCTCAGATGTCAGTAAGGACACCACACAGTCAGGTATCACCTGTATATTGCAAAAAAATGGTTCAAATGCCTCTGAACACTATGGGACTTAACATCTGAGGTTATCAGTCCCCTAGACATAGAACTACTTAAACCTAACTAACCTAAGGACATCACACACATCCATGCCCGAGGCAGGATTCGAAACTGCGACCGCAGCAGCAGCGCGGTTCCGGACTGAAGCGCCTAGAACCGCTCGGTCACAGGGGCCGGCGTATATTGCATACAGCATGAATCGGTAATAATGTAGTGTACCTGACACTAAATCACGTGATGGTAAATACGTTTTACTTCAAAAATTTGAAGCCACAGTCCGCAGTCATTCTAACGTAATCAACTGCATTTAGCTGTGAACAAAAAGTTATGGCAAATCTCTTGTAGTACCACGCACAAAAAGAAATACGTAAACAGTGGGTGGCTGCCGTTTGTTCATGGATTAAATTGCTATCTTGTAGTTACATACTTAACTGAGACGATATATTTGTAACATAACTCCAAACAAAGATGTTTTACAACCAAAGGGGTGTTAGTGCACCACGACAATGGCCGCCGAGAAGACTTTAATTGTCTGCTGTTCACAGGAGACCACTTACGGGATTGTGTGGCCTTGGGATTGCTGTACCTGTTACCGACGACAAATCCGACTCAGATCGACAATTCACGGGTACGACGAGTAAACTACACGACATTAAGTGAGCCGAGACAGGAAGGGCAAGAACCCTGCTCCCCTCCCCCCAGACACACGTATATACATACATCCTTACTATGGGGACAAAACAAAAACAGGAAACACTAACTTCTTCGCACGTAGTCAGAAATGACTGAACAAAACAACAAACTCACCACTTACACCTCACACAGCCAGTGTACAGACCTGCGTCCACAATCGTACTGCTAAGTCAAATATTGGTACAGATGAATGCACACTTCAATTTTATACCTCGCAAATTTTGATGTTGGCTAAGTTATGAGAGTATGAAGCTACTATCGTTCTGAAATTAGATGATCCATGTACTTCTAATATGTTCAGACGAACACTTCCGAAAAGTCATATTTCTCTGAATCGAAATTCCTTGGTAGATGCGCTAAAGCTATGTACAAAGCACTAATACAAACTAGTTATTATTATTATTTTAAAACGTTTTACATATTTTATTATAATTATTTTTATAATGTAGGCCATGTGGCACATTAAAAGTGGGACTGATGGCATGTTAAATTTGGAGGGGAGAGGGTGGCGGGGCTGGAACAGACTGGGACTTTCCTGTCCCCTCCCCCTCCCACGGCACCAGACCGACTCTACAGTCGGCGCCTGCTCTGCGCTGACTCTTGTATGCGGGCCAACAGGAATACTGATAGGGTTGTTTATCAAAAATGGCTCTGAGCACTATGGGACTCAACTGCTGAGGTCATTAGTCCCCTAGAACTTAGAACTAGTTAAACCTAACTAATCTAAGGACATCACAAACATCCATGCCCAAGGCAGGATTCGAACCTGCGACCGTAGCGGTCGCGTGGTTCCAGACTGCAGCGCCTTTAACCGCACGGGTTGTATATCGGTCTGTGCCTTTGATATCAGCTATCTACCGCTTGTTGCACTACAGTCTGTTAAGAAAGAGCGTGGTCGGCATTGTGCATGGATGGTAAAAGATATCGCCTTAGTTCTTTCACAGTCCAATAGAGGGAATCTTGTCCTTCATGGAATGCCCATAAAGCATTAGTTTACTCTGAATTCTTGACTGAGATACACAAGAAGAGACATGTGTGCAGCTTTCGCGTCGCGTGTCGGGGCTGTGTTTCTCTGCAGCCATCCCAAAGATCCGAAAATGAGTCATACCGCGGCGTCTGAATATATGGGGAAATCAAAGTCATTTGTACAAAATGCGTGTGACATGCTACAAACTGATTAAAAACGGCAATGACTTTGACAATGCGCTGCGCTCATGTCTCCTCTTGTGTATCTCAGTCAAGAATTAAAAGTAAATTAATCGTTTGTGGACACTGCATGAAGCACAAAGGTTCCTTCTATTGGGCTGAGAAAGAACTATGGCGATATCTGTTAAACATCTGTGCGTAATGCCGACCACGCTCTTACTTAACAGACTGTACATGCTGGTTACACCTCCAAACAGATAGATCGGGTAAGAACTAAAGGAAGTAAACTTTTTCGTGAGCTCCCGGACTGATGGTAGTGTCACATAATTATTCCGTCGCATCTGAGGAAATATTCTGGTAGTTCTAAGCAGGATATGGGCAAACTGCTTAACGTCAAGCAACCGTTGCGTGGCGCGTTTGACTTTTAAATACAGCATCCGCCACTCGTGTTAAAAAAATATTTCCTGATCATTCGCGAGTCACTTCTCTCTCTATTAAAATTATGCAGCGCCAGCGCCCGTACGTTATAATTTCTGCAAACTTAAATAAAATTCTTCTGTGTAAGTCTGTGTGACAACCTGCGCAATCGCAAGCCGACCGACCACTTGGTTGCAACAGCGAATCCTCAAACAAATACACCTAATATCCATTACATTAAACGCACTGAAATTAAATGATATCAGTGCAAAGAGTTTACCTACGTTGAACCCACACTCTAATGAAAATGTAATTACTGTGTATTGTAATTTTATGTCTCATAGAATCTTCTTTGACTTTACAGCCAGCAATCCCTTTGTTTCATTACATATAGTACGAGCATACCCCCTCCCCGTGTGACAGGGTACGCCACGGACCTCCATCGCGTCCGTTCCCCGAGCGGTGTTATTCCGCCACGTCCGTGGCCAAAACTATGGTAGTAATCCTCCGAAATCGTATGCGGACACGTGACTGGCAACGAAAGTTTGAGTCGGGCCAGAAGACATGCTCAGATAGCCTACTGTTTTAGGGCAACTGCTCGGAATAAGAAAGGAAAACGGGTCGGAGTTCCGGTCGGGCACGATATTTTCATCTGTCACTGCAGATTCTAACAATCATTCCCTAGCGCTGTCTCTTCCTCTTTTCTAATTAAAAACTATCGATACGAATTTTGCCTCGTGCTACTTATAACTCTCAGTCTACATATACAGACGCCATACAAAGTAACTCACTGTTGTTCTTTTCTTCCTTTTCTGTTGATTTAATAGAAAATTTACGCTCCAGAACCCTTCGACACGAGTGGTCAACATTAAAACAAACACCTTCATTCTTTCACTTTCTGCTCACGGCACTATCGCAAGCTGCTGAAACCCGACAAGCTCAAAAACATAATCGTTACGTGAGATTCGTTTTATCATTTCATCAGTGTTTTCTGAAATGTGATCCACAGAACATGAAGATTTTAAATTTTATTTATTGGTTTCATGCAAAGCCCATTTTCCCAGATTTGTATTTACTTCAAACAGTGGAAAAACAGGGCATTTATTTCACTTTATCACAAAATATAAGACAATATGCAACACAATCAAACTGAAGGGGTCGGTGGAAGAAAGTACTAACACACAAGAACGTAGTTTTCGTTCTGTATGTTACACGTTTAGTTAAATTCAAATATAACAGCACAGATACACTTTTGTTGTAATTTATACACTAGACAGCATTTTCTTGCCGGCCGTGGTGGCCGAGCGGTTCTAGGCGCTTCAGTCTGGAACCGCGCGACCGCAACGGCCGCAGTTTCGAATCCTGCCTCGGGCATGGATGTGTGTGATGTCCTTAGGTTAGTTAGGTTTAAGTAGTTGTAAGATCTAGGAGACTGATAACCTCAGCTGTTAAGTCCCATATTGCTCAGAGCCATTTGAACCATTTGAGCATTTTCTTGCGGTATGTATGAAACTACTGATTACCAGGAATTGGCCCATTCTAACATAACAGATAAGGTGGGTGATCAGATTCTTTCTTACTAAATTGAGGGTTATCGCTTTTCCCACCGACCCCTTCAATCGTATGAAGATAAGCTAGCAATTGCGTGAGACAACAAGTCTACAAAGAGTGCTAGTCTGGATGCATCATTATAATAAAAGTGACACATGTATAAATATAAAGCTTTGGCGGCTCGTTTCGAGTCGATGCATCGCTTATCTTCGGTTCGCTTCCGCGCCGTGTAGCTAGGTGGCGCTCCGGGGTCAGGAGGTAAGTGAAGCGAGGGAGAGTTGGGTAGCATCAGTGAGGCGAGCGCACCGAGCTTCGTCAAGACTGTTTACGAAGAAGCGCGCGCCACTGGGGGTGCTGCACGCCGGTGGTAGCTCCACGGGCTGTGGGGGCTGGCACCGTTTTGCAGTGGTCGCTATCCTGGTTGTTGTACTGTGTTTTGGTTGCACGTTGGCCGACTGGTAGGACTGATTTTGGCACTTTCCGTCTCTCCAAATGGTTCAAATGGCTCTGAGCACTATGGGACTTAACATCTGAGGTCATCAGTCCCCTAGAACTTAGGACTACTTAAACCTAACTAACCTAAGGACATCACACATATCCATGCCCGAGGCAGGATTCGAACCTGCGACCGTAGCGGTCACGCGGTTCCAGACTGAAACACCTAGAACCGCTCGGTCACAACGGCCGGCTCCGTCTCTCCATTAAAGCCAATTTGCGGCCGAAGGTATTACTGTTCAGAACTCTGGATCCAAGCACTGTAATTGCTTCCTTCTGCAACTGTATTGCCAGCGTGGCAGAGAGCTGGCTTGAGATTTCATTTTAAATGACTGCCTCCACCCGCTTTGGCTCCGGCTATGTGTAATGTGACATTGTTTAAGTTTGCTTGTGAGCCATTTATTTTAGATTCGTGAATTTATTTATACTGAACAGTGATGTATATATCGGTGTGTCCCAGTACTGCCCAGGTAGAATGCTAAGCTTAAACTACGGTTACGTCACTGGACGGTTGTTCTGCTGGGTATATATGACCTGTTATTTACTCGTGGGCTCACTACTGAAACTCTGATAAACCATAAGCTATTGAAGCTTAATTTGCATTGTTTTAAGTTCTGGAATTTTACGTGTAGTATGCTGCGCAACACTGCAGGTCTTGTTGATGTAAATTTGTGACCTAGCTAATGTTTTATTGCAACTTATATATCTAAGGTTTCTGCGAATTTCTTGTGCTGTTTAGTCAGCAGATTAATTGCATTTTATCGTGTTTGTAAGCTTGTTCATGTTATTCAGGTTTCAAGATAGTAAGACCCAGGTATTTAGGGCAGGTGTTTAAATTTCTGTCAGCCCCAAGCTTAGTGGCCTGGTGCAGGGTTCTGCTAGAGAAAATTTAATATTCATACTGTATTTCAAATTTGGCCTCCCGCTCTGTGCTGTTACCGCGAGTTTTCCCTCTTGTATCTCGACTAACGAGTTTTTGTGTCTTAAGTCTGCCTCGCATCCTAGTTGTAATAAACTTGCTTGCGTAGGGATTTGTCTGTATATTGTACCTGTTGCAACTAGTTCACTCAACTAATTGTCAAAATTAAGTTGCTGTTCATTGAGGTGGAAAATATTTCATGTAATAACTGAAACTTATTTCTTTTTCATGCTCCAAAAAGTTCATTACTGTACTGTTTGATGTTCTTGCATTTGGTCTGTTATTGTATTGATTAACAGTTTCTATAGGCCTGGTCTTCATTTAATTATATATTGCTCTGACTTTGATTTCACTAAGTCAATATTACTGATAAAATGTTTAATTATTCCTGTAATTGTGATCGAGTTAATTTTCTTAAGTGGTTAAGGGGCTGGTTACCTATGGCAATGAATCTGATTTGCCTTTTTTTTTTTTAAATAAAATTCTAATGTACAGTTTTGTTTTGAGCATTAGTGAATCTGTGAGCATTGATTTTGATGTTATCAATTAGAGTCACAGTACATAGTCTTGAGATTGGTAAGGCAAATTCTGGATCAATGAATGGTTTAAAGTAAACTTCTCTTAACTGCTTAATTGTTTAATTAAACTGTTCTTTTCTGAATCGTTATGACATATATACTGGTTTGAAATTAAACGGTGTATGCTGTTGAACAGCCTTGGGATCAAGTCGTTCCATGTGAGTGTTTTCCTAGAAATTCCTTGGGGCGTAATTTGCCATTCCACATATTATACATTAAAGTCTCCCACCGTGTCTTTCTTTCTGCATATTATGGTCGATGTCAGCAAATACTCTAGGGTTCTCACTAATGGACCGATTCAGGAAGCAGGTCTATGTATATATCAACATTTTACAAACTGTTCCTGGCTGCATTGCGTATCCTCGTACGGCGAGAGGTGGGAACGCGTTCTTCGATTCCGGAAGACACATTCTACTGCGCACGTTCATACTCGGCCACGCACAACAGCACACTGCCCGAGACTGCGGTGGAGACGGGATCAGCCGGAGCGGGGCGCACCCGGCACGAGGTGAGAGGCGCTGGAGGCTGCGAGCGCAGGTGCGGGAGCCGGCGCGCCAGGGGGACGGGCCGGGCCGGGCCGCGCTGCGCGCGCGCCGCGATGACCTCGGACACGGCTTTCGCTGCGGAGCGGGCCATTGGCCGCCATGCCAGAATCTGGTTTGGCAACGCCACACGCAGCAGAGTACCGTTGGCCGCCCAGGGCGCGCTGCGTCACGGAAGTTGCCGCACGCTGCACCAAATCCACACGTCGCGCACTTCTCTCCAAAAGCCGTGGCTCGCGTGCGTGCGTCAGTGTCGTAAAAACGTATTTTTCCTCAGGATCCACATCGGAGAGCAGCCCGGCACGATTTCTTAGGAGCAGCAAGTGATGAAATTAAGCAACAGTACGACTGGAAGCGTCAACTAGACGGGCAACACTGACGACGAAATAATTTGTTACTTCATTTAATTCCTACTTTCCAACACTGATTGCCCCAACAAGTCACGAATACAGCACAAAAATATGTGAACTTCTGCAGTAGCAAGTATATCAACGATTATAAAAGATACATATGTTCCATTTTTACCACTTGCTTGGGCAAAGTGTGGACTCTGACAACTATCAACTAAACTAAAGCTGTTTTCAGTTGGAACGCTTATTTGGAACCCCACAGTGCTTTACTGGAGACGCTCCTGTTGCAGGTTGTACGTCTTGCTTTCCTTCGAACTGTTGCAGGTGCACCTAAAGGAACAATGATGGTACTTAGTATTTTCAAACATGCAAATCATTCCTAGTTATGAAAGACGCAAGTTTGTGGTCTGACTCTTACCCACCTACCCCCAGTTACAACGGATAGTAATTAATTATTGTACAAATTGTGCAACAACTGAGCTCATCTTGCTTCTAAACTACAATACATTTAGTTGTACACAGAAAAATAATTTCGAACCAAACCGTACAACGGAAAAGGAGACAAAATGAACGTGAATGTTAAAACAATCCTTCGGATCACTACCACCTAATTTGCGACAAAGGAGCGTTTTTTCGTCTCAAAACATGCATCAAGGTCTTCATACACTTTATATACATTCAAGACCTAAGAGCGTGCACCATGGATCAAGAAACACCTCAAAGAACCGGGTCCCACCCTCATTCGTAACTGCTCAATCGTCTCTATCGTAAACGCAGCGAGAGGAGTCTACAAAGAAGAAAAGGTAGATTTGGGGACATACGGAGGCCGGCAGACGCCATAATCACTCTTGTCTCTCTTCTATATCCAATAGGGCGGTGTAGGGAGAAAAAAGCTATGAAATACACTCGACTGGAATGGCTTGCAGTGTATTTGTGAAGACGTTAACAGAAATGTCTGTGTAAGGGAACTAAGATAATAAACGACTTCAGACTACTAATGTAAACGATCAGACGCCAAAGCCGAGGCTGGTCTTGGATGCAGCAGAGCCGAAGATTCTTCGCGGCCCAGTAACTTGCGCCAAACAGACATCCCTAGTGCCGCCGTGAAGTGCGAAGGCACGGCCAAATATCTGGCGTGTAACTTGCCACAAACATGTCGAAGAACGCGGGGCAGGCTGCACTAGCTCTTACCGCAACTAAATCCGATGCCAACACTCCCACAAGAGCTTGGAGTTGTCCTGCAAAAGAAGCTGCTGCGATTCGTTCGCGAAAGTGCAGCAGCAGCCTGTAGCGAAGCGGACCATATTCAGATTGACCACCTGCAGAGAGTGCAAAATCGAGACCTCATATTCGCTTTACACCTCCCTCGGCGGCACCGCACATTAGCCAGGGCGGTGCACTCTTTCTTCCGCTGTGGGTTCGCTCTGAACTGCAGTACGGCTAGTGTGGATCAAAGGAACGTTACAGTCAACTGCGTGGAGTCTGAAATCGGACTGTGTGGTAGCATTAAAGACATGACAGTGGATGTATCACAGTTCGTTACCGGGGGAGAGACGAAATTATATCGCAAGTGATTTACACATATGTATCTTACTGTGAGTATTACAAATAACTGGAAGATTTATCGCTGGTAATGGATTTACGTGTATGAAAGGTAGAACTGTGATTTCAACAGCATGTAAGAGCTAGAAATCATAGTTATTGATATTTCATAATGAATTCCAAAGTGTCGTGAAGCTTGAAATGTTATTTTTCAATACTCGTCCAATCGTTAATAGTTCGTAATCGCAATAACGATTTTGACTAAGGTCGTATTAATGAGGCAACGCGGTCATTGTTAAAAGCGAATACAACCAACGGATCTGAGCTGTACTACTGATTAAATAGTCCGCTTGCCAAAAATTAATTGAATCGTGACAGTTTAGCGGTAGAGAGCTTGCAGATTCCGCCAGACAGACGGAATGCATTACCTCAGCAAACTTTAAGGTGATCAGCCAGTGAGTAAGGAAAATCTAGACTGTCACAGAACCGACACATCCGCAGCCTCGGCACTAGAGTGCATTTCCGGAACGCGATCACGTGGCCACGTCCGCGGCGGACATCGGTTATTCCTCCAATAGAGTCGTGCAACTTTTTTTTCTTTGTTTCAGATCGCCGCCGGAGGAGACTACCCGGAAAAATGACGCTTGAATGAGCCAAAAAGAACTTTTGAGGTAATAACCCGGAGGAACCAAAATTTCACGCTAAGTATATCTTGAGTAATGCACTGCAGCTAGAAATATGCATGGATGCAAATACCCGCAGCAATATTAACACAAAAATGGTTCAAATGGCTCTGAGCACTATGGAACTTAACATCTGCGGCCATCGGTCCACTAGACTTAGAACTACTTAAACCTAACTAACCTAAGGACATCACACACATCCATGCCCGTGGCAGGATTCGAACCTGCGACCGTAGCAGCAGCGCGGTTCCAGACTGCAGCGCCTTTAACCGCACGGCCACTTCGGCCGGCCGCGAATAAAACAGAGAGCCACAAAGTGTAGAATAAATTTCTTTTGTTTTCGTATATGATCACAAAACTTCCGGTCCTCAGACTGCGGGTTTCGGTCAGCGATAACCGTCTTCAGATCTCAGTACTTATTTGCATCTCCAGTTTACAGACCCTTTCGACTCTGTCCTTCTGTCATTATAGACGGAAATAAAATAAATTTATTCTTCGTATCCCTGCAGACCTATAACCATAGTGTACCTAACAAACTTCGAGCTTGCAGTCGGTCTTCGTATAGTACGCTGTACGATATTTCGACTGGCGACCTGTCAGTCATACTCAGGTGAGCACTCGAAGGCCTGCGAAAACTGCCCCCCATTCCACAATACAGTTGGTTTGATGATTTGGGGGTGGGGACCATACAGTGAGGTCATCGGTCCACAATTTAGTAGAGCGCCGTGTGTATTCCGTGCATGAGAGAAGATCGTGGTGACAGGCGGGCAATGCCCTCGCTGCCGGAATTTCGGAACTCAGCTATCCTCTGGGTTGAGGCGCACTCTGTCGTCCCCGGTTAGAGCAAATTGCGGAAGTGATGGTGTTCCAAGCATTATCCAATTGGCACCCGCTACCACGATTCATCAGATTTTCTGCCATGCGTATTCCATGGTCTCATTACTGATGGAGCCCAGAAAAGATGTTGCCGTGACGAAAATTCTTGTTTTGTCACACACCAATGAATGTCCTGTGGAGATATATGTTCAGCAATAGCTGACTTGGTTCACTGCAAGAGGCGAATGCAGCTTTGATGTTCAGTGCAGCGTCCTTCCACGGTGCGTGTGTTTTGGCTCATGTAAGCCATACAATAATGGCGAGGCACATTGTAAACAACAGACTTTCACAATAATAAATTGTCCTTCATTGATACCACAATGTCTGGAATCCAAGATATTGGATGAAAAACCACTTTCACCTGAAACTTCCGGAGAACTCCAGCTATCTTGAAAGAAACCAAGGGAATGAAAGCTAGCGATTTTTTTTTCAACTCCTGGTGTTGGTTTTAACGGATAGTTCCCCGTTAATCTGGTCGGTAGAATATTCATTTTCCGTGAATACTGTATTTAGTTGGCGAATTGTTTAGGCATGCTACACTGACGGGGAGAAATCGCAACACCAAAAATAATTAATGTAATGTAACGAAATTGCAAGAATGCATTTGCCTAGGTAACAAATTTAAGTGATAAACAATGCAATATCACAGGTTACAGTAAGCCTGAGCTAAGCCATTGCAAATGTGAAATGCTGGTACATTAATAACCGGTGTGACCGCCAGAATGTTGAATGCAAGCATGCGAACGTAAATGCATTGTGTTGTACAAGTGCCGGATGTTAGTTTGAGGATGGAGTTCAATGCGAATTGCACTTCGTGGGTCAATACAGGACGGTTAGCACTGTTTACAGATGAAGCTGTCGTCCGATCGTGTCTCGTGAGAGATCGACTGGAGACTCATCTAGTGATCGATCAGGCCAACGGAACGCATCGACACTTTATAAAGCAATGGTGGTAACTAGCCCCTAAGGGGTAAAATGAAATTTTCTGAGGGGTAAAAACTAAACGATTCGACTCTGTTTCAGTCACGAAACTTATTCATATTCAAAAGATTATTTGTTATCACAATTTTATAAGACTCTAATACTGATTATACAAGTTATCAATAATTACTTTTTCTCAATTAGTAATATTAATGCGGTGGAGGTTACGGGTTCCTCACACAGTCCACCCACTACACACATATGTTGTGCTTTATCCTGTATATTGCTCATGATAAAAGTGAGACAAATACGTAACAATTGCTAAATACCTCATGGAAATGTCTTCTCCAAGTTGTAGATAGTACCTGCAGTAGTCTAGAAATTGCTTCATTACTCGCTTCGAAACAGATAAATGAATTAATTGACAGGACGACACCGCAGTAATTACCCCAAGGGCTATTATAGTGCTGTATACAGTTTTATTATTATTATTATTATTATTATTATTATTATTACAGTGGTTAGACACAAAGCATTACCAACTGACGTCGCCCAATTTCTGCCATTTTAAAAGCAAGGGGAGCAGCAATGAAGTGATTTACGAACAGTAAGTATTGCGCACACATTTGAACTTGTTTGGGCAGGCCGATGTGGCCGAGCGGTTCTAGGCGCTTTAGTCTGGAACCGCGCGACCGCTACGGTCGCAGGTTCGAATCCTGCCTCGGGAATGGATGTGTGTCATGTCCTTAGGTTAGTTAGGTTTAAGAAGTTCTAAGTTCTAGGGGACTGATGACCTCAGTTGTTAAGTCCCATAGTGCTCAGAGCAATTTGAACCATTTTGAACTTGTTTGATTTTAAATGTGGTTGCAGTGTGCACGTAAAGCAACTGCTTCAATGGAGAGAAGTAATGCATAGGGAATATGTTTTGTAGCAAATGTGTACACTCACTCTGGATAGTTAGCTTTCTTTTCTGAGAAGGAGTTTTGGGCAGCACTTGCGAAGCAGCACGAATTCCCTCCTCGTTCACTCTAACACACACACACACACACACACACACACACACACACACACACACAAACTAAATATCATTCATCTTTCATCATTTTAAAAATAAAAGTGTTCCAAGAAAAGTCTTCCGTTGTAAAGTTCAGTTACGTGCTAAAGTTGGTGATAATGTGAGGAAGGGAGCCGGCCGCGGTGGTCTAGCGGTTCTAGGCGCTCAGTCCGGAACCGCGGGACAGCTACGGTCGCAGGTTCGAATCCTGCCTCGGGCATGGATGTGTGTAATGTCCTTAGGTTAGTTAGGTTTAATTAGTTCTAAGTTCTAGGCGACTGATGACCTCAGAAGTTAAGTCGCATAGTGCTCAGAGCCATTTGAACCATTTGAGGAAGAGAGGGCAACAAATGGCAGGGGGGGGGGGGCGAAGGGAGGGGGTACTAAATAATGTCTCATTGCGCTGAGGGGTAATATTGTAATAATGTAGGGAATCACTGCTATAGAGCATGTTGGGTTACAATAGTGTATACGGGCGAGCGTTATGCTATTGGAAAACACCCCCTGGAACGCTGTTCATGAATGGTAGCGCAACAGGTCGAATCACCAGACTGAGGTACAAATTTGCAGTCAGGGTGCGTCTGCCTCCAATGAGCTCTCGCTTGACACTACTGAAGTCGCAAATGGCGGTGGTTCGGGGTCAGTGGAATGCACATTACGGCTAGAGCTGTCCTTGAAGTAACCGATTTGTAACAGTTCTTTGTGTCACTGTGGTGCCAACTGCTGCTCAGATTGCTGCTGCAGATGCAGTACGATGCGCCAGACATGATGGTCATCCTTCCCGGTAGTGCCTGGTGGTGGTCCGGAGCTCACTCTTCTTCCAACCGAACATTCTCGTGACCACCGCTGCTAGCAGTCGTGTACAATGGCTATATTCCTGCCAAGTTTTTTCTGCAGTATCGCAGAAAGAACATCCAGCACCTTGTAGACATATTACACGACCCTATTCAAACTCAGTGAGGTGCTGATAAAGACATCTTTGTCGCCTTTACGGCATTCTTGACTAACATCAACTCACCACGTCCAATCCGACAGGGAACTACCGCTCTCGACCGTTACAGCGTGCATTTAAAGCAAAATTGATTCGCATCCTCGTTGTGGCGCTACTAGCGCCACTCATGCGTCTGGCGCGAAATCTGAATAGACGTAATCTTTCATTTGGAGAAATACCTCTACCAGCTTTCAATTATGTCGCACAACTCCTTCTTGGTGCTGCGACTTTTTTTCAGCGTATCTGCATCCGAGACTCGCGCATAGTTTGCGACGGGTGATGACAACACGACGATTGTAAATACATCACGGTATGTGTGGGCTTACGATAAACTGAACACCCGAGAGACCTGTCATTCTTCCGTCTGACCAAAACGTCCAGCAAAGCACACAACCACCTTTATCTATTTCCATATTGAACTGGATGTTCTTATGGAGTTGACGTGGTGTAAAAACTCCATTAATTTATCTTCTCCATAAGGCCACATTACGACATTATCGTTCACATACCTCCAGTTGGTGTAACCGTCGGTGATTGCAGTGCCCTCTCCCCAAAGTCCTTCGTAGTGTTTTCTGACTTTAGTGTCGGGCATTATTTTAATGTTGATTAGAGATACACAAAGAATAAGGCAAGATACACGTGGCAGGGGACAGAGGGCCGGGGAGGGTTGGCTGCGGTGAGCAGCAGAAGGCGTGAGGCGCCAGCAGGGGCAGGTCAAGAGCGCAGCCAGCCGGCTAGGCAGCTAGGGGCGGTGGGCGGCCGCGGCGAGCGGTCTCCATATTTAATGCGGAAGCTGCGCCACCGGTAGCAGCCCACCCCCTGCCGGCACATTACTACTGCTACTGCTGCTGCTGCCGCTACCTATACTACTGTGCCGTCTCCTCTGCCCTATCCTACGTTGCCCTCTGCCTGCGTGGCACGCGTGTGCCGCCTTCAACAGCCGCGCCGCCGTCTTCTCTTCAGCACACATCGCAGATCCGCCACTTGCAACAATTTTGTTTCTTTTTATATCTACTGTCCACAGTTGGAAATAAAGCGACAAGAAAGCTCGGAGCTGTCTGTGAACGAAAGAGACGCAGTGTGGAGTACTATTGCGACCTCCACTACAATATCGCTCAAGTACGTGAGTTCCCTAACACGTCGTAGTAACGGAACAAGGAGAATAGATGAAGAAGGCAAGCGTTTATGATCACAGCCTTGTGATCTCTCGCGTTTTCTTGGCGTGACTGATTAATGGTTTACTTCGCGCGTTCAGTCACGTGTTCGACTAAAACCTGCAAACTCTGAACTCGCAGACATTGCATCACGGCTGTAGCCAGTGGCGTTCTATCTGCAGGCCAAAAGACAGTGACGTCGACTACATACCTCTTTCAAATAGAAAACTCTTCGGCATTGTGTAGATGTACCACATTAAAAAAAGCGGCGTAAATAAACCTATACTCCACAAACCACTATCAGAAGCCTAATTGTGGGTACTTTTTTCGTTCCGTTTATCAAGGTTTACTCTCAGTGCTTCCAGGAAAGAGCCTTAAAAATGACTGTATATTGCACACCTCTTTTTTTCGAATCTGATATTATATTCATAGTCTTTTTGAGAGCGGCTTGTACAGCGATGACGAACATTCGCAATTTTTACGTGAAAGCTGGTTCGAATTTCCTTAGTAGTTTACGCGCATAATCCCGTGAATACCCAGACGAAAGATGAAGTAGTCTTTCGCCGCCAAATCTGCAGGCATTACTTCCTTCAACATCGGGTCCTGCTTCTGCCGTATCAGTGGTCATTAGAAATAATTCTTTCCTACTTACGTATTGTGGGAAGCATTTTCAAATTGTTCTGTACCAGCTACTGTCCGGGAGAGTTTAATGTAGACCACGAGTGCATTTCAGTGGTAGTCATTATATCTCTTCAAATGGTTAAAATGGCTCTGAGCACTATGCGACTTAACTTCTGAGGTCATCAGTCGCCTATAACTTAGAACTAATTAAACCTAACTAACCTAAGGACATCACACACATCCATGCCCGAGGCAAGATTCGAACCTGCGACCGTAGCGGTCGTTCGGCTCCAGACTATATCTCTTCAGTGTTGGTTTAGAAAATGTTATATGATTAGTCTTCCTTATTTCAAGTTTCTGCTGCCATTACTGTGCACATCTTATTCTGTGCTGTGGATGTGTAAGTGCTTTCTCTGATGGCAACGTAACCGCTTAGCGAGTGTAACAGGGTTCAAAAACCCACTTCTTGCTTGTAGTAATTGCCACTCCAGGTTGCTACAATCCTTTATTGGCATCTTAGAAAATGTATCAGACCTACCAAGGGGACTGCCTACACTACGCTTGTCCGTCCTCTTTTAGATTACTGCTGCGCGCTGTGGGATCCTTACTAGATAGGACTGACGGAGTACATCGAAAAAGTTCAAAGAAGGGCAGCACGTTTGTATCATCGCGAACTATGGGAAAGAGTGTTACTGAAATGATGCGGGATTTGGGCTAGACATCGTTAAAAGAAAGGCGTTTTTCGTTGCGACGGTATCTACTCACGAAAGTCCAATCACCAACTTTCTCCACCGAATGCGAAAATACTTTGTTGACACCGACCTCCATAGGGAGAAACGATCACTACGATAAAATAAGGGAAATCAGAGCTCGGACAGAGGTGATATAGGTGTTCGTTCTTTCCGCGCGCTATACGAGATTGGAATAACAGAGAACTGTGAAAGTGGTTCGATGAACCCTGTGCCAGGCACTTAAATGTGATTTGCAGAGTATCCATGTAGATGTAGATTTATGGAGAGTCTATGTCACGCTGCGGGCAGAGAGAGAACACAGCAGCTTGAGTCTTGAAAGAATACGGAAGTATTTGTTGGGCGCTCCTTCAGACGCCATGCTCATTTATGATGGCGCCAATGTAGGCGCACCTACTTTATTAAAAAGCGAGTATTGAGAGCACGGTAGGAGTGGAAGGCGGAGGAAGCTGCAATTCTAACTATTGCCTATCCCATAATCATCCGCGGCTCTGGAGACGACTCGGGGTTCTCAATCAGCAGCAGAAACAGCAGCTCAGCATTGACGTCGGCTACATTCTTCGTCGTCTGCACAGCTACAGTATCGTAAGACTGTTAACTGACAAGGGTATAACTAATATTGAACAGGCATTGCCGAGTGGCTCTTGTTTAACAAACTGTAATGTGCTGCCTCAGTAACTGTTCATTCTTTTATTGAATAATAGAAGCTTAACTAATTTGTAGTTTTGAGAATCAACTCCACTTACTTAAAGTAACGTAAAATTTCACTCGATAAACTAGTAACTAAAGATACAGCATAAATTAAGAGTGCGCAATTTCATTTATTCTGTATTTCGCTTAAAGTGTGACTTCTGCTGACTTGGTACGTATTTTATTGCTCCTATGATAAAAGTAAATTAGTTGCTAATTTGCTTAAAGTAAATTCAGTTCCATCTTTCATAATTATCTCTCATAATTCAAAGTAAATTGCTTGGTTTTTTCCAAATTTTGCAACGTTGCGCTGACGTTACTGGAAGTCATCTTTTAAGAAACAAAGTTTCAGCTGCAGTCACTGATTTAACTTTGCTTTCAAAATTTAGTATTTCAGAATATGTAACTGAAACTCAATGCTTTCTTCATTTATTTTCTCGTGTATTATTGTGGTGTGGAAAAGCGTGACACCTTTTGTTGCCACGCCAGTGATTATTTGCTTAATTTTCTTTGCCATTACCTTTCTTAGGATTTTGAATATTCATTGCCCTAGTGGGCTGGCGACTGTTTAATTATCCTTTTTTTTTTACTGATCGGTATTTTTTGTATTAAATATTTCGTGGTTCTCTTCCCCCCGAATGCACTACATTCCACCCATTACAAAATTGCTATTAGTATTCATATTAGTTTAGAATAGATTCTTCCTTCAGAAAGGTCTGTTGTACACTTTCCTCCAACAAACCGGTAATATTTTCCTTCGGCAACAATAGCATTACTCATTGTAAAATTTCATTAGGCATACACGGTCATTAATACTGCAATCCAAAAGACCGATTAGGAAGGGGAAGGTTACAGCGGCACTCCCCTCCCAATTGTGCTTTCCTCTGTCATGTCATTTTCAATCTGTACTCGTATTTTCTCGTGAGGTTATAGGTTTTTAATCAGCCTTCAATCTCTCTACTCGAGTGCATTCTTCCTTATGAAGTCCATTAATTTATTCCACTTTACTCTATCAAAGGCTTTCTTCAAGTCAATGAAAAGTGTATAAACTTCCCCTTCTCTTTCATTGTATCTCTCAACTACAGTTTCCGGCGGTCCAACAGCATCTCCTGTACCTTTCACTCTTCTAAATACACACATCGAAAAAAAGTTGTGCATCACCTCGGTTCCCAGAGTTCCAGAACCTGTACAGAAAATTGGAATAGAGATCAACATAAACATCATTTCTCCCCTTTTTATTGCTCATGAAAACCACACATTGCATGTTGTATCATCATACAGAGAGACCTTCCGAGGCGGCGGTCCAGATTGATGTACACACCGGTACCTCTAATACCCAGTAGCACGTCCTCTTGCATTGATGCATGCCTGTATTCGTCGTGGCATTCTGTCCACAAGTTCACCAAGGCACTGTTCTCCAGATTGTCCCACTCCTCGACGGCGATTCGGCGTAGAACCCTCAGAGTGGTTGCTGGATCACGTCGTCCATAAACAGCCCTTTTCTATCTATCCCAGGCATGTTCGATAGGGTTCATATGTGGAGAACTTGCCGTCTACTCTAGTGTAGCGATGTCGTTATCCTGAAGGCAGTTATTCACAAGATATGCACGATGGGGGCGCGAATTGTCGTCCATGAAGACGAATGCCTCGCCAATACGCTGCCGATATGGTTGCACTATCGGCTGGAGTATAGCATTCATGTATCATACAGCCGTTACGGCGCCTTCCATGACCACCAGCGGCGTACGTGGGCCCCACATAATGCCACTTCAAAACATTAGGGAACCTCCACCTTTCAGCACTCGCTGGGCAGTGTGTCTAAGGCCTGACCGGGTTGCCTCCAAACACGTCTCCGATGACTGTCTGGTTTGAAGGCATATGCGACATTCATCGGTGAAGAGAACGTGATGCCAAACCTGAGCGGTCCATTCGGCGTGTTGTTGGGCCCATCTGTACCACGCTGCATGGTGTCGTGGTTGCAAAGATGGACCTCGCAATGGACGTCGGGAATGAAGTTGCGCATCATGCAGCCTATTGCGCACAGTTTTAGTCGTAACATGACGTCATGAGGCTGCACGAAAAGCATTTTTCAACATGGTGGCTTTGCTGCCAGGGTTCCTCTGAGCCGTAATTCGTAGGTAGCGGTCATCCACTGCAGTAGTAGCCCATGGGCGGCCTGAGCGAGGGATGTCAGATCCTGTCTCTCTGTATCTCCTCTATGTCCGAACAACATCGCTTTGGTTCACTTCGAGACGCCTGGACACTTCCCGCGGTGTTGACCGTCTAGGCATGGTTGAACTACAGACAACACGAGCCGTGTACCTCCTTCCTGGTGGAATGACGAATTGATCGGCTGTCGGACCCCCTCCGTCTAATAGGCGCTCTTCATGCATGGTTGTTTACATCTTTGGGCAGGTTTAGTGACATCTATAAACACACAAAGGGACTGTGTCTGTGATACAATATCCACAGTCAACATCTATCTTCAGGAGTTCTGGGAACCGGGGTGATGCAAAACTTTGTTTTTATGTGTGTACGTACTGTTCCAAAAAAAGTTGTTCAAATGGCTCTAATTTATATGGGACTTAACATATGAGGTCATCAGTCCCCTAGACTTAGAACTACTTAAACCTAACTAACCTAAGGACATCACACACATCCATGCCCGAAGCAGGATTCGAACCTGCGACCGTAGCAGCAGCTCGGTTACGGACTGAAGCGCCTAGAACCGCTAGACCACAGAGGCCGGCCCGTACTGTTCCACTGCAAAACTGTATTTCCCGTCTTCCGTAAACTCTTCTGTTTATCACGCTTAACAAAACTTTTGCTGCATGAGGAATCAAATCATAGTTTTAAAATCCTTTCATTTCTTGGCATTCCTTTTCTTCTAAGTCGGTATCATTATTGCCAAGAGAAAGTCATCGGCCATTCACCTTCTTCATACATCTAGTTACATAGATGTGTTAACTCTTTCACACCACCACTCCTCTAATACTCTTGAACAACTCTGCTAGTAATCCATTAATTCCATTTGTTTTGAAATTTTTCATCTCTCTTAAATCGCTTTCTACTTCTCTTTCCAGGATGCAGCATCCTTTATCCTCTTCAACTCTCATCTCCTCTTCTAATTCAGTATCGTTTGGTTTTTGATCAGCCTTATATAGGCACTCTACATAGTCTTGCAACCTTCCCAGCAATTCCTCCAGTCTATGAATAATAGTACCACAACTTCTTTCCTACTTTTCTTTGCGTCGAAGACTAGGTCAATAACTAATCTATACATTATTTCATATTTTCCTTCATTTTCTAGTTTCTATTTTTCTTTACACCTCTCTTTCATCCATGTCTTTCTTGCCTGTTCTGTTTCTCTCCTTAATTCATAATTCAGCTTTCTCTAAATCCTTTTTCTTTCTTCAGTTCCTACTGTCTTCCTTCTTTCTCCCATCTTAACCTGTACTGTCTTCACCCATACTTCTTCTGCAGATTCCTTAAGGTTATGTCGCATCCTCTCCGATTTCTCGTTTGCACTTTCTTCTTTGGGTCCTTCATTCCATTTTGACGTAAACGTGTTTCCCAACTCAGCATCCTTTCCTTCTTCCTTTAGTCTCTCTATCTCAAATATCTCTCTTGGTTTTCGGCCTCTCACTCTCTTCAATCTTATTTGCAAGCCCGTCACCATCCACTTGTCTTCTGAATCTATGTCTCCTCGGGGGTATACTCTGGCATTCTTCGTGCAGTTTTTGTACCTACTCTCGGTTCTAGGCGCTTTAGTCTGGAACCGCCTGACCGCTACGGTCGCAGGTTCGAATCCTGCCTCGGGCATGGATGTGTGTGATGTCCTTAGGTTAGTTAGTTTTAATTAGTTCTAAGTGCTAGGGGACTAATGACCTCAGCTGTTAAGTCCCATAGTGCTCAGTGCCATTTGAACCATTTGGACCTACTCTGATATGATACAATCAATTTGATATTTGTCATCATTCAACCTAGATATCCATGTTATCTTCGGCTTCTGTGGTGTTCATACAATGTGTTTTCAATCACAAGCGTATTTTCTCTGCAGAAATTAACCAGCCTTTAACCCTTACCGTTCCCATTTCCCAATCCAAATCTTCCAAGCACTCCCTCTTCTTTCCCGTCTCCTATTCTGCATTCAAAACCCCGATTAGACGATGCAGGTGTTTCTTTTTTCTTTATCCATAATTTCATCAATCTTTTCATAATATTCCTCTACTTCCTCATCATTGTGTTGACTTGTTGGCATGTATGGTTCAAATGGCTCTGAGCACTATGGGACTTAACATCTGAGGTCATCAGTCCCCTAGAACTTAGAACTACTTAAACCTAACTAACCTAATGACATCACACACATCCATGCCCGAGGCAGGATTCGATCCTGCGACCGTAGCAGTCGCGCGGTTGCGGCTGAAGCGCCTAGAACCGCTCGTCCACAGCGGCCGACTGGCATGTATAAACTAAAAAATTTATCAGTTGCATTTCTTGTACTACTGCAGCTGCAGCCACTAATAATGGTGATGATAATAACAATAATAATAATAATTGCTGCATTGATAAAAGTAATGACAGTGGTAGTAAAGAACTTGTAGTATGTAGATGCAGGTATAGTATGTTGTTCCTATCAATAAATTCTGTGACCATATTACGTGTAAAGTACCATACATGCTGTACACAAATTCATGATTTATATAAATTAAGATGTCGTTCCTGAAATTCATGCAAGGTACAGAGCTCCGCCATTCCAAAGCTTTTTCGAAATATTTAGATTTGCATCTTGTTTACCTCTCTTCAAAAGCAGAGATTTGTTTATATCCCATTTCAGTGTAATTTTTGTTCTTCGTTATGTGCTAACTGAAGCGATGCATAAACACATTCCAGCTCGCTACTTCCATGTCAATAAAAGATACGTTTTGAAAACGTCCACTCACCTCAGATGTGGCCGCTGACTCGGCTCATCCTTTTGTCAGAGACCTGTGAAATGCGAGAAAATGACGTCAGTACTAATTAACAGAACTCAGTAACAGCAACACTGAAGAAGAAAATGAAATAACGTTAGTTTCCTCAAGTAAAACGAAAAGACAAATATCTGTGGTGACACATTAGTATGATCACTTCATGAGTGTCAAGTCTACATCGCTAGGATCGTCAGCGACTGCCTTAATTATCTTACATATATATGCAATGATACTTTCGTTATTTAAAAACCTGTTAGGTCTGTTACGGTTATTCACCTCATTGCCTACTATTTGCGCGTTTTCGTGGGAAGTGCTGTAATAAACATATTAAAGGCATGCTTTGTGATTACAGCATTCTTAACACATGGTTCGAATGGGTCTGAGCACTATGGGACTTAACATCTGAGGGCATCAGTCCCCTAGAACTTAGAACTACTTAAACCTAACTAACCTAAGGACTTCACACACATCCATGCCCGAGGCAGGATTCGAACCTGCGATATTAGCGGTCGCGCGGGTCCGGACTGAAGCGCCTAGAACCGTTTGGCCACAACGGCCGGCCACTATTAACAGAATTCAGCTTTACCAGCAAGACTGACAGCTCCTCTAATCACAACGGAGATGAGCAAAACACTTTCAGAGTAGCTGTAGTGAAAAGGGAGTAGGTAATTGTTGTGACTTGCTGTAGCCGCTAGAAGGATAACGTCGTCGAGTACTGTGTCCGGGGAGCTCCATCTGCACGTCAGTACCGCTCACTTTACATGGCAGGGAGGAGAGTTAGCAAAAGGGCTCCAGGTCAATGGACGGATCAGTGTCTTCTCTGGAATGCGATATCAGCAATGATTTGTTTTGGCAAGTTACCACACACCGTGAAACGGATGCCTCTGAATGAACAAGAGTATGCGGGTCGGGTGTGTGTGTGTGTGTGTGTGCGTGCGTGCGTGTGTGTGTGTGTGTGTGTGTGTGTGTGTGTGTGCGTGCGAGTATCAAAGATGACAACGTTAACAGTTACGAAAAAAATGTTGGGGTTGAAAGTCCTATCGATCTCGAGGTCATTGGAGACGGAACACATGCAGGGATTGTGAGAGGATGAGGAAGGAAATCGGCTGTGCCCTTTCAAAGGAAGCATCCCGGCATCTGCCTGGTGCGATTTTAGGCAAATCATGAAAAAATGCGGACGTAGGTTTGGACCATTGTCGTCCCGAATGCGAGTCCAGTGTGCTAGACACTGCGCCACCTCTCTCAGTAATTGTTACGGACGTCCATAATGTTCAAAACAGTAGACGATGATTCCGTTCTGCATTACTTGTTGACTTACCAGCGCATGGCGGGAGAGCTGGTTCCCCCTGCATCTTGTTTGGGATGGCGACTGCCGGTAAGCTGGTCGCACTTTCCCTACAGCGACTTCAACCTCTTCTCCTATGCCTTGTCGCGCCCAGAGCCGCTCAGCAGGAAGACTGTACAGCTTGCTGTGGAGCTCACAGACACGTCTGACTCAATCACACGCTGTTTTGTTTTCTTTTTTCTTTTTTTTAACGTTACACCGTCATATGTCCATTATACATAAGAGTTATCGTTACTTTTAATTTTTCTTGGGCTAAGAAAGCCACTCTCTTTTTCAGGTAGTAAGACAATATCGTTCGTTGGCTCTTACAGAGAGGGACGTTTCTGAAAGTGACCAGCCCCTGAGTGCGAAGGTGGCTGGGAGGTTATGGCAGCCCCGGACGGGCAGGTGAGCGGTGGCAGCGGCGGCGGCGGTGGCGGAGGGCGGAAGGTGTGGGTTTGTTTAAATTTAGCGGCCCCGCTGCCGCTGTGGCACACGTGCGCGGCGCGTGCTGCAGAAGGTTGGAGACACGTGCCGTGTCGTGGCCAGCATCTGCCGCCGCCTGCCCCCGTGTGCGACATCACACTCCTCATTATCGCCACGCATCTGTCCGAGAATCACCTCCGACGTTCCCAAGGTGGGTCACACTGGCACGTTCTCATGTACCCCTTCCAATGGAGTTGCGTCCTTTCTGGAGCGTCAAGAACAGACAGAAAACTTCGTCATATTCTGAGCCACAAATACCTCCTGTGCATGTGCAAAGTGAGCCTGGTCAGGAAAGGCAAGGTAGGGATGGGGGCTAAACGAGAATATATCTCACGTTTCACAAGGAAGTTTATTTCTTATATGGAGTACAGCTGATCGCGCCTAAGCTGCTTAGAAAGACGGCGGCCCGCCTGCCTTGGCGAGGTCGAAATGGTATTTTTTTAGAAATGAAACTTTGTCATATGGGACCCAGGTCGACGAGGAATTAGGAAGGAAACACGTCCTTGCTGGCTGCATGCTGGTGCAAGAGGGACCTTGTGGTTTCAGCCGCCGGTATTCTACGGCAGCCAACAGGGTACTCTCGATTCCCTACATGAAGTGCATGTCGACTGCTTATGAGCTAGGTTCGTAAGTCATCAGCTCGGGTAAACAAACGAGCTCTGCTGAGGTGACGATCTTACCTGAAACATACGCCACAATACATTTCAATTGAACAAAAACTAAAATATTTTTAATGGCGAATTCGGCACAATAATTAGATTGGCTGGGAGGTCTCTACACTCCAGTTCACTGTGTTTCTCCTCCTCAGTAAGAAAGCAAACGGAGCTATGGCTTCGACTCTTCTAGCAAGAGTGGAGGTGCAATCCGATATCGAGATGTTTAGCTATCAGAATGACAGTACTTATCTGGACGTCTCACAACGATCTACTATCTCTTTCGAACGAATCTTCTTTAAGGTATACACTATTGCCTTCAAAATGATCCATATAAAGTAGATTCCCAAGACAGTGTAGATGGGTCACAAGTCAACGAAACCAGGTTTTCGAGAAGAGTCTACTATGGGAAATAACACCAGTAACTTGCTTTATAGTTAGTGTTCGTAACTGTTTTCCTCACCAAGGTACTGATACAACTGCAGTTCCCATAAATAGAGCGATATCACTTTCATTCAACAACGTTAGAAAAGAGAAGTAAATTCGAATAACGCTCATAACGGTTTCCACAGAAATTTTTGGTAAATACAGATAATTGTCAGGAACAATAGTGGTGGCACAGCGCACTTTCACCTCTACTGGCCTCTTGGACAGCGCGTAATTTGCATCAAACTGAAAACATGATCACATTTAAAAAAAGTTATCCTTTTATTACTAAATTATTCTTTTCAAGAGACGCAAACGCTAACAGTATGACCAAAAGGTCCCATTTAAAAATATGTAGTTGCTTCACTGTTTACAGAGAATAAAAAACTTGAGCCGGTTAACCAAAAATGGTAGAAGGTGTTTAAGTATGCAGAACTGCTGACATTAGACAGAGGCGGCAAATCCATAATACAAATAAAAAAGTAACAAAGTAAAATCTAAGTAAACACAGTATGAGAGACTCGTGACGTAAAAACAGGAACCGAACAAAGATGCACGTGCACTAACGTGTCTTCCTAAACTAGGAAAGATACCCAGATTACACACTACTGAGAAATAACGAAAAGAATTCGAAGTTTAAGCTGGGCACCATTCGCACTAGACAACGGTAGGAAGGAAATAAATCATACACTTTTAAAAGAAAATATAACCCCATTTACCTTAACATATTCTCGGAAAAGTTTTGTATTTGAATCCCATTCGCGTCTAACGCGTGTCCGAAGTCCTTCTTATATGAAACTGTTCAGTTATCGATTCATAAGAGTTTCGAAGGGATTAGAAGTGAAGAGAACAACAAAACTGCTTCATTTGGATGCAAGAGAACCAAACGTTCAGATTCATAATACTGAATTACGCAGATTTCAATGCTGGGCCATCAACAAGTGTCAGCGTGCGAACCATTCAACGAAGTATCATCGATATGGACTTTCAGAACCGAAAGCCCACTCGTGTACTCTTGATCACTGCACGACACAAAGCTTTACGCCTCCCCTGGGCCCGTCAATACCGACATTGGACCGTTGATGACTGGAAACATGTTACCTGGTCGGACGATTCTCATTTAAAATTGTATCGATGGATGGATGTGTACGGGTATGGAGGCAACCTCATGAATCCATAGACCCCGATGTCAGCAGGGGACTGTTCAAGTTGGTGGTGGCTCTGTAATGGTGTTGGGCGTGAGCAGTTGGAGTGATATGGGACCGCTGATACGTCTAGATACGACTCTGTCAGGTGACACGTACGTGAGCATCCTATCTGATCATCTACATCCATTCATGTCCATTGTGCATTCCGACGGACTTGGGCAAATCCAGCAGGACACTGCAACACCCCACACGTCCAGAATTGCTACAGAGTGGCTCCAGGAACACTATTCTGAACTTAAGCAGTTTCGTTGGCAACCAAACTCCGCAGACATGATCATTATTGAGTATATCTGGGATGCCTTGCAACCTGCTGTTCAGAAGAGATCTCCATTCCCTCGTACTCTTACGGATTTATGGACAGCCCTGCAGCATTAATAGTGTCATTTCCCTCCAGCACTACTTCAGACATTAGTCAAATCCATGCCATGTCGTATTGCGGAACTTCTGTGTGTGCTCGCGGGGGCCCTACACGATATTAGGCAGGTGTACCAGTTTCTTTGGTTCTTCAGAGTAATTAGATAAGAGCACTCACAAAATACCTGCGGTGAAGGAAATGGAATCATATTCGGGAGGAGACAGGTTCTAAGGCCCATCTGGCTACGAGAAATAAGTTTTCCGCTACAGGGGTTTTGATAAGGACACGGTACATTTCGTTCGTTATCCGACTGCGGTCTTTTGAAGCTTGGTTCAAACCGAAGTACATCGACAACGATATGATTAATCATTTTATTAGCAACCTTGATGACAGCTCGGCTCGGCGGCGCCTTCGATGCATCATCTGCCGCGGCCGCCCAACGCCGTCGCCCTCGTGGCCGGAAAGAAACGTCTAAAAGGTCACTATCATTCTCGCACTCCCAGACATAGCGAGACATTTATCTGTGCTACCCTACGACACCTCACTGCTCCAGTCTTCCTACTTCCTCCCTACTCCCGTGGCATTTACTGGAAGCTGACGTCGAGGGTGTTGGCAGATGTGCTTTTTAGCAACAGCCGCACCATCCCCGTCAATGGTTTATTGCAAATCATCAAATGGAATAATTTTTTTGTATTTTAATACTGCTATTGAAATCTCTTGAAACTAAATACACTACATGTATATATTTCAACATCATTTGTCTGAACGGCAGCAATATGGCAGCTGTCAGCCCGATCACACTAGAGGGGAGAATGAAATTAGCACTAAAAGACTGAAGACAACCCGTTCGTACTTAGTGGCATCAGCATCTACATCTACATCTACATTTATACTCCGCAAGCCACCCAACGGTGTGAGGCGGAGGGCACTTTACGTGCCACTGTCATTACCTCCCTTTCCTGTTCCAGTCGCGTATGGTTCGCGGGAAGAACGACTGTCTGAAAGCCTCCGTGCGCGCTCTAATCTCTCTAATTTTACATTCGTGATCTCCTCGGGAGGTATAAGTAGGGGGAAGCAATATATTCGATACCTCATCCAGAAACGCACCCTCTCGAAACCTGGCGAGCAAGCTACACCGCGATGCAGAGCGCCTCTCTTGCAGATCTGCCACTTGAGTTTATTAAACATCTCCGTAACGCTATCACGGTTACCAAATAACCCTGTGACGAAACGCGCCGCTCGTCTTTGGATCTTCTCTATCTCCTCCGTCAAACCGATCTGGTACGGATCCCACACTGATGAGCAATACTCAAGTATAGGTCGAACGAGAGTTTTGTAAGCCACCTCCTTTGTTGATGGACTACATTTTCTAAGCACTCTCCCAATGAATCTCAACCTGATACCCGCCTTACCAACAATTAATTTTGTATGCTCTTTCCACTTCAAATCGTTCCGCACGCATACTCCCAGATATTTTACAGAAGTAACTGCTACCAGTGTTTGTTCCGCTATCATATAATCATACAATAAAGGATCCTTCTTTCTATGTATTCGCAATACATTACATTTGTCTATGTTAAGGGACAGTTGCCACTCCCTGCACCAAGTGCCTATCCGCTGCAGATCTTCCTGCATTTCGCTACAATTTTCTAATGCTGCAACTTCTCTGTATACTACAGCATCATCCGCGAAAAGCCGCATAGAACTTCCGACACTATCTACTAGGTCATTTATATATATTGTGAAAAGCAATGGTCCCATAACACTCCACTGTGGCACGCCAGAGGTTACTTTAACGTCTGTAGACGTCTCTCCATTGAGAACAACATGCTGTGTTCTGTTTGCTAAAAACTCTTCAATCCAGCCACACAGCTGGTCTGATATCCCGTAGGCTCTTACTTTGTTTATCAGGCGACAGTGCGGAACTGTATCGAACGCCTTCCGGAAGTCAAGAAAAATAGCATCTACCTGGGAGCCTGTAGCTAATATTTTCTGGGTCTCATGAGCATGTCTTGCTTACTCTGACCGTCCGTTATCCTTGCAAGGGAACCTCCCCATCGCACCCCCCTCAGATTTAGTTATAAGTTGGCACAGTGGATAGGACTTGAAAAACTGAAAACAGATCAATTGAGAAAACAGGAAGAAGTTGTGTGGAACTGTGAAAAAATAAGCAAAATATACAAACTGAGTAGTTCATGGGAAGATAGGCAACATCAAGGAGACCGAGAACGCAGCAGCGCCGTGGTCTCGTGGTAACGTGAGCAGCTGCGGAACGAAAGGTCCTTGGTTCAAATTTTCCATCGTGTGAAAAGTTTAATTTTTTATTTTCAGTTTATGTAACAAACTCTCATGTTTTCATCACTTTTTTGGGAGTGATTATCACATCCACAAGAAAATCTAAATCGGGCAAGGTAGAAGAATCTTTTTACCCATTCGCCAAGTGTACAAGTTAGGTGGGTCGACAACATATTCCTGTCATGTGACGCACATGCCGTCACCAGTGTCGTATAGAATATATCAGATGTGTTTTCCTGTGGAGGAATCGGTTGACCTATGACCTTGCGATCAAATGTTTTCGGTTCCCATTGGAGAGGCACGTCCTTTCGTCTACTAATCGCACGGTTTTGCGATGCGGTCGCAAAACACAGACACTAAACTTATTACAGTGAACAGAGACGTTAATGAACGATCGGACAGATAATAACTATGCAAAAATAGAGAAAGTAAAATTTTCACTCGAGGGAAGACTTGAACCAAGGACCTCTCGTTCTGCAGCTGCTCACGCTACCACGGGACCACGGCGCTTCTGAGCTCATATTGTCCATGATATTGCATATGTGGCCCATGGACTACTCAGTTTATACATTTTGCTTATGTTTTTACTGTTCCACACAACTTCTTCCTGTTTTCTCAATTGATCTGTGTTCAGTTTATCAAGGCCTATCCACTGTGCCAACTTATAACTAAATCTGAGGGGGGTGCGATGGGGAGGTTCCCTTGTTAGAACTGTGCTTTGTCGCTGGTCCACACTTCTGGGATTATCTTTCCTCCTTTGCATGCGTATCTTACTATTATGAACTCACGGCCTCATTCAATACCTCCACTAAAGTTTGTTCCGACAACTGCTAAACAGCTTTGTTTGTGGATTCTGAGCGCTCTGATAGTTGTTGGGTTCAAATGGCTCTGAGCACTATGGGACTTAACATCTATGGTCATCAGTCCCCTAGAACTTAGAACTACTTAAACCTAACTAACCTAAGGACATCACACAACACCCAGTCATCACGAGGCAGAGAAAATCCCTGACCCCGCCGGGAATCGAACCCGGGAACCCGGGCGCGGGAAGCGAGAACGCTACCGCGCGACCACGAGCTGCGGACTCTGATAGTTGTTGTTATACTTCCTTGCAAGTTATTCGCATCCTGTTCCACAGATTGCTATTGCTATTTGATTCTTTCACTGAAGGTCGTCTCCTACACCCTGCTCGAACTGCGCCTAACAATACAAGTTAGTTCTAGTGATTTTTGTTAAATAAACACTGTTCCTTAGACATAGCGAAACCACCAAGAAATTCAAAAAAACGTCATACGAAACGTGGCCACAGTAACGCGCGATATGTACTCATTTGTTAGCAGGGGTGACGGGCGCTGCAACCAACAATTTCCGCAGAACAGCGAATGACCCCACAATTACTTTATTACAGTTTGTACCTAACGCTCTGTACCGAAACTGGATGCTGCCTATCGGTAATTTTATATACAACATACAAATTTACATCACACCATTGTACTGTGTGTCCGACAACAAAAAACACAAGAATAAGCTTCTTCATACATAGTCACTGTGTCTGAACTACGTACGTGTCTATCTTAGGCAACAAATTCTGATGGCACGCATGTTTTGTCCTGTATATCTTACGAATTGACTATACTGTCAGAGAACACAGAAACATGTGCGTGTTTCGAGTTAATTTTAAGAACCACGTGGTGAAAGGATAAACCAACGCCCGTCAACTCCCGAGTTACACACATCTCAACATGACCGCTTGCTCCTCCGTCTTCACCCTCTGTTCCTGTAGGCACTTTTAAATTATTTTTATGTGTAACGTTAGCTTAGTGTGCACATATGCCACAGAAACTACTTTACTTCGTTATACGTCCGCCTCTGTAAAATTAAATTACAAATGTTGAAGCATAACGCTGGTGGTATTTTCGAGATTTGCGCAGTCTAGTAAAAATACCTTTGATATACATTGTATTAAACACTTTCAGCTTACATCAGTGCGGTGTAACGCACACAAGTGTTCCTCGGAGCAATAGGGAAAGCAACAAGTTTTTCATTAGCTCAAGAGCTTTCGCGTTTACGTCTCTTCATTATTACGAAAGAAGAAGAGCGCGCGGCTTCGTGAATCGGTGGTCTACAGTGAGAGAGAGAGAGAATGACATGTAACATATCTACACTTTCGGAAGTGCTGACAGTGTACAGAAGAAAAACAGCGTGTTTGACACCTGCAAGGTCATCGCATTCGGAGCGGGACGCCGCAACCTGCATTATTCGCGCATATCGATCCAACTCTCCCGTGAGTTTCAGTCAATAACCCTAATGGCACTGCAGAATGGAATGTTCATGCCGTGGGCGTGAATCATTCCGGCGTGCGGCCCGCAGTACTACGCAGTTCCCACATTAGCACTGATTTGCCTGCACGTCACTGGAAGTGCTACCTTCCGAGTTGCAATTTCAGTTTCAGTTCAAATGAGGAACTGGAAAACAAGATTCAAACATTTCAGTTCTCCAACACGAGGTTCCACTGGATTTATAATATAGAGGAAATCACGAACTGATGCCACTCCAACTGACTCAAAAACCTTGAAATGCTCAAGACGAGTTCTGTACCCTTTGCACGCTTGCAGAAGGTTGAAGGCTTAGATTCAAGTGGAGCGGGGAATTAAATGTAAGTCTTTCGAGACTAAAAAAATAACATTACTGTGAAACAAAAGCAAAACAGTAACTGCAATAAACGCAGTATATTCGAAAGCGTATACTGTGTTTCTCCATATATACTGTAACAAGCTTGCATGCTCCTCGGCATAGGCTACTGTCTAAGAGATGATCTACACGTTGCTGCTCAAACTATCCGAATCTTCGAGGATGGCTCGGTTTCCTACGACTAGACGCTGCAAGTTTTAACTAGTTTGAAGTATGCTAAATACGTTAATATCATTTCTTTAGGTTCATTCATGCCTCACGGAAGAAGGCTTTAACGAAGCGAGCGCGGTGTGCTCGCGCTACCGTCTCGTCGCCGAAACGTTGACTGCCGGACAGTGAGCTGGTGGATGCTGTTCCTATAGTGAGCAGCCCCTCAAATTAGCCTCGACAGTGATTAAATTCGTCCGACATTCGTGGTTGATACCGGTTCCAAACATGCCTGACCGACTTTCCATCTGAATGCAATTGCCTCGAAAGAAGCAGTGCGGAGCTCTGTTGTATTCATCGCGGGGTACCTACCAGCTGCGATTGAAAGGTTCTGATCAGCTGTTGTCTTTGCTACAACTACGAGACAAAACTTGAATTTTTTTTTCCACGATAGCGGTTGAATATTTGAATGACGTCCCTGTGGTATCGTCGTCGGGAGCTTTCTTGCTGGTAACCCACCTTGGCATAAAATGACTATGTGTGGGCGCGCTGCCTGATAATAGACCTGAAATGAGCCTTCGAGACACGCTGACAGACGCAGAAGTGTAAACAAGCCGTATCGTCCCATTCACAAATGGAGACACAACGTGCTGCACTGAACAGTTATCTGGACATAATAGTCTACTGTGGTGAAAAGGGTATTGTGATGTAAAATACAAAGTGACGAACGCGGTCCAAAACTTATTTTGAACAGTTTCGTAAGCGGCTACCGCTGTCATCGACATGCTGTTGCCCACAGAAGCCCCTCTGGCGACAGTTGGCTATTCCCGAGTCTAACTCAGGGCACCCACTTAAATGTAGCGGTAAGTGGATGGCCCAGTCCCAGCACACACAAGCAGATGGAATGCCTCAGCCATTAGACAGTCGCGATCAAATTAGTTGATTTCGCCGTCTTTCCCATCATGTAGTCGACCGTTACGAGATCTGACGAGACCGGAGTCACGCGACACATAGTGCCGCACAGTCACCGTGGCGACAGAGTCGCACCCTGTGAGGGTGCCGATTTGCACTTCCGCAAAACAAGCAAGTAATTTCGCCAGCCTGTACCTTATGATGAGGTGGCAGGCATCGAAGTGCAGTAACACTAATAAATAAAACGTATATATTACTGTGTATGGATTTACTGACTCAAAATATTAGCGTGGGTGAAGTCTTGTAGTTGTGCATAATCCTTTCATTTCAATGAAGGTTCCTCTGTAAAATGTAAAAGGAATACTATTTATGTATAAACTTTTTAATTTATTGATTTATATACTGTGGCAAGATTACGGCTATTAGGCCCTATATTACATCTATATAGGAATTCTAAATGTTTTACATTACGATCGTTACAAGACACACGTTATAACAAATGTAACATTTAATACTAAATCCAAATGTAGAAATAACCAAAGCATATATATTGTAAACTGTAGCAATCGTAGGAAAAGAGTAGTTATAATTATTCGATATAGGTACCGCCTTTTATGCAAAAAACTGTTTTTTCTTGTTACCAAAATATGTTTCGGCACCTCTGCACCATCATCAAGGGGTTTTGTTTACTGAAGAACTACAAAAAGTGAACGTACTTTAGGTTGTAACTGATATAACAAAATGAGGCCTAAAGACAGTTTTTTTCGTTTTTGTTTCTGCCACGATTATATGGTTTTCCAGGACCATTTGTATAGTATCTCGTACTGATAGCTTGTCATCTGCAAAACAAACGATGTAAACGTGAAATATGTCAGCGAGTTAACACATTCACTGATTTTAAAAAATGTGATTTTCGTGTGGCAAAATGTTTTGCGTATATATTTGTTTTTACGTTTTGTCGTGATTGATCTTTTTTCTTTCGCGTTCTGAGAGCACTGCACACACATATTAAATGCACTTTGCGTAATTTCGGCTTTACAAACGCCTTTTCACTTCGCGAAACAAGATAGTAAGAACACCTCAGAGCCCTAAAAAGTACCAGCACCCATAGCACATTTAATGACCAACTAATAGGCCATAACCACCACCCAACTACAATAGCAATAGATTTAAAAACACTGAAATCCAGCAACAGCCTGTAACACAAACTAACAATAGAGCAAAACTTCCACATACAACAGCAGAAAGCGAACAAAGTGTGTGCTTTCGTGTGTGCAGTGCCCTTACAACGCGAAGGAAGGAGGATCAATCACAACAAAAAGTGAGTAATAACAAATATACACGGAAAACATATTGCAACGCCAAAATCACCTTTTTAAAAATTAATAGATGTGTTAACTTACTGACATAATTCACATTTACATAGTTTGGTTTGCAGATAACAAGCTGTCAGTTCAGTAGACCATACATATGGTCCTGCAAAACGATATATCGTAAAATCAAGGTAAAAGCAAAAACGAACAAAAACTGCCTTTAGGCCTAATTTTGTTAGATCAGTTATAACCTAAAATATGTTCACTTTTTACAGTTTTTCAATAAACAAAACCGACTGATGATGGCACAGAGGTGCCGAAACATATTCGGTAACAAGAAGAAATAGTATATTCCATAAAAGGCGTAACCTAAATCCAACAATTTTAACTGCAAACACGGGAAACATACAAGAGCTGCAAATACAAAAGATAAATAGCAGTTATAATCGTCGATGAAAAGTCTACAAATTACAGGCAGTTAGATTTAAACTGAGGGCTCTGGCAACAATGACCGTGAAAGAAGGGATGGAAGAGAGTGACAAAGAGGCATATGATCAAACACAAGTGATGAGGAGGGGAAAAGAAAGTGGCGCGACTTACAGAGAAAAGCGTAAAGGGCAGCTGATGGTGCGATGAGCTCGACTGTTGGACAGAGAGGAACTGGCCACGTACGTTCATTTCTGAGAGGGTGGGTATGAAGCTGAAGAAAGTAACAACACCCGTTTTTTCTTAAACGCAACAAGCTACTCAACTGTGTGCAGAACGCAGAGCAGCTTGTTGCAGAGGTTGACATTAGCAGGAAAGAAAGGAGCTTGCTAATGTTTTCGTTTTATTGGATACGACATGAGTGATACGTGTTGTGATTATGATGAGATGACAGCTACGTTATCTTTGACTTGAGGCACTGGGCTGCATATGCACTGAAAAGTCGATGAAGCAGGCATAGCGTATGGTAGACAGGTGACTTGTCTGGGCCGCAATCACCCTAACTGATTGTAGGAAGTGTTGACGGGTCGCACATGTAACGCTCGCATGCAGTCATGGTTAGATGTAACCGTCTACAGATTATCGTAGTTTTAAATGCAAATTATGACCTGTTCCGAATGTAGCGCGCCCTATACATAGAATTGCACACGCGTAGGTTTACTATCTACTACAGTTGCCATTAGTTTTTTTACTACCCAATCGTGTAACTATTTTTCCCTTGGAATTATAAACCTACAGATTATTAAAAATCTTATTACAGGTGTTGCTATTCTGTAGCTACATCCCACAAAATAATGAAGTCTTCTGTTTACAAATTGTTTTAATGATATGTAAGAGGATGCGCGTCTTCTTTTCAGCAGATTGTCATCGTATATCACTACCAGAACTTGACAGTTTTCATTTAGAATGTATCCTTAGCGTGAACGGAGGCGATCTAGTTGTTAAATTAACAAAGCACATCCAGAAATACACATTCCTAATAAGTCAGCGGAAAATTTTTGTGAATTGTGAACCACGGACAAGAATAGAAAGTTATGAAGAAACATTGGTTCAGAAGCACAAACATCATTATCGAACACAGCGTATCCGTTTACTCGACTCAACCCTAAGTTTTGGTTTACCACGGCGTAGAGAATTTTCAGTAAAGCTGTAGGAGATGTTGAACAAAGAGATATTCCTCGCAATGTAAATTACCCTTAAGACGGCGCACTGTGTCGGTGGAGTGATTCAGCGGTTTGGCTGTGGAAGAGGCGCCGCCGCGGACTCGTTAGCGGTGATTATTTGGCGGGAGCAACCAGCGCGGACGCCGCCAATTCTGCCAGTTAGCGCCGCGAGCCGCTAAACGCCTGTAGCAGCTCGCTAAACGGTCGTACGAGACCCCTGCCCTGGCTGTGGTGCAAGTTTCAGAGTCAGGTGGACGCGAATTTCACTGAGACAAACTGGCTGCAACTTCCAACTGCTACGGGACCAGTCTGTCTACAACAGTGCTGCCCACTCGGTTTACTCCTAGTGTACAATACTTTTGCAAAGAAGTTATTTAATAAAGTAAAAGATCAGCGCCGCATTTTTCATTCATTTCTCATTCTCAGTACACACGTTATTTCATAACATAGCGATACACACACTATCGGCTGCCGTCAGGGCCATAACGACGATGTTTGATTTCAAATTTGTCTACCGAAATTTCCCATTTGGTAGTCTGCAAAAACCGAGTCAGCATCCCTCTATAAAGAGTGAGATACAGAGCATAAGGTGTTAGTAACATATGCTGCACGGCTTTGGAAACTAAATTTTCTACAAAAGAAAAAGAAGCGAAAGAATCTGGTGATAAAGTGTAACGCGAAACGATTGGTGTTTTATTATCGTAATGATCATTGATTTATTTGTGTTACTTTTTTTTACTAAACTTCTACTCTGTATTATCTAAGTAATCCTTCCCTGTACAGTATGTATTCCGTAATAGGTACTTTTTAACTTCCATTGAAATAAGTGTGTTTCATTAATGTCTTTCAATTTTGACCTATTTATTGTTCAGTTTTATTCCTTGGTGGAAAATCTTGTTTGCAGTTTTATGTTTAGTTTTTCTTGGTAAGTATAAGTTCAGTCTAGATCTTGTTCAACGATCAAGGGCAGAGCTGTTGTGCAGTAACTATCAATGTTACTTTTGATGTGTACAACTTACTTGTGTAGCTAAAATCCGCAGTGTTTTGAACAGATCTCGACTACTATTTTTAATTATTATTCTTACGGCCCTTTCCTGTAACCTGATGACTGTGCATATTTCGCGCATTTGTTCCCCAGAAAAAAAAATCCGTAGCTAAAAAATGAGTATACATATTCGTATGAATAGTACGTAAGTAAAAGACACTGGATGTTGCCAACAGAATGTCATCAGCATGTTATGCAATTACAGTCCTATCACCAGAGTGTATCATTGTGTATTCACACAACTTCAACTCAGGATCAATATCCATTCCTAGAAGTTGTGTGTTTGTTACGCAATCTGTAGAGGTGCCATCTACATTTCATTTAACTATCACTTCCCCATTGAAATTCAAAGCATATTGGCGAATTGTAAACTTCCTTCAGGATTTCATGTGCTTCCTCACGAAGGTGTTCTCTTGTTTTCTCAGTGACTATTGTAATATTGCTGTCATCACCAATGAGATTTTTCCCCATGACTAACATGAAAAACCCGGTATTCGTCGGGTATTCATTCTGCCAATTTTCTATTAGATACGAAAATAAAAAAATGAACTGCGTTTGTAGCGTAACATCCAGGACAATTTCTGTGCGCCGGGCGCAGCTGTGTCGCGTGTATACAACGCGATTTTCTAAAAGTCTGTATGGCAATGCCTCTGCATAACTATAGACTGTGATTATTCTCCCCTGTAACCATTTGTGATTCGCAGTAGAAACCTGTCAAAAGCGCTGTCAGGTGTACGGATTTCTTTGAGCTGCCTCGACTGTAGGAATGTCTTAGAAGTAAATAATATATTCGTTAAAACTTCACGCGTGATGTGGCAGTTTTGGCGCATCTCAGTGTTTATTAGGTAATATCTCCTATATTACGTGTCCACAATGATATTTATGAGTAAGTACATTTAGAGCTATATGTGGATACTGTATACAAAATGTGTTGCGAATAGAACTGGTAGCAAAGAAATAATAAATATAAACGTCATGCACAATGCAGAATTTTTTCACGCTTCTCGGTGTTTATGACGTCATATCTTCTTAACTGCGTATGGTGCCATGGTATCATATAGTCAGTGCATTTAGCTGCATATGGGGATACTCTTCGTGAAATTTATTGCGAATAGATTTAGTAGTGCCACTGGACTCGCATTCGGGAGGACGACGGTTCAATCCCGTCTCCGGCCATCCTGATTTAGGTTTTCCGTGATTTCCCTAAATCGTTTCAGGCAAATGCCGGGATGGTTCCTTTGAAAGGGCACGGCCGATTTCCTTCCCAAGCCTTCCCTAACCCGAGCTTGCGCTCCGTCTCTAATGACCTCGTTGTCGACGGGACGTTAAACACTAACCACCACCACCAGATTTAGCAATACACAAGTAATACACTTAAACATCATGGGATTCGTATGATTTTATAGCAAAATACATAACATTTTTTAAACTTATATGTAAACTTATGTGACTTCCATTGGTTACGTGGCACACTTACCATCTGAAGTCGATTTCTTGGCAAACTCGCTGAAGCATGTCAGGCGTGACTTGTTCAGTTGCGAGATAGATTCTAGCTCTGAGCTCCAGTGGAGAAGTTGATAAGGGTGGAACCGACACGATATTCTAGATGAATTCCCAAAAGAAAAAGTCAAGAGTTCCCAGGTGAGGTGAATGTGTGGCCATGCTGTAGGCTCATCTAAGTCCATTCACAAACCTGGAAAGCGGACATTCAGGAAATGCTGGACGTCGAAGAGGTTGTGTGGCGATGCGCCTTCTTGCTAAACTGTACTCTGCGTTCCCGGCATCAACGTCAATACTAGGGGATTAAAAGTTTCCCAGTGTTCTTAAATTTCTAACATAGGTGCAAAACGATTTATAAGTATGTGCTCAATGCTGTATAACGTCGTTTCACGATAAAATAATACACAATGCAGAGAATAATATCAGAACAGTGTGGAATGTCATTAAACAGGAAGCAGGAAGAGAGAAACAAAAGGATAACAAAGTACTGATAAGAGAGGACGATAAAGTAATCAATGGTCCACACTACCTTGCAAACTGTGTGAATGATCATTTTTCAATTACTGCAGAGAAATTATAACAAATCTCCCACGAATAAATATAAAACCTGTAAATAATTAATAACTAAGTACAATAATGTTACTACCAACCACAGAGCTTGAAGCCAGCAAAAGGCACAATATAAAAAAGAAGTCAATATGCTTAGATAGAGTACCAATATGTGTTGAAAACAATGCACACAGAGTATGCAATCTCCCTTAACAAGCATAATAAATGAGTCATTCACATCAGGAAAATTTCCTTGCTATTTAAAACAGGCGAGAGTTGTACCTCCGCTAAAGAAAGGCAATTCAAAAGACATAAAAAGCTACTGGCCCATTTCCCTGGTTTCTTCATTGTCAAAAATGAAAGAATCGGTTATAAAAGACAGAGTAATGAATTACTTGAATAAATACAACCTTCCAAGGAATCACTGTTTGGTTCTTGAAGTGGTAGAAGTGCAGATTCAGACATGTGGTTCGGATTGCATTTTATAAACTGTATGTCGCCTTTCCCTGGTTGGGTGAGGGGTTGATTGGGGACACACAAGTCGCCGAAGTGGTGTCCAGTTGAAAGACTTGCACCAGCTGCTGAGCCATGGGGACTCGAATTATGTGCCACAGTAAAATTCACAAGAGTGGTACTTGATGCTCTTGACAGAAATGATGAGTGTGTCACGGGAAAATTTTTAGATTTTTTAAGGCTTTTGTAAATTTTGTCATAACATTCTGACTCTTTAGGAATTTATAGGCGTATCTAATGACTAGTTTCCGTCTTTCCTAGCGGATATGATACGACGAATAGAGATAACACCACAGGTAACACATGTCTCAAATAAGGCTAAACTTTTAGTAAAACTATTATCAGAACTAAAATCCATTCATATTATAAAAATGTACTTAAGTGTATGTGTGTGTGTGTGTGTGTGTGTGTGTGTGTGTGTGTGTGCGTGTGTGTGTGTGTGTGTGTGTTTGTTTGTTTGTTTGTTTGTTTTCCCTAAACCACTCAATTAATGTCAACCAAACTTGGTACGTGTCCCTTACTGTCTAGCAATAATCGCTATTTCGATTAAAACCACCTACCTATTATACTTCAGGAGATATGATGTCATAAATAATGAGTTTATGATTACACAGTTATCTGGACATAACAGTCTACTGTGGTGAAAAGGGTATTGTGATGTAAAATACAAAAAAGCCCCAAGTGACGAACGCGGTCCAAAACTTATTTTGAACAGTTTCAAATGGCTCTGAGCACTATGGGACTTAACTTCTGACGTCATCAGTCCCCTAGAACTTAGAACTACTTAAACCTAACTAACCAAAGGACATCACACATATCCATTCCCGAGGTAGGATTCGAACCTCCGACCGTAGCGTCGCGCGGTTACAGACTGTAGCGCCTAGAACCGCTCGGCCGCCCCGGCCGGCAGTATGCATTTGTGTACAGAAGTTTAATTGCACCTTGACCAGGAGAGTGGTGTTAATCCGCTGCCCACTGTCTTATTTATGCCTTGAGCGTATATCTAATGACTGGGAACGAGGCGTGGCGCCCTGGGCAGACGCCATGCAGGCGGCGATCCTGCCGCGAGTTCTCCTTGACATTTGGACGGCCAGACGCGTTGTGCAGCTGGCCGGTCAACTGGCAGGTGGTCCTGCTGTCCCCTGTCGCTCTGTACAGTCGGGACCAGCCCAAATATTATCGTATCACAGACCTTGGCGGTAAATGCTTTTTTTTTTCCTCCCGAACTAAAAGAGTACAGGTTGTAACATTAACAAGCCCAGAGTGTGTACACAACGAAATAGCATCTACATGATGTGGCAAAAGCACTATCTCTGTGTCACAGAAATCTGTATTGGGTCGTCTTTCCTTATTGTTAGATGTAAATGGTCCGTCATCGTATACACGTGAAGCTGAAATACTTCTGTTTGCTGACGGTGCAAATATTATAAACAAGCCTAATGCAAAAAGTCAAGACTTGAAAAAATAAATACTTTTTTTAAAACTATGAGTTCGATCTCTGCACATGGACTTTCACTTGACTTAAAGATAATTCCTGCAATTCTGTACTGTCCAATACGTGACCACATTTTAGAAAGAATGCATGACGGGATGACAAACAGAAAATTCGAAATATTTATGTTGACAAGAAAATGAAGTGGAAACCATGGGGAATACGTCACCTTAAACGTCTGAACTCTGATTATTTTGTATCACTGATAATTGCAGACTTTGGTTACGAGAATGCTAAAAAGTTGACATATTTATTACACTTTCTTTCCGTAACCTCTAATGACGTTATATCCTAGGGCAAGACATCACCGAGAAAGAAAGTCTTAGCGGCACAGCTGCATATATTAAGGAAAATACATTATGTCCACTATAGAGCGTCTTGTAGACAGCTGTTTGAACAGTCTGGTATTATGGACAACAGCCTCACCGTACGTTCAATTCTTTATGCAGTTTATTGTCAACAGTCAATCTCATTTCGGGATGAGTAACGAACTACAAACTTTGTTACTCTACCTATGGCTACCAAGGACCGAATGAACGCAGCAGCTATGCACCAACGTGCGAAGAACTCGAAGTTTAACTAATTTTGACAGCTAAATTCATAACACACGTCCTTTTCGAGTCCACACAGCGAAACGTGCCCATGCTGGTGTTTCATTAGTTCTGTAGTGTCAGGAATAACATTTCATGCGCGCTAAGCTACTAGCGAACTAGGTCGTCGGAAGTAAAAAAACGTGATAGCGAAAGGCAATGGACCTATTTCACAGTAAGTAGTTAAGATTATGTAAATCTAGGTTAAGACGTCCATTTGTGCCGCTGGGAAATAGTGCAATCTAGTCATAGGCAAAACGTCGACGGGGAATCCATTGTCCCTCAGTAGTTTCTACACCTTGGGGGCTCAAGTTACACGTCAGTTCCTGCGGTATTCATCTTGGCTCAATGAAAAGCGTCGCACCACTTACTTTCCAGTAGCGGATACGACCAACTCTTATACGAGTTTTCTAGTACTGCTAAACAAGTAGTAGCATGCACTTTATTAATCTCACTCTAAAATAACTTGGGAAGCCAACACTTCCGACGCCCGAGTATCAACTTGGAACAACAAACCGCGAGCAAAGAGTGTTAACAATTCGTACAGGTGATAGCAAACAAAATGAGATTCCGAGAATCAGCAAGTAGTAACGAAAATCAGTCAGATCTCAAGCGGTTTCTAACCTTTTTTTTTCCTGATTGTCACCAATTTGACCGCCACCAATCGATAGCTTCCTCTTAGACAAATCTTTATGAAGAAAGGTTTCAATACTGTCTTTGTTAACGACGAATTCTTCCCATTCATTATCAGAGACTGTCACCGATTTTCTGGCAGAACATGTTACCATATCTCGATAGTTTCCGTCGCTATGCCTCTCGACGCTAAACCCGAACGTAGCGCAAATCAACAGTTCGTTTCCCGTCCAGCAACCATTTGCATCAGTCGTAAAAATATTTTTCGTTGATTGCTTCTGTTCCGCAAGCTTTCACCAATATCATACTCGTAAGTGCTTTCGGGGCAGTCTTCCGCAGTTTGTAACAAAACATCATGCCGCTAACTGAATTTTCTGTCGGTACTTGGTAGAACACGTCAACAATATTAAATAATTAACACTTGATGAAAATCCTGCAAAATTTTATTTATTTGGTCACGATCCGGATTTCAACTTCCTATGTCACTGTCAGGTAACAACTAAATGTCGCAAACACAAATATAATAACACGTAACGTACGCAGATGCTCCTTATACACAAGATACAAAAGACATGATTACACACGGGATGTTTACGAAGGACAGCGTTACAGTTTAATCTCACGGAGAAACAGTTACATTTAACCAAAAATGGAAAATAAAGTCGAATTTTGTTTTAATCTAATATTTTTATAACTGAAACTTAATTTAACAGAGAGGAAAAAGGAAACTGCATTTCATCATTTAAAATTAAGCTAGCAATCTGTGTCTTATGTTTATTGATTTCAAGTAGTTCTAGTAGGGTCACCTTTCTGGTTTTCTTAACAATATGTAAAACTAGATCGCATGGATAGTTTTCTTTTAACAGTTTTCTGAGAAGCTGAATCTGTCTTTCGTAGTCTCCAGATTCTCTGAAGTTCCGATAACCTAATGGCAACAGCTCTGCTTGATTGATTGACCAACAGTTGCTTTCCCACAGTGCTTGCGCGTGATTTTATACACATCATTGTTATTATAATACTATGAAAATACATAACGCAAAAGAAACGCCCATGGAATACATAAACACATACGACAGGTGGTCGCCCGTGGCCTTGCTGCCACTTGCCTGGAATGATTTAGGAAAACCGCAGAAAACTTAAATCAAGATGACCGGACTCCATTCTCCCGAATATGAGATCAGTCGCTTAACAAATGCAATCCCCCAATGGAGTGGTAATTCAAAACCATTAAACATTTCAAATTCATGCGTGAAGCAAGAAGTTTGATATAAACTATGTATACCGAAGTTTAATAACTAAACGCTGCACCAATGGCGGGCTCCCGACATCTCTACAGAAATATAATACCGCAAACTGAGAAAATTAATAGAACGATAAATATAATTTCCGCGAAAAAATTGAATAACGCAAGATACGACAAACAACATTTTACTCAATGGATCTGTTCAATTTGGCACGGAACAAGCAGTAAAGGAAAATAAGAAGGTATTTGGAAATTGACTTAAAGTTCAAGAAGAAGAAATAAAAAATTCAGAATTTGCCGATGACGTTGTAAATTCTGCCGAAGACAGAAAAGGACTTGCGAATCATTTGAACGAAACAGATAATATCTTGAAAAGAAATTACAAGATGAAAATCAACAAAAGTAAAACCAAACTAATGGAATGTACCGAATTAAATCAGGTAATTCCGTGGGAACTACGATTAAGGAATGAGACGTTAAAAGTAATAAATGAGTTTTGTTACTTGATTAGTAAAATAACTGATGATGGCCGAAATAGAGAGGATATAAAATAAGAGTGGTAACAGCAAAAACAGCATTTCAGAAAAAATATGAATTTAACTGTTAGGAAGTATTTTCAGAAGATATTTCTCTGGACGGTAGCGTTCCCTGAAAGTATACGTGGATAACAAACAGGCAAGAAGAGTCATATGCTTCTGGAATGTGATGCGACAGAAGAGCACTAAAGATTATGTTACGGCTTACCGGGTAACTAATGACAAGGGCCTGAAAGAATTGGGGAGTAAAGAGGTGTCTGGCACAACCCGCGCAAAGGACGGGACAGACTGATGACACACGAATTGCCGGTACAGCTTAACCCACAGATCGCTGGTTTGCGATACGGGGAGTGAGTATTGGCGTGCCGGCTTACCGACAGTTGGACTAGTATACCAGTCAACCTTTGTGTAGTTTTTAGGCGGTTTTCCAGGCCCGTTTACGCAAATGCTGTGCTATTTCCCAAGAAGCGCCTCAAAAAATATGATAAAAACCAGTTAAGAAACGATAAAACTCGGAATAAAGTATATACAGTTCAGACAGATGGTGCGCACCCCCTTAGGGTAACTATCGGCTGCTACGACAGGAAGAGCATCCGGCCACAAAGTTAAATTCAATTTGCCGACTCATGAAAACAATGGACGTCGTACTATGGGACAGGAGGAGGAGGAGATTAGTGTTTAACGTCCCGCCGACAACGAGGTCATTAGAGACGGAGCACAAGCTCGGATTAGGGAAGGATGCGGAAGGAAATCGGCCGTGCCCTTTCGAAGGAACCATCCCGGCATTTGCCCGAAGTGGTCTAGGGAAATCACGGAAAACCTAAATCAGGATGGCCGGACGCGGGATTGAACCGTCGTCCTCCCGAATGCGAGTCCAGTGTGTTAACCACTGCGCCACCTCGTTTGGTACACTATGGGACAAACTGAGGCATCAAACAAAAGTTAATTGGGTAATGGAAGTGTGTCTGTGTGTGTGCAATGGGGAGGGCGGGAGAGGAGACCAAGTCTTAAAATAAAGTAAGTAATTTCAAGGGAATGTAGGGTGCAAGAGTTAAGGATGTATAAAAAGACCTGTACAGGATATGCAAGCATGGTGAGTTGCATCGAACCAGTCTTTGAGTTGCCCCCAGCAACAAATTTGTTCATTTGATATGAAGTAAACAACATGTACGGTACTTGTACAGTAACTACTAACAACTTTATAAACACAAAAAAGTAGAGGACATCACGATTAAATCAGAATACATGCAAAATTCCTGTTAACTCTTGTCCCACTTCGCGCATAACGGAGTTCGAAGACGCTCAGTGGAATTCTCCGCAGGAGTGGATGCCCGCAGCAGTCCCGAGAAATCGACCTTCAGCTGTTGGCCTTCCACGAACTGGCTGGGAAGCCGCCTGTGTTGTGGTGCAACGGCGTTGCCTCTCAAGCAAGGCGGCACGATTCTGGGGCTCTCCTTACGGCAGGAGCGCAATGGTCTTCTTCAAAAGCTGTAGCTACGAAGCGAGCTCCACGCGTGTCCTCAGCGCAGGCGCGACGAGCAGCGAAGGGCCACTCGGCCCAAAGCTTCCCGTTCTCAGAAGACCCTGCCCCCGGTGGGGTCCTAGGCTTTATCTACACGGGAACTTCAGAGGACTTCCGTCTCTTGTGAGTCAGCTGATATTCAGCATGATGATGTATTATGTGACGCGTCTGAGAAGTTCGGTGACTAGACTCATAAAACAAAACATCCCAGCAAACTATCTTTATTCTCACACAGATTAGCCATACGGCTTTACGGGAACAGGACGGTCGTCTTGTAAAGTACATTCAGCGTCTCCTTAGCTAGTCTTCAGCAGACGACACCAAAAGCGGGGTAAAAAGACGCTCGTCTACAGACGTCATCCGCGAGTGGTAAACTGGTCACCGGCGGTAGTGTAAGTGTACACATTTGTGCAATCTGTGGCTGATATAATTACGTAATAAAAATTTACCTTTATTTTCTTTTGAAGTAATACGCACTTATAAAGCCGCTCGAAACTGTCAGCAGTGATTCTTTGTACGGTCAACGAAATGCGACGCACGCAGTTGTGCACTGCGAACACGACGGTTGCCTACCTTGCCCCGTATTGAACCAGCAATACTGGGTTCTATTTTTCCTTTACTTTTAAAATTTTTATTGGTGTCAGCAAACTCCATTTTTCTAGAGACAATCAATTAGATTCCATTCGTGGAGGAAGTTGAATCTGGTCGCACATTCCAATGAAACCTCCAGTAATTTTCATCTGTATCGACACATGTTCAGACGAAGAAAGGTAGTTTGAGTGTATGATCTATTTTGTTTCTTGTATTATGTAATTCCTCACATTATTTACTCACACTTTGAATAATAGCGGAGCAGTATAGATGACGCACAGCAGAAGAATTTCGTGGGTCTTCATTATTCACTACTTTCAACGCTACAGGCACTATCGTAAAAACTATTCTCGGTGCAGCTATCACGCTAATTTTCTACGAAAATCCGAACTTTCGACAGCAGCCACAAAAGCAACTGATGGTCGAAAAAGTAACGGAATCACACAGACGTGGAAGCACCCATCGCAAACAAAGACGACTTTCAGTCTCTGTTGATCCATCATGGACAGGCGGGAACATCAGCTGGTCAAGTAATTATTATCAATTAAATTCGCCAACAACCGTGTAACTGAGATGTTGCTTTATTTTATTTTGACTACCAGTTTCGGAATTCCACTATGGTGTCTTCAGGCCCCTTATGCATTCTAAAAAGTAATCGATATTGTCATACAGTGCAATATAGTCTCGGATGTCGTGAATTGAAAACCGTATCCCAAGTGCTTTGTTCGAGGATTTGATTGCAATCAAGTCTTCGAATGAAGCACTTGGGTTGCAGTTTTGAACTCACTATGTCCAGGAATATATGGCACTGTATGACAATATCGTTTATTTTTGAGAGATGCTATGGGATTTGAAGATGGCATAGTGGGATGCCGAAACTGATAGTCAAAATAAAGTAAAATAAAATCTAAATTACACGGCTGTTGGTGAATTCCATTGATAATAAAGAATACTTTGGCGGCAATGATGAAATGCTCGCAGTGACTTTGTGTCCACCACAGTCTCTCTCTCTCTCTCTCTTTCTCTCTCTCTCTCTCTCTCTCTCTCTCTCTCTCAGAAATAAGTGTAATAAGTTCTGATCAAATTTTGTGGAAGGTGTCCTTTGGTTGCCTTGGTTGTCACGCGTATGATGTGGCTGGAAACCCCCTCACAAATACTCCCTGTTGAGAGCCCCTCTGCCCTACTCTAAGTCTACTGGGATATTTGGCAAAAAAAGCAAGGTCTACAACAGTCCACCCAACTCTCAAGAGTAGAATATGAACGACGTGAAAACTAATAGAGATTAAAAATCAGTGGGAAGTCGTCGCTTTCAAGCACCGATCAGTGTGAATCCAACATCCAGAATTAACTGTTGAGACACATTCTCATATCCAAAGGCTTTGTGATGATTGAGTGCCAACAGCTTGAAGTGTGGGCTGGAATCCGTGTTTGCTCGAGCAAGATTTTGTGCTTATTCGTACGAGAGTATTCGGCAACAAGGTACTTTTTTCTTGATTCGTGTACTTGAAGCGCCGCTGATGTTCGCTACCATGCTCGGGAACGGCTCAAATAGACTTCTCCACGTAGATACCGCCACATTCACATGCAGTATCGTAAGTGCCTTCACCAGGGATAGATAGGCACACTGGGGGAGCAGTTTCCTTGTTATCGGTAGCTCCAGAATCAGTAATAGTGGCAACTACGGGCCTCTTTTCGGTGCATATATAGACATACAATATCCATGCTGTCACAAGCCACGCCCTCTTTCTTTGTTATCGCCATACCACGCCCCTTTTCTTGGAAACAGACCAAGTAGAGAGCAATGCCCATTGACCAGTCAGAGAGATTTTAAGAAAACACACTCGTATTTACATCTAACAATCACAGCCCATTATTTTGGCGACTAATCGCATTTATTCAACTTCTTCTGAATCTGTTCATCTTGGCCAATCAGACAGCTTTTATGAAAACAGATACAGCTTTTGGACTCCTCCAATCACAATCAGTTATTTTACCAACCGTAAAACGAAAAAGGCAATGAGGGAGCTTTCCATGTCAATGATGATATCATTCTTATAAGCAAAGTGATTAATCAGCACATGGAAACACGCCTTGTCAGCAAGGTGACATTTGTCAATGCTAGCAAGTCACGACTTGTTCCAACAAGCAAAATGCGTAGTCAGCAAGTTCATGCTTGTCAATGCCTGCTAAGGAATCGTCATATTTCGCTGAGCTGACTCAAAGACACTGGCGAGAGGCGTCAGCTGCGTAATAAATACGTTCTAATTGAATACCGACTCTGTCCAGAATGTTTTGTAGAAACATGTATCAATTTTTTACTTATCAGCTTCCACCATGAATGGTTAGCAAAATAAGTTGCCAAGAATTCTAGAAAATGCTGTTAACTATGTAAAATCGCGGGTCGAAGGTATCAATTTAATCACTCGTAGATCAGTTTGGTGTCGCAATAGAGGACAGGATAAAGAAAGCAGAATTTTTAAATACAACATTTAAAGAAAATGATTCACGCAGAAGGATCACACACATATACCATCGTTTGATCGTTGCACAGACTCCCGTATGGGGGACATAGAAATACGCATCCCTGGCACTGAGACTGAAAGAGTTGACAACAATTAAGTCGCCAGTCCCGGATGGAATACCAGTTTGGTTTGGGAATTAGCCCCTAATTTACAGGGTGTTTCAAAAATGACCGGTATATTTGAAACGGCAATAAAAACTAAACGAGCAGCGATAGAAATACACCGTTTGTTGCAATATGCTTGGGACAACAGTACATTTTCAGGCAGACAAACTTTCGAAATTACAGTAGTTACAATTTTCAACAACAGATGGCGCTGCGGTCTGGGAAACTCTATAGTACGATATTTTCCACATATCCACCATGCGTAGCAATAATATGGCGTAGCCTCTGAATGAAATTACCCGAAACCTTTGACAACGTGTCTGGCGGAATGGCTTCACATGCAGATGAGATGTACTGCTTCAGCTGTTCAATTGTTTCTGGATTCTGGCGGTACACCTGGTCTTTCAAGTGCCCCCACAGAAAGAAGTCACAGGGGTTCATGTCTGGCGAATAGGGAGGCCAATCCACGCCGCCTCCTGTATGTTTCGGATAGCCCAAAGCAATCACACGATCATCGAAATATTCATTCAGGAAATTAAAGACGTCGGCCGTGCGATGTGGCCGGGCACCATCTTGCATAAACCACGAGGTGTTCGCAGTGTCGTCTAAGGCAGTTTGTACCGCCACAAATTCACGAAGAATGTCCAGATAGCATGATGCAGTAATCGTTTCGGATCTGAAAAATGGGCCAATGATTCCTTTGGAAGAAATGGCGGCCCAGACCAGTACTTTCTGAGGATGCAGGGACGATGGGACTGCAACATGGGGCTTTTCGGTTCCCCATATGCGCCAGTTCTGTTTATTGACGAAGCCGTCCAGGTAAAAATAAGCTTCGCCAGTAAACCAAATGCTGCCCACATGCATATCGCCGTCATCAATCCTGTGCACTATATCGTTAGCGAATGTCTCTCGTTCAGCAATGGTAGCGGCGCTGAGGGGTTGCCGCGTTTGAATTTTGTATGGATAGAGGTGTAAACTCTGGCGCACGAGACGATACGTGGACGTTGGCGTCATTTGGACCGCAGCTGCAACACGGCGAACGGAAACCCGAGGCCACTGTTGGATCACCTGCTGCACTAGCTGCGCGTTGCCCTCTGTGGTTGCCGTACGCGGTCGCCCTACCTTTCCAGCACGTTCATCCGTCACGTTCCCAGTCCGTTGAAATTTTTCAAACAGATCCTTTATTGTATCGCTTTTCGGTCCTTTGGTTACATTAAACCTCCGTTGAAAACTTCGTCTTGTTGCAACAACACTGTGTTCTAGGCAGTGGAATTCCAACACCAGAAAAATCCTCTGTTCTAAGGAATAAACCATGTTGTCTACAGCACACTTGCACGTTGTGAACAGCACACGCTTACAGCAGAAAGACGACGCACAGAATGGCGCACCCACAGACTGCGTTGTCTTCTATATCTTTCACATCACTTGCAGCGCCATCTGTTGTTGAAAATTGTAACTACTGTAATTTCGAAAGTTTGTCCGCCTGAAAATGTACTGTTGTCCCAAGCATATTGCAACAAACGGTGTATTTCTATCGCTGCTCGTTTAGTTTTTATTGCCGTTTCAAATATACCGGTCATTTTTGAAACACCCTGTAGCTTGCACTTACCGCTAATTTCTAGTCCAGCGCTAAGTCCCAAGTCAGTGAAAAAAAGCACAAGCGTCTACCGGCTATAACCAGAGTAAAAAATGGACCCGCAAAATTACGGACCAATATTTTAAATTTCGGTTCGCTGCATAATTCTTGAACATATTTTGTGTTCGAATATAATAAATTTCCTTGAGACAGAAAAGCTTCTTTCCACGAAACAGCACGGATTTAGAAATCATGATTCGTGTGAACCCCAACTTGCTCTTTTCTGACACATTATAATGCTTATCATGGATGAAGGGCATTTGGCAAATTTGATATTCCTAGATTTCCAGAAAGCGTTTGACATCGTGCCCCACTGCAGACAGCTAACGAATGTCAAAGCATACGCATTAGTTTCCCAGACATGCGAGTGACTCGAAGACTTTTTAAGCAGAAACCAGTACGTTGTCCTGGTTAGCGAGCGTTCTTCAGAGACAAAAGTATCATCCTGGAAGTGTTATAGGACCACACTTATTTTCTATATACGTAAACGATCTGACAGGTAGGATGCGCAACAACCTGCAGCTGTTTGCTGACGATACTGCAGGGTACGGGAAGGTGTCGTCGTTCAGTGATTGTAGGAGGGTAAAGGACGACTTGGACAGATTTTCTATTTGGTGTGATTAACGGTAGCTTGATCTAAATGCAGAAAAATGTGAGATAATTCAGATGAGTACAAATAATAACCCTGTAATGCTCGGGAATAGTATCGGTGTTGTGCTGCTTTATAAAGTAACGTCTAGGCATAATGAAATGGGCATGTAAGGTCCATTGTAAGGATAGCTCATATATAAAGGAGGCCACGTATAGCAGTCTTGTGCGACCCATTCTTGAGTACTGCTCGACTCCCGAATGAAATTTTCCCTCTGCAGCGGAGTGTGCGCTGATATGAAACTTCCTCGGTCCTTCACACAGTTATAATCTGCAGGAAGTTTCAAATCAGCGCAAACTCCACCGCAGAGTGAAAATTTCGTTCTAGAAACATCCGCAAGGCTGTGGCAAAGCCATGTCTCCGCAATATCCTTTCGTCCACAAGACTGCTAGTTCTGCAAGGTTCGCAGGAGAGCTTCTGTGAAGTCTGGAAGGTAGGAGACGGCGTACTGCCGGAAGTAGAGCTGTGGGGACGGGTCGTCAGTGGTGCTTGGGTAGCTCAGATGGCAGAACACATGTCCGTGAAAAGCAAAGGTCCCGAGTTCGAGACTTGATCCGGCACAAAATTTCAGTCTGCCAGGAAGTTTCATACTGCTCGAGTGTTTGGGATCGCCACCAGGTCAGATTAAAAGAAGTCATCTAAGCAATTCAGAGGCATGCTGCTAAATTTGTTACAATTAGGTTCGTACTTTTCGCGAAACGCTATTGAGAAACGGCATTTGCGAATGACTGCAGAACGATTCTACTGGCACTCGCGTAAGGACTACGGAGACAAGATTATAGAGATTAGGGCTCGGACGGAGGCATACGGACAGTCGTTCTTCGGTCATTCCATTCGAGAGTGGAACGGGAGTGGGGATGATTGTCAGTGACACTGGTCTGCGAAGTATATACGTAGATGCAGACACTGAATGTTGCGGAAAGCTGTCCCATGTGACGCTTTCGCTCCGAGACAGTGCTCCAACTCATACTGCGCGGGACACAATCACCGCTTCTTTGGACTGTCGACCCCCCCCCCCCCCCGCCCCCCTCCCAACGCTTTCCCCTGACATGGCACCCAGTGAGACCGTGGCATCCACTTCTCTTCCTGGATAAAGCAATCACTGGGTGGCAAGCATTTCCAGAATGACGACGAGGTGATTTTCTAATATGGAAATTTTCCTGAGCAGCCAACATGCAGGTTTCTACAACTAAGGCCTCCGCTAAGCCATCCGTCGTTGGGAAAAATGTGTCACACTGAAGGGTGAGTATGTAGAGAAGGACTAACACCATCTCCAAATTTCATGGTCGCAGCTTTTTTCTTTTTGAGGTGATTATCTAAATTTTATGTCTATCACTGATAGTGACGGATGACAGACAAGTTATGAAAGTATTTTAGATCATCATAATGTGCTGTAAGCGGCGCAAAGACTTTTTTTTTACAGTAGACCGTCCTTTATGTTTCATGTGCCGCATATTTATTTGTGGAGTATACAAAGCCGGCCCAAGTGATGGGATGACTTGAGTCAGTCAGTTGTGAAAGTGCAGGGCTCTGTTGTTGAGGATCTGCTGCCACAGCTCATGTCTGTATGCCGATTAGAGTGCTTGCCTGTTAGTCATCAGGTAGGGAATGCAGTTGTGATTACGTCAGATAGTGATTTCTAAACGACATCCTAGAATCTCTCTCTCTCTCTCTCTCTCTCTCTCTCTCTCTCTCTCTCTGTGTGTGTGTGTGTGTGTGTGTGTGTGTGTGTGTGTGTGTGTGTGTGTGAGTCAGATTCCTGATTTAAAAGCCAGTCTTACAACACAAGGGAGGTGTTTGTGGCAGACATCGTTGACCAATGTACGTGACGAAGCGAAACGGTTTCGCAGGACAGAAGGTGTGGTGGCGGTTAATCCAGACTCAGGACGAGGGCGTTCCACTAAATATGTCTCTCGTAATGACAATAACGGAAGAATTCCAGAAATAGGGGTCAGTGCGGAAGCGTACGGCGAGGTTTCTTCGAGCATCATCCGCAAATGAAATAGAAGAGAAGGAAACTCGTATTACGTCGCAATGTGCCCTGTGCCGAACAAGGCACGATGTCTCGAAAGAAATCATTTTCCTATGTGAGACTGTTTTTCAAATAATATAAATACTTCACTGTATTTAATTTACCATGAGGTAAACTGTCCCTCATTTATACGAAGTGATATTGCACCAGCGTTCAAAAACTTGAGACACTGACTTCATTTCTGGCATATAAGCAACGTCAGTGGAGTACGTATGGTGCTAGTTTGAAATAACAACTGTAAACAACAGATGTGCATTGGACTAGTCCACTGCTTTTTTTTTTTTTTTTTTTTTTTTTTTTTGTGGCTGTCACAAACAAATTAATGGTTTGACATTTCTGTGCATGTACATGACAGTGTGTCTACTCTTTTGAAGTCAAGCCACTCAAAATCTCCAGCAGTGATCACTTCCAGAAAGATGACTTTTGTAGAGGGTCATAGCAGTGATCTTTTTTAAATTATTTTACTAAGAAACCAGTCTAGATCAAGTTTTTAAGTAAACTGTTTCGATTGGAATACGCCATCTTCGGATCAAACATAAAATACAGAAGGACGATTGTTAGTACCAGCCGGCCGTTGTGGCCTAGCGGTTCTAGGCGCTTCAGTCTGGAACCGCGCGACAGCTACGGTCGCAGGTTCGAATCCTGCCTCGGGCTTGGATGTGTGTGATGTCCTTAGGTTAGTTAGGTTTAAGTAGTTCTAAGTTCTAGGGGACTGATGACCTCCGATGTTAAGTCCTATAGTGCTTAGAGCCATTTTAACCATTTGTTACTACCAGCGTTAGCTAGTGCGTCCTCACTACTGAGGTCTAAGACGGGTAAGGCGGGAGAATGCAGTAGTGTAGAACGCTTTAACTGACGTAGATAAGATTTTAAGACATTTCTTTGTGAGCAGTCATCTCTATAGCTGCATTTACACTACTCGTAACAGTTTCTTGAGGCAACTCTGGCGTAGTGTGAACTCGTCTTCACTTCTCCTTATTACCAGTTTTGTGTGTAATCAAATGAAACAACAATTTACTGTTGCCAGTCACTGTTTATTTATCTCACACGTTTCAAAGGTTTAAACGTCCATCATCAGGTGGATTTACATTTGTTAGTACGACTTTCCTTTTTTTCTTTTTTTTTTTCGAGGGAATTAGGGCACTGTCCCCAGTGATCACAGGTTCCTTTCAATGTTGTAACACATTATATGTATACTGTCATATTTTGTAAACATATATGTTTACAAAGTACGGCAGTGTACATGTGATATATGTTTTCAAAATACAAAACTGGCCATTAAAATTCCTACACTGCGAAGATGACGTGCTACAGACGCGAAATGTAACCGACAGGAAGAAGATGCTGTGATATGCATATGATTAGTTTTTCAGAGCATCCACACAAGGTTGGCGCCGGTGGCGATACCTACAACGTGCTGACATGAGGAAAGTTTCCAACCGATTTCTCATACACAAACAGCAGTTGGCCGGCGTTGCCTGATGAAGCGTTGTTGTGATGCCTCTTGTAAGGAGGAGAAATGCGTACCATCAAGTTACCGACTTTGATAAAGGTCGGATTGTAGCCTACCGTGATTGCGGTTTATCGTATCGCGACACTGCTGCTCGCGTTGGTCGAGGTCCAGTTACTGTTAGCAGAATATGGTATCGGTGGGTTCAGGAGGGTAATACGGAACGCCGTGCTGGATCCCAACGACCTCGTATCACTAGCAGTCGAGATGACAGTCATCTTATCCGCATGGCTGTAACGGATCGTGCAGCCTGAGTCAACAGATGGGGACGTTTCCAAGACAACAACCATCTGCACGAACAGTTCGACGACGTTTGCAGCAGCATGGACTATCAGCTCGGAGACCATGGCTGCGGTTACCATTGACGCTGCATCACAGACAGGAGCGCCTGCGATGGTGTACTCAATGACGAACATGAGTGCACGAATGGCAAAACGTCATTTTTTCGGATGAATCCAGGTTCTGTTTACAGCAGCATGATGGTCGCATCCGTGTTTGGCGACACCGCGTTGAACCGACATTGGAAGCGTGTATTCGTCATCGACATACTGGCGTATCACCCGGCGTGATGGTACAGTGTGCTATTGGTTACACGTCTCGGTCACCTCTTGTTCGCATTGACGGCACTTTGAACAGTGGACGTTACATTTCAGATGTGTTACGACTCGTGGCCCTACCCTTCATTCGATCCCTGCAAAACCCTACATTTCAGCAGGATAATGCACGACCGCATGTTGCAGGTCCTGTACGGGCCCTTCTGGATACAGAAAATGTTCGACTGCTGCCCTGACCAGCACATTCTCCGGATCCCTCACCAACTGAAAACGTCTGGTCAATGGTGGCCGAGCATCTGGCTCTTCACAATACGCCAGTCACTACTCTTGATGAACTGTGTTATACTGTTGAAGCTGCATGGACAGCTGTGCCTGTACACGCCATCCAAGCTCTGTTTGACTCAATGCCCAGGCGTATCAAGGCCGTTATTACGGCCAGATGTGGTTGTTCTGGGTACTGATTTCTCAGAATCTATGCACCCAAATTGCGTGAAAATGTAATCACATGTCAGTTCTGGTATAATATATTTGTCCAATGAATACCCGTTTATCATCTGCATGTCTTCTTGGTGCAGCAATTTTAATGGCCAGTAGTATATGACAATATAATGTGATGTGTTACGACAGCGAAAGGAACCTGTGACCACTGGAGACTGTGCTGTAAGTTGCTTAAAAAAAAAAGAGGTCATACTAAAAAATGTAAATCCGCTGATGACGGAGGTTTAAACCTTTGAAACGTGTTGTAGAGATAAATAAACAATGACTGGTAACAGTAAACTTGTTTCATCTGATGTCAGTGACAGCCTAACGCAAAATGTTCGCATTTACAAAAGTGTCTAATTGAAATTGGAAAAAAAAATCTGCATTTGGTAGGGCGAGCAAGATCGATTCAGGCCTCATACGGAATCACGACTGTTCCTGAAACTCGCTTTTCGTTTCCCGAAAATTTGCGCAGAGTGTAAACGCGGTGGCTGTGGCAGAAGACAGAGGGTTTCGGGGAAGCGGGCGACGTCTTGCAGGCCGCGCAACAAAGTCAGCCCCGGCCGGAATGCGGGCAGTGGCACGTGAAGAGCGGGCCGCAGCAGCGCCTCGGCGCCGGCAGCTGGCCGCTGGCCGCTGGCTGTGACGCAGCGCCGTGCCGTGGCAGGGGCAGAGGCAGGGGCAGGCCAGGTGAGGCGAGGCGAGGCGAGCCGAGGCGAGGCGGCGCGTGGGCGTGCCGGCCCGCGCCGCGGCGCCTGTGACGGCTAATGGGCGTGAAGTGAAGCCACCTGGCTGGCCGTGGGCAGCGGCCCGCGAGGGCACGGCGCGGCGCCGCCGGCGGCAGCGGCAGCCACAAAGTGCACGGCCGGCCAAAGATCACACGCGACACACCTACGCCCTCACTCCTCCGCGCCCGCCTCCGCCCCGTATATTCTATTACGTACCACGTGGCGCGCAGCACTTGTACGAATACCTGCCGACGACATACGCTTCTACGACATTCATAGCGTGTTTGGAGAAAAGAGAGCAGCTGTACGAATACAGAGAGCTCGCATTGCAAGCCAATACTAAGCGTAGCAGGGAAAGCTGAAAACTGGAAGGAGTACAGGATGAACGGAACGTAGCTCTTTATTATGAATAAAGCTAACTTTAAATCCACACGTTAATGTGTAGATAGCATTTAAAGTTAGCTTTTATTAAAACTTAAGTACGCAATTTTTTCATACCTTTTTTTCAGATTCATTCAAGCATTGACGATACAGCCAACATCACAGCACGACAGAAGGTCTGGTACACTGTAATTCGGGTCCAACGGTGGTGGAGAAGTCAACGTAGGAGGCAAGCTGTTCTGGACCCAAACAAGAATTGCCACAGAAAATTAATGATTACCGGATGAGTCTTGGACATGAAGAGATCAGGAAAGCACTCGTTTTCGATACGCCCTCGACTTCGATATCGTGGGAAAAGAGTCCAGCAGTGAGGGAGATGTTCGAACGAAGCCATTGAAAATCAGTAAGGCAGGCTGCAAGAGAGTGGCATTAAACGTTATTCTGTGCCTGCAGTTCTCCACAAAGGATTACATTACAGGTCGTGGAAGCCAGACGTTGTATCCAGAAGATTGCGAGCGGCGTGTTGAATTATGTGAAATGATGGGTCAAATGGCTCTGATTACTATGGGGCTTAACTTCTGAGGTCATCAGTCCCCTAGAACTTAGAACTACTTAAACCTAACTAACATAAGGACATCACACACATCCATGCCCGAGGCAGGATTCGAACCTGCGACGGTAGCAATCACGCGGTTCCGGACTGTAGCGCCTAGAACCGCTCGGCCACCCCGGCCGGCGTGAAATGATGCTCGCATGACGTGAAGATAACTGTTTGAAAAAAAAAATTATAGAATGACGAAGCTGTGTTTCATGTTGGGGTTCGTTAATTGCCGTAACAGGGATTACTGGGCAGAAGGCAATCTCAAAGAGACCGATGAAAAATTGCAGGGCAAGCCGACAGTGTAGTGTGTATTAACTTCTTCCCGCTTTATTGGACCCCATCTGTCGGGAGACACTATGAACGCTGGAGATACCTGAAAGAGATAAAAATTTTTGCATGGCCTGCAATTTCTGAATGGAACAAGTCACGTGAACCATTATTTGTGATAGATGGAGCTCCCCACATAACGACCTGCCCGTAAGACAATGGTTCGATGAACGCTTCGCAGGACGCTGGATAGGTCGCTGAGGCCCCACAGAGTGACCATCGCGAAGTCAGCACTTCACCCAGTGCGATTTCTTTTTACGGGGAAGGGCTACGGAAGAGGTGTATCGTAGCAAGCCACAAACATGATCTTAAATCATGTTCCTTGTGAGTTCTTCTTCAGGAAGATCATACCAAACGCAACTGTTCGTTCAACATACAGTAGAAAATGCTGGAGCACACTGAGTTGCAACTTTTGGAAGGATAATCATGTATAATACACCTCATGTATTCACAAAATTAAATTACACGTACAATATTTTAGAAGTGAAAAATATTAAATATGGGATACATAAGAGAAACTAACTTTATGTATATAGGCCCTTTTGATTCTCCATTCCATGGAGCAGAGCGGGCTGTTTCAGATCCGCCCATTGTAGAGCCTCGGTTTTTTCAACCAATCACAAGGCAAGCTGGTAGTTGGACATGTTGTTGTTGTTGTTGTTGTCTTCAGTCCTAAGACTGGTTTGATGCAGCTCTCCATGCTACTCTATCCCGTGCAAGCTTCTTCATCTCCCAGTACCTACTGCGGCCTACATCCCTCTGAATCTGCTTAGTGTATTCATCTCTTGGTCTCCCTCTACGATTTTTACCCTCCACGCTGCCCTCCAATACTAAATTGGTGATCCCTCGATGTCTCAGAACATGTCCTACCAACCGATCCCTTCTTCTAGTCAAGTTGTGCCACAAGATTCTCTTCTCCCCAATTCTATTCAATACCTCCTCATTAGTTATGTGATCTTCGCATCTAATCTTCAGCATTCTTATGTAGCACCACATTGCGAAAGCTTCTATTCTCCTCTTGTCTAAACTATTTATTGTCCACGTTTCACTTCCATACATGCCTACACTCCATACAAATACTTTCAGAAACGACTTCCTAACACTTAAATCAATACTCGAAGTTAACAAATTTCTCTTCTTCAGAAACGCTTTCCTTCCCATTGCCAGTCTACATTTTATATCCTCTCTACTTCGACCATCACCAGTTATTTTGCTCCCCAAATAGCAAAACTCCTTTACTACTTTCAGTGTCTCATTTCCTAATCTAATCCCTTCAGCATCACCCGACTTAATTGGACTACATTCCATTATCCTCGTCTTGCTTTCGTTGATGTTCATCTTATACCCTCCTTTCAAGACACTCTCCATTCCGTTCAACTGCTCTTCCAAGTCCTTTGCTGTCTCTGACACAATTACAATGTCATCGGGGAATTTCAAAGTTTTTATTTCTCCTCCATGGATTTGAACACCTGCTCCGAACTTTTCTTTTGTTTCCTTTATTGCTTGCTCAATATACAGATTGAATAACATCGGAGAGAGGCTACAACCCTGTCTCACTCCCTTCCCAACCACTGCTTCCATTTCATACCCCTCGACTCGTATGACTGCCATCTGCTTTCTGTACAAATTGTAAATAGTCTTTCGCTCCATGTATTTTACCCCTGCCACCCTCAGAATTTGAAAGGGAGTATTCCAATCAACATTGTCAAAAGCTTTCTCTAAGTCTACAAATGCTAGAGACGTAGGTTTGCCTTTCCTTAATCTTTCTTCTACGATAAGTCGTAGGGTCAGTATTGCCTCACGTGTTCCAACATTTCTACGGAATCCAAACTGATCTCCCCCGAGGTCGGCTTCTACCAGCTTTTCCATTCGTCTGTAAAGTATTTTGCAGCTGTGACTTATTAAACTGATAATTCGGTAATTTTCACATAGTGGACATAGTGCTTTCCAATTGAGAGTAAATGGAATGGGCTTTGCAGTTCCGGTATTTATTTGACAGCCTAGGAAGACCTCCCAGTATCCTTGGTTGAAACCGGGTGATTGCAGCTATCATAATTGGCATATTACCCTAGAAAAAAGAAACGTGTATTGTGAATATACGTTGGACATCTCCGTGTGTGTCACTGTACATGTTGGGTAACATTATATAAACACAACAGGGAGCAGATGATGATGAGAATGATACTGCGAGAAGAAATTGGCAGATCACTGAAAGAACTAAGTGCAAACAAGTCTTTTGAATTAGGCGACATAGCCTAAATTACTGAAATCCTTAAGACAGACAACTTTGACGAAAACTTTCCAACTGAATGTATGATATCTGAAATAGGAGTAATACCATCTGACTTCAAGAAGAATGTAATAATCCCTACGCGAAAGAATGCATGTGCCGAAAGGTGTGAATGTTACCAAACCATCAGTTTAGTTGTAGTTGCAAAATACTGACGCGAAGTATTTACAAAAGAACGGGAAAAGTGACAGAAGCCGCTCTCGGGGGAGATCAGTTAGTATTGCAAAGAAATAAAAGAACACGTGAGCTCATACTGACATTATGATTTTTCCTGAAAGATGAACTGAAGAAATGCAAACATTCGTTAATGGCATTTGTAGAGTTAGAGAATGTTGACTGGAATATAGACTTTGAGTTTATGAAGGTAGCAGGGATGAAATGCAGGGACCGACAGGTTATCTACAACTTGTACAATTAACCAAACTGCAAATTATAATGGTGGGAAGGAAACAGTGATTGAGAAGAGGGCGAGAGAGAGTTTTAGCTTCTCCCAGATATCAATTAATATACGAGTGTAAAATGAGGAATCAATAAAGGAAACGAAGGAGAAATTCGGAAAGCGAATTAAAGTTCTCCGAGAAGAAATAAAAGTTTGTACTTTGCTGATGAAATTATAATTCTGTCAGACGGTTAAGGATCTGGAAGAGCAGTTGTATGGAATGGACAGTCTTGAAAAGAGGTTACAAGTGAACATCAAGAAAAGTAAAACAAGGGTAGTGGAAAGTCCTCGAATTATAGCAGCTGATAATGATATAATTAATTACGAAATGAGACAAAAGCAATCGATGAGTTGTGCTATTCGGACATGAAAATAATTCACGATAGCCAAACTAGAGAGCGTCTCTGAGAAAGAGGAATTTGGTAACATCGAATAAAATTTAAGTGTTAGGATGTCACATTTGTCTGGAGCGTAGCGTTGTACAGAAGTGAAACGTAGACGAGAAGCAGTTCAGACAAGATGATAATCGACGCCTTTGAAACGTGGCGCTGCAGGTGAACGTTCAAAATTAGATGAGTAGATCGAATAACTAAAGAAGTACTGAATAGAACTGGAAAAAAGAATACAAAGAGCCCTTGTCAAAACGAAGGGATCAGTTGACAGAACACATCCTGAGGCATCACCGAATCGTAAATTTGTTAATGGAGGGAAGTGTATGGCGTAAAAACTGTAAATGGAGAGACCAAAGTGATGAATACAGTAAGCAGGTTCAAACGGACGTAAGTTGGAGTAGTTATTCGAGATGAAGAGGGTTTCACAGAATAGGGCAGGGTGGAGAGCTGAATTAAATCAATCTTAGGGCTCAAAACAACAAAACTGACCATTTCTTACGGCAATGAGTGACCGCTATAATTTTGCCGTCATAAGCGCGGCTACAATACACCCCAATACTGGCATATTGCCCGACAATAATGCTGAGGAGCAGGTAGTTGCCAATCTGCCTCTGTCTTCGTGAATGCCTGGCTCTCACTCTAACCCTGGCTTCATCTTTCTCACCCCAACATCCGTGCGGTTCCGTGTAACCTAAGGCTCTGAATAACACGATCTTGGTGATGAAACATACGACTTCGCATCAATTCAAAAGTTTTTTGTGCATAGCGCCACTAGATATATTTTTGTATACAGGAAGGACAAGTAGACAAATGGGAGAAATATGAATTTCAGACTACGATACATCTACGATAAGAGATATAGGGTACAGAAAGTGATGTATATCAAAACCACCATCTCAGAAAGAACATTCTCTCTCTTCTACTACTTTTACTATTTCATTACCCAAGCTAATTCCCTCAGCATCATCTGATTTAAAGTGACTACATTCCATTAGTCCTGTTTTACTGTAATTGATATCCATCTTACAAAACATCTTTAAGATACTATCCATTCTGCTCAACTGCTCTTCCAAGTTCTTTGGCGTCTCTGACAGAATTACGATATCAGACCTGAAGGTTTTTATTTATGCTCCCATAACTTTAATTCCCTTTCGAAAATTATCCTCCGTTTGCTTTACTGCTTGCTCAATGTATAGACTGAATAACATCGGGGACAGGCTAAAACCTTGTCTCACTACCTTCTCAACTATTGGTCCCTTTCATGTCCTTTAACTTTCGTATGCCCTTTAACTTTCATAACTGTAGTCTGGTTTTGTACAGGTTAATTTCTCTGTGCGCTAGCAGAAATGGGCATTCTTGATCACTTTATTACCCTTATCAGAAGTCTCTACTCTGATAGCAAGCCTGTAATCAGAGTAGATAAAACCATTTCAAGTCATTTTGAACCATTTTAAGGATTTAGACAAGGGAGCATTTTATCACCGGTTCTATTTAACATTATAAAGAATATGTTATGAGACGAAGTCTTCACGACTGGAGTTGTGGAATTGGAATTAGAGGAAGACGAATCACAAATTTAAGATTTTCTGAAGATACCACATTATTCACGGAATCACACATGAAACTGAAAGAATTATTTGGATAAAGTTAAGTGAGAAAGCGAGAAATTTGGATTGTCAGTTAGTAAGAAAATGACCAATATCATGATAATTAACGGACATGAGCGATTAGCAGCCACTGAGGGGCTATAATAATACGAGTATGAAGAAGCTGATCACTTTTTCCACCTGGACTCAGTGTTCAGAAAGAGGATGGCTCTGTACAGGAAGTACGATGTACAATTGTTCTGAGTAGGGATGCTGCATCGGAGGTAACAGTGACTTGGAAAGACTGAACCCTAATCAGGCGTACCAAATTCGGGGTGCTGAAATCTCTGGCGTTTCCAGTTTTCCTTTATGGCGCTGAAACATGGACGATAACTGAAGAGGACCGCAAAAGAATTGATTCATTCGAGATTTGGACATATAGGAGGTTGCTGAGAATGTATTAGATGAACAAACAGATTAACCAATCAATCCTTCAAGAACTCTGGGTGCACAAGACGTTGGTCAGTATTTGTTTCCCGCGAATCGTGCAGTTCTTTGGCTACACAGTTCGACGGCTACAAGATAACTTGGAAAAGATGATCATTCAACGAAAGGTCGAAGGGAAAAGATTGAAGGGAAGAATACCGAGACGATAAAAACTGAAACGATCGAATGGCATTTGTTGGCCGGGATGTTCCGTTCGGATTCGGCCGCCAAGTGCAAGTCTTATTTCATTCGGCACCATATTAGGCGACTTGCGGCTGATGATGAGGATGAAATGGTGATGAGGACAACACAACACCCAGGCCACGAGCGGAAAAAATCTCCGACCCGGCCGGGAATCGAACGCGGGCCCAGTGCATGGGAGGCAAGCACGTTACCATCCAGCTAAGGACTGGGACGATGGATGGACCAGATAGACGAGAAGACATAGCAGACGTGGGGCCATCTCCTCCATGATGCGGAAGATCGAGAAAAATGGAAGCATATTGTTAAAAGGATTGTATGCTGGGTTACACCATCTTCCAACTATGAAAGATGCAGTGTTGATGATAATTTTATCGCTCCCGCCTTCAGAATTCTAAAGTTTGTTTTCAAGGCAATGTTGTCGAAAACTTTCTGTAACTATACATGTACTATAAACTTATGTCCGGTTTTCCCTAGTCTAGCTGTTAAGATAAGTCTTAAGGTCATTATTCCCTCGCATTTTACTAGATTATTTGGAAATTAAACTGATCTTCCCCAAGATCGGCTTCTACCAGTCTTCCCATTCCTTGTAAATACACTGAAGAGCCAAAGAAACTGGTACACGTGCTGAATATCGTGTAGGACCCAGACGAGCACGCAGGAGTGCCACAACACGGCGTGGCATGGACTCGACTAATGTTTGAAGTACTCCTGGAGGGAACTGACACCCTGAATCCTGCAGGGCTGTCCATAAATCCGTAAGAGTACGAGGGTGTGGAGATCTCCTCTGAACAGCACGTTGCAAGCCATCCCAGACATGCTCTATAACGCTCATGTCTGGGGAGTTTGGTGGTCAGCGGAAGTGTCTAAACTCAGAAGAGTGTCTCTGGAGAAACTCTGTAGGAATACTGGACGAGTGGAGTGTCGCACAGTCCTGTTGGAATTGCCTAAGTCCGTCGGAGTGCACAATGGACATGTTCGTGGCGAACGTCCCCTGACGCCGGTTGAAGTTCGTTATTGATCCATTCAGTCAGTTTTTTTTTATTACAGACGGCAGCTAAGCCTCTGACCGAACACGCTGAGCAGACAGGTGATCAGACAGGATGCTTACGAAAGTGTCACCTGTCAGAATCGTATCTAGACGTATCAGGGGTCCCATATCACTCCAACTGCACACGCCCCACATCATTACAGAGCCTACACCAGCTTGAAAAGTCCTCTGCTGACAAGCAGGGTCCATAGACTCACGATGTTGTCTCCATACCCGTACACGTCCATCCGCTCGATACAATATGAAACGAGACTCGTTCGACCGGGCAACATGTTTCCAGTCATCAATAGTCCAACGCCGTTGTTGACGGGCTCAGGCGAGGCGTAAAGCTTTGTGTCGTACAGTCATGAAGGGTACAAGAGCGGACCTTCGGTTCCGAAAGCCCATATCAATGATGTTTCGTTGAATGTTTCGCACTTTGACACTTGTTGATGGCCCAGCTCTGAAATCAGCAGCAATTTGCGGAAGTGTTGCACTTCTGTCCCGTTGAACGATTCTCTTCAGTCGTTATTGGTCCGCATGCCTACACCAGTTGCTTTGGCGCTTCAGAGTAATTCGTATCAAGATTTTGCAATCGTGACTGTTAAACTGATTGTTTGGTAAGAATCACAACTTTCAGCATCTGCCTTGTTTAGAACAAGTTTTCACTGCCGAACTTTTCAACATCGTGTCGTTCGCTATAAACTACATATTTGACAGCTCACACGTAGGAGGGAGCTACTACAACGCGACTCAGCTTCATAGACAAAATTCCAGTTTTCTGCAACTTCCGCAATTGCTCTAAAAGTGCGATTGCATCTACATGCAGTCAAACGCCTGTCGTAATTTTCCTTTTGATAAAAAGCGATAAAATCTGCTGCTTAATGTACGAGGTCTTCGTGTGATCTGGTACTTCTCCACATGTCGGTTCTGTGAGGAACGGCACTCATCGACAGGCCCGCCGCAGCGCCGCCGTTGAGCACGGGAGCGCCGCAGAGGAGGTGCGGGAAGGCCGCGGCGCGCAACTGGGCCACGGGATCCGTCAGCGCGGAGCGCGACGACGTGACGTGCACAGTTTTGCCACTCTGCGGCGTGTATTATTGAGGGGTGCGCCGGGTAACAGGGAGCGCTGTCGGGCCGGTGAATAGTGGATGCGCGGCGCTGTCGGCCGCCCACCCGCCGCCGCCGACACGCGCGCCGCCCCCAAGGCAGCGGCCGCGCGCTTGGGCCCCCGCGCGGGACACGACAGCGGCCGTGTCGCACGACGGCGAGCGGCCCGCCGCCCGCTGTCGCCGGCTTACTGACACCGCGCCCTGCGCCACTCTTACAGCCTCGCGGAAGACTGACAAATCAAGTTCCACCGCGGTACACGCTTCGCAGTCGCAAATAGAAACGAAATATCGTACGGTATTATCGCCCGGGAGACCCATCCGGGGTTGTCAGGCCGCCTAGTGCAAGTCTTTTTATTTGGCGCGAATTTGGTGACTCGCGAGTCGATGTTCACGAAACGATGACGAGGACAACATAACGTCCAGTCCCCGAGTGGATAAACTCTCCGACCCGGCCAGAAATCGCACCCGGACCCCTCGGTAGTTGTCAGCCGCAACTGAGCACACAGCTGACGAAAATGGACGGTTACAAATAGAAAGAACAGAGTGACAGTTATTGAACTATACGAAAAAAAACGTAAATTCGCTACAAACCACGGCGTGCACACACTTTATTCAACATGTAAACGTCACTACAGATATTCGGATTTAGTTTCCATGTTCGATATGCTATCATTGGCGATGATGTGGCTCAGACGAATAGCGAAATTCTGAATAACCCGCTGAAGTGTCGGAACATCGATGCTGTCGATGACCTATTGAATGGCTGTTTACACCTCAGCAATGTCCGGTCCCAGTAGCTGAGTGGATGCCGGCACGGTAACTCAGCGTGTTCGGTCAGAGGGTTAGCTGCCCTCTGTAATAAAAAAACTGAGTTAATGGATCAACGACGAACTGGAACGGGTGTCTTGCGACGTCCGCCCCGAGCAGATACATAGAATGAAGACGAACAACATGAGATTTAAAAAAAAAGTGGTCAGCGTGACAGACTGTCAATCCTAAGGTCCCGGGTTCGATTCCCGGCTGGGTCGGAGATTTTCTACGTCCAGGGACTGGGTGTTGTGTTGTCCTAATCATCATCATTTCATCCCCATCGACGCGCAGGTCGCCGTAGTGGCGTCAACGCGAAACACCTGCAACAGGCGACCGATCTACCCGACGGGAGGCCCTAGCCACACGACATTCATTATACCTCAGCAATGGTTTTGGGGTTATCGCTGTATATCTTGTCTTTAATAAAGACCCACAAAAAGGAGTCGCATGTGTTCAGATTCGGAGAATATGGTAGCCAATCGAGGTCCATACCAGTGGCCTCTGGGTACCCCAGAGACAGAATGCGGTCCCCAAAGCGCTCCTCTAGGAAATCAAACACTCTTCTGCTTCGATGGGGTCGAGCTCCGCCTTGCATGAACCACATCTTGTCGAAATCAAGGTCACTTTGGATAATGGGGGTGAAATCATTTTCTAAAACCTTCACGTATCGTTCGGTTGTCACTGTGCCATCATGGAATATCGCACCGATTATTCCGTGACTGGACATAGCACACCACACAGTCACCCGTTGATGGTGAAGAGACTTCTCGATCGCGAAATGCGGATTCTCAATCCGCCAAATGCGGCAGTTTTGATTATTGAGGAACACTTTCACGTGCAAATCGCCATTAATAACAAGGCGCGTGCGCATGCACATACTACTTCTCATCGTGCGCCGCGGCCGACCGTGCAGTTTGAACGTCCTAACGCAAAACGTTAGAAGTTATGACGATCTTATTTCATATAGTTCAATAATTGTCACCCTTTATTATGAATGTGTGGTGTCTGTTCTTTCGGATATGTCAAATAATTGACTCGCCTCGATGGGCACCGAAGCCACCACATTCAGTTCGGATGCAAAATTACGTTCGACCGCCGGAGGGAATCTCAAAGTATCAAGCATGGAGGACCTCGATGGGGACTGCGGATAGGTGGTGCTCTGTGGGAATGTGGGTCGGTCGAGGGGTGTACCTAGATAGTCCGCACAATTTCTGTAAACAGTGTCCGCGTGGCGCAGGAGATCCCACGTTCGCGTCCCGGTCCGGCACACATTTTCCAGTCGTCGCCGCTGATTCTGCATAAAGTCCCGATGACGCTGACATCAATAGATCCTTCCCTTTCCGTCCTCTCTCACCTTCATCTTCAATTTACATAACAAATAGAAAGTTACCAAAAACAGGTATCAACGATCATGTATTGGATGAAGCTCTGTGTTCCTGGGTGTTCACGAGGATGGTAAACTGGGGTGGTACCAGCGTGTGGCTAAGTGGACCAAAAAGCTGTAATGCTTGCTTTGCACTCAGAAATCTCTCTGTAGTGAGCTGCAGACAGGACTGCTACCATACTTCGTGTTTTTTGCCGTCAGTTTCGTCGCATGGACATTTCAGCTAACGTGAATAAAAGTGTTTATTCTACAGAAGCGTGCAGTAACATTATTGTGTAAGGTTGATAATCAAACATTTTGCTGAAGCCTATTCTGAGACCAAGGGACTAATTCCCAAATATTGAAACTCAAATAAAAAAATACATCAGTAGGCAGTCCTACACTTACCGGCATGCTTCGAAAGTTGGATCCTAGTTCTGGACCATAGTCGAGGAGAGCAAGTGCAATGCTTGCTATAAAACAAATCCTTGATCGTACACAACGGGCGATCGCAATGCTCGTTCCTTTCTCTGAATTCTTAGTATAACTGTTCGGTGAGTATGGTCACCAAGCACGAAAATGCCGTCACGGCGAGAACAATAAGCTTACATTTGCACCAGGTTATATTTAATATTAGTGGGTCGCCTAATTGTGGAAAAAGTGAAGGGCAATGTAGAGGAACTCGAAATCTAAGTCAAAACTGAGATTTACAGGTATTTATTTGCTCTAACGACGACAAAAATCACAATAAAAATTAACAGGGAACAAAGTTCTTCAAAACTGAAATCAAATTAAAAAATGACGTAACATGTTACGTGTGTCGAAAACTATGAAGAAAGCACAACAAGATCTGCTCATCTGGGCAGCTCAAAAAATTAAAGTTAACAATACAATAAGATGTCACAAATTACAAGCAATACAAAAAAATGGCTCTGAGCACTATGTTCAATCTATGGTCACCAGTCCCCTAGAACTAAGAACTACTTAAACCTAACTAACCTAAGGACATCACACAACACCCAGTCATCACGAGGCAGAGAAAATCCCTGACCCGCCGGGAATCGAACACGGGAACCCGGGACAAGCAACACATGTTGAATGCAAAAGTAAGCGAGTAACTAGCAGCTCATAATATGGGTCACACTACCGCATTGGAACGCTTAGAGGCTTACATTTCTCAGAAATCAGCAAACTGGGCGCCCGTCAGCGGCAAATGGCGATTGGGAGACAAGCGACCCTGACAGAGGGCGGCGACTGAATGACTAGGAACATACATCTCCCACCACAACTAGTTTCAAAAAAACTCTATACGGAAAGTACGACTGAATGTTGTTGCCAATGTGATGGGTGAGAATATCTTCATTTCATGAAAAACTTGGGGGACACAGCAAAATGGTTCAAATGGCTCTGAGCACTATGGGACTTAACATCTTTGGTCATCAGTCCCCTAGAACTTAGAACTACTTAAACCTAACTAACCTAAGGACATCACACACATCCATGCCCGAAGCAGGATTCGAACCTGCGACCGTAGCAGTCGCGCGGTTCCGGACTGAGCGCCTAGAACCGCTAGACCACCGCGGCCGGCTGGGACACAGCAAAAGCAGACCTCCTCACGCTGGTCGGGCAGCGTGTCGTCCTGTGATGTTCAAACAGAATGGCATGCTCAGTTATTTTCTGGGGATGCCAGTTACGGCACGGAGCTTTCCGCTCAGGATTAGGAGAGGTGTCGTACAAAAGCAACAAAAACGTCACAGCTTCATTCTGTGAAAACTGCCCAACTCCCAGGTGACTTTCGCCCTTCCTAATGTTATTCACTGACTGCCTCCTGCCGAAAAAGAGGACCCAGAGACTACACCGGGGGAAAACCTTCCCTGCGAGGAAAACACAAGGCTTTCCTTCTAGCAAATGTGCCTTGTACGCTCTAAACAAAACTAACCACGAAGTAGCGAAATGTGACCTAATGTCACAGCTTGGACTCAGAAATGTAAATTGTGCCTAAACTTAATCATTGTATCAGAAAGATCTTAATTTTGCCTGTATATAAACAGCTAATAGTGGCATGTTTATAGTTAAAATGCTTTGTTTTATACATTAGACAATAATTGTGGCTGAGTGGTATGCAAGGAGAAGTGGTGTCTTTCTTCAAAGCAGCTGTTTTACTCCTAATATAAAAGTAATTCCCACAATTATCACCTTGAGTAAATGAACGCTAGTTACAGTTTGTTGTTACAAGCTTCCTTCACACAAGTAGCCAGCAGTGGACGTGTCCGCCTGTTAAGGTACTCGTTCCACTTCCTTGCGCACTCTTCTTCATGGTAGGGTTTTCGGAACGTGATGTTTGAATGAACGAGTAAATGAATAAAGGAAGGAAGGCATAAAAGTCGAGCTTTTCGTGGTCAATGCACTGCCACGTCAGCAGCAGACGACTGACTTAGGCCCAGCAGCGATTTATCGATACAACCATGGCCGGTTTATGGCCCAATTGACAAGAGCCGCCATTTGGCTATCACAGTTAGTAGCGTAAACTGACACGGGCGAAAATATACGAACAGTCTGTGATATAACTGAGACTGTGTGGTTATAAGCTTCCACGGGGCTGAGTATCAAATACTGTCATAGCTGGTAAAAATGTGTATGAAATGTAAACTTTTCGATTAGGTCCTCATCTGAGCTTAAATTTGGAAAATGTTATCGAACAAGCCCTGCATATAGCATCTTAGAAATTATCCTTCGACAGGGTTCCTAGACACTTTTGTGCAATGCTTCATGAGCCCTCTACTAACGATGAGCCATATTAGACTTCATCATTTCTCATAAGCTGTCTGGCGTGGTGAGGTCTGGGGTTCGTGGACGCCACTTTAACGTGGCTGGGTAAGTCGCTGAATGGAGGGGCTTCGAAGCCTATCATGAAGCCTTGTCACGGTCCGTGCAGGTCCCCCCCGTCGGAAGTTCGAGTCCTCCCTCGGGCAGAGGTGTGTGTGTTGTCCATATCGTAAGTTAGTTTCAGTTAGATTAAGTAGTGTGTAGACTTAGGGACCGATGACATCAGCAGTTTGGTGCCATAGGAACTTACCACAGATTTTCAAATTCCCGCATGGGTAGTGGTCCAAAACTTTTGTTTTAATTTCATGATGGAGAGATTTACTATTCGACAAATGGAAGGTAATGCTTAAAATAGTGATATAAAGTTTAAGGAGTTACCTTCGATATTCTATAGCAGCAAATTAATTAAAGAAAATGCGAGTACGTAATGTTAGTCAGGAGCCTAGCAGTCCCGCGCGCCTTAAAACCGGCCTTGCACTAGTATTTTGTATTCTGGCACAGCCAACGTAACAGAGCTAACGAAACAATATTCGAAAATCGGTCTGGCACTTTTCTGTGATATTTTGATATTTTCTGGCAGATTAGGGCTACGTGCCGGAGCGGATCTCCAAGCAGTGGACTTTTGTGGGCAACGCTCCTACCGTCTGTGCTATCCAGGGCAACTCGCAACCCGCCCTCACATGTTTACTTCCGACAGTATGCCTCTCACACCTCACAGACTTCATACAAGGTCTTCAGTCCAGTGTCTTGTGGGTCTGGCACTCTGAGACGCTCTCCAGGAAGCAGAGGTCAGTGTGTAAGCTGTAAAAAGTATGTGTTAACTGAGGAAATTCTTGAAATGCATATATCAATCCTTTTTTTTTCCTCAGAACATTTTTCTGTCTATTTGACGGTTGAACAGATTGTCTCCTAAATCGTTTATATAGGGGAGGACCAGATGAAGGCCTATAACACTACCTTGGGGAGCGCCAGAAATCACTTCTGTTTCACTCGATGTCTTTTCGTCAGTTGCTATGACCTGTAGCCTCTCTGGAAATCTTGAATCCAGTCCCTTATCTGAGACGATATTCGAGATAAGCACGCAATTTCACTGTAAGCCGCTTGTGTGGTACAGTGTCAAAAGCCTTCTGGAAACCTACAAATACGGAATCAATTTGAAATCCCTTGTCGATAGTACTCAACAAAAATGGTTCAAATGGCTCTGAGCACTATGGGACTTACCTGCTGTGGTCATCAGTCCCCTAGAACTTAGAACTACCTAAACCTAACTAACCTAAGGACATCACACACATCCATGCCCGAGGCAGGATTCGAACCTGTGACCGTAGCGGTCACGCGGTTCCAAACTGAAGCGCCGTTAACCGCACGGCCACACCGGCCGGCTGTACTCAACAATTCGTGTGAGTAAGAGCTAGTTGTGTTTCACAAGAACTATGTTTTCTAAATCCGCGTTGACTGTGTGTCAATAGACAGTTCCCTACGACGTAATCCATAATGTTCGAACACAATATATGTTCCAAAATTCTGCTGCATCTCGACGTCATGATATGAGCCTGTAATTTAGTGGATTACTCCTACTACCTTTCTTAAATATTGGTGTGACCCGTGCAACTGTCTACTCCTTGAGTACAGATCTTCCTTCGAGCGGGCGGTTGTATATGATTGTTAAGTATGAAGCTATTGCATCAGCATACTCCGAAAGGAACATAGTGGGTATGCAGTCTGGACCGGAGAGCTTGTTCTTATTAAGTGATTTAAATTGCTTCACTACTCCGAGCATACCTAATTCTAAGTTGCTAGCGTTGGCAACTGTTCTTGATTGGAATTCTGGAATATTTACCCCGTCTTCTTTGGTGAAGGAACTTCGGAAGGCTGTGTTTAGTAACACTGCTTTAGCAACAATGTCATCGATAGTATTTTCACTGCTATTGCCCAAAGACGGCATTGATTGTGTCTTACTGCTAGCATGCGTTACATGCGACCAGAATCTCCTTGGATTTTCTGCCAGGTTTCGAGACAAAGTTTCGGCGTGGAAACCATTATAAGCATCATGCTTCTCTTTAATCAGTTACAATGATTTTTTTCGTCCGTTTCTTGCTTATAGTAGGGACGTGAGGTCTGCGTGCTCGTTTCTCTAGAGTCTTCCCATTTGGCACTAGTGTTATACATAAGAAACAAGAGAAAGTTGGGAGACCATAGACGCGAACAACGTAAAAGACAACAAGGCCGTCTACGAAGTCTACTACAGCGGCGTGGCGCGCTGTGCGGGATGAAGATTACTGTGTGTGTGTGCCCTCTGCCTGTGTCCTAGCCCTCACACTCACCAGCCGTTGTTCACCCCGGTAAATGGCAATGCTGGCTTGAGCGCCACACAAGCTGTGCAGCTGTTTCTGTCTAGAACAACTAGCTCGAAAAAATGTCGCTGTCAGCTTTTAACGTAATACTTCCCGTGTCTAATTTATGCTACCTATAACGAAGACTATAGTGGCTACGTACGCTCAACACACCTAAAGTAACAAGAAAATCACCGGTTAATGATCTACGTAGATTCCGAAACACACTCTCAACCAGACAAGGCAGAATGGCGCTTTTGGCTGCAACGTCAGTGGTAAACCGTCCCTTGCGCTCCGCCTTATTAGGTGCACAGTATTACCGTAAGGCACTATTTCTCTGTCGGCAAATAACAAGGACCAAGGGTAGATGGCAGCGAGGGGGAAGGGACAGTGGGATAGGACTGTTACCACTCTATCGCCTCACCCGTAGCAGATATTCATCCGAACTGCCTACAGCAAAAAATGGTTCAAATGGCTGTGAGCACTATGGGACTTAACATCTGTGGTCATCAGTCCCCTAGAACTTAGAACTACTTAAACCTAACTAACCTAAGGACATGACACACATCCATGCCCGAGGCAGGATTCGAACCTGCGACCTTAGCGGTCGCGCGGCTCCGGACTGAGCGCCTACAACCGCCAGACCACCGCGGCCGGCCTGCCTACAGCACTTCAGTTTCTCGATCATCACAATGCTCTCGTAATTGTCATTCAATACAATAACCTAACGACATGATATTGCATCTTCAGGAGAATTACACCCGTACGGTTACGTCAGTATTGTGAAATCTGTAAAGATGTTTGGAATCCTGAATGCGTTCTCTAATGAGCTTGCACTAATCCAACCCAGTCAGTCGGTTGGGACTTTCGGCATCTGCTGACCCGCTCATTCCCCCACCACCGACAGCTCTCCCACACACACACACGTGGGGTTCGGCCTTCAGTGCAGCTCAGGCCAGAGTGCGGCCTAGCGCGCGGCCGCTCGTGCCAGCCCGGACCGGCCGAGTAAATAACAAAGTGAGTGCAGGCACGCACGCCACTTGCTTACACAATCGATACTATCAAAGTTTATGCAGGCGGCCCGCCACGGAAGGGCACGGCCCCTGCGCTGAATAAATTAGGCGGTCTGGGGCGCCCCGTCCACGTCCGCCGGCCGGTCAGCTGTTGCCCGCGGCGCTATCGCCGCCACCATCGACGGCCCCGCTGTGGGTGATACGGCCTGCGCCGACACGGTGACCGCTGCGCCGCTGCCGTGACGCCTTATCTGCTCTGCGGATAACGTCGCCTTCGAACCAAAGTCGTGGCAAACGCTCTGCGGGCAAACGGCAGAAAGCCCGAGGAAATCGCTGAGAATGCAGTACGCAAAACAATATACCGAAATCTGCTAGCTTTGACTCAAAGTGGGTTCACATCTATTAATCAGAAAAAGGACTCTACCTTGGGTTTACTTCACGATATATAGATAAAATTCTTACGGTTAGTTTTCGAACGTATTTAAGTCCCCAAAAATTCATTTAGTGGCGCTGCCTTTTATATTAGATCCACACAAATGTTCTGAAAAATATTCATCATCATTTAATGCATTAACGGGCCTTTGAGGCCCACAGCAGAAGAACAATAGGAAAAAAAACATTACAAACACAAAAACCAAAATAAAAGGAATGTCTGTCAATCACAAGAGGGGAGGTATTTGGTGCAGACAGCACTCCATCTTTCCGGTCTCTAGCATCATCCTCCAAGGTCGCCGGTTACATTTCTTGAAGCATCGTCGTCACTCGATCCTTCCATCGCGTTCTTGGGCGTCCTCTCTGGCGTTTTCCCCTGGGTTGAGAGTGGAGGACTCTCTCAGGAAGGGATCCGTCCGCTTGTAAGATTTGGCCAAGCCATCGTAGCCGCCTCTGTCCCAAAATTCGTCCAATGTCTGGCTTTCCAAACCTCTGATACAGGTCTTCTTTCTTCCTTCTTTCCCATTTACCTTCCATGTTATTGTAGACGAGTCCATAGATCTTTCGAAGTACCTTTCTTTCAAACGCACAAATTGAATCTTCTATTGTTGCTGATGTCGCCCAAGTTTCATCACAACCATATAAAAGTACTGGCCTCACCAGCGTCTTGTACGGATGGACTTTGTGCTTCTGAGATATCAGACGAGATTTAAAAAAGATTGTTCAGAACATGCGATTAGCACTTGTTATGCTTTGATGTACTTCTTTCGTCACTTCACTTTTATTAGTTAATGTTAAGCCCAGGTACTTGAACTCTTCAACTCGTTCGAAGGTTTTGTCCTCTTTCACCTCCAGCCCAATTTCCTTTGCATTTTGGAGGAATCGGGAACTATCAGCACACATTTGCTCTAGAGTGTCACCAAGGATCACAACATCGTTAGCAAATGCCAGAATTGTGTCTGCTCCCACAATCTCCATTTCTCTGGTTCGGCAAGTGTCACGGCTTACTTTTTCTAAGGCTAAGTTGAATAATATTGGCGCCAATGGATTTCCTTCTCTCAATCCATTTTGGATAGTGAAAGATGGTGATAGTTGGTTGCCAAACCGTACTTTAGATGTTGGCTGGGAGTAGCAAGCCATTTTGGATAGTGAAAGATGGTGATAGTTGGTTGCCAAACCGTACTTTAGATGTTGGCTGGGAGTAGCAAGCTGCAATTAGACGGACGTATTTCGATGGGATGCCAAGTTCCTCTACATTTCCCACAATGTGACGCAGTCAATGCTGTCATAAGTTTGCCTAAAATCGATGAATATGAGGTGCAGTTACCGACTGAACTCACAGAATTTCTCTATCAGCTGCCTCAAAGTAAATATGTGGTCAATGGTAGACCGTCTGGGGACGAACCCACATTGATATGTGCCTACAATTCCTTCAGCCAGTTGTTTCATTCGGTTTAGCAGCAGAGTTGTAAAGACTTTGTATCCAATTTCAAGAAGTGAAATTCCTCGACGGAAATTTGGGTAGCATCACCCTTCTTGAAGATGGGACATATAATTGCTACCTTCGATTCTTCAGGAATTATTTCTGCTGCCCAGATGGTGGATATTAATCGTTTTATTGCATCCATCAGTGGTTGTCCTCCCAAGCGAAGCATCTCAGCTGTGGTATCACTACCTCCTGGGGCCTTGTTGTCCTCGAGTAGTTTTAGGGTAACACTGGTTTCTTCCTCTGATGGTTCAGGGACTTCTGCTCTATCAAAACAGGCTCCCACCTGAGCCGTCACCGTCAGTGGAACGTCCCGATTCAGTAGGTTCTCAAAATGATTTTTTTAAATAGGTTTGCCTGCTCTTCTGGCGGTACCACTTCATCCGTCTCATTCATTAGAACCAATGTACGTTGTCGATAGACACCCCTGGCAAACACTGAGACCTGGAAAAACGAGAGTGATGACTTTGCTTCTTCTACTGCTGAAAGGGTCCTGTAGCCACCTTTCATTAGTCCGGTAGCCCAATTTCACTAGTATTTCTCTTTCTTTTCCTTGTTTCTCTTTTCTCATAATTATCATAGTGGCGTGATTGAATGAATGTGGTTGTGTGTCACGTTGCTAGACGGTGGCGTAGTCTGCTGCAGAAAGTCTGCGATAGTCGTACAGATTCAGCAGGAGTGTACAGAATAGCCAACTCTCGTAGTGGTCAAGTAGGCAAAGAGGTTTTCGCTACTTGTGAGAAATCCACCTGCGTTAGGTTGGTGGCGGAAATGGCATCATTGGGTTTTCCGGGCCACGCGGAGCGTGGAAGAGGCTGGAGAAGAAGCGGGAGGGCAGTCTGCCGCCGGTACGGGAAGCGTCCACAGCTGTGCTCCAGTCGAAGAAGGGTGAGTTAGACTGACCGCGTGGCGCGTTGTCACTTGGCGAGGGGAGAGCTGTTAGCTTTTAGTCTCGCTTTTCAACTCTGAAAGATTGCTTTGCCTTGTCGCAGCAAGGAATGCAAAACTTTGGCAGATGTTTCATTTAGTAAATTTCTATAGCAGACTTGGATCCACCGGAAGAGCGCCACACAAAGGTGTCGATAAGAAGAGAGCACTCGCTTCTGTATGAATGTCTGTTTGCCTTCAACTGTGCCTGTATAAGCTTTCATTTTTCTAAATATTAATAGCTTTGCCTTCTCGTAAATTTTCCTTGCTTTATGTATCTTTCGTCCGTGGGGAGCCGATCACGTGGTTGAGCATTAAAGTTTCGTTGGGCTACCGTCATTACTAACTATCCGGTCTCATGTTTGTTTTAAAGAACGTTAACCGCTCATGATTGTGTGATGTGATATTGTTGCAACTTGGACACTATACCTACGAAGTGCGTCTCCACAAACCACGTGGGCACGCGGGTGTACTGCGCAACGTGTACCGCTTTACGAGTTATTGCGATCAGGCAACAGCAGTGGTATGAATGATTCACACCATTGATTTTAGGTGTAGATTATAACGGTGAATGTATCGATGCTTTTCTTTAATGTCTTAGGAATGAATGATTTTATCCACAATTTTCTCTTGTGTTCCGAGGTTACGTTCTTGCACCTAAGCCACTCACCCCATAGCTTTCCCGTTAGCACATCCAACGCGTTTCCTTACTCACAGGTCCAGTGGTTAGTTTCCTCTTTTATTTTAAAACAAATGTTTTAGATTAAGTCTTATTTTCAGGTGTGTTGCTGGGAGCTGATCTTATGCAGTGTTCATGCATGTTCTATTTTATTTTAAATGTTTGATTGTCGTGAAGAGTGCACGGGCAATACTATTAATTACATTGTATCCGCTATGAGCGACATCACGACGTATGCATTTTTGTGTGTTTTTAGTCTGTGATCAAATTAATTTATTTTCCGACTCGACCAAACCTTCGATTAGTTGTATGGTTAGAGTCGGTAGCGACCCTAATCTTCTCACGTTAACTTCCTAAGCAATAAGTATTTACATTCCCAATAATTACGTAATAACCCGTAGAAACAGGCTAGTTACACTGCTTTCAACAGTCTTTTATGGTGTTCCCGTTCCCAGTCTTTTATGGTGTTCCCGTTCCTTCTTCCTCATGAGTTTGTCCGTGTTACGCCTCGCTTCACAGTAGGCTACCCTTGCTTCTTCTGAGAGTTTTTCTAACCATTGTATCTTCGCTGATCTCATTCCAACAGATTCTCGACCTTCTCCATCGAAAATATTAACGGAACAATTTATTTTAGATGTCCATCTTCTGCAGTAGCTGTTACACAACAGTTATTATTTGTTTTTTTTTATGTAGACTTAACAATACGTAAAGAATAATAAACGGCGAATGTACACCACACATATAAGCAACACCTGTATTCAATTTACAGGAATCAAAGTGTAGAAGTCAACTGTAAAATTATAAAAGCTTTAAAAATTTCTTATTAAACTTCTTAAAACTTCCAATTTGTTCTATTATCGTCGCAATCACATTTAATATTAAAAAATTATTTACAAAGTGATGACCAGTTTCGGTAGCATAACTACCATCTTTAGATCACATGTAGTATTATAAATACACTCGTAGTGTACAAGACCGTTTCATCGTCCATAACAATTTTATTTTAAATCTTCACATTAAATTTGCTATGTATATCCAAGTTATCTACCTGAAGATTTAAAATAACAATGTTATGTACGATGCAACGGGCTTGTACACTTGTACACTGCGAGTGCTTTTATAATATTACATGTGATCTGAAGATGGTAGTTAAGCTACCGAAAATGGTTTTCACTTTGTAAATAATTTCTTAATGTGAAATGAGGCCGAGAGAATATAGCAAAAATTTTGAAAGTTTCAAAAGTTTCATAAGTATTTAAAATTTGTATAATTTTACAACTGATTATATGCGTTCGATCGCTTTCTCCTATTCTGACACTGTCAGATATATTCAAAGTGTAGAAACATGTTTGTGGTATCACGTTTTGATGCCTCTCCACGGCCATCAAAGTTGGCGTCGGAAATGCAAGTGTCCATCAGACGCCATCAGTGGTCACACGGGATCTCGCGGACACAATGGTGCGCGCCTGCTGAGCCACGCCTGCAGCGGCTCTGGGCTAAGACTGCCCTGTGCCACCGCAAGATAGGATAGCCGGCGGCAACCACACAAGCCACACGCACATGGAGCCTCTTCGCTACATGGTACTATGCACATGCCGCCTAGTCGCAGCTCTGTCACCATCGTTTGTGCTTTAGCAAGAACTGAATATTACTTTGGAGAAACTTGTGAATACAAAAAGGCAACACCTTCATCCTCCGCGGCAAGCCTCCTCCAGACCTAACGTTCCACTCACTTCACGATATTGTGAGATGGTACATTCATAAATGATTACTAACCATGTGTTACATCGACTCCTTTCTTCTTCTTCTTCTTCTTCTTCTGCTCCTCCTCCTCATCCTCATCTGCCTTTTCTCGTTTTTCTAGGAAGTCGGCATCGTTATATGGGTTGAGGCAATCTTTGTGGTACTTGATAGCTGTATGCCCTTCCTGGCGCCACCATGTTCAAGTGTGAGAACGTTTTTGTAAACGTCTGCATAGCGTCTACATGAGGCTGGTATTCACCTAACTGGATGTGGGAGACCGCCTAAAAGCCACATCCAGGCTGGCCGGTTCACTGTCCCTGACTATTAATACGCGAGGCGGATCCGATTCGGTGCAACGCCTTACACTGACTTTCGAGGAATTATACTAAGAGTGCAATTACCAGAGGCGTTCAAAAACATCAAAAAGTCATCAAACATATCCACATTTCCGGTTCGGCTGTCTATTCAATTTTTCGCCACAACATTTCAATGATTGCCCGAGTCGTCTGTCGGTACTGCAGGAAAAGACCTCACATGTATTCGCTCTCAAAACTCCAGTCACAATGTAGAGTCTACAATGTAGATCTCTAGTGTATCCGCAGATCGGTACGTATGCAACAGCATGCGCTACCAATATGTTCCAAAGCGTCGCGCATAAAAATGGGATTTTTCTGGTCTCATATCTTTGGTTAGTGATAGTAAGCTAGGATTAAGTGTTTTGGATAGCCCTTGGGTTATGGACCATTTGAATACCCAACAGAAGTACTGTCTCACTGTAGCTATCCTACAGTAAGGGGCAAAATTTGAATATTACACACTTCTTCCAGCTTACGGAAATGAAGGAAACCGGTTTGCTCTTTTTGCATTAGACGTGGTCTACGGTGCACCTTCAGGGGCTAATGGAGGCACCATTTAGTTCGGGGGCGATTGCTGAAAAAAACATTATTTCGACCTGTTGTTGTTGTTGTCTTCAGTCCTGAGACTGGTTTGATGCAGCTCTCCATGCTACTCTATCCTGTGCAAGCTTCTTCATCTCCCAGTACCTACTGCAACCTACATCCTTCTGAATCTGCTTAGTGTATTCATCTCTTGGTCTCCCTCTACGAATTTTACCCTCCACACTGCCCTCCAATACTAAATTGGTGATCCCTTGATGCCTCAGAACATGTCCTACCAACCGATCCCTTCTTCTGGTCAAGTTGTGCCACAAACTTCTCTTCTCCCCAATCCTATTCAATACTTCCTCATTAGTTATGTGATCTACCCATCTAATCTTCAGCATTCTTCTGTAGCACCACATTTCGAAAGCTTCTATTCCCTTCTTGTCCAAACTATTTATCGTCCATGTTTCACTTCCATACATGGCTACACTCCATACAGATACTTTCAGAAATGACTTCCTGACACTTAAATCTATACTCGATGTTGACAAATTTCTCTTCCGCAGAAACGCTTTCCTTGCCATTGCCAGTCTACATTTTATATCCTCTCTACTTCGACCATCATCAGTTATTTTGCTCCCCAAATAGCAAAACTCCTTTACTACTTTAAGTGTCTCATTTCCTAATCTAATTCCCTCAGCATCACCCGACTTAATTAGACTACATTCCATTATCCTTGTTTTGCGTTTTTTGATGTTCATCTTATATCCTCCTTTCAAGACACTGTCCATTCCATTCAACTGCTCTTCCAAGTCCTTTGCTGTCTCTGACACAATTACAATGTCATCGGCGAACCTCAAAGTTTTTATTTCTTCTCCATGAATTTTAATACCTACTCCGAATTTTTCTTTTGTTTCCTTTACTGCTTGCTCAATATACTGATTAAATAACATTGGGGAGAGGCTACAAGCCTGTCTCACTCCCTTCCCAACCACTGCTTCCCTTTCATGTCCCTCGACTCTTATAACTGCCATCTGATTTCTGTACAAATTGTAAATAGCCTTTCGCTCCCTGTATTTTACCCCTGCCACCTTTAGAATTTGAAAGAGAGTATTCCAGTCAACATTGTCAAAAGCTTTCTCTAGGTCTACAAATGCTAGAAACGTAGGTTTGCCTTTCCTTAATCCTTCTTCTAAGGTACGTCGCAAGGTCAGTATTGCCTAACGTGTTCCAATGTTTCTACGGAATCCAAACTGATCTTCCCCGAGGTTGGCTTCTACTAGTTTTTCCATTTGCCTGTAAATAATTCGTGTTAGTATTTTGCAGCTGTGACTTATTAAACTGATAGTTCGCTAATTTTCATATCTGTCAATACCTGCTTTCTTTGGGATTGGAATTATTATATTCTTCTTGAAGTCTGAGGGTATTTCGCCTGTTTCATACATCTTGCTCACCAGATGGTAGAGTTTTGTCAGGACTGGCTCTCCCAGGGCCGTCAGTAGTTCCAATGGAATGTTGTCTACTCCGGGGGCCCTGTTTCGACTCAGGTCTTTCAGTGCTCCGTCAAACTCTTCACGCAGTATAATATCTCCCATTTCATATTCATCTACATCCTCTTCCATTTCCATAATATTTTCCTCAAGTACATCGCCCTTGTATAGACCCTCTATATACTCCTTCCACCTTTCTGCTTTCCCTTCTTTGCTTAGAACTGGGTTTCCATCTGAGCTCTTGATATTCATACAAGTCGTTCTCTTATCTCCAAAGGTCTCTTTAATTTTCCTATAGGCAGTATCTATCTTACCCCTAGTGAGATAGGCCTCTACATCCTTACATTTGTCCTCTAGCCATCCCTGCTTAGCCATTTTGCACTTCCTGTCGATCTCATTTTTGAGACGTTTGTATTCCTTTTTGCCTGCTTCATTTACTGCATTTTTATATTTTCTCCTTTCATCAATTAAATTCAATATTTCTTCTGTTACCCAAGGATTTCTACTAGCCCTCGTCTTTTTACCTACTTGATCCTCTGCTGCCTTCGCTACTTCATCCCTCAAAGCTACCCATTCTTCTTCTACTGTATTTCTTTCCCCCATTCCTGTCAATTGTTCCCTTATGCTCTCCCTGAAACTCTGTACAACCTCTGGTTCTTTCAGTTTATCCAGGTCCCATCTCCTTAAATTCCCACCTTTTTGCAGTTTCTTCAGTTTTAATCTACAGGTCATAACCAATAGATTGTGGTCAGAGTCCACATCTGCCCCTGGAAATGTCTTACAATTTAAAACCTGGTTCCTCAATCTCTGTCTTACCATTATATAATCTATCTGATACCTTTTAGTATCTCCAGGGTTCTTCCACGTATACAACCTTCTTTCATGCCCTAAGCAGCGAAATCATAAGTAACTAACCGCACGAAATTGCTCAAAATTTAACGGTATATTTTCTAGGAATTTATCTAGAAGTGCCATCTTTCCATCTTCAAAAATCTTTGTCTGTTATCGGCAATACCCCAAAAAATATGGTTTTCGGACCAAAACTGAGTCGCGGATTCCAGGTCCGCTATAAACAGTAAATGGTTGTAGTTTCTACGATATATTTCTAAGACCCGATCTCCAACAACAGTGGAAATTTTGTTGATATCTTTAGCCATTTACGAGATACATTGGTTCAAATTTATCCTACCTGTACACGTAAAATCAAATGTGTGACAAAAACGTAGTTTATAAAGTGGCGTAGCACGGAGAAATATGCTGTAAAGTGACTCCTTTATCGTCAGAAGTGTTCTGGAAACACCACATTGTAGCACTGAAGCACAAGCAAAATTTTTGTGCACATAAAATCCGGTCTGAAGTGTAAAATTTGTTTCTCGGTATTTCAGTTTCGCGTAAGTAAATTTTCAAAATTTTCGCATTAGTGGCATGCCCTGCTGTAGCAGGAAGAAGAGAACCAGCGGAAAAATGTACCTATCGGAGCACAAAAATTGGGCACATACTCGTACTCTCCTCTTTAAAATCATCTGAGTGAAAAGTCGGATACCAGCTGCCTCTTTTTACCTTCCTCAGCACCTTTAAAAATTTTCCCACAAATTTTGGCATGCTAACATATTCACGCTTTTTTATGTAGAGAAAGAAGGAGACAGTGGCAGTGGGAAAGTGACAGAAAAGTGATAAATACTGGAAGATAGTGGTTGTGGTACAGAATGAGGAGCCGGCCGCGGTGGTCTCGCGGTTCTAGGCGCGCAGTCCGGAACCGTGCGACTGCTACGGTCGCAGGTTCGAATCCTGCCTCGGGCATGGATGTGTGTGATGTCCTTAGGTTAGTTAGGTTTAAGTAGTTCTAAGTTCTAGGGGACTGATGACCACAGCAGTTGAGTCCCATAGTGCTCAGAGCCATTTGAACCATTTGAACAGAATGAGAGAATGGCAGTGTGAGAGAAAGAGTGGAACACGGTGGCAGTGGAACATAGTGACAGTGGGAGAACAGTGCTAAGAAAAGAGTGAAGAAGACCGTGTCAGTAGGGGAAAGTGGCAGTGCGTGAGAGCCAGAGTATGACCACGACAACGAGGAATAGTGACAGAGGAAGACACAGCAGCAGTGGAAAGGAATGAATGAGACAGTAGCAGTAAGACAGAGGAAGAGGGAGGCAGTGAGTTATAGTTAGGGGTGCTTGTGGGAATGAGAGGTGAGTTGTGTGTCAGAAAGAGCGCGAATACGGTTGCATGACAAAATTATTGGGAAAATTTTGAAAGGTGCTGAGGAAGATAAAATGAGGCGGCTGGTACCCCAATTTTCAATTAGGACATCCGCCTTTTTTGTATTCCAATACGAGCATTTTTCAGCTGGTAAATTATACTTTACAGTATGTTTTACAAATTCGGTATGATTTCAGTTAGATGTCATGTCCCAGTTACTTTATTCAAACAGCTTCTCACATGACACCGTGAGACCAGTAGCTTCTTGGGATCCGATACTCGGCTTGATATTGGAAGGTCTCTATGTGATCCATTTCATAATGTTTCGTTAAAATTTAACTCTATTTCCCATATTTTCAGCATCTCATACTGTCGATGTGTTTAATAAATCATGCCGAGAGATAGAGACAGCAGCTGAGTGTGTCGTTATTAGCCACAACTTGATACATTCTCCCAATTCAAGTTTGTTTTGGATCTGTTTTACAAGCATGTATGTCGATCTGTTAAGAACCTGTGCTTCCTCCACCTTCCGTACATTTCATTATGGTGTCTTATTGCTGTAATCCTATCCTTCCTCCCCATTCCCCCACTCTTTGAATGACAGAGTGAATTAATGCGTCTGTGTATTGGGTTTTCAAGACGTTTGGCCGTGTGCAAACTTCTCGTCTGTTTCTGTGGCAGACTCTTGTATAGGCTTGTATAGGCTAACTCTTGTATAGGCTCAGAGTGTGCTCAAGTTGACAAGGTGCGGAAAGGTTTTCTCTGACCATTTCTGCTAGGTGCGTGGACTCAAATTTGGCAACCACGCGTTACACTCGTTCTTGCGTTCTGGTGAGTGAGATTGATAAATACGGTAACTGTCTAGTATTGACACACCGGACGCAGCTGCGCCAATAATCTACGACAAGAAGAATTAAATTTAAACTTAGGCAACCGCCATACACAGACCACGGCCGGCGAGATGTCTGTTAATAATTGACCACTGAGCTATACAGTACCGTTTGCTCCCAATGGTTGCGAGTGTAAAATTACATCTAAGAGAAACGAAGTGGTAGTTTCCTCGGACAAAAAGCCAGAGGCACTGCACAAAATGGACGAAGGAGAACTCTTGAATAACATCGATGCAGTATTTGTTCAAGCATTTGCACAGATTCTAGGATGCTCAGACACAGTTACTATAGACGTACATCACTCGTTGCGAAATAATGACTCTGCTACGGTCTGATTTCTGATGAAATCATATGTGTTTATTCATCTGCATAAAATGACGACAGTAATGATACATTAGCTGACGAAACTGCTGCTGAATCTGCAGACATTATGACACATTCAGAGTCAAGACGAAGCTGGACAAACCAGTGGATCATTTGGAATGCCAGACGGGAAGAACTTCTGCCGAACTACTGCTGGTGAAACACCTGCGTGATGATGTTACACATAAACCACAAACGAAACTGTCTCAGAAGAAACTTACTGATTATTTCAGAATATAAAACTCACAATTTTTCTAATATCTCGTCAACATTTATGTGAAAATAATGTATAATCTGTGTGCGTACTAGAAATTATATTTAACGTGTATGTTTATGGTATTTAACCGATGTCACTCCATTCTATTTTTTTTTTATTTTTCGGTTTATCCTGACTACCCGGTTGACCTACGACCCCATCTAAAGCGGATAAATGAAATTTCACAACAGGTCAAACCACGAAGTGTTTCTAGTTGCTTAGTTGGAAGCAGTTTGGTTCAAAGGTAGAGATGAAGATTTAAATCCAAAGCTGGAAGAGAATCCTTAAGTACCACACATATTCTTTGGATACACTTAGCCGCAACGTATCCTTAAGCAGAGATCGAGCAATTCTGCTTAAAAACCAGTTAGTCCTACTTGATTAGAAACAGAGCTGGAAACTTATTCTTCTGACGGTTGGGTGTGTACGTTCGTGAGAACGTAACTTTAGACTGCAAGCTTATTTTATAAGATGGCTACCGTGGCTGTCACAGTGTACTGCTGCGAAGGATGCGTGACAGAAACGCAGCAGCCAGGTGGGAGTAACTTGTGTAGTCTACAGCTGTTCTACAAATATTATCATTAATGCAGTTTTGTAAACGCTGTGTGACTTGTTTACATGCAAGCGACACAAACATTTTACGTTGTCACAACTTTTCAACGTGCTGATACCTCTGGGATAATTTCGGGTCACACTCTTCATTTATGTGGCTATGGTATCGGTAGCTCCTAATTAAATAGTTTACTGCAATGAATTTTTTGTTACGACACACTTTTCGTCTCGTACGGTTAGAACATCGCGTCGGAAGAGGATTACCTTGTCTGTTCCTTGCTTACAATGAAGATATGGAATCTCCATGCATGTTTCACGAGAACTTTCACCTCTGGCACAGATGCTGTAATAACTAAAAGAAAACGGTCAAGAACACCAGAGTTAATCGTAAAATTCGTGTGAAATGTGTAATCAGGCAACATATCTCTTAGAACGCAAGTAACAGTAAATAGGACACGTCCACTGAGAAGTTTCAAACGAATAATATGTGACATGTATGGTGATGGAAAAATGTATTTTGGTTCCTGCATACGCTGTTACAACTACGAATAAAGTTTTCATATCAGTCAGTGTGCTCTATGCAGCTCCCTTTTACGCAATAGCTACTGAATGCGGACAACGGATTAAGAGACAGCAGGGTTGGTAATGAAGTCTACTAGACGGCAATATTTTTCACACGGCCAGTGACCACAGTCAACAGTGTCGTGGAAGAGAGGGGCCGAGGCGAATAACTGCTTCACATCCCAGCAGCACGGGACTTTCGCAAATCACCTCCAAGTTGTACTCGGAAACGGGCTAAACCCGAAATCGGGTGTGACCGCAATAAATCCGTGCAGATAAAGCGGTACAGCCAATGTTTGTTTTCCTCGCTGATTGCTTACAGCTGCTGGACAAACTACCACGAAAAGGATAGTAACAAGCTAGATCTGCAGTGTTTCGAAAATAATGAGCTGAAGGACTATGTGTAAGGGTTTCATAATATATTTTTATTTACATCCTCTCAGAGCAATAAATCAGCGCAGATAAGGCGTTACAACCAATGTTTGTTTTCTTCACTGACTGCTTATAGCTTCTGGACAAACTACCATAAAAGGGTTAATTAAAAGCTAGATCTGCAATGTCAAAAGTGTTTCGACAATAATAAGCTGAAATTTTATGTTTTGTGGATCTCGTAATGCATTTTTATTTACATTCTTTTAGCTGACGGTTGTTAATTTTGAGACCCACACATTGAAGTTTTAAGGAGTTTTGCGAATAGACAGCCCAGCTGATATCTACGAAGAGGTTTGCTTCCAGAGGCTGCAGTTCTAAACAGATACCCCAGACGGAGGCGCGCTAAGCAATAGCAGGAGAGCTTCCAATCAGTATAACTAAGGCGCGGTGGAAGTGGCGGAAGAAGCGCCCTCCAGCAGGGAGTTCTGAAGAGGGACGAAGAGGAGAGGGCGGCGATGACGCAGGTGTGGAGTGGGCCAGAAGGAATTAGCGATAGTTCCCGGAAGCGGCGGCCGGCGCCTGGAGAGCCGCGGTGACGCAACGCACCGGCGCCGTGACGCAACCCGCGACGCACTTTGATCTGCGGCCGCGGAAATAGGCAGGCCTACACGCTCGCTGCAGCGCCTGGCCTATTGTCGGAACCGAAGGCGGCTTACGGGCCACGGAGGCTGCAATATAACCAGACAGAAAGCTAAATGTCGACAGAGATCGAGCGCCAAAAACGTGAACCGACCCTCAGGCTGCACCCCGCTGCGTACCTTCTCGTGCTTCCACCGCTACCACGCGCGTGAAACGACGGCGGCATGGCATCTACTAACAACCTTTAACAGTAATGAACGACTAATCTTCAGATGACGGACAATATTATTAGAACAGCCTCATCTCCGGAGCTTGTTTTCTGATTCATCTGTATTGCTCTGAAATAGTCCTTTGCTCTTACATCTCCAAAAATGTTCTGCACCACCAGTGTCACTACCATCTTTCTTATTTTAAAAAATAGCCTTTTAGTATGAATATTTTAAAGTTTTTTGTGAGTATTCTCAGTTAACGTTTTATGCTACAACAAATTCTAGAGAAGTGTTAAAAGTACATCTTAAAAATCCATTTCTGTTTCATTGGCTGAGTTTCCTCGAGGTGCAAAGGCAAAACATAAGCGTGTTAAAAAGACTAAGGTAAGCACCTGAAAACGGTAGTGGAACGTGTTTAGGAAAGGGCAAAAACAGTAATAAATTTAGCAACATAAAAGTTAGAAAGAAATAATAATAAATGAGGAAATCAGACTCGGCGATCTTATATCGTCTACACTTTAACATTTACGTACACGAAAACTTGGGACAAGTACAAAATTAAGCGGAGATAAAATTTCGCACTTTTTATTACGTCAAGAAAATTTTTTAATACTACAAGAATTTGGAGATGAATTGAAATGTTTCGTACGCCAGCTTAACCAGTTCTGTGAAAAATATAACATAAAAAAGCCACTGCACAACGAAAGCAATGGGAAGCTGGGGAAAAGAGATGTAAGATCGAAAGTAGTTGGTGAGAACAATAATAATTAAAAACTCATCCTTCAGTTACTTAGGATATGACAATCGTAAGGATAAAGACACAGACACTGGAAAAAGCTTCCAAAACTCAAAGCAAAGTGTGCAACCATACATGTTTAAAACTAAAATAAACCACTGCAGGTACCGCTTCCTGTGTGTGTGTGTGTGTGTGTGAGAGAGAGAGAGAGAGAGAGACAGAGAGAGCTATGTACCAACACAGAAAAAAATGGCTTCAGAGCATAGATATGAAATGACATTCCTATGGAGAATTCAAGATTGAATGTAGGAAGACAAATTTAAGACTTAAAATATAAGACAGGAATTATTCGTAGCAATCAATGTCATAAGGGAGAACAAAGATGCAGATGGACGCAGCAAGTATGGCAGGATGGAGGATATCGGGCTTCCGAAGGCAGCTCACTGGTATGCGCTCAGAGGAAGACGAAATGTGAAAACGCCCAGGCGATGATGGATATAAACGCTATGAAGATCGAGCAGGCAGCAGCCTCAACCTAAAAGTGAAAAAAAGAGCCTTAGGCTTGTAGGTCATACAGAAAGCTCAATAGTTTAAATAAACCACCAATGTAATTAGATAGTCTGGGTACTGGTGTTCTGATCTCGCATCTATATAAGACTTACACAGCAACAACACTTTTAAAACCTACACCAGGCGGAAATCGAAACCGCTGTATCTGCTTTACGAGGCTGCGACGATAGTGCCTCAACACCAGGGTTGGGAAGTTATCTTTATCTACCATCACATCGCACCTAACAGACTTGCAACGAAGGGTTAGTGACATGCCTACTTAGTTGGTGCACCAGTTAAATATTGTTGCAATATAGTTGCAGTGGTTACTATTAGTATATCTTCTGTTCAGACAGCAAACAGCATTAATTGAAAAAAAAATCGTCTGCTAAATACCTAACCGTAGAAAAACTACACTTACTAATATACACAGAACAGCATCAAAGAGGTTGCGACAGGAAAGCTACTACCACGTATGTTGAGCTTATTACGTATGTAGAAGACACACTGTCAATTATTTTGTGCGTCACGAGCGGCATATACAAAGCGTGGGAGAGAATGCGAAGAAGCTATATTGATACGTGAGCACAAACCATCGACAAACGAAAATTACAAACGTACATCACAACAAAGTTTTTTGTATCGTTTTATCGAGCCACTGCAGCCAGCATTAGGAGAACTAAGGCTTATCAGACACTCCTTAAGGAACTCTCAAGGAATATTTTTACACACGCTTTCAGAGAAATAGTACAAGGTTTAGGCGTCCACGTAATGCGGAGTACTGAACAGTTGCCTTCATTCGAATAACCGCCACTGTTGTCGATTTAGCGTTTTCAAGCTGTCGGACATCGGAATGTCACCTAGCAAACAGCGTGTTGAGATCCCAGTGTAACTATAGAAAAAAAAAATCGGCATCTAAGATTCTGTCGATGTTGACGAAAACGAAGAACTGAAGAACCTTAAGTGTTCGAGCGCAACAAGCGCTTTTCAGAACGGTCACTGAAGTACTGAAGACAGCGTCAGCTGCGGGCACTTCCGCTTGTGGTGGAAACATCGTCCGTAATATCAGGCACAGACGTGACAAACGCTCGAGAACATAGCACCTCAGATATGGGAGGCCATCAGACGAAAACGCCCAGAAAAACTAATAAAGTAATTGATATCAGCAAAAGCTGTTCATTTCCATTCTGAACCCATTCTGAAATTTCATACTTCCTCATATGACGTATATCTTTGTTCACTTTCGTGTTTCAGACATTTGTACTTTTACTCATTATTTATCGATAACTTTTCCCGCAGTCAAAGAGCGTGTTTAACGCATTAATATCGCTGTCTGAGAAGCATTTTGATGTTACTGTAAAACGAAGATAAGAGAAACGAGAGGTCAAAAATTATTCGCTTCTGTCAACAGCAAAACGAAGATGGGCTCATGATTGACTCTATTAATCGGTGCTACCAACATGTAATAACCTAAATATTATTATTATCATTCGCATTATTCTTAGTATTATACGAGGACGTAGAGGAATACACTAATTGATGTTTGTATTTTATTTGTGTAGTTGGTATTATATTTCAGACGTTAATTTTAATTTCCTTGACGCATTTGAGCAGTAGCTGTTCCCGATTAACAAGATACGATCTAAAGAAACACCACTGCCTTAATGCTGGAAAGAAAGGAGTACAGTTAAAACAGCAGGAAGTATCATAACTCACACGCTCCCCCTGAATACGGTAAGCAATATATTGTAAAAGCCTTGTCACTATTATGCGCACTTTGACGGATAGTTTGAGGCATTCTGTCGCGTAAAATACACTCCTAGCGAAGAGAAACAACGCAAACAGCGGAAACATATCAAAACCATTCCGTTACTGGCCGCAAGCTTAGTTTGAAAAGCGAATGTTATAACTAGTATTTGGTGCAGCAGATAGAAACAGAGAAAAGAAGGCGCGACTAAGCTCTGATTGTTTACAGGACAGCTACGATTAACAACAACCACACGCCTGTCAGTCACTTCGTTACTCCGGTCGGTTTTACGCTCTAGCGTCCACCCTTGCTGCCCTACATTGCACCTTGTGACGCTCGCCTGCTTTATTTCTACGATGATAGTCCTCGGTGTCGACGTACAGCATTTTTTATACTGGCTGAAAAATAGGGGGGGGGGGGTCAAGTTCAACACTGACTACTGTAAATGATGTAGCCGACAGTAGTACAGTTGCTTCTCACAGTTCTTTACTTTCATTGTTCACAAACCGACAATATTACACAGTTATATGGCCAGTTCATCATTGGTTAACTTTAGATAAGCCTCATTAATAGTTTAGTGTTGTAAAGCTATAAGCAGTAAAAACTTAACCTCACAGTTCACAGTCTTTCAGAATAATACGGTACGTGTGACACTATTGAACAGACACTGTCACCATGTTAACACGCGGCCTATTTGTGTTATACTTATTTCACGGTTAAGTTGATGCATTGTTGTTGATCTAACCAATGTAGGTTTCTTGTCTGAAAATCGGCCTTGAACTGACTTGTCTCGGGACCAAAGATCGGGCCTTTATATATTCTCACAATAATAGGCACTGAAACTATGCATTGTTAGGTGTTTAAGTTACAGAAATTACAGTTAAGACATAACTCATTCAATTACGTGAATACATTGAAAAATTCTTTTTTCCTACCAGTTTTTTTTTATCACAAGGGTTAGGCTCAATTATTTGCTTAAATAATGAAATTAACAGACGTAGTTAAACAGACAATACTTTTGACAAACCTGGTAATTATTTTGGAAGTAATTAAGGGCTGGCTTCGTTAATATGTATTCGCATGAAGTCACATACATTCCCAACGAATCCCAGCAGTTCTTCTTCCAAATGTTCATACACACATCAAAAAAAGTTTGGCATCACCCCAGTTCCCAGAACTCCTGAAGACAGACGTTGATTCTGGACATTGTATCACAGCCACAGTCCCTTTGACTGTTCAGAAATGACACTAAACCCGCCCAGAGATGTAAACAACCATGTACGACCAGCGCCTATTAGACGGAGAGGGGCCGGCAGCCGGTCAGTTCCAGTCATTCCACCAGGATGGAGGTACACGGCTCGTGCTGTCTGTAGTTCAACCATGCCTAGACGGTCAATACCGTGGTTTGATCGCGTCCGCATTGTTACTTTGTGACAGGAAGGGCTTTCAGCAAGGGCAGTGTCCAAGCATCTTCGAGTGAACCAAAGTGGTGTTGTTCGGACATGGAGGAGAAACAGAGAAAGACAGGAACTGTCGATGACATTCCCCGCTCAGGCAGCCCAAGGGCTACTACTGCAGTAGATGACCGCTACCTACGGATTATGGCTGGAAGGAACCCTGACAGCAACGCCACCATGATGAATAATGCTTTTCGTGCAGCCACAGGATGTCGTGTTAAGACTCAAACTGTGCACAATAGGCTGCATGATGTGCAACTTCACTCCCGACGTCCATGGCGACGTCCATCTTTGCAACCACGACACCATGCAGCGCGGTACAGATGGGCCCAACGACATGCCGAATGGATCGCTCAGGATTGGCATTACGTTCTCTTCACCGATGAGTGTCGCATATTCCTTCAACCACACAATCTTCGGAGACGTGTTTGGAGGCAACCCGATCAGGCTGAATGCCTTAGACACACTGTCCAGCGAGTGCAGAAAGATAGAGGTTCCCTGCTGTTTTGAGGTGGCATTATGTGGGGTCGACCTACGCCACTGGTGATCATGGAAGGCGCCGTATCGGCTGTACGCTACGTGAATGTCATCCTCCGACCGACAGTACAACCATATCGGCAGCGTATTGGCGAGGCATTCGTCTTCATGGGCGACAACTCGCGCCCCCATCGTGCACATCTTGTGAATGACTTCCTTCAGGATAACGACATCTCTGGACTAGAGTGGCCAGCATGTTCTCCAGACATTAACTATATCGAACATACCTGGGATAGATTGAAAAGGGCTGTTTATGGACGACGTGACCCACCAACCACACTGAAGGATCAACGCCGAATCGTGTTTGTGGAGTGGGACAATCTAGACCAACAGTGCTTCGATGAGCTTGTGGATAGTATGCCACGACAAATACAGGCATGCATCAATGCAAGAGGACGTGCTACTGGGTATTAGAGGTACCGATGTGTACAGCAATCTGGACCACCACTTCTGAAAGTCTCGCTGTATGGTGGTACAACATGCAATGTGTGGTTTTCATGAGCAATAAAAATGGTGGAAATGATGTATATGTTGATCTTTATTCCATGTTTCTGTACAGGTTCCGGAACTCTCGGAACCGAGATTATCCAAAACTTTTATTGATGTGTGTAATTAGTACACAATGTACGAGTATATTTGTTTATAAGTCAACAATAGAATATAATTCACGAAACAATTACTGATTTCACCTTATAACAAAAGATATTAACTAGGAATAGTCAAAATAAATTAGGAAATTGATGACACACACAAAACTAAGCACAAACTTAGATCTGGTGGTAATTCTTTAAGACTGAGGGTCAACCTTTCTCTTGTATGGAAATGCAGATTATACTCATGTATGTTAATGGTAATTACTTAAAATAGAAAAATTGAATTTAAGGAAGCAGATGGCAAAACAAGAGAGGAAGTAAAAAGATCCCAGCTTGGTTCGTCTCAACCTGACCACTTCTGTTGTCTCTTTTTCTCGCTTTAGCATTTCGCATTGTTTGAGAGCATCTTCCACCTCTTCAATTCATGCATATCCACAGAGTGGCGCACGAATAGCTGACACATTTTAAAACAGAATAAAAATTCGACTTCCATTTTTATTTCATTCAAATTTGGATCTAACGTGTTTTGTTTCATGGAAACGTCGGCAGAGGTCGTCTTGCTGCAACATCGTCAGTCAGTTCTTTCGCAGTTAGCGTTTCGACACGGCCGAGCATGGACGATTACCTGATAACCGACGTATTACGGCAATTGTGCTTTGTGCTGAATTGAAAAGTGTCACAGCAACACAAAGAGGGTTTAGGGCAATATTCCACACGCGTTAGGCTCCATCGAGGAACACAATTCTCCGACTAACGAGAAAACTGGAAGAAGTTGGAAGGGAAACGACTTCGGGCAACGACTGTTCTTTCTCTGGAAAAAACATCGCAGCATTACGCGTCGTCATTCAGTGAAGTCGAAACAGGTCATCCCGGCGGGCAGTAAGGATAACGGGGATATCTCGTCGTTCTGCACAAAAAATTTTACAGAGTTATCTCAAGTTATTCCCTTGCAAAATGAATGTGTTGCAGAAGCTACCTAAACAGAACAAACAGAGAAGACTCGAGTATTCATTATGAGCAAAAGGAAAAGATGAAATAATGTTCAACAGATTCACAACCCTATTTCCACTTCAATGGAACAGTAAACAAACAAAATGTTCGATTTTATGGTAGGGAAAAGTCACAGAATGTTCATGTTCATGAAAAAACGACGCATGGGGAAAAAGTGAAAGTTTGGGTAATTCTATCCAATCATGGCCTACTAGGACCAGTGTTTTCAACGAAGCCGTCAATGCTGACCGACACAAGGCAATGTTGGAAAATTACTGTTTGCCAATCTTCTCGCCAGCAGACTTCCAATGAACACACAGTGGTTGGTTCAACACCTCTTACGGCTAATGCTGTACTGAATTTTCAACAGAAAATATTCGGCAATCGTGTGATGTCCCATCTTTACCTGCAGCGCCATCATGTTCGAAAGAGAAACTGTTGTCATTGAGACCACAGATTATTATGGACATGCGTGCCCGATTAGTGTAATTATGTAACGAGATAAATGAAGACTTGTGCCGCAAAGTTATGATGAAAATGTGTACTCCCCTTCGCGAAGTTGTCCGCTGCAGCAGAGCGCATATCTAACACGTGATGAAGTGAAATGCATTTTCATGAACCATCCTACCTGTGCGTAAAATCTGAAAATTTCTATTTCAGAAATATAAGTATTGAGATAGTACTTAATGTGTCAAATATTAGCGCGCCTCCCTTTACATATCCACTACATTGGCCGAATGTCAGACTGCAAATGGTTAGTCGGTCTTAGGATTTTTGTTGTCAAGGGAATCGTCTGTTGATGTGAAAAAGAGACACCTCGGTTCGGAGCGTGCGCTGAACTGTTGCTCCTGCTGCAACTGCCTCGGCAGATCGATTCATACGTCGAAGCACAGCAAGCACCATGCTGGTTGCAAACTGGCTATCGGTTTGAGAAAAGTTTTAGCTTTATACCTAATATACGCGACACTCTAGATAACCTGATTCACATGTCCTGTACTTTGCTTACTCCTGTTGTTGTTGTTGTCTTCAGTCCTGAGGCTGGTTTGATGCAGCTCTCCATGCTACTCTATCCTGTGCAAGCTTCTTCATCTCCCAGTACCTGCTGCAACCTACATCCTTCTGAATCTGCTTAGTGTATTCATCTCTTGGTCTCCCTCTACGATTTTCAACCTCCACGCTGCCCTGCAATGCTAAATTTTAGATCCCTTGATGCCTCAGAACACGTCCTACCAACTGGTCCCTTCTTCTTGTCAAGTTGTGCCACAAACTCCTCTTCTCCCCAATTCTATTCAATACCTCCTCATTAGTTATGTGATCTACCCATCTAATCTTCAGCATTCTTCTGTAGCACCACATTTCGAAAGCTTCTATTCTCTTCTTGTCCAAACTATTTATCGTCCATGTTTCACTTCCATACATGGCTACACTCCATACAAATACTTTCAGAAACGACTTCCTGAGACTTAAATCAATACTCGATGTTAACAAATTTCTCTTCTTCAGAATCGCTTTCCTTGCCATTGCCAGTCTACATTTTATATCCTCTCTACTTCGACCATCATCAGTTATTTTGCTCCCCAAATAGCAAAACTCCTTTACTACTTTAAGTGTCTCATTTCCTAATCTAATTCCCGCAGCATCACCCGACTTAATTCGACTACATTTCATTATCCTCGTTTTGCTTTTGTTGATGTTCATCTTATACCTTCCTTTCAAGACACTCTCCATTCCGTTCAACTGCTCTTCCAAGTCCTTTGCTGTCTCTGACACAATTACAATGTCATCGGCGAACCTCAACGTTTTTATTTCTTCTCCTTGGACTTTAATACCTACTCCGAATTTTTCTTTTATTTCCTTTATTGCTTGCTCAATATACAGATTGAATAACAACCGGGAGAGGCTACAACCCTGTCTCACTCCTTCCCAACCACTGCTTCCCTTTCATACCCCTCGACTCCATTAACTGCCGTCTGGTTTCTGTACAAATTGAAAATAGCCTTTCGCTCCCTGTATTTTACCCCTGCCACCTTTAGAATTTTAAAGAGAGTATTCCAGTGAACACTGTCAAAAGCTTTCTCTAAGTCTACAAATGCTAGAAATGTAGGTTTGCCTTTCCTTAACCTAGCTTCTAAGATAAGTCGTAGGGTCAGTATTGCCTCACGTGTTCCAACATTTCTGCGGAATCCAAACTGATCTTACCCAACGTCGGCTTCTACCAGTTTTTCCATTCGTCTGTAAATAATTCGTGTTAGTATTTTGCAGCTGTGACTTATTAAACTGATAGTTCGGTAATATTCACATCTGTCAACACCTGCTTTCTTTGGGATTGGAATTATTATATTCTTCTTGAAGTCTGAGGGTATTTCGCCTGTCTCATACATCTTGCTCACCAGATGGTAGAGTTTTGTCAGGACTGGCTCTCCCAAGGCCATCAGTAGTTCTAATGGAATGTTCTCTAGTCCCAGGGCCTTGGTTCGACTCAGGCCTTTCAGTGCTCTGTCAAACTCTTCACGCAGTATCATATCTCCCATTTCATCTTCATCTACATCCTCTTCCATTTCCATAATATTGTCCTCAAGTACATCGCCCTTGTATAGACCCTCTATATACTCCTTCCACCTTTCTGCTTTCCCTTCTTTGCTTAGAACTGGGTTTCCATCTGAGCTCTTGATATTCATACAAGTAGCTCTCTTTTCTCCAAAGGTCTCTATAATTTTCCTGTAGGCAGTATCCATCTTACCCCTAGTGAGATAAGCCTCTACATCCTTACATTTGTCCTCTAGCCATCCCTGCTTAGCCATTTTGCACTTCCTGTCGATCTCATTTTTAAGACGTTTGTATTCCTTTTTGCCTGCCTCATTTACTGCGTTTTTATATTTTCTCCTTTCATCAATTACATTCAATATTTCTTCTGTTACCCAAGGATTTCTAGCAGCCCTCGTCTTTTTACGTACTTGATCCTCTGCTGCCTTCACTACTTCATCCCTCAGAGCTACCCATTCTTCTTCTACTGTATTTCTTTCCCCCATTCCTGTCAATTGTTCCCTTATGCTCTCCCTGAAACTCTGTACAACCTCTGGTTTAGTAAGTTTATCCAGGTCCCATCTTCTTAAATTCCCACCTTTGCTTACTCCTATTTTTTGAAATTTCAAATGATTGCTGTTCCTTCTGCTCCAGTTTCTTCGTATTTACGCATCCGAACTTAAAACAATATGCGGAAATAACGCAACGTGAAGTATACATATACACTCTGCGAGCCAGCTTATGGTGTATGGCACAAGACACTTCTTGTACTGCCATCTTTTCCCCACTTCCCTCTCCATTCGGGAATGGTACGTGGAAAGAGACACTGCGCATGAGCTCTAACTTCTCCTATTTCTCGTCGCGGTCATTTCGCGAGATGTAACTGGCAGGAAGAAATACGGTGGCCGACACTTCTTAGAAATACACTGCCGGAATTTCAACAGTAAATCTCTCTGTGATATAGAGAAGGAAGGAAAACGCAACACGGGACTCTGAGATTTTCTTCATAATGCGTTGCGGGATAATTTTGAATAATTAGACGCAGGTTGAGGAAACGTGCGAATGCAAGAGCCAAATACTTAAAAGGAAATGTAATTTGAGAAGAAATCTTTTTCCGTTTTTAACCACCTTCTCCGTACTACCTCTAAGTAACAAACAAAATGGTCCTAGCGAAAGAGCTCTTGGCACTGGAGGGACCGAAGAAGAAACCCGAGTCTGTAAACAATTCCAGCGAGGCACGTCTAGTAAAAAACACCTCTCGCCGAAACGCTGACGAGGGAGGAGGGGGCGGAGGAGGAGATGGAGGAGCGACCGGGGCGGACAGAGGGAGCGGCGGAGGCGCGCGGCCGCCCGCTGGGTTGCGCAACGCCGCGCCGTGGCGCTCGGCTCGGCTGCAGTTGGCGTGCAGCGCCGCGCTGACGTCACGCCGCCCACGCCGCGCCGCCACTTAGCATAGCTCACCGCGCAGTTATCACCAGTCGGCCGGACCGCTCGCTTTCGTGGCGCCACTCGCTCTGTCACCAGGCTGCGCGATCGCGCCCAATCACACCTGTCACTGCCTGGGACATCCACTCGAACGTCCTTCCCGAGGGTCACATCTTCACCTCCACCTCAGGCGCTTTTGAGACCTCAGTATGTCCATGATCACTTCGCTGGTGGTTTCTGCGTATAATTCCGCGTATGAGTGTACGTTTATTTCTTCGAACAGAAGCATCCAGGCGGTGAAACTATTGAAACTACCTATACCATCGGTATACTTTGACCCACGACGCCATCAAAATGGCGGAATAAGCTACTTATCGAAATCGAACAAGCGTAAAATTAGCGCCGTAGCAAATATAACAGTTGTTCTCATGAATCACATCTGTTGCCTTCGTCAATTCACAATCAGTCATCGCCGGCCGGGGTAGCCGAGCGGTTTTAGGCGCTTCAGTCTGGAATCGCGCGACCGCTACGGTCGCAGGTTCGAATCCTGCCTCGGGCATGGATGTGTGTGATGTACTTAGGTTAGTTAGGTTTAAGTAGTTCTAAGTTCTAGGGGACTGATGACCTCAGATGTTAAGTCCCATAATGCTCAGAGCCATTTGAACCATTTGAACCAATCAGTCAGCATCCGACCTATACCAGACCTCGCTCTACACTACCGATCAGTCAGCCACCAAAACTTATATTCAGAAAATAAGAAAAAAGCGTGCTCTGGCGGGCACGTGTGACGTTACGCGACGCACCATCATTACGTCACAAACCAAAGCCGACTTTCGGTGTTAGTGGCTTCAACCGATCTGTGGTAGAGGTGTAATTAGACTTTTATTTGTATTTACAAAACTTAAAACGACGTAAGAACGCCAAGATAATAAGCTCTTCTATAGTCTTGACATATTCCGCACTGTTCTGAGTTTTCCCAACAAACACCAGGGATATACAGGGTGCTTATTATTGAACTATATGAAATAAATCGTCATAACTTCTAAACGGTTTACGTTAGGACTTTCAAACTGCACGGCTGGTCGCGTGGCATAATGGGAATTAGCATGCGCATGGGCCTTGTTGTTGTCCGCCATTTTCATTTCGATGCGTTCGTCAATAAGCAAAATTGGTGCATTTGGCGGACTGAGAACCCGCATTTCGCGATCGAGAAGTATATTCACCCTCAAATTGTGACTGTGTGGTGTGCAATGTCTTACAAGGAATGATCGGTGCGATATTCCTTGATGGCACGGTGACTACCGAACGGTACATGAAGGTTCTCGAAGATAATTTCATCCCCATTATCCAAAGTGACCCTGATTTCGTCAAGATGTGGTTCATGCAAGGCGGAGCTCTACTCCATCGAAGCAGGAGAGTGTTTGTTGTCCTGAAGGAGCACTTTGGGGACCGCATTCTGGTTCTGGGGTACCCTGAGGCAACTGGCATGCGACTCGATTGGCCGTCACATTCTCCGGATCTGAACACATGCGACTCCTTTTTGTGTGCCTATATTAAAGACAAGGTGTACAGCAATAACCCCAAAACCATTCCTGAACTGAAAACAGGCACTGAGGAGGTCGTCGACAGCATCGAACTTAGGACACTTCAGTGAGTCATGCAGAATTTCGCTATTCGTTTGCGCCACATTATCACCAATGATGGAACGCATATCGAACACGTCATAACGTGAATCCGAAAGTCTGTAGTGACGTTTACATGTTGAATAAAGTGTGTGCACGCCGTAGTTTGTAGCTAATTTACGTTTTTTCATATAGTTCAATAATTGTCACCCTGTGTTATCGGCGCAGATTTTGGTTCCATTGCACCACGTCGTCGACCCGACACGCTTCGGGGATGCCGCTCTCTTGGTTGTCGCTGCACTCTTAAATCACCACCACTGTCACAGTGGCAGAAAGATGCCCCTACAATATATGGCAAATTTGCGCCATTCACTGCTGCAATGCGCAGTCTGAGGCAAACTACGTACTGATGAAATTTCAGAGGGTGCCAAGTGAACGGAACCCATGCTGTAATCCAACACCCAGAAAATGACTGATCGTCCAAATTGATGCTCTGTGAATATTACCAGTCCTCGGATTTCCGTGCAGCCAACAACGGTTTCTCAGCTGATATGGCGATCCAGCCGTGAATCTTCACGTTCATCCCATTCGTAAACGGACGAGTAAGATGTCCACAAAAGTTGGACCACCTGTTCTAACAATGATACAGTTCTTCGCAAGGACAATCAACATTACCAAGCAAACAACACGACTCCGCACAATACATTTCCCCACCTCTACAATGCCCACCACACTTGAAACAGCAGACCACTCTTTCAGCAAGTCACTTACTATGGACCAAGCTTTTCCAAATTCAGTATCTGGTCCAAACCGCGTCCACAATATGTGACGTAGATTCAGTCTTTTTACTGCCTTAAATCTGATTTCCTTGCGCCTCCTCGTTTTGTTCTTCTACTCTCTTTATTGTTATATTTATTCAGCTAAACCAGTACATATGATTAGACACTAGAAGTTTTTTGCTTTCAAGAGTACGATATCCATTCTTTTTGCAATTTGTTTTGTGCTAATTTAACCTTCTACCATAACACTATGATATCGTTTTCACAAACCGTTTCCTGCATAGCTTAACCTTGTGCAATTATTTTTATTCATTATGTACCATTTTAATCGATAACTGTCTTCCTGAGACAAATTGAAAACGTGAGTGTTGGTCTGCTTGGTTATGTACATCCGGGAGTTCTGTCGTCTTGCTGTTTCCATTTTATACAAAATATTACGACTTCAGAGCCAGTCGTCTTCTTCAGGTGCTGTGAATTGTGCTATTTCACGTATTCTCTGGGTAGGCAGCAAGTACACACAAAATTTGTCCATTATAATCATCTCCTTCTCCCCCTCTTTCCGTCCATCTCCTCCCTCTCTCTCTTTCTCTGCCCATCTCCTCGTCACCCCGTTCTCAGTCCATCATCTCGTTATTATCTCCAACTATACCCCAACGGGAGGTTGGTGGTGTTTAACCCCACAGTATTTCTATCCAGACAGTAAATAATATGTGTACCAAGTTTGGCTGAAACCGATGCAGGGGCTTAGGAGAAGACGTTGAACGTAGGCGCATGCGACATATATTGCATACATAATTCTGATTCTGTGCTGTTTTACATCATACGACTCCAGAGGCGACAATAAGTTTATCTGTGGTATTCAGGCTTTATCTTAGGCCCCGAAACAAGGCGACAAAATTATTGGCCCATTGCAATGGTCATTTTCGTGATCTGCTTGACGCACGGAACAAGAGACAGATAGCACTTCATACTTTTAAAATAGTGTAACTCAACTAAATACAGGAAATAAATACCAACAGGTCGTCTTCAAATATTTTTCGTCATCCCTTCTCATCCACAGACCCACCCCTCGTGGTAGTAGGCAATCTTACTACCAAAGACCTTTTATACAAATGATAAATCATGTACCTAACAAATTTGGTTGAAACTGTTCCAGATGCTCCTGGGTTATGCTTCAATGTCACTCCCTATACATTTCCAGTCCTGCGGGATGTATAGTTGATGAATACAAATACGGAAACACCTCGAGAAATTCGTGTTTGAAGACAAATGCAGATGCTAGCTAGGACTGCAAGTGCTGCCGTCCGTTTAGACAACAAACGGCACCTGTGCAATATTCTCAACACGTTGCAAGTGTCAGTCGTGGTCACAACAGTACTCTGCGTCCTTGTGACGGCATTGTGTCGGAGCTACATGAATTAGAACAGGGGCAAACTGTTGGTGCTCGTATGGTGGGTGCTTACGCAACCAATGGAGCCGAAGGTAAGCGGAAAAACATCATCCACTAAGTCACATCGCGGACGAAAGTCTGCTTTGAGTTACCGTGGCAGGTGGCGATTGAAGAGAGTTGTGGCGAAAAATAACTGGACGAATGCTACAAGAGAACTGAATGTCGAACTCACGAACCCTGTCAACACTAAAACAACACGAAGAGAGCTCCTTAAGCACGGAATTGCAGGGCTACTCCAATTCCGAAACCGCTCATCAGTGATGCGAATGTCAGTAACAGGAAAACGTGGTGCCGAAGCTACACTGAAAATGTTCCTGATGTCTTTATCCGTTTCCAAGATACAGAGGTTCAGATTTACCCTACTCCTACACGGGATAAAATCCAGTGTGAGACGTAAATGGCCGGACGCGGTGGCCGAGCGGTTCTAGGCGCTTCAGTCCGGAACCGCGCTGCTGCTACGGTCGCAGGTCCGAATCCTGCCTCGGGCATGGATGTGTGTGGTGTCCTTAGGTTAGTTGAGTTTAAGTAGTTCTAAGTCTAGGGGACTGATGACCTCAGATGTTTTTTAAGTCTCATAGTGCTTAGAGGCATATGAGACGAAAATGTAGTTTATAAAGTGACGCAGCACGGAGAAATATGTCATAAAGTGTCTCCGTTACCATCTGGCAACCCTATGTTACATTACTGAAGAATATGCAAAAATTTTTTGCACTAAAAATCTGGTCTGACGTGTAAAATTAGTTTCCTTTAATTTACGTCTATGGGCACAATCTTTTCTGTTTAACAGATTACCGGTTTCGGTCTTTAATGACCATCATCAGATCTCTCTCATAAAAACAAAGCAGCCATAGTGAAGTGCATTGGGACTTTGTTTTTATGAGGCAGATCTGATGATGGTCATTAAAGACCGAAACCGGTAATCTGTTAAACAGAAAAGATTGTGACCATAGACGTAAATTAAAGGAAACTTATTACATATACGGGTCACTGCGTTTTTTCGCGACGATGTCGCAGCTTGTGTAAAATTAGTTCTACGTTATTTCAATTTCACATAAATAAAGTTTCTAAATTTTACTGACGAATACATTTCTTTTTATATGAGTTACATACCCTGCCGCAACAGGGAATAGAAGGAAACCAGTAGTAAAATGCACCTCTCAGAGCACAAAAAATGTGAATATGTTCCTGTTTATTTAAAATATTCTGATGGGAAAGTGGGGAACCAGATGACTTAGCCTACCTTCCTCATACGTTTAAAAATTTTCCGAAAAATTTTGGCATGCGAACATATTTGCGTTTTTTATGGTGAGAGACAAGAAGATAGTGACAGTAGTAAAGAGTCGGAAAAATAATAAATAGTGGAAGATCGTAGACAATGGTTGTATTACAGAAACAGCGAAGGAGATAATGGCAGTGTGAAAGAAAGTAAGGGACACGGTGGCAATGGAGCATACATGACAGTGACAGAACAGTGCTAGTAAAAGAGTGAAGGAGGCAGTCTCAGTGGGAGAGGTAAAGATAAAAAGAAAGTGGAAGTGTGTGAGAGCCAGTGATAATGAGAGACAGACATGGAAATGAGCGGGTGTCGCCAGTGGCCGGGATTTCCCAGGCGGAAAGTTCGGCCGTCAACTGCAAGCCTTATTGAGTGCGACGCCAAAAAAAATGGCTCTGAGCACTATGGGACTTAACTTCTGTGGTCATCAGTCCCCTAGAACTAAGAACTACTTAAACCTAACTAACCTAAGGACACCACACACATCCATGCCCGAGGCAGGATTCGAGCCTGCGACCGTAGCGATCACGCGGTTCCAAACTGTAGCGCCTAGAACCGCTCGGTCAGTCCAGCCGGCGTGCAATGCCACATTGGGCGACTTGCGCGTCGGCAATGGGGATGAAATGATGATGAGGACAGCACATCAGTCAGTCCCTGAGGGGAGAAAATCTGCATACCCAGCCGTGAATCGAACTCGGGCCCCTGTGCGGGGCATTCCAACGCGCTGACCGTTCAGCTATTGGGGCGGACATGAGAGACAGAATCTATGACAATGACAACGAGGAAGAGAGAAATAGTGTCACCGAGAAGAGACAGCAGCAGTGTGGAGCTTCGGTTTGCAGCAGAATCCTTGAACATATTCTCAGTTCCGCCGCGCGGTCTATGGCGCCTTGCCACGGTTCGCTCGGCTCCCCCCGTCGGAGATTCGAGTCCTCCCTCGGGCATGGGTGCGTTTGTTGTCCTTAGCGTAAGTTAGTTTAGCTACGATTAAGCAGTGTGTAAGCCTAGAGACCGATGACCTCAGCAGTTTGGTCCCATAGGAACTTACCACCAATCACCAATCAATATTCTCAGTTCGAATATAATACATTTTCTTGAGACTAAGAAGCTTACGTCCACGAATCAGCATGGTTTTTGAAACTCCGTTTGCCTTGTCTCACATGATACACTAAGAACTATGGATGAAGGGCAACAGGCAGATTCCATATTTCTAGATTTTCGGAAAGGATTTGACACGGTACCCCAATGCAGGATGTTAACGAGGGTATGAGCGTATGGAATCCAGATATGTGAATGGCTCGAAGACTTCTTAAATAATAGAATCCAGCACGTTGTCCTCGACAGCGAGTGTTCATTAGAGACAAGGGTAAGGTCAGGAGAGCTCCAGTGAAGTGTGATAATGGTTCAAATGGCTCTGAGCACTGTGGGACTTAACATCTGAGGTCATCAGTCCCCTAGAACTTAGAACTACTTAAACCTAACTAACCTAAGGAGATCACACACATCCATGGTCGAGGCAGGATTGAGAACTGTAAAGGGAAGGCAAACGTTCGACTTGATCCGCAAAGAAGGCCGCATATAAGACCATGGTGCGACCTATTCTTGAGTACTGCTAGAGTGTTTGGGATCCGTAGCAGGACGGATTGAAGGAAGACATCGAAGCAATTCAGGGTAGGTTCTAACAACGCGTAAGTGTTACGGAGATGCTTGGGGAACTCCAATGGGTATCCCTGGAGGGAAGGCGACGTTCTTTTCGAGAAACACTGTTGAGAAAATTTAGAGAACCGGCATTTGAAGCTGACTGCCGAACGATTCTACTGCCGCCAACATACATCGCGCGTAAGGACCACGAAGGTAAGATACGAGAAATAGGGGATCATACAGAGGCGTACAGAGAGTCGTTTCTTCCTCGCTCTATTTGCGAGTGGAACAGGAGGAGAAATGACAAGTAGTGGTACAGAGTACCCTCCGCCTCGCACCGTACGCTGGCTTGCGAAGTATCTATGCAGATGTTGATGGAGGAAAGAATGAGATATTAGCCGGAAAAGAGAGCAAGACAGGGTTGGTTCAAATGGCTCTGAGCACTATGGGACTTAACATCTGTGGTCATCAGTCCCCTAGAACTTAGAACTACTTAAACCTAACTAACCTAAGGACATCACACACATCCATGCCCGAGGCAGGATTCGAACCTGCGACCGTAGCAGTCGCGCGGTTACGGACTGCGCACCTAGAACCGCTAGACCACCGCGGCCGGCGCAAGACAGGGACATGACAGTGAGAGGAGACTGTAGTAGTAGGACAGAACGAAGGGGCCCGTGGCTGTGAAACAGGATACAGTGACAGAGAGGCACAAAGAGTTAATGACAATGAGCTGTGCTGAATTAGTGAGTGAGAAAGGCAAGTGGAAGTGGCTACGTATGATCAACGTACAGCGATGGACTAGTAGGTGTGAGTGAGTTACAACTAGGGAAGCTTGTGGGAGTCGGAGGTGAGTTGCATGTTGAAATGGGCGTGAATATGTTCACATGCCAAAATTTTTGGGGAAATTTTTGAAGGTGCTGATAAAAGTAGGATGAGACAGCTGGTTCCTCTCTTTTAAGTCAAAGTCTTTTAAATAAATAGGAACATACGCACATTTTTTGCACTCCAATAGGAGCATTTTTCCGCTGGCTACAGTTATCACACCTGTACGAGATGCTCTATGTGTTGATTAATATCCAGACGCAGTGTAATGAAGGTATCAAATCGTAGAAATAATTTAGATAACTGTACCGCCATATTTTTATGAGGCAAGTGCTAGATAAATACGGTAAAGTGGGAATGTGCTGCCAATCAATACGCTGAATGTACACATATCGAGCAACGTCCGCGTGAAGATAACGTTTATATATAGCAGTCTGAGGCATTTCCTTTTTATTATTCAGTTTTGAAAGCAGTGTGGTTACTTTACAGTAGTCATAAAATTCCTACGACATGGCGAATGATTACGAACGATTGATACTGCAGTTTCCTTTTGATGAGCAAAGACTGAAGGGATTATAATAGAAAGTAAAATCGGACGAATTTAGTTTCTAAAAATATTTCGAAGTGTAATAAATCGCTAATTTGCTCCAAATTAGAAGTTATGGACGTTGTGAAATTGGCACCCTAGAAAGCCATTTCGCAATGGTGCAATGCCACTGCACAGTAATTTATTAAAACAGAGATTATTTATTAAAATATTTAATAAATATATTTAAAAATTTTTAAAATAAATATAGTTAAAAATAAATAAGGAATTTATTAAAACCTAATAATGGTAGTGGCTACCCCTTATCTTATAACAAAAAAGGGGGGGGGGGGGGAAATTGATATTTGAGTACCACTTGTTGCAGACCAGCGCAATGATTTTTCATTTGTCTCTTCGAAGCATTAAGCCAACTGCTATTTCCTCGTCCGTGTCTAATTCACGAAATAATCGTACAAACTGTCCACAGATGTCGTTACGGTTCTACACGAAAGATCAACAGACGACCAAGCCAGCAATGACGTCAGTGCACCTATCAAGCGGGTTAGTGTTTGCAGGGTAGTCCCACACCCACAATCGCTGTGTACACATTCACAGACGATGCAGTATGGTACAGAGAAGACGCCTACCGACTCTCTGCTGTGGAGGGTCATAGGAAGAACGGAAGCAGGAGAGTCGTGATATGGCCCGATGGCTTAATGTGAATCGTTCGGTTGTTTCTCGGATGAGGCGACAGTTTATAGACACCGAAACTGTATCCCGGAGACCAGGATAGGGTAACATCAGAAAGAGTGGACCGTCATTTGACTGTAAGGGCACGACGGTTCCGCCTTACTACTGCACTGTAACTGGCATCTGACCTCGCAGCATCCCCTGGGCGTGTTGTACCGAGACAAACGGTTTACAGAAAGCTTCAGCAGAATGGCCTTTATGGTTGGAGACCTGCTGTCTGTTTACCTCTGGCGTGTCTTCACAGACGGGAACGTCTTGGGTGGAGCCGTCAACATGCCACCTGGCCGGTCGAACGGTGGGCCAATGTTCTCTTCACAGATGAGTCCCGATTTGGTCCGGAGAGTGATTTTCGACGGATTCGCATCTGAACGGCACATGGAACACGATTTCGGGACCCAAACATTGTGGAAAGAGGCCGATATCGAGATTCCTAATAGTGTGGGGAGGGATTATGTTGACCAGACGAACACCTCTATATGAAATCGTACGGTTGAATCAGCAAGATTTAACTGCTTTCAGATATCGCGAAGAGATCTTGGGACCTCCTGTGCGCTTTTTGCGAGGTGCTGTGGGCACAGACTTTGTATTGATGGGCGATAATGCTCGACCACATAGAGCACGGGTGATTGATGTTTTTTTACAGAAACGGAAGATATTGCACCCATGGTGTAGTCTGGTCTTTCTCCCGCTTTGAATCGCGTAGAGCATGTCTGGGATGCACTAGGGAGACGGGTTGCATCACGTCAGCAAGTACGAACAACTCTCGAAGACTTGTGAGGAGCTCTGCAGGAAGAATGGGTGTTATTGCCTCAACATGAGATTCATTACATCCTTCATAGCATGTCCCGTCGTTGTCAGGCCCGTATTGGTGCCAGAGGTGATGACACCCCATGCTGAGCACATTAACCAGTTGTCAAAATGTGTGTGCAAATCCGTTAAGTTGAAAAAAAAAACAAAAAAAAAAACGAAAACGAAGAATATGTTTGTCTGCGGTTATGCATGTTGCAGCTGATTACGTTCTGTATTCTACTTTGCTATCACCTGTTTCTACTGTTTTGTGGCAAAATAAACGCAACCTTGTAAAATTTCCGTTTGTTGCTTTAATTTTGGACACCAGCGTAGTTTTCAAACGCAAACTGATAATGTGCCTACGAGAAGTGTGTGCGAAATGCGCGGTACTTTTGAAAGGGATGTCTGTACATGCGACATAACGACGTTCAGAATCTGCAGGGCGCTACGGGCCAAGTACTGCGCACCGTCGGCAGCCTCCCTGCCTATTCCCCGCACGAGCCGATCCCAGTGTCGGCCATTACGGCGAGCCCGCAGCCGGGCCGCGCTCACGCCAGCCGAGGTCAGCGAGCCGCTGACGCGGCGCGCTGTGGGCTCGGCCGCGACCGCTGACGTCACGGGGCAGGCTCGCGGGGCCCGCGGCGCTCGCTCCAGGTTTCTCCCTCCGCCACACGCCGCCTAGACGGCTTGGCGTGCCGTCGAAAGCAGAACGTGGCGCTAAGTCACCGAGCGTGCCAAGAAGCGGGGCATTGCGCAGTCGACCCGACCGGTGGCCGCACCGCTCTGGCGGATTACGCGCCCAGGTCGAGAAACATCGGGACAATATTCATCTCAAGCCGTATTCTTTTGTTACTTAGAAAGTGCAGGTAACCGCTATATCAGAATTACATAGTACTAGATACAACGACAATAATTAGAACGCAATTAGGAACACTGCGACTATCAAAATCTCAATACATTAAAATCGCGTGCCGGCCGGTGTGGCCGAGCGGTTCTAGGCGCTACAGTCTGGAACCGCGCGAACGCTACGGTCGCAGGTTCGAATCCTGCCTCGGGCATGGATGTGTGTGATGTCCTTAGGTTAGTTAGGTTTAAGTAGTTCTAAGTTCTAGGGGACTGATGACCTCAGAAGTTAAGTGTCATAGTGCTCAGAGCCATTTGAACCATTTTGAAAATCGCGCCGCGCGCGGTAGCCGTGCGGACTGGAGCACCGTGCCACAGTTCTCTGCCCCCGTCCTAAGTTCGAGTCCTCCCTCGGGCATGGGTGTGTGTGTTGTCCTTAACGTAAGTTAGTTTAAATTAGGTTCAGCTATGTGTAAGCCTAAGGACTGATGACCTCAGCAGCTTGGTCCCACTGGAAATAACCACAAATTTAAATTTAATTAAAACCATAAACAAATTTGCTATGTGGCACTAGTCCTACATATCGTCAGTGAAACATAAAAGCACTAGTGAAGAAAATGTAGAGAAATGAATGTTCAAGTTGAAGGAAGACAGATACATATAGTCCAATTACTTTTAATAGAAGACAAGATTACTCCTGCGCAATAAACCTTAAATTTATTTAGCAACAGAAATCTTAGGAATAATACAGTAGACTCTATATACAAAAGCGCAAAATTTGAGGACGATAGTAGCTTGCTCATGATATGTCACGTCCAAGTAACATAGCTCGATGAAACCTGAACCATACATAGAAAGGACTGCAACAATATGGTAAAGTAGGTAACTGAAGGAAATACGCGATGAGACTAACAGAAATGTCACTTTTATTCAAGTCGTCCCGATTTATGATGGTCCCCTGGACTTCATAAAAGACATGACATTGTTTTTAATAGGCTGTGTGATCACTACGAACGGCAATGCACGCTCCGGTAGTGGCCACAAGGCTGGTAACGAGTTCTTGTGGTACGGTGTTCCATTCCTGCAGCAGCGCGGTTGACAAACGGCTGAATGGTCATTGTTATATGTAGACGAGCTGCAATGCGTCTCCCAAGCGCACCCCACACGTGCTCGACGGGATTTAATAGGGGGAAACGGTCAAGGTAGGCCAGTCCATTCGCCGAGTACCATCTCGTCGAAAGAGCTCCTCCGCCTGCGCAATTCGATGCGATCGCACACTGTCATCCGTAAAAATCAGAATAAGTGCGAACAGGACTAACGCAGCGAGGGTTCCGTACAAACTTAATTATGTATACACATAGTTCATCCGACCCGAGAATCGAGAATCTCGAAGATTTGGCCTGTTATCGATATTCCCAAGATATCGGCCCCAGCATTTCCAAGACGTTCGATAACAACATTTTCTCTGCCTCGTGATGATTGGGTGTTGTGTGAAGTCCTTAGGTTAGTTAGGTTTAAGTAGTTCTAAGTTCTAGGGGACTGATGGCCATAGATGTTAAGTCCCATAGTGCTCAGAGCCATTTGAACCATTTTTGATAATAACAAAAAATATTTTTAAGATCATATAATTACAAATTAACAGTTTTCAATTTTTTTCCTTTGGTTGTACTGTGAATCCTTGGTTCTCGCCACGTTCCATGATTCTAGATCAACGGGAAGTACTCATGTGACATAAATGGTCGCACCTTTTGATTGCTTCTATTGTTATCATCGCCAAGGGACGGTAGACTTCAGTATGTGCCAAAATTTCAACTTGATATGTCTAGCCGTTACTGAGAAAACGGTTTTTAACATTGGAATAGACAAACAGACAGGCGGACAAAAAAAAAGGATCCTACAAGAGTTTCCTCTGCACCAGCTGAGGTACGGAACCCTAAAAATGAAGTCAGAGCCGAATGCACCCCTGAAAACTCGCACTTGGGGAAAGAGCACAGTGCCACAATCACGTTGAGTGTATCGTGTTCAAATGTTTGGGTTGCTGCCAAGAGCATAGGGACAGGACCAGCGAGGAGTGGGCTCTTAGAACGAGAGCACGCCTCGGGCATGGATGTGTGTGATGTCCTTAGGTTAGTTAGGTTTAAGTAGTTCTAAGTTCTAGGGGACTGATGACCTCAGATGTTAAGTCCCATAGTGCTCAGAGCCATTTGAACCATTTTTTTGAACGAGAGCACATTCGGCGAATGTCCACTTGCGCCAAGGCCCGTCCAACAGTTGCAAGCCCCGCTGGTGGAGGAATAGAACACCCTCTCACAAGAACTCCTCACGAACCTTGTGGCCAGCAGGGGGTCGCGTTGCAGCGCATGTACTGCTGTCCGTGATGATCCCACAGCATCTGAAGAACCATGCCTCACCCTCTGTATTGTCCAAGGGATCTTGATGAATCACGATGACTTCAGAGTAATTATTGTGTTTGAATAAAAGTGTCATTTCTGTTTGCATATTTCCTTCAGTTAACTTCTGTATCACATTGCAACAGTTTTTTATGTAAGGTCCAAGTTTAATCGAACTATGTTACTTTGCAGTGACACATAATATGTAAGTTACTTTCGTCCTTAAGTTTTGCACATGAGTGTAGTATATTGCCTCGAGATTGAGGATAATATTTTTTAATAGAAAGTGAAAAATTAAATGTATCAAAGAATATGAATACTCGAAATTCGCTAACGATAAAGACGGATAGGATACAATGGACATACTTAATGAAGTTCTTAAAAAAATTTTTGATTCTGAAAAAGAGCAGAGAATGATGTCATATCCTCGCCATCAAATGGCGGCAGAAATTGCACTGCGAAAACCAAGTGTACATCTGTGAGAGAATGAGTGCGTGACTTTTGCATGTGACACCTTGCACTTCCAGGCAGTTCGCAGTTGTAGCACTTTAAAGTAACAACTGGCAGATGCTGCTGCGAACTGCGAAATTAGCCTGGGAAAAAGTTTTATGTAGGGGTAGAACGACTTGTTAGGGCAAATTTTGCTAGTAAACGAAGAACGCATCCTCAGAGGGCGTTATTCTAGAAGGCATTTGGTCATCTGTACTAAAGTTCCGACCCTGGTCCCAACTAGGTGCATCTCTTCTTACTTCTGAAGAAACCCGAATCTTGTCCACATTTCCTCTGCGAGGAAGAGATGCGAAAATTTAATCACTGGTTCCAAACACCGGCGATATACTCCCACGGTACAAGAACACAGAAGTTGATCCCATGGTGTGTCAAATATGCCCGTCCATATGAGGAGTAAGTTGAGAAACACCTAAGCTGTTGTATTTGTAAGTAAACGTAACTAGATTTCTTTCTGCTTGGGCTCTAGGAAAACTTTACTTCTGGGTAACTTTCGTAGCGAACATTTTTAACATCAGTGCAGTAATACCCTAACGAAGATCCCAGACGGAGAAACATATGAGCAAGTCCGTTATTCTGAGTACAGAGTGATTAAAAATTCTAGAACTATTTTATATGTGTGCAGTATCATCTACACTGAACATAATGGATGATCTCATCACCATCAGCGGCTAAGTAATACGACCCTCGTTCAAACCGATGAGGAATATACGAGTACTATATCCAATCGCTATCTGGAGATCGTGTATCATTTCCTGTTCATCCTTGAGTGTTAGCCCAGTGTCAGTTTACAGCCACCTCGGCCAGTTTTCCAATCGCAGGGGGTTCAAATGGCTCTAAACACTGTGGGACTTAACATTTGAGGTCATCAGTCGCCTAGACTTGGAACTTCTTAAACCTAACTGACCTAAGGACATCACACACATCCATGCCCGAGGCAGGATTCGAACCTGCGACCGTAGCAGCAGCGCGGTTCCGGACTGAAGCGCCTAGAACCACTCGGTCACAGCTGCCGGCTCTCGCCTCAGGGGGAAGGGGGCTTTTATTCAGGTAAAGATGATGGGTCGAGTTTCCCTAACCCTGCTAAACTATGGTGGCTGGAACCTACACTGCGGAGTTTGGAGAGAAATTTCCCCATATATGAGTTTGCAGAAAAGGTTCCTAATGTCCTGCCAGGTGCAAACACTTGATGGTAGTGCTGTTAGTAAGAACAGGGCTATGGCCAGTGACAAAGGCTGCTTTTAGTTTTGGCTGAAACGTCTACATTTTAAACAATGTTGTGAAGTGGTGGGGAACTCATGAAATCGAGTGGGTCGCCAAGCGGCTCGCGTGGGATGGGGAAGTCGTTTGCTCTCGGGGGCGGAGGTGGTCTTTTCTGAGTGTATTTTGAAAGCTTGGGTTTCGTGACCAGTGAGGGAGCTGAGTGCAGTACGCAAAACAGATTATCAGAGAGCGTTTTCGTGAGGGGGTAGGCCGGCCGGTGTGGCCGTGCGGTTCTAGGCGCTTCAGTCTGGAACCGCGTGACCGCTACGGTCGCAGGTTCGAATCCTGCCTCGGGCATGGATGTGTGTGATGTCCTTAGGTTAGTTAGGTTTAAGTAGTTCTAAGTTCTAGGGGACTGATGACCACAGATGTTAAGTCCCATAGTGCTCAGAGCCATTTGAACCATTTCGTGCGGGGGTTGTGATTTTTGCTCAGGCATTTTCCGGTTGTGCGTTGAGACACATACGGAACAATGAGCGTGGACACGTAGAGTTACGTAAGCGCTCCGTGTAAACGGGGAGACGTTAGCTAGCTGTAAGTGGTAGTCAGATAAAAGCGATGGACTCGGCTACGGTTATTCGATACTAATAAGCTCCATTTGTACCACTGCAAATTAGAGTGATGTTCATTGAGTGACCTGAAACTTGCTGATAGTGAACTGTGTTCCCGTTTAGTTCTCGGGTTACAATCAACGGCAATGGTTAATAGCTCACTGAAGGTGATACACTACTGGCCATTAAAATCGCTACACCAAGAAGAAATGCAGATGATAAACGGGTATTCATTTGACAAATATATACACTAGAACTGACATGTGATTACATTATCACGCAATTTGGGTGCATAGATCCTGAGAAATCAGTACCCAGAACAACCACCTCTGGCCGTAATAACGGCCTTGATACGCCTGGGCATTGAGTCAAACAGAGCTTGGATGGCGTGTACAGGTACAGCTGCCCATGCAGCTTTAACACGATACCACAGTTCATCAAGAGTAGTGACTGGCGTATTGTGACGAGCCAGTTCTCGGCCACCATTGACCAGACGTTTTCAATTGGAGAGAGATCTGGAGAATGTGCTGGCCAGGGCAGCAGTCCAACATTTTCTGTATCCAGAAAGGCCCGTACAGGACCTGCAACATGCGGTCGTGCATTATCCTGCTGAAATGTAGGGTTTCACAGCGATCGAATGAAGAGATACCATCACGCCGAGTGATACGCCAGTATGCCGATGACGAATACACGCTTCCAATGTGCGTTCACCGCGATTTCGCAAACACGGATGCGACCATCATTATGCTGTAAACAGAACCTGGATTCATCCGAAAAAATGACGGTTTGCATTCGTGCACCCAGGTTCGTCGTTGAGCACACCATCGCAGGCGCTCCTGACTGTGATGCAGCGTCAAGGGTAACCGCAGCCATGGTCTCCGAGCTCATAGTCCATGCTGCTGCAAACGTCATCGAACTGTTCGTGCAGATGGTTGTTGTCTTGCAAACGTCCCCATCTGTTGACTCAGGGATCGAGACGTGGCTGCACGATCCGTTACAGCCATGCGGATAACATGCCTGTCATCTCGACTGCTAGTGATACGAGGCCGTTGGGATCCAGCACGGCCTTCCGTATTACCCTCCTGAACCCACCTATTACATATTCTGCTAACAGTCATTGGATCTCGACCAACGCGACCAGCAATGTCGCGATACGATAAACCGCAATCGCGATAGGCTACAATCCGACCTTTATCAAAGTCGGAAACGTGATGGTACGCATTTCTCCTCCTTACACGAGGCATCACAACAACGTTTCACCAGGCAACGCCTGTCAACTGCTGTTTGTGTATGAGAAATCGGTTGGAAACTTTCCTCATGTGAGCACGTTGTATGTGTCGCCACCGGTGCCAACCTTGTGTGAATGCTCTGGAAAGCTAATCACTTGCATATCACAGCATCTTCTTCCTGTCAGTTAAATTTCGCGTCTATAGCACGTCATTTTCGTGGTGTAGCAATTTTAATGGCCAGTAGTGTATATTACTGAACTTTTCCAAGCCACTAGTCGGATCTGGCAATCTTACATGAAAGTAGTTGTGTAGCAATAGGGTTCTTTAAGTCTTGACTTGGGGAGTTTAACCCTGTCTCACGCGTCAGAACGAGGCTGACGATCCTTATTTCATCTGACTGGACAGTGTGGCGCAGCAGACAGTTAATACGGGTCGGCCAGAAACGGTTCCGATTGAATCCGCGCAGCAACGCGCCGCGTCAGTCTGTGGTTCTAGCCGCGGCCGCCTGTGCGACTCCGCACGACGCTACGGAGGCTTCGAGGACGGACGAAACCTTAGTTTCAGTGTACTGGATATAACGTGCTCCGTGCTGACGTGAAAATGGTCTCGTGACGGAAACTAGTCGTTCAGCACGTGTTATATTTTCTAGCAGCTTATAGGGAACAAACGAAAAACTATTCAATTATTTTAAGCTGTGCAAGAATGTGCTAGTAATATAAGGTTATTACTTTTTTACGCCTCAGACACATGCGACGTGAAGGTCCTAGCACCCGTACTAATACGTTCTGCGCGTAGGAACTTCAAATCTCCCTCCTCGATGTGGCACGTTTGTTTGTTGTTGTGGTCTTCAGTCCTGAGACTGGTTTGATGCAGCTCTCCATGCTACTCTATTCTGTGCAAGCTTCTTCATCTCCCAGTACCTACTGCAACCTACATCCTTCTGAAACTGCTTAGTGTATTCATCTCTTGGTCTCCCTCTACGATTTTTACCCTCCACGCTGCCCTCCAATACTAAATTGGTGATCCCTTGATGCCTCAGAACATGTCCTACCAACCGATCCCTTGTTCTGGTCAAGTTGTGCCACAAACTTCTCTTCTCCCCAATCCTATTCAATACTTCCTCATTAGTTATGTGATCTACCCATCTAATCTTCAGCATTCTTCTGTAGCACCACATTTCGAAAGCTTCTATTCTCTTCTTGTCCAAACTATTTATCGTCCATGTTTCACTTCCATGCATGGCTACACTCCATACAAATACTTTCAGAAATGACTTCCTGACACTTAAATCTATACTCGATTTACCAAATTTCTCTTCTTCAGAAACGCTTTCCTTGCCATTGCCAGTCTACATTTTATATCCTCTCTACTTCGACCATCATCAGTTATTTTGCTCCCCAAATAGCAAAACTCCTTTACTACTTTAAGTGTATCATTTCCTAATCTAATTCCCTCACCCGACTTAATTGGACTACATTCCATTATCCTCGTTTTGCTTTTGTTGATGTTCATCTTATATCCCCCTTTCAAGACACTGTCCATTCCATTCAACTGCTCTTCCAAGTCCTTTGCTGTCTCTGACACAATTACAATGTCATCGGCGAACCTCAAAGTTTTTATTTCTTCTCCATGGATTTTAATACCTACTTCGAATTTTTCTTTTGTTTCATTTACTGCTTGCTCAATATACAGATTGAACAACATCGGGGAGACGCTACAATCCTGTCTTACTCCCTTCCCAACCACTGCTTCCCTTTCATGTCCCTCGACTCTTATAACTGCCATCTGGTTTCTGTACAAATTGTAAATAGCCTTTCGCTCCCTGTATTTTACCCCTGCCACCTTTAGAATTTGAAAGAGAGTATTCCAGTCAACATTGTCAAAAGCTTTCTCTAAGTCTGCAAATGCTAGAAACGTAGGTTTGCCTTTCCTTAATCTTTCTTCTAAGATAAGTCGTAAGGTCAGTATTGCCTAACGTGTTCCAGTGTTTCTACGGAATCCAAACTGATCTTCCCCGAGGTTGGCTTCTACTAGTTTTTCCATTCGTCTGTAAAGAATTCGTGTTAGTATTTTGCAGCTGTGACTTATTAAACTGATAGTTCGGTAATTTTCACATCTGTCAACACCTGCTTCCTTTGGGATTGGAATTATTATATTCTTCTTGAAGTCTGAGGGTATTTCGCCTGTTTCATACATCTTGCTCACCAGATGGTAGAGTTTTGTCAGGACTGGCTCGCCCAGGGCCGTCAGTAGTTCCAATGGAATGTTGTCTACTCCGGGGGCCTTGTTTCGGCTCAGGTCTTTCAGTGCTCTGCCAAACTCTTCACGCAGTATCGTATCTCCCATTTCATCTTCATCTACATCCTCTTCCATTTCCATAATATTGTCCTCAAGTACATCGCCCTTTTATAGACCCCCCTATATACTCCTTCCACCTTTCTGCTTTCCCTTCTTTGCTTAGAACTGGGTTTCCATCTGAGCTCTTGATATTCATACAAGTCGTTCTCTTATCTCCAAAGGTCTCTTTAATTTTCCTGTAGGCAGTATCTATCTTACCCCTAGTGAGATAAGCCTCTACATCCTTACATTTGTCCTCTACACATCCCTGCTTAGCCATTTTGCACTTCCTGTCGATCTCATTTTTAAGACGTTTGTATTCCTTTTTGCCTGCCTCATTTACTGCGTTTTTATATTTTCTCCTTTCATCAATTAAATTCAATATTTCTTCTGTTACCCAAGGATTTCTACTAGCCCTCGTCTTTTTACCTACTTGATCCTCTGCTGCCTTCACTACTTCATCCCTCAAAGCTACCCATTCTTCTTCTACTGTATTTCTTTCCCCCATTCCTGTCAATTGTTCCCTTATGCTCTCCCTGAAACTCTGCACAACCTCTGGTTTAGTCAGTTTATCCAGGTCCCATCTCCTTAAATTCCCACATTTTTGCAGTTTCTTCAGTTTTAATCTACAGATCATAACCAATAGATTGTGGCCAGAGTCCACATCTGCCCCTGGAAATGTATTACAATTTAAAACCTGGTTCCTAAATCTCTGTCTTACCATTATATAATCTATCTGATACCTTTTAGTATCTCCAGGGTTCTTCCATGTATACAACCTTCTTTCATGATTCTTAAACCAAGTGTTAGCTATGATTATGTTGTGATCTGTGCAAAATTCCACGAGGCGGCTTTCTCTTTCATTTCTTAGCCCCAATCCATATTCACCTACTACGTTTCCTTCTCTCCCTTTTCCTACACTCGAATTCCAGTCACCCATGACTATTAAATTTTCGTCTCCCTTCACAATCTGAATAATTTATTTTATTTCATCATACATTTCTTCAATTTCTTCGTCATCTGCAGAGCTAGTTGGCATATAGACTTGTACTACTGTAGTAGGTGTGGGCTTCGTATCTATCTTGGCCACAATAATGCGTTCACTATGGTGTTTGTAGTAGCTTACCCGCATTCCTATTTTCCTATTCATTATTAAACCTACTCCTGCTTTACCCCTATTTGATTTTGTGTTTATAACCCTGCAGTCACCTGACCAGAAGTCTTGTTCCTCCTACCACGGAACTTCACTAATTCCCACTATATCTAACTTTAACCTATCCATTTCCCTTTTTAAATTTTCTAACCTACCTGCCCGATTAAGGGATCTGACATTCCACGCTCCGATCCGTAGAACGCCAGTTTTCTTTCTCCTGATAACGACATGTGGCACGTAGTGTTGGTAAAAATGTAACCTCTTCGATTCCTGTGTTCAGCCTCATAGACATCAAATTTCTGTATTTTTTGTAATATACGTGAATGTCACATATATGCTGAAATCGAACAAGAACTTCGGAAATCAATGGAAGGAGGCAGAGATTTCAGTTACACAGTGAATTTCTCTGATGAGAGAGACATGAAAATCATCCGAAATACGGATTTTTAATAGCTGATCAGTTCACATTCTTTTAGATTACTGTTTTGATTTACAGTAGCTACTCTCTTCTGAAATACCTGTTTCAGAAGTACTAAAATTAGGAAATGGTTTATTTTTATTTCGTAGTATTACGTATAGTAATTAGACGTTTTTGTCTTACTTCTTCCAGAGGTGAAACGCATGTAGAACTCAATGTCCAAGCATTTCAATATCAGCAACCGGTGCTCCTAGGTAATTAAGGACTATACTTAGTAAATGAAATGAAAAAAAACGATCTGCTATTAATCTAGCGACCAATATTACCGAGAATACTATCGAGACACCGTCATTGGTCTCAAAATGATCTTCAGTCGCAGATTTCTTTACAAAAGGGAAAAGTTAAAAGTCTAAATGACTTCAGATCTAGTGAACATCATGAATGTTTCAAAAAATTGTAATTCAGATCCCTGTGCCACGTTCCTCATAGCTCTTTCTCACGAATTTTTCTGTCAGTAAACTTGCTTATATTCATCAATTATTGATTGCTCTCTGCAGGGTAATCGGTAACACGGATGCTTTTTGCATCGGAGAAAGGATAAACATAATCTTACCGGCGGCAGTAACTGACTTCGAATTTTTTTATTATTTTAAGATTAGCGCATATAATCGATTCTTTTTAAGCTGTCCGGCCATTCGTCTTAGCATTTTCCTTTACTCAGAGCTTTCAACAAATCGAGCTACTAAAAGTGCTTGATCTACAGTGTGTTCAGCTCACCGTTTACGTGAAGCGTATTCACCAGTATTTACATTTTGTTGTTTAAACATGCTGCAGTGTAGTTCATTCATCTTTCTCCCTGAGAGCAAACATTTCTCACACATTTCGTTAGCGAAAAAGCTGCGCAGGTAATGAAAGGAGTTCAAACATTCATCCGGCGCTGATAAATATTGACTCATTTAAAACAACCTTTCTGCTAATAAAAACCAGAGAGCCAATTCACACAAAGAGCACAGCAAAGAGTAACCTGTCCTTTCATGTAAAGGACTTTAATTAACTTGCAAGTAAAATAAAAGGTCAAAGAAGAACGCGGAGGTTTCGCTCACACAAACGACAGCGTACTTCTTGCTTTTACAGATTACGCCTTCAGATCGTTCAAGGAGTAAATTGCAAATTTATATCAAGCAGGTTAGGAGAGTCCTTAAGATTTCCAAGCTATTCAAGACGGAAGAAGAACGCAAACACTTCGGCAGACAACTGAAAAGATAAATTTCTTAGGCAGAACAGTTGGACTAAGGCTATTTAGCATTGCTGATGTGTTAACGACCGGTGTTAATCAGGACTGTGCATAGCAGACGTGTTGTTTGAGGCAGTGCTCGCGAGATAAGATTTCGGGAATGCAAGACGAGCAATAAAATCGTGAATAAGAGCACCGAACAAGAAAGGTAATTTCCCCCCCCCCAGGAAGCATCACGTTAGTATCACATAACACCTGCTCTAACCTTAGCAACGGCTTTAATACAGCGAGGAAGAGCGTGCTAAGGTACGCAACATCCGGCAGAAACCACTCGTTGGTTATCAGGTCCCGTAGTGCTACCGCACGGTGATTGCTACATTCTGCCCGCTAGTTCAAGTGGTCGCAGTCAGTTTCAGCGGGACTGTCAGTAATGTTGGGTGGTTTTGTGGGCCAGTCGAAGTGCGACAGCATGCCCGTGTGTTCGTCAAACCCCAAACGTTGGCGCTCAGCCCTGTGGCCACGACCATAGTCATCATGGAATACAGTATATCCACAGCATACTCATCGTGAAGATGAACAAAAAACGGAAACACTTGGTCACTGAGAAGACTTATAAATAACGATCCTGGTACACGTTCTCGGTAATCCAAGTTACTTTACGATGATTATTCCAGACGTACCTCTCGGGTGATCTGCATTCTCCATAGATTGAGGGTTAAAAGCTTCATTAGGCAGTCGCCATACCCGACGCCTCGCATCAGCTGAAGAGAGCCAAAATAACGACTCGTCGGACTACACTACAAACATCCCGTGAGTTATTGTACAGTCGTGCATTTTTATGTCAATGATGAGCTATGCCCTTTTGCGAGGTACCCGAATTCAGATGCCCACTGCATGCTGTGTTCCTCTTCACAAACTCCGCACGTAAACTGGCCGACATGGACCTCCATTGGATGACAGCAGCAGCTCCTGCTGGTTTGAAACGGATCGTCGCTGACAAAGCGCGACTCTCGTCCTCGGCCCCAGTCAGTTAGGACGTTTCAGCGAGCGGTACACCATTCCTCGTAGACTCATTGACGTACCAACAAATCGGACGACTTCACTCACTCTGGGGTCACAGGCGCGCGCCAATACGACGGCTCCTTTCTGCCATTCTGTCACGTCTCCATGTGGTCCCATCTTAATACGGTCACACGACTGACGTACATACCACTTTACTGACACGTCTTATGTCAATGGTTGTGGGTAACAAGAAAGACTGATAATAGTACTAAACTCGCCACGTCTTACGTCAACAGTTGAGGGTCACATAAACTAGTGGAGAGTTAAACGACTGTTTCAATTCTAATGGTAGGAAGTTATTTTGAGCCTATAAAACTAATGTAATCTAAAAAAAATAATTATTAAATTCTTATAGAGTAAAATTCAGGACTTCTACGAAATGTAAAATTGTCTGCCGAACACAGCCGAAACAGTGAAAGAAAGAGGACACGTCGAACTTTACGCAAACGGCCACTTCACGACTAGCGACTACGCTAGATGGGGAGTGCGAGGTGCTTCCTCAGGGGTCCCCCGCTAGCGGACCACTCACTGCTGTCAGCCCGGCCCGCGAGTCACTCACCCCCGGCACGGCGGATGTGGCGACGGACGCTAGATTTACGATTGCCCGCTGGGCGCATACCAATCACCTGGCAAACGCATATTCCAGCCGCGGCCGCTTGCAGTTGCATAGCGCATCCATCTGCACGATGTTAGCGCACAAGTAGCGACGCGGAGAAAGTATCGCTGCTCCTCCACATCGAGTGCTTTCATTTCCAAAAATGATACTTTTTTACTCGACACTTTCCAATCGATGCTTTTACTCATATTCAGGTGTCGTATCGAATGATCCTGGTAACAATTTATTACATTTCTTTTATAATTTATCCACAATTTTAACTCCGCAACTCATTTCCAACGCTCTCGACAACTGAACGGGCGAGCAGCACCGGGCCAGCAACTGAGCGAGCGGTGTGCTTGCCAACAACAAAGTGAGTGTACGAAAACATTTGCGACGCTTCGCCAACCTTGACACTGTTTCGTTCGCAGTTCGTTCACTTGGAATCCCTTGTTGTCACGATTCGAATTGTTTGTTTTAGTATTGTTGCTTAAAACAGTTCAACTGCCAAGACATACCCAATCAGCGGACAGAATGGCACCAAACAAAATTGTAACTTGGCAGTATTTTGATAAACTGGATAATAATGGAATGAGATGCACACGAGAAATACTTCAAATGAGGAAAAAAAAAACATTTAATAAAACACCCCACCACAGCAGTAAGTTACAATTGTTTACTTAAGAAGGTAATACGAGGGTCGTTCAGTAACTAAATTTTCTCAAAACACATCTATCCTCAATATTTATACCTTGGTGACAATATCAATCAATATTTCTTTTAGACCTACTACTTTCCAAGATACTCCCCCATCAGGTTGTACGGCCTAACGCTAGCGTTATGTAAGAACGTATTCCCTATTGGTGCTACACCCTGGTTTTGCCACCTTTCACCTTTAACGATGCGTTACAGAAAGACCTCTACATGCCGCGCGGGATTAGCCGAGTGGTCTAAGGCGCTGCAGTCATGGACTGTGCGGCTGGTCCCGGCGGAGGTTCGAGCCCTCCCTCGGGCATGGGAGTGTGTGTTTGTCCTTAGGATAATTTAGGTTAAGTCGTGTGTAAGCTTAGGGACTGATGACCTTAGCAGTTAAGTCCCATAAGATTTCACACACATTTGAACAGACCTCCGCACTGACCTCAAACTGCCCCATCAGCTCATATGAAATGCTTTTTCTTTTTAATCTTGCGGTCTGTTGCGACCATCCGTGGATTCACCTTGAGCACACTTTTCTCAGTCATTGCACATGTCCTTCCTTCCCTCATCCAGCGAAAGCCATAGGGCCAATTGACGAGTTGCGAGGCGCGAATACTGGCATCCGCGCTGTGTCGGGAGCAGTGGCTTCGGCAGGAGTTCCTGCAATCCCTGACGCTTTAACCCTCTTTACCTATCGCCCAACAGCACTGCCATCAACTGCATCGTTACCATGCACTGCACACAAACGTTTACGGATGTTCACCACTATCTCTTTTTCCGAAACCAAGAATCACACATAACAGCACGTTGCTTGCAACGAATGTCTTGCGTCTACACCATTGGTTCACTACTGCTTCGCCATATGTCTGAATTGTTCTAAGCTTTGCACACGTGCAGACTAAACACCTGATTTAAGGGAGGGAAAGATTAGGTGTAGGATGTGGGTGTAATCATAGAGGCCCTGTGATTTGTAACCATAGAGAGGCAGATAGGTTGGTGTTCAGATGTGTTTCGGACGACAGAAAGAGAGTAGGAGATTGGAGTGTGGTCAGGGACGTAGTAAGCGGTAGGGCGAAATAGAGAGGGAAGGGGTAGTCTTGATGTTCAAATGGTTCAAATGGCTCTAAGCACTATGGGACTTAACATCTGAAGTCATCAGTCCCCTAGACTTAGAACTATTTAAACCTAACTAACCTAAGTATATCACACACATCCATGCCCGAGGCAGGATTCGAACCTGCGACCGTAGCAGCCGCGTACTTCCGGACTGAAGCGCCTAGAGCCGCTCCGCCCTCTTGATGTAGGAGCGGGATATGTGGTGAAAGGTTACAGTTGATAGGATGGATAAATATTAGAGCGGATTTGATTGTCTGAGATTTGATTGTCTGGCGGAAGGACTAATTTCAAATTTAGTTGGGATAGAATGTGGAACGTTTGTAGCTGTAGGGTTAGTGGGTCGGTGCCGGTACAGGCGCGGCAGCGTAAACGGAGCGGAAATTAGGGGGGAAAACATAGGATTGTTGGAGCTGAGCTTGCGGATAGTGTAAGATGTACGGAAGTTTCAAATACAAATGAGGAGAGATGGGAGTAGCCCCATGTGGGGGAAGGTAAACGGATGCGAAAAGGGAGGCGGAGTGCATGGCGTTCAATTACTTCCAGAGATTGACATAACAAGAGTGGAGCGGATATCACTGTAACATTGGCATAGCAGAGAATGGGTCGCATTAATTTTTTGCACGTGTGGGGGATAGTGGAGGGGTGCATTCCTCATGTTCGGTTAGTTAGTAGTTTTCGTTTATTGTGGGATGAATAGTAGGTGAGCTTCCCATGTTAGCGTACGTTCGAGGGTTAATCCCACTATTTTAGTGTAACGTGAAGCCCATGTCATAGGGGTGGAAGCTACGGGTGGTTCGTTGTATAATTATTGCCTGCATCTTGGAAGGGTCGATTTTAAGGAAACTCCAGTTGCAGCAGGAGGTAAACCGACTGAAGGAATTGTTGGGATAACTGAAGTATGAGGTATACGACCAGGAAAGCGGTCTCGCTTCATTTTAAAGTATTTATAATCTATTCTTATGTTCTAGAAATACGCTGACATTAATTATTATTGGTTTCTCCGTTTCTCAGTCTGAAGCTACTGCAATTAATTAAAGAGATTTTCAGACCACAAGCGTTTCGCTTTTATTTACAAAGCCTCTTCTGTGGCCATTCTGCAAATTGATTCATATATTTGCAATTTTTAGTTGTTTACAGAATTTTGTTTATAAAGCTGGTGTGCAGTTTTCTTACGGTGTTTCTTCCTCTTGTTAACTTATTCTCCAAACCACTGCTTCTTCTCTCTTTATCAGAAGAGATTGATGTCGAAAAAAACTTCGTTATACATATAAGCTTGGCAGTTTTTCCTTACGCTGCATTTTCGTTATTTACACTTAATTTCACTTTTGAAAGTGGAACTGGAGTTTCTTCAACAACACCATAAAGATTCAAAATAACCAAAACACATTTTCACATACGCCGAAAACTGACAACAGACATAATTATACATCAGAGATCAACACCAGAATTCTCAAAAGGAGCCAGCACTAAGCTATATGATCCACAGACTAAACATAGTGACATTAGACATAAAACACAAATTAAGAAAGAAACAGAAAACAAAAGATGGTACACAATGGCATGCAACCACAAGTACACACATTGAATATCCAATGTATAAAAAAGTGCATAAAAACAGCCCACCAAAACAATAATTCAATTCAGAAAAACTTCCCAAAAACAATAGGGGAAACTGATCTATGTTAAAAATTAGGAATATACCAAATTAAATGCAACACATGTGATGGAACATACATAGGTCATACCAGGAGGGCATTTTACACAGATACAAAGAACTCGTAAGGGCATGGGAGTATAGGACAAATCATTCAACTTTTGCGAACACTTACACCAACTCCAGTATAAAATTACCACCAGATACAGACAATCAAATCGTAAAGATAAACAACAACAAAAAACACCTCCTCATTTTACAAGAAAACTACCACATTCAGAAAACCATAACTGAAAAGAAACAACTCAAACGATCAGACCAACCTGGCAAACCACACACTCTTTAAACTAATTGACCACTCAATATAACATTAAACGTACACATATAACCACAGGAGCCATTTACCACTACCACCTTATCCCAGATTAGTTTTTGTAATATTCCCCCCCCCCCCCAAATGAAGAAACAAAATCGAACCATAACTCTCACATACACACCGGGACACCAGGCGTGTGCGAATTATATTATTAAAAAAAGGTTAGTTTCACAGGTTGACAATCCTCACAGCCTACACGAAAACAAACGAAAAGCCATGCACACTGTAACACAGTGCTGAGTGGGAACACACAGAACTTCAGTTCGACTTATGAAAGCGAGACGAGGTGTAAATAACGCGCAAATGCTGCGTCCGAAAAAGTGCAGAAAGCCAAAACTGCCAAGTGTATATGTGTAACAAAGCTTCTTTCGACATTAGCCTCTGCTACCAAAGAGGGAAGAAGCAGTGGTTTGGAGAAGAGACAGAAACATCGAAAGTAAATTGCACACCAACTTTATAAACAAAATGCTGTTTTAATCTAAAACAGCCAAAAATGTAAAAAAAATGTAAACAATTTGCAGAACGACCAGAGAATAGGCTTTGTAAATAAAAGCGAAACGCTTCTGATGTGAAATTTATTTCAATTAAATTGCCGTACGCTTACGACGGAGAAACCAATAATAATTGATTTTAACAGCTGCTGCGGAAGATGGCTTTGCGAACAAATATATAATACGCTGACATGTTTGTTGCGACGTGTTCTTTGAAAACAAATTTGTGATTCGAACTTTTAAGTAATAATACAGACATGTTGAACCACCCTTATAAAATAGAGCTGGTGGATAAACCGAAATATTAAAGTCGTATGAGATGTTACCAACACAGCGGTCACTTTGGAAGCCGCCATTTTGAATACACCTCATAAAGTTTCAAATGAAAAGTGTGTCTTGTAACATACTAGACAGACATACAATCGCACGAGAAAAACAATGCTGCCTTCCATTTGAACGCGTCTTTAATCATTATCGAATTACGAATGTTGTTTTTCCCTTACAGGTGACATGAAAGCTGATAACGTTAACAGGAGCCGAACACAGTGAGTTCGTCCTGACGTCGGGAAAGAGGAGCAGCAATGTTATCGGAGAAGGTTTCAAACAACGCCACGCAGGAAATCCATCCATTTGACGCAGTGCGCTGGTGCATCATCTCGCGGAGAAACCGACGAAGTAAAATGGCTGCGGGTGAAGCGACGCAAACCTCTCCTCTGGCACCGTCCAGTAAGAGATCGGACCGCAGCTGATATGCTTCATCCTTCGCCGTCTTAGATCGTCCAGCGACAGCGCCAGTTTCACGGAATTTCGCGAGAAGTTTCACCAGCGCACCGTGTTTAATGGATGCTTTCCCTGGGTGGTGTTGGTTGAAATCCTCTGCGATAACACGGCTGCTCCTCTTTCCTGGAATCAGCACAGCCTCAATGAGTTCCGCTTACATTAATGCCATCAGATTTTCACCTGTAAGCAAGAAACATTAGTTGTAGCTCGAGAATGGCTAAAGCTCCGCTTGTGTTATTCTCTGTTTGAAACGTCACGGGGCACCCTTTGCGTTTGAAAACTGTAAGTTGTATCCAAGATGTCGGTTTCATAAATGGCCCGCCGTACAGCATTTGACGTTTCCCTCATCTCTCACCTCAAACTACCCTTTTTTAATTTATTTTTATACATCTTTTTTGTTTTCCACTCAAGAGCCAAAGAAACTGGCACACCTGCCTAATATCGCGTAGGATCCCGCGAGCACGCAGAAGTGCCGCAACACGACGCGGCATGGACTCGTCGTATGTCTGAAGTAGAGCTGGAGGGAACTGGCACCTTGGATCCTGCAGGGCTGTCCATAAATCCGTAAGAGTACGAGGAGGTGGATATCTTTTCTGATCAGCGCGTTGCAAGGCATCCCAGATATGCTCAATAATGATTATGTCTGGGGAGTCTGGTGGCCAGTGGAAGTGTTTAAACTCAGAAGAGTGTTCCTGGGGCCACTCTGTAGTAGCAATTCTGGACGTGTTGGGTATCGCATTGTCCTGCTGGAATTGCCCAAGTCCGTCAGAGTGCGTAATGGACATGAATGGATGCAGGTGATCAGACAGGATGCTTACGTACGTGTCACCTGTCAGCGTCGTATCTAGACCTATCACGGATCCAACATCACTCCAACTGCACACGCACCAGAGCCTCCACCAGCTTGAACAGTCCCCTGCTGACATGCAGGGTCCATCGATTCATGAGGTTGTCTCCATACACATACACGTCCATCCGCTCGATAAAATATGAAACGAGATTCTTCCGACCAAGCAACACCTTTCCAGTCATCAACAGTCAAATGTCGGTGTTGACGCACCCAGGTGAGACGTAAAGCTTTGCGTAGTGCAGTCTTCAAGGGTACACGAGTGGACCTTCGGCTACGAAAGCCCGTATCGATGATGTTTCGTTGAATGGTTCGCACGCTGGCACTTGTTGATGGCCCGGCTTTGAAATCTGCAGCAATCTGAGGAAGGGTTTCATTTCTGTCACGATAAACGATTCTCTTCAGTCGTCGTTGGTCCCATTCTTGCAGGATCTTTTTCCGACCGCAGCGATGTTGGTACGCTCGTGAAATGGTTGTAAGTACGTGAAAAACCCCACTTCATCGCAACCTCGGAAATGCTCTCCCCCATCGCTCGTGCGCCGACTATAACACCATGCTCACATTCACTTAAATCTTGAAAACCTGCCATTGTAGCAGCGGTAACCGATCTAACAACTGCGCCAGACACTTGCCGTCGTATGTTGGCGTTGCCGACTGCAGCGCCGTATTTTGCCTGTTTATACATCTCTGACATCTCCGTATTTGAATACGCATGCCTATACAATACACATACGTGCTTGGGCAGCTCAGATGGTAGAGCAGTTGCCCGCGAAAGGCAAAGGTCCCGAGTTCGAGTCTCGGTCCGGCACACAGTTTTAATCTGTCAGTAAAGTTTCAAAGGGATAGGTTGGTATGACACATACTGAGGCATTAAGGAACCGTCAGTTTAGTAATGCAGGGAAGTGTAGAGGGTAATAGTTTTTGAGGGAGATCGAGGCTTGAGTAGAGTAAGCAGGCTCACTTGGATGTAGGCTGCAATAGTTCCAAAGATGGTCAGGACTTGCACCGCACGGACCAGCGTGGACAGCTGCAACTGTCCATCTTCGGACTGAAAACCTCAGCAACTGATGTGGAGATCCTTATCTACCAGTACAAAACACTGGGTGATCATAATTAGGAATACTTGACATACGTAGTTTTCTAAGCTTAGGGAAAAAAAGCCAGCGGCCGCGCGTGCGTGTAGAGTGGGAAGGCACGCAGCATGGCCCCGGTGCCACGGCGAGCAGCAACAGGGAAATCAGAGCCGCGCTGTGGCTGCGGCGGAGCGCGCGCGGTCGCCCGCCCGCTGCCGGCCGCGAAAGGTGTCTGAGTAACAACTTCCGGCCTGGCAGCCGCCGCATCGATTCCGCGAACCGGCGCGCCGCGGCTTGCCTGCCGCATTATCTTCCAGACGCCGTGCGCCGCGCCGCTGTGTGGCCTCGGAGAGGTATTGATCGTAACGCCGCCCGCTGGCCGAGCAGCAATCACAGTTCGCCGCCCAATTATGCTCTCGAGGAGTTGAAAAGCCGCAGGTTTCCCCACCGTCGCCCACTGCGATATGTCTGAAGCGTAGAGGGATTCTTACTCGACGCCTCGACAGCGCTTACAGTACCGAAAATTGCAGCACAATAAAGGTATTCAATTTTTTTAGTTAAAACATCTTCCGCGTAAAGTACCACAAATAGTGAAGAGATAAAATGCGTATTTGTTGAGGCAGTTAATTACTGCGTGGGGAGTCACCTCAAGTAGTGGACGCTACGAATTGGTCGCTGAGGAATGGCGTCCGTATCATTTTTTCACACGCACGAGGTACAGACGAGCGTCATGCATAGGCGACAAGTTTCCTTTACGAGGAGATCAGCCAAGGAGCTTAACATGCCGTCTAAAGAACAAGTTTCCTACTTGTTTTGCGGAGACTGGCGCGTGTCCTAAGCGCCGTTTCCGTGGGAGCACACTTCTGTGAAACATGAAAAAAATGGAGGGCAACAGAAAACAAGAAAGATAAAGTAGGAGGGAAGAGGAGGAAGAGAAGAAGGAGAAGAAGAAAAAAGGAAAACATACGAAGGCGCTAAAGTAGAAAAGGGAAGCACAAGTATGAAAGAAAATCCCAAGGATATTAGAATTGACTCTGTTGAGCAACAGTTCCACAGGCCTGCCTCTCCCTGGTACGGAGATGTTAGTGTCTAGTTTACCCCTACCAAATGAAGTCATTCTTGTTTTGCCAAGTAAGTGAGTCAACGCATGGAAATCTAGAGAGTAGATACTGAGTTTGTTGTTTTGATTATTAAGGCGTTGAAACAGCAAAGGCGCCATTTTGTCAGAAATGTGGCTCTGAACTTTGTTGTTGTTCCATGTTTTGAATTGTAAGATACAAAAAAGAATTATTTGAATGTGTACCTAATACTTTATTGGAAAGTCGTGCTGATGTCAATAAATCAACAGACGAGTTACGCAGCTATGACAATCAAACAATAACTGGTGAGTTGTCCGCAACAATGGCCCGATGAGGCTACGGTGGGGAGGGGAGCGGTGCGGTGTGCCCCAAGCCGAAATCTGGCCTGGGCAGCAGTTCGTCTAGTTACGCCACTGCTTGCGATTCAGTGTCGTACTATTTAACAAAGCTCAAGGGAGAGATGCCTTCGGGATATTATGGTCTGCACCTCGCAATAACTGGCATCGTTAATGTTGCTGTAGAACGCCCCAAACCACACCCTATGCGGTCGCCTGGTTCGAGGCCGTACAACAGGTGTGGCTCCGGTGACTGAGCTGGTAAATATTGGACAACAGACACAGTGCTTGGACGTTCAATTCTCAGTCGGCCTTGGCTATTCTTTTTTTCTCGCTTATCAAAATGGTTCAAATGGCTCTGAGCACTATGGGACTCAACTGCTGTGGTCATCAGTCCCCTAGAACTTAGAACTAATTAAACCTAACTAACCTAAGGACATCACACACACCCATGCCCGAGGCAGGATTCGAACCTGCGACCGTAGCAGCAGCGCGGCTCCGGACTGGAGCGCCTACAACCGCACGGCCACCGCGGCCGGTCTCGCTTATCACTTCTTTCACCTTTGGCAATGATCTGTATTTCTGAAAAATGTCAAGTGGCACCGCTGTTGGGAATCCGCGTTAGATATTATCTTCCCATATAATTACAATTTGCTGGGTAATTCTGGCTGAAACAGGATCACGCCTAGTAAAGCATTTTGATCTCCAAATCGACCTTACGGTTGAAGACAGCTTTATTTATTTGTTATGCCTTCACAGAGATAAAGTTCCTTCTCCGTAGCGTCTCAGGAGAACTTGACCATCGCTGTAAACCAAATCAAAGCGAGACACATCGGGAGAGACAATCTGCTGTCGACTACTTGCCGTTATCTGACTTATGGACTCTCATGTGCGTTACGATTATCGTACAGTACTTATACTGCATGTAGTTTACCGCGCATCAGGCAGTGGAGAACCTTGCTAGCAGGTTATGAGATCTCAACACTCGAGATGCTCTACGGCCGCTGCGTGCCGCCGCCTCATTCCGTGGGCCACTGTGCAGTTAACAACTCATCTTCGTGCACTTCTTCACACAAGCATTGCTGTACATGCACGCTTTGCTGTGTCGCAATACGACAAATCGAGCGAGGTAGGACAGTGGTTAGCACAGGGAACTCGCATGTGGGAGCACGACGGTTCAAACCCGTGTCCGGCCACTGAGTTCGGTTTTGCGTGATTGTCCTGAATCGCTTAAGGCAAACTCCGAGATGGGTCCTTTGAAAGGGCACGGCCAATTTTCTTCTCCACCCTCCCCTAATCCGAGCTTGTGCTCCCTCTCTAATGACCTAGTTGTCGACGAGACGTTAAACACTAATCTCCTCCTCCCTCCGCGATACGACAAATCTCGTTCATCAAGACTGACCAGTAATGTTCCACTGTACGATAAGCCGCAAAGTCGATCAACCTCTGTAATTAAGTCAAATGAAAAATGCACTGTAGTCCTTCATGTAACTTTTACTGCTAGAAAACTTAGATACACAATTTTTAAAGGTAATGTATAGGCTATCCCTTTAACATCAGTGTTCACAGTAAACAATAAAGCACCAAGCGATTGTTTTCAATCCGGCCCCAGGAATAAATTCGTGGCAGGGAGAATTGAAACGGAAGTTTTTAAGACAGCTATTGTAAAACGTCGTAAGTAAACAAATAATGTTCACGATGCGTATGTAAATGTAAACATTTGGAGATTGGGTGAAATAAAAAGAATGCACTCTCAACAACACGCACTTTGAGACATAATTTGTTGGTGTGGCATTTCAGGAAAGGGGTGCCGTTCATATCGGTGCGTTACTCCATAAACAAGTAACGGACGCTCTAGTTCTTGACTTCGTGCACTAATAGCGCTGCCGTCGCGTCAGGTGACGATGTGAACCGTGTCAGACCCGCGGGTCACCAAAGGTTGCTCATGCCTTCATTAAGGAATGTCGCAAATGACATGAAACTTATGTCACATTCAGTGCAGATTGTGGCTGGCAAACGGCTAGAATTAAAGAGTGATGGAGACCGCGCGGTCTTGGTATGACACCCCTGAAATGCTACATACAGGAGCCATGTAGGAGGAAGGCAATGGGCAACCTTAGTTCCTTATTCGTGTAAGAAATAACAGGTTTGCTATGAAAGGTTCATGAATATACATAGAATCGAAACTCATAAATATTTTGGCTTCGTGCACGAACTGTATTATTAACCCACTGTAGTAATTCAAGCATCTGGAACAGTAACAAGATGCATAATAAAAACTGTGAGATACTAGAATTGTGTAATTCATATCTGTTAGGAAATTCAAGTTACAATAAAGTTCACGCGAAGTGCTATACGTCAATAAGCCAACATACAATAATATACGGGTACGGATGAGATGTCTCCACAGGTGTGGTTAACAGACAAAGTAAAACTACAAAATTATGGACTGAGAAGTAAGATTACATTGCAGCAATATGCACGATAAAGAACTAAAGCAGAGAATACACGAACGTTAGATCATCAACACGAGTTAGATGGAACAAACTTGCACGGAAAAATTGTTATAGAAAACAATACGGAGATTTAAGTGTACGAAAGTACTGAAAGAGCGTAACTGAAACACAAACATTTTCGCCAGTTTAGAAACACATTGGATTTGTTGTCTGCAGCAGCTGTACTTGAATCATTCCGGTAATCCCATAATACGCAAATGGGGCCACTGTTTCGATATCACTACACACTTAAGCTAGGAATGACAGAAGTTTTAATAGCTTAGCAATCACGGTTAGCGATAATTTAGAATGGTTAAGAAATATATATCTACAGATTCTTTGTTAATAAGTAATTGAAGTGACCAGCTATGAGTCTATAAACTTCTAAGTAAGCATTACTCATGTTCGTCATCATATGCAACATATTTCACGCAGCTAGATATACCTGGTGCTACTGAGCATAAATAAATAGGAATCAGCTTCATTTGTTTTCCGTAATTCTGTGTTCCTGATAGCGGTTAGCAATATTTGACTTGGTTTTTCTTCAGAACAGTTCCAAACGTGCCCACTTTTAATACAGGCTGCAAGTACCAAATCCTTTTCTAGTGTGACTACTGTGGTGAAACACATGTTGCGCTATGTTACGTATTTCAAAAGATAAGGAATGCAGACATTAAAGTATCGAATGTATTAACATTTTCTCATTCGCTTTAGTGTTTGCTCTGGGGGCATCATTCGTTTAACAAGTGAGTTGGATTGGCTGGCGCACAGTGTTATAGCTATGACACAGAATTCGAAAAAAAATCGAGTCAGTGGAGAACTGATTCATCACCAGAATCGATGAAACAAAACTGATGTAGAACTCGTAGGAAAAAATGTTGATATTTTTTCGACGTTATTAACAATTGTGCGGTTAATCATGTCTACCACGTTCGAGAGCTAAACGACGCGTAAGACACTGCGGTCTGCATTGTGACAAAGGATTAGGTTCTCCGCTACGATAGGCCGGCCGAAGTGGCCGTGCGGTTAAAGGCGCTGCAGTCTGGAACCGCAAGACCGCTACGGTCGCAGGTTCGAATCCTCCCTCGGGCATGGATGTTTGTGATGTCCTTAGGTTAGTTAGGTTTAACTAGTTCTAAGTTCTAGGGGACTAATGACCTCAGCAGTTGAGTCCCATAGTGCTCAGAGCCATTTGAACCAATCTCCGCTACGATACCCCTACAGTCACACAGCATTGTCAGACAAATTTATGATGGTTCGTCGCACACTGGCTCTGCCTTTCACATTATGATTTTTTTTGTTCTCCATAATGAACATGGACCACAGTGAGGAAATGTGAAACATAATTGCTGGTGGCAACAAGCGTTTGAACTTGGGATGACCTTAAAACTGAAACGTTGTGACAAGTACAGTGTATGTGAGCACTATTTCGAAGGCGATGTTATTTTGTAAATGTACTGCGGATAACAATATGTGTAATTAAATAATAGCCGTTACTTTTGGACTGGTTTAAAATGCCAGTGACTCTACTCCAGTCACTCCTTTCGGCCGTACGCCGGAGTTGGCGCGGCGCCGCGGCCTCAAACCACAGCACGAGTGGCGTTGAGCGGCGCGCCAGACAATTAAGCCGCGTACTGCTCCACTGTTGTAATTGGAAACGTTTGTTGGAGGATGCGAATTAATTCTCTACTCTGATACACTACCATGCAATTAGTCTAAACGAGGGTTTGCCAGCCTCGTTCGACCCGCGAGACATGATTACACTTCTATCTATCCCAAAGCCAGTAATCGTAGTCCTGTAGTAACCCACCTACTTTCACAAAGACTCCGGAACACGACGACAGAACTATAATACGTACAATCCTTACGATTTCTGCACCACTTCCAACTAGCTCGTAGCAACTTCGGCCGAAAATGTCTAATTAACAAAACAGAAATATAGTTCATTGTCAATAAATGAAAAAGTTGACAAAACACCAGGCTCAGATTTCCACTGAATCAATTTATTGGCTCTTAATAAACATCGCTAAGTCCGCCTCGTCCACTGGAACATCTGGCTAGCTGCTGTCGACGCGATCCGATGTGAGTGCTCTGCCCAGCGGGCACGTGCATGCTCATAACTCGCCAGCAACACACGACAGTGCCTGAGCAGAATTCCACGTTGGTTCACGGGAAAGCTATTTCGCTTCCTGTAACATTTTCCACACTGGAGAAACGGCTAGATCGATCACTCAGTATCACCAGCTACTGGCTTTAGAAGCACACTTTAGATCACTACTCCTGACCCAGGGATCACACGACATCACTTACACCCGCGAGGGCTGTGGTTGACCGTCGATTTCGCGAGCTGCAGACAGCTACACGAATTTTACTGGCCACGTCCTGATCGCGCTAATTACTTCACTTCAAAATAAAGCCTACTGCGAATGCTTTTTAAACCTTTATTTCGCAGGCAGGTGCTTTGAAACAGCTGCCATCCTGGGAAAATCACTCGTCCTTAGGTCTCCTCCGCAACTCATTTAGGAGGATTAGGCACTTATCGCCCCATCACCTCCAGCCTGCAGAAACACTCTCCCCCAGATACCGACTCTTGCGTAGACAGTAGCCACAGAAAGAGAACATAGGCGTAATAATTGGTGTACTCGTTTATATGATGTGATTTAGCACCATGAGGGAAATTACTGGAAAAGGAAAGAACACCGTTACACCAACAAGGGTTCTTCCTTAGAACTACTAGTTGACTAATAGTATGGAAGACTTCTAAATCTTAGCATGTCCACTTTAATACGAAAAACGCTCTTCCATGGGGAACAACTGCGGTAGGTCGGAACAACTGCAAGAAACATGCCACTCGATGGAAACTTGCCTGTGGTAGAAGTAATTTTCCCGTGTCCAGATGCACTTATCAACCAGAACGCAAAAAAGTAAGACTGGAAACGGCTACTGTGTGACTGTTTAACAAACGCATAAAGTGGTGCCAGAGAGAGTTACTGCAAGCCAGGAGTCTGTGAGACATCACTCCACTGGCTGGAGAATATACAACACACGAACCAATTAGTGTGTGGAAAAGAAGATCAAGGGCAGGAGAACACTTTGCGCGACTGTAGGTTAGGTTGGAGCATTGGAGGAGGACACTTGGCGACTGGAACTGTTCCGTTGGCGTCTTGCAGGACACAAGTAGCTGGATTAGCTACAGAATGCTTGCACTAGTCCAAGCATTCTGTGACGGCCTAATGTTAAGTTTGAAAAATAAAAAAATATGAGCATATAGGAAATTTAATTTTCGAATAGAGTTTCTTTTTCATGAAACTCGTTAAAAGGTGGCGAGCATGGCCAAAAAAGTCTGTGAAGTTGGAAAAACAGTTTTTCAAAAATAAGTAAAAACCTCCAATCGAAAAATGTTAAATGTCGATTGCTTTTTATAAGTATCTTGTGTTTCAGAGACATCGCACAAACCGTTAAAAACCGGTTTCTCTATAACTCGTTAACGTTCACGTTCCCATACTTGCTGTTTACTGCAAGTATAGCCGCGGTAAGCCAAAAAAGTACTTGTTTGAAAAATTAAAAAGTATTTAATATTTTTCGAGACATACCCATTTAAAAAAAGAGCTGCTCTCGATAAACGGCTAGACCTCACCAGATGGCCCTGCGATAACGGTTTTAGGCCTATTTTCTTCGCAAAGAGTTGTGCTACCATGCCATCAAATAATTTTTACGATTTTATTAATTTTGACGGACAAAAAATTGCTTAGGAAAACTTGCACTCTCGTTGAGCTTGATTTTTAACTAACTGTCTCAATTTTTACTTTATGAAAAAAGTTTTGAAGAAAGAAATTGCTGACATTTTTTCACGAATTAAAGAGAGAGATCTACGACCTTCTGCAACCGCGATAACTTTTTTAACACACCTGGTGGACGCCATTAACATATTACAGCGATGCGCTCGATAGAGGTTAGTATTGAATATTTATATTTTCATAAATAATACTAGGATACGCTTAACAGATTTTTACTAGGCCTATTAGAAACTGACCAGTAAAGTGCAGCGTGCAAGTGCTGAGTGCGGCAGCTGCAGCGGGCGGCGGGGTGGGGGGAGCCGGCGCGCGCTCACTCTGAAAAGTGGTTATCTAAAAAGCTTACGCATATCTCGCTTTCTGGACCACGTACGAAAATCCTTTTGCACTTACTCTAGGGTAACTTCACGAGATAAGCCAGAGTGTTATGGTCATTTTCGCTTCATAAGCAAAGTAGCCCGGAAATATTTAATTTTTATTTAATTTACATTTTGCTTACGTTTATTTCCATTTTGATAATTTTGTATATTATAACATTATTTTTTCGCGCAATAACGTGAATGATAAGCTTAATTAACATCACGTTACACTTTTTGGTGGTTTCTTTAATATTTACTTCACTACTTCAGTGCTTAATTATTTTTAGTATGAAATTAAATAAATGCAACATATCAGAATAAGTATAAAAAACTGTATTTATTTACACAAATGTTTGATAATACAACTATCAGTTTAATATGCATACAATCATTATAATAAAAATATATTACACACATGTCCTACGTTGATAAAATTCTTTAACTAATGAACTCCTTCTTTTCTTTGTTGCACAGGCTCCTGACTCATTGGCTTCTTCTTCCTCTTCCACATTTCCCTGAAGAAGTACGTCGAAACAATCAAGCAACCCTTCGGCAGCATTTCCACATTTTGACTCAACAACATTTTCTTGAGAAGTTTGTCGCGAGCATCAACGGAGTCTTCATCTATTTCGATGTTACGGGGTGTGTCAAATTTCTTTCTTTAAAAGTGATTTTCACAAAATAAAAATTGATATAGTTAGTTAAAAAAAACACGCCCAGCGAAACTGCAAGGTTTTCGAAGTCATTTTTTTATCATTACAATTAATAAAATCGTCAAAATTATTTGATAGTATGGTAGCAGGACTCTTGGCGAAGGAAATAAGCCTAAAACCGTTACTGTAGGACCCTGCTGAGATCTAGCCATTTATCGAGAGCACCTTTTTTTTTTTTAAGAAAATCGATATACCTCCGAAAGTAATTAACATTTTTTAATTTAACGAAATATAGAGAATCTCATTTTATCAGAATTTGTAGTATATCTCGAAACGCAAGAATGTAATCAATACTTATTAAAAATCAATCGATAGATCTTTTTAAGCCCTACAACTTCCTCATTTAAATTTTCCGATTGGACCTCTTTGTTTTTACTTATTTTAGAAAAACCGTTTTTTGCAACTTTGCGGTTTTGTTTGGCCATATTCGCCATTTTGGATCGAGTTTCATGAAAAAGAAGCTCTATTTAAATTTTAAGCTCCTATACGCTTATATTTTTTGTTTTGTTTTCAGGTAAAAATTTTCGCAATCACTTCTAATAATGGTCGGACTGCACGACCTGTCCCCGTAGCTCGCCGTCTCCCGACCGCCGACTGCCGCTGCCTGGTTCTGCTGGCCGCGTCGTTGTCCAGTTCTGCAGGCATTATCCTCTGCTCTTCTGAAGTCTCGTCCTGTTGAAGTTCTTGATTTCATACAAGATGAGTCTAATTGGACAGGCAAAGCGCTCTGGGAGATGCTTGCTCTTTGAGCTACCGGTTAGTGAAAGTACTATACAAAATGTTTTAAGATACACAAGTTTTTAGCTATCATTTTATATCTAGTAGCGTAATTGTATATCTGTTACAAATTCAACCTAACGACAAGTCTAAGAATGTGTGCCCTAAAATGTGCGCCTCCGTGACAGAGTGTTCAACGTGACAGCCCCTCCTGTGGGGGATCCGGCGTCGACCCCTGTATTTCCGGGGATTTTTCCTTCATGTGAGCACTGGAACTGGGTCCCTTCAGCTTCGGGATGCCGGCTGAAGAGCTACGCGATTGAGAGGTAGTGGCTCCATGGTGGAAACGTCGACAACGGCCGAGAGATCAGTGTGCTGGGCCCATGCCCCTCCTTACGAGATCCGGTGATGAATGCTTACGATGACACGGCTGTCGGCCGACTATCGCGTGGTCTTCAGGGCCCGATCGCGGGGTTTCGTTTTCATTTCAAAAGGTACGTATGAAGATGGTCAAACGTTATTTCTGTATCATATCTTTATTTTGTGACTGCTAAAAATTATATAGGCCTACGGTAGAAGCCAGCGTGGGTTGAATGTTACCAGAGAGGCCGCAAGCGCATCCACGTGGGCACGACCCCAAGCGAACAACGGGAAGGTATCCCGTGTTAAACGTACAGTACCTCTCATAAGTTTTGGGACAAACATTGTGCATGCTATGTCTGAATATGAAAGAATTTATGTTGGTTAATATGGAATTACAGATGTACGTCAGCAAGTTGTACATGTAATTATGGGGGATGAAAGGTGCAGTCAGGTATGTTTGCTTGTTTACAACAGAAGAAGACCCGTTTCTTACTGCGAGATATGAAACTCTGCACTTCGAAAGTTTTGGGACAGATGACGGCAACAGTATCAGTGTGCATATCTCTGTTATTCGTTACTTCCCGCGATGTCAGTCATTACCTGTCGAAAACACAAAGGAAACAAAAGTGTGTCTGTATACAATGGTAAGTAGAGGTAAAAACAGCACTTTTGAACAGAGGCAGTTAGTAATATTCCATCACGAAAAGGGAAGAACATGCCGATAAATAGCAACGTTGAGGAATATGAAGACAAGAACCGAAGGGAACATCGTCCGTCGATATAAATATGAAGACAGGATAGAAAATTGCTACAGATAGGCCGTCCAAGGATATTTGTGAGGAGACAAGAGAGGGCAATAGTACAAAAGGTCACGAAAGATCTACGGATGACAGCTACACGAATTGCCATTGATGCTGAGTAAAGTTTGGGAAGATGGCCAGTCCTAGCACAATCAGACGAGTACTGTGCAGGGAAAATAACCATGGGCGAACTGCAAGAAGGAATCCGGCATCAGTCCTGCCAATAGGAATTCGCAAGGGAACACATAAACGAGAACAAAGAGTGGTGGAATCAAGTAATTTTTTTTGGATGAATCAAAATTTAACATATCAGGACCGTATGGACGAATAACGTTCTGCCGGCAGCCCAACAAAGAGCTAGAAGAAAAAAATGCGCAAGCTACAGTGAAACATGGGAGGGGCCGTGATATGGTTTGGGGTTGTATATTGGCCCAGGGAGTGAGTGAGCTGGTCTTCAATGACGAAACAATGGATAAAAATGTATACCTACAGATTGTAAAGAACAGTTTGAAGAAGAACGTAGAAAATATGGGGACTGTATTTTGTGAGCCATTAAATGAAGTAAAATGCTAAAATTATTACCCTGTCTGTTGGAATAACAAACATAATACGTTTAATTGTTTATCTGTTATTTCTCAAAGTAGGTACAAAGCTATTCTGTTTGTCCCAAAACTTTTCAAAGGCACTGTATCTTGCAAGTCCTACAGTTTCATTCCATTTTCGATACCGTCTTCATCTTAATTTATTCCCCGAAAATCAGCTGTAAAAACTCGAAATTGATACACGTAAAAACATAAACGCTTGTGGTCAGGACCACCCTGGGATCCGCGCCTGCAGTAGGGCCACCTGTGACGGTAGTGGTTTCAGTGCGTAAAAGAACTCGTACACTTGCGTGCGATTCCCGAATTACGGTATCCGCGACTGTTGCGTGTCTGTGTGACGGACGAGAAAGTTTGTCGCGGGACAGCGTGAATGAGAAGCGGAGGGGTTAGCAGGGGTCGCCAGAGCGCGGGAGGGCGGCGCGGCGTGTGGTGTGGTGTGGGTCTGTGGGTCGCGGCGCGCGGTCGATGCGCCGTCAGCTGTGCCGCTCTCCGGCCGCCGCCTCTCCGCGCGACTCGTGCACTGCGCGCTGCCTCACACAGCAAGTAGGCGGGACCTCTGTCACCGGCTGAAAGTAGCGCCGTTAAAGCTCGTCCGCAACGTCCTGAACGGGTTTTCAGGATGGTGCAGGGAACGGAGGAAGCCAGCTCCTTCTACCAAAGCCCAACACACGGACGGCCGCGGGTAGTCTGGCGGTGCGTGGGGCGCAATCTCCGCTTCCCTCACACAGTGATGGCACTCGGCATGTGTTTACTGACGCGGGCGGCACTTCGTAAAGGCTGCGGTACCCACGCGTGCTGTACTGTCAAGTCGCCTATGTTGGCAGCGGCCGGGTGGAAGAAACACGTGGCCCGAAGTCGACCGAGTAGTGAAGCCTATCCAGAACTAGGGAACCCTCGTGCAGACATGTTGTGAACGAACTATACTACAATGTCCAAGAAACTGCAATTCAGGTGTATAGGTCACTTGAAGAGAATATACCCGAAAATTTAAAAGGCCCATGTGTCGAAATTAATTTAAGAACTTATAATGACACAAATTAAGACAGTAACACTTACTTAAATACACTCACTTTCAGAAGGTGAGGCGTCTCTGAAGAAAAGAAATTTGTTAACATCGGGTGTAGATTTAAGTGTCAGGAAGTCGTTTCTGAAAGTATTTGTATGGAAGTGAAACATGGACGATAAATAGTTTGGACAAGAAGACAATAGAAGCTTTCGAAATGTGGTGCTACAGAAGAATGCTGAAGACTGGATGGGTAGATCACATAACTAATGAGGAGGTACTGAATAGAATTGGGGAGAAGAGGAGTTTGTGGCACAACATGACTAGAAGAAGGACATGTTCTGAGGCATCAAGGGATCACCGGTTTAGTATTGGAGGGCAGCGTGCAGGGTAAAAATCGTAGAGGGAGACCAAGAGATGAATATACTAAGCAGATTCAGAAGGATGTAGGCTGCAGTACGTACTGGGAGATGAAGCAGCTTGCACAGGATAGAGTAGCAAGGAGAGCTGCATCAAACCAGTCTCAGGACTGAAGACAACAACAACAACAACAACAACAACATAGAAGGTGAGGACACAGCATAAATTTTATTCCCGCATCTGTAAATTCTGGTTCGCAGCGGAGTTTGAGATATTTGGAACTAAGCGTCTGCATTCTGTGAAGGTAACAAGTATCGCCATCTGTTAGAAGGCAAAGAACTGTTTACATAAACGTCGCAAATGCTGATATTATTTTCCTGATTGATTCTTTCAAAGGATTAATAATGCAAAAACCATTAAACGTGCAGTGAAAGCAAATGCAGCATGTGTAACAAATTAACATAGCTGTAGGTAGAGACTTTATTTTTGTAACAGCTTTGAGTACCGTTACAGTCTGTGGCAGCTGGGTACTGTCTGATGTGCTCGGCATACAGCAGCAGCACGTGTTTGTGATGATAAGGGACTGGACAAGAAAAATTTACCTGGAACATGGCAATATACGGTAATATTAGAAGAAGACGAAGGGCAGTTTGGAATCATTCATGTGGCATTGTCATAAAATGAACGATGAACGACGTGAAGATTACCTGGCACTACAAACACTACCATGACAACAATCCAGCTATGTGACCCTTGTCTTTGTAAAGTGCAGTTTCACAACAAGTAAGAATGTTTTACTATCAATGTAGGCAATACCGTTCATTAAACTCAGTAAAGTAGATCCATATGTTAATTGACTGCTTATCTAACCCACTTTCATAAAACATTTGGCACTGAATCAAATCAAACATACTGTTTTGCCATTGCAGTAAACTGATAGAATCAAACACTCCAGAGTGTTCCTAATTCATAATTAGTACTTTAGTTGTATCTGTGACAGTGTGAGTGATTATTTTGTGTACTATGACTGTAAGTAACTATGTAATCCAAAGCGACGTAAGGAATATCGTTTGGAGATCTCCGCCAACACTCCAGTGCTGTCGAAGCAGTATTTTTCCGTGCGCTTGAAATTTAGCTATAGCACGTCACTGGGTTGTCCGATGCCCACGGACACTTTTTTGTATAACTCACTACCACTAAATTATAAAATCCCAACAGCCGGATTAGAAACTATAGCAGTAATAAAGTCTCACAACTTGCACAACGTCATAGCTTACGGAATATAAAATACGACTGTGCGCTCACCATTATCCGTAAGCCATCTCAGTAAACAGTAAGATTATCAACATAGATTTGCGGTTACGCGATTGTGCCAACGAAGGAATACTGTTTCTTCCAGTCTTAGCGCTACAATGGAAAGTTATCGTGGAAAATGCTTTCGCGAGCGGCCGCGATAGCTTGCTGTTAACGCCATTGTATTTATTGACGACGAGAAGGAGAAAGCAGTGACAGTGTTGGCGAAAATGGAAAGGCGACGTGAAAACAAAATGTAGATGGCCGACGGGAGACGCGATTCTGAGCGGAGTGTGATTCAAGTGTCTGCCCCACAGAAGCAGAGGAAAAGTTCGCACATTAAATACCCCACTGACGGTATGGATAAATGTGTTGTTAGGCATCAATTTCTGCGATATTCTTAACAAAGAAATACCAACCTGCGAAAATAACACAGATTTTACAACAATAACTGGAGTTCTTCCAGAGGAATTGTCGGTCTATCGGGTTTAATTTTATGTCTTTGCCACAATAAAAGCGTCGTCAAACCGGAGCAAGACAGCATAGTTTCAGAATGTATACACTACGTTAGAGTTTAACAAAACTGAAAAGCATCAGAATTAAAAAGCGCAGTTACTTATGCAGACGACACACGGATTCAGACAATACATTGTATATACATTCCAAAAGTAACATTCAGCGACACTATTGATTAGTTTCCTCGCTGCACTCAATATTGTCATTAGCCTAGTTCGATGAGTCATATGCGGCTCCCACGATAGGTCCAAAATTGGAATTAAAAGATTTCGAAAGGAACGATTATGGACTGGATTCATGTGGTTATACGGACCGATTACGAGGTCATCAGGTCCTCCATCCTACATTCGTGATGCTGGGAAGAGTCCTCAGAGACTAAGGGGATGCAGAAGACAAATCCTGATGAAACCGATCGTAACTGAGAATCAATAAAACCAAGACACAGAAGCAAGTGGAAGTGAGAGAGGGGTAAAAGGGTGAAGGTGGGTGAGTTGCTCTGGTCAGAAGGCAGATGGACGCCCGACTGCCACATTATATGTGATGCGAGATGCACCCTCTCTATCCGGCCGGCGTATCTTCACTCCCCCCCCCTCCCATTACCACAAGAAAAACTAGCAACGCGGAAAAGTTGATAAAATCTCAGGAGAGAGAAGAACGACGACGAGACAGTAAACCAACGATAGATCTACATCTACATCTACATGGATACTCTGCAAATCACATTTAAGTGCCTGGCAGAGGGTTCATCGAACCACCCTCACAATTCTCTATTATTCCAATCTCGTATAGCGCGCGGAAAGAATTAACACCTGTATCTTTCCGTACGAGCTCTGATTTCCCTTATTTTATCGTGGTGATCGTTCCTCCCTGTGTGGGTCGGTGTCAACAAAATATTTTTCGCATTCGGAGGAGAAAGTTGGTGATTGGAATTTCGTGAGAAGATTCCGTCGCAACGAAAAACGCCTTTCTTTTAATGATTTTCAGCCTAAATCCTGTATCATTTCTGTGACACTCTCTCCCATATTTCGCGATAATACAAAACGTGCTGCCTCTCTTTGAACTTTTTCGATGTACTTCGTCAGTCCTATCTGGTAAGGATCCCACATCGCGCAGCAGTATTCTAAAAGAGGACGGACAAGCGTAGTGTAGTCTCCTTAGTAGGTCTGTTACATTTTCTAAAGTGTCCTGCCAATAAAACGCAGCCTTTGGTTAGCCTTCCCCACAACATTTTCTATGTGTTCTTTCCTATTTAAGTTGTTCGTAATTGTTATACCTAGGTATTTAGTTGAATTTACGGCTTTTAGATTAGACTGATTTATCGTGTAACCGAAGTTTAACGAGTTCCTTTTAGCACTCATGTGGATGACCTCACACTTTTCGTTATTTAAGGTCAACTACCACTTTTCGCACCATTCAGATATCTTTTCTAAATCGTTTTGCAGTTTGTTTTGATCTTCTAATGACTTTAATAGTCGATAAACGACAGCGTCATCTGCAAAGAACCGAAGATGGCTGCTCGGATTGTCTCCCAAATCGTTTATATAGATAAGGAACAGCAAAGGGCCTATAACACTACCTTGGGGAATGCCTGAAATCACTTCTGTTTTACTCGATGACTTTCCGTCAATTACTACGAACTGTGACCTCTCTGACTGGAAATCGCAAATCCAGATGTAAAACAATAAGAATTAAAAAAGGTGCGAAGGGTAGGAACTGGCAGGACAACTAAGCAAGGGCAGCCACGGGACGCCTGGGTCAGACCAGCCGACGGGGTACCATGGGAGCACCAGTTGCGCCCGAGCAGCGGAGGCGCGCGCTTCACTGGCGAAGCGCGCTACCTGTGCTTGGCCAGAAGAAGAGTTGTCTGTGAACCTGTGCTTGGACTGTGGTGTGACGCTAAGCAAACTGTCGTGCGTCGTTATTACGACACAGCAAAATTGTCGTGTCCTAGTGTCACAGGATGGACAGAAAGTGGCAGAAGAAGAAGGCAGACACAGAGAAGAAGCCTTCGACACTGCAACCCACCAGGAATGCGGAACGTAGCGCAACGAACGTCATACACCTGTCCCCCCTCTGTACATTTAGTGCACCAGAGGGTCATGGGCAGAGATGTATGATATCATAGACAACTGCTGCATGGAAGAAGTAGGCGTAGATCCCTGGACTCCGACGCCATAGTCCAGCTGCAGACAGCAAGCCTGGCAGGACCACCGCGCACTAAGGAGCGCTGTGGCCGCCCACATTGTTGATCCACCTACTGTCGAGAAGACGATCGCGCCGAAACAGCGCGAGAAGCACTCCAAGGCCCTGATAAGGGGGGTGCCTTGGAACAGTGACGAGAAGACGGTCCAAGAGAGGCTGTCATGTGCTGGATTCCGGGGTGCAACTACTAAGCTGCACAACCGGACAAATTAAGAAGAGGCCGCCGCTGTACATCGTCGTAGTGGAAACTGCGACGGACGGCAGCGACATCTTCGGGACGAGCAAGCTATTAAGCTTTCCTGTGACCGTCGAAGCTCTCCCCGAGGGCATGGACCCTAAGCCTCAGTGCATGAGGTGCCAAGCTGAAGGGCTTGTGGCTAAATACTGCCGCAACTCACCGCGGTGCGTAAAGTGCGCCGGCGCGCACGACACCCGCGCCTGCGACAGACGACAAGAAGAGGCGCCAGCTTGTGCTCGCTGCAACGGGCCACCTGTGGCAAACTGACGTGGATGCCCGGCTTTCGCCAGCGACGGTTGCGCTGGAGACGAGGCGCAAACCGACAAGACGCGACGACGGCGCCGCAAGCGCCGCCGAACGAAGACGCAACCGAAAATCGAGAAGAAAGCTCCCACTGCCAACAGGCGACCGAAATGTCGCGCCAGTGAGAGCGGCGCGGGGGACCGGCGGCCGGCGGTTGCACAGCAGGCGCCGCAAGTGCATGAGATGCGTGCCATGCTGGCGGTCGCGGCGGAGGAGGCGATTGCGGCCTTCAGAGCCGCCATGGACGCAGATAGGGCAGCTTTTAAGGCCGTTTCCTTCTTAGTTTTGTGCAAGGAATGCAAGAAACCTGCCTGATTCCGGAAAATGAGGAACAGATGAATATTATTCTTTGAATTTTTGCTTCAATTGTCCTTCCTCATCGGGATAATGCTTTTCATCGTTTTATTATTATTATTATTTCTCATGAAGAACCTCATCAGTATTTATTACTAATTTGTTTATATTGTGTCAGCTCGTGGTCACTCCCACTGCGGCAATTCGCTCGCAGCTGGCGTATGACATCTGTGTGGACGCCACAGGTGAAGAAAAGACACCTATCACCGCTCCGCTTATGGAGCAGCCGGCGGAAAACCACAGCGCGACGGACACGCCGCAAAAGAACACGGGTGCCGCCGCAGGAACGCTGACGCCCATCGGTTCCGAGCAGCTCTACGAAGTCAACAGAGAATGGTAGATTTGCTGCAAGAAGCACGAAGAGAAGACTGCCTCACAGGAGTGGTGCACTTTATTGCTCGCAATTGCTTCAGAGAAATCAGTGCACACCAGCCCATGTTCCAAACCTCCCACAACTGTCGACGTAGAGTCGACCAGAAGTCCGGTTCCTGTACCCTCATCTGCAAAGTTGGCATTCTGGTAGCCAACTTGGCATTTTCGTTTTCCAAGATCCCAACGTGACCTGGTGCCCACACAAAGATGACAGACTGTGCAGCTTGATGGACGTCAGAAAGGAGATCCTGAATGGTTACGACAAGTGGGTGTCGGGAGGAGCAGTGTGGGTGTCGGGATTAGCAGTGGTCGACAGCCTGATGATTACTCACGAAGTCACTGCCGGTTAAGAACGTCTCGCCGGTGCGAACGATCATGGATTGACGCACTTCATAGCGAGCTATCAGTAAGAATGCCATTAGACCGAAATGGCAATCGACAATAGATACATTTAATAAGAATCCAGGTGGGGAATGTCATTTCTAAAACAGGACTATGGAAACAGAAAAAAATGTCCGGCAGAGTAACACGTCATTTACCAGCCACCGCATGGCTACTAAAATGTCACCAACTGTGATGCTTTTTTCATAGTTATCACACTGGCAGTGCATCAACACAAAACGCTAGAAGCATGAAGTCTTCAACTACCATCAGTTTCTACCGATTCAAAACCAAGGAGCTCAGCGATGAGGAAAAGTTCCACAAGAAGTACTAATACCCATTTCCTTTCAAGGACAGAGTTGGGTTTTTATCTATTGCCATTACGTGCATATCACTCTCTTAGATACTTCCATCGATTCAATTTGCAGCAACTGGAAAACAAGTAAATATGACTCACTGTAGTATTTCGTTTACTAGGGACGGATTAAGTGAACGTGTTATTTATCAGCCCATAGGATAATAGAATGCATACAAGTTGTCAGACGCTCGAGATACCCCATGCCGAATTCTGATTCCAATGTAACGATTTTTATTTCTTTCTCCTTACTAAAAGCAGTAAATATATTCCTGACTATAATCGAAATCTTCATACAAGCGAAGTCCAGCACTAAAAAATATTATAGCATCTGGCAGTCAAGGATTAAATAGACAGAAAAAAAGAGTAATGTTACAGCAGACGCACGAACTGAAAACGTGGGAGTGGCCACGAGCTGACACAATAAGAGCAAATTAGTAATAAATACTGATGAGGTTCTTCATGAGAAATAATAATAACAATAAAATGGTGAAAAGTATTATCCCGATGAGGAAGGACAACTGAAGCAAAAATTCAAAGAATAATGTTCATCTGTTCCTCATTTTCCGGAATCAGGCAGGTTTCTTGCATTCCTTGCACAAAACTAAGAAGGAAACGGCCATACGGTAACCTTTTCTTGTCTCTTTACAACATTATGCTATGGTTCTACAGTAAAACGAAAGTGCAGACTAAAGGCACACTGCATTTCTACACGAAGTAACAGACAATCTCCGTCTCCGTCTCGCAACGCACACAAAGAAGGCCGCCTGTCAACATGTTATAGGGGAGCAGACGAACCACGACAATCCACTAGAGCACAATGAAGAGGTGTTCAGGTGGCCGCCGTCCCACACCGAACCCAAGGATATAGTGCGGTTCGGTCCCCAGTGGACACCCCCCCCCCCCCCCCCCCCCCCCGCCTTCTCCACACACACACCGCGCGGGAACGTCTCACACCAGACGAGTGTACCCCAAACGTTTGCGTGGCAGAGTAATTATGGTGTACGCGATTCGTGCCGGGGTGGAAGCAGTATCAATTAACATCCATTCAGAGCATAAGGTGAAACACGTATCTCTTCAACACAAAAGATAAACCAAAACTGGACAGCAGACATTACAAAATTGCTTGCTAATTACAATTTTCGAAAATTAAGAAAAATACAACGCACTGTTTGAAAACAGTCACTTCGTCAACAACTTCGCAGTGAAGTCACTTTCACTTGCAAAACAGGAGAATATATGTTCTGGCCGGTTGGTTGATGATTTTGAAATTAGTTTTACAAATATAACATGTGAGACATGCGTTTTAAACTGAAGAAATATTTGGTCGCAAACGTAACTAAGTACTGAATCAATATTCACTCTCGTGTACGTCTGATATTTTGTTTTTATGCGCTGCAGCATACTTAATTTTTTCTTTGGAAATTTTGATAACCGCACCGTAGCTGATGAAGTATTTTACTTTTTAGTGACACACTTCTTCAACCAGCGGATTTTGTTAAATATATATAGATCTAAATTATGAACTGCTATCGAGATCACGGCAAAGATTAAATGCAATTAGCAACAATCCGGCAATACAAAGTTGCAATAGCCGCAGAATAAACAAATTCAGCTTTGCATTGAGTATACAACTGGAATTGATCACTAATATTCGCACAAAATTATTACTGTTTTGACACCAGAAAGCGTCGAATCACTTCAAGGTGGTCATCATTCCTACGTTCCTGGTCGTTGTTCAGTTTGACTGATATAATATTCACTAACTAGCGACAAAGAGCAACTCTCCTCAAGAAAGGGCAATACATGTAAAATGCTATATACTGTCGACGTCACGAGTCAGAACAAAATTGTGTGTCGCAACATACATTTAGAATCCACCTACAAGAAAAGCCGCATTAATTTTCATAACAAGCAAAACAAACTGCGACCCATTCTCAGTAAAAGCGTACTAACTTTGCGCGTCGGCTATCTGCTGGAGCGACAGATTCCCAGCTCGCAGCGCAGTTGCCGAGGGGGAAAAGATATTAAAGCGAGAGCAAATCCGCTGGCGAGCACGGGGCACTCTATTTTATGAAATTTATCATAGGATTAAAGCGGCGTGACACACCAAGTTTTGTGACGCACACGGCTCGACTCGATTAGGACCCGCAGGCCAAAGACCCTTCCCTGGGAACCGCTCCAGCGGGAACCCCCTTCCACAGTCGACACAATTTATTTGTGACCGTACCAGCCAATCAGACGGCAGCTTACAGGAATATGACACGTTTCAAAAGATATCACCACGGCTGGTAGCCTTCCCCATATCGCACTAGCATATCAATTTTTGCTAACTATGCTTTTATTTACCGCGTATTTGATAAATAATTCCCTTTGCCGTCATCAGGGAGAAACGGATGCTATATGCTGGGGAGGTGTGTCTCATCTCCAGCAGGTGATTAGTGCACACAAAAACACTCGACCGCTAACCTTGACGGCAGAGCTCGCTTCCAGCTAGCGTAGCTAGTTTAACAAACAGTGACAAGCACTATTTCTTTCTGAAATGTTTAACTGTAGACGTGTTTTCTCTCCAAAATGAGAAATTAGTTCGGCTACTGTAAAAGTTTCCTTACTTATTTCAAAAAGAACAAATATTTAACGAAATGACGCGAAGCGATCCGTCGAGGGCGTCATAAAAGGAGAATGATAAGTATTTGTCTCTTTGACTTAGTATTCTTTAGAGACACCGTTCCAACTCAGTAGGAGTGGGATAGGATGCCTGGTTAATGGAAACCTCCTGGCATTTGCTGGGTGTGATTTAGAGAAACGAAACTGAGCAAAAGTCACGGGGTGGGTTGCCCATTCGAAGACGAGTTGTGGATGACGCCCGAATGTTGCGGCTAGATGCAGCGTTTAGCGCGATTTTAGAGACGAATATTGGAGAAGACTGTTACGGACACGCGTGCAGTAAACATGACAGCACATCACCAGTTAACTGATGTTGGATGTAGGATGATTATCGGTGCAAGACGCATGAGTCATAGGTTATTTATTTATACATGTATTTAATTTCCCTAGCAAGATTAGGGCTTTTATGCCCTATCTTACAACTAACCAGACATGCTTACTGAGTCAACGTCGCAATTTATGCAGTACATGAGCAGTATGATAATAATAATAATAATAATAATAATAATAACAAGATAATCATCTATATCGTAGTAAATGTATGGAATTTAAGATATGTAAGACTTATTAACATTAAGCAATTTCGTCATTACCTTCTTGTCAAATGAGACTAGTCATATTTAACAGAAACTTGTGGTAACAATATAGAAGGAACCAGTCTGGACTTAGTTGGCTGGTAAGAGGAGGATCAAAAAATAAAAGGGTCAGATTAACATATGCAGCTGAAACTAAGGAAACACATGAAATCGCGTTTCCGAAATCAACAGTGGCTGAGATGCATCTTCAGTATCACATGCAGAGAGAATGTTACCACACACGGTAAACCGCTGCCCAGGATGACCACAAGAATGTCACACTCCTCCGCAGAACCATACTGGCCGATCGACGTTTTGTTAGATTGCCGCAAATTTTTATGTGGGGCTTCAGGACTCCATTTCTGTCAGGACTCTACGGAGACGAATACCCCACATAGGCCTCAGCAGCCAACGACCGATCCCAGTCCCATGATTTTTGACCAATTAGCGTATATCTTTCTGGTCCCAGTGGTAGTACGACACGGCTTTAATATGCCTAGTATCGACAGAGAAATTTACGTAAATCTTACTGGCTATAAGGACAAAAGATCTTGCCACGATAATTAATCCGACACCCCACACAAGCGAAAGGAAAACTTTAGACCTACGGGCTACAAATATACTTCATCTTTTCGAGAGTGCTGCCAAGAGGCCAGGATTAGCAACCAAGGTGCTATTATGTGATGATGGTACAAAAACGCCACTCATCAAGAAAGCGAGAAAAGTATTTATATTTCATGGAACTCAAAGACAGCCGTTAGCATACTATTTAAACTAAGAAATACTAACATTCATTTCAAAACCGACGAAAATAGAAGAGTTGTAGCTAGCACTCGTTTAAATATTAGATTACGCTCTAAATAAATACATAGCAAATAAATAAAAAAGATCACAGACCTGCCATGCTTTAAAGGTGCCATTCTGAAAGATATTGCTTGACAAACTGTTAAGCTCATGCTACAAAAGAAAAGTAGAATGTTGCATGACAAACTGTTACCCTCATGGTACAGAATAAAAGCAGGGAAACTGACAGACAACAGTAACAACTCACGTATTCGTAAGAAAAGCTGTGCGATAAAATTACGTTATTTTCCACTGTCAGTTCCTAGCGCGAGAGAATCCAAACCTTCAATAAAGTCTGAAGGACCACACTGCCATTCAAACTAAAGAAAACACACAGAAAATGAAAACATTAAATTCTAGATTTAAAAATGAATTCATGCATGAGGATACTACTATACATATAAGATAAAAAACTTAGGATACGTACGGGGATATGCAGACTTTTTTTTTCCGCGCTCCATGCGCGCTTAGATCATAATAGAAAACTGCAAAAGACGGCCTTCGCCATGCACTGAACAATGACTTTGCAATTACGTATGTATATGTATGTAGATCTATTAAGTCCAGTGGTAACCGCTGTCCGTCTTCACTCGGTAACGCAATGAGAGCGAGTTTAATGGTTTACACTTGCAACAGTTCTTTGTTAGGTAATAAATACTGCTCTGATATAATGTAAACCTGTAACTGATGCCGCATAAATAGATACTTAAAATATTTCCCTCCGTTTTTACCCTTTACTCCTACAAAGAGCCTCGTGTTTGGTTAGTGCACGTGACTCCTTGCACCCACTCAGGGAATGTACGTGCTGATATGGTCAGGTATCTCAAATTTGGATCAAGACATGGACACAGGGATTTCTGTTTCCATGTGAATTACCTGACCGTTCGCAAAGGATAGTATTGTTTTCTATGAACGTTTATGAAAGGAACGTAAGAGCGTGTAACCTAGTGTGAGTAGAAAGCTCACGTCTCTCTACAAGCACTTAAATGGTCACCGAGCATAACGCACCTACAGTAAGGAAGATTCACGACCACAGTGTTTCTGCGATATCGCTCCAACTCACACTGTTACGGACTCTGTTGTACAGCAAGTTCATCAGGAAAGTGAACTACACCGTTTCTCATCCAATCCCCGTCAGCACTACAGTCGTTAATGTTTACCTCGACGCCGGGATACGAATCAAGCGACAGCGATTTAGTGGAGAAATGTCAATAATGCTCAGAAACAGGCAACACCAAATGCCAGTACAAAAATTTTCGGATGCGTGACACAGAAAGGCAAAAAAGATGGTGTATGCGCGAGGAAAGAACGAACCGTTCGAGATAATACATCAACAAAGGACGAGACAAAAAAATGGTTTAAATGGCTCTGAGACTATGGGACTTAACATCTGAGGTCATCAGTCCCCTAGAACTTAGAACTACTTAAACCTAAGGACATCACACACATCCATGCCCGAGGCAGGATTCGAACCTGCGACCGCAGCGGTCGCGCGGTTCCAGACTGTAGCGCCTAGATCCGCTCGGCCACTCCGGCCGGCTAAAGGACGAGACATATACGGCCATATTTCTTAGGGACATGAAAATCAATCACAGAATCGCACCCCAGACTGACTGTTACTTCAGTTTTCGCCTCTCACATTATTGCTGGCGGGGAGGTGGTGGAGCAACCTCTTACATTTTAAATTTTGTCCTTCTCCTCGTTTAGCCTGAGTATCGACGAAATTACAGACATTAAACTAAGTATGCTAGTTTAACTAACTGTCCAGGAGTAGATAAAAAGGGTACGAGATTACGACATGAAAAGAGGAATTTTTTACATTTTTCCTGTTTTTCACATTTCCTGGCAACATGAAACCAGAAAACACCGAACAGCAATCAGTTTAGCCGAAAGTATTGATATATGATCAGTTAATGAAGAGCAATCCAGACAATTGGTGAGCATCGGAATAGTTAATAGTCTTCATGACGCCTTCAGTGTTCTCCAATGGCGGACCCACGCAGTGCTAAGGCACTTGCTGTGAAGCGCGAATAGGGGCGTGCGCCACAACTGAGCAGCCTGCTACCTGTGTGTGTGTGTGTGTGTGTGTGTGTGTGTGTGTGTGTGTGTGTGTGTGGAGGGAGGGAGGGAGGCGGAATAAGAGGGGACCTGTACATCAATGTCAACTTGCCATCGTTCGAACGTACATGTATTCAACGTGCAGTAAAGTAGCTCTTGCTACTGGTGTTAACGTCGAAAGCAGTCAGAAATGCAGAGTCGAACTAATGAGCTGGCACTTCTGTAATGGTACATTTGTCTGAATGGCTAGGGGAAAAATATGTTGAGTCAGATCACTTTCTAGCAGAAGCAGTAGCACCTTCCAGTTATCTAAGTTAAAATGAAGGTGTTTCACATTAGAAGACAGTGGTTTCTTGAACATTGGGATTGTGAAATTACTACAATGCAAAAATGGCGCAGCTAGAGTGTGCAATTAAATGAGTCTGCTCGCTGCGCAGTACTACCTCGACCGTATTTCAAACAAAGACAAAAATGTGAGAGTGGGCACATTTAAAACCGATGTTTTCACTGGAAGGCACGTACGAAATAAAATAGAATCGATGTAAACAACGACATCGTATGTACTTAAGTGAGAATACTGTGTTCCGGAAGATTTTACGCTCCATTTTCTTAAATGATGACGGTGACAAGGGAACCGTCATTTGGACCTCTGGAGTTCAAAATGGTTCAAATGGCTCTGAGCACTATGCGACTTAACTTCTGAGCTCATCAGTCGCGTGTGTGTGTGTGTGTGTGTGGTTTGAGGTTTTCGGGCGCTAAACAGCGTGGTCATCAGCGCCCAAACGCATAGAAACGGGAACACATGCGGAGAAGGGACGAAGACGGACAGCGAACAAGGAGAACGGTTAAAAGGTACTGGCCTGACGCAGTTACAAATCCTCACATACAGAGGCAAGACAAGAGGAGAAGAAACGCACTAAAAAAGGAAAGGAAACACAAGGAAAAGAGAACAGAAATCGAAGTGAAACAAGTAGGTAATCGTGACTGGCGGACCTCTTACCTAAAGCCTGGGTGAACCAGTCACCCAGCAGCACATTAAAATCCTCTCCCTAAAATCCGAGGCAACAAATTGGACAGGACACAAAACCGTAAGACCTTAACCACAGTCGTTGCGTCGTCTTGCAAAATAGAGGGCAAATCCGGTGGCAAGGAAACCACCGCCCTCTGGTCAGAGAATAAAGGACAGTCAAGTAAAATGTGGCGGACAGTTATCTGGACGCCACAAGCACTACAGATTGGGGGGTCCTCCCGCCGGAGTAAAAAACCGTGCGTTAAGGGACTGTGCCCGACGCGGAGGCGGGTGAGGAGAACCTCATCCCGCCTGCATGACTGGTAGGATGTACGCCATGGCCGCGTGGTGGCCTTGACCAGACGCAGCTTATTTTCACCGACTGCCAGCCACTCCTCTTCCCACTGACGCATAACACGAAAACGCAAAAGGGAGGTAACAGCATGGAGGGGGACGGCACATTCAACAACGTGAGGGAGGGAACATGCATCTTTGGCAGCCACATCCGCCAGTTCGTTTCCCCTAATACCCACGTGCCCCGGCACCCAGCAGAAAGAAACCTCCTTACCCTGCCGTTGCAGGTGGAGTAGGGCATCATGGATGTTCTGGACGACCGTATCCGCTGGGTACAAGTGTTGCATGGTCTGAAGGGCACTCAGGGAGTCAGAACAGATGAGAAACTTAAGACTGGGAACACATCTCATCTGCTCTAATGCCCGCAAGATCGCAAACAATTCGGCATCAAAGATGGTAAACGCTGCAGGAAGCCGTAATTTGATGACTCGATCAGGGAAAACCACAGCACAACCTACAGAGTCCCCCTGTTTAGAGCCATCCGTAAATACTGGTACATGGTCAGGATGCTGGTTTAAAATATCGTAAAATAAGGAGGTAAAAACAAACGCCGGAGTGCAGCTCCTCTGGTACTCTGACAAGTCTAAAAGGACGCTGGGCCTCTGGAGCAACCAGGGAGGCAGGCGGGTAAAACCCTGGAGTTGGGGTGCCACACGCTCCACACCAAGGGACTCAAGCAAATGCTTGGCACGAATCCCAAATGGTCTCGTTGCCCTTGGACGACTGGAAAAGAGACGTTCCATAGGGGGTCGGGCAACAGTAGGGTATGCAGGGGAGGGAGGACAGGCAAGGAATTGACACACTCGTCGCACCATGAGGAGTTTCCGCCGGATGGCGAGCGGCGGTTCCCCTGCCTCAGCACACAGGCTGGGGATGGGACTGGTACGGAAGGCACCAGTGGCCAGCCTGATACCCTCATGGTGTACTGCGTCAAGAATCTTCAGATACGAAGGCCTCGCTGACCCATACACAGTGCATCCATAGTCAAGACGCGACCGGACGAAAGCCCTATAAAACTGCAGCAGACGCGCCCGATCTGCTCCCCAGGACCGATGGCTCAAACACTTCAAAATATTCAGCGCCTTCAGGGCCCGCACCTTGAGGTCTTTAAGGTGCGGCAACCACGACAACTTGGAATCAAAAGTGAGGCCCAGGAACCTCACACTGTCTCTAAAAGGAAGAATGGTGCCCCTCAGACGCAATTCAGGGGAGGTAAAAGCACGTCGAGAACGATTAAAATGGACACACACACATTTGGCTGCAGAAAAGGTAAAACCCGTCTTTGCAGTCCATGCCTCTAATCGCTTTATCGTAAGCTGCAGCTGCCGACTAGCAGTGACAAGACTGGAGGAAGAACAGAAAACAGCAAAATCGTCCACAAACAAGGAGCACTGGGCAGGACTCCGGATTGTGGACGTGATACTGTTAATGGCGACGGCAAAGAGGGTGACACTTAAAACGCTTCCCTGAGGAACACCATTCTCCTGCACGTACAAATCAGATAGCACATTACCAACCCGATATCGAAAGACGCGGCGGGAAAGAAAGGACCGAATGAAGATGGGGAGATGGCCACGAAAGCCCCACTGATGGAGTTGATTGAGGATAAGGCGGCGCCAAGTAGTGTCATACGCCTTATTAATGTCAAAGAATACACCTAGACAATGCTGGTTACGTAGGAAGGCCTGCTGGATGACCGCCTCAAGCAGGGTCAAGTTGTCTATAGTTGAACGACATCTCCGAAAGCCACACTGAGAGTGGCTAAGGAGCTGCCTGGTCTCGAGCAGCCAAACCAGGCGACGGTTGACCATGCGTTCCAATGTCTTCCCGACACAGCTCGTCAAAGCAATACTCCGATAACTACTGGGATGCATTCGGTCCTTTCCCGGTTTGAGGAGGGGAACCAAAATCGCCTCCCTCCACGAGTCAGGGAACGTGCCGGATGACCATATCATATTAAAACAATTCAGGAGTACTTCCTTGGATGGCAGCAACAAGTGCTGCAGCATGCTGTACAGGATTTGATCAGCACCTGGCGCAGTATCATGAGCCACAGACAGCGCCGAATCCAGTTCCCACATTGTGAAGGGGCAGTTGTAGGGTTCAGAATTTGGAGACCGGAAGTCCAAGTGATCCCTCTCGATAGCAGTGCGGTAGCGGCAGAAATCGGGATCACAGTTCATAGTGGCAGTAGATTCGGCGCCGTGAGTAGACTACCCTGATGCAGCAATGCCGTGACAGGTAGTTGGCTGCGTTTCCCGGAGATCCTCCTGATGGCTTCCCACACTTTTGTAGAACTAGTGGAGCGGGAGGTGGAGTTCAAGAACGATTGCCATGACCGTCGTTTGCTCTCTTTAATCACTCGCCGGGCCTTGGCCCTTGCCACCCGAAAGGCCGCAAGATTGTCAGCTGAGGGACGGCACTTGAAGCGGCGCAGAGCTGCACGGCGGGCTCGGATGGCTGAGCGGCACTCAGTGGTCCACCAAGGGACAAGGCGCCTCTTGGGATGACTTGAGGACCGTGGGATCGACAATTCAGCAGCATGGGAGATCACGGCTGTAACATGGTCGACCCATTCGTGGACGCTGGCACGGTGTTCCAAAACAGCTAAATCGCTGAAAAGTGTCCAGTCAGCTCTGCAGAGGTTCCACCTGGGTGGCACTGGTAATGCTACAGTCTCATCCAGGAGGCGAATCCAAAGGGGGAAGTGGTCACTAGAATGGAGGTCAGCGGCAACCTCCCACAGAGCAGAATCCGCGAGTGCTGGAGAGCAAAAGGAAAGGTCAATAGCTGACGACGACCCAGAAGCAGTACAGAAATGAGTGGGAGCACCAGAGTTGAGGATGCACAGTTCTTCGGATGCCATGAGGCTTTCCAGAATGCGACCCCTGGGGCAAGTAGTCGTAGAGCCCCATAAGACATTATGAGCATTGAAGTCCCCCAGAAGGAGAAATGGGCGGGGGAGTTGGGTAATAAGGTCTGTGAGAGCCTCAGAGTCTATGGCGTCCTGAGGCGGTAAGTAAACGGAACAGATTGTGAGCCTCTGCCCCACAAGAAGGTCAACTGCAACTGCTTGCAAGTCCGTAACGAGAGGGAGCTCAGATGAGTGGTGCATGTCATGGACAAAAACCGCAACACCACCCTTTGCCCTTTCCCCCATCAGATCATCTTTTCGATACACGGTATAGCCCCGTAAAGAAGGAGCATCAGTGGCCCGGAAATGTGTCTCTTGGAGACATAAGCACAAGGGGCGCTCTCGTACAAGGAGTTGTAATTCGGCCACATGCGTCCTGAACCCATTCAGGTTCCACTGTAATATGGGAGCCAGTGATCAGGGTGGCTGAATTTTGACCCTGCCCCTGTGCTTTGGAGGAGAGCCCGTACTGGCCGGGGATTTATTCCTGGGGCGAGAAGATCGCCCCCGGTCGACATCAATGTCCATCAGCTCCGATGGTGACCCAAGGGAGATGTCAGATAGTACGATGGCATCATCATCGGACTGACCGTGACTAGTCTCCTCAGGTGGCAAAACCTTCACCTTTGGCGTCTTCGTCTTGGGGGGCTTAGAATGCAGAACCTTGTCAACAGTTGGAGCTTTACTCGCCTGGGCAGAAGGTGCCATATGGGGAGGTGCAGGAAGTACCCCAATGTCAGCAACCACGGCCTTGTCCGATGTTGTGGGGAGAGCTGCAGGTTGCAAAACAACCGCAGCAGCACAAGTGCACTGGCAAATGCAGGTATTAGTGCTGACACTAGCAACCTCCGTTTGTGTAGCAACAGTGGCCAACTGTACCGGTTTCTGCAGAGTGGAAGCGAAAGATGTTGTAAACACAGGAGGCTGCATGGCCTTAAAGAGCTTCTTGGCCTCACCATAGGGGATGCGCTTAGATGTTTTGATCTCCTGTATCTTCCGTTCCTCGAGATAGATGGGGCAGACCCGGCTCCAGACAGGGTGACTCCCAGAGCAATTCACGCACTTCACAGGCGATGAACAATCGGCTCCTTCATGGGCAGGCTGACCACATTTACCACAAGTGGCTATCCCATTGCACCCCAACGTAGTATGCCCAAAGCGCTGACATTTAAAACAGCGCATTGGGTTGGAGAAATATGGCCGTACTGGCAAACGTAAGAAACCCGCTTTAACATGCTCTGGGAGTCTCGGACGATTGAACGTGAGAATAAACGAGTCGGATTTGACTAGGTCCCCATCGACTCGTTTCATAATATGCTGCACGTCGACAATACCTTCGTCAGCCCACTCAGATTTCAACTCGTCCTTGGGGATATCCACCAAGTCCCTACATGTCACAACACCCTTACTATAGTTCAAAGTGGAGTGGAGCTCGATCTCGATAGCGTACTCTCCGAGACAGGTTGCTTTCCTAAGAGAAGTGACTTGACGGGAACTAGAAGTTTCAACTAACAGAGTCCCATTGCGCAGACGCTTCACAGATTTCAGTGTTCCTGCAATTCCCTCAAGACCCTTGTGGATGTAAAAGGGAGAAACTCTCTCAAAGCTACCTTCCTTCCGTTTGACAATCAAAAACACATTCTGGATATCAGCATGTGCTCTGTTACGACAGTCTGATAAATCTCTAGTAACACCAGGCGCTGGAGGACTCGCAGCACGAAGTCGCTTTTTCGATTGGGTGTGTTTTCCTACCAGTGGCCCACCCAATCCACTGGTAGGGGGAAACGTAGAGGTCGAAGGGTCCATTGTGGTCCCACGAGCAGCTAGGGAACTAAAGGTCCGCTCAGACAGAGCCCCGCGTGCCTGAGTAAGCCTTATACAACTGGGGTGCGGCAGGTGCCCCAGAGGTTGCCCGCTTGCGACTGTTCCACCCCAACAGCCATGCATCTTATAGGCGCGCAGCACACCATAAGATTGAGGGGTTTTTATAGAGGTTTACCTTCCTCGCAATCCAGGCGGTCAAGCCAAGATTACCATTCCCCGCAGCATACAACATTCCACCGCTGCGCCATGCGGTGGTCGCTGAAGCATGTCCGGGGTTTACGGTGACAGGAGACTGGCGGCGCTGACCAGTCCCCAGCTCAGGACCCCGGGGTCGCCAAGCCCGTACTCAGCAAATGAATGCTGAGCCCCTGGGGGGCTCATCAGTCGCCTAGAACTTAGAACTAATTAAACCTAACTAACCTAAGGACGTCACACACATCCATGCCCGAGGCAGGATTCGAACCGGCGACCGTAGAGGTCGCTCGGCTCCAGACTGTAGCGCCTAGAACCGCACGGCCACTCCGGCCGGCACCTCTGGAGTAATTTGATTGAAATTCGCTTTTGTTGACAGGCAGAGTTCGTGAAATGCCCTAATCTTCAATGACGTTCCCTTGACTTGGGCCGGCCGATGTAGCCTAGCGGTTCTAGGCGCTTCAGTCTGGAACAGCGCGACCGCTACGGTGGCATGTTCGAATCCCGCCTCGGGCATGGATGTGTGTGATGTCCTTAGGTTAGTTAGGTTTAAGTGGTTCTAAGTTCTAGGGGACTGATGACCTCAGATGTTAAGTCCCATAGTGCTCAGAGCCATTTGAACCATTTGAAACTTGACTTGGAATCTTGTGCCAAGTACGTTCAGAGAGCCAATTGGCATTAAACAGCCGTATCAGTGGTAAGTGAGGTGACGCCGAGTGTCAAAAAGTTGTGATGCAGTTTGATCAACGCAGAGACTCATACTTGTGTATAAAACGAACGTGAAACATAATCAAAAAAGATTGCCGTTACCCATGCAGCTGCTACGCCCTTAGAGGGAACTGCGAGTTCGAAACTTTGTAGTACGCATTTTAGAAGTCTATTAATGTAATCCGCTCAACGTGTTGTTATTAACAATAACACAGATTTTTTATACGTTTCAAGAGAGGAGATTCGGCTTTTTGCTGTTAAATGCGACAAGCTGCAGGCCAAAGTTATCGCCTCTAACTCACAAGTACTCCACAGGTGTCAGGCCAAAGGCAGCACCTGGCTGTATACGACGTGAATATAGCCGTGCTGCTGAGAGTGGTTATCGCGATCAATCAATGCTGTGCAGCTGCAGCGTCCGCACAGCACCTTCTCTTATTACTTTTGCACACTGTCTTTGTTGCGCGAGGAACTCTTCGATTTCCATCATCGGTGTGGAGGCAAACGTGGTATGTTTAACAGTTAACACGTTTACCGTCTTGCACTGCCCAGTGTGTGAGACGTCTGGCCCATTGCAGGCGTTTTTCTCGCACAGAGGAAACAGCAGCAGTCCTGTTATAAATTGTCCACAGTAATCGACGACGTTCTCTTCGACGGCCATTACTCCAACTACTAACGTCAAAGAGTTCTCTTCGAAGCGTACGGTCTGAAATCGCTGAATCTTTTTTCACTAATTATAGGAAACTTCGGTCCATTTGCGATATGGTTGGTGGTTACTAAACGCTATTGATTTAGGCGATCTCTGCCTGTTAGGATTTTCTGCAGTAACGGCTTCCACATTGTTATTGCGTTGAACGTGACCGTTTCCGCTGACGATACATGCATTTGACGGCGCTCATACACACTTCACAGACACGTACTACTTCGTGTAGTCTGTGTCCTGTTGATCGCCCAAATTCTACGAGTATAAATTACACTTTGTCACTCGCTGAGATGTGTCCGTCAACTCGTTTTGTGCAGACAACTTGCAGGTGAAAAACATCAAATAACACTGTTGCAATGACGCTGCATCAAAGAATTTGTTTCTCCGCATCGGTTAGGGAAGCATTGTGCATACTCATGAACGTTTTAGGGTAGGTTGCTTTCGGCAGTGTCAGCTGCAAATTACGTCTTATCGCGGTAGTTTAACTAAAGCCGAACAAAAAGTCGAAAGGGATAGCTAAGTGTTGTTAACAAGGAAGATTACGTACTTGAACAGCAGAGACACTTTAGAATGTCGGACCGAGGCTCGCAGGATCCTCGCAACTGAGGAATACGATACAGATTAATTGACTTGAAAGCATTTTGTTAACGCAAATAGTGTTTATGAGTTTTGCATACACTTGATGCCTGATGATGAGCACCAATGACTCAAAACATATCACAAACAAATAATTGTATGTATAAAACACTCACTGTGATATGGGTACGGAAAACTACGGTGGAAAATGTTAATTTGCCGTTTTGGTTGCTCTAAATGAAATATATAACCATCTTGATTTAAGTGTTTACAACCAATCCGTGAATTGGCAAAAGACGGTTGTATTAGAAAATGCCAAAACATCATGCAATAATCAAGGACTTTAAAAGAGATAGAACTCCACATGTAAAACTGTCAGCTGTTATGCGGTCTGTATGATCTAACAACTTTTTTATAACATTCAGATGTGCTACTAACGTAGTATGACGCTATCTGAGTGGTATACAGTATTCAGCAAATACTAATAAGACTAGATGGAGAAGTGCGTGCCTGAACAGGCGGATTAATCTCATAGACAGCATGCCAAATCACAGACGACTTCCAAAGGGCCAACACTCGTTTTGTGGGCTAACTTCATATTTAAGTCGCTGGCTAAGCCACGGCCACAACCAGCCACTTCGCCTACACATCCACAACTGCATGGCTATCAACAGCGTCGTCTCGCTCGCTGAGACACGTGACCCAGCCTGTTCACTCCTTCACCCTGTAAGATTTGTTCTGAGGCCTTATGGATTTAAACGTGCTCACGACGATTTCGAGAAGTGACGCAGAGATCGAGACCAGAACAGAACGCTTGTTGGTGGTCCTCGAACAGGTTAGTGCTTCCGTTCGTTTCCTGCTCGCACTTACTACGGGAATTCGGGAAAGAACTGCCTTTTGTTCGAATTCGAGAAAAAAATCCTCCTTTCGTTCACTTGTAATACAAAAAGAATACCGTACTGTTTACGCATAGTTTATATTTGCATGAATATAGCAAAGAATTGTTTAATTAATTTTCCAAAAATGATAGAATATTTTGAAAATAAACTATGATAAAAATGCTGAAGTTGTTTGGTTTTCAATTTAATTCCACAGTTAAGTTCTTAAAACTTCTTTGGCCCTCATTGCGACAAAAAGATATACAGTTATTTTCCCCACAAGTAAACGCGGACAAAACTCTTAATTTGATATTGACACTAAGATTAATTTTTAGCGGTGGCAGTTACTCGCCGGTAGTGCTCGTGCTGCGCGGCCGACGTCCAGCATTTGGTAAACAGCAGCCAACTTCTCATTCGACGGTGACCACCAATCATGGCACATAACACAAGAGCCAATAGACAACAGAGGTTATGTTCTCCCTCCACCGCAATACCCTATTAAAATAAAGTTCCCTCTCCTTCTTCTATAAGTGACCAATGAAACGAAATATCTTTTTAAAATTATGACGTAATGCCATGCGCAGTGAACATAACAACAAAATATATGGGACACTGTATAGCTAGAACGCACCAGTAGACCGAAAAGAAGGCCGCTACAACCGTGCCGAAACGTTGGTCTTTCTCCAGTAGCAGTAGTTTCATACATTATGTGGTGTCACAGCCAGACACCACACTTGCTAGGTGGTAGCTTTAAATCGGCCGCGGTCCATTAGTACATGTCGGACCCGCGTGTCGCCACTGTCAGTGATCGCAGACCGAGCGCCACCACACGGCAGGTCTCGAGAGACGGACTAGCACTCGCCCAGTTGTACGGACGACTTTGCTAGCGACTACACGGACGGAGACTCTCTCAAAAAAATGGTTCAAATGGCTCTGAGCACTATGGGACTCAACTGCTGAGGTCATTAGTCCCCTAGAACTTAGAACTAGTTAAACCTAACTAACCTAAGGACATCACACACATCCATGCCCGAGGCAGGATTCGAACCTGCGACCGTAGCGGTCTCGCGGAGACTCTCTCATTTGCCGAGAATATAGATAGCATAGCCTTCAGCTAAGTCAATGGCTGCGACCTAGCAAGGCGCCATTAGCATTATATTGCATGTATCTAAAGAGTCTAACTTGTATCGTCAAGAGCGATATACAAATGATGGATTAAAGTTAAGTATTCCAGAAGCTACGTACTTTTCATTATAGCATTCATTACGTATCCCGTTTCAGAGCTCACGCCAATCTGCGTGAGCTTAACGCGTGCCTTTCGGCTACTTCCGAGTGGCGTGGCTGTCTTGCTACGCCACAACACATTATGACGCGGTACCATACCCAGAAAACTTTTATGTCGATTATGCCATTATGTTTGTGGTGGGGAAGGCAAACTAGGAACAAACAATCTCATTATAAACTATGCTTCAGAATGTTACAGCAACCGCTAGCTATTCAAGTCACTCGATACAGAGAATAAAGAAGGAGAGGAGAACAGCAAGTATGTTACTTCTCAAGGCTTCACTATTTCGGAAAGGCACGGAAGAATGAGGACATTTTCTTTCAGGTAATACAGCCAAACAAGTTATGGGGGGAGTGACACAGAATTTCGACATAACAGAAGTTCTTTATTTCACACTGCCATATCGTAGTAAGGTATGTGGCCCGTACACAATTTTTTTTATCCTTTTCTGTTTTATGAGATTTTGTTCTACCAGTGCGTGGTCGGACATGTTTTGCTTTGCTTGATCCTTTGTTTATGCGACGATTATTACTTTTTCGGCATTTTAGCGAGAAAGCATTGACTCTGAATGTTTATATCTGTCGAATACCAGGATCGATAACGGCGCGCGTTAGAACGCCGCTCCGGTACTCGGGCAGGGGCGCCGCCCGCTGGCTTAACGAAGGGAGTCGGCGTGCCGGCCAGCCTGGATACGGTTTTTAGGCGGTTTTCCACATCCATCAGCAGTTGGTGGCCTTGTAGCTAACATTGCTGATTCCCGATCGCGGGAACCCAGTTTCAATTCTCGGCCGGGTCAAGGATTTTCCCCGCTCGGGACTAGGTATGTGTATTGGCTTCATCATCATTATCGACGCACAAGTCGTCAAAGTGGCGTCAGATAAATAAAGTTGCACTAGGCAGCAGAGCTCCACGAAAGGGGACTTCCGGCCAAGAATGCCATACGTATCTTTCATTTTTTTCTACATCTCACTATGTTAATGGTCAGCAAACTAATTATTCAAAAGAGCCAAATGTCAACAATATAACGATTGAGATATCTCTTGAGACCCAATTTCTTAAACTTAAAACTATGTAGGTAGGCACATTGTTATTAACTTAATTAGGATACTCCTAAGTTGGCCTTTGCTAAAAACGTCATCTGTCTCATTGAGGTACTTTCGTTCTAACACTTCCATCCACATTCGTCTCATATACTTGTTTCGTCTATCTCCTTTTGGTCATCAGTTCTATATGTGCACACCATCTAAACATACCTTTCTCAATAATCGACACTACATCTTTTTTTACTCCTCAAAGCTCCTTAAAATTAACCTGATAAACTGAAAGTCCGAAGTTTTATTAAACAACAGCTGCATTGAATATAGCTTGATTCCATACTTAATAACAATATTACCGTATTTATCGACAAAATTAAATTGTAAGGTTTACATAGGAGTAAATCATGACAATCACTGACAAACGCTAATGTTATCAATGACTTTGCACCTCCTTGGGAAGTTTGTCTAAATCAAGTTTGTGTGAATATGTTTTGCATTTTAGGCATGATTCCAGGTTCTCATCAATAAGATGACTTCTTAATTTACTGTTCATAAGACTGACGCTTGAAAATGATTGTTGGCGTGAATATGCAGACACGAAGAAGGAAAGAACGGCAAAATCAAATTTTTTCAGCTGATTGTGTAAGTCAGGACTACTATTCCATGTGTTAAAAATCAACATATCTTCCTTCTCTAGATCTTTCAAAGCAGAAAACTTGTGCAATGAACCAACAAGGAAGTTCACTTTTTTTTCTCCAGTACTTGTATATAAGCACAAATACGTTCAAATTTCGATCTCCAAAATACGTTATTTTTTAAATCCAATAGTCTTCGAAAGGGATTCAAAGCTTTGGTTTCAAAATCTATAACAAAAAGCGATAATTTGTTTTCGAACTAAAGAACTTGTTCCAACATCGAAAAAAACTGTGTTTCCTTTCCCCTGTAATTACGATGAAACTGATGTAAACGAGATACAACGTCTACCATGAAATAAAATTTTTGGATTCACAGGTCGTTCGTTAGTTCTGAATATTGAAAACCCTTCTCAAGGAGAAATGCTTTAATTTCTGCCAATAAGGAAGCGAGACGCTTCAAAACGCTTACTCTTGATAGCCGACGTACCTTGTTATTTCGCAAAAGATCTACCTACTCCAATTGCAAATCATGGCCTAAACTCTGGGGAGGCCAGGAAACGTATCGGAAAATCCCCTTGCCTTCCCTTTTAATGTACACATACCTAGCGTTCCACCATCACCACCACCACTACTAAGACTGTGACTACTATCACAACTACTACTACTATCGTTACTACTATTTCTAATAATAATAATAATAATAGTAATGACACTTTTATTTACAAACGAACTGGAAGGTTGGAGATTTGGGTGTTTTTACTTGTAAAACAAGTTAACTTGATTATCCTTCTTCTTCCCGAATCTTTTGATGACATCGGCATATCATGTCTCTCGACTTTCAAGTATTCGCAGTACTGATTTTTCAACTGAGTTACAAGCAAGAGCTGATGAGCGATCCTGGGTCATACTGTTCCTTAAACACGTTTTTACGCGTTTAAGACAAGAAAAAATTTTTTCAGTTCAAACACTTGTTGCAGGAATGGTGGCAATTACACAAAACAATTTGCAAGCTTCGAAGAAATTTAGTCCGTTTCATTCTCAATCATTCTTTTGATAATTTCTCTCCCAAACTGATAGAGCGAAATTTTTCTTTATGCTGGGAACAAAATACTGTGTCAAGCTCTACACGTAACCGAGAGCGACTGAAGAATGCACCATAATGAACACAAACCGGCTCCAGAGAAACGCTGGGCAGATTTGGCGAACTGAGTAGTATCACCTAATTTATGAAAGAGCAGTTTATCACAATGTGAAAATCTTGTTTACAGCTGTGTTACAATACTATCCAATACCCCGAGATACACCCGTCTGTATTTTGACATCAATGGATTACTAATGCATTCATCCATCATTTCTTCTCTATTCATGGAAGCTTCAGATTGCGAATTAGTCAGGCGTTTCGTGGAATTTAAAAAGTCGGTCAATTTATCTTCATTTCTTACGTTTTTTTATGTAAGCTTTGCATTTTGTGACAGTATTGTTACAAAGCCGTGCATCATTGGTTTTTTTCTGGAGGATGTCGAAAAGCAGTTCAGTTCTTAAGAATATTGTGAAAAACAGAGAGATGAAAAACAAAGTCAAAGTCTGGGAGGCTATTCCTGAAATCCGCAGACTTCCCTTGTAGTTGTTGCACTTGAGTCTGGATTGCCAAGTACTTTATTTAAAACCTCAATTAGCCCCACGCGGATTTTGTAAATGGCATATATTAGTCTAGGAATGCGTTTACCAATAATACCGTCGAGAATTGCTGTGCGTTTGGAAGGCTGGTGGAAGAAAGCAGGAATACCCTGAAGCGTGGATAAAAAATCCTTCGATACTGGTATTATACAAGATCAGCTCTGCTGCAAAACTAAATTTAAACGAGGTGCAAAACAGTGAGTAAAGTGAGCTTGGGGGACTCAATTCTCCTGCCAGAACGTAAGCGACATCATAGGTTTCGGCGGCCAGTTTGTTTTTATACCATAATTCCGAAACGCGTGAATAAGCGCAGTGAATAAAGCAGCAGCAGTTCTAACTTAACTAACGTCACGAAAACTAAGAAAATGTTCCTGAATGCCGGCGCTAGAGTCCACTAGCCTCACAACACTAGAGCATTGTGACTTGGTCTGAAACGTCTGTTACTTCGTTCACAATTCAGGCATAAGATGAGATTCTGTTCAAACTTGTTTCGTATAATTTTTGGAAATCCCTGGAAACAGCCCATTTTCTTCCAGTTTACTTACAATTCTTCATTACTGTTTAGCACAAATTTAAAAATGGCTCAGAAATTTCCGGGATTCAGGGGATCTTCCGTCTCGTCATGATCTCTGAAAGCTAGCTGCTGCTTACACAAAAGACTTGTGACGTCAATTAGAATTTTCATGAGGTCTCTGTTAACTTTTACTTCATTGTTGTGTCTGATTTTCATCAGTTCGTGATGTTCATTAAATAACTTTGAAATACTAAACACTTATTTGCATAGTTCTTAATATGAAATAAAACTAATTGGAGGATCTTTAGAAGAAGCATGCCATGCTAAACCTCTTGAGAGTTTCTTCTTTTTATTGTGCTTACGGGCAAACATGGCGAGCAGAATAATTTTCCTTTCGTACGGCTAGCACATAACTACTTACGCTGCGCATACCGCGAACTTTGGAATGCACATGTTTTGAACTTATCTTTCTGACGAAGGCGTGTTAGACGTCCTTTCTTCAACAAGTTCATATCATTCAGTTTCATATCTTCTTGAAAACGAAAGCTCCTGCAAGGAAGTAATGATGTTCTCACTGGAAAGGGTTACATCGTCCTTGTACGAGGTTGGGCTTCACCCATATTCACTGCACTCAGGACAACTAACGTAACAGAAACCTAGAGAGGCGGCACCACAACCGCTGGCCTATCGTACAACCGAAACGCACGGCAACACCGCTGCAGCAGCTTGTACTCCCTCTTTCGCTCTCACTGGCAGAAGTGTATATAGGTTTATTGTAAAAAACAATTATTGCTACTACTTCCAATTCTACTTCTGCCACAGAAAAGTGACGAGGTACAGCCTCCCTTGCCTCCTCTGATCAGCCGCCATTGGCATACTCACTCCTCTTTTCAAACAAAAATTCTTCAAAATGGTGACGATCAAGTACTTTAATCCTGTACTCGTGCGCCCGCACAGGGTGCTTCCTGCGAGAGCCATAGTCAAGGGGCCGAAGAGCCCCATGTACCTCGCGAGCCGTGGTTCGCTGATCACTGGACTAGGTGAATACGAGGCTAGTACCACATCCGGCCTTAGTTATACGATTTCTGTACCACTAACATTGTCAAATACAGATAAGTTACCGGATAAACTGCAGGAGAAACTAATAGTAGTTTATATTTGTCCAATTATTGGTCGCACTGACATAACTGTTTATACGATCATTTGCAGACTTGCTAGCTCTAGCTTACAGATTATACGAGGAACATATTTCTGCACAGGCTTCAGATGTCATTCTATAGCTCCCCTACTGCACGGAAACCCCCACCCTACTGCTGTCCCCTCCCCCACTGACGCGTCTGCGCAGCTGCGGGCCAAGTTATTTTGTGCGCACTCTTTACGATACGGCTTGCAGCTACAGTGTGTAAACTTTTAGATGGCAGACCTCTCCTTAGTCCTGAATCGGTAGAAGTCGGTAAACGTCGGGAGGCTTCGTTAGGCACTCAGTTTCGACTGCCGCCAACATTACGTAGCTGACTGTGTTGTACAAGGTAGTCATTGTCGTCTGCTTCGTTATTGTTTTGCGCTGTACTGTTCAGCGTGTTTTTATTGTGCAGTTGTGCTAAACATTATCAAAATGAGTGAAGAGGCAGTTGCTGGCCCATCTCGGGAGTCGCCAACAACCCCTACCGGTGTTGTTGTTGTTGTGATCTTCAGTCTTGAGACTGGTTTGATGCAGCTCTCCATGCTACTCTATCCTGTGCAAGCTTCTTCATCTCCCAGTACCCACTGCAGCCTACATCTTTCTGAATCTGCTTAGTGTATTCATCTCTTGGTCTCCCTCTACGATTTTTACCCTCCACGCTGACCTCCAATACTAAATTGGTGATCACCGGTAGGCCTACGGTTAGAAGGAAACCAGTATTACGTAGCGATGCTCGCAAAATTATATTGCATCTCATTGTTTATGACGTCATATCTCCTCAAGAATGTGTCTCATTTCTTTTTTTTCGGCTAGGAACCTTCGTGGGATGCGGAGAACAAATCACCAAAATTTCATTGCAATCGGATGAATGGTTTGGGAACGCACAGAGGGCAGACATACATACATTCTATATATATATATATATATATATATATATATATATATATATATATATATATATATATAGATTGACAGTTACGTTATATTACATGACCTGTTTAAGTATATTTAAATTTTATAATTAATAGCTTAACATTGCGGGGAATGAAAAAAAATTGCGGGCAGTGGAAATCGAACGCGGGTCCGCTGCATGCCAAGCCTTTACCTAATCAAGTGCGCTACGCATGCTACAGTGACCTAATTGTTGAAACATTGTCCATTACTCTTTTCGGGCTTTCGGAGAACAACTCACGAAAGTTTCATTGCAATTGGATGAATGGTTTGTGAGCGCGTGAGCGCATAGTAGACAAACATACATTTTTTTATTTTATTTTATTTTATTTTATTTTTTTTTATTTTTTTATTTTTTTGTCATTAGTCTACTGACTGGTTTGATGCGGCCCGCCACGAATTCCTTTCCTGTGCTAACCTCTTCATCTCAGAGTAGCACTTGCAACCTACGTCCTCAATTATTTGCTTGACGTGTTCCAATCTCTGTCTTCCTCTACAGTTTTTGCCCTCTACAGCTCCCTCTAGTACCATGGAAGTCATTCCCTCATGTCTTAGCAGATGTCCTATCATCCTGTCCCTTCTCCTTATCAGTGTTTTCCACATATTCCTTTCCTCTCCGATTCTGCGTAGAACCTCCTCATTCCTTACCTTATCAGTCCACCTAATTTTCAACATTCGTCTATAGCACCACATCTCAAATGCTTCGATTCTCTTCTGTTCCGGTTTTCCCACAGTCCATGTTTCACTACCATACAATGCTGTACTCCAGACGTACATCCTCAGAAATTTCTTCCTCAAATTAAGGCCGGTATTTGATATTAGTAGACTTCTCTTGGCCAGAAATGCCTTTTTTGCCATAGTGAGTCTGCTTTTGATGTCCTCCTTGCTCCGTCCGTCATTGGTTATTTTACTGCATAGGTAGCAGAATTCCTTAACTTCATTGACTTCGTGACCATCAATCCTGATGTTAAGTTTCTCTCTGTTCTCATTTCTACTACTTCTGATTACCTTCGTCTTTCTCCGATTTACTCTCAGACCATACTGTGTACTCATTAGGCTGTTCATTCCGTTCAGCAGATCATTTAATTCTTCTTCACTCTCACTCAGGATAGCAATGCCATCAGCGAATCGTATCATTGATATCGTTTCACTTTGTATTTTTATTCCACTACTGAACCTTTCTTTTATTTCCATCATTGCTTCCTCGATGTACAGATTGAAGAGTAGGGGCGAAAGGGTGCAGCCTTGTCTTACACCCTTCTTAATACGAGCACTTCGTTCTTGATCGTCCACTCTTATTATTCCCTCTTGGTTGTTGTACATATTGTATATGACCCGTCTCTCCCTATAGCTTACCCCTACTTTTTTCAGAATCTCGAACAGCTTGCAGCCTTGTCTTACACCCTTCTTAATACGAGCACTTCGTTCTTGATCGTCCACTCTTATTATTCCCTCTTGGTTGTTGTACATATTGTATATGACCCGTCTCTCCCTATAGCTTACCCCTACTTTTTTCAGAATCTCGAACAGCTTGCACCATTTTATATTGTCGAACGCTTTTTCCAGGTCGACAAATCCTATGAAAGTGTCTTGATTTTTCTTTAGCCTTGCTTCCATTATTAGCCGTAACGTCAGAATTGCCTCTCTCGTCCCTTTACTTTTCCTAAAGCCAAACTGATCGTCACCTAGCGCATTCTCAATTTTCTTTTCCATTCTTCTGTATATTATTCTTGTAAGCAGCTTCGATGCATGAGCTGTTAAGCTTATTGTGCGATAATTCTCGCACTTGTCAGCTCTTGCCGTCTTCGGAATTGTGTGGATGATGCTTTTCCGAAAGTCAGATGGTATATCACCAGACTCATATATTCTACACACCAACGTGAATAGTCGTTTTGTTGCCACTTCCCCCAATGATTTTAGAAATTCTGATGGAATGTTATCTATCCCTTCTGCCTTATTTGACCGTAAGTCCTCCAAAGCTCTTTTAAATTCCGATTCTAATACTGGATCCCCTATCTCTTCTAAATCGACTCCTGTTTCTTCTTCTATCACATCAGACAAATCTTCACCCTCATAGAGGCTTTCAGTGTATTCTTTCCACCTATCTGCTCTCTCCTCTGCATTTAACAGTGGAATTCCCGTTGCACTCTGAATGTTACCACCGTTGCTTTTAATGTGACCAAAGGTTGTTTTGACTTTCCTGTATGCTGAGTCTGTCCTTCCGACAATCATATCTTTTTCGATGTCTTCACATTTTTCCTGCAGCCATTTCGTCTTAGCTTCCCTGCACTTCCCATTTATTTCATTCCTCAGCGACTTGTATTTCTGTATTCCTGATTTTCCCGGAACATGTTTGTACTTCCTCCTTTCATCAATCAACTGAAGTATTTCTTCTGTTACCCATGGTTTCTTCGCAGCTACCTTGTTTGTACCTATGTTTTCCTTCCCAACTTCTGTGATGGCCCTTTTTAGAGATGTCCATTCCTCTTCAACTGTACTGCCTACTGCGCTATTCCTTATTGCTGTATCTATAGCGTTAGAGAACTTCAAACGTATCTCGTCATTCCTTAGTACTTCCGTATCCAACTTCTTTGCGTCTTGATTCTTCCTGACTAATGTTTTGAACTTCAGCCTACTCTTCATCACTACTATATTGTGATCTGAGTCTATATCTGCTCCTGGGTACCCCTTAAAATCCAGTATCTGATTTCGGAATCTCTGTCTGACCATGATGTAATCTAATTGAAATCTTCCCGTATCTCCCGGCCTTTTCCAAGTATACCTCCTCCTCTTGTGATTCTTGAACAGGGTATTCGCTATTACTAACTGAAACTTGTTACAGAACTCAATTAGTCTTTCTCCTCTTTCATTCCTCGTCCCAAGCCCATATTCTCCTGTAACCTTTTGTTCTATTCCTTCCCCTACAACTGCATTCCAGTCGCCCATGACTATTAGATTTTCGTCCCCCTTTACATACTGCATTACCCTTTCAATATCCTCATACACTTTCTCTATCTGTTCATCTTCAGCTTGCGACGTCGGCATGTATATCTGAACTATCGTTGTCGGTGTTGGTCTGCTGTCGATTCTGATTAGAACAACCCGGTCACTGAACTGTTCACAGTAACACACCCTCTGCCCTACCTTCCTATTCATAACGAATCCTACACCTGTTATACCATTTTCTGCTGCTGTTGATATTACCCGATACTCATCTGACCAGAAATCCTTGTCTTCCTTCCACTTCACTTCACTGACCCCTACTATATCTAGATTGAGCCTTTGCATTTCCCTTTTCAGATTTTCTAGTTTCCCTACCACGTTCAAGCTTCTGACATTCCACGCCCCGACTCGTAGAACGTTATCCTTTCGTTGATTATTCAATCTTTTTCTCAGAAACATACATACATCCATTTATATATATATATATATATATATATATATGTACATGACGATTTCAGTTTCGTTTACGAACAACATTTAAAGCGATTTTTACTTCGAAGCCTTTCGTCTGCTTTCGTGTAAGCATGACGCGCAATTTGTAGTGCCAGCACTGCAACTGGTAGGCGTGCCGCCCCCCCCCCCCCCACGCTCCTCTCCTCTCCCCTCCCCTCGCCAGCAAATGCTTGCTTCCTCCTGTCCCCGCACTCCCCTCCAACTCTGCCGTCTTACAGTTAACACACTGTAGTCAGTACCAGTAGTTCTCAGACCAGTATTCGATTCCTTTCGGATCTCGACAACAGAGCCTCGAGCCTGCCCGCCGACCTGTGAAGTGTCGAAGTGAGAACACGGACGGAGCGTCTGGGGCGGCCGCCTAGTGCCACCTGAAGGTGACCGTCCGTGACTTTTTTGGCCCGTCATCAGGTCTAGGTATGTCAGAATAAAGGCGAAGCGAGGCGAGGCGCGGCATTTAGCCGGGAGCCGTGCTGTGCCGGCGTGACCGGAGCGAGGCGGAACAGCGGCGACAGCAGCAGTAGCAGCAGCAGGGGTCGCTTCACGCCCAAGTGGTCGCCAGGCAGGCAGCACGGCCCGGCTGGCTCTTTGACGCAGCAGCCAGCCTACCCTTTCAAGTCGGGCGCTGTGCGCCGCGGAATTGCCCATCTGAGCAGAAGCGCCGCCAATGAAAGGCAGCGGGCGGCCGCGCGCGCGCGCGCGCGCTGCAGCTCCAGTCTTTCCACTGTCGCCGCTCGCTTTCATTCAACGCCGCTCAAAGGCACCTCAACTCGTTTATTGGGACGCTCCGGAAACTACTATGTATTCTCATCGCTCCGGAAAGTATTGCGCCCGTCTCGCCTATTCGAGATCCACTGACAAGTAACGACGGGAAGTAGTTTTGTCCGTAGAAGGTTCAATCGAAAACCTCTCAGCATCCCAAGCAAAGTAACAATACAGCTTTCCTCAGGTGACTAGAGTATAATACAGAAATTCTGCTCACACTGCAGTAAACGGTGTTAAGAGATGTTGGTGTGTCGCGTATTTTATCGAAAGTGAATTTAATAAGTTATCATAGGGAATTACCTGCCAACTCCAGCTGCAACAATAACCACAGTCCGAGAATACGGAAAAGCAAAAATGGCATATGGATTGCTATTTCTTGTTCCCAAACAGCAGGACGAAGCCATACAACTGAAAAAAAGATGATACCAAATGTTCAAATGCCTTGCCCCCTTAACAAACCAAGAGTTAAAAAAGCCATCAAAAATCCTAAACTCTTATCAAGAGCTGACATCGATTCGGAGCACATTTTACTTGTGACTGATGGAAAGACATGACGGTACTGGAAAATTTAGAAGCTACAAGTGAAAGACGCAAATGGCATTTCCAAGGTGAGCGTACATATTTCTGAGACTGGAAGAGTGGCAGTTTACTGAAGACGGGATTGATAAAAGTAAGAGGCGAAGCTACACACTTCTGAAGATGGAAAACAAAATGAAGGAATGTACGAAGGGATATATCACACGCGAAATAACTGAACAAAAGAGTGAAACCATCATGGAAGAGTTCCAATAGTCACTGAAAGAAAACAACACAATAATCTGAACAATGAAGTACGAAGGACTCCAGACTGAGCACATAATGGTGGAAAGAAATAAAGTGAAAAAAAAGACAGGGTAATAAATAAGGACGTCAGAAACATGGCAAACAGACAAAAACAAAAGGAAATCAATAAAACTCGCACGAAAGACAGTCATCGGATGACAACTTCTGACCGAGAAACAATAAAAACGAATAACTCTAGAGAAAATACATGACTCTCAAAAATATTTTAAGGAGTGCTATGACTCTGAAGAAGAGCAATATGGCAAGGATGGAGTTGGTCAAAATGACACAAAATGAGAAGTTCAAGAAGGCCTAGCATATTTCACGAAAAGAAAGTCAGTGGGCAGTGACACGCGGAACGCTAGTGAAATGAGACGATGATGATTTACGTCGTAGCGAAGTGTCCAAAGAAATGTTTCCTGAGACTGCAAACTACGATAACGTAAAGTACCCACCTCAGCTAACATCAAGCAGCCTTCTTTGCTAACCATGTCTATATTTTACCATAAGAAGTGAGGAACAAATATGTATAGAGTGTAAAAGATTAATTTTGTTCTCTTTTTCTGTTTTTGAAATGATTGTGTCTTGCGTACTTAATCTGGAGATACAGAAACAGCCCGGAATAGAGGAAAACGTCTACAAAATAATCTCAAACTGACCAGTTTCCTGTTGATATTCTGTGCGCAGATTCGACTCGGATCTGGTTCACTTCCCCGTCCCTGAAGTAAACAAGTTACGCGCTATTCTAATTGAAGAAACGACGGTTATGCATGTAACTTAATTTGTGCAAATATATATAATTTCGTATAATTAATAGACTGATATGTGTTGTGGACTTCATTGTGCAGTGCTTGATACTTAGCACGTCAGTAGTGACTCAGAATATTATATAGTAAGTACCACTACATGCTTAGATAGTACCGCTACACGCTTAGATGTGATTGCTAGGACGGTATTTTGTTTGCTTTGAATAGTTTTACTAATAAAAGACCAAAAATAAATGAGAGCTGTAGAAAATACGAAGTAAAGTGGAAGGAAGGAATCTTTATCCCATTTATAACCACCGCCATGTGCGCTACAGTAAGTATTTCCAGATGCAGTGAGGACCCAGAGATGTGACCCAGCGTCTGAAACGTAAAGAGCTGTAGTGGGGAAATACGAGAATCGTCCCCGCTATTTACATTAAGACATTGGTGCAGAAGATGACAGTTCATTTCTCTGAACTACTTTCAGCAGCGCTACAATATACAAGATGTGGCAGCTACGAAAGGCCACTCCCAACACATCCAGAATGAATAAATCTATCGAGGTGCGATTTCCATCAAGTTATAGCGGACAATAGGCCGAATTTCCTGAAGTTCGCAAGTAATTTTTATCGTTTATAGATGTCGAAAACCGCAGCTGTATATTTTTATTTTTTCTGAATATACAGGGTGTTACAAAAAGGTACGGCCAAACTTTCAGGAAACATTCCTCACACACAAATAAAGAAAATATGTTATGTGGACATGTGTCCGGAAACGCTTACTTTCCATGTTAGAGCTCATTTTATTACTTCTCTTCAAATCACATTAATCATGGAATGGAAACACACAGCAACAGAACGTGCCAGTGTGACTTCAAACACTTTGTTACAGGAAATGTTCAAAATGTCCTCCGTTAGCGAGGATACATGCATCCACCCTCCGTCGCATGGAATCCCTGATGCGCTGAAAGCAGCCCTGGAGAATGGCGTATTGTATCACAGCCGTCGAGAATACGAGCACGAAGAGTCTCTACATTTGGTACCGGGGTTGCGTAGACAAGAGCTTTCAAATGCCGCCATAAATGAAAGTCAAGAGGGTTGAGGTCAGGAGAGCGTGGAGGCCATGGAATTGGTCCGCCACTACCAATCCATCGGTCACCGTATCTGTTGTTGAGAAGCGTACAAACACTTCGACTGAAATGTGCAGGAGCTCCATCGTGCATGAACCACATGTTGTGTCGTAATTGTAAAGGCACATGTTCTAGCAGCACAGGTAGAGTATCCCGTGTGAAATCATGATAACGTGCTCGATTGAGCGTAGGTGGAAGAACATGGGGCCCAATCAAGACATCACCAACAATGCCTGCCCAAACGTTCACAGAAAATCTGTCTTGATGACGTGATTGCACAATTGCGTGCGGATTCTCGTCAGCCCACACATGTTGACCGTGAAAATTTACAATTTGATCACGTTGGAATGAAGCCTCATCCGTAAAGAGAACATTTGCACTGAAATGAGGATTGCCACATTGTTGGATGAACCATTCGCAGAAGTGTACCCGTGGAGGCCAATCAGCTGCTGATAGTGCCTGCACACGATGTACATGGTACGGAAACAACTAGTTCTCCCGTAGTACTCTCCATACAGTGACGTGGTCAACGTTACCTTGTACAGCAACAACTTCTCTGACGCTGACATTAGGGTTATCGTCAACTGAACGAAGAATTGCCTCGTCCATTGCACGTGTCCTCGTCGTTCTAGGTCTTCCCCAGTCGCGATTCATAGGCTGGAATGTTCCGTGCTCCCTAAGACACCGATCAATTGCTTCGAACCTTCGTTCTGGAAATCTGTCTCGATACAAACGTACCTAGCCACGGCTAGTGCCCCGTGCTAATCCATACATCAAATGGCCATCTGTCAACTCCGCATTGCACTGACTGCAAAACCACGTTCGTGATGAACACTAACCTGATGATGCTACGTACTGATGTGTTTGATGCTAGTACTGTCGAGCAATGAGTCGCATGTCAACACAAGCACCGAAGTCAACATTACCTTCCTTCAATTGGGCCAATTGGCGGTGAATCGAGGAAGTACAGTACATACTGACGAAACTAAAATGAGCTCTAACATGGAAATTAAGCGTTTCCGGACACATTTCCACGTAACATCTTTTCTTTATTTGTGTGTGAGGAATGTTTCCTGAAAGTTTGGCCGTACCTTTTTGTAACACCCTGTATATGGGGTGGCGTGTCTTAGCTGCCCTACCCTGTATAGTGATACTCAGATGTTTTTGGCACACCTGCGTTCCGTATTCACACTGACACTGCAGTCAGAACACGACCGATTGACTTCTCAGGCATACGAATATTCGCAAAACCGTGTACGTCGTCGCAGTGAGGCGAACAAATTCTTTAGGCCTCCAGTGTCGACATTCAATGTCTGGTTGGCACACCGCCGCCTTGGCGCTTACACAGCAGTAAACAGCCATTCACAGCATTAACGCTGGAAACAATGCTGTCGTGCACGGATATTTTTAATAATCAAGGACACTTTCAATAATTTTAGTAAATTCAACATTTTCTGCATTGTTTTACTGAGTTACAAGTAAAGCAAAAATAACCGAAAAGACAATTTTCTCCGTAATTTACACCCTTATTCTAACATTTTTACCTGAAGTTCATTAGTATAGAGTTATAACCACAGCACGCGGTGTGTATTAGAAGAGCTAAACTTCCGTCTGTAGACGATGATAATAGTCGCAGCTTGTATAATCGAATCAAAATTTAGCACTTGAGTCAATACTGCACTTGCATGATGACAATAGACAATCTCGCCTACACTCTGTTCATCGCAATAACGAACCTGATGTACACAGACACAAGCACGGCTATTTGTCAGCGGTCGTAGCACACGTTCACGGATGTTGTTACGAAACAGGAAGTAGACCCTAGTTGTGTATTAGATATTTTGAGCTATATTACCGCTAATAAAACTTCAAGACGTTGTAAAGCACTAATAGACAACAATGGTTTTGCTGATCTATATGCTAAATGCTCACGCCACGTATTTCTTATTTCAAATGTCAGTGTACTGTCGCTTTCTCTGAACAGTTCTGTGCACAACGTTATGGCCAGTTCTGATCGGTACATGTTGACTTGATTTGTAAATACGTTCTCAATTTCTGCTTTGAACATGAAATGCAGAATCGCTTTTCATCTTCTTTTAAATAAATTTGAGAATCACGGTACAGTATCATTTGAAAAAAATCACTAAATCTGTACGGTTGTGGTGGCTTAGTGTATATAGTAACTGACTTGTATAAGCAATGTTGTAGGTTCGATTACTCTCCAAGTTGATTTTTTAACGTTTTTTAAAAGACATCCTCTGATGCACACCTAAGAGTGTGCGGAGGAGAATCGACCTTTGTATGCGACATTTTACTGCTCGCCATTTCTCAGTCTGTAAGTGCTGATCTACCTCTACAGGAGCGTTCAATTATACACGTCATTTTGGAGGGTAAGAGGGTGCAAAGAATCTCTGCCGTTGTGAGTACTGAAGAAAATGGCAGGAAATCTTCCCGCCCCTCCCACCAACCACTTCTCAACAATCACACGAGCAGTCATTGTAGTGCTTCTCATTCGTTTGTGTTTCCCATGTGTACAGTGAAAATGGTTGAAATTGTGTCGTGTTCTTTTGCGAAACATAGACGAGAAATACTGTTAAAAAGCGGTGAAAAACTGAGACAAGTAGTTCTCCATGTTTTTGGGAAGTTATCGGAAAAACATCCCTCGCTATATGTAAAGGCTGAGCGTAGGCCACAAACATTTTGGAGGAAGAAGACATTGGAAATTGGCTTACGGAAAGTGAGCACATCTCGATCCTACTGCGATTAAGCTTGAATTACTGAAACGATTGAAGTTTACATTGTAGATTAGTACATTATTGATGAAGCTGTTCAGTCTCCGGGTCACATTTTCGTTAGGTTTCCGCCGTACTACTGCAATCTGAGCCACATAGAACTTTATTTGGAGACAGGTTAAAGGATATGTTGCAAGGAATAATACGACATTTAAGTTACCAGGCGCGCTTAAATTAATGCACTCTGTAACAGATCACTATCGAATGCTGGTGGAATGCAGAACACCACGTAATCAGAGAAGACAAATTGTGACAGTTGGATGGTTTCATAGATTGTTTTTTTGATCCGCTATTCATCAGTGTTGAAGATGGCAATGCCACTGCTGAAATGTCTTCTTCAGATTCAGCGACGGAACGAGTTAAGAGGTTACCAAACGACTGAGGTGAGTGATATCTTAAGTGGCTTCAGTATTTGATTAACAGCAAAACGTCTGTAATACGCTCTTGAAAATCACACACTGCTCTCACAGATAAATTGTACTGTGTTTATGCAAGTAATTTTTTGCTACTCTTTTTGGAAGGTATAATATGGTTTCTGCCTGGTCCCTCACGAAGAGTATTAACGAAGTGTTACTGTATATTAATTTATCCGTTTTAAAATTTGGATGGCATTTCAAGTTTTGTTATTTTCTACTCTTCGTCGATTTTACTATCTGCAGTTGTAATGTTTGATGTAATCTGCTTCCCAATGTTTTATTTTAACATTTTTGACGCGAATGATTTCTGTTCCAGCATTTTCAAATACCTGTCTGCGAGAAGTGTTAAAATAAAGCAGTTGGAAACAGATTATACGAAGCATGATTAACATTCAGCAATCAGTTGTGGAATGTCGAACAGAAACACCTTTATCCAAAACTATTCACATCACTGCGGACTTGTTGGAGGGGCTCCCCTGTTTAAACGCGCCGGTAAAGCATTGTGCGTTGGGTTATGTTCACTGGGTAGTGTGGCGAGCTACGCTGCCGCATAAAACTTAAGGTTATTACCACACCCGTGGGAAATAAAATCCAATGAGTTAATAGCAAATGCGTAAGAATACGCAGTGTAATGTTTATCAGATTGCTGTCGATGAATAGACTATAGCAGCAAGGTTGACGGATTGTTTATTTACACGGTGTATTTTCTTCATTACTTTATCGTTTAAGATCATGTTTAATACTGTTTGAAACAATATTTATCAACCGAAAACTATCAACGCTAACAGAACAGTGGTAAAATGATGGAATAGAAAAGGTGAATTGTTAGTTAAAAGATTCGATAAAACTTCGATCAGACAGGAATGATCCTGTAGATGATACTCTGAAAGAGAACAGATCGTTGATTAGCGCATCTCCGATATTTTGTGGTGGATTTTCAACAGATAAATGGTAATAGATTATATATTTTGGCGCTTCGTTTATACGACGTTCACTTTAACATAACGAAGTCTGCATCTCGTAAATGGATGATAAATGCATTACACATATGCAATAATGTCATAATATTTCCAAGCACCGAGTTTTCAAAATATTGCAAAATGCTATGCCGTTAACAAGTGGCTGCAAAAAATTAGCAGTTAGGTTTTCATTGTGTAATTGCCGTTAATCCGTTGATATGAAGGATACCTGTCGTCATGGAACATTGACCACGCGCTTCAGAGCAATGTCTCTATGCAGTGACGTCCTTCACAAAAAAGAAAGATTTGGTAAATATCTCTAACATTAGGGCAGTAGTCTGTTCTCTCAGATAAGTGTGCAGTTAGCCTAAATGTGATACACACACACACAGACACACACACTCACACACACACACACACACACACACACACACACACACACACACACACATTCCAGATAAACCATAGTGAGCCTCTCGTGTCCTAATCACCTTCTGACTGCTACTAACAACAAGCCAACAGTTCAACTGCTTTTCTTCAAGTACTGCTGCAAGAAACGTAAATGTGCTCGAGAGCACTGCTAATCATACCTTGCAATTATCGTGGGATGCTTCAGTTCTATTTCGTTACACACTTGCTACGAAGTGCAGATATTTTTAAATCATTTAACCCGCGAGAGAGCTTATACAAAACGCAAGCCATGAACGAAACCCAAAATCATTCAAAATAAACTGTTCCTACGGCAACATTGCAACATGTTCAACGACATCGTCCATCCGTCAGCAAAGTGACAACACCGTCAGTTTTATGCCTGTGTTTAGAGCAATACTACTGGAGAATTTTCCTGCAACTACAGTGAAGGTAATTTACACATGCTGCACAGTTCTACTGTTCTTACCACTATACGAGAGAGAACAGCGGAATCATGATTAGCACAACAGGAGTTAATCTTCTTCCAGTGGCGCAGATGTAGCGGGTCTCAGCGACTAGGGGAACTGTGTAATCAGATCAGTTCTTCAGAGAGAAATTAAGTCTCTGAGCGCGATACTAACACCTGAGCATGAGCGCGGGAAGACTCGACACCTGACAACACAGTTAATCGCGAAGAAGAACCATGTTATGAATGTGTTCGCTAAAGCTAATAAAATTTCTTTTAATTGTTGGCCCATGTCCGGAATTGCTATGCAGTGACGATAACTAGTCGATAATTTGACACTAATAAGACATACAATATGATTTATACGTTTATGCAAGCTTATTTGGCAGTTTTCAATTTAAGTTAGTACCCAGTACAGAGAATGAACTGTCGCGTTTGTTGACGGTCTACAAACGATTCGACCTTATCGCTCACAGGATTTTACTCTCATGCACTGCTAAGATAACCTTACGTGCGATAGTTACCTTTCCGAATTTTTCAGGTGCTATTTATGTGCACAACAGTACTACGATTGTAACAGGCAAGTTCATGCCTGGGTACATATACATGAAAGAAATACAGCACATGGATAAAACTCCAAACTGTATCTGGAAATAAAGAGGTGAGAGCACGAATATTTATCCAGAACCCCCCCTCCAAATTAAAAGCAAATGAAACGACACACAACAAGTCACTATTTAGAGACTAGTTGCTGATCTCTGTGTGATCCATACCTATAGATAGATTTGCTGGGCACCTCTTAGACACCCATATGTATTTTCTAATAATGCATGTTCACAACAATCCATTACTGTAGATGAAATCTATAACACTATACACGTTTTGTCACAGACCAAACGTACATTGATGATATATTGTTGTCTCCATCCACATTACATTCTGCAAACCACCGAAGGCGTATGGCAGAGGGTGTATCCGATTGTACCAGTTATTAGGATTTCTTCCCGTTACATTCACGCATGGAGCGCGAGAAGAATGATTGTTTGCTGTGTCTGTTGTAATTATTCTATCATCATTCTCTCGAACCCTATATGATTAATGGAACAGGGTTGTCATATATTCATAGAGTCATCATTTAAAGCCGATACTTATAATTTTCTTAGCAGACTTTCTCGGGATAGTTGACGTCTACCTTCAAGACTCTGTCTAGTCAGTTCCTTCAGTATCCCTGTGACACTCTTCCATGGATAAAAAAACTGGTGCCCATTCATGCTGCCTTCTCTGTATACGTTCAATATTCCCCGTCAGTCCTAGTTGGCACGTATCCCACAAACCTGAGTAGTATTCTAGAAGCGGTCCGCACGAGTGATTTGTAAGTAATCCCCTTTGTAGACTGATTGCACTTCCCCAGTATTCCACAAATAAATCGAAGTCTACCACACGATTTACCCATGACTGAGCCTATGTGATCATTCCATTTCAAATCCCTACATAGTGTTACACCCAGGTATTTGTATGAGATGGTCGGTTCCAACAGCGATTCATTGATATTATAGTCATAGGATACTATGTTTTTTTCGTTTTGTGAAGTGCACAATTTTTAGGAAACTAAGTTTTTTTCATTTTGTGAAGTGCACAATTTTTTATTTTTAAACATTTAAAGCAAGATGCCAATTTTTGCACCACTTTTCCAACGTGCGTCGTTCGTTTCAAAAGGTAAGGCTTCGAAGTACTCTATGGAAGAGAATAAGATTTTTATAGTGATTCAGCGATAAAAAGTTTTGTATGTAAGTATGTCGTGTTCATTGTGGCAGTTGTTCGATGCAGCCGCTGTGGTGTACGTGGAGGATAACGCTCACAGAAACAGCAACCAGCAGCGATCTGCTCTCTTGGAGTGGTTACTTCACCACGCGCTAGTGTCAAGCCACGGCAGACATATGACTGTCTGTGTGATGTTCAGCTTTTTTAGTCCTGACGTCTTCAGTTCCGTATAATGCCTTGCATAGTATAAAGGCGAAAGGTGTATGGCACGAAAATTGAAAAGTTATCAACATACCGTAATATGCTGCCTGTTTCTGATACAATTATTGTCTACGATTTTATTATATAGTGGCAATGCGTGATAATTTTTCCTATAACATACACGTGGAAAATTGTTCAGGTGCTAACAGGATATCTGATTTTTGATACTGAGTACGTTAAAACAACGGGTATTGTTCGTAAATCGGTACACAAAAATTTCTTTGGCGTGAGCATTCGTTTTGAGACAAAAAAAAATACGGAAGCAACAATGTACTTTGGGAAACCCAGTCATTCGAAGAGTAATCATAAGGTTTTAAGTATCATCTCAAATAAATATAGTTACGTAACTAGCTTTTTGTTAATTTGCGGTACACCATCTGCGCGTTAAAACCCCCGAGCTACAGTACCAGCATGCAGCTAAAGAAGCCAAAACAAAATGGTAAAGCCCTCTGATAAAGTGGAGATAGGCTAGATAGATAGATATTCAGCGATCACAGGCCCTGCAGACCACGCGCTGCTTCCACAAACTGCCGACATTCCTTCCTGTTTTGTGCCCGCTTCCTCCAGGTGTCAATTGCTAGGGCTGCTAGGTCCTTCGCCAGGTCGTCCATCCAGCGCTGTCTTGGTCGTCCAATTGGGCGTTTAGTGTTTGGTTTCCCCGTTAGTGCCATCTTCACCTGTCTTCCATCTGGCATATGGGGTACATGGCCCACCCATTGTATTCTTTTGCTCTTTATCTTCTGTAGGATAGTTGGTTGTCGCATCAGAAGGTAGATTTCCTCGTTTTTCTCCCTCCTCTATTGTCCGTTATCTAAAACTGGTCCCCATATCTTCCTCATTACTCTTCTTTCAAATATTAATAGTTCTTCCCATTCTCGCTTAGTCATGATCCATGTTTCTGAAATGTACATTACTGCTGGGCATATCACTGTGTTGCAGATTTTCATCTTAGTGTTCACTGAGATCGATTTAGAACCAAGCGTTTCTCTGAGGGAATGCATGCATTTCGTTCCCACTGCTATTCTTTTCTTGATGTCCATTTTTATGTTGTTGTGCGTGGTAAACCAAGATCCCAAGTATTTGAACTGGTCTACTCTCTTGAACCTCTTGCCATGTATCCCAAGATATTCTACCTGCTCTTGTCTTCTTCCTAACGGCATGAACTCTGTTTTCTCTCGATTCACTTTGGGGTAATGTCGCAAAAAATTACGTAACTTTATTTTTTCGGGATAAATTGAAATTTTATGAGTACACCTCGTCGAAACCCTCCTTTGTTGTCAAAATTGATGGAAAACGAGTAAAATGAAAAGCGCGGTAGAATTACACGTCACTGAATCTTAGTACTCGCAATTTTAGCATTTTCTGACCAGTTTCACGTGCCAATGTTCGAGTGCAGTCTTTACATTCTAGAGTTGGGTATTCCGCTCATTACGAATGCCTTCGATCCACTCCGAAACAGCAGAAGGATGCTATTTCGATGACCGCACGACGGGGTCAAAACAGATGTAATAATTCAGTGGGGACGAGCTACAGTTTACCGGAACGGATCGATGTGGCCGGCCTCAGACAGAGCGGGCACAGCCGGAGCGGCGCGGCGCGGCGTCTGCCCGTTGCCGACACTCCGCCTCATTAGCGGCCGCGCCACGCTCGGCAAACAAAACGAAAGCCGCCTCGCTTTCGGTAGCGAAACGACCGAGTCCGCCCAATTGTGCGATCGGACTCCTGCCAATATCGCCTCGTTTAGCAAACAGTGATCCGAGATAATTACGCTTCGTTCCAGAAGTTCTGGTGTCTCCTTCCTTCCAGCACAAGTTTTGTCAGCGTTAAGCTTCTCAATATTCAATTTCGTAGAGAGTAGAATGTCCACGAAGAAATTAAAGAAGACGTCAGTTGTCATCAACAGTCCCTCCGAAACGTAGCATTGCTACTACGGCAGCGTCTTTGACCCAATTATCAACAGAGACAAGAACCGTCACTAGTTCCACTATGCTGTTTGCTACCTTAACACTTCAGTTAATGCGCAAAGTTACTGCAGCTAACTAAAGCAATTACATTACACTTATGAGGTTGCGGAACAGGACGGACTAACACAAGGCATCCTGAATGAATCTATCAACTCCTGCGGAATGGGCGCTGTTTTGAAACTTCCTGAATGATTAAGGCTACGTACCGGACCGAAAGCCTGCCTTTGCGGGTCATCGATATTACTAAACGGCTAACCCGTTGCACAGTCATCCGGTCCCAGTTTTACGTCACAAAAAAATTTATCTTCAATATATCATACAATTATAGACCGAATTTAAAAATTTAAAATTCTGTCAGAATCTGCTCATTAAGAGCTACAATCTTACATTAAAAGTTTAACACAATAAGACAAGTATTACAGTTGGAAACTGTCTCTTTGTCTTTGATGCAGTCTAACTCACCAGGCACAAATACTCACGCTATATTGATACAGTATCTGAGAATGAGGTCATTTAGCGAGTTGAAGAAACTTAAACATAATTTCAAACCTTTTCTAAACAATTTCTCGCTTCCATGCTCAATGTGAAATACTGTATTTAACAAAACAACTCATTTGTAAACTAATCAGAAGTCAGAAACTTTTTTATACGTCGGAGTTCGATTCTTTAAAGTATCGAGGATTTATTGGTCATGTAATAACTAAGTCATCCACAGACACGACTCACGACCCACCTTCACAGCTTCTCCATGTGCGCTAGTCTCCCAAGATATGCAGGATAACTTTTGGGTAAAGGGGAGAGTGGTACTGAAGTTAAGAAGGCTGGCCGTTTCGCCCCTCGGTAGCTCGAATTGACAGAGCGTGGCCCACAACGGCATGGTTCTAGGTTCGAATCCCGGTTCACCACATTGTTTTAATCAGTCATGTTTCCTGTTCCTGTGCATAAAGCATAATCAGGCGTTATAATCCACGCAATACTTTCTTTTATTGAAAAAATCGCCTTAGATATATTCTAGTTCGGTTCTGATAGCCCCCGAATACCCTCTATCAAATGTGTGTCTTCTTCATAAGTAGCTCATTTTTGGACACTTACCTTCCACTTTAAACAGTTCCGCTTCTTTTCAGCCAACTCACCCAGCAGGTTGACTATGGGGCAGAGGGAACTACAGTTGTGGTATAGATGGGGGAGATGGGGAAGGACTTCAAATTCCGGCATTCGCCTAATAACCACGGGAAACCTCCCTAATCTCTCGGTCGGAACCGGGGACTGGGACCATTTTAATATATCTGAGACTATTTTATCAAAAGTTCCACATAGAAATCTACATACTCTCACAGGAAAAAAACAGCAACGGCAAGAAAGAGTTGTGTGACACAAACAAAATCTGGTAGGCAGCTGAATTTCAAATTTCTCGCCACTCGCATAAGAGTGGCATTAGTAGCGCCACTGTGAGCATGCAAATCAGGTTTGCTTTAAGTAGACGCTGTAACTGTCGTGAACATTAGGCACCTTTGAGACTGGATGTGGTGAGCTGTTAGTAAAGAATGACTTTAAGGCGACAAAAAGGCCACTGTAAACAACTCACTGAGTTGAAACGACGTCGTGTAATATGGCTATAAGAAGCTGGATCTTACTCCTGCGTTGTAGCAGAAATACTTGGCAAGAATGCAGCTACTGTAGATCATTGCTGGCAGCGGTGGTCACGAGAATGTACGGTCCCATGAAGACCGGGTTCCGGACGAACACGCGACACTACCGAGAGGGACGATCGTGTTCGGCGTATGGCTCTGGCACAATGTACTGCATCTGCAGCAGCAATTTGACAGCAGTTGGCACCACAGTGACACAACGATCTGTTACAAATCGGGTAGTTCCAGGACAGCTCCGAGCCAGTCGCATTCCACTGACCCCAAACCACCACCATTAGCGACTTCAGTGTTATGAAGCGAGAGCTCCTTGAGGGGCACGGTGGAGATCCGTTGTCTTTTCTGATGAAAGCTGGTTCTGCCTCAGTGCCATTGATGGTCGTGTGTTGGTTAGAAGGAGGTCAGTTGAGGACCTGCTGCCGACCTGTCTGCGTGCTAGACACACTGGACTTACACCTGGAGTTTGGTCTGCGATGCAATCCCTTATGATAGGAGGATCACTCAAGTGGTTGTCACACGCATCGTGACTCCACATCTGTACGTTAATCAGGTGATTCGATCTGTTATGCTGCCATTCATGAACAGCATTCCAGGGGGTGTTTTCCATCAAGATAACGCTCTCCCACACACTGCTGTTGTAATCCAGTATGCTCTACAGCGTGTTGCCTTTGCCTGCTCGATCACCAGATCTGTCTCCAATCAAGCACATATGGGACATCATCGTACGACAACTCCAGTGTCATCCTCAAACAGCATTAACCGTTCCTGTATTGAACGACCAAATGCAGCAGGCTTGGAACTCCATCCCACACTCTGATATCTGGCCCCTGTACAACACAATGCATGCACATTTGCACGCTTGCAATAAATATTCTGGCTGGTTATTATTGCACCAGCATTTCACATTTGCAGTGGCTTATCTCGCGCTTACATTAACCTGTGCTCTTGCAATATGTTACCTAGACAAAAGTATTCCCGAATTTTCATTACTCTAAATTTTTTGTGCTGCGATTTTTTACGTCGTTGTATAATGTGTGTGTGTGTAAGTTAGCGTGCGCGCCGGTTTCTTTCTTTTTTTATCTTTCCTTCCTTCCTCCTTCCGGGGCACATAGAGAACCTTGATCTTGTGCGCCTTGTATTAACCTACCTTTTTCGCGTTTGAGTCAGTTTATTGATAGATCTGCAAGGGTAGAGTCGTATAGCTCTTGCATGGCGATGGGAGAGAGCATGTGGTTGGAAGTCCTCGCATTTGTCTTATGGCTGAGGTGCTAGTACACTCACGTTCAGTAAAAACAGAACAAATTGAACGACTAGACACAGGACGTTCATATTCACAGGACATGTACATTAGTATGTTCTGCAGAAGTTATTAGCATTTCAGTCACCTCGCTTCAGCATGTGTCCTGTTGCCTCTACAGCATGTGTCCCGTTGCCTAGTAGGCACAGGATCCGCCATGGGCCCTGCTAACTTCTTCCATGCGCGATGGCATCGACGCTTATAAGGAGCAAATGGCGTCCTGCGGTTAATTGCATCCGTGCTGCATTCACCTGGTTCAAAGTTTATCTGCGGTGGGTGGCACTGGGTCAGAGCGCTGCATCCGTCATTTCACCGTATCCCACACATTTTCGACAGGCGACAAGTCTGGTGATCTGGCGGGACAGGGCAAAAGGCAGACATCCTAGGACACCAGGAAGAAACGCGTTCGTGCAGCAACATGTGTTCGTGCATTGTCTTGCTGAAAAATGGGGTCTGGGGCGCTGTGCTGAAACGGTATGGCTTGTGCTGAAACGGTATGGCTACGGGTCACAGGATATTATTCACGTAAGTCACGCTGGTCGCAGTGCCCTGGACACGCACCAACTGTAATTTGTGGTTGTAACCAATAGCAACCCACACCACAAGGCCTTGAGTTGGCGCCGTATGTCTGTGCGAAAGCACTGTGATGCCGCTCCCCCTGTCTGCGGCGACCCAATACGCAACATCATTTTCAAACAAACAGAACCTGGATTCGTCCGAAAACACTATCTGATGCCATTCCTGTCTCCAGTGACGTAGTTCCATACACCATGGCCGTCTAGCATGTTTCTGCACATTCGTCAAAGGTAGGCGGAGTCGAGGGCGACACGCACGTGACACGTGCCGTAATAACCGGCGATGGACTGTCACCCCTGACAGTGTACAGTGCGTTACACTGTTTCACTATTGCGCTAGAGCCGAGGAGGACGCAGATCTGTTCTGCAATACCATTCGTACAAGGTGTCGATCTTCTTGGGGGATGGTCTTGGTGGTGTGACCTGACTCATCTAGTCAAGTTCTACGACCTTCCGTGAACCATTTTGCACACACCCGTTGCACAACCGAAACACTTCGTCCTACACGAGTAGCCATTTCCCGTATTAATGTACCACATTCTCTCATGCCAATAATGCGCCCTCTTTCAGACTCTCTGACCTGACGGTAAGGTTCGCGCATACGTCTGCGAGGCATCCCGCATGTCAGATCAAGTCACACTAATCCATTACCTTCGGTTTATAGCGACAACGAGAGCCGCAGGCACATTTTACCGGTAGGTGGTGTTGCGCCGCGATAACCATGTTGACCTTGAAGCCGCGGGCCTTGGTTCAAATGCTGATCATTTCTTCAGAACATACTAATGTACAGTCCTGGGAATATGAACGTCTTTTCTCTGGTTGTCCAAGGTGTTTTTTTGAACCCGAGAGTATATTGCTCTAATGATTAATTTAAAAATTTACGTTCCGCACACACTGCGAGAGAGATACTCGGCTGCAGATTTGGGGGACAATAAGTGTAAACATTGGTAGACAAATGTGAACATCAACAAATACACTGCCGGAGAAAAATTACTGCACCCTTTTAAAGGAATCAGACTCACTCAAGATTTAGTGCTGCAACAGTGCATATGGAGTCCATGAAATCATTACATTTACAGATCAGTAGCACAAGTGTTTCTGAGTTACCAGGTATCGACTCATGCTGAAACACCCATATTACCCTTTAATAAAAATGTTCAAATGTGTGTGAGATCTTATGGGACTTAACTTTCTTTTTAGTATTATGAGACTTAACTGCTAAGGTCATCAGTCCCTAAGCTTACACACTACTTAACCTAAATTATCCTAAGGACAAACCCACACACCCATGCCCGAGGGAGGACTCGAACCTCCGCCAGGACCAGCCGCACAGTCCATGACTGCAGCGCCCTTAGACCGCTCGGCTAAACCCGCGCAGCTTACCCTTTAATACGTGGTATAGCCTGCATGGGTGGCACTGCAGGCGCTGACTCTGGCATCCATTCGATCGTACAAACGGCGAATCCTGTCCTGGGATACATTATTCCACGCATGCTCGACCTGTTCACGTAGTTCTGTAAGAGTTGTTGGTTGACGAGTCGCACGAGTCACTTCTCGTCCCACCATATCCTACAAGTGATCGGTTGGAGACAAGTCTGGAGATCATGCTGGCCAAGGAAGTTGCTGCACGTCTTGGTGTGCACGTTGAATTTCGCGGCAAGCATTGTCTTGTTCAAACAACACATCACATTCCAGTTGCAAGAACGGTAAAAGAACGAGTCTAACGACATTCTGCACTGCCAAGCGCTGTTTAGCATCCCCTCCAGAAACACCAAAGGTGAACGAGAGCTATAGCTTATCGCATCCAGACCATAAATCCTGAGGTGGGGAGAGCGCTCAGCAGGTTTACGTCGTACGCGCAAACGACCATCACTTGCGTGCTAGGAGAATCTGCTTTCGTCGCTGAAGACCACGGCGAGCCATTCCATCTTCCAAGTGATCCTCTGGCGACACCAGTCGAGCCATGCAGGTCGATGCTGTGGCGTGAGTGGAAGGTGTGTGTTCGTAGTTCCACTGCTGATGACCGGTTCGCAACAGTATGTGTTCAAAGGCCTGGGCTCACAACTCCTCTTATCTGTGCGTGATAGCTGTCGTTACGATAGGACGATCCTCGCGGGTGTCTGTGCTATGGAAGTCCAGAACCGCGCCTACAGATGTGAGAATGCCCACGTGACCACTGATACCAGTATCGTTGCACAACTGACGCAGCACGTCCAGCTTGAGTGCCAGTCGTCCGAAAGGACCATCCCGCCACTTGGAAAGGCACAATATGACCCCATTCAAACTCGATCAATTGGCTGTAGAAAGCCACGAGTGAGTCTCCGTGGCATATTTGCCTGCCTGCTTCACACGTTTGCACCAAACTGGCTCTGAGAAATCCTTATTAAAGGGTAGACACAGGTGGCGCACTGGTAGCTACGCCACTATGCTATCTGTTGGCGGGCGACGTTGAAACCGTTATCCGTACATGTACTATCCCCCAGTTGGTATATGCCGTAATCGGATCAAAATTGACGTCGTATTTCGGCAGTGCATATCGTCTACGCCGTAGCATGTTTCCATATGGGCTACACAGTGTAAATGAAGAGATGCTGCCGGCCAGGGTGGCCGAGCGGTTCTAGGCGCTACAGTCTGAAACCGCGCGACCGCTATGGTCGCAGGTTTGAATCCTGCCTTGGGCATGGGTGTGTGTGATGTCCTTAGGTTAGTTAGGTTTAAGTAGTTCTAAGTTCTAGGGGACTGATGATCATAGAAGTTAAGTCCCATAGTGCTCAGAGCCATTTGAACCATTTGTAGGGATACTAACTGGGATAAAAGGGACGACTAAAAACTTCTTCTTTCTTGGGATTGGCGTCAGCTGTTACTACCCCGCCAGCATTAAGAATGTCAAAGCCGTCGCTCTGGCTCAGCTGGAGAAACGGAGAAACAACGCCAACTGTAACCCAGTGAATCTCCGCTAAAGACCCGTACCGCGACGCGCCTGAAGAATTTAAGGAAATTATGGATCAGAGCAGACAGATCTGGATTGCACTCGTCTCTATCCGAACAAGGCTGAGTATTTTCTGGGTGAGCCAGTGGTTGACAGCAGTCCACTCGAATAATTTTCGTACACGGTACAGTCCTATTAATGTAAGCAACGCCTACGTTCGACGTCAGGCTGCAATAACCACTCGCAGCTCACAGAGAGCAGGTGGCAATACTAACAGGGAGGCTGTATCGGTGGGTGGTGGTGTTGGGGGCATGGGTGGGAGGGGGGGGAGGGGAACACTATAATGCGAACACGGAGTGATTTATCTGACGTCCAAAAGGGCATGATCATTCGCTTTCGGGCCAAGGGTGGAGCCATTCCCGAAACGGCCAGGTTTGTAACTGTTCGGTGGTGCCGTGGGTGAAGTACACCCGGCATACCATATCACCACTATACAAAACTGGTGCCGAGGAAACTGTGGTGTTTCATGGGCCATAGATAACAGGAGTGAACGACAGCTGGTTACATGTGTATGGGCAAATAACGTGCAACTCTTCAGCAACTGACCGCGCAGATGTACCATGAGGCAACCAATGTCTCCTCAAGGAACGTTGCTGCTTCTGGGTCGCCAAGTGAGTCATGTACTCAAGCTGACTTCTGTCCATCGGCGACGAAGGCTGGAATCTGCACGTCAGTACCGCAGCTGGACGTCCACTGTGTAGCAACAGATGGCCTTTCCAGATGAATCACGGTTTATGCTCCGTCAGACACAAAGCCGTTGGCGTGTACGACGTGAGACGTCTGAAAGCAAACAACCTGCAACAATTGCCGAAAGGTTTCAGATTGGAAAGCACACTGGATCAACAACCACGTATCTAGTGCGTCGTTCAAAGGCAGTAGCATGAGTTTAGCGTACTCTTTGGCAACCAAACTCTCCAGATTAAAACCCAATCGAGACTCTGTGGGACCACCTCGATCGGGATGTGCTCGCCATGGATCATCAACTGAGAAAACCAGCACAGCTGGCCACGGCACTGGAATTGGGATGGCTGCACATAGCAGTAGGATATATAAGGATGATTGTATATGAGTTTACAGTGATTCAACACCGAGGTTAAAATGCAGATGATTTAGTCACTCAATGAAATCTAGGAGACCACCGGAAAACGAACTAGATTTTCCCATAAAATGTGCTCCTTGAAAACAGTCATTCTGAAGCAGTCACACCATTAATCCATTCCTCCCTTAAAACTAGGGCGAAAGGAAAGACATACGGAAGAAACTGAAATTCCCTAAACGGTACATCCTCAAGACGGGAAACAACTTTTTTTACTAATCGAACCAATTTCATCGTTCCAATGAAACAAGCTACACAGCTGCAATAGAATTAGGTATGTACTATGACACGTTCCATGTTCTGTACTTTGCATCTTTTTTTGTAGTTGCAGACCAACATGAGAAACTGTGAAAGATGTAGTGAGCAGTTTCACAATATAGTAGATCTGGAACTGGCTGGGTTCGTGTAAACTGATGACTAGTCCACTGGAAACACATATTTTAGATCCCACAGAACAGATGTAACTGTACGCAAGTTATGTTCTCAAAGCTAAACCCGGAATTTTTCCTTTGTCCCAAAACGTTGTTAAGAAACTGATTGTCGCTGTGTTTAACATCACATTAATAGTTCTTGGAAATAAAGCTGCGAGCGAAAGCTACTCTGACTACTTTTTCCCTCTAGTCCGACATTCTGGGCTGATGAGGCCAGTCAACGAACGATCCGTCAAAGTTTTATGTTGGTGTCAGTTCAGGCATACATTGCATCCTACCTTCACAACTGCACAATTTGTAAACCACTTTAACACACGATGTGCCATTCGGGAAGATTTCTGGTAATGGACGTCGTAATTGAGATGTGGACTGTAACTAGTATTTTGAACGCGTTAAACATTAAAGGGACGGCATTCGTCTATATATCTCTGAAAATTACGGTGTACGAGGCACTGAGTGAACCTGTGGTCCACAGGTAGATGTGGATGCTTAGCAACGACACTTGAGTTTCGGACTATGATGTCAAACCTGTTACCAACTGGTTATTATAAGTACTTACGATGAGAGTATACAGTAACTGATCTCCTACGTCAACAGCAGGGGCAATTACGTAAGAGAAACAGTGGAACGTCGAAATTTATTTGGGCAAATAACAAACGTTACTGCAAGTTTTCTATTCTCTTCGTATTAGTAATTACTTTCTGGGCGGCATTCGTATATAAAATTCAGTATTACAGAAACAGAGACTGCAAAGATTCAGGTAAATAATGAAACACTTAACTGATGGTGAGATAAAGTGTGTATAAAGCTCACTGAATTAGATAGCTATATTTCATAGAAAACGTGGATACTTGTATCACAAGAACGGCAGTTGAGTTATAGGTGGAGTAAAAGCATTATAGCAATACCGAGAGGAATACTCAGCCACAACGTAATTCATTCTGACAGACCATATTTTCATACTAAGATATTTAAACGTAATTGCTTGGTTGCGTGAATATTCAAAGCCAACAGTACTTTTTGAGTGCAATTAGATCTTCAAAATTGCATACCTGATGGAAGATAAGACAAGTGGAGACCGGTACGTCAGTTTCCTGACAAACAGGATAGAAATTACCAGAAGTAAAGAAGAGGCAACGAAGAGATGTGAGACAGAACTGAACACATTACTAGCGCAGAAACTGATCAGAAGAGCATTAGCCTCCTGCCTGTGAAGACCTGCAGATGAGAAATAATCAGAATACATGAAACAACATCGTCGAAAGCGTGGAAGAACGAAATGAGAGACGACAAACGATCAGCCGCCCAGAAAGAGACTGTAGATTTCGCGTGCCTTTAGAAAGGCGCAGCTAAGCTTTGGCTTACTGCGAGGCGCAGCCGCTGAGCGCCCCCTGCCTGTGACAGGTGTCTAGCGGCTGCTACATTAGCGTCGTGGAACTGCCAGTTTTCCACTCTTAACGTTATCACTAAAATCTATTTATCGTGTCAGCCCTTCCAGGAACCAGTGTGAACACAACACGGTACGGCTCTGCACTGTTCTCTCCAAAGGTACATTCTTCACGCTGAAGATAACATACAAAAAAAGGCACTGGAATTTAAAGTCATGGACTTGGAAGGAATTCTGCGCGATCACATCGTTATTATTGTATACAAGTAGGAAACAGCAAGACAGTGTAATCTCCCCACGGAAATTACCCTCTACCACGCAATAATTAATAATGGTCAACCAAATCATCCACATGTATTTACGTTTGAAAAGTATCTAATCAGATTTTCTAGTAATATATGCGCCGACAGCTCGTCGACGCCAAGGTATTTTTCTAGTACGTTTATTCTTTGGAACAACAGAGGTACAGATATGTATGCTCCATGGTTATTATAGTGGGAGAAAGGAACAGCTTCGGAAGTATCGGTTGGAAGATTGTCGGATTGCTAAAGGAGATTTATTTACTCTTCTTCGCGCTTAAGCGAGCTAGGAAAGTTTGTGCCGCTAGCGTGATAGATTAAGAGAAAGAAAAACCTGTAAAAGAAAATTACATGAGACTTGGAACCAACAGAAAACGGAACATGTACGGAAATGGATTCAATATACAATTTTCCTCAGAAATAAGGTTTGTGACCATTTTATTCTAGAGTGAATGACGAATGAGTTCTCTGTCTGAATCATTGATGATTGTCTGGGCCCTGTAATTAATTGGGAAGTTTCAGCTGTGACGAAGAGAGCCTGCAATCTCTGAGTTTTTATAAATCGTCCAAAAAGGCTTCGTCCACATCTGAAATTTTAGATCTGTCGTAAACTGAACGAATTGTTCAAACGATCGATTTTCCCAACTGAATGCAGCGCTTAATAATAATAACAAATGTAAAGATCTTTTCCAGCAAGCCAGCCGCTGAATATTAAGACGAAGGGCTCCACCAGAGATTCTACTAGACTGATTTCACGTAAATAATATAGTTAAACTGTACACAGAAAAAGGACAGAGAGAGAGAGAGAGAGAGAGAGCGAATGAAATTCGAGAAATTACTCAGAATCCTCCATTAGCATAATTGTTTGTCTGTCTTTTCACGGATCAGCCTAATAAGAAAACACGAAGCCCTAACTTTATTGTACCGATTTATGTGTGAGGGTGAAAGAGCGATAAAGGCGACAGATACACTTCTGTACAGACAAAACATTACACCAAGTTAGCGGCAAGCTGCATTCATATAGACTTTCATCATTTACAGAGTAGAACTCATTATAACAGGACACCCCAGATATACCTACAATGGGCTGTATATCAAGTTGCGGTTTATGCCACGTTAAAGAGAAAAATGTGACGAATTTTTTGATGTACCAAAGTGATTTTTAAATTTTACAGCTACCGAAACGTGGCACTGATTTTGTTTAATGAAAGTATTTATTTCGTCTACGGCAGTGGGAATAGTCTCCAAAGAGGACTTCAACGACATTTGTCGAATTTGATTAAATACTAACCGCAAACTAAATTCAAGCATACACCTGACTCTGGTATGATTCTTCAGTTTTCCTGTAAGCTCGAAGCCATCATTGAGTGCTCTGCTGTTTTAGCGATCACATAATTTGCACGTAAAGCTGTTCGAAATTTCACACTCTATACGACAGACGAAAAAAGGTATATGGCAAATGTCGGCAGGCTGTTACAGCAGTGGACCGGCTGTATGCTGACAAGGGCACGACCCCAAGGTAGGAGCGACTTTTCGAAACCACCTGAGCGATGATGTAGGTTAGGTTTCCAGGTATGACACCCAGCAGCCCTTCATCAGGTGGGACCCCGTTTGCGAGTTACTGACGAAAAAGACTTTCACGTGGTTGCTCTAGAGTCAGTGTTTTGGAGAGTGGTAGCGTATGCAGTGGTTTAGATACCTTCCTGATGTGCTAAAGATTATGGGCTCAAATCCCATCAAGTATATCGAAATTTTTATCTTAAAATCTTTATCGAAGTGACTGATCATATTCATTCAATTAACTGGTTTAAATGAAAACTTTTATACCTAATCCTTTGTCACATCATATAATCATTGTATTAATTTTTTCATTTGCTCTCTTTTTTTGTTCCTATCATTTTTTTCATTTGTAATTTCAATTTTTGTGGATTAACTTCGATTTAATTTCTATATTTTTATTATTTTATATTTACGTCCATGTTGTTATATTCATTATTTATATTCCTGATTTTGCTCGAATATTTCGTCTTTTAGCTTTAACCGATAGAACGGCGTTTCCAAACGTTTAGATAGTATGATATATAAATAATTAAAATGACTCGGACAACGAATCCAGATAGAAAAAAAGAATGAGAAGAAGAAAAATTAGAACAAATACAAAAGTCAATACAATGATGAAAATGATACGGCAATGGACTAGACATAAAAAATTTCGTTTAAACCAATTAACTGAATAACAATAATGAAACAAGCCATTTTGTAACGATTTAAAAATAAAAAAATAAAAGTATCTGTTGGGAATCGAACCCACAACCCTCAGTACCTCGGGAATGTATGTTAACCACCATGTTCCGCCGTCATTCTGTACACAGGGTGTCTACGTGGGTAAGGAAAAAAAATTCCCGGATTTTTCCCAGATTTCCCGGGTAAAAATACACTTTCTCCCGGTCGAAAATACACTTTTTCCGTGTAGAAGTGACCTATACTATTCCTTGGTACTGTAAAACACATCAATGCTTTGAATGTTTATGGTTTTATATACCGAAGTAGAATTTCCCGCCACTTGAGAAAACGAAACTCAGGGGCAAAAAAACACGTTTTGAAACACCTTTCATGTGCAGCAATATGTACGCTGCATATTTTGGTATTACGAAGGTGTAAATTTGAATGCCACCAAATACCGCATGTTACTTTCCCAACCATTGAAGTCCAGATTGCGATGCGCCTTTGTAAGCCACTCATGACTCATGTCACGTGATCTCGCCAGCTGATGACAGCATAGGACACGTGATGTAGTCAGCCAATAGCAAAAGCACTCTTAAGTAGCGCGAAAACACAAATAAGAAAAGTTAATGGTTTAAATTAATATACATAGCATTCACATATAATATTGGTCTCCAAGATTCATAAGCTGGAAGAGAAGCTAAGCTTCCACATATAATGTTGATCTTTTCTGCGCGTGATACACTTTAGTATACATCACACAAATAAGCCAGTAAAATTTTTAATAACGACGTAAATGTGTGATGTTCTGAGCTCAAAATTCTTCTAAATGGCCATCCCCAAAGAGCTGATTTTTAAATCAGAGTCAAACGCTTTGTTATTTAAGAAATTCATCGTACATTCTCGCACATAGTTCATCTTGCGTAAAAGGAAATTTGCTTTTAATGTATGTAACGCTTTTCAAACCACCGTTCGCAACATTTTCCCGCTACCTGTTAGAAATACCGTAGTTTCGTTTCAGCAGTTGCAAGAGAGAGCCTGATAAAAGTCGTCACCGCCCGATGACGCGGGAAGGCCATATGTTCGTACTTGTAAAACATTAAGAGATCTTACATTAGGTCATAAAAGAAACAAGACATCAAAGGATACTTCAAGAGCATCGGAATTTCGTGAACCATACTAAAATGCATAATTCGACTTAAAGTGCACATTCGTATGTCCAGATTCTGACGTAAATTTTCTTGGAGTACCAGTATTGTATTATCTCATGTTTGGTTCTTTATTATGGCATAACATCACACGAGCACTTGTAATCAGCGAACAGTTGAAACCAGCCAACAGTGTGAAATTAAACAGTTCGTTTCAAATAAACTGACTGCCTCAGCAGAAAGGATTAATAAAAGCCAAATCTCTTTAGCAAACCGACAAAAATAACTTCATTGTTCTGCAAGGCTTGACTGTCAGAAAGGTGGAAATAAAATCTGAAACTAATGACATCTTTTAGCCATCCGTAATTATGCGAACGTATTTTAATTCATTTGATATGTCCCGGTCACAAAAATCCGTTTTATCATTTAACGTGAGAGCAATAAACGAAGAGGAAACAACAAAATCACTGAACGTTAACACAGGTCACGTGGAGACGACCCACCTCCCCACCACAACTCAGACTACTCTGTGCATCAGGCCCGGATTTACTATATTCCCGAACCGGGCAATATTAGGTAGTGACGCCAAGCCACACTTCTGTAACAAGAAGCGGGAGAAGGTACTATTCATACCCGAGTCAACTACGCATGCACAACAGCCCGCCCGCAACTGCTCAAAGCAATCTAATTTAAACAGTTGTCACGTCACGCTCATCGGAGGCAATTTGTTGTTATGAAACATTGCATAGTCTTCCAAAAGCCTTTGACACATTTTGCTGTTGGCAGACGCTTGTATGAGTACTGTGTTTTGTTGTTGTATACGGCACATTTCCTTTGCAACTTAAGTTTATTTTACTCTTTTTTTTCTCTCTCGTTCATGTTTCGTTGCTGCATTGTTATTCTGCAGTAGCGGGGTACAGTAATATCCTTTGTTAGCGTATTGGTTCTTACCACTCAAAATCACAAAAATTTAACTGAAAATTAAAACAATGAAAAATTCCCGGAATTGTAAACAATTCCCGGGGTTTTCCCGGTTTTCTCCCGGATGAAAAAATTCCCGGGTTTTTCCCGGATCTCCCGGTTGTCCCGGGTCGTATACACCCTGGTACAACACTATTATTTTTAAAACTCTAGAGTCTGGAGCAATTGCACACATACTTTTTCGTCAAACACTAACAAACGAGGGCCGACTTCGATGAAGTGCTGAAGGGAGTGATACATGGTACCCTAACCTACACCGTCATACAGGTGGATTCAAAAAGTCGATTCCACCCTTGAGGTTCTCCATCTCGCCTAAGTTTCCTGATTGTGCCAAGCCCTCACTGTATACCTTCACAAATATTACAAAAAATTTCAAGAACAAAATGACAATAAAAACTAATCAGAGAAAAGCAACTACAACACTGTATCAATGGTAGCACACAATCCACATATCACCACGAAGTAGCTTGAATGTGACAGTGAAATTAACCAAAGGAGAACTCTCCGAATACCACATTCCATTGTGTGATCAATAAATTATGTGCTTTGGATGTAAGAGAATAGATTGCCTATTCGGAACAAACTTATGCCGTCAAGGCAATTATTCGTATTCCAGAGCTACGCTTTGTGAAGAATACAAGACAGTGCAGAGAAGGTTTTCGAGAAAATCGGCAACGAGCAGGCGCCGTATTCGTGTGCCCCTGCCGCGTCCGCTACCAGCGAACCATTCTTGCAGCGCATACAGGCAGCCAATGGCATTCCCCAGCACGTACAAATAATATGGAGCCGGTACTTGATTTCGGACGTGCATGCATCTAACTACGCTGCTTTTGATTTATTATCTGTATCATGTATACCATGGAAGGAATGTATTATATAATGAAGAGTTATTACGCTTCACTCTAGCGTGTTAACTCAATAGCTTTGTGTTTTGTCTCCATTGCTTTGACTGCAGCATACGAAAGATGAATCTGCGGATTCGTATCAACATTTAAATCCAGCTTCATAACGCTATATTATAAATATAATATTATGCAACAAGAAACGACGCAGTTGTAATTCAGAAATTTTCCTTTTATTAACGAACGCTTACCAGTTTCTAAAAATCACAAAAAACAGAATCATATAGTGCAGCGATCCTAAGTGTAACAAAGCAGGTATAGGTAAATAAAAAGGCTTTTATTACAATAAGGTTTCACTGTGTATGGTGTTGTCATCTTAAGTACAAAGACTGGTATCGTGCAGCTCTCCACGCTATCGTGCAGCTCTCCACGCTACTCTATCCTGTGCTGGCCTCTTGATCTCTGCGTAACTACCGCAGCAGGCATACATTTAAACCTGTGGTTACTATACACAAGCTTTGGTCTCCCTCTAAAATATTAACCTCCCCCCCCCCCCCCACACACACATACATATATACCCCGAATACCAAATCTACAATTTCTTGATGTATCAGAATGTGTCCTGTCAACCAATCCTCTCCTTTAGTGAAGTTATGTCACACATTTCTATTTTCCTCAGTTCGATTCAGCGCCTCCTCATTTTTTATTGTGTACACCTATCGAATCTTCAGCATTCCTCTATAAGACTACTTTTCAAAAGCTTCTATTCTCTTCCTGTCTGAACTGCTTATCGTCCACGCTTCACTTCGGTACAATCCAGCAAGTATCTTTACACAAGATTTCGTAACACTTACATTGAAATTAGAAATTGACAAAGTACTCCTTAACAGAATTGTTTTCTTGCTACCGCCAGTCATCATTTTACTCTGTACTTCGGTCATCGTCTGTTATTCTGCTGCCCAAATAGCAAGACCCATCCACTAATTTAGTGTCTCATTTCCTAGTCTAATTTCCCCTACGTCGCCAGATATAATTTGACTAAATTATACTATTTTGGTTTGAGTGTTGTTGATGTTCATTTCGTAATCTCCTTTCAAGACATTATCCATTCCATTCAACAGCTCTTCGAAGTCCTTCGCTGTCTCTGACAGAATTACAAAGTCGTCAGCAAACCTTAAAGCATTCAATCTTCTCCCTGAACTATAATTCGCTTTTCAAATTTCTCCTTGATTTCCTTCAAAGCTTGCTCAGTGCACCGATTGAACAACATCGAGGATAGCCCTGTCTCACTCTCCAAATACGGCTTCCTTTTCATCTCTTTCGACTCTTACAATGTAACTGTAGTCTGGTTTCTGCACAAGTTGTGAATATCCTCAATTCTCTGCATTTTATCCCAGTATCTTCAGAATTTCAAAGAGAGTTCCAATCAACATAATCAAAAGCTTTCTATAAATCTACAAATCGAAGAGTCGGTATTGTCTTGCGTGTTATTACGTTTCTACCGATCCCAAACTTATCTTCCCCAGTGAGGCTTGTTCCAGTTTCCACACATGTTTGCATCTGCTTTCACTCGAACTGGAATTATTATGTTTTTCCTGAAGTCAGTCGCTATTTCCCCTGTCTCATACCTTGTACACCAGGTGGAACAATTTGGTCACGGTTGGGTCTTCCAAGGACCACAGTATTTCTGAGAAAATGCCGTCTAATCCAGGGGCCTTGTTCTCACTTAGGTCTTTCAACGCTCTGTCAAAATCTTCTCGCAGCACTGTATCTCCCATCTCATCTTCCGTTTCTCACTCTCTAAATATTTCTTCCATTTTTCATTTTTCCTGTACTTGATTAGTACTGACTTGCTATTTGAGCTCTTTATATTCTTCTATATCATATCATAGCATACCATATCATTATATACCTTGTCTCTAACGGTCTCTAGTTTTTCTATAGGCTGCTGCTGTCTTCCCCTCGTCATGCATGCTTCTACAGCCTTGCATTCCTCCTCTAGCCATTCCTACTTAGCCGTTTCGAAATCTGTCAGTTTCATTTTTTTAGACGTCTGTATACTCTTTCGACTGATTCATTTGCTGCATTTTTATATTTTCTCCTTTCGGCAATTAGATTCGATATCTCCTGTGTTATCTAGGGATTTCTGCTACATTTTGTCTATTACCTGTATGTTCCTTTGTTGCCCTCGCTATTTCATCCCTCAAAGCTGTCCATTCGTCTTCTATTACATTCTTTTCCCTCTGTTTCAATCCAACGCCATCTAATGCTTCCGCTGAAACTCTCAAAAGCTCTGGTTTCTTCAAATTACCCAGATCCCATCTCCCTAATTTCCTTGTATATTGTAATATTTTCATTTTCAGCCGCAGTTCATAATCAATAAATTATGGTCAGAGTCCACAACTGCTCCCGTAAATGCCTTACAGTAAAAGCTGATTTCTAAATATCTGTCTGCCACTATATAATCAATCTGAAACCACCCAATTTCCTAATATCTCTTCCACTCACACAACTTTTTTTCATGATTGTTTAACCAAGTGCTATCAATGATCAAATTACGTTCTGGGCAAAATTCGACCAGACGGTTTTGATTTCACTATTTTCCCCCAGTCCATGTTTTCCTACTACATTTTCTTCTCTTTCTTTTCCTATTGCCGAATTCCAGTCGCTTGTCACAACTAAATTTTCGTCTGCCTTACCTATATGAATAATTTCCTTTACCTAATTATACATTCTTTCAGTCGCTTCTTCCTCTGTTGTGGTCGTTGGCATTAACTTGCACGTAAGTGGTTGGTGTTGTCTTCGTGTCTATTGTCGCTATGCGTTCACTATGCTGTCCATAGTAACTTTACTTCGTATTCTTATTTTTTATTCATTACGAGGTATATTCATGCAATACCCCCTTTTGATTTTGTGTTGATAACCTTTTAATTACCTGACCAGAAGTTCTGTTCTTCCTGCCACTGCAGTTCACTAAGTCTCACTTTATCTCGAACCTAGCCATTTCCCTTTTTAAATTCTCTTAGTTTCCTTTGAAATTAAAGATCTAAGATTCCGCGCTCACCGGTGCGAGGGACCAGCTACCCCTCACACACCTAGTACCGCGGGGAATAGAAAGGCTGTAGTCGACCTGTATTCACGCTGATGGCCCGGTAACGGTCTTGCGCCACGGAATTTTACCTTTCTCTTTTAGACATTCCACGTCCTGACTCATGGAATACTAGTTCTCGTTTTCTTGATGACAACATCTATCTCTGTAGTCCGCGTCCGGAGATACAAAAAGGGGCCACTTCCTCTTCGAATTATTTTATCTCATCACTGAGACATACAGTGGAGCTGTATGTCCTCAGGAAAAAAAATAATGACTGTAGTTTTCCCTTGTTTTCAGCCGTATGCCTTACCAGTAATGCCATTTTGGCTGTCTTTACACAGCCAGATTAGTCAGTCATTCAGACCGTTGGCCCTGCAACTATTGAAAAGGTTGCTGCCTCTTTCGGAATCTCGGGTTAATCTGGCTCCTCCACAGATGCCTCCCTCCCTTGTGGATGCGTCTTCGGTACGACTATCAGAAGCATCTGCTACGGAAAACCCTCCGCTTTTTGCTGTTTTTCTGTAGCCTTAGCAAAAACAGGCATCCCATTGACAGAAGAACTACCATTATGCTATTAAAAAAGTGGTATAATTAAATTTATAATGCTAAAAGCAGACTTTTTGCAGTTTTTCTGATAATCAATGAATTTTCTTATGGAAGTCTGTTATTGGTAAGTAAGTTGTGTAGAAGTACGTTTGACCAACGCAAATGCAAGAAAATTTCAAGCTATATAAGGAAATCCGAGCGTCTTTGTCGTAGGTGGTAAGGGAAAAAAGTTACAGAGAAAAAACTAAATACTGCCAAAATTTGGCTGTGTTTCGGCAACTCCATGTTAGCACAGGGTTCTGGAGATCGAAAACTTGGATTCTACTTTACAGACCACCTTTATGCAAGTTCATAAAATTCATACCTTTTGTGAGGTACCCCCCCACCACATTTTGAGTACCTACGACTGGACGACTGGACTATATGTTTTATCATCTTCCTGAGCATGGAAATTGAAAACAAAACTCTAAGTACAATATGTGTTAGCTATGCGAACGAGAAACAGATAAAGTTAATGGAGAATCGGAGCAGTGAAAGAACATCAAAGCTTGAACATGTAAAAGGGTATATTGTTTATAAATCGTTGGTGTACTGTTTTAAAAAAAGTTTCAGTCACCACTACGTCCTCATCCAATTTTTAAGCTGAAACCATTCAAATTACTGTTAATACATATCTATGACCATCTTCTGCGCATGAAAGTGTGTCGACTTACTCACTGAGCAGCCAAAAACCTGTAATTCAAAGGTTTTCAACACATGGCGCAAGTGCTGTGTCCGGAATCGCGCTGGAACTTGTGCCGGGTAGGCGGGCTGCGATCGCCGCACGTGCTGTGGCCCGTTGCTCGGATTTTGGCAACTGGCGGACAAATTTTAGCCAAGATGTATGTAACCTTTTAGCTTACCTGGTCCACAATTAAAAAAGACAAGTATTTACCGGTCGCACACAACGCACTAATAAAGAGAGAAAGGGAGGGAGACAGAGAGAGAGAGAGAGAGAGAGAGAGAGAGAGAGAGAGAGAGAGAGAGAGAGAGACCAGAATCGTGTGGCGGGAGTTTCAAATTGAAGATATTCAGTTTATCATAACTCTACGGACTTTTATGCGTTTTTTATTTTTATATTCGTATTTTTTATTTTTATATTCATCGTGATACATGCTTTGGGCTGCATGCGGTCCGCGGGCTGGGGGCTGCAGGCTGGACACCTCTGCTTTAGCCTGACTAGACGGGTGAGGAGCGGTCTTTGAGACAAGTATGAAAAAATTAGGTACCGGGACATATCCTCGCTATATCGATACACCGCCGGGCCGTAGCGAAAGCCTACTTAGCACTGGTTGCCGCGCAACGCCGGGCACGGCGCTTTCGTCGTACGTGAAGCAACCTGTGGTTGCCACACTGGTAATACACGAAACTTGAGTTAACAAAGTGAATTATGACGACGCAACCATATCTGAAATGATAGCAAAATCACTAATCAAACATAAGATTATCATCTCACCGCTGTTCTGACGTTAACGAAATTAATTTTAACTGTCGGACAATAATATAGACCCATACTAAAACGTTGAAATATTTTATTATATTCCATGGGTTTACGAATCGACATAGAAACGGGTCAAACAGTACAGTCAACAGCGTTACTACATAAGTTTCAGTATAACCACATCAAGAGTTCGACACAAACTTCAAGTTTATTTCCAGCAACGTCGACAGACGAGTATGTACTAGCGTCCAACTTTTTTCCTTTAGTGGGCGGCAAATCATGTCCCCAGAGGCATCTATAAGAAGCTTTCTTAAAAGCTCTCTCCGTTTTAAACGTGGCCATATTTTTAGAACTAAACACTGCGTTTACGAAATCGGGACGATGTCCCGAGCGTTACGGAACACTGACGACCTAATAATATCTTCCGGAAATATCGAGAAATGAGAAGCACGCTAACAATAGGAGGTATTGCTTCTAACCGTGTTCGGTCGATTTCAAGTAATTACAGCCAGCGCATTACAAACCGATTTCCGTTCTAGTAAATGACAGGGAATACTTCAGTTGAGACACGACAGAAAACAGAAGAACTGATGGGGCAAGCATTGGGGGGGAGGGGGGGGGAAGTGTATTACAAACTATGCCGCCGACTGCAAAAGCACACGGGTAGAAAGTAACGTTTCCACGCCTGACTACAGTAGCAACAAAGATCCTGACTTCATCGCCTGAAACAACTGAACTCCAACAGAATATGATTGTAGACTTCCTAACTCCTACTGGTAATCGATTCACCACATTACCTTATATTCCTACTAGTGAAACAGACAGTTCAGTCGAAGAATCGGTTTATTTTAAGTTGTGAAGGAAGCGTGCGTCAGTTTTCAATAAAAATAAGATCAACGCCATTAAGCACAACTTTTTTGCATGAAACAAAAGACTCGCGAAAAATAAACGGTTGGCATGCAAAGACGGGAGAGATTTTCTCCACTGTTTCTGCAGGAGAATTTTGCTGGCAGTTCCGTAATTGACAAAGTATTTGATTTGGAAATGGAGATTCCATAGGTTCACTTTTTTTTTAATTTCCTTTTGCGGCTAGTTTCTGGGTCGCAACCTATGGGAGTTTATCACATTCATACGGTACTGAGTTTGGCTGTGACCAAGGATAATGCCGTATTCCAGCCTCACAGTTTGACTGACTTAACGAAGACCTGCTTGAAAACTGACTGCGCCTCCAAACTAGTCGCAAACAACGGAAGATAATTAAAATAAGAAACAACAGAAGTTGTGGAACGCCTGATTCCGAAATAAAAACGAGTAATTAAAAGACAAAGACATTTTTTATATATAAAATTCATGATGCTGTTTTATGCAGAAATAAAATTAAAAAGGCCATAATAAAGCAAATAACTAGAAGTGAGGGTGTCCATGAGTGGGAAAAAGTGTTAGTAATAGCAACAAAGATACAGGATTATCCGCTCATTCGTTTTAGTGCTCTGACAAGCAGCATTTCGAAAATGGGTGTTCCTATTTTGAAGGCGAAATGTGATGTGTGCAAGAATTAATCAAACGGGTTCCGAAAGAGATCACTGTCAAACCCCTCTGGATTTTTTTATTAAAACAGAAACACTCACAGGAATTTAGATCAATAGCTGCAACGAACGAGACAAAAGGAAATACAGCAAAGGATGTTAGACAAGCGTTCATCTTCCAATACGAAAGAAAAGAGCCGGAAGACTGCAGACAGTATTTATCAGCTAAAATCCTTATAAATCGGGGACTTCTAGCTGAGGCGCAGCACTTTTGACATTTCATCTTTTCAGGCTAACGTCAGCACCCTGTCCTAATTGAGGTCGATGAAATGCGTTGACCTACGCCTCCGCTTATTCTTGCTTATCCAAAGGGAAAATTAATTACGGTTCCATTTGTTAGGGAGCGCACCCCTCCTTATGCTTCTCGGTCCAAGTCTGTTTCCAGAATTCAAAAAAACTTCCTATTCAGTATCGCACCGTCGCCTTAGAAAGAAACTGCTTTCGTATAGGTTATTGAGACAGGCCTGTGACACGAATGAAGTCTTCTGTACAGACTTAACGTTCTCCTCGACGAAGGGATATTTACAGACGCGGAAGTTTTTTCACGTTTCTCCCGGGTAAAATCAATTACGCCCCTATACTTAATGTCATATTAAACATCTACTCAATAGTATTAGTTGCGGTCTTTGACTTTCCGCACAAGACGCGAATGTCTAAGACGAGGTATAATCCGACACAAATGGCTGTAACATATTTTTACATGACATCAATGTGGTGTAATATATTTATTGCAGACAAAATTTCATTTGTAGTATTTAAGGAAAGTGTAGTAGTGCAACCAGCGATTTCTAGATAAACTGCAGCTCTCTGAACCTCCTGACCAAAGATGCTCCTCCTTCGTTCCTTGTCTAACTACAAAATGCTGGTCGCGATGTGCCACTAGAACTCAAAGACAAATGGTGTCCGACCCTCCACCGACATGATTCTATCGCATAGGATGTTCCAGATTTCTGGAGGAGAACAAAATGAACCGTTTAGAAACTAGTTGAAAACGCGGTGAAAGTCCTCCCGTATCATTTCAAATCACGAGTGTGATCCAGAAATTGACACACTTATCAGAACATTTATTATGGTTCATTGCAATTCTGCTTTATTTATAAATTCCGTCACGCGGAACTGCGCCAGACCTGCAAATAAGTGTAATTTCTAAATACAGTGTCATAAACAATGCAGACAACTTCTGAACAACGTAGATATTGTTTGCTCATACACACACTACTTATGAGAACCATTACGAACGAAATAAGCAGTATTCATTAAGTATAAACTGATATTACAATGTGCAATGTCCACCTACTTCTCAGCTTAAAACGAAATACATTTTTTCATACTTGATATCTGATGTGGTTCAGTAAGCATCACCATTTATTACCATTCGTTGTCGTGGAGGCACATATTGCACAGCAGATAATGTATTTCTCGCAAAAAAAATAAAAATAAAATAAATAAATTTAGCGTTTATCAGGCAAGGGATATATAATCTACGTGACGCTGTGATTACTGTTAACGTCTGAAAAGAGCATTGTGAACCGCCCGGAGTGGCCGAGCCGCTCTAGGCGCTTCAGTCTGGAACCGCACGACCTCTACGGTCGCAGGTTTGAATCCTACCTCGGGCATGGATGTGTTTGATGTCCTTAGGTCAGTTAGGTTTAAGTAGTTCTAAGTTCTAGGGGACTGATGACCTCAGACGTTAAGTCCCATAGTGCTCAGAGCCATTTGAACCAGAGCGTTGTGAGATATTACAAAACATATTTCAAGCTTTGCAAAAGAAAGTTATGACCCGAATGTTAATATTTTTGAGTCTACTGCTATCCAGTGGCGGTAAGCGTGCCTTTTTCTTGAGTTTAATCTGATGGAAGACAAGGCAGACAATGTAGAATTGGTGGCCCGGTGGTCGAATAAGTACAACATACGGGCATCAAGCTTCTACAGTAGCCAGGGTGCCCCCCGTACTTATATCGGATTGAGGATTGAACTTCCACTGGACGCTATAGGCCAATGGATTGCAGCTCTAATAAAGCAACCATGTAGCACTGTTGAGCTGAAGGGTGTTTGTTTGTATAGCAGTGGGAGCGATTGAAGTAACTCGTGCTATTCAGAGAGTGGGAGAGGGATAACGGGTTACTTCACGATCCTTAATGCCGTAAAGGACCATGATACACCGTACTAACTTCTGTATTCCATCGGTGGAGAGGCAACCCTTGGGTAACGCCCAAGTATAACCTTCAGATATCGGTTGTATTTTTATCACAGCATCACGTTTCGCAATGTCATGGTACTGTTTGGCACCAGAATTATCATCGTAGTTCGTGTTACGTGGATCGCGAAATTCTCTTAACTTATGGACAGCATGGGTTTGGCCAAAGGTAGAACGTGTCAGTGCCAAGTTTCAAGACTGGATTAATAAATAACACAGAATCGCTAAAACGGTGTAAATTTCTGCATTTTGTTGTCGTCGTTTTTGTTCGGGAGACAAGACGTGCGAGACAAACATTGCGCACACTACATTCTTCTTCAAAACTTTCTGGAGAATGTGCTTCACACTTGATTTAGATATGACGCTCCATTGCGATTTGTGACGCACTACGGTTCAAATGGTGCAAATGTCTCTAAGCACTATGGGACTTTATATCTGAGGTCATCAGTCCCCTAGACTTAAAACTATTTAAACCTAACTAACCTAAGGACATCACACACATCCATATCCGAGGCAAGATTCGAACCTGCGACCGTAGCAGCAGCGCGGTTCCGGACTGAAGCGCCTACAACCGCTCGGCCACAGCGCCGGCTACACACTACGGCCGCCCGTCCAACACTGTCTCCTCACGACTGACTGGTCGAATGCACAATTGCTGTTTACTGCTGGTCGTTCAAACTGCCGCCATAGTTACTGCGTTAACTTCGCTTACACGCCAGGAACAAAAAACAATCTCGAAAGTCTTTGGACGGACTGTATAATTCTAATACTACAGTATATTCATAAAAGGTGGGTCAAGAGATTAATGTAATATTGGATACCCAGAAAATCATTACAGAGCTCTGGCTCTCAATAATAATAATAATAATAATAATAAAAACCGACATCTACAGCTATATACATATTTCGCAAACCACAATAACTGCATGGCGGAGGGTACGTTGAATCACTGTGTCATTCTTATTCCTTTTCCACTCTCATATGGAGCGACGGAAACATGAGCAGACACGCCCGCGCGAAACCTGATTTTTGTTATCCTGTATTCACGGTCCTTGCGCGAGATGTTCGTCGGTGGCAGTAGAATCATTCTGCTAGTCTGTCGCAAGTATATGTTCTCAAAATTTTTTCAATAGCGTTTCAGGAAGAAAAGTTTCGTATTCCGTACATGGGTTCCCATTTGACTTCAGGGCGCATTTCCGTAATATTCGGGTGCTGATATTGCTTCGCTATCTTCCTTTACACCGACCTGGCGGGGATCAACAACACTCTTTCAGTACTTCAGAATGAGTCGCACAATTGCTCTGTATGCGGTCTGCTTTATAGTGTAAGATGGCAAGAACTATGCCCCTTACATGAAGTCATTAAAGATCACCAAACTCACGTTGAGCGAACAGTAGGGCTGAACAAAAATGACTGACAAGGCACAATGCATCTTGGAGAGGGTATAGTATGGACGTATTGGAACAATTAATGTTGGGTGATGGTTTTAAAGTATCACGCGATATGAAAACTTTGTGGAAACGCGTCAATTTACTGGAGGCTAGTTTATTCCAGGGAAGTATTTAGAGTTGACCGCAGCCGGGGGCACGTGCGGCTGGGGAGCGGCGAAGGGAAGCGACAATAGGCAGCTTAGGGCGACTCAAACTCTGAAAAGCGGTAATGGGGCGCGGCCTCCAGCTCCCTTAAGATGAGTGACAGTGAGGGGGTGGTTGACCCCATGCTGGTATACCGGGAAGCAGACGGAGAACTTGTACGCCTGTTGATAAATGTCCATCGTCCCGTTTTCAGTGAAACATGCAAGAAAGCCGCGCAAAGCTACGGTGGAGCGGTCAACAGAGGCCAAAATATGCGTATTTGTGACTATAGCAACTTCACGCTGAATTCACAGTCCGCAGAGTCTGAAGTAAATCAGGTGAAGAGCGACAGAATGAAATACGCCAGCCTCCGATGGGAAAGTAGGACCAAGGAATTTGAAGTACTCTCGTGGGAGTCAGATTTCCAGAAAAATTGGTGTTTTGTGCAGACGATAACCTTGATAGGTGGCCTGGGAGGAGCTAAATAGCAGAAGTTGAGAGGAAGGGAAATTTTGAGGGGAATTTGTTCACTTCCCAGAGCAGGCATTGGTCGGCACTGGGAAGCGACGCATAATTAACGCATCTTGCGCTGCAATTGGCGTAAGTGATTTTGCTGGAGGGGATACCGAGGTGAAGAGTGGACTGGCAGAAGTCTCCGTAGAGGTCTTCCGTTCCCAGCTTGCCTAGAGTGTGGACGTGGCGCTCTTTACTCAGCTTGCCTGAGAGAGAGTGAGCATCTCTGCAGTTTAGGACTTAGCAAACGGAACGATTGAGCTTGGAGATAGAAGATTTCGTTCAGCTATGTACACTAGGTGTGAACAGACGAGCGCAGCCTTGCAGCACCACGAGGCCGGCCGACGTCCGCAGAACGCCGCCGCCCAACCACACTGAATTCGGTGATATTGCACCCGCTCCAGCTTGAGTTGCGCCACTGATGAATTTGTTGGATCACGCCGGCAAAGTTACCATGAGGGTTTCATGTGCCGTGTATTGTAGAATTCTTCTCGCACCTCGCATTACGTCTGGGTCAGCCGATAGGAATTAATTTTGATTTATCGTGGTTCACTCCATGTAAGCACAATTTATTCCCACTGCCTGTTAGGAGAGTCATGTAATGTGATTATTGAAGGTCATGAGTTAAAATAAATTTGTGCTACTCGACTGCATCTGTTTTCAATCAAGTAGTTCAAATCCCATATCACTTTCTTAATTAATTTTATGTTCAACATGTGTACCTGGTGTTCAACAGCTGAATATAACATCAATGTGCACCCCTTTTTATTTAAAAAGGGATCAATTCTGAATCAATTAATGTCAACACAGCCACCGCAGTACAATCAGGAGTCACAGGACCTTATTACTTTCTTTGCGTTATCCGATATTGCGGCAGTTTTGCACTCTCTGTTGATCTGTTAGTCAATTAGCTGGGGTGAACACACGCCAATACCAGATAAGTGACGGGTGGGGTGTTACAATAGATAAGCTGTACTTTGCTAGAATTCTCTCAATGCACCTACGTCGCTCATACGCATTCTCTACCAAATATCGTACTTGAGAATGGCATAGGATTGGATTTCATCCCACAGTACGAGGTGCGGCGGCACGGCGATTCCTCAGCGCGTACCTGCGCCAAAGAGGCAGGTCACTTGCAGGCTGATTAAGTGCGTGGCGCTGGCGTGTGCGTCCCGGAGTCTGCAGAGCCCCCGTACGGGCGCCCCACTGGGGCGAGAGGAGCCGAGACAGTACAAGACAGACGACGGCGGCTGCAGCAGAGCCAGGGGGGGAGCGCGACGCCGGGGGTGAGCGACCTCCGCTATTTCTGTACAGCGGCGGCCAGCGGGCCCAGGAGGCTGGAGGCTCCGGCGCTGGCTCCAGGCTCCGGGCCTCCCCTGCTACACGAGCCGGCCGGCACGCGCTCTCCGCTGTTTGTAAACAGCCGCTGCCTGCGCACGCGCCTCACTCGGCCCTCCACCAGCGACTCACCTTCCCGAGTTCCGTACTGCACCACGCGCTTGTGGGCCAGGATCTTCTTTCTCTCTTTCACGAGACCACGCCTCAATTTTATTTCTTCTAATACGACGCGAGTTTTTCTCTTACAACACAGTCGCTTGGGTTCAGCGAGATCACCAATCACTGCCTACTTACTTTTAATGAAGGTTACGCCATTACTTCTATCTATATTTTTTTTTTACTTTATTTTACGATCTCAAATGTTGCGAAGGGAGCTGCGTAAGGAAAAAAAGAAGGGCGATTAGAAATTACAGAAGGCACGAAGATCACGGTTTGACGTTCCATCGACCAATAGGACATTAGAAAGAAAGAGAGAGAGAGAGAGAGAGAGAGAGAGAAGAGATGGAGAGAAGAAAGCTCGGATTGGAGAAGCATGAACAAAGATAACGACTGTGTGATTTTCAAAGGAACCATTCCGGCATTTTCTTTAATCGATGTAAAGAGCCCAAGAAAACAGAAATCACAACTGCCGAAGGCTGTGGTCTGAGTGACCAACCTCCGCACAAATACGAGCCCACCTCGCTCGGCAACTAACCAATATTAGTCCTTACATCTAATCTACATAGATACTCCGCAGACCACCGTACGGTGCATGGTGGAGGGTACCCTGTAGCACTACTTGTCATTTCCACTCGCAAATAGGGCGAGGGAAAAACGACTGTATGTACGCCTCCGTATGAGCCCTAATTTCTCGCATCTTATCATCGTGGTCCTTACGAGCGATGTAGGTTGGCGACAGTAGAATCGTTCAACAGTCGGCTTCAAATGCCGGTTCTCTAAATTTTCTCAATAGTGATTCTCAAGGAGAATGTCGCCTTCTCTCCAGGGATTCCCATTTTAGTTCCCAAAACATCTCCTAACACTTACGTGTTGTTCGAATCTACCGGTAACAAATCTAGTCCTTGGCGTCTTATCTCGATAAAGAGGTTATTAGATACGGCACACTAGCGCCTTTGACTGAGGATTGGGGGGAGTAAAGGAAAAATATTCTGAACTGTGGAAGGAAACGCCGTGGAACTCAATTGAAGTGCCACGAAACCTTAAATCGCAGAATACGGAGTTAGTGTCCGAAACACTGTGTCATGTCGCTCGGAGGACTCCGTAAGTATTTATTGGGAACGTAAAAAGTAACAGACGCAACTGCGGCGTTCGAGTACAGCGCCCTGTCGACATCGAGGTCGTCAGAGACGGAGCACTAACTGGGGCAGAGGTTCGGACGTGACCCATTTGAAAAAAAAAAGTCTTAACAATTTTACCAAACTTGAAAATAGAAATCTGTATTAGTTTGCAACACTTCTATTTCAAAATGTGTTAAACTTTTAACTGGGTTTTGGTAATACCTTACCTCAGTTAATTTCGCTTACTGATTACGTGTGTGGTCGAATAATAATGTAACAGATAGGCTGTTAAAAACAGTACTGATAAGCTTTTCTCTCTTGCTGCACTTAAATTTCAATTTTATACTTTTTCCTATATGCATGACCACGTGTACCATAAACATTTTTCTCACATTTGCAATATAACTTACTTCTCCGGAGTATTTTTTTTAATTTCAGAAAAAGACTGCATCACATAAAACGTGAACGCTGTCATTTAAAAAATGGAATAAGAAAACAGATTAAACGTCTGTTATTGGACTCGCTAGAGACAAAAGTCTGAGAAGTGTTTCAACGTACAACACTCCTCCCTGCTAACGTGGACCCGATACTAACGGTACCTTCAGCACTGTCTGATAAAAAATAGAATTTTTTTAACTCTGCTCTTTCTCTCTATCGTGTGTTTACTTTCGCAGTGACATAGATACAACAAAAATGTTTTGCGCTTTGTACTAAGTTTTCATAACAACGCATTCATGAGAAAGATCTGTTGCCTGGAGATGTACCGGTAGGTATCGTATGTATTTATATTATCAAACAAAGCAGAACATTTATCTAGTATTTACTTCTGTTCCGGCAAACGAATCCCTGATAAAAGCCGACTTCCTCTCCAACCACATCGTTAGTTCTCAAACTCGTAGATTTCGTTCTTGGTGTCCATATTGACGTAAGGTTTATGCCAACAAAATTTGATGAACATGGTGCTCATAAGCCAGGTGTTACTATCAAAATGAAGCAATGAAAGTAACATTTCACATTCTGATACGGTTCCACTGGTTCATAGATAAAATAACTACTATTTTTGAAAACGAGTTGTAAATTTTATGCTTTTTCCTTTTGCAACAGAACTATCGACGGACCATTCAACTTAGGCTTCATGTGTTGTAGCTTAAGTGTAATTTTTACCATCTTCGCGCGTAGTGAGTAAAAAAAAGAATGACAACTTTCACAACGTTTTTGCTACGATGTAATTCAGATATACCATGTAAATGACTCAGTGCCTCACAAGGGAGCAACAACGTAGAGGCATAACCAAGCCAACAATTTAAAATGAAGATCGTTTCTACATTAGTATAGCAACAAATTGTGCGTCGCTAAATAAATCACACTGTTAGGAACAAAATTCCTAGTCTCTAATGCACAAGGGATGGCCTCTGAGGCAGCTCAGAATATTCTCCGATCTGCGAGCGGATCAGAATTGGATCCAGGAGTCTTCTTACTAGACATTTGCCTGTGACTTGTACCTGGCTGTCTACAATAGCAGACAAACAACCAGTCACATTGAATTCCGTATTTCACTCTCTACAGCCACAGTAAATCAAGTTGTTCCTCTGGTGATGAGGGCAGCATCGGTGATACAAAACGTCTGAAAGAATTCACTATTTCGTTCAGATGTGTTCCTGAATAGGATAAGAGAACTGAAATGTAAGTGCATCGAGGTATTAAAGTTGGAGAAAAGCTTGCAAAATTACTCTGTGAGGGCATTACTTCGTTGCAATAGCACAGGTCACTCTACAGTGCGGAAACACACACTGGATAACAGTAATGAATTTCGTATGTCTCGTGTGGTACTAAACAAAACGCATGCGACAATTGGGATGCCATAATATAAGCTGAGTCCCAGCGTGACAAATGTGTAGTTAAAGATCTATTCTCGGAGGTATCTTTTATCACACCCCCGCGTTACGGCCTTAAAAGACCTATAAACAAGTACGTTATCAAGATGCCCCGAGGAAATTAATCGAGCTCCCGCCTCTTCATGCATGTTCACACAGCTGTAACTGAAATAGCGCGCTTTATTACAGCACAAAGAGAAATATGGAACAATACAGCAAGAGTTGCTGTTCACCGTTTTCAGTGCGCGAAGCATTAATTCAAGAGATTTTCAAACATACTGCTCCTTCCAGTTGCATACACTCGCCAAGTATTAGCTCATATTTGCTTTATAACAAACATGAAACAAGTCTACAAGTACCAGCAGAGGCAATACCAAACAATAAATGCAGTCTTTCTGGAATTTTTAACTGTCGGCTGCTTTCCATCCAAAAGGTATCTTCTCAGACTACATGTAATTAAATAACTCTTGACAACACAATGTCACATTTGACTAGTATATAACTGCCAATGAATTACAAACATGATACCGAAAGACAGATGAGAATACAACTAACTACCAACTATCGATACATTAATTTACTACAGAGTGCACCAAATTATGTTGGCTGTCCCTACGATTATATGAGTGTATGGAAGTGAATACTGGTTCCAAACTCATAAACAAAAGTACGGAAATGACACAAGACATGACGGTTCTTAAAAGAGTGAAAGGCTGTAAGAAAACTGACAAGATTAGAAACGAACCAATAGAGAGGAACTATGAACATATATAAGCCCACTGACGGAGCAGAGAAAAGCGTTTGAAAGGGAATGGAAATCTGTACTAAATTAACAACGACTCATTACTGATAATAGCTAAAATAGGTAGAAAAAGCGTGGACTACTCCAAGAGAAAAAATAGGAGGAGGAGGAGATTAGTATTTGACGTCCCGTCGACAGCGAGGTCGCTATGGACCGAGCAGAATCTCGCGTTCGGGAAGGATAGGAAAGAAAATCGGTCGTGTCCTTTCAAAGGAACCATCCTGGTATCTGCCCGAAGCGATTTAGGGAAATCACGGAAAACCTAAATCAGGACGGCCGGACGCGGGTTTGAATCGTTGTCCTCCCAACTGCGAGTCCAGTGTGCTAATCACTCCGCCACCTCGCTCGGTCCAAGCTCATCCAAGTACGATGTAGTGTTCGATCTGCTCTGTTGTAGCTCCTACAACACACGCATAGAATTTTTCTACAACACACCTAAAAGATTCGCTGTAGTCTCGCACAGCTTCTGTAGGATCGAAATGTGGTAAAACACCCGACAGGGAGCAATACTCCACGAGTCAAACAAAGACATAACATGAAATAAAATGAAGGACTTCGAGGGGTTGGGTACAGCATACTAGATATCAAAACAGAAATAAAGGAAACCAACTACTTTAATAGTTTACACTTCGTTCTACACAACAAAACCCGTACAAGGATTGACTCACTGAAACAATTTCGGATACTGAATCCGAGTCAGGGGGCAACTTTGCATTTTCCATATCAAGAAATCGATTCCATAGATAAAGTAAGCGATGACTGAAGGTAAAAAGACCAAGGATTAACTCCAGGATCTGTGGATTCGTAATCGGAAACTTCCCTATTTAACCTCCGAACCAAACACGTTGAGACCTATATCCTTCGGTGCTGCAATTAAAACTGTATTTCAATTATTCTAGTCCATCAATGAACGGCAGAAGCCACATTCTATTAATTACCTTGAGGTACTAATAAAAAGGAGTACGAGATGAAATGAGCACTTGAAATCAGTAGTAGACAAAACGAAAGGAAGAGGTAGATTCGTTAGCAGCATTTTGGGGACGACATTTCATTTGATAAGAAAACGGCATACAAGAATCTAGTGCGGCTTATTCGGGAGTTCTGTTCCAGTGGTTGGGGTTATTGGCAGTGAGTGTGACCGAAGGTGTTAATTTCGCAAAGTGTTGTGTATTAGAGTGACAGTGTACCAGGTAGAGCTCCTTCCATCACATATAGGGGTTATGACAAAAGATGAAAGAGTACAGGCTCTTATAGAGACACATCAAATGCCAATAGAAAAGAACAAGGGGTGACTAACATTGGTCCAAAGTACCGACCGCCATGTATTGGAAGGGGCTTGCGAGTTATACGCGTTGGTACATCATTTCCCAACGAAACGGGTCTGTGAAACAAGTACACAGAACCTTTACATTTTTTTGTAGGTGCCCGATAGGAAAGGAACATAAAAGAATGACTTCTTCCCGGAACAAAACGAATGAAAACACGATGCGGACTATTTATGAGGACCACAGGCGACGGACTGGTGCTCGCCAGATGAGGTGAAGGCGGGTTCTGTTTAGTTAGCCCAGTGGCGATCAACGCAGGCGACAAGAACACTCAGAATACACGCCACGCCTGGCCTACGATAGCGTGGTCCGCAACATTGTCAGAATTTATACAGGGTAATTAGAGGGAGATAAGAGCCGTGTATTTGTATAAAACAAGCATAAACACGACAGCGGCGAAAAGGTGATAGTAGCGCCGTACAGCACTCACGCGTCCCTCATGTACGAAGCGCTACCATCCACTCGACATATCCAAGAACTAGAATATGGCTGACTGTAAGTGGATACATTGACAGATATTGAAAGTGTACACCACGAAGCATCAGTCCGATATTTCCCACACACTCTGCAGATCTTCATCCCATAACGGTTATTAAATGTTTAAACTTTCATTCCCTTCGGAACTGACACTCATGATCAGCATCAATATGGGGCGTGGTCCCGACAGGCACCTACACGCACTTGCATACACTGTGGCACGGAAGAAGAAAGCCACCGAAAACCATCTTGATGTGTCCGTATACGATCTGGTGAAAGGTCACAGGAAGCTGCGACTTTCGAGACATACCTCTGCAATTCCTGGAATCATGGCGAAGGGAGTTATTGGATATGGCAGCACGGCTGGTTTGCTAACTTTTTAAAGAGCTTCACGGTCAGACTGGATGTAACGCTACTTATTCGTAAAATCCATTATTGTATTTTCGATTTTGTGACCACTATCAAAGAGTGTATCACGAAAATTGTGCTTCAGCACAAGATAAAACTTTAAAAAAGATATCTGACATGTATATGTATTATCATCAAATATATATCCTGGGAACTTAAAGTTATCATTATTATCTTATAGAAATGACATCAAGCCACTGTATCTTTTCACCATATTAACGGCATCTCCACTGCTCTAGTTTTACAGTCAAAGGCGTCTCCGACGCTATTCAAAAATTTTTCCATAACTGTGAACCCCTGTCACAATAACGTAATTATTTGGTAATTGTTGAACTGAGGCTGACTGTTGGCCAGTATGAGGCATTAATGGTAAACCCTGTTGTCACACTCTTCATGAGCAGGGTACCAAACGGCATATTCTGACAGGAGAATGCAAGGCCCCATAATGCACTTCATACCATAAAGACCTCCTCGGCTGGCCTGCCCGGTCCCCTGATTTTTCACCCAAAGAGCGGGTCTGGGATGCGATGGGAGACATACTTTCACACTAGCCTCCAACCAGCAAACTCCATGAACTGACACAGCATGTGTTTCAGGCGTGGCAACGAAATTCGCCCAGATCACATCCGGAAGCCTTTGTTACCGTGTCAAAACCTAGGCCTCGTACTGATGATGAATGACAGCAGTTCCGAGGGCGATGGAAGTATAATAAATTAGTCCGTGTTACGTGATGAACATGCCCTCTAAGTTTAATAAATATCTGACTTGTTCTTCACGGTGTAACACTTCCCATTTCAGTCAGCATATGAGCAAACCAGGTTTAAACAGAGACAATTTGGAGCGTCGATATGTTTAAGTTAGCTCTTAAACAAATGGTTCAAATGGCTCTGAGCACTATAGGACTTAACATCTGAGGTCATCAGTCCCTTAGACTTAGAACTACTTAAACCGAACTAACCTAAGGATATCACACACATCCATGCCTGAGGCAGGATTCGAACCTGCGACCGTAGCAGCGGCGCGGTTCCGGACTGAAGCGCCTAGAACCGCTCGTCCACAACGGCCGGCGCTCTTAAACATTACACTCATTTAGCTACGCAGCGAAACCAACAATATCCTGATGGATTAAAACCGAAGAATATTGCTAAGTCCTCGACAAGCTCGCTCTTATTTAATTTTACAGAATGATGGTACTGAGTTTGAGAGGAAGGGGAATGATCTTTAGAGAAGAAGTTTTCATTCGGTGTGCAAAGCATGCCTGGATGGCGCGATTCGTACAGCATTGCTCACAAAATGCGTGGACCCAAGTTCGAGTCCCAGTTTAACTCCCCACATACAAACGGTAATATATATAAAAACTGTTACTCTGCCCATTGCTAGTGAAGAAAGAACAGAATTTTGCGTCGCGTCGAAAAGGCCATCATATATTGAAGCACACTCTGAACAAAATGAAACAATTCAGAACTGGTGAGTCTCTATTTATCACCACCTCCCCGCAGAATATTCCAACAGCGATGTTGTTTCACAAGATGTGGAGCTTAGCATAATACAACCTGAAGCGTTATAGTACCTGATGTTTTAAAATATCTCATTGTTGTGTAACTAAGCTCTTCCAAGTGTCGCATAGTGCATTTCCATATTTCGTCATAACAACTCACGTTCCGTTAGAGAACTGCGCGAGTAAAGGAGACTTGTGAATTTGTTCTGGAGTTATTGAGCGAGCCTTGGTATCACGTGATTTAGAAATCAGAAAGTAACTTCCTGGTACAGTCGCTGGTTCTTAATGCTGTGGCAGACGATAAGCATTTACTTCTTATCTGTCTGCCACGTTCTTACCTCAGGTTAGTTTCTACAACCATTGCCTTCGTTGTCATCACATCAATCTTCTTCACACTGTTTTCTTTGCGCTTGAAGTACTCTACATTTTCTTCGTTTCATTATCAGATGTCAAGAGAAATGCAAAGGGAACAGAGATTTCTGCGACGGCGAAACCCAATATTCACTGCTGGTTCTCTGACGGTACACATTTTCGACATCGTAAATATAAAAAAACGGTTGAATATTGCCGTTGTTTAAGCGGTCCACGAGATAATTCGCTTTACCGCCGTGCTGACAAATATTTTCACGTCTTCAGAGAGAAGCATGCTATCAAACCTGTCGAAATTCGCGCAGCAATTTTTTTATTCTTCAAAGGAGTCTGCAAGTAGGGAATACCATTTTCAAAGGATTTTCTTCTTTACTTTTTTGATTTCATATTACAATATATGATTAGATTCTGTAATCTTACGAGAGTATCTTAACACAATTCTGTAAATTTCTGATGTTTAATTACATTAGGAAAAATGTGTTCGCCTTCCAACTTCTATTAAAATTCCACGTTATCGTCAATACTTTAAATGTGCTGCTATATATAAGAAATTCATGAATAGCCACTCCTTTTTTTCACCATTACAATTAGAAAACAGTGTATATATATCACGTAATGTAGTGGTCAGCTGCATAGAATACCAACAATGACGAATAATGTGAAAGGTTACTTCAGTTAAGTTTTGGGAAACGATTTTTCGTAGTATATCAAATTTTCGCCTGCAGCAGGACCTTTGTTGATCGTACTAAAGTTTTTCAATAGTTTAAAAACACTGACGAAAAAAATTCGCAACACCAAAAAACAATTAATGTAGAGTAATGAAATTTCGAGAATACATTTACTAAATAACAAATTTAAGTGATTAACATTGCAAGATCACGGGTTAATGTAAGCGCAAGATAAGCCATTGCAAATGTGAAATGCTGGTGCATTAATAACCGGTGTAACCATCAGAATGTTTAATGCAAGCGTGCATGCATTGTGTTGTCAGATGCCTGATGTTAATTTGTGGAACTTAGTTCCATGCCTGTTGCACTTGGTCGGTCAGTAAAGGTACGGTTAACGCTGATTGTGGATAACGCTGGAGTTGTCTGATGATGTCCCATATGTGTTAGATTGGAGACAGAACTGTTGATCAAGCACGCCAAGTCAACGTGTCGACACTTTGCAGAGCATGTTGGGTTACAACTGCAGTATGTGAGCTAGCGTTATTCTGTTTGAAAAGACCTCCAGAAATGCTGTTCATGAATGGCAGCACAACAGGTCGAATCACCAGCGTTAAGTGCAAATTTTCAGTCATGGTGTGTGGGATGCCCACGAGAGTGCTCCTGTTATCAAAGGAAATCGCACCCGACGCCGTAACTCCAGGTGGTGGTACAGGATGTCTAGCACATAGCTTTCTAACCAACACACAGCCGTCAGCACCGAGGTAAAACCAGCGTTCTTCATAAAAGACAACAGTCCTCAGTGCTGAACTCCAATGAGCTCTCGCTAGACACCACTGAAGTCGCAAATGGAGGTGCTTTGGGATCAATGGAATGCAGGCTGCAGGGCATCTGGCTCGGAGTTGTCTTTGAACGAACCGATTTCCAACAGTTCCTTGTGTCACTGTGGTGCCAACTGCTGCTCAAATTGCTGCTGCAGAGGCAGTAAGGCAGTACAATGCGCCAGAGCCATACGCCTAACACGATTGTCTTCCCTCTCGTTAGCGCCACGTGGCCGTCCAGATTCTGGTCTTCTTGCGACCGTACATTTTCGTGACCACCACTGCCAACAATCATGTACAATGGCTATCTATATTCTTGCCAAGAATATCTAAAATATCGCAAAAGGAATATCCAGCTTCTCCTAGCCCTATTACACGACCTCGTTCAAAGTCAGTGAACTAGTGCCACTTTAATGCGACTGGCGAGAAATTTGAACAGAAATCATTTTCCAAATGTAGAAACGCGTATACCAACTTCCGTTTATGCGGCAAAACTCCTTGGTGTTGCGATTTTTCTTCCGTCAGTGTATAAAACTACGTCCTAATCTATCGGCAACAAAGAATCAGAAGCGGAGGAGGACTGCAGTACATCACCGTGAATGTAATGGATAAAACACGGATAGCACATTCGTTGTCGTGCGCCAAGTGGACGAATTCTTTTGTTAGCTGCTGACCACAATTCTGCAACGGATTGTTTTGTTCAATGGTATAAACGTACGTCCGTTTTAATTTCTAGCGATGGTATTAATTTATCTGGCATCCGCCGAGTGGGATTACTACACTTATTGACGTTGTATTACTAAATAATTTACTGGTTTATGTTTGCCTCCAGTTATTGTATGTCTAATAGTTTACAAGAATCAAATGGCTCTGAGCACTATGGGACTTAACTTCTGAGGTCATCAGTCCCCTAGAACTTAGAACTACTTAAACCTAACTAACCTAAGGACATCACACACATCCATGCCCGAGGCAGGATTCGAACCTGCGACCGTAGCGGTCACGCGGTTCCAGACTGTAGCGCCTAGAACCGCTCGGCCACTCAGGCCGTCTAATAGTTTACACATATTTTCTTCCACTTACAATAACTTCAACATAGTTTATTCTGCACAGAAAAAGAATACTCCAACGAGTAATTTGAGAATCCAGTGTTCCTCATTTGTCAATCAAATATTCCATTAAGAACGTTCTGATATACATAATTCAATTATCATACTAGAGAAATAAAACACGGAGCATACGCATTAAAATGTATCATAGAGACATTCATTACTTTAGCCGTGGTATATCGTCGTGTCGTAACGGAATGATTAGACCCGCAATGTTGGAAACACCGCACAGAACGGCAAGTATGTTCGCGCATGAATATGGATACGAGTCCATGCCTGCCTTCCTGAATTTCGGCCTCAGGGCAGCCAACGCTCGATGGCCGCGGGCAATTGCATGTCGATGGATGCTTTGAAAGTCGAGCAGTATCCCTCCTATCCTCTGGCGGACACGCACGCTACCGGAGCGCCGGCAATTCACAGCAAGCTATTATCATTGGCTGTACTTCCACGACTCATCGTGTACTACCTTCCTAAGCCTACTTCTCGATCTGTTGTTTATACATTAGGCTAGTGATATGGAATTTCTTTCTCACAGAATCGTAACAGATCCAATTAATCTTGGAACGTATGTAGACATTAAGTGATCTAAAAAAACCTAATTAATACGCAGAGGGGAGAAATCAAAGTACTAAAGACTGTTAATACTATTCAAACACAGTGCATAGCAGTCTGGTAGGAGAAAATTATTTTTTCCATTACGTCAGTCGCTACCGGATGATTTATCATCTACGTCTGAAACATGTTACGGTCTTCTTCGCATCCTTGAACCGTAATAACTATCTTCTGGTGTTCATGTTGAGGTCTTCAGTTTTTCACGTTAGTCTGTCCTCTGCATTCCTATATCCATTCCATTCCAGCTTCCTTACAGTAGTCAAGCCTTGGTCTCACTCTAAAATTTTTACACCTCTCCCCCCCCCCCCCCCCCAATTCCCACCATTACCAAACCGACGATTCATTGATGCCTCAGGATGTGTCGTATGAATCGATCCCTTCCTTTTGTTAAGCTGTGCCATAAATTTCTTTTCCCCCCCATTAGACCAAAGCACCTAATTTTCAGTATTCTTGTGTAGCCTCATATTTCGAAAGCTTCTAATCTCTTTTTGCCTCAGTATGTGTCCTGTCAATCGTTCCCTTGTTTTAGTCAACTTGTGCCACAAGCTTCTTTCCTTGAATTACATTCATTACCGCTTCTTTGGTTGTTCGATCTTCTCATCTAATCTTCAGCGTTCTTCTGTAGCACCACATTACGAAAGCTTCTTAGCTTAACTGTTGATCGTCCACCTTTCACTTGAGTACAAAGCTACATTCCCGACAAATAACTCCAGAGAAGAATTCCTAATATTTAAACCCATATTCTATCTTAGTGGCACCACGTCGTCTTTTCAGACGAATCCCTGGTGGAGCATACAACATCACGATGGACGTGTCCGTGAGTGGAGGATCCAAGGGGAAGGGACGCTGCCAGGTTGTATATGTCATTGTCACACGTGCCCAGCACCTATCCTGATGTTGTGAGGTGCCGTCAGGCACACAACACTATCACACCTGTTTCGCATAGTCGGTAAACTATATTAATTAGCCATTAGGCGGCTAAAACGGTGCACAGTCGCCGTTTGCGGTTGCCTGTCTAACAGTTTCCAGGGGCAACAAAAATTTGATTTTAATATTTCACACAGTTATCGACAGAATTCAAAAATTTAGAATGGCGCGACAATCTCCTCAGTAAGAGCTATAGTATTATGTTAAAGGTTTACGCAGTAAATCAACTATTACAGTAGAACCAGTGTGCATGCCTTGATGCAGCGTAACTCACCATGTGGAACTTACCCAAGACCGTGTTCATGCAGTGTTTGAGAATGAGAGCGCTTACCAACTTCCAACAAACTTTACAAATGTTTCACACCTTTACAAAACTTTTTCGCGTTGACACCCCCCATCCCACACACTCACAAAATGACGAAAGAAATAAAGTTTATCGCTTACTACATTTTCGCCTTTCACGCACTAAAACCCCAGAAGTAGGCATGACGTCTTAATTAATACGTCTTTACTACTACGTGGTGACAATTATTGAACTATGTGAAATAAAATGGTCGTAAGTTCTGAACGGTTTGCGTTAGGACGTTCAAACTGTACGGTTGGCCGCGGGGCACAATGAGAATTAGTGTGGGTTGTACGGTTTGGTTTAGCGGCGAAGCCGACTTTCATTTGGATGGGTTCACCAATAAGCAAAATTGGAGCATCTGGGGGACTGAGAATCAGTATTTCGCGATGGAGAACTCTTTCACCCTCAAGGGGCGACTGGGTGGTGTACAATGTCCAGTCACGGATAATTGGTGGGATATTCCTTGGTGGCACGGTGAGTACCGGACGATACATGAAGGTTTTGGAAGATGACTTCATCCCCGTTATCCACAGTGACCCTGATTTCGACGAGATGTGGAAGACAAGGTGTACAGCAAAAATCCTAAAACCAATGCTGAGCTGAAAACAGTCACTCAGGAGGTCATCGACAGAATCGATGTTCCGACACTTCACCGGATCGTGCAGAATTTCGCTGTTCGTCTGCGTCACATCATCGCCCATGATGGCAGGCATATCGAACTTGTCATAACCCAAATCCGAATATCTGTAGTGCCGTTTACATGGTGAATAAAGCGTGTGCATGCCGTAGTTTCTAACCAATTTACCTTTTTTTTCATATAGTTAAATAATTGTCACCCTTTAAATGTATTCGTAGCGCATTTTGCAGAAAATATTCACACAGATCACTGAATGTACCTGCAGCATTATATCATTGCACTACACAAAGCTAAAGTCTTATAACGTTATATGCATGGGACTTGGATTCTTTAAAAAAATCGGGGTTGGGTGTTTATTGGTTTCGAAAGAAGCCGTCACATTTATGACCCGTTAAAAGCTGTTCTGCCCCATCTTCAAGGTCCCCGTGGCATTATCTTTCAACGCCGTATCGCAAGACTATATGTTGCCCGTGCTGCCCTGACCTACCTCCATATAAAGGGTGTTGAAATGTTTCCCTGGCCTGCACGTTTTCCTCGTTTCTCAACCGGACATCCGGTGACAGGTCTTCGGAAGACTGGCCGACCACTACGACTGATGAACTGTGACAGAGCTGAAGCATCCTGGAATGACGTATCCGTACCTGCCGCTCGAACTCAGTTCGACTCTACGCCCAGCTGGATCAGAGTCATTGTTGCTGCCTGAGGTGGCGGCTGTACGTACCAAATTTCGCACCCCGTGTAGTCAAATCGCGAACAATCTAATCACGTATTCTTGCTACTGTGCTATGTCCGCGCAGTATGTAAAATTTCGTCGTGCTGCAAGTGCGCCGGCCGGCAGCGACCACCCGGCAGAGAGCGGCGTCGCGTCCCAAGCCGTCCCGATGCCCGGCCACGGGTCCGGACTGTGTCGCCTCCAGGTTGCGCACGGCGCCTGTTTGTTTGTGAGCTCGCGTTAGCCGAAGCGTGTGGCGGCGCTCACGTGGCCGCCTCACGTGCGGGCCGGGCTGGCTGGATGGCGGGCCGCCGCCTACTCGCACATTCACGGGAAGACGAGCGCGCGTAAACAAGCCAATAAGGCCGTCCGCCAACTCGTGTCGTCACGCGTACCTCCGCCAGCAACTAGGTACATCATTGTGAAATGCAAACTCTCACGACCGCAACTGCCACACTTAATTAAAACTCTCCGGGCTATTATGACGTGCTCGAATGAATTTATTTGAAAACTCCAACGTTCCGTTACCACCTGTAATCGAGGAGGGTTGTAGCTTCTACGAATGTCCGTTTCGCACTCAGTATCGTTTCGAGTAGGTGTCCAGATGGGGTCATTTCGGGGGCACGTGCGCAGAACGGCGCAAAAACTGACCGAGAAAAAAGGGTGACTAAGAAGTGACCGGGAGAGATACTTGAGGTCTCCTACAGCGTGTTAACTTTAAGGTCGCCGATGAGCTCCCTAGTCCTGAATCGGCAGCTTCCGTCGGTGGTCATTTGTTTTCGGACGCAGCCAGTGTCATCCATCTGACAGTACGGCGTGAGGTAGCCATTGTTGTAGCTGCGTTACTGTGCTGTACTTCTTTATTAAATAGTGTTTACTTTCCATGCAATTAGTGTACGTAATTGTTGTCCTTATTATGTCAATATATAAGACGATTTCAGTTCCGACTGTGAAAAACATTTAAGGATTTTTTCCTCCACGTGTGACTCGTGCTCCTGCAGAACCACGAATCACAGCGAAGGTGGCTGGTCTGCTCGAGGTAGCCGGGTCCTATCCCTCCTCCTCTGTCGTGTGGGGGCCGGGCTTGTCTCCACCGCCCAAAGCAACCCGATCTGGCAACCGCCACGTTACTGTACCCATCGAGTTCCTATCTTCTGCCTACGAGAAAAAGCCTTTCCCATCGGCCCGCTGTAAAAGCAAGCACATTTTTTTCAGTCGTACGTCGAAAGTGCCCTTGAGTCCAAACAGCATCACGAAGAAACGACTACTAGCGACCAGACTTGTCTATCGCCAACATTGTTCAAGTGCCAACAATGCGCTTGGTTCTCACAGCTTCCGGATACTCAGCTCGCTCGTGTTCAACAATGGAGTTCCTGCTGCTACTTTGCTACAGTGTTGTTGGCTCTTAAAAGTCTGCGAGCGGATGCTGAATCTTTTTTCACATTTCTGCCGACTGACGAGCGAGACAGAGGTAGAGTGCTTCAGAGTATTTCATTTAATAACACGTGAAATGAAAACAGACGTCACGTGTCTCTCATCATTTAGTCTAACTTTAATTTCCCGTCAGAAATCGACTTCAATCAATGTTCTGTACCTTATCTTGAAAAATTTTATGCTCATTATCGTGCCAAATACACCAGACTTACTGAACAGCGGACTACTGCTGCTTTCAGGTTTCAGGTGAAAAAGCTAATGATCACTAACACGGCTCCCCACTTGGATATTTTGAAGTTTTTTTTCATCAATGTACGAGTTAAAAGATGCTTATCCAAACACTGAAATGCTGTTGAGGATGTCTATGACAACGATAGCAACTGCATTCTGAAACATGGTGTAAACACTGTCTCGGGATGGTTGAGCAGGAGTGAAAGCAGCTGGCTCGTCGACAAAATACGACGCAGCTCCTAAGCTGATTTCAGTGACATAATCAATGATTTTGCGGAGGTCATTACGAGAAAATGCAACGTAAAATCATAATGACAACACAATTCTTGGAAAGGGATGTTTTCTGCTCTCTTAATTATAGCCCCTTTCATTTCTAATTAAATAATTTATGCATTATGAAAATTTATGAGGATCAAATGAACTCTGTTCTGTATTAAATACCATACTAAAACCAGTGTTCAATAGCTCTCATAAACAATAACATATAAATATTGCTCACTTTCAATTTTATTGATGATTTTTATAATTTGTAACTTTCAAAACACATGCTATTTATTATGTGTAATATTTTACAGTGATATACTTAATTTAAACTTTGTTTTTCATGTAGTGCTTCATTTTAATAAACGTACTTACAAAATTATAAAGGTATCCTAAATTTGTGAAAAGAAATTTGCTAAAATAAGTTTTACGGGGAGGAGGGGTCGCAGCTTTGGCAAATCTGACAGAGGTGCCGAATCACTTCGGTACGGCTCTGTTCAGACCTGGCTCGCTACTGACATTAAAATTACCTGCTACCGCACGGAAACGTGACTTCAACGTGACGTCACATGTTTTCGAAACTCGACGGCAATTGGCCGCTGTCAGTTGGTGTCGTCCGCTACAGCTGTCGTCCTAGAGTTGTAAACATCTTTTTCAGCGCCGGAATCCAGTTATCATTCAGTTTCACACACTCCATCCCATTGTGTTTAATAATCTTTATCATGCCTCTCAATATCCTATCGTATCGTAGTATCTGCTCTAGGCAACCAGGACCCGTTTCTTATCATATCTAATATGTTGGCCTCCTAGCTGTAAGGCGTGTTCCACAACAACTGAGCAGTCTATTGCTCCCCTACTACAGTTGCCAGTATGTCCCTCCCCCCCCCCCTCCCGATTGTTGTGTAGTACTCACGTTCACGTCTCCATAACTAGACGGTATTCTGTAATTCCTACTTTTTCCAGGGCTTGCTGTAGTTGTGCATCAGCCCTCCACCGTGGGGCCGTTGCAATAGCAACCGACAACGGCCAACTGCTCAAAAATGGTTCAAATGGCTCTGAGCACTATCGTACTTAACATCTTAGGTCGTAAGTCCCCTAGAACTTGTACTACTTAAACCTAACTAACCTAAGGACATCACACACATCCATGCCCGAGGCAGGATTCGAACCTGCGACCGTAGCAGTCCCGCGGTTCCGGACTGAAGTGACTAGAACCGCACGGCCACCGCGGCCGGCAACGGCCAACTGCGTTCTAGTTTTAAAATCGCGATGTAACGCCTCTCCGCTGTAGCACGCGAAAATTAACTTCTACTGTAATCACTACTGAGCGACTGTGTCATTCAGAGATCCGCAGAACCTTCAAACCCCCTCCCCCTGAAGATATCATCCGGAGATAGGGACGAAATGTTGGGTTTCTCTAAGAAACTCAATCAGTCAAGGCATAATAGCCAGGTATATTTTAATAAGTGTGAAAGTACCTTATCCTACACAGGGTTAATTACCATTTCCAATATATAACGAAACTTTTCTTCTTTGGTATATCTGTCTTACGTTGCAGCATAGGCGTGCGACCGGCCACAGCTGCCACCCACATGTGGAATTTTGCAGTTGGGCGCTGGTACAGTGTTCTGCAACGCGGTGATCTGCCGTAACGGTGCGCCGGTCTGTTTCATGCTGAAACATAAAGGCAATGTTCCACAGCCGGCTATATGATGGCAACCATGCTCCCGTCACAACACACCCGGCCAGGGGAAGCACATATACCCCAGTTCCGCTGGTACGTTCATGCCATCGGCCCCGAGTTTTCGTATGACGCCGTCTCCGCGCCAGTGGTCACTTCGATATGCAGCCAAAGTAGCTAGAACTTCATCGAGCAGCACCGTTGATTGGACGAAGCTGCTGATCTACGATCCATCAATTAGCCCTAACGGTTGTTCGGCGCTTCGAACTGGTACCGCCGAGGCGAGGGCTCTTATCGATTGGCTGACACTCCGGCCAGTCTTCAAGGGCCCTGGATTCGACGCGGGGTGTCTGTACTCCCTTGCCAGTTGGCCTGGGCGACGAGCAGAGTGGGACGGAGGTGGGGAGGGCGAGCGGTCACATGCGTCGGTTCAGCAAGGCCGTCGTCGCTGCCAGTCGACGTCGGCCTGTCTCAGCATTCCGCTGCCGCTAACCACGGTCCACCTGGGCAACAACCGTCTAATAATAGGAAATGTTTTCTCAACTCGGCGCTCGCCGCGGTACTGGAAGTTCTCATCTGCACAGCCTCCCACACACACCATTCTGCAGGAGTTGTGACCACGCTGCAATACATACAAGTATCAACATGACGCTCACCAATTTACCCTCTTCTGCGCTGCTTCCCCGAGCTGCTGGCAGCTTCGTCCATTTTGATATCTCCCAGCATTCCGAGCCCCTTTCTTCCTTTTCCTCCAATTCCTGAAATTTTGTCGTCCGATTACCCTTCATTGCACGAAATTTCCTTGCAACACATGTCCCAGCCAAGATGTTCCCACATTCTTATCATTTCCACCAGCTTTCTTCTCTCTCCTACTCGTACATTCCTCATTCCGACGTGACTATCTGATTATGTATATCACAGTAGCTGAAGCATACCACAATACTATGCACTATTTCCGTCTGTTTCTGACTGGAGGACCCTCCCCCACGGTCAGTGGCGCTCGATCTCTATTTAGCGACGACTGCTGGCGAGAACACAGCCACTCGAATGCATCAATGTAAAGGAGTTATTTCATCGGTGCTTGGCCGACGGATACGCGGAATGGCTGCGAACATGTTTATGACGAAGTATTGTCATTATGCTTGATAATCTCGTGTTAAATCCTGAACCTTTGCATAGAGATTCTAGTTAGTCCGTTATATGTTAATACTCGATTAACTCACTTTATATATAATTTCTACTGAGCTATCCAAGCATTACTCTCTACCCGCCTTCACAATTTCATTCTGCTAGAACCTCTCTCTTTGTTTCCAAACTTCTGAGAAGGTCGGCTTCATAGCTTGCTAGACTAGTAATCCTACAACGAAAGGTGCTGGCAGAGAAATGACCTCGTCACGGTCTTTGAGTGCTTCCTTTATGGCGTTCTCATTCCGGAAGGACCGAAAATCCGTGAAACTTGAATTGTACTGCTAATGTGTACACCCACGTGGCAGTAAACATGCGACAGAAGTGGAAGAGAGCTGCGACTACTCTCTCAGCTACAGATAATGCTTTCTTATTTGACGATACTATCCCTATTCACACATCAGCCAAAAAGGCGATATCTGAGCCAGATAGTTATGAAAAGTACCTAGATGAGCACTGAATACGAATTGACACTTTCACTGGGGCTCATAAATTTTGAAAGAGCTTCAACAAATTCTATGCAAATACCTCTTGAGAAACACATCATTGATTCAACCTATGTTTGTATACTGAAGAATGTACATACCAATCATTTTCCATTATACTTCTTCCGAATTGTGAGAAACTGAGAATTGGCAACTGAATACGGCAACGACTTCCCACAGCACAAAAACTATTGCCAGAAACCCTAAATCAAGTCCCCAAAAATGGGAAAATGAAAAAGGAATATGTGTTAACGGAACAAGCCTTAACCACGTTCGTTTTACTGAAGATACAGCACTGTTTCCCCCGGAGCCATTACACTTAGACAACGAATGGAAGAATTTAATAGGTTAAATTTGAAAGTACTCCATAAAATCAAGCATAATATGAAAACTAAGTCATAAACATATATCTGAAACATATAGAACTATTTAAAGAATTTTGAGTTTAGGGAAGTTGAAAACAACGATTCGGTGGTCAGCTAAAGCAACAAATATGTGGTGGTGAACCTTTACTACAGTAGAAAGGGATTTTAAATCTACGGATTCACTGTATCTGAAACGGTGTGTATTACCGGTTCCGATTTGCATGAGTGAGACACTGACTTTTTCTCAGCAGGCAATACAAAGATTCTTGTTGGAAACTACTAGGAGAGACAGAAAAACAAACAAATGGATCAGCATACAGACCAGAGAGGAATGCGTGATTAAAATAAATTCATGATCGGCATTTCATTCCGGCCAGTCGCGTGGCAAGGAATAACCGCCAGCCAATCGCTGTTCTTCCTCTTCTGCTGTGTTAAAGTGAGGTGGACAGCATACGTAATAGCCAGGCAAAGGGATAGTAGAACATTATTTGTTGGGTTGCTATGAGTGGAAGGTGGTCAGATAACATCAGAAAAATGCATCAACAACATGGATGGTTTTATTTGGAGAATTTAATACGTAGAAAACTGTAGAGGTGGTCTTTATCCACCAGCAGAAGGCAAATAACTAATGATTTGTGTTGGTGATGGTGGACAAAGTGGGTCATAACTTGTAATCAATTTCCGTTGGTAACAGAGATATAGCTGTTAGAATGTAACCCAAAGAGATACTAACGGAGGGTGTTAAGCGAAAACAAATGATAAAATCCAAAGTTGATTTTCATGAATTCCATGGCCGATTTCAACGTCCTTTCGAATTCTCCTGACAACACGCTTTGTAGCTCTTCTGAGACTGTTCTGGCGTTCTTTTGTGTGGGTAGCACTTTGCGTAATCCGAACGATCAATATGTTTTCTTTGTTTACTTTTTCTTTGTAAACTTCGCCAATCAACCACCCTCACAGGCAAAAATCTGAAGTAGTAAGGACCGGGTAACTTGGCGAAAAACAAACAGTACGGTACGATTTCTGACGATCCATCTTCGTGGCCGAGCGGTTCTAGGTGCTACAGTCTGGAACCGCGCGACCGCTACGGTCGCAGGTTCGAATCCTGCCTCGGGCATGGATGTGTGTGATGTCCTTAGGTTAGTTAGGTTTAAGTAGTTCTGAGTTCTAGGGGATTGATGACCTCAGTAGTTAAGTCCCATAGTGGTCAGAGCCATTTGAACCGTTTTTGATCCAACTTCCTGGGAATTTTTGATTTATATGATGCGTCAACTGCGACTAGAATGTGGGAGGGCACTTTCTTACTGAAAGAACATACCAATTCTTATAACCAACATTTATGGAATCTTGTTTTCAAGAAAGTCTAGGAATGGGGCCCTGCAAGACGATGCGATAACGCAACACAGGCATCTGTGTTTTCGTCGGACCAATGACAATCGATAAATAACCGCATAACAGACAGATTGCCAGCACACGTAGTTCAAATGGTTCAAATGAGGTTCCCCTGTGGGGTATGGGGGAACAAAATTTCTTGGGGATCGGAGAACCAAGGCCGGTCTGGAAAGTATTTCCAACTGTCACTACACGGTATGTCCCAGGAGGAAAATGGTTCAAATGGCTCTGAGCACTATGGGACTTAACATCTATGGTCATCAGTCCCCTAGAACTTAGAACTACTTAAACCTAACTAACCTAAGGACATCACACAACACCCAGTCATCACGAGGCAGAGAAAATCCCTGACCCCGTCGGGAATCGAACCCGGGCACCCGGGGCACACGGAGTGAAACCTTTTCCCCGTAATAGTCTGTATCTCCGCAACCATTAAAAATTATGTACGTATTATGTAGAATGATTTATTCGAATCAGTCTGTGACACCACCTCCTAAAATATTTACTAACCGTCCTGAAACACAACGTGCACATCCCTAGTGGGCATCATTCACTGACCGTAAGGCACAGCAATGCTGCCTTCCTCCGTTATCTGAAGCATCATTAGAGGCCTCTATATCACGGCGATTTTTTTCTCTCTAGATACTAAATTTCTTTCCATTGCTGCACAGCAAGTTCTAATTAGAGTGCTTAAATGTTTAAAGTTTAATGACTTGCTCGTATACCGTAACGCGCAGCGCTTTAGCTTCCGAGTCGGGGAGGTGTGGCAGATTTGGAACGAATCCAAGAGGCGGATCAAGACCGTGGGCTGGTACACACAAACAGTTAAAATACGATCTCACACATAACAAAGTATCCATGATTCACAGACGATTGACGGTTGCGACATGAGGAAGGGCATCCAGCCACAAAGTCAGATAATAGAACAAAATTTGCCAAATTCTAAAGAAAGCCGACGCCGTGCTAGAGGAGAGAAGCGCTCTAGGGATAAGAAAGAAAAACTTATTGCCGCTCATGACGGTTTAATGTCCGACTGAACGACAGGAAAACAACATGTAGTGAGAAGCATAGGGGCTAGTCTGATACCGGATTTTGAGGCCACTAACGTGCAGAGGTGGGGTTGAGTTGGCGAAAGTTTTGAGGGCTAGGGATTGGGGGGAGCTCGCAGCAGAGCGGCCGACTGCTGCCCGGCGTCTGCCACGGCGCGCTCCCGTCGCGAGCAGGACGGCCGCCAGCCAGCAACAGCAGCACCACGTGCCGCTATTGACTTCACATCAGCGGCACGCCCTCTCGCCTCGCCGCCTCGTTAACCGTGTCAGCCACGAGGGATGAAGCCGCCTGCTTAGGCACCGGCAACTCACGGACCAGCTGTGCTCACGTGGACGGATGCATTGCTCGATTGAACAAGTAGGAAAATGTATGAGCGGCAGTGAATAATGTGACACACATACACATAAATACACACAACGCTGCGACCACAACGCTCAGCATTCGACTCTTTCACGACACGGAGGGCGCAGCTTCCCAGGAGAATGATGCTGCTGCTGTAAGTTTGCAATATACTAACGGCTATTAATGGTAAACCGGAAAATTCTCCTTCAAATGCACACGCCGATAAGTATTAATTTCATGGTCATGTTGTTGTTGTGGTCTTCAGTCTATAGACTGGTTTGATGCTGCTCTCCATGCTACTCTATCCTGTGCAAGCTTCTTCATCTCCGAGTAACTACTGCAACCTACCTTCGGAATCTGTTTTAGTGTAGCCTATTCATGCCTTGGTCTCCCTCTACGACTTTTACCCTCCGCGCATCCCTCCAATATTAAATTGGTGATCCCTTGATGCCTCAGAACATGTCCTAATAACTGATCGCTTCTTGTAGTCAAGTGTGCCACAAATTTCTCTTCTCCCCAATTCTATTAACTCCTCATTAGTTACGTGATCTACCCATCTAATCTACAGCGTTCTTCTGTAGCACATCATTTCGAAGGCTTCTATTCTCTTCTTTTCTAAACTATTTACAGTCGATGTTTCACTTCCATGCATGGCTACATTCCATGCAAATACTTTCAGAAAAGACTTCCTGACATTTAAATCTATACTGGATGTTAACAAATTTCTCTTCTTTAGAAACGCTTTCCTTGTCATTGCAATCTACATTTTATATCCTCTCTACTTCGACCATCATCAGTTATTTTACTCCCCTACTACTTTAAGTGTCTCCCTTCCTAATCTAATTCCCCCAGCATCACCTGATTTAATTCGACTACATTCCATTATCCTCGTTTAGCTCTTATTGGTGTTCATAAAGATGCGGAAATTGGAGTCAACAGTTTCTAAATGCTAAAAATAAATTTAAAAGTAGTTAATGAGGAAACTAAGATATAGTAGTTTGTCTGAAGATAATACTAACAAATCACTTCCATTTCACTAGACGTCACTGTTCACACTCGACAGCTAACTCAGCATCAAGTCAGAATAACCGTAAATCAAAATCATTCGATTCTGCTCTCGCCTGAAAAGCAACATGTGCAACTCAGAATTAATGACATTACCTGGCTGTATGTTTATTTTAGAAGCGCTCCAAACCTATCCCTAAAGAATGCTGATCATTCGTTGAACAGTGTCCATAGTAGGCAATCCTCAGATACCTGGGCCAGAAGCGGGCACAGCAAGCGAGATGGTCTAGTGGTTTAGGCGAAGTGGAAAATACGAATCCCCAACTGAATCGACTTGGTAAAAGCTTTCCGTGGTTCTTGTAAATCATTTTGGTACTAATGCCGTAATAGTTCCTTAGCCGTGGCGGCTCATTTCACCTTCTGATATTTTAGCCAGCGTACTGTATTAGTCCTCCATTGTGCCAGTAATACATTCTATAGGTTTCGCCCGTCAGGAAGATAGCCTTCTGTTCCTGTTCCGCTAGTGGTGTTAATATTAATACTTTGCAGATTGAGTGGACGGAGATAGATCTTGGTCATCTTATTGAGCCTCAGGATATTCAGTTAAGGGACCTTTTGAGCGAGTTTCCTGATGTACACTTACTAATCGGTAGGGGGTGATCGACAAGATTCAGTATAAAGTCTGTTTAGGGGATGATGCTCCCGTTCGCCAGGCTCCTTATCGTCTGTCACCACCTAAAATGAAGATTTTACGGCAAAAGATTGAGATCATGCTTCCCCGATGGAATAATTAGACCTTCAACTTCTTCAAATGCGTCGCCTATATTCTGGGTACCGAAAAGACAGGGCAAAGATTTTGGACCACTTGTTGAATATAGGTTCCTCAATGAAAAGGTTATATTAGAATCAATTCCCCTTCTGAATTTCAATAAGTTCTTTACTTGGTTTGCTCATACCTCCTATTTTTCTGTGCTTGAGTTAAATCAGGCTTACTATCAAATACCGTTGAGTGAGGATTCCAAGTTGTTACAGCGTTCTGTAAGGACTGGAATTGTATGAATTCAACTGTGTATCCTTTGGTCTAGCCACTGGAGCTATCGTGCTTTCACGGCTTTTAGATTATGTTTTGGGGGATTTAGAGTTAAACTGTGCTTATAATTATCTTGTGTGCAGCAGGTCCTTAGCTGAACATCTTTCGCATCTTCAACAGGTCTTATTGACGCTTCGGTCTGCAGCTTTGTTGGTAAAACCTAATAAGGTCACTCTCGCCAAGCGGCAAATTTCGTTTTTGGGACATCTGGTTTCTAAAGATGGAATTAGAATCGATCAAGAACGTACTTCCGATCTCAAGAAGTTTAGTCCTCCTAAGAAAAAACAGGGAGTCGCCCGATTTACCGGGATGACCAACTACTTTCGGAAGTTTGTCGCTAATTTCGCTCAATTAGCTGCCCCTCTTAACGATCTTCGTAAGAAGGGAATGGAATTTGTTTGGAGAGAGAGCCACCAGGCCACATTTGAGGCGATTAAGAGAGCTCTACGTAACCCGCCAATATTATCAACTTTTAACTTCGAAAATAGATTCATTCTCCAGACCGACGCGTGTAACGTCGGGGTGGCCGCAGTGCTTTTACTGGAAGACGCAGGTTATAGACGACTTGTTGCTTTTGCCTCGCAAAGATTTTTGGGACCTGAGCTTAAGTAGTCGGTGTATGAGTGTGAGGCTCTGGTTGTTCTGTTCGCTCTTGCGAAGATTAAATTTGAACACGGAGAATTTGACCTAGAGACAGACAACCAGGCATTTCGTTGAGTTTTGGCCCGCCCAGGAAAGACTGGCAGGATTGCGAGGTGGGTGCCTTTCGTTTCAAGGTTAGACATATCAAGGGCTCAGATAACCAGGTAGTCGATGTGCTCCGCCGCATGTTTGAGGAGGGCGTCCACAAATACGGGGAGTGTTGTTCAGTCATAAGATCTTCCGTTTTTAACGTATTAAAAGAGATACCTCAATTATTTTCTGATCTAAGGGATAAGCAGGACCAAGATCCTTAAATAGGGGCTATAAAGGCGACTGTTGGCGGGAGAGGAACTTCCCGGTTATTCCTTGAGAAAGCGTAAACTTTGTAGTGAAGTTACGGTATTAGCCGAGCCCAAAATTTATTTGCCTGTTGAACTCGTGCCATCTATAATTTTTTATTTTCACAGTTCCTTATTAGATAGGCACCTGGGCCTCTATAAAACCCTTGCAAAGGTCCGTACTCATCTTACATTGCCTCCCTTGTATTGGGATATTCGCCGATTGGTTCAGGAGTGTGTGTCTTGCAAAATGGCGAAGCCCAATCCCAACTCACGTAAAGGCTTATTGCATTCCGAACGGGAGAGAAGCACTGTGGACTAAGTACTTATTGATTATGTGGGTCCATAGCCTCGAACAAGAGATGGGAGCCGTTATATATTAGTTGTTGTTGATGCCTTTTTTCGTTTTATGTGGCTTTTGCCAGGAAGAGGGATTACCTCGCTAAGTATTCCTTATTTAACTCAAATGTTTCCTGGGTTCGGCCCGCCACGGCGCTTGTCAGTCGCCGTGCCCCCGCCTTTGTGTCACGAGAATTTAAGCAGTAATGCCATTAAGCACACTGCGACCGCCCCGCTTAACCTGAACCTTCCCTTTCTGAGAGGAATAATCGTAATCTTAAGGCAGCCTTAATTATGTATGATGCTAAGAATAAGACTAAATGGGACACTTCCATACGTTGGATTAATGCTGCCTTCAGTTCAGCTGAGCATGAGGCTTCTAAAGTAATTCCTGCTGCTTTGATGTTTTCTTATTCCCTTAATTCTCCCCTGCCTAATTTGTGGAGTATAAACGATCTGTCGCCTGAACGGATTACCCCTTGTCTGATTAAAGAAAACTGGTATAGAGCTACGTAAAACATCGACCTAGTCCTTCGCCATCATGAGAAACGGTTTAATCAGGAAAGGAGATTCTTTTTCGGCCGAGTTGGGGATAAGGTTTTTTTCGGAATTTTAAATGGGTGTTTGTTGGACCCTGTGCAGTTGTTAAGATCGTAAGTCCCTTCAATCTGCTAGTGCCCAACCGTGTGACGGGGAAAACCTTGAAGGTACATGTGAGCCAAATAAAAAACTAGCTAAGAAATTCGTTTCGCTCCTTCTATTCTCATTTTAAAAAAGGGGTCAGGGTTTTTGGCTTGAGTGGGGGAGGTTGGCAATGCTTTGGGCAATGCCACGCGGTACGGATCGGCACGGCGTCTTTTCCGGGTCGTCGTTCACTCTTCTTCGCCGGGACTGGATAGAAGGCAAAACGTTTGGTTCGCCTATGCCGTGCACATCTGCTTGTTCAGCTCCGTGCACCGATTTCTCGCTCCGCAAGCTGTTTGAGCAGATGTTCGTGTTTATATTCACTGAGTCGTCATGCACGCCCTTGTTATTTGACTCTATGTGATTCTAGGCCGAATTTGTGGCTCTGCCTGCTCTGTGTGTTCTTGAAGTGACTTGTGTTAATTTGCTAGCCAGGGTTCTCTCTAAAGATTTACCACCGTTAATGTTATTATGGCAACTGGTGTTACTATGTAATGTGTCCAGCTTTCACACACAATTATATCAGGGGTCTAGGAATTATCTACTCTCTTAAAATTTTACGTTTGTTTTTAAACTGTTTTATGCGAGTGAGCAAACTGTTTCTGAATTTTTATATTTTTCCCTATGTTTTAGAAGCTGGTGTGCTCTCCGGTATTATTATTACTGTTCTTTCTTTTCTCAGATGTTATGTCTGGTCAAAAATAGACAGTGACGCGGACCTTCATCAAGCGTGACTTCCTTTTAACTGTACGGTATATGTTACATTGCATTTAGGAACTTTCGGGTAATTGAACACGTATCAATAATTACAGATTTCTGTAGTTGTATATATAAGTTTGGATGTAGCTGTATTGCGTTAATGTACTGGTGGATATTGTGTGGTATGACTCCCGTAGTTGATAGTATAATTGGTATAATGTCAACTTTATCCTGATGCCAGATGTCCTTTACTTCCTCAGCCAGTTGGATGTATTTTTCAATTTTTTCTCTTGTTTTCTTCTGTATATTTGTTGTATTGCGTATGGATATTTCGATTAGTTGTGTTAATTTCTTCTTTTTATTGGTGAGTATGATGTCAGGTTTGTTATGTGGTGTTGTTTTATCTGCTATAATGGTTCTGTTCCAGTATAATTTGTATTCATCATTCTCCAGTACATTTTGTGGTGCATACTTGTATGTGGGAACGTGTTGTTTTATTAGTTTATGTTATTATTATTATTATTATTATTATTATTATTATTATCCAGCATTTTACGTTTTGTGTGTTATGATCTCCAGCAATTGTTATCACGTTAGCGAGTTGTTATTTATATTCCCTCCTAGAAGAATTTTCAGCACCCTTTTAATAGTTCTCTTTAACACCTTACATTTTCAACGAAGCTTATTTCCTTTAATGTTATTATTCTGTTTAATACATATTGTAAGCGTGCTATAAATTTTATTTTAAATTATTTGGTGTAAGCCCTTTGGGCAAACCGTAAAGGAGAACTGTTAAGCATTGTTAACTAGTTAATACTGACCTTTTGGGGGTCTGCCCAAATGTCTTGGTTTTGACCTCGATTGCAGAAATTTATGTAAAGCTCAGTTTTAATTGTTTGCCGATTTATTTAATTTTTTTAAATTTAAATTTTTTTAAAGGTCAATATCGTTAACATCTTATTTTCTTGCATCTTATTTAAGGCCATTAAAAAGGTAACAGTGTTATTCACTGTTTTCAACGCTTTTCAGATGTGTAAACTTAACATGACAAATTAACTTGGAATTTTCCTACCTGTTTTTCTTAATGGAAACCTGTTGTTACTTTGAAAAATAAATGTTTGTTGTCAAAAGGACAAATGACGTTAAAAGGGACTGGTCATTCCATGCCATTTCTCTGATGCTGGTATCTCCCGATCAGTTCCTTCAAAAGGGCCTCTGCCGCTTTTCCTCCAAATTCATTGTGAAATGGATCTATTATTCGGTCCATAATCTCAATGTTGTCGAGTGATTAGAGTCAAGTTTGCTTTTAAAAGTGAAAACTCTCTTAACGTTAACTAGAAATGTTTCTTGTCGACGCAAGAATTCTGCAAAGGAAACGTTTCAAGAAAATCTGTTCGAATTTTATTTCTAGTTTTATTTTATTTTCTTTCCAGTCGCACATGCATCAGTTTACTGCTTGCTCCTCCGCCTGTCTGCACACACCGGCAGTTTACGTTTCAACAGAGTGTCACGCCTATGCCGTTGCCTGTCCATGTGTGGCCAGCCTGTTGTGTTAAATCGATACTCGTGGTAAACAAAGCGACAGCGAAAAAAAAGTGCGAGGTTGTTACACGTCATACACCTTCCAAAATGAGCTGGGGTCAAAACGCATTGCTCAGTGCATGCCATCGAGGGTGCAGGACAGAGGATGGGGGAGGTATGAGAGTGCCAGACAGTCAACAAATACTAGTACATCTGCCATTCTGAATGTAGCTTTGCAGTGGTTTACATTATCATTCAAAATACTTGTGTGTGTGTGTGTGTGTGTGTGTGTGTGTGTGTGTGGGTGGGTGTGTGGGTGGGTGGGTGTATTTCTCAACTGTCTTTTCTAAACAGTCGCAAAAAAAGATGAGACAAGATAATCAAACAAGAGAGAAATTGCACATTTCATAGATAAGCAGCAACTCTAGTATTTACACTCAGAGATGGAATTTTATTACGTTGTGGGGAGAGACGTACAACCAAACTGGACTAGTAAGCCAGCCCGGACCAAAAGAAGTAGTGCTTGTACGTAAAAATGAAAAAGCATGTCCTAGTTTAAAGTAAGAGACTAATATAGAGCAGAGATAAGCGAACGTGCACTCTTCTGCTCAGATAGCTTGCTCTGTTTAACTGTGTCTGTACTGTTATTTTATCCTTGATTTGATCTAGTTTTACTCTGCTGTATTTTGTCTAACTTATAGTTGGTCTTTATGAACCCCATCATGTCAGGGCTGTTTATTCAATTCTTGTTTGTGAATACAACTTGGTTTTACAATTTATTGTTATTTTTAATAGATTTTGACCTCATCTGTATTTATTTCAAGCAAGGGCGCTGATGAACTCGTTGTTTAGCGCCCCAGACCACTAATAATAATAATAATCACAGCTTGCTCTGATACTTATGTCCGCTTAAATTTGCCCTTCTCGTATCCAGCTGTAACACAATACAAATTTCAGTGTTTGCGAGAACAGGGGCAGCATCCATATTTCCACTTTAGATTCATACACATTCAACAGGCATTATTCCGTCCAAGCTGTGACTGGATGTTAATTTACAGCCGTACATTATCTCTTACAAAGGAGTTACAGATTCAGGATTATCAACTGTGCAGTTATTAACGGTACAAGAGTTAAGTTCTTGATATAGCAGGGAGCTACGCAACTGTGCATAGCAAAGAAATAACGATCAGTTAAATTACAACATGTAGGAAAATCCAAGCCTTGAGAATATGCATACATACATATGCATACGTAGATATCTTCATCATATTCGCCAACCTTAACGTAACACAGAGTTCGCATTTTCAGTTCTTCAGTAGCAGTGTGCACAAATACTGTTGAATACAGACCATTAAGTGTAATTTTATGCGCATGAACATATGTAACAAGGAGGTTTTAATCAATGGTGAATTCCATACTGTAGGAATATAGTCCGCACAGTGTATTTCGCGTATCGCCAACGTCAAATGAGAAATGTTATGTGAATGTCGTAAAACGCTGTTCTTTAAATGTTGCATAAGGTCGAAAGTTTAACATCAAACATTTTGACTCGTTTTTACGCATTTATTTATTAGTAAGCATAATGTTGAGTATGTGCTGCTGTTACGAATGCAAATTAAAATATCAAAGGAGGAAAAGAAAAAAGCTTACGAGCAAACTTTACGCCGTACTCAAGTCACATGATCTGGGAGCCAACGTATTTTGATAAGAAGCTCATGACCCGGGCATATGACCACTCTCTCCATAGATATACCTATTCAATGTCGAAGTCCAAGGAAATACCTGCAGCATTCGTTAAATTCACCAGATTCCCCAGAAAGTATACGTACAATCATTGTGCAAAATTATGCGTTAAACCGTATATGAGGACTTAGCATATGCTGTACGAAAAGTACTGGAAATACAGATCTTTTTTGTGCCCTAACGGTAGGACTGTATTAAAAATTTCTGCATTCTGAGAAGCAACCTTCGTTTGTCTCCATTTGATAGTTCCGCTCAAAGATATCACAGTAAGTTACAGCCCTGGCTACACTGCGGCTGCGGTAAACTAAGTGCACGTCCCGTTGCATCTTCTGAACGGCGAAACTTACAAGTCACTGTAACACATTTAAAACAGCAAGCTACTTGTATGACGCCGAAATTCCTCGCTTTGGTATAAACAGAAATAGCAAGTAACGGTCCAAATCGCGATTTATTTTCGTTCTCCAGTTTCGCTTAAAATAATCATAACCACAGCAAGATTTTAGAAGCCGGTACTCGGAGCCGCTGCGTAATAACCGCCACTAACCTGAACAGCTCACCTCCGGTAGAATGAAAATAAATTGCGATTTCTACTGTTAGAAGTACAATCGCTGAAGTTCCAATATGATGATGAACATGTTTTGTATAAAAACCAAGAGCTTATTTCCATAGTGGGTGTCTTTAACGTCGTGTAAGCCCAGTTTGTTTTGTAAAACTGTGTGAATACCGAGCGCAGTTCTACGGTACAACGCAACTCATTCGGAAGCGGTTGAAAATAAGATAGTTAAATAAAATCGTGTATGAAGCTCACATTCACTCACCATATTACGGAAACTTTGAATCTGCAAAGCGGTTGCCATCTCTTATCTTCTCGCTGGATCCTGAAACAGGAAGGAGAAGTGTTTCACAAAGAATTTTCGTAGTGAACATAGAATTTTAACAATGCTGTACTGTTCAATTTTAAGTCACCACTATGTCAGTCATTTCTCGCATTGGCGACCTTGCCCAAGTACACTCCACTTAGTTCATAATGAAGGCAATAAGTAAGCAGAACAATCATCATGTATTAACTGAACAGGTATCACGCATAATGGTCCTCTACTAATGGCGGAAATGAACAGGCAAATTTAAGAATGATGTGAATGAATTATCCACGGTATTAGATATTATGCATACACCAAGCCGTGGAAAGCACTTTTCACTACAAGGTGACATCTCTCCCCTTTTTAGACAGGGTTTATGCTTACTTTAACATCTTCTAATAAAGTATCTACACCATAGCAGGTTCATGAATGCACAGGCACTCTGCATACACTAGTTCTACGACAAAGCCACGATGCTTGCTTGCCGGCACCGGAAATAAATTTAATGCGCGTTTTGTATTACCTTCCACACACGATGTTCCTGAAAATGGTTAACAGAATACTCCACAAAGCAGAATGCACACGATGCTTGGTGGGCTCCATGTACGCACACATTCGATAAGTAAAACAAGACAAATTTCAACCACAACTTTCGGTCCGAATTCTGTCTGCGTACTTGAATGTCAGCAAGTACTCCAAATCGTGTAGGCTGCATCTAGCGAGGGGGCGCAGTTAAGATACCAGAAAGCGCATTCCGGAGGAGAGTACTTCACATCCTCATCCGACCACCCAGCTTCTGGTATTGCATTGTTTTATTAAATCGATTATGGCAAATGGTGGGACCGTAAGTTTGAAAACAGCACAGCCGATTTCCTTCTCCATATTTCTCCTAGCCACGTTTGTGATCTTCTCTCATGATCTTGCAAACAACATGACAATGTTATTTAGTCATCACTTCTTTATCATTTAGTATTCAGCAGAATATCTGTCCACACCAAACAGGACAATCTCCTCTTCCACAACATCTAGGGATGAGATTCCATGGTATCAGTAAAGGTGTGAATTATGAGCAAACGAGCAGGTGGATACAGCAGACAAGAACGCCAATATGATAGCTAAGATAGAAAGGTAAAGCTGTCCTAAATATGAAAGTTGGTTCTGACACAGCAATTCTTCGTTAAGCATTCATCTGTTGGAGGTGATACGTCTTCTCTTTCTCCGACTTATCCAACCAGTTATAGGGTGAGCTACAATTTAATCTAGATTCCGAACCACGGTGGATCTTGGCTTTCTTCATATAAACAAATCATTTCCAGAAGCGATAAGCGACAGAAAATCGTTGGTCTGACTGAAGATTTAACCTTGGACCTTTGTATGTGTAGTCTGACACTTGTTCATTTAGCCAAAACACCCCACATGATATCTAAAGTGGTAAAATGTTGATTTCCACGAAATACTGACGCACTGCTGTTGAGAAGCAGGATCGTACGCATCTACTTCTACATGGCTACTCTAAAGCTCACACTTTAGTGTTTGACAGATGTTCCGTAGAACCAATTTAAAAGTATTTATCGACCGATCAAGTTTGGAATAGTAGGTGGGAAAAACGGACACCTAAATGTGATCATTGGTAAGGGGAGTAACTGTAAGTGCGAGAAAACTAGTTGCGGTCGTTGGGATCGACCACCCAACCGTAGTGTACCTCCTTGCAGGCACTAAGGTGGAGTCCTGTCGCGTCAACTCATCTCCAGGTAGGGTGCTAACTCTATGCTACATTTTGAAAGAGTGCAACCAGCTGGTACCAGGGGTAGCATTCGATTCCTTCAGCATAGGAACTGCCCTCAGTGATACGCGAAAAGTCTCAAAGTGGCATACAACTAATAAATTTTGCGTTCTTCCCAAGATTTATACGAAAAGTTGAGGAGTACGTAAAACTTATCTTGATCGTCAATCTAGTTTTGGCGAATATAGCTTTCTTAGTTGAAGACCTTTCCCGTTTAACAGAACTTGTTGTACTTCTTTTGTATTTTCTCTTGTACATATCTCAAATTTTGTTTCATTTCTGTTCCAGTTTCATTTCAACTTATTACAAGGGTACAAGTTTTTTCAGGCATGATATCATGCTATGTTACGCCAAGTAGTTTCCCATTTAATGCTGTCTACTTTGAAGCCGATACCACTAATGACACCGCTTTAATGATTTGGACTTGATACGTCAATATGTAGCAAATACATTGTGTGAGGAGCATTAAATGTCGCGAAGAAGAAATAAATAAAGCCACGATAAATTTGTATAATAATTTACTACGTCAAGATCACCTATTACTATAAAACTCACATTATAGGTTTCTGCAGTTCCTGCCATCTTCAGGTATATTAATTAATCCACAAACAGCTTCGTCACGATATCTAAAAACTTAAGTTATATCTATTCTGGACATTACGAAGTGATACAAAAGGTGTCAAAGAATTGGACGTTATGTCGTCACACGGTGAAATCTTTTAGCGCGTCATCCGTATTAGAATGTAGATTCGGTAAGAGCTTGGAACTTGCAAGCACATACAGAGAGTAAAATAAAAATTTTCAAAAGAAAACAGCGTGGTGTACCGTCTATGTTACGTTCCTGGGATACGCTTTTCGATAAGTCACAAATCAGCCGAAATGTGGAAAACTTAGTACTAGTGCAGACTTGTCACGAAAGCCATTTGCTCCATCTACATGTGTAGGAAACGCAACCGAGGGTAATAAATGCGAGCGCAGCGCCGTAAGTTGAAAAGGCGGGCGAGGGGTGGCTATCACGCAACGGGATCTGGGACCACCGCCGGGAAGTGGGCGGCCCGTGGGAAGGCGAGCAAGTGCGCCGCCGACGATACGGGAGGGGCCAGGCGAGGCGAGGCGAGGCGAGCAGGCCGCGCAGAGATCAATCGCCGTGTGCGCTCTGTGTGGCCGGCACATGACTCTGCTCTCTCCCTACGCGGCATGCGTCTCTAATACTCCGCGACGTGTGGCTCCCGACAGAGAGCGCCGGCACATAGCCGGTTCCGGCAGTAGTCACCTTTACACTTCTTACAGTAAACAGAAAAACTACAGAAAAAAATCACGTTCCATAAAACGAAAGAGACGCTCCAAATAAAGCCACCAATGAAAATCAAAAATACGCCGCGATGACCTGTAATGGGACAATCTCAAGAAAAACTAACTGACGTTAGCACCTGTTTAAAGATGTAAAAACACAATCAGATGTAAACGACTACATAAAATCAGAAAAAGTATACTACTCGGTACGGCTGTATATGAAATGAAGTGTCAAAATGGCGACTTGAAATATGCTGGACAGACTAGCAGAATTTTTGCACCCCGATTTAAGCAATATACACATTCAAATAACAAAACTGGCTTTTGCACACATTTATTAACCACCAAACATGTGGTCGGAAATATTCAAGCCTGAACGTGTTATATTAAGTTGCCAAGACCCGTCAGCTTAACTTTTTGGAACACTTAGGAATTTACTGTCATAGGGATCATGGAACACTGACCGAAGGCTATAGTGAATTCTTTTACAGCTCTTACTTTGATATTTTTTCAAGACTTGCTCACACACGGGTGACAGGCGGACGCCGGTGGTTGGCAGCGCCCTGTGGACTGCGGCGTCTGCCGCGGACTGCACGGAAACCAAAGAGGACGGCGTGGCCGCCGTTTGGGCGAAACGAGCTTCCCGAACACCGCAAGGCGGCGCCCACGTTACGGCGCGAACGAAGAAAAGTAGAATTTTACAGGCTATTGATAATGACTAGTCAGCTGAAGCCAGTAAAGTTATTTAAGCAATTCATGCAAGCATTGACGGTAGTAAACGGTATGCTAGAAAATAAAGGGCAGAAGTGTCCCTCTCAAAAGGAAAAAAAGTGACGTTTTGATTAGTTTGATTAGCAAGTCGCATGTCAAATCGCACACTCTGCGTTGTTGCTCCTACAAAACTACTTCTGCATGCCGTCTTCCGTTTGGCTGCGCAACAACTCCGCCCTTTTTCCTTCCCAGGGCTACTTTTCGGACCACATTACACTCCCCTAGTCACCTACTATCCGATTTCTGTGTTGTTTTGGACCATTATAAACGTGGAGCTTTATGTGCCTATGTGAGCGATGACCATTTGCGACGTAACCAGCTCTTTGAGTCCACTGCGTGCTGTTCCCAATGTAATGTTGGCTCGGAGACTGGTTAAGATGGACGTGAATTCATTGATGGCAGCAATTCTGACAATCATTGGCAGCGCGTGACACTGGCCCCTGGTCCGGGTCTGTTATGATCTTTTTACTATCAGTATTTTTACTCCGTGTTACACGGCTGTGAGTGGTACGCCACTCGTCATAGACACGTTGGACAACGCACGTTGCTGCACCAACAAATCTGGCACCTTTATTCACGGTGAGGTCATTAACGCGATAGCCCCTTTCCTACAGTCTGTGGCGTCTCTACGTCGATTCATCTTACTGCGTCGATTCTACATTACCTTTTCACTATTTCGGCAGTGGAGGCCAAACGACGCATGGCAGCAGTTCTGTACTATCTGCAGGACTCCAGAGACATCGGTATGACCGGAAAGTCTACTCGAAGACGTTGGTTATAGGTGCTTCTGTGAGACGAAAGGTTTGGCGCAAGATAGGAAATGTTGCCATGCCTGTGTCAAACCGTCCATAAGAAGTGACGTGGCATCGCGCGAGCAGTATGGTTTCTTTTGTGTCGCCCTGGTGTGGACGGCTAGTTACAGCATATGGAATATTAATGGTTTATATTTTGTGGCAGACACTTCCAGATAGTGGGGTAGCGAGCTGTTCTGACTAAAGAAGACATTTCCAACGGTAGGTGTCGCGAAGAGTCATTATCTGGTTTCTTGATGCGAGAATCTTACGGCAAGAAAATCAACAGTTCTTTCAGAAGGGAATAATGTCAAATTGAGAGCCCGCGATCATGGTGCACTTTTACCGCAATTATTTTCAGTCGTTGAACGCGTATACACTGTCTTCTGATTACCAGTTTCGACGTTAGCCATCTTGAGATCTGCTACAGAAAATGGAAAAAATTCAATGAAGGACTACGTTACAACATAAACAAAAAGAAAAGTGCAACTCACCTTTGTATAGCTCCGTGAGTAGTGGACGATATGCAGACATACCAATTTTTCCCACTGCTCGATACAAAATGTACCTTGTCGTAAGGTTTTCTGTGTACGTCGCTATATGTAAGTGCTACAGATATATGATAACGTCTTCATTTTATCGTAATTACTATCAGACAAAGAGGTGTCGCGCGTCATACTGTCTAGTATACTGAATAATATACTTTTCAGTATAAACAGTTGTAAGGGACTGTGGGTCCGCCTTGGTGCAAGCGCTTCTTGTTCTTGATTCCTCAGACTAGTTTCGGCGAAATACCACTATCGTATGTGCGTGTTTTTATGCTAATTCGGGATAATTAAGATCGTTACCTTACACTTAGAAAAAATTATTAATAATGTTGTACCGTTCGGTTCCAGATATATGTACGAATAATCTTATAGTACGTTTTCACTCTGTAGTCATCGCAAGGTTCTTTGCGGAAAATCACAACAAACATACTTTGTAGTCATTGGATATTTCTATGTTTGTTGTGGTTGTTTGGCATAGATACACAGAACTACTATGTATTATAAGACTATTCTCACATGGTTCTGGAACCAAACGGTAGAACAAATAATAGCGTTTTTCGTTATGTGGTGTGACGATGTTGATTTTCAACTTCTAGAATAAATAAATCATCTAAAAGTGGCAGTATTTCCCGAAAAACTAGTTTGGAGAATTAGAAACAAGAAGTGTTTGCATCTAAGGAGGACCCACAGTCCCATGTTGCTTTACAGAGACACAAACCAACAAAAGAAGAGCTGAAGGTACAACGATAAGCAGTCGTTCGGAAAACAAATGAGTTTACGTCAATAATTGAGCGGATTATTCATTTAGGTTTTACAGTTATAAACATAATAAAAAATAAAATAAAAATAAAAAAGTTACAACTACGCATCCTAACTAATTGTTATTACAATAATCCCAAGGTCCAAAGCTAGTTTAGGCGTATACAGTCACCCAAATTTTCTTTTTGATGCATTATTAAGTAGTTGAGTACATCCATGAGTGTTTATGGTTGCCGCAAACAGTATGTAACGGAACGGAACGGAATGCTTTTATTTGTCGTGACATAGATGAGCAGTGTTAGTAGAGACATGTGTTTGTCTGGTGGCAGAAGCCAAAACGTAACCTTGCTCATATTTTCCGTGTTATTAGCAATATCTTAAAGTAGGAACCTCTTGGAAATATTTAGAGGATTTAAATTACAGAAAAATTTTTCACAATGATTTGCGCTACAAGCAAATAATACATCATTAAATATTTTAATATGTTCTACTACGCGAAACCCGGAAATATCTATATCCCAACCCCTTTAGGAAGCTAGTTGCACAAGCTGAAAATGCATAAACTCTCAACTTCGTGCAGATGCCCAACGGCAAAGAGACAAGGGAGACTTACGAGTCGCTTACTCTTTCAAAAGCCTAGAAGCATCTGCAATGTTCAATAAAAGTAGCGCTCCAATGGTGCCTACTTTGTTCTGTGGGGAGTCTTCGCAATCATTTGGGTGAAGACTCTGAAAGCTAACGCGAATACATCGCATGCTGGTATCTTACATCTCTCTTGCATCTTGAACTTGATAAGAGCTCTTACGTCTGCACACGTTATTACTAGCAACATCTGCCGCGCGAAGTGGCTTCGCGGTTAATAGTTACAAATTGATCACACCTTTAATTACTGAATTTATAAAAAATTAGGCCCTTATTATAAATTTCGCAACTTTACGTATGAGCTAAAGAATGTAATGTAGTACCAAAATGTAGCAAGATAACAGGATGTTTAACAGGATATATTTCTCTAATACGCTGTGCCATGCGAGTTTTCTAGCTTCCGTGATCATTCTTGCCAAAGTAAAGAAAAATGCAGATTTTTTCTTGTTTTTCTCATTTCTCCTATTTTCAAGTTAATTGTTCCGATCTGAAGAATTTTTAAAGATGTGTTCTTTGTTTAATAATTATTGAAAATAATTTTAAAAAAGAAAAAGAGAAATTTTGCTAATACGTTAATTCGACAAAAGTTATACATGCGTATTAACAGAGAGACGGTACATAACATGGAGGACAAGTGTTGAAAATTCTCACTAACACAGCAGAAATATTGTTAGTTGCTACATATATGTTGGAAATATTTTAGGAAAACTCTTCAAGACGTAGGGTCACGAAGTTTTAGTAGTAGTAACACATGTTTCAAATGCCAAATGGTGCATACGGCCTAAAGCGGCTACCAACCAGCGAAGCCAAGTACCGAGCAGGTAACGCCTTACGGCCTCCACCACGCATAGCTGCAGCACAACGGCGTTAGGCGGGTGAGCATATACGTTTCGGCTGAAGGCGCTTCCCATAGAGAGCTCGTGCAGTGTATTTAATAAAATGGATTAAATAAACGGCCAACTGCGAAGTATGCGTTTTAAAAAGAGAAGGTTTTTATTCAAAATATTAACTCACATTATCGTAAAAATTTGCAACACTCGACAAATTGTTTTGACAACACTGGTTTTCTTTTGTCTATACAGGTGAAGATGCTTGACACGGAGCGTAGTACAACGGAGTTTGGAATTGCGACAACATGAGTAATGCACTAAATGAACAAGATGGCCCAACTGGCGTTCTGGATGAAGCTCAACTGGAAGAGTTCTGTCCATTTAAGCCAGAAATTGGGGTCATAGCGACGCAGTTTCAGTCTGGCACTCATGTTCATAGCGCAGCTTCCTCCTCCTCTGTTCACGTTGGTTAACACTGTTATAGTTAACAACGTGGCATCCCAAGGAGACAAACAGCATAGAGAAATATACCTAAACGCCAATGACACCAACGATTTGTATAATACTGTGAACCTCAAACTATGATTGGTTTCACATCCTTTATTTCAATTTTGGGGAGCAGTACGTGATGCCAGTCTATCAAGCGTTTGCTGTTGCCTCTGGTGGACGAAGCCACTATTCGACGATTTTGGCACGAATGGATGAACTATGGCCGAACACAGCGTCAAGAAGAATGCGGTCGACCGACACGGACGACAGTACGTGAGGACCGAGCAATAGTCAGACACACTCAGAGCCCCAGATTCATCATTGTCATCGATCCGACGTGCAACTCATGCTTCAGTGAGCACAACGACTATCAATCACGGCGCCTCTTGCGCCGACTACCTTGAACTCTGTACAGTAAAAAGCCCGTTTGCATTGGTGTCGGGCACATTCGGCCTGGAGTCTCATTGATTGGAGTAGAATCGTCTCCACTGATGATTCCCATTTTGAAATGAGCCACGATAACCAACAAAAAGAACACGTTTCCTGAGATGTCCTACAGAGTGGTGGCATACCAACCCGACTGTCGCTCGCCATAACCAGGAATTCGACGAAATTCTACACCCTGTTATGTTGCCTTACACGGCAAGCCAACCTGGGCTTACATTTCAGCAAGATAATACCCACCAGCACACGGTGAGAGTTCCTCCTGCATTTCTTCGTGCTTGTCAAACCCTACCTTGGCCCAGTTGTAGCCGAAATGGGCCTTTTGAAACGGAGAACACAGAAAGCCTTTCGTCGCAGCGTTATTGCGATTTCGGCTCAATGGGAAGTGAACAAGTGAGCGAGCAGGCTGGCTACATTAAGGAGACGCCGACCAGTAACTACACGAGCTGGCAAGTTACAGGTGGCGTATATTAAAAATTATCCGTAGTTACAGTTCGTTCACGTGTCGCAAAAATGGGATGAATCTTTTTGAAATATCTTGAAATACCCTTTGCTGTCCGTAATTTATCTAAACGATTTAGGAGACAGACTGAGCATCCCTCTTAGATTGTTTGCAGGTGATGCTGTCATTTGCCGAGTAGTAAAGTCATCAGAAAATCTAAACGAATAGCAAGATGATTTAGTCAAGGTATTTGTATGGTGCGGAAAGTGGAAACGGACTATAAATAATAAAAAGTGTGATATCCTCCACATAAGTCCTACAGAAACCTGTTAAATTTCGGTCATACGATGAATCAAACAAATGAAAATGTGGTCGATTCAGGTAGGCAAATACCTGAGGATTACAATTACGAACAACTTAAACTGGAACTACCAGAGAGAAAAAGCTAACCAACGACATCGTTTTATTGGCAGAATACTTAGAAGACCCAACAAATCTACTAAAAAGAGTGCCTACACTACTCTCGTCTGTCCTCTGCTAGAGTACTGCTGCGATGTGTGGGATCCATACCAGATAGTATTGACGGAGGTCATCTAAAAAGTTCAAAGAAGGGCAGCTCATTTTGTGTTATCTCGAATAGGAGAAGAGTGTCACAGATCTGATACGCGAGTTGGGTGGCCGTAATTTAAAAGAAAGGCTGTTTCGTTGCGTCGTGATATTTTCACGAAATTTCCATCACTTTCTCCTCTGAATGCGAATTTTTTTTTTACTCCCACATACACAGGAAGAAATGACCATCCTGATAAACTAAGAGAAATAAGTTCACGCACGGAAAGATTTAAGTGTTCATTTGTACCGTGTACTGTTCGAGAGTGCAACGGTCGAGAAATAGTGAAAAAGTAGTTGTATTAACGCTCTACCGAGCACGCAAATGTGAACTGGACAGTAGTCATGTAGATGTAGTTGCTTTTAAATAAAGTAGCAGACAAGTGTGACCCTACATTGAGCAGTTTTTCTGGAAGTCAGGGGAGAGATCGGTAGGCAGTAACACGCAGATTCTTATTGTGCTGCAGTAGGTTTCCTACATGTGACCCTCATCATTTGCAACGTTTTGTTCTTTTTGGGATTGGAGGGGGGGGGGGGTGAATCACATGCTAGCAAATAAGCTGTAAGCTGTATTTGGAATCAATGGCTATTCCTGTACTGGACAGGGAGTGTAAGGCGCGAGCGGCTGGAGGACTCGTGGCTGTCGGGAGTGCGCCGAAGAGCCGTTCTTGAGGCTGGCTGGATCAGTTGTCAGAAGCAGTCAGCAGAGTAGAGAGAGGTGGGCGAGTGGCGGACTTGCCCGCGCGCCGACTTGCCGGGCTAATTTCCTCCTGCAAATTGGTCGGAAGAGCGAGAGAGGCACCCCGCTGCACCGCCGGGGCCATCAGCCAGCGGGCGCGCCGGCTACACCTCGTGCCGGCGCGCTGAGGATGACCACCACATGCGCGGAAGGGTCAGAAGTACACGGCGTCCGTAAATTATCATCACAGACTGGTATTCAACACGGGCAAGACAGCTCATAAAGTTTTGTTTCCTAATTCATACATGTCAATTTGTGCACTCCTCGTGGCACGGAAATGTCTACTCAGGATTCATTTTCTCTCCTTGTTCTACACTCCAGGAACTACATGGCAACTTGTTCAAAACATAGCGAAAGGCGTGTGTTTAAGTCCTGTAGGTCTGTTACCTTGGTTCCATAAATCTGATCCTTTACAAAGCCTAGTGATGCAATACCAGATGATGTGGCAATCATCATCTGGAAACTTTTGATCCATAGCATAACCAGGTAAACATCACTATTGAAGGTAGAACCGAAGAAAAAGGATGTACTGGAAAATAGGAAAAACCTCTATGCATTTTAATGCTAAATGTTGAAAAGCATTTGTTGTTCCTTAGTGTAATTTTAAAGTTATTAAAGTCTAACTCGTAAATATGATTTATAGAGACCCGTATTTTTATTTCACCTTGTAGAAAGGGGCCTAGGCCGCGCGGGGTAGCCGCGCGGTGGGGCGCCTTGCCACAGTTCGCGCGGCTCCCCCCGTCGGAGGTTCGAGTCCTCCCTCTGGCATGGGTGTGCGTGTTGTCCTTAGCGTAAGTTAGTTTAAGTTAGATTAAGTAGTGTGTAAGCCTAGGGACCGATGACCTGAGACGTTTGGTCCCACAGGAACTTACCACAAATTTCCAAAAGTGGCCTATATAAGGAGTATCATGTTTAATAATGAAAACTGACACGGTTTAAAATGTATGATGACTGAAACAATAACGTGGGTGTGCAAATGACCTGATTGCCGTACAATTGCGAATGTATGGTTACGAGCCGCCACTGACGTCGGTCCAAAATATCGTCCTAGTTAGTACGCTCTAAGAGAAAAGAAAAGACACACCACAAAGGAACCGTCCGAACTGGACGGAAATCGGAAGATGTGATGTACATGTACGGACAAACAAATTTTTACGGTTTCAGAAATATTGGATGTTGTATTTAAGAGAAAGAGCTTCTCAAATACAGCAGGCCAATAACGCTTTTGTCCACCTCTGGACCTTACGCAAGCAGTTGTTCTGCTTGGCATTCTCTGACAAAATTTGTTAGATGTTCTACTGAGGGATATCGTGTCAAATTCTGTCCAGTTGGCGCGTTAAATTGCCAAAATCTCGAGCTGGGTCGAAGCCCCTCCCTATAATGCTCCAAACGTTCTCAGTTGAGGAGAGATCGGGCGTGAATTTTGTCAACAGCACGGCATTACACCTTCCGACACCGCATCTTGCACCATACCACTGGCTTCCAAGGTCGCGTGGTGACAGGCTCCGTCTATGGTCCTCCCCTTCCAACAACTTTGTGCAAACTCCGACGCAGTATAACGACAGCAGAGATGCAATCACTCCCGACGTGCTCTCAAAGTATGCGTCCGCTGAAGGACACATTGAACTTTTGTCAAAGGGAAATGAAAACTTTGACCCTAACCGTAAGCGTAAACTGTACCCCCAAGACTACGTGTGAGTGCTAGTAAAATATACACCATTGTGAAATCGGATGATTCTTTTGAAATACATACTGGGCAGTCGTACGCTTAAGTTTTTATTTTCATCTGTGTAAAAATATAGCCGTAAATTGGGTGAATCTTTTTTGGTACACTCTGTAATTTGTTTAAAGTTGGGAATAAGTCTAAGTCGATAGACACAAATCCGAAGAGCAGAGTATGTGAGGTAATACTTCACAGAAGTATTCGCACAGCTGCTCGATTCCGACATTTCTGATGTGTAGACGAGCACAGTCAATGATTTATCCACCTTCGATCAATTACAGTCAGGTGATTCGCACATTTCTGCACAATGTTTACAGGAGGTGAGGATAATAAACTATTGTCGCGATAGTCCACACGAAACGCTTCACAACCATTCTTAAGACATCGTAAGTAATCATTGTTTGACCCTTGCCCGTTTTCATCGATATTTTTTTGTTTTGACTGAGGCATCTGGCCCTCACCAGTCGTTGGATTGTGATTTAAATTCCGGCTCAAAGAGTCCAACCTACATTTCATTAACAGCAAAAACGCTTCACTTTCACCGTTGAATCTTTGTGTCAGCTTAGCTGCGGTATCCGGCCGTTTCTGGTTCCCTTCACAGGTCCAGCAGAAAGAAGATTTGTTTTTATTGTTTAAATAATTCAAGAATTCGATACACTGGCGCTGATGGAATCTGAGTAGTCTCATTTACGTAATGGCACTTTCAGAAGAATCTGTCGTATCATTATTTTGTCCGTGGTTTCGGCCTTCCTGATCGTGGATTAATTTTTAGGCTCACACGATCACCATGAAAATCAATAGAACAACGCAAAAACGTTCTACTGTTTACAGTTAACACAACGGTAACTTAAGTTAAAGCATGCTGATTTTTTGTCCGATTTTTCTAAAGTTTCGATAAAGTTTAGACATTATTGTACTATGTAAGACATTCAAGGATCTCCTATCCAAGTCCCTCCTGGCTTCATTACAAACTCGTATTTTAGCAACACGACTTTCCTTATAATACAAAGATTATCTCGCCAAGACAGAAATTATATGTCGTTTTCGAAAATTTACTTAGAGAAAAAAAGAGAGGGCGAGGGCGGTGGGGGAGGGGAAGGGAGGGAGGGAGGGAGGGAGGGAGAGAGGGAGGGAGGGAGGGAGGGAGAGAGAGAGGGAGAGAGAGAGAGAGAGAGAGAGATCATTTGAAAAAAATGGAAACCCACGTTGGTCAAACTGGCGGCATTTATATTAAAAGCTCAGCGCATATTATTGTGTAAGTGAAACAAACTAACGTGGGCCCGACAAATAATCTTGTCAGCTTCGATACTGTGTCATTCACGATGATTCCTGTGAACGACATTTCACGTACAGAAAACATTGATGAATGTAGCAGCTTTGTTTTATTACTATCTTATTATAGTGTATTTCTAGTATAGCATGTTGATGGGTTTGCAATGGGCAACGGTCATAGTTCAGCTTTCGCCAATCGGTATGTGGAGATTTTTTTAACCTAATGCACTCTAAACAGAAAAGCGCCCGTGGTTGTACCGCTACATGTACGATATCTTTGTAGTATGGTCCCTCGGCGAAAAGGAGTTAAATGTCTTCCTGGAGCATCTCAGTATCATTACCCCAAGAATTCAATTTAATATGGAAAAATGTTGCAATGGACAACTTAATTTACGGAATGTATCAGTAACCAAACAACCAGACAGAACTTTGGATCATAAGGTGTAAACAGAAGAATGATATGATTAAACATTAAAACGTTGGTGAATAGAGCGAATTACACTACTTGCCATTAAAATTGCTACACCAAGAAGAAATGCAGATGATGAACGGGTATTCATTGGACAAATATATTATACTAGAACTGACATGTGATTATATTTTCACGCAATTTGGATGCATATATCCTGAGAAATCAGTACTCAGAACAACCATGTCTGGCCATAATAACGGCCTTGATACGCCTGGGCATTGAGTCAAACAGAGCTTGGATGGCGTGTACAGGTACAGCTGCTCACGCAGCTTCAACAAGATTGTGTTGAGCCAGTTGCTCGGACATCATTGACCAGACGTCTTCAACTGGTGAGAGATCTGGAGAATGTGCTGGCCAGGGCAGCAGTCGAACATTTTCTGTATCCAGAAAGGCCCGTACAGGACCTGCAACATGCAGTCGTGCGTTATCCTGCTGAAATGTAGGGTTTCGCAGGGATCGGAGGAAGCGTAGAGCCACGGGTCGTAACATATCTGAAATGTAACGTCCACTGTTCAAAGTGCCGTCAATGCGAACAAGAGGCGTCCGAGACGTGTAACCAATGGCACCCCATACCATCACGCCAGGTGATGCGTCAGTATGGCGTTGACGAGTACACGCTTTCAATGTGCGTTCACCGCGATGTCGCCAAACACGGATGCGACCATCATGATGCTATAAACAGAATCATCCGAAAAAACGACGTTTTGCCATTCGTGCACCCAGGTTCATCGTTGAGTACACCATCAAAATGGTTCAAATGGCTCTGACCACTATGGGACTTAACATCTGTGGTCATCAGTCCCCTAGAACTTAGAACTACTTAAACCTAACTAACCTAAGGACATCACACACGTCCATGGCCGAGGCAGGATTCGAACCTGCGACCGTAGCAGTCGCGCGGTTCCGGACTGCGCGCCTAGAACCGCTAGACCACCGCGGCCGGCGAGAGTACACCATCGCATGAGCTCCTGTCTGTGATGCAGCATCAAGGGTAACCGCAGCCATGGTCTCCGAGCTGATAGTCCATGCTGCTGCAAACGTCGTCGAACTGTTCGTGCAGATGGTTGTTGTCTTGCAAACGTCCCCTGTTGACTCAGGGATCGAGACGCGGCTGCACGATCCGTTACAGCCATGCGGATAAGATTCCTGTCATCTCGACTGCTAGTGATATGAGACCGTTGGGATCCAGCACGGCGTTCCGTATTACCCTCCTGAACCCACCGATTCCATATTTATTTTGATAACAGTCATTGGATCTCGACCAACGCGAGCAGCAATGTCGCGATACAATAAACCGCAAGCGCTATAGGCTACTATCCGACCTTTATCAGAGTCGGAAACGTGATGGTACGCATTTCTCCTCCTTACACGAGGCATAACAACAACGTTTCACCAGGCAACGCCGTTCAACTGCTGTCTGTGTATGAGAAATCGGTTGGAAACTTTCCTCATGTCAACACGTTGTAGGTGTCGCCACCGGCGCCAACTTGTATGAATATTCTGAAAAGCTAATCATTTGCATATCACAGCATCTTCTTCCTGTCGGATAAATTTAGCGTCTGTAGCACGTCATCTTCGTGGTGTAGCAATTTTAATGGCCAGTAGCTGGTTTACTTAGCACTGTAGCACGTCATCTTCGTGGTGTAGCAATTTTAATGGCCAGTAGCCGGTTTACTTACATAAAGCTCAGTAACTCACTCTCAGATATTAATAAAATTGTGGAATGAGCACTAAGCCCAAGAAGAAGGAATTCCATTACTAATAAGAAACAACGGCGGTCGATGAGGAAAGCTTTTTCCCCTTATTAAACAAGACTACCCACCGCACTGGAAACGTTTTCGCAGGGCATGGGGTTTTTAAGCGCACTAGGAAAACAAATAAATTTGTTTTGTAAGATATATATGTCATTCAATGATGACAGCAGGTGTGTGTACAAAATTCCATGCAGTTGTGGTGACGTATATTTTGGAACTACAAACAGAAGTATTAAGACCTGCTTAGCTAAGCCCAACAACTATCACACTGGAGACAGACGGTTAAGTCGGATGTAGCGGAACTTGCTTTACAGTGTGGAGACCATGAAATAAAATTTCATGACACTATATATTCTGCTAAGATAACCAATTATCACGCACACTAATATAGAGAAGAGATAAAATTTATACATATTATGATAATTTTAATAGATATGACGATATATTACACATAATATGGATGTTAATTTGCACAAGGTGAATTGTAATAGAGAATGATGTCAGCTGTTAGAAAATATCAGATTTGTTTGGTTTCATATGTGGAATGGTGGTGATTTCTGTACAACTTATAAGGATAAGGTGTGTAGAAGTTCGCCTCTTGGACTTTTAAAGCAGTTATCAGTGTTTCATATCTGAGGATGTCCCTAGCAGGTGGTTAAGAAAGTTAATGAAGAGTTTTATGTGTATATCACGACTTCCCAACATGGAAGTTTTAACGCGAGAAAAGTCGATCACATATTTCACAAGTGGTTTTATGGTCCTACAAAAAGGCTGAGCAGCTGTGAGGGAATGCGTTTCTAAGAGGAGGCAGCTGATGCGTTTCCTCGAGGGCGCGATCCTTTTCTGGAACAAAAGCACCCATCGCTGCGACTGTGCTAAAAATACGTGCCCCTGGACTGGGCTACTCACTCAGCGACGGCTGTGCACGACCTTATATTCGCAAGCAGCTGCTACGTAAATATGTTCTTGTCTGTCCACTGATCGACATGGAACACTCTCATTACAACATTAAGGTCTAATTTAGACTATATCATACAGTAATTTTTCACAAGGGGATGAACTGATGCCAGACAGCACTTCAACACACGTTGTAATGGCACTATGTAGCGAGAATCTGTAGTAAATGCCTGATCTGGATTTGTTACGTAGCTGGTATAATGCAGATCTGCCCCCTGGAAAACCTTGTGCATCCATTCTGCCTACACTTCTACTACGTAGGACGCAAAGCCTGCCGCCAAAAAGAGCTTGGTCAGTAGTGTCACCTGAGACTTCTGTAGGACGCTTGAGTTTACAACATTAGCAGCAGGCGGTACCCGCTCTACGCAACTGTTTATTTGCTGAACAGTTAAAAGTATAGGCACTTCAACGTTAAACTGCAGTCCCATGGGTCTGTCTCTCTTAATTCTGTGGGAAATCTTTTTGCTGTCAACAAACTTGTCAACTTTTCCAAAGCTCTTTTACCCGAAGGTATTCTACTTCTTACTTCTTCCATATAACATCTATTTCCTATCACCACACCTCCCAAGTACCCGAAAATTTAATTGTTCCAGCGATATTTTTGACGGAACCTTTATGTTCCCTAATTCTCAACACTTTGCTCTTTCCCATATTCATTCTCATTCCACGCTCTTTTGCCACAACGGGTTTGGTACAACCTTAGTATTTGTACTCTCCTACAGCTCTGGGATGTCGTATGGTTCCCTGGAATGGCAGCGCACCCTTTGCGAATATATCTGCTACGAACAGACCCGAACTTTTCGACTCTGTAAGCGCAGAAGAGGGAATCAGTGATCATAAGGCAGTTGCAGCATCCCTGAATATGGAAGTAAATAGGAATATAAAAAAAGGGAGGAAGGTTTATCTGTTTAGCAAGAGTAATAAAAGGCAGATTTCAGACTACATAACAGATCAAAACGAAAATTTCTGTTCCGACACTGACAATGTTGAGTGTTTATGGAAAAAGTTCAAGGCAATCGTGAAATGCGTTTTAGACAGGCATGTGCCGATTAAAACTGTGAGGGATGGGATAAACCCACCGTGGTTCAACAACAAAGTTAGGAAACTACTGCGAAAGCAAAGAGAGCTTCACTGCAAGTTTAAACGCAGCCAAAACCTCTCAGACAAACAGAAGCTAAACGATGTCAAAGTTAGCGTACGGAGGGCTATGCGTAAAGCGTTCAGTGAATTCGAAAGCAAAATTCTATGTACCGACTTGACAGAAAATCCTAGGAAGTTCTGGTCTTACGTTAAATCAGTAAGTGGCTCGAAACAGCATATCCAGACACTCTTGGATGATGATGGCATTTAAACAGAGGATGACACGCGTAAAGCTGAAATACTAAACACCTTTTTCCAAAGCTGTTTCACAGAGGAAGACCGCACTTCAGTTCCCTCTCTAAATCCTCGCACAAACGAAAAAAATGGCTGACATCGAAATAAGTGTCCAAGGAAAAGAAAAGCAACTGAAATCACTCAACAGAGGAAAGTCCACTGGACCTGACGGGATACCAATTCGATTCTACACAGAGGACGCGAAAGAACTTGCCCCCCTTCTAACAGCCGTGTACCGCAAGTCTCTAGAGGAATGGAAGGCTCCAAATGATTGGAAAAGAGCACAGGTAGTCCCAGTCTTCAAGAAGGGTCGTCGAGCAGATGCGCAAAACTATAGACCTATATCACTGACATCGATCTGTTTTAGAATTTTAGAACATGTTATTTGCTCGAGTATCATGTCATTTCTGGAAACCCAGAATCTACTCTGTAGGAATCAACATGGATTCCGGAAACAGAGATCGTGTGAGACCCAACTCGCTTTATTTGTTAATGAGACCCAGAAAATACTAGATACAGGCTCCCAGGTAGATGCCATTTTCCTTGACTTCCGGAAGGCGTTCGATACAATTCCGCACTGTCGCCTGATAAACAAAGTAAGAGCCTACGGAATATCAGACCAGCTGTGTGGCTGGATTGAAGACTTTTTAGTAAACAGAACACAGCATGTTGTTCTCAATGGAGAGACGTCTACAGAAGTTAAAGTAACCTCTGGCGTGCCACAGGACAGTGTTATGGGACCATTGCTTTTCACAATATATATAAATGACCCAGTAGATAGTGTCGGAAGTTCCATGCGGCTTTTCGCGGATGATGCTGTAGTATACAGAGAAGTTGCAGCATTAGAAAATTGCAGCGAAATGCAGGAAGATCTGCAGCGGATAGGCACTTGGTGCAGGGAGTGGCAACTGACCCTTAACATAGACAAATGTAATGTATTGCGAATACATAGAAAGAAGGATCCTTTATTGTATGATTATATGATAGCAGAACAAACACTAGTAGCAGTTACTTCTATAAAATATCTGGGAGTATGCGCGCGGAACGATTTGAAGTGGAATGATCTATAAAATTAATTGTTGGTAAGGCGGGTGCCAGATTGAGATTCATTGGGAGAGTCCTTAGAAAATGTAGTCCATCAACAAAGGAGGTGGCTTACAAAACACTCGTTCGACCTATACTTGAGTATTGCTCATCAGTGTGGGATCCATACCAGGTCGGGTTGACAGAGGAGATAGAGAAGATCCAAAGAAGAGCGCCGCGTTTCGTCACAGGGTTATTTGGTAAGCGTGATAGCGTTACGAAGATGTTTAGCAAACTCAAGTGGTAGACTCTGCAAGAGAGGCGCTCTGCATCGCGGTGTAGCTTGCTGTCCAGGTTTCGAGAGGGTGCGTTTCTGGATGAGGTATCGAATATATCGCTTCCCCCTACTTATACCTCCCGAGGAGATCACGAATGTAAAATTAGAGAGATTCGAGCGCGCACGGAGGCTTTCCGGCAGTCGTTCTTCCCGCGAACCATACGCGACTGGAACAGGGAAGGGAGGTAATGACAGTGGCACGTAAAGTACCCTCCGCCACACACCGTTGAGTGGCTTGCGGGGTATAAATGTAGATGTAGATGTAGCAATCAGGAAGAGGAAGGAAGATTATGATTTAACGTTTCGTCATGGCGGAGTCATTAGAGACAGAGTTCAAGCTCGGACTGCGAAACGTAATATTGTCGTGTCCCTGACAAATAAGCCATCCCAATATTTGCCTCTAGTCGTTTTCGGACACCATGGCAAGCTTATGTCAAAGGGTGGCCGGATGGAGTTATGAAATCAGTTCCACCTGAAAGCGAATTGCCTGTGCTACACAGTCCCGATTCGTGTGAGAGATCTAGTGCGATTCAATGCTTCCAAAATATCGATACGTGACCTGCCGAGTCCGAATATCCACTCAGAGGCAGCTAGTCTAGTGAAGGTATTCGCCTGGCACGAAACTGATGTCTCAACAGGTGACGCTGTACAACGGATCTTCTGTCTTATTGAGACTCTGGTCTTCTGTAGTGAGCGACGAGTGAGCGATAAGAGTGTCAATTAAAATTGCATTCTGATACTACTATTGCTTTCCATGAGACAGCCATATTTCCGAAGACAGGGGAAGCACTACACAGGTCGACAGAGGCTCCTCACACAGTAATCTGAACTTGTACGATTCCATAGAACCAGAGTAGTCAGTCGATACTGTACTGAACGTCTTCCATCATCTCGCAATCTACTGGGACCTCTCTCCACGTCATATGACGTCACAGCTGGTGTTTCTTGTACTAAGTACATCGTGGGCAGCTGTTCTCTCACTGAAAATGAATTTCGCTACTTCACAAATAGGAGACTAAGTTACTGTCTGTTTATAAATCACCGTAGATGCTGATGACTGGGACAGACTCAAAACATAAAAATGTTTAGAACGTAAAATTGCTTTCAGCATGCGGGCGAAACGTCACTTTTTCTATCTTCATTACGTCAAAGACGATGAGCGACCTATGTTAATCAGGAATGAAATGCTCTTCATTAATTTCTTGCAACTGTGGCAATTAGTCCGTGATCAGTAGGAAATTTCTAGAGCAATGCAGAATTGTCTGATGCTGTCTCGTTGGAATTTACGTCTTCTAATAATTTATACAACGGAAAAACAGCACAAGTTGCAAATTTCACTTTTGTTTACTTTATTACTAGTTTCGGGTCGATGACTAGTTTCTGGTCGGGACCAATTTTCAAATCATATAGAGGCCAGAAAACCAAAATTACAATCATGTACAAAACGGCTGTTACCAGATTATTAAGCACACGTCAAAAATACAGAACGAATCGTTTCAAGGAATACGTACCAGATATTCAAAACGGTATTTCCCAAAATATAAGAACCATGTCAAAATAACAAATACATACGTATAACATAGTAAAAACGTCATCAAGTAAATAAAAGAGAAATTTGTATCTTTGGCTGTTTTTCCGATGTGTTGATTACCACAAGTGGCCGCCCTGCAATTACCCCAGCATGCTGGAAACTCTTTCTAAGAATTAGGCGATTCCACAATACCAATGCTCTTCTGAGGAACAATCTGGAAACATTTAATGACCTTGTATCAAATGGTGATCATGGGCACCATAGGACTGAGACTTCCGGTTTACTGTTCAGCGGAAATGTTAACTTGTGTCAACAATAATTGCTCGTGTCTTTGATACTTTACCTCGGAATTGCAAAACTTATCAGTCGTTTGAATGCTGAAGATTTTATACACCTGCTTAGAACTTCCCGCCACTTTAGAAAACTGTGCATGTAAAATGTCATAACGGAAACGACCATTCACTTGCTACTCTCGGTGCTGACAAACTGGCCACTGGCCACTGCATCGTATTGGTTCTCTAGCCTCACACGGTCACGCAAACACTTACAGAGGACACAATTTCCATCACAAGATACAATACATTCATCTTTGCACCCTTGGAACTTAGATGCGGCTGGCCATAAAACAAAACCAGCCCCGAATATCATAAATAATCTTTCCGTGACTCTGACGACAGTAAATCGTAATTCAGTGTTTCCATACTTCGAAATTTTTCTAACAAGCTCTCGGTAAAAGTGTACTTTTTGGTATACTCTAACGTTTACCCTTTGATTCACAGGTTCTTGCAAATCGCCATACCTTCACGGCTCTATCCAGAAAAAGAGCGAAGCCGAAAGAGCTCGGAGCTCGTAGCCTCCCTTGCATCCTGTTGCCAATATTCATAAATACGTAGTAAAAACTCTGTCGTTGGGAGTTCAGGTGAGGTGCTTCAAACATTTTTTTTCGAACTGCAGTGCAAAAATATTTCTTATTCTTGTCGTGATCTACAGGCAATAGCTAAGTTGCTACACGCTTCTACAATCGAAGAAATGCACTGGGGAAGTCGCTACACTGTAAACGGCGCGTTTTCGGGTATTACATGTTCACGAATCTTCTATGACGTCACTGTGCGATTTCTCTCATTCCTTAATCATGCTCCTACATTTATGGTATGTTACACTATGTTAGAGCACTCTGTATCTTCAGAAGCTTCATTTCCAATCCTTAATAGTTATTTATTTATACTATCCAAACAAAGCAAATTACTTCGATTGTGCCATATAAATCACGACCTGTTACAGCAATCCAGAGCAATCTAAAGTTGACAAAGACGGTTTCTTTATTTTTATCTTATGTTTTCACAAAATTTCCGCTTTTATTACGATATCCACGAAAATTGAATTCATGGATGTTTAAAAATAATTTTCTCCAACTGCTTTGACTTGATGCCTTTAATTGTCTTCTTTCTGCCATAGTAACTTACGTAATAGTTTTTACAGTAGTTCACAGAGATCCTTAGTCATGGAACACACCAAAAAAGTCTGTCCCAAAGTGACTATCCACCCATTACGGACGGAAATTTACATTTCTGTCGTGGGCTTCAGTAGAAATAAAAGAAAAAAAGTTGTGATCGCTTCGAAATGAGATAGCAGACAGCACTGGGAACTGCAGGATCAAACATCATGCATCTATTTTTGTCCAAATCCTAGAATGAATTGGGGTGGCATGCTTTTGTTCACATGTACTAAGGTATGTGTAAGAAGTCCAATGGAAAGGACAGATTATCTGCGGTCTATATACGTATCAAGTATGAAACATAAATTAATGGGTTGTACTGCTAGCATGGGTTCAATGAGAACGTTCGAATTCTATGTGCACGGGTCCGAATAGTTCGATAGTTCCATTTAACGGGACCGCCATGCAGTAGCAGCTAAGCGGTGTTTCAGTGAAAGCCCTTCAGTGACGTAGGACAACGGAAATACGTCTACAAAGCGTGTCGGGTACATGCACTCATCGCCGGGACCGAGGCGGCCCGTCGTCGCTACAGAAGATTTAACAATGAAGGACACATCACACAACCAATGCCGAGATATCCCTTCCGTTCTTCGGTCGGACTTTGCCGGCTGACCCATCTTAATACTGCTTATGAACCAACGCTGCTGAATTGCAGCGAATCATAGAACTTATCTATAGCAGCATTTGGTTATTCGAGGTATCGCGTCCGTAATCCTCTTCTGGCGCTGCTTTTGAAAAGTTAGCATGCTAATATAATGCTGCAAGAATACGTTCAGTGACTGGGATCGTTAAATGAGACATACCAGCTGTCCCACGCACATGACATTAATTCGTAGCTGAATCAGAACGACCATAGTAATGTCCGTCAGACACACAGTCCACTGCAGAAGCACAGTAATATTAAGAACGTATCCTACGATTCGAAACTACATAGCATTGCACTTTTACATAGTGATTAAGTTCTCTCACAGTTGCTTTCAGATCAGGTACTGTTGAGAGTGCTTTTTTGGTTCTTTTAGTTAAGTTTCTGGAGGCAGCATGCTTATCGGTGAGAGAAGATTTGAAAGGAAAGTGTTGGCACAGAAACGAACATTTTTTACTTTGACAGCCATACTGATATTTGCATCAAATTTTTCCGTATGATCCATCAGTGTTAATAGTGGAATACTACAACCATTTGGGAGGAATGTAAAAGACCCACTGGCAAGTGAAGCTCTGACTTGTTTACGGTGCGTGTTCAGGTGGTTCAATTGATAGAGTAGTGCCACCAAACAGAGGCGTCCAGGTTACATTACAGAACCGACACGCAATTTTACTTCTCACATATAATCAACTCATTGCATATTGGCACTGAGCACTATGGGAGGTCATCAGTCACCTAGAACTTAGAACTACTTAAACATAACCAACCTAAGGACATCACACACATCCATGCCCGAGGCAGGATTCGAACCTGCGACCGTAGCGGTCGCGGTTCCAGACTGTAGCGCCTAGAACCGCTCGGCCACCATTGCATATTGCCCAAGAGTAAAACATTCCATTTCACTACTACTCGTATAATTATATGTTCTAAAGAGGAATAGCCTTGAGAATCGAAGAATAAGAGGTGTAGCGAGTGAAGTAAATAATTAAGCGCTGGGGGGGGGGGAGGGAGGAGGATGACTCTCTACCACTAGCACCGTCAGTTCCAGTTACTAACATTGCCAGAAAAAAGAAGAGGAGGAGGGGGAGCAAACGCCTTCACCATTAGTCCTCCAGATCTGTCACTGAAATTTCCACCTATGATTTCCGAAAACCAATAGCAGAGGTTCCCCTGTGGGGTATGGGGGAACAAAATTTCTTGGGGATCGGAGAACCAAGGCCGGTCTGGAAAGTATTTCCAACTGTCACTACACGGTATGTCCCAGGAGGAAAATGGTTCAAATGGCTCTAAGCACTATGGGACTTAACATCGGTGGTCATCAGTCCCCTAGAACTTAGAACTACTTAAACCTAACTAATCTAAGGACAGCACACACATCCATGCCTGAGGCAGGATTCGAACTTGCGACCGTAGCGGTCGCGCGGTTCCAGACTGTAGCGCCTAGAACCGCACGCCCACACCGGCCGGCTTCCAGGAGGAATGGCCAGTATTCAGGTATATGACAGAAACCCTCATATGAAGGAAAAACTTCAATGGACAAATGTCCCATTGCGAATGGTTTTCGAGATAGAACACAGTTAACACAAACATTTATTTTCTGTGTTTACATTACAGGAAAACAATTTTCGAAGCGGAATTTAACGTGTCCATTCGATAGAGAGGTCGCAAATTAGTCAAGTGTGACATTCGTTTATCGATATCTATTAGCAGGGACAGCGATGAAACGCGACGAATAACCAGCTGCTGCATGGCGGTAGGAGCCAGCTTGAGTTAGGACGCTACTGTCGCTGCTGACGTATTGGTTATTCTTCGTATTTTACTGTCTCTGCTAGTACATATCGATAGAATAAATATCGCACCACACCGATTTGGGACCGCTCTATCGTGTGCGCACGTAATTCTGCTTTGAAAACCGGCCGAGGTGGCCGAGCGGTTCTAGGCGCTACAGTCTGGAACCGCGCGACCGCTACGGTCGCAGGTTCGAATCCTGCCTCGGGCATGGGTGTGTGTGATGTCCTTAGGTTAGTTAGGTTTAAGTATTTGTAAGTTCTAGGGGACTGATGACCACAGATGTTAAGTCCCATAGTGCTCAGAGCCATTCGAACCATTTATCGGCGTAGTTCGTGTGTATACCGTACATCCCTTGTGGTAGGGTAAGCCACCATACACCAGCGACTCAGTGCCCCCAGTGGTACTGTTGCCACAGAGCGCTGGAAAAACCTACGGTAATAGTCTTCGGAAAGCGTACGTCCAAACTTCAGTAACAGGCCTGGAAGCGTGTTCAGAGCCAAACAGCGAAAGTGACTGTTCACGACAACCAGAAAATCAATGCTCGAGTCCTGGTCTAGCACGAATGTTCAACTGTCACTGCATACACAGCTATTATACGAACGCATAACTTCGCAATTGGGAAAACTGTGGATAATGTGTACCAAGTATTGTGCTTTTTTTGTCACTGTGGAAGCACATGCAGGTGACAGAAAGGGAGAGAGTAACTCCTGGTACCGGCGTATAACCAACCACTCTGTTCTCTGGAACAGCATTATGAAATGTATTCTACCATGCAATCTCCCTCCACTGGGATTAAACACATCGGCGAAACTTATTTGCAACATAACCGGCTACGTTCGGCAAGGAGCGATGTAGTAATACAACTTAGAGGCCTCATGGGACCGAAAACAGAAAAATAATCTATGACAGACAAATAAAACAAAAATGCAAAGAGTAATGACTTACGTAAATGGTATGACATGCGAATACTGGAGAAGACAACAAATACTAATACGATCTTATTAAAAGTGTCATATGATGAAATTCAAAATAGTATACAGGGAAAAATAAGACAAGGCACGTCTGAACAGACGAAAGTGTACAAAGGATGAACATGGCATATACTTGAAGAATCATATGGAACGAGGAACAAATCTAAGAGTTTATACAGCGAAAGGACCTAGGCATGGGCTGATGTGAAGGAATAACAATATTATTGAGAGAGAAACTGTAGTGTTGTAAATGTGATCATAATGGGGAAATTTGCTATTAGAGTCACGAAAAAGTTATCCTCAGAGGCACTGTTGGATAACAAATTAAATAATGACCAACGAATAACATTCATTACCATTTACCAATGTATTCTGATTTTTATAACTGGTACACAACGACTTTCTGTCTATAAGGAAATATTAAATATTTTTGTTATACACGCTTTTAAAACACTTTTACTTTGATTAACTATTTAAATCACAGTGGTTATCTTCAAAATTCATACGTCATAGGTGACATATGGCGAAAAAAGCATCCACGGCATACGTTCTATAACAAGGTAAGTCGTGGTTGCTTAGCTATTCTTAAGTAGCCACTTACATATGGATTCTAGAAGTGGCCAATATCTTAAAGAGATAGTAGGACGTGTTTTATAACTTGCATTTTGCCACCTAACTACAAGTAAAATATTTTAGTCGTACTCACATAAGGTAACTACGAGGAAACGTCAACGCTGGAACTGTTAACAAAGCCTAAATGTTAAACGAGGGAGAACACCAAACTCTGAGGATTAAAACAGCCTACATGTCAAAAGTGTAGATTTAGCGAAAAATAAAATATTTCCGGAAGATGACATTGACGGCTGCAATGATTAAATACACAGTGTATTTCGCCCCTTATCGTAAAATGGAAGGAAGGTTAGCGTTCACCGGTCCCTCGGCAACCAGTCACTGGAATTAGTGTTCAAACCTCTGACGGCCAAGGATGGAGAAGGAAATGTGCCGTGCTCTTTTCAAAGAATGCACCCCAATAATTTCCTTAAACTATTTACGCAATTCACAGAAAACCTCAATCAGAATTGCCAGATGAAAATTTGAATCTCACTCCCCTCGAAAGGCAGTCCAATATTGTAACCACTACACAGTCACGTACGATCGTATGAAAGAGAAGACTTGTGTCTACGGAAAAGTTACAGTTCATTTTCCTTCCATTGTCTTCTGACTAATTTGATGTGTCCGCCATAACTTCCTCTCGAGTGCTAATATCTTCGTCTCAGAGCAGTTATTTCGAATAAAACACAGATCTAATTCGAATTTACGAACAAAAGATATAAACAGAAAACAATAAACGGCTACATCGGCTACTTAATTAGTAGCAGTGGGCGCCAAACATATGTTACCCCACTAAAGAATCCCCGAACATCCCTGCACGTGATACGGTCTAGTGCGTTCATTCTTCACACAATACTTATATTTTCCTTATTTCTGCCTGACAGTTGGCAAGTTTCCCAATGGAATACTGTGCAGCTGCTTCCAAATACGTCGAGTAATTCAAACAGCCAAGTAGACGCCTGTAGTGCGCGCCTTATCGCTTTGTGGCTTCTAGTCAGCAGATCGGACATACAAGGAGCGAGTACGCGCTCCGCTGTTCTGCTTGTGCGGTACGAGAGAACTCCGAGAGGAAACTGAACTATGTGCTGACTCATGCACGACTGTCGGCTGTAAGTGATTATCACCACGCTACCTGACTTATCTGTACGTGTTTTCTACAACTCAGCTGCTGAGGAAGCTACGCTGAAGTGTTTACCGCTGACAAACTATTTATTGAATCCTCCTCCCGAGCTAAGTCTAAGATTGTGACCACGACACTGATGTTTGGTTGACTCATATATAGCGCCTAAACAACGGCACTAGAACGAAAATACTTCACATACACAAAGGTAGCATATCATTCGAACGTCTGCTGAACGTCTGATGAATGACATCTACCATTTTATGTAATACCTATAGTTATCTTTCTCATAGACGAGTTTTCCTCTGTTTAGCGATTCCACAGTAGTTGCTATCAGTGCCGCCCAAGACGAACTCTCCAGTCAGTACCGCTTGAAAATACGTCATTCATATTGCTGTGCTGTGTTTTGGAAAGGAGAGTTTTCACAACACACCGATAAGGGACTGGTTTGCTCAGCGGTTGAGGTGAATTACGACTGAACATGCGTAAAATGTCGCTAGGCCACACAAGGTCCATTCAGTGGTTGCATTCGCAGTAGCTCTACACAGTACATCAAGTTGTCATTCCACACTAAGCATAAGGCCAACAGAAAAAAGTACGCTTACGATAGTAAAAAAAGTTCTCAGACAATCCTTACTGTATCTGTCAACATTAGCTACGGACCCGTGAGCAAATTTCGCCTACTATTTCAAGTATGATTAACATAATAGCGTGGCCGTTATAGGCGGGGAACAACATATTAAGAGCCAGCAAGGAAACGAATCAGCTAATCCTTAATTTATCTGTCAACATTAGAGACTGACTCGTGGGCAAATTTCGTCTGCTATTTCAGACATTGCTAACGTACCAACGTCAACGCTTTATGCTGGGAACAACATATTAAGAGCTAGCAGTTTCTGTTGAATTACTTCTTTCAGAATTAAGAAGAATGGTTTTAGCTGCCGCACTCCAGTCACGCAAAAAAATGTAAGGAGTGAATGAAGAAAGGAAGGTTAGAATTTTACATACAGTGCTGTTGAGGTTAATGGAGATGAAGCGCATGCTTGAATCGGAGAAGAAGAGCGCAGGATTCAGTCGTGCCTTGTTGAAGTATCATCCTGGTGTTCACGTGATTTAGGGACACAAAATGCAAACTAAATCACCGCAGTCGGTTGGTTCATCGAAGCGCCGCGCGCTAGAAGGCGTCTTGTCAGGGTTCGCGCGGCTCTCCCCGTCGGAGTTTCGAATCCTCCAGCTTGGGTGCGTGTGTTGCACTTAGCGTTAAGTTAGTATAAGTTAGATTAAGTAGTGTGTAAGCTTAGGGACCGATGGCCTCAGCAGTTTGGCCCCATAAGATCTTACCACAAATTTCCCAGTTCATCGAAGCCCGCTTATCTCTAAAACGAATTCACTGTCTTAACCATCCCTTGGCAACAACTCTATAGCAATTATTTTTGATTGCTAACATCCAACGTTACAATAACTTTGATATCTCGGAGCAAATGATTTGGGTCGAAAATTTGGACTTTGACGCTTGTACCATATCAGATCGCCTGCAATGGTTATGTGTACCATTATAAATGTTGTTTTGTCAGCATTCTTATGATCCCCAAATGAAAACTACTGCAATTTTAAAACGGCAATGGAACGTCTACAGGTGGAAAGTCTGAACACGTAACTAATTGTAAAACATGTTATTGAGAAGTAAAATTGTGCAGTTCGTCTGAGATTCCATATATTTAATCATAAAAACCATAAATTCTGAAAAAATTGTAATCGCCAAGGCTATTCATCAGTGTGAGTTATCCTTACCCATGTGCTCCTCACTCTGACCCATATCACATTCGCATACTGTTTCCCATAAATCTTTTTCCACCACAATAAATTTATACACATGTACTTCCATTTGTTGCACAATAGTGGAAGCTGCTTCCACAGACCGTTCAAGTATAATACGGACATGTTCATTTTGGCACAGCCTGATGAATCTGTACACGTGGTAGAGTAGAAGAACGAAGAATACATCATTGTTTTGGCCAATTACCATTAATCAGTCCAGCCCCTGACAAAACACGCAGGTCTGACAAAACATAGCATCTGCCTGGAGACGTAAATGTATTGTGCGACGGCATTTTTGGATGAAATATCCGACAGGGTGGGTTCAGCCATCTGTCGGAATGGGTATTCTTCCCCCGCGCACGTTGGTTCCTTCCCTCGCGGATGTGTGACAGTTGTATCGTCAGCTGTGTGTATTTTTTGAGTGTAGGTAAGTGTAATCCATGCGTATATAGCGTAGTGTTATGTCTGTGTTGTATAATGCCGATAAGAGAAGGGAAAGGGTGAAAACCCGGTGCTGACACACAGTCTATCCCTCTCGAATAGCACCACGGTGGCCGCCTAGTTTAACGTTCCCATCCGACGGACGGATAATCATCAACACTGTCATATGCCCTACTTCATGAGAGACTACTGAGAGGTCAATCCAGTCTGGAGATATTGCGGTAGAAAGGGACAACACCGTACGGATTCGAAGTGAAACTCCTCCCGTCTTAAGGGTTAATAATGTGGCGGTTGGTCAAAGACATAATAATAGTGAAACTAGGATGGACAAAAAAGACCATCAGTTATGGAACTCGGAAACGATACTACCTCCAGAAGAGTGAAGATGAGGGGAGGGAGGGAGAGAGAGATTGGAAACTAACTAGTTACGTAAACTGCCCCATACAGGGTTTGCTGCATGGTGACTACCAATCTTTTTTCTGTTATCGTCTTGCTTTTTCAACTGCACTGATATGCAACTTAAAATTAGTGCACTTTTTTGCACAAAAGCAACAGACCACTAGCACCAGGACAGAGTTACAGCGTACAGAGTTACAGCGTGCAGAAAACTGCGGCAGGTAATTACAGGAAAGTGAACACTGATTCAAGAAGAGAATGATGGACAAAGCGTGTTAACTTCGGCATTGGGTTAAATACAGCGTGTGTACGTTCCAAGATGTCTTCAAACGCGGTGCCCTTTCTAGTCTCCAGCACTCGGTACAATGTAAATCGCTAACTTATTTTGGAAATCTGACAACTGATTGATGTCGCACAGTTAGCATCTTTGGAGTCGCATATCCGACAGATGAAGCTGTTCCACAATTCGGCTTACAGGCTTCTTGGTTGTAGAGGAGAGAAGAAACCGATGACCGGAAATGTACGAGGGCAGTTCAATAAGTAATGCAACACATTTTTTTTCTGAAACAGGGGTTGTTTTATTCAGCATTGAAATACACCAGGTTATTCCCCAATCTTTTAGCTACACAACACTATTTTTCAACGTAATCTCCATTCAATGCTACGGCATTACGCCACCTTGAAATGATGGCCTGTATGCCTGCATGGTACCATTCCACTGGTCGATGTCGGAGCCAACGTCGTACTGCATTAATAACTTCATCATCCGCGTAGTGCCTCCCACGGTTTGCGTCCTTCATTGGGCCAAACATATGGAAATCCGATGGTGCGAGATCGGGGCTGTAGGGTGCATGAGGAAGAACAGTCCACTGAAGTTTTGTGAGCTCCTCTCGGGTGCGAAGACTTGTGTGAGGTCTTGCGTTGTCATGAAGAAGGAGAAGTTCGTTCAGATTTTTGTGCCTACGAACACGCTGAAGTCGTTTCTTCAATTTCTGAAGAGTAGCACAATACACTTCAGAGTTGATCGATTGACCATGGGGAAGGACATCGAACAGAATAACCCCTTCAGCGTCCCAGAAGACTGTAACCATGACTTTACCGGCTGAGGGTATGGCTTTAAACTTTTTCTTGGTAGGGGAGTGGGTGTGGCGCCACTCCATTGATTGCCGTTTTGTTTCAGGTTCGAAGTGATGAACCCATGTTTCATCGCCTGTAACAATCTTTGACAAGAAATAGTCACCCTCAGCCACATGACGAGCAAGCAATTCCGCACAGATGGTTCTCCTTTGCTCTTTATGGTGTTCGGTTAGACAACGAGGGACCCAGCGGGAACAAACCTTTGAATATCCCAACTGGTGAACAATTGTGACAGCACTACCAACAGAGATGTCAAGTTAAGCACTGAGTTGTTTGATGGTGATCCGTCGATCATCTCGAACGAGTGTGTTCGCACGCTCCGCCATTGCAGGAGTCACAGCTATGCGCGGCCGGCCCGCACGCGGGAGATCAGACAGTCATGCTTGACCTTGCGGCGATGATGACACACGCTTTGCCAACGACTCACCGTGCTTTTGTCCACTGCCAGATCACTGTAGACATTCTGCAAGCGCCTATGAATATCTGAGATGCCCTGGTTTTCCGCCAAAAGAAACTCGATCACTGCCCGTTGTTTGCAACGCACATCCGTTACAGACACCATTTTAACAGCTCCGTACAGCGCTGCCACCTGTCGGAAGTCAATGAAACTATACGAGACGAAGCGGGAATGTTTGAAAATATTCCACTAGAAATTTCCGGTTTTTTCAACCAAAATTGGCCGAGAAAAAAAATGTATTGCATTACTTATTGAACTGCCCTCGTACCTTTTGGATGTAAAATAAGTTTTAAGATAAGATTAGTTTGAAATCTCCCGCATCACGGTACGCACGCAGTGTGAGAAGAGGGGCAGGTCAGTCCCCGTGTTTAATTTCGCCAGATTACAACAACGGCTGAGAGAAAGTGGTACGTTCGCAACTAGGAGGTAGTGTGTGGTGCCCCATAGATTCGCCACTCTCTCGACTTTGAAAAGGGCGTCCTCCATCACGTAGAAAAGAGCCATAGAGGGAGTAGCCGAAACATTGCCCATGACAAACGTCTCTGTGTGTGCATACCGTGAAGCCGGAGGTTTGACACTGATCCGATCTTTAAACTTGTTTTATGTCCAAACGGTACTTTTCCCGAAGGGGTTAATTATCAAAACCTTATGTAAGTCCCTTCTACAGCCCCTAGAAGCCTGTAATAGGAATTGCGAAACATCCCGTTTTATATACTGATGAACCCAACCAAATTCGACCGAGTACGTTTCGGAGGTTATACATGGACATTTTCTGAGTACTTTGATATAAAGCGATCTGTAGTCTCAGTTCACTCGTTGCAGAAAATTTCGTTTGATTTCTTGCCGCCACTTACATTTTACGCTCAAAACACCTGCACAATGGGGCAAATGTGTGTCTTGTTTGGAAACAAACTCGCCCTATTCACTCACGTACTTGCTCTTGACAACAGTTACGCCCACGCTTCTCTTTGCCCTCTAGCTTGCATTCAGTGCTACTCGCTTCTATCTCAGACTTGTTTGTCGGACAGTGTTTATTGTATGTTAACAGCAATACGCGGCACTAGGGGTAGGTTTACTTACGAAGAGCTGGCAGTGTGCTCCTCGTGACGCTATACTGAGTTACTCTAGCAACGACACCAAACTCAACATGGAACGCTGAAGCGTCGTCGCATTACTCTGTGCGTTGTCTTGAAGTTTTGAGCCTGCATATTATCATATTTTTCACTTTTGTAAATACATTTTCACAGAATCAAAGATAATTTGGGCAATAAACCGAACAAATAAACATTAGCTCCCTACTTAGCAATCATATACAACCGCTAGCTCACCGATAGATCTGTACCTACAGATTGGAAAATTGCGCAGGTCGCACCAGTGTTTAAGAAGGGTAGTAGGAGTAATCCATCGAACTACAGACCTATATCATTGACGTCGGTTTGCAGTAGGGTTTTGGAGCATATACTGTATTCAAACATTATGAATCACCTCGAAGGGAACGATCTATTGATACGTAATCAGCATGGTTTCAGAAAACATCGTTCTTGTGCAACGCAGCTAGCTCTTTATTCGCACGAAGTAATGGCCGCTATCGACAGGGGATCTCAAGTTGATTCCGTATTTCTAGATTTCCGGAAAGCTTTTGACACCGTTCCTCACAAGCGACTTCTAATCAAGCTGCGGGCCTATGAGGTATCGTCTAAGTTGTGCGACTGGATTCGTGATTTCCTGTCAGGAAGGTCGCAGTTCGTAGTAATAGACGGCAAATCATCGAGTAAAACTGAAGTGATACCAGGTGTTCCCCAGGGAAGCGTCCTGGGACCTCTGCTGTTCCTGATCTATATAAATGACCTGGGTGACAATCTGAGCAGTTCTCTTAGGTTGTTCGCAGATGATGCTGTAATTTACCGTCTAGTAAGGTCATCCAAAGACCAGTATCAGTTGCAGAGCGATTTAGAAAAGATTGCTGTATGGTGTGGCAAGTGTGAGGTGATCCACATGAGTTCCAAAAGAAATCCGTTGGAATTCGATTACTCGATAAATAGTACAATTCTCAAGGCTGTCAATTCAACTACGTACCTGGGTGTGAAAATTACGAACAACTTCAGTTCGAAAGGCCACATAGATAATATTGTGGGGAAGGCGAGCCAAAGGTTGCGTTTCATTGGCAGGACACTTAGAAGATGCAACAAGTCCACTAAAGAGACAGCTTACACAACACTCGTTCGTCCTATGTTAGAATATTGCTGCGCGGTGTGGGATCCTTACCAGGTGGGATTGACGGAGACATCGAAGGGGTGCAAAAAAGGGCAGCTCGTTTTGTATTATCACGTAATAGGGGAGAGAGTGTGGCAGATATGATACGCGAGTTGGGATGGAAGTCATTAAAGCAAAGACGTTTTTCGTCGCGGCGAGACGATTTTCAGTCACCAACTTTCTCTTCCGAATGCGAAAATATTTTGTTGAGCCCAACCTACATAGGTAGGAATGATCATCAAAATAAAATAAGAGAAATGAGAGCTCGAACAGAAAGGTTTAGGTGTTCGTTTTTCCCTCGCGCTGTTCGGGAGTGGAATGGTAGAGAGATAATATGATTGTGGTTCGATGAACCCTTTGCCAAGCACTTAAACGTGAATTGCAGAGTAATCATGTAGATGTAGATGTACTCTGCAACCGGCCATCAGAGACCACGGGTTTTGTTATTTTAAAAAAAGTAAATACCCGAAAATAACCTCCAAAATTTTGTCGGTGGAGTTGAGGTTCAGCATGTAGAACCTAACCACTTTTCTGCACGATTTGACATTAGTGACTTACTGGGGACTGGGGGGGGGGGGGGGGGTTATAACTAGCAAGTACTGCCTATAGTTTTGCTTTTCTCGACTCGACTCATCACCTTCTTTGTTCGAACAGGCCGCTTTCACACGGAGCTATGGATTTCCATAACCAGTACCCCTCAAATTCCTGCACTCCACATTCACTAAAGGAGAAGTAATAGAAGAATCAAAGAGTCCTGATGAGACCACACTTGGGAAGACAGCTGGTCAATAGGAGAGTTAGGGAAACAGTCTTTCTTACCAGAGACTAAGAACTGCATAGCAAATCCCACACACACACACACACACGTGGTGTGCCGCGGACACAGCTCCTTGTAGATACCGGCAGCGGGTAGCGGACACGAGCTGACGTCACGAGCGGTAGCTAACGACCGGCTGGGCGAGCAGTGCTATTTGAGGAGCGGCGCTCGGAGCCGCGTCTGTCAGGGTAGGTCACGGCACAGGTTGCTACGTCACGGCCGCGCACGGATATAGCGGGCGCCCTCCGCAGATAACACCCGAGGGCCCGCGCCGCGTTATATTTATTCATGTGACGTAGGGGGACGCGATTATTACACGGCTCGGCCGCACGCACGCCCCGCCCGGCCAAATGTCACTACACGCGGCGGCGCACGGCTCTTTCTGCCGCTCGCGCGCGCACGCTGCAAGCACGCACCATCTCCCGGTTATTTATACGGCCGTGCTTCAAGGGCACAGGTTTGACGCCATCATCGCGGCCTAATCGTAAGCGCAGGGCGCTACAGATTATCACCTTTCAGTGGTCGGCAGTAATCCTCTTAGTGACTTCACCGTCTTTGAAGTACAGACGACAATAGCATCGAGCGTCAAAAGCTACTTTGTTAGGTAGATGGATCGAAACTTTCTGTGCTGAAATGATAACATAAATCAATCAGTTGGTATACCAGATCTGGCAACTTTTGAATTACGCATAACTATATCATCTGTACATAAAGGGTGCCATCAGACTTGCTTACTTTGGATACTTCCATACATTGTTGCCTTACAGCATCATCTTTTGAGGGAATCAGCCAAAGGTGAAAAAATTTTAATTCTCAGAAGAGAGTAAAACGCGTTACGAATGGTGTTCGTTCGACACACTCTTCCAGGAAACTACCGATGTATTCAGAATATTTTCTTCCTTGTAAGTTTCATTAATAAAAACCCCTCTTTTTAAAATAATTGAAAAGCCACAATAGCTTCAATCATTTATTAGATGACCGGTTTCAGCACTCTGAAGGTGCAATCATCAGGTCTGTGAAGGTATAACATAACAGGTTTGAGGGAGGGCTTACATGAGTTAACTATATGCATTTCAATTATTACAGAACCACATACCTGAAACGTGGATTAACATTTATAAAACCATATGGACATCATGGCATATGAGGCAGACCATTTGATAAAATCATTGTCACAACCAATAAAAAATAATAAAAAACTGCTCTCATGGTCGTTCTTTCCATAAAATATAAAACTGAAGTCATGAGATGAAACTACCACTGCTCGCCTAACACCGATCGGCATCATCACTGCCCTATTCCGCGCACGCTTACCTGCTGTGATTCTAGCGGTTCACAACCGGCCACCAGACAGCGAAGTCCAAGCAGCGCATACTCAGTCCCACGATATAACCACTCATTACTACTAAAACACAACTTTACTATAACTGCGTGTCACATACCCATGTAAAGCCCACATTTGCGCATACAGCCGGCCAGAGTGGCCGAGCGGTTCTAGGCGCTACAGTCTGGAACCACGCGACCGCTACGTTCGCAGGTTCGAATCCTGCCTCGGGCATGGATGTGTGTGATGTCCTTAGGTTGGTTATGTTTAAGTAGTTCTAAGTTCTAAGTGACTGATGACCTCAGAAGTTAAGTCCCACAGTGCTCAATATGCAATGAGTTGATTATATGTGAGAAGTAAAATTGCGTGTTGGTTCTGTAATGTAACCTGGACGCCTCTGTTTGGTGGCACTACTCTATCAATTGGACCACCTGAACACGCACCGTGGGCAATTCAGAGCTTCACTTGCCAGTGGGTCTTTTACATTCCTCCCAGATGGTTGTAGTATTCCACTATTAACACTGATGGATCATACGGAAAAATTTGATGCAAATATCAGCATGGCTGTCAAAGTAAAAAATGTTCGTATCTGTCCCAACACTTTCCTTTCAAATCTTCACTCACCAATAAGCATGCTGCCTCCAGAAACTTAACTAAAAGAACCAAAAAAGCACTCTCAACAGTAACCTTTCTGGAAACAACTGTGAGAGAACTTAATCACTATGTAAAAGTGCAATGCTATGTAGTTTCGAATCGTACGATACGTTCTTAATATTACTGTGCTTCTGCAGTGGACTGTGTGTCTGACGGACATTACTATGGTCGTTCTGATTCAGCTACGAATTAATGTCATGTGCGTGGGACAGCTGGTATGTCTCATTTAACGATCCCAGTCACTGAACGTATTCTTGCAGCATTATATTAGCATGCTAACTTTTCAAAAGCAGCGCCAGAAGAGGATTACGGACGCGATACCTCGAATAACCAAATGCTGCTATAGATAAGTTCTATGATTCGCTGCAATTCAGCAGCGTTGGTTCATAAACAGTATTAAGATGGGTCAGCCGGCAAAGTCCGACCGAAGAACGGAAGGGATATCTCGGCATTGGTTGTGTGATGTGTCCTTCACTGTTAAATCTTCTGTAGCGACGACGGGCCGCCTCGGTCCCGGCGATGAGTGCTTGTACCCGACACGCTTTGTAGACGTATTTCCGTTGTCCTATGTCACTGAAGGGCTTTCACTGAAACACCGTTTAGCTGCTACTGCATGGACACTGTTCAGACTGGCACCAACGTATCTGCTACATCCGGACGTCACACATAAACCGCCTTCAAATGAGATAGAACTTCTAGGGAGCTTTGGCCTGTCATTATAAGTAATTTGAATAGCTGCTTCTCAAAAAATGCTTCAGAGTCGTGTTGCTACACTCGCCGCCAAATTCGGGCGTCCATCTCTCTCCTACCCGCCACCCTTCTCTGCTATTCGAGAGGAGTTGCTTACGAGGACGTACCATCCACAGCTATGCAAATGTAACATTACACTGCGCAGGTACTACTCACAGCAATCCGCACGATGCAGTTACCCCTAGTGAGGTATCATCCACGTATCGGAGGAGGCCATCTCTTACCAGACATCTTGCAATAAGACCTCATCAGGTTCGCATTGTGAAATAGGCAACAACAGAACAAGCCACACCACCAGCACACTCAGTAATAAGACATAGCTTCTTGATAAAGTGTACGACCACACGCGATTTCGCGCATTAGCGGCAATCTCGTCCCTGACAGCAGCGCCGCCGGTCTGCAGTGCTCGAGGGGCACCGCCCTCGCAGCTGTTAATGTCAGATTTCAAAACAAGGGTTCGACTCCTCCTCAAGTATATATTCTCAGGTATCCTTCCCAGGTTGAATAGTCCCCACTCACGTTCTCATGTCGAGGAAAGTCTCGACCCTACCGTGGGTCAAGCCCACGCCCTTTGAGCGGCAAACGGATACAAAATCCCAGCGTTGTTACGGAGGCGCACAAGCTCGGTCAGTGGATTCACTGGACAATGAAGGAAGTAAGGAATAAGTCTTCCCAAGAGACTGATGAGTTGTTTCAACATAAAATTTATAGTTCATCATTGTAGTTCATCCCGTCTTAGCATAATTACGAATGTCCGCAAGTAATATTATAAATTGAAGTCGCCGATTTCGGTACGGTTTTCATTGACAGACTGGTTGACGAGGAAGATCTGTGTATATAATTAATTACCGCTACGCCATGTCGTTCGGCCATAGACACTTCGTGGTACCGTCCCAAGCCGGGGAAGATCGGTAGTTGTGTTCTGAAATACGTTACTGTTGCTGCCTATGTTCTTTCCGGTTACCTCATATTCTTTTGTAGGCGATAAGTGGCAACACGATGATTTTCACGTTTATGAAACTTACGTATACCAAAGCTTAACTGTGACTTCGAAACTGACACTCGCTAGTTAGCGACTAAAAGATATCTCAGCACCTGACCAAAAGTTATTTAGTACTGGTGCTCTGCTTCCTGCCTGAGCAAAAGTTATTTAGTACTCGTGCTCTGCTTCCTTCATTAACTACTACCTAATCAGAAAATTTACTAACAGCTAGTAGCGTCTGTAATTACATATACTTTGTAAGATTAAACATGTTGAATGAAACTTTAGCTTAAAAAAATAATCAAATTTTTCCGTGCAGCATCGTTTACATTTTGTACATATAATTTTCTTTCTGAGTTCTGGAAGCACCCTTGTTTTTCCATTACTGTTTCCTAGAAAAATGGCAAATCTTTCTTTATCTTAGGACTTTCGTATTTGTAGATTTCAAAAGCGATGCCTCTGAAAAATATCTCCAACAACAGTGATCGCCGGTCATTCCTACTATCTCTATACTGGAAACCTCCATGAAGAAGCGGGCAGAGCTTCAAAACTTTACTTGTGGACGAAGAGAGCACCTGATTCAATCTCTGCACACTAGTCACAATCTGACTGTAAACACTGGAACAACTACTTGACAATTCTGAGAACTCACTATGACAATTTTTGCTGTTTGCTGTTAAAACTAAATACTTAGCTTATGTTACGATTAATAACACCCTTTTACAGTATTGCAATCTCCAATAACTACCAGATACTTGATTTCTTGAACTGCCAGTACTACAATTTATGAGTAATACATAACCGTAATGGTGGTGTTACACTGTTAGCCTTCGGCTCCTATTTTCCGTCATATGGTTTGTCATGTAGTTCGGGTAGTAACTTACCATATTGTACATGGAATATAGAAACAGCAAGCAATGCAGAAATAGCAATGTGATTTCTGAAAATAATAAAATAATAGATCGAGTTACACGTATTTTTGGTACTCTCTTTTTGACGGTCCTATCATTAAGTCAAGCTGCACAGTGCATCACGGTGGCCACGTTATGTCCCGTCAGAATCACGATCGTGTTGCAAATAAAACATTTGGTACTAAATTTAATGTACGTAAAGGGTTGGAACAGTTTCGAAGGTACCATTCTACAAGCAAAGCTCGTGTCCCTTACAAGATAATGTGATTTTAACTGCAGTAACGACAGTAATAACGAACAGTTATGATTCTGGAAACACATTGCTACTCTACTGATTGCCACAGTTTGTAAGATCGCGTGGAAGTCATGCATCTCACAAAGATAGCAAGCACGAACTCAATAACTAAAACGAATTACGTTAATTTACATGACAAGACTAGTTAACTATGAGCGTAGCAGTAACCAGTTTTTCAGAGTTTACAGTAATTATGGTGAAAGTATTATTTAAGAACCTGCTGACATTTTATTCCATCAGGATCTGAAAACTGGCTCCCGGCACGTATGTTTTGTGTTATTTTTTAAATCACTAAAAGCATATGCTGTGGATGTTGTTTCGACATGGACGCGATCAGTTCCCTACCTACAGTCTTCTGGATATGTATGGATACTACACATAAGTTACATTTAGTGTAGAAGATCTGTACGCTTCTTTTTCGCTTACGCAAAGCTGGCTGATTTTTTATTGTAGGATCTGTTTTCAAATTCACAGCAAAATCTTGAACTGATTACTGGAGGAAATGTAATTAAAACCCATATTTTCTTCGTGGTCAGAAAGAACTCAAGGTCTCAATGTAGTCCGTCTGCGCTCACCTGTTGGAGATCAGACAGAATTTTCAAAGTGATACTTTATCAACGTTTTGACAACCGGTGTTATACACTGATAACAGCGTGCTTCGTGATAAAAGACTGAGAATGTCCCTGATTGTGCGTCTGATGATACCTTCTGAATTTTTCCCTTGTTTACATCACTGCTTTATGTTTTATTTTCTTTAGACAACGCTGGTAGGCTTCCCATGGCAATGGCGTCAGCATTACGTAAATCTGCCGTCCGAAGACAGTGGACGGTACCGTATGGATGAAAGAGATACATGTCACAATCACACCACTGCACGCAACGCCACTCAAAAGCCGCTAGTTCTCTGAAATAGCATGCGAGATCAAACAACACGGAAATCTTTTTTTAAGAATTGAAATATTGTCAAACGGAAGTAAGCGACCTCATCAATGTTTATATTATAATTTATGGTGAAGATCACCTAACAACCACAGCCTTCTCATAACTGGCTTGAGCAATTTATTGACATCTCCATATGTGATTATCTAATAAAAGCTCCGTCATCAAACATAAAAATTTAAGTTATTCACTCTGAGCATCATGAAGTGACATAAAATATGTCAGTGAATTATACATCATGTCACCACAAAGTTAAGGAGACCCTTGACATGATGTATAATTAATCGACTTATTGTATACAACTTCATAACTTAAATTTTGATATATCATGACAAAGCTGTTAGTGAATTAATCTCATCTGAAAATGGCAATGAACTGTGGAAACTGGTAAAGTGAACGTTGTAGTTATTGGGCGATCTTGGCGTAATAAATTATTATATAACACGGAAATTCATAATGCGGTAAGAATGGCACGAGACAAGAGAAAAGAGTTGCTTCTTCGATCATCAAAATTCCACAGAAGGTTTCGCTGCGTTAGGGAGCCACTAATCAAATAATTCTGTGCCGTATACTTTGTGTAAGGAGTGGTATGTTCACAGGAAGGTGTAGACTATTTAGAGATGGAATTGGGGGAAAGAAGGGGACTAAAGCCGTGAGTCGGTCCCTACTATATAGTCAAGAAGCTTAGTGGAGATCTCGAAAGTCAGAGATCTGACTCGAAATCCAAATCCGTTGATCTGCCATGAACACTCATAGAAGCGCACACTATTCGTGTGCACTACTTCCTCCTCTGCAACAAATACTCCGAATATAGGTTAAAGCATGGCATCTTTAAATTAACACAACTCTTATAGCCACTCTTTTTTGTGTGATACTTTATAAACAACTCAAGTTTTACGCACGCCGTAATGCTAGTGAAACTAAGGAATAGCGTGATTAATGTTTGAATGGGTCCTGTCATATCTACTCGATGCAAATCGAAGTTGTTTAATGCTAGATAGACAATGTGCAGTGTCCACAAATTAGTTTTTAATTGCCATTGATCCGAGAATTCGCGCAGAAATGTAAACTGTAATGAAAAGAGATACGACGAGGTCCAGTGAGAGCACAGTTATGTCGACAAATGAGCAGTACATGAAGTACCCTGAACACCCATCTTAAGTTACTAAATTAATCGCCCAGCGTTTTGTTTGAACGTAATCATTTGTGTCGATGAGCTCAGTTCAGCTTGAAAACATCGTACTTGTGGCTGGATAGGAGAAAAAGATCAGCTTTTGGTTAGACAAATCAGTAAAATTACTGGATGTGCTAGCTAACAACATGCAATAGACTATATTTCCCCGTACCTCTTGTTTATGTCTCGGAATTATGAACATTTTGCTACAAAGTTTGGAGCGCAGGGTAGAGTCTCCTCTATCCATGCTTACAATCACTACGATGTATCTTTCAGTTTACAATACATATAATTAGGTGAAAGAAGAGGCATACACCACAAGGAAAAAAGTTATAGTACTGCTAGCGGAGTTAATGTCATTCTTTAATATCACTGGGTGGACTCTAGGCGCTATAGATACAATCTATTTGACTGTCCACAGCGCGTTCGCATTGTGTCATAAATAATTACAATCATTCAACGGAATTAGCTACGTTGAGGGTTTTTTTTTTTTTTATGCATGGTCCTCCGGTCGGTGGAGTTGAGAGCACAACGTGTCAGCAGTGGAGATGTGGTTTTCGTGTGGTTTCTCACGCATCCGCCAATGCAGAAGTGGAGTTGTTTCTCCAGTACCATCCAAAAAGCCAAACACATCCGCAAACGCAATTTTTCTTCGACTCTGAAGTCACTACAGGCAAGAAGAATTATTATAGTTTAATGTCTCAAAGAGGGATGATATATTCAAATGGAAGAAGACAGAACGTCTTTAGGGACCCACTGAAGCATTCGCTTTAGCCAGTGTAAAGAAACCCAAATCTGAGTCATATCAAAACATAATACGCAACAAATTTCACGATACGTAATAACACAAACTACATAACCACCCTCACCACAAACACATACATCAGTCTTGTCATCCCGACAAAGCTTTCTTGTGATTTCCTAAAACTACTTACGGAAAATGCCCAGGCGGCATATATTATGATGCTGAAGAAAGGAACTGCTTGTTAGCGCCTTTCTGCAAGTCATTAGTGCATGTTTGCTCACTGCCTCTGGGTGACGTGCGTTAGATTACGGGTTGTCTGTGGAGATCAGACAAGAGACCAAAGACAAGAGGATTATATTTGAATAACACGCAGCAAAACAAAGCCGTCCCTCACTACGGCATCTGCCACCTACATCACAAAGCATCGAAACAACCAAGTTTATCAACCTCAATCTCTCACCTCTAATAAATTTATTTAACTACTAAACATACTATATTTAATTTGTTGTTACACCGATAAAGCAGCTCACAGGTCCTACCTTTATCTTGAAACGAACAACGTTATAGGTTTTTAATAAATTATTGAAATAAACCATTGGACATTATTTGTTGAGGGTAGAAATGACCATACTTACATTATATTAACCGATAAAATAACCAGTCACGCTTTCCACCGTCTTCACCAAAATCATTTCTTTAAATGTGTTTACCGACAATATTGTTATCTTAGGTAAGTATGTGGTCATAATACAAGAAAAAATGTCATCTTAGACGACTAACAATGCTGACACACAACGAAGTTACTCCCAATTCCCCACCGCAAAAGATAACTCGCGGAAGTACGGAATAAATACTGTTATGGCCTTGTAAACACAATCCATAAGACAGACGTTCTCCACAGTCTTCAGGATAAGTATATGTATGCTTCATGTCGTGAACAGTGGTAACTACGTACAAGCACGGGAAGAGGTATTATTATGTACTTTTAGAAACGTATCATGATCCGTTCCCTTATTTTCAGAGAAAATGAGCGCTGAAAAACCCTGTCATTTGATTGTGTCGTAATACGTTTACCGTGAGACCTAACGATACAAACGAATACACTGAGATAAAAAAAAAAGGAAACGTATCTCTCCCTAACGTCACTACTCTGAAAAAAATCAATCTCTATTCGTTCGACATAGTACTCATATTCCGAAGAGAATACATCTAACACAATACCTGCATTTTTCCAAATATCTTTCGCTCTTATAAATGGAAACCGTGAATGCGACGTTATTGGCCTCTGGAATATTAATGAATCCGTTTCATTGAGAGCTACGAAGAACGACATCTGAGCCAATTTCATGCTACACGTAAGGTAGAGAACTTCAATAGCTCAAGATAGCAAAAACAAAAATACACTGTGTGAGTGAATTCTTTACGGTTCCTACGTCAAGTAAGTGTACACGATCTAAACGCATTGTCGCTACTTTCCCTCTGTTAACTGGATTTTGTACCCGATACTATTGCATTCCGGAAGTAGAGTCTGCAGTTATCAGATACGTGCTTGGTGTGTATTGTGGACTATGGTTTCTCAAAAGCATGTCATGAAATCTTGCGTTGTCGTTTTTGTAGTCCTCAGACCGTCGACAGTTTTGACGCCGTTCTCCTGGATGGTCTACTCTAAGCGAGGTTCTGCATCTCCGCTTAACTACTGTCACCTTACATCCATTCGAACCTGCTCATTACACTGAAGCGCCAAAGAAACTGGTATAGGCATGCGTATTCAAATACAAAGATACGTAAACAGGCAGAATTCGGCGCTGCGGTCGGCAACGCCTATATAAGACAGCAAGTGTCTGGCGAAGATTTAAGTCGGTCTGAACGTGAGATATAGTCGGCGCACGAACGATGGGACACAACATTTGCGAGGTAGCGATGAAATGGGGATTTTCCCGTGCGACCACTTCACGAGTGTACCGTGAATATGAGGAGTCGGGTAAAACATCAAATCTCCGACATCGCTGCGACCGGGAAAAAGATACTGCAAGAACGGGACCAACGACGACCGAAGAGAATCGTTCGACGTGACAGAATTGCAGCCTTCCGCAAATTGCTGCGTATTTCAATGCTGGGCCATCAACAAGTGACGGAGTGCTAACCATTCAGCCTCAGCATCGACATGGGCTTTCGGAGCCGAGGGCCCACTAGTGTACCCTTGATGACTCCATAACACAAAACTTGATGCCTCTCTTGGGCCCGTTAACACCGTCATTGGATTGTTAAAGACTGGAAAAATGCTGCCTGGTCGGACGAGTCTCGTTTCATATTGTATCGAGCGGCTGGACGTGTACGGGTATGGAGACAATCTCCATCACTCCATGGACCCTGCAGCTCAGCTTGGGAACTGTCCAAGCTGTGTGGGGGCTCGGTAATTGTGTGGGGCGTGTCCATTTGGAGTGATGTGAGAGCCCTGTTGCTTGTAAATACGACTCTGAAAGGTGACACGTACGTAAGCATCCTGTCTGGTCAGCTGCATCCATTCATGTCCATTGTGCATTCCGACGAACTCGAGCAATTCCGGCAGGACAATGCGACATCCAACACGTCCAGAATTGCTACAGAATGGCTCCAGGAACACTCTTCTATGTTTAAACATTTCCGCTGGCCACCAAACTCCCCAGACATGAACATTATTGAGCATATCCAAGATGCCTTGCAACGTGCTGTTCAGAAGAGATCTCCATCTCTCGTATTCTTACGGATTTACGGACAGCCCTGCCGGATTTATGGTGGTGACGGTAAGTTCCTATGGGACCAAACTCCTGAGGTCATCGTTCCCTAGGCTTACACACTACTTAATCTAACTCAAAGTAACTAACGCTTAAGACAACACACACGCCCATGCCTAAGGAAGGACTCGAACCTCCGACGGGGGAGCCGCATGAACCGTGGCTAGGCGCCCGAGACTGCGCAGCTGGATTCGTGGTGTCAGTTCCCTCCAGTACTACTTCAGACATAGTCGAGTCCATACCACGCCATGTTGCGGCATTTCTTCGTGCTCGCTGGGGTCCCACGATATTAGACAGGTGTATCAGTATAGCCGGCCTGTGTGGCCGTGCGGTTCTAGGCGCTTCAGTCTGGAACCGCGTGACCGCTACGGTCGCAGGTTCGAATCCTGCTTCGGGCATGGATGTGTGTGATGTCCTTAGGTTGGTTAGGTTTAATTAGTTCTAAATTCTAGGCGACTGGTGACCTCAGAAGTTAAGTCGCATAGTACTCAGAGCCACTTTGTATCAGTATCTTTGCTCTTCGGTGTATTTTCAAGTACCTCTAGAGTTTTAAACACTTCTCTCTATTTCCGAATTAATTATACCTTCATACCTCCGGAAAGGTCCAGTCAACCGATCTCTTTTTAATGAAGTTGCGATTCGTTTCACTATATCTTCATTAATTATCCGATGGACGCAACTAATCTTCAATATCTTTCTGTAATACCATGTCAAAATTTTAAATTCTGAGCAGAGAAAATAATATTTGGATGTGATTCATCTTCAGGGGTGTTCAGCTGTATTTCATTAATACACTGTTACTGGACAATCCATTCAGCTGTTTTATTGATGGTATTTAATTCGATTTCGAAATTATACAACTTCATGTTCAGACTTGTTTGTGACATTCCATCTCAAATGGAACACTGAAGTACATAAAGTGATCCAAAACGTAACCACATCAAAAACTAGTAGTGCTACGGTTAGTGCTACTTAAGTGCACATACAGTAATTAGTGTCAGCTTCGAAGTAATTTCGGTTACTTATGTTTGGCCGTCATGTCTGGGCAACACAATAACTGGCGTATTCTAGGCTTACCGTAGGACAGCGCCAAAACTACCACCGTGCCAAGGAAACTGCGTACAATTTCCTTTGAACAGACTGACAGTCACTTGCGATTGTTCAAGCTAGGCCTACAGTATCTTCCGTCGCGCACACCAGTGCTTAGTCTGCAGTTTAGTAGAGTCACTGACAATCATCTTTTGAAATGCGCTAGAATTTTGTACTGAATAAAACTTCTCTACTCCAGATTCACAGAGGAGGCAATGTCCCTTCTTACCCCCCTGCCCATTGCAGACGCCTTTCAACAGACCCAAACGAGACGACGTCCCATCGCGGTTACAGTCTGCGTTATTAGCTGCTCAGTACTGCCAATTACCGCCTTACTATTTCAGTGCGTGGGGAATACATGTGAAAATCAGCTGACGTACATGGAGACAGCGTTCGTATAACAAACCGTAATGGAACCTGCGAGAACGACTGTGTGTGTGTGTGTGTGTGTGTGTGTGTGTGTGTGTGTGTGTGTGTGCGCGCGCGCGCGCTAACTGATAACAGCAAGAAAATTAAATACATAAAAACACAGCAGATTATAAGTTTTTATTCAAAAATGTTTCAAACACGAATTTAATATATACATTATTAGACATAAATCGAAGTTTTAAACGTCCACCTATACGTCGCAGTCTATTAACCATTCACGAGCGGTTTCATTGCTTGTGTGAGGATGGTAAGTGAATGAACGCCGAGTGACACCAAGCCTTATGCAAACCTTTCAGTCTGACGTCACTTCGACGACTTGCGTGTCAATGTCACTGCTTGTCCTATTTATAAAGCTTTTCATTCGGCCTTACAAAGCTGAATGGGCTACGATCCAGACCGTTCTAGAATATAAAAAGTGGAAGCGCTTACTGGGAATCGAACAAGCGGCGTAGCCAGAGGGGCTAGTCAATAGACAAGGCAGGCAGATACGTGGAAATGGTGACGCCGCAGGAGGCAGCGCTTCAACATTAGCCATCCTGCACAAAGAACTGAAAGATGGAATCAAAAATATTTTGTTCGTTGTTTACAGCCCTGTCTTTATTCTTAGTATTTTTGTTAACGGGGCAACCAAAAGAGGAAGCACACCCGAGCTTCTTACGATTTGTAAAATAAAATTTGTGAAGCAATTTAATAATTAGCGACTAACAGAATTAGTTACATGTTTTTCAGATTGTCTGAAACGTGTCTACTTAAAAATTGTAGACCGAGTTTGTTTACAGTTTACGTATACGTGATATAAATATGGCTACATGACGGCCATTTGCAGAGTGTTAAATGACACAACAGCTTAAGTTTAATAAAAATGAACGTATTAGTATTTTACATTAATCAAGCTGCTACACAAATATGCTCAGTGTTTTAGATTACTGAAGGTGCTAGAGAAATAAATTTTTCAACGAAAGTAAATATTTTTGTGTACTACATTGCGGATGCTGCTAGTTTTTAGATAAAAAAGGAGATAAAAAAGTAGAAGAAAGATTTCAGTTTATTTTGGAACACTGCTTTACTACTTGCCCAGGAATTCTGTTTTATTCGGAATATTCGACACCTTTCTATGCAGTGCTGACTATTTTTTTCCCTCTCAAGTGTTGCAGCTGTAGGGGATCGGCGGGTACTATGGGCTATTTTAGGAAAAATGTAAATTACAAAATGCATTTGCAGCTTACCTCAGTTATGAGCGAAAAAATCAGATTTTCAACTTATTTCCTCTAAATAATAGAAATAATTTTAGCAATATGTGAAGGGAACATAACACAAAATGTATTTGAATTAACCTTCCATTTTGGGCATTTTAAAAATTGGCGGGTAGTATGGGTCACGGCAATATGATTATGTTTACAAATTAAAAACAGTTTTGAATACAAGTTTAACTGGTTAACACTATACAGAATGTATAACATACCAGAGCTCATTTGCCTTATGATTTATTTAGTTTACAGAGATCAACAAAAGTAAAAAATTAAGTCGTCAATGTCCACACAGAGCTCATGTGAACAGCCTTCACACTTGTTGCACTGAATCCAGTTTTCCTCGTAGATTTCTCCACACACAATTCATTTTACATCTATAACGTCTTGAGAAGTGCTTGGTGTAGGACTGTCATCACGAAAAATTTTGATTTCCTCATTTTTCTTCTTCTTATTGATCATCGTTTGTTCTTGTTTTGAAAATTTCATTTATCTCTTTTTCTGTTGTGCTTTTCCTATTTGCTCTTTTGAGTCTTTCTTGTCTGTCAGCATATTTTTTTATTAGCGTTGATGTCAATATTTCGCTTCTCCCTGCCTTTCTTTTCCGACATGTCAACCTCTTTTCGCTACAGGAGGGCAAAGCCGACACCTCTTTTAAAAAAACTTGCAAAATCAGATAGTGCATTGGAGGAAGTGGTGGTCTCTCCAGAAGTGATTCTGGATTCTGCCTGGGAAGCAAGCTGAAGGGATTTTTTCTGAAATGTTGGCACAGTATCCTTTTTTTAATATATGAAAACATGGTAGTAAGCGAAACATTGTTAGAGCAAACGAAACGCAGTTGTCACTGTCTTATATTAATAAACTAAATAACAGCTCTAATTTCGTAAGTATATTCTTATCTGTAATGATGCAGAGTGATGTTAAAAAGTATTCTAGGCAACAACTTGTAGGAGCGCAAACAAACAATATCACTCACAGACGATGCGACACTAGGAATCAAACAAACTCTCTTCACATGGCGAAATGGCGCTGGCGGTAAAGATTATACTGTGTACCGTGCTGCTACCTAGTAGTGAATAGCTGAAATACCAACTGGCCCATACTACCCGCCGTTCCCCTATACATAATTGTTTTTTCCAAACCGTGTCGGATTATTTATGATGAATCTCGTAAACAAAATATGATGCTTTACTACAGACATTAATGAGGTGAAATAATGTGAGCATTTTAATTTTTTGTATTCGTAAAACTACCATTTAAACAAAGAGCATACGTTGATTATCTCAGCTGTTTCAGAAATTCTGTGTTTATTTAAGTTCAAATTTTCATGTCCATGTAAGCCTTACAATTTTGAACACACCACCTTATCTACTGTCTGCTCCTCGCGTGCTAGACTTGTCAGTAGTGTTATTCTGTTTTGTAGAGAACTGAATGTCTCTTTTTTTATTTTTATATGAAATTAAGAGGCAGTTTATTTGAAAAGAACCGTATAATAATGTTTCTTATAATTACGTCTCTTCCTGCTTTGTAACATACTTATGTTTGGCAAGAAATAGACAATTATGAGAACTAACAGAAGGATCGAAACCTCCTTCTTCACGGTAGCGTATAAAGTAGTGGGGTGGAAGGGGGGATGAAAAATGGGTGGGAACAGTTACTAAACCGACTTACGCAGTGATGCGACGAATGTTGTTGCTGCTGCTGCTGCTGCTGATGATGATGATGAAGATGATGAAAATGGCCTTCTGTCTATGCTCAGCGTAGAACCCCTGCAGAAAATTGAGAAAAAGGTTTGTGAAAAGCGACGAGCTACCATAAGTCAACTTTGGACAACTTTCCACATATTTGTAGAAGTCTGTTGCATGAGACAGTGACTGAACAATTGGGGTACAAAGGTTCTGAGCTTATTCAGGTCCAAAACTCCTTTCGGAGAACTACGAGACGCAACGGATGACTGCTTCTCTTCACTTTCTTTATGGTTATGATGGGGAAGAGGAGGCGTACTGAACAGAATCGTAACCAGTGACGAGGCAAGGATTTCCTTTGTTGAAGTGGAGCGTCAGTGGTGGGATGTCATATGGATTCGCACAGCAACCCAAAGAAGGCCAGAAAAGTTATGGTCATCATGTTTTTAAATTAGGAAAACATAGAAGACCCACCACCAACATACTGGTTTTGCACGAAAATGCTCGGCCAAACACTGCCCAGTTGGCACAAGAATTGTTGTGTCAATTCAAATGGGATTTTCTTGAACGTCCAGCCTATTGCCCAGACTTTCCTTCGAGTGATTTTCACTTCTCCGTGAATACGAAAAAGTGGTTCTGCTTTAACCGCTATGAGTCCGCCGAATCACTTCAAGAGGCTTCCACGAGCTGGCTGCAATCTCAGGCGACAAAATTTTGTGCACAGATAATGCGTCAAGTCGTTTAGAGACACGATACGCACTTAAATCTGAATGGTGATTAAGTGGACATGTAAGACAAAGCTGTGGTTTTAAGATTTTTCTAATAATTTGCTTTAGTTATAGCAATATTTGATGTACAGCTTGCAAGAGGTTAGTTTCCGGATAACCATCGAAATTTACAGTGCAGCTTTTCCAACTCTTCGGAAGCGCACCAAATTTCTGTCCGCAATTGCGCCAAGAAAAGTCCATAATGCGACCCTATGTCTCACCATATCCTGCATCATACGCCCGAAGAAGGTGGGAACACGCACGTGGCCCCCCTGAGCTAACGTTGGTACCCGTCACCTATAGGCTGTCTTAGTTCAGATCTTTTCTTCGCGGTACATGCAGTAAGAACGGCACCTTCTTTTTTTACTGTTGACCGCGTGCAGCAGAGAACGGATGTAGCACTGCTGCGGCGCGACCTTGAGGCTGCAATGCCGCACCCCTTCCCCTCCCCCTGACCGTACCGCCACCCATCTCCCACCCCCACCTTTGCCACCGGGAGACACGCACGCCAGCGCCGCCCACACGCGACATGCTAATACCAGCCCCCTACACTTAGTACTAACCATCGAGGTGGCGCAGTGGTTACCACACTAGACTTGCATTCGGCAGGACGACAGTTCAGACCCACTATTCAGATTTAGGTTTTCCGTGATTACCCTGAACCGCTCCAGGCAAATGCCGGTCCCTTTCAAAGGACTCAGCCGATTTCCTTTCCCATCCTTGAAACAATCAGAAGTTGCGCTCCGTCTCTAACCATCTCGATGTCGACGGGACGTTAAACCCAATCTTCCTTCCTTGCACTTGACACTGCTAGCGAGGCACAAGAGCGACTGCGACGGCGCTGGTGACGTCCCACCAAGCGCCAAAGATACTGGTAGCAGCATGCGTATTCGAATACAGAGATATGTAAACAGGCAGAAGACTGCGCTGCGGTCGGCAACGCCTATATAAGGCAACAAGTGTCTGGCGCAATTCGGTTACCGCTGCTACAATGGAAGGTTATCAAGATTTAAGTGAGTTTGAACGTGGCGTTACAGTCGGCACACGAGCGATGGGACACAGCATCTCCGAGGTAGCGATGAAGTGGGGATTTTCTCGTAAGACCATTTCACGAATGTACCGTGAATATAAGGAATACGGTAGAACATAAAATCTCCGACATCGCTGCGGTCGAAAAAAGATCCTGCAAGAACGGGACCAACGACGACTGAACAGAATAGTTCAACGTGATCTAAGTGCAACTTGTAAGTTAACGAACATTTCGCTCTCATTTAAGTAAATGGCCGAAAGAGTCAGCATTCAGGAATTGTGAAACGAACCCTGTCGTCTACGACCGTGTGCCACAAATAGCGCAGATTCGCCACGAGATGGCGAAATTGACAGGCGTCTATTGTGCTAAATGATGCCTAAGTGCTGTAGTGTCCGAGAGTGAGACAGACGAGAGCCTAAGTCCTAGGGAAACCCTGTAGACACTGTTTGTGGCCAGGGAGACCAAACAGCGTTAAATATGGCGAACGTAAGATATGCCATAAACGGAAACATTTATGAAAACTATTTAATTCTGTAGTAATTCAGAGAATGAAGCCAAAGTAATGTTAATGTACATCCTTCATAAATTTGCACGGTAATCCTAATAAAACTTGAATATTGATCATGTCTATAATAGTTTAGGGTTGGGTTGGGTTGTTTGGGGGAAGAGACCAAATAGCGAAGTCATCGGTCTAATAGTTTAGGATTTGCTGTTAAAGTGAAATTAACGAGTTTTGGAACAAAGACCTGACTGCCAAAATCTGAACGCTTTGGTCGATTTTAACAATCGACATTTCGTCGATTTTAACAATCGACATTTCATACAGAAGCGCATCTTTAAAATGACAAATGTTGTAGGTATCAACTCTGTAACTTTATTTATTTAAAAGATATAGTAAATTTAAAATATCAGTAATTTCAGTTAAGCAGCAGAGCATCATTTCCTCCACACAAAACACACTGAACAGCACGACACCTTATTGAATCATTCTTGTTGTTGTGGTCTTCAGTCCTGAGACTGGTCTGATGCTGCTCTCCATGCTACTCTATCCTGTGCAAGGTTCTTCATCTCCCAGTGCCTACCGCAGCCAACATCCTTCTGAATCTGCTTAGTGTATTCATCTCTTGCTCTCCCTCTACGATTTTTATCCTCCACGCTGCCCTCCAATACTAAATTGGTGATCCCTCGATGTCTCAGAACATGTCTTACCAACCGATTCCTTCTTCTAGTCAAGTTGTGCCACAAGCTCCTCCTCTCCCCAACCCTATTCAATACCTCCTCATTAGTTATGCGATCTACCCATCTAATCTTCAGCATTCTTCTGTAGCACCACATTTCGAAAGCTTCTATTCTCTTCTTGTCTAAGCTATTTATCGTCCACGTTTCACTTCCATACATGGCTACACTCCATACAAATACTTTCAGAAACGACTTCCTGACACTTAAATCTACACTCGATGTTAACAAACTTTTCTTCTTCAGAAACGCTTTCCTTGCCATTGCCAGTCTACATTTTATATCCTCTCTACTTCGACTATCATCAGTTATTTTGCTCCCCAAATAGCAAAACTCCTTTACTACTTTAAGTGTCTCATTTCCTAATCTAATTCACTCAGCATCACCCGACTTAATTCGACTACATTCCAAGGTAATAGAATATTTGTTATAAAGTTTAGTGCATAATAGTTACTTTCGTTTTTTGTTTATGTATCAGAAAGCATATTGGTGGCTCTGAACGGTGTGGGGCGTGTGCAGCTGCAATGGTATGTAGGTCTAGATACGACTCTGACAGGTGAGACGTACGTAAGAATTCTGTCTGATCGCCTGCAACCATTCATGTCCCTTGCGCATTCCGACAGATTTGGGCAATTCCAGCACGACAATGCAACACCCCATACGTCCAGAAGTGCTATAGAGTGGCTCCAGGAACACTCTTCTGAATTTAAACACTTACGCTAGCCACCAAACTCACCGGACATGAACATTATTGAGCATATCAGGGATGCCTTGCGACGTGCTGTTAAGAAGAGATCTCCACCCTCTCGTACTCTTGCGTATTTATGGCAGCCCTGCAAGTTTCATGTTGTCAGTTCCCTCCAGCATTCAGACATTAGTCGTGTCCATGCAGCGTCGTGTTGCGGCACTTCTGCATGCAAGGGGGCCCTACACAATATTAGGCAGGTGTACCAGATTCTTTGTCTCTTCAGTGTACGTTGCATGTGTGTGACACTACGACTAAACACAGCTCTTTTTTGTTCCGTCTGCGGGAGCACAACACTTTACCTATCAGTTTAGTTCTAATTGAGAATGGAATTTTCGTCCTGCACTGGTATGAAAATTTCATTCTGGAAACATCCCCCAGCCTGTGGCTACGCCATGTCTCCGCAATATCCTTTCTTTCAGGAGTGTTAGTCTTGCAAGAGTCGCAAGAGATCTTCTGTGAAATTTTGAAGGTTGGAGACGAGGTACTGGCAGAATTGAAGCTGTGAGGACGGGTCGCGACTTGTGCTTGGATAGCCCAGTCGGTAGAGCACCTGCCCGCGAAAGATCCTGAGTTCGAGTCTCGGTCCGGCACACAGTTTTAATCTGCCAGGTAGTTTCATTAAACGAATGATCTGACATATACTGGAACTTCCAACGCCCAGATTTTTCGCATTGAAAACTGGATTTCCATTGGGAGACGGTAGTTCAGATCTCTGTCCGATATCCCTAAATCGCTTACGGCCGATTTCATCCGTCTCTAATGCTCTCTGATATATCCGAGGATATCCGCAATAATAATTACTTTGTGGTTAAAAGATGAAGGATGGGGCAAATTATCATCTGTTCGGATACATATGACGGATAGTAATAATTATTATTGCCTTAAGTCACCATTATTATCTATTTGGAAATGAATAAAAACTATGTCAGCTAGGACGCACATGGGTAGAGGGGGTAGGTGCTGTAACGACTGTTATTTAACGTAATTAACAGAAGCACCCATTAAGAGATTTAAATCTAATTCAGAGTACTACATCGTTTGGAATCTTTGCTCCATGTTCTGACTCATGTTTGTCTTTCACATGCGAAATAATAATGTACGAAGTACGATGTAAAATCAGTGAATCTCTCAACATTTCTCTTAAATATATTTACAAGTACACACTACAAAGCTTACTTCACTGCCAAGGCAGCAGTTTAACATGACTGAATATTATGGTAATTAACGTACATTTGATAGTAAACTACATTACAAATGACTGAAAATGTGCAATATATGGCCAGAACTGGAAACGATTTCATTTGACTTTTCAATACTGTGGAAATGTTCTGCTGAAAAATTCACAAAATCGCTTTCAGTAATTACGACAGAAGACTGTAACTTAGGAAACGTATCAAAGATATGACATACTATTGTATAGTCACATAAATTACGAGGTTCGACTTCAGCAGACGAAAATTCACCCGAAGTGCAACCTGCCGATAGAGCGCCGGCGTACCGAACGTATTGAAGTGGTTTACAAAACTAATATAGTCGCGGATGGGAAGAAAAAGATCTGCGGATACGTTGCGGACAGCATTTCTTTAACCTATGCAGATTTTTAATCATAGTAAGAGAGACCCTTGTTCACTGGTTAACATTTAATTTTTGAAGTAGAAGAGGCACACAAAATCAATGACGAAATACGCTCAACAATTTGGGGAAGAAATCAGAACGGATGCCGCACCAGCAACTGGGGTCCTCTGCAGTCATGTCAGCCTTTTATCTTTTATTCCACACGATCAATGCACCTGTGAAACAGTATGATATAATATGCCATTATAATTTTTGTGCGGGGGTGTGGGGGGGGGGGGGGGGGTGGATAAGAGTTTATAGCTACAGCGACATTACCAAATTCCAACTTGATAGCTTGTTTGATTACATGAACAACACATTTTTCCTGTGAAACCTCTATTTTCAAAAGAGTACTTCATCACCTACATACCCGCAAATAATATTCTCCTTTGAAATGGAGAAGTTCATGATAAAAATCAGGAACCAAAAGATTTATAGCATAAACTGTTGGAATGAGAGTAGCAATGACCATGACAAAACAATACAAAGTGAGCATAAAAATATTCAAAGTTTAGTACAAAAATGGTCAAGGAATAAAGGAGGTACCGGGCATGGCTTGTCAATAATAAAAATCCCAGCATTCTCATGGAAAAATTTGCGAAACCCACGAAAATTCAATCATATAGCAAACTTGAATCCCTTTTACATAAAAGGACTTTTCCAATTTTTTTATATTGATTTCAGTACATTAAAACTACCGTATTACCGCAGAAATGCTTAAGAGCGCTGTGCTGTTAAGTATGATCATATTTTCAAATACATTTTAATGAAAGTGGTTTAGATACTCCCCAATTTGAACTTCTAAGATGTTTCTGGCTAAACGTGAACACCACTACACAACCATAATACACTGAAGGGCCAAAGAAACAGATACAACTGATTAATATCGTGTAGGGCCCCCGTGAGCACGCAGAAATGCCGCAAAACGTCGTGGCATGGATTCGACTGATGTCTGTAGTAGTACTGGAGGGAACTGACACCATGAATTCCGCAGGGCTATCCATAAATCCGTAAGAATACGAAGACGTGAAGATCTCTTCTGAACAGCACGTCGCAATGCATCCCAGATATGCTCAATAATGTTCATGTCTGCGGAGTTTGATGGCCAGCGGAAGTGTTTAAGCTCATAAGAATGTTCCTGGAGTCACTCTGTAGCAATTCTGGACTTGTAGGTTGTCGCATTGTACTGCTGGAATTGCCCAAGTCCATCGGGATGCACAGAGGACATGAATGGATGCAGGTGATCAGACAGGATGCTTACGTACGTCTCACCTGTCAAGAGTCGTATCTAGACGTATCAGGGGTCGCATACCATTCCAACTGCACACGCACCACACCGTTACAGAGCCTCCGCCAGCTTGAACAATCCACTACTGATATGCAGGGTCCATTGATTCATGAGGTTGTCTTCATACCCGTAAACTTCCATCCGCCCGATACAATATGAGACGAGACTCGTCCGACCAGGCAAAATGCTTCCAGTCATCAGTAGTCCAATGACGGTGTTGACGGGCCCAGGCGAAGCGTAGGGCTTTGTGTGGTGCAGTATCGAGGGTACACGAGTGGGCCTTCGACTCTGAAAGCCCATATTAATGATGTTTCGTTGAATGGTTCGCACGCAGACACTTGTTGATGGCCCAGCATTGAAATCTACAACAATTTGCGGAAGGGTAGCATTTCTGTCATGTTGAACGATTCTCTTCAGTCCCGTCGCTCGTGCGCCGAATATAACATCACGTTCAAATTCACCTAAATGCTGATAACCCGCCATTGTAGCAGCAGTAACCGATCTAACAACTGCGCCACACACTTGTTGCCTTATATAGGCTTTGCCGACCGCAGCACCGTATTTTGCCTGTTTACATATCTCTGTATTTGAATACGCATGCCTCTACCAGATTCTCTGGCGCTTCAGTGTATGTGGACTTCCGAATCGGCAGAATAGAGACATTCTACAGGGATGCAAGTACAGTGTCTGCGTCACACACTTTTTACTTTCAATAATGATTTATGTAACAAGAATACCGTGAAAGACAAGCTCGGTAATAAATAATACTTTTACTGATTGACAACAGTGGGTAGGTTAAACATGAATACAGTTACTAATGGCCAATCAAACAATGATGCACTGATCTTAACAATGAAAGATAGTAAGAGGTAAATTGGGAATACAGATATGCTGGAAACGTAGAGTGGCAAACCCACTAAGAACGGCAAACCCACCAAGAATATTCCTTCCACTAGTACGAAAACCATATTAAAAGTACCGCACCAACGACAAAAGAAACAGGTGCCAGCAGTGTCATTATGGAAAGCGGGATTGAAATCCACATTTCGCCACCCCTATTTAGGTTTCCTCAAATCGAGTAATGTGACTGTTGAGTTGATTACTTGGAAACGGACAAGGCCAATACCCTTAGCAATCCTTGCACTGTCCGAGCTTGCGCTCCATTTCTAATGTCTTTGTCGTCAACGCGTCAATAAACCTTAATCTCGGATTCTTTTTTCGAACTACGAACACGAACCGATTCATAGCAGAATTCTACGCTTCCAATAAAGCTACCGATAAACAAGGCAGGGGAGAACTACCAACATACAATCGGCAACCGACACGAACCCACTCTAAGGTACGAAACGTTTTGGGCAGATACAGCTGTTTTACTGTGGATATTTATGTTCCAGAAATAATTCTAGACCAACGGAAGACGAAATCCGACTTCCTGCTATTTGATCCTCCTTGAGTCACCACAGCAGTACAATTTCGCATAATCCGTTCCAAAACGATAAGACGTACAATAATAGCAACCGACAATTCCGTATTTATGAGAGTCCTGATACATTCAGGATGTGAAGGCCCGGATGGACGACATAGTCTGTTCCAATTGTTTTTTCCACTGTTAATGTGCCACCAAAAAAATTTACATAGCTACCGACAGTTCTTAACTTTTACTAATTTTTTTTTAAATTTACTAATTTTTTAAAAGCTTCTTTTGATATAGCTAATCTGTTTACAAACGTGTCAACTGAAGAAACAGTAGGTACAGTTTCTAAAATTTAGTGAAACATTAAACAATGCCAATTTCAAAAATAACATAAGTCACTGACACGTTGCAGCTAATATTGTCACACAATTACTTTATCTTTAATTGGAAAGGTTACCAACAGAAAGAAGGTCTTGTCACGCGCAATAGCTTATCAAGTTTTCTGGCAGATATATTTCTCAGTTATATGGAAAATATTTTTTTAAGGAAAACAATAGGTACAAAATAAAAATAGTAAATTACTGGAGTTGTGTTCATGATACATTGTTGCTATACCATGGCACAAAAGAAGAGATTGAAGAATTATTTACATTAGTCAGTTCTTTCCCCAAAAATATAAATTTCACAGTAGTACATGAGTACAACAAAAGCATTAATTTCCTGGATCTTCCAATAAAAATGTACAATTCCGCAAACACATATACACGGACATAATATTATGTAACTCATCATCCCACCACACAAACTTGCAACATTTAAGGCCGTACGACACAGAACACACTCACTCAGCTCAGAAGGGCACGATCAAATTGGACACACAAAAAGTATTACCATAAACAATGGCTACACAGCCATAACCATTGATAGTTTAGACACATAAATAAGACAACAAATTGCCACACTAAGAAAGAAGTGAGAATATTTGCAAGCATGCCATACCTAGGCTCACTGTCACAAAACATTGTTAACCTAGCCGGCCGGAGTGGCCGTGCGGTTCTAGGCGCTACAGTCTGGAGCCGAGTGACCGCTACGGTCGCAGGTTCGAATCCTGCTTCGGGCATGGATGTGTGTGATGTCCTTAGGTTAGTTAGGTTTAAGTAGTTCTAAGTTCTAGGGGATTGATTACCTCAGAAGTTAAGTCGCATAGTGCTCAGAGCCATTTGAACCATTTTTTTGTTAACCTACTCAAGAAAAGAATATAACATCTGCACAAATAACCAAAAATTCAACAACGGTGGAGTGTAGAAGGTATCATGCTCCAACTGTCCTGCCTACTATGTAGGGAAAATAGGCAGAAGTTTCAAAATCCATTTCGAAGAAAACCAGAACGCTTTCATACACAACCACTTTGAAAAATCAGTCATTGCACGACATATGCTGGGAAACAAACACATTATCAACAGGATAGAAAACAATCTGGTAGTATCATACAATGAAGCCAATTGTAAGACTCTAAATATGTTGGAACGACTGTAAATACACTTCCATAAAATCAAGAAGTCTGAATAGACAGTTTGGTCCCTTAGGAATTCACACACATTTGAACATTTTCTGACGTTAAACTAACAGACAGATTTCGCTAGACAACGCTATTTTAGTAATTTTAAAGACTGATTTTAAATTTATATCCTTGCATACATCAATTTATTTAAAACTCAGATCTCTGGTCATATCATGTCAAACGGCATCATGAAATGTTTTAAATTGTATAAACAAATGTGCGCTCTGAGTGAGTAACGTGTGATTACAGCATGGATAAAACAACGTCTGCTTTCATTAAAACTTTAAAAATGTTCTTCCACGATTTTTCGGGTAGTTTTTCACTGTTTCTCATAATATTTTCCGTGATTCTAAACCCTACACCTAACCTTGTCGTTAACAGAAATATACATTTCGCAACACCTCACTCAAGAGCGGAAGTAACTATTGTATTAAGACGATTTGCATCTGTCGATGGATCCATGGATCCGAAAAGCAGCGTGTGATTCAACAAAAGGCGAAAAAAATGTGACTGAAGGGGTTATAATTAATACTTACTGTGTAATGACGTCTGATGAGAACTTGAGTAGTAGTCTATCGTGACGTATTTCTTGTACCTAATCACCGTCCCGTTCGCCTACAAAATAGGTGGGGAAAACTGGAATTCAGAAGGTTGCACTGCCATTCGGAATGAAATCTTTTGGTTTCTACATCAATAAACGACGTAATAGTATCACCACACGGACAATGTATGGGTAAAAGCCACGAATCTGATGCATACGATGGCGATTATCGACACTGATCATGCATATCGTGAAAATACATCATGACGCAATACTGACGGTCTTAGGAATTTCGGAGCAAGCAAGATGGCCCACAATCTGAGAGATAGGGGATGTGTGCGCAGTGCGGAATGTACGAAGTTCGGACTTTCATTTTCGATGTAAAGTTGTCAAATATTTCATAAGCAAGGTTAACATGGCAAAGAATAACTTCCGTGAGTAAGAAACAACTTTAATAATTTTGTAGCTGATTATGTTTAAAAACATAGGCACATTTTCTCTCAAATGGTCTCTACTGCCTTCCTGTAATCATTGCGCATACACCAGTAAATAAACAGACTATGAGGCAGAAAATTTTTGTTTCTCTATTCTAAATATAACAAAAACTGTTTTACTGGATATAAATCCTTAAGGAGAGACGTATCTTCAACAAATAAACGGTCAGAAAAAACGGTTTCACAGAACTGCCTATATTACTTCTAGTGAAATTCATTGGGTTGCTAATAGTTATCTACGGAAATGTCCCTTATGCGCGGTACCTGAAAATGAAATTTACAGCAAATACAGAAATATTTGAAACACCTACATTTCTAATGCTCACCATAGCTATATTCTTCTTCCTCTTTCTTTTCTACTTCTTTCATGCATTTTGTCTTAACCTGCTTCCGCTGTGTGAATTCCTTAGTGAAACCTTCAAATCACAAATGAGTATTTGCGGTGCAGCCGTCAGCTATTATTTGCAGGATGAAAATTGAACATGCACCAGAATCTAAACCAACGCTGTTACTAGACTCACAACTCTCAGCATTTATGGATTTTTCTCGCGACAGGTGTAGATTACACGACGCGGTTGTCACAACTAGTTGTTCGCGGCGCAGTTGACGGCTAAACTTTACGTAGATGCGCTTTATCATTCCGGCGCACGATGCACTTTTACCGACGTGCGACGAAATCGTTCCGGCTCGAGAAACGGGGACTCTAGGACGTCACACGTACATCTGCAAATACATTTTATTCCTCACAACATACAGTTACATCGCGCGACAGTGCGCCTATAGACCATTCATTTGTTTGAAATCCAAAGAGAACAGTAATAATCAAAAATATAGCTGTCGGTTAATATCTACAATTCTTCCAGTGGTGACATCACTGAACACCAAACGAGCATCATAAGCAGCAATATTGACAACAATAGAAGCAACAATTGATGTTTCAGGCATTTATTCCTGATCAGTTGCCGGTAGTCGTCGTTCGAGTTCCCTGTTTCCCTTACGTGTACAAGAGGCAGTCACAATATTACGCAGTATTTCGAAATCCTTAATTTGAAATCCCTAATTCAAAATCCGCTAGATGTTTTACGACTTGCATTTTTTCAGATGCACTGGTATTTTTCAAGTTTACATTCCCCTGTATCCTGAATCGTGGTTGTGTTCTTGCGAAGACATGAAACATGATTATTTTTCACTTTCTTTAACACAGTTTAATTTACTCTGCACGTATCACACACTAACAAACAATCACTAATTGAGAAGTGAATTAAACAAGTCAAACGAAAAATTCAGCCAGTATCACCGTCTACGAAGAATACCCAGCAAAAGCCTGAAGCCGTAGGCGTTTTGCCACAATCTTCTGAACGCTCTGAGAATAGCGTTATGACTGTGTGTACGCAGCCCGCCCGGCTGGCCGTGCGGTCTAACGCACGGCTTTCCGAGCGGGAAGGAGCGCCGGTCTTCGGCACGAATCCGCCCGGCGGATTTGTGTCGAGGTCCGGTGAGCCGGCCAGTCTGTGGATGGCTTTTAGGCGGTTTTCCATCTGCCTCGGCAAATGCGGTGTGGTTCCCCTTATTCCGCCTCAGCTACACTATGTCGGTGATTGCTGCGGAAACAAGTTCTCCACGTACGCGTATACCACCGTTACTCTACCACGCAAACATAGGGGTTACACTCGTCTGGTGTGAGACGTTCCCTGGGGGGTGTACCGGGGACCGAACCGCACAATAACCCTGGATTCGGAGTGGGACGGCGGAGGGGTGAAGTGGACTGCGGTAGTCGTCGTGGGGTTGCGGACCACTGCGGCTGCGGCGGGGACGGAGCCTCTCCGTTGTTTCTAGGTCCCTGGTTAACATAACATAACATAACATGTGTACGCAGGAAGTTATCAAAAATTTAGCGTCTATGAAATTGCAACTGCGATAAACGTGGATATGGCGTAAGTCATTCCACCACAATAAAATTCTTTTGCATCACCTGTACACTAAATTCGATCATGATCAGCCTATTATGAATAAATGAAGTAAAATCATGAGCATATTTAAGAGAAATAGATTTTTTCACCCGGGTCTGTATTAACAACCCGATTACTCCGTACAGTTTCTAAGATGATGGGACAAGGAGCTCAAATTTGATACTTGTCCTTGGCGCTTACAGAACAACACCTATGCATGTGCTCCGTACTTGCATAAAAGAAACTTAGAGATAAGAAAACGCTTTTGCAAAATAGTGGTTGCAAAAGGAGAACAAATTTCAGTAAATTCTCGAAGTACTGCTAACCAACCAAAGCGAAATGAACAACGGCCGCTGACAAAGCAGTAAGAAATAAGAGACAGGACTGCGCATGAACTACAAAGAAGCAACGGGTTCGTTCACAAAAAAGCGATGATACACTTTTAGAATGGACGTGACCGTTAGTAAAAGTATACACTCAGGATAGGCAGGCGTGGCGGCGACAGACGTCGTTGCGGTACGGTACGAACAGTTAACATAAAGTTACGAAACGCAATGAAGCGAGCACCTTGAAATGCATTTTGCGAATCTATCAGGCAGTATTACGAGAAAATGAAAAATGCAGTGCTTTGGGTCAGTTATCAAATTACCGCAACCTGAATTTCGGTGTTACCTGGAGTCAGCAGTGTACAGAGATACTTAATGGTCTAAAACTAAAACAGGAAGTGCGGGTAGCAGGACGGTGGCTGCTGGCGAGCCTTTGCAAGAAGAGACATTTACAACCAGCCTACGAACTAGGTATCCACAAAAAGTAGTGGAAGATACAGAGGTCCAGAAACCACGGCAGAGGTCTTGTGGGAGTGACAACGAAGACGGGAAAGCCGTCTTCTGTGCTGGATAAGCTCCATTTCAGTATTAACTTTATATGCAAATAAAAGAAATTTAGATGTAGGCAAAGGGTAGTAGGTATTTACTGTAAAGCTTCAGTAGATTTTAAGCTTGTAATGCAAAAATCCTTGCGGATGTGCAAATCTCGGCTACGGCAACGTATAGTTTACGGTAAAAAAGAAACCAACATCAGATGAATGTTGTGTCCATCTTGAATCTTACGTTCTTTGCGAGGTATATCACCGAACTACCAGTTTAATAAATAACGAATTCACAATATGAAACCAATTATTTACAGAAGACTGCAAAAGCTGGTAGAAACCGACCACAGGGAAGATCAATTTGCGTTCTGGAGAAGTGTGGCCACACGTGAGGCATTACTGATCTTACGACTTATCTCAGAACATAGGCTGGAGAAGGCAAACCTATATTGAGTGGAATACACTGTTGGAAATTGTCAACGTAGGAGGTATAAAATGCAGCGAGCGAAAGATTTTCTACAACGTGCACAGAAAACAGACGCCAGTTATAAGAGTCAAGGGGCATGATAGGGAAGAACTGGTCGGGAAAGGCGTAAGATAGGACTGTAGCCTATACCCAATGTTATTTAATGTGGACACAGAGCAAGCAGTAAAGAAAACCGAAGAAAAATCTGGAGACGCAATCAAAGTTCTGAGAGGAAAAATAAACGAGTTCGACGTTCGCCGTTGACATTGTTATTCTGTCAGAGACGGCAATGGACTTGGAACAGCAGGTGAACGGAGTGGATAGTGTCTTTAATAACAGGTTATAAGATGAATATCAGCAGAAGTTACAAAGGGCAGTGAGTGTAGTCAAATTAGCTCAAGCGACGCAGGGGGAATCTGATTACGAAAGGAGGCACTAAAAGTAGGTGATGTTTGCTATTTGGGCAGCAAAATAACTGATAATGATGGAAGTAGAGAGGATATAATATTCAGACTGGCAATAGCAAGAACAGCGTTTTGAAAAAGACAAATTTGTTAACGTCGCATATAAATTTAAATGTCATGAAGTCTTTTCTGACAGCATTTGTCTTCTATGCAGTTACACGGGAGTGAAGCATGAACGATAAACAGTTCAGACAAGAGCTGAAGCTTTTCAAATCTGAAGTTACACAATAATGCTGAAGATTAGATGGGTAGATCGAATAACTGGCACTTGTTAAGTAACAGAACAGTATACGGTGTCCCGGACGGCAAGTGTTCATCTGAGACCAAGGTATCGTCAGGGGTACCTCAGGGAAGTGTGATAAGACCGCTCTTGTCCTCTGATACATAAACGATTTGTCGGATAAGGTGAGCGGCATTCTTCGACAGTTTGCTGAGGACGCCGTAGTGTACGGCAAAGTGTTGTCTTTGAGTGACAGTAGAAGGATAGAGAACAACTTGGATAGAATTTGTATTTGGTGTGAATATTGTCAGCTTCCTCTCGATGCGGGAAATGTATTTGAATGCAGATGAGAGGAAAAAGAATCCCGTAACTATCGAATACCATATTAGCGGTGCGCTGCTCACCACAGTCACGTCGATTAAATATCAAGGCGTAACGTTGCAACGCGACTGGAAATAGAAGCAGCACGTTAAGTTCGGCTATAGGTAAGGCGAATGGTCGATTTGGTTAATCGGGAGAATTCTTGGAAGGTGTGGCTCATCTATAAAGGAGATTGCTTACAGAACACTTGCGCGACCCACTCTTGAGTACTGTTCGAGTGTTAGGCATCTCTACCCGATCTGATTAAAGAAAAACGTTGAAGTAATTCAGGGGCGCGTTACTTGATTTGTTACCGGTAGGTTCTATCAACAAGTGAGTATTATGGAAGTGCTCCGTAAGCTGAAATGGGAAATCCTGGAGTAAAGCAGACGCTCTTTTCACGAAACCTTATTGAGAAGGTTTAGAGAACCGGCATTTCCGACATACTGCAGAACGACTCTTCCGCCATCAATGTACATCTTGGGCAAGGGCCATGATGACAAGATAAGAGAAATGACGACTCGTGGGGAAGAATAAGTACAATCGTTTTTCCACCGCTCCATTCGTGAGTGGAAGAAGAAAGGGAATGACTAGCGGTGGTACAACGTACCCTTCGCCATGCGGTGCAGGCTATGTACTCGTATCTGAATTGAAAAACAAGAAATTTATGAAGAACTTGAGCAAAAGAAGGGACGGAAATCAAGGAAACATCGATTGGGAAGTGTGGGATTAAAATTACAGGTCATCAAGGGACGACTACTGTAACTAGGTTCAAATATTGGGTTGGTGCACATGTTCGTAGCGTTTCTCCTAAGTTCAAGAAACACAACATATACACATAACAGAGACTTGAGTCATCAGTGATATATTTTCCTTCACTATTTACAACAGTCTGCCAACTATGGGATAAATTTTCGTTTCCGCGACTTTAGAAATCACGTGGTTTGGAAGTGGAGAACTCGTCGAGCCATGTTCGGAGCGCATTTTCATCCGGAATGGAAGTTTCGTGAAGGTTGTTTAATACAGAGCGGAAAAGATGGAAATTTGAGGGCGTAAGATTCCTTGTTGAACTAGTAGTTTCGGCGATCTGACTCAAAGTAAAACAAGATTATTTTGCTGTATTATTTGTGCACTTTATTTGCTAAGAGGAAACGTTCGGGTACGTTTAAACAGCAGGAAGAAAGAGAGACTACCCTGGTGCCATCTGGGTCGGGTTTACAAACAACCCCAACAAGACGCACTTTGACAACAGGAGGAATGGGACTGGAAAAGGCGACTGAGTTTTGGCGGCAAAGCAAATCCATAATCTGCAGTGTCTACCAATATTTGAAACAATGACGGTGAAGCATAAAAGAGAACCCACCAGCTCTGATAACGTACAGGCTGCAGCTTGTGGCGATGGTTGATAAACTGTCCACTGCGTCTGAGGGAAAATCCCCAACGTTCGATTCTCCCAGGAGAAATACACTGAAGCGCCATAGAAACTGAGGTATGTAAACAGGCAGAATTCGGCGTTGAGATCGGTAACGCCTATATAAGACAATAAGGGTCTGGCGCAGTTGTTAAACTGGTTACAGCTGCTTCAATGGCAGGCTATAAAGATTGAAATGAATTTGAACGTGGTATTACAGTCGGCGCACGAGCGACGGGACACAACATCTCCGAGGTAGCTATGAGGTGGGAACTTTCCCGTACAATCATTTCACGAGTGTACCGTGAATATCAGCAGTCTGGTATAACATCAAATCTCCGACATCGCTGCGGCCGGATAAGACCCCGCAAGAACAAGACCATCGACTACTGAAGAGAGTAGTTCAACGTGACAGAAGTGCAACCCTTCCGCATGTTGCTGCAGATTTCAGTGCTGGGCCATTAACAAGTGTCAGTGTGCGAACCATTCAAATAAACACCATCGGTATGGGCTTTCGGAGCCGAAGGCCCACCCGTGTACCCTTGATGACTGCACGGCAGAAAGCTTCACGCCTCGCCTGGGCCCGCCAACACCGACATTGGAGAGTTGATGACTGGAAACATGTTGCTTGGTCAGACGACTCTCGTTCCAAATTGTATCGAGCGGATGGATGTGTACGGGTGTGGAAACACCCTCGGCCGGCCGAAGTGGCCGTGCGGTTAAAGGCGCTGCAGTCTGGAACCGCACGACCGCTACGATCGCAGGTTCGAATCCTGCCTCGGGCATGGATGTTTGTGATGTCCTTAGGTTAGTTAGGTGTAACTAGTTCTAAGTTCTAGGGGACTAATGACCTCAGCAGTTGAGTCCCATAGTGCTCAGAGCCATTTGAACCATTTTTGAAACACCCTCATGAATCCATGGACTCTGATGTGAGCAGGGGACTGTTAAAGCTGGTGGAGGCTCTGTAATGCTGTGGGGCGTGTGCAGCTGGAGTGATATGGGACCCTTGATACGTCTAGATAGGCCTGGGAGAGGTGACGCGTATGTAAGAATTCTGTCTGATCACCTGCATCCGTTCATGTCCATTGTGCATTCAGACAGATTTGGGCAATTCCAGCAGGACAATGCGACACCGCACACGACGAGAATTGCTACAGAGTGTCTCCAGGAACACTTTTCTGGGTTTAAACTCTTCCGCTGGCCACCAAACTCCCCAGACATGAACATTATTGAGCATATCTAGGATGCCTTGCAACGTGCTGTTCAAAAGAGATTTCCACCCGTTCGTACTGTTACGGATTTATGGGCAGCCCTGCTGGATTCATGGTGTCAATTTCCTCCAACATACTTGAGACATTAGTCGAGTCCATACCACGTCGTGTTGCGGCTGTTCTGCGTGCTCGCGGGTGCCCTAAATGATATTAGGCAGGTGTACCAGCTTCTTTGGCTCTTCAGTGTATTAAACAACGCAGCTCTTTCACCAAACTAAACGCGTTTGATAAAGACGTTGTCAGGTGTAGTCTATGAGTTTTACGACGATGGGGATCCTCAACATCAGAAAACTGGCCTGGAAGACATGGTAGGTATTTACAGCAATCAGTCACTTACTGTCAATAATAATAGTTACTTCCCTTGTAGAGCAAGTTTGTGATTATTGTAGTCAGTTTTTATCATCTTTTTATTGTAGTAGCGGAACTTAGATAAAGTTGTTTTCTTGTTTCAGTAATTGTAAAATTTTACCATGAGTGAGAAGTGTGGGCTTTGCCGTAGGTTCGTGAGTAGTGGATTGCGGTGTGAGACTTGTTCGAAGTATTTTCACTGGGGGGAATGCAGTGGGGAAGCCAGTGGGCATTCTGGTGAGATCCTCTCCTGGAACTGCAGGTTATGTAGCAAGAGTAAGTTGATAGAGGAGCAGGAGCGTAAGATCTGTGCCCTTCAGGTGCAGTTGAAAAACGCACAGGAGGAGCTAGATAGGATGAGGAGGGAGAAGGGGGTTGGGGAATGGGATCTGGCTGTTGGCAAGAGATCTGCTAGGAGAAGGAGATTTTCAGATAGTTTTACTATTGGTGTTTGTAATAGATATGACCAACTGTCAGAATCTAATGGAGAGGAATCTCTAGTAGCTGTAGATGTAGGAAGTATGCAGCAGACCTCAGCGGTTACGGTGGCTAGGACAGTTGCAAAGTCTAAGAGAAAGAAGAAGGTTCTGCTGTTAGGTAGTTCTCATGGTAGAGGTGTAGGCCAGCAGTTGCAGGAAGTTTTGGGGAGTGAGTACCAGGTCACCAGCATTGTGAAGCCTAATGCAGGATTGGCTCAGGTGACTTTTAACATAGGGGGGTTATGTAGGGATTTTACTAAAGAGGATCAGGTAGTGATTGTGGGTGGGGCTGGTAATAGTATTGATAGGGATGGGGAGTATGACATAGATGGTGACCTGGAAAAGATATCCATTCAGACTGGCAACACGAATGTGCATTTCGTGGAACTGTTTCAGCGTCACGATCGGCCTCATCTTAATACAGCCGTCAGGCGTAATAACATGAGACTTGGGGGTGCGCTGATGACAGAAGGCATGAGTCACATTTCAGTGGTATCGGTGGAGTCTATCAGTAGGACGAGTTTCACTAGACATGGCCTGCACCTCAACAAGTATGGGAAGGGGAGGTTGGCAAAACTTATAGGTAACAGCATAGGTGGGGGTGGTGGGATCACTCATGGGAAAATTCCGGTAGTTGTGGGTGTTGGAGCTGTACCTTTTTTAGACTGAAGTCAGTTGATAGGTATTCCTGCTTAAGGGAAGTCTCTCTAACAAAGAAACCACTTTCTACAAAGCTTGGGTATCCGATTAATGAGGGAATTAGTATATTTCATCAAAATATACAAGGTATTAGAGATAAAGTTAGTGAACTCTTATAGATGTTGACTCCGAAATTATTGGTATATCTGAACACTTCTTAAATAAGGAGATAATTCAGAGGCTTCCTTTACCAGGATACAGGTTGGCTGGCAGCTTTTCTAGGAGCTCATTGCGGTGTGGGGGAGTAGCCATGTATGTGAAAAACGGTATCCCATTTGAGTCAATTGATGTTTCAAAGTACTGCACTGAAAAGGTGTTTGAATGTTGTGCAGGTGTGGTTAAATTTAGTGGAGCAAAACCTCTTACTGTTGTTATTTATAGATCCCCAGACTCCGATTTCACAACATTTTTGCTAAAGCTAGAGGAGGTTCACTTTATAGGAAATACAAAAAGTTAGTTATATGTGGTGACTTCAATATTAATTGTATAAGTGATTGTGCAAGGAAAAGGATGCTGGTAGACCTCCTTAATTCATATAATCTTATGCAAACCGTATTCTTTCCAACGAGAGTGCAAGGGAACAGTAGAACAACCATAGACAATATTTTTGTTCATTCGTCATTATTGGAAGGGCATTCTGTTAGCAAAAAGGTGAATGGCCTTTCAGATCATGATGCACAAATTTTAAGTCTAAAAGATCTTTGTGCTGCAACACATGTTAAATATAGTTACCAACTTTTTAGGAAAGCTGATCCAGTTGCTGTACAGACTTTTGTAAACCTTATCAAGGAACAAGAGTGGCAAGATGTTTATAGTGCCGATACAGTAGACGATAAATATAATGCTTTCCTCAAGACTTTTCTCGTGCTCTTTGAAAGTTGCTTTCCGTTAGAACGTTTAAAACAGGGTACTAGCACAAACAGGCAGCCTGGGTGGCTGACTAAAGGGATAAGAATATCTTGTAGAACAAAGTGGCAATTATATCAAAACGTTAGAAACAGTCAAAATCTAAATGCAGCAGCCCATTACAAACAGTATTGTAAGGCGCTTAAAAAAGTTATTAGGAAGGCAAAAAGTATGTGGTATGCAGTTAGAATAGCTAAGTCTCATGATAAAATTAAAACCATATGGTCAGTCGTAAAGGAAGTGGCTGGTCTGCAGAGACAGGTCGAGAATATAGAATCAGTGCGTAGTGGGGATGTCCGTGTTACTGATAAGTCGCATATATGTACAGTGCTTAATAATCACTTTCTGAATATAGCAGGTGAACTAAACAGAAACCTAGTCCCAACAGGGAATCATATAGCGCTCTTAGAAAAAAGTGTTCCGAGACTGTTACCTGAAATGCTCCTCCATGATACTGACAAGAGGGAGATTGAGTTAATAATTAAATCACTAAAGACCAAGAACTCTCATGGATATGACGGGGTATCTAGCAGAATACTGAAGTATTGTTCCACGTATGTTAGCTCAGTACTTAGCCATATCTGTAACTTTTCCTTTAGGAGTGGTCGGTTTCCTGACCGATTAAAGTACTCGGTAGTGAAGCCACTTTATAAAAAGGGAGACAGGGATAATGTTGACAATTATAGACCTATTTCTATGCCATCGGTGTTTGCTAAAGTTATCGAGAGGGTTGTATATACAAGGTTACTGCAGTATTTAAATTCACATAATTTGCTGTCAAATGTACAGTTTGGTTTTAGAAATGGCTTAACAACTGAAAATGCTATAGTCTCTTTTCTCTGTGAGGTTTTGGACGGATTAAATAAAAGGTTGCGAACGTTATTGAAACATTATAAAATAATGTAGTTCATGATATAAGTTCGTGGCTTGTGGAAAATAATTTGATGCTAAATCACAGTAAGACTCAGTTTTTACAGTTTCTAACTCACAATTCAACAAGAACTGATATTTTAATCAGACAGAATGGGCATGTTATAAGCGAGACGGAACAGTTCAAGTTCCCAGGCGTTCGGATAGATAGTAAGCTGTTGTGGAAGGCCCATGTCCAGGATCTTGTTCAGAAACTAAATGCCGCTTTATTTACCATTAGAACAGTATCTGAAATAAGTGACATTTCAACACGAAAAGTAGTATACTTCGCATATTTTCATACGCTTATGTCATATGGTATTATTTTTTGGGGTAATTCTTATGATTCAAAAAGGGTATTTTTGGCTCAAAAACGGGCTGTTCGAGCTATGTATGGTGTAAGTTCGAAAACCTCTTGTCGACCCCTATTCAATAGTCTGGGAATTTTGACATTGCCCTCACAGTATGTATTTTCTTTAATGTCGTTTGTTGTTAGCAATATTAGCTTATTCCCAAGAGTTAGCAGCTTTCACTCAGTTAATACTAGGCAGAAATCAAATCTGCATGTGGAATGCACTTCCTTGACTCTTGTGCAGAAAGGAGTACAGTATTCTGCTGCATTCATTTTCAATAAGCTACCACAAGAACTCAAAAATCTTAGACGTAGCCCAAACTCTTTTAAGTCTAAACTGAAGAGTTTCCTCATGGCTCACTCCTTCTATTCTGTCGAGGAGCTCCTGGAAGAGCTAAAAAATTAAGCAAATTCCAGTGTTACATTCTTGATTTTCTTTATTTAAACTAACGACTTGTCGCCTGAATATGTTTCTTATATTTCATTTTATCTGTTTCCACAATCGTGTTATAATTTCATGTATTGACTCGTTCCATGACCATTGAGACTTCTCCTAAATGTGGTCCCACGGAACAATAAATAAATAAATAAATAAATAAAAAGTAAGATGGTTTTACAGCAAATACAGATTTCTGCTAGCTTACAGCTACCATTAGTGCGTTTAGAATGTGTCATGTTGACTTATTACGCATTTTCGTTAACGCGTTAATTTCTTGAAATTCCAGTAAATATTTTCTTTACCTTGATATGCGTTTTTGTCACTGATTTACGAACATGTACAGTTCATATAAACAAATTATACCAAATGTTGTCTCCAATCATTTTACACACTGACAGACTGCAAATAACAAACTGAATGGCGAGGCTTTTAAACTGCATGTATGACCGTCATAGCCTAAATCAATATTTTACCGCAAGAACGTAGTTACATAGATTCTGACCAAAGTAGAAACAATTGCAAAGCGTAACAGAGGTTGTTCGATGAACTGCATGTGACTCACAGCCTGGCAAAAGCGCATTAACAGCCATCCGCCAGTACGCCTGACCAGAGCTACAGTATAGGACAAAAGCATGAGGAGCTACACCAAACCAGTCTTCGGACTGAAGTCAATAACAACTGGATATTTCGGGAACACTTAAACTGAAGAGCAGGGAAGCTGATTCTAATGTGACTTTTACTTAATTTGTTGTTGTTGTGGTCTTCAGTCCTGAGAGTGGTTTGATGCAGCTCTCCATGCTACTCCATCCTGTGCAAGCTTCTTCATCTCCCAGTACCTACTTCAGCCTACATCCTTCTGAATCTGCTTAGTGTATTCACCTCTTGGTCTCCCTATACGAGCCGGCCGGAGTGGCCGAGCGGTTAAAGGCGCTACAGTCTGGAACCGCACGACCGCTACGGTCGCAGGTTCGAATCCTACCTCGGGCATGGATGTGTGTGATGTCCTTAGGTTGGTTAGGTTTAAGTAGTTCTAAGTTCTAGGGGACTTATGACCACAGCAGTTGAGTCCCATAGTGCTCAGAGCCATTTGAACCATTTTTCTCCCTATACGATTTTTACCCTCCACGATGCCCTCCAATGCTAAATTTGTGATCCCCTGATGCCTCAGAACATGTCCTACCAAACGATCCCTTCTTCTAGTCAAGTAGTGCCACAAGCTCCTCTTCTCCCCAATTCTATTCAATACCTCCTCATTAGTTATGTGATCTACCCATCTAATCTTCAGCATTCTTCTGTAGCACCACATTTGGAAAGCTTCTATTCTCTTCTTGTCTAAACTATTTATCGTCCACGTTTCACTTCCATACATGGCCACACTCCATACAAATACTTTCAGAAACGACTTCCTGACATTTAAATCTATACTCGATGTTAACAAATTTTTCTTCTTCAGAAATGCTTTCCTTGCCATTGTCAGTCTACATTTAATATCCTCTCTACTTTGACCTCATCAGTTATTTTGCTCCCCAAATAGCAAAACTCCTTTACTACTTTCAGTGTCTCATTTCCTAATCTAATTCCCTCAGCATCACCCGACTTAATTCGACTACATTCCATTATCCTCGTTTGGCTTTTGTTGATGTTGATCTTATATCTTCCTTTCAAGACACTGTCCATTCCATTCAGCTGCTCTTCCAAGCTTGGAAATGGATCGGTTTGGTTTGTTGAGAAGCAGGTGTAGTAAGACTGTGAGATGGGAGAAGTGAGAGGAAGGCGCGTTGTGACGAGGGACCGGCGGCGGTGGCCTGAAGAGGCAGCAGAGCTGCGACGCCCACGCTGTGTGCGGCTCTCCTAATGAAGGCCCGCGCCGAGGCGAGGCGAGGCGAGCCCGCGGAAGGCGTGGGCATCGCCGGCATCGATTCCTAGGGGCGGCCGGCGTCCAGTGGGCCTCGGCCGGCGCCTTCTGAGAAGCGGGCCCTGCCCGGGCAGAGCAGGGACGACAGGGCAGGACACCCACGTCCGGCGCGACGGCTCCTCTGCCGCTGACAGCCAGCCCATTGCACGGGCGCGCCGCCTTCGGCTCTGTTTACGCTGGCCCCCGTAACACGTAGAGAGAGAGAGAAAGAGAGAGAGAGAGAGAAAACCACCACATAAACTCAAAAAGTCTTGTGTCGATGTCCTGACAGCTACCCGAAGGAAAAACACAGTTTCAGATGAAATTTTTTTTCTCTCGGAAATGCCACCTGTTCTAAACGCACAAAATTGAAGTGTCAGTTTTGTATACGACACGTAACGTCAGTACGGAGTGCGAGGCACACCAAGCTGCAATACATCACATACAGCGATGTGTCAATGTGTTAATGATGCTACACTGCTCAGAATAAATTAAGGACGAGACATGACGTGCGTGGAAAAAATAATGAGATCGATTTTTTTATCTACCAAAAACACTATACAGAAGCTGAATTGGGAAGTCATTCCGAACCCACCTTGTCCTATATCTTCAAACGGCAACCATTTCAGGTTTTTCAGCATCCCAGGGATGCTCCCTCTTGGGTCAAACAGACCTGTGGTCATTTCTGCTGTCTTTTTTTGTATATATTAACAGTCCTATAAGACACTATCTGATGCCGAAAACAACTGAAGTTGTTAGAAGCTTACAAGACGACTGGCTTGTACAGAATTCCTCTGAGTCTTCTGCGGCAGCATCTGAAGAGAAATGGTCGCGCCAGCCTATTGGGTTCTCTCACTCACTTTCGCCCCACTTGTAGTGGCGTCTACTGTTAGCAGATGATGAGATCTACCTGTCCAGTATAAGGTGCTTTCCAACGGGAGCTTAGGGGCTATATCTGTCAGCGTATACCTGTCCCTTCGTTTTCATGAAAAATGGTAACAAATTTCGCTTTTAGTAGCACAACTTAGCCGAAGGCAGTCGCCGACGATTAGTGGCTATTCTGCAACTTTTTGCCACGTAGTATAAATTATGTCTGTGTGCTCTGTGCGCAAGTGTTTATTGTTTGTAGGCTCTACTGATGGAAAATTGATTCACGTCGACAGCCGTTTACGGAGAAGTTGAAAAGTTGACGTTCGCGGAGAAAATACGGAATTTCTGCGATACTGAAGACTTACGGAAACTATGGGATTTTATTGTGATAGCATCCAGTAGGTTGGCCAAAAGCGTAAGAGAAACGGCCACTGGCTTCTCACCTACGGTTGTTGGCCCGATTTTATCAGGAAGCAGGGCACTTCGGGGAGAACGTGCGTATATCAGAAACCGCCAGCCGCTGTGGCCGAGCGGTTCTAGGCGCTTCAGTCTGGAACCGCGCGACCGCTACGGTCGCAGGTTCGAATCCTGCCTCGGCCATGGATATGTGTGATGTCCTTAGGTTAGTTAGGTTTAAGTAGTTCTAAGTTCTAGGGGACTGATGACCTCAGATGTTAAGTCCCATAGTGCTCAGAACCATTTGAACCATTTTTATATCAGAAACCCTCTATTCAACACCGATGGCACGGAAGTAGCTGCACAGACACCAATACTTACAAGTAGCCTTTGTATCATGTAGTGAGAACGAGAATTCTGATTTGATCAGCTAGAATTGAGAATTGAACTTTACAAGAATTATTCAAGATGTAGTCGAGAAGTTTGTGTAGGGCAAAGGGGTGACACAGAGCAAAATCAATCGCAGGAGGAGACTAACCAAGATTCTAAACAAGTACTCGTCTGTCACGGCTAGCTCATTATTTTGTTACGTGAAACTGCACAGTCTGTTGCTTCGCTAATGGTAGAATCTAAATTCCGATATCATCATTAATGTCGTTAAGTGAGAATACAACTGAACATAAATTAGTAGCTGGAAGAGACTGCAAAGCCTCATATTCAGTTTCACGAGGTCTTCTGATAAGTAAAATACCGTCTTATAAGATTTCTACACAGACACGCAATCGATAAAAGTTCCTTGACATCTGTAATCCTGTACATTATCTCAGATGAACATAATTTATCATATACAAACGTAACACTGCGTGCACGCTTCTGATGCGTCTGTGTTGGTCGCTGCAGTTACTGGCTACCGGACAACAGAAAAAGTGTTCCCGAAAAGATTTATTAACGACGTTGGTATGCATACCAGACAGAGACAGTGGTCACGTGTGTGAGAGTTGCATTTGCGTGAACGTGTATGTGTGTGTGTGTGTGTGTGTGTGTGTGTGTATTGTGTAACTCAGAAGAAGGATTTTTGGCCGAAAGCTTACTTGTTTAGCAGTCTTTTTGTTATGCCGGTCTTTGACTCAACATTTCCACTATATGGTGACTAGCAACCTATCCTTTCCATAATATTGCAGATATTAATATTATTATACAAGGGGTTGTAGAATTTGTGGCTTATAGAATACGATCTACTGCTCCTACAACGCAACTGATGTCTAACTGGTTTCCTAGCGTTTAGTTTATGGTTTACAAGGTTGAGAGAGCTACGGAGAATATTTTTTGTATATCATCATAATTGTTGAAGTGGTGGAGAGCAATCTCATCTTTGACAACAAAATGTTCTTGAGGCAGTCGCGATCGCTATATTTCAAAAGTCTGAGAATGATCTGCTGGTGTCAGCTACTTGTTCCACGGTGGCGTCACACCCTCTTAAGTCAGAAGCAATACATACAGATCACTGCCAAACCTATGAGTCTAGAATAATCAGGCTTCAGTGATCAGGCCAAAACAGCCCAGCAAAACAAAATGTGCCTCGTGTATTAACGTTTTTCACGGAGTACGTTCTCCGTCTAAGGAATTATTAAAACCGCACAACTAATTTCTCCATAGCTCCTCTTCTTTTTATAGCTCTGTGTCTGGACGAGATAACAAGAGTTGGCACTTTTTCAGTAACTGCCTGCACCGACAACTGGACAACTCCTGTTTAGCAGCACTTGGGCCATTTCGGTTTAGCATTAGTCCGGTGAGCTCGACGATCACCCAAAGGAAGAACATGTGCCAGCACACACCAGAATGGATGTGACGAACTTTCAGCAATCCATGTTCAAACTGATTGACACGCCATCAGCTTTGACTTTTCTGGCGCCTGCATAAGTTGAGAAGTACGCAGTGTATTACTGTTCCGCTTTATTCACGTATTTGTGTCGCTCACACTCTGGTCCAAGGCATCCTACTTCTCGCCACTGGTTCGGTTTGCCATGTTACTTGTCTTAACTTCAGCTGTCTTGTGTATGTCGCTGAGTCAATGGGTAGAGTACTGTCGTGTTTGTGATGCTGATGATGTGAGAAGGAAGAGGATCGAACCCAATACCGACACATACATAGTTCTTCCAAAACAGCACCAAGGGAGTCATCGAGCTTACAGCCCCATCCGACGAAGGAATCATCATCAACGGTGTCACGAAACACTGCGGAGAGATTTGAGGTTCAACCAAGGACAGGGGATTTCGGCACCGCATTTCCTCCCCTTGCCTGACAAATTTTTTCACCGGAAGGCTTTCGATCAGTTATCTGCGAGACGAGCTCCATCGGACAGGATGCGCTAGCGAACTCGGTCGGAGTAGAAGGGGGGGGGGGGGGGGGGGAAGCTACACAACGCGTCACAGGCAGACCATGCTCATGGTTCCACACGAAATTCTGAATTTACTAACTGCTTCAATTTCAAATGCCTTTTCTTCGCCTGTCATGACGATGCTTGGTGCCGATCTAAAATTAAATACTGCCGATAATACTCCTCTATTAGTCTGCGATGAGATTCACAATTTTTACAACAAATACACCAGCATCATTCTCTTTCCTCCAAGCAGCTGCAAGTATGGCGTTTGCAGTTCATTTCCCAACAAATTCCACGAATTCTCACAGGACGAGAAAGAGGCGTAATTTATTTTTCCACTTTCTTCTTCAAACTTGGTCTTCGGACTTCATGCACTCAGTCAGGTTCGAATCCCACGTACCATATTTACTGACTATAAGACGCCTCTTTATACCAAATGTCCTCCTGATCTGTTGGGGCTTATCGAGTTTTTTTTAATTTTAACAAATTTTGACTAATCTTCTGTCTCATTGGTAAAAAATTTTAGATACACCAAAATAGTAAACGCTACTGTTATTAAACTCACTCCAGTTATTGGTTAATCTCTTGTGCTTTCGTACGATAGCTTTTCATGTCATGGGGAAGCCTTCATTGTGTTTGTCGCACATACCGCTACTCCACTTGATGAAACCTCCCTAATTTTGAGTCCGTGAGGCTTTAGCGCGCAGAACTAACGTTGTGTATTGCACCTCTAATCCGACGTCAACTACAAACATTTGCCTCTGTTACAACAAAATTTTCTTCCCGGAACGTAGCTGTTTGTGGCTTCTACTTTATTAATCATCACTGCCCAAAAATTAGTGTCGTATATTCTGCGTGAACCGATAGTGAACTCCACACTCGCAGATTGCGATATCTCAACAGAGTCACGGCAACGATTTGGATCTGTTACTAGCTGATAGCATTTACCACTTCTAGGACTCTGAGAATGAAAACAAACTAAATGCTATGTATACCTGAAAGAAATTTAAAGCAGCAAAATTCAAATAATAAAGTAAAAATTACAAAAATTTAACTAAATGTAAAAAAAAAATCCAATCTCATGGTATTGATCACGAGCCCTATTAGTGATTTATATCCAGTAATGAACCCCACAATGCTTACTACTATACAAGTGGTCCACTGATAGTGACCGGGCCACATATCTCACGAAATAAGCATCAAACGAAAAAACTACAAAGAACGAAACTCCTCTAGTTTGAAGGGGGGAGTCACGAATTTCATCACTTTTGTTTTCAATTACAATTCTATGTAAACTACGAACGAGAGCATTCTATGGTTTCCTTCTGGTGCTCTTAGAAGCTTGCAATATTTTTGGAGTATTGCCTAATATTATTTCATTCTTTTTAAACATGAAATCACATTCGAAGCTACATTGTTTCTCTCCTTGTCCCTTTTTACGTCATAACTGCTCACGTCACTGCAGGTTAGTGGGACCAGGTGACAAGCAATGCTGTTCCAAGTTAAATAGGCGGTAACCCTGTTGTCCCGTATTATCGCTCAGACGATGTGCACGAACCGATAAAATGTATCCTTATCATTGTACTTCACTGCACTCGTGACAGCTCGGCTTCCGCTCCACGTGAAACGAATTCCAATAACATTCCGGAAAACGCGGAAACGTAATGTTTACATCAGGTTTATTCTTATGACGAACACAGTATAGTCTCCGGTTATTGTCGGTTATGATCTTCATAAGGTCATATTTCTGACGCTGAGTTGCATGGCTACGAGTGGTACACCATTCCTTGTAGTGCTGTTAACATACCAACAAATCGGGCATCGTCATTCACGGTGGCTCCTTTCTGCCACGCTGTCGCGTGTCCACCCACGTCTACCCATTCCACTGCGCTGATTCCATACAGCCGACTGGTGCACACACACACACACACACACACACACACACACACACAATACTTCACTGCCAAGGGGCCCACAAGATACATGGGCCTTGCATCGTCGAACTTCTGACTTCATACTTGTCGGCTTGTCCGTCGCGCTTCGTGAAAGCTTGGCTTCGCGCAGCGCCCACGGAAAATCAGTATGTAATTGAAAAGGTACCAACTAAAGGACTTAACTTAGTCGTGTGCCATCGAGAGCTTGCATGCATTCAAATACGCCGTGAAGAATTATTAAACTCGCTCCCTGCCGGAGACGGCTGTTGGCAGTCGTTAAAGACGTGTAGTGTCAAGTGCTGTGACGTACGCGCCACGGACCGCCCGTCTTTCTCGTGGGCGTCGTCACTGCCACACGTTGCGACACAGGAGGAGGGTCACACGACCGCCCGGTACAAGTCTTACACCATTTACAGCACTCCAAAGCGACCATTGTGCTCTTTTAGGTGGGTCACTAATATTTCGTCTCGTAAGCTTAGATTCGCACTTGTATAGCACGAGGGACACATCTAGTAAAAATCAAAGCTCCTGCCCGAGACGCAACTCGAAACCGCGACCTCCACTTAACGAGGCGGCGACGCCACACCTCGACCATGGTGGCCGCTTATTGTGGAGGCCACGAGTGCGAAACAATAAGTCGCTGCACTTAATCTACAGCGTTTCCCGCTTCTCGTTCGCCCGTGATAACAGCCGACCGCAGATCCTGCGAAAGCCAGCGTGACTTCCTCACAGAGCTGCGGAAACCTCTCAACGTTGGGCAGCATTTTAAACAAATGCCATGATGCCACAGAGATAGCCACAAGCACAGGAAGAGGCTATTAAGGATAGTAAGAAATGTTGGTCAAGAGAAGGAACCGACGTAGTCCTGAAACAGAGTAATGTCCAGCATTTCGTTGTGTGACCTAGCCATGTCCCCGCAGGGACGTAAATCAGCTAAAATTCACTACAAGGTTGTCTGTGAGATTTTTTTTTAGTTATTTCCATAAAACGACCAGGTTAAGAGCTAGAATTCAAGCATTACACTCTCACGCCAGAGATGTGAAACTTAATTTCTCGCACTATTTGTTTCATAAAACGAACACAACCATGTTTGAGCAGAGCTCGACAAACGTAGGATTAAACCACGCTGCCACTCAGATTAAATATTTGCACACTGTTCTGAAATTCAACCTGTATGCATATAAGGGAAAACTGGTAAATTCTCCACTCAAAATAAACTTGAGAATTATTTATGTAGAATATTTATATTCCACACGCAGTGCCCATTTATAATCGCACAACTCGTGAAATTGCTACGATTTTGTGACTGTCCTCATAAAGCAGGCAACATAAAGGGATATAACAATCGAACTGACAGAAAATGTACAAAATTTAAATCATAGCGGCCACAGTGCTACGGGAACCTGAAATTTCCAGCATATAAGGCCACCTTTGTCCTGAGCGGCTATACGTAAAATACCTCTATTACATATTCTTCATGAACCGCCAAATTCTGAACTACTTCACATAATGTGGTAGAAGTTACGTTTTGTTATAACAATATAATGTTTTCTTCCATTTCCGTTTACGGGAAGAGTGCAGGTACATCTTGATAATCTATAAGGAAGCGACATCTAGGAGCCTGTAGTCAGTACTGAAAATCGATTCTTGCAAAGCCTACTAAGTTTACAGCGAGACATTATGTCTTCTTTCATCGAATATATCAATTAAGATTTTCATGGACTGTGTGGCTGGTCCCGGCGGAGGTTCGAGTCCTCCCTCGGGCATGGGTATGTGTGTGTTTGTCCTCAGGATAATTTAGGGTAAGTAGTGTGTAAGCTTAGGGACTGATGATCTTAGCAGTTAAGTCCCATAAGATTTCACACAATTACGATTTATCAACATTTACTGCTTCATTCTCCAGTGAGTGAAGGAATCCCGTGGCCATTCGCGCTCCCCTTATTTGTATACGCTCAAAGTCAGTTCGAAATCCACTCTTGTATGGATATTGCGATAAAACGCGAGTAATTTCTTATTTTTGCGATACACAGCTATTACGGTGCTGTGTGCGATTTCAACGATTTTTTGAGGGGAGAGCGAACAGTTTGTCGACCACTACAATGAGCATGGCACTTTGGAAGGCGGCCTAGGTTTTAACCGTTACGCGAACCCCCCGGCAGCTAATGAGATTTAATCTCGTTCCGGGTGTCTGCCTGTGGGAAACGCGCAGTAAGTGCCGTCTTCCACACATCGTGCCACTAATACTCAGCGTCGTACACGAACGAAGACGTAGCAAAACTAACCGACAGACTGCCACAGACTGGTCTGCAGTTTTCTAACTTTGTTGTCGTTATGTTTCGTTCTCAGCTAAGTTGCGTATACTTGTGTTCTGTGTTCATTTTCCTGACACGATAAACATACCCCAAGATGCATGACTGGCATACTCGCCTAATACAGTCGGGTCTCTACCGCAAGCAGTACACTGCAACGAGGGGCACCAATTGGGTGGCTCCCATCCCAGTGTCTCAGCTTGTTTATACTAAAGAACAATGCAGGTAGTATCTGAACACTTAAGGATCCATTTCGCAGAGTCTAATGAACTTACAATACATTTACAGGCTTGATTCTTCACAGAACTTAGAACTAATCAGAGTGAGAAGCAATCAACAATTTCGAGTTCTCTAGTAGTGTTTTTCGCCCTTTGTTATATTTCACGTACTCCACTACAAAATGACCGTGTCCCCTCAACCATACAGTAATCGCAATTTCGAGGAGGTCTTCGCTCTAATATCAGATTGCTTTTCTTGGAAAGCACTTTGGATTGCTCGTAAGCTATTAAAGATAAAAAATATACTTCCGCTTGAGACCAGAATTAAGGAATCACGATGTATGATCGGCTGTATAGCTCAGTTTCAAGTCCTAACAAGTTAATATCTTCGTTGCACTCTGTCGATTATTCTGCCCTCCCATTAACTACACGTAGTCATAGTTATCACGAATTATGCCAGCTGTCGCCGCGCCCCTTTTGTTGAAAAAATGGTGCTATAGTATATAGTGGCTCGGCGTGCATTTGGTGTGGACGGGTGGAGCACATGGCACTAAATGGGCACAATGTAATTACTGCAAGAGGACGCAAATCAGCATGAAGAATAATACTGTGGTCCCAGTTTCATTTGTTACGGAGCTGCAAGAAGGACAATCTGTGCCATACATTGTCAACGAACAATGCCTTACTTACGTTGCACCGACGACGTCTCGGCCTGAAGTAAGATCCAACTAACTACGCGGTCAGACTTGTATACAGCTGGCCAGCATCGTAGTTCATTTTGTATTTGAATTTATACCGATTTATACCTTCCGTTTTACCTGAGACAAAATACCTAAGCAGGATCCCCTGTCCACTACTGATGATCCGAGGGAGTGCTGATGATTCAGGAACTATTGCAGTGTTTTATGAAAGAAATAATAATAATTAAAATTTCAATAATTTGCAAGACTATAATTAACGATGGTGCTCAACTCTAGTAAAAAGTAATTTGGAATACAGTGCTTAACAGCGCAAGATTCAGTAAAGAATATTTTTGTTTATGTTTCATGGATAAATAATTTTTCACTTTTACGCAAATGCTATCAGTCAGAAATGTTTATTAAAGTCTTCAGCAAACAATAGTAGTAACTCCATAAACTGATTGGCAGTAACTCTTAATAAATAGTAATAAAATTTGATGTTGAATGAAATCAATAAGTGAGTAAAATCATATCACGAACTTTGCCATTCTTTTACAATCGAAATTCTGACTTTGCAAATTACAGGAAAGTGATTATTGAATGAGGCTATGTCACTGCGATAATTTTCAAGTGACAGCATTCAGTAATGAATAAACATAAATAACGTTTTGAGTAAAAGTAAAGATAGTAAGCAGTACAGTGAGTGACGTCATGAAATTTTTGCGTTTTGTTTATTACTGATGAGATTTTGTTGTTCTTTGACTATTACTAGTTGATTTCCATGACTTGCTACTGAACTGAAAGACATTTGTTCACTGTGACATATCCACATGGAATTACGCGCAACAGGTAATTTTAGGTACAAATTTCTTTTAAGGCCTAATCAACCAGAAGTGTAGGGGGTGGTTATTAGCATTTTTTTTCTCGCTCACATGCCCCCCTCCCGTTGAAGGAAGATCTTTCCCTTTCTGTCTGCTCTTACTCAGCTGCTTCTGCTTTGTCAGTTTTACCTGCAGACTCAAGAATCATGTCGGATTTCTTGTTGGTTGGAGATACAATCACCGTGGTAATGTGTCGTGCACCTCTGTAGATCAGTGTAGCAGCGTATCTGGCTGCTAAGAGGAAGACCTGCTTTCGATTCCCGGTACAGCGAGGAATTTTTGCTTGCTCGGATTACTTGACTGGAGTGCTCTCAGCCTCGTGATGCCAACTGAAGGACTACTCGAATGAGAAGCAGCAGTTCCAAGATGAAGCCAGCCGCCAACTGCTCGGAGAGCAGTGAACTGACTCTATTCCTCTCCATGCTGCACCCGAATGACGACGCCATTTGCAGAGGACGACACGGGGGGTGTGCGGTCCCAACTGGTTCGTCTGGGCCAGGACGCAGAGCTTTGCGAATGTGCGCCTTTATGTGGTTGCAGAACTACCGGTCCGTTCGTAACCAATCCATGTGCGCACGTCATTACACGAGGAACTGGAAAGTATACTGTGTCAAATGTAGGTTGTAATTTGTAGAACTATTTGACGTTTTCGTGAGTCTTAGTTTCCATGCTATAATATGCTTTGAAACTTAGCTGTGAAATTTGGAAACTGTAAAAATATAAACTCTTGGGGGGGGGGGGGGGGGTAGGTTCATGAACCCCCACCTCCAACGACTCCTCCTTGGAATGGCGTCCGGTGGGGATCGTCCCCCCCTCCCTCCCACCGGGCGAGAGCTGGAAGCGGCCGGCTGGCCCCGCCCCCGCTGTGCGCCGCTATGCCACCGCCCCGCCCGCCGGCTGCCCCGGCCAGAGAGCTCGCGTGTCCGGGTGTCCGAGTGACGGACGCGTGGCGGCCACGTGGCCGTCAGCTGTCGCCGCCGCACCTCTCCCCGTGTCAGCCACGCTTATCGACCGCCTCTTGTTAATTGAGGGACGGGGAAGGGGGCGACGACCCGCTGCTCCAGTCTCGGCGTTTCACACGTCCATCACTAAACCGGCAGCGCGCGACGTGCCCCCGCGCTGGTGTCTGCGAACACTAATGGACAACAGGTACCCCACGAACACCGCCTATCCTCAACACCAATTCCGCCCGCGGCATGAGTACGAGCCTATTTTTAATTTATTGTTGGCGTGTTAACCATTTCGTGGTTGATGGGACACATATAGAGGTTGGACAAAAATATTTAAACAACAAAAACACAACACATCACCATGCCTAACACAGTGTAGGAAAACCGTTCGCATTCAAAACAGCTTCCCAATCGTTTTGGATAAATACAGGCCCTGAATGGTCTTCTTGCAAATTAATGGCAATTTCAGGTGACGACGATGGATGAGACCACGCAACACTTCCCTCCAAAGTAGAGCACAAAGGCTCATTAATAGTATCTGGTGAGTGTGATGGCCACTGGAGACGAAATCAGTCCTAGACGATGTGACCTGTGTAAAAGAGGGCCCTGTCGTCTTGGACTACAGCATCACCATTGGCAAACAAATATTGCAACACAGAATCGACATCATCAGCCCGAATGGTCACATCATCCTTGGCACTAATGCGACCTTGTAGAGTAACCACAGGGCCCACGGAATACCACGATATTCCTGCCCAAGTCATCATCGAAACCCGCCATGTTTCACTCTTGGCAGCAAGCAGTCTGCACCGTAAGCTTAAGGCTGCTTTCGCCAGACTTAAACTCGGTCAGAAGTTGGAAACACTGTGAAAGAAGGCTCATTGTAACAGATGACTTTCTTCGATTACTCAATAGCCCATGTTTTATGGATTCGGCGCCATGTTTCCTCTTACAGGCATTTGGATCACTGATGAGTAGTTATAGAATCCCAGTACAACGATACCCAGTTTTGAGCGTTGGGACATCTATATCCCATCTCTCAGTAGTGCTGCCATGTAGCGAGATACATTCGGAAATTGGATAAAAATACTGTGGGCCATAGGTTGGATGTATAGAAGGCTGTGAGCGATCAAATGGTGCAACGTGTGTACTCGTAAGCGGCTGGTACAATGCGTCTGTTTCAGGATAATCAGATCAAATCACATTCTTCTCCGTTCCAAGAGTGTCTGAAGTAAGTAATGGTGTTTTTTCATGCACCTTAGTCAGGCTGTAGAAAACACTGGTTTGTGATATGTCAAATCTATCTCCAAATTTTATGTTGAAAATTCTCTGTACGAGATTTCATGTTACGAGAATAAATATGTTTTAGCACTTATTTGTTAAACTTTTTTCCATATTTCCCATTGTGATAAAATCAGTCTACAAACAAACATTTAACTCCGAAAATCCTGGGTTCACATGAAAACATGGAGTTGAGTTGGGTTGTTTGGGGAAAGAGGCCAAACGGCGAGGTCATAGGTCTCATCGGATTAGGGAAGGACGGGGAAGGTAGTCGGCCGTGCACTTTCAAAGGAAGCATCGCGGTATTTGCCTGGAGCGATTTAGGGAAACCATGGAAAACCTAAATCTGGATGGCCGGACGCGGGATTGAACCGTCGTCCTCCCGAATGCGAGTCCAGTGTGCTAACCACTGCGCCACCTCGCTCGGTCATGAAAACATGGATCTAGTTAGGTTTGGTGGTGAAAGTGTATTATTGTTCATAACGGAAAACAGTTTTTTTACCTTTTATTTTTCAAATATATGTAGAAGCAATTTTAACGACGAAAGGGTTAAACACCATGCACAAAAACTGTACGCACTGAGAGCAGTATCAAAGCTTTGTTTCGCTGGATTCTTTCTTGTTACCGTGACGGCTGAGGCGCTTGGTTAGTCCAAAATCACTGATCAACGATAGTGTATGAGATGGTTTTATAACCGGGTTCAATCATTGAATTAAAAGTACGGAGAGATCTACCTCCGATTTAGAGGCGTACAGTAGGTTCTCCTTGATAAGCTTTCAGAAACTACCAGCTTAAACATAACCGCCATCAGTGCACAGTTCACTATATTATTTCATTTATTTTCTTTCTTTCATTAGTTTACTTACTACGCTGGCATATCCAAACCATTTAAACCTACGTAAATTTTCGTTTATTTGCTGGAGAACAATTCCTCGAACTTCCGTCTGAAGACATGTTTACAGAGAACGCTTCAGCATGATGATACATTTTTTGAATGCCTGATGAGAACCGAAGGCACCCGGTTTTGGAATGGTAAGTAATCTTTTCAATCTCTGCATTATTTGTAATTAGAGTGTCTGTTTCATGTCATTGTTGGTGAGAATTCCGTTCCTGTCAATATGTATTCGAATAAGGTTGGCTGATGAAAAGGTGTCATATGGTAGTGATTAAAAATTGTGATTGCAGACATTGTAGTTCTTGTGTGCTTAACTAATTTAATCATCGACCTCTTTCAAGGCTTTATGTCACGACCGTTGCTACCTGAAATCAACTGTTTATTAGCACGGCCGTTCTGGCCTGCGACGGGCCAATCGAGATAGACCGACCGCCGTGTCGTCTTCATTCAATGGTGTCATTCAGATGCGGTTTGGAGTGGCTTGGTATCAGCACGCCGCCATCCTGGAAAACGTCGGCTCTCTTGACCTTGGAGCCGCAGCTTCTCACTATAGCAGCAAGGCTGAGTTCACCACGCACCAGTCCTCCCACAAGCAAAAATCCGTGGCGGGACCCGAACCCGGATCCTCCGCATGGCAGCGCAGCCAGACACGCTGCTACACCGAGCTGCGGAGGAGCACTCAGTACTTTCAAAATATTTTCAGGCACTCTGATGTTCTGTTAACCCACGAGCTCGCAGATTACAGTGGGATACAACTGCCTAAGCCACGCTACACTTGCCCGCTAGATCCTAAGAGACTAGCGAGATTAGTGAATAGCCATAAACCTCGGCAGGGCTGGATGTATACAGAACCGTTCACATGCTAAACATGTACAGGCGAAGGACCATATTGACACGGTCTGTCAATGTCTGTCAGCCAGTTTTAAACTGTAAACCGTAACGTGGCGAGTCTGAAGGTTGCAGATATCTTAAAGTTGTCTACAATGTAGGTTGGAAAGCAGAACATTCGTGTTTGAACGCCAAAGGAGGGTCTTTCTTGGCTAATACCGTAAGCGCCTATGACATAAAGCAATGAAGAGAGGGTCATGAATGGTTGATGCGGTGTAGGGAACACTTTGGATCTTCTGTTGAGACCTGTACCGCTAGTGAAACCCCTACGTGTAGCAACAATACCGCCCAATCACTTTCATATGAACTTTAGAACCTTTCTGCCCGCGCAGCAGAGGTAAAACTAAAGGATGACTTGAAAGGAATCATTTAAAGTGAGGATTACTAAAAATCATAGAGTTATACCAATTAAAGAAAGAATCGCTGTAGAAAGTAAAAAGGTGGGAATATCACTGCCGCTGTGTGTAGGCTACGTGACAGTTCTTTGTTGTAAAAAAAGACTGAAGGTAAAGTGTTTTTTTTTATTTTCCTTTCATTCTCATTATCGGCAAATTTGTTATGATTGACCGTACCAAATCTCATGACTATATTTGTCGGTTCCGAAGATACATGTTCCAATACGAGACCAAAAAATTAGAGAAATTTGGGAGCATACAAGGGGCATCAACAATCTTTCAAAAATGGCTCTGAGGACTATGGGACTCAACTGCTGTGGTCATAAGTCCCCTAGAACTTAGAACTACTTAAACCTAACTAACCTAAGGACATCACACACATCCATGCCCGAGGCAGGATTCGAACCTGCGGCCGCAGCGGTCGTGCGGTTCCAGACTGTAGCGCCTTTAACCGCTCGGCCACTCCGGCCGGCCAACAATCTTTCTTCCTGTACACTGCCTAGGTAAGAAAAACAACGAACCGGTGTTAGAGGTGGGCTCTGAAACACCACTTTCTCTCCTGCATACACTGTCAGTTGCGCAGAGGGAGCAAATGCATATGATGTAAAAATATGACACAGAACATAGTAAGTCAGGAGAAGGGAGTACAATTTAGGTCCTTGCCGATACTGACAGGACAGAACATATTTTAAAAAACGCTGTCTGTAATAGCCTGGGATCGGGAGACTGGCATTTCAACGTACCACCTATAAAAGCAAGCAGCCTGTTGGTGAGCTACCTTAATAGCGTCCTGGTTCTTGCAGTGTCTCTGAAATGTTTTGTACAGATATCAGAAGCTATGTAAATCGAAACAGAGGTCTCCTAAGAACCCAGCGAGTGACACGCGTCCGCCGTTTCGCGCTGTTCAGTAATCGTCGGCCAGGAGCGACTCAAGCTGTCCCGTTTAATCGCGGCTACCTCTCTGTCAAGGACAACAGTTTCCTAACGGATTCCACTGCAGCAAAAAAGCCAAGTGCCTGCTGTGATTACAGGCTACTCAACGTGCGCTGTGTAGCCCCGCAATAAAACTGTAACGCGGCCCGTTCAGTGATTCGGACGATGACCCAGCAGACAAGAAGGAATTTTTGATGTCACTGATAAGGATTTCTCTCAAACGTGTCATCGCTGTAATTCTCGGATTAATTTTGGTTACTCCGTTATGATTAGGTATGCACTCTTGCATAAGAAACTGGATTGTCAAATTCAAGCAGCTACAAGTTTCACTATCGAAATTGAAGTATCCTTGACACTCGCAGATTGTTTATCTACTTTACGCAACACATTAGCAGATACAGTATCTTTGAGTTGAATTATGACTCACATGCTCAGACAGCAAGGGTGCGTCGGAATAACGTGGACGCAGGACTGGCAATATCTTCATAGATAGATGCCAAAATTTCTTCGCTGCTGGAATAGATGATATCACTAACAACAATGATAAAAATAAAGCAGCGAAACGCCTCTCTCTCTCTCTCTCTCTCTCTCTCTCACACACACACACACACACACACACACACACACACACACACACACACACACAGTCTACTGTGGACTATCAGCTTCGTAAACGAAATAAGACGAAATAAGCTCCTTCAGCACTGTCCTAAAATACTACGAGCCTGCTTTCACCTCCAAATTACTGCTGGCTGACTTGATCATTTGAGTGATTCACAGTTGGTACAATCAAACGATATTACGGACTTCTGACTAGTTATAGGCACCAGTATTTTTATATAACTGTCATTTGTTGAACTGTAAAGAGAATAACAGTACCGTTCATTTTCGCGTCGAAAATACCCCTCAAAGACAATTGTGACGTTCTAAAAATACTATTGCTATTTTATGAGGAAGACATGTTGTAACACATCATGGTGAATCGTAAGGTGAACAGAATACACGTATCAAACAATCATTTTAAATTTTTGACAAAGTCGTAAAAATCAGTTGGCTAACGTTATCACCAAAACAGAGAGCCCTTCACAGCAATGGCTCGTTGAGCGTCCCAGATCTATGAAAAGCAGCGCAACTATTGAACATACTGAATAAAGAAGATAGTGCGGGGAACCCCCGACTTCTTATCTTTATTAAGGATTCCCCTAAATTATTTCACAGGAATGCCAGTACGACTCATTAAAAAAAGTCACTGCCTGTTCCCATTTTCTTCAAACTGAGCTACTGCTTAGTCTGTAATGATATTGTCACCGTAAAAAGCAAATCTTTTATCGTCAAAACAATCATCATTGATATCTGCAAGTATCTCACTGGCTGTCTTGGGCCTAGCACTATGTGGCAAAATGACGCACTTGGACAGCAATTATTAATGAGCAGAGACAGGATTGTATGCATTTGTATATTTTGGCACCTTTTCACGGGTTACTGCATATTTTAAATTAGAACTAGTGATGATGCGTATTTTCGCTTTATGTTTACAATGTTTTAAATGCCCAGACGGACGGCCTCTAGCTCAATCTCGTTCTCATGTCTCACAGAGTCACCACGACCGACAACTGCGAGCGATCGCTGAGATGCTACTGGCTAGCGAACTGATTACTGAACAGGAACACGCACGAAGAGTCGATGTACCCGCTACCCGCGCCCCCTCTAAATACCCTCTCCTGTCATATCGCACGCGTCGGAAAAAAATTACGCAAGTTGTCAGTCGCACATCTATTGTTTTAATTTAGTTTTCTTTTTATTTGTACAATGTTTAATGTGTTTATGTGTAGTGTGTAACGTGTTGTGCACCATGCCGCCTAAAAAAAGAAATTTCGTCTCGTGGATAGCTGACCATCCTTGAATATTAACGTATGGCGCAAATGGTTTATATTGTCGAGTTTGCGGGAGAAATGTTTCGTGCAAAAAAAAAAAAAAAAAAGAACTTTCAAATAGACCAGCATGTCAAGATAAGTCATCACATCGCAGGAATGCAAAAGAAAGGTTCATGACAACAACTTTTGACAGCAGCAAGCAGCAACAGCAAGGATTTAACCTCCAAACGTAATCCCAAAAATCGCTTTAACATGAATCCACGCGAAGCATTCATTGCAAGTAACATTCCTCTTTACAAACTAACAAATCTTATTCTCAACAATTTCCTGTGCATTTTTTGCTTAAATCAAAATATACGAGACGACTCAGCATTGCGTAAAAATTACATACCGACAATTTACCAGCATGTTTAGGAAGAAATACGCAATGAACTCAAGGACAACATTAATTGGATTTCATTTGGTGAAACTACCGGGACATGTGGCCGTTAGAGCGCAAATTTAATTGTTGGTGCGTTTAAACAAGAGACTTCTTCTTCCCATTTAGTGGCCTGCAAAGCACTTCCAAAGACAAATCATTCTACGATCACTAGATTTGTGAATGAGGGTACTAGAAAAATATTTCCAGAATCTTCTGCAGGTGAAAAAGTGATTGTGTTTATTTCAGATGCTGCCCCCTATATGGTGAAACCAGGAAAAGCGCTCCAAGTATTTTATTCCAATTTGATTCATGAGACGTGCTTTGCTCACGGAGTACGTCACTTTGCTGAAGTACGATACACGTTTGTAATGTAAATAAACTGATTTCATCAATAAAGAAAGCGTTTCTTCGGAATCTGCTCGCATAAAGACCTACTAAGGTAAACTACCAAATATGCCTTTACGTGCCGAACCAATAGTAACTTGTTGGGGTATGTGGGTCGAAGCCGTGTTGTTTTACAATGAACGATTCGAGGCCATCAGAGACGTAGTAAACGACTTCGATAGTGCAGAAGCTTTGGTTGTTTGCCAGTGATACAGATTACTTCGCGGCGACCAACTCGCATCGCATTCACTTGTAACTGACAACAAAACCAAAGAAGTAACAACAAAACTAATCTCAAAAAGCATCCTGTCTAACTTCTTCCACGAAGTATACAGATCATGAGATCAGCATTCTAAATATCCCGATTCTTCCCAAGGCCGGCGTTCATCCTCGCATTCGACATGCACAGGTCCAACTTCAAGATATATTGCACGCATGTTTTGACACTTTATGTTTTAAGCCTTTTTCATGCATATTTTGAGCTTTTTATGTTGGATATTTAATTCGGTCTCCACTCGTGATGGCCGGCCGGAGTGACCGAGCAGTTCTAGGCGCTTCAGTCTGGAACCGCGCGACCGCTACGGTCGCAGGTTCGAATCCTGCCTCGGGCATGGATGTGTGTGATGTCCTTAGGTTAGTTAGGTTTAAGTAGTTCTAAGTTCTAGGGGACTGATGACCTCAGCTGTTAAGTCCCGTAGTGCTCAGAGCCATTTGAACCACTCGTGACGTTTGACCGATAACAGAGTAAAAATGAAGGAACATCAAAGTTTTTTAACGTCCCGCGTTGACGGCGCGGTAACTAGAGACGGAGCACAATGTCGAATTACGAAAAGATGAGGAAGGAAATCTGTCGCGACCTTCTCAAAGGAGCCATGCCGGCATTTTCCTGGAGCGGTTTAGGGAAATTATGGAACACTTAGGTCTGGATGGCCTGACGGAGATTTGAGCCGTCGTCCTCCCGAATGTTAAGTCCCGAGTGCTAACATATGAGAAATTGATTTTTAAGAATGTTGAAAATATTGCATATAAATTTAAACTTCCCAGTGGCAGTTGACTACAGACATGTTACAGTGTTCCACCCAAAAACTGCATACACGAGGTCTGACATAAGAGTAACAGGAGAGACTTTCACTCATGTTCAGTCAGTGGTCATCAAGCTGAAAGTAAATCCATCTGAGTTCACGTAAGTCTGAATTTGTTCCTCCCACTGCTCGAAGCATGTCTGTACGTCGTTTTCCGTGAAGTTGCATGGAAAAACTGTCGCTTTTGCAGTCTGGTCATATTTAAGAAGCTGTTCGCAGTATGCTGCCACATCTCCAGTTGATCGATTATGATAAAACTTGTCATAACATAAGGAAACATAACAAGTTTCAAAAATAACCTCGTTTCTTTTCTGTCGAGGTAGTATTTTAGAGCTTCATTATCCTCCAGATAAATAACAGGGGGTAGTTCTTCAGCGAGTCGTAACCGACGTAGGACTTCTGCTATGGATTTGGCAATCTTGGATCTGCCCCAAACCCACAACTTATTAGATATATGGTAAGGTGCGTAAGAACAAGTTCACACAAATTTACAATGACGTGACAAGGGTCACGGCATAGTGATATGCACGTACACAGATGGCGATAGAATAGTGTATCCAATGTATGAAAGGGCAGTGAACTGGCGAAGCTGTCTTTTGTACTCAGGTGAATCGTGTGAAAAGGTTTCCGATGGATTATGGCCGCACGACGGGAATTAACAGACTTTGAACGCGGAATCGTAGTTGGAGCTGCACGCATGGGACATTCGATTTAGGAAATCGTTCGACAATTCAGTATTCCGAGATCCACAGTATCAACACTGTTCACTGTTAATAGACAACCAACACTGCGTGAAATAACAGCAAAAATAAATGTGGGATGTGCAACGAACTCATCCGTTAGGACAGAGCGGCGAAACTTGGCGTTAATGGGATATGGCAGCAGAGAATCGATGGAATGCTTTTGTTAACAAGATGACATTGGCTGCGGCTTCTCTTCTGGGCTCGTGAGTCGTGGGTATATCAGTTGGACCCTAGACGACTGGAAACAGTGTTTTGGTCAGATGGGTCCCCATTTCAGTTGGTAAGAACTGATGGTAGGTTTCGAGTGTGACGCAGACCCTAAGAAGCCATGGATCCAAGTTGTCAACAAGGCATTGTGCAAACTGATGGTTTCTCCATAACGGCGTGGGTTGTGTTTACATGGCAGGGACTGGGTCCTCTGGTCCAACTGAAGCTATCATTGACTGGAAATGGTTATGTTCGGCTACTTGGAGACCATTTGCATCCATTCATGGACTTCGTGTTCCCAAACAACGATGTGATGTCACCGGGCCACAACTGGTGGCAACTGATTTGAAGAACATTCTGGCCAATTTGAGCGAATGATTTGGCCACCCAGATCACCTGACACGAATCCCATCGAACAATGATGGCAGTTCGTGCACAACATCCTGCAGCGACAACCTTTTCGCAGTTATGGGTGGCTATAGAGACAGCATGGCTCGGTATGTCTGCGGGGGACTGGTGGTGGTGGTAAGTTCCTATGGGAACAAACTGCTGAGGTCATCGGCCCTAAGCTTACACACTACTTAAACTAAGGACAAAAAGCACAACCATGCCCGAGGGAGGATTCGAACCACCGACGGTGGGAGCCGCACGAACCGTGACAAGACGCCTCAGACAGCACGGCTACCCTGCGCGGCGGCAGGGGACTTCCAACGACTTGTAGAGTCCATGCTACGCCGAGATGCTGGACTATGCCGGGCAAAAGGAGGTCCGACACGATATTAGGAGGTGTCCCACGACTTTTGTCACCTCAATGTTTTACTAACGCGAATTCCTTACAGACGAATGGAAAAACTGGTAGAAACCGACCTCGGGAAAGATCAGTTTGGATTCCGTAGAAATATAGGAACACGTGAGGCAATACTGACCTTACGACTTATCTTAGAAGAAAGATTAAGGAAAGCCTAACCTACGTTTCTAACATTTGTAGACTTAGAGAAAGCTTTTGACAATGTTGGCTGGAATACTCTCTTTCAAATTCTGAAAGTGGCAGCGGTAAAATACAGGCAGCGAAAGGCTATTTACAATTTGTACAGAAACCAGATGGCAGTTATAAGATGCCGGCCGGAGTGGCCGTGCGGTTCTAGGCGCTACAGTCTGGAGCCGAGCGACCGCTACGGACGCAGGTTCGAATCCTGCCTCGGGCATGGATGTGTGTGATGTCCTTAGGTTAGTTAGGTTTAATTAGTTCTAAGTTCTAGGCGACTGATGACCTCAGAAGTTAAGTCGCATAGTGCTCAGAGCCATTTGAACCATTTTTTGAGCAGTTATAAGAGTCGAGGGGCATGAAAGGGAAGCAGTGGTTGGGAAGGGAATGAGACAGGGTTGTAGCCTCTCCCCGATGTTATTCAATCTGCATATTGAGCAAGCAGTAAAGGAAACAAAAGAAAAATTCGGAGTAGGTAGTAAAATCCATGGAGAAGAAATAAAAACTTTGAGGTTCGCCGATGACATTGTAATTCTGTCAGAGACAGCAAAGGACTTGGAAGAGCAGTTGAACGGAATGGACAGTGTCTTGAAAGGAGGATATAAGATGAACATCAACAAAAGCAAAACGAGGATAATGGAATGTAGTCGAATTAAGTCGGGTGATGCTGAGGGAATTAGATTAGGAAATGAGACACTTGAAGTAGTAAATGAATTTTGCTATTTGGGGAGCAAAATAACTTCGAAGTAGTGAGGATATAAAATGTAGACTGGCAATGGCAAGGAAAGCATTTCCGAAGAAGAGAAATTTGTTACCATCGAGTATAGATTTACGCGTCAGGAAGTCGTTTCTGAAAGTATTTGTATCGAGTGTAGCCATGTATGGAAGTGAGACATGGACGATAAATAGTTTGGACAAGAAGAGAATAGAAGCTTCCGAAATGTGGTGCTACAGAAGAATGCTGAAGATTATATGGGTAGATCACATAACTAACGAGGAGGTATTGGTTCAAATGGCTCTGAGCACTATGGGACTTAACATCTGTGGTCATCAGTCCCCTAGAACTTAGAACTACTTAAACCTCACTAACATAAGGACATCACACACATCCATGCCCGAGGCAGGATTCGAACCTGCGACCGTAGCAGTCGCGCGGTTCCAGACTGAGCCCCTAGAACCGCTAGACCACCGCGGCCGGCGAGGAGGTATTGAATAGAATTGGGGAGAAGAGGAGTTTGTGGCACAACTTGACAAGAAGAAGGGACCGGTTGGTAGGACATGTTCTGAGGTATCAAGGGATCACAAATTTAGCATTGGAGGGCAGCGTGGAGTGTAAAAATCGTAGAGGGAGACCAAGAGATGAATACACTAAGCAGGTTCAGAAGGATGTAGGTTGCAGTAAGTACTGGGAGATGAAGAAGCTTGCACAGGGTACAGTAGCATGGAGAGCTGCATTAAACCACTCTCAGGACTGAAGCCCACAACAACAAGAACAACAACAAAAACATGATTCCTTAGGATAAATTCTAGGATATTCGCTTGAAAAGGTTACGGTAGGTTTCTTCTTCCACCGTGTTCAACCCGAGTTTGTGATCCGTCTCTAGCGACGTAACAGTTAACGGGTCTCTATAGGATAACGTTGCTTCCTTACTTTTACGCCGTACACAGAGTATCAAGCGGGCCCAGTTGTGAACCAGCTCGCTAGCAGGCACTGCTCTCGTTGCTGAGCAGCCAGCGCTGATGCGTTCGTGCGGGGCACGCATCGTTGCGCGAGGCGGGGCTCCCGCCAGCTGTGCGTATCGCGGGGGCGGTGCGTGTTGCGTGTGCGAGCGCGGGCGCTGCCAGGAAGTGGGCAGGCAAGCCAGCTATCTGGCGAGGCGCTCCTTGGCCGCCGACACCGCCTGCGCAATGGATGGACTTCCTGGGCAGCATTCATCACGGCCCAGATAACGCCACGGGGCCGCCGGCGCGATCAATGCAGACACAGGTGCACCTCCTCAACTCTGCTGCCTGTTACCGGTAGTCGTTCCAGTGGTGAGGAGACGAGGAACACTACATGCGGGTCGAGGCATAATCTGAGTGACCCGTAAGTTCCTCCTAATATCGCTTTCAACAGCAATAACACGAGGCGCCTCCAATAAGTAATGCAACATTTTTTTTTCTTTCTGAAAGCAGTTTGGTTTTATTCAAAATTACTGTACACCACATTATTTCCCACTCTTTTGGCACAAAACTCTAGTTTTGAGCACTGTCTCGGTTCAATGCGACGGCGTTACGCTAACTTACTGGGAAGGCCTGTATGGTACCACTCTATTGGTCGACGTCGGAGCCAAAGTCTTGCTACATCGATACCCTCCCCATCATCCTCATACTATTTACTGCGAAGGGCATCCTTCATTGCCTCAAACAGATGGAAATGTGAAGGTTCGAGATCCGGGCTGTGGAGTGGATTAGGAAGAAAGTACAATGAAGTTTTGTGAGCTCCTCTCGAGTGCGCAGACGTGCGAGGCCTTGCGATGTTATGGAGAAGGAGAAGTTCGTTTGTGCTTTTGTGGCGACAACACGCTGAAGTCGTTACTTCAATTTCCTGAGGGTAGCACAATACACTTCGGAACTGATCGTTGCACCAAGAGGGAGAACATCAAACAGAATAACCCCTTCAGAGTTCCAGAAAACCGTCGCCATGGCTTTACCGGCCGAGGTTGCGGCTTCCACTTTCCGTTCACAGAGGAGAGGTGGTGTGGCGCCACTCCATGGATTGCCGTTTTCTTTCCGGTTCGAGGTGATGAACCCATTCATCGCCTGTGACGAGTTCAACAAACATTTGTCATGATCAGCCTCGTAACGCACAAGCAATTCCGCACAGACGGTCCTTCACTGCTTTTTATGGTCTTCTGTCGCGCGGCGAGGAACACAGCGGGCACACAGCTTTGAGTGTCCCAACTGAAGGACGAGTCAGCTGATGTCGACTGTCCGGACGGATGATGCTGCTTCCCCACGCACAGATGAAGCCGAATTTTCTTTGGCTTTCAAGACACTCTAAGGAAAAAAATTAGCTACCACCAAGTACCTAGAAACGTTCCAAACGTTAATCTTGTCATCCTAAATTATCAGAATATTTATACTTTTCCTTTTGGATGCATGGAGCATCCGTAAAACTGGACAGTTCGTCTTGATTTATATATTCTGTCGTTTCATAAGCGATTCTAAGGAAATTAAAGAACGATTCTAAGCGAAAGTTATGGCTTCCTCATTCCGATGAAGACAGAGCAGGCACGTTTTCCGTTTTCGATGGAACGACTTTAATAATAACAGCCTTAACAAACAGCATTTACAACTTTCTTCGTGCATGAACACAAGTATCACTTCAGCTGTAATTTCTTTTGGTAAACGCAGCAGAAAAGACACAATGAAACGGGTAAGAAAATCAGTAGACATCCTAAAGGAAAAGGAAAGAAGAAGGCTGTAGAGGGCAAGGAGGAGATAGGATGGGTGGAAGGAAGTACGAGAGATAATGATAGGCAGAGAGTGGGAAGGCGGCCGCAGCGACTTCTTCCCTCTTACTGCGCCAAACCCAGATGTTTGCAGCGCGAAGTGTGATTTCTCTCATCTCCGTTCCCGGCATTCACGTTGGGACGAAATCAGAACTTCCTGTAATTACGTTCGCCGACCGAGGGTGTAATGACCACACTGTTCGCCGCAAGGCGAGAGAGGGGCGTAAGAAAAAGGACTGAGGCTTTGCGTCTGGCCACAGTTTCATTGACAGCGTCACTTGTTTCACTGACCATGTTAATGCCAGAATGCTTCTTTGCAGAGACTGAAATTAAGATGCGAAGCGGGGCTGCCCGCTGCAAGTGCTAGCTACAGATACGTAGTTGTGGGCGCTAATTCTGTGAACACAAAAGAAAATGAAATCCATTTTAAGAGTTCGTTTACCTCAAGCAAAAAAAAAAGATAAAATAAAATAAAAAAATAAAATAAAATAAAATAAAAAATGAACTGGCGTGTAACAAAAGTCGTTACTGAAGCCTCGACATGAAGCGAAAATTAAAAAGTAAATACAGGACGTTTACACCAAGAGTGCCATGCAAATATGTAAAATGTGTGCGTGTGAAATCTTATGGGACTTAACTGCTAAGGTCATCAGCCCCTAAGCTTACACACTACTTAACCTTATTTATCCTAAGGACAAACACATGCCGCGCGGGATTAGCCGAGCGGTCTAGGCGCTGCAGTCATGAGCTGTGCGGCTGACCCCGGCGGAGGTTCGAGTCCTCCCTCGGGCATGGGTGTGTGTGTTTGTCCTTAGGATAATTTAGGTTAAATAGTGTGTAAGCTTAGGTACTGATGACCTTAGCAGTTAAGTCTTATAAGATTTCACACACATTTGAACATTTTTTGACAAACACACACACCCATGCCCGAGGGAGGACTTGAACCTCCGCCAGGACCAGACGCACAGTCCATGACTGCAGCGCCTTACACTGCTCGGCTAATCCCGCGAGGCTGGAAATATGTACATGTATACTATGTGATCAACTGCATCCGGACATCTGGCTGAAAATGACTTACAAGTTCGTCGCGCCCTCCATCGGTAATGATGGAATTCAGTATGGTGTTGGCCCACCCTTAGCCTTGCTGCACTGAGGAGAGGTATCGATGTCGGTCGTTGAGGCCTAGCACGAAGTCAGCATTCCAAAACATCCCAAAGGTGTTCTATAGGATTCAGGTCAGGACTCTGTGCAGGCCAGTCCATTACAGGAACGTTATTGTCGTGTAACCACTCCGCCACAGGCCGTGCATTATGAGCAGGTGCTCGATCGTGTTGAAAGATGCAATCGTCATCCCCGATTTGCTCGTCAACAGTGGGAAGCAAGGAGGCGCTTAAAACATCGGCGTAAGCCTGTGCTATGATAGTGCGCAAAACAACAAGAGGTGCAAGCTCCCTCCGTGGAAAACACAACAGCCTCCGAATTTTACTGTTGGCACAACACACGCTAGCAGATGACTTTCACTGCGCATTCTCCCTACCCACACCCTGCCATCGGATCGCCACATTGTGTACCGTGATTCGTCACTCCAAACAACGTTTTAACACTGTTCAATCGTCCAACGTTTCCGCTCCTTACAACAAGCGAGGCGTCGTTTGGCATTTACCGGCGTGATGTGTGGCTTATTAGCAGCCGGTCGACCATGAAATCCAAGTTTTCTCACCTCCCGCCTAACTGTCATAGTATTTGCGGTGGATCCAGATGCAGTCTGGTATGATGGCCTGAATAGATGTCTGTCTATTACACATTACGAGCCTCTTCAACTGTCGGCGGTCTCTGTCAGCCACTAGACGAGATCGGCCTGTACTCTTTTGTGCTGTACGTGTTCCTTCACGTTTCCAATTCACTATCACAAAGGAAACAGTGGATCTAGGGATATTTAGGAGTGTGGAAATCTCGCGTACAGACGTATGACACAACTAACACCCAATCACCTGACCACGTTCGAAGTCCGTGAGCTCCGCGGAGCGCTCCATTCTGCTCTCTCACGATGTCTAAAAACTAGTGATGTCGCTGATACGGAGTAACTGGCAACAGGTGGCAGCACAATGCACCTAATTTGAAAACCGTATGTTTTTGGGAGTGTTCGGATACTTTTTATCACATAGTGTATATTTCGCAAAAACTGCGATAAATTGTAGGCTGGTCAGACTAGGAGGATGTCTGCCACTCGTTTAAGACAATACATATATGAGGGAATAAAAGTGCAATCAAGATCTGTGTCCAGCCTTTCTACGTTTCCTTGCGATGCTTTCCCGTACACGGCATCATCGTCAGCGGACAATCTTATGACAGTGCTGCCGACCTTATCTGACATATCGGTTCCCTGAACTGTGAAAAAATTATTCTCAGGGACCAGCCAACCCATACCATCAGTTACGCAGTTTTCCCAGTCAATATCAGATAAATTAGTCACCTGCTGCTACCACTTTATGGTCGCGGTATTTCCCTACTGTCGAAGTTATGTTATTATTAAACTAATACGGCACATGTGTCAGTATATGGCGGCCCTCAGAAAAAGACTATTATTAATCTAAGTCCCCCACAGCCAATTTATTTTGTCCATTTGAGTTCACAGTACGATTAATTATCGGCCTTGTTTCCGGCCAACAATGCCATACGATCATTTCATTTACAGTAATGTTCTCTTTTGATACAACATACATTCCGCCTTCTGGCGAGCACAATACATCTTTACCTTTCAACATAAATTTCACGTATTGTTTGGAAATATTCTGCTTTCCACTTCGGAGTCCTAGCTTCACATGTGGACGACTTCTTTCTAGGATAAATGTGATTTCTCAGACTTCCCTGAGAGTGCTTCGACAGTTAACAAGTAATATTTTAACGTTTTCACTCTTCATGTTTGTTCTCTGCTCAGCTTCATCTGTAGATCTAAGCGTTTCACCAACCCTAAAAAAAAAGTGCGTTCCAAACGCACCCTGCCAGTCGAGTGACCATTCCCTTTGTATACTGACTTCACTAACCTATCCTGAGCGACCTTAAAAGTCACCGCCCTGCAGCTCACCTCGGGAATTCTACAACTTGCCAGAGAACTGAGGGTGATCCTCTGTTCGCCTGTGGAGAAGCAGCAGTTTGTCCAACACGTACGTTAGATACATCGTGTTTTATATATTCAATACTAGCTTAGCGTCATCTGCTTCGCTAGCGTAGGCTGTATAGACTGCACAGACTTTTGTTTTTCTTTAATTGATTTTGCATGTTGTTACGTCCATCGCTGATGGGAAATCTACAAACTATAAAAGAATTAGTGATCCTTACAAGGTTTTCAGTCTTTGCATAATTAAGGTGTTCCAAATGATTTAATTTAATTTAATGCAAGGAGTTAAAAAAAAGAGAGAAATCGCGAACGTGGTTCTAAAGTTACTAGCGCCAGTCTTACAGCCGGTACTGGTTTCTCTCATCTCAGACGGATATTCCTGTAAATGGAATCGCATTTAAATGTGGCACTGATTAGTTTGCCTAGCAATTACAACAAAAGTCATTTTATAAACTTGTATTAAGCCTACCGAAAAATTATTGTATTAGAGATCCTTTCCTTTTTCTAAGCAGTTCGGACAAAGACGATTTGTCATGGTGACTTAAATAGCTTTCTTTGATCTAGTTCACACACTGCAACATCATCTACACTTTTCACGCTAATTAAAGTGGTAAAAGTATTGTCATTTCCTAATGTAATTCTGGCCAAGAAGCGAGTCTGCATTCAGAATAAAATATTTTTACAATACTTTCCATCCCCTATTTCACCCCCTTAAGGGTTGAATTTGCAAAAAACACTAAAATACGTATTTTTTATTTCTAAGCGAGAAGTAAAATAACCATCTTCAGAGATGTAACTTTAAAAATACTTTAGTAGCTCTTTACTAATGATTTATTTTCAATTAAAACTTTCACCTACTATTTTACCTTTTTAGAGGTCGAATTTCCAAAAATTCCGATTTACGTATCTTTATTTCTGATCGAGAAACGAAATATCAACTTTCGCAGTTCAGGTTTCAAAATTGCCTTAATGACGACCTATTTTCAAAAAACCTTTCATCCCCTACTTCATCCCCTTAGGGGTGTAATCTTAAAAAAAAGACAGTCCCTTCTTAATCGAAGCCTACAATATAAGTTTCTGTACTTAGTGGTTTGGGCTGGGCAATGATGAGTCAGTGAACCAGTCAGGACATTTCCTTACAGATTTTGGGACTTGGCAGTATGGACTAAAACATGAAAAAAATGTGCAGTAAACATGAACTTTGAAATGCATCTCTTATGAGTTGTGAGTACTTGTTCATATTCGATACTATGAAACACATCTCTTCTACAACAAGCTCTTTGCTATTACGAGCGACCTGCAGAATGCTGTAAATAAATGAATAGAAAAATCACAGCGCATTATTCTGTTACCGTGAAACAGCAGAGCTCCTATTGAGAACCATCGCTAATGGAGGTGCTGAATATGGTGTCCTTTCATTAAAAGGCTTGCTTCTGTGTCTTACGGAACCACGCACTCTGAAAAGCGCTGACGGGCACTGATGATGCGTTCCTGTAGTGTTTATACATGATTAATGGGGCTTGCATACACGAAATGTTTCAAGTGTCCCCAGAATTAAAATTCCAAGGGATTAAGATCGGGGTAAGATACTGGCCAACGTTCTCTCCCCCGAACAATCCTTTGCCAATTAAAGGTTTGTGTGAAGTGTTTTCGGACATATCAGAGAAAATGGGCTGGTGCTCCATCATACGTGGACCATATCTCTTGCCGTTGTTGGAAGCGACACCTTATAACGGTACACCTGTTTTGTACTATCCAGGTCATTCGTAATAGCAAAGAGCCCTTCCAGTAAAAGAGATGAGTTTCACAGTAGCGAAGATTGTCAGATGCTCATAGCTCTTCATGTACGCATTTCGGAGACCATGTTAAGTGGACTTTTTTGCCTTAGTTTGGTACTTTCTATCACAACTCAAACTACGGAGTACCCATGTTTTAACACCCTATAGCACCTGGACCACGCCTCATCTACACGATGCCTCTTTGGTGTAGTGGTTCGCACCTCCGGCTACTATCACAAACGAATCGTGTGCGCTCCCCCGTGACCAATTTGGACTGAAAAAAGGTCCCTTCGTTATAGTAAGGCCGACAGGGACGCTGCTTCAATGAAAATTACGATAGAAATTGACGCTTAAGCGGCCCAAGTAGCGTCAAATCGAAGGCTTGCAGCAGGTTGCGAGTCACATCACAATGTTAATTACACGCGGGTTGTTCTGAGGACAACCAGGTCGGGTACATGAACTTCCTGTAAGATTGTCAAAACCAGGACTCAGTCAGTCAAATCAATGATGGCAAATGCCACCGTACAACTTTTTTCTACTAATTTTCAGAATTATTTAGGCATGACGTCAGCAACTGTATGCTTTACCAAATTATGCACTACACTGCTGAAAATGGTCGAAGTTGCAATATTAATTTTCATTATAACTTGATGACTAGTTTCGAGCCGAAGCTCATTATCAAATTATCCTAAAAACAGAGACCGAACAGTAAGTACTTTGTACATTACAAAACAATGCCACAGTACAAAGACAATAATGGCAATGCTGCATACCAACAAGTTACGCAATAACAAACATAACAACAACCACGTGATTGTTCATTCTAGTTTTTTCTGTAGTTAATTCGTAAGTGTAAACTTAGCGAAAAAATTTCTCCATCTCGATGGAAATTAAAAACGGGTCAAGGCTGGATCGCGACGTCACTCAGAAAAATGTACAGTATTTTCAAACCGGGGTTATTAAACCTTTTAGTGACTCGGTGACAAGCAGTTTAAGGTGGGATAAAACGACACAAGGAAATTCCAGAGGAGCAACTTGAGTACTACAACTGACAGGTGATTCAAATTTTCTATTTGTAGTCTGACAACTAAGCACTGATCCAGCATGCGAAACGAGAAAATTATTGAAATGTCAGAAGCAGTAAACGATCCACGTTGCTTAGTTGCTGGAATCACTTCCGTCTGTAGCAACTGACGGACAGTCTTTAGCAACTGACGGAGCACTGCGTTGCCTTCAACTAAATCAGAGATGAAAATTCTCAGTAGCCGAGTGACAGGACTGTATAACATCCTGATATTTTGCTACTCTGATTTACTGCCATTCTCAAGGGAAATCTCTCCTCATTCTGGCAACACTAAAGAAAGATTAGAAGGGTAGTCATACAGTTTTAACTATCACATCGAAGAACTAATGCTACCTTATTAATTTTTGTTTGTTTGTCGCACTGATAAAGTGTACTGGCCCGTATAACGGCTTGCTACGGGAATATGTTTCAAGATATCACTGTGTATTACGACTGCAAAAACGAAGCTGCAAATCAACAAAAAAATAATAGCTTAACTACTTTGTTCGAGATGATAATATGACTACTCCTTGCAGATCCTAGAAGAAACATTTCAGCTTATGTTGCGTATTACTGATAAACACCTGTACTTCATTGTGTGGTTGCGTGGTTGGCAAAACAAATTATTTATGCTCGCTCTCTGACTTCCTGACAACCAATGTGCTTCCGACAACTATGAGCTAACAGCAAGGTTAAACCGGCCGCACCCTAAAGACGCTGTTATTCATTCAAGGGTTATTGAGCAGATGGAAGCACACTAAGTTTGCTACTAGCAAGATTACGGATGGTTTTTTATCCTCTGCGTCGTACAATCTTAAATGAACCTCTTTTCTCTTTTTATTTCTGAATGAATGGCTTCATCCTACTGCTTGAGCTTAAAGACAAACGCAATTGCAAACTTTCTGATACTGAAAACTGCCAGTCATTTACAAGTAGATTAATGACAGATCGATATGCCATACAGATTACCAAACACATTCGATTATTCAAAACTAAAGAAACAACTCGTGGCTTACAAGAAAACAGTGAGAGAATGCATTTAATGTACGACTTCTATTGTGAAGCCAGTAGGAAGATTTGATGCTGATTTAACAAATAAAATGTAATTTTATTTTCCACGTCAGGCTATTAACTATCACAATATCGGTTTCTTGGTGGAATAGTTAGGTTTAAAATGTGATCGACTTTTGGACGGGGCATGCATAATAAATTTGAGGAACCCCGAGTTCCTTCGGATTGTATACTAGTTTTCAAAGAGCTGCTCAGAAGGCTCCAAATTAACAACACGATATCTTCTTTGTATGGTAATAGATACTTCACGTCTTCAACTCAGCAGATGATATATTTGGGCGGAGAGGGAATGTATCAGATGTGATAACACATTCACAATCATTTCAAGCGATGTGTAATTACTGAAGCATTGGTACGTTAAGATGCATGGGTTGAACCAGCACAAAGCATAGTGATGTAGACTATGTTGTGACGGAACGCTTCCTAAGTTCAGATTTTAATTCGCTTCTTCGAATCATCTACGAGACGTTGAACCAGCCAGCAAGTTTATCGTAATGTACTCCGATTCGTACTGCCCACGGTAAAATCCGTTATTCTAAGGCTTGCGCATCACACTGATATTCATTGAAATTTGAAATAAAGTAAGGGGCGTACATCGTTTTCATGTCCCAGCGACACTTGTAAGCATTAGAGACGAAATGACAGGGAATTGAAAGTAGTCTTGTTAGAGGCGCCGCGTGGGCATTCGTCTAAAGTTATTTACTGAAACTCGGAAACCTAGCTGAGAATGGGCAAACAAAGACTGAAAATAAGTTGCTTCTGATTGAGAGTGAAGTGTTTTAAACTAACAAGGGGAAACCAGGACGTCTGGAACGCGGATTTACTGCAAACTTCGTACACTCGTAGTACTCCACGAGGACAACAAAATGTGTAAGCAGTAGCGCATACTTCTCAAGCGTTATTGAGAAAATCGCAAGATAATTTCGGTCTTCAAATATATAGACCTGTGCGTGGCCACATTTCCTAAGAAGCTGCAGCTGCCGAGTGGTTAGCGTCCAAGCCCTGTAATCGTTGGATCGATTGATCGAGTCCCGTTCGTCAGTATCTTTTATTTCTAACACAATCATTTTCTTTACTATTTATATTACAGTTGATATAATGGGAAAAATAAGTGTAATCGGATGAACTTTTATTAAATTTACAATGTTATTTGCAGTCTACAAATTTTTACTATCACAAACAGTATAATATTCAAAACAATCGACTAGTAAACGACCACAAGCATAAAGTGATACTGAAAACGTATGCTTGTCCGTGATTTGAGAAATCCCTTATACCTGGAAGGAGCCCGAAACGACTTGTTACCTTCAAGTTTTGGCCGGCTCAGACGGCTTTCGAAAGATGTACAATTAATCTTCGCCTTCAACATTACGAGTACAAGTTGCAGGATGGTATTTTTCGTAAAAACATGGAAAACAAAGTTAAACAGCACCAGCTGCACTGAATAAACCCTATGTTTCCGCATACTCAAGGTCTTTTGCAGTTTTCTGTGGAAAAACAAACCTCGTTAACATTTTCAAAAACCTGTCTTTCAGCCAATAATTTGGAAGCAAATCACGCATAACCCAGCATTTCCTTAAATATCGGCGCTGAAAATTGATCATGCAGTATCGAGTGTATTTTAATAGCGCCTTCAAGAGAAGCAATTTCTCGTTCTCTTTCGATTAAATACGAACAGTTTTGAAGACACGGAGAAGCATACATATTCAGTATCACTTTAAGCGCTTGGTCGTTTACTAGTCGATAGTTATGAATATTATATTATTTGTGATAGTAAAAATTTGGAGACTGCCAAATAACATTGTAAATTTAATAAAAGTTCGTCCGATTACACGTATTTTTCCCATTATATCAATTGTAATATAAATAGCAAAGAAAATGATTGTTAGAAATAAAAAAACTGACGAACGGGACTCGATCCACCGGGGCTTGAACGCTAACCACGCGGGTGTCGCCGCTTCGTGGTAAAAATGGCCACGCACAGGTATATATTTGCCAACCGAAATTATCTTGCGATTTTCTCAGTAACGCTTGAGAGGTACGCGCTACTTCTTACACATTTTGTTGTCCTCATGGAGTACTACGAGTGTACGAAGTTTGCAGTAAATCCATGTTCCAAACGTTATGGCCTCCCCTTGTAAGTGTCATCCCGCCCGAGTCACAGTGCAGGATACCCTCCGCCATTACCAAACACAGGTATTAAGCAGTACTTTCTTTCCTGCCGCTTTTGTCACGGATACAATTTATGTTAAAATAGTGATCTGAGCCATACTGGCAACGGGTAAACTTACGGTATTTGGTTGCAGAACGACGGAAGAACCGCCGCTTCGTGCTAGTTCATTAGCGGCAGGTCCACTGAAGCACGGGATGTGGCAGCAGGTTGCGATACGCCTTTATGTATTAATATGGAACAATGGCGCAAAAAGATAAGCTGCGCATATCATACAAAGGCAGTCTAAATGCGACGCTACGTCACATGTCCGTACGGGTATAAAAATTTCGGTGCCGCGTCCCACGCTTGGAGCAACCTCGCAATGGCATAGAGTACGTAAGTGTATAAGAGTTTAAGAAAACAAAGCGTGAATACTAAAGGGCAGTGTCATCGGGATGACAAACTCGTGAACAGTAAGACCTTTCATGATGTACTGAAGTTTATTTAGTACTTCCAACAATGGCAGTGCAAAAACTGGTTGCGAGGTCAGTCATAAAAGTGAGTGGTTTCACATCTTGTTCTTAATTTTAAATTAATAACGTACAACGTCTTCGTTCATAGTTAGTCATTAATATTTGTCCCAACAGAACGATCTTTAGCGACTTTAGAAACTATTATGAGACTACAGTAATTAAAATTAACAAAAAGATCAATACGTTCTACTAAATCGTGTATGTTTCATAAATAACAGAAGTGCACATTCACACAAGTCTTGGAACCCTCCCGTTACTAAAACGTTACATGAAAGCAAGGGAAAGGTTGAAACTGCACTACTACAGGTAGACACACCAGAAAAGTATGCTGGGTCACCCAAAGGCACCGTATAAAATTTCAAAACGGCCATCACTTGCGTCTCATTGTCTTATCGACTAAAAGACGGTTTACATGTGGCATGTTACATAAAGCAGCGAGGGTATTCCGCTCTTATGTTCCCTCCGAGAAGAGACTGATATTTCTGTCGGCTGTTTCTGTACGAAAATAGAATTTTCATAACAGCTTTTCGAGGTAGAGCACTGATACTTAATACAAACGAAATGGCATTACAATTTACAAAATAAAAGTACTGTAGCATAATCAACTCGATTTATGTCTTACGAGTAGTTGACAGAGATTTTAAATATGCGTACAGTACTTATATACGTACAGACGTTTCTGCTTATCCTCGGCAATAATGCAGCGTTACAGAGCTGCGGCGGACGATTCTGTTAAACCACTGAAGGCAGCATGCTTATCATAGTTGCACTTCGTCTGGAGAACTCTCAAAGATCATGCGTGTGAGTGTGCAATATTTGACATCACTCGACCGTTTCCACGTCATCAGTCCACACTTCATACAGCGGCTGTTTCCACGGCTGCACAAAATTGTACCGAAACAGACACCCGCGCTACTTACCCGGTCTCAGCAGTTTTACCCTTGCCTACAGCCGCCGCACGCCAGTATCACGGCGGTACCCTGGGGAATCGCAGCTGACGACGTGTCGCAGCCACTGCCGCCGCCGCCGTCGTAAGCACACACAAGAGGCGCGCCGACCTGCCGCGGGCTTACGGCAGCACTGGAATCAAGGCTGTCCTCGTGCCGCGCCGTAAATTGTTAACTCATGCGCATACCGAATAAGGCCGCACTGTTTACAAATCGTAAATGAATTTTATAATAAAGCGCGTGGGCCCATTATTAGCTCACTATTCGATTTAGAAACTCCATCAGCGGCGGGGAGCGCACCGTCAGCGACCGATATATAATGTGGCGACGCCGGCGCCGCCGCCGCACCCGCTCTGCGACGCGCCGGAGCGACAACGCGTTCCGTATTCACGCGCAAACTGATAAATCGCGCAAGCGTGCGTACGCAGTAGTGTTTGCTAACGCATGTCGGAAGCGGCTTGCAAAATTTAGATCGGCGATAATTTATTCTACATCTACAGCAGCACGACTATTCTTCAGTTAAAACTTAAGGTACTCGACAAAGGGTTCGTAGGACCACTTTCAGACTACCTTTTGACTGTTCCAATCTCGAATAGCACTTGGGAAAAAAGGAATCTAAAACATTTCCGTGCGAGCTCTGCTTTCTCTTATTTTATTACGATGATCATTTCTCCCTATACAAGTGAGTGTCTACAAAATATCATCGCATTCGGAAGAGAAAGTTCGTGACAGAAATTTCGTGAAAATATCCCGCCACAACGAAAAACACCTGTGTTTTAATGACTGCCACCCCACCTCTCGAATCATATTCGTGACACTCTCTACCATAGTTCTTGATTGTACAAAACGAGCTGCCCTTCTTTGATGATTTCAGTGTCCTCCGTCAATTCTATATGACGCGGATCCCACACCAGACAGCAGTACTGCAGAACAGGGCGGACATGCTTGGTGTAAACGGTCTAGTAGATTTTTTTGCGTCTTCTAAGTGTTCTGCCAATTAAACGTAGTATTTTGTTGGCCCTCCCCACAATATTTTCTACCTGATCGTTCCAATTTAAATTGTTGACAACTATAATCCGTAGATATTTAGGTGAAGTGACTTCCTTTAATTTGTACGCTTCATCGTGCAACCGAAATTTAAGGGAATCTTTTTAGTACTCATGCGGAAGATCTCATACTCTTTAATCCGTCTCTAATGACCTCGCCGTGACGGGACGTAAAACCCTAATCTTCCTACATCCCTTCTCACTTTTTATTGTTCAGGGTCAATTGCCATTTTTCGCACTATGCAGATATCTTGTGTAAATCATTTTGTAAGTCATACCGATTTTCTGACGACGTTACTATACGGTAAACGACAGCATCATCTGCAAACAATCTAAAAAGGCTGCTCAGATCGTTTCCTGAATACTTTGTATGGACTAAGAACAACAGGACGCCTATAACACTTGCTTGACGAACCTAAGATGTCACTTCTATTTCATTGGATCACTTGCCGTCAGTTAACTAAGAACTGCGACCGTTCTCGCGCGAAATCAATATATTCGCACAACTGGTTGCTTTATTCACAGTAAATCCCTCAGTTCTCTACCTACACCATATTTAATTTAAAAAACGCTAACCGTACATCCACCATCACATCGAAATAACGACATTTGAATGCATTTGAAATGCATTTTTTGTAACGCTCCATTTCTGTCACAGCAGTTTGTTTCAGAAGATATATATCCTTGACTAAACCATCTGAATGCCAGAGTTATTTGTTTTAGCAAACGGATGGTAGGAATTGACGAGGTCATTCTGTGCAGGCGACAATTTTCCACTTTGGCTACATTTGTTTACACTTGTTCTTCATCCCACAACGAACTTCGGCTATCAACCCATCATCAACTATTTAACTAGAAAAAGGTATCATATGCCTACGTACGAAAACAACAGCTTATTCACACGACGTGTTTCCTTTCGTTTTGTTCTACAAATTGTACTGTTCTTGATGGTTTCACCGAATACCTTCAAATCATCGACAACACTAGTGGGGAATGTTGTCCTTTGGAACATTTTTCACACTTCCGTCTCTAGCCAGTGCTGTAATGGAACTTTCATTTATTTTCTTATTCCATTTTTAAATGATAGCATTCACTTTTAATACGTTGGTTTATTTTTTTTAATTATTAAGGCTGTTCCAAATCTGAAAATATGTCCAAACGCACAACATAGTCATCTGCGTAGGAACAAATATTCTATTAAAATTTAAAAGTGCTGCATTAGAGCAAGTCTTTCGATACTGTATTTAATAGCCTATCTGCTTCATTATGATTCTACTAAACGAAAATAATCAACAAGTGGAACGAAACTGAACAGAACTACTACCAACAACAAGTTAAAATTCACATACATTTCGAAACAGAAGCTATTGAAAACTAACACAAATTTCAATCTTCTAGACAAGTAAAATCGTTAAGATATTAATGAAACACAGTTGGCAGATCCGGTACAATAGCTCCTTCCGTTCTAAGGTACAACAGCAGAAAAAAGACCGAAAAACGATTACGACGGTCTCTAGTGAGCACTCCTTCAAGTGATTCTGAAATTGGTCGCCAGATTGAAACAACGACCACGTAAGAACACATGTTCCGAGGTACACCATCGTCAAGGTACAGCAGTCTCTCCTACAATTTGTAAACCTAAACGATCGGAAGATCTCCGTGTGTATACGCCGCCATTTTCATAGGTATGACACCTTTCTCGAGTTAAACATTCGATAAGGGGCCGACCGACCGCCGTGCCACCCCCATACAATGACGTCACCGAGATGCGACATGGTGGAGAGGCGGGTCAGTACACCGCTCTCTCGGCCGCTGGCGGAGCAGCAGACGTGCAGTCGCTACTTGTCATACAAGCAGCACCTCAACTGGTATCGTGAGGCTGAAGGGACCCCGTTCCACCCCTCCAACGAATGAAACAAAACCTGCCAATACCGGGAATCGAATTCGAGTCCCTCCGTACGGCGGTCACCCGCGGCGACCACTCAGCTGAAGAGGCGGGCAAGGAACGAAGAAGAAGTCTAAATAAAATATCGACTCCACATAATGTATTGGAGGCTGTGGTGCACACTGTGAAGAAGACGTCTTACAGGCGGGGCTCAACCTCAGATTGACGGAGGATGGGAAATCGTTCCGGCATCTGCTTAAGTGATTTAGGGGAAACCACGGAACACCTAAATCTGTGCGGCCGGACGGGGACTTGAACGTCCGTCCTTCGGAACGCTAGTGCAGCGCCACCTCTTTCGGTCCCTCTTAGCATTCAGACTCATACCCATTTCCTTACATCAGTTCCTCTTAATATGTGCTTTTATAGCTTCTGGATGAAAAATCAACTAACACGGCACTAACACAAACATCTTAGCTCCACGCCAGGTGCAAGCGTCACCATAAAAAACTTCTAACAGTAACGATTTAATTCTACAGGCAACGAAATCTCGCACAGGACCGAATACACTCTAGAATATGCTTAACGTGACAACGTGGTGGTGGGGCTCATGCTCTCCGACAACTAAGAAGTGAAAGCCATTCTCTTGATAACCCCACAATATTTCGTGACTCCAGTATGAGATTGAAAATTGCTACTTGTGGCTACATCGCTTATTTTCGCACAGGTGTAAGGGGCAGTCGAATGAAAACGAGACAGACAGAAAAAATAAGTAAATTGGTTTACTATTCCAAAAGCAATCACTGGACCACATGTTGCCTAGTTTGGTTTGCCTACGCTGCAGAAGTATCGCTGGGAATCCCTTACACCATACAGTTTCGATCTCAGCGTGTGCGTTTTCCATATTTTCGGAGTCCTGAAGAAAGTCATTCGCCTGACTGTCAATTTGTTTCCGACTGAGAGGTGCCACGTTGGGTACAGTCGTGTTTCCATAGGCAACAGCAAACATTTTCCCATGAAGGCGCTGACCGTCTCTTCTCACAGCGGGATAAATGTACCAGCAGTGATGGTCATTAATTTTGAAATAATAAACAGTTTACTTACTTTCTTCTATCTGTCTCGTGTTCATCTGGCTGCCTCTTATAAGCAACTACGACACAACGAGTAGTTTATGAGGAGCCATCCCAGCCTTATGTTGCCGTCCGGTTGCATACCGAATTTGAAACTAAGCAGCTTTTCTGAAAGACGGCGGCTACTTTCGGAAGTCTTCCTCCGGTAGTCAGCACATTGCTCGTCCTTTCTTCTTTGTGATTTACCTTGTTGTTGTGGTCTGACGCAGCTCTCCATGCTACTCTATCCTATTCAAGCCTCTTCATCTCCAAATAACTACCTCAACTCACATACTTCTGAATCTGCATACTGTATTCATCTACGGGTATCCCTCTACGATTTTTACCCTCCACGGTTCCCTCCAATACTAAATTGGTGATCCACTGATGCCTCAGAACGTGTCGTATCCCCGATCCCTTTTTCTACGCAGGTTGTGCCAGAGCTTTCTTTCCTCCTCAATTCTATTCAATACCTCCTCATTAGTTACGTGTTCTACCCATCTAACCTTCAGCATTCTACTGTAGCACCACATTTCAAAAGGTTCTATTCTCTTCTTGTCTGCCGGCCGCTGTGGCCGAGCGGTTCTAGGCGCTTCAGTCTGGAACCGACCTGCTGCTACGGTCGCAAGTTCGAATCCTGCCTCGGGCATGGTTGTGTGTGATGTGCTTAGGTTAGTTAGGTTTAAGTAGTTCTAAGTCTAGAGGACTGATGACCTCAGATGTAATTCCCATAATGCTTAGAGCCATTCGAACCATTTTCTTCTTGTCTAAACTATTTATCGTTCATATTTTATCTCAATAGACGGCTATACTCTATACAAATACTTTCGGAAAAGACTCCCAAATACTTAATCTGTATTCGACGTTAAGAAATTTCTCTTCTTAAGAAACGCTTTCTTTTCCATTGCCAATATACATTTCATATTCTCTCTAGTTCGAGTATCGTCAGTTATTTTGCTGCCCAAATAGCAAAACTTGTCCTCAGCTTCATCTGATTTAGTTCGATTACATTCCCTTACTCTTTTTTTTGCTTTCGTTGGTGTTCATATTATATCCTTTCAAGTGGTCCTCTAAGTTCTTTGCTGTCTCTTACGGAGTTACAAAGCGACCGGCAAATCTCAAAGTTTTTATTTCTACTCCCTGAGTGATAACGCCTCCACATTTTTCTTTGGTTTCCTTTACTGCTTGCTGAATGTGTAGACTGAATAAGATCGGCGATAAGCTACAACCCTGTCTCACTCCTATCTCAAGCGCTGCTTGCCTCTCATGCCCCTCAACTCTTACTACTGCCGTGTTGTTCCTGTACAAGTTGTAAAGAGTTTTTCACTCCCTGTGTTCTACCCCTGCCACCTGCAGAATTTCAAAGAGAGTATTCCAGGTAACGTTGTCAAAAGCTTTTTCTAAGTCTACAAATGCTGTAAGCGTAGGTTTCCCTTTCCTTAACCTATCTTCTATGATAAGTCGTGCCGGCCGCTGTGGCCGAGCGGTTCTAGGCGCTTCAGTCTGGAACCGACCTGCTGCTACGGTCGCAGGTTCGAATCCTGCCTCGGGCATGGGTGTGTGTGATGTCCTTAGGTTAGTTAAGTTTAATTAGTTCTAAGTTCTAGGGGACTTATGACCTAAGATGTTGAGTCCCATAGTGCTCAGAGCCATTTGAACCATTTTATGATAAGTCGTAGGGTCAGTACTGACTCACAATCCTTACTCCACAAAATTATGTAAATATTTTATACTTCGAAACTGGCGTCAGAAGACACAGTCGTGATTTTTTTGAGTTAAAGGGCTCTGGGTCCCAATAAGGTCTTAAATATCACACATGACAGAAAGAAGACACTCGGATTCACTTGTCGACCACTGAGATTCAAACACAATAATAATCGCTTATTTTGGAAGGTAGACTTGAGAATATAACGACAAAATACTTACAAGAGGTGAAATATTTAACTGCGATCGCGATATTAAGACGTGATGTAGTTCCAGTGACAAAGCAGAATCGGTTCACCAAAACCTAATAAATAAAACAGGTACTGAAGAATGCACATACAGAGCTACTGCTGGCGCAAACAATGATTCCATCACCAGTTATACGTAAGTTCCCGGAACACCCACATTTAGATGCTCATGTTTTTCACATATCGCTGCACAGACACGCGCGGGCACGGCGTCGCAGCAGGCACGCGTGGTGTGGCGCGGCGCGGGGCGGCGCGGCGAACGGCCCCGCACTTGGCGTAATGGACTGCGCGTTATCTGGCGAGCTGCTCTCGCGAACCGCGGGCCGCTCGACTAGTCTCTTCACGAGGCAGTTTGCAGCGAGTGCGCCGGTGGCAGCGGCGGCATTATCAGCGCCAGATTAGCATCGCGCTCGTCTCTGGCAAGCGGCTCACGCGATTACGGAATAATTCCCGAGAAGAAGGCGTCTTCTTTATCATCCCGCGAGTACTTCTGCTATCTCGCGTCTAATCGCAACGACGGCGGTACTGTCGTCAGCAGCTTCGGCTGATGAGGGAATCGCCGTTTCGCACCCCAAAACTCGGCCGCATCTCACATAACCACAGAAGAGGCTCCCGGCATAAAAAGGAGAGAACATTGGAGGCGTGTTGTTCTAGGATCAACTGAAGCGTAGGCGCCGACGTAAAGTAGTTCACAGCAAGGACGCCGAAGTAATGGCTTCTACAAAATCACTCCGTCAAAGTGATCCGAAGTAGAAAAGTAAATCCACTACGTAGATGTGCGACTGGCAAGTGTTTAGTCTTGTAGATATCTTATGCTTTTATTGTTGTTGCGTATTGTTATAACAGTGTCCAGGCACATTAATGCGACCACCTCTCAAAAGCCCGAATGACCACCTTTCGCAGCGCGGACCGTTGCGAGATGTGCAGGAGGGAGGCAATGAGGCTCTGGAAGGTACCGACAGGAATGTGGGGCCATGGCGTCTCCAGTGCCGTCGCCGGCTGCGCTACGTTTCTCGGTTGAGGGTCCACGTTGCGAACCGTCCGACAGAGGAAGTCCCAAAGATTCTCGATTGGGTTTAAATCCGGGAAGTTTGATGGCCAGGGGAGTACGGTATGCTCATCCTGGCGCTCTTCGAACCACGCACGTACATTCACTGCCCTGTTGGTAGATGCCACTGTGCCGAGGAAAAAAAAACTGATTGTGCTGATCCACTGAGCTTCCCAGAATGACGAGATCATCCATGGAATTTCACGATAACATTCCCCAGACTGTAAAGCTCCATTCTCCGGCCTGGACCTTTGCAACGATTGTAGCAGGGTGTTTCCTTTCAGACGTTTTCAAGCTTTACACGGCAACGGCCACATGTCCGATGCAGCATAAAACGTAATTCATCTGAAGAGGCCACCTGTCGCCACTCGATGGATACCAAGATGTGGTACTGATATGCAAATTACAGCCTTCATCGCTGATCAACAGCAGTCAGCACGGGTGCATGAACCAGGCGCCTGCTGGGGAGGGTCACATGCCCCGCTCCACTGTTGCCCAGCCCAGGGTTGTGAACTGCTGGACTCTGGTTAGACCTCTCAACACAGGGCCTGCCATCCCAGCCTCTACAACAGCGCGGAATGGGAAAAAAAACCTCGCATCTCCAGAAAAAAAATCAACCCTCAGCCGGAAAAACTATCCTCGTAGTTTCTTTTTTTTTGAGGGGGGAGGGGGGATGTACAAGAGCATATTCTGGAATACTGCCTGGAAAAGGGGTCAACGTTACAATGATATGCTTTGCAACAAGCTGATGCCTACAGTTCGAATCAAATGCCGAGTTCTATTGTCAAACGAGCTTTTTTTATGAGTGCCCGCCTCCACCAATATCGCTGCACACACACAGACACATACACGAACGCGGTTCAAACTCTTCCGAATATGGATTTGGAGGTGTTGCATACAGTCTCCGTCTCGCCCCGCCGTATTTACATTTGTTTGGTCCACTTACGGACTGATTAAGAGACCGTCGATTCAGCTCCAATGAAAATGTGAAGGAAGCACATGCTCCACTTGCTGCTCAACTGTTCTTCTTTTTTCCCTGGGCTTGTGCTGTGATGCACCTGGTGCACTGAAAATCAGGGTGACTATGTTGGAATACTATGTCGTTGTAAAATTTCTATTGTTCATGTAATAAGTTAGACAAATATTTTTTTCTCTTTTAAGTTAAAATCTTCTGGGTTGTTAGGCCGCGTCACATTTCCTTCTGAAATAATCGACTTTTCTACCCCTCTGCTGGAATCTTCTTCGGGATGTTTGCAAGGACCACGAATGATCGTCCTATTGTTGTTCGTAGACTGTGGCAACATTTTCTAACCACAGGGTCGGAATTCTAAAGTACGTCCGACGTCGTCTGCGCGCGTCTGTCGCTGATGTTTGCCGCTACGCACTCGAGGCCTTTGCGAGTCTATTGGAGCAGCAGTTGCTGGAGTGATGCACAGTACAGCGCGCCGCGCACGCGGCTTGGTGTATGTGTTATGCATGCGGTGCGAGCAGGCACGTGCGCTCCGCTCACGGATCGTCACACGAGGCAGCGGCTGTCGTCGAGTGATAACACCGCATACAACCCCCCCCTCCCTCTCAGACCACAGCCGTTGCTTTGTAAAAAGCATGACATTTGATGCCTATGGCGATCATAGACACTCTCACTAACAGCATCGTACTACGCTGTGAATCTTGTAAAACACTAAGTACTGACGTTGCTCGTACTACACCGAACCGATACATCTGCTATGTATACTTCAAACATGATTTCCTTCCTCTTTTCATGTTTTGGTTAAGCCATGTTCAATATTTTGGCTGGGTTTCATCAAAACCTACAAAACACTTTTTATTTGTGAATTTTATAATTTTTCTTCGTTTATTGACAACAGTATAAAGTGATATGTACTAGTTCCCTTGATACTACGCTAAATTGCACGCATTATACCGGGTGATCAAGAGGTCAGTATAAATTTGAAAACTGAATAAATCATGGAATAATGTAGATAGAGAGGTACAAATTGACACACATGCTTGGCATGACACGGGGTTTTATTTGAACCAAAAAATACAAAAGTTCAAAAAATGTCCGACAGATAGCGCTTCATCTGATCAGAATAGCAATAATTAGCATAACAAAGTAAGACAAAGCAAAGATGATGTTCTTTAAAGGAAATGCTCAAAATGTCCACCATCATTCCTCAACAATAGCTGTAGTCGAGGAATAATGTTGTGAACAGCACTGTAAAGCATGTCCGGAGTTATGGTGAGGCATTAGCGTCGGATGTTGTCTTTCAGCATCCCTAGAGATGTCGGTCGATCACGATACACTTGCGACTTCAGGTAACCCCAAAGCCAATAATCACACGGACTGAGGTCTGGGGACCTGGGAGGCCAAGCATGACGAAAGTGGCGGCTGACCACACGATCATCACCAAACGACGCGCGCAAGAGATCTTTCACGCGTCTAGCAATATGGGGTGGAGCGCCATCCTGCACAAACATCGTACATTCCAGCAGGTGTTTATCAGCCAGGCTGGGGATGATGCGATTCTGTAACATATCGGCGTACCTCTCACCCGTCACGGTAGCAGTTTTGCTGTCCAGCGCCATCTGTCGGACATTTTGTGAACTTTTTTTTTCTAATAAATCCCCATGTCATTCCAAGCATGTGTGTCAATTTTTACCTCTCTATTTACATTATTCCGTGGTTTATCAAGTTTTCAAATTTATACTGACTTTTTGATCATCCGGTACATTTAAAATACTGCGTTAACGCAGCTACCACTTGTGAGGCGCGTAGTATTGACATTAAGAAACTACTGAATAGTAAAACAAGTCGTTCGGGAACAGAAAGGAATTTTACGATTTAACGTCCCGATTATTATTAGCGGCGAGCTCGAACTGGAAAAGGCTCTGCACAGGAACCATTCCGACACTCTTCTAAAGTGATTTAGAGAAACTGCCGAAACTAAATCAGTCTGTCGTCTCAGACAGTGCCCCACCTTTCTTAATGAGAAGTGGTTCCTTCACTGATTCTGTAAGTTAGTTCCGTGGACATCACAGCATTAGTATATGTCTCCCATACACCTACAACGACGCGAAAGTGTATCGTGAAAAACAAAATTCATTCGCCGCTAGTTCTCGACGTCCGGTACTGATCATCAAGTAAACAGTTCACATTTTGAAAATCACGAGTGGCCTGCCAAGTCGTTGGAAACTGTGAGGGAACATGCTGTTGGTAGTATTATCTGCGACCTTCAAAGACGCACACGCGTCACCTTACACTGATAAAGCGCTTCCCCGCGGTATCTCCAACAGTCGCAACTTAATTACTGTGATACTTATTATCTGGGCACCTCGGTGCTTACTGCTCGGCCTGTTCTGCCATTCGGAATGCTTGCTTGTAATGTTGTAACAAATGGGCGTACCCAACTCAATGATCTCGCAGACTAGAAACAATCGCTGCCGGCCCGATGTAACACATTCCATTCTTGCCAATTCGAAGTAAATACGAGCCCAACGATATTGTTCTAGCTCTTACCTCAGTTCTCCAGTTTTATTTACTCGTTTTTCAACAGAAAGTTGGGGCGTTTTATAGCTACGTGCCTCCCTTCTGCACGCTATCCACGAACGGTTTTGTCACAATTAAAGCTACGGAACTGTACTTTTTCTTAAAAGAACCTGTTGATTATTTATGAAAATTAAGGACTTATACACGAGGAAAACAACTGTAATTAACTCTGCCAGTAAGGCTGCCAACAATCCGAAGGTTTGTTTGAGCGCCACAGTCTGGGCGCGGATCTGTTGGAGGTGGTGCACCGCCGCCTTCTTGCCCACCTCTCAACATTTTACGGTAGACTCCAAGCCACTGAGCAGCTCTGCATTTTTCACATTAACAAACAATGCAAGAGATGGAAGAAGTGTTACGTGACAGATCAAAGCCCTCGGACTGAGCAGGAATCGAACCCGAGAACCCTGGGTCCGTGGTCTGACATTTGAGCACTGAGGTGCTCCCCAGAAAACTCAGGGTAGCCGTATCGTAATTTGCAGCACATCTTCAGTATATTCAGTCAAGTTTTTCACACTCGCACCACTTCGCGAAATTAACACCAAGTAATTTACTTTCTCTTATCAACAGCTGAAGAGGAAGAAGGAATATTACTGTTTAGTGTCTGGTCGACGACGTAGACTAATTGGACATGCTCGGTTGGGGTGAGATATCAGACGCCATCTCTTGAAACGAACCGATCAGCATTTACCTTACATCATTCAGGCGAACCACGAACACCTTAAATTCTGGTGGCCAAACGGGAATTTGAACCCATCTCTTCTTAAATTTCTTGAGACTGCATCAACTCCCTTATTCTAAATTTTTAATCCGTGTCTCTGTATAATGCAGGTCTGATGCAAATACAAATCCGCTTCCATATTCGGCAACGTTTACGAGGAGAAGGAACAACAACCTCTTTAGCTAACACGCTGAGTTACACACAGTTTGGAGACGAGTCAATGTAACGCCTTCGTGAACTGAAGGTTGCGACGTCAGTGCGGCCATAGCAGTCTGCCATAAAAAAAGGAAAGGCAGGCGTAAATATACGGTTGCATTAAATGTTAAAGATGGGATCGGATATTCTCCGTTATTTTGTAGAAGTTTTTCGTGAGTAGAAAGCAGTACAGCGATGCAGTGAGCAAGGACATGTGTAACATACAATCCAGATATGCGTTCATATTCTGCAAACTGCTGTTCATCGCCAGTCGCAGGGCATTTCCCAGCAGAATTATTTTCGCCCCAATATCCAATTACCCTAGCGGTTCTAGGCGTTTCAGTCTGGAACCGCGCGACCGCTATGGTCGCAGGTTCGAATCCTGCCTTGGGCATGGATGTGTGTGCTGTCCTTAGGTTAGTTAGGTTTAAGTAGTTCTAAGTTCTAGGGGACTGATGACCTCGGATGTTGAGTCCCATAGTGCTCAGAGCCAACCAATATCCAATTCCGTAAATCTTTTAAGTTTATTCGGTTTTATGACTTATTCCTTTCAAAAACGGAATATCCCATCGCAGTAGTTTCCAATTTGCGCAGCGTTTTGGGTTCGACGCGAATTTATGTGTTCTCCTTCGACTTCGGGGAGTTTAGGCGAGACAGTAGAACCACAGCAGCATATTAATGTGTCTGACATCTAATCCGTGCACGTGTAAACAAATTTGTGACACGAGCTAGAAACAGGAGAACGAGTCAGGTTTGACCCTAATGACGGAGTAGCTTCCGGAGTAAATTATCTCTGAGAACCATAAAGACGAGGTGGTTGGACCTGGAGTCAGTCACAGTTCTTATCTGTGCGTAGGCATGCTGCCCAGGCACTGCTTAGGGCCTAACATGTGACAAATACAGACTCGAAGCATGTGACATATACAGACTGATAACTGATTTTGTGACTTGGAAAAGCTGTATCCGGTTGGCTGTAAGGCAATATAGTATTCGAATCTTGATGGTCACCAGGAATTTCGAAGATCTTAGTCCGATTCGCTCTATGTTCACTTCGAGAGAGACACGAAATGTATACTTACTTTCAGCTCATCTTAAAACTAAAGACACTATAGTATCTGTTAATAAACCATATTCGTTACAGGATGGGATAGATGGCCACAGCTACTTTTTTTTGCGCATTTATCTCTGATCTACAATTGGCGTGACAGCATCTTTATTGCATCTTTAACCTGAAAGCTCTGATGAACCCGAAGCGCACGCACGTGGCCGTCGATCACAATCTTGGCTGGGAGTCATGAGAAACAACAAGCATTACACAGAGTGGCCAAAAGCCTGTTTCAAATGTTCCTCACAGATTGCGTACACTATATTCAAGGTTAAATGATCTTGAAACAGATGTGATAACTCAAAAGCTTTTAGCGCAAGCTGTATGCGTAGTTGCACCCACATTTGTCTAGCTTTTGGTTCGGTGACCCGTTTTCATGGGTGACTGGGGGATGTACTAAAATACCGCGATATGGTCTCCTACTTATGCTGACACAGTGTTTTAATCGTGTGTACTGGCAGTATTGACGGCTTTTTCACTGGCTCCGCAGTCCTGTGCTATCTTTCTGTTATGGATAGCTGCGGTAAAGAACAAACGATGCAAGGAAATAGGCTGAATACCGTGAGCCTATTCTTCTGAAACAGCAACAATGGAGCGGTTGAGTCGGTATACTCTTTGTATGACACTGTGTATTTATCACAAAGGGCTCTTTACACATAAACAAATAAACTCGCATGGTACAGGCTTTGAAGGCCCAACGGGATCGACCGACCGCCGTGTCAGCCTCACAATTTTGGCGTCACTTGATGCGGATATGGAGGGGATATGGTCAGCGCAACGGCTCTCTCAGTCGTTGTCAGTTTTCGTGACCGGTTGCTTATGCAAACCTGTACATCGAAGAAGAAATGGTGAAAATAAATGTAAGGTTCGGTTGGTTGGTTTGTGGGATTAAAGGGACCAGACTGCTACGGTCATCGGTCCCTATGTAAGGTTCGGGAGTGGGATTAAAAGCAAGAGAAAAAGGTTATCAATGATAATATTCGCAGACAACTTTTCTATTCTCAGTGGAAGAAAGAAAGAATTACAGTTCCTGTTTAGTGGAATGTAGCGGAATGTACAGTCTAATGAGTACAGACTAGGTGCTCGCAGTGAGCCAACAAAATAACGAATGACGAACGAAACAAACAAGATACACGAAGCAAACTAACACAGGCAAAGAGGACATCCCTCGTCAAAAGAGGAAGTCTGGCATCGAACATACACTTTAATTTGAGGAAGAAATTTCTGAGAATGTACGCCTGGCACACAGGGCGTCGCATTCTGTGAGAAACCGGAAACGATGAGAATCGAAGCGTTTGAGGTGCGATGCTACAGAAGAACGCTGAAAACTGAGAAGGATGATTCTATACAAGATGAATGAGAGGGTCCTCTGCAGGGTCGGCGACGAAAGGAGTATGTGGAAGACACTTATTAGAAGAACGGGCAGCATGATATGCCAAGTGTTAAAGACGTGAGGAAGTAGTCTCCGTGCTGCGGTGAGTACAAACAGTAGGGGAACGTAGACGTTGGAATATATACAACAAGCAGTTATGGATGTTTCTTGATTTCCGGCAAGGCATTCGATGCAATTCCGCACAGTCGTCTAGTGAAGAAATTAAGAGCTAACCGAGTATCGGACCACATTTATGATCGGATACAAGACTTCCTTCCAGACATAACTCAACAAGTCGCTCTTACCGGAACAAATTCGAAAGAAGTTAAGTTAATTTCCTGAGTACTTCAAGGAAGTGTCATAAGACCGGGAATATTTACAGTTTATATTAATGATGTTGTGGATAACGTATGACGCTCCAGGAGGATATTGGCGGACGATGCTGTTGTATACAGGAAGATAAAGTGTGTGGCGAAATGCAGAGGGACGTGCAGAGGGTCGGCTACCAGTGCATGCACTGCCAGTTGATGGAGAACGTAAGGAAATGGAAGTGTGTTGACGTGCTGCATAGCCTCGTGAAATGATCACGACGGAAAACTCGGAGAAACAGATATCATACAGAGCTTTTCCGATGATAGTTTTCCTCACGCGGCATTAGTGAATGAAACAGGGAAGAAGGAAAAAGATAGTAGGTTCCATATGTGTCCTCCGCCAAACAACGTAAGGTGGCTTGCAGTGTACAGACGTAGAAGTAGACGCAGATGTACTAGAGGTCGACCCCTCATGCTGGGCCGCCTTCAAACCAAGCAGAAGACCGATTATGAGGGGAAAGATCCCACAGGAGACTGTCGTTGATCGTACGGTGGTCACGTTGCAATTAAAAATCCGTTTCTGTGGAGTCACAAGAGAATTCAGTTGGTGCGTCAGTTGTTTCGAAAAGTCTTAAATGGAATTCATGTCAACACAATGAGAATGCTACTATAGTACAAAGAAGCAGAAGGCAATGTACTTGCTCTTTATTTCGTTTCTCGAAACTTTCTTCTCTTCCGCAAAATTCCGCGTCATTCTGACAGCATCAGAGCCGATGTCAGATCAGGCGACGTTCTACAAAAGTCTGTTTTTCTCATCTTCCTTGCATTTCGCCTCTCGCTTTCCGATTAAATGTGGTTATTTACCCGGTAATTATTACTTATGTCGTTGATAGCCCACGCTGCCCAATACAGCCACCCGTTCGCCACCTCCCCGTGTTTTCTTTCCCAACTTCCAAGCAGGATAAATACAGTGATGAAAAAAGTTATGGGATACATATTACTATCGTGTCGGACCTCCTTTTGCCCAGTGTAGTGCAGCCACCCCATGTGGTGTCGACTCCACAAGTCGTTGGAAGTCTCCTGCAGAAATATTGAGCCATGCTGCCTCTACAGCCGTCCATAATTGCGAAAGTCTTACCGGTGCAGGATTTTGTGCACGATCGGACCTCTCGATCATGCTCCATAATCTTGGATGGGATTCATGTCGGGCGATCTAGGTGGCCAACGCACTTGTAACCTGCAAAAATTCCATCGTTGTTTGGGAACATGAAGTTCACGAATGGCTTAAATGGTTTCCAAGTAGCCGAACATAACAGTTCTCAGTCAATGATCTATTCAGATGGACAAGAGGACCCAACCCATTCCATGTAAAAACAGCCTACGCCATTATGGAGCCACCACCTGCTTGCACAGTGTCTTGTTACAACTTCTGCCCACGACTTCTTAGGGTCTGCGCCACACTCCAACTCCACCGTCAGCTCTTACCAACAAAAATCGCGACTCATCTGACCAGGTTACGGTTTTCCAGTCATCTAGGGTCCAACCGATACGGTTACGAGCCCAGGAGAGGCGCTGCAGGTTGTGTGCTGTTAGCAAAGGCACTCGCGTCGGTCGTGTGCTGCCATAGCCCATTAACGCCAAATTTCGCAGCACTCTCCAAACGGATACATTCGTACCTCTCACACTGATTTCTGCGGTTACTTCACGCACTGTTGCTTGTCTGTTAGCACTGACAACTTATGCAAACGCCGCTGTTCTCGGTGTTAAGGAAGGCCGTCGGCCACTGCATTGTCCGTGGTGAGAGGTAATGTATGAATTTTGGTATTCTCGGCGCACTCTTGATACTGTGGATCTCGGAATATTTAATTCCCAAATGGTTTCTGAAATGGAATGTCCCATGTGTCTAGTTCCAACTACCATTCCGCGTTCAAAGTCTGTTAATTCCCGTCGTGCGCCCATAATCACGTCGGAGACCTTTTTCAAATGAATCACTTGAATACAAACGACAGTTCCGCCAATGCACTGCCCTTTTATACGTTGTATACGCGATACTACCGCCATCTCTATATGTGCATATCGCTATCCCACGACTTTCGTCACCTCACTGTATTTCAGCTTCTCTGGTTAAGCGGGAACTCTGTTCTTCTTAGGCGAGAGAATATTAATGCAGCAAGTGAATACATCGACAGACATTTCCTGTCGTAAATAAAGGCTTTAACGTTAATTTTTCAAAACTGTATTCTTCAGACGCCGGAGCGAGGTTGGATCCACATTGCCTCTATTTTTGTGCGTAAGTGCATAGTGCTCTACATCGCAAGCCTCTGCAGGGTGCATGACCGAAGGTACCTTGTACCAGCGCTAGTCATTCCCTTTCCTGTTCCACTCGCAAATGGAGAGAGGAAAAAAACTACTGTACTTATTCTTCAGTACCAGCCGTCATTTCTCTTATCTTGTCTTCACAGTCCTTGCGCGAGATGTACTTTTGTGGCACTAGAATCGTTCTGCAGTCAGATTCAAATGCCAGTTCTCTAATTTTCTCAACATTGCTCCTCCAAAAAAACTTTGCCATCCTAATTGAGTTCATGGAGAATTTCCGTAAAATTCGTGTGTTGATTGAACCTACCTGCAACAAATTTAGCAGAACTCCCCTGGATTGCGTGTATGTCTACCTTTAATCCGACCTGGTAGAGATCCCAAATACTTGAGCAGTACTCAAGAATGGGTCACTATTTTTCTGTATGCAGTCTCTTTCACACATGAGCGACACTTTCCTAAATTACTCCAAATGAGCCGAAGTCGATCATTCGCGTTCCCCACAAACGTGCTTGTTCCATTTCACGTCGCTTTGCCGCGTTACACTCCGGTATTTAACCGGTGTGACTCTGTTAACAAAAAAATGGTTCAAATGGCTCTGAGCGCTATGGGACATCTATGGTCATCAGTCCCCTAGAACTTAGAACTACTTAAACCTAACTAACCTAAGGACATCACACAACACCCAGTGACTCTGTTAACAAGCACTTCACTTACAGCCCTACTGTGTCAGAGTCATACAGGATTCGTTGCCCTGCTCATCTGCATTAATTTTAAAGTTTTCCACATTTAGAGAAAGCTGTCACTAATCACGGCAAACAGAAATTGTATCCAAGACACCCAATAGCATCATTTGATACGCAAGATCTCTGCCTTGCTTGTTATCTTTCTGTGGTGTAGCTGTTTGGAGAATGTGGCACCATTTTCATTTACGTTAACGAATCTACCATTGAAACACGATGATCTACTTAGGATAAAGAAATACTGATTACAGGATTGAATTAAGGTCGTATTCTAGGAAACTATTTGAGGGGACTGTCGTAAACGAAGAAAAGAAACTTAGATAATGAAGTGATATATTTCCAGAAAAGCATTCGAACGCCGTAACAGTGTTTTGTCTGTGTTACACAGAAATTGCACGTAACAAGTACCGACGCACTCCTAACAGCTAAACTTTCTCCTTACGGATGACGGCGGTGGTAATGCTTTACAGCTGCACCGTTCAAACGTAATATCTAGACCACCCTGAACAGGACTATGTGGTTAAAGTCACAATTTTCAGACCCTTAAACCAAAACGTCTTCATAATCCATTGCAACATGGCGCTGTTCTCATCTAATCTACATTACCTTTCAGTGTGTAGCATTAGGCATTTCTAGTATAATAAAGATTTACTTATTTCCCTGTTCCTGACAATAACAGCGTGGAAAAAAAAAGATTATAGTAGAAGATGAGCTTAATGCTTGTCTGGATGTCCTGCTTTAAGTTTTCTGCAGTGGATCTAAATGAATTCTTTCCTTAAACAAGACGTCATTCGATTTCGTTCCGCACTCTTATCCAATCTCAGCATGTGTTGAGACACAAACGACCGCATCGTCAAAAGTTCATTATACTCTAATCTTCATTCCATCATCTACATCCGATACTGTATGATACCTATTGTTAATTACTACTAAAACGGCTGATGAAGATAAAAAAAACAGCCTTCAATTTGATTTTCTGTCTAAAAGTCTAAATATTCTACCTGGTTGTCGCAAAAGGGCTCAAAAAGCTACGGACGACGCAGAACTACTGGCGTAGCATGGTATAAACCAGACAGACAATAAATACGAGATTTTTTAAATTCAACGCCTGAGACGTATCTCTTTCTGGCTCAAACGTTGTTGCTATTAGGGCAACATCTACTGTTCTTGAACATGTTCTCAGTTCGAATATTACATTGTATATATTTATTATATATATCTCGTTGCGACGGAAGAGCTCCTGAAGGGCCGGCCGGTGTGGCCGCGCGGTTCTAGGCGCTTCAGTCTGGAACCGCGTGACCGCTACGGTCGCAGGTTCGAGTCCTGCCTCGGGCATGGATGCGTGTGATGTCCTTAGGTTAGTTAGGTTTAAGTAGTTCTAAGTTCTAGGGGACTGATGACCACAGATGTTAAGTCCCATAGTGCTCAGAGCCATTTGAACCATTTGAGCTCCTGAAGGGAAGGCAACATTCTTTTCGAGATCACTGCTGAGAAAACTTAGAGAACTGGCATTTGAAGGTGGCTGCAGGGTGATTCTACTGCCGCCAACATACATAAGGACGACGAAGACAACACGAGAGAAATTAGGGCTCGTACGGAAGCATATATATACAGTCGTTGTTCCCTCGCTGTATTTGCGAATGGGGCAGAAAAGGAAATGACTAGTACTGATACAAGGTACCATCCGCCACGCACCATACGTTAACTTGTAAAGTATGCATTTAGATGTAAATTGAACAGACGGTCGTTCCAAAATTCTGAAACCAGGCTATACTACGTACATCTAAGCAGGGAGAGATAATTTGATTATGTAATTCTGAATCAGCCTTAAATTTCTACTCGTAAATGTGACGAACGGGAGCAAAAGTGTATAGAAAGGTGGCTATCAGCTTCACTGCACAAATGGCGAAAAAGGAAAACTGACACAGCCACCACTTTGTAAGATTTCAGTCGATTTTTTTTTCTCTCGTTTTCCTAGACAATGTTCTTCGGCTTGTCTCACATATGCCGTACTTATTCAGTTTGTGATCGATTTCAAGATTAATGTCATAAGGTACATCACAGCCAAGGTTTTGGAAATAAGATACTTTTTTAGTAGCTCTCTTATCTAGGGTTATGTTTGTTCGGACTGAATATTTGTCTGTAACAGCCATTGTCTCTCTGTTTTTCGTGCAGAGAATTTCGTGTTATACTTCGAATATGAGGACTTGCGGAGAGAACTGAATATTTTTAAAACAGAAAATAGGACCCAGGAAGCTAAAGGATTACGGTTCTCAGATATGAACAAATACAAACAGGAAGGATATTAAAAGAAGATTTATCACACAGACCGAACAGTGAAAGAGAAATCGGAAGGCCAAGGAAACACTGACAACTTCCTTTGTGATTTACTCCGTTAAAGAAGAAGAAAAGGAAACAACAATATAATTGCGAGTGAAAAATATGTGACAATATTCTGGATATCAACAGAACAAATTACGTGCGTCGGATCATGAATGGACATCTGCGACTAATTGAGCAGAGTAGTCTCGGCATTCCAAAAGGTCAGCGAAGCTTTTGGGAACTGCTCGAAAATTATGTACCAAGCACCATTTCACCCCGTTCTATTTGTAAACACACACACACACACACACACACACACACACACACACACACACACAGAGTTCAGCCTGAGATGGTGGTCGAGCCCTCCGCTTCGTGCCTTCGGCACTTGGTGCTTTCTCAGCCGACGCGCCTACCGAACCGCCACGTGTCTCACGCTATTTAATAGCGTCCGATAAAGTTATTTCCAGCAGCCGCGGATATTGAATTAAGGACGACTTCCGTCTTTCAGGATGGCCATCAAACATTAAACGACTGCCTGACGCACACAGGACTGGAAAAGCGATGTTTACCTTGCCTTCCTGCCTTTTAGGATGCACTACAGGACAGCATTTTCGCGTATCTCAGTTTCTACACAAATTACGATGTTGCCTCTTCTTCGATTTCCTGTTATTTCTAGCTAGTTTATGAGACTGAGAGCTTAGAATTCTCAGCCGCGAACTTAAATGTCACGTACTTCGTCACTCAGAGGTCAGTCACTTCCAAAATAACACACCACTGCCTCAAGAAACGTAGCTTCGCTTTCCTCACCTCATAAGCGCAAATTTGGTGTGTGTCTTAGAAGGGGAGAGGGAAGGGATAGTTTTTCCCCTGTAGTGATCAGTTTATATTTTTGTGGAGATATCGACGTTATTAGAGCAACGACAATATTCAGTACCATTAACTTGACCAAAGTTCTAGGAAACTACGTGCTAACATTCCACGAGCTAGGTTTCCAATTTAATTTTTTTGAGTGGCATTAGACACAAATTTTTATCACAATGTAAAGAGGTCAGAGGATTTCCAGTAACCAACCACACTAGTGGTCTTCCCATCCATCTACATCTACATCGACACTTCGCAAATCACACTTAAGTGCCTGGGAGAGGGATCATCGAACTACCGTCACACTAATTCTCCATTATTCCACTCTCGAACAGCACGCGGAAAAAACGAGCAAATGGTTCAGATGGCTCTGAGCACTATGGGACTTAACATCTGAGGTCATCAGTCCCCTAGAACTTAGGACTACTTAAACCTAACTAACCTAAGGACATCACACACATCCGTGCCCGAGGCAGGATTCGAACCTGCGACCGTAGCGGTCGCGCGGTTCCAGACTGAAGCGTCTAGAACCGCTCAGCCACTCCGGCCGGCAAAAAACCGAACATCTATGTCTTTCCGCGCGAGCTCTGATCTCCCTTACTTTATTATGATGATCGTTTTTCCCTATGTAGATGGCGTCAACAAAATATTTTCGCGTTCGGAAGAGAAAGTTGGTGATTGAAATTTGATCCACCGCAATGAGAAACGCTGTTGTTTTAATGGTATCGACTCCAAATCTTGTATCATAGCCGTGACACTCTCTCCCCTATTTCACGATAATACAAAACGTGCCGCCTTTATCTGAACTCTCTTTGTGTACTCTGTTAGGATCCCACACCGCACAGCTGTATTCTAAAAGAGGACGGACAAGGGCAGTGTAGTCAGTCTCTTTAGTAGATCTGTTGCATCCTCTAAGTGTTCTGCCAATAAAGCGCACGGTCTTTGATTCGCATTCCCCACAACGTTTTCTATGTATTCTCTTCAATTTCAATGGTTCGCAAGTCTGATACCTAGGTATTTAGTTGAATTTACGGCCTTTAGATTATCGTGTAACCAAAGTTTAGCGGGTTCCTTTTGGCACTCATGTGGATGACCTCACACTTTTTATTATTCATTTATTTGGTTTCTAGATCAAAATGACAGATCATTGACTGTAATTTATGTTATTGTGATTGTAACTCTATTCATCATCTTATTGGCTTCAATAAGCGAATACGAAGGTCATCAGGCTGTACCAAATTTCTCACTCATGCTTATCTATCACAAAACGATTGTGTGCAACTGTGCATTCATCTATGAAAGTTGTACAGCTTTAGCGAACACATCATCATTATCTTTTTCTTCTTCCTGTACTTCAGGGATTAGGCCCTTCGGCCTTTCCGCCTTAGACATACGTTGGACGTTGTCTTTCCAGTTCAGTCTGTATTTTTCAGTTACAGTTGTAATGGGTTCTACATTTAGTTCTTGTCTAATATCGGTGTTGCTTTTACGGTGCAGTAATAAACATGCTGTTACGCAGAGGAACTTCATCTCTGATGTTTCGATTCGTCGTAATTCATCTGATGGTAGGGTCCAACATTCGATATCATACAGAGGCAAAAGCAAAGCTATTACTTTGTAAAGTTTTTATTCATGTTTCTTTCTGGAAGCACTCTTTTAACGTTGTATGGTTCACAGTAGTGTTTGAATCTGGCCAATTTTAGCTTCACATCATCTGACTTGGAAAATTTAAAATTACTCCCTAGATATTCAAATTATTTCACTTGTTCTATTTTTTGTCCATTTATAATAATTTTATTTCTTTATGGCTTCCAACCTTTGAATTTCCATCACTTTTATTTCATCCGACGATATTCTCATTCCGTAATTAGCGGGAATTTGACTCAATATATGTTCTGCAATTTCCAGTCCTTACAGAACGGATCTTCATTTTATTATTTTTGTATAATGACTGAATTGCCGTAATCAGATGTGCTGGAACTCCCATTTCCTTTTCACCTTGTGAAACGGCTTTTCATAATCAATAAAATCATAAAAGCTGGTAACCTAAATATTCTTCTTTCCTGCGTTACATGTGCCGAAGTAAAAAGGCAACAGAACATATCACAAAAGTTGAAACTTCTCGGCAAATTAGAACTGTATATCAGACATCAGACACGTACTCGGATATGGTACCTTTGCTTCTTACTGACTTATCTCCGATATTCATTCTGGAAACGACTCTAATGTCGTGTCTAAGTCATTCTCCGTCATATCCTTCTCTTGCGAGAGCTAATCCAGCAAGCAGTGTACGGGGATTTCTGTGTTATATGGGAGAATGAGAGACACGTGCTGGGACATCGAAGCTTCCGATCGGGCCCTAAGTACTGCTCGGATGAACCAGTTGGTAAAAAATTTCCCGCGTAATGTCCAGGTTTCAGTTCCAGGCAGGCTTTCAGCTTAGTACGCAACGGAAGGCTACTGAAACCACTGTCTAATGAAGATACACAGCTGATATGCGAACGATAGCTTCGCCCTCCCCACCTTCTACTCCTCTTCGTGCCCAGCTATTGGCAGTCGGTTTGTCAATGCCCTGGCGGTAATAAAGTACATCGGGTGTACATCTGTGAATTAATTTCTTATTGTCTACACTGCGAGAATCTTTAAAAGTTAAAAATAAGCTTTTTGAATATTAAATTATTTAAAAGGCAAAAGAAGCGTTTTTAATGATTTACAAAGAAACATATTGCTGATCTGCTCTTGATTGTAAGATGCAGCTGGCGGTAACGGTGGAAAAAAGGTTGTACTTTGCAGATTTTGGGTTTAGGCGACTGTTCAGTAGAAGAGAAAACGTGATGTGCATTTTGTGTGAGGATTTGTTTGGGAAGGTAAACGGCCGCAATGGCTGGGAATGAAAACTTATATCACGCTGATGGAAAGAGAGAAGGCAAAACGGGCTATTCGAGTTATGATCTATTGTGAAGTCAGGTTCATCATCACTATCATCAGCACATATTCACTTTTTGGGATTAGACGTAACGCCTGTTCTGTCTTCAGGGGACAGTTTTATTTGTGTCGTCTCTTCTTGGTTCTTCCAAGACTTCTTTTTCCATGTTGCACAAATTTGGCTTCTAGTAGTAATCACCACCCCAAGATTCTATACCGTGGTTCCTTGCATTCACTGCTATATTCATTTACATTGGTGTCCAAAACTTACGGACTAAAGTAACTTTCGAATGATGCGTCACTGTCAAGCAACACAGCTCGATGAAACTTGGACCATACTTTGAAAGAACTGCTACAGTATAGCACATGAGGTAACTGAAAAGAATACGCAGTGAGACGAAAAGAAGTGACACTTTTATTCAAGGATGTCGACTACACTGACGTCACCGCGATTCATAATGGTCCCCTGCACGTATTGGATGTATCATGGATGTCAATGCATACTCTGCAGCGTGCTCTGATGCTGGCCGGAAGTTTGCTAAGGTGTTCTAGTGAAAGCGCGTTCCATTTCTCCAGGAGTGCGGCTGACCACCGCTGGATGGTCGTTGGTACATGCGGACGTGCTGTGCAACGCATGCCACGCCTGTTTGATGGAATTTCAGTCGGGAGAACGGGCATACCAGTCCATTCATCGTACATCCTCTCGTTCCAAGAGCTTCCCCACCTGCGCTATTCAGTGCGGTCACGTGTTGTCATCAATAGAAATGAAGTTACGGTCGAATGTACCCCTGAAAAGGAGCACGAGGAGAGGGAGTACAGTGTCAAAATAACGTCGAAATTATGCCTCCCCACACCATAACACCTGGACCACCAAACGGTCATGTCTGACAATTCCTGAGGCACCCTCATATGGCGAAAAGTGGGAAGACGTAATGCACCCAGGAACCAATTTATTAAATGCTGTACGAGGACTAATCCTAACGACAAATATCACGCCCCCCACCCCCCTACTTTAACATCACCTCTTCCGTACTTCACCGTCGGCATTACACATGACGGCGGATGGCGTTTTCCAGGTATTCAGCAAAGCCAAATCCCTCCATTAGATTGCCATTGAGTATAACGTGAATCATCATTCCGAATCTCTCGTTTCCTGTCATTCACTGTCCAGTGGCGCCGCACTTTACACCATCTCAAGTGCCTCTTAGTACTGACTGCAGAAATGTGTCACTTATGAGGAACTGCTCGACCACTTTCCGCATAGTTTTCAACTCCTTATGCACAGTGATTGTGCCAGCTGGACCACTGATAGCACTTCGGAAGTCACGAGTGATAGCTTCTGCTGATTTCGTGCGATTTTGTATAACCGCCCTCCACAGTGCTCGAAGGTCCGTGTCTGACATTACATGATGTCTACTTGGGTTTTGTTTGGCTGTCATTGTTCCTTCACGTTTCCATCATCAATTGTCGACTCGAGCAGCTTGAAAAGAGGTGAAGTGTCCCTGATAGATCTGTTACTAAGGAAACGTCAAATGACGAGTCCATGCCCGAGGTCACTGAGTTGACCGACCCATTCTGCTGTTACCGTTCCTCGACTGACAACACAGTATTCCCCGCCTCCTTTTACAATAGCGGCTCCGCCACTCGTGAATCTAGTCGTCATTACCGCATTGCATAGGGGAGTCCTGATACTTTTGACAGATAGTACATGTTGCTGTCGATCGCAGGTGTGAACTACGATGATGGAGAATGATTAGATGTAATTTCGTGGAGAAGAGCACTGGGAAATCTGTTGGGAGGGTTGGTGGTCGAATGCAGCGCCGCCGGCGACCTGCGCGCAGAGATCCTGTCACGGTCGCCAGGGCGCCCGCCGCGAGCTGCGCGCTAGGCCGGCCGCGCCCCGCCCCGCCCAGCGCTCATTACGGCGAGTTTACCTGCCGGCGCCATCAGCGGGGAACTCATCACTTTAAAACGCCGGCCGCCGGAGCCCGAGCCGGCGGCATTCCGGCGGCGCCTCTTCGCGGTCCGGCGCGATTACCGGGCCCGCTCTCCAAAGGAACGGACTCTCAAGAGCTTTTCTTTCTGGGATCCAGTTCCTAGTTGCCACTGTAAAGTTTCGTAGTGTTAAAGCACTCTGCCATCAGATGAATTCGGACCAGCTTTAAGATACTGCGAGGGACATTCAAGAATTAAAGAGACAAATTTATAGAACTGAAACTGTTTGTACGAGGGATTTTGTACTTTCATGACTTTACGTTCGCGTCACTGAGATGAGCTGTCAACAGCGATCAAAAATTGTTTCGTTAACAACCTGAATATTGCATTTAACGAAGGCAAGTCCGCTTGAAGTTTTCACATTAGCTGTACAACGTTCATTGTGATCCTTTTTTTTTTTGTGAAGGTGCAAAACCGACTAAAATCTATACTCGAATGATTGTGCAACATGGTGAAAGTCGTATGAACAGCAAAATTTTTTATAACTGGGTAGAAGACTTAAAAATTTCAAAAATGGCCAGACTTCAGTGACTGACGAGCAACGTCCTGGCCAGCCAGCTGAAGTGTCAATTCCCCGGCTTGAAACACGCATTTACAATATAATTCGTGAAGACCGACATTTCACAGTTGAACGTACAGGGTGTTCGGAAATTCCCGTTGCGACGTTCTAGTACTTGCAGAGGGGAGTGAGCACGTAATATCTTGAACAGGAACCTATGTCTGTACACACACCGTTTCCTTGCTACAGCCGGTTGAAAACGTTTTTGCTAGACAAAGGATGCAACGGGGTAGTCATGGTAAGGGGTGATCACATCAGATCGGCTCATGTCATTTGACGTCTGTTCTACCTCTCTGACCTGCTTTGAGCCTCATTCACGTGTGTGTCAGTGTTACAGCAACATGGCTGATTACACGTTTGCAGAATACACCTACATGATACTTCTGAATGGCGAAGCTCACGGTAATGGAAGAGCTGCTCTTCGCCTTTATGAAGATCGTTCTCCACAACGTCCGACTCCATTGCATTACCTTTTCGCCACAGTTACACAAAGGCTTCGAGGAAGGGGTACATTTACGTCGCCAGGTGTGAATGTGGTGTTCCAAGGAGACGCCACACACCCGAATTGGAAGAGGCCGAATTTTTTTACAATTGCAGTTTTGGGAAGAATTCAGTTAACAACCAAGCAAGCTGTAGTATGATAGGGGACAACGAATCTCCCACGCAGTGTGCACGTTGTCTTTTTATTACTTTTTACTTTTTACATCTTTCATCCCCTACTCGTCAGAGTAAAACGGGCTGTTGTAGAATTCGGTTCTTTTCAGACAAATTCCACAAAGTTGGAAGCCCTGAAATATTCCCGATTACTAAATTTGGGACAAGATCTCCAATTTTCGCAACTGCCTCATAATATGAGGCAGCCTCTCTAAAACAATGGCTGGAATAGGAAGAACCGGAACTGCTTTTAATGTATTTCTGGTAGGCAGTCTTGATTTTTTATGTCCCATTGACATCGAGCTTATTACAGACACTGCCCTCCCTCTGTAGGACGTGGTTGGGAAGGAACTGGCCGTGAAGTAACTGAAGGAATCATTCTTGCATTCGATAGAGCAATAAAGGAAAAACAACAAATTCTGATTACGTGTCTCAAACGCTGCCGACACTTCGCTCAACAGTCCTAAGCAACACAGATTCTTAGAAAAATGTCAGATCGATTCACTGTAAAAATGAAACCATTAAGCTTTATTAACACTGCAAACGCTTCACACACGGCCGTACACAATCTTATCTGCTATACTGAAACTACTGTGGCATTTGTTTGCAGGCCATGACAGAACAAAATAAAACAGCATCCCTGTGTCAGAAGCTTATGGATATAACGTAGCAGGAAACGAGAGGGAGTATCATTTTAATGGCAGGAAGTGAAAGCTTCGATTGCTATTTTGTAATGAATGAGGGAATGGCATCTTCTGAAAATATTTCCCTTTTGTCGAATGGAAAGACGGGGCCAGCGTTCTGCGACACGTCGAAGTTCACAAGACCATCTGTCGCCAGCTTCACAAGAGGACGCATTTTCCCACAACTCCTTTACGACGTAAAGAAATAAGTTTTTTCGCCTTAGAATGCATGATATTCACAAAAGTTTTGGTACTGCAACGCCTTTAAAATTACGGCATCTCCAAAATAAATGTTTAGTTTGCTTTTGCTACAGATGTCAGAGCCTAGAATAATGGAAATCTCGTCAGTCATGGCGGGGCAAGATAAAGCAAAGACTACAGCAAGCAGAGGAGGCTAGAATACCGTCATAAGCAATGACAGCGATGACATGCGTGAACTACGGTCTCTACACGGTACGGTTGCATGAGTGAAGATTGGAAAAACGCTTATGGTTCTCTATTAAGACGTCAGAGATCAGAAGTTATGGCTGTGAAATAACTGATCGGTTGTGCGGTTGTGTAATCCACTATACATTATAACAGTAATAATACTACTGGCATACACAACTCAAAATTCATTCGTCATATTAAGGAACTTTTTGCGCACAATGTGCACGAACGTAAAGCAAGACAATATCAGTGCCACTGCTTCACCGACTTGGGGACCATTAAACGCAAGTAGTCACAAATTCATCTTTTTGCCGCACCTGAAGTTCATCGCTCACATGATTGTACTTGAAACAGTTATTGCAAAACGAACTTCAGAAGTGTTTGCTCGAATTATTATCCACGAGCGTACCACAGTTTCAGTGTGAACTGAATTCACTTTGGCGGGTAGCACCACAGCGTACGGAACTTGCAAGTGAATCTCAATGCCTCTCTTAAACCCCCCCCCCCCTTTTTTACAACCCACACTGTTGCAACTGGATTTGTCTCTAACTAACTTTATCGAACATAGCACATTCTGTTTAATACAAAACACTACGTATCACATTAGCGCAAAAACCTTTACTTCTAGTGGGTTGCTGTCGAGGAATACGGTTGCAGATACGCAGTCTGGCTTCGGAGGGGCCTACAGTATTAGCCGTACGTCAGCTAGCCGTTAAACCATTGTAAACCACACCCATCTTCAGCTTGGCTCTCGAAGGCTGGAATTCATCATCTAAGGGAATCAAATTGCCGTCAGTGCACATTAAAGCTTTTAACGACTGCTCTCCTAATGAAGTAACATCAAAGCGGGGCAGATCTTTTTTTTCTTATATACTTATTTTTTAATAAATACTGAACTTAAACTATGACACTGCCGTAATGTTTACATTGTCAATAATGAAATGATCTTTCGCAGAAGAATTACGATGGCTATTCAGAAAGTAAGTTGGTTCGGACCGGCTGCGAAATGGAAACCACAGTGCATACCAAAAATGTTTTATTTGCAACAATTACTTCTCTTAGCTGACTGCAAGTACCGAAAATTTGTTGTTAAATCTTTAAACACTGCTGAGTCAGATACCAGAAGCGCTAGTCCCTGTCACTGGCGAAAGTAATTTACTTCGAAAGATTTTTTATGAATACGCTGTACCGCCTCAACGTTGGCGCATACTAAAGCGCTGAAAAAGCAGACAAAATGAAGCACTGTTTACGTAACAGAAACTTAACTTAGCTAATAATTTTGTAACAAAACAAGTACAAGACGTCTTATATGTTCAAGCAGAAGAAAAATAAGATAGTGAATATCAGCTATGATGACTAGATGTTTCATTCGTATTCATTTCATCCATCGCACTACAAAGCAACACCTAAGGTACGGAAGCTGCTTCAACGCTGATCGTTAAATAGTAAGATACGCCGTTAAACAGCAGTATTACCTACTTCATGGAATCCTGTATGTGCCTTGAACAGAAAGCGCCAAAGAAGCAATTCGCTTTGCTCCCGCTCCTTAGTGAATATTACCTTGAGGCTAAATTGATTTTATTACTACAATCAGGCCAACTGGCAGTGTCCTTGGCCTTGTATTCACTGTCTGTCACAGACGTCTGCGTCCAGATCACATAAACTCACTGCGAAAGTAACTTTTGCGAGACAAAATACACACTTTCCGTCTCGGAAAATACTGAATATCTAACTTCTAAAATCAGTGGCGCAACTCTTTATAAGGATGCCCTACAATGTCATACAATGTTTCAAAATAAAGACCTCACACACACTCTCATCTTCTTTTCCTCAAGGCATTATATTTAAAAAAAATATTTTATCTATTTCATGCGGCACCATCAAAACTTTTACCGCCGCAACAGTGTCACGACTGATAAACAAGCATTCCCCATTTTTTCTTGGAAAGCTACCCTATCTGTTATCATTATTATAGCTTACTGTATCAATATTTTTTTTATAGAATACACTGTCATCCAATATTTTTAATCTGCGTTCGGATTAGTTGCCTGGTTAAATGTTTCAGGTTCGGACGCTCAACAACAAGGCCACAAGAGCCCATATAAAATGTTTTCACAAAGTGTCAGACTAAGGCTTACAAAACTCTGTGCTCCCAATACGTTAAAAACAACAGCAATAGTAATCAGATAAAATATTTCTCGACTGAGCATCTAATAGCAGCACGAAGGTATTGAGAACTATTTTTCAGATATAGCAGGCTCATACCTAATAATTTTAAACTTACGAACAGTCAATCTTCGGATTTGTCTGCACGCGTGGACACACACACACACACACACACACACACACACAAACGCACATACATACATACACACAGCAGCAGCAGCCTTCGTTACAGACAACACGTGTACCGATTGACGCAGCTCTCACTTCGATGCCATTTGCTACATTCTCATCTCCGAATTTTCTGTCATTCTCATGCAAGAACGTCGAGATTATTTTTTTTTTAACTGACTTCATGCAAAAACCAGCACAATCATATTGGCTCGAAAGGTCGAACGTCCATTTTGTCTGAATCGCTACCAGAAGTCACTACAAACACATTCCCCGGCAGGCCGGGGTGGCCGAGCGGTTCTAGGCGCTACAGTCTGGAACCGCGCGACCTTACGGTCGTAGGTTCAAATCCTGTCTCGGCCATGGCTGTGTGTGATGTTCTTAGGTTAGTTAGGTTTAAGTAGTTCTAAGTTCTAGGGGACTGATGGCCTCAGAAGTTAAGTCCCATAGTGCTCAGAGCCAACCAAACACATTTGCCCCACAAAACAGAAACAGAGAATTGCCGCGTAGTGCACTGCAAGCGCAAGACTTCCTACCCGACGTCAGACTTGGTGTCGCTGCCCAGTTATGCAGACAGCTTCTCAGTTGGTCCCACAAAACTGAATAGATCCTGTTCTAGAACTTTTCACAATAGAAAACCTAAGGATAGCCATCAGGAACAGAACCCACGCGGTTTACACGGTCAGGCAGAAACACTAAACCGCCGCGCCACGAAGGAGTTATCCGAACGGGACGAAAATCAGAACATGTGATATATATACCGACAAACAAATGACTACCATTTCAGAGAAAATGGATGATTTATTCAAAAGAAAGTGTTGCAGAAATTGAGCAAGGAAGTAAAGCGTTAGTCCTCCTCTGGCCCTTATCAAAGCAGTTCTTCGGCTTGGCATTGGTTTATAGAGTTGTTGGGTGTCCTGATGGATATCGAGCCAAATACTGCTCGATTGGCGTATTAGATCGTGGTTGGGGGCCCTGTCAATAATGCTCCATCCATTCTCAGTTGAGGAGAGTTCCGGTGATCTTGCTGGCCGAAGTAGCGTTTGGTAAGCACGAAAACAAGCAGTAGAAATTCTCACAGTGTTCGGGCGGACATTATCTCGCTGAAAAGGAAGCCCAGGACGGCTTGCCATGAAGGGCAACAAAACGGAGCGTAGAATATCGTCTACGTACCGCTGTACTGTAAACCTGCCGGGACGACAACCAAAAAATGGTTCAAATGGCTCTGAGCACTATGGGACTTAACAGCTGAGGTCATCAGTCCCCTAGAACTTACAACTACTTAAACCTAACTAACCTAAGGACATCACACACATCCATGCCCGAGGCAGGATTCGAACCTGCGACCGTAGCGGTCGCGCGGTTTCAGACTGAAGCGCCTAGAACCGCTCGGCCACTCCGGCCGGCGACGACAACCAAAGGGGTCCTGTTATGAACTGAAATTGCACCCCAGACCATCACTCCTGGTTGGCGGTCCGTATCGTGGTGGAGTCGACAGTCAGGCTGGTATCACATTACAGTCCAGGGCTTCTGCAGACACATCTTCACTGCTTTGTTCGAAGCGGGACTCATCACTGAAGACTACTCCAGCCAATGGGATCCCAGGCCGAAGACGTGTCTGGAGACGGTCCGGGCGGCAGGGGATCCAACCTGACTGTCGCCCTCCATACGGCTCCACAACCAGGACTGATGGTGTGGTATGTCATTTCTTTCCGCCGCAGGACCTCTTTGGTCGTCATCCGCGGCACTCTTACAGCATAGCGTTACGTCGACGATATTCTGCGCCTCGCTTTGTTGCCCTTCGTGGCATGCCGTCCTGGGCTTATACTTCAGTAGGATAAGGCCTGCCCGCACACGCGAGAGTTTCTACTGTTTGTCTCTGGGCTCGCCAAACTGCCAGCAAGGTCGCCGTATCCCTTCCCAACTGAGAATGTTAGGAGCATTATGGACAGAACCCTACAATTATGTCTGGAATTTGGCGACCTTACGCTCCAGCTGGTCAGAATTTGGCATTATATCCCTCGGAAGGGCATCCAACATCTCTATCAATCACCGTCAAAAGGAATACCTGCTTGCATAAGGGCCAGAGGTAGACCAACACGTTATTAACTTACTCAATTTAAGAATGCTCTTGAATGCATCATGCAATTTTTCCGACATTGTAATTACTTGTTCCTCTGAACATGTACGTCATATCTACCGGTTTTGGTCCAATTCGGATAATTCCTTCATGATGCGTCGCTTTTTTTTATCTTAGAGTATACTTGGATGCGAAGAAAGTGAACGCCAAATTGTCGGTTGATTCTTTAATTGGTCCTTGTGGCAGCTACTACGTTCTTAATGACCAACGTATAGGTATAAAGTTAATAAATAACGCTTTTTTACATACTGATCCTGGAAAGTATCAATCTAATACGAAGGACTTATCACCTTCATTGCATGTTTCATTTCGTTGTATTGTCTGTGCGAGCAACATAGTTGGATTTGTATTCAGGTTTGGACAGCGAATTGTATGTATTCCCAGGGTTTATGATCAGCGGATAGTGAGGATGGGACAACGTAGCGATGCTGTTTTCTGCCGAAAAATGCACGAGCTGCTAGTGACGTATGCGCAGGCACATTATCCTAGTGTCATTTCCATTTATTGTTAGAAGCAAATCTTAGTAGATTACATAACACGAATGGCATGAAGGTTCAAGTAGTACACCCGAAAGTTCATTATATTTTGTCACTGACATCAGAGTATAATGTGAGCAACGTCTGACTGGGCGCGGTTAAGTGGGGGTTGCTTCAGGGGTCAGTGCTGGGACCATTGCTATTTACATATATATGACTGCTAAAATGACAGGTGATTCTAACATATTGTTGTGTTTGCTGATGACACTATAATGAAGTATGCCAAGAGCAACACAGGCAAAGTGCCAAATACTGCACTTCAAGACGTAAGCTAATGGCCTGTGGAAAACAAGTAGCTGACACACCAAAATAAGACTGTTTTTACAGTTTCTAACATACAGTTCAGATAAAACTGACGTTCTGATTATACACAATGAACATATGATTAGTGAGCACGAACAATCCAAATTGCAAGCTGTTTAAATAGACGGAAAGCTGTCAAGGAAAGCACATGTTCATCAGAATGCTGCTCAAAAACTGAATGCTGCTATATTTGTCATTAGAACAGTATTTACAATAAGTGAGAGTCCAACGCGAAAATTAGTCTATTTTGCTTATTTTCATTCACTTATAGAATGCGGTAGTATATTCTGGGATAACTCTTCCCACAAAGGAAAGATGTTTTTGACTCAAAAATGGGCAGTGCAACGATATGGTCGTGTAAACTCACGAACCTCTTGTCGACCCCTGTTCAGGATTTCCGGAATTCTGACACCGGCCTCTGAATATACATTCTCTTTGATGTCATTTGTTGTTAACTATATGAGCTTATTCCAAAGAATTAGCGGCATTAATTCAGTTAATACTAGGCAGAAATCCTGTCTGCATTTGGACTGCACTTCCTTAACACTTGTGTACAAAGGCGTTCAGTGTTCCGCTGCATCAATGAAAAAATGTTAGCACCAATCCTGGAATTTCACATTTAAATTTCCTAACTTCTCTGTCATATTCTGTTGGTTGTCATGTTGTTGATTATACTAATATGTACTCAGCAGCTTGCCGACCGCGTACGATACGCGTAAAAAAATATCTCATTCGAACTGGTTTCAGGTATGTATAAAGCTTCCAAGGGGCCTAAGTTTCGACGTCAGACACATATTAACAAATATCATCACCAGTTTAAGAGTTCTGGGTCCCACATTTGCATATTCCTTGTAATACCCGTAGCCACTGATGATCACCGATGCCCTCCTTTAGGTTACCTGACCCGAAAAGTTCAGGGTTGTTGGCTACTAAGGGGTCTAAGACGTCGCCGTCGTGAGTCGGTATTGTTTGAACTAATTTTCAGACAAGACATTCAGAACACTCTCATACGAATCTGTGGCTCTGGTACAAAATTTAACCTGGTACCTCTTTCTTTCTATAGCTGTCAAACTGAAAGTTCCCTCCATTACAATAACACAGTCACGAAACTTATTCGTGATATTTTACAATTTTTCTCTGAAGCATTATGCTTCTGTGGCAACTGTCTACAAAAACAAAGGAGTAGCATGTCTGACTCACCTTTGATGATTAGCTTCCTCACATTGCGATTTTGTTATAACCTCACTAGACGTTATCGAGGTCTTTACGGTGATAAATACGTGACCACCATAAACGTTTAGTCTAAATTTTTGATATATTTGAATTGAAGATTTCACTGCTATTCACTTCTAGTTTCAGCCACCTATCTATTGTCAACAATATGTGGCCATTATTACATTTACGTTACCATGGATACTCCTGCAGTTTTAGTAATACATTCTTATTTTCTCTTTCCGGTATGCACGGCCGAAAGTTCTCATCCGAAAGAAGCATGGTTGATTTTCCTCCTGTTACAGCAGGTCATGCAAAATTCTTACTATGGAGCGGTTTTAGGCTTTTTTTTAAAAAATAGGAAAAGAAAAAAACAACCCCTCACGAGCGGGTGTGAGTTGGTGGAACGCGGAGAAAGGAGAAATTTGTAGCTGTGACAAACGCAGACCTCCCTTCGACTCTAAACCGGAGGACTGCAAACAGTGAGACGAATTTTTTTTTTCTGATCTAAAACTTTTCTGTATCATCTTCACCAGACTCTAACACGCAACGCCTTGTTGATGTAATCATCCTTCTCTGTCTCTTGCCATCTACAGCTTTCGGTCGTGGTTGTTCCAGTTCATTCCACTGATAACATTTTATAATATGGATCTCCTGGTCCTGCCTCTTGTTTTTTCCCCCGTGTTAATCCTTCTAAGATTGTTTGTTCAGAAGTGTAAGTCGAATTAGGTGGCCCGTTAACTAAGTTTTCCATCCCTGTGTCATGTTACTCAATGTCCTTTCCTTTTTAATTTGTCTTCGTATTTTCTGTGTGCATGGAAAACAATAACGAACTTTATGATATTTAATATTCAGTGCTGACGTGTTTGGTAGGTTGGTTACCGCAGGAGGAGAGTCCACACCATTGTAGAATTTAATGCCTCGAGGACTCGATACAAGTGACGTATGCGACACTTTAATTTGTCTACGAATTGCGCAAGTAACGCGAGCGACTGAATTCGTCCGGGAACGTTATTGCTAGATATGGGATACAGAAAAAGCATTTCACGTACCGGCAAAATGCCACCTATTTTCCAGGAACAATGGAGAAGATGAATGGACGGCCATAGTAAATGTAATTTTAATGTAAAGAGCGTAAATACAGGGCCACAAAATGTATTCATTGGCAAATTATTTAATAAAAGAGAGAAGAAAGCGAATTTGTTATGAAGTGCGCAGCGTCACGCGAAGAAGCCAGTCTGCAGACGTGACCTTTACAAACTGGCCAACAGAGGGCACCCACACCGACGCACCACCGGCCGCTGCCGAATCGGTTAACATGCGTGCTGCGCCGCGCGGACTGTAATGTTAATGGAACAGAGGTCCCGTGGCGGCAATCTGTGCGGGCGGAAAACCGCTTCTGAGGCTCGCGTTCGATATGGACGCGCGTTGTTTCCACGGCGGGCCGGCCGCAGAACTGTCGATGGGGCGATGGCAGGCGGTTTCTGCGCGGCGTCCAATCTACCCCCTCACCGCCGCTCTGCCCTGCCCACACGACCGAACCGCCAGAGTCGGTGGGCGTGCTGTCCGTCTCGCCCACAAATATTCCTACGCGTAACGTGGGCAATGTTTGCGTGTCAGGTATCAGCAACCGGCACAACTCCAAACAGCCGTCGGTATTTGTCGATACGGTCACAGACAGATTATCACAAAGAGTCGCGCATTTGCCGGACTACCACCGCATGTGAAATTTGTAGGAATTGCGGCGGTACGTCCGAGACAGCTAAACTGAAGTGGCGCAGTATTCAAGTTCGCAGGTTTTAATTCGTCTTTAGCCAGTAGTACAAGAGTGGAGCAATGATCAGTTGCAACGTCGGTCACTCCACGTGGCTTTTAGCGGATGATGCAGTTGTACGATGGTGGTTTGACAACTTTGGTAAAAGAAAAAAAAGGAACGTGTTTGTTCCGTAAAGAACTCTTAATTCACGACATAGTCTCCTCTGAGGGATACATACTTGGTCCAGCGATCGACTACCTTTTTCATTCCTTCTAAAACATAGGTTCTGTCAAAATCAGCAAAATACTCGTTGACTGCAACGTCACTTCCTCATTTGTTTAAAATTTCTTCCCAGTAAGCCAAAGTTTCAATTTACGGAACAGGAAAAGGTCACAGAATGAGATTTTCACTCTGCAGCGGAGTGTGCGCTGATGTGAAACTTCCTGGCAGATTAAAACTGTGTGCCGCGCCGAGACTCGAACTCAGGACCTTTGCCTTTCGCGGGCAAGTGCTCTACCAACTGAGCTACCCAAGCACGACTCACGCCCCGTCCTCACAGCTTTACTTCTGCCAGTACCTCGTCTCCTACCTTCCAAACTTTACAGAAGCTCTCCTGCGAACCTTGCAGAACTGGCACTCCTGAAAGAAAGGATATTGCGGAGACATGGCTTAGCCACAGCCTGGGGGATGTTTCCAGAATGAGATTTTCCCTCTGCAGCGGAGTGTGCGCTGATGTGAAACTTCCTGGCAGAATAAAACTGTGTGCCGGGCCGAGACTCGAACTCGAAGTCTCAGGAAAAAGTTACTTGGGACAAGTCTGGTGAATAGGGTGGATGAGGAATCAATTCGAATTCCAATTCATGCACTTTCATCATTGATGTCGCTGAGGTGTGGGATGGTCCATTGTCCTGCTGAAACAGGACATGCTCTTTTTTGAGCCAACTCAACTGTCAAATGATCCAACAAAGAAGCATAATACTACCCAGTTATGGCTCTACCACCTTCCCAGTAATCTATGAGGATTATTCCTTGGAATCGTTAAAAACCGTGGCCATCATTTTACCAGCTGACAAAACGGTCGCTGTCTTCTTCGACGCACTTCCAATAGCCTTGGTTCATCGTTCTGATTGCCCCTTTGACTCCGGAGTCTAACGATGGATCCAGGTTTCATTAACAGTCACAAATCGGCGTAAAAAGTCTTGCGGACTCCGATTAAACATCGCCAGACATTGTGTTGAAACGTTGTGCCGGATGCGTTTTCTGGTCGGCTGTGATTACCGTATCACGGATTTTGTCATGGTATTCCTTCGTGGCGATCTCGAATGGACAGCCAGAGTGCGCTTGTCCGACCACGTTTAAATTCATTATTCCAAAAGTAAATGATCTTCAATGATGGTGCAGAGTCCGCGTGAACTTCGTCCAGTTCTGGTTTCATTGGTGCGGCTGTCCAACCCTTCAGTCCGGTTCCCGTATCAGCTAAGAAATACGAGCAGCGCGCTTTGTCAGAGGTTCGTCGAGTAAGCGCGACAGCGTCACGGGATGCTCAGCCCCAGAGGCGCACCCTACATGAGGAGCATCACCGCTTGGTTTCCTGTTACACTTTCCGGACTCTTCGCACAAGAATCAACTAGTTTTTTGCTTACTTCCACGTACATATCGCAAAAGAGCGTGAAATCAGAGTTAGAGAAATTCGAGTTCACACTAACAATCGTTCGACTCCACACACTGAAACAGGTCAGTGTGAAAGTAACAGTGCTGTACAAAAGTACCCTCTGTCACACATCATCAGGTGGCTTGCAGAGTACAGGTGTGCATGTAGTTGTAGAGTATTACTCACGGATTTAAATCCTCAAGTTCTCTGGAATACATTAAGGTGGTGAGGTTTCCTGCCGTGTGTAAGCAGCAAAAGTGGTGCTGTCCTCTCAGCTAACAACTGTCTGAATTCACCACGGTTGAGCTTTATTAATTTACTTATACACGAGGCATAGTTGCGCGGAGGTACAAATTACAATACGAGCACGCTATTACACGTACGTGGGTTGCTCTGACACCATAAGACGGATTCAGTACTTCTACTGACTTCTTAGCAGATGGAACTCAACATGCTGTTCTTGACGGCACGGCACTGGACAGTGGATGACAAGAAACGAATGATCTGCAGTGATGAACTACGCTTACTCTGCGGCAATCTGGTGGTAAGGTTTGAGTTTGGCGAATGCCTGGAAAACGTTACCTGCCGTAAGTGTGCACTGCCTATACCGTAGCACACGGAGGAGGTGGTGTTGCGGTATGGGGGTGTTGTTCGTATTTAGGATGTGGTTCCCCACTGCCTACACTAAAGCACCAGTTCAGAAACGTAAACTGTATCACCACGGCGATGCTCCCAGTCACAAAACAGTGCCTGTGAGGCAATGGTTTGTGGAGAACAACATTCCCGAAATTGACTGGGCAACCCAGAAACCCGACATGAACTCACCCTTCCGGATGAGTTAGGACGTCGACTTCCCTGCAGACCTCGGCGTCCGTCCAAGGTTCTCTGTTGTCAACTCTTGAGGAGGAATTGGCTGCCATTCGTCCACAGACATTCAGATACCTCATTCAAAGTGTCCCCACAAGAGTTCAAGCTGTTATAAAGGTGACACCCGCGTATTAATGTCAACCAATAGAATACTTTTGATTTGATAGTTTACATCCTGAAACAGCGTTGTGGCTCTACGTTTATGCGGTCAGCGTCAGCGGTGGCGACTGTAAAAGGGCGAGCTTGGACATAACGTGGCAGAAAATCTTACAAATTAAACAATTTACATATTGCGTTCACTTCCAGGAAGAAACTAGACCTATTTGCACTTTTTATTGTTTACTAGTCTCTTGCGAGGGCAGTTAACTGATGTGACGGAAACTGCAATGAAATACACCTAGCATAAAAATGAAAGAAACGAGAAGAAAATTTTACAAGTAATAGCAATTTGAGTAAAGATGTTACCGAAAGCATGCAGAAGCTAAATAACATAACACATCATAATAGTACTGAATATTAAAGAAACAGACGCAAATGATGCCGTCTAGCAAAAAGTAGGCTGGTGAGTGTAGTCAGAAAGAAGGAAATTAGTTTTGTTCAAATGTGTTTGAATTCCCAAGGGACCAAACTGCTAACGTCACCGGCCCCTGGACTTACACACTACTTAAACTAACTTATGCTAAGAACAACACACACACCCATCCCCGAGGGACTCAAACCTCCGGCGGGAGGGGCCGTGCTATCTGTGACATGGCGCCCCAAACCGCGCGGCCACTCCGTGCGGCTTCTGACCTTTCACTCACGGACGAATGTTTGCTTACTTGCGATCTTTACCTCCACAATCAATGCACCTACAGCGAAGCTGCCAAACCGCGGACAAGTTGTTCTAGTTTCCTGAAACGGCAACCACTCCGACAGACAGCCGCACACTGACCGCAGGGAACTGTAACCCACACCGAAATGTAATACGATACCTGCCAAACCAACAGCACAGTGAAGGATAAGACATTTTCACATCCCAGTCACCGGAAACGTGAAGGGATAAGGTACGGAAATAATTAGCCAGAGAAGAGCTTAGAATGTTTAGCATCGCTGACAAAACAAGAGGTCCTGCCCGTGCAGCGCGCTAGCTAGCGAGACAAGGATGTGAGAGAGTCCCCGGTCTATTCGGTGCGGTGCCTTAACCCAAACGCATCAAACGACGAGCTGTATTAGCGTCAAGTTGTTACGTCATTTAAATCGTATGGCGAGCTCAGCTCGCAAATGCGCGAGTCAATATACGAATGCATAGAGTTCGGTTTCTAGCATATAGATGGCTCTTAAATGCTTTTTAAGATGAAGCACAGGCACTGAGTGTCACGTGGTGGCTGATATTAGTAAACAACCAGCATGGCGAAAAGAGTAGTTGGTGGTGATAATGAGGAGGGATTACGGGAACTGCTTTACTTCAGTCACCAAAATCTGATGTAAAAAGACACAAACGCAATGAGTTGTCAGCAGCCGTGGAACACGTACACTTAACGCTCTTGTAATCAGGTCCTAGTTATGTATTACATATCTTACAACTATGTTACTGTACACCAAACTTTAAGACATTCTAATGTATTAACAGCCAAAAATGTTTTTCTTAACCACAGTACAGCTATGCAGTTTTCATTTTTTTTAAATCTATATCTGTAAACGCTATTACGCTAGGTTTGTCGCGGTATAGTGCGTTCTGTGAAAATGGCTGACAATTCTTCCTGTTTCGTAGTGAAGCATAAGCGTGCAACACCATTAAAAATGCCAAGAAACAATTTGTTCTTAGTGTTTTTTTCACAAGTTACAGACAAAATCGGCTTTGAAGTTTTGGCTCCGAACACTATGGGACTTAACACCTGAGGTCATCAGTCCCCTAGAACATAGAACTACTTAAGCCTAACTAACCTAATGACATCACACACATCCATGCCTGAGGCAGGATTCGAACCTGCGACCGTAGCGGTCGCTCGGTTCCAGACTGTAGCGCCTAGAACCGCTCGGTCACACCAGCCGGCCTTTGAAGTTTTCCGAGGAACTTTAGAACCCACATAATGGCAAGGCTTCTTCTTTTTTTCCCCAGAACTGGATGCGTAGCTCAGGTGTTAGCGTTGGAAAATGGCAGTTCGGTAATCTGCGCTTTGATAATTCGAATCTCCCTTTGGTCTTTTCCTTTCTTCGTTCAATTCGTATACTTACATCATTTAAACATAAAAATGCATTAAACATACGCTAATTAACATATAGGGTTATTCTAAATGATGGACCCATTTCCAAAACTTCGTATTTATTCAAGTACAAATCCAAAATGAACCAGCTTTATACCAATGAAATGAGAAAGTATCGAAATTTTTCTCATAGAGTTTGATATCAATTTAATAATTTGTAATTAATTAATTTTTAATAATTATAAATATTATAAATGTTCAATGTGGCCACCGTTGGCTGCACGGCAAACATCGACACAGTAGCCAAACTCGTCCCACACACGTGAAAGCGTATCTGCTGTTACTGAGTGCACCGGCAGCAGTGATCCGGTTCCGCAGATTGTTCAGAGTGGTTGGCAGAGGCAGGACCTAAACAGCTTCCTTGACATAACCACACAAGAAATATTCGTAGGGTGTTAGATCAGGAGATCTCGGTGGCCAGAAGCGCAGAGCCAGGTCCTTAAGTCCCCTGCGACCGATCCAGCGTTGAGGAAGGGAGCCGTTCAAAAAGCCTCGCACATCACGGCGCCAATGGGGCGGATCTCCATCCTGTTGGAAAATAAAGTCCTGGGAATCTTCCATAACTTGAGGGAACAGCCACTGATACATATCCAGGTACATGATTCCCAATATGGTTTCTTTCCACAAAGGAAAATGGTCCATAAACCTTTGTACGGGATACGGCAAAGAACTCGTTGATCTTCGGTTGAGTCTCTTCCGTGTTGGAATGTTGAACGTGGACTTTCCAAACCCCTTATGAAAACATTGTCTCTGTTGACTTTTCCGCTAAGATGGAATGTCGCTTCATCGCTAAAAATTACACGTTGTAGAAATGCTTCATCCTCCATCTTCGCTAGCACATAACCACAAAATACGTGACGCTTCTCTTTGTCATTGAGGGTTGAGAGCCTGCACAAGTTGTAATCAGTGGGGCTTGTACAGCATACGCCGTCTCAGAACTTTCCATACAATCGGTTGGGGTATTCAAAGTTCTCGACTGGCTCTATTGGTAGACTTACCGGGACTGCGCACAAAACTTCGTTGAATCCGTCGCACATCATCCTCTGACGCACGCGGTCGACATGTGCTTTTTCCCTTGCACACACTCCCAGTCTGTTTAAATTTCGTAAAACAACGGTTAATGGTTTTACGAGTTGGTAGTTGAATACCGAATTTGGTACGAAATGCCCGTTGCACTCCAGTTTGCGACTCACTTTTCCCTTTTCAAGATCGGAGAACAACCTTGTACTCCACAGTGGCCATCCCACTCATAACTAACAGTGAAACATTCCTTAAACGTATGCTAATTAACATATATCTGATCATCATCTTTTGTAATAAATGCACGTCTTCTCGTTTATAATAATGTATCACTCGAAAAAATTGCGCCTTTCATTGCAGATATAAATTATTAGTTATCGACATTTCATAAAGGATTGTTACTAAATATTGTTTAACTTAAGAAAACATAACAAATTAAATTTTGGGAAAATTCAGATACTCTTCACTTGGCTCAATTTTTTTACACCACAGATGTGGTCTCATACGAGCCAAGGTGATAAGAGCCACAGAAACATGTAAAACAATTTTCACAGCATCAAGCACACCGTTCAAATGCTGCAATGTAATCTAAACTCAACAGAATTGATCAGTACTTAAGTTAGGGGATTTGTTGCGAGAAATAAAAAGACATTTAAGGTGCGAGACGTACTGAAAATAATGCACGTAGCTTTGTCACACATCACTGCAGATCGCTGGCGGGATACAAAACAGTACGTCATAAAAAAGAGGAAAGAATGTGGTGCATGGATGTCTTCGTGGATTCTGTTGTTAGTTGGCTCGTTATCAACGTAGCAGATGACTGTTCCAGTACTAAAATGTATTCCTCAGATTGGGATGGCTCAGTACGTAGGTACATGGTGAAATCCCTGTAAGACGCTTTTACGTCGCACTTATCTCGCTCAGAAAAATTACCCTGCGTTTAAATTAGCAATTTTCATTACGTTTGTTTTTAATTACAATACTGTGTCAGCTAAGAATGAGAGCTTGTTACATTTCCTGTCTGGTACCATGAGGAGCATACTGCCAGAGTTATGCTAAATATTACTTCATTCTGTTTACAAATTAAATGACAATCGAAGCTACTTTGTTTCTCTGTTCGTCTTTATTCACGTTTTGAATGTAACTGTTTGCATCACTACAGGTTAGTTGGACCAGCTGGCTGGCTGTCCAAGTTAAATGTGCTGGTAAAGCTGTTGTCCCGTATTGGCTCTGAGCACTATGGGACTTAACATCTGAGGTCATCAGTCCCCTAGAACTTAGAACTACTTAAACCTAACTAACTTAAGGACATAACACACATCCATGCCCGGAGCAGGATTCGAACCTGCGACCGTAGCGGTCGCGCGGTTCCGAACAGAAGCGCCTAGAACCGCTTGGCCACTGCGGCCGGCTGTCCCGTATTACCGCTGAGTCGATGCGCACGTAATGCGGAGCATACAACTGTTTTTGCATTGCGTTTATTCTTATGATGAACGCGGTATAGAGACCGCAAAGTTACACGAGTACGTGTACCACCACTATGAGACTTTAGCCAAAACCAAGGGCTCATTGCCCCACGCACATACCTCCGAGTGAGAGGAAAACGGATGTCAACAAAAGGAGTGTTGTGTGTTGCTCAAGAGAAAAAATCAGTGGAAGGGCGTGTCAGTGAAAAAAAAAATTGTGTTTAGAAACAGAGAGGTGGCGCAGTGGTTAGCACACTGGACTCGCAATCGGAAGGACGACGGTTCAAACCCGCGTCCAGATTTAGGTATTCCGTGATTTCCCTAAATCGCTCCACTCAAATGCCGGGATGGTTCATTTGAAAGGACACAGCTGATTTCCTTCCCCATCCTTGACACAAGTCGAACTTGTGTTCAGTCTCTAATGACCTCGATGTAGACGGGACGTTAAACGCAATCTTCCTTCCTTTCCTTCCTCAACATTTAGAAGTGTTAGGGATCTGCGATATCCAACAATCATACTAGCAGATATGTAGAACAATCGCATTAGCTGGTATGCATTAAATACGATTTCACAGCAGCAGTAGGACGTGATTGTATTGTCTAGACCGCTTATCTGGTAGATTGGCCAGCCTCAGCGAGGGTTTTAAATTGTCTTCTATGCTCGTTAAGGCAATATCGCGGCCGGTCCACAGTCTCTATCTCCGGAAATATGATGTACAAACAATTACAATACCAAACACAGCAAAGTTAGGACATATGAAATCACTGAAAAATTCTGTCATCTTTTACCTTGTCTTTCTCTCTCTTTCCTAGCATTTATCCCGTCGTGCGGCATCCTCTGTTTACATGAAATGGCTTTTCCGCGCGATGTAGACTGTTTTTTCAGTGATTTTATACAGCTTATAAGGTTGCTGTTTCCCAAAAATGTTACAAAAAATTTTGAAAGTTTGCACAGTTCACACACAGACGTCGCAGACATAAAAAAAAAAAAAATAAAAAAAAAAAAAAAAAAAAAACAGGACGCCGCGGGACCGGATAAATGCAAGGAAAGAGAGAGAACGACAAAGTAAAAGATGGCAGAAGGAAGTGGAAAAAGGCGTGGAAATGGGATAGGAAACAGCAGCAAAACGTGAACGGATCGGTACTACAAACCAGAGAGTCGAAGGACCATTCGATGACCAAGAAAAATCAAACCGCAGAAGAATTAACATAATTCGTATTTCAAAGAAGACAATCGTTTTACATCTTTTTGCTCCTCTGTTGATGGATCCGGCGTGCGTAAAGTGAAACCTACGTATCCCTCAGTGACTTCAACAAAGATTCTAAATTTCACTGACAGAAAAGTGACGTGGTATCCTTCCGCCAAGTAGCATCCGACTCTAGTGAATGAAGTTCGATATTTCTGTGTCTGGGGCGATGTCAACAGAGTTAAAAATGAAAAATAACAAAGAAAGTAAATATACAGCTCTTAGGAGTGGCAACAGTAGTATTTAAGTACTATTTAAACAGACCCAATCTTATTCGCTGTAACTATAGTCCGGTTACAATTTCTAACAGTTGACGTCTGCCACTTGTCGCTACTGTGTTGCCACATCTGCTGGGAGCTACCGCAAAGTTACAGGTGGCACATAAAGGTGGCAAGTTACTTCACAAACGCTGTTAACTGTGTTAACGCGGAGCAATGTTGGAAGTGGCTGCGCGAGGCACGTCGGAAATGTGAGACGTTCTGTCGACGGCTGACGATAAGTGGCCAACGACTGAACTGCGGCAGACGACGCGTTTCGTAGCTCTCAGTTTAAACTCATGTCCTAAGACAACCACAACCTCCTGATGTGCAATACATGCGAGACAACGGCAGTCAGAAATCTGCGGCACAACTAAAATCAAGATGGCTTTGCTCACGGCGATTAAAGCTAACCTCTGTGAGCAAACAAGACAGAAAAAATTCCGTTTCAGCGCTAAAAGCAAACTGTTATTACCCACTAGCATTGGTTACCTGAAACTATCGTCAAACTGCCTATACGAGCTGCCGCGTTACCAACCGATGAACAGTCCTCGTTGGCACTTGGTTCCACGTTATAGGCGACACAGGCAGATTCCAAACTAAAAAGGAATGAGAAGAAGAAAAATAAGAGCAAATAAAAAACTCAATTCGATGGTGAAAATGACGCGGAAAAGAATTAGAAACAACAATTACATTTAAATTAATTAATTGAATAAAAATAATAATCAAACTCTTTTCATCACATTTATAAATAAAAAAATCCGCTACATTTGACGAGATTCGAACTTACGACCTTCTACACAGCAGATTTATACGATATTCGCTGCGTTACGCTACAAAATTAGTTTAAGTAGTTATATTTATGACTGCTGTGACACAGTCGCAACGGCGAGTTGCAGCCTTCAGAAATTCGGCTTCACGCTGAGGCTTCATCGTGCGAAGCTTATCTAAAGTAAACCGATCCTTGCGACTATGATAACTGTCTATGTGACACTGAATCGTGTCAAGTAGTGCTTGGTTAGTGTTGTGTATGGAACGTATCTATTTCATTAGCATCGTTTGTGTGTGTGTGTGTGTGTGTGTGTGTGTGTGTGTGTGTGTGTGTGGTTTTTGGTGTGGTTATCATGTGTGACTCCGAATCCAAACAAATCAAGAATGAAAGCCGGACACGGAAGTGAACTGACCAATTATTGTGGCAGTTTGACAACGACAAACGGTTCGGGCTTGTCCAGCGGTTTGGTTGGAGGAAACCACCTCCAACGCGTGAAGCGTCAACTATCAAACAGTTTTAATTGGACTATAGAACGCATACGACATTACCGCGCAGGCACAGGCTGATAGGTAGAGCATCGCATGCCGAGCGAGGTGACGCGGCCGCACTATATGGCAACACGCGTTCACGTCCGGACTTTCGGACCTAGGGTTTTTCGTGGTTTGCCCATTCGCTTCAGGCAGACAAGAAAGGGACACGAGAAATTTGCTTGCCCACCCCTCAAAAATTCGAGTTTGTGCTCTGTTTTTGATGATGTAGTCGTCGACAGGACGTTAAACCCAAATATTCCTTCCTTCCGGTATTGTTTGTAATACCATTACTAACTTTACAGCGAGTTTTTAATTTTCTTTATTCGGGGCAAGCACTGTCATTGGATGGAAAGAAATACCTGCAGGATGAACATGAACTCCAACTAAATTTCATAGGCTATCCATAAACATTTTCAGGTACTTTGGTTTTATTTCTTATCCCGTTCTATTTTTGTATCTGTGTTAAGCTGAAAATATCTGCACGACAGAGCAAATGTCGACGGCATGCGTTGTGGGCCAACTTCTACCATTCACTTATGGTAAGAGTTGCGATCTAGCTAAGCTACGGTTCGGTAGTTTTGGCCAGCACATTAACCAAGTAGAATAAGGGGCGTTCAAAAAGAAACGAGTCGGAGGCATAGTTACAGAAACCAGTACCTGTACGTTAGAAGTATTCATCTTGGCTGTTGAGACACTTGTCCCACGGTGACACAAGGCGGTGAATGACTGTCTCATAAAATTCCCGGGGTTGCGATGCTAATTATTTCCTCACGTACAGCTGGACGTTGTCGTCCGAGGTGAATCGTTTGCCTCTCATATTGTTTTTAAGGGGACGAAAAATGGCGTTATCACATGGAGAGAGGTCCGAACTGAATGAAGAGTGACCGAGTACCATTTGAATTTCTGCAAGAGTACCGCGACTGTGTTGGCCGAAGGGTGGTCAAGGTTTGCGAGTAACGCTGGGCATTCACTGTTGTCCAGTGCTGCAGGAAATGAATCAGAAGGGGGCTATCTTGGTCAAAGAAGAACGCCAGCATAACCTTTCCTACACTCGTGTGGATGGCCTTGGATTGTTTTGGTGGTGGTGACCCTGGATGCTTACACTGGAGACCTTGTCGTTTTGATTCTGGCTCAAAGTGATGACACCGTGACTCATCTCCCGCCACCACTCGTGCCAGGAACGCATTCCCTTCCCGAACATACTGCTGCAGATGAGCAAGACAGTGGACCATTCGACATGCTTCCCGGTGTGGTTGAAGAATGTGGGGCACCCACTGGGCACACATTTTGCGCATGTGCAGTCGTTCCTTCATAATGGTGTGAACACATCCGACGCTCAATCCGACCACGGCGGCTATGGCTTTCACTGTCACTCGGCGGTCCTCGGTAATGAGTGCGTCCACCAGCTGGACGATGTCATCGGTAATGCAGTGTGGTGCTCCAGACCGTGCATCATCGGCTAACGACACCCGTCCTTCCCTGAAGAGCTTGTGCCACGCCTTGACCCTTGCAAGGGACATGCAGTGTTCGCCGTACACTTGCGACATTTGTCGATGAATGTCAGTTCCTACTACTCCTTCCGCTCTCAGAAATCGAACAACACCTCTTTGCTCTTCTGTTGCCGGCTCCATGTCACTGTTTGCAATGCGACTGGCAGCGTTAGACGATTGATGCATGCTGCTGCTGCTAGCTCTGTATAGTCGCGTGACTGCACGCGCGCCCTCTAGCGACGGGCTGTGAACTTCCACCCTCTGATCGGAACCACACCTCGTTACACACGCCACGATATTACCCTCCTGTCACCGGTTTGCGCATTCCAGACTACGGTGTTTTTTTTTACGCCCCTTGTAAAAAGTAGCACTACCGATAGGACTTGTAGCATTGTTATGAAGGAAAAACAAGCGAATTTGTGAGAGAGAGAATCTGGGAGCCGACAACTTCTCTCTGTTCTTTGTTTCTCTGTTTGCTTGTTTTGCACGAAATTAGAAAAGCACGTCGCTCACAGAAAGTCCATTTTGTGCTTTATGTCCTAAATAAATTCCATTTTGTAAGCAATAAAAAATTAGCTCATCGCGTAAATTCTGCGCTTCTATGTAACCAAAGCAATAGCTTTTGATGTACGTACAGATTAATGTACAAACATAAAAAAGTCTATATACAGTGGAGACTCGATTATCCGGATTGTCAGCCGGGAGCAAACATCTTCATAATTTAGTCCAGGCGTACACGGACAAAGGGCTGCTGAAAGCCAGCCAGCACTGGGCCGAGGGAAGGATACAGCAATCCAATTTTATTGTTATTTCAAACAAGGTTTAACATGATTTTCACATAATATAACTGGAGGAGCATTGGAACTACACAAAAATATTCGTTTAGATCAAATATACAGTAAATATAATTTCTTATTTAACAGTTAACATATATTCACCAATACAATTTATACTGTGGAACTCTATGATGCACGACATAATCCCGTCAAAAATCGAGCGAACTAGCAGTTAACTTTTTATGGTGCGAACGACTGAATCAGAGCATGCAGTAGTATACACACGTGCATCGTCGAACGACTATTAACAGCAAAAGTTATGTTTCGTGTTGGGTGTATTCTATATTACAGAGCCTGTAAAAATTCGAGTAAATTATACGGACTGTAACATGCCATTGCATTGCATCTACACTCCTGGAAATTGAAATAAGAACACCGTGAATTCATTGTCCCAGGAAGGGGAAACTTTATTGACACATTCCTGGGGTCAGATACATCACATGATCACACTGACAGAACCACAGGCACATAGACACAGGCAACAGAGCATGCACAATGTCGGCACTAGTACAGTGTATATCCACCTTTCGCAGCAACGCAGGCTGCTATTCTCCCATGGAGAAGATCGTAGAGATGCTGGATGTAGTCCTGTGGAACGGCTTGCCATGCCATTTCCACCTGGCGCCTCAGTTGGACCAGCGTTCGTGCTGGACGTGCAGACTGCGTGAGACGACGCTTCATCCAGTCCCAAACATGCTCAATGGGGGACAGATCCGGAGATCTTGCTGGCCAGGGTAGTTGACGTACACCTTCTAGAGCACGTTGGGTGGCACGGGATACATGCGGACGTGCATTGTCCTGTTGGAACAGCAAGTTCCCTTGCCGGTCTAGGAATGGTAGAACGATGGGTTCGATGACGGTTTGGATGTACCGTGCACTATTCAGTGTCCCCTCGACGATCACCAGTGGTGTACGGCCAGTGTAGGAGATCGCTCCCCACACCATGATGCCGGGTGTTGGCCCTGTGTGCCTCGGTCGTATGCAGTCCTGATTGTGGCGCTCACCTGCACGGCGCCAAACACGCATACGACCATCATTGGCACCAAGGCAGAAGCGACTCTCATCGCTGAAGACGACACGTCTCCATTCGTCCCTCCATTCACGCCTGTCGCGACACCACTGGAGGCGGGCTGCACGATGTTGGGGCGTGAGCGGAAGACGGCCTAACGGTGTGCGGGACCGTAGCCCAGCTTCATGGAGACGGTTGCGAATGGTCCTCGCCGATACCCCAGGAGCAACAGTGTCCCTAATTTGCTGGGAAGTGGCGGTGCGGTCCCCTACGGCACTGCGTAGGATCCTACGGTCTTGGCGTGCATCCGTGCGTCGCTGCGGTCCGGTCCCAGGTCGACGGGCACGTGCACCTTCCGCCGACCACTGGCGACAACATCGATGTACTGTGGAGACCTCACGCCCCACGTGTTGAGCAATTCGGCGGTACGTCCACCCATCCTCCCGCATGCCCACTATACGCCCTCGCTCAAAGTCCGTCAACTGCACATACGGTTCACGTCCACGCTGTCGCGGCATGCTACCAGTGTTAAAGACTGTGATGGAGCTCCGTATGCCACGGCAAACTGGCTGACACTGACGGCGGCGGTGCACAAATGCTGCGCAGCTAGCGCCATTCGACGGCCAACACCGCGGTTCCTGGTGTGTCCGCTGTGCCGTGCGTGTGATCATTGCTTGTACAGCCCTCTCGCAGTATCCGGAGCAAGTATGGTGGGTCTGACACACCGGTGTCAATGTGTTCTTTTTTCCATTTCCAGGAGTGTAGAAAGCAGACGCCACCAGAAAAAATCGTGTGAAGTGTTCCGACGCAGAGCAGAATGTTTATACAAAGCTTATCAAAGTAACTGTCCCTAATTTTTGAACGTCATATAGGATGTGAACATAAACATTACTGACCAGAAATGAAGTGCCTGCAAATGCTTTGTTTTCTATACATAAGCCAATGCTCATCACTCAGAGATTACATGCTTTCGTTTCAGCTGTTATTCTTACGATGGAAACAATGAACTAGTGAAGTAAGTTCGTTATTATAATTCACAGAACAGCTTCTGTGAAATTTATTTACTTAACTTTCTTGTATTAAAATTCATAACATTGTTTTTCCAATTACAGAACTGACAGTTCGTATGTTCATTACGCATTTTTTTTCCGAGCACATGTTCTGCATTAAAATTTTCGATTTGCACACACATTTTCACTAAGAGTTATAAGGCATTGCGGTAGTTACAAATTTAAACAATATTTATGAATATATTTGCAATTTTCATAATATTTCATTATAACAATTTTGTAAAAGGAAAACAGTTTATAAAACAATTGAGATAATTCTTTCAAATAAATAAGAATTATCTTAAATATATATATACAGTTGCTGAAACTCTCAAGACGGTTATGTCGACTCTGGAGTTTATAGCACACTTACCCGCCAGGTTAGCCGAGAGCGCTAATGCGCTGCTTCCTGGACTCGGGTAGGTGCGCCGGCCCCGGATCGAATCCGCCCGGCGGATTACCGACGTCGGCCAGTGTGCCGGCCAGCCTGGATGTGGTTTTCAGGCGATTTTCCACATCCCACTAAGTGAATACGGGGCTGGTCCCCACGTTTCGCCTCAGTTACACGACTCGCGGACATCTGAACACATTCGTACTATTCCATGGTTTACATTAGAGTTCGCACTATTCCATGGATTAACTAGACGCAGTCAGCTGGGGTACACTAATTCCGTCCCGGAGGGTACGGGGTGGCGGCAGTAAGGGCATCCGGCCACCCCTTAAAACTAACCTTGCCAAATCCGTTCCTATGCATGCCGACCCTGCGAAACTGCGGGACAAAGGCACCAGCGAAAGAAAGAAAGAAGAAGATTTTATAGCACACTTGCATAATGTGCCATTGCTAAGAGTGTGCTCCAAATTTCACACTCGTTACACAATGAAGTCCTTCCAGAAAACAATGAATAGTTATTATAGTATACTTTGTATGATGTTCTATTGCAATCAAAATCATTTGGAATGTTGTAAAGCAAATAACGGTCACCAACCAGATATGAACATAAACGTGAGTCCACAGGCAGCTGCTTAAATAAACCTTGTTGTGCCCACATTCTCCCACTGCAGCTGTGGAAGAACTAACACACCAATCGGTTAATGATGAATGAATGAGCAAAGTTTAAATATACTGAGAAAAAATATCAGCGCTATGACGCTTTCATGGAAAAAGAGACTCAAAAAATAGTAATAAATATCGATCTGGAAACAGTGATGAAGACAGTTATCACGAGCCCGAGACCACCGCAGCTAGGGAACTATTTGATAGCTCGAGCACGACCTACACTGCAACAGAAAAAAACTGATACGAGTTATGAAATTACACGTTCGATTTTTCATGCTAGCCAATATTGAGTTATTGTAAAATGTGCAATAATGAATTATTGTAAAATGTATGTATGCTGCATTTAATTTTATTTTGCATATTGTTTAAATTTACTTTCACTTTGCTTTAGAGCATAAGGGTGATCTGTACATTGACAAATGTCTGGTACAGTAACGCTGCGATATGGAGTGTTCTGTCGGTCCCCCTACGTCACGTTCCCTGACGCGCTCACACATTTCAGCAGACAGCAGTGTGCTCGCATGTAAGCCACAATAAGTCATGCAACGGATAGTACATAGTAATCTATTTGCCTATAACTCTGTCAATGGTGCTTTGTGGGCCTATTGTTCAGCGTATCTCTGAATCACATTATCAAAGTCTACTAGTTGTCTTACCAAATCAGATACAATTGCCAAGGTTCCAAAATCTGCGAGACGTCGTTTATGTGTGGTTGATATCAGACGGTTTTTAACAGAAGCCAGAGTGCTGAACGATCTTCCTTCTTCAGCTACAGTCACTGGAAGAGTGCAAAAGATACGTAAAACTAAAAATACAGTCGGAAATTAGCTTGAAATTTTAAGACTGTGCAGCTTATTCAAGAGGTCCTTATTTAAGAGGTCTAGTGGTTCCAGAGTGATGTTTCCAAAAAAAAAGTTTTTAAATATGTGATTTCTTCTTCTAAATCTGTTGTGACATCATGATGGTATTCATTGATAAATAACTTGCATGCATCAGCGACCTGACCTTCAGTCGTCTTCGAGTATTTCCATAAAGCCCAAACGTGTCATCCAAAATCTTCACTCTACATACTGGGCTTTCAAATTTCACATTAGATTGTACATAATGACACAAAAATATCTTGAGTACATATTTTTAATCAAATCCGTCATCTCATTCCTGGTTTCATCATGAAAAGATTTCCTCTTCTTAGTTTGCGCCTCCGGAAATTCAGGTCGATATTAATCGCACTGGCAACAACTTCGGATTCGGAGAGAATAGTTTCTCAGTTTTCGCGAAGATATTTTCAGTGATTTAATAAGCTCTCAGTGTTTCTTACCTGAAAGTCAATGGCACTATTCCGAACTTCCAGTAACGTGCTTCTGTAGTCACTTGGTACCAACAAAATTAGCCAAGCTGATGCCATGATTAAACAGTTGAAAGATCTCATATATTCCTAACAACACAGCCACAGAACGTGTTTCAGACTTACCGAGAATTTCAGTTTAACTTACTGAGAATTTCAAAGCAATGGCAATCTCATCTACTGGTCTTAACAACATCAACGCGACCTCTCGAATGGGTGTCAGGCATGAAACAGAAACAACTTGCAACGCACTGTCCCAGAGTTTGCCAACGATGTGGCCTGCAACCGAACAGTTGTTGAATCACTCCGAAGAAAATACCAACCTATGACAACTCTCGGTTGCCGCGTACTCCACGTAATTTAGGGCTAAGACAAGCACACGGAGAAAAGTTTGCAGTATTTCACTGAAGAAAATATGCCTGAGCTTATTATAAACCCCATTCACATTACTTCTGCTATTACAGCCTTGTCTACGGCGTTCACTGACAGTAACTGAGTGTTTCACAAGTTGATGTATGTTGCCATCTTTGGACATATTTGAAAGTCCAACACCACACAAAATATATTTTGAAAAGGATAGTTGCCACTCTCCATACAGCTTGGTCGCAGATAAGTACAACAAAACACTGTCAAGCAAAGCTTTCGGCGAAACAAGCCTTGATCAGAATAAACACGCACGCGCACGCACACACACACACACGCGCACGCAACTCACCTGGATCTTCCATTATTTAGCAAAATATATCTGACAATAGCATTCTTACATTTTCCAGCTGAGCCCCTTGTGAGATCCATACTCTTGAGGGTTTTGGAGCCCCCATGAGCCTTGTGCTCCGGGGATTGCCCCCCCCCCCCCCCCCCTCCCTGCTCCGTCGGGCCCGGGCCAGGTTGGACACGACGCGCTGTTACTACCAATCCATGGTCTGAGCGCGATCTTTACCCCTCGCGTTTCATTATCGTTTGAGTTAGCAGTTGCCAATCGGGACAACGTCGGGAGATGTCGCTTCTGTGATTAAAATGTCAAAGCGTAAGAGATTGGCGTTATCGCTTAAAGATAAAATAAACGTTATTGATTCACTAAAAAGAAGAAACTAGTCGTAAGTTAGCCGATAAGTATGGTGTAGGTACTTCTACGATAAGCGATTTTTAGAAGAATACCGATTCAGTTTTGAAGTACAACTGCGAACTTGATACTGAAGACGTGCGTAAACATCGAAGAGTGATGGGGATACCGAAAAATGAACTTTTGTAAGAAGCTTCGTATTATTTGTTTCTACAACAACGATCAACTGGGCAACCGGTATCTGGTCCTTTGCTCTGCGAAACGGCATTACACTTAATTAAAAAATACATGGCGATGAATTGTTTGTGGCAACTAACGGATGGTTGTACAGATTTAGATCTCATGAAACTAGAAAATTGGAAATACAAGGTGAAAAAAGTCACGAAGTTCTTTGAAACATGGCTAAGAAAAGGAATTGAACGATAATGACTGTGACTTCGACTTTGCTTATTACGCCGGTGAAACCGGATTAAATTTGAAAGCATTACCTTATAAATCTTGACGAGAGAGTTGGCTCCAGGATATAAAACTAGTAAAATGCGAATAACAATGTTAGTTCACACGAAGGCTACCAGGACCCATAAAATGCCCCTGCTCCACGTCGGAAAGTCCAAAAAACCCCGATGCTTGAAAAATATAAGGGTTCCCTTAATTTATACGAACCAAAAAGGCGCAGGGATGAACACGGATATATTTATTGACTGGTATATACCACTTTTATCTCTGAAGTTAAAAAAAAACGAAATTGGTAAACAAGGAAAATTACTACTTTTATTGGCTACCGCGCTCACCCATCATTTGGCTGAACTGTTAGACAGAATGGAGTATTTACACCAAATTTTTGCCCCTCATGTGATATCCTTGCAGCAACCAAGGGATCAAAGTGTTATTCAACCCTAAAATGACTTTATAGAAAACAACTTTTACACACATTGTTATCTGTTGATGCACAGAACGTAGAAGTTGTTTTGTCGTTCTTAGGCAAATGAATTTAAAGGAGTACTGTATCACGGTTGTAGATGCGTGGGATTTGATTGAAAGGAAGACTCTGAACAAAGCTTGGAACAGAATACTGGAACGGCAGCAGGAAAATTCAATTACTGGTATGGATGACTCTGATTTGGAGGATATAAATGAGCTAATGACTAACATACAAATATGCCAAGACGGTGATGCCGATGATATAAAAAAAATGGGTCACTTGTGACAGTAATGATCAACGTTTCCATATCATGTGGGATGACGAAATTGCTCAAATCACTGCAGGCAAACGACCGATAGGAAATGCAAAAAGATGAAACAGAAGAAAACATAGATGCAGCAAATGATGCAGGACCATCTCAGGCGGAAGCATTTCAAGTCCTGGAAACAGATTTCAGATGGTTCGGAAAAAGATAGCTTGATACCGTGAGTCCACTATAATTCAAACGAATTCGTGATGTAGCAACAATGAAGAGAAAACATCGTTTACGTAAGTGGCAATTACCAAATGTTTTGAACAAAACTGAACGACAGTGACTGTCCTATGAAACCTTGTTTTAGGCATTTCATTATTAAGGTTGTAGTGTTTTAGTAGTTTTAAGAAAATGTGTGTGTATGAACGAAAATGTATCTCTGACCTCTTACTAAACACTACTTTTCGTTGATTTTTAATATGTTTAATTTGTTTTTGTTGTTTTGAATAAACACCTTTCATTATGAATAAACTGTAGCAAGATAAATATATAACAAACCCAAAAGATATCAACATGCTGTCGACGTAAGTTAGATTTCTACAGTTAACAATACAAAAATCTCTTTTTTCCACGCGTTCAATTATACGGATTTTCGATTATCCGAATGACTTACGACAACAATTAATCCAGTTAGCTGAGTCTCGACTCTAATTATCATTATTTTGTACTCAATAGAACATTCTTCATCATGATCAATGCCAAGGGTTTCTTGTTACTAATAAGTGCGAAAGTTGTTTATGAATAACAGGAAGCTGTTCTATATAGGATCTATGTAGTACAGAAGCGACGTTTGATATGTTTTTGTTTTGTGTTTTTTCTATATTTTTTCCTTGTTTTGAGGAATTTGCGTTTTCTAGGATTGTATGATAAATCTCTATTGTTTTTTCTTTATTTTTACAACAGCCTTCTGTTTCGCATTACAAATCCACAACCTTCGATTACAACCTGAGTTAAACATTGCCAATTTCAATATCGCTCTAAATACTGTTTATTTTTAAGTATTAGAGGGGAGGATAACTCTGCAGTACAAAAATGTTCCTTACGTTATGTAGCCCTTTATATACCCTCACTCAGTTTCTAGACGGGTCACCGCTTCCGATTTCTAGGGGACTCTAGTAAAATACTGATCGCATATGTGAACAAATGGATAGAAATGAGGTAGCGCCTGATAGATAAGCAACACACCTAATTTACAGGTAACGCAGTTACGATCTCAACTGAACAAGGCTACTAGGAAAAAAACTGTAGTTTACGCTTACTTATGATAATCTATAGTGGCCTACAGTAGTTTTATAACTCTACTCATGGTACTTGCAGTTGACAACAGTAATAACACATTACTCTTAACTCTCCGTCTCGCATTCAGTAGTGCTCGTTTTGGTCTCGTATTGCTTTTTCCACCGGTGTTAGTTGTACATCAATAGTGATGCACAGGTATGGATAGGTTTACTGAGAATGATGATGATTGGTTTGTGGGGCGCTCAACTACGCTGTTATCAGCGCCCGTACGTAGTCCCCATCTTGACACAGTACAATCTCGTCACGGTCAAGCATGATGATGAAATGATGAGAGCAACACAAACATCCAGTCCCCTGGCAGAGAAAATTCCCAACCCGGCCGGGAAGCGAACCCGGAACCTCGTGATCCATAGGTAGCAACGCTAGCCACTAGAACACGAGCTGCGGACTACTGAGCACCTCGTGTGTGGTTCCACTGCCGGTAACGGAAGGGCGGCACAACGGTTATGCGCCGAGCTGATCCCGCAGCGACGGCAACTGCAGCGCAGAACTTCTGCATTTGCTGGATGTTGCATTATGAGCGCTCTGTCTTTTGTTGTGGGTTTTGGGTGATTGCATATAACAGGACTTTTCTCCGTTACGAGGGAATTTTCACAGATGCGAAATTAATTGCTACAGTAAGTCGAAAACATAATTACATTATTACTCTGTAACGAGCCACCGGAGACCACGGTTCCTTATAACAAACACTCAGAAAATATGTCCCTCCGAAATTTTGTTGGTGGAGATCAGGTTCAGCTTGAGTAGGCTGAAATAACTGTAGAATTATCCAAATCCAACAGTTTGCCGAAAACCCTATATCCTGCATAGCTGCCTAATTTGTAAATCCATTGTGTCTTTTAGCAGCAAAGGCCTTTCTATCAAAGAATTACTTGAAGAATGTCATCTCTTTTTCACCACAAAAATATATCCAAATAATTTTTTTGTGTGAATGTGCGCTCTTTTGTAACGAAATATATCAAGTTGTCTAAGAAAAGGATAATCAAACGTGTAGGAACCGTAAATTCAGACCATTGATAAGAGAGAAATCATGGGAATTGGATTTTCGTATGTTTTTTTTTAAAAAAAAAGCGATATGATTTAAGAAAAAAAAGCAAGAAGCGAAGCTTCCCCAGAAAACTGAAACTCACCTCTTCTCTCGTCTCTGTCGAACTGAAGAGACGTATTTTGTGTAGGTGTCTGCAGTAGATGTAGATTACATTTATAATTGAAAATATTAAAAACTGGTTACATTCTTGTTTTCATTTACAATACACTCCCCACAGTTATTCAATTGTACATGATTTATGGTTTTTGTGGGAACGGCCTTGCCGCAGTGGATACGCCGGTTCCCGTGAGATCACCGAAGTTAAGCGCTGTCGGGCGTGGTCGGCACTTAGAAGAGTGACCATCCAGGCCGCCATGAGCTGTTGCCATTTTTCGGGGTGCACTCAGCCTCTTGATGCCAACTGAGGAGCTATTCGACCGAATAATAGCGGCTTCGGTCAAGAATATCATCTTACGACCGGGAGAGCGGTGTGCTGACCCCCACGCCCCTACTATCCGCATCCTCCACCGAGGATGACACGGCGGTGGGATGGTCCCGGTAGGCCTCTCGTGGCCTGAAGACGGAGTGCTTTTTTTATGGTTTTTGTAATATTTAAAAAAAACTAGCTGAAACCGCGGGCTCATCAGATCATGGTAAAGACACACAATGTCCCGAACACAATTCGTGATCAGCCACTGCTTTCATTCTGATGTAAGTGAAGTACGTCCCTGAGATTATTTGCGGATCATTTAACAGTGATATGTGATCACTTTCAGCAAGTGCAATTTACGTATGCTCCGGGTGTTGTCTGCGAACTGTGAATCTGCTGCTCTCGCTTCTGCCAGATCACAGAAATGATGGTGGTGTTAAATTACTACAGCTCCTAAATGGAAAGAAACTTCAGGAGTCATTTCTATTCTAAAATTATTGTGTTATTTTTAGATGCGTTTCAGGTACAGTAGGAAGAATGCGGGTCACCGTCAACAATTATCCTTGCTCCATTGCTCAACAAGAAAGAAACTGAATCCATTTGACGACTTCGTTTTCACCAATTTTGCTACTTTAAAAATATTCCAGCAGCGGAGCAAAAGTCGTCACTGTGTGATCAATATTTGGCGAAAAAAAGGTTTATAATTCTGCGCAAAGGAGTACGAACTTATCTTTACTCATCGGAAAAATTCAAGCCACTACGAGCATGCAAAAATTTTAAGCGCAATGATGTTCCTAGGTGCTCACTTCGCAATTTTTTACACCACGCAAGTGATACAGGTGTGTGTGGGTTGGTTGGTTTGGGGGAGGGGCCCAAACAGCGAGGTCACCGGTCCCACTGGATTAGGGAGGGATGGGGAAGGAAGTCGGTCATGCGCTATCAAAGGAACCATCCCGGCATTTGCCCGAAGCGATTTAGGGAAATTACAGAAAACCTAAATCAGGATGACCGGACGCAGGTTTGAACCGTCGTCCTCCGGAATGCGAGGCCAGTGTGCTAACCATTGCGGCCAGGTGCGCGTAATAAATAATTTCGCACGGACTGACTAGTATGGGTAAGATTTTTAAACATATCCACTTCAACAATCTGTTCTCCTCCTCCTCGACGACTTTACAAGTCCAGTCACATACAAATGGAAATGTTCTCCTCGCGACACAACTCCCTCTTACTGCACTTGTAGATTTAATAAGAGGTTCCGTTTGAAAGCATGGTAATTAGCATATCTAAATACGAGAGCTATTCGGAAAGTAAGGTCCGAGGGGTCGTGAAATGCGAACCACTGTGAAAATCAAACATGTTTTATTTCGAGTATTTAGCTACACCTTCCGCTTACCTCTCTATGTAGGCGCCGCTCTGACTTAGACACTTTTTGTAGCGTTGTACCAACTTCCCAACACTCTCGTCATAAAAGGAAGACGCCTGTGCTTTCCGACAATTCTGAACGCTGGTCTACAGCTCATTGTGTGTGCCAAAATGTTGTCTCCATAGCCAGTGGTTCATGCGAGCAGAGATGAAACTCAAGGGAAGCCAGTTACGGGCTCCATTGTGTGTGACCGAACACTTCCCATCAACAACGTTGTGGGAGCATCTTCATTGCCCCTGCAGCGTGCGGACGAGAAATTGTCATGAAGAAGGAAATGCATGACAGTTATGTTACGTGGGCTGCATGATATCAGGCGAAATGTCTCATCAGGCGCCCATATTTTTATATGCATCTTTAGGTCGTCACTCTGTGCTCAGAACTGAAGAGATCCATGTGACGCGATGGACTGACACACTAGAGGCACTGCCCAACACTTCTATGCAAAGCTTCATCGGATTTTCACTGTGATTTCCATTCTGCGGTCGATCCGACCTTACTTTCCGAACAGCCCTCGTAATTCTATGTTCCTCACATTATATCACCATGCAGACGAAAAGCAACAGCTGATTTACATACACCATTCCTGTAAAAACTGACGCTCGGAAAACCGGAATTTGATCTCCCTAGCAAAATCGATTCGGCTCGAACACGCAAACACGACAACGAAAATCGATTTCCAGAATGCAATTTTCGTCTTCTGCAAATTGTGTCACTTGTAAATGTAGTAACTGCAACCGCGTTAGCAACGTGCCGTGGCGCTGGCGCACAGGAATTAAGAGGGAGGGCGTGGGCGGGCATGCCGTGTGGGCCCTGTCGGCTGTGACTTGCCGTGATTAACAACGGAGGTGCGAGGGCGCATTAGCGAAGAGCGCGCAATGCGTCTGGGCGCAGTGGCCACGGGCGCGCGCGCGTGCGTGCGTGCGGCGCGATAGCACGCCGGCCCGGCGCTGCTAAGTGCGGGATTGCGTGGCGCCGTCGCTATCAGGATGGTCGGTGGCTGCCGGCGGCGCTCCATCACAGCCGGGGCGCCCCGCGCAGATCTCCGGCAGATCCCCGGGCCTCAAACTGCCGCCCGCGGCGCCATCCGCATGCGTGCACCGTACGCACGGCGGAGTGCCTGCGGCGAGAGCGCCTTTAATGGCGAAAGCAGGCGCTCGCCTATAAAGGGCGAGACTCTTGTATGAGTCACAATAGGTAAACGTATACAGCAGGAGGCAACGGCGCTGTCGCTAGGCAGTTCAGAGCTAAGCACTACTCTTGTGGAAAACGTGTCGGTCTAAAAAGCAACCAAAAATCACTGGCAACACATTTTCACAACGTCAGTGATGCATGTGGACGTAATAGAACTGTTTCGCGCGCATTAAACAGCGCGGATACGATTTTGTAAACTTCTATTCTTGAACAATCTGCTCCCTACGAATTCACAGGTAGCGTTAATGAAATACGGAAATACTCCCCCCCCCCCCCCTGCAATATATCATCATATATATATATATATATATATATATATATATATATATATATATATATAATTTTTTTTTTTTTTTGCACCAGGATGAAAGCCGAATATTCAGGGATACGACTTGATTATTCAGTGCAAAAAAAGGTTAGTTAACATGGCCTCTAGACTGCATACCTTGAGAGGTATACACTTCTTCATCATAGATACTGCGAAACAAGTATCTTCTACTGCAAACTCTTTGCTTTCTATATTGTAGGTGGAGTTAGTATGGATCAAAACAAGAAAAAATGTACAGTAAACACGGGCTCCAACAATCATATCTTAAGAGCTACGAGCACTTGTTCACCTTCGCTAGTTTGAAACCTATGTCTTCCACTGAAAAAGTGCTCATAGCCCCTGAGGTATCCATTTTAGAGCACATGGTTACTACACGTTTTTTCCTTGTTTTTGTCCATGATACCTCCTCCCAAGCCGGCCGAGCGGTTCTAGGCGCTTCAGTCTGGAACCGCGCGACCGCTACGGTCGCAAGTCCGAATCCTGCCTCGGGCATGGTTGTGTGTGATGTCCTTAGGTTAGTTAGGTTTAAGTGGTTCTAAGTTCTAGGGGACTGATGACCTCAGATGTTAAGTCCCATAGTGCTCAGAGCCATTTGAACCTCCTCCCAAACTATGGAAAGAAAAAGAGACTGAAGTAGAAGAGATGTATTTCATAGTATTGAAGAAGAACAAGTGCTCACAGTTCTTAAGGTACGTATTTTGCAGTCCACGTTTACTAGAAATATTTTTATGGTTTGGTGCAAGAAACCAGTCCCTAAAGCTTGCCTGTGTTTTTTGGGACAGCGTATATCCGAGTGTACAAGAAAAGTATACGATGCGTTGCGCCGTTCCTGAGTTATTTAGTGTCGAAGTTAGGCAATTAGGTTATCGCAAGCGCAAATTCAAGCACTCGCACGCGCTAAAATGCGGTAATGCGCAGACATCTGTCGGTCCCTGAAATAGTTGTCTTTGACATGTTCTTTACGAGTTGAAATGCGCCTTTCTCGGAAGTGATTAATTTAAGCTAGGTGAGCAAAAGCCATGTTTATTCAGTTTGACAAAACCAAACGATGTGCATGCGCGCTGCACGAGATTTTAAATATCCTTTCGCTCTCTTGCGCCTCCAGCTTGGTCGGCTGTTTCGTTAACGTTATTAGCTAAACTTTCCCGTGATGGTCACGCAATAAAAAAGTCTTTTGTAAATGTTATGCAAAAACTAATAACGTTTACAATTCCATCTAAACTTAACCCTTACCAGCACAGCAGTTTCGTAGTAAGAACACCAGACGAACAAAACGATTTAAATTTTAATTTTATGCTACTAAAATTCACAATATTTTTAGATAAAATTTACACAGGCGTGAATTTTGCATTTTGTAAGTGCAAGAACAAGATTTTTTTAGTATACAAGGGCGATTTTAGTCAAAGTCTTGCATGGTAAGCACGAGTTTTAAATTTTCTGGCTTTTGTAAGTCAATTTGAGGCTTTTTGCCGTCTTGATCGACTACAAGTGTCCAATATCAATTTGTTCGTCTCGACGTCACCAACACTAGCTTGGTAAGTTGTAAACAGTTATTGTTTATACCGTGTACGTGCTTGATATCATTTCAAAGTTCTGGCGAAAACGGAAAAGATGACGCACTAATTTATAAACATCATTCGCGTAAAACAGTGGTTCCCATCGTGGGTACAATTTCCCCTTGGGTGGGAATAGCTGGAATAAATTAAACTTTTGAGGGGTACAAAGAGTCTGATTACCTTTTAGTAATGACAGTAAAACATTTTTTTAAATAATATATCACCACTTTTTTGTCGCATCATCGACATAGTCAGCAGCCATTTAACACATATGACTGGATAAAGGTCTCTTCTAGACTATGGAATCCGTCGTAGTCTTCAGCGATAGACATGCATGTCGCTCCTCGAAAACTTTCCTCGTCCGAGTCACCACCATTTCATTTTCATTACACTCGTCTGTTCCTTGATCAAATTGTTTCTTTTCGTTTGTCTGCTAGTAATTAGCATCACGCATCCCTCCATTACTCTCTATCCGTCGCTGTTGAATGGTTTTCGTTTACGACCCCCATGTCTCACTGCCACAAAGTAAAACTAGTTATACGTTATGGTGAAAGACCTTCAGTGTCTTACGCACTGGAAGTTTAGTTTTCAAAACTTGTTTAATTCACCCAAAATATTCCATTTCCCTTGGCTCCCGTCCAGCCTCAGCACTTGGCCTTCTGCAAGTAGCGTCGCATGTGAGGCCGACGCTGGCGCGGATGCAGAGCGATCATACCGGTCGGTAGTTGCCTCCCGCGCCGCGGCGTGGCCTTGCACTGCCGCTGGAACCGGCTACGCGAGCTGGCGGACGGCGCGTCCTGGGTCGCCACAGTGCAAACACACAGCGCGCGCGCCGCGGCCGACCCCTCCCAGAACAATAACTGCAGAATCCACTTGCTGGCTTAATGTGACACAGCCAGCAGTCTGCCACATTGACAAAACACCATCGTGGCGTTCTCACTCTTTTAGTTTTGCATAAAAGTTTTGAAATTCTGGAATGAAGGGAAAACGTTTCTGGTACTGCAGTGAAATCTAAGAGACGGCAACTGAAGTACTACCGACTTCAAACGAGTATTTCCCCCTACCGCAATTAAATTTATTTTACACTTCATAGGCCCCTTTTACCGCAATGCAACAACTTTCTTTATGGATAATTTACGAAGATATTCAATAAATAGTCTTAAAGATTTAATAAAAAGTCCTGATATAAACATTTTCATGAGTATTACTGGAAATTCTCCCCCCCCCCCCTTCCCCATGAACCATCGACCTTGGCCGATGGGATGGCTTGCGTGCCTCAACGAGACAGACAGTCGCACTGTGAGTGCAACTACAACGGATGGGATCTGTTGAGAGGCCAGACAAACGTGTGGTTCCTGAAGAGGGTAGCAGCCTTTTCAGTAGTTGCAGGGCAACAGTCTGGATGATTGACTGATCTAACCTTGTAACATCAACCGGAACGGCCTTGCTGTAATGGTACTTCGAACGGTTAAAAGCAAGGGAAAAGTACACCCGTAATTTTTCCCGAGGGCATGCAGCTCTACTGTATGGCTAACATAATGGTGCCGTCCTCTCGAGTAAAATATTTCGGACGTAAAATAGTCCCCCAATTCGGATCTCCGGGCGGGAACTACTCAGGAGGATATTATCCGAACTCGCGTTCTACGCATCGGAGAGTGGAATATCAGATCCCTTAATCAGGCACGTAAGTTAGAAAACTTAAAAAGGGAAAGGGATATGCTGAAGTTACATATAGTAGGAATTATTGAAGTTCGGTGGCCGGAGGAATAGAGCTTCTGGTCAGGTGAATACAGAGTTATGAATACAAAATAAAATGGGGGTAATGCAGGAGTGGGTTTAATAGACAAGAAGAGAATAGAAGCTTTTGCAATGTGGTGCTACAGAAGAATGTTGAAAATTAGATGTGTATATCATGTAATTAATACGGAAATACTGAAGAGAATTGGGAAGAGAAGAAATTTGTGCCACAACTTGACTAAAAAAAGGAATCAGTTGGTAGCACACGTTCCGAGACATCAAGGGATCGCCAGTTTAGTACTGGACGGAAGTGAGGGGGGCAAAAATCGTAGAGAGGGACCAAGAGATGAATACAGTAAGCACATTCAGAAGGACATAGGTTGCAGTAGTTATTCGGAGATGAAGAGGCTTGCACAGCGTCTACCATCACCAAAGGAGTAATTTAAGTGTACCAGAATAACTGAATAATAGGATTTGGTCGAAGCAGGATGCTAGTTCATTGATGGGATGCGTGTTTTTCTACGGCCCTTTGCAGAAATCATAACAGAGATTTTGTAACCAATCCATCAAGATGGGTGTGGACTACGGGAATTCTTTGTATTGCTCCATTTCCTAAATATTGTTTGAGGGGGTGGGGCAGGGGGGTAACGAAAAAAATTGACTGGGCGAGGTGGTGTGTGTGTGTGTGTGTGTGTGTGTGTGTGTGTGTGTGTGTGTGTGTGTGTGTGTGACTAGGGAAAAGGGGAGGTGGGGCTGACACGTTCATCGCCTTACGTAGCGGATCGGAGGCCCTGAAACACTAAATAAATTGTCGGTAAAGAGTTCTGTCAGCAGGCAGTAACACAATGCCGTGCGTCGTAACTGCATCAACACCAATATGAAAGCCGAAGTTATAACTAGATAACCGCCGCGTGTGAAGTGCTTTGTTTGAATTTTTCCAGCTTTGTATATTTATGGACATTATATTACTAACATTAGTACAAGAACGACGTTATTACGATGTCGTTACTTCAATTAGCTGCAGCCCATACAACAACGTTGGTAAGCGTCACTATGCTTTTGAAATACACTCCTGGAAACGGAAAAAAGAACACATTGACACCGGTGTGTCAGACCCACCATACTTGCTCCGGACACTGCGAGAGGGCTGTACAAGCAATGATCACACGCACGGCACAGCGGACACACCAGGAACCGCGGTGTTGGCCGTCGAATGGCGCTAGCTGTGCAGCATTTGTGCACCGCCGCCGTCAGTGTCAGCCAGTTTGCCGTGGCATACGGAGCTCCATCGCAGTCTTTAACAGTGGTAGCATGCCGCGACAGCGTGGACGTGAACCGTATGTGCAGTTGACGGACTTTGAGCGAGGGCGTATAGTGGGCATGCGGGAGGCCGGGTGGACGTACCGCCGAATTGTTCAACACGTGGGGCGTGAGATCTCCACAGTACATCGATGTTGTCGCCAGTGGTCGGCGGAAGGTGCACGTGCCCGTCGACCTGGGACCGGACCGCAGCGACGCACGGATGCACGCCAAGACCGTAGGATCCTACGCAGTGCCGTAGGGGACCGCACCGCCACTTCCCAGCAAATTAGGGACACTGTTGCTCCTGGGGTATCGGCGAGGACCATTCGCAACCGTCTCCATGAAGCTGGGCTACGGTCCCGCACACCGTTAGGCCGTCTTCCGCTCACGCCCCAACATCGTGCAGCCCGCCTCCAGTGGTGTCGCGACAGGCGTGAATGGAGGGACGAATGGAGACGTGTCGTCTTCAGCGATGAGAGTCGCTTCTGCCTTGGTGCCAATGATGGTCGTATGCGTGTTTGGCGCCGTGCAGGTGAGCGCCACAATCAGGACTGCATACGACCGAGGCACACAGGGCCAACACCCGGCATCATGGTGTGGGGAGCGATCTCTTACACTGGCCGTACACCACTGGTGATCGTCGAGGGGACACTGAATAGTGCACGGTACATCCAAACCGTCATCGAACCCATCGTTCTACCATTCCTAGACCGGCAAGGGAACTTGCTGTTCCAACAGGACAATGCACGTCCGCATGTATCCCGTGCTCTAGAAGGTGTAAGTCAACTACCCTGGCCAGCAAGATCTCCGGATCTGTCCCCCATTGAGCATGTTTGGGACTGGATGAAGCGTCGTCTCACGCGGTCTGCACGTCCAGCACGAATGCTGGTCCAACTGAGGCGCCAGGTGGAAATGGCATGGCAAGCCGTTCCACAGGACTACATCCAGCATCTCTACGATCGTCTCCATGGGAGAATAGCAGCCTGCATTGCTGCGAAAGGTGGATATACACTGTACTAGTGCCGACATTGTGCATGCTCTGTTGCCTGTGTCTATGTGCCTGTGGTTCTGTCAGTGTGATCATGTGATGTATCTGACCCCAGGAATGTGTCAATAAAGTTTCCCCTTCCTGGGACAATGAATTCACGGTGTTCTTATTTCAATTTCCAGGAGTGTACAATATCGAATAAAAACAGTTAAAGGGATCTTTGAAGACTGTGCCTTTAAGAAACGCCATCTTCTTCTCAGCACCTCCGAAATAAACGGTATCATTTGCTAGCGCTCAACATCGAGGAGTAAGGCGATTTTTTGACCCTTGACTTCAGTTAATTGTACAAAAGAATTTCAGTAAGAACAAGCACAACTGTAAATCTGTTGTTATCGCTGGACTAGAAAGAAATTAGGGTTTCCATTTCGTCAACGCCGAGGTCACTGGTGACGGAGTACTGTCGCAGTTGGTGAAGAATAAGGAAAGGTCTTAGACGTGAACTTCTCAGAGAGATCATTCCGACGTTACCCTCAACCGTGTTAAGGAAAACACACGGAACTTGTCCACTCCTATCGATAGCGACTATGGCGTCTGAAGATATAGGCCATATCTTAGGAGAACTGAAAAAGCTAGCTGACAGTTCTCGATATACAGGCATGTCACTTTTCTTGTAATCCTTTCATTACAGAATTTTTATAGATTATTTGCCTTCTTTTATTCAAGTTTGAAAGTGTATTTTGTAATATTACCAGTGCTGTTTTTCTGGGGGAACGCTTGGGGATGCGTAGCCCTAAACTTGTTCATCGACAAAGTAATTTTTTTACGTTGTTGAGAATTTCGAAGGGTGCCAAAGATTTATTTCACGGACGTAAATTTTTTATTTCATTTTTTCGTGTTGGCAATTGCAATACTAACGATACCAGTGCAGTTTTTCGTGGAAAAGCGATGTCATTGACTGTTTCAAGCATTTAGAAGCTGCGGCAACCGTTCTCGACAACTGAATCGCTGGCAGCCAGTTCGACAAGCATGTAGTGCCCTCGCCCGCTAATAGTGGGCGATGGTAGAGCTAAACGGATATGCGTAAGCTCAAACGCCGAGCTACCGATAGACGTCTCTATGGTCCCGCTACCATGATCCTTCACGATTCATTGCCACCTTGTTTTGTTGTTCTTTATTCGTTTGCGTTTGCTATGGGAGTACCCTCAAACTTTTTTTAGAAAAAAAGCACTGAATATTACTATCAGGATAGCTCTATGACATTTACTTTCGTCTGATACCTCAGTTTCTGATACACATTACCTAGCGTTTTAATTCTTGTCTAGTGCGCACCAGTTATTCGGACACGACATTGGTGCCATGTTTTGGTTCAATTCTATTGATCCAAGTCACATTATGACAGGTCATTCTTATCCTTAAATTTTAGCTTGCTGCTATTATCTTATGTCGCCCAGATGATTGTGTAAGTGCACACAAATATCAAAATTATCACGTTGTATCTGACTGGTATTACTAACCTCAAACTGAAAATCTGATTTTTATGCTACGACGTCTATTGTTGCACAGAAAAAAGCACATCATAAGTCATTCAGAACTGTGAAACAGCAGAAATTGCACAAGGAGTAACAGGACTACTGTTTTATATTCCACTGCTATATCTGTACACGCTGTGATCTCTGATGACGATCCACCCAAAATGATGACGGTCGCGGGGAGGCATTGGCTAAGACATTGACCGCTCATTCGCGAGACGCTGGTTAAAACCTGCATCCGGCAATCTTGCTCTAGGTTTTCCGCGATTTAATGTGGAAGTATTTATAGACAAAGGAGCGATTAGTTTCTCACACAAATAAAGGCTCACTTACACAATACAATTTGTAGTATTTCAGCCATCTACATCTACATGGATACTCTGCATATCATACCGGTATTTAAGTTCCTGACAGAGGGTTCATCGGATCACCTTCACAGTACTCTATTTTTCCAATCTCGTATAGCGCGCGGAAAGAACGAACACCAATATCTCTGATCGTTTCTCCCTATGTAGGCCGGTATCAACAAAATATTTTCACATTCGGAGGAGAAACTTGGTGATTGGAATTTCGTGAGAAGATTCCGTTGCAACGAGAAACGCCTTTGTTTCAACGATTTCCAGCCCAAATCCTGTATCATTTCTGTGACAGTCTCTCCCATATTTCGCGATAATACAAAACGTGCTGCCTTTCTTTGAACTTTTTCGATGTACTTCGTCAATCCTATCTGGTAAGGATCCCACACCGCGCAACAGTATGCTACAAGAGGACGGACAAGCGTAGTTTGGCAGTCTCCTTAGTAGGTCAGTTACATTTTCTAAGTGTCCTGCGAATAAAACGCAGTCTTTTGTTAGCCTTCCCCACATCATCTTCTGTGTGTTCCTTCCAATTTAAGTTATTCGTAATTGTAATTTCTAGGTATTTAATTGAATTTACGGCCTTTAGATTTGACTGATTTATCATGTAACCGAAGTTTAATGGATTCCTTTTAGCTATCATGTGGATGACCTCACACTTTTCGTTATTTAGAGTCAACTGCCACTTTTCGCACGTTTCAGATATTTCTTCTAAATCATTTTGCAGTTTGTTTTGATCTTCTGGTGACTTTATTAGTCGATAAACGACAGGGTCATCTGCAAACAACCTAAGGCGGCTGCTCAGATTGTCTCCCAACTCGTTTATATAGATAAGGAACAGCAAAAGGCCTATAACACTACCTTGGGGAACCCCAGAAATCAATTCTGTTTTACTCGATGACTTTCCGTCAGTTACTACGAACTGTGACCTCTCTGACAGGAAATCACAGATCCAGTCACATAACTGAGACGATATTCCATAAGTACGCAATTTCACTATAAGCCGCTTGTGTGGTACAATGTCAAAAGCCTTCCGGAAATCCAGAAATACGGAATCGATATGAAATTCCTTGTCAGTAGCACTCAACACTTCATGCGAATAAAGAGCTAGTTGTGTTTCACAAGAACGATGTTTTCTAAATCCATGTTGACCGTGTGTCAATAGACCGTTTTCTTCTAGGTATGAACGTTCGAACACAATATATGTCCCAAAAATCTACTGCATATCGACGTTAATGATATGGCCCTGTAATTTAGTGGATTACTGCTACTACCTTTCTTGAATATTGGCGTGACCTGTGCTACTTTCCAGTCTTTGGGTACGGATCTTTCGTCGAGCGAATGGTTGAATATGATTGTTAAGTATGGAGCTAATGCATCAGCATACTCTGAAAGGAACCTAATTGGCATACAGTCTGGAACAGAAGACTTGCTTTTATTATGTGATTTAATTTGCTTCGCTACTCCGAAGATATTTACTTCTACGTTACTCAAGTTGGCAGCTGTTCTTAGTTCAAATTCTGAAATATTTGCTTAGTCTTCTTTTGTGAAAGAATTTTGGAAGTCTGTGTTTAGTAACTCTGCTTTGGCAGCACTGTATTCGATAGTATCTCCGTTCCATCGCGCATAGAAAGCATTTATTGTTTCTTGCCACTAACATACTTCAAATACGACCATAATCTCTCTGGATTTTCTGACAGGTTTCGAGACAAAGTTTCGTTGTGGAATCTATTTTAAGCATTGAAGTTCGCTTTAAATTTGTAGCTTCTGTAAAAGATAGCTAAAATTAGGGATTTTGCGTCTGTTTAAATTTGGCATGTTTGTTTCGTTGTTTCTGCAACAGTGTTCTGACCAGTTACGTGTACCAAGGAAGATCAACTCCGTCGTTTGTTAATTTATTTGGTATAAATCTCTCAATTGCTGCCGATACTACTTCTTTGAATTTAAGCCACATCTGGTCTACACTTATATTATTAATTTGGAAGGAGTGGAGATTGTCTCTCAGGAAGGCTTCAAGTGAATTTTTATCTGCTTTCTTGGATAGGTATATTAAAATATTCAATCTCGCTACGACTACCCTGTGTTCACTAATCCCTGTATCCGTTTTGATGCTAGTTATTAACTTAGGATTATTTGTTGCTAAGAGGTCACGTGTTATTTCACAACCGTTTACTACTAATGTGGGCTCATGAACTAACTGCTTGAAATAATTTTCAGAGAATGCGTTTAGCACAATTTCGAATGACGTTTTATGCGTACCTCCGGAATTAAACATGATTTTCGCCAGCATATCGAGGGTAAATTAAAGTCACCACCAATTATAATCGTATGACTCGGATACGTGTTTGAAATAAAACTCAAGTTTTCTTTGAAACTTTCTGCAACTGTATCATCTGAATTGGGAGATCGGTAAAAGGATCCAATAATTATTTTATTCCGCTTGCCAACAATGACTTCCGCCCATACTAACTCATAGGAACTATCTACTTCAATTTCGCTACAAGATAAACTACTTCTAACAGCAATAAACACGCCACCGCCAACCGTGTTCAGCCTATCATTTCGGAACACAGTTAGGTTCTACGCAAAAATTTCGGCTGAGCTTATCTCCGGCTTTACGCAGCTTTCAGTGCCTACAACGATTTGAGCATCAGTGCTTTCTATTAGCGCTTGGAGCTCTGGTACTTTCCCAACACAGCTACGACAATTTACAACTGTTACACCAATGGTTCCTTTATCTACGTTCTTCCTGTGTTCAGCCTGCACCCTTTGTGACTGGAGCCCTTCTTGTGTTTTCCCGAGACCCTCTAACCTAAAAAACCGCCCAGTCCACGCCACACAGCCAGGTGAGTATCTTCTGCACTTCTGTTTGTGACTCACGCCACTCTATAGACTAAATAGTTAATTGCTGTCCACTTTGACAGCACGATGTGTCGGTGCTTTTGGCTCCGCCATGAAATATCCGTTTTTTCTGCAAAAAATAAATAATTAAAAATAGTGCAACATTTCATTTGAGTTTTTTAACGCACACGATTTGTTCCTTAATAACTACCCACAATCGTCCTACGTAAAGAACAGGGCCGATGTCCTTCCACATCCTCCCTCAATCGGAGTTTGCGCTCCGACTCCATTGTCTTGTCAACGATGGGACGTTGAAACCCAAGCTCCCTCCAAGCTTCCTTAATAATACAATATTGCTGCTGAAAGATTCGATACGACTGCTAAACATTGCAACGTTTGTCCTAAATGGACGAAATTGCAGTGTGGTGTTTCATCAAGTTGTTGGCGTAAACTTGATACGCTCTGTTTGTGACTTCCGTTTCGTATAACAAAATTTGTGTGATGCATGAACTACACAAGGAGTTATGTATACAGCTCCAGTGCATAAAAAAGGAGCAATGCGTGTCAAATCTTACAATACGTCAGTCATGATAGCGCTGTTGAAAAATTTGTGCTGCAGAATAAATTTTTCGTAAGTCGTTGCCCTTACCGACACCAACCTCACAGCACACACTGACTGCACATCGAACACATTTGATTCATCTGCGTAAACGGAGCGCGGCAGTTGGTGGAATATTTAGTACGAGTACCGCCTGCAAAACACTTCCCCATTATCATTGTGGAAAGTCCCTGGCGTACGCCTGCGCTTAAGAACAGTCAACACTGTAGCAGCAAAACAGAATAATCGAACAATTCCCATGATCGATCCCCGATAAGGAAAGAGTTGTACCACTTCTGGTCGGTGAAGCGCTCCATGTGTGGCGTGGTTTGCCACAAGCAACGTGATAACTCATCGGACCTCCGCCGATGTTGCAAGAGACGCCTTGTTTGCAGGCCATACATCCGCACTCTCACGTCTCGGTTCCTCCTTTGGTGATGCCAACACATCGTGGAGTTTTTATTTGAAAATGTTTTTGCGCATGCCAGCAATTCCAACCACCATTTTATTTTTATTGTCATTGGGGAAATCAGACACGACAGAACTATTCCACCTGGAGTGCAATGTTTATGGCACAGACGAAATACCCTCCGACTTACAGCAGAACGTATTAATTCCATTTTCAAAGAAGGCAGGTGATGTTATTACCGTAAAATCAGATTAAACTCGTGGTTGCAAAATACTGACAATTATTTGCAGAAGTATGGAAAAACTAGTGGACGCTGACCTCGTCAAAGATTAGTTTGGGCGCCAGAGAAATGTAGGAACATAAAAGGCAATACTGACCCTAAAGACTTACCTTAGAAGACAGGTTAAAGAAAGGCAGATTTTTAGAAAACTTTTGACGATATTGACTGGGATACACTCCTTGATATTATGGAGGTAGTAGGAATAAATACAGACAGAGAAACTTGTACGGAAACCAGACTGCAGTTGTAAAAGTCGAAGGACATGAAAGGGAAGCCGAGACTGAGAAGGAATGAGATAGTACCGAAGCTATTCAATCTGTCCTTTGACCAAGGGAGAAGAAATAAAGAAATAAAAAGTTTGAGGTGTTCCTTTGAAACTGTAATTCTGTCAGAGACGCCAAAGGACATGGAAGAGCAGTTGAACGAAATGTGCAGTGTATTGAAAACATGTTATAGGATGAACATCAACAAAAGTGAAACAACGGTAGTGGTATGTAGCCGAAATAAATCAGGCGATGGTGAGGGAATAAGACTAGGAAAAAGAGACAATAAGAGTAGTAAGCAGTTTTGCGATTTGGGTGTTAAAAACTGAGTGTGAGTCGAATAGAGATGATGTAAAATGCACACTAGCACTAACAAGAAAAGCGTTTGCGAAAATGAAGAATGTGTGAACACCTAATGTCAATGTATATGTTTGGAAAACATTTATGAAGGTATTTGTATAGAGTGTAGCCTTATACGGAAGTGAAACGTGGACGATAAGCAGGTCGGACAAAAAGAGAACAGAAGCTTTTGAAATAACGAAGATTAGTTTGATGTAACACGTAACTAATGAAGAGATACTGAATCTAAAAAAAGTTTATGGCAGAACTTGACTAAAAGCAGGCATTGGTTGATAGGACACATCTTAAGACACAAGGAAATGGTGAATTTGGTAATGGAGGAAGTGTGAGGGCTACAAACCGCAGAGGGAGAACAACAGATGAATGGATGTATGTTGCAATTGTTATTCGGAGATGGAGAGGCTCGCACAGGCTAAGGGTAGCGTGGACAGCTGCATCAAACCAGTCTTCTGGCCGAAGACCACCACTATATTATCCTTACATTATGTTTTATGGTTTTATTCATCACGTAGATTTTCATAGTTTCAAATGTTGTCTACGCCAGATGCCAGTAACTTAAGTCGGGCTGGGGAAATATCGTCTGCTTCTTTTCCTACAGATCGTGTAAACAGTAGCATTACTGTATAGGACTACGTTCAAGGGCTGTGGTAACCACGAAAGTGCTACGAAGGATATCTTTACGTCTGTGCAAGGAGCCCAATGTTTTATTTGTGCGATAAATGTGCGACAAACACGTGGCAGATTCATGAGCTGGGAATAACCAACTACTGAGGTCTCAGATGAGTTATTCTGTTGACCTGCTGTCACCGGAAGTAATATCTACGTCGCTTTTATCAACATCTGGAGTCTTTGTCATACATTTACTTAAATGTGTTTCTCGCTGGCACTTGTATACCTGTAACGTCACCATGGCCTCATACAGTGATCCAGACGGAGCGTCTCAGTTCGAAATTGCTTCTTAAGTGGACTTTGTTTCTTAATGAGACTGTCACTTTGGCTTTTACCATCGTTCCATATACTTGTACTTGTGAGGCGCGTGGTTCGCCGATCTGCATTCGGACAATTGGACCGTCCTTCTGTAGGCTGGTACCACACTGCATTTAGTCTTCAAGGGAGGAGACGACCTGTTCAAGTGGCTGTTTTTGGTAACGCCACGTTTAGTCACTTGCGTGGACAGTGCGAGTTCTATTCTCTTCCTAACTGCATTTTCACAAGCCACAACCGTGATGTTACTCTGGCCCTTAATTACGAAGCGCCGAGAGTATCACCTATTGTTAACCTCATTGTCCGTCAAAGGCTACGAGAAAGTAGCACTGAATGGAGACCTAAGTACGGATCTGAAATATCTGCAAGATACCCAGCTATGGCTGCTATAACCTATTCGCTGGACTCAAAAGGTTTGCCGTCACACATTTATTTAGGTGTTAAGTACAGAAGACTACGTGGAAGCCAGATCGTGTCACAAAAGATGAATAAGGAGGGGGTGGGGGAGGGAGGGGTGTTCCAACCACTCGTACTTGAAAGCTTCAGTTCCTCCAACGGCAAAACACCGTCATGTGCAGGTATAGTGTCCTCAAGACAAGAGGACTTTTAATATTTATTCATTTTTTGTTACCCAGGCGTCTTTCTTTTCACTCTTGTTGTAGAAAATGCCAGTTACTGTTTCAGCTTTTGACACGTAATCAATAAAGAGAATCCCTTTTGCATATCAGAAGATACTTTTAATAATCTTTGTGAAGCGCAGCATTATCTCACTAAATTTTATTCAACAGAAAGAAAGAAAAAGAAATGATTGCACCATGTTAAATGTTTTGCTTGTCACAACAATCATCTTCCGCCCATAGTGCTGCCAAAGCAGTATGTAACAAATTACTGAATATTGAAACACATGTGGTATCAAACCTCAACTTAGTTGAATGTATTTAAAAATGTAATAATTTGTTAATACAATGTCACAGCGATAATATTATCAGAAGACGGCTGATGTTACAAAAGAAAACGGATTTTCTCAGTTGAATAAACATTTCGTTTTCACGTTGTTTTTGGTACATAAAGTGGACTCTGCTCTATTTGGTATAGGGCACCAGGCTTTCACCATTCCACTACCAAAGTTTGATTACTGTTTATTTTTTTGGTGAACGGATGGACTCACGTCTTATCCACAAAAGCAAATTGTTGCATAAATTCAGTTCGATTCTTTTTCAAACGTTAGAGATTTGGCGAGAAATTCGTTTTCACATTTACTTTCGGTCAGCATTTTTGCATAAAGTTTTCTCATTCGAAGGTAGTCTGAAGAGTTTCTGACCTAACAAAAAAAAATAATACATTTTTCTTCAAATTTATGTTTATTGTTCAACATAATCCCCTTGTAAGTCTATACAGGTCTCTTTAACGCATCCAAATAGTAATTAGTGTCTCTCTGCAAAATAGTTCTTTATAAAGATGATAGCCTCTTGAATCGACAAAAATTTCTGTCCTCTGAGCTCAACGTTTAGCTGAGGGAACAACTAGATCTTGTAAGGACGATGGTCAAGCAGTTGAAACCGCAATTCGTGGATTATCGCCATGGCAACCGCCGATGTGTGAGACGGCGCATTGTCTTGGTGAAACAGTTTTTTTCTTCTTCAAATACGACCGTTTTTCCTTAATTTACGCTTTCAGACCGTCAAGTAATGTCATGTAGCATGATCCTGTAACAGTTTTTCTTCTTTCTGTAGCACCATTTGGTGAATCTGAGCAGTGTTATTGTCGGTGGTTGCAATGTTTGGCCGTATCGAACGTTCCTGGTCACCCAAGCATGTGCGGCCACGTTTAAATTCAGCTGCACAAAATTTCAAGGTGAATGATGGAGCCGTCCCCGTACACAGCGTCCAACTCATGTTATAGTTGCGTAGGCGTATTGTCTTTCAAACACAAAACCCTAATGATAGCTCGATAATCGATTTCGTCCATTTCCACAAAAACACTTCCATCGACTGACTGAAGCGACTGTCAAACAACTGTGCGTCAGAAATGGCTGGAATTTTGGTGAACGCCTTATTAAGCAAGTGCAAACAAAATCCCCAACTTCATGTTGAGGTTGGAAATTTTTCAGACCACCGTCATAGTTCATTCTTCGTGTAAAATTTACTTATTCTTTTTTCCGATACGCCTATCGCGTCAGCTATTTAACTCACTCTCAATCGCCGATCGTCCAAGACCATACTGTGGAACTACTCCTCATTTTCATATGTGGCTGCGCATTTGTCACACCCGGTGTCCATCGTTTCCTCGGCCTCCGTGTCTCTCCTTCATGTAGTTCGATATCTTCACTTTTCAAAGGCACTCGGCTAGACGACATACGTATAACGTGATTCTTTCGGCGTTTCCTGCATTCTCTTTCTTCACTGAGAACACTGTACACTTTTAATTTCTTGCGTATGTCATTATTTCTGAGCATATCCTCCCTACAGCAACGAATCACAGCTGAAAGGAATCTCATTTCAGTGCGCCACCGCTGTTTCGTTTTTGTAGGTATCCAAGTTTTGCTTCTGTGTATCAGGGTAGGAACTTCCACTGTTTTGTGAAGTCTTACCCTTATTCCCTTTCTTGTTCCACTCCTCACAAATTTTTTGTACTTGAACTTAGTTTTTGTCATGGTACCTGTATCTACAGGTAAAACAAATTTTAGATATTTTAAGTGTCACTTGTTCGAGCATCATTTGTTCCAGCACTATTTCCAGTCTTACAAGGAATTTACGCAAGAATGTCATAACTTTCGCTTTGCTGGTAGATACTGATAGTCTTGGCAGAGTAGATGTATTCTGTACACTGCTCCTTGCGGGTAATTTTCAATTACTTGTATAATGAGTACATCATTGGCATATACTGTAAAAGACAATGTAATTTTGTGCCACGACATCAACAGAATGCGTTCGTCACATCATTCTTACACTCCACCACAAAGATCGTTCGCATAAATATTAAAAAGTGTGACAGACGCACAGCAGTCTCGTCTCACCCTTCTGTAAGTCACAATTCGCTTTGTTATATGACCGTCTAGTTCTACTTCTCAAATTACTGCTCCATTACTGTTCGTTGTTTACCTCTGAATACACTATAGAAAGCTTTCTGGAAGACTGCAAGTGCCATATGGATACCTATATTGAACTCTTTACGTTTTCAATTATCTTCAAATTTCATTGACATCAAGATCATATTGGCGAGCCTAAGATCTTTCCAATGTACCTACGCAACTACTCTGGCCATATTGCACATTTTCCAACGGGAGGACAACGGTTCAAATCCCCGTCCGGCATCCAGATTTAGGTTCTCCATCATTTCCCTAAATCACTCCAGGCATATACCAGGATGGTTCCTTGGAAAATGGCACGACCATATTCCTTCCTCATCCTTTCGTAATCTCAGTTTGTACGTCATCTCTAATGATCTATCTGTCGATTGGACCAAAAAACTCTAATCTTCCTTCTTCATATATTCTAAGACCCACTTAGTAGCGCATAGTGTTCTTCTTCTTCTTCTTTTCTTCTTCTGTGGCTCTGTGGTCCATTGTAGACCTTCACCTCTTTAACAATTTCCCATCAGATGCTCCGATTCCGTACTAGTGCTTTCCAATTAATGTAGCCTATCCATTCTCTGGACGTCTTCTTCCACACTGCAAGCCCACCTGGTGGTTTTTGGTCGGACGCACGCTGTTAGCCCTCCTGGATATCCATTTGGTGTCCTCTTCGGCACCTCTATGTCACCTATCGACGCCACATGCCTGGTTCAAGTCAATCTTTCTTACTATTTTTCTCATAGGTGGCTCTTTATAAATGGTATGAAAGTCATTGTTATAGCATCTTCTCCACTTCCCTCCTAGACATAAGAGGCCTCTTAATCTGCAGAGTACCTTCCTCTCAAAGGTATCCAGCATGTTGGTATCCCTTATTGTTAGTGGTCACGTTTCTGATTCATATGTGCGCAATGGTCTTATAAATGTATTGTAGATAATTAATTTAGCGTTGTGGGATAAGAGTCTTGAAGAAAGTAATGTCAGCGCGAAGTAAGGTGTAATGGCTGCCACTAGCCTTTGTTTAATTCCACAGGAGGTATCATTTTTGTGGGTCATAATCAAACGCAGGTATTCAACTTCTCGACCTTCTCAAATTCACAACCAGGTACAGTCACTGACTTCGGTATGTTATTCATGTGTGGCTTTCCACAAACCATACGTTTAGTTTCATTGTCATTTAGAGTCACTGTCAGCTCTATGTTCTTACCAGTCTGTTTTAATGCTATGTACGTTTCCTCTAGTGTTCTGTGGAATCTTGCAACTACACCATCTGAAAAAAATTAAGCAACCAGAAGACATAGTAAGATGTCAATGTAACTTTGTGCACGTAAACACCATCGGCAGATATATAAATCATTATAGTTGTAATTTTCTGTGACAGGTAGAATGAGCACCAGAATACGTTAGTGTTGTTCACCTTCATTGTTACCAGGCCTGGTAGGGTACATTAGGCGCCTTAAAAGCATAAGATATTGAGTTATCACTGTTAAGGATTCGGAGATGCCACGTACTCATGTGAGACACAGTTATCAGGACTTGGTTGAGATTTTAGGGGACTCATTGCAGGTCACCGTTTAGACTGGTGGTCGAATCGTGCAATATCCAGATTTGTGGGGAACTCGGATTAGTCAGTGACCCCACTGTTGCTCTGCATTGGAGTGTGAAGGCACCCATACCCGTCGTCAAGGTCCCAGTCTACCACGTCTGACCACGACAAGGGAGGGTTGCCATAATGTGCACCAAGCACATCGTAATCCCTTCACATCTGTGCCTGACATCTGAGAACTACTAATGAACTTCTTGTAGTTCTGTGTCAGCCTTCGCCACTGGTTGAAGACTAACAACAACCAGACTAGGGAATTAGCGTCCCCTGTGTAGGCAGCATTTAATACAACACAAACGGCTATGTCTTGAGTGGCCCCTACCATGGCTGGGAAGCATGGTCTGCTAATGAATGGTGTCACACTGCGTTCAGCGATGAATCGTGGTTCTGCACTTTCTTGGATTACGATCGTCGCAGAGTACCGAGGGGAGCTGGCGAGAAGTCCCGCTCTTCTAATGTTTTGGAGACGCACGAAGGTATTGCTCCTGGCGCCATTGCGTGGAGAACCGTCGGGTATGACTTCAGGCCAACACTGGTAGTGATTGGGTGAACTATGAGGGCACGTCACGGACATCCTGCATCCTCATGTGTTTCCTCCCATGCGACAGTATTGTAGTGCCATTTTTTAAGAGGACAATGCTCGCCCACACATGGCACGTGTGTCTATGAACTGTGTGCATATTTTTGAGAGATTTTTTTTGGGCGGCAAGAACCTCAGATCTGTCCTCGATAGAAAGTTATAGAACATTTGTGGGACCAACTTGTATGTCAACTCCATTCCAATACCAGTGTCCAGGATGTGAAGGACCGCTTACAACAGTTAAAGAATCAACTTGGCTCACCTGACAATTCAATGGCTTTATGACACCCTTCCCAGTCGATTCAGAGCAGGGATCTGGACCACAAGGAATATAACATCATACTGACAAGTCGCCTTATACTGCCACGTTCATTGTAAATTCGACTCAGTTCTGTAATCACTGAAATAATATCACGTGCCCTCTCAATTTGTGAAGTTTCATTACGTTTCGTTCTTCGATTTTGAGTGCTTCACTTTGCCTGAAAGTGTATATCTATATCATAGCCATAGGCTCAATTTGCACCAATTAGTGGAAGATTGTCCCCCCAAGCAGCAGGTTTACTTCTCTTACTACGTGTTCCATAGCGGACAATGCCTCGCAACATCATGTCTCTCTTCCTTGATTGGCCGTACTTCTCTGTAAGAGCCAAAATATGACAGTTATTACTAAAAATATGCCACGGAACCAACGGTCATTGATTCTCTAGATATCATAGACTTCCATTCACTTTCCCTAAATATCTTCCTACACAATTCTGTCAATAAACCGACTGACTTCCTCCCTCACAGTACTCTGCAGAATATTCTTCCTACGAGATGCAACAATAAAGTAATTAGACTGATTTTCTTTGCAAGATGTGGCAACCCTGCAGGCTTGCGTAGGCACAATATCTTTGACCTTTGTCTATAAGCTGCTTCTAGTCCAAGCAGCACATCGATGCAACTGCTCAGTCGTGAGTTGTGCTGTAATAAGTTAACATGTGTTTGTGTCTCTCGTCACGGAAATGGAACCGCATAATATTGCGCAACGGTATGCCATTTCTTTTTGGGTTAAATTGGGTGAAAACGCGACGACAACTTACGGTAAGCTTCAGAAGGCTTTTGGAGAGGAGGTTATGCCAAGAGCTGAAGTTTTTTGTTGGCATAAAATGTTTCGTGAAGGCAGAACGAATATTAAAGATGAAGACCTTAGTGGACGACCATCATCCTCACGTATGGATGTCAACTTGGCCAGGGTGCGTGAACTCGTACGATCTGATCGAAGATTATCCGTGAAAATGATTGCAGAAGAACTGAACATCAATCGAGAAACGGTTCGTCTAGTAATAACTGAAGATCTTGGTATGAGAAAGATTTGTGGAAAAAATGGTACCCAAAAACTCTCACACCACAACAGCGAGAAACACGGGAAAATGTGGCAGCCGATCTGTTAGAGCAAACGGAAATCAATCCAGAATTGTTATCACTGGTGGTGAAAGTTTTTTTTTTTTTTTTTCAGTACGATCCAGAGACAAAACGCGTAAGTTCGCAATGGTGCTCAAAGGGATCACCAAGACAAAAAAAAAGCTCGCATGTCAAAGTCAAAAGCAAAATGCATGCTTGTGTGCTTCTTTGATTCCAAGGGAATTGTTCGTAAAAAGTGGGTGCCTCCTGGACAAACAGTTAACCAATATTAATACAAAGAAATTTTAGAAAGACTACGTAAGGGTTCTTCGTGTCCGTGCCAACATTGCTGATAATTGGTTTTTGCATCATGATAATGCGACATCCCATACTGATCCGTCAGTACAGCAATTTTTAACCTCAAAACAAATTTCAGTACTACCACAGTATTTTTGCCCAACACTTATATATTTGTTGGGACGGTTTATCTGTGGTTTTGTTTCCCTTGAAATCGATTTTTTTTTTACTACCACGACAGTTTTATTTGTTCAACAGTCACTGGATGTACCAAAAAATAAATCGATATGAAAATTATCCAATGCATTGACACTCACTTGTAGTTGTTGGATGTTGACATGATTTTGCAATATCACGTTCTCGGAGTCCGCATATTTCGCGTTTTACCGTTTTCTGTGACACTAGCCTTCCAGTGCACTGCTCCATACGATTCGGTGTTATGTGTACATGTAAACGTATTCTTCGTAACAGGTTCCATGTCTACGCGTACACAAGGATTCACGGCCACTATCTGTTATGTAGTAGGTTCAAGTCACTTCAGTGTTATCATGCGCTTGTCGTTGTCAAGTTTGTAAGCTGTTGTTTTGCCTAGTTACAGTGAGGTCGCTACGTGTTTACGTCACGAGCTACCTGTTTTCCAAAGATGAATGTAATAGAAGGGTATCAAGACCCGACATATGTTAACCATTAGACACTTAAAGTACAGATACGGTTCGAAATTATGGTTGTTTCTGACTACTATAAGCAAAGACTACAAAAAAAATTTAAGGCGTAATTCTGTTTAGTATTCGATATTAAGAGATTTCTTTGCTGCAATCTAGCCTGTGACAATTTACAAAACAAGAATTTCTTCTGATGTTTCATACATTTTGTTCTGGTTATCATCCTGATTAACCGATAATAACTGTCCCAAAGTTTCAAGACGTAGTGCATGATATCTCAAACGTCAGTGTTCAATTGACTTTATGACTCAGGTATTGCTTTATTTAGGACAACCACATATCCTTATGGCAGTGTCCGTCTTGCTGAATACTGACGCCTTCCGCATTCTTACCAGTTGCGAGAACAGCCGGTGTACTATAAACCAATGAACAAGTGAGGGAATAACCAGACGACAGATAGTAACGTTAATGAGATGGCGAACATGGTTAATTCACCGTATTAGGCGGAAAATAAAATATTACATTCGCCTTAATCATCATTGAAACCTCATACAAATACAATGTGCTTTAATAAAATGATAGCTTGGTTTTCGCATTCGTAAGTGTCACTGCGTCCTGTGATGATGTAGACTAGTGAAGTTGTATTAAGTCAATAATGTAACTGCTGAACCTTGCGTGTTGAACGAAGAGCTGAAAGGCGGAGGATATCGTCATCAGACATTTATAATCAGCAAATGGATATTAAATTAAATACGATACGACAGAACATACACTAGTTTTATGAGGCAAACTGCGCACCCGAAAGCGTACTGACACCTGTTTCTGACGACTGTTGTAGGATACATATCGATGAACTTGAGAAGAATCATTCTCCGCGTTCGGTATCTTATCTGAAGGTCATATTGATAACGATTACGTCGTGTGAGACCCACAACGCTTCTCTCCATACTATTACAGTTTTGATAAAATGTATGTTGCTTCGACGTTTCTAGAGGATACTGAAAGAATTGGAGAACGGAACGATTTAAAGGGGGAGAATATTAGGAAACGGAGATGTAAGGGTAAGAGGCATGGCCTGTTCAACTGAGTATGCAATTCCGATTGTATTGTTATATTACACACTAAACTCGTTGGGCAAAACATTCTTCATCTAGAGAAATCCCAGGAAAGTGTCAAATAACATCTGTATTACATACACAATCAATGATAACGTATTTCTTTAATTTCTGGGAGTATGGTGTGTACTATTAAGATTTCGTTATAAATGTAGTTTTATTCTTTATGTTGAAGACTATTTTACCGTAACACTAAAATTTCATCTGAAAGTATAAAATATAAAGCTACTCCATCTTAATGAACAACATATGGAATTTACGATCTTGTTTTCTTTGCAGTGAAAGTACGCACAGTCTAAGACGAACAGAAATGGTTCTGACATGGAACAATCATCGTCAGTAGCACTTACGGAGATCTTTCAACAGTTTAGTCATTCTATTTTAAACCTCATAACTTCTTCCTCTTACAGCATCGATGGCCACGGGGCTTTCATTCCACGGCTTCTGTTAATACGGGTTTTTCATTACCGGAGGGCTATCGGCTGCTTTTGACAGTTCTACGGTTCTAAAGGACAGTTTCATCATGGGGTTATCCTGAAAAACAGCCACTCTTCTCCTGATGGCAAAAGTTGCATCCTGTGATCGTCATTCATCGTAGTGGTTTCAATGCGTCGTTACTCTTTGCTATCCTTTCCTTCAACTTGTAGTAACGTTTAGGTACACAAATTGAATATTGTACTACTCACAACTGTCAGTTACAACTTATTTCTGTGGTGTTGTTGGGCACTCAAACAGCCGGCCGGCGTGGCCAAGCGGTTCTAGGAGCTACAATCTGGAACCGCGCGACCGCTACGGTCGCAGGTTCGAATCCTGCCTGGGGCATGGATGTGTGTGATGTCCTTAGGCTAATTAGGTTTAAGTAGGTCTAAGTTCTAGGGGACTGATGACCTCAGAAGTTAAGTCCCATAGTGCTCAGAGCCATTTGAACCATTTTTGGGCACTCAAACGATGTTATGCTGTCACAAGTACACTCTATGATTAATACTGCATTGTTCTACTGCATAGAAGTGGACAACCTTTGGGATTTTGCTTAAAAGACAAGTGATGGATAAAATTTTGTTTACTGTATCACCCTCTTTTTCGCGCTCCTCCGGTCCCAGCGGCTAATATAAGATGGTGACATTCTGGTTTTTGTACTTCTTACATTAATAATACAATTATGGAAGAGATTGTGTTATTATTTAACCTTATCACGATTCCTTGTCCAAACATTTTTAAATACTTCTGCAGGTTTTGTGTCAGTGAACAATGATTTAAGCTGGACGATGCTAATACGGTGATGCCATCGATCCGCCGGCATTTACAGTAGCCTTAAATGCATATCGCAAAGTCAAAGATAGAACCTGCCTTTATTCTAAATTTATTACACGGAGGCCGATGTCTTTACAAAGAATCGTCGCATTGCACTGAAATACGAGTACACGTCCACGGTAACGCATCTCCACGTAAGTAACGGATCCGTCGTCACTGATTACGTCAATTTTTTTTCTCTCATTTCACCTCATTAAGATCATTCCGTTTTCTCTTTTTGTTAGTAATCAATTAATTAACCTTTAATTTCTTACTAGAAGTGAAGGAGGAATTACAATATGAACTGTCAATCTTCCCCAGAACTGGTCAGCTATAATACGAGAACGTTTAAAAACGTCACCGCAAGGTACCGTAACACGAACTACCTCTGTATCCCTCATTGGTCACAATACACTCAAGATTTGAATCTCGTCCTTACTTTGTTCGAAACACATCTTCATGTTTGCTCACTTGAGCACCATAGCTAGCGACCTACCCATGCCTACTCAGATCAATTTTAGCTGTCCATCGATCAAGGCTTTCTCTTAACACACTTAATGTTTATAAGGCAGCTTCAAATACACTAAGTGACCCTTCTAAATAATTACCTACCTCCATGACCATATACGCATTTTTAAGAAGCACTGTTAGTTGCATGCCACTCCAGCCATTCTTCGCAACAAATAAACAAACAGAAAGCAAACTCAAAGAAGTAGTAATTCAGCAAAATAATTCCTTAAAACGAGGATTCTTGAGGAAAATTACTCTGCGAGATAAAAAAGTGCTTGTTATGACTAAAATAATTAATTGTTGCAAATACAACTCGGTGATGGCGAAAAAAATTCAAGTTGATATAGTGCCAGCTGTGAGGTATAACGTTCTGTTGGGCTTAAGAGTTAGAAAAAGTTTTGACAACAGCAGGCAATGGTAAGATCTTTCATTTTCCCCCCACTGTTCTGGAGTCCCTACATAGTGTCAGGCCAAATGCAGTCCTATGCTTAAATCCATTTCTATCCATCGTAACATATATGTCATGTAACAGTCTGTCATTATTTTCTCTATTTAGCAATCATGCATGCATCTAAAATGCCTGTTCTGTGTTTCTCTAATACGAATACTCTATTCTTGATATTTACTCGGGCTTCTGTCAATAACAAGCAAGGAGAGGTGAGTGTCCGGTGCTTCAATTACTGAAGACTTTTCCTAAATACAATTCATTGTATTTTCTGTTGCAGATACATCGGTCAGCAAAACGGAACTAACTTTCGCATGATGTGTCACTGCCAAGCAACACAGCTCGATGAAAATTGAACCACGAATACAAAGAACTGCTACAGTATAGTACAGAAGATAACTGACAGAAACACGTAATAATACGAACAATAATGACCCTTTTATTCAGAGACAAAAATTACACTAATGTCAAATAGATATCAGTAGGGTGCGTGATCACCATGGTCGGCAATGCAAGCTCTGCAACGTACTACCATGCTTGGCCACAAGGCTGCTAAGGAGTTCTTATGATAGGGCGTTCCATTCCTCAACCACCGCAGCTGGCAACTGCAAAGATGCAAATGGTGAAGTGGTACAGTGTCACAATTACGCTGAGCGGTGAGTAACTGTGTTCGAAGATTTGGAGGTCACCACACCCAAGCAACATTGTACCTCCCCCCCCCCCCCCCCCCCCCGCCTTTCCTTGACCACCAAAACTATCATGTTCGACAATGTTCCTTGGTGCTTTTCATTTTCTTACTTCTCCCCACACGAAAGTACGTCCAGAATTGTCGAACATGATCGTTTTGGTGGTTCAGGTGTTATGGTGGGAGGAGGCATATGGTGCCTGGTTGTACTGACCTGCTAATCTTTGAACACGGGAGACAACTCGTCAACGATATTGTGATATCGTAACCATTCTTCACGTACGACGTTTTAGGGTGCATTCGACCCTGACTATATTTTTATGGACGATAACGCGCGGCTGCATCGAACATCGCAGGTGGAGCAGCTCTTGGAACGAGGACTCAGGCGAATGGACAGACCTGCCCGTTTTCCCAACTTAAATCCCATCGATCACGTGTAGTACGCGGTAGGGTGACGTACTGCAGCACGCAGCACGTCCACATGCAGCAGTTGTCAACACCCCCCCCCCCCCCCTCCCAACCAGCAGTTGTCAACTGCGCTGGTTGAGGAATGGAACGCCCTATCATAAAAACTCCTTAGCAGCCTTATGGGCAGCATGGGAGTATGTTGCAGAACATGCACTGACAACCGTGATGATAATGCAATCCTATTAGTAACTATTCCCCACCGTTAGAAACGTCCAGGAAACCATCACGACTCGTGGTGACCTTCGTGTAATTTTTGTCTTTGAACAGCTGTTTCATTTCTGTTCGTCCCTTCACCTATTTCTTGCAGTTACTTTCTCTACTATACTGTAACAGTTCTTTTTATGTGTGGCCCAAGTTTCATCCAGCTATGTTACATGGCAGTGATCCAGGATACGGAAGTTACTTTCATCCTTAAGTTTTGCACAGCAGTGTACGTTACGCTAGGCAGAACAGACACTATAATGATTCTTTCTTTTTCAGAGACCTGTCTGTTCATTAAATCCTGGGTATTCTTGCGGAAGGCGAAGACTATTTAACACACATATTTACGGAGCCTCCCAAAGCTCATGCAGAACTGAATGAAGACTCTGGTGAATGACATGGGGTGGGAAGATAGATCGTCTTGGACCAAGGCAACTTCAGGCTGGTGCAAAAGCAGTTCTAACCAACAAAAACGGGTTAGGTGCTCAACCAAAGAATGGCTGCTCTCATCGTGATAAACAAAAAATGTCAATTAAAGTGAAACAGCAAGGGTACGGATCCTGAAAACTGTGCTTTGAGACTGGAGAAGGGAGGCTCTGCAAAATGTTAACATATTTCCTCTCAGTGATTATAGGAAACACAGAGACTTGTCTGATCTTCATTGCTTAGAAATGTTTTAGAACAATAAATTAATAAATTTCCCATCACTGAATCAACAAATTATGGGAATCATCATTATCAGAGGGGAACATAATTCTGCAGTAACAATTGCTACGACTATCACAGCGTCAATCCCGACAGCTCTGTGAGCCGATACTCGAGACAAGTGGAGAAAAGAACCCTTGTATCTGACCATATTATTGGAAAATACAACAAAAAATATGGAGGGAATTAAATGGCTCCGAGCACTATGGGACTTAACTTCTGAGGTCATCAGTCCCCTAGAACTTAGAACTACTTAAACTTAACTAACCTAAGGACAACACACACATCCATGCCCGAGGCAGGATTCGAACCTACGACCGTAACGGTCGCGCGGTTCCAGACTGTAGCGCCTAGAACCGCTCGGCCACCCCGGCCGGCGAGGGAATTAACCGAATGGACGAAAATATAGCGTTATATGGGGCTAATTTTTATATGGCTACTTGATGTGTGTGTACTTAATGGGCGGCTACTTTACACAAAGGTAAGGCTGAATATGTCACATCTGCAGATTCGGCGCTACACTGTGAAATGTTAACACTACTTCCAACGTAAGAATACCACAAGCCCTGGTCGCCATGAATATAATTCATTTCAAGGTAGAGCGCTGCGGGACACCAAATATGCGAAGAATCATCTGGTAGTTTTTGCGCCACAGACAAAAAGAAGACTGCGCTGCAGGAAACTACAGAGGAACTCAAAGAACAATGCTTTGCAAATGTGATATTGATTTGTGCATAGAGTGTTTCGTACCGCATCACAGAAAGTGAGTACTGTTGCCGCCTAAACATAATATAAATGGCATACACAGCATACTTTTATCTTCTGTCACATGCTTCGCTTAGAATCTTTGTTCTGTCAAGCGTGACATATATGCTACACCCCCTTTTGTTTCAATTACTATTTCTTTTTTAACTTCCTGCCAGATTAAAACTGTGTGCCAGACACAGACTCGAACTCGGGACGTTTGTCTTTCGCGCGCAAGTGCAGGAGAGCTTCTGTGAAGTTTGGAAGTTAGGAGATGAGGTACTGGCGGAAGTAAAGCTGTGAGCACCGGTCGCGAGTCGTGTTTGGGTAATTCTGCCGGTAGAGCACTTGCCAGTGAAAGGCAAAGGTCACGATTTCGAGTCTCGGTCCGGCACACAGTTTTAATCTGCTAGGAAGTTTCATATCAGCGCACTCCGCTGCAGAGTGAAGAATCTCACTCTAGAATCATTTTTTTCGTTTTGTTTGTTGTACGTTTCTTTGATGACAAACATATAAACATATGTAAAACTGAGAAGTAAAAATTAATTCAGGCACAAATGGGTTACTACAATCCGCATTCATTAGAAACAGAGGCAAGGAAATTTCATCACTGCGAAGATATTTTTAGAATTCAAAGGTAGTACGATGGACTGCAGAGTAAGAATCAAATTTAAAAAGAAATTTCGGAAAAAATATTTAATTACATGAGTATACAACACAAGGATTTCAAATGAATGAAATATTAAAGTTTAGTCTCACTGTTGTTATGGTTATGATAGGCAGAGCACTACACAATTGGGTATGAAGAGACCAAGGAATCGACCCTGGCGTCATTTAAGGAACCGTCACAATACGTGCTTTGTTTGAGTAGTTCAGGGAAACTACAGCTTGCTCAGTATGATTTTTACGTAGCATGCTGGAGGTTGGACATTTCTTTGGAAAACTTGTTAAAACCTGCAGTCAGGTACGGAGGTAAAACAATGGAAATACACCGACGACACTTCGGTTTTCCTCAGGGAAGAAATGTGCCTGTAGTTTCAATTTCACGCACTTCCCTTGTCTTAACATCTCTATCATCTTTATTTGAGTCTATTGTATTTTAAATCTGCCGCAGCAAAATTTGAATTCACCAGCATTTTTACGGAGCACAGATAGGCTATTTCTGACATCTTGAAAAATTTTCCCCGCCATTTTCACGTTAGCGCAACGGGCTACTTCCATCATCTATGAGTATTTCACGCAAAAATATGTAGAGGAAAAGACACGGGAGGAAGGTAGGGAGCAGGATAAAAACTGAAAACAAGACAGACGACACTCTTAAGCCAGTCACTATACTACTGCTATGCGGAACGGAAAGCTGCTCTGGTAGTACAGGGTGCAGCAGAAACAACGACCTGTTTTAAAGTGCGCGCGGCTGGTCCCGGCGGAGGTTCGAGTCCCCCTCGGGCATGGGTGTGTGTGTTTGTCCTTAAGATAATTTAGGTTAAGTAGAGTGTAAGCTTAGGGACTGATGATCTTAGCAGTTAAGTCCCATAAGATTTCACACACATTTGAACATTTTTAAATTGCGCGCAATTGTCAACATGGTTTCCTAGAGATCTGACGGTGGTCCCAGGGCGCAGTGCGGTTCAAAGCATACAGCCAGTATAATTCGTTGGTTCAACGAACATCACGTGTTTGCAATTGAAACGCTTTTCAAACATGGTGAGAGTGGCGTACGAACGCAGTGTTCGTTTCACGAACATCACCATCATCAAGTTCCGTCCCATAAATTGAGCACGAGATGGGTTCAGCAGACAAGCGCAATTGCGACTGCTACGAATAAGTCACCACCCGACAGATCACTAACGACTCGCATCCCGGACAATACTGCAAAAGCTGCTTTTCAGCAAAGCCCAGACCGAACAGTTCGGCAGCATTCGCAAGTCCTTAACATCTCGAACAGAAATCTGTGACGGTTGTTGCAGCTGGATATTAATTTTCATCGCTCCAAGTGGTGCAACAATTATTGCCAGAGATCTGCAGGCACGTCACAAGCTATGTACATATCTTCAGGAAATAATCAACACTCAACCAGATTATCTGAATTTAATAACGTTTGATGAGTCATTTTCTTATCGGGCTACGTGAACAAACAACATTTTAGGTGTTGGGCGCCGACCAAGCCTCGTCAAATGTACGAAGACCACTACACAACGCCAACGTTACTGTGTGGTGTGGCATGTTTGCGCATCGTGTTATTGGACTGTACTTTTTTTGAGAATGATGTAGATGGCACTGGCACAGTGCATCAGATCGATATGGTGTTGTGCTGCAACAGTTCGAAAAAAAAAAAAAAAAAAAAAAAAAAAAAATTGGTTCAAATGGCTCTGAGCACTATGGGACTTAACTGCAGTGGTCATCAGTCCCCTAGAACTTAGAACTACTTAAACCTAACTAACCTAAGGACATCACACACATCCATGCCCGAGGCAGGATTCGAACCTGCGACCGTAGCGGTCGCGCGGCTCCAGACTGTAGCGCCTAGAACCGCATGGCCACATCGGCCGGCTGCAACAGTTCGTAATGCAAAAATGTGTTATAATATCCATATGCGGCCGTTGTGGTTACAATAGGACAGTGAAACTGCTCACACAGCCACAAAGACCGCGACAGCCTTAACGCAGAACGTTTTCGCAGAGTCTTGTTTTCAGTTTTGGTGACGTGGCCGGATATATCGGCCCGATTTACCGGCTTCTGACTTTCTTCTACGCGGATTTGTGAAATATAAAGTGTATGCTAACAGGCCAACAACTACAGTGGACTTGACAAATAACATTCACGCCGAAATCGAAACCACAACAAGCGACACTCTTCGCAGTGTTACGGCGAGGGTGCACGTTCGTGCTGAAATTGCATCGCCAACAACGACACACACTCAGGACATAGTTTATAAAGAGTGGCTTGTCCAATGAAACTGTATTAATGCTTAGCTGTAATTCTTTATAGTCAAACAAAATGTTTACAATACGTCATTGTCTCTGCCGCACCCTTTATTTGAGAAATGCCATGTAGCAGAAAAGAATGAATCCTTTACCGAACGTCCTAGCAATTTTGTTATTACAAACGTGACTCGCACTCGGAGGCGGTTTGGCATTTTAAAGGGGGGGGGGGGGGGATTTTTACTTCATTAATTTAAGCACTCACAGGTGATGTGCACTATGACTTTCAATCATTTTTCTGAGTAATGTAATCAACATTAATGAAGACACTAAAGTTAATCGTCGTAGTTTATTCTTATTACTCATAATAGGTCTCTCCATTACAAAATTGAAATAATATTTTTGTAAAACACAAACTTTTGCCTAAGAGGCAGCAGTAAAATAACCATTGTTCCAGATTTTTACCATCGTTCGGATTTCCGGCAAGCAGAAATGAGGGTCGCTCGCCGTTACAGGCAATGACTTGGGCAAAACTGTCTCAAAATTTGTTATAAATGGTTACGACCCATACTAAAAAGTAAAATGCGTCGTATTACAAAAAATGTTAGACCTCTGAAAAGAGCAAAAATTTCGCGGGACACGCCATAGTTCTGTGCCACATGGTATAACGTGGCGTCACACCGGCTGAAAAATCCTAATCTATATGTTGTGCTTAGTGGTGCAAGATGGGAACCCAACGCAGTGGCATTCGGCGAGAGGGAATGAGAACACGCCCGTCTGAATGGGTTAAAATGAAAGCGGGCTTGAATATCTTTGGAGAAATATTTTGAAATAAGACTGGCGACATACTGCAAGGACACACTGTATTTGAACTAAAATTCAGCGAAAGAAAAGAATATAGTGTACGCTGAAAAGAAGTCGGCTAAATTATTGCGCAGCATACCTGAAACTAGCTAATGGCCTTGTCGCAGTGGTAACACCGGTTCCCGTCACACCACCGAAGTTGAGTTGCCGGACTTGGCTAACACTTAGCAGGGGTGACCGTCCGGGTCAGCCGAGCGCTGTTGGAAGCGGTTTGTACCCTGCCCTTATGAGGCCAACTGGGGAGCCTTTTCTCTGTGAGGTACTGGATGGGCTAAACAAAATGTTTCGAACGCTTGGCATATTTTTTATATAACTAAGACATTTGATTGTGTTGATCACAAAATATTGCTTCAGAAGTTGGACCATCACAGAATACGGGGAGTAGCTCACAATTGGTTCACCTCTTACTTTAGCAACAGACAGCAAAAGGTCATTACTCACAATGTCGTGAATGGCAGTGATGTGGGGGTCTGAGTGGGGTACAGTCAAGTGGGGAGGGGGGGGGGAGGGGGGGAGGGGAGGGTGGCCAAGGGATCAGTGTTGGGGGTCACTCCTGTTCCTTATTTATACAGGGTGTTACAAAAAGGTATGGCCAAACTTTCAGGAAACATTCCTCACACACAAAGAAAGAAAATATGTTATGTGGACATGTGTCCAGAAACGCTTACTTTCCATGTTAGAGCTCATTTTATTACTTCTCTTCAAATCACATTAATCATGAAATGGAAACACACAGCAACAGAACGTATCAGCGTGACTTCAAACACTTTGTTACAGGAAATGTTCAAAATGTCCTCCGTTAGCGAGGATACATGCATCCACACTCCGTCGCATGGAATCCCTGATGCGCTGATGCAGCCCTGGAGAATGGCGTATTGTATCACAGCCGTCCACAATACGAGCACGAAGAGTCTCTACATTTGGTACCGGGGTTGCGTAGACAAGAGCTTTCAAATGCCCCTAGAAATGAAAGTCAAGAGGGTTGAGGTCAGGAGAGCGTGGAGGCCATGGAATTGGCCCGCCTCTACCAATCCATCAGTCACCGAATCTGTTGTTGAGAAGCGTACGAACACTTCGACTGAAATGTGCAGGAGCTCCATCGTGCATGAACCACATGTTGCGTCGTACTTGTAAAGCCACGTGTTCTAGCAGCACAGGTAGAGTATCCCGTATGAAATCATGGCGGTGACTCGAGGAAGTACAGTACATACTGACGAAGCTAAAATGAGCTCTAACATGGAAATTAAGCGTTTCCGGACACATGTCCACATAACATCTTTTCTTTATTTGTGTGTGAGGAATGTTTCCTGAAAGTTTGGCCGTACCTTTTTGTAACACACTGTATAAATGATATGCCTTCTAGTATTATGGGTAACTCTGCAATATTTCTGTTTGCTGATGACACTAGCTTGGTAGCAATGGATGTTGTGTGCAACATTGGCCCAGTTTCAAATATTGCAGTCAATGACCTGAGTTCATGGCTTGTAGAAAATAAACTAACGCTAAATCACAGTAAGATTCAGTTTTTTTCAGTTTCTCACCCACAGTTCAACAAAACCAGACGTTTTAATTTCACAGAATGGGCATATGATTAGTGAAACTGAACAGCTCAAATTTCTAGGTGTTCAGATAGATAGTAATTAAACTGTCGTGGAAAGCCCACGTTCAAGATCTTGCTCAAAGACTTAATGCTGCCATTTTTACTATTCGAACGGTATCAGCAGTGAACGATCGTTCGACACGAAAATTGGTCTACTTTGCTTATTTTCATTCGCTTATGTCATATGGTACTATATTTTGGGGTAACTCTTCCCAGTCTAAGAGGATATTTTTGGCTCAAAAACGGGCAGTTCGGGCAATAAGTGGTGTAAGTTCACGAACCTCTTGTCGACCCCTGTTCACGAGACTGGGTATTTTGACATTGGCCTCTCAATATATATTTATTCCTTACTGTCATTTCTTTTTAAAAATATTAGCTTATTCCCAAGAATAAGCAGCTTTCACTCTGTTAATACTCGGCAGAAATCAAACCTGCATTTTGATCGAACTTCCGTAATTCTTGTGCCGAAAGGTGTGCAGTATACTGTTGCATCCGCTTTCAACAAGCTACCGCTCGAATTCAAAAATCTTAACAGTAATCCACGCACTTTCAGATCGAAACTGAAGAGTTTCCTCATGGTTCACTACTCCTGTCACGGAGTTCCTTGAAAAATAAGCTGATTCTAGTTGTATTGTTGGTTGCGTTTACTTAAAATTATGGCTTGCCTTTTTTAGGGTTCATAAACATTTGATTTTTATCTGTTGTTACTGTTATGTTGTAATTTCATGTACTGACATGTTCCATGTCCTTGGAGATTTGCTCCTCAATTTGGTCCTACGGGACTTGACGTGCAAATAAATAAATAAATTAATAAATAAATTAATTAAACTTTTCACATTTTTACACATATAAAACGAATAGGCTATTTTCCTACGTTAAGGTATGGTTCGGATTGTTGTTAGTTTGATTGAATATAACATTTAAATAGCATTTACGGACAATATTCTGGCAAAATATTTTTATGAAATTAAAGCTTAAAAATCACCTGCTGACGTGACAGAAAACGCTCTGTTATTGGCTGATGCTCTGGTGACATCACAGACTAGGAGTAAGACGAAGTTATACGTGTGTTATAGTGGCCTAGGCCGATGTTACGAGGTTCTTACGTATTTTTACTGCAAACAGTTTAGCTATTTGGTGATGGAAAACGCAATTACAACTTTCACGTAACAATAGAAAGGAATTTTGTGAACGATGATAGTGGAAGCCTTGTGACAAATGATGCGTTTATGCTCCCACCCCTTTAAAGCGGCGATATATGCAACGACGGGCATTCTTTTCCTGCTCCCTGCAACATCATTAAACTCGCTCAAAACTAAGGAATTGTAGAATATTTGCAAATGGGTCCGTTTTTTATAGCCAGATTGTCGACAATGCCATGCGCTACGACCCAAAGCATAAATTATTCTTGGTAAAACTTGGTGTCGATTTCCTGGGTAGAAGGCGCTCAGCAGATTTACTGTCCCTGTCAGGCGTTCCGTAGCGCAACGGATTGTGGTTTAAGAGGTCACATGTTCGATTCCTGGAAGGGCCATACATTTTTTAAAGTTTTACACGAAATATGAAAATAGCGTTAACAAGAACTGATTGTAGCAGCTGTTCCGACTGTGGGATGTATTATACATAGCTTCACATTAGTCTTAGTCTGAGAAATGGGCAACAGAGGATACATGCATTTACTTTGCGAATAAACAATTCACTGCTTTGGAAAGCATTGCTAGTACTGAAGATAGAACCATACGTCCACAGTACAACCAGGTGTAGGACGATGGGGTTATACCGAGAGAGACAAAGCGTTTACAACATGCAAGTGAGAAACATACGGGCTCTGATGTTTGTGAGTGTAAGGTAAAACGACAATTTTCACTAGGTGTTTAATTTCGTTGAATGACCCTATCCTTTGATGTAACAGTGGAAGAGCATATCTCGGAGATAAGTTAACTTCACGGTGCAACACAATTTTAATGAAATTAGTGAACTTGTGCTTCGACGTGGTGGTGATTTGCCGATACGGTGCACCCACATTTTACGCATCTTCTCACTTTCTGGAATACTCAAAAACAACTTTTCACGAGTTTATGTACATGTATCTGCACAGTATGGTACTACACACCATTTGCAACCCAATTTTCCGAATCGTAAATTCCAAAACAAGGCCTCACTAGGAATTAGAATTATGACAGTAGGAGCAGCGAGTTTGCCGGTGACGTCACAGGCATCACATGACTAATGGAGCGTTCTATCGGGCGTTCAAATAATTTGAATTTCATTTCAGTTTCTATAATAGAATACTGAAATTAAAGAGGAAAAAAAGCATTGTAGGTACATTAAATCACATAATTAATCATTCAAGACAATTTCCACAAAACAATTTTCAGATATGCATCGGCGGCTTCAAACATCTCCTGGAAAATAAAGAGGGCGAAATTCTTATGCTCATTCGGGAGTGCCTCAGAAGATGGAATTCGACATTTTTAATGTTTCAACATTTCGTTCTTTGTCAGATGAAGTGAACTCTCTTTCTGAAGCAATCTGGTGGACCAAACATGCTCAGTTGTTATGAAATTGCTGTTACAAAAGAAGCCAGTAGACTTCTGCAGCCCTTGTACCACATAAATGAAGAAATCAGCGGTGAAAATTAGGTAACAGGAAGCTAACACCATTTGTTCATTCGCTATTAAAAAGTTAACTGGCACAAATTTTTCTAAACCAGAATGTAAACGTATCAAAGAAAATCTGCAAGAACAATACCAAAGACGCTTTCAGAACGTTGAGAAGAACAAACTACTAGCATTGTGCGCGATTCTAGGTCCTCGCCGGCGAGCGGCTCCATTTTGAAGATCCCCTGGCGGTAACTGCTGCCGTTAGCACGTTAAACGCCACTGTTCAGAAGAATCAGACACAGAATGAAGTCGAAGAATCACAAATACAAATACCAGCAACTGCGGATGATTTGTGTAGCATACACAAGACATTAGTTTCAATACAGCACGAGCGGTGCTCTTACCAGAGTAACAGCAAATTGCAAGGGTTAAGCGTCGGAAGTTCTACTCTATTTACATCAACGTGTAACCAACCGAGAACCGTCTCCTCTGCAGTTAGCTTGTCATTAGAGACCCAGAGGAAAAAGAATACACAAATTAGTGTTCCTCTATTTACTTTCTGAAAAATTTTGATGCTTGTAAGCATATTCACTACAGTATCTGTGTTAAAAAACAACGATAATAATTAGTTTTACTATAAATGTTAATACTTCTGCTAAATATAAAAAATTGTAATCATATATTTCATAAAAAATTAGAAGACAATAATCTCACACAAGCAACCTACAGACTCATATCAAATATTTGGGAAACTGAACAAATACCTGAAGAGTGGAAATGCGCATTAACCCCTTACCGCATAATGTGCCAGATATGGCACATACCACTTTTCTCTTTGTCAATCTCATTTCTGAGAATATATTTCCAAACTGCATGTTGGGACAGATATGGCACACAGTCAAGAGCAGCTGTGCAAGTAGTGTATGCCATCTGTTGGGAGAGTAAGGAATTACGTGTTATGAATCTTTGCTTTGTGTTGCTAGCTGTTTACATCAAAGTTCGGTCACACAAACAGTTGCAATCAGGTACAGTAAACGATTGATTTCAGTGTTTATATTATTTGCAGAGGAGAAAGGACATCTGTGGACAGTTATAAAGAGGTAAGTTTATATATTTGTTCATTAGAATACATATAATACTGAAAAATAGGTCTGTGACGGATATGGCACAACATGCAGTCCGGTCCAATCGAGTACGTGGTTGCATTTTACCTAAGGAGGCAGCAATGAAGATGAATGGTCGAGGCAGCATGGAGGAAAAGATAGCAACAGTAGACGTGTGCAACTGTCAGTAGTCTCCTGGTTTGATAATAAGTAGTCAACACTTTGTCAACTTACGTTGGATGCAAACCAGAAGGCGAGATCAAGAGGCTTTTAAGGGAGGAAAAAGAATATAAAATGGTACCTTGTCCACACTCTGTGATGATCTACAATCACTACATGGGGGGTGTCGATCTATTAGATTCTATGCTGGGATATTATAGAATTCAAATCAGATCAAAGAAATGGTACTTGAAGATATTCTTTCATCTAGTTGACTTGGCTTGTGTGAACAGCTGACTGTTATGGAGAAGAAGAAATACGGACTACATGCCCCTTGTTGATTTCAAGGTCGCAGTTGCAGAGGCCCTCTGTAAAATTGAGAAATCCTTATCCAAGAAACGTGGTAAGCCAAGCAATGAAATACAAAAACAGCTTGACTGCAAGAAGAAGAGAGGCCCTACAGCAGATCTTCCACAGCGTCAGGTGCGACTGGATGGGATACATCACATGCCTATCTGGCTGGAAAGCCGTGGTCGTTGCAAGTATCCAGAATGCAAGGGAAAATCCTATATAGCGTGTATGAAGTGCAATACAACATTGTGCTTGAATAAGGAGAGAAATTGCTTCATCAAGTTTCATAATGAATAGAGAAAAATGGAAACAGAATGCGTGTTATTTTCTCAAAATGTGTGTATTGTAATGAATAGAAAGTGTAATTGTTTTACATAAATACAGTTCTTCTAGTTCATGTACGTATCTTAATGCGTATTTTCGACATTGTGCATCATCAATCCCAAAACTGGTATCACATGGTATTAGTCGTTACTGCACGCTGTCCCATATATGGCACAAACCCTTAATTCTAAAATAACCGCCCCTACATAAGATTTAGAATTTTTAAGCATTTTTTATGATATCAGAACATCGAACATAACATGTAACATTTTTTCAGAAAAATAAAAAAAATCATGCAGTAAGGGGTTAATTCACCCCCTCTATAAAAATGGTGCAAAAACGGATCCAAATAATTACAGTGGAATTTCACTGGTCTCTGTAACATACAAAATTCTTTCAAAGGACCTGTTAAACAGATAAGAACAAGCGGACCAGTTAACAGGGGAGTATCAGGCAAGGTTTCGCAAAGGTCAATCCTGCATCGAACAGATATGGAATTTAAAAACAATTTTGCAAATGAGAAGGTGTAGAAATACTGTGGTAACTTCTGTCGATTTTAAAAATGCTTACGATTCAATAGATAGACATACATTATTCCACACTTTAGAGGAGTTCAGGATTGACAGGAAAAGGAATTCAGCTTGGGATTAAAAAAGAGCAGAGAATCAGGGTGAAGTGTCTGGCTTTTGTGGACGGTCTTGCCATTCTGGACTACAAATCTCTTGCGAGAAAACACAGTACATGGAAAACAAACCTGTAGATTATCTCTCCATTACTACTCAATACGGAAAAGTGGCACAAGTTGCCCACTTCAGATATCTGGGACAGATAATCCAATCATCAGGACTGAATTCAATAGCCAATAAAGATAGAATCTCTATTACAAAAATCGTATGAGCTCACTTGGAATCACTATAATAAGAAATCTATTTCTGTCAATGCGAAACTACAGCATTAGAGCACAGTTGTCCTACCATAAGCACTTTATGCTGCAGAAACTACAGTGATTCATAGTCACACGAAGATTAGAGAGACTGAAAAGCAGGAAAGAAAAATTGTGAGGCAAATATACGGACCAGTGTTTCGGGAAGGAATTTGGATGAAGAGGCCAACTAGAGAGATTTACAAAGACATAAACACAATAACAGACACCATTAGAAAGAGGATGAAATTTTATGGACATATCAGCAGGATGAACAAAACCAGGCTCACAAGGCAAATCTTTGAGACAGTAAACAAGAGCAAAAACAAGACAAAGTCTATCACTGAAACAGAAGAAGAACTGGGAATCACACAAGACAACATAAATAATAGAGAACAGTTTAGAAACATCATAAAGAAACGCACACTTAAACAAGAACATTACGGGAAAAAGATGGTCGGAAGAACGCAAGAAAGAACACACCGAATGTATGAAGAAAATTTGGGAAGAAAGAAGAAGAAATCATGACTACTCAAGTTCAATCGCTCTCTTAAAACGGAATAATCGAAAATAATAATAAGAAATTTCATAAAAGTGAGCAGCTATTGTTAGTTACAAAAAGAAATGTAAGAATGTGGGAGCATCATTTTTTTTTTTTGGAATAAACCTTTTTAACCATAAAAAATAATTTTAGAGGAATGCTTTAGCCGCTCATGTGCACCGGCAAACGATATCTGGCGTGCTTTGTTAACAATGTGAAGCAGATAAAGTCGATCGAGATTACTCATCCGGCTCGTAATAATGAAGAGCACAGCACTGTGGAACACACACTAAATAAAACTTTTGACGCAATTTGCAACACGTACAATGTGATTTAACAAACTAGAATTACATCGCACTTATTCTCTGAAGGTCCGAAAATAAACGCTTTTTATGTCAAGAATTTATTATTTACAGTGTTTTACAGATACTGCAAAATTATGAGCACATAATCCTAAATAGGTGTTATAATCTCAAGTTGAAAACTGTTAACGGTTATTTTCCCCAGAATATACAAGGCGGTCAAAGTCTGAAAAGCTTGTAAGACTATTGCAGGGGAATATTGTGCCGAAAAATAATTGCTAGGAAAAAAAAAAATCGATACGTAGCGCGTTTCTGATTTAATAAGCACTGACGTTAGCCAATCTGGTCGCGAGCGCTGGTTCATGCACCTGCACGCGCTGAAGCACTGTAATGCACAGACGTGTGGGTCACCGAGTTACCACCAATTACAGAGTGCCTTTTTCGGAAGTGATAAATGTAAGCTAGGTTAGCAAAAGGGTTTGTCCAGTTTGGGGAAACCAAACGAGAACAAGTTTGGCGCCACTGTCTCGGGGAGACCGCTCCAATTCGTGCGCGCTGCAACCCGATTGGCTAACTTCAGTGCCAATTAAGTCGGATACGGTGCAACGTACGGAATTTTTTTCGTAACAATTACCCCTCAGCGAAACCTAGCCTGCAACACCCTTACAAGCTCCCCAGGCTATTTCTGACCACCCTGTATAAGCAGTGCTGTGTGTTGACTGAAGCCGCGGGCTTCGTAGCATCTGCTACAATTGGTACATAAGTTTAACCGCCTCCGCACACGAGGCGCAAGGAGAAAAGAAGCACTCCTTTCACGAATATCTTCGTGGACATGATGTAAGACCAACCAGACGGCACGACCTATCACACAAAAGGGCTAATGCCCTTTACGTGAGATCGATAGCTGTGTTCCGCCGGTGAAATGCAACTGTGGGTTCAGATCGGGAGAGCAGCTTGCCTGGAGTCTGGTAGCAGCCAACAGAGGGCGCTCTGCAGCAGCTGAACCAGCGGCGTGACGGAGTGGGGCGGGCCGGCGTATCTCGCCCGCAGTCAACAACGCGTTAACACGCCTGGTAGCTGGCAGACGATACAGCCAGCGCCTTACGTAATGGGGCGACCCCCCCCCCCCCCCCCCATACTGTCTATCAGCCATCGGCCGCGAGCAGCGCGCCAACGCCGAGCTGCAGATAACGCACCGCGCCGGGCCGGGCAGCGCGCAACGCAGCGAGCGAGCGAACACAGCTGTCCTGCATCGATGCCAGACTTCCCGGCCTGCCGGTTCTCACGCCGCTACCAGCCTAACCAGCCTGCTACCGTGTGCAAAGGTCCCGCCTCACCAACGCAGTGTGTTTCAGCAGGACACACACACACACACACACACACACACACACACACACACGTACGTACGTACGTACGTACGTACGTTCTCTTTCTCCGTGGTTTCCAGGAGACTGTCAGGAATAAGAATGCTGCACAGGTGATGAATAATGACCAAATTGTTTACGTCCTACACTATCCTCCTCTATTGACGATGGTATCTCGGAGGGACGCAGCGGCTACTGTTTTATTATGTGAAAGACTGCAAACTTCCGGACGTTGATTATTCACACAACATAAAAGATCGATTTCGGAATACTACGTCATCACCAGATGTATTTGGAACAGGGTCGTACCGACGGGGTGACGAGATGGGCCCCAGACGAGGGCGCAGGCACAGGCATAGGGAGGGCCGATAAAAACCAGTTCAAGAGATAACTTGGAGAGGTATGTGGGTTGTTCTATCCCTCTCTTCCTATTTTTTGCCCACGAGAAGAAATCTTTTTCCCTCGGCCCGTGAGTTTATACCCACGCTGTTGTCACAGTGTCACTTCCTTCGAGCAGCATAATAAAGAAATGACTAATACTGAACGGACGTCTACGGCAAACAGTTTATGTGGACACAGAGCACTTGATTCATACAGTGCAGCCTAGGCAACTCGTTCATCTTCAACAACGAAGTTCTTGCTGTTACTTCGCTACGCTATTGTACGATTTCAAAGAGCAACTAGTCGGTCCTGCAGCAAATACACTATTTGGAGGCTTTTGATTTCTCCCAAGATCACGAGTGAGTCGCGAGTATAGAGAAAGCAAGCAAACACGATGAATTAACCTGCCCCTCCAGTTTTTATGCTTATCCCTAGTTTTGGTTGGTACGATCTGCTCTGTCCATAGAAAGATCAAGAACAAACTTCTGTCGAGGATTAACAAAGATTACGGGAGTTGTTTTGGGTATATCCAGCTACACAACCGTATGCTGTCATTAGTCGTCGCTCCTATTGCTCAAACGTCTAACAAAATTTGCCAAATCTGCATTAAAAAATTGCAGAGAGGCAGTTTTACACAGGTGGACGGGGAGGGGGGGGGGGGGGAGTGGGCCGCAGCTTTCACATTTTGCCAGGGGCGCGGGATTGCGGGATTTCCTCGGTACGGTGCTTACATCTACAGAGATTCAAGCAAATACGTCCATGCCCATAACTACAAGTATCATGCAGTAACACTTTACCACGTAGACAAAATTATGCGAAAACATTTTTTATTCTGTTTTACAGAGTATCCGAAACTTAGGCGACTGTGTAGCATACCAACATGTTCATATTGTGTTACGGCTGATGTCATTGTACTTGTGTGACAATCAAGTACTCAACTCATTCACAAATTTACTCACAGCCTATCACAATACTTCGTATGTTAATTATAATGGTGTCCGAATATAAAGAGTAAAATCGTAGAAACGACTATAACTAAGGAAAACAAAAAGCAACAGGTAAAGAAGTCCGCTGCGTTTATAGCATAGCAGTGTTGCACGAAACCACGACATCCAAACCAGTGGCGCTGTAAACCTGTTTGTATTTTAAGCTGTCCCTACACAAACCTTTAGCTTGCATCATCTCTGCGTGGCGGAAAGTTGCGTCTTTGGGAGTAGGATGGCAGCTTGTGTTGCGATAATGATAGAAGCTGTCTTCGATGCATAATTTACACGACTGACTGAACGGAGAATCATTAGCGCATTGGAAGGAGGGCAAATTCAGACAGAGACGGCCATGTGGTTAAACGTCGGTGGCACCTCATTGTCTACTGTAAACTCCTCGAACAGTTCAGGATCCACAATCGGCCAAGATGTACGACGACTGTCAATAATATTCCCGTGCTATGCACTACACGGAACAGACAATGATATCATCGAATATAATGCGCAGAACACTGCTGGCCTGAAGCTGGTAACTATCGTGGATGACCAGTCGCAATGGGATCCGGATGTCTTTCCACGTTGCCAGACAACTGCACAGAGATAATATTTTTTATTCTCGTGTAGGCTTAGATCTTTATTACTTATGCGACACGTGTTGTATTTAGCCTAATGTGAAACTGTCACTAACCCAGAGGCTGGTTTGAACAGCATAATGGTTTACCAGGCATGGTCCTATTGGATATCGTATTCCATCGGGTACCTCAGACCTCTGAACTGACATTGCTAGTCATTTATAGGGGGCGCCTACAATTTAACATGGACTCCAAAACCACGGTGCAACTTCGCAGTTTTCACAGTAACAGACTTTAAAGAAGTGGTATAAGGTGGTAGACAGCGAACAATCTAAGCTGTAACATCACGACGTACCCAGAGAAACTTAATTTCTCTCAAAGTACCAACACAGGTTCAGTAAGCCACTTGGGTGAACCACAGCTAACTTTTCACACTTATCATCTTGCAAGTATTAGATGCAGGTGAAGAGGTAGATTCCGCCTTCCTAGATCAAAGACAGATCCAGAATGAGAATTTCACTCTGCAGCGGAGTGTGCGCTGATACGAAACTTCCTGGCAGATTAAAACTGTGTGCCCGACCGGGACTCGAACTCGGGACCTTTGCCTTTCGCGGGCAAGTGCTCTACCATCTGAGCTACCGAAGCACGACTCACGCCCGGTACTCACAGCTCCACATCTGCCAGTATCTCGTCTCCTACCTTCCAAACTTTACAGAAGCTCTCCTGTGGCTAAGCCATGTCTCCGCTATATCCTTTCTTTCAGGAGTGCTAGTTCTGCAAGGTTCGCAGGAGAGCTTCTGTAAAGTTTGGAAGGTAGGAGACGAGATACTGGCAGATATAGAGCTGTGAGTACCGGGCGTGAGTCGTGCTTCGGTAGCTCAGATGGTAGAGCACTTGCCCGCGAAAGGCAAAGGTCCCGAGTTCGAGTCTCGGTCGGACACACAGTTTTAATCTGCCAGGAAGTTTCAAAGACAGATGTTCGACACTGTAAAAATAATCCATATGATCGCATGTACAAACGCCTACTGATACACAAGGTTAGTAGTATTTTTTGCATCGTCCCTTATATGAACGGAATAGGACAAAAAAGTCGTTAATGTTGGTACAATTTACCCTGTGACATGCACTTCACAATAACTTGCGCACGATATATGTAGACGTAAATAATTCGGCTCGTTGGGTGTCAAGCTCGATCTCCGGATCCGACTCGCATAGACGATGTTCGAGATGTTTCTGGTGGTGTGTTGTTGCCCGCCGCCATCGTCCTAACGTAACATGACCCCGGACGCGTCAAGAGTAGCTACGAGCAGAGAATAAGCCGCCTTGTACGCACATCCCACGCAGCATTGTTAACACAACCACACATCGCTGTATGTGCTGTATTACTGTTCGAGGAACTCACATTCCGTATTGACGTATTTTTAACAAAATTTTTTATCTAATTAAATCGTGTACTCGTATTTATATGGTTTCATGCAGTCTACACCTTGACGAAGTTACTTTGCATTCGACCTAAAGCGTGTTGAGATACTGTCAATTTGTTGATTTTCTTTTTCCCGGTTTAAGGGGAAGTAACCTGCGTGCGGTTCGAGATCTGAAATAGGAGAAGCGGGCGAAATTCAGTACGCGAGCCGGTTTGTCTACGATTTTCCGGCATTTTTTTTTTCACGTCCAGCCGCAAAGACGGTGACAGTTCACTGTTCTCGATGGCAGAGCGCCTCTCCATCGCTCTGTAGCCCCGCCACGTCACCCGCCGTGCGTCTGAGGCGGACTTGAGCGAGGCCTCGACGCAAGGCCGCCGCCTTCGGGACCCAGAACCAGACACTGGCGCCCGCCCGCCGCTTGCGTCTCCTCTCTCCACGATTTTTTTTCTTTCGTGGTTTTAGGGCGCACAACTTCAATGGTCATTAGCGCCCTGACTACGTTAAGAATGCACCGCGAGGCAAGAGTTTAAAACAACAACTAAAAGGGAAAACACGATAAAAGACAGACTGACAGGCATAGTATTAAAAAACAGCATCATCAAATGTCCTTAGAGAGGTTTGTCAAATTGATAAAACGAAGAACGCGAGCAGCTGCTCGTGGGTCATCCGCTAAAATGGCATCTAGAGTACATGGCAGGTTAAGATCTAGACGCAGTGTGTTAAAATCCGGACAGGACATTAAAATGTGGCGGACCGTCAGCAATTGCCCACATGGGCAGAACGGCGCCGGCGCAGCCGTCAGCAGATGGCGATGGCTGAACCGGCAGTGTCCAATGCGTAACCGGGCCAAAACGACCTCCTCCCGCCGAGAAGGGCGGGAGGAGGACGTCCAAGCCGCGGGAAGAGGTTTCAAGGCCCGAAGCTTGTTGTCTGTAAGTGCAGCCCAATCGGCATGCCACAGCGATAAAATGCGCCGACAAATTACCCTGCTACAATCCGACGAAGGGACACAACAAGTAGCTGTCCGAGGCTGGAGGACCGCAGCCTTGGCCGCGGCATCTGCAGCTTCGTTCCCAGGGATACCGACATGGCCAGGGACCCACATAAAGCTAACCGGAGAACCGACGTCCACCAGCTGCTGAAGAGAGCGTTGGATCCGGTGCACGAAAGGGTGAACCGGATACGGATCACTGAGGCTCTGGATGGCGCTCAGGGAATCGGAGCAGATGACATAAGCAGAATGTCGGTGGCGGCAGATGTAAAGAACAGCCTGGTAGAGGGCAAAGAGCTCAGCTGTGAAGACCGAACAATTGCCATGGAGCCGGTATTTGAAACTTTGTGCCCGACAATAAAAGAACACCCGACCCCGTCATTGGTCTTTGAGCCATCTGTATAAATGAAGGTCATATTGCTGAACTTCGAACGAAGTTCAACAAAACGGGAGTGGTAGACCGAACCGGGGGTAACCTCTTTTGAGAGCGAGCTGAGGTCAAGGTGAACGCGGACCTAAGCCTGGAGCCAAGGCGGCGTATGGCTCTCGCCCACTTGAAAGGTTGCAGGGAGTGAAAAATTAAGGTGTTGAAGGAGGCGACGAAAGCGAACTCCAGGGGGTAGCAGGGCAGAGACATACAACACGTATTGACGGTCGAGAGAGTCGTCAAAAAAGGAACGATAAGACGGGTGGTCGGGCATTGACAGTAGCCGACAGGCATACCGACAAAGCAGTATATCGCGCCGGTAGGTGAGTGGCAATTCGCCAGCGTCAGCATGAAGACTCTCTACGGGACTAGTATAAAACGCTCCGATCGCAAGTCGTAAACCCCGATGTTGTATGGAGTTGAGGCGGCGTAAGATGGATGGCCGTGCAGTGGAGTATACAAAGCTCCCATAATCCAGCTTGGAGCGGATGATCGACCGATATAGACGAAGCAGGACGGTTCGATCCGCTCCCCACGACATACCACTGAGAACACGGAGGACACTTAAAGAACGGGTACAACGGGCAGCCAAATATGACACATGTGGAGACCAGCTAAGTTTTCTGTCAAATGTAAGACCTAAAAATTTTGTTGTCTCCACAATTGGGAGAGCAACGGGACCGAGTCGTAAGGACGGTGGGAGAAACTCTTTGTAGCGCCAGAAGTTAATACAGACCGTCTTCTCGGCAGAAAAACGGAAGCCATTGGCGACACTCCAGGAGTAAAGACGGTCAAGAGAACGCTGAAGACAGCGCTCCAGGACACGTGTACACTGCGCGCTGCAATAGATGGTAAAATCGTCCACGAAAATGGAGCCTGATACATCAGCTGGGAGGCAATCCATTATTGGATTGATCGCGATGGCGAAGAGAGCGACGCTCAAAACTGAGTCCTGTGGCACCCCATTCTCCTGGCGAAAGGCGTCTGACAGGACAGAACCCACACGTACCCTGAACTGTCGATCCATTAAAAAGGAACGAATAAAAAGATGGAGGCGACCGCGAAGGCCCCATGTATGCATGGTGCGGAGAATGCCCGCCCTCCAACAGGTGTCATAACCCTTCTCCAAATCAAAGAACACAGCCGCGGTCGGGCGCTTCCGCAAGAAGTTATTCATAATGAAGGTCGACAAGGTAACCAGATGGTCAACAGCAGAGCGGCGCCTACGAAATCCACATTGTACATTGGTAAGTAGGCGTCGAGACTCGAGCAGCCAAACCAATCGAGAGTTAACCATTCGCTCCATCACTTTACAGACACAGCTAGTAAGCGAGATGGGTCGATAACTGGAAGGCAAGTGCTTGTCCTTCCCCGGCTTAGGAATCGGGACAACAATAGACTCGCGCCAGCATGCGGGAACATGTCCCCCAATCCAGATGCGATTGTGAGTACGAAGAAGAAAACCTTTACCCGCAGGAGAAAGGTTCTTCAGCATCTGAATATGAATAGAATCAGGCCCTGGAGCGAAGGACCGTGATCGGCCAAGTGCGTTTTCGAGTTCCCGCATGGTGAATGGGGCATTATAACTTTCACGATTCGAGGAGCGGAAGTTAGGTGGCCTAGCCTCCTCTGCCTGTTTGCGGGGGAGGAAGGCAGGGTGGTAATGAGCGGAGCTCGAAACCTCGGCGAAAAAGCGGCCGAAGGCATTGGAGACATCCTCATGGGCCACAAGGACGTCATTCGCGACCGTCAAGCCAGAAACTGGTGAGTGGACCTTAGTGCCAGATAGCCGGCGCAGGCTACCCCAGACAACAGAAGAAGGAGTAAAACTGTTGAAGGTGCTTGTGAAAGCAGCCCAGCTGGCTTTCTTGCTTTCTTTAATAATACGACGACACTGTGCACGTAATCGTTTATAATTGATACAATTCGCCACTGTATGGTGGCGTTTAAAGGTGCGTAAAGCACGTCGACGAGCACGTAAAGCGTCTCTACATGCTGCGGCCCACCAGGGGACCGGTACGCGACGTGGAGAAGAAGTAGGGTGAGGGATGGAATATTCAGCAGCAGCGAGAATGACTTCCGTGAGGTGTGCGACCTGACGATCGCAGCTTGTGAAGGTTTGATCCTGAAAGGTCGCCCTGGAAGAGAAGAGCCCCCAGTCGGCTTTGGAGATGGTCCAACTAGATGAGCACGGAGAGGGGGTATGCTGCAGGAGATGGATAACACACGGGAAGTGGTCGCTCGAATATGTATCAGAAAGTGCATACCACTCAAACCGGCGTGCAAGTTGGGTAGTACATATAGAGAGGTCTAAATGGGAATAGGTGTGAGATGTATCCGAAAGAAAAGTAGGGGCGCCAGTATTGAGGCAGACAAGATTCAGCTGGTTGAAAAGGTCTGCTAACAGGGAGCCCCTCGGGCAGGATACTGGAGAGCCCCAAAGGGGATGGTGGGCATTGAAGTCGCCAGTTAACAAAAATGGTGCAGGTAGCTGAGCAATAAGTTGCATCATGTCTGCCCTGGTAACGGCAGATGACGATGGAGTGCAAACGGTACAAATGGAAAATGTAAAAGTGGGGAGAGTAATGCGGATGGCAACTGCCTGCAGGCCGGTGTGCAACGTGATGGGATCGTAGTAAATATCATCCCGGACCAGCAACATAACCCCTCCATGAGCCGGGATACCTACCACAGGGGGTAGGTCAAAACGCACAGAGGTGTAGTGTGCCAAGGCAATTTGATCACATGGGCGTAGCTTCGTTTCCTGGAGGGCTACGGCGAGCGGACGGTGCAAGCGGAGCAGCAACTTCAAGTCCTCTCGGTTGGAGCGAATGCTGCGAATATTCCAGTGAATAAGTGCCATCGTAAGAAGAAAAGGAAGATGAAAGAAGGGATCACCTCGAAGGCCGCTGAGGGCCTGGCTTCGAGCGAGCACTGCCGCCGCTATCAGTAGGAGGACAGTCATCGTCCATTGGGTCTATAGGTTCATCGGCCATCTTGGGAAGATGGCCGGGAGGGGGAGCTTCCTCCGCCGGTGAACAGCCAGATGTTCGGCTACCAGCAGTGCGGCCAGGCGAAACGGATGACGGCCTGGGGCGGCAACCGCTGGGTGGCGCAGGAGAAGAAATGCGCCGTGGCGGAGAAGGAGAACTGTGCTTCCTATGAGCCTTCTTGGAAGGACGTTTGGTGGAAGTACCGGTCGAATGCTGGGAGGTCGAGGTACGTAGGAAGTCTGCACGGGAAGGTTCCTTCTTGAAGGCCCGTGCATCAGACTTCTGGGTCTTCGTCTTAGCAGAAGCTGATGAAGGGGCTGGTGTCTGTGGGGTGATGGGAGGAAGAGGAGACGTCGACCGCGCGATCTTAGCACTGGCTGAACGGACGACCGTGGTGCTGAAGGTCAGATCGCATGTCTGGGTTGCCACCTCCCTGGTAGTCCGAGGAGAGGCGAGGACAGTACTGTATTTCCCCGCTGGGAGCAGCGTGGGCTTCCTACTAGCCAATAGCTTGCGAGCAGCCGAGGTGGACACTTTCTCTTTGACCCGAATTTCTTGGATACAGCGTTCTTCCTTATAGACAGGACAGTCGCGGGAGGATGCGGCATGGTCACCCTGACAGTTCACACAACGAGGAGACGGAGGTGGACAGTCACCATCATGGGCATCCCTGCCACAAGTGACACATTTAGCCGCATTGGAACAAGACTGTCGAGTGTGATTGAAACTCTGACACTGGTAGCAGCGCGTAGGTGTCGGGACATGGGGGCGAACAGAAATAACCTCGTAGCCCGCCTTGATGCGCGATGGCAGCTTAACACTATCGAAGGTCAAGAAAAGTGTCCAGGTCGGTACAAGGTCATTGTTGACCTTTTTCATGACCCTATGGACAGCCGTCATGCCCTGCTCAGCGAGGAAAGATTGAATCTCCTCGTCAGTCAATCCGTCGAGGGAGCTAGTATAGACCACACCACGAGACGAATTCAAAGTTCGGTGAGCCTCCACCCGGACAGGGAACGTGTACAGGAGTGTGGCCCGAAGCAGTTTTTGTGCCTGAAAGGCGCTCTCAGTTTCTAGTAATAAGGTACCGTTACGCAACCTGGTACAAGATTTGACAGATCCGGCTATGGCATCTACGCCCTTCTGGATAACGAAAGGGTTGACAGAGGAAAAATCCTTTCCGTCCTCAGATCGAGAAACGACGAGGAACTGTGGGGTAGGCGGTAGTACTCTTGTCACTGGTGGCTGGTCATGTTTCCGTTTTTGGGCAGAAGTCGAGAGAGATGGAGTGAAATCCATTGCGGAGGAATCCCCCATGATTGCCAGTGTCTCCGATAGCACGCTCCTTTCTTGTGGGGACCCTCTCAGAGGGCACTCCCGCCTTAGGTGAATGTTTACACCTCAGGTCACACCTCCCGAGAAACAGACGGAGGGACCAATCGGCATGGTCAGAAGGTATCAGCTCAGGCAATCACCCCTCCCTGGGCCTGGCCTTTACCAGGGGGTACGTGCGTGCCTTACATGTCTACCCAGGGCGGGGAATTACGTGTTACCCCGTCACCGGCTACGCGTGCGAACGCGTGGGTCGGCCTTCAGGCACGCACAGGGAGGAAGGAAGAAGAGGAAAAAGAAGAGAGAGAGGGAGAGAGAGGACAGACTGTCTCAAACGCCGAGGCGGAGACCAGAGAAGGCAGGGAGAAGAAGGCAAGGAGAAGGCAATGAGAAGAAGGCAATGAGAAGAAGACAAGGGAAAGAGTAAGGAAGACAGTGAGGTGGAGAAGAGCAAAGAAAGGAACCAACCAAAGGAAGGAAGAAACGAGAAGGGAAAAAGCAAAATGACCGCAAATAGAGGTCGTGGAACCGTCCGTCTCCGGACGCAGGCGCTAACGACCCCCTTGAGGGGGTGGGACTCCTTTTAGTCGCCTCGTACGACAGGCAGGAATACCTCGGGCCTATTCTAATCCCCAGACCCGCAGGGGGGTCTCTCCACGATGTCAGTTGTACAGCCAACCACTAACACGCAAAGGGTTCCACCTCCTCCTTGTACTTGTCTAGAATCCCCTGCGGTCCTCCCCCCCCAATTTTCCGCAATATGCCTCGATTTTACAACACTGATTTCAAGTTCCTATCTCCCATTCTCAGTAGCTATTCACACGGTTTTAGGTCCTCGAGCTCGCGTTTGTCCCCTGCAGTGTTCAGTTAATATCTTCTTCAGTACCTCCATATCATCCATCACTGCCACATGTCCACATCATCACAAACTTTACTACCCTTCTAATCAGTGGGTCTTTACAAAGGGTATAAAGTTCATTGCTATCTCGTCTTCTTCCCCTTCCTCCTCCTCTGTGGGAACCAGCGACCCTCTGAAGTTGCGCCCTCTCAAAGGCTTCCAGTATGTTACTATTGGTTGGCAAGTTTCCGAGGCAAGAGTGGAAACAGGTCTTATTATTGTTTTATAGGTGATTAATTTACTGGTGCGAGATTGGTTCCTCAAGACAGGTTAGTTGCCACTTGTCGCCATTTAATTTCGTAAGAGGTATCACTGCTTTGAATCACACTCAAATTCCAAATGTTTAAATTGTTCTACCTATTCAAATTCATAGCCAGATACAGACTGGTGTGTAAAACTATAGGCAGAAAGTAACTCATTATGTGCAACTGCCAAGTAACATAGCCATATGAAGATGAACTATACGTAGAGAAAGCTGCTATAATATAGTACAGAAAATAACCGAAAGGAATATACAATGAGACGAACAGAAATGACACTTTTATTGAAGACAATAATGACAATTCGACACTACAAACGGCGAGAAATAGTTTGTAGCAGGTGGTATGATCACCACACACGGCAATCCATGCTGTGCAACATGCTCTCATACTGCCCACAGGGTTAGTAGGGAGTTTTTTGTGTTAGGGCATTCCATTCATCTATCAGTGTATTTGACAAGTGTTGGATGGTCATTGGTGCACACGAATGTGCTGCAATACATCTCCCCAACAGATCCTCGATGGGATTTAATAATACTTAAGTCACTGTTTTTCATGGTGGTCTCATGGACATTACAGAAGTGGGACTCAGTTCTTAATAGGGTGTGTGATCACTGCAGTTAGGAATGCATTTTCTGCAACTCCCAGGCTGGCCACAAGGTTGGTAAGGATTTCTTGTGGTAGGGTGTTCCATTCCTCCAGCTGCACAGTTGACTCCTGGCTGGATGATCATTGGGTGTGTCGCAATGCAACTGCCCGACACATCCCGCACATGTTCCATGGGATTTTAGTCAGGGGAACGAGCAGGTCTGTCCTTTTGCCAAATATCCTCTTTTTCTCCACCTGCGCTGTTCATCCAGAAAAATAAAGTCAGCACCGAATGCGCTCCTGAAAAGAAACCCACAGGGAAGCAGTACTGTGTCCTAATAACACTGACCGCCAAGTGCCCCATGTTCAAAGATTTGCAATCAAGAGTCCATAAAAACATGTTCCTCAGCACACCACATCACTTGGACCACCAAAACAATCTTGGTCCACAATGTTCCTGAGTGCACTGTGTGTTCTCGCCTCTCCCCGTGTGAGCATACATCCAGCATTGTCAAACAACTGTTTTGGTGGTCCATGTACTATGGTATAGGGAGGCATAATGTATCATGGACATACTCACTCCCAGTCTTTGAACACAGCACACTCACTGGTAAATGTTATTGTGACACTGTTTCAAAAATTTAAACTTCCACTGCTGTAAATATCACAAGAAATAAAATATTCTGGGCTATTATGCCTTGGTCCAATGGATTTCACCTTAAAACCCAACATTTCATCCCCATCTGTGGAGCACATTTTCAAGGGAGATCGCAGCTTCTTTGAATGCCCGATTCACACCCTGGCTCGCTATTGATTACAGCAAAATTCCACTTCCACGTGCTTCCGCGCAGTGGCGTGATGGCACGTTTTGAATGCGCTACAATTGGCCGTTGTTGACTGCCATAGTACACTGCTACTATCATTGCTACTGTGGAAGACTGGTATACATCATCTTCGGCACTGGGCTCCAGATGTCATTCAATTTCATGCCCTTCTCCTCCATACTGAAATTTTGGGGGCGTTTTACAATCTCTATGGCCTCTCTGTATAACCTTTCATGGTAAGTACTTGTGGCTACCAGTAACTGACTCCTAGCAAAATGAATGTTGTCGTCACCTGGCTGCATAGCATGTTCCCCAACAGATGACCTGTCAATTCTCCCTCTTCTGCAATTGCCCTTCTGCTCATCTACTCTTTTTTAGTACCCACGTACACCTTCCCACAGCTACACAGAAACCTATAAATTCCTGCTTTTTCGAGCGACTGGCGAGCATCCTTGGCTGATTTTAGGTAATCAATCTTCAAGGTGGGTTTGTACATTACCGCAATGTTCTGCTCTTTCAAGATTTTTCCTTGAGCATCGTTATATTTTCTACACAGTGGTCTTAACACTATTTTCACCTCGTTGAAGGAATAACCATTCTTTAGCAATGCATTGGTGAGATGCTTCAATTCTGCACCAAGCAGCTCTGGTGCAGAGAGGTTCCATGCTCTATCCGCCAACGTTTTTATTATGTCTCCCTTTCATTGTAGGTGGTGGTTTGAAACCCTGTGTGGGTAACTGTCAGTGTGTGTGGATTTTTGGTAAACTGCATAGTCCAAGATCCATCTTCTTTCTTGACAACTAGCACATCAAGAAAACACAATCTTCCACCTGCCTCCTCCTCTATGGTAAACTGAATCTTCGGATTGATCCCATTGAGATGCTTGTGAAAACACTCCAGTTTCTTCCTGCAGGCAGAAGATTGCATTTTCCTGATGTGCTTGTTTTCAAGAAAGAAGGCGGTATCTCGGGTCATACGGTTTACCGAAAATCCGTGCACGCAGACTTATCTACAATAAGATTTGAACCACCACCCAGAACAAAAGCAGGGCATCATAAAAACGTTGGTGGATAGAACATGGTACATCTCTGAACCAGAGCTGCTTGATGCAGAATTGAGACTTCTCACCAATGCACTGCTCAAGAATGGTTATTCATTCGCGGGGGTGAAAAGAGCACTAGACCACCATGTAGAAATAATAGCGATGCTCAAGCGGCGGTGAAATCAAACATTTTCCTGCCTTACTTTAAGGGCATTATTAACAGCACAGTAAAAATCTTGAAAAAGATGAACATCGCAGTAATCTACAAACCCACCCAGAAGATCAACTAGAATCAGCCAAGGATGCTCACCAATCACTGGAAAATGCAAGAATTTATAGGATTCTGTGTAGTTGTGGTGACTTGCATGTGGATACTACAAAAAGAGTTGTCAAAAAATGACTAGATGAGCACAAGGACAACTGCAGAAGAGGGGAGATCGATAGATAATCTGTTGCGGAACATGGTTTGCAGCCAGGAGACCACCACATTCATTTTAATAGGACTCTAGTACTGGTTGCCACATGTGGATACCATGAAAGTTATACAGAGAGGCCACAGGGATTGTAAAACACACCCAGAATTTCAATAGGAAGGAGGAGAGAGTAAAAGTGAATCTGGAATGCAGTGCTAAAGAAGATGTGTACCAAATTTCCAATATAGGGTGATGGCAACAGCGAATGATGGCTGTTAACAACGGCCAATTATGGTCACACATTCAAACCGTGTGCTGTCATGCCACTGTGCAGAAGCAGAATTTTGTTGTCGTCAGTAGTGAGCCAGGATGCGAATTGGACATTCAAAGAAGCTATAATCACCCTTGAAAATGCCCTCCACAGATGGGGATGAAACATTGGTTTTTAAGGTGAAATCCATTCAACCATGGTGTAATAACCTAGAACATTTTGTTAATTATTGTGACACTTTACTCCTTCCCAGTGTATGTCTTTTCAGGCATGTATTCATGGATGATAAAATGTAACTGCACTGAACAACTCAAGAGGAGCAGCTCTTGAAACGACAAGATATTCAGCAAATGGACAGACCTGCTCGTTCCCCTGACTTAAATCCCATTGAGCATTACGGGATGCATTGGGGAGATGCACTGCAGCATGCCCACACGCACCATCGACCTTCTAGCCAGGTGACAAATGCACTGGTGGAGGAATGGACTGCTCTATCATAAGAAATCCTTACCAACCTTGTGGCCAGCATGGGAGTATCGTGCAGAACATGTGCCGAGAACAGTGATGATCACACACCCTATGAAGAACCAAGTCCCTCCTTCTGTAACATCCAGGGAACCACCATCACGATATTGAGTGACTTAAGTGTGATTATCGTCTTTGAATGAAAATGTCATTTCCGTTCATCTCATCATGAATTTTTTTCAGTTACTTTCAGGACTATACTGCAGCAGTTCTTTCCATGTATGGTCCAAGTTTCTTTACGCTATGTTACTTGGCAGCAACGCATCATGCCAAAGTCCTGAAGTTTCGCTCACCAGTGTAGTTGCTGACATCTACTTGTTTCCCATTTGTGCTCTTGAGCAAGTGGTGTATTTCGTCAGATTCATGACAGTCAATACACAACATGGAATTATGGCATTTATTTTCTTGCGTCAATGTTCAAAAAAGATAGTGGACTTTTTGGTCTTTGATCTTGCTGAGAATCTGCACCAGAACCTGGCCTATTTAGAAACTCAGAAGGAGCATTTGTCAATGATATTTTCTGATGATCAAAAACACGTACACTTTGTGAAGAAAAATAAGTTATTACCTGTATTAATTACGTGTTAACACTAGAAAAGCAGAGATATGACAGTAAAAGTATGATTATTTTTAACAGCATTGCAGTTCTGCATTGGAGCATACCAACACAATGACGCTCAATTCAATGAGTGGTTAAGAGTCTTGTAAGTCTTTCAATCCATATGTGGCATACAGCAAACCAGTGCTTAACAGTGTTGGTTAAAAAACAGTCTTGGTTGCAATTTTAGTTTTTTATTTTTCAACGACGCATTTCGCCTTATTTAGGCGTCTTCAGGTTATCTTTTCTAGATGGATGTGAGAGGCACCAAGATCTGCATAACGCGTTCCCATTCTCAGGAGCAAGTAACAGAGTAAGATGGAGGCTCAGGTAGTAAGCATATTATGCTAGTCTTGTAAGTAACAGTTTGATTGATTTGAGATACTACATGTAAGCAATTCCTTACCACTAAAAACGAGTTTGTGCCTAAGGATATGTTGATGTAACATTAAACCCAAATAAAAAAGTGTAGAAATTGTTCTGACTGGCCTTTCAGTTCTAGAATTATGCTTCAGCAACTTGAGAGCAAAATGGTTCCAGAAAAACCATGAGAAAGCTCAACCAGGAATATTACAAAGGAATTAAATGATGAGAAGCACATGGAGCATGAGCACCAGCATTCATAAAATCAGGAACACAACAATCCCCAAAACAAGCGGAACTCACACCAAAAGCACTACTCTACAAAGGGATTCAATTGTAGGCTGCTGTCAGTTCAAAGATTTAATCCTAGAAAAGACATTGGTATGAGGATTACACAGGGCTATTACAAGTGATTGAAGCGATTTCATAAATTCACTGTAGCTCCATTCATTGACATAGGGTCACGACACACTACAGATACGTAGAAAAACTCATAAAGTTTTGTTCGGCTGAAGCCGCACTTCAGGTTTCAGCTGCCTGAGCGCTCGAGAGCGCAGTGAGACAAAATGGCGACAGGAGCCGAGAAAGCGTATCTCGTGCTTGAAATGCACTCACATCAGTCAGTCAAAACAGTGCAACGACACTTCAGGACGAAGTTCAACAAAGATCCACCAACTGCTAACTCCATTCGGCGATGGTATGCGCAGTTTAAAGCTTCTGGATGCCTCTGTAAGGGGAAATCAACGGGTCGGCCTGCAGTGAGCGAAGAAACAGTTGAACGCGTGCGGGCAAGTTTCACGTGTAGCCCGCAGAAGTCGACGAATAAAGCAAGCAGGGAGCTAAACGTACCACAGCCGACGGTTTGGAAAATCTTACGGAACAGGCTAAAGCAGAAGCCTTACCGTTTACAATTGCTACAAGCCCTGACACCCGATAACAAAGTCAAACGCTTTGAATTTTCGGCGCGGTTGCAACAGCTCATGGAAGAGGATGCGTTCAGTGTGAAACTTGTTTTCAGTGATGAAGTAACATTTTTTCTTAATGGTGAAGTGAACAGACACAATGTGCGAATCTGGGCGGTAGAGAATCCTCACGCATTCGTGCAGCAAATTCGCAATTCACCAAAAGTTAACATGTTTTGTGCAATCTCACGGTTTTAAGTTTACTGCCCCTTTTTCTTCTGTGAAAAAAAACGTTACAGGACACATGTGTCTGGACATGCTGGAAAATTGGCTCATGCCACAACTGGAGACCGACAGCGCCGACTTCCTCTTTCAACAGGATGGTGCTCCACCGCACTTCCATCATGATGTTTGGCATTTCTTAAACAGGAGATTGGAAAACCGATGGATCGGTCGTGGTGGAGATCATGATCAGCAATTCATGTCATGGCCTCCACGCTCTCCAGACTTAACCCCATGCGATTTCTTTCTGTGGGGTTATGTGAAAGATTCAATGTTTAAACCTCCTTTACCAAGAAACGTGCCAGAACTGGGAGCTCGCATCAACAATGCTTTCGAACTCATTGATGGGGACATGCTGCGCCGAGTGTGGGAGGAACTTTATTATCGGCTTGATGTCTGCCGAATCACTAAAGGGGCACATATCGAACATTTGTGAATGCCTAAAAAAACTTTTTGAGTTTTTGTATGTGTGTGCAAAGCACTGTGAAAATATCTCAAATAATAAAGTTATTGTAGAGCTGTGAAATCGCTTCAATCATTTGTAATAACCCTGTATATGCTGCGTGCACCATAAATAAATCTGATACAAAGCATTTTCAGAATTCCTAGGCAAGTGAGATCTAGGAATACATGAACAATATTCACACCTTTTTTAACAGTATATATATATATATATATATATATATATATATATATATATATATATATATATATATATATATATATATATATATATGCAGTAGCAATCTTTTCTTCAAAGTGCAAAGGACTCACCGAGTTAACTAGGAAGTAATATTTTATCACTGTCTCTATAAGATGCCCATGGGTGACCACATGTATCCATAAAGTAAAGTCCCTACATATGATACATGGGGGGTGAACACTGTATGCACTTCACAGATCACTTACCGGGGCACTGACTCTGGGCCTACATTTTGTTCATTCCTATTCCATCATGGAACTATCATTTCTTCACTTTTAATGTATGAGCTGAAAGAAGTTACAATAAACTTAAGATTTTGTTGTTGCATTGATGATTATGTAACATTGTCTTCAAGTTTAATTTCTGTCATATTGAAAATGTCGCACAATTAAGTTGCTCTTTCTGCAAGGCAACATAAGCTGCTCTTTCTGCAAGGCAACATATGGAGTCATTTTGTTATGTCTACAAGTCTTGGCATCACAGCCATCAAAAAGGGAACATAAAATACTGCTGACAAGAATGCAGAACTGGCAAGATGACACACAATCACCAGTATATCAACATTCTTCAGTCTCTTTTTTATTTGTAAATGTGATAATTCTTAACTGTGCTATTATATTTGTCCTCACTCTTTTAGAAACGTCTAAATTTCTTTCATTCAAGCTAAAATACATCAGCTGTATCAATCACAGAATACTGCAAAGCGGTTATTAATAGTGGAAAACTTTCTTAGTCACACAAACCACTGACAACAGCAAATCAAAACCAGATGTAGAACATTATTGAAAACATTTCCAACCTCCTCTGTCAGGAATTCGTCACTTCTAATTTGATCTCACCTTCCTTTGCTAGATCCCTCCCCAGTGAGTCCAACATCACTATCAGGGAACACCCCATCTGTAACCTGAAAACCAGTCAAGACCTTATCCTCTTTCCCACAGATAAAGGCTCCAAGGCAGTGGTCATGAAACACAGTGACTATGTGGCTGAGAGTCTGCACCAACTTTCCAACACCTCTGCATACAATCCTTAGAATCAAGATGCCACTGCATAATTCCAACACGGCCTCCAGCAGCTCCTTAAAGCCTTAGGTCCATCCTAAAACCTGTCACCTGAATCCATCTCCCTCCTCATACCAGCAACCCTTTGCACTTCTACCTTTCACCGATTCCACAAACCATCTCCATAGGTCTCCCAACTGGTCATCCCATTATGAATGAGCCTCTGCCTTTGTTGAACAAAACCCCCAAACTATTGTCCGTAAACTACCATCTCACATTAAGGACAATGCTCACTCCCTTCACCACCTTTCGACAGTACCTGCAATATTACCATTAGACTCCTTGTTGCTCACTGTGGCTGTGACATCCTCGTGTACTGACAATTCGCATGCCTGTGGCCTTGTGATCCTACCTGTCACACCATCCTCCTAATACTAAATCCACCACCTCTTTCCTAGTCCTCCTACCAAACCACACCTTGATCCACAATTACTTCATTTCCAAGAGCAAACCTATAAATAAATCTGTATTACTGCCACGGCTATCCACATGACAACATCCTACGCCAACTTATTTATGTGTCATCTGGAGGAATCCATCTCCAGTCAACACCTAAAATCCCTTGTGTGGTTCAGATTTATTGGTGACATTTTCATGATCTGGTTCTATAGCAGAGAGAATTTTTGCTCTTTCCTCCATAACCTCAACAACCACTGCCAAATCTGCTTCACCTCTTTCTTCAACTCAATGAGCAACCTTCTTCAAAGTTGATCTCTGCATCTCAGATAACTCCACAAATATGTCTGCCCATATCAAGCACACCATCCACCAACAGTACCTCCACTTTCACAGCTGTCACCCATTCCATGTCAAAAAGACTCTTCCTTACAGCTGCACCACATGTCGGGCTGTACTTGCAGCAGAAAGCAGTTGTTGAAATTTACTGATAATCTTACCAGAGCCTTTACTGACTGACAATGTCCTATCCAGCTCATACATGAACAGGTCTCCCTTGCCATCTCCATCTCTGACACCAGTGAATTTGTTAACCAGCCACAGATCAAACTCCTCTGACCCAGTATTACCCTGGCCTTGAAAAGCTCCACCATATCCTTCACAAAGACTTCAACTGCCTTTTGTTGTGCCCCGAGATGACGGATATCCTACCCACATCACCCAAAGTTGTGTTCTGCTCATTCAACTTACAGAATGTCCTTGTCCACCCCTAGTCCAATCCTGCTCCTGAATCCTGCACCCCTTAGGTCATTTCCTTGTGGTTGACCCAGGTGGAAGACCTATCCCACACAGCCACCCACCACCTCCTACCACATTCCAGTGACAGGCATTTTCTAGCTTACAAAAGGCAGGGCCATGTGTGAATGCAGTCATTTTATATATCAGTTATGCTGCAATGACTGTAAGCATTCTATATGAACAAGACAAGTAACCAACTGTCTACTCAAATGAATGGCCACCATCAACTGTGATAAACTGCAAACTGAACCACCCCAGTTGCTGAACATGCTGCACATCACAGCAGAAATGGCTTCTACAGGTGCTTCACTATGTGGGCCATTTGGATACTCCCTTCCAGCGCTAGTTACTCTGAACTACACTGGTGGGAATTCTCTCTCTGGCATATCCCCTACTCTCAACAATTGCTAATCTGTTTCCCACTGCCTCACTTTCTTTCCCCTTCTCTCTTCTGTCCACACCACTTCTTCCCCAATCAGATTACGTACTGTCTTCTCCCACACTCTTCCCCCATCAAATGGTCTTCACTCCCTCCCCCCCCTTCCTCCTTTTCCACTCTTCTCCCTTTCTCACTTTCCTCTTTGTCTCCCTCATCTTCACCTTCTTCTCCTTACCTCTCATGTGCTGTACCCTTTTAACTCCTTTTGTCTTCTTGTGAAGCCACTGTGTCATCCGTGGAAAGGTCTGCCTCGCACTATCCCATTACGCCCTTCCCGCTTGCACCTGCCTATGCAATTGCTGTCAATAATCAACCGTCAGTCTCGGTGCAGCCACTGATGTGTGCATTTTGAGTGACTGTGGACACATGTACAAGAGAAAGGGCAAAAGCAAGAGCTTGAAAGCTAGTTTAAATAGTTTCTGTTGGGTGTTTCTATGTGCTATCAGTAGTAGTCTATCAGTTAGCTATAGACAAATGGCCGCCTTTCCTTTGTTTCATGTATTTGAAATCGCAGAGTGTGAGTAATCTACAATCTGTTGTGCATATTAGGGAAAACATTACTAAGTATTTCTCTAATAGTTCTATATTCAATCATGGAACAAAGAAAAAGAAATAAAAACTCAAAACAATATTTTCTATCAAGGAATACAATTTTATAATAAACTATCTACAGGCATGAGAAAGATTAATATAATAAGTATGTTTAAAATGGCACCTACAACATTTCTCATAAGTAATGCATACTACACAAAGCCTAACAGGACTCTCAGTAACGGTTAATAATGAAAGCAATAGCTACAACACCCTGTCAAATTGCAATACACAATTGCAATGTATTTCTTTTACAAGAAAATCATGTCCCAAGATCTATAGAGGATGACAGTAATGTCTCATCATTCCCTTGAGCTCACCATCTCCCTTATAATGGAAGGATACTGACTCAGTTTCTCAGGCAGACATCATCAAGCTTATTAAATGAAACACTAACTGGGGTGAATATGTATGGGGGTAAGGAATCAGTTGCAGTCCAGCTGAGGGAACCATCTGAAAATATACATGAAGTAGTTTTGGGAAATTACAGATAATCTACTCAGGATGGTGGAAGAAATGTAAACTCTGACCTTTGTGAAAACAGATTAAGTATTTTTAAGTGCAATATTATTTTGCTTAGAGCATACAAGTTAAATTGATCAAATAACACACATCAGTAACATTTTTCATCACACAAATGTACTACAGTAATTATGAAGATATGAACAACTGAAAACATTTGCAGTAAGCCAATTCATAGATACCTAATGACGCTCCGTAAACACCAGTTTCACAATAGTTTACTCAAAGGTGTAAATAAAAATTCATTTTAATATGTAAAGAGGATAATTATAAATTATACACAATTACTAATAACAGAATGTGAAGGGACGAGGTGACAGCAGGCAACAAAAAATAAGCTATATCTTTGTTTTGCATTAGATGGCAGAGAAATAGGTCGGTAATTATATAGACTGACGCCACCAATGTTGTCAGCAGAAGGAAACTAAGTCACTCTGGCTCTCATATGTGGCAGACATGATGTAAGTGACAGAGAGAAAACTACAGTGGAATGAAAACAGCAGAGAAGATCTAAGCCTAAGTTAAACTACCTTGGACCTGTCACGTTCCCTCTCAACCGTGACTTGGTAGAAATTTATTGTCAAATGTGTTATATTTGCCATTAGATGACAATTCCACCACATTTGCAAAAACATAAGTTTGCTTTAACACCAGTTGTGAAATCTGATGTTCGAAAGGAAGACTGACACACAGTCACAGAAACTCTTACAGTTTGAAACGTGCAGACTGTGGCCGAGACACTCCACTGTGTGTTCAATGCTGCTATGAGTTTGTGATATAATGTTATCTGCATGTCGGACCCTGGTACCTTTATTTCCAGAGGCCCTTTGGCAACCCAATCCTCAAGTTCATTCTTTGGGATCCCAGGTTGACTAGGGAGGGTGGGGGGGGGGGGGGGGCAGAGGAATGCCACTCTCTTCCTATTGTGATTGAGTTCTAGGAGGTGTTATATGGGTGATACTACTGGATGCTGTAGGCAGCTACTGGAGTCAGTTCAAAACAGAAAATATTCATGTGACTGGGTGCAAATGCAGTGAAGGGCATACATGATCGTCACCAGTTCTGCCATAAAGATGTAGTCTGTCCAGTCTTCAAATCTTGAGTGACCCTTATAAATGACATCTGAATTGGAGTATTTACTAAGCACTGAGAGGAACAACTGGTAAACAACCAAGGCCTTATCAGATCCTTTGGGCCATGAGAAAGATCTAAGCAAATTTGTGGGGATGTGCAACATAACCAGATGATTGAGATTAAGCAAGCAAAAGTCTGAACTGGGCTGATACTGGAATTCCTGACTGGCTGTTTTTCTTGGGCACATAAGCAATTCATAATGTAGGTAGATGATGAGTGCAGATGACCTGTTCTACTACATCGATCAATCAAAATGCATGATGCAAGTTTTGGTACAAGTGAACTGGAAGCTATGTGTACATGTTCAATATTCTACTTCCCTTATGACACCATGTAGTTGTCATCAACATATTAGAATGGTGAGACTACAGATTCCATTCCCTCTGTGACTCCACACTAATGCCTTATGGGACTTCAGTTTTCTGCATGTGAGACTCATTGTAGTAATTACTGACTTTGACTCTGAAGTACCAAAGACAGAGAAAATTTCGAATGAAGATCAGGTGGTGGCCAGAGAAGTCCCACTCACATAAAGGCGGTGAGAGATGGTGGTACCATGTGATGTCACAAGCTTTATGCAAGTGAAAGAAGTTAAAAAAGACGACGACAAGATGTTGGCAATGCGTAAAAGCCATTCAGGTGGCAGACTGTAGGCAGAGCAGGTGATCACTAACACACCATCTCTCCCAAACTCCATACAGTGAGTCAGAGAAGAGGCTCTTCATCTTGCGGTTCCAGCTCAGTCATTGGCTTGCAATGCACTGGAAACCACTTGCATAAGTGATTGGTAGGTCAGACAGGTCTATAGCTATCCACATCCTCTGGGGTCTTCCCTGGTTCCAAATTAGAATACAGTAATCGCCTTTCCCTTCACTGGCGTGGGGGCAGATGGGGAGTGTCTCCCTCAAACCAGATTATGTTAAAATAGGAAGGACGTGGTGTGGTAACAATGGACTAATCTGCATGTTGTAGTGCAAACACCCATCGTAAAATGTGCAGAAGTAATATTCTAATTTTGATGATTCATACAGCAGGAAAGAAACAGTCGTTTAAAAGATAATTCTAAAAACAACACAAATTATTTAAAGAGCACAGAGGGAGAAATAAATTGACAAAAGATAGCAATAAACGGACAACAAGGTCTAACCAATCAAGAAAATGGCAAACCCATAATAAAAGCTCTCTAAAATAAGTCTTTCAGCTTTATAATCAAATTATAGACAAAGTGAAGCAGAAGTCCACTGAAACTTTCAGAGGTGGTAGTATAAACCACTAAAGAAGTCTAACATGGCTCTAAAAGCTCTAAAATGAATACCTTAGGAGCTACAAGCACTTGTTCGATAGAATAGATGTGTTTCAATGATGAACAAGTGCTCATAGCTTTTTAAGTTATACATTTTAGAGCACACCTGTTAGACTTTTTTACCTGGTCTGGTCAATACTCTAAAAGTTTGTTGGTGGAGTTCTGGTTCATCCTGTATATGACAAATCAATGCTGTGGCTGTAGATCCACATCAAGATCAACTCATGTTGCTGTACTAACCTGGCCAAAAGGTATAATTGTGTGAATCTTTTTGTCGTGCCTACAGCGACTCAGCACCTCCGCTATATGGTGAGTACAAACTTTCCTTCTCTCTAACATTGATATTACAGTGTACTACATCAATACAGTAATCTAAGACTGGCTGAAGGATGCTGTGGACATCTGCCTAACTTTATACCCCAGAAAACATCGCCACATTGCTGTGACAGAATTTTGTAACTGTAAAATGAGATAATTGCTTGTTTTGTAGGTGGTTTTAACTTCGTGGCTGCACCATGCACACTTTACTGAGGGCTGAATGATAAATAAAACATCAGATGGTTTCACATCTTAAAGCCTAAATCAACAATTTAAAACAATTGCTGCGATAAAGTATATAAAAAATTCTGTCTCAAATTACTCAAGCTAAAAGATCTTCTAACCAAGGTAGTCTTGTCCTTTCTTTATTACATTCAACTTCTTGTCAAATTTTCATTACAAATGTCCATGCGTTGTCACATTTTAGTACTCTAAAGTAGCAAGTTCCATACAGAGGTGAAGCAGTTCTATGATCTTATGTCAGTCTGATCTGTTTCCAAAATACTTTCTCATCCTCAAGAGTTTATGCAGTATTTTCCCTTACTTTCAGGGAAATTATGACAAGACTTTATGATATTCCTCTAATACATATCACTCATATCATGTATAATTAAAATCTGAAAATGTAACTTTATTTGGCTTAATAACTAGAAAGCTTGACTATTTCACATTTCCTGTTAGTAATGACTCTTTAGCAAAATTAAAACACAAGGTAGAGACATCAAATGCCTGTACATGTATTATGCATGCTCGTCAATTCTACAACCATAAAATTTTACAATAAAATGTTGCTTTATATACATTGGTACCATAAAGTAAATTTTTATTGATTCACATTTTAATGACATACCAATTCTTCATTATACAATCAGCTTTTGTGAAATACAGCCTGTTTTGTATTCATGATCTTTAAAATTTTATTTTAGGGATGCTTAAATAATTGCATACTTTAATCCTGAACTCCGTAAAATTTCCTGTTAAGAAGATATTTCCAATAGTTTTTAGATTTTATTTATTGAAGGAAAGCTCATTTGGGGGGGAGGGGGGGGAGGGAGGGGAGAGGGGGGAGGGGAGCAGGAAGTGGGAATGAAATAGGACAAAAAAAGAACTGAAGGAAGATTAGGGTTCAAAATTCCATCAACAACAACGCAAAAGGACAAGGACAAGACAAGACTGAAAATAGACCATGGCACTCTTAGAGACACCATTTACATGTTTATTAGGTTTAGAGAAACAACTGTTACCTCAACCTAAGATAACTGGAAAATGGTATAAATCACATGTGTCTCTTCAAATGAAACCATCTTGTTCCAGAGACCTTTTCAAGCCTCAAACACCTATGATGTATATACGCAGACAGAAGTAACAAATGAAAATTTGCCCAGCTTGGTGCAAATTTTCATTCGTCACTTCAGTCTGCATATATACACCAAGCTTCTACAAATGGAGACCAGTGCACACACATGGCTCTGAGCACTATGGGACTCAACTGCTGAGGTCATTAGTCCCCTAGAACTTAGAAATAGTTAAACCTAACTAACCTAAGGACATCACACACATCCATGCCCGAGGCAGGATTCGAACCTGCGACCGTAGGGGTCTCGCGGTTCTAGACTGCAGCGCCAGAACCGCGCGGCCATTTCGGCCGGCGGAGACCAGTGCCTCAAGAAATTCAGCACCATATTTGGTTATGCAGTAAAATCCTCTAAGTAGCCCTGTACATCTACATCTATACTCTATGGAAAATACAGGATGGAATGTAACAATATTATGAAAAGGCTAGTTGCTACGCACCATGTAGTGGAGCTCCTGAGCCACACATAGGCTCAACAAAAAGACTGTCACAAAATAAGCTTTCGGCCTAGAAGGCCTTTGTCTAAAATAGACTGCGCGCGCGTGCACGCACACACGCACACACACACGCACACACACACACACACACACAAAATCACAACTGCTTCAGCTGCCAGAGACTATGGTTTGTGTGTGTGTGTGTGTTTCTGACAAAGGCTTTGAAACCCATTTTGTGAGAGTGTTTTTGTTGTACCTATCTGCGACTCAGCATCTCTGCTATACAGTGAGTAGAAACTATCCTTTTCATAATATAGTTACATCTACACTCTTCAAGGCACCTTTTGGTGTGTGGTGGAGGGTAATTTATGTACCAGTACCACTACTGCCTTTTCCTGTTCCAGTCATGTATGGTTTGCAGGAAGAATGATTGCTGGTAAGCCTCTGTGAGGGCTTGAATGTACCTAATTTTATCTTCAAGGTCTCTTCATGAAATATACGTAAGAGGAAGAAGCAATACATTGGCTGACTCTTCTAGGTAGGTATGTTTTCAGCAATATAACAATAATCCACATCATGACGCAGAAAATCTGGAGCTGGCCGAGAATCTATGTGACACTTGGAAGTCACTGCTTTTAGTGATTGTTCTGCACTTGTGTAATCAAACGGTAAAGGATATTTCTCTCTATGTACACACATTATATTACACTTGTTTATGCCGAGGGTCAATTGCCACTCCCTGCACCAAGTGTGGATCCTCTGTAGCTCCTCCAGTATTTCTCTACAACTTTCCAGCATTGCGACTTCTCTGTCTACAACAGTGTCATTCATGAAATCTGCACTAGGAATGCTGTGTTAAAAAGTCATAGTAAAAGGGAAGTTCACATTTTCTAAGTTATGTCAGCACCAATTAAAGTAGACTGGAGAGAAAGTTACAATATGATGGCACATTTAACAGAAAAGATGAAACTTTCAAATGGAGTCATAATATTGAACAGCAATGTTGATTCTCACACTTTTATTTACACCCTGAAAGAGGCAATTCTTGGTAGGAATTGTTGTATTAATTTTACCAGTGGTGGTCTCACCTCTGGAGGATATTAGCATGTGATCCCCCATATTATGTCACTTCACATTGGTGTAAAAAGTGTGACTTTAGTATCTGAGCAAGCCATAATTCACAACTTGAAACTACACTATCCTTTGAAAAAGGTAAAAAACTACTGATGTCTTGCTTAGCATCTAATTTCTCATGTGCAATTGGGAGAACTTAAGAACTCATGTGAGCCTCGAATCCAGCAAGGACAATCATGAAGGAACCTCAAAGCATCAAGCCCCAGTCACACTTCTGATGTGCTCCAGCTATGAACTAAATAAGTTACGCTAAAGGACCAGGTGTAGTCTTAACATTGTAAAAGTATTTAGGATTTCATGGTTGTTGCAATTTTGGCATGTGACATTGCTGTTCTGGGTTTCAGTCCGACGATTGATTTGATGCAGTGCTCTATGCTACTCTATTCTGTGCAAGCCTCATCATCTCAATGTAACTGCTGCAACCAACATTCATTTGAACCTGATTAATGTATTCGAGTTTTGGTTTTGCACAACTATTTTCAACCCCCTCCTCACTCCTATTACCAAACTACCATTCCCTGATGCCTCAGAATGTGCCCAATCATTTATTCAAACCTTCTTTTGGTCAAGCTGTGCCACAAATTTCTATTTTCCCCCCAATTCGATTCAGTACCACCTCATTAGTTATTCGATCTACATGCCTATTTTCAATAGTCTGTTAGCATCACATTTCGAAAGCTTTTATACTCTTCTTCTCTCAACAGCTTAGCATATATGTTCCACTTACGTACAAGGTCAAACAGTACAAGCCTAGGAAAGAGTGCCTGATGCCAAAAAAATATCACTTGCCACAATACGCTGGCACAGCATTATGCTATAGCGACCGCCCATCTACTGGTCAGTGCCTGGCTAATCACTAAAACCAGGGACACTTTGGCACGCATCATACAAGACACCTGCTTTGGTACAAACAAATACCGGCTGTCCAGCAAGGTAGGCCATCGAATTGATTAGTCAGAATTGGTGTCCATCACAGCGTGTGCTTGCTTTGAGAGATTGTTGCCTCATCACCATCATCTTGACAGGAGCAGCTGGCAGGGGATCCACCCACAACACTGATCAGATGAGTGTCAAAACATCCACCATCGCCAGAAGGGGTTCACTCCCAGACGTTCATGCTCCCATTACTGCGGAACACTTCCCACCTGGCCTGTTCTTGGCATGGCCATGCCGGGCTGTCACATTAGCTCATGATTTAACTAAGCCATGTGCCAGAAATGTTTACCATACAAGGTTGTTCCATGCCCGAGCTACATGGAGCACGCAAGCTGCAGTTGTCTTCGTGACAACACTTTGCTGCTGACGTCCATGGGTTGACGCCCACCTATCAGTGCCCACCAGATTTTCATCTGAGCTAATAATATGAACCGATGGAGAGTAATGTAGAGATTCTACTGTCAATGAGAGGCTTTTGACTTATCCCAATCCAACATCTTCCATCAGAGCACATACACACCTTCTGCGAAGGCTACGTTTCCAAACAAATCTCTCCGGAAAAAGACTTCCTCACACTTAAATTTATGTGACATGTTAACAAATTCCTTTTTTTTCAGAAACACTTTTCTTGTTACTGCCACTCTGCATTTTATATCCTGCCTACTGTGTCCATCATCAGTTATAACAAAAATCACCAACTCGTCTATTTTTAGTGTGTCATTTCCTAATCCAATTCAATCAGATCAGTTGATTTAATTCAATGAAATTTCATTACTTTCATTTTAGTTTTGTTGATATTCGTCTTGCCCCCTCTTTTCAAGACACTATGCATTCTATTCAACTGCTCTTCCAAGTTTTCCTCCGTCTCTGAGAGAATTACAATGTTATCAGCAAACCTCAAAAGTTTTTCCTTTTTCTTTTTTTTTTCCTCCTCCTCCCTGGACTTTAGTCACCCTTCAAAACTTTTCCTTGACTTCCCCACTGGTTGCTCATGTACAGACAATTATATTTAGTCTTCATTACAACCATTCTCAGTCACTACTTCCCTTTCATGTCATTCGACTCTTGTACCTGCAATCTGATTTCTGTGCAAGTTGCAGATAACTTTTGTTCCCTGTATTTTATCCTGTTATGTTCAGAATTTTACAGTTTGTATTCAAGTCAACATTGTAAGAGCATTCTCTAAATATAGAAATACTGTAATTTTAGGTTTACAGTACTTTGGTCAGTCTTCTAAGACAAGACACAGGGCCTTCCATGTTCCTTGATTTCTCCAGAACCCAAACTGATCTTCACCGAGGTTGGCTTCTATCAGTTTTATTTCGTAAATAACTCATGTCATAAATCTGCAACCACGAATTATTAAACTGACAGTTCACTAATATTTATATTTATCAGCACTTGCTTTTCTAGCACACAAAGTGGAACAGTTTTGTCATGGTCGAGTCTCTCAATGATTTTAATAATTCTTTGAGAATGTAGTCTGCTCCAAGGGACTAATTTTAATGTACGTCTTTCAAAATACTTGTAATATGGTTTGTCAATTGTGTTAGTCTATGTAATTTTGGAGATTCATTTCATAAAAATAGCTATTTTTTTTTGTCATATAAGGAATGGTACTAATGGTATTTTAGGTCAAATTTTTTCATCTGTAGTTGCACTTTGGTGGAAAATTTTATGTATTTCATAAGAACCTCATAATGATTTTAATACGTATTGATGATTTTGAATTAATATTAAACATGAAGTGTTATTGGTGATCCCTGACTAACTCGTTTGCTCTGCTGAAAGAAGGTACACAAGGCAGATTTTCCTACGACAATCAGAGCATCAGGAATAATACCCAAATCAACAGACTTCTTTTCTAAAGCAAATAGTGATCTTCTAAAAATGTGCTTTTATCCACCAGCATTTTATGAAAAGCAACTTGCTTCTGAAGGTTACAAAAATAAATAATATAAATAAATTTCATAGAAATGAAAGTGCAGAAATGTTCCGAAGCACCCTCACATTATTTAGCATTTACTGTACTTAATAATGAATTTCAGTTTCATGATACAAAACAGCTGTTTTCAGTTTCATATACAACACAGAAACAAAGGCATACATATCAATGAGCAATCAACACAGGTTAGTAAGTTAATTCAGTCCCTTTAACTATTATAGCACAGAAGGTTAATAAAACATTCACAAAGCATGTAGGTTACTTATACATATTTTAATTTGCATGCCTTGGCAAGTTGTTGTCTACTGTAATATCCAATCACGTTCTAGCCACAGAATTTATGTGGTGAAGACACCTAAGAGAAACTCGTTGAGACACTGTATAAATATTATAGAAGACTGTACATTTTGCTGAAACATCTCCCCAGTACCATCAATCTTTCTGTTTGGCTAAACAAGGTACAAAACATAGATGAATGATGACAGAGGTGACACATACAAAATGTAGCACGCAAAACATATCTCTAACCAAAGGAAATGGATTGATACAAACTGCAGTCGGCAAAATGAAGATATTTATAACAATGAACACCTTCGACAGTTTCACTTCGTTCTTGATTGGGGAGAAAAAAAAAATTTCTACATCGCAATTTTAACAATGAAAACCAAGCAAACACCATAACAGAATGAGTAAGAATAGGGAAGTACTGTACAATATGATTATCAAAGTATCAGGACCCACAGAAATATGAGGGTTTTGGGCAACATATTAAGAATTTGAAAATGTCAGACTACAGCTAAAGGGAAAATATGGGTTTCTCACTGGGAATGTAACTACAACCATAGTATGCACAAGCATATAAAAAAGATTGTCACAACACATTTTGTGGCTTTGTCAACTCATAACTGAGCAATGACCTAATCTAACTTAAACTTTAGACTAAGATATTGCCCAATCATCGCAAAACATCCATTATCCGAAAATACCTCGATGTCATGGTACTTGCACTGGTTTCAGCAACTCATAATCAAACTATCGTATTCCAACCTAATGTAGACCTCAGGCTAAGCCACAGGTGCGCACGCTGGCACAATCTTCATTTCAAAGAGAATGTGAGGATGATGCAACTGGTCAGAGCTGAACAGTAGTATCACAAACTTCACTACATCCCTGTGATAATGATCCAAACACAATAATATCAGGTTTGAAAGTTATGTGATCTGTCAACTTCAGATATTGTAATGTTAATATTTTAGAAATAAGACTGGATATTCCAACAGGGTAATGACAAATAATAGAGAAGATTGATGGCTTTCACAAAAAGCAATGCAGGAAGGATAAACTCCAACTGAACCAATTGTTCTGTTGAAATGGAATGGCAGTTCAAAATTCAGTTAAGGTAGATCAACACTCAAAGAAGCATCATTCAGAAATCCTGATGTTCTTGACAGCATTGAAGAAATATTTAATTTTTATAAAATTTGGAAAATAAAATCATGAAGTAACAACTATCTTCTGAAATGACCAGGTAACCAATATTTTGCAATGTGTGACAACTACTAGCTGTTAACAACAGAGCACTACAACAGTAAAGGTACAAAAATCTTTGTCATGTTTCTCCTGATTTCTTTTGGAATGTTAAGGTAGCTCCAGATTTGCAAATACTAGGGCATGACATCAATCCAGAACAGTGATATAACACACAAACATTATGCATACAAAGTGCTTTAAATACCTTCTGCACAGTGCAGATTTCCAGATCAGAGAGTTTTCATGCAAATCAGTAATAAAAGCTATTCACATTTGAAATGGTAACTTAACTGGAAAATTTTGATTCAATCAACTGACTATTATCAAATACCAGTAACACATCAAATGTAGTTGCACCTAATCACTTTTTAACAACAACTTCTAAAAAAAGAATGTTCGCTCTAATACTTTACAAACTGTTGCTGACATCTTTTATGGTGCTTTTTTTAAATTTTTTTAACAACAAACAGTATAGAGATATTAATGCTAAGAGAAGTCATTTCCTTCTTCTCTCTTCATAGTTGTATTTGTACCATGCTAAGAAAGAAACAACAAAGTACTCCTTATCATCTTTTCCACTACACAACTTTAGGTCACAAAGCTGCTATACCACCCAAATGTCTGGCTCTTCAAAGACAGTGATGTGAAAATGTTTGGTCCAGTTCCACTTTGTTGTGATGGGTCTTCACAATTTCCAAATGGCAAAGATCCAAAGACGACTATCATGGCGGGTGTAATCATCATGCAAATGGTGACAAGCATGAAGCTTGAGTCAGTTGAGAACCTGTATTACAGAATATGATAAGTAGAAGGCTGCAACTCCTTTGAAAATAAAGTCACAAACCGATAAATGGAGAAGTGAAAATTGTGGAAGCAGATAAAATGAAAACAAATAAGGTTGGAATTTCAAATGATACGATCCATGCTTGTTTACAGTGATCAGGCTGAAGGAACTAATATAAAAAAAAGAAAAGAAGTGTTCCATCCCAAGTGTCAGCAATTTCTTCTACAACCACTGAGGCTATAACAGAAAATATAAAACCATGCATCTACGGTATTTATGAAGACTATATCAGGCACAAGACACTACACTTCGTAAAATTTGCAGACAAAGAGTATATATTTATAGATGTTATAATTACAAGGGCAAAGACATAATAAAAGCTGCAATCCTTCATAAGTATATGTGATGTAGATCAAAAAACCAGGAAGCCACTGACCACCAACACTTGACAAAAATTACACAGCAGAGTGCAACGCCACCTACTGTAATATCCATCTACTGTCAAAAAACATTAGTATAACTGACATAGCTTCAAAAACTTACAGGAAAGAAATTGGTTAAAATCTTAAGAAAATGGTATCCAGAACCTGTATCCATTACATTACTTGTATCATACACAACACAAGAATTTGAAACCAACACAAAACCTAAGGAACAGAATACATGAACTGCTTATTTCCCAATGAAGGAGGGAAAATTTGCGATCTGTGAGCCGCATCACACACTGTTATGAGTTGCAACTCAATGGTAATATAAACATGACACAAAAATTTTCTGCTGTAGAATCTAACAAGGTGTCAATTACTACAAATCAAATAATAACATTACACAGCACGCCAAAGAAAATGATTTTGCATATATTTGAACTAACTGCTGTGAACCAATATCTACCTTATCTATTAATGTTAAGAGTAACTACACAACTCAAACACATAAACAGAGTTTCAGCTTATGTGTACTGGGCAAGTTCTAAATTAGTTCTTGTATGCTACCAAAAAGTAATTTTTGTATTAAATTGGTAAACTATATGTCACAAGCCAGAAGACGCGAAACAACCACACAAATTAGTTTTCTTCTACTTTCCATTTAGCAGCAAACAATTATTATGCAACAAGTATTATACATATTCTTGGCCAATGCGTCTACAAAAAGGTTTGTTTACGACAGGAAACAAGAACGTCATGCCGTAAGAACTGAGTTATATACCTACGCATTCAACTCATAAAATGCAAAACATGCAGAAACATTTGTGTTCCTTCTTACCTGTAGCGAAGTACAAAGAAGTCCTATACTTCTGGAACAACAGATGACATGTTGATAATTCTCACGGGATGACTGGATAATAAAAGCATACACGATCTGCAGAGTGAATAGAAAAAAGGTCCATATAATTTACACACAATTATCTGCGCTGATACTGATTACGCTACTAGAATTCAAACAGCGGGAATAAAACTTTTCAAAAGAACACGTAATTGTCAACGACTGGAATAATACTGCGTGGTGTGCGTCTCCCCAATATCATGAAGGTCTTCAGATAAATAACTCAACTGTTCCACCGGAATTCAAGATTTGACCTCTGACGCCTTCTTTTTACATTCTCCTTTCAGATATGAAATGTATCGATGTCAACACACTAGATTTCGGTCTTGTGGATTCACGATCACTATTGTCACTTCTGTATTTGCTTTCAGCTATGCATAACTACGATATATCCCGCATTTGCTATTTACCTTAACTATTTACAACATGTAAACGGAGGAATATTTTCTACACAACACAACACGGTGTTTCTAGCTTACAAGTGCACTTCCTCTGACGTCATTGATCCTTCCTAGCGCGTTTGACTTGGCCCGGACACAAGATCAAGATTTGAAACTGTGTTGCGGTCACGAGAGGTTAATTGGTCGCCAGCATAGCAAGTAGCGTGCTGGACAGTTAGTTAAAATGAAATTAATAATGGGAAGAAAATGAAATGAGAATGATCACTTAATATAAACCTTCTAGTGAACGACAGCCTTCCCGATGATGTCATTATGACATCACTAATCGCCAACCTTCATCTCCTGCAGGCCCCATGACCTTGACGGACAAACTGCTGCCGGTTACACTAACGTAATTGAGTTTATAAATCCAGGGATTCTAAACGCGAATGCCACGTAGTAGAAAATGTAGTTCTGATTAGCAATATACCACAAAATCTTTGTGGGGAGTAGCTATATTGAAGGAGACAGGTAGCTGCTTACTTTGTTCCGATGGTTTCTTATGGGTTGTGCTCTGAAGAAAGTTCAAGCTACAATATATTTCACGATCTTTAATCTTTTAACGCTCAGCACAGCATGGGACGTGCAAAAGGTAGTTTCATATACACAAGATTAATAGACTACTGTACCGTATCTTTGAAAAAAAGTAAATTCTCGTAATAATTTTTACTGGGGCCTAGGAACATGTCCCCATGGCTTCCTAATAACAAGTATTTGTATTTTTGGAGAGCTAGAGAAAACTTATGAAGTTGCTCATGTGTTCCAACTGTAGAGTTGATGAAAACGTATCATATAAGAAACGAAGACGATAACTTCTATAATACTTGAACAATTGAATGTTTACACAATCACTGAGTGATAGTACTTAATTTCATTGCGCTCCCCACCCCCCACCTTTCACTGTGTAATTACGCTGTGTAGTTTATTTCACGCTCAAGGTAAATTCCTGTACCGTTTATCCATCGTTTAGTGAAACTCTAATCAAGGTCTTGCCTAAAATGATGTGCAACTCTGAATGTGAAGTACTGCCTGCAATCCCAGTTCAATATGGGAAGAGAGAATTGGGCCAAGTGAAAGTACATTTGTTGTGATGGTACCCCTGCACAGTTAGTTGTCAATTTTTGTAAACAGCTGTTATTTCGTGTAGAAGTTTGATTCTGACATATAGAAAGTAAAATGTATTGTGAATAAGTATCGTGTGTTCTGTCCTGCGATACAAGTGAATAACTTTAAATTGAATGGCAATGATTAAATTCTGTAATCATCTAAAGCGCTGTAGAAAAACCCTGTCTGAAAGACTTGCTAACGTGGAATCGTTAGCAGCTGAAGAGAACGCATTCACTGTCTTGGAAATGACGGTATTGCTACTCGCTCTTTAGTAGTTCGTTACATGTGTGTGCTGTATGTAATGTCTGATACTTCAGAAAAATTGAAACAGATGAACCCCAACAGCATTGAAGCTGTTGGTGCAGTTTTATGGGTCATGAATTACAGCTCCATTGAATGAGATGCGTAGATAATTAGTTTTTTACCCCACCGGAAACCGAAAAAAATCACAAAATCCAATGATAATTCCTGCTGCGTTTGTTATAAAAAATTAATATTCGGTCCAGGTGCGGGGTTTTGTTTCTAATTAGTATTTAAGGATTCTTGCACGTCTTAAAATGCCACGACTCTTACTGTAGTGGCTTTCTGCTACGACATTTCGAAAGTTAAACAAGTATGACGCAGATTTGAAAAGAGTACAAATGCCACTTGTATTACAATAGAGTAATTGGATGAAGTTATGAGATACCCATGGGAGGCGGAATGTAAATTTTGAAAGTAAGAAAAATGCAATAATATGTGTATGCTAAAGCTGTTATTAACCTGAAGGTTGGCTGGAACAGCACAAGTGCTTTACTGGGTTTTGTCCTATTGAAGATGGTATGTTAGAATTGACTGTCACAGCTGATTATTGAAGGCTGTGGAATTTAACGTAGACTGCAGTGTAACTTGGTATTTTCACATTAACAAAGATGGCCATCAATGAAAGAAATGACTAGTAACAGACAGAAATTCTAGGACTGACCATGGCCGGCCGGTGTGGCAAAGCGGTTAAAGGCGCTACAGTCTGGAACCGCGTGACTGCTGCGGTCGCAGGTTCGAATCCTGCCTCGGGCATGGATGTGTGTGATGTCCTTAGGTTAGTTAGGTTTAAGTAGTTCTAACTTCTAGGGGACTTATGACCTCAGCTGTTGAGTCCCATAGTGCTCAGAACCATTTGAACCATTTGACTGACCATGTATCGAACCCTAGACCTTTAGATTTGTAGACTGGTTTATAAACGCAGAACTACAGAAAATACTAAGAGGCTCCTTGACAGTGAGGCAAACAGAAGCAAACTGACTGGTGGTTTTGTGGTACTTCCTGTCAATGAAACAACTTTATACCATGAAGTATTTTGTATTAGATAAGAAATTTTTCAAAATGTGTGTTGCCAGGAGATGCAGTTTTGTTGGGTTTTTGTGGTCATTGTACATGGAATTTTAGCCATAAGATGATTTTAAAGCCATCACTTGTATCCAAGTACAATTTTATTAGGAAGTATTCTGCCCAATACTTGGCTAGATGAATAAGTAAAAAATAAATAATTAAGTACAGCAGTTGGTGATTGTAACATGCCCTTCCAAAACTGGAGCCACTTGTTACAAATTCCTTTTAATTCTTCCTTGTCATCACATATTGTGTAATGATTCCAATTCATCACATACATACAGGAATGCTAGTCCAGCAAAGTATGCAAGATCTCTTCCATGTAGACTGGTAAATAGGAGATAGGGACTGGCAGAATTGAAGGTTTGAGGATGGGCTATGAATCATACCTGGATACCTAGCCACTAAGAGCTCTGCTTATGTAGGGCAAGTTTCCGGGTTTGGGTCTTGATCAGAAACACAATAGTAATCTGCTAGGAATGTTCAAAATAGGACTGATAGATTTAATCAAACTGACTCCACATATATGTGTAAATGAATACAGCTGCAAACATAGAACTATGAAAGGCATTGTGTTTAGCTCACTACCACATCTGTCTGTGTTGTACTTCATAAAATAGTAAAATACTGACCATAATCGTTGGCAGTTCTTCAAAAATTATTTGTTCTCATAACTACTTAACAAATTACATAATTTTGGCCACAAAATTTGGTATCAGTCAAATATTTTTTTTTTTTATTTTGCTGACCATTATTATCAAAAGGAACAGCACTTGAACCTTGAAATGGAGGCTATAGATATCCAATTTCACTTGACCTGTGAGTTACATCCAAAGGTTGTAATTCATAAGACACTTGTGCCACCTATCCTTGAGAGACATACTGGTTTTTCTGTCTAGACCCTTATCTGATTGGAATAATTGCTGAGCACAAATAGGTTCCAGAAAGGAAGACTGAAGTCCAGTTGGTGATGAGCCTGTTAGAGATAGCTCATATTGAACAAAAATGGGGAAGGAAACTGGCAAACACTCTTTTTGGAAAAATGTTCTGGTAATCATATTAACAGACTGAATGAAACCACAGAAAAGCTAAATCTGGATGGTCAGATGGGGGGCTGAGTCCTCTTGTAGTTTTTTAACCAGTGCAGCACCTCATGTAGTGTTCAAAGAGAAATTTTATGGTTCATGATATATTTATTGAGTCAGTATGAGTATGTACATCCATACTCTGCAAACTACTCTGAAGTATGTGGCAGAGGGTACTTCCCATTGTACCATGTATCACTATTTCTTTCAATTCCATTCAACTATGAAGCACCAGAAAAAAATTACTGCAACAGTGCCTGTGTGGCCGCTGCAGTTAGTCAGGTCAAAAATGAAAAGTGCAATGTAGAGCAGCCAGGAGTAGAAATGGCATTGTGGTTAAGTGGTTACAGTGTTAGACTGCCAAGTGGGTGAGTCCCCATTTTCTTTCTTTTTTTTATTTTTATTTTTTTATTCAAATTTGTGCCTGTGTCATGGCATAACATCCATTTGCAACAGCAAGGTGTAAAGTAGGGACCTATAATGATAGTTGATTGTGCACAACTACTCTATTAGTAGCCAAAAAGAATTGGCTTTCAAATGGAAACTGTGAAGTTTGATGAAAAGGCGACAGGTCAACTAAATATTCCACTGGAAAACATGTCTGGTGTGTCATACATGGCGTTAGTGACAGTACATGTGTCATAAGATGAGAATCTTTTATCGATGTCCCTAACTTGTATGACTGGCGAGTGAGAGAGATATGCCTGCTTGTTTGATATAGGTGTTCATGTGATTCTGACTGTGATCACTCCCAAGGAAATGATGAAAACATAACAGTTGATCAATAAGCTGCAACAAATGAATGCAACAGTTTCACAATCACACAGTTTCTCTGTGCTCTATCAAAACATGTTTTTAACATTTTTAAAGTTGTGTTCCGTTTTGGGAGTTTTGACTCTTGAATTCCTTTGTTGTAAAATAGTCCACACCATGTATTTGTTGTTTTCATTTCTGTGAGCTGTCTGGTATTTTGCCTGCTCACTATTCATCACATTTACTTGCAACGGTAATGTATTATTACCACATACTCATGGTTTATAACTATTGTATAGTATGACAATTGCCAAGACTACAGAAAGAGAACAAACATTTTAGTGACTGGATGGACAGTTTATAATGCTGTGAAAAAAAAAGAAGATAATATTAGGACAATGAAGTTTTGAACATGGTTCGCACACTTGGCAGTCCAACACTATGACCACTTATCCACAATGCTATTGCTGTTTCAAGCTGCTCTTTATTGCATTCTTGTTTCTGGACTGTTCGCTGCTTCCATTTTGTGTTCGCTGCTTCCATTTTGTATTTGCTAGTTCAAGTATCTTTTTAGCATTTCCATGATGCTCTCCCATGGCTCAAACCAACCTGTGACTGTTGACATTGCCCTTCCTTGTATACATTTCAGTATCCCCTGTTGGTCATGTTCAGTATGGGTCTCTCAGATTTGAGCAGAATTCTGAGATAAGACACCACAAATGTCTTGTAAGCAGTCTTCTTTGTAAACTGGTCGGATTTTCTCAGTATGCTACCAGTGAACCATAGTCTGCCATGTGCTTTACCCATGACTGAGCCTATGTTACCTTCCCACCTCACATTATTACATCAAGGTATTTGCTAGAGTTGACTAATTCCATTTGTAACTCATTGATATTTTCGTCATAGGATACAATGTTCAGGCATTTTGTGAAGTGTACTATTTTATGTTTCTGAAAATTTCAAGCAGTTTGGCAGTCTTTGTGATGCTTTGAAATTTTATCAACATGTGACCAGCTATTGGTGTATTTTTCTTCACATAGTACTTCATTATTCTGAACTGAATCACCTACAAAAAAAAAGTCTGAGGTTACTCTGTTATTATTATTATTATTATTATTATTATTATTTTTATTACTGCCAAGTCATTTTATTTACAACATGTACAGCAAGGGCCCTTCACACTTGCCATGGTCATGCTTGTAATTACCTCTACTCCTGCCAATGACACACTATCCAAGATAACATCGCTGTGTGAGAATCAGAGGAACACAACTCCATTTTAGGAACTTTGCAGGAGAGATGAAAGAAGGTATTTTAATATGTAAACTTCCTGTTTCAGTGGTGTAACACAAACTTTATTGAAAAATCTCTAAACCACCAAGGAATACACTTAAAAAGCTGTCAGATGATGATGTATCTTTGAAAATAATTTTTACTGATTCAAAGTTATTTATTGTTTAATATAGTTCTAAGGACATATATGATTATGATTCTAAGCGAATCAATCTAAACAGAGATTTTACACTTCACGTATAAACATTTGACTGAGAAAATGTAATATAAAAAGTTATTTTTCATATTAAAAACAGGCTGATTCCAGTTAAAATAAAAGCAGATTAGTGTATTTGTATACCAACATCACAACTCAATGTTCATTTTCTCACTAAATTCATAACAACCTTTGTTACCGTGGTTTGAATCTCCAGCTTTCTCTTCTTGAAGACTTGTGTAAAATATGTGATATTGTTCCTTGATATGCTTATGTGGCAAAGATCCAAGAGGTCTTTCGTTTTCTCCTCATGGAGTTCTAGTGTTCCATTGTACTTTGGTTCCACACAGATTGTATCAGAATTTTGAGATTTTCTTGAATTTGCAAACTTTTTAATTGTTGATCATGGAAATGTTTGAAAAAGATGTGATTACAACCAATTTGTGATACTGAAGCTGCATGACCTTAAGCCATTGTACTTAACTTCCTCCCTTGTCAGGTTTTGTATTTTTCAACCATTCTTTCTGCATAGCACTGAAATCCAGAAGTCCTTCTATCCCATTTCAATGACTTCATACTGCCTTTGTTTTGAAGCAGTCTGAACAACAAAGATTTTTTTTCAGCACTCTCTGTACTGGCATGGGCTGTATCACACTCCATCAAAGAGTGGCAAGGCTTAGGGGAGCATTGCTGTATCATAGGAGTGTTCAGAGTTTATATAATGTGAAGAAAATGGTGCTCATATTACCATTTTGATTTTGTCCTCTGCAGGTGTTGACAACAAAATAACCGGATGGCCATCTACAATCTTTGTAGTTCTTGAAATATACATGATGCTACTGGCTAGTTTTTCTGGTGATTGTTATGTGTTAAGCTGCACTGCAGCTCTCCTTTTCTTTGGCCTCAGAGTTGGTGGTGGTGGTGGTGGTGAATAATGAATAATCTGTGTTTCATTTTGGTATGTTATTATCTGATGAACCTGAACCAAACACTTTGAATTCATAATACACTTCTTCACTTTCCTCCTACAGTCTTTCCATATCAAAATTGTTTTGTATTATAGACGAGGTTTGACTATTCTTTTCTTCTCTAATGTTTAAAATAAATAAAAAAATGAATAGAAACCAAGTCAATCATATTAACAATCTATACCTCAATGAATGACCGTCTCCTAGATAAAAACAATATTAATTTGACTTACCTTTATTGGATGTTGAATTCCTTTCATTGTGGTAATTTTAATTCATCGCTAGATCAACCAGTTTCCTTCTTCTTGAAGTAATTTTATATCAAACAGAGAGTGCATACTGCCAGCATACTGGCATTAACCTCTGCACAGTGAACCCTTCAAGAAAATAAACAAAATATGACATGACAATGAAAGCAATATGGCCGCATTGACAATGCTTACAAAGGACAGCCATTGGTTTGTCTAGCATTTCTCCACTTGTTGATACCACAGGAGAAGTGAAATTGCTTGAAACGTAGTACAGAAACTGTCCCGAGAACTGACGGACGAACGAATGATTCTTCAGTGAGATGTGATGCGATATTTCCCACCTAATGTCACAAGGCTTGTTGTTACCTGCTACAAACATGTACTACTCTTTCAATCGATTGGTTGACTTGGGGGATGGGACCAAACAGCGAGGTCATTGGTCCCATCAGATTAGGGAAGGCTGGAGAAGGAAGTGGGCTGTGCCCTTTCAAAGGAACCATACCAGAATTTTCCTGCAGCAATTTAGGAAAATCACAGAAACACTAAATCAGGATGGCCGGACACAGGTTTGAACCATCGTCCTTCTGAATGGGAGTCCAGTATGCTAACCATTGTGTCATCTCACTCAGTTTCTCTTTCAGTACACAAAAAAATAGTGCACAAGTGCAAGAAAAAGATGATATGCAAAACAAGCAGATAATGGTCTCTGCTGGGGTTTAAACATATTTCCAAATTTTCTGCATAAAGTAAGGAGTTAGAAGAACATAAGTGACAATATGTCTTGCGGATCCCAAAACTGAGAGGAGCTTATTTGAGACAGTAGAGCGTAAGTGTCAATATGTCTGTCTGTCCGTAAAATAAACTCGCAACTTGCGGGTATGCAGCACATTATTCTCACCAGGAGGAGAGAGAGAGAGAGAGAGAGAGAGAGAGAGAGAGAGAGAGAGAGAGAGAGAGAGAGAGAGATGCATCATTTTGACCAAACATTTAGCTGATTACCATGGAAACATAAGTTTAAAAAGTTGAAAATCACATTTGGAGATACATTCCTCTGTCTCTCACAAGACAACATGCTGCATCTTTCCTACCAAGAAAGCCTCAATCCACCCACAAGTTCCACCTGATATCCCATTATGCTGTACTTTCAATAATAAGTGTAGGTTTCTTACTGAGTCAAATGTTTCGAATACTGTATTTAACTGATAGCCTTGTTCCATAGCTTTCAGGATTTCATTTGAAAAAAAGTGTGAGTTGGGTCTTGCATGAGTAGTGTTCTCAGAATCCATGCTGTTTGACACTGAGGAGATTATTCTGTTAGAGGTTACTTCATGGAATTTGGGCTTAGAATATACTATAAGATTCATCAGATGAGTGTAAATATGTTGGACATTAGTTATATGGTTCTTTTTTGATATCCTTGTTGGCAGATTCAAGCTGTGCTTTCTTCCATCTCCTGGCAACAGTTTTTTGTTTGTGGGATCTACAGTAAGTTACAATCAAAAGAGATAATAACTTGGCCACTCATTCTGTATAGAATCTGATAAGGATTCCATCAGAACTTGGAACTTTGTTCAGTTTTAAGAATTCCAGCCATTTATCACCATCACTGACATTAATATTTGTATCACTCAGTTTTGATATGGTTTCATGAAAAGGATGTATTTGTACTCACTGTAAAGAAGAATGTTTAGTTGCAGAAAGGCACAATGAAGAGACTCTTACACAGTAAGCTTTTCGATAAAGCCTTCTAAGAAAAGAAAACACACACACACACACACACACACACACACACACACACACACACACTCATTACATTCACACAAGCAAGCACACCTCACTCACATATGACTGCCATCTGTGGCTTCGCTGGCCAGAATGCAGAGGTATCACATTGAATGCAAGCAGCAATCCGGAGGGTATCGGGGAAGGAGGAGGGATAACAGGGTATGAATGGGGGGAGAGGAGTTGGCACTGCCTGGCAGAGCATGCATGGACTAGATGGTAGCTGGACTAGGCTGCCAGTTGCAGCGTTGAATGCTGTGGGGGAGGGAGGGGGGGAGCCATAAAGGAGAGGAGCAGAGAAGGGGAAAAGATCGGTTGGTGTATTGGCAGAGAGCAAAGTATGATGAGGGTAAGGGGATGTAAATTGTGAGGTGGTGATAGGACAGAGGGGGTGGAAACTGTTGTGGAGGAGGACAGAGGGGGTGGAAACTTTTGTGAGGGGTGTGGGGGCTGTAGGGTACTGTGGATTGAGGCTGGGATGATTGCAGGAGTGGAAGATTTGTTGTAGGAATAACTCCCTTCTGCAGGATTAAAAAAAGCTGGTGATGCATGGGAGAATTGCACTGTTCGGACTTATCCTTACAACATGTTCTCTGTTCCCTAAATCATCCCAGGCTCAGCTTATGGTAACATGCTATCGCCGCGCCCTCCACCCAACAATTTCTGCCCGTTCTGTCCTGTTACGTTGTCCCAGTTCACATTCCCTCTCCCTCATTGTGCTTCGCTCTCAGCCAATACACCAACCCATCTTTTCCCCACCTCTGCTCCTATCCTATACTGCTCCATGTTCCCCTCCCCTGCCCCCCTCCACCCCCACTTTCCCCATAGCATCCTGACAGTGTGCCTGGCAGTCTTGTTCGGTTACCATCTAGCTCCTGCACACCCTGCCAGGCAGCACTGATTCCTCTCACACCCTCCCTCCAATTCATACCATATTATCCCTCCGCATCCCCCCCCCCCCCCCCCCCGTGTGTGTGTGTGTGTGTGTGTGTGTGTGTGTGTGTGTGTGTGTTTTCGATGAAGGACTTGGCCAAAAGCTTCCATCGTCTGCATGTCTGCACCTCAATATGTTATCCTTATGGTGAATAGCAATCTATCCTTTTTACAATATTGCTGAGAATTAAACTGGACAGTACTCCTGGATCCTCCTATACATTTCAGTAAGAAGTTCACCGTTTTTGTTTTTGCTTTGCTACTCTCAATTTCAGTCTCTGTGTAATCCCTGAGTGTCTGGACACTAACTTGAGTGCCAATAACAGTCTTTAAATCTGACCAGAATTTTTTTGTGTTTTGTGAGAAATCTTTTGATAAGATTCTGCTGTGATAGTCACTGAAGGCATCATTCCCTGCCCATTTGAAAGCCAAACACACCTCATTTAACATTTCTCTATAGTCCTACGCCTTGTTTTATGCACATTACACCTCTACTTGTTTCCTTAGTAGTTTCTTTGAAACTACTGTATACAGTGGGTTCCCTTCTATCATAAACTGTATTAATGTGTACATATCTAGTGAGTACTTGGTCAACAATTATTATGAACTTCAGGTACAGCTCATCTTCATGCTCCTGCCCAGAGCTAAATGCTTCATGTTCCTGACACATGACACTGTTGCTTCTTTATCTAGTTTAATGAATATTTAAATCTTTTTACTTGTTTTAATTGAGCATTTTACTTTGGTAATCATTATTACGACAATCACCTTATGGTCACTGATACCAGTCTCTGTCTGGAAATCCATAATAATAATAATAATAATAATAATAATACAATACTCTCCTATTCCCTGTGTTAAGTATTTGCCACAGAAGGTATGTTAGTATTCCTGAGGGTATTTTTGGTCCATTGTTACAACTACAAGAAAATGCATGTTGTTTTTTTTCCCCCCCACCAGACACGTTTTGCTTTATTGAGGTAAAGCATCATGAGTGGTCTGTAATGAAAGATATTTACAATTTAATTTGTTTTTAAGGAAAAAAATAGTTTGTTTTATGCAAATTTGATATAAAATATGGAGTAAAATGAGCAGCAAAATGTGCAATATGTTGGATTGTAAAAGAACCAATAAAAATTAGCTGTAAAGAGAACCAATAAAAACTAACAATGAAGTGAACAGCAAGATGAACAGCTGAATGAATATTAAAATCAGCAATACAAAATGAACATTAAAAATACAATAAAAGGAACAATATATTTATATTATTAAGTTGGTGCATAAATTCGTAGCCTTTTTGTTTTGCATGTTGGTGTTCCAGTCGCAATGGGTTTATTTATTTATTGTCATTTTATATTTGTAGTTCACTGTTCCTATTTGAGTTTACATGTTGTCATTTGGAGGTGTTAGTGGAGATGCTAAAAAATGAAATGCCAATGGGGAGAAATTGGTACATTTCCATCAAATTCTTGTGTTTGAGTTCAATAAAGGGGTGACAGCAGTGGAGGCATCCAGAAAGATATGCCCTCTGTATGGGGATAATGCGAGTGGACAGAGCATGACAAGAAAATGGTTTTCTCATTTTGAGGAGGATCATTTTAACATTAGTGACTCTCCACATTCAGGAAGACCGGGGTTTGATGAAGATCATTTAAACGCATTAATCTGCAATCATCCACATCAGGGTATTCGAGAGCTGGCAAACTGTGATCATTCCATCAATGTGCAACATTTTCATGCAGTGTGGAGATTCAAAAATTGAATGAATGGGTATCACATACCCTAAGCCAAAATCACAGACATCAGCAGGTAGTCATATATGCATCTCTGATTGCTCGTTATCAATTGGCTCGTGAACAGTACTGACCGTTCCTACCCCGTATCACTACTGGTGACAAAAAGTGATGTTTTTGTGCTAACATGAGGAAAAGAAAGCAGCAACTCCCAATACAAAGATCTGCATACATCCACAAAAAATTGTTTGCATCTGGTGCATCACAACGGTGTATACAACAAATTGCGTCCCTGAGGTGTAACCATTACTGCTAGCATTTATTGTCAACAATTGATGTCTCGCAGACACAATCCAAGAGCAATGACCAGGAAGACTGCGTGAACTGATACTGCTCCACAATAATGCCCACCTGCATTCTGCTAGACTGACCAAAAAACACACTATACGGAAGTTGGGTTGGGAAATCATTCCAAACCCATGTTATTCACGTGAACACCTTTTCCGCTCTCTATTGAAAAACCTTCAAGGAACTTCCTTTCCGGCCGAAAATGTGCTCCGAATATGGCTTGATGAGTTCTTTGCCTCAAAACCACATGATTTCTACAGTCACGGAATCAAAAAGTTACCCCAGCAGTGGCAGACTGTTGTAAATAATGAAGGAGAATATATTATTGATGATTAAAGGACTCTGTTATATGTATCTGTTGTCTTTATCAAACTTATCAAAAAACACTAAGGACTTGTGCACCAACCTAGTAAAAAGTTGACGGTGAACTAAGGAACATGGACAACAAGCATAACTTGTAGAAATTAATGTCAAACCATCCAGCATCCTTCAGTTCTTGTACATCGACGTTTGGTCTAGGGTACACCTTGATGGTGTAATCACTCACAATTTGATCGGTTGTTTGGTGCAGAGTGCGACATGATCACAAGAATAATTCTCCTTTGTATGAAAGGACAATTCTTTTCTACCTAAAGAGCTAGCTTATGTACTCGCATGTTAATTTTTAATTGAGTTTTTTCCATCTCATTATAACTGGTAGAGATTTATTGACTTAATTAATTCTTTCTACAAACTGAATAATGATACAAAATTAGAACAGAATATTCCCATAAGAGCCAGAAAAATATTTATTTGGATTTTTAGTGTTGTCATAAGAGATATAAGATTGTTATGTTTCAGGAATGATGAATTACATATTTCTATTTACTGCTGTACTGTTGACATCCCTGGATGCAGTGGTTTCACAGTATGACTCTGTAAGTGAGAGCTACAGGTTGTAAAATATATATTTGTGTCTGTAAATCTAAAAATTTGAATTCATGCTAACAGTGTGTATTTGACATTCAATAGGGTGTAGAGAATGAACTGTCAGATACACAGGCAGAGAAAGAACAGTACGGTGATTATACAGAACTTGGGAACCATCATACTTCCCCTGAAAGAGGATCACCATGGCGACATTCTCCCTACCAACAGAAAATACCTGATTCGCAGCTGCAAGGATCAGAGTCTCAGAACACCTTGGCACACTCATCACTGAGTGATTCTTCAACAGCAAAAAGTCGTGAGTAACCAGTGAATAACTGCATTTTGAAATTGTTGGAAGGGTGCATGCATAATTCATAAATATTGATTACTTAAGCTCACATGCTCCAAAATAACTGTTGTATGAAGAACTTTCTGGAATGCAACACTCCTTTAAGGGCAAGAAAGTGGGTTTGAATTGAAAAACACAATAAGTCAAGAAAGAAAAGATAAATCTATTATAATGATAAACCTGGAATATTAAAAAGTGATTTTTATTTTGAAAATTTTGGTTTTTTTCTCATTATAGACCCCATTAAGTGCACTTAGTTCATTTTTTCTACCTTTACTCTTGTTTGCTAATGACTACATCAAACACCCTAAAACTAACTAATTAAACTATTAACTAAAGGAAGACTCTTGGTTCAACAGCTTGCGTGAGCAGCAGATTCACAGAAAGTTGCAGGGCAGAGTAAAACTTTGGACCAATGTTCACTTGTTTCAGTTCAGTACTAACCTTAGCCCAGAATACACTAGTATCATTGTCACCATTCTGTGTTATCTTTGCTCTGCTGAGTATTGTTGTGTGTGTTTTTAACTGCACATGCTGCATGTTCATACACAAAAGCAGATGAGATGCTAAGCCCAGTGCTCACTGCTAACAAAGTCAGACTACATTGCCAGTTAAGGAAAGCTGTCACTGTTAGTCTGGTATATTCCATTCATTTCAGTTCAGCTAGCCCCCACAGCCATTGTGCTGAGAGTGTTCAAGGAGTTTGCAAATAATATTCGTCACACAGTGCAGGCTTTCATGGCGGGCACTTGCGCCCTTGGTGATTTTTGTTTTATGGCCATGGTCCAATGTTTTGTGTCACATCTAGAGGGTAGTGACATTAAGCTCTAAAACAGTAAAGAAAGATGTTAAAATTCTGAACAAACTGTTCATTATCATTCATGAAGACAAACACTTAACTTGTGTAGTAGATGTGGCCAGTACGTGGCACGGTACAGCAGTGAGCGTAAATCCACCTTTAACACAAAACTCAGTGTCTACTTCTACACCTATGTACATGCTCCACAAGCCACCTTCCATGGTGCACGGTGGGGGGGGCACCCTGTTGCACTGCCAGTCATTTCCTTTCCTGTTCCATTCATAAATAGAGTGTGGGAAAAACTACAGTCTGTATTCCTCTTTATGAGCCCTAATTTCTCATATTTTATCTTTATGGTCCTTATGTGAAATATATTTTGGCGGTGATAGAATTAGTCTTCAGTCAGCTTCAAATGCCGGTTCTCTAAATTTTCTCAGTAGTGTTCCTCAAAAAGAATGTGGTCTTCCCTCTGGGATTCCCATTTGAGTTCCTGAAGCATCTCTGTAACAGTTGCATGTTGTTCGAAGCTACCGATAACAAATCTAGCAGCCCACCTCTGAATCGCTTTGATGTCTTCCTTTAATCCGACCTGATATGGATCCCAAACACTTGAGCAGTACTCAAGAACGGGTTGCACTAGTGTTATATATGTTTTCTCCTTTACAGTTGAGCCACTCTTTCCCAAAATTCTCCCAGTAAACCTAGTTGACCATTGGCCTTTTTCTTACCTACCGTTCCCAGCAGTGCTCATGACTCTTTTGTAAGTTTGTAACTCCCACAGGTCCCCAAGCTGTTGCAGTCCTGTCTTCCTTCCCAGGCTGCATTTCCTCCCCCTTGCCCCTACTTCCCCATCCTTGCTCCTCACTCCTACACCACAGCCCTGCCCCCTCCTCCCCCTCTCTTGGTGTTTTTACTTATGTTGACCTCACTATCTACCTGGTTTTCTGTATTCCTTATGGTTTTGGCTCTCATTGCTTTTCCTCTTTCATCCTTTTTGGTCCCTCTTTGAGTTTTGACTTCCACTTCTTAATTTTCTGTCTACAGTGTGAGTGATTTGAAGAACAACTCCCTCCCTAGTGTCAACCATAGCACAGATTTCTCTCCCCATTCCTTCCTCTCTGTCTTCCCTGCATTAGCTCCCTTCTGTCTTGCTAGGTCACCAGCATGTGTAGCCAGTCCATGTGGTGGGGCTGTTATGTACCCATCTGGGTGGGGCCCCTGGCAACACAGAGATCACACTTGTGATACCTGAGCTATTGCCACCCCATATATGCCTAGGAGGGTTGCTTGTCATTCTGAAGCATAGGAATTACTGGCAATGGCTGCCATGCCAGATGGCCCTTGCTGTGGCTGGAGAGCACCCATGGGGAAAGCCCTTGATTGGAGTGGGTGGTATCAGGGCTTGCACTTGAAGCACATCAAGCTCCAAAAATCTGGCCTCCTCTTTGAGTGGTAACAGATCATTTAATGCTTCTTATTATTCCCCTACAGCCTTCCCTTCCCTGGCTACACACTGGAAGGACTGTCAGGCTCTCCCTGTTGGAGTGAGACACTTTCCCCTGTACTAGGATGGACAGGGACAAATTTACTACGACAGAGCTACAATTTTTTTGGAAAATATGTAAGACACATTTGGTGTAGTGGAGTCTCTCAGTAAGATGTGGTCGGGGTCCCTAGTGGTGATCAGCTCCATCCACCCACTCCCCCCCCCCCCCCCCTTAAGCTGGAGCTCTTTGTGCTTGGTGATGTCTTGGTGTCTATCACACATCACCTGTCTCTGAATATGGTCCAGTGTCATGATTCCATGATTCATAGGCAACTCATCCTTCAGACTGATGAGGAACTAGGCTAATCTGGAACGATGTGGTGTTCATTTTGTTTGACGTGTGCAGTAAGGTGATAAGGACAACTGCATTGATACCGGCACCTTCATTCTGGTTTTCGAGGGAGGTCAGGGTTATGTCTTATTAGTGTGACATGAAGCCATACATCCCACCATCAATAAGGCTTTCAATGCTTATGTTTTGGGCACGTGTCTTCCCGATGTACGGGGGACTCTCTGTGTGGTGACTGTGGACAATGATTCCATAAAGGGAGCCTCTGTGTACTGCCACTTGTGTGTGTAAATTGTCATGACCGTCACTCTACACAGTCACCAGGTTGGCCAGCTTGCAAGAAATAATGGAAGATATAAGAGTATAAGTAAGCGGACTGTCTGTCTTACATTGAGGCTCATCAAAAATATGACCAGCTCTACCCCGTGTCGATGACTTCAACTTTTGCCTATGAGACGTTGCTTCCCCCTCCAACCTCTTCCTTACACCAGTCCCATCCTCCTCTCCTCTCCCGCTCCCCTGCAGTTCCCACTCCCTTCCCGCCAGGTGCTACTCCCACTTCCCAGCCAAAGAAGTGCCCCCCCCCCCCTCCCCCCACTTCCTCAGTGCCCACCTGTAGCCCCAAGGTTGCCCGCTCTCTTTCGGTTCCAGATCTTGCAGCCTATTCTCTCTGTGTGGCACCCCTACAGGTGCCTCACCACTCTTTGGTGAGTTCAGGCTTGGCTACCACGGTTGCCCAGCCTTTTCAGCACCTTTTCCCTTCCTTTTGCATGTCTATCCTCCTGCTGTTCTTTTTCCCTTCCCATAGGGAACATGAGTGGGATATTAGGGGAATGTGTTCTGAAGTTTTAGTAGCCTGACATGAGAACAGTCTCTCAACTGTTTTCTTCTTCATTCTCCATCTCTCTTCTTCATTCTCCATCTCTACTGTTGTTCCACAACAGGTAGGTTTCGCACATGCCCCAGGGTACAGGCCAGGCCGACGGAGGCGTGATTGCCTGAGCTGTTATTTTCCCAAATTGCCAATTTGTCCATCTGTCAGGATTTGTGAGGTGTGGAACCCCTCCCTCAGTTGGTAGGAGCACACCATTGGAGATTTTGGCAATCATAAGGGATTTTCTCAGAATGAGCCAATCACCATCTCAGTCTACACCTACTAAACGTAAACAGAATGAGGCTAAAGATTCAAAGAAACTCTCAGCTACACTTTGGTTCCTCATAGTATCACTTACTAAAGGAGGTCAGTCCTTTGCTACAGTTAATCAGTTTATTATTCAGAAAAGTGTTGATGAAATTGTAGGCCCTGTGAAATCTTGCTGTTGTTTACATAATGGAATTTTGCTTTTGGAGACCAGTTGTGATTTTCAAGCCCATGTCATGAAAGAGGTTGATGCAACTTCAGTGCCTATACATCCCATTTTTCTCATGTTTGATCGAGTAGTGCTTCCATTGAAGTCATCAAGGTCTGACCGTACATCCCAAACCGGATGTGTTGCTACCAGTGTCAACATTACAACCGCACTCGTATGTCCTGTTGGAACTGCCAAATGTGTTACGTGTGGTAGGTATGCTCGTGAGGGCAATTCCCCACCTCCTCCACCCACTGTATCAATTGCAATGGCAACCATGCAGCCTCATCCCAAGAACGTCTCCTGTATCTTTACGAGCAGGCTGTCCAGGAGATCCAGGTGAAGGAAAAAGTATATTACCTTGTCACTCACAAGTTGTTGCATAGCCAAAAGACCTGTGTTTTACCATCTGGTACTTACAGTACTGTTCTTGCTACGCCTCATTCCGTAAAGGACACGGCCACGCAGACTTGCAACCTTAAATTCAGCAGTGCAGTTGTAAAATCGTCGAGTATCATGGTAGCATCCCCTTCTCATCCTCCTCCTCCTCCTCCTCCTCCTCCTCCAGCTGTGCAACAAGCCAACAAATCTTCACCTCTGGTGGCAAAAGCACCCGCTACAAACCAGCAGGCTAGAAAAATGGATACTCCTGCAACTACTTTTTATGTTCCTCCAACCAACAAACATCTGAGTCTTTATCTGCCATCTGCAAAGACTCTAAGAAATCAAACAAAGGCAAATAGTCTTTTCCTTCCTGGAATTGGAGATCCTCTTCTGCCGTGACACTGCATGATACCCTCACTCCGCCATCCTTCATGTTTCCAGTGCACATGGCCTACCATTTTTCTACTCTGGAATTGACTAGCCAACCCAATGAGAAAGCCAACGCCTCTGTAGATTTCATGGAACAGATTCTTCCTGCCTCTTTGCCTTGAAACACTGAGTCTTCGAAGGCTGGCACTCCGCAGCCACTGAGGTGACAATCCTTCATTTGTTCCCTCCTCCCCTTTCCCAGTTATGTCTCTCCTCCAGTGGAATGTTTGTGGCATTAGATCCAACAAGGAGGAATTACGACTGCTCTCAGAATCACAGCATTCACTTGTTCTTTGCCTCCAAAAAACAGAATTGCATCCCTGCAACCACTTTGATCTCTTGCATTTCCTTCTGGTCCACTTTGACCTTCCCCCCCCCCCCCCCCCCCCCCCCCTGCGAGGGGGGGGCATTCCATCTCATGGGGGGGGGGGGGTCACGCTGCTCATCCGAGGTGACATTCATAGCCAAACTATCTCACTGAACACTCGGCTGCAAGCTGTTGCAGTCTGCATTTTCCTTCCTCATTTCACGTTTTCTCTCTGTACCGTTTACATCCTTGCATCATTTATTGTCACCAAGATAGACTTCCTCCATCTTATTGGGGAACTCCCTCGCTCCTTTGTGTTGCTTGGTGACTTTAATGCACAGCATCCCCTTTGGGGTTCTTCAAGAGCCTGTCAGATAGGTGCCCACTTGGCTGACTTTCTCAATCAACTCAACCTCGTCTGTCTGAACACTGGAGCACTCATGTTCCTTTCAGACTCCACACATACCTATTCCCATTTGGAACACTTGTTCTCCAATTCCCAGCTTGCCCATCATCTCAAGTGGCCCTTTCTCTCTGACACTACTCGAGCGACGATTTCCCGTGTTCTACCCGTTTGCTGACTCCACCCATGCCTACCTGTAAACCCAAGTTGTAGCTTTCTAAGGCTGACTGGAGGCTTTCTTCATCACTGGCAACCTTCAATGAACAACATTTCGTCAGTTGTGATGACCAGATAGAGTACATCATTAACTTTATCCTTACTGCCGCAGAATGTTCTATACTTCACATTTCATCATTACCATGCCTTGTACCAATCCCCTGGTGGTCTGAGGTATGCCGTGATGTGATCTGCACTCAGAAGCGTGTTCTCTGTGTTTTTTAACCTTCATTCTACCATGGCAAACTGTACTTGTTATAAATAGTTGTGTGTGCAGTGTTGTTGCATTATTCGCAATATCAAAAACACTAGCTGGATTTCATTTACTAGTTATTTTTACGGTTCCACTCCTGCTTCTCTTGTATGGGGCAACCTCCGTCGGTTCTATGGAACCAAGGTCAGTTCCCAGATTTCTGGCCTGACCAAAGCAGGTGATGTCATTGTGGATCCTACAGCTATCTCCAGTACCTTGGTTTGCTATTTTGTGGAGATTTCAAGCTCCACCCACTATCACCCTACCTTCCTCCCTCAGAAATGAGTGGAGCAGGCTCGGGTGATGCACTTCTCCTCTCAGAATTGTGAACGCTACAGTGCCGCCTTCACTATGGGGGAGCTAGGTCATGGTCTTTCATCCTGATCTTACGCCCCACGGCCAGACAATGTTCACATTCAGATGTTGCAGCACCTTTCTCTTGCAGACAAGCACTTTCTCCTTCATACATACAATCACATGTATGCAGATGGAAAGTTTCCCAGATGCCCATAAGACTCTACTATCACATCCATACCTGGTAAGGACAAACACCTTCCTTCTAATAACCACCCTATTTCTCTCACCAGCTGTGTTTGCGAGGTGATGGAATATATGATTTGTGGCTGATTGGTATGGTGGCTCAAATCTCACAATCTACTAACCAATGTAAAATGTGAATTTCGAGTGCGCCATTCAGCAGTTGACCATCTTGTGACTTTGTCAATCCATGTCATGAACGGTTTTCTGTGGGAATACAAGACTGCGGATTTTTTTTTTTTTTTTTTTTTTTTTTTTTTTTTTTTTTTTTTTTTTTTTTTTTCATGCATCTCCAGCGTCTGTTCCGTTGACAACTTTGTGACTTATTGCATTTCTCCACAGACTTGTCTCCTTGAGCAGTGTCTTCAGCGATGTCTCAATCACTTTTACTCGTGGAGTATCGACAATGGCTGACAAAATCATTTGTATGAATTTCTGGCAATGCAGTCGGTATCTTCCACCATCTTTACATCTTGACCTGTTGCTCTTCTGTTTGCTGAAGCTACAAAATTCCTGGGGCTGATACTTGATAGAAAACTTTCTTAGTCCTTCCATATGTCTTACCTGGTCGCACGCTTTACCCAGTCTCTCTTACGTACTATGTGTTCTAAGCGGTACTTCCCGGGGAATGGATTGGACCACCCTCCTCCATTTTACTGATCCCTTGTCCATTCGAAACTAGGCTATGGGTGTTTTGTTTGTTCATCTGCACACCCACCCATCTTATGCTGTCTTAATACAACCTGTTTGGCCTGGTTGAGAGTCTGTAAGCAGAAGCTGCCAAACTACCACTATGATACTGGCGTGATGTTCTCCTCTGTAGGTACACATTAAGTTTGTCTGCCGCGCACAGCTACCCATCCTATGACTTTTTTCTTCATGACTATCTTGACCACCAGTAGGGGGCCCATCCGTCTTCTCTGTTACCTCCTGTAGTTTGCTTTCAGCTCCTACTCCAGCTAACTTCATACTACCTGCCACATTCCTTATGTGTGTGAACCCTTCACCAACTTTGTTTTGTGTGGTGGCCTGTGTTCATCTTAGAGTTCACTCTTTTCATAAGGAAACTATTCCAGATTTGATCTATTGCAGAAAGTTTCTTGACTTCGCACACAACTTAGTGACAACATCTTTGTGTACACTGATGGCTCTAAGACAGACTGTGGTGTCTGGTGTGCCTTCATCGTTGGGATCGATCATATTCGGTACCAGCTTCCAGAACACTGCTCATGTTCAACATCTACAGCAGAGCTCTTCCCCTCTATCAGGCCACCCAATACATCCGGCAACACGGGCTTTTTAATTGTGTCATACGCTCTGATTCTCTCAGCACCCTTCAGAGCCTCTGTGTGCTGTTCTCAGTCCATCCCTTAGTGCATCAGGTCCAAGAACACTTCCATTTGCTCACTGTTGAGGAAGCCACAGTGGTGATCTTGTGGGTTCCTGATCACATCAGTCTGACAGGAATTGAGCCTGCTGACGCTGCTGCCAAGACTGCAGTCCTCCTACCTCGGTTCACTAGCTCTTTCATCCCTTCAGTGATCTCTGTGTTCTATCTGTTGGCAGATGGTGTCACTTTGGCATCACCACTGGTCTTCTCTTCATGTGCACAAGCTCTGGGGAATTAAACCACTCCCAGCAGCTTGGCCAACCTCGTCTAGGTCCCCTTGCCATGAGGTCATTTTTAGCTAGGTTGTGCACTTGGTATTGTCATTTATCCATTGCTTTTTGTTAAGTGATAATCCCCTGCCACATTGTGCTCATTGTCATCAGCCATTGATTGTTCACCATTTCCTGACCAAATGCCTTTTTTGAACCACTTATGTTCTCATATACATGGTGAAGAAAAATTTGCACATTTGAACTTTGCAGAGCAATTCCTTACCTATTAGCAATACAAAAATGTCTCTCAGAAAATTTCGTCCTGTGCGTATTTCTGGCAATAAATCGATGATAAAGATTGGCAATCTGACAACACTGTAATCACATGTACGGTAACTACCTCTTTCAGCATATAGGAGTAGTGCTGTGCATTTAGTGTAGTGGATAGCATTTTGGGTTGGCATGCAGGAGATCGAGGGTCAATTCTGAGTCAAGGCGAATGTGTTTTTATTTGACAAATGTAGTCTGTATGGTAAGGTATCTAGACTCTTAATCATCATACAGTGGTTACAGTGGGTCTTCTACAAAACATTTATGCTTACATATTTTGAGCACAGAAATGGAAGTACAATTGTTTTCGTTGATCAGCTTTTAAGGAAGCCTTTGCACGTTGTGGATGCGAGTTGTTTCACACCACTGCATCTACTAGATTCCAGTGATCTCATTTATTAGTACCAACTACTATTCTTGCAAAGTACATGTCCATTTTATTCGTTATGACCTTACGTCATCAGTAAGGCCAGCAATATGCTTTGCAAATGGTTTCCAGACATATACTGCGTAAATGTCAGAAACATGAGGCTTAAGAAATGGTGTATACTACAATACAATATAACAGAATGAAACGGGCAAATAGAAACACATACGCCCCGATCCAGAATCGAACCCTTGACTTCCTTCATGCTAACCCACAACACTATCCACTGCACCAACTGCACAGAACTTCTACTATATGCTGACAGAGGTACCTACCGTATGTGTGATTACAGTATTGTCAGATTGCCAATCTTTAATGTCCATTTACTGCCAGAAATATGCACAAGACAAAATGTTGTGAGAGACTTTTTTGTATTGCCAGAATGTGAGGGACAGCACTGCGAAGTCAGAGTGCACAAATTTTTATTCACCCTGTATGTTTGCCGTCTGAGTTACCAGCTGTTTTAACGAACGACGCGCAGGCTGTGGAGTGCATTTCATTTTTTTTTCTGCTGAAGCAATGTTGTGAAGCCCATTTACTCTTTGGTTCGGGACCTCTCCTGTCTCTACAGTGTATTTTGTGGATGTTTCTACACGAGGAAATCTGAAAAGACAGCTCACTTTGCTTCTGTCAGTTGTGCTTAATGTATAGACAAATAAGTTCTTTTACTTCTTGATATTCTAAGATTGTGGCATGGTCACCTCCCCTTAGGTGCCATTTCCCTCCTTGCAACCTGAGTCTGACATCTTATTTATGTAGGCCCCCCATCATTGTTGGTTACAGATGGTGACCCAGAGGTGTGATTGGTGCCAGCCCAGCCCCTTCACCTCTCATTTGGATACCTGCTCTGTGGTTATTCAGTAGAACTGTAATGGATACTACCATGACCTTCTAGATTTGCAATCCCTTATTGCCTTTTACTTGGCAGCTTGTGTCTCCCTCCAGGAATTTCGTTTTATTGATGCCCACTCACCAACCCTTCGTGGGTTCCATGCTTTCTGTCGAAACCGGGTTGGCCCTTTGAGGGCTTCCAGTGGTGTATGCACATCGATCTGTACAGATATTTTTAGTGTGTGGATCCCATTTCATACCCCATTGGAAGCGGTTTCTGTTCGAGTCCATTTGGACTCTGCCATCAAAGTTTGCAATTTCTATCCCTCCTGACAGGCCACTCACATCTGCCCCAACTGCTCTCCTTCAGCAACTCCCCCCTTCTTTTCTCCTCCTCCTCCTTGGAGATTTTAATGCCCATCATCCTTTGAGAGGCAATGGTTCTTCATCTAGTTGGGGGATCCTCTTTGACCAATTTCTTGTGGACCATGGCCTGTGTTTTCTTAATGATGGTTCTCCTTCTCATTTCAGTGCTGCATATGGCACTTTCTCTGTCATTGATCTTTTACTCTCTTTTCCTCCCCTTCTTCCTTCCTTACACTGATTGCCGCATGATAACATCTGTGATAGTGACCACCTTCCATTGATTCTCTCATTCCTTTTCCACCTCTTAATGACTAGGTTTCCCTACTGGGTTTTCCATCATGCTGATTCGTCTCTATATACCTCCCAGGTTATCTTTCCACCTTCTTTGTCAGGTTGTATTGATGAAGTTGTCCGTGATCTGTCAGATAAGATAATCCGTGCTGCCAGCATTGTCGTTCCCCACTTGACAGGCTATGTCCACATATGGTGGAACATGGCTATTGCCACCACTATCCCTGATCATTGTCATGCCTTGCAACGTCTTAGGTGGCACTTGTCCTCCAGCGATCTTAATACTTTTAATTGTCATCGCGCCAAAGCCCGTTACTTAATCAAACAGAGCAAACCGATATGTTAGTTAAGCTTTGTCTCCTCCCTAGGTTCTTCTGTCCCTTAATCATGAGTATGGACTCTCTCAATGGAGAGACAATATTGTGGTTCCTGTCCTTAAGCATGGCAAGGTTCTATTGTCCCTTGATAGTTACTGGTCCATCAGCCTGACAAATGCCCCTGCAAGTTACTAGAACAGGTGGTAGCTCATCAACTTAATTGGGTCCTTGAATCTCATTACCTTTTATCTCCTTACCAGTGTGACTTTCAGGATGAATGGTCTGTGATCAATCATCTGCTTTGATTGGAAACCACAATTCAGTAGTCCTTTTCTCAGTTCTGCCATACTGTCAGTGTCCTTCAATCTTCGTAGGACTTATGACATAACTTGGCACGATCACATCCTCCTTATGCTCCATGAGTGGTGTCTTCTGGGCCCCCTCCTGATTGTTATTCACCAGTTCCTGTCCCACTGGTCATTCAGAGCCCGGGTTGGCTGTTCTCAGCTCTCTGTGGACTCATGATAAAGACATTCTGCAGGGCTTTGTATTAAATGTCCTTCTTTTTCTAACCACTATTAATGGACTTGGGGCATCTGCTGGACCATTGGTCACCCCTGCTCTGTAGGTGGATGATATTTGTTTTTCGGCTAGCTCCCACTTGGTGGCCTCTGCAGAATGACAGCTCCAGCGTTTCATCTGATGTGCTTCAACATGAACACACTTGCACAGTTTTCAGTTCTCTCCCATTAAGTCGAGGATGGTGCATTTCTGTCACCTTCCAATGGTCTGGAGCTCTGCCTCAATGCCAAACAAGTGACTGTGGTCCCCTAGTTCCATTTTTGGGTCTTCTTTTTGACAACAAGCTTGCTTGGTTCCCCCATATCCATCATCTGAATGTTGGCTGTTTTCGTAAACTCAGTGTTCTTTGCTTCCTTGTCCACACCTCTTGGGGCGTGGATGATTCAACCCTTTTCCGTCTTTACCAGGCATTACTTCTGTCCTGTCTGGACTATCATTGTCAAGTTTATGGATCAGCTGGCCCTTCCACACTGCTCCTCTTTGACCCAGCTAACCATTGTGATATGTATTTAGCCACTGTTGCATTTCTCACTAGCCCTGTTGTTAGTATTCTAGTTGACATTGGTATTCCTCCCCTTCTGATTCAGCAGTCCCAGCTCCTAGTTTCTTATGTTATCACTATCCACTCTTCCTCTGCTCACCCTTCCTATTCTCTTCTCTTTGTGGCTTTGGGATGCCGCCTGCCTGCTGTCCACCTTGGGTGGGTTTACTGGGTGGGCTCTGCCTCACTTCTCTGTGCCCTGAGTTCCATCTTCTCTGCTTGTCCTCTTCTCCACATTCTCCTGGTCAGTTCCTCGACCATGGATTTGTATATATCTCTTCTGGGGACTGAAAGCTTCCACCGCTCCAGTGGTGTTCCGTTGTTTGTTCAAACGCTCTTACGGGATTGTTTCTTAGACCAATGGCTCTAAATCTGCTGATCATGTGGTATATGCCTTCATGTCTTCTGTTGGCACAGAACATCATCTCTTGCCTGCCAAGTGTGAGGGGTTTACTGTGGAATTGATGGCTATCTATTGGGCCCTCTGTTTTATTAAATGGTCGTCTTTATGTTATGTAAGAACTCAATGAGTGGCCTTCAGGCTATCGCTTGGTGTTTTTCCCAACAACTCTTGGTCTCTGCCATCCACAACCTTCTTGCTGATCTTGGAGGTGCTGCATGTTTGGTTGATTTCCTTTAGATTCCTGGCCATGTATGTTTCCCAGGTAATGAAGTAATGAACTCGCTGATCATCTGGCTGGGAGAGGAGGAGGGTGGGGGGGGGGGTGACTATGTATCATCCTTTCTCCATGACCCCTCTGCTGGCAGATTTGTGGCTTTACATTGAATCTCTTTTCGCTCAATCTTGGGCTGACTCTTGGGAGACTAAACCCCTGTCTGATAAATTTGTGCCATCAAGGAGACTCCCGCCATATGGCATTCTTCCCTCTGTCTATCCCAGCTTCTTCCTCTGTCTATCCCAGCAGGAATCTACCTTCCTCTGCCGTCTTCATATTGGCCACACTACACTGAAGAGCCAAAGAAACAGGTACACCTGCCTAATAACGTTTAGGGCCCTTGCAAGCAAGCAAAAGTGCCACAAGGTCTGAGGTAGTGCTGGAAGGAATTGCCACCATGCATCTTGCAGGAATGCCCATAACTCTGTAAGAGTATGAGAGGGTGGAGGTCTCTTCTGAACAGCATGTTGCAATGCATCCCGGATGTGCTCAATAAAGTTCATGTCTGGGGAGTTTGGTGGCCAGCAAAAGTATTTCTGAGATCACTGGTTGTGTGGTGTGTTGCATTTTCTTGCTGGAATTGCCCAAGTCCATTGGAATGCACAATGGACACGATTGGATGCAGGTGACCAGACAGGATGCTTATGTACATGTCACCATTCAAAGTCGTATCTAGACATATCAGGGGACCCATAGCACTCCAACTGGACAAGCCCAACACCACTGACTTGAACAGTCCCCTGCTGATATGCAGGGTCCATGAATCCATGAGGTTGTCTCCATAGCTGTACACATCCATCTGCTCAATACAATTTGAATCGAGATCGTCTGACAACATGTTTCCAGTCAGCGTCAGTCCAATGTCGGTGTTGACGGGCCCAGGCGAGGCATAAAGCTTTGTGTTGTGCAGTCATCAAGGATACATGAATGGGCCTTCGACTTTGAAAGCCCATATCGATGGTGTTTTGTTGAATGGTTAGCACACTGACACTTCTTGATGGTCCAGCATTGAAATCTGCAGCAATTTGCAGAAGGGTTGCACTTCCATCACATTGAACGATTCTCTTCAGTTGTTATTGGTCCTGTTCTTGCAGGATCTTTTCCTGGCTGCACCAGTGTCAAAGATTCGATGTTTTACTGGATTCCTGATGTTAACGGTACTCACGTGAAATGGTCATATCCCCCTGCGGGTTGAGGGGTTAGAATTGGCTCGTGGTATTCCTGCCTGTCGAAAGAGGTGATTAAAAGGAGTCTCACACGTTTCAGCCTTTGTATATTGGTCCCCTCTCGGGTTTGACTCCGTTGTTAGTGCATGCCATGTGGGGAAGGACGCCTTACGTGGTGTTTTTTGTCTGTTCATCATGCACCAAGATCTTGCATGCTACTTATTGTCATGCAGCAGGCTTTGCACCCAACGTCTTATGGGTTGCCTACTACTCGTCTCCTACGCCATCCATCCTTCATGCCCATGACAATTCTGGACCATTTTGGCACCCGAAATACAGCGCGGTAGCCAGTCCGTTGTGGTGGGATTGTCATGTCCCTCTCGGTGGTAGCCCTTTGACAACACAGGGATGGCACTGCTGATGCCAGAGCTGAGACCTCCCCACGTATGCCAAGGAGTAGGTGCCCATCCTTCTAGGGCACCAGGACTCCCAGAAATGGCCGTCCCTCCAGGTGGCCCTTGCTGAGGCTGGGTGGTGCCTGTGGGCAAAGCCCCTGGTTGGAGTAGGTGGCAGCAGGGCGGATGACCCGCAATGAAACAGGTTAAATCAAATCAAGCTGGTGGGGTCTTGGTCCCAGCAGTCTCCAAACATGTATGAAATGAATTTGATGCAGCGACCTATGATTCCTGATTGTTCCCCTTCCTGGCCACGCCTTGGGAGGACCGTAGGGCGACTCGGTCTCGTGCGCCGTATTTGCCTCAGTACCTAGTTTGCCGAACGACTGATGGAGAGACCTTTTAGGCAATGAAGCCCCAGTTTTTCGTAAACCACCTTGAAGATAGGTTTGGGGAAGTGGCGGCGTTGTCTAAAATGCGCAGCGGGGCAATTTTGATCCAAGCAACCTCCCCAGCCCAGTTGCGGGCGTTTCTCACCTCTGACAAGCTGGGTGGTATCCCCATCTCGTTTACTCCCCATAAAAGCCTTAACTTGGTCCAGGGTGTTATTTTCCATCGCGACCTCCTTTTGCAGTCGGATGAGGAGCTACGTGCAAACTTAGAGCTACGGGCTGTCCACTTCGTCCAGCGCATGCATAGGAGACCCAAAAGACAACAGGGTTGCTACTGGTGCCTTTATCTTGGCCTTTTGGGTGACTCATTGCCTGAAAAGGTCAAGGTGATGGTTTACCATTGTGATGTGAAACCATACATCCCTCCCCCTATGCGGTGCTTCAAGTGTTGGAAGTTTGGTCACATGTCATCTCGTTGTACTTCCAGTGCCACATGCAGGGATTGCGGTCATCCTCTGCATCTGGATGCTCCACGTATGCCTTCTCCCACTTGTGTCAACTGTTCACCTGACTGCCCTGTTCTCCATAAGGAGCGATGAATCATGGAAATAAAAACCCCGGACAGGCTCACCTGTCAGCACGCAAAGAGGAAATATGAACGGCTTCATCCTGTGCAGATGACTACATCGTATGCTGTGACTGCGACTTCATTGTCCCCGGTGGCGATGGCTGTCCCTGCAGTTGTTAAGCCTCCAGTGGGCCCTCAGGGCACCCCTGACACTTCCCTCATGTCTGTGATGGGGGACACTGCTTCTTCTGGTACTCCCAAGGTACCTCCTTTGGGAGACCAACACCTCCCAAATTGACTGGGATATTGGACCGCCTCTTCCCACCCCCACCTCCCACCCGTCCCACCCGCCGCTGGAGGTACACCAGCCTCCTCCGGTTACTCGCGTTCGGAAAGGGTCCCTTGGAAGTCAGTATACCTTCTAAGACATCCTCCAGCGCAACAGCTGACATCAGTCAGTGGCTCAAGCAGCCAGGAGCGCCAGATTGCAGAGCTTCCCGCTCTTCATCTGTCCCTGGCCCTCCCTCTGAGACTCCCTCCCAGGTTGCTCCTAAGAAGCAGCGGGAGGCTGAGAGGAGGAGGAGGAAGAAGAAGAAGAAAAAAAAAGAAAAAGCTGGGTAAGACGGAAGAGGTTCAGGTTGCTAGTAGATGACCCATCGGCGTAACATGCCTCCTCGGTCCTTTCATACCTTTTTCGGTCGTGGACAATGTCATTCTCCAGTGGAATTGCAGCGGTTATTTCCACCACCTTGCTGTGCTCTGCCAACTTCTCAGCCTTCACCCTTTCTTTTGCATTGCTCTCCAGGAAACTTGGTTTCTGGCATTGCGAACCCCCGTCCTCCATGGCTATCGGGGTTATTATAAGAATTGGGCAGCTTATGAGAGGGTATCTGGTGGAGTCTGCATCTACGTCCTTAACTCTCTTTACAGCGAGCATGTGCCTCTTCAAACGCCTTTAGAGGCTGTCGCTGTTAGGGTGTGGACATCACAGGCTGTTACCATCTGCAGTATCTATCTTCCACTGGATGGTGATGCCCCACAGCATGTATTGGCTGTGCTGATAGCCCAACTGTCACCATCTTTTCTGTTACTGGGCGACTCCCATAACCCTTTGTGGGGTGGATTGGTGGCAACAAGGCACTGTCATTGAGCAAGTGTTGGCACAGCTCGACCTTTCTATTTTAAATAATGCTGCCTCCACACAGTTCAGTGTGGCGCATGGTATGTACTCAGCCATTGACCTTTCGGTCTGCAGCCCCGGCCTTCTATCATTTGTCCAATGGAGTGTGCATGACGACTTGTGCAGTGGTGACCTTTTTCTGATCTTTCTGTCACTGCCACACCTTCACTCTTCTGGTAACCTCCCCAGATGGGCTTTGAATAAGGCTGACTGGGACTTTTTCACCTCCATTGCCACTATTGAGCCTCTTTCTCATGACACCATTGATGTGTTGGTTCACAAGATAACCACCACCATCGTTTCTGCAATTCCCTGTTCTTCTGGGTCCCCTCAGCAGAGGACTGTGCCTTGGTGGTCACCGGAGATCGCTGAGGCGATTAGAGATCGCAGGCGGACGCTCCAACGTCATAAGTGGCACCCGTCACTGGAACATCTCTTTACTTTTAAGCAGCTCCATGCCCGAGCCCGACATCTTATTCGCCATTGGAAGCAGGAGTGCTGGGAAAGGCATGTCTCCACCATTGGCATCCATACCTCTCCATCGCAGGTTTGGGCCAGGATTAGGCGACTCTATGGATATCATACCCCCGTCAGCGTACCTGGAGCTTTCCCTGAATGGAGCAGTCTGTACTGAATCTGACATGATTGCAGAACTCTTAGCAGAGCATTATGCTCAGAGTTCTGCTTCTACGAATTACCCGCTGGCCTTCCGCTCCATGAAAGAGCAGGTGGAATGTCGGAGCCTTTCATTCCATACGCGCCAAACTGAATCATACAGCGCTCGATTCCATGAGTGGGAATTCCAAAGTGCCATCATCGCTTGCCCTGATACGGCTCCTGGACTGGATTGCATCCACTATCAGATGCTCAAACACCTCTCGGTGGACTGCCAGCGACACCTCCTAGACCTTTTCAACCATATCTGGGTTGAGGGTGAGTTCCTGCCTCAGTGGTGGGAAAGCATTATCATACCAGTGTTGAAGGCTGGCAAGAACCCATTGGAGGTGGACAGCTACCACCCCATTAGCCTCACCAACATTCTGTGCAAGTTGCTTGAACGTATGGTGAGCTGGAGGTTGAATTGGCTACTTGAGTCTCGGGGCCTTCTGGCTCTGTCTCAGGGTGGGTTCCATAAGGGCTGCTCTGCCACCAATAATCCGGTCTGCCTGGAGTCTGCCATCCATACAGCCTTTGCACACTGTCAGCATCTGGTTGCTATCTTTTTTGATATGCGGAAGGCATATGATACAACATGGCAACATCACATCCTCACCACACTTCATGGGTGGGGTCTTAGGGGCTCACTCCCGATTTTTATTCAAAATTTTCTGTCACTTCATTCCTTTCACATGAAAGCTGGCACCTCCCGAGTCCAGGAGAATGGGGTCCCACAAGGCTCTGTCTTGAGTATCTGCCTCTTTTTAGTTGCTATCAATGGGCTAGCTGCAGCTGTGGGAACGTCCGTATCGGCTTCTTTGTAGGCTGATGACTTTTGCATGTACTATAGATCCACTGGCATTGTGGTTGCTGAACGGCAACTACAGGGCACTATCCGCAGGGTGCAGTCTTGGGCCGTCATGCACGGCTTCCAGTTCTCGGCCGCCAATACTTGCGTCATGCATTTCTGCTGGTGTCGTACTGTTCACCCTGAGCTGTGGCTTTATCTTCACGGTGAACGTCTTGCTGTGGTGGAGAGGCATCAGTTTTTGGGCTTGCTTTTTGATACCTGGTTGACTTAGCTCCCTCATATTCGGCAGCTTAAACAAACGTGCTGGCGGCATCTTAATGTGCTTGAGTCACATTAGCTGGGGTACTGATCGATCTATCCTTCTATGACTGTATCAGGCGTTGATTCAATCCCGTCTCGATTATGGGAGCCTGTCTTACGGTTCGGCATCACCTTCCGCATTGCGGTTGCTGGACCTCATACTTCACTACTGGATCCGACTCGCAACTGGAGCTTTCCACACAAGCCCTGTAAACAGCATACTTGTGGAGGCTGGTGTTCCTCCATTGCAGGTCCAGCGCCAATGACTACTGGCCGCTTATGCTGCACATGTTTGCAGCTTGCCCGGGCATCGCAATTACAGTCTCCAGTTCCCAACTCGGTCGTCCATCTTCCCGAATGGCGGCCCCGGTCAGGGTGTACAATCGTGGTTCGCATCTGGGCTCTTCTCTTGAGCTTGAGTTTTCCCCTCTCCCACCTCTTTTCTGGGCCTATTTACATATATCCCCATGGTGTGTGCCCCGCCCATGCCTTCGGCTGAATTTGGCACAGGGCCCAAAGGACTCAGTCCCTCCTGAGGCCTTCGACCGGCACTTTTTTTCCATCCTTACCCCGTTTCACAGCTCTGACATGGTTTGTCCTGACGGTTCGATGGTTCTGGTCGAGTTGGTTGTGCTATTACTCTTGGTGCTCTTTCTGAACAACACTCATTGCTGGCTGGCTGCAATGTTTTCACTGCTGAGCTGGTCGCCATCTCTCGTGCCCTAGAGTATATCCGCTCCTGCTCAGGTGAGTCCTTCATCAGCTGTAGTAATTCCCTGAGCAGTTTATGAGCTATTGACCAGTGTTTTCCTCGCTCACGTCTGGTGATGGCTATGCAGTAGTCCATCCATACTCTTACCCGTTTCGGCCGCTCCGTGGTTTATGTGTGGACCCTGGGTCATGTTGGCATCCCGGGTAATGAATGTGTTGACAGGCTGGCCAAACAGGCTATTAGTGCAGCGGCCCTGGAGATTGGCCTTTCGGAATGTGATCTCTAGTCAGTATTGTGGCAGAAAGTCCTTGGTACCTGGGGGGTGGTGAATGGCGCACCCTGCCTTTACCCAACGAACTTCGGGTTATCAAGGAGACTACAGGTGTGTGGCGCTCCTCCATGCGATCCTCTCACTAGGACTCATTTGTTCTCTGCCAGCTACGCTTTGGCCATACCTGGCTGACACATGGTCATTTATTGCACTGTGAAGACCCACCTCTATGTCTCTGTGGATCAGCGTTGACAGTGATCCACATCTTGTTGGACTCTTCGCTTTTAACTGTGCTCAGGCAGACGTTTGCGTTGACTGATAAGCTCCCAGCACTTTTAACGGATAACACTGCACTGGTAGGCTTAGTTTTCAGTTTTATTCATGCAGGGGCTTTTATCGCTCAATCTGAGGGTTTGTCTCTTTTGTGTGTTGAGTCTGGCCTGTGGTCTATGGTTTTAGATTGGGGTTTTTAGTGTGTCTCTTGGTGGTTGGCTTTTCCTTCTATCCCCCCCCCCCCCCCCCTCTCCCCCCGTGGTTGGCCAACCACTATAACGCTCTGTGTGCTTTTAATTCCTATTTTCTGGCCTATGTTTTTCTTGTTCTGTGTCCTTCCTTGTTGTCTCATTTGCTTGTTTTTCTTCATTGTGGGTGTTTCATGGTCGTGGAATGAGGGACCGATGGCCTTTGTAGTCTGGTCCCTTCAGTCCCTCCGAGCAACCAAATGGTCGTATGGGAAAATCTCCACTTCATCACTACTTGAGAGATGCTTTGACTCATTTAAATCTTGATACCCTGCCTTTGTAGCAGCATTAACCAATCTAACAACTGCGCCAGACACTTGTTGTCTTACATAGGCGTTGCCGACCGCAGCACTGTATTCTGCCTGTTTACATATCTCTGTATTTGAATATGCATGCCTGTACCAGTTTCATTGGCACTTCACTGTAGGTTGACCCATGGTTTTTTACTCCACAATGAGCTCCCTTCCCCTTTGTAGTTGTGGGGCTCTGCTCATGGTGTTCCATATGTTGCTGGATTGCCCTTGCCTTTTGGCCCTTCACATTAAATAGGCCCTCCTACTTTCCATATCTCACGTGTTAGCAGACAACACCTGCATGGTTACATTTGTCCTCAGTTTTCTTCATAAAATTGGTTTGTATCCTCAGATATAAATTCTTGAAATTTCCTGTGGGATTTGAGTCCCTCAGTTAGCATGGGCATTGGTTACGGAGGTCTTGACCTTGGCTCCACACCATCCATATTCTCCCGCTTTTTCCCTACATTTTATCTGATCTGTTATGCTTGTTTCTTTCCCCTTTTCTTGTATCTTCTGCCCCCGGTATTGTCTGTGTTGTATCTTGATAATGGTATGGTGCGGGTGTCAGGATGGGTGCCCACCATGCGTAGTGTTTCTGGGGTGCACCTGCTCTCCTCATTTCCACCCACCCCCCTCCCCCCTCCTTTTCTTTCCTCTTCCTGCTGCCCTGATGTCTCTTTTTCCTCTTTGTTTACAGGTTATATCTTCCCGTTGACTGGACTGTGCTGTTTGTGTTGTTCCTCCCTTGATTTCTGCCCTACTTGATCATGCGACCAATGACCTCACAGTCTCCCCCCCCCCCTCCCTCCCAAAAATCAATCAAGCAAACAATTGGCTTCTCTACGACAATCCTCATGTGTCCAGTTCACTGGCAGTACTGTACAGTATTTAGGCACAGACATTCTGCATAGACTACACAAACAGTCCTATGACCACTGACACCTGACACACTCGAATAGCTCCATGATGCAAACTCATGGCCAAGCACAGACTGATGGTCTCTTTGGCTGCATATAAATACCAGCCTGCTGTGGCAGTGCTGCCAAGTGGCCTTGTAGGCATGGCCCTCGACCATGTTGTGATTGGCCGTATCCGCTGACTACTACACTTCTAGTAGTGTCTGTGGTGGTTCCAACATTGAGGTTCACGATGTGAGGTATCGATAACACTTCACAAGATATATTTCTCTGCCTAGTGTTTTTCCTTACAATGCTGTAGACTTCATCTGATGATGCCCCCATCACTGGAAGATGAAACTTTAGGCAGAGAAATATGCCTTGGACCGGAGACTGATGCTCATAAAATAAATAGTGCCAATGGTAGTCAAGTTCTTGTGTTTCCTTTTCTTCTTTTTCATTCCAATTTTAAACATTTTGTGTAAATTGTTTCAAATACAAACTGTAGAGACAGTATAAAATACGCAGCTGACACATATACTTATATACTTATTTTGCTTTAAACATGCAATTTATCTCTGGAAAAAAGTAGGTCTATATGGGAAGATTGTCTGTCAAGTGATGTGTGACCAAAATTCTGCTTCCTCGAGAGATCAGATTCAAAGCTTGCAGCTCATGATTATATTTCTTCAGTAAATTATGGCACGGCCATAACTTGTGAATGTACATTTTCTATCACAATGTATAAATCTATTAGTGAAAAGTTTTAACTACATCAAAATTAAAACTTTCAAAATCGTTATATGAAAGTAATGATTTGGGAAGGAAAATGAGCTTAAATAAAAGACAATCCACTCAAAAAACCAGAAAGGTTATTTATTGTGGAGAGATACTGAGAAAAAGGAAAACTGAAAACAACAAAATAAAAATTAAGACAGTTTCATTGTTTTGATGATGTCATAGTTTCATCAAATTGTTTTTCTCTGTTTAAAAAGTTTCGACCATTTTTCAAAACTAGGAAGAAATTATGCTGGAAAGGAGGTATAAAGTTCATTATATCTGCCATATGTGTTGTTTCTTTGTTTTGGGATGAGTTTCTCATCAGGGAAACTTTGAAACTGATGCTGAGCAAAGCCCATTGACCAGTGCCCAGCCCAGTTTCCAGAGCAAATTGAGCTTCAGAATTAAACTTTGACATTCAAGGTTTATTAATAAAAAGCAGATGGACCATGCACTTTATCTTACTTGGTACGATGTAGTTTCAGCCAGTTGCTTTCGTTTCTGGCAACACGTTTTTCTTTCTCTTGACGACACACTCTTGAAGGTCTTTATCCGAAAATCTGCTAAAGTGTATCAGAACTCGTGTATCCCTTGTAAAAACAATCTCATAAAATGGAGCATGTTAGGACCAGATAACAATAAGTGTAACTGTGGAGAAATACAAAACGTGCAACATCTAATAACATGCTGAAATACGTCCTGCACATTCCTCCATAGACGAACTCCCACTAAGCAAGCCTGAAGCTTTGATTTAGCCCAGTGTTGAGCTGAAAAATTGACAGCTTCAGACTCAAAAAGTAAAGTAAAGTAAGTAAGTTAGAAAATCTGAACGTTACATTTCATAAACCACAAACTTATTCATTATCAGGTGGTGGTAGCAGATCTTACTGCCACGAGCATTTGGACATATACCACTCAACTGCCAAGGCGCACAGCAGTATCATTCAGTGTGAGTGAATTATTGAACTAGGGCTGATGCCAATGTTGCATACAACAATCTGCCTGTGTGGTAGTGATAAGTGGTGTCAGCCCATTTTTCAATGCTTGTGACTTACACCACTTGGCACCCAACATGCCTGTATACTAGTACACTTTGATGTGTGTGCTTAGCTTTCTAGATTAATATTGTGGTCTCACAGAAAAATGGCACATTCTAATGTAGTTGTGATATTATAGGACCCCTTTCTCGAATTTCATGGAAATAAAATGGAAAACAATCTGTAGTTCCAAAATCTTAACAGATCATTAACTTTCTGTGCATATATGTACTATTCCTTCATCTAAGTTAGACATCTGCAAGCCACTATCATTCTGTCCGCCCTTCCTGTTGCATTTGTAGATAATATGTGGAAAAAACAATCATCAGTGCTCCTCTGTGTAATCCTGAATTTTTCTAATTTTACCATTGTGGTTATTACAGGAGATGTAGATTAGAGAAGGTGAACAGCCAAATTCCATGTGTTCAATAATCTTGTGATTCATTTACTTTACACTTTCTGCCATTAATTTGCTATTTCGTCATTTTTTCCTTGTTTCTACATCTGTTTGCATCTTCATAGCATATCAACACATCTCCTTTTTTATTATGGCAGATGCTGAGAGCACATGTGCCACTTACAGCTGTTGTCTTAAGAAAAATAACTATTTGACTTGAAAAATTAGTAGACTGTTATTATGGGTTTCTCCACAGAAGAGGCTTTGTAGACAAAAGGGAAATGTGTCTGGTGTAAAATTCTGTTCAATTAATCACAGTAAGCTTAAGAAGCCAGAGAAGATGTAAGTAGACTGATTAAATAATTGGGTTTTATGCTGGTTGTTTGCATAGTTCTCGCATGGTATTTTGATAGCGTGGCTTGCTGTCTTCTTCAGGTGCTCCCTGAGACTGGTCCTTGGATGGATCATGTCCAGTATTTATGCCTGGATGGTGCTAGGCTCTCTGTTTTCAGTCTACACAATGTCAGGTGCTCCAACTCATGTCTGCACATGCCGGGGGGGGGCCCTCTAGTTGTCCTCTCTTGCCACTGGTGCTCCATCCACTCTCTGCACCCGGCTTAGCCACCCTCTGGTGTCATGCCCATCATCTGATGCTCTGTTTCACATCTGTGCTGCGCTAGGCATTCCAACCATCAACTACTTCCGCATTGGCCATCCTCTAGTTGTCTTGGGCCTTAGGTATTGTACTTCTCATCACGTGCTTGAGATGTTTTGTCTCCTCTGTGGAAACAGTCGAGTGTTTGGTCCTTAGTTTGTCACTGTTTGTCCTGTCTAGTCATGTGTCACCTCCAGTGTGTAGTGTGTGGTGCTCTGCCCAAGGGCTGTTTTCTTGGTCTCTACTCCTATTTTTCTCTCTCACAGAATCTCTGTCTTGTCTGTGTTGGGTTTTCAGAAGCTCAAGTGCTGGATTCTGGGTGGTGCTGAACTGGTATCCAGGGTCAGGGTTGATGAGATTCTCTGTGAACTTGATCTTGATGGATTCTTTTATGACACTAGTCCGGTATCTCAGGATCTGTGTCACAGTCTGAGAGTCACTGTAGTTCATTGAATGACTGACTTGTAGACAGTGCTCTGAAACTGCTTCTTTGGTTGCCTGTGTGATATTCCTCTGGAGTTCTTTACATGTTATTTCCACTCTCATGTGCTCCAGAAGAGACAAAGAAGGTGCCATATCTGGTGTCCATGTCTGCTATATGCTGGACCGATCTCTGCCAGAATCAGCAGAATTTTCTTGAAACATAACATCAAAAGCATATTTTTCCCACTGACAAAAACTGGGCCACTGGACGATTGTAAAGGATGACTTTGGGGCTAAATAAGCCAAGTATTTGCAACATACCATGCCAGTGTAGGATGTCATACGTCAGTCACACCACCGAACATCAGAGGCATATCACACTCAGACACGGAACCAAGTCAGCAATAGTGGAGCACTCTCTAGAATTCAGTCACTCAGTGTACTACAATAACATCAAAAGTGTGAAACAGCACTCGAGACCCTGGGACAGTGTCATAAAAGATTCCATCAAGGTAAAGGTCACGGAGAATCTCATCAACCATGAGACTGGATACCAGCTCAGCACCACCTGGAATCAAGCACTCAAGCTTCTGAAACACAACAGTGACAACACTGAGATTCTGTGAGTAACAGAAATGGGATTGGAGGCCAAGAAAACAGCTCTTGGACACAGCACCACATGCTACGTACTGGAGGGGAGACATCACTAGACCGGCTGAACAGTAGTGGATGTAGAATGAGAGATCTGACTGTTCCCACAGAGGAGACAGAACACCTAAAGCGCCCAATGAGAAGTACAACACTGGAGGCCTGCCCCAAAAGGTGAGGACGCCACAAGGCAACCGAAGGATGGCCAAGGCTGCAGCAGTTGGCAGATAGAATGCATGGCGTGACGCAAATTCGAAACAGAGCATTAGACAATGGGCATGACACAAGAGGATATGTGGTGTAGATTATGGTCGATGCCCCAGTGGAAAGAGAGGACAACTAGAACTTTCCCTGGCAAATGTAGATTTGGATGGAGCATGTGATGTGACAGACGAAAAACGGAGAATCAGACAATGGGCACAACACCAGAGGATGACCAAGATGGGTGCAGACAGGGCAAGAGAGGACAACCAGAGCTGCCCCTGGCAGGTGCAGACTGCAGACAGAGTGCCTGATACAACACCCTGCAAAAATACTGGACCTGATCCATCCAAGAACCAGTCTCCGGGAGCGCCTGAAGAGGACAGCGAGTCACGCCATTGAAATATCGCGTGAGAATGACTCAAATAAGTGGCAGAAGATTTGATTATTCAGTGTGTCAACATATCATCTGGAAAGCCTCAAGAATTATGTATTATAAGCAGACTACAGTGCACTCAGTTCATTTCTTGGAGCCTGTTTTCCATTTCATGTCAAATAATTATTGTGAAACATCTGTTGCACACAGGGGTTCCTATTGTAATTACCCTGACATTAGCTGAAGGCTTAGGTAAGTACTGAATTAACTACTTAATCTTGATTTAATCTTGTAATTGTACACTTTTCAGTATACAAATTAGTGCCTGACTGGCCAGATCCAAGTAAACATGTGGGGCAGCTTTCTGCTGTGAGCATTGACACAGATGGCAATATTGTTGTCTTCCATAGAGGAGATCGGACATGGGGTTCACAGACATTCCTGCTCGACAACACATTCAGTGAAATTTCTCTAGGCCCAATAAAGCAGTCAACAGTCATTGTTTTCAACGCAACAACTGGTCATGTTCTGTACGAATGGGGAAACAACATGTAAGTTCAATACCTCATTGTTGAATGGGTTTATAGAATATATTAGTGAAATTTTATATTTGTATTGTGTGGTATGCATCGTTTACTTTTGCATTATTGTCTGTACAAGAGAGTAATATTTAGAAAACTATACAGATTGTATCACTTCCTTGTACAGTGAGTATTTTTAAATTCACTTTCAGGCTACATGTAATTGTGTATCATTACCTGATTTATAGAGTGTGGTTGCTGTCTCTCCTAGGAATAACTGTTGTAATAATTCCTGTTCCTCTAACAACAATATGCAGCAGGCCAAAATTTTTGAGCGAAATGTGTTAAACATATTGCTTTTCTTGTTATAGAATTTGTAAGTTGTCAGCCTTAAGAATCTACCACTGAAATTAAATCAGACTTGTTTATATTTACACACTGTGACACAAAATGAGACAGTAGTCATAATAGAGCTGAACCATTAGACCAGTTACATAAATAAAACACAGGCTTGTATGGCCAGTACTTACATTTTTGGCAATATTTGTCTTATGAGCATTAGGTCATGGTCAGAGGGAATGACAACTCAGAAATTAGTTACAATCTCAAACAAGGTCAGCATGTCAAACTATTTGTACATTTCAAGGCAATAGTCACTTTTTGACATCATCAGCCCACTGCCTGAGGCACTTTGTTTAGTACTAAGGTCCACAACTTGTCTTGTTTTTGTGTTTTTGAATTTATATGCCTTCTCTGTATATCATAGTGTAGTAACAATTCAAATTTGATAATACTGTGGTATCAAGTAAATAAAATTTGGTGGTTCCCTGATCCCAGTGCATGTTCTGCCTGTGTCAAATTACCAGTGTTACCCAGATGATGACTGCTCTTGTATTCCTAAGCCAAAGTATATAAAATACTTTGCACAGGCAGTCAAGTGTACACAGGAACTACAAAAAGAAACATCAACACTCTCCTTAAGAAACACGAGGAATTTTCATCTGAGAAACACAGATAAACCAGCTATAGCAGACCTTGCACAGGGACCAGGAAACAACCAATTTTGTTTCTCCAATATTATGGTTTTATCATAATCCCAATGTTGGTATGTACAGAGAGACAATACGAATTAAGAAGCATGAAAATAACTGTAACAGAAGAGAAGAAGGTTTGAAATAGACTAGTTGTGGGTCTTAGTACTCAATAAAGTTCCATAAGACACATCGGTATGACTCCATGACCATAGGCAGTGGTCTGATGACATCACAAACCGGCTTTTGCCTGGAAATATGTAAACAATACAACTTGCTGAGCTTGTTTGAGATTGTATCTGGTTTCTAAGGCCTTTGTGATGTCTCCAGCATTGGAATATGAAACATTAGGCATAGAAATGTGACTTAGCCCATGGCCTAAAAACTAAAATCACCAAAATTCATTTATGAACATCAGTAATTGCACAAAAGTTTCTTGTCATCATAGAACACTATAACAATTGTATTAAAAACTTATGACTCCAAAGAATTCGCTGCACGGTACTTGAAAACTGTGTGTTCATGTAGCAAAATTTGTACTGAAAGTTGATGTAACAATGAGTGAAAATGAGTTTAAACAAGATCATGCACTACTATTGACACGTAAGTCCAGCTTTAGTTGCATGCAAACATTCAATGTTTTTTATTCCTCCACTATAAAAGGATATGAAACTCCTTTACTTGCAGTCCTGAGACATCATTTTAGTTAAAATGTAGATATTCATTGACACGTTCTTGGCTGCATAGCATGCAGTCTTTGTATCCCTTGATTCTGGTTTTCAATTTTCAGAACACATACTTAGTTGGAAGTTGTAGTTGGCACATGGAAAATATAATTGTTCACACTCTACATTTGTTCAGTATAAGAGGCTTAGCATTAACATACACAAATATCTTAAAATGCCACAAAAATTTAAATGCCAAAGTCTCTGGCTTGATGTAGACAGGGCTCACAATTTAACTGTGTCATATTTGGCACCCATCATTGACATGAGCTTTCCCTCATAGTTCCACAATAATTTAATGCTACTGCATTGAGACTTCTTTGTCTAACATAGCATTATTAGATGGTTAGACACTTGCTGCCACAACCTAGTACAACTGTATGTAGAAAAGATAAAAATGGACATATCATAATGGCAGCACTCTTGAGATTGGGATTCTACAGAACAGACATATTGATTTGCTTGCAGTACATCCTACCATTCTGCTATGCAACATTGTACTGAATAAATTGGTGAATGTACTTAAATACTAAAATCTCTGAAGTGTTATAACTTATTTATATTAAACTTGCCACATTAAAATATGTTTAAGAATAATACACTGAAGAACCAAAGAAACTGGTACACCTGCCTAACATCATGTGGGGCCCCCGTCAGCATGCAGAAGTGCTGCAAGGTGACGTGGCATAGATTCGACTAATTTTTGAAGTACTGCTGGAGGGAATTGACACCATGAATCCTTCAGGGCTGTCCATAAATCCGTAAGAGTACAAGGGAGTGGAGATCTCTTCTGAACAGTGCGTTGCAAGGCATCCCAGATGTGTTCAATAATGTTCATGTCAGGGGAGTTTGGTGGGCATCAAAAGTGTTCAAACTCAGAAGAGTGTTCCTGGAGCAACCCTCTAGCAACTCTGGACACATGGGGGTGTTGCATTGTCCTGCTGGAATTGCCCAAGTCTGTCGGAATGCACAATGGACATGAATGGATGCAGGTGATCAGGCAGGTTTACTTACGTATGTATCACCTGTCAGAGTTGTATCTATATGTATTAGGAGTCCCGTATCACTCCAGCTGCACATGCCCCACACCATTACAGAGCTTCCACCAGCTTGAACAGTCCCGTGCTGATATGTATGGTCCATAGGTTCATGAGGTTGTCTCCATATCTGTACACATACATCTGCTCTATACAATTCGAAACAAGGCTTGTCTAAGGAGGCTACATGTTTCCAGTCGTAAACAGTCCAATATTGGTGTTAATGGGCCCAGGCAAGGCGTAAAGCTTTGTGTTGTGCAGTTATCAAGGGAACATGAGTGGGTCTTCGGTTCCGAAAGTCCATATTGATTATGATGTTTCATTGAATGGGTCACACATTGACACTTGTTGATGGCCCAGCACTGAAATCTGCAGCAGTTTGCGGAAGGGTTACACTCCTGTCATGTTGAACAATTCTCTTCAGTCATCATTGGTCCCGTTCTTACAGGATCTTTTTCTGTTTCCAGCCACAACACTGTCGAAGATTTAATGTCTTACCAGATTCCTGATATTTACGGTACACTCTTGAAATGGTAGGATGGGAAAATCCGCATTTCATTGCTACCTCAGAGATGCTGTGTCCCGTCGCTTGTGTGCCAACTATAACACGACATTTATAGTCACTTAAATCTTGATAACCTGCCATTGTAACAGCAGTAACTGATCTAGCGACCGCGCCAGACTCTTTTTGTCTTATATAGGCGTTTCCGACCACAGCACCATATTCTGCCTGTTTACATATCTCTGTATTTGAATACGCATGCCCATACCAAGTTCTCTGGCACTTCAGCGTATTTTGAGTGATTAGAAAATTACTATAGATAGACATCTGTGTGAATATGAGAAATGCTGTCCGCCGCAACAAATATTAAAGTTTACGCATATTCGTGATACAGTCAGCAAATAATAATGTACTGTCATGATTACTGAAGCTGGCTTTGTGAATTTTTCATTTATGCTGCTATGGAAAGTCTTATGAAGCCATTACACACGTCATCACGTATTACATATTGTTAATTGATAATCACATAGGTTATCATACTTACATCAGTTACCGTAATGCTAAATTATGTTAACAATTTACTCTTCTCACCATAACAAGCATTGTGTACTTTTAAATATACTTAACACATACTTTGATAGATTCACTGAATTTAAACTGAACATTATTTATGGCATATACAGGGTGATTCACGAAGATATGCAAATATTTTAATATGTTGTTCTACAAGTAAAACTAAAGAAAAAAGTTCATGTACACATAGGTCCACAAACGTTTAGTTACAGAGTTACGGCTAATAAAAGATTTTGCCTGAAATTTAGCAACTTCCAGATAAGCAAAGGTTGTTATACAAATAAATTTGTTTACTTTCCATTAAGAATGTAGAAACGTTTGTCATTTTTGGCAATCATTAGTGAGTTGTTTCAGTTGTTTCCTAACCTGGAAACGAGTGAATGTATTGTGAAGTTGTATGTACACTACAACTTCCTTAACACTAAGCTTTTAGCATGAATTTGTGTGTGCTATGGTATTAATAAAAGCAGATTATCTAACACATTCATACAGTTTCAATTAATGTTATTAGCATTATTTTACCAAAATTAAATTCTCTACAACTTCTGTCGAAAACTTTGTGCAATTGTGTGGAATTTAAGAAACAAATTGGTCCAAGTAGTTAATAAATTACAAACTTTATGAAATTACGTCTTTGCTTCTCTGGATGTTCTGGAAAACTATTGCAGATACACATCTGGAACATGTTTTAGTAGATTCAGCAGATCAATAGCAACAAAATAAATGGAAATCAAGCTTTACTTTACCTCATACAGTTTTGCGATGGCTTCATATTAGCGAAGTCGCTAAATTTCAGGCAAAATCTTTTATTAGCCATAACTCCATAACTAAACATTAGTGGACATATGCTTATGTGAACTTTTTTCTTTAGTTTTTCTTGTAGAATAACACATTAAAATATTTGCATATTTTCGTGAATCACCCTGTATAGTTAACAAACAGGAGTAAGATTATGGAACAAAAATTTGAAAAAAAGACTTGCCCTAAAAGAGCTTACTTATCATGTTGTGATTGCTTTTTGAAATTGTGTAATTGAGCGTTGTTACTGCAAGACAAACAGGAATTACTCAGATGGAAGATAACTGCTTTCAGGATGGACACAGAATGCACATTTAGAAGTGTGTAAAACTGGGAAGAAGAAAACATTGTCATAGTTAGCCCTTGGAGATATTTTCAACATATGTATTGTCCTCCAGGGCACAGCACAGTCAAATGTATATAGTGGTATAAGTCCTGAATGTGTGCTAGTAATAGTGCGTAAAATCATAATTATAACCTACCTATACTAATAATAAAACTTTAAAATTGCCATGTCTGTCTGTTTGAACATGATAACCACCAAAACAAGTAGAAAAATGTTCATGGAGTTTACACATTCAATTTGTGTGTAGCTTGGGGCAACATATGGGTTCTATTTCACCAACATCGGAACATGGAGGAAAAAAATCACAATTTAAAGTTTTATCTAAAATCACTAGCACAGCTTAGTAGTTTGTGTGTTTAATCATCATGGCTCAGTACACCAAAGAGCCAGGAGATGGCTCTATTAGTTTATTTTAACTCAGTGACAAATGTATTTTCAGAAGTTTATGTTGGTGACAGAATTAAATGCCGCAATCTTAGCTTTACAAATAAAAACTAACAGCAAATTTATTTGCCTAGGATAAATGGATTTAATGATTTGCCTAGGATAAATGGATTCAATGATTTGCCTAGGATAAATGGATTCAATGATTTGCCTAGGATAAATGGATTCAATGATTTGCCTAGAATAAATGGATTTAATGATTTTGCTTTGTGTATTACAAACTTAATAACATTGCTTTGCTTCTTTTGATAGGTTATTTGTATTTGTTGCTAGGAAAAATGAAATTAGTAAGTCTGCTTCGTGATTTGGAGGCTAGTCATTACATTTTGATTTTGTTTTGTTTGTAAATAAAAATGCCTATAAAATAGTCAAATCTTTCTGAATATACCAGAATGGCTAAAAAGACAAGACTATGCAGTCTCAAGAATTCAATGAAGATTGTGAGGTGAGACTTTATGTGGCTTGAGAACATCAGGCTTTAACTCTCTCTTTGGAAATTCCATCTGAAAACGAGGCACAATGTAACTCTGATTGAGAGCATCATGCATTATCTCGCTCCTCAGAAACTGACAATCAGAGAGGCTCAAAGTTACCCCTCTCTGGTGTAACATCACACTGGGTGGTTGTAATTAAAGTGGTGCTGCTAACAATGGTCTAGTTTGGGCTGTAATTATTTTATGCCAGCAAAACATGGTAAACATTCTAATGCGTTAATGTGAAACCAGTATACAGTGGGGGGAAAATGAAGTTCCAATTTTTGCTGCCACGTGCAAATCAGGCACTGCAAATGCAAGAAAAATGCATAGAAATGTTTTCATATGTAACTGATTAAGGACAGGACTTGGGCAGAAAAGGTCAAACAAGTGAGATATACCTAATGTTGATTTTATTACTAACTGCCACTTACATACGTTTTTCAATAGGAGCACCGAAAACATCGACAAGATGCTGTACAGAGCCAGATTTGCACCTGGTGGCCAAAATTGAAACTAATTTTTCTCCAGTGTAAATCAGTTCCGCATTAACATATCTACCAAGTTTCGCCATCATACGATAATTAAAGCCGACGCTGGACCACTGTGAGTACCTACACTTTAATTATAACATCTACACACATACTCTGCAAAGTACCATACGATATATGGTGGAGGGTACCTTATACCACTACTAGTCGTTTCCTCTCCTGTTCCACTTGCAAATAGACTGAGGGAAAGTGACTAACTATAAGTCTCTATACAAGCCCTAATTTTTCACATCTTGTCTTCGTGGTCCTTACGCGAAATGTATGCTGGCAGCAATCTAATCGTTCTGCAGATGGCCTCAACTACCAGATCCCTAAGTTTGCAGAATAGTACCTTGCAGAAAGAGCATTGTCTTCCCTCCAGAGATTCCCATGTGAGTTCATGAAGCACGCTCTCTGACACTTGTGTGCTGATTGAACCTACTACCAGTAACAAATCTAGCAGCCAGCCTCTGTATTGCTTCAGTGTCTTCTTTTACGACCTAGTGGATCCTGCGGTACTGCAAATTGTGAGCTCTGCTTGCACTCTGTGAACGAGGCCAGCAGTCTTCACCAGTCCCGCAGCTGCCCATAAGAACTGCAGATGTCCTCAGAACCCAAGCAACAGACATCATTGATGCTGGTATGAGCAATAACTTGCTGTCTATTGCACACTATAGCCACAGGCATAGCCTCCTACATATTTCTGATGAAGCCCTCCCAGCAGACACACTGAGTGCACATTGGAATTTTTTCTGGCCCTGGACGTTATTCCCCTAAGGTGCTCCATAAAACGCCTAACATGAGAGCTCCCAAATAAACCCCCCTGTCCACGCGTGTGCCTGCTCGGGTCCTGCTGAAGTAGTGGCCACTATCCACTCACAGGGTGAATGGGTGAGGCCAGACAGCCAGCCTTCACATTGACACTCTGTTGCGAGTGAAACAATCATGTAACAAGCTACCAATCACCCTCTCGTGAGCTCGTATCTGCCATGTGGGGAATGCAGGAGGATGCTTCAACAGCAGAGCCTGTGGGTGAAACGAGCAACACCTAAAGTGTCCCATGTGATGCGTCAGTTTCTTTGATGCCTCCACAGCCCAAGGCATTAGTCTGCAGATGGCTGACTGTGGCCTTGAGTGTCTTCAGCTGTTCACGAACTGCACACGACCACACCCACACCCTATCCACATGAAAACTAAACTATGAAATAAAATAGCAAAAGCTAAATATGTGATCACTAGCCACCCGGTGCTTCACCGATGAAGGCTGGCAGCTGATTCAGCTGTGGTCTTTTGTGGTTACTGGCTGTCCAGAAACAAACAAACAGACGATGTCTGTGTGAATGTACATGCTACTGTTACAAAAAAAAGTTACTTTACCTCTCAAATACAAAAATATGCAATGAAATTAAGAATTAAACTTTGCAGGCGCACAAAAACACACAAAGAATTTAAGAATTAAACTCAAAACACAAACGGGGAGCTAAATATGCTACTTGCTAGCTTCCAGGTGCTTCATCCTCAAAGGCTTAAGGCTGACTTCATCCTCAAAGGCTTAAGGCTGACTGGATGTGATAAATAGTTACTCCCCATCCAAAACAATAAACAAATGACAACTGCACGAATGTTCACATTGCTGTTATAAAATGCATTACTATGCCTCTCAAATACAGAAATATGCAATGAATTTAAGAATTAAACTTTGCAAGCTCGAAAACATGGAAAGAACCACCCATTAAAAGTGGAAATTCCGCTAGAAAGCCCACACAGGTGAGCAAGGTTTTATGCTCCGAATCCCTCTTATTCCTAACAGCGTATCATTTTGCTTTAAATGTCTACAGTTTACAGTGAGCTTACGTTGTGCCATGATCATAAATAAAGCACAAGGCCAGATGCAGGTGTGGACCTAAGTCTCAGCAGCTTCCTTGCGGCCAGCTCTACATGGCTGTCTCCATGTAGTGAAGCAAACAAGCTCTTCATTCATGTCCACAATCATACTACTTCAGATGTTGTATACAAAGAAACTTTATAAGTTAAAAACAAATTCCACGTGCAAGAAGTGTCGGGCACAGCAATAAATAACTACCAGGGCGATGCCTGGTTTCTCAGCTAATTATTATTAAGATATCATTCCTTATGGTTCCTAGTGACACTAGGTTTCATTTAAGGTTATGCCCCTGAGAGGTGGCTGGTTGTAGGCACCCTGTGGCACTCATATGCACTGTGTTTTGTCTATTATCTGTATGAAAGGCGATAGGCTGAGCAAAATTGAAGTTCCCGATTCACTTCTAAAATATCTAAATATCTTTCTCCATTTAGAGGCACTCATTCTTATGGTTTCATTGTTGAAAATCACTATCAGTTTACTGGGGTAGGTAGTATGCTGCAAACTTGGTTAGTACACCATGCTAGTTTGGTGAAATCTCATCATCCCAAGGTAGTGAATACTAAAGAATGCTTAGCATAATTGGGAAGCATCAGTAAACATCTTGTCTCAGACAAAAACTTTTCCTCATGATGTTATCTATCGCCTCTCTCTCTCTCTCTCTCTCTCTCTCTCTCTCTCTCTCTCTCTCTCTCTTTCTTTTCTCTCCCAGAAACTTTGGAACATTCTGTATAGTCCAAAACAGGGTGTTCCAACAGTGCCCTACAAAGCAGGAGTGCTCTGGACACTCACTGCAGTGGTTCAGATCCCATATCGTGGGGGTTCTTGAAGTATGAGGTCATCATCCATGTAACGTTTGACTGGCAGATCACAAGATTCTGCTGTGCTGGCCAGTTTGATTGATCACAGCAAGTGACAGTGCTCTGCGATGTGCTAGCCCATTTGATTGTTCACAGAGAGTGACAATTGTCATGAACTGGAACAGCTGGTACTAGAATAGTATTACTGTCACGCAATTTTAAAATTTTATGTAAGCGTTTAGCAGATCATTATTATTTAGTTTCATTATATTTTATAAGTCTGATTTTGAAGTTCTTGCTGGGAATAGCAGAAAAACTAAGAATATCTTGAAGGAGGTCTTTAAAAGTTACAAGGAAACCTCATAAATTTTAGGTTAGGTATTTCCTATATCAATTTCTGTGTTAGTTATATATTTCCTTCTGCCTTTTAATGCTACTGAAAATGTTGTAAAAAAAAGCCAATGTAATGAAAACTTTAAAAATAATCCTGATAGTTCAGAGAAAGAGAGCTGTACAGCTACCTGTCTAATTTAGAAGATTACTATTCAGGAAGACAATATTATCAATCATCTGTGGCTTCGAAGATGTGCCAGTCCTGATACTGGAATGCTGTGTAAGAAGTATGCCAATGTGGAAAGATGTGGGTACTTGCTACCGTCAGGCTATGAGGTTGCTGTCTTCCACAAACTGGAGTTTATCATTGATATATTTCGAAAATTAATCTGCGGCAATGCCAGTACTCTTATAGATTCATCTTCAAATTTGTTGAAAAGATCCATCAGGTTGTATGTCTATATCTATACTCTGCAAACCACTGTAAGATCCATGGCAGAGGGTGCATCCCATTGTACAAGTTATTAGGATTTCTTTCTGTTCCATTCATTTATGGAGCATAGGAAGAATGATCATTTGAATGCCTCTGTGGGTGTAGTAATTATTGTAGTCTTACCTTAAAAACCCCAATGTGAGTGATCCATAGGGGGTTGTAGTATATTCCTGGGGTAATCATTTAAAGACAATTCTTGAAACTTCGTAAATAGCCTTTCTCCAGTAATTTACATCTATTGTCAGGAGTCCTCCAGTTGAGTTTTTCAGTATCTCTGTGACACACTCCCATGGATTAAAGAAGGAAACCTGTGACCTCTCGTGCTGCCCTTCTCTGTATATTTTCAGTATCCCCTGTTAGTCTAAGTTGTAGGGGTCCCACACACTTGAGCAATATTCTAGAAGATTTCTATTTCTTTACATGAAAACTTGCTACTTCATTAAATTTCAAACAAATTTATATCCCTTCATAATATATACACTACAGAGGCTTGTCATCGCAGGTAAACCATTTACATAAACAAGACTTTATTAAAAAGTATCACAAAATTGACTTTGACTCTCCTGTACCGCATGGCACACAGTGCATGTACCTATTGGGAAAACTCATCAATTTGCTGGAGTTGACAGTAAACAAAAAATTACATTTTCTTATTTACAATACTGGTACATGTAGCACAATACTGTAATACTTTCAAACAGTGTGTTGTGTACCATAAGGGCAATCTTTGATTAAAAATTATATCATATCTAATTTTATTTTCTTATGGTTGAAGATAGGTATAAGATTGCACAGGCAGAGAACTGTAGCCTGACAAGAACCCTCTCTTCCAACTTATTGCAATTACCATTCTACTAACTTACATTCTCCATAGATAGGCAGCATTTCTACTTTATCTTCTTTGGCATGCATTGTAATCACACAAACGTTCATCCGAAGACACATGAGTTAATGATTGGTGTCCATTTTCATTGTGTTTCAATCTATTTACTGTAAACTCCAGCAAGTGGACAAATTACATAACCTCATTTATCTTCGCTGTGTGGTAATAGAGTAAAAGTCAATTTTGTGTTACATTTTTAATAACATCATGTTTATGTGAATGCTACAGTGTGATAGATTCTTGAACAGGTCCTGAATTGTCAAATAAAAAGAAAAAATACAGGGTGCTCTTTGAAAAAGATACACTGCTGTTTATGTCTTTGCAACAAACAAAGTTAGCAGAAAGAAAATCTTGATGTTTTCCCCTGATAGCAACACAACATTTGCTTGATGGACTTTTTTTTTTATTTCTCTATTGGACAAAAACTTACTTGAGGTGGTCAAGGCAAATGGTACTCCCTGCGTTAAAGTCTGCCCAAGTACAAATTTGAACACTTGAAGTTGTAAGAATTCTTTCTTCTGAAAAACTTTTGACATTTTTTTGGGTGTGTTGCATGCAGATTTATTTATTCTTTACTTGATTTTTGGCAATAGGCTTTAAGTGAAATAACAGCCAAACAAGATATGTGATGTCAATAAATATAATATAATTGACGGGTATATATTCATAGTTAACATAAAAATGGAAAACAATGAAATACAACAAAAGTAAAAAAGTAAGTGAAAAGTAAGCCATCAGAAAATAACACCGATTTGGGGAAAGAATGAAGCTATTTTTTTACTGTGCCAAGTGATTTACATAGCTTTCCATCTCTCTCACTGTACTAAAATTGACTGTCATTTCAGCATGTGGCGTAAGCTTGAGTTGTCCTGATAGCAGTATTATCTGCCAATGCTGTGTAGCAGTTGAGTATGGACTTGAAACTGAGTTATTTATGATATAATGGCTGATATGTGATCATAAAGTAGTGAGCTTTCTTATAGAAAGTGTAAGTATGGCAACACATTGAAATTGTTTCAGAAACGTAAACTAATATATTTGAATGATGGTCCGAGTAGGACATTATTATTTGAAGAAACGGCTGAGCCAAGCAGCAACTGTAATAGCAGATAAGTAATTAGACATTGGAGAATCTGGGCAGAATACACAGTTGCTCCCTACTTTTAGATGAAAAAACATTTAATCGATTTCCAACTTGGGTATCTGATGTGCAGTATCCCTTTATCACAACCCTGTTCCTTGAATACACCATTTTAATTCATTTTTAGCTCCTGGTTAATTTGCATTTCTTTGTTTTCTCTTTGGAGGGGATGGTTTATTATCTGCTGTCAGCCCATCAGTGTCATAAATTTTTTTGTCAGCCAGGCTTTTCAAAAATTAGTAGGGTATACTCTTAATTTATTTTTTGTTTATTAATTTTGCTGTGTACTATTATGACTAGTGCAGTAGCAATAAAATCCAATTTTAATAGACAGAATGTCATTTACTGTACTGCAAAGTTTGACAGTAGGCATATTTTTGTACAAATTTATTGATCAACTATGAGATGTTATGGATCTTTTGGGCATATATTGTGTGCAGTGTAGACATGCGTGTCTATTCGTACTAAACAATTGTGGGAGTTCATAAGATGGAATATACAGTCACTTGATACAACTACCGTATTCATATAAGTTTTGAAGGCTGCACTGCATGTTGTGTGGTTGGTCACATTAGTTCACTGTTGTACATATAATGAAGGTGAAAGAGGCCCCACATTTATGTTACTAACATGGCAATAATTTAGGGTTCATAACATGTATGCACAAGTTGTACTGTAATGTATTTTGTTATTACTCATTTCAGATTTTATCTTCCACATGGCCTAACAGTGGATTCTGAAAATAATGTATGGATAACAGATGTAGCTCTGCATCAAGTATTTATGTTCAAAAGGAATCAATGGAAGAAACCAGCTCTAATTCTTGGCACAAAATTTGTGCCAGGAAATGATGATACACATTTTTGCAAGCCTACAGATGTTGCTATATTGTCCAATGGAGACTTTTTTGTTTCTGATGGTTATTGTAACAGCCGAATTATTAAATTTGATATCAGTGGGCAAAAACTTATGGAATGGGGCCGTAATATACTGCAAGGTAATGATAGATAAGTATTACTTTCTGTATTTGTTTTTCTTTGCATTTGACATAGAAAAAAATATAACAGATATATTATGTTCGGTATGAACTATTTTACAGGTTCTTTGGATGGCATAGGCTTGACAGCATATACTTTCAGTTTGCCCCATGCACTTGCGGTAGCTGAAGAAAAGGAAACACTTTTCCTTGCTGATCGTGAAAATGGACGTATTCTCAGTTTCAACATCACATCTGGATACTTTTTATATGAAATACAGTCTCCTGATATGGGTCACAAACTGTTTAGTGTTGCCTACTCTCCATCACAAGGTATGCACATCAGTTTATTACAATAAAATAATTAATAGTCATAAAAAGAACGAGAGAGAGAGAGAGAGAGAGAGAGAGAGAGAGAGAGAGAGAGAGAGAGAGAGAGACATGGCGACGGAATTCTTTTATGTAGGTGACAAGTCAATGTAAAAAATTAATAAAACACTGTTGAAGAAAAGACAGTTTGAAAAATGAAACTGTATAATAGAGAATATTGTAAAGGTTAGCTGGAGGATCACACACAGTATCTTGAGCCCAAATAATTTGAGTTTTTTTACCACTCAAAGATTTTGTGTGTTTTGGACGAGGGACATTAAGTAAGTAATGCAACACTTTTTCTGAAAGCAGGTTGGTTTTATTCACGATTCCAATACACCATATTGTTCCCTATTATTTTGCTACAAAATACTATTTTTCAACATAATCTCCATTCAACATGACGGCATTATGTCACCTTACTGGTATGTATGCCTACATGGTACCAATCGACTGATCAGTGTCAGAGGTAACATATTGCTGCATCAGTAACCTCCTATCATATGCGTACTGCTTCCTGTGGAGTGCATCCATTGGGCCCAACAGATGGAATTCGGAAGATGTGATATCTGGGCTGTAAGCTGGATGAGGAACCAAGTGGGCACACACCTTTGGGTGCTTCAACTGGTGGGTGAATACGTCAGCACTACCAACAGACACATTCAGTTGTCCAGCAAGTTGTTTGACTGTGATCCGTCGATCACCTCAAATAAGAATGTCTGCACGTTCCAACACGGCTGTATATGGCCAGCTGGCATGTGGGAGATTGGACAGGTTTGCACTACCTTTGTTACAGTGATGACAGACATCTTGCCCAACAGCTAACCATGCTTTGTTTCACTACTAGGTCTCCGCAGACATTCTACAAGCCCTATGAATATTTGTGGTGCTCTGGTTTTCCACCAATGACAGCTCTCTTCTGTTACAGATGCCAGTTTGAAGGCTATGTATAGTGCTGCTGCCTACAAATTCACAGGACCTGTTTCAGCCTTTGTATTAGGCCATTATCAGGCACATCCACCAAGCGAGGTGATGTGGTGGTTAGCACACTGGACTCACATTTGGGAGGACAGCGTTTCAAACCTGTGTCCGACCGTCCTGATTTAAGTTTTCTGTGATTTCCCTAAATCGCTTCAGCAAATGCCGGGATGGTTCCTTTGAAAGGGCATGGCTGACATCCTTTCCCTTGCTTCCCTAAACTAAGAGGACTGATGACTTCACTGTTCCGAAAGCTAGGAACGTAAATATTCTGTTCTGTTTTATGTATCTATCGGCTGTACTGAGCTGAGGTAAGTACTAGCCAGTCCCTCTATCTCTTTGTTAGTATTTGTTTCACATCTTTATATGAGATTTTCCATTAATCATTTAAACTAAATGTGGTGTACCCCAAGGATCAGTAATGAGACCCGTTCTGTTCCTTCTGTACATAAATGATCTGAACTTGGATGTTGATGCACGTAAAACAATCATATTTGCAGATGACACCATGATTCTACTAAAGGGAGACAGCAGTGAACAGTAACAGCAGACAGTAAACATGCTCACGAAACAACTTAGCAGCTGGACACACAATAACCAGCTTGTAATTAACAGTAAGAAAACCATTGCACTAAAATTCCACAATGCTCCTAACAAGGACATGCTTATCCCATCAGTCTCTATCAATGGCAAATCAGTTGGTAACAGTACTGAAACCAAATTATTAGGACTTTGGCTGCAGAGCAATGTCAGATGGAATAAGCATATTGAATATCTCAGTGCAGAACTGAGCAAAACATGTTACCTTCTTTCCTCATTAAAATCACGCTACAGTGAGAAAACAGTAATGAATGCGTATCATGCCTACTTTCATTCTCGTCTTAGATATGGGATCACCTTCTGGGGAAACTCTAAAACAGCCATTTGCACTTTTAAACTACCAAAAAGTGCCATTAGAATCTTGTTTGGATGTAAGTCTAGAGACTCTCGTAAACCTCTGTCTAAGAAATCTGGTATTCCTCCATTACCATGTGTATACATTATGGAAACCCTTTTATTCTTTAAAATAAATGTAATAGGTAAGGACTGAAAAAAAAAGAACTGTGATATAGATGATCACTAGTAACTTACATCCAACTCAAATCAGCATAACTCTGTAACAAAAAGGTACTTTTCACGTGGGAGTTAAGCATTATAGCAAACTTCCTGAAAACATAAAAACTATTACTGAGGTCAATACCTTTGGAAAATCTCTAAAGTTATATTTACAGCGTCACTGCTTTTACTCCATTGAAGAATATTTAAGCTTATGAAGTGTGTCATATAAATACTTATTTATAAAGTGTATTATAGTAACCTTAAATATATATGCCTAGAAATGACTTTCAGCTGTATATTTATAATTTGACTTATCTAATGTCTTATGCATGAGCTGCTTTGTAGACAACAGGATCAATAAATACAATAATGACGGCAACAACAACAACAACAACATGAGACTCTCCATTCATTGCTATAGAACCAAGTAGCTAGTTTATTGCCAGTGCTTTTAGATTCTGATTCAAATATTGTCAATTATTAACATAATTTATTCCAAGTTTCATCATAACTTCGTATTTAGCATTGATTGTTCATGATTTCAAATATGGATTTTGCTGTCAAGGCTTCTATGATATTTTAATTAATACTTCATGCCAAATTATGTAAACAAGCTAAGGTACTGGCAGCTGACATCTTTAGAGTGTGTATTGAGATCTATTGAATCTTTATTTGTAGCAAATTAATAAGCTGCCTCCAATTCACATCATTAGGTATCCAGATCTGTGACTCACTTGGATATACACTGATCAGCATGAAAATGCAACACATAATAAATTATGTGTAATTATCTACTTAATCAAAGTAAATCTTGTATTTTTAGATGGGGTGTTACTTTGTGAGCAAACAGTGATGAGACAGTTGTCTATTACATGAACCTTAATGCTTTTTTCGTATGCAACATGAAAAACATATCACTGTCTGTGAAGCAATAATGCTTTCCTGTGATTGTAGCACTTAGTGCTGTACCTTGTATTGTTTCCCTTTTGGTCACACTGTTTGTCAGATCTTTGTGTGACCATCATAATCGAATTTCTGGAGTAAACTTGCTGTTAAGTCATGAAGATGCTGCAAAAGCCTTTGGTGGAAGGATGTCACAACATGTCTTATGCTGCAGAAATGTTGAGAACTGCATTTTCCATGATTTCCAGAACATTAAGAAAGTACAGGGAAAATGGAAATGTTGCAAGGAAACCAAGATCAGGCCTAACAAGAGTAAGATCAACAAGAGATGATAATTTATTACAACTTTAAGTTCTCCACAACCATCACACTAGCATTGTTGAAGCACAAAATACTCAAAGTTCAAGGGGTAATGATAGTGAGAGAACTGTCTGAGGAATACTAGGGGAAGCCAGTCTTCAAGAGGGCCAGAACTCACCAAAGAGAATTGCACAGCTTGGTTACATTTCGCAAGGGAATATTGCTGCTAGGGAGTACAACAATGGGAGCATACATTGCTCACTGTTGAGTCACAATTTGGCCCACGATCACGTGTAAGTAGGGAGAGGGTCTGGAACAGGCCTGGGGAAAGGTACTTCCCTTGCATATTCTCACTCAGGATAACTTTTGAGCTTGGTTTTCTGATGGTGTCAGCAGGGATGAGTCTGAATGCAAAGATGGATTTGGTCTTTGTGGTGGATGGGAGCCCTACAGTGCATCAGTAAGTGGAGAAAATCATTTTGGAGCATACTGTTTTTCTTGCTCCATTTACTGGTGATGTTTTATTACTGACAATGAATGCCCGCATGTTGCAAGAATGGTACAAGATTTCTGGGATGAAGCTGAGATTCATGCTATGGCTTGGTTTACTTATTTATTTATTTACACATCAAGTTCCGTAAGACCAAATTGAGGAGCAAATCTCCAAGGTCATGGAATGTGTCAGTACATGAAATTGCGACATAGAAGTAATAACAGATAAAAATAAAATGTTTATGGACCCATAAAATCAAGACATAAGTTTAAGTAAATGCAGTCAAAAATATAACATAAGAATCAGCTTAATTTTTCAAGGAAATCCTCAACAGAATAGGAGGAGTGACTCACGAGGAAACTCTTCAGTTCTGATTTGAAAGCATGTAGATTACTGCTAAGATTTTTGAATTCTTGTGGTAGCTTATTGAAAATGGATGCAGCAGTATACTGCACACCTGTATCCAATCCAAATGCAGGTTTTACTTCTGCCGAATATTAAGTGAGTGAAAGCTGCTTATTCTTGGGAATAAGCTGATATTGTTAACAAGACATAACAGTATAGAATAATATATAGTGAGAGACCAGTGCCAAAATAACCAGACTAGTGAACAGGGGTCGACAAGAGGTTTGTGAACTTACACCACTTATTGCCCGAACTACGTATTTCTGAGCTAAAACTACCATTTTAGAATGGGAAGAGTTACCACAAAAATATAATACCCTACAACATAAGCGAATGAAAATAAGCAAAGTAGACTAATTTACGTGTTAAACTATAACTTACTTCAGATACCGTTTGAATAGTAAAAATGGTCGCATTAAGTCTTTGAACATGATCCTGAACATGGGCTTTCCAAGACCGTTTACTATCTGTCCAAACACCTAAAAATGTGAACTGTTCAGTTTCACTAATCATATGCCCATTCTGTGAAATTAAAACGTCTGGTTTTGCTGAATTGTGGGTTAGAAACTGAGAAAAAACTGAATCTTACTGTGATTTAGTGTTAGTTTATTTTCTACAAGCCATGATCTTAGGTCATGAACTGCACTATTTGAAACTGAGCAAATGTTGCATGCAACATCCCTTACTATCACGCTAGTGTCATCAGCAAACAGAAATATTTTAGAGTTACCTATAGTACTAGAGGGCATATTTATATAAACAAGGAACAGGAGTGGCCCCAACACTGTTCGCTGGGGCACCCCCCCCCCCCCCCCTGGCCCCAACACTGTTCGCTGGGGCACCCCCCCCCCCCCCCCCCCCCCCTTTGACCATACCCCACTCAGACCCCACATCCCAGCTATTCTTAACACTGTGAATAATTGACTTTTTGCTGTTTGTTGTTAAAGAGGTGAACCAATTGCAAGCTACTCCCCATATTCTGTAATTGTCCAACTTCTGAAGCAATATTTTGTGATCAACACAATCAAACGCCTTAGTCAAATAAAAAAAGATGCCTAGTGTTCGAAACCTTTTGTTTAAACCATCCAGTACCTCACAGAGAGAAGAGAATATATCATTTTCAGTAGTTAAACAACTTCTTAAGCCAAACTGTACTACATTTGCTAGCAAATTATGTGATACAACATGATCAATTATCCTTACATACACAGCCTTTTCAATAACTTGAGCAAACACTGATGGCATAGAAATAGGTCTAAAATTGTCTACATTATCCATTTCTCCCTTTTTATAAAGCAGCTTCACTACCGAGTACTTTAATTGTTCAGGAAACTGACCATTCCTAAAAGAAAAATTACAAATATGGCTACATACAGGGCTAACATGTGCAGCACAGTACTTTAATATTCTGCTAGGCACTCCATCATGTGATTTAATCATTGACTCAATCTCCCCTCTGTCTGTATCACAGAGGAGTATTCCAAACATCACGCTCGGAAAGGCATTTGCCAAGTTATATGATTCTCTATAGAAAATAAATTTTTATTTAATTCTCCAGCAATGCTCAGAAAATGATTGTTAAATGCTGTACATAAATCTGATTTATCAGTAACAGAAATATTTTTACTACGAACTGACTATATCGTCAACCTTGTGCTGCTGACTCGACACTTCCATATGGCTTTAATTTTATCCTGTGAATTAGCTATTCTATTTGCATACCACATGCTCTTTGCCTTCCTAATAACTTTTTAAAGCACTATACAATATTGTTTGTAATGGGCTACTGTAGCTTGATTGTGACTACTTTTAATGTTTTCATGTAATTCCCACTCTGTTCTACATGATATCCTTATCCCACTAGTCAGTTACCCAGGCTGCCTTTTGGTCTGCCCTAAGTCCTGATTTGAATCTTATTGAGCATTTGTGGGACCAGCTGGGAGGAAGAGTGTGTCAGCACTAGTCAGAGACCATACAGGACCTAAACGGAGCTGCATTATCTTCATGAGCTTCCACAAAATTTGCTAGAAGTGTGAATCAATTTGTGTTATGTCTGAAATAGTAGATTAGTGTCATAAAAGCAACTGGAATTTAAAAAATTGAATTGTTGTGTTTTTTGTGCTGCTCAGCGAACTTATCTTTATTGACAGCTTATTTTGTCTAGAAATCCAGGCCTGTGGCTTCTCTTGACATTCTAATGCTTTGGATGACTTAAAGTGGTGAAGTATGTATGTAAACTCCCACTTCATTAATGATGTGACTTACTTGAGATTTTCAGCTGAATTTCGTTGCTGGTCAGCTTGCCCCAACCTCCTTTTCTCCTCTTCTCCAAATTTGCTAGGAACAGGAATTTCTCAAGACTCTTTCTACTTATAAAAATCAGCAGGCTTACACAGTTTCTTTTGCTTAACTCAACAATGTATCTTTGAACATCAAACTTTTCACAAATCTGTCTCCATATAAACAAATACTATCAAGTAAGTCTGTTCGCGTCTCCAAATGTTAGAAACAAAGTAGATTTACATATAAGGTAAGGTTGGCTTGATAACCTTGTCCTTTCTCAATATGATTTTCAGTACACGTCTTATCCTCTCCATGTCCAAAATGAACATTAATTAACAATAATCCAACGGTCCTTCTTTTTTTCGCTACAATAGTCAAAGTTTTAAAACAGCACATAATGCAGAAACACTCCTTGTTCTTTCACTACGGCTTCCATGGCGTGACCGACAAACACTTGTCGGCGCTGTTCGACCGCCACGTCTATAGTCATCTCACAATATACTTCAAACATGCACACACAGGCAGGTGATGCGCAGTAAATAGGCTCTCTCACATTTATGTTTAACATATCATGTGTTCGAGACTGTAGAAGGCTGAGTGGTTCCAGAATTTATGCAGAAATTCTCGAAACACTAAAACATCTGAGATTATTTTAGTGTTGAAGAACCTGTGAATAAATTTATCGACTTACTTGTAGGGTTGAGTTCATTTTAGTATCTGCTTCTACATAGATACTGTGCATGGCAAAGGGTACCTTGTACCACTACTAGTCATTTCCTTTCCTGTTCCACTCGCAAAGAGAACAAGGGAAAAAGGACTACCTATAAACCTCCATATGAGCCCTGATTTCTAATATCTTATCTTTGTGGTCCTTATGCACAATATATGTTGGCGGCAATAGAATTGTTAGGCACTCAGTTTCAAATGCCGGTTCTCTAAATTTCCTCAATAGTGTTCTCAAAAAGAACATCACCTTCCCTCCAGGGATTCCCGTTTAAGTTCTCGAAGCATCTGTGTAACACTTGTTGTTTGAACCTGTTGGTAACAAATGTAGCACCCCACCTCCAAATTATTTTTTTATACACCTAGTTCCTTAGGACCAAACTAAGGAGCAAATCTCCAAGGTCCTGGAACAAGTGAGGACATGAAATTACAACATAAAAGTAATAACAGATCAAATAAAATGCTTATGAAGCCCCCTCCCCCCCCCCCCCCAAAAAAAAAAGAAAAAAAAAAGGACAAGTGTAAGTTTATTTAAAAGCAATCAACAATATAACTCAAGAATCAACTTAATTTTTCAAGGAACTCCTCGACAGAATAGAAGGAGTGACCCATGAGGAATCTCTTCAGCTTTGATTTGAAACCAAGTGGATTACTGCTAAAGTTTTTGAATTGTTGTGGTAGCTTATTGAAAATGGATGCAGCAGTATACTGCATGCCTTTCTGCACAAGACTCAAGGAAGAGTGATCCAAATGCAGGTCAGATTTCTGCCTAATATTAATTGAGTGAAAGCTGCTAATTCTTGAAAATAAGCTGACATTGTTAACAAGAAACAACAGTAAAGAATACATATATTGAGAAGCCAGTGTCAGTGCTTCAGTGTCTTCCTTCAATCTGACCTGGTACAGATCCCAACACTCAAGCAGTTTTCAACAATTTGTTGCACCAATGTCCTATAAGTGATCTCCTTTACAGGCAAACCACTCTTTCCTAAAATTTTCCCAATAATCTGAAATTGTCCATTTGCCTTCCCCACCACAGTTCCCACATGCTCATTCCATATCATATCATTTTGGATGTTATGCCCAAATGTGTATACGACTTGACTGTGTCAAACAGGACACTAATAATACTGTATCTGAACATTACAGCTTTGTTCTTCTTACTCATCTGCATTAACTTACATTTTTCTACATTTAGAGCTAGCTGCCATCCATCACACCAACTAGAAATTTTGTCTAAGTCCTCATGTATCTTCTTACAGTAAATCAACTTTGACACCTGACTATACACCACGGCATCAGCAGCAAACAACCACAGATTGCTGTCCACTCTGTTCACCAAATAATTTGTGTAAATAGAGAACAACAGTGGTCGTACACACTTCCTTGGGGCACTCCTGATGATAGCCTTGTCTATGATGAACACTTGCTGTTGAGGACAACATACTGGGTACTATTACTTAAAAATTCTATGAGCTACTCACATATTTGTGAAATTATTCCATATGCTTATACGTTTGTTAACAGCATGCAATGGGGCACTGTGTCTAACACCTTCTGGAAATCTAGTTGTATGGCATGTGCCTGATGCCCTTCACCCATAGTTCGCAGTATATCACGTGAGAAATGGGAAAGCTGAGCTTTCTAAAACTGTGCTGATTCGTGGATATAAGCTTCTCAGTCTCAGGGAAGTTTATTATATTCAAACTGAGAATATGTTCAAGGATTCTGCAGCAAATCGATGATAGGGATATTGGTCTGTAATTTTACGGGCCCATTCTTCTACCCTTCTTATATGCTGGAGTCACCTGCACTTTTTCCACTTGATTGGGACTTTGTGCTGGGCGAGAGATTCATGATAAATATAAGCTAGGTAAGGGGCCAATGCTGTAGAGTACTCTTTGTGAAATTGAACTGGGATTCCATCCAGATCTGGTTATTTGTTTTCAAATCTCTTCTGTGGCAGGTATGCTTGTTTCTATGTCGTTCGTATGGGATTCTGTCCGATGGTCAAGTGACGGTATGTTTGTATTATCCTCCTGCGTGAATGATTTCTTGAACATGAAATTTAAAACTTCGGCTTTCATGTTGCTATCTTCAACTGCCACATCAGACTGGTCAACAAGAGACTGGATGGAAGCTTTAGACCCACCTAACGATTTTCATACAACCAGAATTTTCTTGGGCTCTCAGCCAGATCTTTTGCTAAAGTGTGACAGTGGTAGTTGTTGTATGCTTCACACATGATCTGTTCACAGATGAAAGAATCTCTACTAACCTTTGCTTGTTGTCATTTGCGTGTTCTCTTTTGAATCGAGAGTGCAGCAGCCTCAGCATCTTCCGAATTTCATTATTGACCCATGGTGGATCTTTTCCATCCTTTGTCCACTTAGTAGGCAAAAAACTATCCAGACTACGATTGACAGTGTGCTTAAACTCTGCCCATAATTCCTCTATATCGGTCTTACTGGAACTAAGTGATGTCGTTTCACTGTGTCAATGAGATGCTCTGTCTAGAAGAAACACTCTCTTAGCCTTCTTGACTGATTTATTAAATTTCGTAACCATAATTACTGTAGTGACATAATGATCATTGCAAATCTCCATTTCTAAGCTGACATTTTCAATAAGGTCTGGCCTATTTGTAGCTAAAGCAGCTAAGGTATTTCCACTGCTTGTGGGCTGCCAAACTATCTGCTTAAGACTGTTTTCAGAAAACTGTCAACTCAATAGAAACAATATTTTTGTGAACTGCAATGAACACTCAGCTGCCTATGGCCTCTAATCCATCTTTCTGATATACTCACCAAATATTTCAGAGCTTTCCACTTCAGGTTTCAGCCAGCTCTCAGTCCCAATAATAACTAGAATGTGAGAATTTTCGTAGGAGGTAGTATATTCGGGCACTATATTATGAATATTTCGACAGTTTACCGATAGAATTTTGAAAGTTGAAGTGTCTTTACTCTGAATGCCATTTAGCTTCCCCACCTAGCCTAAAAAACCTTCATGTGCACTCCACAACTACTCTGCTACCAGAGTAGCTGTTTCTTTTTTTGTAGTGCACCCCTGACTTATCAAGGGGCGTCATACAAATCCCCACTCTATAACGCAGGTTTAGAAATCTGCAGTCAAGACCATCACAGAGTTGACAAAGCCTAAGACTACTCAGCTCCAGACCGAAGGACCCCGATTGGCTCTGGGAGCAATGCTGCAAATTGCAAGCTCTCCTTTTACCCTGAATGCGAGGCCAGCACACATCACCACCTCCACCAGCCGCCTGTATGAACTGAGATGGCCTCAGAACCCACGTGACAGGAGTCTTTGGTTAGCCACAACTTGTAGATGACTGCACCCTGCATGCTTGATAGGCACGGGCAAGGCTGCCTCCACGTGTCAGATAAGGCCTCCCAGCAGACATATCAAGTATACATTGGCTTTCTTTCCAGCCCTGAATACTATCTGCCTAAAGGTCTCTATAACGCACCTAATATAAACCCCTCACCCCATGTGCCTGCTTCAACCCTATTCAAGGAGCTGCCACCTGTCCACTCACAGGGTGAATGGGCGAGGCCAGGTGGCCAGTCTCGACATTGGTCCTCTGCCTCAAGTGGCACGAATATGTTACCACCTGCCAGTCACCCTGCGGTGAAGGCGGGCCCACGACATTGTGTACATTAGGGGGTATCTCAGAAGCAGAGCCTGTGGGCAGAACAAGCGACACCAGAAGTGTCCCATGTGACACGCCAGATTCTCTGCCACTGCTACATGACAAGGCAGCAGCCTGGAGGGGATGACCGTACTTCGTTCTCAATAGTTAGTTAATCCTCTGAGTAATGCTATTAAAATGACATTCTTTTCTTAACTTCTCCACATGTTACTCTGCGCACTGCATACTGGAATGCCCAATTTCCAGTCTTCATCCCCCTATATTTGTCTCACAATACAGTATGTTGTTGTACAGTAGATAATATGTTGTAGTCTTATCCTCCCCTCTGCAGTTATACATTCTCTTTATCATTATCAGGCCTCTGTCTTTTTCTTGTTCAATTTAAATATTTTGAAATATCCTTTTAAGAAATCCTTCATGCTGCACTTCTCTCATAAATCTAATTTTCATTTCTGCAAATTGCCATTGTTCTTCTTGTGTCATCAGTGCTATGGAAAGCCTGGACAGTGTGTTTGGTACAATTTTTTCATTTACTGGTATGTAGCAAATGTCATATTCAAATTTCTGGAGTGCTAAAATCCATCTGGTCAACCTACTGTGATTTAATTTGCATCTGGGTGAGAATGATAGTGCTTTTATGTTCAGTTGTAATTGCCAGGTAATAACTAAATTTTGAAAATTCATAAACAATAACAAGAGCTTCCTTCGTTGTTACACTATACAGGGTGAGTCACCTAACATTACCGCTGGATATATTTCGTAAACCACATCAAATACTGACGAATCGATTCCACAGACCGAATGTGAGGAGAGGAGCTAGTGTAATTGGTTAATACAAACCATAAAAAAATGCACGGAAGTATGTTTTTTAACACAAACCTACGTTTTTTTTAAATGGAACCCCGTTAGTTTTGTTAGCACATCTGAACATATAAACAAATACGTAATCAGTGCCGTTTGTTGCATTGTAAAATGTTAATTACATCCGGAGATATTGTTACCTAAAGTTGACGCTTGAGTACCACTCCTCCGCTGTTCGATCGTGTGTATCGGAGAGCACCGAATTATGTAGGGATCCAAAGGGAACGGTGATGGACCTTAAGTACAGAAGAGACTGGAACAGCACATTACGTCCACATGCTAACACCTTTTTATTGGTCTTTTTCACTGACGCACATGTACATTACCATGAGGGGTGAGGTACACGTACACACATGGTTTCCGTTTTCAATTGCGGAGTGGAATAGAGTGTGAGAGTGTGTCCCGACATGTCAGGCCAATAGATGTTCAATGTGGTGGCCATCATTTGCTGCACACAATTGCAATCTCTGGCGTAATGAATGTCGTACACGCCACAGTACATCTGGTGTAATGTCACCACAGGCTGCCACAATACGTTGTTTCATGTCCTCTGGGGTTGTAGGCACGCCATGGTACATATTCCCCTTTAACGTACCCCACAGAAAGAAGTCCACAGGTGTAAGATCAGGAGAACGGGCTGGCCAATTTATGCGTCCTCCACGTCCTATGGAACGCCCGTCGAACATCCTGTCAAGGGTCAGCCTAGTGTTAATTGTGGAATGTGCAGGTGCACCATCATGCTGATACCACATACGTCGACGCGTTTCCAGCGGGACATTTTCGAGCAACGCTGGCAGATCATTCTGTAGAAACGCGATGTACGTTGCAGCTGTTTGGGCCCCTGCAATGAAGTGAGGACCAATGAGGTGGTCACCAATGATTCCGCACCATACATTTACAGTCCACGGTCGCTGTCGCTCTACCTGTCTGAGCCAGCGAGGATTGTCCATGGACCAGTAATGCATGTTCCATAGATTCACTGCCCCGTGGTTTATGAAACCCGCTTCATTGGTAAACAGGTAGAACTGCAACGCATTCTCTGTTAATGCCCATTGACAGAATTGCACTCGATGATTAAAGTCGTCACCACGTAATTGCTGATGTAGTTACACATGAAACGGGTGAAAGCGGTGACGATGCAGTATGCGCATGACACTACTTTGACTCAGTCCACCGGCTCTCGCAATGTCCCGTGTACTCATGTGTGGGTTCATGGCAACAGCAGCTAACACACCAACTGCACCCGCTTCTCCTGTGAGGGGGCCTGTTACGGACCCGTTTGCGTGCTACGACCATACCTGTTGCATACAGTTGGCGGTAGATGTTTTGCAATGTGCGGCACGTTGGATGCTCTCTGTCCGGGTACCGTTCTGCATACACCCTGCAGGCTTCAGCTGCATTTCGTCGACACTCGCCATAGATGAGTATCATCTCCGCCTTTTCAGAGTTCGAATACACCATGGTCACAGTTCCTACAACACTACACTATCACAGACGTCTGGTAACACGGTGTACTACAGTTGGTCTGCGTGCGGAGACGAATGCAGAATAACAATAGCAGCAAGCGCTACATGCGGACACTGTGACAGCTAGACCAAACCACAACAGTGCACTACAGCCGCACTCGTAAACACGGTCATCATCGTAAAAATGTCCCTGCAGATGCTGCTCGCCGACCATGGCCCGTGTTTGTTACAACACGCAACTGAACGTCGGAGGTTTCATGCGTCAACTTTAGGTTACAATATCTCCGGATGTAATTAACATTTTACAATGCAACAAACAGCACCGATTGCGTATTTGTTTATATGTTCAGATGTGCTAACAAAACTAACGTGGTTCCATTTAAAAAAAACGTAGGTTTGTGTTAAAAAAATACTTTCGTGCATTTTTGTATGGTTTGTATGAAACAATTACACTAGCCCTCTCCTCACGTTCGGTCTGTGGAATCGGTTCGTCAGTATTTGATGTGGTTTACGAAATATATCCAGCGGTAACGTTAGGTGACTCACCCTGTATATTCTTTCTTCTCTAGTTAACATTCAACTTGTGAAGCTGAATATTATCATCTGCCCATTGTCATTTAACTTCAAATGAACACTTATTCCGTAATCTGACGAGTCACATGCCAAATAAAATTTCCTTTAATATATGGATGACACAAAATTGGAGCATTAGTTAACTTACTGTTGATGGCCTGAAAATCATTTTCATAAGCTGCTTGATCAGTTCCTAACACTATTTTTACTGAGCAAATTGTGTAACACTGCAATTTTTTTTCTCCGTTGTTTTAGGAATCTTTTTATATTGTGAGTCCAAGAAATCTCTTCTGGTTTTTCTTGTTACAAGGTACTGGGAAATCTTTAATGGCTTCTATCTTTGCAGGGTTTGGATAAATCTCTCAGGTGTATTTTCATGTTATAGAAATGCAGTCTTCTTCCAAATACTGATTTATTTAAGACAACATCATTTTCACTAAACTTCTGTAAAATTTCCTCAGGTACTTTAATATGCTTACCCCACATTGCAGTTTCCACCACTTATCATCTACATACATCATGGTATTACTTATGTAACAGTTTTTTCTCATAACACTCTAAACAAGAGTGGTATAAATGCTGGAATAGAGACAGTCAGTCCAAGTGGAAGCCTGCAGTACCTTTAAAATCTGTCTTCAAAAAAGAAAATGTATATTGATGAGATTCTTCGACTGACTGTGTCTGATTGTACCCAGCAGTTAGGTCAAGATTACTAAATATTTCTGCTCCCATGAATCTTTCTATGAGTGTATCTATGCTTTGGGGCATCTCTCATAATAGTCATCTTTTTATTAAATTGCACAATCTCTGTAGTCTCTTCATTATTTATTTTCATGGCTTCATTAGCAAAATTCAAATTCACTCCACACTGTGACATGCAGTAAGCACCTATAATCATTTAATCATTGACTTACGAAGCTACAGAATCACTATCACATTGACTGTATATTTTGACTCTCCCATTTCAGCATCCAATAATATCCGCTTCTTAATAGACATACTGTGTTCTCCCATCACCCCTACTATTTTGAAACCGCTGACTGGTAATGCAGGAATATCTGCATTTTTCTTCAAAAGTTTACTGTAAAAATTCTTTGAAACTGCTGCCACTTGACTTCCAGAATCCATAAGAATACAAGTTTCTTCACCACACACTTTTGCTTTAATAATAGGAATAATAGTTTCCTTCTTAACTGTTCTTTCTTCTTCATAGTGCAACTATTTTTGTTCATCACTCAGGCCTTTTGCTTTAATCACTGCAACTTGTCCTGTTCCGTCTCTGTTAACATGTCTATTGTGACAGTTGCTTGAAAATGATAATTCTTTGTGTGAAGTTGTGGACCAGGTGTTGTTCCAAAGTATTGCCCATTTTTCAGCACATTATTCACTTCGTGTCTTGGTCAGTCAGGTGGTCTTCTGTCATCAAATCAGGCGTGCTCCAAATGTGATCTATTTTCACTATCATTTTCTCTCCAAGGTCTATTAGAATTCAACATTTCTACAATCACTGAATTGTTTCTTGATGTTTTGGTTGATAATTCAATTGCAGCCTCCTCTGGTTCTACATACAAAAGGATCTTTTAGTGTGTCTGTACTGATTTAGTCCTGGCCCATCAAACTATTATTATTTGCGGTACTAAAAGAAAAAAAGGACATGGTTGCCAAAACGGTCTTATTATCTTGGAAGTTAGATGCCTTGTTACTCATTTCACAATATCCTCTTCTGCAAATGGTTTATGTAAGTACCAGTTCTTATCCAATTCCCTCTCCTAAAATTCTATAAATGTTCCACTGGCGTCTTTCAATTATTCTTTATAGTATAACCCACTTATGACACTATCCTGCCAGCATTTTGACAAGTACTTCACCAGAAATCAAATTCAGCATAGCTTATTCTTCGTTTCTCTTGTTGCATTCCCCAGTTGAATGCATCTCCATGCAAACAACAAATGCCAAAGCACGGTGCATCAACAATAGATGTGCAAAGAAAAGGAAAAGAGAAAGAAGTGCAAGTGACTCAGATACCACTCGGTATTTCTGACTAAAACCAGAACATGGGAGGAGTGGACTTGAAAGACCAGTTACTGGAATCTTTCCTTGTGGAAGGAAACAGTAAGGTTTGGTACAAAAAAACTTTTTAAGCATTTGTTAAATGTGACTGTTCTAAATGCTTACATATTGTATTGTCAGAACGGAAACAAGGAGGGTCATGTGGAGTAAAGCTGATAAATGAGCTCATAACTAATTACCACCACAGTGCCACTGAACAGGAGCAAACAAGGCCCTCTGATGTTGTCAGTGACTGTGACCGACTTACTGTTAGCCATATCCCAGAAGAAAAATCAGCAACAAAAAACCGAAGAGTGGGCCTAAGGAGATGTGTGCTGTGTGCAACAAAACAGCAAACAAGACAGACACCAAATAGATGCAAGACTTGTCCTGCAAACCCAGCATTGTGTACTGTACTGTGCTGTGCTGTGCTTTGAGCTTTACCACACTCAAAAACATTATTAAAACTCTTTGTGCCTAAAGTGATTTAGACTGTTAAATCCATACAGGTTTAAGTGTTCACTCTTATTTTTTCAGAAAGTTATTTCCAGTGCTTTGTTAGATATAGCATTTGCATTATGGTAGAGATACAGCACTCGCAGACATGCTCAATAGGTGTCATGCTGCAGGTGCTGTAAGCTGGAGGACAGCATCGCACTTCAGGGGTTAAATCTATTTAATTGTATGCTCTATAGAAGATGCATCTTTCTTTGTTCATCATCACTTATGTCACCACTGTCCGCCCCTGGTAGCTGAGTGGTCAGTGCGACAGAATGTCATACCTAATGGCACGGGTTCGATTCCCGGCTGGGTCGGAGATTTTCTCCATGCAGGGACTGGGTGTTGTGCTGTCCTTATCATCGTCATTTCATCCCATCGATACCAAGTTGCCAAAGTGGCATCAACTCGAAATACTTGCACCAGGCGAACGGTCTACCCAACGGGAGGCCCTAGCCACATGGCATTTCCATGTCACCACTGCACATGCGTGGCAAGCTCAAACTTTTGGTTGGCTCCAGAGCAATGCTTCATGTCATGTTGGGTTGTATCCAAGTTACACTGTTCACGACTGCTGCACGCCTTGTATTCAGAGTCTTGTGATGACTGCCTTCTGTCATCTGTGCTGTTAACCTTCCTTTTTTGTGGCCAATTCCTGCACCTTCAAATCAAGACTAGTGACATTGATGCCCTGCTCTTTTCCAATATCTCTAACTTTATTAATACAGTTCACAAGTTCATGTCTTGCTTTATTTATTTCTTTAACTGACTAGGTGTATTTGTTATCCTGTCCTCCTTTAAAATCCACGAGATCTTGCATAATTTGACCAGCAGCAAGATTCTGAGTTTCTAGTGTCTATTGCAGCAATTTATTAACTACCTCTTCCTGCTAGTAACAAAAAGTTGTCTCTCTGCTTTGAAGTGTTTAGCTATACTACTCTGCATCTCTTTCAGCTCTGTATTTGTACTTTATAGAATTTTGCCTGTTCGCAAAGCAAAATCCTTGATTAGCTTCAGGTTTCCTTGTTCCCCCCCCCCCCCCCCCCCCCCCCCCCCCCAATTATGTTAGCAAGATCAGTTTGACTCTGCATAAGTAATTGCACCGTACTAGAAAGGTATCCAGCTCCTGGATTGTGTATGTCTATTTCCTGCTGGCTAGACTTGGGTGGCAGTGTAGAGGCATTTTGATCATCCAACCTCTAGAATACTATTTGTGCCAAACCTGTCTTCAGTTCTACTGTATGCCCCAGAACTTGAATCAACCAACACACCTTTCCTTGTGTCTGTAACTTCAACTAAGTCTGCATTCACCATATCAGCCTCTTGTCTTTGTCATCAATCTTGGATGTGTTACTACATGACATCAAAAGGATCCAAACACAGCACTCTCAAATGCACCATGGTCCTTGCCATTGGTGGGGTGGCTTGTACACCTCAGCAATACAGATAGCCATACCATAGGTGCAACCACATCATGGGTTGGGGTATTTGTTGAGAGGGCAGTCAAACATTTGATTCTTGAAGAGGGCAGCGGCCATCTCAATAGTTGCAGGGGCGACAGTCCGGATGATTGACTGATCTGTCCTCGTAAAATCAACAAAAATGATCTTTCTGTGTTGTCACCACAAACAGCTGATAGCAACAGGAAACTACAACCATACTGTATGGTTAAATGATGAAGGCTTCCTCATAAGTAAAATATTCTGGAGGTAAAACAGTCTTCTCTTTGGATCTCTGTGCAGGGATTACAAAGGAGGATGCTGTCATAAGGAGAAACAAAAGTAGCATTCCATGTACTGGGGCATGGAATGTTGGATCCGTAAGTTGGGCAGGGTAGGTTAGAAAATTTAGAAAGGGAACTGGATAAGTTGAAGATAGAAATAGTGTAAATTACTGAAGTTTGGTGACTGGAGGAACAGGACTTCTGCCAGGAGAATTCAGGGCTATAAATACAAAATCAAATAGGAGTGATGCAAGAGTAGGTCTAATAATGAATAAGAAAATAGGAATGCAGGTAAGCTAATATGTACAAGATAGTGAATGCATTATCATAGCCCTGATGAAGCTACAAGTTTATATGCCAACTAACTCTGCAGATGAAGAAGAGATTTAAGAAATGTGTGATAAGATAAAAGAAATTGTTCAGATAGTTAAGGAGATGAAAATTTAATTGTGATGGGGGACTGGGGATAAAAGGGAAAGGAAGAGTCGTCTTCGGTTCATTGGTAGAATTTTGGGAACGTGTGGTTCATCTGTAAAGGAGACCGCTTATAAAACACCAATACGACCTGTTCTTGAGTACTGCTCGAGCATTTAGGATCCCTATCAGGTCGGATTAAAGGAGGACATAGAAGCAATTCAGAGGCGGGCAGCTAGATTTGTTACTGGTAGGTTTGATCATCACGCGAATGTTACGGAAATGCTTCAGGAACTTGGGTGGGAGTCTCTAGAGGAAAGGAGGCATTCTTTTCATGAATCGCAACTGAGGAAATTTAGAGAACCAGCATTTGAGGCTGACTGCAGTACAATTTTACTGCTGCCAACTTACATTTCGCGGGAAGACCACAAAGATAAGATAAGAGAGATTAGGGCTCGTACAGAGGCATATAGGCAGTCATTTTTCCCTCGTTCTGTTTGGGAGTGGAACAGGGAGAGAAGATACTAAATGTGGTACGAGGTACCCTCCGCCACGCACGGTATGGTGGATTGTGGAGTGTGTATGTAGATGTAGATGAATATGGACTGGCAAAAAAGAATGAAAGAAAAAGCCACCCGTTAGAGCCTAATTTAATAACTGCTAAAACTTGGTTTAAGAATCATGAAAAAATGATGTATGCGTGGAAGGTTTCAGACTTAATATATAATGGTAAGAAAGCGATTCATAACCAGATTTTAAATTTTAAGATGTTTCAAGGGGCAGATTTGGACTTTGACCACAATTTATTAGTTATGAATTGTACATTAAGAGTGAAGAAATTGCAAAAGGATAGAAAATTAAGGAGATGAGACTTAGATAACTTCAAAGAAACAGAGGTTGTTTAGCATTTCAGAGGGAGTATTATGCAATGATTGAGTAGAACAGGGGAAAGGAATACAGTAGAAGAAAAATGGGTAACTCTGAGAAATGAAATAGTGCAGGCAGCTGGGGATCAAGCAGGTAAAAAAATACAAGGCCTAGTAGATATCCTTGGATAACACAGGGGACATTGAATTTAATTGATGAAAGGAGAAAATATAAAAATGCAACAAATGACATAGGCAAAAGGAATACAAAAGTCTAAAAAATGAGACTGATAGGAAGTGCAAAATGGCTAAGCAGGAATGACTAGAGGAAAATTAAATCATTTAGAAGCATATGCCCCTAGGGGAAAGATAAATACTGCCTACAAGAAAATTAAAGACAGCTTTAGAGAAGAGAAACCAGTCCTATGCACAGGAAGGAAAGCTGAAAGGTGGAAGGAGTATATAGTGTGTCTAATGAAATTGCAGGCAATGTTATAGAAATGGAAGAGGGCATAGATGAAGATGAGATGGAAAATATGACACTGCAAGAAAAATTTGACAGAGTAGACGACATTCCATCAGAACAACTGATAGCCGTGGGGGAGCCAACCAAGACAGAATTCTTTCATCTAGTGTGCAAGATATGAGACACGTGAAATACCCTCAGACTTCAATAAGAATATAGACATAAGTCAACTTCGGGGGAAGAATCAGTTTGGATTCCGTCAAAATGTAGGTGCAAGCAAGGCAGTGCTGATCCTACAATTTATCTTATAACATAGGTTAATGAAAGGCAGATCTACGTTTATAGCATTCGTAGACCTAGAGAAAGCTTTTGGCAGTGTTACCTGGAATACTCCCTTTGAAATTCTGAAGATAGCAAAACAGTTTTTAGCATGGATAGGGACTGCAACTGCTGTGTTCGGATGCAGGCTGAGTTGGCATCCCTTCGCTCCCAGCTTCAGGCAGTGTTGGCTTCGGTCACACAGCTTGAGGCTGTTGCCAATGGGCATCACTGTGGGGGTCCGGATGTGGGTTTGTCGGGGACGGCCAGCTCGTTCCACGCATCCCCCGATCGGACTACGGCTGTGGTTGCCCGGGATACTGCCCGCATTGAGGCTGATCCCTCACCTGTGGTGGAGTGGGAGGTCGTCTCAAGGTGTGGCAGGGGGTGAAAGACATTCCGGAGGGCTGAACGGAAGGCCTCTCCAGTTTGTCTGACGAACCGGTTTCAGGCTCTGTCTGAGGCTGATACTGATCTTCGGCCTGACATGGCTGCTTGTCCTGTTCCAGAGGTTGCTCCTCAGTCTGCAAGATCCGGGCGGTCGCAGAGGGTTGGCTTACTGGTAGTTGGGAGCTCCAACGTCAGGTGCGTAATGGGGCCCCTTAGGGAAATGGCAGCAAGAGAGGGGAAGAAAACCAATGTGCACTCCATGTGCATACCGGGGGGAGTCATTCCAGATGTGGAAAGGGTCCTTCCGGATGCCATGAAGGGCACAGGGTGCACCCATCTGCAGGTGGTCGCTCATGTCGGCACCAATGATGTGTGTCGCTATGGATCGGAGGAAATCCTCTCTGGCTTCCGGCGGCTATCTGATTTGGTGAAGACTGCCAATCTCGCTAGCGGGATGAAAGCAGAGCTCACCACCTGCAGCATCGTCGACAGGACTGACTGCGGACCTTTGGTACAGAGCCGAGTGGAGGGTCTGAATCAGAGGCTGAGACGGTTCTGCGACCGTGTGGGCTGCAGATTCCTCGACTTGCGCCATAGGGTGGTGGGGTTTCGGGTTCCGCTGGATAGGTCAGGAGTCCACTACACGCAACAAGCGGCTACACGGGTAGCAGGGGTTGTGTGGCGTGGGCTGGGTGGTTTTTTAGGTTAGATGGCCTTGGGCAAGTACAGAAAGGGCAACAGCCTCAACGGGTGCGGGGCAAAGTCAGGACATGCGGGGACCAAGCAGCAATCGGTATTGTAATTGTCAACTGTCGAAGCTGCGTTGGTAAAGTAGCAGAACTTCAAGCGCTGATAGAAGGCACCGAAGCTGAAATCGTTACAGGTACAGAAAGCTGGCTTAAGCCAGAGATAAATTCTGCCGAAATTTTTACAAAGGTACAGACGGTGTTTAGATAGGATAGATTGCATGCAACCGGTGGTGGAGTGTTCGTCGCTGTTAGTAGTAGTTTATCCTGTAGTGAAGTAGAAGTGGATAGTTCCTGTGAATTATTATGGGTGGAGGTTACACTCAACAACCGAGCTAGGTTAATAATTGGCTCCTTTTACCGACCTCCCAACTCAGCAGCATTAGTGGCAGAACAACTGAGAGAAAATTTGGAATACATTTCACATAAATTTTCTCAGCATGTTATAGTCTTAGGTGGAGATTTCAATTTACCAGATATAGACTGGGACACTCAGATGTTTAGGACGGGTGGTAGGGACAGAGCATCGAGTGACATTATACTGAGTGCACTATCCGAAAATTACCTCGAGCACTTAAACAGAGAACCGACTCGTGGAGATAACACCTTGGACCTACTGATAACAAACAGACCCGAACTTTTCGACTCTGTATGTACAGAACAGGGAATCAGTGATCATAAGGCCGTTGCAGCATCCCTGAATATGGAAGTTAGTAGGAATATAAAAAAAGGGAGGAAGGTTTATCTGTTTAGCAAGAGTAATAGAAGGCAGATTTCAGACTACCTAACAGATCAAAACGAAAATTCCTGTTCCGACACTGACAATGTTGAGTGTTTATGGAAAAAGTTCAAGGCAATCGTAAAATGCGTTTTAGACAGGTACGTGCCGAGTAAAACTGTGAGGGACGGGAAAAACCCACCGTGGTACAACAACAAAGTTAGGAAACTACTGCGAAAGCAAAGAGAGCTTCACTCCAAGTTTAAACACAGCCAAAACCTCTCAGACAAACAGAAGCTAAATGATGTCAAAGTTAGCGTAAGGATGGCTATGCGTGAAGCGTTCAGTGAATTCGAAAGTAAAATTCTATGTACCGACTTGACAGAAAATCCTAGGAAGTTCTGGTCTTACGTTAAATCAGTAAGTAGCTCGAAACAGCATATCCAGACACTCCGGGATGATGATGGCATTGAAACAGAGGATGACACGCGTAAAGCTGAAATGCTAAACACCTTTTTCCAAAGCTGTTTCACAGAGGAAGACCGCACTACAGTTTCTTCTCTAAATCCTCGCACAAACGAAAAAATGGCTGACATCGAAATAAGTGTCCAAGGAATAGAAAAGCAACTGGAATCACTCAATAGAGGAAAGTCTACTGGACCTGACGGGATACCAATTCGATTCTACACAGAGTACGCGAAAGAACTTGCCCCCCTTCTAACAGCCATGTACCACAAGTCTCTAGAAGAACGGAGGGTTCCAAATGATTGGAAAAGAGCACAGGTAGTCCCAGTCTTCAAGAAGGGTCGTCGAGCAGATGCGCAAAACTATAGACCTATATCTCTGACGTCGATCTCTTGTAGAATTTTAGAACATGTTTTTTGCTCGAGTATCATGTCGTTTTTGGAAACCCAGAATCTACTATGTAGGAATCAACATGGATTCTGGAAACAGCGATCGTGTGAGACCCAACTCGCTTTATTTGTTCATGAGACCCAGAAAATATTAGATACAGGCTCCCAGGTAGATGCTATTTTTCTTGACTTCCGGAAGGCGTTCGATACAGTTCCGCACTGTCGCCTGATAAACAAAGTAAGAGCCTACGGAATATCAGACCAGCTGTGTGGCTGGATTGAAGACTTTTTAGCAGACAGAACACAGCATGTTGTTATCAATGGAGAGACGTCTACAGACGTTAAAGTAACCTCTGGCGTGCCACAGGGGAGTGTTATGGCACCATTGCTTTTCACAATATATGTAAATGACCTAGTAGATAGTGTTGGAAGTTCTATGCAGCTTTTCGCGGATGATGCTGTAGTATACAGAGAAGTTGCAGCATTAGAAAATTGTAGCGAAATGCAGGAAGATCTGCAGCGGATAGGCACTTGGTGCAGGGAGTGGCAACTGTCCCTTAACATAGACAAATGTAATGTATTGCGAATACATAGAAAGAAGGATCCTTTATTGTATGATTATATGATAGCGGAACAAACACTGGTAGCAGTTACTTCTGTAAAATATCTGGGAGTATGTGTGCGGAACGATTTGAAGTGGAATGATCATATAAAATTAATTGTTGGTAAGGCGGGTACCAGGTTGAGATTCATTGGGAGAGTCCTTAGAAAATGTAGTCCATCATCAAAGGAGGTGGCTTACAAAACACTTGTTCGACCTATACTTGAGTGGTGCTCATCAGTGTGGGATCCGTACCAGGTCGGGTTGACGGAGGAGATAGAGAAGATCCAAAAAAGAGCAGTGCGTTTCATCACAGGGTTATTTGGTAACCGTGATAGCGTTATGGAGATGTTTAATAAACTCAAGTGGCAGACTCTGCAAGAGAGGCGCTCTGCATCGCGGTGTAGCTTGCTCGCCAGGTTTCGAGAGGGTGCGTTTCTGGATGAGGTATCGAATATATTGCTTCCCCCTACTTATACCTCCCGAGGGGATCACGAATGTAAAATTAGAGAGATTAGAGCGCGCACGGAGGCTTTCAGACAGTCGTTCTTCCCGCGAACCATACGCGACTGGAACAGGAAAGGGAGGTAATGACAGTGGCACGTAAAGTGCCCTCCGCTACACACCGTTGGGTGGCTTGTGGAGTATAAATGTAGATGTAGATAAAATACAGGGAACGAAAGGCTACACAGAAACCAGATGAGTCAAGGGACATGAAAAGGAAGCAGGGGTTGAGAAGGAAGTGAGACAGGATTATAACCTATCCCCGATGTTATACAATCTGTACATTGAATAAACTGTAAAAGAAACCAAGGAAAAATTAGGAGTGGCAGTTAAAGTTCAGGCACAAGAAACAAAAACTTTGAGGTTCACTGGTGACGGTTTAATTCTACCAAAGACAGTAAAGGACTTGGAAGGGCAGTTGAACGAAATGGACTTTGTGTTGAGAGGTGGATATAAGATGAACATCAACAAAAACAAAACAAGGATAATGGAATGTATTTGAATTAAATCGTGTATTGCTGGGGTCATTAGATTTAGGAGATAAGTCACTTAAAGCAGTAGATGAGTTTCATTATTTGGGCAGTAAAATAACTGATGATAACTGATGTAGAGAGGATATAAAATGTAGACTGGCAGTGGCAAGAAAAGCATTTCTGAAGAAGAGAAAGTTGTAAACATCAAATATAGATTTGACTGTCAGGAAGTCTTTTCTGAAAGTATTTGAATAGGGTGTTGCCATAAATGGAAGTAAAACATGGATGATAAACAGTTTAGACAAGAAGAGAAAAGAACCTTTTGAAATGTGTTGCTAAAGAAGAATGCTGAAGATCAGAAGAGTAGATCATGTAAGTAATGTGGAAGTACTGAATAGAGCTGCGAAGAAAAGAAATTTGTGGCATAATCTGACTAGAAGAAGAGGTTGGTCGATAGGATACATTCTAAAGACTTCAAGGTATCACCAGTTTAGTTTTAGAGGGAAGAATGTGTGTGGTGGGGTGGGGGAATTACACTCCTGGAAATTGAAATAAGAACACCGTGAATTCATTGTCCCAAGAAGGGGAAACTTTATTGACACATTCCTGGGGTCAGATACATCACATGATCACACTGACAGAACCACAGGCACATAGACGCAGGCAACAGAGCATGCACAATGTCGGCACTAGTACAGTGTATATCCACATTTCGCAGCAATGCAGGCTGCTATTCTCCCATGGAGACGATCGTAGAGATGCTGGATGTAGTCCTGTGGAACGGCTTGCCATGCCATTTCCACCTGGCGCCTCAGTTGGACCAGCGTTCGTGCTGGACGTGCAGACCGCATGAGACAACGCTTCATCCAGTCCCAAACATGCTCAATGGGGGACAGATCCGGAGATCTTGCTGGCCAGGGTAGTTGACTTACACCTTCTAGAGCACGTTGGGTGGCACGGGATACATGCGGACATGCATTGTCCTGTTGGAACAGCAAGTTCCCTTGCCAGTCTAGGAATGGTAGAACGATGGGTTCGATTACGGTTTGGATGTACCGTGCACTATTCAGTGTCCCCTCGGCGATCACCAGTGGTGTACGGCCAGTGTAAGAGATCACTCCCCACACCATGATGCCGGGTGTTGGCCCTGTGTGCCTCGGTCGTATGCAGTCCTGATTGTGGCGCTCACCTGCACGGCGCCAAACACGCATACGACCATCATTGGCACCAAGGCAGAAGCGACTCTCATCGCTGAAGATGACACGTCTCCATTCGTCCCTCCATTCACGCCTATCGCGACACCACTGGAGGCGGGCTGCACGATGTTGGGGCGTGAGCGGAAGACGGCCTAACGGTGTGCGGGACCGTAGCCCAGCTTCATGGAGACGGTTGCGAATGGTCCTCGCCGATACCCCAGGAGCAACAGTGTCCCTAATTTGCTGGGAAGTGGCGGTGCGATCCCCTACGGCACTGCGTAGGATCCTACGGTCTTGGCGTGCATCCGTGCGTCGCTGCGGTCCGGTCCCAGGTCGACGGGCACGTGCACCTTCCGCCGACCACTGGCGACAACATCGATGTACTGTGGGGACCTCACGCCCCACGTGTTGAGCAATTCGGCGGTACGTCCACCCGGCCTCCCGCATGCCCACTATACGCCCTCGCTCAAAGTCCGTCAACTGCACATACGGTTCACGTCCACGCTGTCGCGGCATGCTACCAGTGTTAAAGACTGCGATGGAGCTCCGTATGCCACGGCAAGCTGGCTGACACTGACGGCGGCGGTGCACAAATGCTGCGCAGCTAGCGCCATTCGATGGCCAACACCGCGGTTCCTGGTGTGTCCGCTGTGCCGTGCGTGTGATCATTGCTTGTACAGCCCTCTCGCAGTGTCCGGAGCAAGTATGGTGGGTCTGACACACCGGTGTCAATGTGTTCTTTTTTCCATTTCCAGGAGTGTATATGTAAGTTGCAGTAGTTATTTGGAGATGAAGACGCTTGTACTCCAAATGCAATGAGAACCATAGTTCACATATACACCATTACCATTAATGTCTATTTTCCTAATTCACTTCTGTAGCATATCATCTCCATTCAGTGTCGACAGTTTCTTGTGTCCTAAAAATTACTCTCTTCTCATGCAGCAGATGTTAACTTCTTACTAATAAATTATGTTAACTGATTCTTTTATAGTTTCTTGGTAGAACAATTTAATAAGAAGTGAAAAGCGCAATATTGTATATGTTCTACAGGATCAATTTATTTATTTAACTGGTTTTAAGCTGACAAGACCATAATTAGACTAACTGTCTAAAAGTCTGATGACAGCTTTGTAAGCTGAAAACCAATTAACTAAATAAATTGTTACTGCACTATGACCTTCCTCATTGGCTGCCCATTCAACACTGAACTACTTCTTCCACATCTGACCAAGTATGTGCTATCTAATATGGAATTTTCTGCCTGTTAGTGCAAAACTTTTTCTTCTAGAATCATCTTAAAGGACAATGACATAGAACTCACCAGAATAAGTGGTTGTGATCAGTTTTTGGTAAATGCATTGAGATGTGTATCCTTACAGTGAATTTGAAAGTAAAATTCTATGTTCGACTTGACAGAAAGTCCTAGGAAGTTCTGGTCTTACGTTAAATCAGTAAGTGGCTCGAAACAGCATATCCAGACACTCCGGGATGATGATGGCATTGAAACAGAGGATAACACGCGTAAAGCTGAAATACTAAACACCTTTTTCCAAAGCTGTTTCACAGAGGAAGACCGCACTGCAGTTCTTTCTCTAAATCCTCGCACAAACGAAAAAAAGGCTGACATCAAAATAAGTGTCCAAGGAATAGAAAAGCAACTGGAATCGCTCAACAGAGGAAAGTCCACTGGACCTGACAGGATACCCATTCGATTCTACACAGAGTACGTGAAAGAACTTGCCCCCCTTCTAACAGCCGTGTACCGCAAGTCTCTAGAGGAACGGAAGGTTCCAAATGATTGGAAAAGAGCACAGGTAGTCCTAGTCTTCAAGAAGGGTCGTTGAGCAGAAGCGCAAAACTATAGACCTATATCTCTGATGTCGATCTGTTATGGAATTTTAAAACATGTTTTTTGCTCGTGTATCATGTCATTTCTGGAAATCCAGAATCTACTCTGTAGGAATCAACATGGATTCCGGAAACAGCGATCGTGTGAGACCCAACTCGCTTTATTTGTTCATGAGACCCAGAAAATATTAGATACGGGCTCCCAGGTATGTGCTATTTTTCTTGACTTCCGGAAGGCGTTCGATACAGTTCCGCACTGTCGCCTGATAAAGTAAGAGCCTACGGGATATCAGACCAGCTGTGTGGCTGGATTGAAGACTTTTTAGCAAACAGAACACAGCATGTTGTTCTCAAAGGAGAGACGTCTACAGGCATTAGCATAGCCTCTGGTGTGCCACAGGGGAGTGTTACGTGACCATAGCTTTTCACGATATATATAAATGACCTAGTAGATAAGTCTCGGAAGTTCCATGCGGCTTTTCGCGGATGATGCTGTAGTATACAGAGAAGTTGCAGCATTAGAAAATTGCAGCGAAATGCAGGAAGATCTTCAGCGGATAGGCACTTGGTGCAGGGAGTGGCAACTGACCCTTAACACAGACAAATGTAATGTATTGCGAATACATAGAAAGAAGGATCCTTTATTGTATGATTATATGATAGTCGAACAAACACTGGTAGCAGTTACTTCTGTAAAATATCTGGGAGTATGCGTGCGGAACGATTTGAAGTGGAATGATCATATAAAATTAATTGTTGGTAAGGCGGGTACCAGGTTGAGATTCATTGGGAGAGTCCTTAGAAAATGTAGTCCATCATCAAAGGAGGTGGCTTACAAAACACTTGTTCGACCTATACTTGAGTGGTGCTCATCAGTGTGGGATCCGTACCAGGTCGGGTTGACGGAGGAGATAGAGAAGATCCAAAGAAGAGTGGTGCATTTCATCACAGGGTTATTTGGTAAGCGTGATAGCGTTATGGAGATGTTTAGCAAACTCAAGTGGCAGACTCTGCAAGAAAGGCGCTCTGCATCGCGGTGTAGCTTGCTGTCCAGGTTTCGAGAGGGTGTGTTTCTGGATGAGGTATCGAATATATTGCTTCTCCCTACTTATACCTCCCGGGGAGATCATGAATGTAAAATTAGAGAGATTCGAGCGCGCACGGAGGCTTTCCGGCAGTCGTTCTTCCCACGAACCATACACCGTTGGGTGGCTTGCGGAGTATAAATGTAGATTTAGACAACAAGTGATGAGTCTCATCTTCCGCTTATTCAAAGATGTAAACAAACAAAATAGCTTAAAGTGTTTGTAAAATAATCAGTGGGGAAGCTGTCAGATATCTGTAAATAGTGAGAGTGTGTCTGTGTGTTTTAGAAAGCCACATATGGCATAACTAGACTCTACTTTTCTGAGGCAGCAAATGCAGTGTGACGATCAGATCCTACAGTCTTAGATGGTGTAAGAAGATCCCTGAAAGTTGCAGTTGGCTGGGCATGGCATCTTCAAGCACCTAGCTCAACCAGTCACATAACATGATTAGGATGCTGTTGTCTCACCTGTAACCATTTACACTTTGTTGAAAGCTGGCAACAGTGCTGCCACTTGGCAAGGATGTTGTTATACAGCATCAACCCCTCCCCAATAGCATTACCTTATGGTGTTGTGAGAATTTTTTTGTGCTCACTGTAGGATTCGGTTTCTACAGGATAGTGCTACTCGCCATGGCTCTTTTAAGAGTACATTTTCCAGGACGCCTTATTTAATTGTGTGGGGATGTGAAGTGCTTCCCCTCCCCTCTATCACAACATGGAAATTTCTAATGGGATACATGAAAACTTATGTTTTCATTGAAAAACTGTGGTCTCTTTAAAGTTCCATCAGAAACTGTAGCTTGAGAAATGGAATCCATTCATCTGCTGTGTATGACAGATGCATTTTCCACATGCCTGCAGCAATTGCTGAACTAGAAAGATCACCCCTTGGATGACATATTTTTTTCAAACATGTACTAAACTGTCTTTGCCTGATATTAATGTTTCTTAAACAACATTATTTATATAACCTTTGGAGAAATAAAAATAAGAAGTTGTTCAGAAATACAGTAGCACTCAAAAGTATTTTGACAACATAAAATTCTTTATTATTTCTCTTAAAATAAAACGCTATCAGATAGTGTCTTGAGTATAGTGAAGAGCAGTATAACTGCAATAATTTGAAGCTGTCAGGTTGCGACTAGTTTGTTTGTATTTCGTGATGCCTGATGAATACGAGTTTCAGCGAGCTCAAAAGTATTTTGACACGCGGTTTGCTCCGTGAATTCACGGACATTACTTGCTTCTTAGTTCTGATTTCTACTGATATTTACCGACAGTGATTATTTCAATATGCCGAAACATAATGTTCCAGTGACTTTAGAAACATTGTGATAAATACGTTAAAGCAAGGACTGAAACAAACTGAAGTTGCTCATAATTTTAAAGTGTCTCATCAGCTCGTTGTACATGGAAAAAATTGTATAATAAATGAAAGACTGTCGAAAATAAGCCTTGCAGTGGATGTCCAAAAAAAGTCTCTTAAAGTCGACCATATTATATGAAAGTTATCAACAAGTGATGTTCACAAGTTGGCTGTAATGAAACAAAGAAATTGAAAGAAAAATATGACATCGACATTTGGGTTTCCACTCTTTGGAGTACATGGACGAAGACCGACGAAAAAGCCTTTAGTATCTATAAAAAACAGGAAGGTCCGACTTGCGTTCACAAAATGACATAGATCACAGTCAAGTTCAGACTGCTCTAAAATTCTGTGGAGTAGCAATAGCAAATTTAATTTAACAACATCTGATGGTATCAAGTATGTTCGATGTCCTGTAAATAAAAGATATGGCTTTTGGTACCAAATTCCCACCGTCAGATATGGAGGTGGCAGTGGGATGGTTTGGGGATGTTTTTCACACTCTGGAGTTGCACCATTAGTTCAAACTGAAGGTAATATGGATTGGTTCATTTACAAAAAGGTAATGAAGACTCAAATGCTGCCATACGCTAAACACCACATGCCAGCTGGATGCTATTTTCAAAAAGTTAATAGTTCCAATCACAAGTCGAAGTACGTTAACAATTTTTTAAAGTGTAAAAAAGTCAAGGTTTTGAAGTGGCTAAGTCAAAGTTCGGATCTGAATCCTATAGAACATCTGTGGGAGGAGTTGGATTGTAGAATAAGAATAAAAACTTATTCGAACAAAGATGCTTTTTTTTTTGTAGCTCTCAAAAATGAGTGGGATAAAATTTCGATAGATTGATTCAAAAAGTTGATCGACTCAATGCCAGTGCGGTGTGAGGCTGTGGTAAAAGCCAAGGGATAGCCCACTAAATATTGATTTTCTTATTACAGTAGATGATAATTATGTGTTAAAATTTTTTTTTCAACGGTGTCAAAATACTTTTGCTCCGCCATAATACTCTTTTAAAAAAATTACACTCTATTATGTTGCGAACAAGGGCTACTTGGTCACTATTCTGTAGAACACTGAATATCCATTAATGAAATAAATTACTGATTTTCAGGTTTCATATTTGTTTTTAATTAATCTAGTTAATATGTTTGTCAAAATACTTTTGAGTACTATTGTATCTGTGTTATGATGTGAAAGCTCACTGCTGTAAAAAGTATTAAATGCTCTAATAGTAATTACTGACCATTTCAAAGCAACTTTGAGCTTATGAATTCATCTCTCTTTTTGTTTTAGGAGGACAGCTTTATGTTGTCAATGGACCGAACATGCAACGGAACAATCAAATTGGAGGGTTTCAAATAAGCCTAACAGTACCTAAACCTATTACAAAATTTACAGGGTCTCTCTCATTAAAGAACCCTCATGACATTGCAGTAACTGCAGATGGACATGAAGTATACATCGTCGAGCTAAATCCATTTAAAATATGGAAATTTTATGATGGTATGCAGGAATAATGTATCTAATTCTGAACTTACAAAAGCTATCAGCAAACAAAGTAGATATAAAACTTCCTGGCAGATCAACCAGCCATTAACTCGAACCTGAGACCATTGCTTTTTGCAGATAAGTGCTCACTGACTGACTTATCCAAACATCAATCATGCCCCACTCACACAGCTTTACTTCCACCACTACCTCCTTTCTGCCTTCCAAACTTTAGCTGTCAGTTAGAATATGCCTGCAAAAGGCAAAGGTCTCACGTTCGAGTCCTGTTCCAGAACACAATTTTGATCTGCCAGCAAGTTTCAAATAAGCATGCACTCCACTGCAGAGTAAAAACTGATTCTAGAAAGTGATATAAATAAAGCTCAGAAGTATGTTTATTGGTCTTTTGCGAAAGTAAGTACTAACAGTATTTCAAAAAGAATGGAAACAGCTTACCAGTGGCTTATTATTTAAATAGTTAGATAAAACATCTACTCACCAAGCGGCATCAGAACACACACATACAAGAAGATTATAATTAGGCAAGCTTTTGGAGCCAGTGAATTCTTCTTCAGGCAGAAGGGGTGAAGGAAAAGGACTGGAGAGATCTAGGAAATGGGGTGGACCTCAGAAAAGTCACCCAGAACCGCAGGGCTGGGGAGACTTACCGGACAGGATGAGAAGGAAAGACTGATTGTTGGGGACTGCACTGGATAAGATTTGAAAACCTGAGAGCTTAAAGGTGGAAGACAGGGTAATATCTAAGGCAGAGATTACTGCTTAAACATTGTGTACAAGTTAATAAGAGTGAAAAAGTGAAAAGCTAAGTGCATTGCATGTAATAAAGTGGGAGGGGGACAGCAAAAAATAGACAGTAAGGAAATGAAAGATGTAGAAAACTAAAACAAAGTGAAGAAAGGAATAGTTACAGTGAAGAAACACCAAGACAGAAGGAATTAACATAAATTAAGGCCAGGTGGGTGGTGAGAACCAAGGATACTTTGTAGCACTAGTTCCCACCTGCAGAGTTCTGAGAAACTAGTGTCTTGGGGAGAATCCAGATGTCACGTGTTGTGAAATTGGCACTGAGGTCACGATTGTCAACTATACTCTGAAACAAGATAATGTGTGTTGTTAGTATACAACCTCTGCCTATGCCCATTCATCCTGATTGATACCTGGGTGGTAGAAAGGCTGACAGTGTTTTACGTAATAATAGCTGGTATATGACGTGTAATTTCACAGGTGGCTCTCCCTTTTGATAGAATATGTTTTGCCAGTTACATGGCTGGTATAGGTGGTGGTAGGAGGGTGCTTGCTGAGTAGAATTCTGATCTATTCAATTACATTATGCTGCCAAAAATTACTAGGTTTATAGAGAAATAACAGGGATCGGGCCGGATCTTCAGCTTCAAACATTTAGAAATTAATTCATGATGTAAAATGGAAAGAAGAACTGTCGGAAACAGAGATGGTACAAATGTACAGATTGAGAACATAAAGAAAGGCTTTCACAAAACCCTGCATCTAGAGAGACAAGGGGCAGAAAAATATTTAGAAGTAACAACGAACAAAAAGCTGAGTCTTTTCCAAAACACTAATAAGGAATTGCTGTTAACTAGTAGACAGAAATTGAAGCTAAAATGTAAAGAAATCACAGAGTGAAAATAGAAATGCAAGATGTGGAAAGTGTTCGAAAATACTAAAAACAACATAGTTATTGACAGATGGAAAATTTGAGTACAAAAGGGGAAGAAAGAAGGCTGTAGAAGTCAATGCACGGATTAAAAGGAAAGAGACTAACTTATATTAAGATCCATGGACGAAAAGAATTAAGTGAATATTGATGAGCCAGGTCTCATCTCCAAAGTTTTAGAAGTACTGTTGCAAACAGAGGACATGAAAATGAATTGATTGGTGAAGCAAGTGCCCAGTTTTCTCCTGTTATGACCATTACTTTGTCAGCAGTAGGATACTGGCTGCTGCTAGTGTGGATAGTATGTCTGTAGCCATTCATTCTGACTAAAATTTGAAATAGTCATGCCAATATAAAGTAACAGACAAAAACTATTCCTTTGAGACATCATCATTGTGCTTCAAAGAGTAGCCCTTTCATTGATTGTGTGTGTTTGGCCAGCTGTAGCACTGGAGTACATGGTACTGGCAAGGTAAGTAATAAACCCTTGGCGAGACAGATGCCTTAATGACAGCAATGGTATGATGCCTCTTTGTATTGATGATAGTATTAAGAATGCTTCCAGCATGCATATTTCAGACCCAATAACATAGGCAAGAACTGTCTTTCTCCAACATGCGCTTGACTCTTGTCATTCACTTAGTCTTACAAGGACAGGTCCCAAAGGATGGGTTCAATGTTTTGAAATCACATGTACAGTGGTGTAGGTTGGGGTCCAAGATTGTAGCACCCTGTAGCCATTCACCCCCATGGACCCTCTTTCGTGAGTAATCAACAGAAAAGAATTTAAGAATTCTGCTAATCCATTACACCTTTAAAAAGAGTAGTTATATCAGATGGTGCCATAGTGTAGTAGTTAAGTTATTTGGCAGATATGCTTAAGTTTGTGGGTTGAATCCCGTCAGATGCCTTACGAAGAAAACAGTAATCATTATTTTTCTTCATTTAATTGATCAAATATAGTTTTTCATTTCCAATCCTTTGCTGTGTCACTTTAGCAATTATTTTTTTTAAAACTTCCTTTTATTATTTTTTCATTTGGAATCTCTGTCAATGTGATTATAATTATTATTATTTCTTTATCATAGTATTTTGATGTTTGAAAATACTGATCTGTCAATTGAAAAACAAAAGAGGTAATAATCTATTTATATTGACTGTGCAGTGCTATCAAAAATTTACTTTTCATTACAAGATGTAAACACTATTGGATGGTAATTGTTACAGAAACATTTAAAACATAAATTCTTCACACACCATGGCCAAGATAATGCAGATGAATATTTAAACAAAAGAGGGTTTTATAAATAAATTGAAATTCAACCAAAATGAGTATTAAAAATAATGATTGGAATAACGTGCATTGAAATATAGAATGATTAAAAGGAAAAAAAATTAGTCGACGTAAATACACCAGGATGAATGGCTGCAGCGTGTGGTACCTGGGACTCTAATTTACACCACTGTGTAATCCCATCCCCGGGGACCTCCCCTTGTTAGATAACATGATTGCCCTTTGCATCTCCATTCTCTTACAGGGTTTTTCTTTGCCCTGTTTTATATTTATGTTGTATGTATGACTCCTTTCCAAATTATCTTTGTTTGGTTTCTGACACACAGCCCTCACCTCTGCCATACTATTTCCTCAGCTTTTATTTGTCATTGATTCCTTTTAGCTCTTGAGATTTATTTTCAGTTAGCTCCTAGCAGTTCGTTATTAGTTCTGTGCAATATGCAATTTAGGTGGTAAGCCATGATTACCTCAGAATCATTTCCTGCACCTTGAAGTGTCTTTTCCTTCCCTCTAGTGCAATTTCAAATTCACCTGCTAAAGACTGTTTCATGTTATCATTACATAATAATTCAGCAAAAAAAAAAAAAAAAAAAAAAAAAAAAGGTAAAAACGCAAGATGTCAGAGCTTACGGAGGAGTAACACAGGGTGACCATCATCTGGTTAATTGTAAAATTGTGTTTCCATATGAAATATAAAAAGTAAAGAAGAAATTATTAATGAGGAGGAAGAGTTTAAAACTGAAATGAAAACTCCCTAAGACTAATGTACATAGCCTAGAGAATGAAAGTATGGTGTATTTATTCAAAAAGAGGTGAGACGAAAAGTTAACTGAAACAGAATTTGACAAAACACATATACAATTAAGTATATTGTTAATGCTCTATATGATGAAATTAAGTATGAAAGAAAAATCTTTATACTAGTTTGATACAGAAATAGTCAAAGAGGTACAAATAAAAAAAGAAAAATATTTAAAATGGCTAAATACACAAAGAGTACAGCACAAGATAGAATTAAGAGCACAACAAGCAAAAATTAGGAAAATGGTGACAGAAGAAAAAAATAAGGATTGGGAAAATACCTATAATAAAGTGGATAATCTAATGGGAGGTAAGAGGAGGTCAGGGGCATGTAAGGTATTGAAAACACTGAGAGAAAATTCTAAAGAAACTCAACAAATTAACTACATTATTATCCAAATACGACTTCAAAAAAAGGAAGTTACTTGAATTGGAGGAGTACCAACTGAACTGGTGAAATATGGTGCAGTTAAGTTACACGAACTTTAGAGAAGCCTCTTTGAAAAATGCTTAAATAGCAAATCCATTCCAGAAGACTGGAAAGTAGCATTTATAACAATAATCTACAAGAAAGGA